>NC_138786.1:41655095-44055095 GCF_965178545.1 Coloeus monedula
GAAAAGAGAAGGATCCGCCGGGAACGGAACAAGATGGCAGCGGCCAAGTGCCGCAACCGGCGGCGGGAGCTCACGGACACGCTGCAGGCGGTAAGTGCTGCCCGGGAGGTGGCGGGGGAAGAGGGAGTACCCGGGGCGGCGGTGGCAGGAGGAAGGGGACTCCAGCTGGGAGTGACGCCGGCCCTGGCTGACAGCCTACTCTGTCTGCAGGAGACCGATCAGCTGGAGGAGGAGAAGTCCGCGCTGCAGGCGGAGATTGCTAACCTGCTGAAGGAGAAGGAGAAGCTGGAGTTTATCCTGGCGGCCCACCGGCCCGCCTGCAAGATGCCCGAGGAGTTGTGCTTCTCCGAGGAGCTGGCAGCTGCCAGTGCTGCCACCGCGCTGGACCTGGGCACCCCCAGCCCCCCCATGACCGAGGAGGCTGCCTTTGCTCTGCCGCTGATGCCTGAAGCGCCGTCGGCCGTGCCGCCCAAGGAGGCCAGCAGCAGCGGGCTGGAGCTCAAGGCTGAGCCCTTCGACGAGCTGCTCTTCTCCACGGGGCCGCGGGAGGCCTCCCGCTCTGTGCCCGACATGGACCTGCCTGGGGCCTCCTCCTTCTACCCCTCGGACTGGGAGTCGCTGACTGCCGGGACCAGCGGAGAGCTGGAGCCCCTCTGCACCCCTGTGGTGACCTGCACTCCGTGTCCCAGCACCTACACCTCCACCTTCGTCTTCACCTACCCCGAGGCAGACGCCTTCCCCAGCTGCGCTGCTGCGCACCGGAAGGGCAGCAGCAGCAATGAGCCCTCGTCTGACTCCCTCAGCTCCCCCACCCTCCTGGCCTTGTGAAGGGCTCCAGCATTGACTGACCTGCTGGGCCCCCTCCCCTGCCCATGCACCCCCACGGACTTGCAGCTGTGCCCCATGGGGCTCCCCAGGCCTGGGGAGGGTCCTGCCACCGCCACCCCCTGTCTGGCCTGGTGCCCCGGGGCCTGGCAGAGCGTCATGCACCGAGGTCTCTTACCTCTTCCAGAGATGTAGCAAATCGCATGGAGTTTGTCTTGTCCCCAGTGGCCCATCCATGAGAGCTGGTAGTCTGTAGCATGTCCCACATGGCTGGGTAGGTGACTCCCTCCCCTCCTTAGTATCACTAGCATTAACTAATTAATCTCTTGGTTTTAAATGATTGGAATTTAACCTGGTGCTGGGTATCTCCAACTCGTATCTAGTGCAGCTGATTAACAATAACTACTGTGTTCCTGGCAATATCGTGTTCTGATGACTTAGCAATGACCCATCTTACGTGGGGGGAAAGAGACTCTATTTTATTTTCTAGTAGGTAGATAAATAGCTATATCCATGTACTGTAGTTCTACATTGATGTTCATTGTAACTTTACTGATCATGCATTGTTGAGGTGGTCTGAATGTTCTGACATAAGTTTTCCATGAAAACGTTTTTATTGTGTTTTTAATTTATTTATTAAGACGGATTCTCAGATATTTATATTTTTATTTTATTTTTTTCTACCTTGAGGTCTTTTTTGACATGTGGAAAGTGAATTTGGATGAAACCTTAAGCATTGTTTGCTTATTATTGTTCAGAGACATTGTCAATAAAAACATTTAAGTTGACTGCTGGAGCTGTCCTTGTGTTACCTTTTGCACTTGCTTCCCTGCGACCTCAAAGGGGTTCCCTAGCCTCTAATTTTGGCTGGGCTTTATAAACTGCAGACAACTGCAATCTGCCCGAGGTTTAGGGTGCATCAGGGTGGGAATACCATTTAGGCCAGCCCTGTCCTTGTCCTGGTGTTAGTCAGGGCTGGCTGTGGTTACACCCATGCTGGTAGGCAGCAGGGTCACTCCTTATGGCCTTCCCCAGCTGATCTGTCTGGGTCTGGTCCCACTCTGTGTCTGTGTGTCACCTACTGTGGCCTTTCACCAACTGTCTGGAGGCCTTGCTGGAAAGGTGGTGAAAAGGCAGGTGAATCTGTGCCTCTGAATCAGGAAGGCCACCTCTAGGCTGGGGCCCACATGATCATTTCCATGTCCGTAACAGTCCAGCTTCCTTCCCCCTGCTGAGAAGGGGGTGTGCACCCTGGCTCTGGGTGCCCCTGGATGTGGTCTGGTTCCTCCAGCAGTACCTATGGCCTATCTTCTTTGGGACATGAGGGGAGCAGAAAGGCTCGTGCACTCCTCAATTTGGGCTGAGTGGTATAAGGCAAACCACTGGCCTTTCAGCTTCTATTAAAGCCAGCTCAGTCCTTGAATGAACGAGTTTTGGCAAATGACACACACACATTCTAGGAATGTGCTGCCTCCTTGGGGTCTCTGTAAATGTGGCCTCTCCTGCTGAGTTAGTTTAGAGGGGCTGCTACCCTCTGTTCCCCCTGCTGTTTGCGCAGTGAAATGTGCTCTGCTGGCAGGACAGCAGCTGGGCCAGGTTACCCCTGCGTGCAGAGCAGTAGTCTGCTCACTCCCTAATGGCTACACATGAAGAGTCCCCTGAGAGTAGCAAGGCCCCCCTGACAGTCTCCAGCCCTGTCACTCCAATTTGAGAACTCCTTTCTCAAGGTGAAAGCAAAGATACCACCTGTGCTGGCATGTGTGTCCAGCTGAAGGCTATCTTGACACCATGCTCTCAGGGAATCTCTGTAGGCTGGCATTCAGGGTTGGGTTTCTGTAAGTCCACATTTCCTGGTCAATGCAGCAGGCTCTACTTTTTTCACCCCTTCACTAATCAGAACACACACAGAGGATCTACCTCATCTCAGTAATGAGTATTGCAGCTCCATGACTTGCTCAGCAAGGCCTGCCCTGTGCAAAAGCAAATATTACAAGGGCAGTTTCCCATCTTTCAACATTAATCTGTAGGCAGAGCTGACAAGTGATGAAGAGTAATCCCACTTGCTACTGAAAAGGAGCTACTTTCATGCTGCCACTTGAGTTTACACGGGCAACACCCAGGTGCAGCAAATGCATAGTAGCACTGAACCATGAAGCAGTCATGTAGGTGGTAGGTGATGCTGCAAGAGAGTCAGACTTAGTGACAGGTAACCCTGTGAAGTCAGTAAATATGGAATCACAATGTGCTGTCTTGCTGAAAGACCATCGAGTTCAGAGCTGAAGAACTCAGGTCTCTGGGAGCCCATGCATGCTGCTGAAAATCACCAGGCATTCAGCAGAGGCAGAAAGGAACAGGGGTCCACGAAGTTCAAAAATATCACACAGTTCCCTCATAGTAGGTGGAGTGATCCTGGTCGCATCATCTCTCACGATCACTGCACAGGCTAAAGCAAAATCTAGAGCTCAATGCAGAGAGACAGCAGTCCTGCAGCCTAACCAAGGCTTGTCTTTTTAACAGCAGTGATAGCAAGTGCCACATCTAAGTGTCAGCTTTTGCATTTATTACGCAAAGATGTCATCTTCAGGGGTCATCATCATCTACATGAGACACATTATGCCTAACTCCAGGGTCCAGCCTTACTCCTTGCCTTCTGTCACAAACAACCCAGAATTCAGGATGTGCTACATGAAATTTATGGTGTGTCATAAATGTGATTTATCTGCTTCCTAGCATTTGAGAATTATGTAGTAAAGTTGCACTTAAAACAGTGGGAATCTTGCCACTATCTTCAGCTGAGGAATAATGCAGCAATCTCTGCCTGCAATGGGTTATAAGCATGTGCTTCAATTACAAGCTGTATCTGATACATCACACAGATACCGGCACAGACCTTTGTGAAACACAACAATGGGACGAGATAAGACACGTAGGTAACGCTCGTGTTATTTCTGACGCCTCCTGCGCTCCTGATCCCTCTGAGGGCAGTAGTGTAATTAATTCTTAGAAATGCAACTGCAACACAACGCAAGGCACAGTGGGATTGTTGCTACGAATTACAGAAAGTAGAGCTGTAAAACAACGTGAAGATCCTTAAACGCGTTTATGGTAGAATAAAGAAGGGCTGCCAGCACAGCAGTACCTCCTGCCCGGGTACAGGAGGGTGCTGCGGATCCAGGGCTGCCGCGGTGCTGACAGCAGCCGCAGTCCCGACTCGCTCCTGTGCACACCATCCCCCCCGCCTGCGGCGCTCGTGCCCCCGGGCCGCGGCAGGGCGGCCGCTGCCGGTACCTGAGATCAGCGCGAGGCTCCCGCGGCGGCCCCGCGGGGCCCTCACGGCGGGCACAGCGCAGCCCGGCCCCGCCGCGCGCCCCGCCCCGCCCCGCCGCGCCTGCGCGCGCCCGTGTTTACTGTTTGGTTGCCGGGGCGCCGCGCGCGGGCGCGCCGGGGCCGTGACGTGACGCCCCGCTCCCCGCGGGGACGCCGCGAGCCAGCGCCGTGACGCGCGCGCTTCCGGCCGTGCCCATATATGGCAAGGCGGCGGCACCGCGCTTCCCGTGGCGGCGGTGGGCGCGTGCGGCGGGAAGGATCCGGAAAGAGGGCGGGACGGGCACCGGGACGGGCACCGGGACGGGCACCGGGACGGGCACCGGGACGGGCACCGGGACGGGCACCCGTGTTCCCCGGCAGCGTCCCCGCGGCCGGGCACACCGGTCCCTGCCTTGGCCCAGCCTGGCTCCTCGCGGTTTGGAGTTCTCGCTGTCCCTAGCTAGGCTTCCGTGACATTGCCCCTCCACCTCGAAATCTCCATAGTCAGCTCTGAGCTGGAAGAATTGATCCGTGATGGTGGAAAATCAAAGGTGATACAATTTGGCTTAACATAAAACCAAACCAAAAAAACACCCACCCACACCCACCCCCACCCCCCTCCCCGATAGTAAACAACTGGCTTTTATCTCCCTTCGGTGGAAGAAAAGGATTACCTTTTTTTTTTTTTTTTTTTTTTTTTTTTTTTTTTTTTTAATGCATTTGCGGCACAAGAGCTGCCCTGTAAACGTGGCTGCAGCATACCAGGTGACCAGGCACCTTTATCCTTGAACACTTGCTCTGCCAGTTCTCGGGCCGTTTGACTTTTTGTTATTTTTTGTTACTATCTTGTTACAATAAATCTGACTCTACTGCTTTCTCTCGAAATAGAGCAGGAAGCCTGCCAAAAAAGTTATCAGAGCCAGTGGACAGTCAAAAATAAATGGATTATTCAGAGGAGATAAGGTTCTGGAGAAAAATTAAATCAGTGTTTTGCTCTGTGCTCACTGTAGAAGAACTTAAGAATATTCCTGTGCTTATACTTTATTTTGTGAAAGATTTATCAGAGGATATGTTTCAAGCTGAAGGCCTGTAGAAAAGGTAGTGAAACAAATGGAAAAAAAAAAAGCATCGAACAAATGGACTGCATTATATTAATCAAAGAGTTCTAAGAGAAGTCAAGACTTAAATAACTGATCTGCTTACTAATGGTTTTTGTGTAACATTGCATTTAGAAGGGCTTTGATAACAGAGAATGGGAAGATAGTCAATATGCCAATTTGAAAAAAATACAGCCTGAAAAGTTCTGGAGAGCTGTTGACAAATGAACCTGTTCTCTGTACCAGCCAAGTTAGTGAAAACTTTAAAGAGGTGAACTAGTGGGTGCAGGGAGAAAATGGTACCATGACAGCTGGCAGAGCCTTTCTAATGAGAAGTCCTGGCCTCACACGTTTGGAGTCCTGTGAGGAGTCAGCAAAGCATGTGGACAAGAGACATTCAGCTGATATTTTCTACCTGGGTTTCTAAAAAGCATTCAACAAAATCTATGAGCAAAACTTCTGAAGAAACTGTGGAGTAAGAGAAGTTTTCATGTGGATAGATGACCCTGCATTAAAGATAGGTCTCTGTAAGATGGAGCAAAAGTATTTCTCAGTAGAATGAGTCAATATGCAAAGTTCCACAAGGATCTGAATTGGAGCACATGGACTGAGAGCAAAGGTAGTAAAATGTCACAATACAAAGTGAGTGGGTGCTACAATTTGATGTACATACATGTAAAGTGTTTCAAATGGGAGGTAAACAATCCATTTCAATCATACAGAAACAGCCTAGAAGCTGATTTATCACTTGGTAACAAGATCTTGGCATAATAATTGTTCTGTGAAAACCTCAGTTCAAGGCTTGGTAAATGAGCAAATCCAGTGTTAGGAGGTAAGGAACAAGAGCAAGAGAATAAAAGCAGAGAGTGTCATTATGGCGCGGGATAAATCCATGGTGTGCCAGTGCTTTGAATGTTGTGTACAGTTCTGATCTTTAGAAGGACAGAGAGCACCGTAAGAGGTTCAGAGAAGTAGATAAACGTTAGGAGGTGTGGGACAGCTTCTAGGCCAGAAGCAGGTAAGTTAACTAGAACTCTTCAGCTTCACAGACCCAAGTGAAGGGAGGTTTCTTTCGGTGTAAGAATGACATACAATAAGCGAAACTTGGGGAAACATGGAATAAAACCAGACTTGACAAGGTCGTTCATTCCATGTTGTGGGTACTTGCAGAAAACCTTTTTGCCTGATTTTGTGGATACTACAAGGGGGGTTTTTTTGAGACGAAAAGTCTAGAAAATGAGCACAGGTAAAAGCTAGTGAGGACTATTAAATACACAAATAATCCCTTTGTCTGTGCAAATCCTGATTTTGAAATTTCTGGGGCCTTAGGGAATACTGTGGTGAGGCAGCACTACACACTGACCACTTTGTCCTTACTACTTTCTTCAAGTGGTTGCTGCCATGTAGTGTCAGAAGACTGTGGCTGATAAAAGAGAGGGGCAAAATCTGTGCTTGGTTTCATCCAATATGACTATTTCTATGTGGGTTTGTAGGGATTTAGCTGAACTTTCGCTCTTTCCTGTGCTTCCATATTGTAACGGTGTTTGAAATTTGTTTAAATTACCAGAAGATGTGATCTCATATGTCTATGCACCTTATCTGTTCAGATCTTTTGCTGATAAGGTTGTTCTTTGGCGCTGCTTCCGGTAACCTTTCCAGGCAGAGGTAGGCTGGTGGCCCAGTGAGGTGCTGAAGTGAAACCAACAACACCCATTCTTCTCATTGGGAAACAGCGGATGTTCACAAGGGACCTGGATATTATATCAACAGGATATCATGGGAAAACAAAAGAAGGCTGTAACTAGCATGTGGACAATGTATCTTTATTATTTCCAATTAAGGAGCTCTTGTTCTGTGGTGTGGTGTCCTGTCCCCTGCCACCCCCTGGCATCTTTAGTCCGCACAACAATAGATTTTCAGCTCTTCTTCACTAATTATATTTGAGCTCTGCTTTTATACAAATGTTTTGGAACTTGGTCTGTTGGCTATGGACAACCAGCTGCAACATTAAAAGAGTGATTTTAATTCTGATTGCATCACATCTTCCACTTGGTAAGGATTGAGTGCTTTTTAAATAGCCCACCTTGAATCTTCTCATGCTAGGGAAGAAGGGAAGAGAAAGCAACTCATAATACAGTATTTATCAGGTTTTGTTTACAAAATTAAATATTTCTCCTGAATAGGTAACAGTATTGCAAAGGTCATGAAGCAGCAGTGTTAGTCTTAAGGCACATCATCTGAAAGGTACACGGAATTCAGATATTGCAAGGGTATTTGGGTTTTCAAGTAAAACATTATTTTGACACTGCTTTGAAGTATATTGGGCACTTCAGCATGAGAGTGATGAAATTCCTGCTATGGAGCATTTGAACTCTAATTGTGGGAAAAATAACAGTTGCCAGGTAGAGAAGGATAAACTCTGTTACTGCATTTAGGCATGTGGTATGGCAATTTAATTAAAATAGTAACGTAACCTAATGATGGTGTGTCACTAACCTCGAGGACACCAGGGAAGATAAACCAAAGTAATTTGCTGTCATTACATAAGAATTGAATACAAAGCCAAGAATGGGGTTTCGGCACCGATAAGGATTCCACTCCAAGACTTTCAAAGAATTCAGTTCTTCAAAGCTTAACTATTCATGGGACTCTCAGATCCTCCCATCCTCTTCCCCCTGCCCCCTCTCCTCCCCTCCCTCCCCCATCATGGTTTTTTTGCTGCTATTTGTTAGCAATTTCCAGGTGCTGCAAGCTTGGGTTCCTTGGCTGTGCCTGTGCTGCTAAATCAAAGAGGGTAGGAATCAAGCTTGAGCATTTGACTCCTGCTTTTCCACTGTGCTTTCCTACACAGTAATAATTCTGGTTTTCTGAAACAGTCTTGGCATATGTCAACCAGCAACCCCCAAGGTGGTGGTTGGGCGTAGTTCAGAGGGTAGCATGTGTCCAATGAGCAAGACTCTGCGAGACTGGGCCTCCCCCACTCTACAGGGTGATCCAGCAATATCCCAGCAGGTTTCACACTGTCAAACACATCTCTGTGCTTTGGCATATGATAACTTATTACAGCTGGTGATGGGGTCCGTGGCTGCGACCCAGGAAGATATGACCGGTCCGGGGAGATGGTCCCGAAAGGAATCGCCTGCCCGAAGTCTGGTATCTTCCTCTCAGCTGCTGGCAGAGGAGCCCTTGCAGAAGCTATCAGCTCTTTAGTGATTATCAGCTCGTGATTTCAGCTCAGCTCTGCAGGGCTGCCTCTAAGGCCAAACCAGACCAGAGAGAGAGACGAGAAGACCCGTATGGCTGGTTCTGCAGGAAGGTAGCTTTATTGGGGGTTCCCTCCGGCAAAGGGAAGGCCAGTGACGAGCTCTCTTCTACAGAGGCGAACTGGTCTTCTTTTATAGGGATACAGGGGATCAGCAAGGGGACCAATGGGTTACAGAGGGTCTGGGACAGACCAATGGGTTACAGAATGATCTGCATAGGGTCTCCCAAAGGATTGTGGGTCTACTTTTCCTCACCATGACTCAAAAGTCCTTTCCAGGGAGTCCTGCTGGGTGATTGCAAAATCTCTTATCTCAGCAGACATCCCTCCAGGGCAGTGGCTGGGCATATCCCACAACTCCCCCTTCTGTATTTATTAAAAGGGCATTCCCAGTAGCCTTTTTGCAGCAAGGTAGGAGGCAAAAGAACATAAGTAACACAATAATAATTACAATGAATACCCACAAAGCTCCCTTAATCAAAGATACAATCCATCCCGTTAATAACTCTTTTAGCTTCATACTGTAAATCATCCCTCTGGGCTACAGCACAAGCTCTCTTTTATTAAAATCTGTGTGTTTGAAATAACACTCCTGAAGTAATACTTATTTAAGACCACGTGTAGTTTGGAGGTGACCACTGGCCAGGTGCTGTGGATGTGGTGAATGACTGCACAGCCATTCCACCACAGAACTGTTCCTGGGCCAGCTTCACTTGGCATTGTAGATGCTGCCTGTGTCAGGCTATAAACAAGCAGGTTAGAGGATTTACCTTGCTGTAAGGGTTGTGTAACATGTTCAGTGCTCTAGAAGGAATCCCGATGACTGCAGTGTTTGATAAATTATCTCCAAATCATCCTAAATATGGCGAGGGATTTAAAGGAAAATTGATGGATGTTTTTCACTGAGTGACAGATATGTAGCTGTAATTGGTGGCAAACATGGTGAAATAATATACAAGGAAACATGTAATTCTACCTGGTTGCTTATTTTCAAGAGCTTTGTTTCTGTCTGGAAGCTAAGTCAAGGGGCATGGCAAGCTGATGGTGTGGTTTCCACACTTTAAGAACCACAGAATAATAGTCACATGAGCTACGTACCCCTCATCCCTCAGAAGGGATGATCCTGATTAGGAACATTTATTTGAGAAGTTTTATCCATACTCTACATACCTTTAGGTTCCAAGGGCAAATGCTTCACTGGATCTTAGTCCCAACACATTTAGTCAAGACCTAATGAAATTCCTTTTGTTGTTGCTTTAGTCCTTATTGCAGAAAGGCACTACAGGAATGCAAGACTCTTGCTTGTTACACCAGAATAGTATTAACATGGCTTCTTCGTAAACCTGCCATATAGTCGTATGTCTTTAACATAAGTCAAGATTTGCTAAGAAAGCTTTATCACTCCAGAACTGGTTGTTTTTTCTTTATATCTTTCAGAACCTATAATTTGAGAAGGATTTTACCATGCAAGTATTTTCATGCCAAAAATAAATGCAACTTATATTCTTCTTCCTTATAGAGTAGGTAAGGATGGTTCTGGAACCAATAAGATGGTTCTGGAATGGTGATACTTCTGTGTTTGCAATAAAAATGACAACCTATTCCATCTGCTGGATGTATGGAATAGAGTGTAACTCCATGCAGTCAAACCGAGAAAAATCTCTTTTTTCCAAATCACTGTATGACCAAAGTCAGCAATATTTTTCCACTCTGTGCCGCTTTGTTACTTGCTGTTTTATCATCAGACATTAACTGTGGCTGAAGGCCTAGACTGTTGGGTGCATGTGAGAATGATTATCACAGCTAACTTAAGGCACGTGTAGTAGCACAGGGAATGACCTCACAGCTTCCAATCTTGTAATAAATATAGCTTAATTACTGGATATTGCATGACAGCTTGTGCCCTGCAGGTGATCAGGCACAGAATGTGGTAAAGACTAGCTCTGACTCTTAAGCAAAGGTTTGTATTTCCTTTTAAGATACACTATGCACTGAAATAATCATTTGTGTGTATGAGAACAAAATATTTATTATATAATGATTTCCACCTGAGGATCTTGGAGCTCCTTATTGGTACTAATGATTGAAGTGTTCTGTTCTAGTTTGCAGCTTACCATGAACCATTCAAAGCAGCATCTGAGCACTTTTGCATTAACCTCAAAAGTGACTAATACACAAATGTGTGCTTTGTTCCCCTCTCCCCTCCCCAGTGGATTTTGTGTTGCAGTGTGTTTGTGCTACAGGTGTAAGCAGCACAGCTTGCAGTCTGAATGGGCAGGTACTGAAGGGTCCTTAGTCCTTAGGGAGCTCATTCTCCAAATTTTGGAAAACTTTGTCCCTTGCAAAGGCCAATATTGTATTATTGTAGAGAAGCTACAGTTTCAGGATATCTTAAGTCAATCTTCATGTGTGGTCCTGCTATCTTGTCTGCTCTCATCCATGTCATTCTGTTTCGTTCTTGGCTTCTACACAGTTATTTGTATGACCTCTCAATTAAATGGCTTAGGAAGTTACACTGGCACAAAAAATGTATTTATGTGGGAGAGTTAAGCTGCTCTGAATCTCCAGCCGAAGTTGCTGCAGAACCAGTAAAGTGCTGTAGTTGACAGAACTGTATAAACTCCAGTGGAACAGCATATCCAGGATCTAAGTGGTTTGCCTAAGTTCAGTTTGGAGGGTTCACTCTTCAGATCATGCACTAAAATCGTTATGTTTTACCATGAAAGTGGTCAAACACTGGAGCATGTTGCCTGGAGAGGCTGTAGAACCTCCAGAACTGGAAGTAATCAAACTGAGGGCTGAGGCCCTGAGCCACCCACTCTAACTGACCCTGCTTTGAGCAGGGATCGAAGGGTAGCCTTCAGAGACCCCTTCCAGCTTTTGCCGATGCACTGAGGATATGAATGGCAGGATCAGTTGGGTCACAGAGAGCTGAGTAATGCCCTGGTGGTGTGTGAAAGCAGCTGAGTGGTAACACACAGGGTTTGTGGCAAGGAACTACTCCAGATGTATGAAATGTCTCTATGTATATGTATGAGCATCTCTAAGATCTGGATGACATGTTCTGACAGATCTAACTAGCAGTTTAAAATATTATCTTTGCTGTGTATATGGTTGCTAGCTCTCCTGGGTAACAGCCTGTGCTGTACCCTTGCCCATGCCCAGAGCTATTAGGTAACCAGGCGGCTGAGGAAAGGGGCTTGTGCAGAGCTCCCTGATACCCAGTGACAAGGACTCATGTTCCCATTCTTCTTCTGCCTCCCCTGGAACTGATGTGTTAACCCAGGACAGGAGAGCAGGATGGAGAGACTTAGATGGGAATGCCTGAAATCACCCCAGTCATAGTCATCCACCCCAGAGTCAGATCCCTGAGGCAGCACTTCTAAGCTCAGCCATCTCTAAACCCAGATTTTTGGGGTCCCAAGACATCCATTTGCTGGGGTTTCTTTTTGCCCTGTGTCTGATTTTTCATAGGTGTCATTTGTGGATAAAGTTCTACAGTTTAAATCAACATGCTATAATTTATACTGGAACTGACAGCAGTGTGCAAATGTCTTTATGGCCTTGGTGCTCATTTGCACTACCCTGAGCTGTAGCAAAGCTGACCAGTAAAACGGCCCCTGTCTCCTGGGTTTTGGCAGGTCCGTTGTCAGTGGAAGAGTCTTGATGCTACTTGATGCTTTCATCATCCCAGTGCCTGGAGTCATGTGGTTATGTAAGAATTTAAATTTCGGTTTTTGTTAAGCATGTGTTTATATCTCGAGATCAAGGAGGAGAGTTGGGCAATACGAACCCTGAAGCCCCAGACGCTTGCAGCAATATGCAACATCCAACGCTGACAGCAGCAATATCGGGAAGATCTCGGGAGTTCTGGGGATCAGGCTCGTGGGCTGGCACCCGTGGGTGCAGCCAGCTGGGCAGCCCCTCCGCCCGAGCCCCGGCTGTAGAAAACGCCCCCGGCCTCTCCGTGCCTCGGCCAGGTCCCGCGAGAGTCGCCACCCGCGCTCCCCGCCGCCTGCTCGTCTCCCGCGGCCCCGCCGCAGCTCCCGCTCCCCGCCGGCGCTCCCGGCCGTGCCCCGCGCCCGGGGGCCGCATACCGCAATGCCCGGTCTGGGCCGGCTGCTGGCCGGGGCCCTTTCCCGCTTCCCTGGGCTGGGCATTCAGAACTCCAGCCCTGGGCGGTCCCGGCATGTGTGTGCAGCCCTGCAGGAATGCTGCTGGTCTTGTGGGTTAAGTCTTCATTCCTCGCCTTTCACTGCTCCCTGCTGGTCTCGGGGAAGCTGAACTCTGGGGGAGAAAAGCAGAAGCGGCTAGTGCAGATTGAGGAGTATTGAATCAGGGTGCTCTGATCCGAGAGGTCATTACTCCAGCCATCGGCTTAAAGCAGGTCCAACACCAGTGTGTTGCTCACTCTGTTGCCCAGTTGGATTTTGGATATCCTTGGGAATGGAGGTTCTACAACACTTCTGGGCAACTTAATCCAGTATTTGATCAGTCTTTCGGTAAACAATCACGATCCTGGGGACATGTTCTGAAGAGTTAGTATTTCCTCGCTGCTTTCCCAAACTTTTTACAAATGCCAAACACTTTTTCAGTGAAGTGGCTCCTCAGCCAGGTGGCACCCAGTACTGTTTTATGGAGTTATTCTCTCCCAGGTGAGGGACTTTGCATTTGGTTATTTTTTTCATGAAATTGTTATCAGCCATTACTCCAGCCTATTTGGATTCCTCCAAGTGGTAGCGCTGGTCTCAATGCATGTCAGACACTACCCCCGATTTGGTGTTGTGCATTAATTTGCTGTCTGTAAGCTTTGTCACACCATTCCAGGATGTTATTAAGGGCATCACAGAGTACTGACCCTTAAGAGATGCCACTAGAGTCCACTGGTTGTCACTTGGGCTTTGTGCTGCTGACTGCCTTTGAATGTGGTGATCCAGACAGCTTCGAACCCACCTCATTATTCATGAGGCAAATATCTACCTATCTCACTAATTTTTCTCTAAGCTTAGTTATTAGGTTAGGTGGCATTGAAAGCTTAACTAAAGTCAATTTCTGGCTCAATCACAACCAAAGAGCTGATGGTCCATCCCCAGTGCAGCAGTCTGCTTTGCCAAGACCCTCTAGTCCTCTCCATAAAACCTCCTTCTTAGTCACTCACCTGAGCCCATCTCCCGTCTCCACTGACACTGCTCTCAGGCTGCCCCCTCCTTCCTCTCACCAATCTGCTTTCCCACGACTGCCGAGCCTCACAAGGGTGCTTCCTGGGGCAGGACCAAGTAGGCAGGTAGACTTTTCGTGGAATGGACAGGTTGTTGACACATGGCCAGACTTGCTCTCAGTCCTTTGCCTTGCTGTGTATCTGCTGTCTGATAACTGAAACACCTTTTGATGAAATCTTGCTCTTAATCCTCTCAAATACGTATATGTGCTGATACTGAGTCTAGTTTATCTAATGAAGCTTTGGATAGAGTGTTCCTGTAAACACCATACAGACCAGGGCCCTGGCAACCTCTTATCAGATTTTGCCCTAGGAAATAGTAAAAAGTTAGAGAGACTGTAAAGTGGGATCTGGCAGGGACTGTGGGGCTGGGATCTGGCACTTCTGAGAAGTGCTGAAGACTAAAGCACATCACACAAGGGGCTTGGACTACCACAGGCTGTGCTAGTCAGGGGAAGAGCCTTGCTTTTGTTTATTTTACTGGTTTTTGACTCTTTGAGCTGTGTTTTGCAGGAAGGACTGAGAGAGATAACAGATGAAGCCTATCTTGGGCCAGCGAGAGAGCCCAATACTGAACAGTTGACAGAAACTAGATCCTAGAAGGGGTGTCTTGCTGTAATTACTGTGCTGGATCTTCAGGTGGCACTGAGGCTGACAGAAGGCTGTTGAGCTTCTTAGATTCAAATATTGCATTGCGAGTCTAAGTTGTGGGTCATTTCTAAAGGATGTAAAAATGTAGGAAAATACATCCCAGGTGAAAGGTACCTCAAAACTTTCTGCACTGCTATTAAATTACTTACGTCCTTGCAAAATGGATAGCAAGAGAAAAGCTCTGTCAACATATGGCACATTACATTTTTTTCTGATCTTTTGAGCTAAGGACAGAAATCCCTGTGTGGTGAGAAGGGAAGCTGGGATTAAGAAGACTTCTGAACTCAGCACTGACTTGTTGCTGCTACTATCTCTGATGGCCAGAACTTTTACATGGTTGAAGAGTGGGCAGATGCTGAGTGCAATTTGGAAGTGGCTGTGGACAGCTGAGGAGGTGAGGCACCCCGAAGCAGCAGTGTTACAGACGTGCCAGGTGCAGCATTGGAAGAGTAGCTTCCTGAGCCTGCAAAGGTCTGTCCAAACAGCGTGATAGGTACTTTATTGGGTCTGCAATTGGGTCTGCAATTTCTAAGGCAGTTCCAGAAACAGTCATGCTTCTATTTGTTTTTCTTTTCTTGTTCTCATCTAAGAGGCATCTACAAGTTTAAGCTAAGCTGATCTCTTGACTTCCCTCGTACCTAACAATCTACTATGTTCAGCTGCTCACTATGCCAAGTCAGAGAACTAACCCTGAGTAGTTTGAGATACAATCCCTTTGTTGCACTTGTTTGTGTTGATTGGCCGTTTGTGTCCTGTAGCCAGAGAGGCCCGTGGAGGTCTCTGTTCAAAAGCAACATAACCACTATCCTTATTTTATTTTCTCACTGAGGACCATCTTTCTTCCCCCCTACCTGTTGACATTCTGCAGGTTGATGGCAGAGCAGAGTGAGCTCTGGTCATTGCAGCCAGACAACCGTTGCAGTGGTTGCAGCTCTGGGTAAGAAATTGCCACTGTTGTGGTTGTAGTGGTGGGTAATTACCTGGCTTGGAAAGGAAACAGTTTGTTAGCACTTATTCAGCTACGGAGTCCCACCTGTCTTACAAACTCTGCTCTGTTCTCAAGTCCTTCAGAATAAAAATGGAGGCATAGTGAAATGTACAGGCAGCAGCAAGTGCTGCCTCTTGTTTTGCTGATGCTGCGAGTGGGGGCATTTTGCTGTGCTGCGTTTCCTTGTGAGGGTAATAGTCCTGGAGAAATTGTCTTTCTCTCCTGATGAATGTCAGGCATATTCCTGACCTTTCCTTTGGGAACCCTGTCATTGGAGTTGGCGAGCTATGTGTGCAGAATTACCTCAGTGACCCTGAAGGAGCTGGCTTTGCTGAGCAGGTTTAATAGCTGTAGTACCTGAGGAGCCTCCTCTGTTTGCTGAGCCTGACACGAAGGTCCTTCTGCTCCTGCTAATGGCCTCTGTCCAAATCCCTCAGTACATGAGCAAGCTCCTGTCAGAGCTGGAGAGGCTGGGTGAGTCCAGCCAGGTGTTTGGCTAATGCTTTACAAGGACCAAGCTTTTCCTTTGCTTCCCTCTACCCCGCAAACCTTCTGCTGACAGGTAAGATATAAAAATAAAGACAGTGTGGCCCCTATTGATTCTACCCAAGACTTTTCTTTTTTTTTTTTCCTGTGGAAGCCTGACACGCAAAGTCTTGCACTGTGCCTTTCAAATCAGGCTCTGAATCAAGTCTTGCAAAGATTGTGTGCAGCTGCAAGATTGCTGGAGGGGTTTTTATCCTCACATCAGATGGAGCTGGGGCAAAAAAGAAGCCAAACCAAAACAAGGGTAAATCACAGAGCCAGCAACTTTCTTGGCATCTCTGGGATTGTGGCTCCTCCTGCCCCTCCGGCCTTCAGAAATGTACTCGGCAGAGCTGCCCGCACAGAAAAACAAATGCTTCCCAAACCAAAACAGAGTTGGGTGTTGGTAGTGAATGGGCCAACACTGTGTGCTGCCGTCATCTCTGCCCACTGCCAGCACGTTGTCATAGGAACAGCTGGATTATTTTACAATCCAGCTGTGGAGCCAATTCTCCAAAGGAGTAGCCTGGAGGGAGGAGAGAGGGGCAGGCAGAAGGCAGAACTGCTGTGTTTTCTGGTAACTGGAGGGAGGAGGATTATTAATGGGGAGAGGGAGGGAAGGATTACCAGTGAGTGCCATCTATCATAGCCTGAAACTGCAACTAGTCATTTCCAGATAACTGACTGCTGTTAGCTGCATCTGGGAATTACAGGTTGCCCTGTGGGAGAAGGGTGGTGAGGAAAACGGCAAATCTTTTTGTGTTGAGGCTGATAACATGTCTCACAGCATGCTGTTGTGCAGAGACCATGACTTGCCAGCTGTGGGGAGTGCTGTGCACCTGTACAGGTTCCTGCCACCCCAGAAATTTGTAGCTGATCAATTAATGTGTTAGCTTACCACATCACTATTTCCCTTGCCCTCTTTGCAATGTTTGTTGCCCTGTTTTCCTTCTGGAAGCTCCTTGGATCCTATTTTGAGGTTGCAGAGCACTGAGAGCATTGTAGGTGCCTAAATAGAGGCTCAGTCTTCGTGTTGGTGAAGGCTGTCATACCAAAGTGAACAGACTTGGTCGGACGGCAGGATGTTTGCTCTTCAAGTGAACTCTAGGCCTTGTGGTTTAGCAAATCACACTGATTTGGGGCTTGATGAGTACCCACGATGAAGATTTGATGACAAAAGCCAGGAACCTGCAGCGGCTGGATGTACAAAGCCCTTTGCTCTGGTACAGCTGGGGCTGCTCCCCTTCTGAAAGGGGAATCCAGGCAGAAGGAATCTGTCTGCCTGCAGAGTGCTCCTGGCGCAGAGAGGAGGCAGGGAGGCTTGGCAGGAGGCGGTGGCGTTAACAGGTCACTGCTGTGCCGTGTCCAGAGTACACTCGTGGCGCCTGAACTGAGGCGCCCCGACCCCAGCATCCCGTTCCAGCATTGGAAGTGGCGCGGCGGCGTCCCGGGACGTGGTGCCGAGGGCGGCGGGGGCTGCGGTGGCGCTGCGGGCGGCGGCCGGCAGAGGGCGCGGGCGCGGCCGGGCCGCCATCCCACCGCTCCTGGACGGGCCGCTCCCGGCGCGCAGCCCGGCTGGCCCGGCTGGCTCGGCCCGGCTGGCCCGGCCCGGCTGGCTCGGCCCGGGGACACCGGCGTGGCCTGGGCTGCTGCGAGCGGCCCTGGGGCTGCAGCTGCTGGGCACGGCCGGGGCACGGCCTGCGGGCGCCGGCAGGGACAGAGACAGCCGCCCCATAACCCGGGGAAGCACGGGGCGGGCAGCTGCCTCTCAGCTCCGCCAGCGTGTTCTGCAGCCTGGCTTGGCTCGACAGGCTTTCTCCTTCCGTCAGTCACAGGGAGGGATGGCCAAGCAAGAGCTGACCATGGGTTGATTGCCAGGACAGATGAATTAACCTTGCTTTCCCCTTGCCAAACCATCTGGCTGCTCTGATGGGCCTGATTGGCTCTGGAGACCCCTTCTCTCAGTTCGCAGATGACGCCAGGCTGGGGTGGAGTGTTGATCTGCGGGAGGTTAGGAAGGCGCTGCAGGGGCGGTCTGAACAGGCTGGATTGATGGGCTGAGGCCAGTCAGGTACGGGGTTCAACAAGGTCAAGTGCCAGGTCCTGCACTTGGGTCACAACAACCCTAGGCAGCGCTACAGGCCCAGGACAGAGCAGCTGGAAAGCTTCCTGGCAGAAAAGGGCCTGGGTGTGCTGGTCAACAGCAGTTGGACATGAGCCAGCATGTGCCCAGGTGGCCAAGAAGGCCAATGGCATTTTGGCTTGTGTCAGAAATAGTGGAGCCAGCAGGACCGGGACAGGGATTGTCTCCCTGCACTTGGCACTGGCAAGGCAACACCTCAAGTCCTGTGTCAAATTTTGGGCCCCTCACAACAGGAAAGGCATTGAGGTGCTCAAACATGTCCAGAGAAAGGCAACAGAGCTGCTGAAGGGTCTGAAGCACAAGTCTTGTGAGGAGCACCTGAAGGAGCTGGGGTTGTTTAGCCTGGAGAAAAGGAGGCTGAAGGGAGACCTTTTTGCTCTCTACAACTACCTGAAAGGAGGTCATAGTGAGCTGGGGGTCAGTCTCCTCTCCCAAGTAACAAGTGATAGGACAAGAGGAAACAACCTGAAGTTGCACCATGGGAGATTTAGATTGGGCATTGGGAAAATTTCTTTACTGAAAAGGTTGTCAAGCATTGGAACAGGTTGCTTAGGGAAATGTTAGAGTCACCATCCCTGGAGGTATTTATAAGACATGTAGATGTGGTTTTTAGAGACATGGTTTAGTGGTGGACTTGGCAGTACTGGGTAAATGGTTGGACTCGATGATCTTAAGGGTCTTTTCCAGCCTAAACAATTCTGATTCTCACATACAGTTTTTGCCAGAGCTGGAAGGGCAGGTCCAATTTATTCCTTGATTTTGAAGTGATGAGTGTGTGAAAGATAAGAACCACAGAATGCCAGTGAGCTTAGAAGACTCTCATGTAGTGGTTTTGCCATTTGTCAGAGCTCAGAAAAGATACTGAGCCTTTGTCCATACTTCACTTGGCACTTTTGTTTATCTCATGTATGGGTGGCTGCTGTATGTGCAGACTAGGGTCTAGAAGAGATTTGGAAGGGCAATACCTGTCCTGTACCTTATTGGTTCTTAACATTTTAATAAAATACAAGTCAGATTTGCAAAGAAATATTTTAGGCACTGCGGTACCATCTTCCATCCCTCCTCTCTCCATTCTTCTGTCTCCTCCCAGTGGTCTCTGTTGACCCTGACAGCGAAGGCTTGCAGTTCCCTTTAGGGGCAGAGTTGGTAGGACCTTGAGTACTCACATCCAGCCTAGTTTTCAGCATGTGTGCTTCTTTACCAACGCATCTCCGAACTCGTGAGGGAAGCTCCAGTGAGAACTGGCAGATTAAATCATTTTCAGGATTTGGACTTACTAGTGAAGACACCTGTTTGAAGAAAACTACTTCTGGGCTTTTTTAGTAGTGCAGTTCTGAACCTGGCCCCTGTTCTAAAGGAGTTATTTGCGATGAAAGTAGCAGTGGAGAAGAGGTCAGGGTTTGGCTCATAAAATATACAAAGAAAATGCTTTGCGTGGTATCTAAACTGCCATTCCAGTTAACTGCCACTCCACATTTTTGAGGAGATAGAGAGATTCCTCTTTTCTCATTTTATTTTTGGTCTCTACTGCTTTGGGGACATGTTTAAGGAGGCAAACTGCAGGCAGTGACTAATGAAGTGTCTCAGATATCTTTCCATAAGACAACGACCAGTGTGGAAAATACTGCGCTTCTTCTGAGGGGAATTTTGTCTCTTGCTTTCTGCTATAAGGAACCCACTTTCTTGTTCTTCTTTATTTTAGGCTTCAGCAGAGAAGGATTTAGGGGGTTTTAGGCAAGTCAGAAGGACCTTTTTTTCTAGAGCTTCCGCAGCTTCTCATCACTGCAATGCTGAGGCGGACTTTGTTTCCAAGTTACCCCCAGTCTCAGCTGTTACATATTTATCTGGCCTCATCTCCCATGCAGCCTGTCACCCTGGTGCTACGCCATCACTTGGTAAGACTTGCCAGCTGTGTGGCTACTGTGGATAATCTGTTGAACCGAGTGATTTGGCCAGAGCAGTGGCACAGGTCAACGCAGTGCAGCAATAGCAGTGGCAGCCCTGAGCCTGCTGATACGCAGATAGGCGGCTGTTTCCAGTGCGTGGATCAGCTCTTGTGATGCTGCTCCCTAAGTTTTGCATGGATGCAATGCAGGATCTTTGGTAGCTTGTGATATAGCTGTATGGAGCTTTTATTTTTCAAAAGGTTGGTGATGACAGGACTGTCCATCAGTAGAAGTTACTGAAGATGAGACATGGAAGCTGGGGCAGAATATGGGAAGGAAGCAGAGAGAAGAAATTAGGCTTGATACACGGTAATTGTGGGAGGGAAGGGGAGGTGGGACATTTGCCTTTATGGGGAGTTATTACTGTGGGTCCAGGGAGGAGTAGGTAGCTGAGAATTGTCCTGTGGAATTACTTGATCCATGTGGATACTTTGAGGGTGCCATGTGGTGGCTGGAACCCAGCTCTGCTTCAGGAGTTCCCCAGCAATTATAGGTCCCTAGTAAGGTGAACCGAGACCTTTAAAGAGAAGCGATGTTCAGCACCCAGGCTGCTGTGCCACTGCTTCTGCCAGTGGTGCTGGTGATGTCAGTGTGGGAAACATGCAGCAGTTAGAGCACGCTGCTGCCCAGCTCCTTCTGTCTTTCAGGTTCTTTCTCTTCTTAAATGGTCCTGTGTGATGCACTCATGGCCAGTGGTGGATCCTGTGCTTAATGCTGCATCCCCAGAAAATAAGCAGTTCAGCACTGAACTGGTGCTAAGCTGCACTCTCAGACAGAACTGCCCTCACACAAATGAGCTTCAGGCACTCCAGTGCATTTTTTGACTAGGGGTTTCCCAGACTCCTGTGTTTGAGACTCTTGTAAGGAGTCCAAAGGGTTTTTTTGAAAAGGGTCATTAACAGACAGTTCTGCAGAGCCCCTGAATGTGTTTGTTGTCTTGAACTACATAGATAGGTGTGATGTTGCTGGTTTTGGCATTTGGTACCCTTCCACTTGAAGGGTACCCATACCTTTCAAGTATGACCTTCGAATAGTAAGGCATTAAAAAATAATAATGTATCATGTCAGAGTTGATTCCTCTTCCTCTGATTCCAAGAGCTTTTCTGCTTGCAAGCTTTTCAGTTTCCTAAGCTAGACTTCAGACTTTTGGTTTTGTTTTGGCTTTTGGGTTTTTTTTTGTAAGGAAACATGATCAGGTCAGTTTTGACCCTCTAGTGTAGTCTTTAGCTAGTAGCAAACTTACTGGAATCACTTGATGATAAAAAATAAGTGATCAAGTGAAGACTTTTTCCAAAGAAGTCAAGCATGCCTTTACTCATGCTTACAATCTTGGTATTGCAGTCATGAAATCCTGTAAAGGAGAAAGGTTAGAAGTATGGACAAATACGAAATTAATTTGTTTGGTGTCATTGTCCAAGCTGAATGAAGTGCTGAAAGAAAATAAACATTTACAGTGAAACACAGCATGGATCTAAACAAATCTTTTAGCTTTAGTAATAATCTGTAGGGCTTCCTTACTAAACTAATGACTGGAGAATTTTTTTTTTAAAGCTGAATTTGTACTCTGACACCATCACCACTGAAGCTGTGCAGTTCAGCATGGACCTGCTCTCGCCACAGAGGTCCAGCCAGACTCTCTCACTCCTGTCAAAGTGTTTCTTTTTGCAGGCAATCATGGTAGCTGCATGTGTCTACTAAGCATGCAGCTGCACACTAGTTTTTGATTTGTACTCCTGCCTTTTAAAGATCAGACCATGAGTGATTATGGTTTTTAAATTTGCTTTGGAACTAGTGTGATCCCTGAGTGTGCCTTCATTTCCAGAAGTTGCTGGTCAATGGATTTGTCTTTAGATAAAGAAATTCCTATACTCTGGCCTGAGTGGAACTTGTCAGCCGCAGGAAGGATTGTAGCTGCAGTTATGTGTGCTGTGAAATTCCCAAGATTCCCATCACCACCCTCATTTAAACATCCCCCAGCCCTGCTATAAACAAGTGAGAGACACTCACCCTGCACCCTGGCTGTGAGCCAGGGATATCGGAGCTCTGGCTGGAGACAGAAAGGGAGAACAGAAAATAGTGTCAACTTGTGAATCATCTCAGTCAGAGGATTGACACCCACCATTAGCAAAACCAGACAAACCTGGGGTTGCTGCTTAATAAGCAGTTTATTTCTTGTCCAGGTTACAGTGTGCAAGTGAGCTGGAAAGGCAGCACAGCACCACTGGCAGGCAGCTGCCTGTACTTCATGCACAGAGGACACCTTCTTGGCCTGTCACAGCAAGATACCTGTAGGGCTGTGGGTGGTAGTGTATAAGGCTCTTGGCTGGTTTTGGATGGTTTCCTAAGGTGACAAAGTTTATGTAATCATGCTGTTTACTGTGGGACCCTTTCTGCAACTTTTGAACATGTGGAACAGTTTCCACCAAATTTGAGAGAAGAGCAGAAATTCCAAAGATTGTTGCATTTCTATAGGTTTTGTGAGGACATGTGGACAGAAGAATCAGGCCCGGTTCAGTGCCATGCCATGGAAAAGACATGGAGAGTGCAGCTGGTTTGGACCCTGGTCTGGCTGCTGTGTCCAGGGATGTACAGACATCCTGTATGCACAGCAGGTGTGTGTTGGTACCACAGCCAGCACACACATACATCAGAACTAGCCAGAACAGGGGATGGGAGAGGTGGGAAGAGGAAGCCAGGATTAATGCTGTGTGGGAGAGGTGTACAAAGGCAGGGGACACCAATGTGGAAATTGGCTCACCTGCTGTTTTCTTCTGTTCCAAGATCCTTATCTAGACCGGCTTGAGCTTCTTAATTCTGGAAAGAAATCTTGACAGTCTGTGCTTGTGAGTGAAGATTTAGATACACCTCTCTGTAGCTTCATGCATTTAAGACTCACTTGGTTGGCTGCATTTTCTAAGCTCCTCTTTAATCAGGCTTGAAGCTTGAAAGCAGTGCCTCCATCCTGAGGGACTTTGCAGGGATTTAGGTGCAACCCATCAGCTCTTGGCAAGTTTTCAAGGTGGCATGGCTTCTTTTTCTGGGAAGCCTTCACTGCCTGGTCTATAGATATGCTGTCCCTCAACAAAGACTAGGGGGGTGCTACATAGCAGCTGAAGTTTCCCTTGGGTATTGCTCATACAGAAACTTCATGGCCCCACAGCCTTATGTTTGGGCATAAACAGCCTGATACCCAAGCAGGAACCATAATTTTTGCCTTATGGATCACCTTAGCACATTACTCTGGGAGGGCTGTAGCTGCAAGGTGATCTGCTGTACAACTGTTGCCAGTGGATCCTTGAGATTATTTGCATACCTTGGGAGTTCCTCCTTCATCTGTGCCACACTGCAGTGCGTATCATCTGAGCTGATTTGCTGGGCTGGCCGTGTGCTCTGTGACTCTGGGGTCACCTTGACTGGCCACCCTCCTCTCTGTCTGGATCTGCAGTGTATGGCCTCTTGTCTGTGGTTCGAGGGCATAGCCAGCCCCCTCTGGTTGCCATGCTCCCTGCTTCTGCAAGGTTATACAAGGAAAGCTGAAACTTTCTTGCCAGAGGCAGGGGAGCAAATTCAGTCTCTGGCAGACCTGGAACAATGAACAGCTTGGAGAAGGTGTGCTTCCAGGACACATGCCAGCACTGAACCAGCACCAGTGGCAGGTTTACAGAAATGCCACAGGCAAAACGAGAGCTCTGGCAGTTCACAGGCTCCCCAGGTCTGACAGGCAATCATCCAGCCTCACCTCTTGTATAAGACTGGCCCCTTCATTTCAAGTAGTTACCTCTGTCCCACACCCAATAATATGGGCTTTCCAGAAGTGCTTTTGGGAGGTTAACCAGCCTCAGTGCAGGATCCAATGGAGACAGGGAATCTACCGTGTGCACAGCTTGATCAGCCACACTCTACAGAACAGTGTTTTATTTCTAATCAGAGGTTGCCTGGTAGTGGCATCAAGCTGTGGTTCCTGTTCTTCCTTACTTCAGGAGATTAAAGACTTTTTGAGTGCTTCATGTTTACTCCCTGGGATTACAGTGGAATAAAGACACTTTCTTCTGTTCCAGACGCTAAACAGGCTGAGCTTACTATGGGGCAAATAGTGCAGCCATTGCAGTCTCTCTTCCTCCTCCATTCCCCAGTGGTCAACATCCCTTTTAAAGTAGGGAAGTGATGCTTTTGCCAGTGCTGTACACTGGTATCATGTACTTTTCTTTACCCCTACCCACCATGTTCTTCTCTGACTGTGTGCTGTGAGGACTCAGGCTGGATTTTAACCCATATTCCCAATGGGAAGTGCTTGGAGGTATTTGTATGATGCAAGGTGCATGTTGAATCAGAGAGGGACAAAACCAGCAGTAACAGAAAATCTCTGAGTTGTACGGGCCAAAAGGAATTAATCACTGCAGGGAAATGGGCCCTCTCATCTACACAGAGGGTGGGAGAGAGAGAAAAGGAAGTGCCTTAGAATGGAGAAAGGAAAGAAAGGTCCTTGCAGTGTCCCTGTCAGTACTAAAATAAATCTCTGAAGAGAGAAAGAGGGGAAACAATAGTGGCAGAAAGCTGCCAGAGCGATGGAAGAGCAGAGCCTTAGGAGCAGATCTCTTCCTGGTGAAAGGCTGCCAGCTCTGGACCTTCGTGGTTAGTTTGCTTTGGTGAACCCAGTAACCGCTGGCATGCACTTGTCTTTCTCATCCGTGGAGTGCTTGCTAAACAGGCAGTGGTGCTACTGAGGGCAATATCCTAGCAGGAATGTAGCTGAGCCATTGGATCAAATACTGCATTTGAACGAAACCAGTCTTGTTTTGGAGCAACTAAACTGTCTGGTGGGCTGGAAAAAACTCTAGGGAACCTCGACTAAGGTTGCTAGAGAGCAATGTAGCAGTGAGTTTCCATCCAAAAAGGATCCAGGCAACATGTCCTTACAGTAAACAGAAGAAAGCCTTGCAATTCTGTGATCCTTAAGCATAAGGGGGAGTAGATGAGGCTGCTGGGAGCAGGCTGACAGCCCTGGGATGTTTTATACTGACAGAGCACATCTGTAGAGCAGAGCTGCCAGGCTGTCGTGCAAACCCACTGGGGGACCATCTCACACTTCAAGCACATGCTGTCTGCAACTCTGGGGCTGCCTGCAACTCCTCACACCTTCCTGGGCGTGACTGCAGGCAGGGAAGCAGGTCAAATCATCAGCATTATTAACAGCAAATCTGACATCTGCGCTGGCCAGTGGAACAGTCCAGGCATTTGGTTTGTTTATTTTTCTTCTGCCTTTGGCACTTTTTGTCTCTGCAGAAGGCGCCCTGAGTGCGTTGCTAACACACTGCTTGGGGTAAGCACTAAACGAAACTTCCACTATTTTGAGGAACCCAGCTCAGGCATTTTTTAAAATGACTGCTGCTTTTCTGTGATTCTTGGACAAATTGAAACTAAAACCTCTTCGCTGACACACTGTTTTTGTCTGTCATGCTGGTAGGCTGCTCTGTGGCTGCAAATCTCCACCATACCCAGATTCTGCTCTCACTTGGACTAACTTGACACTCTGGACTAATTTCATTAATGTCAGTGGAGACATTTCCTCTTTATGCTGGTGCTGAGCTAGTTTGGACATGAGCCCCACCATACGTAGAGGAGAGCTGCAACTATCAAGATCTGTGCAATAGAGGTGAACTTGCTGGAGTGCAGAATGTGTGCACATAAGTGCTGGGGACTAGAAAGAGCTGCTCTCCTCCTCTCCAGCTTGCAAGTAGCCTTGCCAAGAGCAGGTTTTCAACTGGGAGCTGTTAATTTCCCCAGGACTTGCTCTGTAGCACTAGGAAAATGGACCTTTGCATTCAGCTTTCCCTGGTTGGAGATATCTTTCAGAGGCACCTGCTCTCCTCCTTCCTCTTCCTACTTCCAAACCTACCTCTCAGCATCCTGGTGCATGGCATCATGAGCTACTTGCTTTCTTGGTCTTAAAAACAATGGGACTCAGAATGTTAGGCTCTTTGCAACAATTAGTGTCTATTTTTAGCTGAGCTGCTTTTGAGGGCAGTTGAGTAGGTATAGGTACAGTGTCCAGGGATGAGAGCTTGGAGGCTTATGACTGCTAAGATGCTGAGCAGAGATCTGGTGAGTCTGGCAGTGGGGGTTCACTGGTCCCTCTGGGGGTGTTGCAGGGAGAGGGCTGGGGTGGGTGTAGCTGGTGATATGTATAAGCAGCCCAAACCTGGTGTTGTAATGTCTGAGACGCTCTGAGTTTGGAAAAGGCCCCGATGATATCATCCTGCAGAACTGTTAATAATGCAGGAAAGGAAACGTTCACAAGTCCTTTCCAGATCTTTAATGGAGAGGAATTAATACTCCCTCTTTCTATGCCCATTGCTCTGTTTGGAAATGGCTTTCTCTCACCACCAGGCATCAAAAGGATGGTTCTTTCCCTTTTTTTCTTCTCTTTGCTGTTGCAATCTCCCTACCACATGTAGCAGTGGGTGTTGAGGGCAAAGAGTGTGAGAGCAGTGGCTCTTCTTCATGAGCTCCCTGCAAGGACACTGAACTCTGCATACCATCCTTCAGTTTTGCTTAATCCACTTCCAGAAGAGATAAACAAGAAATGGTGCTTTTAGTGCTGCCACAGATTATGCAAAAAAGAGATGTAGTTCTGCAGGAGCTCTCCCATGCTACTTCTCCTTTGTGGCTCCTCTGTCTCTGCAGTTCTCCATACCCCACAGCAACCCAACATGACCACCAGCCCTTGTCAGAGCCCCTTTCAAATCCTGCAGTGGAGACCTGCTTGACTGCAAGACATTCCTTGTTCATTGTGGCTGTGGCCTGCTGCTTTAGAAAGCATCCCTTTCTTGGAAGTGGGGAGTGATAGATACCATGCAGAGATTGCTTAGTTGCTCTCAGCTCTGCTTTTTTATTATGATCCACCCATTGTCACAGGATCCTTGGGAGAGTGGGAAGTAGATGCCCAAAGCTAGAGCCAGTTTATGTGAATTAAGTGAGCAGTACTCCACATGGCACAAGGAGCATGAAGAATGATGTCAATCAGTGACTGCATGAAGTAGGCAATTATCTCTGTGATTTTTCTCAACCAAAATGTGAAGAAGGACTTAATGCAATAAGACTTACAGACTGACTGGGTTGGTGTGTTGTACTGAGAACAAGTGAAAATAAGGCCTGTTAATCTGCTTTGCTGGGGGAGCTTTCTCTTGTAGCCAGCTGCTCATTGCCAATGCATAGAGACATGCTTTCCTCCTTCCCTAGTGCATGGGCCGGTCTTCCTTCTGCCATCTGTGATGGATGAGATCAGTGTGAAGCTCCCGCCCTCCTGCATGCAAGAGAGCCGAAGTCATGGGCAATTTAAGAAGGGGGCAAAGCAGGTAACAACTGTGCCTTTCACAAAACTTCATGTCCTGTCCATTCCAGCATGGACACCTGCCTGCAGACTGGCTGAAAAAGGACTGTGATCCTTCGTTCATGCTTGTGAGCAGCAGCTTGTAACAAGCATGGTCCTACCCTTATGGAAACAGAAAGATAAGAGATGGAATCAATTTTCTAATAACTTTCACTAATTTTTGGAGTGCAGCCCAAAGGACAGCAGTGGGGAGCAAGTCAGGCAGGGGGTCTGTGTCACGTTACAGTTGCAAGAAGTGTGATTTTCCTCTTGAGGAGGGGAGTCAGGATCTCTCTTGAACAGTTTACCAAATATTGTGATCTGAACTGGGGGCAGTTGGAGGTGTTGACAGGCAGGGGAGATAGATTGAACATAATGCTAACCAGTTTAGCCAAAAGATGACATAGGTAGGGGAAGCATTGCTGTCTCCAAACATCTGTGAGGAGATGGGGATTGCATTAGCAAAAGGGGAAAATTCAGACAGCATCAGGAAAGTACTTCCTAGAAGTGAACTGTGTCTCCCCAGGGAGGGGGTGGGAGTCCCGTATCTGGCAAGATGGAAACAGCAATAATAATGATTCTGATTACTTGCTATGTAATGATAACAAATAATGTAAAATGAGTCTTGATAAAGAGCTAGAGTTCTCTGATAGCAACCAAATGTACAAGCCAGGGATGAGCAGGGTGGGACTTGGCAGGTGTCTGATGCTGACAAGGGTGCACCTGGGAGTTCTGCTGACTTCCTTGAGCCACAAAGCCTGTATATAATTTTTTGTTCACTCAGTACTTCGGAGCAGAGATAAGTTCAATTGCTGGCCTTTTCTCTGAGGTTGTTCATTTGAAGGAGAAGAAGTTTGGTACAGCAGTGATCAGTTTGTACTTTATTTGCTGATAGTACGATCCCAGAGACCTGCACCCACCAGTTTGATTCATTCTCATGCTGTTTGGAGTGGGAGGATCTCCCAGCAAAGAATGCAGAAAGGCAAATGTATGTTTTGGTTGGAGGCTGTTCTATGATAGACCCAAGGGCTGGAGTGGGGTCTTAAATGGACAATCACATCCACATGTGGACAAGATCCTAGACACCCTGGCAAAGGGAGCCCTGCCTACAGAGCAGGCAGAGCTGTAGATGAGAAGAGCAACTTGGTCTATGGACCCAGACACCCAGATTACAGGGCCAAGCCCCCAGGGTTTCTCTGCAGCTAGTTTCTTGGAAACAGAGTAGCAACAACCTCCTATTTATACACCACTCAAAAAGATGGGGTTAAGGCCACTGTTTTGGGCCTTTTGGTTTTGGTGACTGATGAGCCTTTGATTTGCTTTGGTAACCCAGGAGCAAGATGGCAGCATTTCATTTTCTTGCTACACTTAAAGCCTTGGTTTTGTTTAGCATGAATTATTGTGCCAGCCCTGAAGTGTTAAAATGTGAAAGGGCAATGCCCTTCACCTGTGCCCTTACCCACTTGGTCTGATGATGATTATGTCCTAAACAGTAATCATAAGATAAGAGGAAAATTATGACCGAGGAGGTGCTGGGAGAACTGCGCCACTCCTGTGCATCACCTGCCCCATGAGTGGAAGAGGAAATGGGTGAGTCAGGGCCTGGGAGCACAGCTGTGGCAGTTGTCTTAAAAGGTCCAGTGGCTGAATGCTCTCCATGGGGGTCAGTCTCTATCCACAACAAGCTTTGTGAGGCCTGAAGGAGAGGAGTTTCCAGCCCTGCCTTACAGCATCCCTGCAGCACAAAAATGTCAGACCAGAGGCACCCAACTGTGCAAATGTGAGGCATGGGCAAACATGGGGAAAAGGGGACAAGAAGATGGGCTGGTGGTTGAAGACATTTTTTATCCTGAAGCACATTTGCTGGAGTACACAAGGAGTCCTCTCACAGTCTGTAGGAAAGCAAGCACAAAGGGAAAATAAACTCTAAGAATCAGGCACCTCAACAGACAGATCAGCAAGGTTGTTGTCCACAGTAATCCTAAAATAGGCTGCATCATTTCAGAGACACTTTCACACCCCCTAGTCCTGCTACCTTCATCCTTCCATCATACCTTCATCATGAACAGCCCCACAGCGTGCTCCTGCCAGGTACTTGTTAAACTGACGTGTGGAGCTTGGGGGGCTGGATGCAGAGGGGAAAAGGCGAAGAGTGGGTGCTGGCTTGGATGTGGTGGCCAGCCTGGGCAGGAGGAGCACCGCCTGCTTGCTTGGAGATCCACCTGGATCCTTGGAGATCCACCTGATGGAGGCTCTCCGCTTCCCCAGGATCATATGAGATGGCTACAAACTGTTGCTTCTAAGGATGCTTCCAACTTGCCCTGATGTGCAAACCATACCTCCTCTTCCACTATGGCCCTTCCTCAGCTAAAGGCTCTCTTCTTTTTTGGGCTGTGAAGGGTTCAGCTCCCTGTGTCCTTGAGGCTGAAATTATGGAAGTAATACCCAATGCTCTCAGGTCTGTTTTTCATCATAAGAACCCATGTGGCTTCCCCAGAGCCAGCTCAGTATGTGGAAATGGATCAAGAGGAGTGGCCTGTCGTGGGACAGAGCCAGCCTGCAATGGCAGCATACCTCCAGTGCAAAATTGGTGGTCAGCTTTTCTCTCAGGTGCGACAGATAGGTGAAGGCAGCCCCAGCTGGCAGCATGCACACTGTGCGCAGTGTGAAAGGAACCTCAGAGTTGTGTGAAATCCATTAGCAATGTCACCTGTCACTTTTGTCTGGCTTATGGACCTGGCTGAGCACTAACCAATTGTCCCACCTGGTGCAGCTCTTTTTTGTGACAGCAGTATCTAAACCGAGCAAGCCCTGAGCTCACTGTACTGAAAAAGCTCCCACGTCTGGCTGCTGCACTGGTGTGGCACTGCTCAGGAATGTCCCACACTGGGAGGCCAAACTGATCTTGTCACAAGAAGAGGAACCACCACAGCCAGCCTGGCTCTGCAGACCACTCATGAGGGCAAGCACTTGGGGGAATGGTTGTCCCTCCACCCTCCTCCAACTCTACTGCTAGAGCGTGGCCTGATTTGAAGGCTGGATACTAAAATGTCTAAGGAATGAATGGAGGGTCCCATGAGGCCAATACTGGGAATGGTCTGGAGTGCAAATTTCCTTCATTCCCTCCCTAAAACAGACTTGCCCTGGGCGCCATGAGGGCCATGGAGAAGTTAACTCTGCAGCTGGGGAGACATCTGCAATTTGGCGAGGATAGGTTCTTTCCACAGAGGCTGCTAATTCTGCATGACCTAATCTGGGTTTGCTGCTTCTCTGCGATGTGAGTCACAGTGTGCACAGTCCTTTGGTCACTGTGGCACGCTGCAGGACTTCACAGTGGCCTTTTGCTCTTCCTACAGACAATGACTGTCTTTGACTTGGTTGTCATGTGCTGTTTGATGTTTTCCATTTATATCTAATAAGATCACCACAATCTGCAGCAACTGTAGGTTGTCACACTAAGATCTTCTCAGCAACAAGCAATATATTAGCTAGTCAGGAGTCACACTGGTCCAGAATAAAGCCTGTATGAAAAAAATTCCCCAAAGAAGCCATTGATAACTCTTAGGAATTGAAGGCCTTATTGTGGCTGTCTTGTGAAGGTAAAGCTTTACAGAGCTGGGTGGAGGGGAAAAGCTTTTGGTATAAAAATAAAGCAGAAGTTGATCATTCATTGAAAGGTGAGTACTGTCTTCCTTATCAGCCTGCCCAGCACCCATGGAAAAGCTGATGCCATCAGTAAATCCAGCCTCTTGACCGGAGGACTCTACCCTACCTTGCACCTACTGGGACAGCTGAGCCCTGAGACTGTGCAGATTCCCAAGCTGCAAGCACTGAGGCATGGGTACCAGATTAGCTCTTTTTATTTCCTTTCATTCAGCAGGATCCTGCAGAGCTGGGTAGCTGCCAGTCAGTCTGTCAAGACGTGAACTATTTTGGGAATTTTTATGATGGAACAATATTTTTTTGGTAAACAAACGGAAAGCTGTTAAACAGGGACCTTCACCTCACAGCTCCCGGTTCAGCTCCTTCACTGCTGCAATGCCACAGTGAATGTACTGTCCACTCTGCAGAGCTCCCTTCATGGCTCCTGCAGGGGCAAAACAAATAGCAGCTCTTTTTTCTTTTTCCTTTTCACTAACTCCTCAACCAAAAAAAAAAAACAACCAAAAAAACCAACAAACCAAAAAAAACAACAACAACAAAAAAAATAAAACAAACCAAAACCAACCAACCAAAAAAAAAAAACACAAAAAAAAAAAAAAGAGAAGAAAAAGACTAATTTTGGTTTAAGCAGCAGAAGCACTTTCTTGGTGGACTTAACCCCTAACACACCTGAGGGCAAGCTGTATATTGTCTCTGTGTGTCATGTTATCTGACTGTGTAGCATCTAGCCACATCCCAGGCTGGATATCCTCAGGCCTACTGGTGACACATGAATCCAACAAGCAGTGACACAGGGATGACTGTGTACAACAGGAAGACTTCCTTTTTCACAGTGTCTGTTAATAGGAAGCCCTGATGGAGTCATAGAGTGCATAGAGGAAGATGTTTGTCTGGAAGAATTGAACAGGGAAAGAAAGGGCAGAAACATTTCCCACTCTAAAATGGATGTAGTGTGTTGCTCAGGAGAAAAACCCGTAAGGGGCCAGTAAGTCCTTCTTGCTGCCATAGGTTAAAATTAGTTTCACTATTCCTAGGTATTGGTGGCAGTGGTGAATTTGGTTTCACATGGGATATATCTGCCCCAGCCTTTGGGGGAACTGATTGATGGCTATCAGTTGGAATGAGCCAAGACATTTGTCTGCTCCACATGTTTTGTCCATGTCAGAAACGCAGTTTGTGGTTTTCCTCGGTTCCTGGAAAGTCCAGTCCAGTTTGTACAACAGTGCTGGCTCACGCAGTCCCTGCTGGCAGCCTATAAACTCCAGAGCATGCAGATCGCTGAAGAATCTCGAGGGATGCCATTCTTCTCTCTCTGCCCCTTGTTCCACTCTCAGACTTATCAAGGAGTTGTAGTTTGCCCTACTGACAACTCGCACAATGGGATCTTTTGCTTTCACCCTGCTGAGTCTGCCTTGGGATCTCTCCTGTAATTCATTAACTATTCTTACTCTGAGACTCTGCTACTAATGATTTTTTTGGAGGAGTCTTCAGTAAAGCTGCCTATGAGCAAGTGCACCTTCTCCCTGGCCAGCTGTCTTCCCTTCTCTGTGGGTAGTTGCAACCCCTGCACTTCCCTCTCTCGTCCTCCAGTTTCTAGGGTTTTTTGTTTGCTTTTGCAGCCTCAGCAGGTCAGCTCTGTCCCTTAGCCTTCTCCATTTCACTCTGATGCTTCCTGGGATTCTTCCTGTTTCCATGCGTATGCATGAACCTCTTCTCACTTACAGGTCTTCAGCACCTTCCCAGGGCAGCTTCCCCAACCCACTGTTCCTACTTTTCCTGCCCTCTGCACAGAGTGGCTTCCTTGGCTCCGTGGTTTGCTCTCTGCCATGTAGGAACAGAATTCACCTGGCCCTGCTATGAGAGTGCCTCTACTGTACATGAGGACTGAGAGTTCCAGGACTTCTCGGAGGATATGACTGAACATCTTGGGAACTGCAGCAGTGATGCAGTGGGAGAGATGCACACCAGTCCTCAAGCTCCTTGGCATTTAAGGCACCCCATTCTGCAGCTGAATGTACAGAGACCAATTTACTCAGGTCTTTTGGGTCCCAAGTCTGCATTTCAAACATATATCTAAGCTGACAGGAGTTGTGCAGCTCATATCTGCTGTGACTACTCCTTCTGCCATAAGATATTGGAATCTCACTCCTATTTCCTCTTGGTTTGGCTTCCCTGTCTTTACCCGTTAGCATCCCCTCTCTTCATGGCACCCCACATTTAGACCTATGATTTGAGCTTAAGTGTGCTTAGTTGGTCCATCTGCCCCCCAGAGAACATACTTCATCATCAGCAAATAGCTCAGCTCTCTTCTTTTTGATCTCTTTTGTCCTGAACTGTGTGTGCCCTTCTGTGGGGCTTTATCTCTTTAGCACTCAGTGGCTTACCTAAATCAGTGTCACTTATGTCTATCACTCCTGTTCCTCCTGCTCAGCCTCATTCCTTCCCTAAAGAAGGCTTATCTTTCTGCTGCAGCTTTATTCCTCCAGTTTTTTTCCATCTTGGTCTCCCCCAGGTTCAGGTGCACTTTATTTTCTGTGCTAGTCAGAGAGCTGTGCTCCAGAAGGATCACCACATGGGAGAGGGGACCATCCTACAAGTCATGGCAATATAATGTGTTTTGCTTATGTTTATCTTGTGCCTCTCTGGGCCTTAGTCTATAGTTGTCCAGCTCTGTCTTGTGTCAGACCATCAGAGCCAGCTTTATGATCCCCTGCTTGAGTCTGAGCACTTGTCACATGGAGGTGCAGCAGAATACATGGGTTTTGTCCCAGCAATGCCTCTGCTGTGACTTGTAGCTCTAGATCAGGGCACCAGAAGGACCCTTTGCATCTCTGGTTTTTATGGCTGGTCCTTCAGTCAGGTTGTAGATAAATATACCCACAAAGCTGGATGGCAACCTAGCCCCTCTGTGGCTGTGACAACATCCAGCTGTACTACCTGGTCAGGGTGCCTTCTACTTGGGAGGATCAGGGAAGATGTTTCAAATGGTCACACTGGCAAAAACAGCACCCTGAACAAGAGCTCAGAGTCCTGCCTCATCTTTGCTTGGTCCACCTATGCCTCTGTGAAGGTTGTTCTTTCTAAGCTTCCAACCTGCAGGCATCTCCTGGTCCTCTGTTGTTTATGATACTGCAATTTGTTACCTTGGAAATAAGTGCTGGTTTATCCCAAACAGAGCCTACGGTTTCACAGCACAATCAAGCGAGAGGAGCAGATGGTTACCCCATCTCTTCTGTTGTGCTTCCCATTATCCTCGTCCACAGTTGGATGACAGGAATCTTTGATTCAGTGTGAGTATCTGTGGCCCAGCTGCATCTACACATGTAAGCTGGGAGCCATGTTTCTGGTGGGATATGACATGCCTTTGTGCCTAGCATCACTGTTTCGGCTTCCTACAAGTGGAACTTGACCAAAAAGCCCAAACTTCATGCTGACTTCAGTGGTGTCTAGGAGCAGGAGGCAGAAGGAAAGTTCAGTACCTGCAGTTTCTGTTTCCCAGGGCTTTGTAGTATCTATCTTTAGGCTTTCAACCCTCTGCAACCTCATTTGGCTGATTTATATGTTGAACTTTGGAAAATATACACCTTGTACTCTCTGTAGACACTGGCATTCTCCTTTCCTGCAATTCTCCTGGGCCAAAGCTGCAGTTTAGCAGCAGCTGTCCTAGGTAGGACTGAGGGAACTGCTTGGAGGCTCATGCAAATGCCTTTGCTTGGAAGCAAAGTTTTCAGAAGAGCTGGTGGTCCGGAGACACAGTAGTGTTATGGCCCTAATATGCACTTGGAGAATTGAAGAGATGTGGGGACTCTAAAGGGGTGAGGAGCCTTCAGGATCTGAAATGGCTGGGGGAATCAGCACTCCCAAGCCCAAGATTAATTGCTTTGCAAACAGTTCTGCTTTCATTCCTCAGTCCTATTCTTTGTGATTCAATCTGATTTGTTTGAATTCTGTTCTGAGGCTTATGTCCTACCCAGCACTTCACTGCATTAGTGCTGTCTTTCCTTTCCTGAGCAAATTTAGGCTGGAGATTAACAGAATATTTTTTCCTTTCCAAGTAGTAAGATCCTTGGGCAGCTTTCTAGTGAGAACAGGGAGAGCAAAATTCCTATTGGTTTCAAGATTGAGCCTGGTTAATTTCTAAATGGAATTATATAAGTAACACTGTTAGTGCTTGTGGCTGCATTTAGTGATCCGGTGTCTCCTCTAGTTCTACCTTTCTGGCAGCCAGCTATGTTTAACATTCATTTGAAGAAGGGAAAATTATCCTCCAGGTTCAAATGTTCTGCATTAAAAATGGAAAATGGAGCAGAGGAGATTGAAAACTGGTTCTTGCCTAGCAGCAGGCAGGCTGCAGAGCCAGGTCAGGAAAGAAGGCTGGATTGTGGAAAGAAACAAAATTGCTCTAGTTCTTCGTGGAGATGTGGCTTGGGGAGGGCAGGGCCGGGCCCCGGGGCAGTTGTGAGTGATGAAGTCAGGAAGGAGGGCCAAGTACAGCACTGGAGTAGGGGGTGCAGGCCTCTGAGATATTGGAGGAGAAGAAGGGAAGAGAGTTGCTGCTCTTCCTGCACATGCCATATCTGGCTCTTTGCTTATCACTGAACTTATCCTTTCTGCAATGAGTAACTGACTAAGGCTCCTTGCTGCTCCATTAATCTGTGGCTTTCCATTAACAGGCAGGTGCTTGTACCCGGGGGACCACCATGCTGACTGCCAGAGATTCCTGGCACTGGGTACTACAGAGTTAAGCAGCCAGGCTGGAGTGTGCAAACAAACAGTGAGACCTGTACTAACAGCCCTGCTTTGTGTTAGTGGGAAGCACAGGCTCCAACTTCTTCCGATTTCTCACCTGTCCAGACTGGTACAGAAAGAAAATGCCTCTTGGAGTTTCAGAGAAAACCACACCTATTTACAGTGGATTCCCCAGGGCCCTCCTGTGGGGTATTAACCCTTCAGCCCCAGGCCCACAATCTGCCTTTGGTAGGAAGAATTCCCCAAGATCCCTGGTGAAGCCAGCCCTTCTACCTCCACTGCAGGGATTTCTCCTGCTTGTGGCCCGGGGCTCTGGCCCATCCACTCCCTAAAGCAAGTCACTTATTTCTCTTTTCTCCCATCTGTACACTTATCTCTGTCCTTTGCACAGCTGTGTGCTGGGGCTCTTTCTGTGTGAACTGGGCTTTCTGACCCGGCTCCTTCCCCCAGAAAGCAGAGCTTGCTCTGCTGTGTTTGGGTTGGACCTGTGATTGTGTCTCTGTGTTTGTCTCAAGCCCCACCAAGTCTCCCTGAGATACCAGCTCATCCCTCCCCCTTGAAATATCCATGCTTTCTTCAGACTTCTTCCAGGTCTCACTGTTTGCTTTCCCTCCTTTCCCTGGTTTCTGAGTTTTCTCGGAAGGAATCCCGTGCTCTGGCCTCCTCAGGCTGGAGTGTTGTGTTGTTGTTTTTCCTTTCGTCGCTATGGGCAGGGATTTTGAATACTGAGCCAAGGAGAGGGAGGGAAGAAGAGAGGCAGTGAAAGAAGGAGGGAGTACAGGGGGAGGGATGAAGAAAACCAGAAAAGTGAGAACGCAAAGTGTTCAGGGGAGCAGGGTAAGGATGAGATGGTGGAGAAATGAAACGGGGAAGGAGGATAGAGGGCATTGTGGAGAGAAGGAGTTTTGGATAAATATCAGGAGAGCTTTTTCATTGGTTCTTTTATTAATAACACTATTGCTGCAGACAAAGATATCTGGAGGAAGGCAAGGAACCCCCACCTCTCCCTGCCCCAAACCTCTCTAGGACACAAGGCATGAGAGGTTATTCCAGGCAAAGAGATCCTTCAGAAAATAAACATTTAAGCCTAAAGCAGCCAGTAGGTGCATAGGCTGCAGTAGGGAATACGTTAGATGTGAATCTGGCAGGTGGGGAGAGAGTGTGAAACACAAAGACCCATTAAAAATTATAGGACCTTCATACAGCCTGTTGAAGCCTGGGAGAGGACTGACATGTGTTTTGGGAACAGGGAAGAAAGTAGAATAGCTAAGGATGCTTAAGACACTGTAGAGAAGCTAAGTAATTCCTACCTCAAAAAGAAAAAGAGAAAAATCCCCCAAATAGTGCATCTCAGCTGCTACAGAGGAGGCACCCTCAGGCAGTGAGAAATTCTAAAAGCAAGTCTGGTGTCTTAAAAAACAACAGTCCTCAGGACTGGGCACCAGCACCTGAGGAGCAGAGTGCTAGAGAGTAACAGCTGTGTGTAGCAATAGGGGAGGGCAGACAGAGCCAAGGAATTGCAGACTTAGATCTTACTTCCATCCTGACTAAATTGTTGGATGCTCATTAAGGATCTGCAGGCCCCCATCTACCTGACTGGCTACATTGCAGCAAGAAATTTATGGTTCACTTTCTCTGCGAAGGAAAATCATACTCTTGGAGCTGCTAGAAGTTACGGAGTGTTTCCTGCTGTAGGAAATAACAGCAGGACGTGGATTTTCAGAAAGCTACGAGCACTGTCTTTCACAGGAACTTCTTGATGAGGCTAAGAGGCCACAAGGTGATTTGTGCTGGCACTGCTGAAATACTGCAGAGTAGAAAGTGTGGGTCCTGAAGGCTCAGAGCAGTCTGTCTCTGGGAGCCATGCAGGGGTGCCTTTATAGTAGAATTAATAATAATAATTCAGACAATAGTGAGTCTGGGATAGACCTTCAGCTGGAATATTCTATATGCTTCTAATCACCCATGGTGGGGAAAATAGGGGAAATAAGGCAGATAAAGAAAGTTACTCAAAAGGTGAAACTTCTTCCACGAGTGGGGTTTGCAAGGAACACAACACGTTAGTTTACAGAGAAGATATGTCGGGAAGCGGTATGAATTAGATAGAATTGTAACTTTTTTAGAAATATGTATTTTTCAAAGTTTAGGCCAATGCCTAGCTGACAAAGATAAGAAGGAAATTCCTGTTTGAAGAGGTTATTCCACAACTGTCCAACATAAAGATCATTTAACTTAAGGATCTGGCGCAGTCAAGAGACAAGCTCTTGCACAGCATTTGCCAGCCCTGGTATCTAATCAGTCCTATTTTTATAAACAAGCAACGTGGGGATCAATCAGCCCATCAGCCTGTATGGCACTGTCTGACCGCTGTGGTAGTGACCACTCAGACCTTAGCACTGACACCAGCCCAGACACAGCTGCTTTCCCTCAGTGACTTAGAGGCAATTTACCATCCACTCACTCCTACTTCTTGTGTGACTTTTCTCTTTGCTTCCCAGTCCAATTCTGCAAAATGACTGGAAGTAATATTTTCTAAAAATAAAAATAAGACTAGAAATGAGTTAGGTATTCACAAAAGGAACAGTTAAATCAAAACTCTGTTGTGGCCAAGAGGACAGTGTGACATGTAGCCAGAGGTGGCCAAATGGCAGCTATGTCTTTATTCGTATCACCACCATTCTCTCCTGCAGGGTGAAGCTCTTTCTTGCTGCAGATAGGTATTGTAACGTGGCTTACACAAGTATGAATGTGCAAGTCCTCAGTCACATCCTTCAGTGAATGGTTTTCAGAACTGGCCATCAGAATTGCATACTAATACTGAAGACAAAGATCAGGAAAAAGGGGAGCAGATTCATGAAGATTTGGGTGATTAAAGTGGATGGGTAACAGATGAAATGCCCTGTTTTATATAACAAATGTTAGATGGCAAGTGTGGGAGCAAGGAGCAGGTCTGAGGAATCCCAGTTAGGCAGAGACACAGCACAGCTCTCTCAGCCTCAGTGGATGGGAGAGGATCATTAACCCTGTCAGCCTGCACAGAGAGGCAATGCCAGAGAGAATTTTACGTGTAGGACATCGATGTGGCTTTATATCTGCCAGGCATGTCCCACGTGCATGTTGTAGTGCTAGTCAGCCCTGAAGAGATTGCAGAAAGGAGGTGAACTGGGATGGCTAACATCCTGATAAGACTTAGAATATTGATTAATTTCAAGCACATAAAACTGTGCTTGGACATGCAACAGAGGTGTTTAGGTCTAGAGTATCATTGGCTTTCTTGGCTGAGAATGTCCCAGTGAGGTTACTGTGAGCTCATCTCTACTAACAGTGGCATCAGGAGGGTGCAGAGGAAAATCAAAGGACTACCATTGCTGGGGTCTTAAATATGCTGTCAGTGCATTTGGACAGGACACATTAAATGTCAAGGACCCTCAGGAGCCTTGTCTGTGCTGTGGCTCTTGTCGCTGTGCCATGGACAGGGCTGTAACAGCAAGGGAAACCTGGCAAGAGGGACCAGTACTGACTCTGCCTCCCCTGCCCACCTTCAGAAGACATGGGCCTGCCCCAGGGCAGTGTCTGCTGCTGCTGTGAGAGAGCCACCAGACAATCCAGAAGAAGGGTGAAAGAACAAGGGTGGCTACAGTGCTGTTTTGTGGTGTCCTGGCCTAGGCCTGAATCCAGCTGATGAGCTGCACAGCTCATCCATGTGGAGAAGGCAGAGGAATGCATGCTGGCAGGCAAAAAGCAAAGATTTTCCTGAGGACTGGGAGCAACTCCTTTGCAGTCAAACTTCTCTGCTAGTGCAGCTCTGTTTTGCTCTAGAGTTCTCTCTGTTCCTGATACCTTTCTGGCCCCAATGTTGTGTTGCAGGGCTGTGTTTCCACATCCATGAGCCTTCACCTTCCACACACTTTATTTTGGACAAAAATATGCAAATCATCCCTTTCATCTGAAGAGAAAGCCATCTGCCAAGCAGCAAGGTACTGACAGCTTTTTATGTTCTGTGCAGCGGAACTTTTGCTTTTTTCTCTCAACAGCTCCTGTCTCTATTGCAAATGCTGCCATTCACATTTGATTAATTTGTCTTTGTCAGCACGTTTCCACAGCAGTGGCAAGACTGACCAGCCCTGGTAGGGCCAGACGTGTTTATCTGCATAATTTGGCAAACAGCCTGTTGTTGGTGACTTTTTTGTTCACTTTTACCCACTGAAGCCACAAATTCTCAATGAATTGTTACGCCTTTTCAAGCCAAAATGAAACTATCTAAAAACTAAACATATTTGGTGTTTACATGAGGCAAAACCCAGCTTGGGAAAAGAACAGTTCAAGTGCAGGCGGCTGCAAGAGCAAGGAAAAATTCCCCTGTGAGACAAGAATTCCCAAGTAAAGAAAGAATGATGCAAGTTTGTCCCTTTAAACATGTGCGTAAGCACTGTCCCAAACAAGGATTGCTTCCCTGGAACCAGCTCTTCAGTAGTTAAGTTAAATAACTGACTTGGATTATTATAATAACAGAGGCTCACCTGCCTCCAGGACCTGCAGTGGGGAAGAAGGGAAGGAAAGAAATGTAGACTGATGGGTTCTCCTCCCCACCTCCCAACCTTCTTCAGCACAGTCTTGAAATCAGTGCACTGCAAACATTCTGCAAGTGCTGGTCTTATACAGAGCGGTGGATGTTGGATCCCTGCTCCCATCCTGTGGAGGCTGCCTGGGAGGAAAGGGGCCAGTACTCAAGGCTGAGGCAGTAGATGTCTATGTTGCAATGAGATCTCCCAGCTCTGCCCACCAGTGAAAGAAAAATGAAAAAGCTAAAACCAGCAGAAGAAAGAGCAGGGAGAGCTCTGTTTCTTCCAGCCCCCAGCAAAGAAGGGGAAATGGCACTTTCCCACCTTCCCCAGGGCAGGAAAAGGATGCAGGAGGAACCATGTGCTGGACTGGACCTTGCTCAACCAGGTCATCAGCCTCTTCTGAAATTCCCGTGGTTTGTCCTCTTCCCTTCCCTCAGGATGCAGCAGTTGTGAGGAAGCTGCCATGCCCTGAAGGCAACTTGTCTGATTTGCTAGAGAGAGATGTTGTTTGTCAGCCCCATTGGGATACCTGTATCTTAAGGCAATAGAAAAGTCTGTCCTATCTGATGTAGAAAAGTGAAGGAATGCATATGGAAAAACATATATCGGTTCACATTTTTCCTTTCCCCCCAGGATGAGGTGCCAAGATTAAGGAAATACTGGGGTTGTATGCAAAAGTGTATAAACAGTATTCTGCCTCTCTGCAAACAGAACAAACAAACAAAAAGAACAACAGCATGAGAAGATTAGGAATGAAGATACATGTGCAGTGTCCTGCCAAGCCAGGATGATACCTATTTCTGTAGGACGACTTGGGCAGGTTATATCCTATATTGAGCACAGCATTTCTGATCCTCTGTTCTGCTCAGTCACAGATCTCTCCAACTGAATTCTCTTTCTACTACTGAGGTACAGGTGGAAAGGACAAGGCTGGAAGTGCTGATCGCAAGACCTTGTAGATGATGAATAGTGTGAATCCTCAGTTGTGAAAAGAAATTACATTGGTGAATGCTGAAAAGAAACAATGTCTGACAAGTCGGGGGAAGGAAAACAAGGTAGGGTAGATGGTGCCTCTCTGTGCAGTTAGGTGGGTCAGAGAGGTCACTTAGTTGGGCAGTGCTGCTCAGCCCGGTGGTTTTTGCCTTTCCAAAAAGGAGCCTTTCTGTCCTGAAATGCTTTAGGAGCAACAGCCCTGCAGCATCCAGTACCTATGGCAGGTCCAGCATGGCCCTCCAGTTGTGCAAAGCTTTGCTTCCCAGAACAGTTTTGCTGATGCAGCTGGGAAGGGGCCAATGTTAGAGAGAAAGAGGAAAGAAACAAACACAAATCAATTATCAGGAAGGCCCCAGTCTGTCACCTGCTCCACCATCCCCATCTGATATGCAGGTGCTAGAACACTGGGCAACATGAGTGTGCCTGTGATTCAGGCAATGTCCCTCGCAGACGTCCTGCTGACGATAAGGGAGGAAAAAAACCCAAACAGCTGGTTACTCTCCAAGCCAGTCAAGGGACTGGTGGAGCTGGGGCTGACAGCCCTTGACCCTTGTATGAGGGAGACGGTGTTGTGTGGGGCATGAGCAGGCCAGGCTGGGGGAGGGATGAGATGAGGAGGTTCTTGCCTCCCACGGGACAGTGGAGTGACCCTGCAGCCCTCCCTGCTCCTGTGCCTTTGCTGCCCCTGGGTGAGGTGGGCTTGCTGCTGGGGAGCACTGGATACTCTCTCTGGTCCTTTGCCTCCTTCTTCCGAGGCTCAGGCTCAGGCTCAGGCTCAGGACTGCGGAGCGGAGGCTCCGCACAAATCGGGCTGGCTCGGGCACGGCTGTGGCGACACCGGGCCGCGTCGCCGGGACTGGCCGGGACCGTGTCCTGGCGTGCGCCGGGGAACGGGAGCGACGTGGAGGAGAGCAGAGAGTGTGTGGAGGGGAGCAGATAGGCGGAGCGCGTGGAAGGCGCGCACCCGGTCGGGGGGTGCGAGGTCACGGGGCACCGTGGTGCGGAGGGGTCAAAAGGTGCCGGAGCGTACCGGGGATGCCGGCTGCGAGGGCAGGGGGTTGCCGAGGGGTGGCGGGTGCGGAGTCCCGGGGTGCAGGATGCGGAGATGCCGGGCCGTGAGGTTGCCGCGCCGTGCGGTGCGGGATGCCGAGGTGCGGGATGTCGGGGTGCCCCGGCTGGTCCCACCCCTGCGCGGCGCTCCCCGCCCCGCGGCCCCGCTCCCCCGCCCTCCCTGACGTGTGGCGCTGGCAGCCCGGCCGGTTCCGCATTCCCGACCCCTCCCCGCAGCCCAGGGGCCGCTATATAACCGGGGCTGATGCAACCCACCCCGCCGCCTGCCACAGCCTGCGGGAGGCGCGCACCGGGGCGGCGGGTGGTGGCGGGCCAAGGCGCCCCGGCGGCGGCCGGCACCGACATCGGCACCCGGCGGGGCCCGGGGGTCGGGGCAGCGGCGGAGGCGGCGGGGCTGAGCCTGCAGCCCGCGCCCGGCCCCTACGGCCGGGCCCCGCGGGCACCCCGGCAGCCCGGTCGCCCTGCACGGTGGGTGTGGGCGCGGGCGGGGGACGCGCCGGGCGGGCCGGGATTGCGGCAGGGGGCGGGCGGCGGCGCGGGGCTCCGCGGGGGTGGCGGACAGCGGCGACGGGGGCTGGGGTGGGGAGCGCCCGGAGGAGCATCCCGGCATCCCGCGGCAGCGGGCAGGGTGCCGCTCTCCGGGCGGTCGGGCGCATCGCAGAGATGCGGGGAGACCCTGCACGGGGGGCGGGTACAGCCGCATGGGCGGCTCAGAGCAGGGCTGCTGCCCCCGCACCCGGCGACGCGCGGGGGCTGGGGCTGCCTCTGGGGGTGCCTGGCTCTGGGCTGCTGCCGCACTGAGGAGCTGCGGGGCGGCGGGGGCCCCGCTTTCGGGCGCTCGCTGCCTCCGCTTCACCTGCCGGCCGGGCGCGCAGGTGAGGGGCGCGGGCTCCCTGCGGCTGCCGGCCCGTGCCGGGCAGGCTGGTTGTCGCCAGCCCTGTCTCCAGCCCGGGAGGCCCGGGGAAGGAAAGGGGCCCTGGAGGTGCCCCCACCGCGCGGTCCCAAGTCCGCTTTAGCAGTCAGGCATGGAGTTGAATGGAAGTTGCATTCTTTTGCACGCTCTGCTCCAGGAGGCACTTTTTTTTTTTTTTTTTCCATGGAAGGGAAATAGGTTTTAGAGCAAATTGGGGGAAAGGGAGAAATACCAGGGGAGTAAGAGCCACATTATGTTTCCATTTTCCTTTAATGAAGGCCCTGTGGAGGTGTATTTGAAAACACAGGGTCTCCTATGCCTTCAAGGAGGGTGAGAACACTGTGCTGGCTGGTTCCAGGGCCATATGCAGCGTATGGTGGCCAATGAAACAGGGCCTGGCTCGTTCTCTTGCTTGTCTTGGCAGCCTGCTCCATGGCTTGCATTACCAGCCCTGGAACACAACCACTGCCAAACTCTGTGTGTGTGTGTGTGTGTGTGTTTGGACTCCGAGAGCTCAGCAGAAGCAAATGCTTCTGCAGCTCACACCAGGATTTTTTAGCTCGTTTGGAGAAAACTTGCATAAAAAACTCTGTCTGGAGGCTCTTGACAGAGTCTGCCCTGGAAATTTGTTGGTAAAAGCTTGTGTGAGGGCATGTGGTAATGCCAGTCTTTGGAGTTTGGATTCTTAGTATGAGTCCTAGTGATTTAAAAATGCAAAAACCTGCCCATCTAGGGGATAAGCGTGTGGGTGCAGGAGCTGCCATCCATCCCATTCCTAGGTCATCCAGTGATTGGTTGCCCCTGGTCTCTGGAGTCTGGGGGATCTGCTGAGTTTGTGTGCAGGTTATTGCCTCTGCTTCCTTGTTGAGACACCTATGGATGCTTTTCCTGCATCTTCACAGTTGAGTATTTCCCTCCTTACAGGATGCAAAGGTCTCTGTGCTACATTCCTTGCCAAGGAAGAGTAAATACTCCCTCACACCTCTTGCCTCCTCCTGCTTGTGTCCCAACTGCTCAAGCAGCATTGAGCATCTGCTCTGTGGTCTCCTCTGTGCTAGTGTTTGCTACTTCAGCTGCATTGCCTGGGCCAGGTACTTGGCAGCATGCAATGTCTTGAGTGTGAAGCTGTAAGAGGCCCTTTTCACTGCAGTGGCTGTTTGTAATGGGCCTGGCCCCAAGAGCAAGGGAGGCAGAGCCATGGTGAGGCATGGACCCCTTGCCAGCATGCGTGTCTCCTGCAGTGCCAGTGCAGCAAGGAGGGGGCACTGCAAACCTGATGCCGTCTGTCTTTGGCTGCATTTCTCTGCTTGGACTGTCCAGAGTATCCATCCAAACATTGCAGGCTATTTTAACATGCAGCCAGGGAGCTGAAGGCACATAGGCCTCTCAGCTGAGCAGTGCTGTTGCAAACTAGCCAGAGCTGGTCTTTATAAGGATTAGAGGTCTTTGTGGATGACCCTGGTATTCAGGGCATAATTTTGAGGAGTTTGTAGGGGGGGTGGGGGCTCTCATCTCTGAGGCCATCCTTGGCCCCTGAGGGCAGAGCTTTGTACTGGAGCAGGATTGTCTTCTTGAAGAAGATTCTAGCCCGGACCACATGTGGTTATGGAAGGTCCTGGGTAATTTCAACAAGTCAGTTGTTAGGCTGCAGCTCAGACACTGAGGTTTTCTCAGACCAGGATATTCCTTCCTTCTCAAATCCCTTTGAGCTGCTCCAGGTACAAATAGGATAGCTTTTACCTTCCTGCTCTGTACTGCCGTCCAGTGGGTGGTGCAGCCTCAAATACTTAATTGCAATCTTAATAATACTGTGATAATTAATGGCATTTTTTTACAGTTATTGCAATTAGCTATTGCAATAGGGGAGCCTTGCTGTGGTAGGTGCTGTACAAACCCCTGCTGTCACAGGTTGCTTGCAAGTTAATCGCTGCATTGCAGTGGTGGGAGCAGCTAAACTAGACCTTTTTGCTGCCTTGTGCAGGTATGGAGGAAAATGCTCAGGGAGGAAGGACTGTGAGCTGACTGCTTTGCTAATGGCAAATGGGGATTATTTCTAAAGCTGAGGACTGGAGAACTGCTATACCCCCACCTCATAAAAGGGATAAGAAGTCAAAGCATTAGGCAGGTGTGAAGGCCTAATGGTGGGACTCATTTGGATAAGGGGCTGCAAAATGGCATTTCTGCCAAGGAGATGCTGTCTGCTCTGGGCTGTCCTGTGTGCACAGTGTAGGAAGCTTTGAGCTCTGCTGGTGGAGAAGAGGAGGGAGGGCAGCAGGGCTCTCTGCATTCCTGTTTTTAGAAAGCTTTTCATAGCCTTCTGTCTGTGAATGACTCGGATGTTCCTTCTGCCAGCTAGATGTGCAGGACTGAGCCAGAATGTTCCCACTTGTGAAATAGGTTTAGATTCCATCTCCTGAGGAACAGTTCTTCATAGCTCCTTCCTCTGTTCAGCATTGTGGCCCCCTACTCACTCTGTGTACAGGCGGTGGGAGGTTACATGTATGGGTGTTCACAAACCCTGCAACTCTTCTCCCACCACATGGGGTTGCCTGTGGGAGGAAAGGAACAGCAAGAATGGCAGCTTGGAGTGTCTGTGGGAAGGGCACAGATGCATCTTTGGACCTGCAAACCTAGGACCTGGTTGTAGGAGCTGTCTCTCCCTCCTGGAATGGAAATGGAGTGTGGAGGTACTATGGTGAGTAGTGAAGTACTACAGTGTCCTGCATTCTGAGGTGGCATGCTCCACCTCAGTGCACTTGGTAGGCCATGCTGTGACCATGCCTCTAACTGGTCTTTAAACAATGGGGAATTTCTGTGATGCCATAAAACACTAAGTAATGTTAGGTGCTCGGTAAAGAGAGAGCATGCATGTTTTTTATCCCAGTGTGTGTCACTTCACCTTTTCCGTATGCTACAGGTGGTGGGTTCCTTGGCATTAACAGGTTCAGCAACTGAATGAATGAATACACAGTGGCTGTTGTTAAAGTCCATATTTACCAGAGCTACTGTATGGGTATCTGAAAAGACTGGTTACCCCCAAAGGGCTTGTCTGCTGCTGTGTTCTGATGTTTGGCAAATAACTTTGATCACTACAGTGCTTGGCACTGGCACTGCAAGCTACTGCTTTTAACAGTGTGGAGCAGAAGCAGCTAGACAGAAGATATGACTTGCTGTAAGGTGCTACTCAAAACCAAATACATCTAGAGCAGATAGCAGTTGTGTGGCAATGGGAGAGTATTTTAGACAGCAGAAAAAAATCTCTAATTTCATGGCAAGGTACTTGGGGCACTGGGGATATGGGGTAGTGTCTTTCTGCCTTCATCATGCTTAATGTGGTGCTCACTGGGGCCTGGACCTTGGAGTGGAAGTGGAAGAAGGTCTGTAGGCTTCAGACCATCAGCACTCTGCAGTCTTCTCAGACAGAAGAGTCCAGATGGAAAAAAACAAGTGGCTCAAAGCTTCAGAGAAGGACTGATAGCCAACTGCCCTGTCTTTGTTTAGGAAGTTACATTCTTGGGGCATGAGAAGTTGGGTATGTCAGGAAAGGGTTTTCATATAAATCATCCTTCTGCTCACAGAAGCAACTAGATGGTCAATGTATGACATACAGAGGTAACTTGATAGCCAGGAGCTAAAAAAAAGTTTAAAAATGGCATCGTTGAATCTAAGAACTATAAGTTGTAGTGCTGCTTCTGATCTCCAAAGCAGAATTATTATTCCCTGTTGGCCAGGAGCAGAGGAAAGGCCAGTTGCTGTGACTCGGGTGCTCCAAGACAGTACATACAAATGGCAATATTGTGTTAGGTGCTAACACACTGATAAAGACATCAAAGATTGCTTGCATGGTGGTTTACAGACTTCAGCAGTGCTCTGATGTGTGGCAGCTGACAAGCAATGGCAGGCACCCAGGCTGAGCCTGGTGAGAGAATACCAGACAAGCATGGCCTTTATTCTGCAGGCAGCATGGAGAAGGGCTGGGAGGACACAGTATGCCTTCGTGTGGTGCTTAACATGGGCAAAAGAGAAACATGCTGGTAGGTACAGAGTGTCAGAATCTGCTGGCTGGCTATATTAGATGCTAGACTGGCTCTCTGAGCATCAGAAGCATATTTGGATCAACCATTACAGATGTCAGCACACGTAAAATAGCTTATGTTGTAAGAAACTGTGATGGTATTATAGACAGCAAAATTGAAAATAAGGCTGCAAATAGCCCTCACTCTCACCAAGGAAGCTGACACCAGAGATAAGGCAGTAATGGCAATTTTAATTGAAGTGTGACTGTCAGAGCCTGCTTTGGGATGTCATGGTTGTCTCTGCAGGATGATGCTCTTGATGCAACAGCAGCAGCTGCATTTGGTTTATAAAGAAACAAACAGTGCCTCTGGATAAGTGAGGATGCATAGGATGGTGAATACAAACTGAGGCAGTGTATGTGCAGGGAATTGAATGTATGATTTCAACACAGGTAGGCATTCCTGTGCCAGTTTTAGTCTGTGGGTAAGAATAGCAGTGAAGAGGTGGCAGGAGGGGTGTGAATACAGGCTAGCAGCTGGAGTACAAACCCCCAGGGATACTGGGTTATATGAATTATGCCTACGCACGTTAGATTTATGCTGTAACTGCTGTGCAAACAGCAGCTTCTTAAAAAAAAACAAACCTAAAACCAAACAAAGAGTCCCCTGAAAAAGCAGCAACCAAATCAGTATGGGAAGAGAAAAAAACCCAACCCATTAAAAAAAAAAGCCCAAGAACATGAAGATTAGAACTGCAGGAGAAAGAATAGAAGGGTATGTGGGGACAGTTCCACGGAGGAAGCCGAGCAACTGTATGGGACAGAAACAACTTAGTAAAGCTTCTTCCCCCTGGATTGTGGGTTCCAGAAGATAACAGACTCTGGCAATAGGAGAAAAATTAAGAGTAATGGGTGCTGTCTTTAAGAAATATTAAATCAACCATTGTCACAGACTGCTGACCCTAAGGACATAATTGGGGAACAAAGTACAGAAACACTTGAAACTGGTGGGAAAGATGCAGCAAAACCAAGGTGAGCAAAGAAAGCTGTACTGTTGTCAGTTTTTTGGGGATGAGACTGCTGATAAAATAACTGAGTTGACTGAAGCCACAGGAAGAATAGTGCCAAAGCAAGGATGCAAAATTAATGCAATAGTTAGGAGGGTTTACAGACATTTTGGCAAGAGGTCAAGTCTTATGTTAGAGTATTTTAACCAGAATAAGGGAGTGTAGAAGCAAAGCTTAGGAAATACAAACTGAATTTTGACCCATGAAATCACATGTTGACCTGATTTTTGCTGCAAAGATAGCTGTTGAAGAGAGCATTGAATGGCATAAGCTACTCATCATTGAACTGAAGTTGTAAGAAAGCCTTCTCTGTCTCCTCATTCACTCTGGAGCATCTTGATATCATGGCAAAAAAGATGAATAGCATTGGTGTAAAAGGCAGAGTTATGGTGAATGTAAACTCAAGAAGCTGGTGTCATGCTGATCCAATGGTCATATGCAAGGCTGCACATTCTCTTTCCTCACTGTGCTGCTGTTGGCTTCATTATGTGAAAAAGCATCACTGATACAATGCATACAAAGGAATTGTGTGGTTCAAGTGTAGGACACCAGAAAACTAGGTTTTACTGAGGACACGACATTTCCAAGCTCGTGTAAGGAGATGTTGAAAGACCACCTGGCATTGAGGGAAAAAGGCTGTGTTATTAATCAGTTTTGAAAAGAAAAAAGTCTAATAAGAATCCCAACTAAAGCACTGTGTTAGAAAGTGAAGGAATACAGAGGTGAGTTGGTTCACGTGCCTTAGAAATGGCAAATGCTGCAAGGGAATATCCAGAAAGGAATTAAGAATTGGTAAGGCACCAGCTGTATTCACCCCATCCAGCAAGATGTGGCTGTTGAAAAGGTGCAACTTAAAGGTTAAACTCAGATCCTGAACTTTAAATTTCTGCCCTACCATGTGAACATGGTACAAATATGCTGGAGCTATAGGTAGGCACGTCCATGTCTGCCAGGGCAACGGCCTTGGGAAGAAGACCAAAGTATTAAAAAGAATTCCATGCTCTGGCTTTTTTTACATGATCAAAGTACAACTTCTTACTTCTGGCACTCACCAGAAAAGAATGGGAAAATATGTGGGACTTGGGATGAAAAGAAAGTTGTCCTTATATTAGGAAGAAGCAAAGGAGTGGAAGAGACTTGGAGTTTGTTCAAGTTTAAGTCCCTCCATCAGCAGGAGTGACAGTGCCTGGGGCTGAGGGCCCTCAAGAACTGGGGAGATGATCTGTCACTGCACTCCTGCTCTGCAGAGAGGGATGGCACCTCTCCTCATTCCTTTTTATTTCCATGGTTATAGCCCTGCTGGGAATGGTGTTATGTTCCTCTCCAAGGTCTAACTCAGCTTGACTCTTGGCAGTTCTCAATGTGCTCCTGAGCTTTCTGACCCCTAAGCAAGATCCCACTTGTAGAAGACACTTTTCCCCCTTTCCACCTAGGTCTCAGCTCATCTTAATGTCCAGGTTTATGGTTTTCCAGAAGGCTTCTGGCACTTTGGTTTTATCAGCTTAAGATTTAGCTTACACTGATGCAGGTGTGATGTGGGCTTTGGCAGTGCAGTCCCTGGATCCAGGATAAATTTTCAGAGCACATTGGATACTTCACTCTCACCTGTGATGTGTGCTACACTGGTACGGAGGCTATTTCAAGGCATATTAAGCTACCAGATCAGAGACACAGATGGAAAAGATGTGCCAAAGAAAAGTGTTTTCTCAAATCTTTATCCACTTCTCCCCAGGGACCTGCCCCCGCCTCAGGAGTGCATGGGGGAGGGTGCTGAGTGGTCAGGTTGTCCCACAGTCTGAAGAATGGATTTCTCATTGCTCCTTATTTCATAAATTGCAGTGACCCTACATTCAGTCTGCCTGAGGACCTGGACTGTCTAGTGTGGGTACTGTCAGCTGCATGTCATGATGAAAGACAATTAAGCACAACTTTGCCAGCCAGGCAAGGGAGGGGATTGTTTTGCTTTGCTCCACACTGGTGCGGCCTCACCTTGAATACTGTGAGCAGTTTTGGGCACCATAATTAAAAAAAGACATTAAGCCATTAAAGACCATCCAAAGGAGGGCCACATAAATGGTGAAGGGCCTGGAGGGGAAAACTGCATGAGGAGTGGCTGAGGTCACTTGGTTTGTTCATCCTAGAGAAGAGGAGACTGAGGGGAGACCTCACTGCAGTCTACAACTACCTCAGGAGAGGCAGGTACCGATCTCTTTGCTCTTGTGACCAATGACAGGACTCAAGGAAATGGCATGAAGCTGAGTCAGGGGAGGTTTAGGTTGGATATCTGTGAGATTGCTGGTGAGGGGTGTGCAGCAGCTGGCCCAGGCTGTGCTACTGTTGGCAGGTGTCTTCCCCAGTGCCACAGCATGTCACCTTGGTGGCAGCATCAGGGAAATGGCCAGCTCTGCAGTGTGTACAGCTATCCCAAAATGGTAGACTGCATTTAACTCCACACAGCTCTGTCTTATGGCAGAGGATCCTGGGAAGAACCTCTAGAATCGCTGCCCCTTTGCTGTGCCACCTCATTGACCCAGTGCTTTCCTGCTGGAGAGGGACAAGCTCTGAGAAAGGTGGTAGGGATTTAGCCACACTCCCTAAATAACTTGTGTCTTCCTGTTTGGAGTGCAGCCTAAGGGTGTGATGGTGCTTATTTCTGGAGGGGTGAAGCATCTTAGCCATGTGTAGGCCTGAAAGGAAGGGGGAGGGAGGTAGTGTGCAGCTTCAGAGCCTGGCTGCACTGGGCATCTCTGGACACTGTACAAGATGTTGGTGCAGATTCTGGTACAAGATGTCAGTACAAGATTCCACTGCAGGTGTGTAATTACAGTTGTTTAGTTTAGAGATCGCTGTGGAAGAATGAACGCTTTGCATCAGTTTAGGTCCTTGCAATCTCAAGGAGTTGACCTGTAGTCTTTTCTGAGGTCAAGTATCGTTACCAAGTATTTTCTCTTTATTTTCTGTCACCAAATGGGCAGGAGTCCATTTCATCAGGTAGTAGCACTTCTCTTGAAAAGTTACTTGTCTGTCTTTCCTGTCTTCTCCTTTTCAGGCTTTAATGACCTTGTGCAGATCTCCTCCCCCCAGCTTCCTCTCCCTACAGCAGTGCTCCCAGCACTGCTCAGCACCGGCTTTCTCTTCCCTTTCTGGTCTCCTAAAGGATGACTGGAGCAGAGGGCTTGATTCCTGCTTGCCACCTCTTTATGTTTTCTCTCTTGCTGCATTTGCTTTCCTTGATCTGTCTCAAGTCTTCTTGGTCACAGCTGAGCAAACCCTGCTGGGGGACATCCCATGCTGACACCTGCACCTCTTTATTGGCAGATTAGACTGTATGACAGCTCACAGCTCACTGCAGCTTGCAGGCACTCTCTGCTGCAAATCATTCTATCTGTCACAGCAATACAGCTTGCACAGCACTTGTGCTGGAAGCTTGTGGAGCTCTGCCCTTGACTAGCCTGTATGCTTGTTTTTCCTTCCCTTCTGCTGCTTATCGCTGGTTCCTTCACATTAACAAATGTATTAAATAATCTCTTGGGTAAAGAGATGTGCCACTGCCAAGAAATCCTTGACTTCTCTGTTTGTTGTAATTAACCCTGTTCAGCCTTCTCCCACTGACTCCACCTGAGCAGGGTGGCTGGACCAGGCAATCTGCAGAGGTCCCTCCCAGCCTCAACTGTTCTGTGACTCTCTGATCCAGCAGTTCTATCTCTCATGCAGCTTTACTCAAGTTTTCAGCCTGGTACTGACACAGATTTGTCACCCTGGAATGGCAAGTGCCGAGCAGCTGTGGCAGCTGGCTTGGCTGTGTGCGTGTGGGTCGGCACAGCCGTACTGCCTGGGCCAAAAGTCTGGTATTGCCTGTTGCCTGGTCTCAGCAGATGAGGGTGGATGCTTTGGAAAGAGCAGGGCAAGTGTATGTTATCTGTCATTTAATGCTCTTCCTTGCTCTGACACTTGGTGCTATGAGAGCCTCCATGAGTCCCCAGCTGTTTGTTGAATCCTGCATTGTGACTGGTTCTTGTGGTTGCAGGAAGCTGCACACTGAGATTTTGGGTCCACTCCTTTAGCCTATTTCTTTCTCTTGACATTGCTGGTCCTTATCCCTGCTGTGTTGGTGCCTCCTGCACAGGGGCAGAATGGGGTGGATGCCTGGAGGCTCCTACAGTGTACTGGGACTTCTCTGGCTGGGCAGAGCAAGGCGAGCAGTGCATGCACACTGGGACATGTGGTTGAGTTGAAGAAGAGGGGCAAATGGCTGCTGTGTGGACAGAAGTTGACTCTGCATGTTGTAAATAGGTACATTACAGGTAATTGTGAGTGTCCCAGGCCAGTTACACAGCAGGGATTTACTTGCATTGCAGCCAACAACCATCTGCTCCCATGGCTTTTGCACTGATGTAACAGGTCCAGCTCTATGGAATTCCAGTTTTAGGTTTAATTTTATTATCTCTTTGCTGCTTGTTCTTCATATTTACTGATAACTCCCTTTCTCCTCCCTATAAACGACTTGCTGACGTTTGCCCTGATCCTATTCTCACTTTTTTTCCTTTCCTGATAGAAGATGACTTTTGAACCTTGCACCATTTCCCTTCCCCTACAGCCTTTGTTTCCTCATGTCTGTGCTGGGAGATGTTTGTACAGTGGAAGGTTTTGTTCTTGCAGTTTTATCTGTGGTCTTTGTGTGCTGTGTCCCAGCCCTGACCATTTGTTTTGAGCATGCCCAGAACAAATCCAGCCTAGGGCATATTATGGTCCTCTTTGTGCCACTTTCTTCTTCTATGAATAATCACACATTAATTAATCAAAACTCAGTTAGGAGCAAACCTTGATCTGCTGTACTCCAGAGAAAGGTGTCCACTGGATCACATCACTGTCATTGCAGCCAGCTCCTGTTCTTCTGGTGCTTTGCCTCTCAGGTCTCCTCCCTTCCTGATCTACACCTCTGTAGCCTATTCTTCCTAGCAGGATTCATATATTTTGGTTTCTATCATACAGATTCTACTTATTCTCTGCCTTTGTCCTTCCTGGGGGAGAATGTCTGCCTTCCTTGATTCGAACCCCTGTAGGTGATGGAACTGTAGCATGAGTTTGGCTTGTGCTGTGTCATGAGGCCCTATAGCTGGGTTGTAATGGGATGTCTGTCTCCCCCTGCAGCCTACGAAGCGGTGTCCCCTGCTATGATGCCAGGGCAGATCCCCGACCCGTCGCTGACGGCTGGTGCGCTGCCTGGGCTTGGCCCCTTGACAGGTCTGCCTGGCACGGCCCTGACTGCCGAGGAGCTGAAGTGCGCCGACATCCGCAACATCGGGGCCATGATCTCGCCACTCCACTTCCTGGAGGTGAAGCTTGGGAAGAGACCTCAGCCTGTCAAAAGTGAGGTGAGTATTGGGGACTGCTGGCTGCAGGTGGCCCTGTAGGGCTGTTGTCTGCACTTGCCTGGGTTTCCCTCCTGCCCATGCTTGGCTGTCGTACGAGGGTGGCCAGCAGTGTGTTTTATAAGCTCCCTGTTTGGTGTTGTGCATGCACGTTGGCAGCCGCTCCACTAGCGGCCTCTTCCCCCTGCCTGACTTTCTGTCCCTGGCTGGCAGGGGTAGCCCCAGTGTCCCAGACCTGACTGGTCCATTGCAGCCATTGGCAGCCAGCTGAGCTCAAGCCCTGCCTATGGAGTGGAGTCTGATGCAGCCAACATGTCCCTAGGTTGGGGCATGCACCCTGAGTAGAAGTCACACAGCCTGTCACCCGTGTCAACAAACCCTTGGTGCTTCTGGCATTGGTGGTGTCTCTCCAGCAGGGATGAGGTGTGTGGACAAGTGGTGTGGAGCAGTGACTCAGCCTGTGCTGGGAGCTGCCCCTGCCCCATTGCTTGGGGTGTGCCCTGGCTTCACCTCACGTTTCCTGGGATGGGGAAGCTGGGTAGTTTCTACTTGGTACCACAGGCTGCCATGTCAGGAGCAGGCTGAAGGGACTAGGGAGATGCTTGGACAGTTTCCCTTGTATGGCTGTCCCATGTGTTGGTTGTCCAGTCTTTGACTGGCTGTACTGGTGGTGAGTGTTTACACCTCCTACTGCCTGCAGATGGAGCTGGGAACCCACCATTTCAGAGGTCCCACATTGGTGAGAGTAGTGGCTGCTGTTAGAAGGTCCAATAAACAGCCTTCTGAACAGAGCATTTGCTCCTGCGTGAGGTTACCTTGGATGCATTATGAGGATGGAGTGATGTGTGTTCTCTGGAAGCATGAGCAAGGAGGTGCTAAATGATGTGAAAAGCTGCCTGTGATGAGCTGTGAGCTGAAGGGGGTAAAATAGCAGTTCCAGAGAGCAACCTGCTCTCCAAATGGTGCTGGCACTTGATTTAGCCCAATTCTTTTGGCAGAAGCTCAGCAGCAGCCAGGTCCAGAGCATCCCTGTTCTTTCCCCCCAGCCGCTTGAGGTGGACTCCTGCAGGTAGAACTGGTATGATGTAGTCCATTTGATCACCTTGCACAGGAGCTCTGTGCCCAAGAGAGTGTCCAGTCAGCTTGTGCAGCCTGGAGGTCACCTGGGAAGGACTGGGCAGCTCTGCAATGGCAGGAGCTGAGGCTAGGATAGTGTGGGAGGCCATCGTAAGGCCCTGGGGGATGCTAATAGCTTTGGTTCCTCTATGGGCAAAGCAGTCACGGATTTGCAGCTGAAGCCAAATTCTTTTCCAAGCTCTTGGGCTGGGTATTATGCAGCAAATGGGCTGCAGTGCCTGCCTTGCTTCATGGGTTGGGGAGGAAAGAGGGTGACTCTGTGGCTATGCTGTCTTCCTGGGTGCAGCTCCTTTCCTGGGGCATCTCAAACACCTCTGAGCTGGCCCTGCAACAGCTGCTTTTGCTTTTTGTGGGCATGGGTATGTGATGTCACTGGCATCTGTATAACAGGGACTGGGCAGTTCTGCCCCACAGCAGGTACTGGAATTGCTGAGTGTCCTCTGAGCCAGCTGTTGAGGCACCATGTGCAGGAAAGATAAGATAAAACCCACTGGCAGCCCCTGCACAGCTACCTTCCATGCAGCTGGTTCCTCCCCTGCATGGCCTGTGAAGCTGAGGAGTTGAAGACAGCAAATGGAGCTGCCCTTGGCAAGGCTTTGCAGCAAAAGCCGGAGGGAGCTGAAGCAGTAGCTGCTTATCCCATGAGTAGCCAAGAAGCTGCCCACGCATGGTTTTGCAATGCAGCCTGCAGCTGCTTTCCTCTTGCAGGGAGCTGGAGCCCGGGAATGCTGGGTGCCAGTGTGCCACTCTGTGTGGCTGCTTCATGAGCCTGGGAAAGGCAGCTCTCTCTGCTCTGCTGGGGGCACGAGCATCTCCTGGCATTGGGGTGTTTGTGCCTGGGGGCACACACAAAACCCACCCAGTGGGTGTTGGGTGCTGGATTCTCTTCAGGTTGATGGACAGCCACACTGGGCAAGCTGTTCTCCTCTTGGACAGGTGTGGACAGGTGCTGCTGGGCTCCTCCACCACTGAATCCCACCTGGGGTGCTTCCTCTGGGACTGAGCCCTGCCCCTCAGGCAGATGATCGCCTCATTCTCTGAGGCTGCTGACTGAAGCAGCTCAGGAGGCATCCCCAGACCTTCTACCCACAGGGATCCCCTGGAGATCAGCTGCTGAGACATGCTATTGGGTGATACATCATCACTGTCCCTTGTGCCTCTGAATAACATCCTAACCCTCAGCACCAGAGCCATGTCACCTTTTTGAACTGAAATCAAGCAGAAGCAGATAGGGAAAACCTGCTTTCTTGAAGAAGAGAACTTCTCTACCCTGAGAATTTGTGGATTCCCCATACCTGGAAGTGTTCAAGACCAGTCTGGGCTTTCAGCAACTGCTCTACTGGAAGGTGTACCTGCTGTGGCACAGGGGTTGGAACTAGGTGATCTAGGTCTCTTCCAACCCAAACGTTTCTATATTTCTATGAAACTACAAGAGCTGTGGTCAAAAAGCAGAGCCAAGAATTCAAGCTGCTTCTATCTGTGCTGAGCCACCTTCCTGGAGCATCTGTACTCCACCTAAAGGACACAGACCTCTGCTGGGCCCTCAGTGGGGTGGAGGCAGGGTCAGAAACAGGTCACTTATTCTGTAATTCTGGTTGAATGGACCAACATGGCATGGAAATGTCAGGTAGTTCCCAGGGCTGGTGCAGTTGCTGGTTGCTCTTCCAGTTCCTGTTACACCCCAAGATGTACTTTTGAAGCCAAGTTTGGGGGTGTTTTTTGAGCTTTGGAGCTGTGAGCACATTACCTCTCTGCACCCTCCTAGTAATCCTTGAACTAAAATGCCAAGAAGCTGTCTTAGGAGTGGATGGGTGGTTGCTAAATGTGCAGAGTGGAATTGCATCTACCCTGATGTCCACCTCCTCTTAATTTCTGTCAGGAAGCTTTGTAAGAGCTGGCAGCAGAATGTAGAGTTAGAGCCCTCCAGATTACTTCTGCTAACCTGTCACATCTAAGTTGTGTGGATGCAGTGTGAGCTGTCCATTTCTGACTGGACATGGGGGTATCAGTGCAGTTCTGATCCTAGTTCTCCCAAGTGTGGTACATTGGTGCCCCATGATACTGCCTTGGCAAAGGAATGGTGGCAGCCTGGCTTTATGGAAGTCTGTGCATAGTTTGTGCTGGCTTTGCTTAATATTTTATCCCCAGCTAAAATAGCAGCTTTGGTGTAATGCTTGGAAAATAAGGTAGAGAAGATGCAAAACCATTAGTGTTATAAAGCTCAGACACTGCCTTCTACAGCAGGCTATGTGCTGTGTACTGGACATGCAGCTTGCTGAAGCTACCCCTTCACCCTACCTTTGCTGAGTCCATGTTCTGTCCAGTCCTCGTGCATCACATTGGGATGTTTTGGTTAGTGGGTTTTGGGCTTGGTGACTGTTAGCAGTGTGCATGGTTTAGTGTGGATGATGGCACCTGCAGCCTTCATTCCCATCGGGCACTACTGGTGGGCCTGCATGTGGGGTGATCTTGTGGCCATCAGGTATCAGTCAATAGGAATGAAGCAGTTCAGTCTGACAACTCAAATTTCAGAGACCCAGGCAAAATGTGGATGAAGGCACTGAGCACCTTTTCTTCTCTATCCATATTACAAAGTATAACCTGATTTCACAGGGCTTTCCAACCCTCAGATTTTTCTTGAAGGAGCTAGTTTGGGTTCTTGGATGTAGCCATGCCATAGGCCATTAATACAGGCTTTGTACCATATGTCCATAAATACTTTGATTATGGGTTTCTAACCCATAGGGCCTATTGGCCTGGCCTGTGTGGTCTGAGTCAAAGAGCACAGAGAACTGAGTCATGGCGAACAGTGCAGGTACTGCTGTGTCCTGCTTCCTTACAGGGGATGCAGGACCTGTCCCCATCTTACTGTGGTGGCCCTGTGACTCAGTGCTGAAGCTGCAGCAGACAGGTATTGGAATGGGGTGGGCCCAGCTGGGGTATCTTCTGTGTTTTTCTGACTCTTGTCCTTGGCTGTGTGTGATGCTTTCAATGTCTGTGCTCACAGAGCTGAGCCTGTAGATGTCTGTGTGACAAACTGCCAATGTTTCTGGGAGGGGGCTCAATTCTCCATCTCTGCCCTCTCTCAGGGAGGGAGCAGCCCGGTGAAGGCTTGTCTGTCCCCTACCAGCCATGCCCTCAGCTGTGGGTACAGGTCTCTCTCTCTGTGTTCCCACAAAGTGGAGTTAGCAGCTGTAGCAGCAGCACACCTGGTTCCAGTGAGGATTAAGTCATGTTGCTGGTGGCCCATGACTGGGTGTCTGCCACATTGCCCTGCCACATGCTCACCCCTACCTCCTGCCCCGACCCACACCTGCTGGCTCTGATCTGGGTTTCTTTGTCTCCTTGTAGCTGGATGAGGAAGAAGAGAGGAGGAAAAGGCGCCGGGAGAAAAACAAAGTAGCAGCAGCACGATGTCGTAACAAGAAGAAGGAGAGGACAGAGTTCCTGCAGCGGGTGGGTGCCCAATCTGTCCCAGGGCACAGCAGGGACTTCCCTAGAATGGTACACCAGTTGCAGGCAACATTGCCTCCTGAACTGCCCCTCTGTGTCCCCTTGCTCCAGTGCCCATATCTGGGAAAATACAGCCCCCCCTTTTCATGAGGCTGTGAAGGTGGTGGCCATGTACATGCCCAAGCAGAGCTTACCCATCGTACCAGGGCTGGAGAGGGCTGGAGGAGGGCTCTGGGCTTGCGGTGAGAGAGGAATGATAATGTCTCTACCTCAGTGCAGGAGCAGGAGCACCCATATGAGTGTGGCACAGGATGGGGGCTGCCAGTGTGCTGGCCCCTTGACCTAAGTCCTAAAGATTTTCCCACTCAGAGGCCTGATGCTCACTCACCTGTGACCCCAAGGCCGAGAAACTGTCACAGCCGTTTTTCTGCAAACAGTGGAGAGACATGGGCAGATGACACAGCATGAGACAGAGAGTCATTTCACAAGGGCAGGTCCTTACAGATGGTGCAGGTGAAAACGTAAACATGGGTTTGTTCCCAAGCACCTTACCAGACCACAGAAAGCAGCCAGGCAGAGGTTTTGCTGGGGTACAGCAGACACCTGCCCCAGGTGGTGGCTGTGTATTTCCCTGTGATGGCACTAAGTAGCACAAGGCAGCAGGGCTGGGGATGAACAGTCTGGAGGGATGTGGTGCCTTGACAGGTCTTCAGTCTGCTCCCCTGCTGCAGGGGCTGAGGGACAGCAATGGGCAGAGGTGGCTTGTTGGCCAAATTGTTTCTTGTATCTTGTCCTGCTAGATAAAGTCACATGAGGTTGTGTTCCTGTCCTGCTAGGAGTCTGAGCGTCTAGAGCTCATGAATGCTGAGCTGAAGGCCCAGATAGAAGAGCTGAAACAGGAGAGGCAGCAGCTCATCCTGATGCTGAACCGGCACCGTCCCACCTGCATCGTGCGGACAGACAGCATCAAGACGCCCGAGAGCGAAGCCAACCCACTGCTGGAGCAGCTAGAGAAGAAGTGAAGGTGGCACTGGGCCAGGAGGAGGAGACAGTCGTGCAGGGTCTTCCAGGGTCTCTAATGTATGTACTGTATGAAGAATTGTGCACCCAGGCCTGGTGCAGCCTGGACCCAGTGGGCTTCCTTGGGAACTGTGGACCAAACATGGGAACAGAGAAGATCAGGAACCTGCCAACCATGTACTCTGAGGCTGAACCTGGGAGCAGGGCTGGTGGTGCCAGTGAGGGCAGCCTCCCTGTGATACCTCATCACAGCCCTTCAGCCTGCTCTCAGCTCTGGGACCCACGATGGCACAGCATGTCCTGCAAGGACTACGCAGCCCGTGGGTAGTGGGGCTGCAAGCTGAGGAGCGGCAGCTATGCAGTGCCCACCAGCACCCTGCCCAGAGGCTGCTGCCGCTCCTGGCGCACGCTCCGGAGGGAAACCCAAACCCAAGACCCACAAACACTTGATGCAGCCCCATCTGGTGGGCAGGCCTGTCGGGGCTCGGTGGCGCAGGCGCCCCCCACAAGCACACTCAGTATAATGTTTACAGCCCAGCTGTCCGTGTCGGCCGTGCTTTTGAATGCACATTTTTACACTTTTTTAAAGTATTTTTTACAAATTTTTTATACAGTGATCTCTATATGGATTTATATAATCACTAGATGTGATCCCATAGAAATGTATGTTATAATGGTCTGTTTGTTACAAACACATACGCCACAGTTATCTCCATTGTGTTACTTGTCTGGTAGCATCCAGCTCCTTTCCTGGCATGCTGGGAAGGGGGTCCAAGCTGCTCTCTGCAGTGGTGTTGCTACCCTCTCCATCCATGTATGTCCTTCATAATATTCAGTTCTGTATCTCTCAGTAAATGTTACCTTTGCGTATGCTGTCCTCCTGTAGCTCTGTTTGGGTCAGCACTGTGGCAGCATCTGCCAGGGCTGAACAGGCCAGGTGCGTTCCTGGCTGAGTGGGACAGTGGAGTGGATCCCAGAGCTGGTTTTGGTGGTTGTGTTAGCAGCTGTGGGCTGGGAGAAGTCACCCTAGAAAAGCTGGGAACCTTGGAGGCAGCTCTGACTATTGTCAAGCAAGAAGTAGCTCAGTGCTGCACAAAAGAGGATAGGCAGGCATGGCTTCCCAGTTGGAAAGGCAGAGGGAGACCATCTCATCCTTAACTGGTCCTTCTTGTTTCAGTCCCAAATACAGCAGTTTGAGCTCATTTCAGCTATGAGAAAAAGACAGGGGAGCTATCATGATGTCCTTTTGCTGGTGATCCTTTTGTGTGCCTTTGTGCTTCCTTCTGCCCAGGCTGTGGAGTTCATGGCTCAGATCCGACCTATTCCTCAGCTGCTGTCAGGAGCCAATCTTCATTCTTTGAAAAATGTGATACCTCTGCCTTTCATCCAACTGCTGAGAGGATGCAGAGCACGTGCTGGGCCTCCTTATCTCATCTCTTTCTTTCCCTCTGCAAAGTGTACATGGTAATAAATTTCCTCTTTGGTGGTCACTGGGAGCTCCCTGTGGATACCAGATGATCCAGGCATCTTGTCTACAGACATCTTGTGCTTTTTTCTCACCTGGAGAGCCTGTGTGCTCATCTCCATTCAGGAGGCCTCTCGCTCACCTGCTACACGCCTTCCAGCAGCACTGGCAGTGCTGTGGATGCAGGCGATGGCCTTTCTCTGGTGAATAGCCACATTGCAGTAAACATTTCTGTTAGGAAAACAGCTGGCTTGGAAGACAAATAAAAGGTGCCCTTTGAAACCAAACGTGCTAGAAGCAGCTAGCAAAGGCAGCAGCAGAAGAGTGATGTATCTACATCAGTTTAATGCTCAGCTATTCCAGCCAAGGCTTGGGTAGGAGCTGAATCCTAGCAGTGCCCAGGGGCTGGAATGAGACTGTCTTTAATGTCCTTCCTAACCCAAACCATTCCCTGATTCTATCTGCTGTATTCCAGTCAGTACCAAGGCATTTGACACTCAAACTTTAGGGCATTTTTTTTCAGGTGACTTGGTTGGGCTGTGACACAATGAAGTTAAAGCAGAGGATTTGGGCCTCTTCCCCTTTAAGCCACAGCCTCTGAGTGTTGAATGGAAAACGTTCAATCTCTGTGCAGCGAGCTATACTGCAAAGCCCTCCTGGTTTCTGTAGGAGACAGGCTCTTTGATGTTCTTGACTCTGGTACCATCTGTCCTCTTAAAGCCCAGCCCCCACCTTCTCAGAATTAAAAATTTGCAATGAAACAAGTGCTCCACTGGACAGACTTGTAAATTACAGTGACATCTCCTGGGCATGGGCAGGAGCAGAGGGCAGATTCCACGCACAGCCTGTGTTACCGCATGCTGGAACATGCTCCCAAACCTAAAAACCAGTGGTTGTACCTGTGGCAGTGTCCTCGCACTTGGGTCCACTTCATGCACGGACTGGTAATGTGGATTTGCTTGGAAAAGTCAACCAACAGGTCTCAAAGGCCAGGAAGCCACCTCCTGGCCATCCCACACCACCCCATCCTGGGTTAGGTGCACTGTGGACCACTACTGGAGCAGAGCTGAAGGGAACTCGTACTTCTGGGACAGGGCTCGGTGCCGGTAGTGCCGGAGCCGATAGCCTAGCAGTTGTGGCGCAGCTGCCAGCCCCATGTCTCCAGTCCAGCCAGACGTTGGGCTGCATCCCTCATCCTGGTGGGCACACACAGATGCACACATGGATCCCTCCCGTGGATGGCTGTAGCTGGTTGTAGACCCGCGTTTGCAGGCCCTGGGCGCAGGAGCCCTGAGGACGGCAGTCGCTGCTGGCACACAGCTCTAGTCCGGCTCACTGGCTGCTCCAGCCTGAGGTTCTCCCGTGCTCACCCAAACCTGCACACGAGGTGTCTGGAGCCGGGCGCAGGAGCCCGTCGGCGGGCGGGATGCGGCAGTGCGCGGGCACCGGGCAGGGGAGGCCGGTTCCTCTCCCTCTGCCCGCCGTGCCGGCCGCTCTCGCGGCCTCGCTCCCCACACCGCCCGCAGCCGCCGCCGCTCCGCGGGCGCGGGCAGGGCCGCCGTGCGCTCGGCGGGGCGGGAGGCGGCGGCGGGGCCGGGGCCGCCGGCAGGAGGCGCCGCGGGAGCGGCGGGGCCGGGCCGGGCTGTGCGGCCGGACGGGGCCGGCACCGCTCCCGCTCGGTCACGGCCCGGAGCGCCGGCTGTGCCCCGCGGCTTGGGAGCACTGACCGAGCGCTGACCGCCCCCGGCCCGTAGCTCTCAGAGCGGGTCCGAGCGGGCAGGGGTGTGGAGCACCTCTCCTATGAGGAAAGGCAGGGAGAGCTGGGGCTGTTCAGTCGGGAGAAGAGGAGGCTCTGGGAGCACCTCAGAGCACCTTTCCAGTACCTAAAGGTCTATGAGTAAGCTGGAGAGGGACATTTTACCAGGGATTGTGGTGATAGGACAAGGAGCAAGAGTTTTAAACTGAAAGAGGATTTGGATTGTATATAAGAACTTTTTAAAATGAGGAGGGTGAGGCACTAGAACAGGTTGTCCAGGGAAGTGATGAATGCCCCATCCCTGGAAGTCTTCATGGCCGGGTTGGACAGGGCTCTGAGCAACCTGGTCTAGTGGAAGGAGTCCCAGGTGCTTGAAACTAGATGACCTTTAACGAGCTCATTCAATTCAAACCTTTCTGTCATTCTATGGTTCATGGTGCCATCCTATGGTGTCAGATAGTTCTTGTTAAAAATGTGAGCCCACTTGGCAACACTGGTGCTTCCCAGCCATTTCACCTGCAGGCCTCTCTGCTTCTGAGATACCTGAGGTGGCTCAACAACCAGGACCACCAGCAGGAATTTCCAGGGTGCCAGCAACCTCCTCCAGGACACACCCATCTTCTGTTTTGTGAGATCCACATTCAGGTCATAACTCTCGTGCTCCTTCTCACACTCACTAGGTGAGGCCAGAGCTCTCTCCAGAGTAATGTGATCCCATATTTTTCCTGAATGCCAGGCAGGTGAGCCGTGTTACTTTTCCATTGTTCTGATGCTTGCAACAGCTCTCTGGTGTCTTTCACAGACTACCCCAGTTCCCTCTGGAAAGCCACCCTTTCCTCTTCACTCCTGAAGTGTCCCAAATCACCAGGCACTGAGGCAGTGCGGGGGTAGTGGGTTGGGAGCCCAGCTACAGTAGTTTGGTGTGAGTGCTCCACACTGCATTCCTGACCCTCTTCTTCTTGCTGGACCCCTGAAAAGTGTCAGGGCCCATGGACAGCAAGAACTTAGTTTCTCCAGAAGCGTTTTGCCAGCTCCTCACCCCTCTCTCCTGCAATCAGCTCATCCTGAAGAGGTTGAGCAGGCCATCATTCTCCCAAAGCTTCATTGTGGCCCTCTTCCTTTCCTCCTCATCCTCTCCCAACCCACTGCCCCCATCCCCTTGTGAGCAAGGTATGTGTGCAGTCCTCGGGACGGGGGCATCCAGCCCCTCCCTCCCCTGGCTTGCAGCTGGTCATGGGCAGAGGATGCTTGGAGGTCATTATTTTGCAGCTTTCACAATATTGTTCTCACTTTGTCTATGAAAAATTGCCTCCTCTGCCCTTCTTGTCAGGGGCTGAGGGCGACTCCATAACACTGCGGTAAGTGGTATTAACTAACCTTTGCTAGTGACCTGTCTCTCTTGTTTCATTTTGAGCCAAGGGCAACAGGTTCATTTGTCTTTGTCCTTATTGGTTCTTCTACTCAACTTGCTGGAAAACAAGCCCCAAAAATCCCCAGCCTTGATATTTACCAAGAGTCACGGAAACTGCTTTGATTACCATGGGTGCCAGACTCTGCTGAGCAGTACTGGCACCATCATGGCCCATGGCTGGGCACAGGACTGGAGCCAGGGAAAACTATGCTCACAGAGAAATGAGAAAAACCAGCTGCTGCTTCTCTGAGCCTGGAAGCATCACCTGGCTCCCAGTGGCTTTGCACACTTTTTGCTTATTTGTGATCACTGGTTGCTGGCAAGTGAAGCATGGGGGCAGGAGGGTGGGAGGTGGGCACAAGCCGAGGGAATGGATCCATGTGCATCCCGTGCTCGCATGGAGGCATCCTGCTCCTGCTGGGCTTGGGAAACTGCTCTGTGGGCAGAGCAGGGTAGGTCACTTGTCCCTGGTTAGGGGCATGAGTCTCCCCATACCATGTGGCTGGTGGGGTGACCAGGATAATTTCCCAGGTGGGGTGATGGAGGCAGGCAGGACAGCTGCTGTCAGAGGTGTAGTCAGCCCCATGGGCAGGGAGCTTGCTGTCAGCACCTCTGCCACCAACACTTTCCATATGAGGAAAAGATCCTTCCCTACAGCTAGGAGGTCTTGCTGGTCAGGGCCACCAGGAAGGGCTGGCACCCATGACATCATGTCTGGAGTTTGCCTTTTCTCTGCATCTGAATCCCCAGGAGCAGAAGCCTGGGAGCACCTGTCAGCTTGGGTAGACTCCTCCACTGCAACTGAGCTGTAATTCCAGGCACAGCCAGTGCCTGTGATGCTTCCCCAAGCCTCAGTGCCTGTGACATCCTCAGTGGCTCTGCCCGCACAGGGCTGGGTCTCCTGCCCAGCACAGGCACATTTCAGCTCCTCACCACACACGTGGGGAGAAGGTGGTGAAGGAGATGGAGCTGAGGCTGGCAGGGAGACACCAAGCAGCTCACAAAGGCCAGAACCAGGCTTTGCAGCCCATGCATCACCTGGGGCTGAGTTTGGGCTGAAGATGCAGTGTGTGATTGTGGGGTGAGAGAGCTTAACGACCCTGAGCCTTTATCTGTCAGGGTGAGCAAGAAGTTATTCCCAATTAGCTAAAGTGATGGGCTAATTTGGTGGTGAAGGCAGGAGGTGGATCACTGTGGGTAAGACTGATAGCTCTGCATCACTGTCTAGTTCAAGGGACTCTGCTAGACAAAAAGGCCCTGTGTTAGCAAGGTGATGCACTTTTCCAGCCCTGGCTCCTAGGAGATACCATCATGAAGCTACTTCCAGAAGCCCACATGGGTTTCAGCAAAAGCAGAGTTTGGGTCTGTTTGACAATGAGGTTTCACTGCAGCCTGTCACGTCTCAGATGAGGCTTCAGGAACAGGATCGTTTGCCAGTAACCACCACCTTATGCTGATGTTATCTAGTTTCTGCAGAATGAACTTGCTGAGTTGTCATCTGTGACACCGTCAGGGGAAGTCCTGACTCCTGACACTGCAGTTCCTGCCTCTGCTTTGCCATGGCCCCAATTCCAGCAGCATCATCTGGGCTGGTTGGATTTGCTGGACACCTGCTTGTGCTGAAATGTCATGAGGTTGTCAGAAAGACCTGGGCAGCAAGGCTGTGCTGTAGGTCTGCAGGCTCCCAAATCCAGTGGAGCCACTAGCAGGCTAACATGTAGTTTCTGGTTGAGGATAAAATGGCTACTGACAGCTCATCTCAGGGTGATGCTGAACACTTGGTGACCAGACAAGCAGCAAGAGGGGGGTTGCACTAGAGCTAACGTGTGGGTATCGGCAGGTGCCTCTCAGTACGTGGGCTACTGACTTCTGTGACAGAGGCAAACTCTGTGGGTGCCAGGCAGAGGCACTGCTTCATTATGCGGGTGTTTGCCAAGTGAGGCATCCCTTTTCTTCTGTGCAGACTTTCCCTGGAGGCAGTGACCTGATTCACTCTCTAGCTCCAGCCAGCAGAAAATGGATGAGTGGCTAAGGTATTCATGTGCTGGTGCATGCTGGCACTGCTCTATGGCTGGGCAGCATGATGGCACCCCATGCAGCCAGTGTAACAGGCTGGCAAAGCCAAACTCACTGGTCCAAACTAACTACCTCAGCTGCAGGTGCAAGGCGTTCTCTGTGCCTGTAAAGTGGATGCGGGCAATGTTCCGCTGTCTGTTAAATACCTGCAGGTTGCTGGATTATGTGCACAAGTTTAGGAGCAAAGCAAGCTGCCAGTGTACCCTGTGTGACATGGAGCCTCATTCAGGCAGGGCTTTGGAGCAGCACATTTCCTCACCTGATAGCAACCGTCTGCTGTGGCTGCAAGGTCCTGCGCTGCTCGGCAGCTGAGTTCGCATGCTGGGGTAGCAGCACCTCAGCATTTCTCCCAGCCATACTCTGGAGTGTCCCTAAGTGCCAGCTGGCACCTGGGAAGTTTAGATGAGAGTGCCAAAGGGTTCAAGGCTGTGCTCCAAATTCAAGATAGAGCTAGCTGGTGGGTCCCTCTCACTGTGCAGCAGTGGGGAAAGGCTACATGAGGAATGGGATGAAGAAGAGCACATCTATCCTTTATAACTGTAATGCCATAGTAGATGGGAGGAAGCTTCCCTGGGCTGCTGTGTTTGCTTCTGTCTTCCCTGCTGTGAAATCAGGAGACATCCAAAGATGGGTGCTGACCTAAATTAGGGCTGCAGGAAAATTTCCCTATGTAGGGACTAAAAGTCCCACCAGTTTAGAGTGGAAACCAGTGAAATGCCACATGATAGAGATGTGCAGAGCAGTCCCTGGCTTAGAGATAAGTCTGTTCCTCTGCTCACCCCCTCACAAGATGTTCAAAGAAATGGAAAGACAACTCATTTCACACTGGTAAACTGACACACTTCTCACAGAGCCAGAAAACTGGTTTGTGCAGGTGGACAAGATGCCCTGCTGGCCAACAGCTTCAGAGGGCTCACAAAGAATCAGGTATTGATATGAAAAACAGGGATACCCAAAACTGAAGTTAAAAAGTTTGGCTTAAATAAGATGAAAGATGGGATGATTCTTGGACATCTACTTTGGAGTTTGGGTAAAGAATGGTGGCAAGGAGTTTCTTTTTTACCGTCCCTTCTTTGAAACCAATTTTGGCACTATTAGTGACACCAGGAAGACCAAGTCTTCAAGTCAGGGCCTTGCACCATCACTACTGGCATGTCTTAGGGTGTAGCACTTCTCCCTCATCCCACCTCCAAAGCACCATCAGGGATGAGGTGCCATGGGAGGCTGCAGGTCACCTGTGTCTGGGCACTGGTGTTGGCAGCCATGGACAAAGCTGTAGGTAAAGCAGCCATGTCCCAGGAGGCTGATTACAGATCACCTCTCTCTTGCCAGGGTACCAAAATGCAAGGGTGGAAAGTACAGGATTGATGATCATCTGAAACTGCTCCCTTTCCCTCCCTCCATCTGCTGCTCCCAGCCCCTGGGGAAACCTGTGGGACTTCACAAGCCCTCTGAAATAGCCAGCACTAAGCAAGGCCTCCCTTGGTGTTTGGGCATTGGACCATGGGCCTCCTTCCTTGTGTTTTTCTCAAAAAGGCATTGAAGAGCCCTGGCTGGGGGATGGACCAGGTGTGGGTCAGGGGCTCAGCCCTGCTGCTGCCTCCCCCAGCAGCCTGCTCTGGGACTCTGCGTTGTCTCCCAGAGAGCTGGCAGCAGGCGAGAGCTGTGTGTGCCAGGGTGCACTGTCCAGGCTGATGGGGCTTATACGCATTCGTGTGCTTTGATAACTCTGCCAGTATGGCTCTGCCATTCAGTGCTACTTGCACAGGCACTGCATGTACCTTCTGCACAGCTCCCCAATCCTCTCCTTCACAGCCACTCTGCCCCATGCTGCCTGTCCTCCCCCACGCTGCCTCCGACGTGCTGGGCTCTGGCACTGCTTATACAAGCACCACACACACCTGGGCACAAGCTCACTGCATGTGAGCCCGTCAGCGCAGCTGCTCGTGCTGAACACCTCCTCCAACCATGCTGCACGAGCTGAAGGTTTGGGAAGCTCTTGTTCCCACCAAGTGGGGTGGAGAGAAGGGAAAACCAGTGCACACAGCCCCGTAATCCAAAAGTGAAGCAGATCCCATTGGGGTGGAAGTACAGTACTAGCATGAGTGTTGTTCACAGCCATCTCCTGCCGAGGTGGGTGTCTCAGAGTCTATCTGCAAGAACATGCCCTAAATAAGCTTTACTCAATCCTTGGGAGTCTTGAACGTGTTTTGTGGTGATGGGTGGTATTGAAGAACATTTTCCTCTGAATGGAGTCATGAAGCAGCAACGTAATACACTCAAGAGTCATGTATTAATTTAAGAGACAAGTGATGCATTCACCATCCACCCCCATGCCATGGATCATGGTTTCAACCAATGCCCAGTGAACATCAGATCCTCCATCAGGCATTGTTCATCCCCTGGGAGCACAACTTTTGCTGCTTGGTCATTGCAGTTGGATTCACTGCAGCAGTAGCAGAGGCCCAAGGCTGAGTCCCGCTGCCACCATGGTCAGGCTGAACAGGCGCATGTGCCTCTCCTGCTGTTGTGTGGCCTGGAAATGCACACACTGGAAAGCACGAAGGAAGCTGGGGCCATGGCCCCTTGCCATCACCAGTAAGTCTACCCCTGGGTGGATCAGCCCTTCTGGTTAAACGGGTCACTGCCCTTCCTCTTTGGGCCTTCCCCGTCATCACCGAACGAGACTACCTCCGAGATGAGTCAAACCGTCAGACAACATCTGCACCCTCCGCACACCCTGTCCATGCGCTTGGATAGTTCAACTGGTGGGCTCAGCCCAGGCAGCGGAAGCAAAGACACCCTGCTTGACTGGGGGGCGTCTGATAGCTGAACCTTTTCAGTGTCCCAAGCGTGGCTGGGTGATCTGGTCCATTTTTGACTGATCCCAGGAGGTAGGCAAAGCCTGTGAAGATAGCAGTGAGAGAAAGTTTGGCCTTGAATGGATGTACTCTACCAGGGTTTGGGATCTGCTGACCTGGAGACTCTTGTGAGTGTACATCTGAGTACTTGCTCATGAGGTGCTAAGTCCTTGCCAGGAACAGATTAGAGGCTGATCAGCTAAAGACACAACCAGTTGATCTGTACAGGACAGGGGAAGGAGAATGTGGTTAATCCCTTCAAAATACTCTCATAATCAGTGAACTCTCATAATCTGTGTCTTGAGACTGAAACTCCTGCATGTGCAGGACATCTGACCCTGCCAACCTCCTGTCAGCCCTTCAGCTGGGAGCTCTAGCCAGGCTTGCTCTTCTTCTCCAGTGGAGTCAGATGGACCCCATCTACCTGGAGCTCGGTGTCCGTATCTGGAAAGCTAGCACATGTGGCGTTTTCTTTCTACAGTTTTCTTCTTTTAAAATATGGACACAAAAAATGCATTACTAATGACATTAAAAAAAACCCCACAGGAAAGTGGCAAAGCCAAGTACCAAAGACCTAGAAATTGCCAGAAATGGGTTTGCCTGGGCAGCCTAGCTTAGCTGTCTTGTGCATATGATAATTTCCTGCAGTTTGCCCTGGATTGCCACCTCTTCAGCACCCAGGCTGGACCTCGGCTGGAGGGAGCAATAAGTTGGACAGCTAGGCTGCCTCCTTTCTTAGCAGGGCTGGGAAGCTCCTATCAAGTTGGTGAAGCAAGAGACTGCAGAAAGAAAGGACGTTCTCCTGGGTAGACAGCTGATGCCTCCCTGGAGAGCTGGGTCTGTGTCTACCCCTGCCTCGAAGTTACTCTGTGAGTCGGTGAGCCACATAAGCAAGAGCTTTCAAAGGAGCAGCTGCATCTTCCTCATTTCCCAGAGCTGCTTTACGGAAGTGCTAAAGGTTTGCAGATGCAGTCACAGACATCAGGATCTGGGGTTTGGTTAAATTAAGTGCTATATAGTGCCAAAATCACTGAAAAATTTAGATCCTAGTTGGTTCAAAATGTGTATCCAAATGAATGAGTACTTATGACCTAAATTTCTTTTTGTCTCTTATTTTGCACCTGTTAAATAGGTATAACTCCATCCCCTCATCCCCCACTTCGGACCTGAAAAGGTGGCTGAGAAAACAGCTTCATAAATAACCCTGAAACACTCATTCAGTGCTGAAGTGATGAACATTAGAAAGAGTCTGTGAAGAAATGGAAAAGCAAAAGAAATGGATGTTGGAGCAGGCTGGCTGCAGGACAAGATGAAGGTAACACAGCCATCCCAGGGAATAAACCCTAGTGGACCACACAGCTACAGAGCACAGCATGTTACACAGCATGAGGGTGTAAATGCAGTATGCTGTAGGGATTCGGTTACAGGATTTCCATAGTTTTGAGTGCTTGACTACAGCCCTTGTCATTTATCAGACATTTGGGGTGTAACATACCTGTTTCCTGGACATTGGCTGGTTGCACCGAGTAAGGACTGAAAGCATTGGTGTTTGCTCTGCACCAAGTGGGATGAATTTGGTGGGACTATGCTTCAGCTCTCCTGGCACAACCTCACTCTCACACTGAGCTCAGTCAAGATGAAATAGCCCTGGTGACAGAGACTGGGGAAGCTGCACACGTCACAGACAGGACAACATGTGCTGGCAGAGCGGGACATGGCAAAAGTGTCTGGTAGAGAGCAGGGACTTTGTTCAACACAGCCATTTGCTTAACATCTCAACTCAGCACTGATTTCTATGCAAAAGTCTTCAAACTTATGTGGGGAATTATAAGCAAGTTGTTGCAATTGTCCGAATATTGTAAGAAATTATTTGCATAAAATGCTACATGTGAAGCAGAAACAACCTCAGTGGTTTACAGGAGGCTGAATCTGGTAACTGGTCTAGGCTGGATTTTTAAATAGCACTATGCACTGAATGGCTGTGCAAACAAGATGAGTGGGATGAATGGGGTGAGATGCAGTTCTGAATGTTGCTGTCATAAGCCTGCTGCAGGAAAGAGCTTTGGAGCAGCAGGTTTACAAGGAAACTCCAGGACCCACCTGTGCTGAGGAAGATGGTTGCACAGGTGGGACATGGGGAAAAAGGTTTTGAAGCAACGGTCCTGGCTGAAAAATACCCTATGTGCTCTCTTGGTTCTGAGGAACTCATCCCAGTAGGTTTCTTTTTTTAATTTATTTTTCCTTATTGAAACCCTGGAAACATAACTCATAACATAATCCATCCCACAGAGGCAGGATTCAACCTGGACTTTTTTCGAGAGAGGTTTCTCCCCAGTCACTTCATATAAAGGGGCTTGAATAACTTTCCTGAATTGCCCATCCCAAGGTCTTCTAACTTCATCTTGCTTCGAACATCAGACCTCCACCTTTCCTGCCGCAGTTGGAGCCTGTTGCTTCTTACCCTGCTTTGGCTGCACAGACAGCAGCTGACCACCCTTTCCATTACAACATATGAAAGACTGTTCCTTGCTCACCACCCACTTCCCACCCCCAAAACTTCTCTTTTCTAGGCTAAATGGGCCAAATTTCTTCACTCCTTTCTCTTAGTACAATATTTCTGTGTGTTTATCCTTTGTATTGTTTTTCTTCCAGACCACTTCTTGGCCTGGGACTCTGAACGGGTCCTGACCCTGCACAGGCAGCACAAGGCAGTTGCCTCCTCTGCCTTGCCCTAGAGCCCCAGGTCAATACTTGACCCCTTTGCTGCTGGCAAAGCTTCAGTTTTTGATGCTCTGCAACCCCCAGATTTTTCCCCGCTATTCTGCTGCCCCATTGGTTACTCCCCAGATCTTCTACCTACAGCTCGCTTTGCTTTACATTTGCATTTGTTCTTGCTGAACTGCATCTTGCTGCTTTCAAACCATTTCTCTGCGGCTGAGATCACACTAAGCCCAGGCTCCAGAGTCCCTGCAGCCACTGTGTCCTGGGAGAACTGGACTCCCTTCAGCATTGCCTGCTGTAATTCACAAGGGACAAATACAGGACTGGTTGGCCCTGTCCTTCCCCTAAAAACTTCTGGAAATATCCTTTCTCCATCAAGCTGCTGGTATGGCAGTAGCCTAGCACTAGTGAGTTTTTCCAGTGCCACTGATGATGATATCACAGCTCCTGTGATTAAAATCAAAGAAAATGAAATGATCCCAGAGAGAAAGTCAGGGGATGTTATTCACAGTGTAAATTTAGTCACCTAAGTCAAGCACAGAGATTAGGAGACTGGCTCCTGAAGCTCCCCCACATAGTGGTGGGGAGCCTGGGCAGGGGCAGCAGGAAATCAGCTCCCCATGTTGTGCCTGCAGCAGGTGCCCAGGGCAGTTCCCACAGAGCTGTAAGCAGATGCTGGTGGAGCCATACTGGTGGTTTCTGCTGCTCTGGGTTGGGGGATCATGTCTCTGACCAGAGAAATGGCAGGGGGATCTCACTGCCTGTGAGGAGACAACATGGGTCCAGCCCAGCCCAGAGAAGCATTGTGAAAGCTCTGCCCATCTTCCCACCAAGAGACACTTGTCTCACTTACAGATACTTATTTGCTCATAAGTGGCAGGAATTCATTAACAGCATGGCCAGTTCAAGGGCAAAGAGAGTGTTTGGACAAGGCAGGAAAAAGGATGCTCTCTTAGCCCTGCTCAGAAAGGCCAGTTGTCCAAACCCTCTCCCATGCTGTTGCTCTCTCCTGAGGTGTGTTCATCAGCTGTTAAGAAAAGTCCAGCTCTGGGCAAACCAAGGTGTGCTCAAAACCTCCCTCCTGTGGATCTAAGAACAGCCTTTGCCATAGCCACATTCTGGACAGTTTTGCACTAACTGTCCAGCTCCTGTCAGGACATTCAGCTTCCCTCACCACCTTCTGCCAAAAGCCCCACCACCTTCCCAACTGTCTCCCAGACGCTGGCCTTGCTAGATACAAAAGGAAGGAATTCACCTAATTTGTCCAATAATGGAATAAGGATATTTTTCTCTGAGGAAGGAGCTCCCTCCATCCAGCAGCCTGCAGAGCAGGACAGGCCAGGCAGTCTCTGAGACCTGCTCACCAGCAGAGGAGTGTGGTTTCCTTGGTAGAGTGGGAATCCTGCAGTGTGCTTCCTGGAAAGGAAGTGCCGCACAGGGTTGCAGAATTCAGAGGAAGTGTAGTGATGCAGTGAGCTAATGGGTCCTTCAAGGGTTGTGCTGCTGGCCAGTGCCTTGGGAGACCTGAACTCAACATCTCTCACCTCACCAATGCCTTCGGCTACTCCATTTCCAGAGCCAGCTGCACCAGAAGAGCCCTGCGTGCTACAGGGGGGCTGCATTCCAGGAAATTGGGTCCCTCAGGGTGGATCATGCCGAGCAAACCCTTGCAGCCATGTTAAAATGTGTGGTGGACCCTAGCATTTCCATATAGCCACCAGGAGGAAAAATAACACTCTATGCTGTGAAATGTTCAGATAAAAGGGCTTAAGGGTAGAACACCAGTGCCACAGGATGTTTCTAAAGGGGCAAACGGGTCAAAATGGAGTAGTTTTGCTACTGGAGCTAAGCCAAGAGATGTCCCCGAACCACCCAGCCTGCAGCCAGCCCCACGCAGTTCTTGGTTTTGGCCATGTTTGTTCCTGTGTTGGCTCCATGAGTGGCAAGGATGGGAAGAAATGCCAGCAGTGCCCATGCAAGTCTGCACATACTTCTCTGCAAGTGTGCTTTCTGTGCTGCAATACAGCTGCAACCCCAAATCTGCCAATACTCTTGCCCTAATGACCACTGCATCTCAAGTGCCCTGGCCTATGCCCTGCTGCTGAGACTTGCTAGCTGTTCCTGCTTGAGGCAGGAGAAACGCAAACAAAACACCCACAGGCAACAAAATTCAGTAAGTTGGGAACTGGGAATTGCTTTTTCCACAGGAGTGTGTTACTGTGAGTGCGTTCATGCCTGTTTCTAGATCTGCTCCTTATTGCACATGCAAGAACTTAGCAGCTCCAAAGTTGTGTGGTCCTGTCTGTGGATGGAGAGCCTGTTGGCATGTGACCATGGCTCATCCTGCTGGATCTGGTGACATGAGCAGATCAGAAAGCAAATGGTCCCTGCTTTGGCACCTCCTACTCCTGCATTGTCACCTCCAGAGCCACTAGCATGGGGTACTCCGAGGGTACCCCTGAGGTATTGCTGTCCTAGGGGCTGATTGCACATCTTTAGTCTTCTGAGGCTTGTACTAAGGATAGAAGTAGTCCCAGAGAGCAGAGACCGGGAACAAAGAAGGGGATCCAAAGCAGCTCCTCCTTGCTGCTGTCTGCATGGTCTGATCCATAAATTCTTATGTTTACAGCACTTTGTCTGCCAGGGCTGATATTCCTTTATGGGTCAGTGGTGACATACTAATGAATGTTTTAGAGTGCTTAATAGCTTTGCTTTATAGAAAATACTAGTCCCACCCATCCCAGTCCAAACATCCTATGACCCTGAGCCTTTCTTCTTAAATGGGACTGGTGCTTTGTCGTGCCCATGTGAACCACCTGCACTAACAGTGTTTATGTGGCACCTGCTGAGGGTACCCGTCCCCTCCCCGGGACCCGCGTCAATGGTGTGGGGGCGGCAGGAGGGGGTGGGAAGGTTGTGGGGAGATGTGTGTCTGCCTGGGAATTTCCTCAGCTGTGTTGGGGTGACTGAGGTTGCCTGGGGCTGGACTGACCTCCTGCCTGCACAGGGCTGGCATGGGACACAGTGTCCCTGGAATTTCTGGGGCTCCCAGTGGCACCTCCTCCGCACTGCCCTCCTTTGAAGGTCCAAGTTTCACAGCCAGAGCTGGGGCTTTTCTTCCTTTCCATCTCTGCTGTTTGTCTCAGAGAAAACCCATCGCGTTGTTTTTCAACTGCCTGAAGGTGTTTTTCGGGGGTTTTTCAGGCTATTTTGAAGCTCATTTTTCCCAGATGTGCTTTTCTTCTTCTTCTTTTTTTTAAAAATTGGTTTTTAAAAACTTTTTTCTTCTTCTGTAACTTTTCTTCTTTGCCTTAAAGTTTCCGGCCACGTGACTTTCAGCTTACATCCCCAAGGTTCTGAGAAACCACAGGAGGCTGAGACCTAAAGGGAAGGTGCAGAGGCTCTGAGAGGAGAGGCAGCGAAAGTGTCAGAGTGCTGCACAGAAGGACAGAGTGCTTCCGAGACGAGTGAGAGCAGGGAGCCAAGGGCCATATCAGAGGTGACAGAGGAGGACAGAGGAGAGGCAGAGAAGCAAGACAGAAGGCAGGCACACCAAGAGCACAACGTAAGCTGAAGAGACCCTGGGAGCCAGAAACAGCAGCCATGCCCCACAGCTCCGACAGCAGTGATTCCAGCAGCTTCAGCCAGTCTCCCCCTCCCAGCAAGCAGGTAAAGCAGGGGTTCTTCCCCAGCTCTCCCCAGCTGGAGAGTATTTCAGGGGGCCACGAGTGGGCAGGAAGTAGGGTGGCACCCACTGTCGGTATTTTCACAGGGCAATATGGCAGAGCTTTCTAAGAATGGCTGTGGGGAGAGAGATGCAGGGCTCAGCCAAGGGCCCTGGCAGAAGCTCCAGCCACAGAGCTTGGTATGGGCAGAGAGAGATGACCTGGTTACCTGGGGCTATGCCAGGGGCAGCTGGGGGCCCAGGACCCCCAGGCATGGTGGGTCCTGTGATACATGCCAGGCAGGCAGGAAGCTTTGGCATGAGTCGGTGCTCTAGTGAGGAGCCTGAGCAGGCACCTCCTGGCCATGGACCAGGGTGTCTCAGGGGCAGCCTGCCTGCTTCCTGCTTCTGTGGACAGCACTCGGGACCCAGAAAAGCCCTGCTGCTTTGGATCTGCTTTCTTTACTGTTCAGCCTCAGAGGTTTTTTGTGTTAGTGATGCTTCACAGAGGGATTTTGTTTTGTTGCATGGCATACCTTAATGATAGGTTTTTTGCTGGCAGATACAGACACAAGTCTGAGGTATTCTCACTGCCTTTTCTGGCTAAACTTTATGTTATCTGTCATTTGCCATTTGTCTAGGGCTGGCAACAAGAGCAAGTGCCTGAGACTTTGCTCAGAAATCTTGGGGATCATCAGGGCAGATGATTTTTGGCTTCCAAACAAGGATGGGAATGCATCCTGGCTTGCATCCTGGTAAAGACAGGGATAAAGCACAAGGTTTTCCAAAGGATAGGGACCGGACTAGATGCAGGATGTGGGAGCTGCTATATCTGAGACATTTTCAGGGTATTGAAGGCAAGGATAAAACGGTTAAGTTCAAAGAAGAAAAATATCTTGGGTTGGGGGGAGGGGGGGGGGAGGATGTGGACAGATAGATGGGCTGGGAAGATAACTTTTGTGGCTGAGTTTTGTAGTCTTGTGGAGAAGTGGTGGTGTGAATGCTAAAGAGTCCACAAGAGGGGCAGTGCAATATGAAAATAGAAGATGAAAGTCTGTGTGACAGTTTCAACTGTCAGAAGGCAGCAGCAGGACCGATCTCAGCAGAGAATGACTGGTGCATGAAGCTCATGACCTGAAGCCTGGAGACCTCTGTTCTCCCCTGCTTAAGGGGCTTGAGAGTGTTGCAGTCAGCACTGCAGGCATTGCTACCAAGGGACTCCAGAAAAGAGCAAGGACAGAGATCAGAGAGGTGGAGCAAATAAGATCTGTGTTAAAAACAAAAGCTCTGAGTCTGTCTAGTTAAGAAAGCAGGGGCCATATTGTGTTGTGAGGGTCTGCAACAAATAAAGCCTGAGGCAGGAGGGTGATGGAGAAGGGAGGGGCCTTCAGGGGTGAAAAGAGGAAAACACAGGCTGAATATCTGGAAAAATGCTATAGCCAAGGAGCTGGAATGTCTGCAGAGCCATTACCCTGCAGAGAGACAGGAAAGGAAAATGTTTTCTATACAAGAAGTCAAATTGTCTTTCTTCCAGAGGGAGGTCCTTACTCTGGTCCATCAAACTGTATCCCAGGCTCTGTGTTGGTGAAGGGAAAGTGGTCATTTCCCAGCTTTTCTGGGATCCCCAAGGATGTCAGATGTGCCCCTCCTGGCAACAGGGGTACTAAAAGCATCACACATCCCCTGGACTATGGCTTTATACTGGTGTGGAGGGTGTGTAGCCCATGTCCTGTGCTTCAGTAATGTTATCTGCTGTGTCCCTTTCACAGCAACTAACAGAAGAAGGATGAGGGAGAGAATTACCCCGTCATTTCCATGCCTTGTTTCCCTAGGACTCTTCTGATGACATGAGGAAAGTCCAAAGGAGGGAGAAGAATCGAATTGCTGCCCAGAAGAGCCGCCTGAGGCAGACCCAGAAAGCAGACACACTGCACTTGGTGAGCACTCCCACCCTTTCTCATCCCTGGTGCTGAGGACTCAGAGGAGACAATGTGCTTTTCCCCTGGGACTTGGAGCAGAGATGCTCAGTGGAGGCAGGACAGGAGAAGTGAGGCCAGGGCAGGATGAAGGAGTCAGCGCCTGCAGCGAGAGCACACAGCCCAGGACAACAGCCACGGAAGCGTGTAGTTTTGCAGCTAGTTTTGAATCCATCTTTATCTCTCAGTCTTTCATCACCGATTTCCTTTCCCAGCCTCTTCTGACTGAGCTCTTTGAAAGCACAGTCTCACCTGGGCTGGCTCTCCCCAGGTTTGGGATTCATTCCACCACTTATGCAGAGGTGCAACAGCATACAAGGGTACTTTTCTGTGGCACTGTGGGCACCCCCACAGCTCTTCCCAGTGTGAACAATTAGATGTCTTGCCTTTCGGGAGGAATGGCTGTGTGTGTTTGGGCAGGAGTATGTAGTCAGTGTCAGAGCATAAGGTCTGGGATACTTTGCATTTTGCACATTGATAAGTGCAGTCCGATGTATTTTGGGCCACTGGTGGGAAAGATGAAGAACACGCAGCCTGCAGTGGCCAGAAACCATCTTTATCACTGTGCTGGGCTTGGCTGTCCTTTGAAAAGTGCTAGTTGAGCTCATGTTCAAAAAAAGTCCTTTGATTTAGCAGTCTTCATATTCCCCCATATTCCCATTACTGGAAACAATTCCTGAGAATCCAGTTCTGAACCTTCCTCCTTACATAGTGCCCTTAGCCCATAGTTGGAGCTGGGTTCAAGACAGATTTCACTCTTTTCTCAGTAGCTGATGAGCCTTTTAGAGCTGACATGGCTCTAGGCTGAATGCATTACATCTGCCAGCAGCAAAGGCTCTGGGCAACTGTGTCTGAGAGAGGTGAAAAAACACCATTTCCTTGGGGTCACTGCTCTCTCCACAGTAATCCTAGGGGTAGGAATGGGCTCTGAGCTTCCCCCTGGAAAATCCTGCCTAGCTGTGCACCAACCAGAATTGGGCTGCTTTTCTTAGAGCAGATAACAAACCACTTGCTTATGAGATTACTACTGCTCAAGCTAGCATTGATAACACACAGTCCTTGCCTTCCCATTGGGATGGGGCAGTGGGCTAAGCCCATTTTGGATCCCGACAGGTAGATAAAAAAATGCAGGGAGACAAGTAGAAGATGGATGGTAAATCTCTGCTAGTTTTTTTCAATTCCAGTGGACAGTGACCCCGTGCTGCTCCTAGGTTCATTTTGCGTGCTCTTTGTCTTTGGTGGATTCTGCATCAGGGACTTTGTTTCTCTGATGTGGTTCTTCCCAGAAAAGCATGGCTCAGTTTGAGCTATGGTGGTATGAAAGGAGCCACCAGCTCCATCTGCCCCAGGGTTTTCTAGCTTGTGTTTTGAGGAGAATGAGTCATGGGAAAACTGGGACTCCTGGCCTCTGGGTGATTCCCATCAATTCCTGAGTTCAACAACAGTCATGATTTCCAAACTGTTTGGTCACACCTGAGAGATGCTGTTTGCTGTGTGAGCTCCTGCTGCAATTGCTGGGTGCATTTCGACCTGTGCATGGAGTGGGCACCATCAGGAATCAGCATAGCAGCAGAGGGGCGAGCAGAAGGTTTGCTTTGCCAATGTGGTGGTGCAGCTTTCCAGAGCCTCCAAGTGCTGCGTCCTGCTTTAGCTCTCTCAGCTGAGTTTCCAGTCCTCTGGTCCTGCCCAGGCTGCTGGCTCCATGGTCAGTTGATGCCTGCAGTGCTTCAGCCTGGAGCTGGCTGCACTTCAGCAGAAGCAGAGGTAGCAAAGGCGTTGATGCTTTCAGTAGTGTTGAGACAAGGCTGAACATCATTATTAACCCCTTTGTTGTTATTCTCATTAATACCAGTATTAATTCAGTTCTTCTGAGGCCTCAGTTTCTCTTTTCTTCTGACTCAAGCGTCTCCCCTTCCTCCCCATCGTGCCGCTGCTTTCCCCGGCTGCTAGCAGGAAGCAGTGAGTCTCTTCTTTCCAGGGCAATGACAGGTTTCCTGTGACAGGTGGTTTTCTGGTTAAAGACGGCGGTTATTCAACGTGCTCTCCCCCGGGGGCTGGGCTGCCCGGGAAGCGCCCGGAGATGTATGTGTGCATGAGAGGGAGCGAGAAAGCCTGGGCGGGAACAAGCCACAGTCAATTCTCGTAAGCTGGGGCCGGGGAGCGTGGCTGGGGCTGCCAGCATCGCACCCACACCCGGCCTGGCCAGCTGGGGGAGGAGGGTTTGCCCAGGCGTGGCTCTGTGATGAATTTACCAGAAATACATCATTCTGGAAATTCTGTGGGGCAGAGAGGCACAGGACCGCAAGCCTCGTGTCCCCAGCTCATCCTATGGGTCCCACGCTGAGGAAGCCCCTGTGGTTTTGTCTCCTCAGGAGAGTGAAGACTTGGAGAGACAGAATGCTGCCCTGCGCCGGGAGATCAAGCAGCTGACAGAGGAAATGAAGCACTTCACCTCGATGCTGAGCTCCCATGAACCGCTCTGCTCCATCCTGGCATCCCCTCCACCGCCTCCAGAAGTGCTTTATGCCACACACTCTTTTCACCAGCCCCACATTAGCTCCCCACGCTTCCAACACTGAGCCAGCCAGCAGGACAGCAGCATGCCAGCTCCACTGATGGCAAGAAGTAACTTCGTGGGGCTTGCTTTTCCATCCAAGGGAAGGAATTGGACGGACAGACATTCCTTCTTGATATGTACTCTGAGTGATTTGCCTAAGACTTGCTCCCTGTGCAGAAATGGCAGAGCCACCATGAGGCATCTTTGGACCGTTTCCAGCTTGGATTCTGGGAAGAAGAGGCAGTCACAAAAGGGCACCAACCCCCTTTTCTGGTCCTTGTTTGGGGAGACTCACAGGAGTGTGCAGCGCCGGCAGCCTCCATAAGAGCAGCTGGCTGTGGCACGCAACAGCCAGCGCTCCAGAAGAGGAAAGGGAGCAGGGGTGGAGGGAAAGGTTGGGGGCCACAGAGTGTCAGGGCAAAACTGGTTTATTTTTGTAAAATAAAGATTGAAAATGCTTAACTCTTTGTTTCCAATATAGGATTTGAGTTACTCCTGAGGCCTGGCATGATACACTGAAGACACAGGCAGCAAGAGGGGAGAACTCGGAGCCCAGGAAACAGCCCTGCATGCACAGGAGTCTAATCCAGAGCCAGTAATCAGAGCCCCACATTTAGAAGGGGGGGCCTATGCACGTAGGCTGGACAGGCTGAGGACGAATGGTTTGTGGGGTGATGGGGTCACTGGGGAGGAAGGGTCCCTCCTTGCTGCAGGACTGGACCTGGCTAATGAGTGTGACATGCCATGTAGTATCACAGGTCTCTTCCCTGCTGACCCTCTTGGCTCCCTGCTACTGGTGGCTATGCCTCCACATGCTCCCCTTGCTCCCCTTGCATGTGTGGAGGTGCACTGCCATGTTGTGCCAGCTCACAGGCAGGTCTTGGTGGGCTGATGGAGCCTTCCGCTTGGCCAGCAGCACAGCTGGGAAGGAGCATTGTGGTATGGAGGGAGCTGGTGATATTGTCCTCAAGTGCACAGGAGAAGCAGGACCTAGAAGGAGTCTTGCTCCAAGCTACCCTGCTAAGGCACGTAGCTGCAGCCTACATTCTTTCCCCTTGCCCATCAGTCACAGCTCCGCAAAAGGCTGCTGCACTGCCTCATGCATTGAAATAGATGAAACCTGAAAGGTCAGAGAGGAGTAGATTAGTACTTTTGAGTTTGACTTACTGGAAACACAAGCTGGTCCATACAGGCAGTCTCTGCACCTTACCACACACCAGCCAGCAGCCCACTTACCAGCCCCACTCTATACACAAAGCTGAAGCCCACCTGCCAGGGGTTCTGTTGCTAGCAGTGGCTCAGTACTGCTGTCATCTTCAAGGAGCATCAGCTGCAATCTTTTCAGCATAGAGTACCACAAGCAGTGCTGCTGATGTAGGCTTTTAAATGAGGGAAATAGACCAGATTTGTAGATATCCTTCTCTCAGGCACGGACAAGCAGCCTATTTCCAGATGGGTTTTGGCCCATCATCATAGCCCTCATGAGCAGTTGGGTAAAGTCTGTAATGTGCCATGCTGTGCACATTTTCTCTCTCTGGTTTGCACTAGCAAGATGATAACCAAATACTGCCATGCCTCAGCAAGCTGTCCTCAGGCTAGGTGCAGGTAGCACTGTGATTTCTCCTGCCACGGTCTGTTCAGAGGTTTGTGAGCCTCCTGCCTCCCGTTTCTGTGCCAGCACAGGAAGCACCCTGGTCAGAGATGCCTGGTGTCAGCACATTGGCCTGGGTGTCACCACCCTACAAAAGCAGTGCTGGCGTAATGGGTGATTGCACTGCCCCTCCCTGTCTGTGTGGCTCTGGGATGAGGGATGAGCACATTTAGGGAAGGACAGTGGTTATTCCAGCCAGGGAGCTGGGTTTCTGCATATATGACATGCAGGATATATCTACAGGAACAATTTCAGTGGGTCTTACACCACCCCTCTCTGCAAAATCTCACACCAATAGGCTTCACTCTAACCATTGGTTCAACAAACAGAGCTGCTGATTCCTTGCACAGGCCATGCTTTGAGCCAGTCAGGCTACACAGGCTCTTCCCAAGGTGCTTTTCTCTGGAATTTGTCCTTTAAAGCCTGAGAGAGACAACTGACTCCAGCTCTGAATGAGCTTGTCTTTACAGGCTCTGCTTCTGTTCCTTGAGCTTCTGGTGGATTTTCTCCCAGATTTTTCACTTTCACTTCTGCTAGTCCTTAGCATTCTGATGTTCCCAAGCTTCCTGGTTTACAGTCAGAGAAAAAAGCTACTGCTACCTGCTTGGGATTTGCTGTGGAGGGCACTGCAGGCTCATGCTCTTCGCTGGAGGATGCAACAGAGTCCCACCAAAGCTTGCAGTGTTGCCTATAGTGAGAGATCTCCTTCCTTGCTGTGACCTTTCTATTTTCTCATAGCTATAAAATGCTAAGCTTGGTTTTAGCTGCAGATGGAGAAGGTCCTACCCTGATGTATATGTCAGCTATGCCCACACAGATATGAAGCTAATATCTTTTCTGCAAAGCTGTCAAAGTCTAGATCCTTCAGACTGGGTGGGGTTCTGTGTAATGCCCACAGAACTGCAGAACTCACTGGTAACGTCTCAGACTTAGTACTGCAACTCAGAACGAAAATAAGCAGCAAGTGGTGAGACTGGGAGACAGGTTTGCAACAACATCCTCTCCAAAACCTAAACAATATTCTTGGCATAATCAGTTAATGGGTCCTCCTTTTGCATGGCTGACTGTGAGCTAGAAGGCCTCCTACTGGCGTTGCACTCAGCTGTTCAGGCCAAACCCAGCCATTCTGGCGTTTGCTGCTCGTAGGAGACACATCTTCCAATCTGACTTGTCTTTGCCCTGGTCTTGCCCGCAGAAACCTGATCACAGAACATGCTCTGCATTATTTAAGCCGGTTTTGACCTCTGCTTCCTTCTGGTAATTGTGAGGTGTCTGGGAGGCAGTCTCTCTATGTTATAAAGAATGGTTCTCCCGGGAGAATGTCCTTATCACCCAAGCAGCAAGGGACAACATATCCTTTCAACCCTTTCAAACAGAGGCTGGAAAAAAGACCTTTTCCTGAGGCTATTTGCAGAGCTGCACGAACTGCTTGCTTAGGCTGTGTGAGAAAATTCCTTCACTTCTATACTGGTGCTGTCTTTTGCTTCTCTTTCCCGGGCTCTGGGCCTCTCCTCAAGACTCCTCACATGCTGCTTTTGATTTCTAAGTAGCCAAGTGCCTGTCCTCTGGTGTGGCCCTCACCGTTGTCCACAAATGAACTGCAAATGAACCTAAACGAGGAGCAAGGTGCAGGGCGGTGGCCAAGGCAATAATCGCAAATTGCTTTCGATTGTCTGCTCTTACCAGAAATGCAATTCCTGTGATTTTCATTACCGTGGCATCTGGCATTTCTCAAGTGTATGTTATCTGGCCATGCCCAGCCTTCAGGAGCACTGTGGTGCTGGCTGCTCCAAGGGAAGGGGATGCTTCTGGGCACACAGCTGGATAAACCGGGTGATGGCTGGGCCTGTGGAAGCCTGTCCCTGCCCCAGTAGGATGGCAGCGCCTTTCTGTTGCGCTACATAGTTCCTTACTGAAAACCTCTCTCAAAGCAGTACATAATCTAGTGCTCACAGGAGGCTGAGAGACTCTTTTCCAGCCGGGGAAGGCCAGACAGGAGGGAGACAGCTCTGCGCTGCAAGCACAGCCTGCCGAACACTGCGTGTGTGCTGGCCTCTGCTGGGCGAAGGCTGAGCGCTCCCAGCCAGCACCTGCACTCCTTTTGGCAAAGGGCAGACTAAGCAGCTCTGTTGCCCGTTTCGCCGTGGCTCCAAAGCATTTACGCACTTGTTTTGCAAATCCCATCTCAGAATTCACTTCCATTAGAGCTGCCAGCCTGCATCGGCAGGAGGATAACCTCCTGCATGCTGAACCAAAGCAGCAGCCCACAAAAGAGACCCTCTTTCTGCTTCTTGCAATGATCATAGTGTACAAAGCAGCACTTGTCATACAGAAATGCTGCCTGGATGCTAATACTTCAGCACACAGAGATCAAAGAAGATCAGGAACCACTGCTAAGAGGCAAAGTATTTTTATAAACCACAAGCTATCAAGAAGAGAAAAACCAAAGCATGGCATGAAATGGTGAGACTTTCTCCTAGCGAACAGCCCTGTGCTCCCTTTGTCTGTGTTCTGCTGTGTTTTTACCACCTTATTGATTGGTGATCTGGAGGAGATTTGAGCAGTGAGGCAGCATTGTATGTATCCATAAAGGCTTTCTGAGTTACTGAAAAGCCCTACCCAACTAAATGTTAAGGAGCATATATTCATCACTTGCCAGGACAGGGTTACAATCAGTGTGTTAGGGTTAGAACATGAGACTATAATTTTTCTTTCAGTTCAGGTTGCACACACCAGCTCCTGTGAGTTCTACTGCTTCAGAGACATCCACGCAGAGACAACACACCTTCCTCCCAACTCTTGTACCGGTTCTGTCCTTTTCTCTAAGACACAATCAACTTTTCTCCCTGCACAACAGTGGTGGTTTGGTGCTGTGGTACTCAGAACTTTTCCCAGGTTCGTTTTTTTGCTGTAGTGTGAGTGGGAGAAAGAAGAGGGACATGCCTGAGTTCAGCAGAGAGGCTATGCACATTTCCAGCACTCTTTTATTATTAATTAATGTCAGCTGCAAACAGTAGAAGATTCAAATCTTTTTCTTGTGTCATTGCCATGAACTCGTATGACTCATTGAGATGGAAGCTGGAGGATGCTGATTAAGAAGAGCTTGTATACTTCAAGCTTTGGTATTTGGAGTTAATCTGTGACCCTGATCTGGACTGGGCATGTAAATCTAGAGTATGGCTGAGTTTTGAGGCTAACTGGAACTTTTTTCACTTCTTTTATTCTGAGCTGAACAAAGAGATCTTCGTGTCTCGTGTGTGCCTGGTGCACAGCAGAGGAGTGACGTGGGTTTGCTCCAATAACAGAGCTTATGCACAGCTTTCCTCACAGCCATCTATATCTCCACAGCTTTTCACAAGCAACGGTTGAAAGGTGGGCTTAGATACTCAAGCAGCACAGCAGGCTAACCACAATTACACAGTTTTTGGATTAGAGCAGGTTCCCATCTGGCCTGATCAGAGAATAGGGCAGAGCAAGTTGGTATCTGTTTGCAGAAGGCCATGCAGAGGTAGCATAAGCACCCTGTGTCTGGAGGGGTGTGCACTAACTAGAAACTGGCACCTTCAAGGTACCTTGCGTTCAAGTGCTCTTCCATCCTGTGCACTCCTTTTACATCTTTTTCTTGCTGCAAGGAGGCAGCTGTGAATATTAGCACTTCAGCCGTGCCCTCCCACCTACTCTTTGCAGTTCAAACTTATGGGATTCATCCACACAAACATCACATCTGAACTGGACAGGGTTAAATTAAAGCCATTACTCTATTAAAGCCAGGCTTGAACAGGGTGATTGGATTTGCAAAGAAGTGCTAATTTCAAGCTGCTCTTGGGCAAGCCCTTGCAGCCCAGGCTGGAAGGTGTCAGACTGGAAAAAAAATCCTGCCCCTGGCAGGGCCACACAAATCACCATAACTCTTTGTGCCCCTGTAAAATAGACACAGATGATGCATCCTTGATGAAATTCCCAGAGAGTGAGAGCTACACATGAAATGTGCTGAAGGGGAGCAAAACATTATTTCCCTTCCATTAGCTGTACTTTTGAAAGGCCTAAAGCTTTGAACAGTACAGATTTGGTGCTCAAAGTTAGCCCCTGCACAACTTTGGCGGTTCTGAGGTAGGTCTGCAGTCTTCTCTAGATGAGATTTATGACTGTGCAACTAAGCCATTGTGTTTCGTGTAGAGGAAGGTAATTTTTGCAAAATTTTGAGTGCTGCAGAGGTTGCCTGCTGCACTGTTATGAATGGAGTTGTCCACCACTGTTCATGTACCCAGATCTTTACACTGAAAATGTAACAGGAAAGATTCTTAAGGGTATCAAAATAATTGTGTATCAAAACTACAGTAATAAACTAATCCATTGCCTTTGTAGGCTTTATACTGGGTGGCTCTTGGGACACAGAAAGCTACAGGTGCCAGCAGAGGGCTTGCAGGGTTCCCTGCTCTCTCAGGGAGCACCACTGGCTTTATCCAGAGCAGCAGCCCTGCCAGCCCACGCTGCACCGTGTGTCTCCAGCTGAGCACTGCATCCAGGTGTGACCCCAAAATGAGTGGCTCTGCCAGCTATTCGAGTCTTATCATTTGGTCTTATGATACAACTACCTGACCTCTGAGGAACATCACTAAGGCAGTTTGGGTGTTGAACACAATAGAAAACCTTCTCCCTTCACTGACAAAGATCTTGTAATCTTTCCTGCAATGTATATTGTGAAAAGTTGTGTGGGATATCTGCTGACAGTTCTTCTGGCCCTAAATGCTATCAGTTAAAATGTGGTAGAGCCACCTAAGAGCTGAACTGGTTAGGTTTTGTAAGTGCAATGATGAAATTGAGAGGCACAAATAACAAGGCTGAGAGTTTGAAAGCAAGGGACATCCTGCGATCCTTTGAGGTTAGATACTTCCCATTTAAAGGGAACGTAAAGAAGTGCCTGGATGTAAGATCCCATAAATCCTTGAGTATTTGCTTTTCCTTAGCAGTTTTCTCCTTTTGTTCACTTACTCCTTGGACCTCTGAACCAGTGTGGGAGAGAAAAGACACCAAGGAATTATACTTTTCACAATAATTTTCTACTATACCTTTTGCACACCTTCCAAGCCAATTTACATCACCCATTCATATCGCCTTGCTTGTCATTGAGCCCTGTTGACATGTGGATTATCATTGCTGTCACCATCCCTAGCATTTATATTTATTGGGTGGACTTTGAGAATAGGAAGCTTGTTGCAAGGCCTTACAGAACATAAAGGAACTGTATGTACTAATTGGTCATACAGGAAGCATGTATTCCAAGACTGTCAATGCTGGATTTCTTGAGACCAATAGGGAAGAGGATTACAGAGGTTAGGCTCTACCTGATGACCAGTACTGTTACACTTAATTTGTGTCCTGCTTCTTCCTCTGATTTAGTGCATTCCAATCTTTACAGATACTTTTGGCTCCAGGATCCTATAAGCTTTTTAGCACTTATGTTAATCTCCATGTAAAGGAGATTTCCTTCTAGCTTTAAAATCCACTTCAAGGGGTTGTCCTGAAATATAAATAATTTTCCATGGCTAAGAAATTTTTATATAAATATGCTGTGATGAGGGAAATCCAAAAGCAGCTGCTCTGTTGCTTCAAGAAGGGAAAGAGGCATGTGAGTAGAAACAGATGCAGTAATAGAGAGAGGAGGAAATGCAAAGCACAGGGATTTTATTTTAGTATTTTATAATTAGAAACTGGCAAATTATATAAAAGGGTGATTGAACAGTTCACAGAGTCAATGAACTCCAAGGACAGGAGTTCAAGGAACTGTGGGCCTATAAGCATGAAAAACACTTGTCTGACTCAGCTTTGAGGAGCCAGTGTTGCTTCCCTGCCTTGCTCCTGTTCCCTTGACAGGCTGCAGTCACCAGAGGCTGGGCACTGCTTTCATGCATCTGATTTCAGCTTTTATTTTCAGCAGAGTCTTTGTTTTAGTCATTCTTGACTTAGCATTTGACTTTTCTGATAGGACTAAGACATTGGAGCAAATGGCTCCTTGCTTGGCAGTCTCTGACTTGCTACAGATCTAATGTTGATGCTGAGTAAACCTGAGGATTTTTGAGAGAAATTTAGGAGCGGAAGGTGGGACTAAAACAAAACTCAAGACGACAGACTGTTTCTGACCCCACTGTGGAGTAGGGCTGGCAGGAGGCAAAGGACCCAACATGAGTTTCTCAGTTGTCTCCTGTATATCTAAAGATTTGTCTGTGTGTGTGTTCTTTTTTCAGTCATGTATTAAGAAATTTAACTGTTCTCTGTGTCTTCCTGATGTGTGACATTATCTCCTCAACTCCTAATTTGTTTTCTTTATACTTTTTCTGCTTGTTCTTTTTCTGAAAACCACATTCAGTCACTGATATCTTCCTCTTTGCTGCCAGAGACCTTATGACAGCAGGCTGTCATAAAGTCCCTAATTTCATTATCCTGCATTTATCTGAGTTTACAAATGAAAGATGCCATGGACTGTGATAATACTTTCAGTAACAGATAACTAAAGCTACAGTCCTAAAGTTATTTCAACGTCAATGCAACATGCAGGTGACATATTTAAGTTAGGCTTGAGTAACTCAATAATGTCTTAATCACCTGCAAATTTTGTTCCTTGCTCTGTTAAAGGGATTCTTAATAAATGATTGTCCTCTGTTTGACTGGTCTTTAATCAATGATAATGATTACCTCTGTGTAACTTTGATTTCTGTATAATATTGTGGAAAATTTTATAAAGATATTTTCAAATCTTATCAACCTAGAAGTTAATTTTCTGTACTATCTCACTGTTATGTCGTTAGAGTTCTCAGACTAAGCAGTTGTTGAACCATGATAGTTTTTTTCCTGCTCCTTTTCACCTCTGCCTCTCTGCAGTGCTATCACTCATTGCATTCCTGATAAAATTTAGCTTACAAATTCATTACAATAAATTCCTCTGTTCTTTCTGCTGTCTCAGTGCAGAGTTCCGAGTTAACTTTGGTTTCCTAATTTAATAATACATGGGACTGAAAACCTCTTTTCTGGCTTTTGCTTCTGAATTTGTCTTTCTTATTTATTATGTAAAAAGGCTACATTATGATGATGTTGTACCATTGTGAGAAGCATCCCAGGTGAGGCTGGAGGTTCACTGGTAAACCTGTGGGCTGAGGAGGGAGGGAGTAGGAAGGTTTGCAACTCTGCCCTGCGGAGCTTTCAGCAGACTACATAGGGAAGACTGCACTGGCTCTGCTTGTCTCTAGCTCTGCTTCTGGCCACTGCTGGGAGTAGGAAACCCAAGCAGGTGACAAGAGGCAAGCTCTGTGAGGATACACAGCAAGAACCACTTAAACTGACATTTGTTTGCCTTGGAATAATTTGTACAAAGTTTTTTTGTTTTGTTTTGGGGTTTTGTTTGTTTGTTTTCGTGCATGGTAAATAAGAACATAAAGACATCAAAGCTGTTTTTCTCTCTTGGCTCCTCACAGTAGGTAGATAACTCAGAGGACAGCAGCACTAACCTCTGACAGTGTTCCACCAACTATGTAAAAAGGCTACAGTATGGTGTAGCTACCAAGTAAATACAAGCCAGAGAAACTTCATTTTTTCATACTCTGTATTCCTTTGTTTCAGGAATACAACATCCAAAAGACATTGCTCCCATTTTTCCAAAGGAATTTTGACCTGTGTGTTAAATGTGGGAGGAGAGCTGAACACCACCAGCAAACTTGTGTCCTTGTGCTGAGGAATGTTTATGCAATTCAGGTAACATGATGCTAATTAAATGAACTGTAGATCATAAATGATCTCCAGGCAGGCATCTGCCAGTGGCGCGTTGCTCAAGTAATGGGAAAACAAGCGCTGACTCATTAACTGCGAATTCCCCATGAGAAGGGAAACAAACACCACTTTTGGCTCTTTTACTTCAGTGACGCTGAGATGTTTTAACTTTGACTTCACTGGATATTTTCACTCTCTAGTGTGCCATGTCGCGAAAAAACCATCGGAGGCCAGCCCGAACGAAACCCAAACTGGTTCCTCCTCCAGGACTCCACCCTGGCATCTCTGGCGGGGTCGGGCATTGTCCACTCGCTCACAGCCTCCCCAGGTCACAATTCTGCTCAGCCCACGTCCCGTTCATCACCGGCAGCCGAAGCCTCTCCTGCCCCCGGCGCGGCCGGGCAGTGGCGGGGGCGGCGGCCGTGGGGAGGGGGTCGCGGCCCCTCTGCTGCGGAGGGGCAGCGCATCTGCAGGACCCAAGCCGGGGCTGCAACCCCGCAAGTGCCCCGCTGGTGCGAGGGCCGCCCACCCTCCCCCGGCGGCCCGAGTCCTTCCCGGCCCCGCGGCGGGGCGGGGCGGAGGGCGGGGAGGCCAGGGCCAGGCCGGGCCGGGCCGGGCCGGGCCGGGCCGGGGGCGCCTCCCCGCGCGGCGGCCGCCAGTGAGCGCGGCGGGGGCGGCCGGGCGGGGCGTCTTGGGCAGGTGGTGCAGGCGGGGAGCTGAGCCGAGCTGAGCCGGGTGCGGACCACGGTGCCGGCATGGTGTTGCAGGAGCCCGCCGGGGCACCGAGTTTGTCGACTGCGGTGGGAGGGGTCGTTGATGCCACCGCCGAGGTGCAGCTGTCTCGACTTCGCTGGGCCGTGCTGCTGCTCTTCAGCAGCTACTCCCTGTGCAACGCCTTCCAGTGGATCCAGTACGGCAGCATCAACAACATCTTCGTGCGCTTCTACGACGTGAGCGCCTTCGCCATCGACTGGCTTTCCATGAGCTACATGCTCCTCTACATCCCCTTGCTCTTCCCTGTCGCCTGGCTGCTGGACAAGAGGGGCCTGCGCCTCATCGCCCTGGCTGGCTCGGCTCTCAATGCCATGGGTGCCTGGGTGAAGCTGGGCAGCCTGAAGCCGCACCTCTTCCCCGTCACTGTCCTGGGGCAGGTCATCTGTGCCCTGGCCCAGGTCTTCATCCTGGGCATGCCCTCACGCATCGCCTCGGTCTGGTTTGGCTCCCACGAGGTCTCCACCGCCTGCTCCATTGCGGTCTTTGGGAACCAGGTAATGGGCAGCTACATCCCGGCTGGCCACGCATGTGGGGTGGGCTCTCACCTGCCTGGCTGGAGACTGAGAGTGCTAAGGGAGCAAGAGATGTACGAGAGCTAAGGGGTAAGGGCCTGAAGGGCAGCCGCAGAGATAACACGAATTTACATGAAATTCCCTCTGGAAAATGCAGCTGGTATCTGGAAGGATGCCACTGGTGTTAGCCTGAGGGCTGATGGTGGTGGCAGAGGCAAGTGGGACCTACATCTACAGCGTTCGGGGCAGCATGGGGGTTAGGTATGGTTCTGGCTTTAAGAGGTCTTTGGCTCAGGCTCTTTTCCAGTGCGCTCCACTTCCTGTGTGTGTGAATCTCCAGTCCAGGGCTGTGATTCAGTATAATCATGAATGGCCTGCCGGGGAAAGCACAGTGCTGGGAAACTGCTTCAGGCAGAGTGTCCTTCAAACCTTTTATCTGCATCTGGACTTGACACTGCAATAGTCTCTTGCTGCTGACAACTAGATGGGACAAAGGAGATTAGCTGTCTACTGCAGACAGTACTTGTCATTGGGCCCTGGAGGCAAAGGACTTTAGCATTTTCATACCTCTTAAAAGTAGGTGCAGAATTTCCACAAGCAGTTGCTTTGAAAAAAAGAAAAGTTCCCGTCAGGCAGTGTGAGGTCAGCTCCCCGAGCACTCTTGTATCAATGTGGGTGCCAGAGGCCGGTGACACACTTGCTCAAGCTGTGAATATCTTGTAGCCGGCTAATGCTCAGAGGAGATAAATTTTTATACAGCTTTGAAATGATCAGGGAAATAGCTTCATGACCCTTGCACCGGAACACTTGCTCATAGCAGTTGAATGAAGCGAATAAGCCAATACTGATGCAATGGGGCATAGTGAAGTGAGCCTGGCTCTGCAGGAAAGCAGAACCTCGCATTAGCTGCTAGGCTGGACCTGTTCCCCTTGCTTTTAGATGCAGTGTACTCCCCTGCATGTGACTCTGTGCACCACCCTGGACTGTGCACCACCGCCTGTGGGTGGCTGCCATTCCAATTTGAATGGTTTTCAATTCAGGTAGCTTCTAATGCAGGCTGCTTCTTTCTATGTTTCTGTATTTATTTAGATACTGCTGATGCAAAAAGAGGTGAATGCTTGGAGATGGTATTTGAGGAACTGAAGTTTGTAGAACAGCACTAGGGAATTAAGGGGACTGCTTTACATCTTTTGGAAAGAGAAAATGTACTTGTCTTTATTTGAGTGCATTTAAGCTTTCCTTTTTGCTCTTATCATCCCTTCTAATGGGCAGGTTTTTATGTGTTTTTAAATGAATCTTTAGAGTTGAAGGCATCTAACTTGACATGAGCAAATAAGTAACTGAGCATTTTGCTGTCAGACTTTTTAAAAATTATTCAGGAGGAGTTACTCAACAGTGCGCTTTAGACGTCCAAACCATGAGGCTGTGAGCTTGTGCTATATGCCTGTGTGGAGTCATCATCATCCCGAAAGGAGTGGCTTAGTATAACGGTTGTGAAAAGCAAACTTTGGCTACCCTTTTGGTGCTCCACACTGCTGTGGCGGTTGAACTGACATGACAATGAGACCTCAGTTCAGTACATAGTCTTTGCTTTGTAAGCCCAGACTTTCCTTTTAGAGAATCGGAGAAGTCAGAAATGGCAGTGATTAAAGACAGAGCATACTCCACAGGGAAGACCTATTTATTTCCATAGTCAAGCATAATCACAGTGAATGAAAACTAGCTATTTTGTTTACTGGTGATGTTGGGCAGGGGGAAAAAATAGAGGCATCCATTTTTCCTGGCTGCAGTTAAAGAGTCTGTATTAGGGAGTGTTAGCAAAGGGTATAATACAGTGGTTTTGTAATTGCAGTATGGTAAATTATTCCCTATGCTAATTTCTCTACAACTATATAGGTTTTCCTTTCCTTGCCATGTCACTTAGTGTAATTATTATTGAATACCAAGCACTGTTGTCCCTCTCCATTAACAATTGCAAGCAACTGCATGAAGAAGCAGGGAAGTGTCACTGCTTCTTTATTTGCTGTACCTGCCCTCTTTCTGCTCCTGCTCTCTTGGCCCCAGGCTGTACTTCAGCAGCGCTGTCCTGAGGAGAGCCCTGTCTGCTGGCTCATCTTGGTCTGCTGGGGCCATGTTTGCTCAGGACATCGCCACTGATACAAGAAGCTTAGATTTTAGGGGTTAAGTGCTGTGGGTACTGCTAGTATTGCAAAGCTTTGCAGGTGCTTGCTAAACAATGTGCTGCTTGCTGAACATTTGTTATACTGGCCAGGCAAAGGGAAAGGATGTATGGGACAATAAGGATAGGATGCCAGACCATTGATAAGGGGAAGAAACCATGATCAGAATTCCTGCTTTTGGACCTTGGAACTGGCTCGAACCAGCTTTGGGGTTTGGACTTGGACCAAGACCTCAGAGAGTATGTGCAAAGAAGCAAGGTGAAAATTTTAAGTCTGAGGTAGAGTGTTTACTTCATCAGAGGATGACTTTACTTCATCCCAGAGACCCCGGCCCACGACCACCAGGCGGCACTGCGCAGGCGTAATAGAATGCTAACCTAATTATAATACAAAGCAGAGACAGATGATGAATATGTACAGGTGTATTGTGTAACTTGATGCATATGTAATTTGTAACCAGATATATTTCAAGCTGAGTACCACAGTTGACACACATGGTTTTTTTGGGGCTACCCTCCATGTGTCCGGTGCCGCAATAAACATACCTACTTTACAACTTTCGAGTTGTAGAGTCTTTCCTGCGTATCACTGCTGCTTGCTGACTGATGGTAACCTTCAGGTTCAAAGTTAGCCCTGAAGAGTAAATCATTGAATCAATCAGAGCAGGTGTTAAATATCCTTTGAAAAAAACAAACAATCCTTAGTAAGGTATCAGAATCACCTCACTTGTTTCTGGCCATGGGTTGGCTGTGTATCTGAAGTGCAAAGATACGTTAGATTGAGCACTCTTGAATCAATGCTGGAGAGTTTCTAGAATAGTGTGAACACCTGTGGAGGTGATCACATTCTCTTGTTTACCCACTGCTGGTTTTCATGATATTTTACTTTTCCACGTTTTAACAGGAAGATACATAGGTGTTTTTCCATTCTTTTTCCTTGTCATGCAAGTTCATGTGTGGGGAGGTATAGAATGAAGTTTGCATGTCAGATGCTTTGGCATTAATATATTAGTGTTATTAAAATACTACTGGCTTCTCATTGCTTGAAAGACTAGGAAAAATCTATATGGGGACATTTCTTCACGCTGAAGACCTGGGGTAAAGAAGCAGAAGTGTTATGGAGAGTTCACTAATGTTCTTCAGATGTATTTTAATATTGGGAGGAATTTGTCTGATATGCTTATGAAATACAGCTGTCAGTAGTAGTGTGCCTGCTACATCAGCAGTGTTCCCTGTGGAGCACCTCGGTGCTGGATATCTGTGTGAAGTCCCACACACAAGGTGGATAGGAGAGAGCTGTCTGTGTAAGGCTGTGCTGCTTCCAATTTGTTGTATTGATTCATCAGCTGTGTCCCTGTTTGGGGCTGTGTTTGACAGGTAGCAGCAACCAGGCTTCTAACTTCTGCATTGATGCCAGACTGTGCATCATTCTGCCTGGTGACAGGACTGCAGTGGGAAGAAACGCTCTCCTGAGGTACTGGCATTTGCAGGAGTATGTGCTTGCTGGAGCAGCAGGTCTTGCCCCTTCGTTTAACATACTTGCTCTTCTGTAACATGGGGATGAGGAAGCACACGGTCCTTTGGCATGACAGAACTAACATGGTGGTGGGGATGTTTAGGTAGCAAGTTAAGTTTTCATGGTATTTTGAAATTTATGAGCTGGAGTCTGATGGCCAGGTACCAGCTCTCTCCTTCAGCTGCCATGGTGCATGCTGAACTGCTGTGCTTGGGTTTTAAGTGTCTCATTTAAACAGCCTGAGGCAGAGGTTTTAGGTGGTATCTGCAGCTTGCTGGGAGTGCCAGTCTCAAAGTGATTAGGTGATGGCTTTTGAAATAGACAACGTAGGTGCTAAGCTGTGAATGAAATTCAGAAAAATGTTCTCTGACACTTCTGGTGAGTCCTTTCCTCCTGTTTTGAACTGGGGAAAGAGTCTGCCAAGGGTAGTGGGTGAGATGGGTTTTGCCATGTATTTAGGTCTGCAGCATGTGAATGGCCATTGCTTTTGAGCTGGTGATCCTACAGTGCTGTTTGTGCTGAGCATGTGCCATTGATGCCTCACTGGTAACTCTGTTCTGTACCTTTTGCCCTTCAGGAAAGGCAGCATCTGAAAATCTAAGAAGCATTGTGGAAATGTATCATGTCCTGTGGAATCCCTGTCTTCCAGTCTTTGAGTGGACTTCTAGATTTCTTTGGCTGTTCTCTGTCTCTGCTGGAGGATTCCCATGCTTTCAAATGATTCCCTGCTAGAAATGTGGACAGATGGTGGTGATCTGTCTCACAACCCTCTAGCTCGGCCCTGTATCTCCCAGAGTTTTAGCTATCAGAATAGAGATTTTAGTGGCAGTAGCTAATGGTTGACATAGTAGCTTGTAGTGACAGTAGTTAATGGTTGACATTCTGTCCTTTCTCTCCCTGAAAAAAAAAGGGCAGCCCTGTCTCCTTTCTCTCCCTGAAAAAAAAAGGGCAGGGTGGATCAGAGCACTTGGATCTCAGGGAGTGCTGTGTGGCCGACTCTCCAAGATCCTGGATGTGGCTCAGTGTGGGAGGGCGTGCTGACCAAATAGCACTGTGGCTTTTGCAGGAATGCCTGTGTTTCTATAAATGGATGTGATAGCCTGAAATGAACTTTTTCAACCCATTTCATCTGGTGCTCCCTTCCCAGACATACACCAAGGGCAGCTCCCCGTTCTCTCCCACAGAAGTTGGCTTTTGGGTTAAGTTCTGCATGGGAGTTTAAATGAATGTCTGCAGTGTTTCTGATGGGAGGGCCTACCCTACAGCACCCTCAGCACTTGCCCTGCAGGATCCCTGGGATTGTCTGTATTAGGTGACTGGAGAAGGTCCTTGACCAAAGCATATCCTCACTGAGGATACCAGTAGCAGCTGAGGTAGCTGTCAGAGCTGAAACCCCTCTGCTTTGTTCTCTCTCTCATCTACTGCTGTTGTTTTGCTGTGTTGTATTTCTTCCCAGCAGACTGGGGGAAGGTGCATTCAAGGCTGACAGGCCCCAAATGACTTGCAGAGGAAGAATCTTCACTGTACAGCATTGCATCATATTAAGCATTATGAGACGATGCCACAGAAGCAGAAGTGTGATGCGGAAGGGAGTTTGCTTTGTTTTCAGATGGGCTTTGGTTGCGCAAGTGCAGTTTGGAAAAACAAAATGTCTCCTACATTAGTGGGAAAGTCAAATAGAGCTTAAACCCGGTCTTATCACAAGGCTTGATTACAATTTTTCCTTTCACAACTTGGGTACTTTTTTATTTTGTCTTAAAACACTGCAAAAAAGTTATGTAAATTGTGCAAATAGGTACATTGGCTTCCTGACTATCTGGATTTCCATAGGCTCTTGTAATTTTGCTGTCAGTGGTATGGAAGAAGCATATTCTGGACACCAATTCATACGAAAGTTTACTGTAGGATCTGGCAGCTTCTACTCACACAGCACCTCAGTTGGGCATTTTCAATTCTCCTGTGACCTTTTGTATGGAAAGACAGCTGGGACCTGTGCTGATAGCAAAGTATTAGGAAGCCAATATGCAATTGGGAGGCACAGGGGGAGAGAAGGGGGTGGCTGGCTACTCTGCAGGTTGTGATACGTGAATTTTAGGGTCAGAAAGTTCAGGTGCTCTTGTGAAATGTTATGGATACATAACATTTTGAGGGGCACCTGTAGTTAGAAAAGGAGGTAGGGCCTAGGACAGAGCTTTGATACCCAGACAAGAGCCTGGGACAGGTATCTCCTCAGAGGGGCTCCCTGAGTGAATCCAGAGGAGATCTGGAGTGTATCCTCCTCACTCTCCAAAGTCTTGGCTTGGGAACTTGCTAAGACTGTGTTGAAATAATGGTGTTTGAAAAGCCTGTTGTATTGGTGTTTATCAAAGTATAGATCTTTCAATTGCTACATTTGCTGTTCACTTGGCCAAACGAGCAGACTGCTGGTCTTGGGGTTTCCTGGGACTCCTGCTTATGCTGAGCCTCTTAAAAATTAGCATCACTTTTCCCTTCCTCCATTCCCGATTTGAGTATTTGGTAACAGACGATTTGGTGTGTTTGTGTGCAAGTAGTGGGGATTTTCTGTTGACTTGTTCTTTTGAACTCCTGGATGAATGCCAGCTGGTCCTGATGCCTCATAGAAGGTATTAGTTGAAATAAATTGAGTTATATCTTCCACTCATAACGCTTCAGATTTTTGCCATATGAAGAGGTTGTGTTGATGTGGAAACATCCAATAAATATAATGTCATGAATGATGGTCCAAGACCTCCCTCTTTCTTGAATGTTCTCCTTCCACACTGATCATCTTTTGACCCTTCTGGCAGGTTTCCTGATTTTGTTGTGTTTGAAGAGTTTTGACTTAGTTTGTAAAGCTGTTCTGGTGCCTCTTTTGGCCTAATTATGGTTTTACTTTTTTAGCTTGATCCAGCTTGCTGTCATTTTTCTTTGAAGGAATAATGTCCAGTTTTTGAGCTGGGTGGTTTATGTTCTTGTTGTGGTTTTGTTTGTTTGTTTGTGGCTTTGGGTTTCTGTTTTTTACTTAATTGTGGTTTCTTTACTCTGTTCTAAAATATTTTGCTAATATTCTCTAGGCTTACACTGAGCCTCTGATTCAGTGTCTTTGCACAGTCTTAATGCCACTTGCAAGCATTTAATTTCTTAGGCTTTTCTTCTTAATTTCCATTTAACACACTTCTTTCCTTTTAGGCAACTTCCTCTTGTGAGTTATATATTGCTGTAGTGCTTTGGAGGTTGTTTCCTTTTTTTTTTTTTGTCGCTGCTGCAAGGAAGCTGAATTTGTGTGCAGTGCAGAACCATTCTGTAATATTGATCATAGTCGCACTGTGCTGTTCTGGGTTGAAATCACAAATTGTGCTGCTTCTTATAAGTTTTCCTCAGAAAAGGGTATTTATGGAATCCAAAAATGCAGTCTCTGCATCATCCCTGTCATGATGCTTATTTAGCTTGCAAGGGCATTGTCAAAATTTCTTTACTGTTGTATACTTTTGCTTTTGCAGCATCTCTCTCTCTGTCTTTTAACATTTTAATTGACCTTCTGGATTTGGTGGTCCCCTCTGTCAACATTTATACCTACTTATGGAATTTTACAGGGCTTCTGTATTCTTGTTGCTGACTCGTAGTTTTCTTTGAGATGGAGGTCCTCTCCTGCACTCCTCCATTGATCATTCATTTATAGTTTTTATGCTCATACACCACTGGTTATCTTCCTTCAGCAGACTCTTAGCAGCTAACCTCAGACATGTAATTCTCTATTTCAAGACTTTGGGTACATTTATACCATCTTCTTAGCTACTTGCTCTTGGTTCTTGTACACACATGAATATTGAATATGATGTTGTTGTTGTGACTGGTCCTTGGCAAAATTCAGGTAGGAAATACATTCTTTCTATCCTTTACCAGTCTCTAAAGAATAAGTCATCTGAACAGTGCACTCCGCTGTAGTTGTTGGCTTTCCTGGTAGTGTGTTTAAAATTACCCCAAAGCATTTTTAAAATAAAGTGCCAGCAGCCTGATCTCCTGGAGAGATCCTCAGAGATCAGGACAGTTGGTGGGGTTTTGGGAGTTCCCCTTCTGTTTTCTTTTTTCTCTTGAGGAATTTTTCCCTTATATGTTGCCGGGGTGACAAATTGCTGGGTGCTTGGGAGAAACAAAAGACCTGGCCACAAAGGGAGGGGTCCAACGGGCTACTCTCTTTCACCTGGACTTGTGGGCTGGGGTTCTTGGAGTTTGGATGGAGAAAGAGGCTGCCATCTTTGTGGAGGGATTTAATCTGCTGCGGGCTTCTCCTTTTCTGCTGCCTTCCTTCTACCGTGAGTGGAGCCTGCTCACTGGAGCGGCTGTTGCACCGGGACCCTAACACCCCACCTTACTAGAAGAGGGACCTGTTCACCATCTGCTCAGGTGCCTCAGGGAGAAACCCCAGGATTCCCAAGCCCGCCTTTCCCTGCCCCGCTGGGAGCCGAGCTGTGGCTGCCCTGCCCCCGCCGTTGCTTTGAGCCTTCGCTGTATCGTAGCCCCGCACGCCCTGCCTGCCCAGACCTCCCGGGGTTCCCGCTGCAGCTCCGGAGTTCGATACATCTCGTCTGCCACCCGGGATTTGTGCTCGTCCCTGCTGTTCCAGCCTGCTGTTCCCAAGGGTCCAGCCGGACACCGGGATCGGCTGCCCAGGGGTTTGTGAAGCCTCTGTTCCATCCCTTCCCGGGATCCCAGGCTGCCAGTGCCGCGTGCTCCCCGAGCTCGCTCCGGAGCGGAACCATCGCAGCCACCCCGCTCACCGGGAGCCGCCAGCGCCCGTGCTGGCTGTGATCGGAACTGCACCCGAGGGGAAAGGGCCTGACAGCTGAGATGGCTGGGACTGAGTTTGTGGTTCTGTTTCCTGTTACTGCTGTAGTTATTGTTGTTTGCCTGGTTATCCATATATATATAGAGAGAGACAGTAAAGAACTGTTCTTCCTATTCCTCATATCGGCCTGAAAGTCCCTTATAATTATAATAATTTGGAGGGAAGGGGGTTGCATTTTTCATTTCAAGGGAGGCTCCTGCCTTCCTTGGCAGACACCTGTCTTTCAAACCAAGACAACAGTGCTGGGTGTTTTGGGCGAGAGAATTCTGAGTGATTTACCAAATTTTGAGAACAAGCTTATCTGTATAGGTATTGGGGACCTACCTGCCTGTGTAAAGGTTGGAGATGCAAATTGAATAATGATTATGATCCATTATGACTGATGGTCTCTGTAAGGAGGGTAGCACAGCCTTTTGCAGAACTAACCTTATTTTTACATTGCTTTACTTTCGCTGATGTGCAAGGTGTGGAGAAGGGAGAGAAGTTATTTTTCCCTTTCTAAGGCGTCTTTTAAATTTTCTGGTTAATTGGTCACAGTGTTTTTGTGGGTTGATGGTAATGTGCATGCTGACCTGCTGAGAACCAGGCTAAAAATCTCCTTGTGAAAGGTAAAGTATATGCAGTGTAATAGTCATCATGTTGTTGAGAGCTTGTCTTCTTTGCTAAAAATGGTATGAATAATCCAGGGTCTGTAAGTGTCATTCAGGAAATCTTCAGTTTTAGTCAAGTCAAGGGGCCTCATCTTCACAGAATTAATAGAATGAGTTGCTCTGAAATATAAAATGTCGCCTATTGCTATGATATTTTTTGTCCATTCTACTACCGAGTTCTTATCAACGGTATAATGAACTCCTAATGGATAAAAGTTGTTTCTTTTTGGGGGAGGAGAAGAGAGAGGACAAAACATCCATTTATGGCTAGAAAAATTGTTCAGGAAACTTCTTCTGAAAAGGCAACAAGCAGTTCAAAAGAGTTGGCTGAGTCTGTGACCCATTGGGTAAGTGATGACTACAGGACCTCCCAGCAGAAGATTTCTAATCAATTTGCAACACAGACTCTCAATACCTCCTCTGCTAGGTATATCAGATAGATCCTTTTTCAGCTGGAGGGAGACTGGAAAAGATTGAATCTCAGCTATGATCCTGGAGAAATTTACGTCAGAGGTCAGAATAAAGTGTGGATCTCTCCTTTCCTGTTGTTTTGCTGCTGTTCAGCAGCTCATGTGGCTAGCATGTGATTGCAGAGAGAAGGAAGCCAAGAAGTATCTAGCACAGGAATCCAGCTTAGTTCTTCCAAGAATGAAACAGTGGTAAGACAGAGTCAGTTTCTAGTAAGGTGTTTGTAAACCTTACTTGGGAAAGGGTGGGTGGCACATGGGAGACCTGATATATGAGAGTCAATAGACTCTTCCCTCGAATGGAAAGGAGCAATGTTGAGAGTCTTTTCCTCAAAGGTTAAATCTTTAGGAATACTCTGGAGATAGGAGTGAAGTGTAGGCTGGCTGTGTCCTGGTCTGACCAGGCACACCAGAGCCACAGGCCTGCACTTGGCCACAAGGAGGACAAAATAAATGTGCTGCAGAGACAAGCAGGCTCCTGCCGTCTACCAGCGATCTCTGTGAGCTTCTGTGTTTGATGCTATTATCTTTTCTGTGCAGCTGCAGGCTTGTGCAGGGAAGAGGGGGGCATGCAGTTTGATGGAGATTAGAGCTTGAAGCCTCTAAATCACATGGTATTTGTGCTCACTGTAGTCAGTGAGCAGTGCAGAGGAGGAGAGCCAGCCTGACTCACTGTGATGAGAGGCTGGGGATAGGCCATGTCTGAACAAAACTGAGCTCTGGCAAGTTTAGTCCTGTGTCAGTCTGTCTGTGCCATGTGGGTGTTAGGAAGGTTTATCCTCCCTGATGGTCTTTTAAGTTTCATGCTAAACTCGTTCAGTTCTTGACTTGCTATCTGGGATGGCACAGCTTGGGTTTGTCTTCAGTCTGCATAACCGTAACTCAAATGTTTTATTCCTGACAGTGCCTTGAACTGGTAGGGCACATATGTAATCTCTTGGTGGCTCTTCCTACTAGCTCCCTGTGATGTCCTAACACCAAGACTGAATTTAGCACAGGTATTTTGTTGCTGATCCTGACCCAGGTTATCCAGTGGAGGGCACTGTTTGACACAGGAGAAGTTTGGCCAGACATGGTTGAAAGTCACTTGTTTGTAAGCTAAATAGGGTGCCTGAGGGTAGCAGATAGCTCTGTTTGAGTCATAAATATTCTTCCTGTCTCAAAAATACATCAGCTGGATGGAGCAGTAGGGATTTTGAGGAGAGTTTTCTGGGGCTGGAGGGCACAGGCTGATTTTTAGCCTAACTACCAGATATGGCAACTGAAATATATGTGTTCTGAGGTCTTTGTCTTGGCCAGTGAGTGAGTCTTCCAGAGTGAATGTATCAGCATCCCAGAAACATAGAGACGTGTCAGAGAAAGCATGCAGAAAGCACAAGAAGGTTTTGCTAGAAGACAGCCTGGGAAACTTGCCTGAGCTCGTGCCTGGGTTACAGGACTCTTGGGTCTTCTGCTCTGTGCTGACATGCTTCCATGAGGTTTATGGGCTGCACAGAACTTGTCTTCCTTAGTCCTTGCATTCTGTACACTTCAGAGTCGTTTATCCAGGGACAGTTGCCAAGCTCCATTAGTAAAACAACCTTGACATCTAGGATATGTGCTGTCAACACTTCCTTTGCTTTCAGCTTTGATGTTCTTGTAGGTTCTCCTACAAGCGCTCCTGGTGCTTGCAGGGTGAGCCTTTTCTTGGGACGCTGCTCATTTGAAACTGTGTGAAAGTCAGCTGAGCCAGATTAACATCTCACTTATTTGGAGTGGTCAGGTTTCTGTCTCAGTCCTTGCCCTTATCTGGTTGGAAAATAAATTGGTTCAACTCAGGTTCAGCTCATTGAACCCAGCAATTATTCTGGTTGGTCTTGATGGTCTTGTTTTCTGCCATTTTTAATGAGCAAAATTGTAATACCAGGTGATCAGGCCAGCTCTAGAGCAGGGGCAAGGTAAGCAGTGGGATGTGTGTGTGGACAGGAACATGTATTTGTGGGGGAAGGTCAGGGCAGGCAAGACCTCCACTTTGATGGAGCCAGGTATTCATTCTGCTCAATTCTGTTGTAAAACCTTGCTTTGAATATCCTGACAGTTGTAAATGCACTGAGGAAACCTCTTTTAAGGCCTAATTGCAATGGGTATCTGTTTTTTTTTCTCTTAATTTTTGGGTGGTAAAGAAGATTTTCATCTTGGTTGTGAAATTGGATTAGGCTCAGTTGAACCTGTACTGAGCTGTAGGGTAGTGGCAATGTTGTGGTTTCATGTCATGCCTCTGTTTATCCCCTCTCTCTCCTGCTCAGCTTGGCATTGCTGCAGGCTTTCTGGTCCCTCCAGTTCTCATTCCTAATGTGGAGGATGTGGAGAAGCTGGCCTACCACATCAGCATCATGTTCTTCATGACTGCAGGTGTGGCATCAGCCCTGTTCATCCTGGTCATCATAGGTAAGGATGTGGGAGTGTGCACATGAGACCAGATGGGACTGGGAAGATCAGCTGATGTGTGAAAGGGGTCTGTGTGCCTGGAAGTGGGCTGGGCTGGAAGTCCATGTGGGGATGTGTCCTAGTATGCAGCTGACAGGGTCATGCAATACCGTATCTTGCTGCTTCAAACCCTTGATGAACAGCACATGTAGAAGGGAGTCTAAGAGGTTGTGAGTGAGCCTGCTAAATTGTTAGTTTTGTCCCTTGCCTGCATAATAAAATCCTGGCATGAGTAAGTCCTTTAAAAAACAACAGAAATCTTGCAAGTTTCATAGTCATCTTCCCTGCAAATGGGGTGCTGGGCCTTGGGTTATGTCTGGGACCTGGCTACCCCTTAAGAGTAGAGAGAAAGAGGCAGATTATATGGTGTCACAGGAACAAGCTGTTCCCAGTTATGAGTGGAGAGAATAAAGCATGAAGGACAGTAGCAGGACACTAGAGGTGCAATTCCCCTGCTTAACACATGAAGTCAAAACCAGATCTTTAGCATGAAAGACTGGCATGTTCACTGGAGAGCTGTGTTTAGTTGCTGAATTCCATGAAATTTTTTGATAGGCTCCTCTTGCCAGTTTGTTCGTGTTGCTGGTGGCTGAATCAGATGTAGACTTCAAATTATGGGGGGCAGGGAATAGACAAGGTACAAAAATGCCTGTCTAGCACCTGGCACAGCAGTATTGCCTGTGACTGGGATTTCTGGATGCTGCTTTAATGTTATTAAGGGGCAGCAGATCATTTGGCCTGAAGTAAAACCTGGCAAAAGTTATTGTTCCCTGGGCACTGGCCACTGCAGAGCACTAGGCCACATTTGTCAACTGACTTGTCCAGTTCTGCTTTGTCATTTGTAAATCCACATAACACTTTTGGACCTGGCTGGTCATCCTTCTAGAGGCAAAGGCATTAATAGTCCTGAGAACTCTTTTGGTGCTGTTGGACACTGCCTACACAAAAAGCTAATTGAAGGCAAGATGTTTTCCTTGGCAAGGTGGCAGGAGTTACTGTTGGAAGAGAGCTGTTCTTTCCTGTTCCTGGATAAGTTCACGCATGGAGATCAAAGCTTGAGGACAATGGTGTGTTTTGTACACTTGGTTCTGCTAGCCCCTCTGTCATCCCTCAAATGGCGCAGTGTGTGCTCAGGCCCCTCAACTGCACCATTATAAACAGATGTACTTTGTGTCTGGTTTCAGTCTTCAAGGAGAAGCCCCTGCACCCTCCAAGCCGAGCTCAGGCCTCGATCCAGTCAAGACCAACTGCGGAATATTCCTACATGCAATCAATCCTCCGTCTGCTCTGCAATGCCAACTTTTTGCTGCTTATGGTCACTTATGGTAAGGTCTGGCCTTTCTTCTTGTGCAGTTATCACTGCTTCCCCCTCCCTCTCTGCTCTGCTGGGGCAGAAGCTGGCTTGAGTTGTTTTAGGGGAGCATAAGGATAGCTCCCCCTGCTGCCACAGACCAGGAATCCTTATAGCCCAGTACTCTTCAGCAGTGGTTACCAGCAGATGCAGCAGGGAAAAACGAAAGGAAGGCAAGCACACAGAGGATGATGTGCCCCTACAACAGTTCTCCCGGTCTTTGACTGCTGTTCAGGGGATTTCCTTATCTGTCCTTTTTTTCTAGTTGTTTAGTTAATTGCAGTGAACCAATCCAAGTGCTTACATAAGAAAAATATGGAAGTGTCTGAGTGCAAGTCACAGAACTGAGTGAAAGTCATTTCTGAAGGCAAGGATATGAATATGACTGCCAGGCATCTCAGTAGATGTCCTGTGGAGTATGCAGATGTGCAGACTTTGTCAGCTTCCCAGGCAGTCCCTGTGAAGCAATTGGAAGGAAGGAGAATCTTATGCCATCTGTCCTTGCATGCTGAATTTGCTGCTTGCTTCTCTTCAGTAGTCTTAGTCTCTTTGTTTGAGGGCAGTGTGATGTGTTGAATCTATTCCCTGATGCTGAATTGGCATATGGAAAAGTGTTTTTCTTATTAGCAGAAAGGCCATTGTGGTCTGTGCCTGACTGCATAATAGGGTATACTGTAGCCAGCTAGTGTGTGGGTAGTTTTGTCCTCACTCTTCCTACCAGCTTGCTATGGAAGCTTCTCAGGGGGTCAGTTAAATATTGCTGAAAGTTCTGCATGTTCTGCCGGCAATTTTGTCTGAAAGACCTTGTGGATGAGTAGGCAGGTTGGAGAGAGTGAGATAGTGGCTTTTACTTGAGGATGCTAATGGTCTTTGGAGTTGTTGGAATCTCTGCTCCCTTCCTTCTCAATGCAATAGACTTCTAGAAATGCCCCTCTCAGATTGCCCTTAAACTCTGCTGGTTTGCATTGCAGCTGCTGGGTTTGGCTTTTTTTTTTTTTTTTAAACATAGTACATAATGCCCTCTCAGAAAGTGAAGACAGAAAAACCTGTCAGGCAGACTGTGTCTAAAGTTGGATTGTATCATCTGCTCAGTTCATACTTACCCTTCAGGAAAAAGAGAGGGGAAAGCATTTTCTCTAATATGCGTAAACAAGTCCTAGAGGAGAGAGGAGGGCTCTCAGTACAAAGAGAGTGTTTAGAATCTGACCTTCCTCGGATAATTCTTTTCTGGCAGTCACAAACAGTGTGGAAAATCCGTTCAGTGGCTCATAATTCATTTTCTCTTACTGCTGGTCTGTGCATTTATTCTGTTCCTCTCTATGTCAGCCTCATGCCAATCTCCAGCTTGACTTGAGATGGTGACTGTTACTCAGAGAGGGAACTGTGCTGTGAAACTTTTTTTTTTAACTTGTATGGGTTTAAAATGGTGACAGTTTTTCCTACTCAAGTCAAAAGTTAAGTTGGCCAAGATTTAAGACATCTGCAGCCACATGAGTGCAGCTGAGTCATCCTGCCTACCTAACACAAAGATATCTGCAGCCTGTCGGCTTTTGTGTTAGCATAGGATGTGTCAGGGGAGAGAGGGGCAAACCTGCTCCTTGTTCATCTCCTGGCTCTAGAAAGAATGGGGATCCTCCCACAATGCCAAGTCAGAACAGGTCTGCAGACCTCTAAGGTCTTGGTATTACCAGCAGTCAATGATTCCTTTCTTGTGGCAAGACTTACAATGCTAGAAACAGTGGTGTCACTGCTGCTATGTCAGTGCTAGTGAACTGTTTTTCAGGAAAGCCCTCAGAGAACCTTTTCCCTAAGGCTGCTGGCATTGCTTCCATAAAACTGAGGCGTAACATGGAATGGACATAAAGGAATTCCAAGTCCATGAGGTTGGGCTTTGTATTGGAGAGCACATTGCTAGTGGGAGGCAGTAGGTAGGATAAGGGTGAGAAATTCTGGGAAAGGTTGGTAGAATGGGAGTCATGAGACAGTCTTAAAGAAACAGCATTTGGAATGGTGGGGGGGCAATGAGGAGGAGGCAGAGCAGTGAGAACTGCATAAGGAACCATTGTTGGGGTGGATTACAAGGGTGAACAAGAGGGAGACCAAGAGTCTGGCATGTAGGTAGTAGGCTGCCTACCTGTCGGAGACCTGGGTTCTAGTCTGAGGCTTAATAAGAGCTCCTTTTGGAGCTGTAGGCAATAAAATTCCCTATTCTGGCCTCTATAAAATAGAGGAGACGCTGAGGTATCAAAAGTATTATTCTACACTACAAGCAAACCATGGTAACTAGCTAAAGGATCAGGTGGTGCTGGAGCTTCAGATGTTCTGCTCCCAGCTACTAGTTCTGATTTCCCTCATCTGGGTGGGCAAATGGCCGCTTTCCTGTTGGAAGCAACCATTACCTGTTTTATGGACATTCAAACAGCTGTGATTCTCAGAGAAGCTTCACTGAGCAACTGTGACATATATAGTGCCTACCTTTCTCAGCCCTCACATATGCAATTTTGACACATTGTCTTGATTCTTAGACTGTTTTGCCTGACTCTGGTGCCAAGTGTTGCTGCTAGCTCTTATTTTCTGCCCAGCTTGGGAGCAGGGGCAAGGCCTTCTTTGTCTTGGAAATCACATGCATCACAGAGCTGCTGTAAAGCTGGTTTACTGACAGCATCAGGTAGCAGAGCAACATCTGGCTGTCTTCACGAGGCTGCTGTCCTCTTGGCTGGGTGAGAAATTGATGTGCACAAATGAGTGGTTAATGTTTGTGCCCAGGTTTGAAGTGAAGAAGCAGAAGGACTGTGCTGATCTGCCATACTCCTGTGTCCTGGCACTGCAGCTTGTGGTGTCACCCAGTGAGCGGGGTGCTCCAGAAGTGGAGATAGGATGAAGCTGAATTAGGGTCTGTTAGCTGTTTTGCCATAGCCAAGTGTTGCAACGAGACAGCTTTCAAGGCTGGAGGATGCCTCCTTGCTGTGAGATCTCTGGTTGTTCTCCCCCATCCCTGGCTGGAGTTTCCAGCCTTCCTGAGTAACTCTTGATAAGGATTGGGTAGATTCTCCTGCCTAATGAGCATGTCGCTACAGCCTCTGCTGTAACCTTCTGACACATGATTTTGAAGCAGGAAGCATTGTCACAGGCAATATTTGGGATCACTTGCATAAGAGTCTTCATTTGTTGTCTGTGCCATACAGCTGTGGAGTGAGCTTTCCTTAATCACAGAATGGTTTGGGTTAGAAGGGATCTTAAAGATCATCTAGTTCTAACCCCCATGCCATGTGCAGGGACACCTTGCCCTAGACCTAGTCACTCAGAGCCCAGTCCAGCCTGGCCTTAAACACTTCCATCTACACCTTTGAGCAACCTGTTCCAGTGCCTCGCCACCCTCACAGTAAATTGTAATGTTGTCAGAGATGGTGTGTGAAGAAGTGTGATGCACCCTCCAGCTGCCAGTCTTGTGGCTCCTCATAGTGCTGTGTACTGCAACAGCTATCCAGTGTTCAGTGGAAGACTGGGCTAGGTGCAGGATTGCTGAGTACTTAAGGAGAGCTACGGGACTTCAAGGTTAGGAGAGCTTAGGGGGTTTGTTCTCTCTGTCAAAGCTCTGTCTGCTAGACTGCACTTCTGTATCCTGTATTGTTAGTTTCTGCTTTTAGCTGAGGCTTAGGAAAAGTAGGAAGGGGGAACTTGACATGTATCTGTTTTGTCAGGATTTCAGGCATCTGTGCCAGACTTTTTAAACTCATGGTTCCTTTTGGAGCCTACAGATGTGTAAGCTGCAGTGGTGAAATGTCCCCTTCCCTCCACCCATCAGGATCACTGAAGCCTTGAAGAGAAACCAACTGCAAATGTAAATGACTTTCTGAGAAGAAAGTTGTGCTGACTGTTACAGACCTCATCCACCTGGGGAAGGTTTCTCAGTATCACCCAAGGTGAGAGTGTAGCCGTTGCAGTACTGCTGGTCCAGTGCACATGTGGATGTTCTTGCCTGCTGTAAGCAAAGCTGTTGGGTTTTCTGCCCTTCTGAGAAGGCATTTAACCAATGAGAATTGCATGTATGATGGAGCAGAGTGTCTGGATAGGGCTTGACCAGTATCACCCCAACAGTTTCATTCTCACCTTGGGTGATACTGAGAAACCTTCACCAGATGATTGATGCTTGTAACAGTTAATCTAGGTTCTCTTTCAGAAGTACAGTTAGTTTTATGGGTTTTTTTCAGGCCTCAGTGATATCTTTTAAAATGGAAGACTTTTCCCATGCAGACACACACCCCAGATGCCTGAGGGTAGTGCTGTCTGTGCTTCACCAATCACCTCTGCTCCTACTTATCTTCTGGTGTTTCTTGGCTTGGAGAGAATGTTACTTACTGGCTGTCAGCAGGGAGAATGCTATCAGGCTGTCTCTGGGAGGAAAACACACAGGTCAATGACACTTGTTAATTGAATCTCAGGTCCTTGTTCAAGGTGTGGTGCTGAGGCAGGTGCTTTTCTAGTATTCTGACTTGGCTGGGGGCAGAGGAGAAACTTGCAGTGCTAAAGATGGATCTGGCTGTGAGAGAGGGTTGAGACCCTGTGAAGGTGTTGCAAGACCTTTCAGTACCAGAAATGTGCACAGCCCTTCCTCTAGCTGCTTAGGTAAGAACCATCCTGAAACTGCAGGGTGCTTCCTCCTGCATGCTGAGGCCTGGATGTTGGTCTGCATTTCTTTCAGTAACCTATGTCTAGTCTGGCTCACTCTCCTGAGACTCTGCAGCCTTGTTCTGGATCGATGGTCCCAACGATTTCTCTCTTTGCATTTCTACCCTTTCACAAGCCAACAGGAGAGTAGCAGGCTTTGAATGTGCTGCATTTTTATCCCTTTCTCAGGTCTGAATGTAGGTTGTTTCTACGCCTTGTCCACTCTGCTGAGCCGCATGGTGATCCATCACTACCCAGTAAGTGCATCCAACCCTCATGGCCCTCTCTGATGCTTGCTGTTGTCCAGCACTGGCTGCCGAAGGAGAGTCTGTGAGAAAGGCAATGTCACAGCACTCCTGGCTGGCTCTAGCACCAGTTGGCTGTGCCTTTTTTCCTTTACACCGCCCCATGCAAAAGCTGGTGAGCTCTAGAAAGGACAGCTCCTTTGCACCTTAAATAAAAGCATTTACTTTTGAGAAAATCTTCCAGCAATTTCCTCTCCTTGTTTGTGACTGTGATTTCTACTGGGACATCTGTTCCAGGAAGCTGCCCATGCTCCTGTTCTGGTGGCAGAAGGGTGGGGTGCCTCAGTGCCTGAGCTATTGTACAGCTTACTGGTGGTACTGCATGCCACAGAGCTCTCTTCTGTGGTGCCCTGTGGTGAGTCCCAGTATTTCCTAGTCAATCTGGCCCAAATCCTGACACCAGACAGCAAGCTTCATAGAGTTATGCTAACTCCTCTGAGAGGATCTGCTCGCACTGGCCAGTGCACACCTTTTTCTCAGGGCTGGCTCAGAGACAATTGCCAGACCACTTTTTTTCACGGACCAGAAAGCACTGGCTCATAGTGGGCCCAAAAGTGTTCCTGGAAAGGCTAGTTCTGGTTAGTGTGTTATCAGCAGAAAACATGCATGAAGACTAACTTTGGTGTCTCTTCCTCTCTGGGTTTTCTGCACTTTGTGTTTTGTTGGGTATGACTTAGCTCTTGCATTTGTGTGAGTGTGTATGTGTCTCACCACAGGGGGAGGAGGTGAATGCTGGCAGGATTGGACTCACCATTATACTGTCGGGGATGGTTGGGGCTCTGATCTCCGGCATCTGGTTGGACAAAACCAAAACCTACAAGTAAGTCCCTTGTTTGCCTCTGTGCCCCCATACTATGCAAGGAGCAACCCTGTGCAGTTGCAAGTTGGCAGTCCAGAGACTGAATCATTGGGAGGATTTGTAGGGAAAAAAATAGGGTTCTTCAAAATCCAGTTAGTTTAAAGTGAAGTTTGGAGCTGTGTGTTAGCCAGCACTCGGCCCATACAAGGCCTGGTGTCGGTGGTCCCTAGGGAGGCTTAAAGAGAAGATGAGATGGCCCAGTAAATGCTTTGTCAGGGATGAGAGAGTTCTTGGCACAAGCAGAATCAAGACTGTACCAGACCATTTCTCAGCCCTTACAAACCAGCCTCTGTGAATTTTTGTCCAGCTTAATGAAAGGCGCATTGAATCCAGTGCCCAGAGGCATTGTGTTGATGGTGTGTTGCTGTTATTTAGGGCAGACATAAGGGTTATTGGGGTTACGGGTGGATGATTCTGTGTTTGTTGCCCGCTGGGTTGGGAAGGCAGATCTGGCCAGTATACCTTACCATCTGCAAAGGGACAGTTAAGAGTCTTTGCTTGTCCTGCAGCTCCCAGTCCTCAGGAACTCAGATCTCAGTGAAACACCTCTGTAGGATGTCCCAGGGGATGGAGAGAGTCTCCTGTGTCTTATACTGGGGTCCAACCAGCTTTTTGGTTTCTCTGCTGGCTTTGAGAACTGTGCTATAACCTGTTGTCTGAACAGGTTGGGTGAGAGGCGATATGCTGGTGAGATGACTTGAAAGCAATTTCAGAGTTTTATTTCTTGCAGCAGCTTTTCATCTGGGGGAGTCCTACTGCCATTATCCTACCTCATATCTTGGGCCAGAAAAGCACATTCTCACTGTAGACAGCTTAGATTAATCTGGCTAGCTGTGAGCTTGCAACTTCTGAAGTGCTCTCTGGCCCTAGCTCCCTGTAAAGTACAGGAATCAGAAATAGAAAATTGTCTTCTCTAATAAGAAAGAATGGTAGGTGAGGACTTCTGGGTGCTGGGGAAGAGGAGCCAGGTGACAAATACAGAGACTGGCAGGTCATTTGTTGCTGTGTCTAGATGGTTATGTGGCACTGAGTAGTTCTCATATGGGAGTCCTGGGAAATAAAAACACAGCTGTTAGAACTGCACTAGCTAACCATGCAATGTGACTTGTGTCTCTTTCCAGCCCAAGGCTAGTGGTAAGGTAGCCTCAGCTGGCACTGCTAGACTGGATGATCTTCCTGGTTCTCCGTAAGTGAGGTTAGGTTGCAGCATGAAGGCTTGAAGAGCTTTGTGACTCACCATGCAGAGATGGGACTTGAAATTTGGTAGAATAGGAGAGACAGAAAAAACCACAAATCCTGTGCTTGCTCCATATCCCCTTCTTCCTTGGAGGGATCACGTAGGTAGGCAGAGCTGGCTAACAGTGCAGAAAAATAGGACTATGCCATCCATGGAGTTTATCCTACAGACCCCAGGGACTATTGGTGGATAGTTTTAGCCTTAGGTGAGGAAAAGCCCTGCTAAGAATTCGTTCTCCATTACAGCCTACAAAATGGATTTCTGTGAAACTAGCACATTTTTTTTTTCTGAGTGCTACATAGTCTTTATTTAGCCCCATTTAAAAGTCTATTTAAAAAAACTGTCAAGATGCCAGATGTTCTAGGTGGGTACCCTCCCCCTTCCCTCTGTTGCTGAGATAGTGTCAAGAATAAAATGGTAAGCACATGGAAATGAGGAAGGAAAGATATCAAGTCCTTTTTTTTAGTCAGTTTGAGGAGAGAGGGAAGCAAATGAATGGGATCCAGCTGTGACTGAGGGGAGCAGGGCAAGGTTAAGAACAGAAGGAATTGCAGAGCTCTACATGCATGTTTGATCTTTACTGTACCATCAGCAGTTCCTTGAAAGGGTGAGGCTGTGCTAAGTCAGGCTTTCCCCATCTGTCATGCTCGGGCACCAAACAGCCTTGCACTCTTGCTTTTATTTGGCTGGCAAGTCCCTGCAGCAACCCCAGCGCTGTTCTTGTTTTTGGAATAGCAGGCGCACATTTGGTCCATTCAAATAAATACATGAGTTATGTAGTGACAAGCGAGCAGTGCCAGAACTGGGGTTGTCTTTGGTGGTATGGCTTGTTGAGAACAGCCCATCTCTGAATCATAGAATCAGGAGAAGACCCTTAAAGTTTTGACATCAAGTTCCTGGTTCAGAGGACAGATGGGGTTTTGACACCAGGAGACTGTAGGGTAGTCTGGCTCAGAATGAGGTGTTTGGGGACTGAATTAATCATCACTTCTCTTTGGCTATGCTTTTCTTTTAAGTGCAGTGTTCACATGGCCTCAGGTCAAGCTGGTTGCAGTCAGCACTCCCTGCTTTTATTACTGCATCTCTGTAAGGCAAGATGTCAGAAATATCCACCTCTCTCTCCATTGACTAGGCAGAGGACCCCAAGTAGTGTTTTAGGTCTGTACAGATCCAAAATGCAAAAATTTTGGAGGAGGGAGGAAAGAAAATGGTGAATGGGGTGCTTGGGTCCCTTCCACTGAAAGGTGAGTGCTCTCTTAGCCTGACCTGCAATTTGGGCCTTCTTATTGTAGCCCTTTTCCCGGTTAGTCCTTGTGTAGTGGATATGTCATCACCCTGTCCTGCCATATGCCTTATATAAATAATTTACCAAGGCTGTCCTTTCTTCTGACCTTCATACAGAAGAAAGTGGCATAAAACTGGATGCCAAAGGATGAGGGTGTGGTGAAAACCAAAGCAGTCTTCTCCAATTCATCCCTTTCTCCAGCGTCTGACACCTCCGTGTCTTCAGCAATGAGATCCTTCTGGGAGCATAGGAACAAGGCCTTTGTTCAGGCTCATGTGCAGCCTGGAATATGCTGTCCTCATGCCAAAGCCTCTGGAGGCACTCTCTTGTCCCCCTCCATACAGCAGAGCATCCTGGAGCTGCACACAACATCCCTGTGAGCAGTTAAAACTGTTGTATGTGGCTGTGCCCCTCAACCCACCTCCTGCTCCCGGCTTGTTCATTTGTTTCCTCAGATGTTGCCTGACTCCACTGTTTTTGCAGCTGCTGTCCCCTCTGAGTCTTGTCCTGTCACTTTTGCTTTCGTCATGCAAGTGACCTTGTGAGACAAGGCTGGGCTGGGCCATACCCATTCCTCACTCTGAGGCTTCTTCTGGAGTTGACTGAACAGCAGGAGTTGTGTTCTTCATTTCAGCCCTGTTCCCTGCTGGTGCTGGCCCTGTCTGGCTTTTTTTCCCCAAGGTTTCTTTTTTCTCACAGTCCCTTGTGTGAGCTCTTTAATCTGCCTCTTCAGAAGGTTTGGGAATATGACTGGAGGGCAAATGAATGTCAGGGCGGGTGAGGTTCATCTAAGTGACAAGCATGTCAGGTCCTTCACAGATCTCCCTCTGGCTCTGCCACAGAGACCTGGCACTGGTGCCTTCGTAGCAATGCTTCCGCGTGGGTGCACTGGGCTTCCTTTCCACACCCCAGAGCACAGGGTTGGGTTAACCCCAGTTTTTCTAAGGTAATGTGGCAGGATGCCTAACTTCCAGCCTGTACTCACTGCACTTACCAGCCTAAAGTCTCTGTTCCAGAAAATGAAAATTGTCAGAGCTGTCATGGGAGTAGGTTGCTAAAAACATTAGAATGCAGTGCAGATGTCCTCTGTGAATCTGCTTCTCCTCCTTTGTGCTTTTCTCACTCCCATGAGATTTATGGCTATGATAAGAGGCTAATTAAGCTAAAACTGGGCATTTTTCCATGCCCTGGTACCCTTAGGGCCACAGAGCATTCTTACCTTCTGGTGAACAGGGTGTCAAGGGCCACTCCTGAGAACACCCTGCCCTCTGTGTTTTTCCCCAAAGGTTTTTGTTTCCCTATGCACCAGTGTTTACAAGTATCTCAGTTAAACCCTCTTCAAAATTTTGGGTCTTTCTTGGACTGCTGAGCACTAAATCTCCTTTTCTTTTCTTCTCCATCAGTGGTATGCTTGGAGGAGCAGGGTTTTGCTGAAGTCCGGTTTAGGAGAAGTCTGCTTGTGTGCTTAAGGCTGTTTCCTGCAGCAAGATTTTTATTCACTGCTGTCTGTTCAGATCCTGTGAGGGGCTGTGGTAAGCAGGCAGCAGTTCATGGCTTCAGGGTGCTTCCTGGTCTGTGATTCTCACAACACTCAAGTCCGTGGTCTTGTTTTTTCACAGAGGTCCGTTGATTAATTTTGTCCTTCTGCAGCCTAATGATTCAGGGAGGTCAGTGAGGAAAACTTGCTAGATGGTGTACCCATGGCAAGATCAGTTTTCTCCATTTTGTCTTCTACGTAGTTCTGCAGTTTCACTGAAGAACACCTTCAAGAGGCTGCCAGTAGCTATGAGTCTGCCTGCTCTAGTGCTCCATGGGGCACAGCGTGTTCTCGCAAATTCTCTCTTGCAGCTTGACTAGTGACATAGCATCAATGTGAAACAAAGTCCTGACCACATCTGGTCACTATATCATTTTTCACCTTTGCCTGGAAACGAGGGGTGAAGTACAACACCTGGCAACTGTCAGGACACTGAAGAAGATACAAACCACTTGGAATACTTGAACCATAAGCCTAGAAAACGGAGTGAGATTTTGTGTTACTATCCTGAGACCTCTGCACTGAGCCCAAAGCTGGCTGTGGTGAGAAAAAAATTATAAAACTCCCCATGGGCCAAGCATCCCTGCTGGCAGTGACTAAACTTCCAAGGTCCACAGCCACTTCTTGGAGGCCTGCACAGTATTTTAGCACTGACTGCTACATATTGTGGAGACTCCTGTTTATGGAAGGAGTACCCAGTTCAAACTTGGTTCATATAGTCCAAGTACAGAACTGTAATTTTAGCTTTGAGCTCCTTTCGTAATCATCTCTTTCCCCCATGGCTGCTTATCAAGGCCTGGGAGGCATAAGAACTCACGGGACATACCTGAGGAACCTGTACTGAGCAGAAAAAGGCTTTTACTTGCATCTCTTTCACTCTGTCTGTTCAATCAGTCTTTCAGCTCTTCTCCTTCTGCAGCCTCCAGGCTCTGTGCCAGCCATGTAGCAGCTCTCTGCAACAGATTGTAACAGAAGTAACAGCTCCTTTATACTGCCTTCGCAGATGAATTTTTCCCTCAGTGAAAACATTAGAAAGAACATATTCTAGAAATGATACACCACTGGAGGTTAAGGGATTTGACTACTCCTTTGATACACAGCAAAATTACTCACCACAGCATGTTGTTTAGCCTTTCAATATATTAAATGAGCCTGGTGAACCCTGTAAGTATGGATCAATAGCTGAAGCCTGAAATTGGCTTCTCAGGCCTGTATTTGGATAAGAATTGACATATGGGCATGAGCCCCACTGACTGCAGTCATTGCAGCAGTGAGGGAGAACAGAACCTTAGCTGGAACAGTCTGGATTTATCTGTAGTAATTCAGTGTACTGGGAACATTTTCTTACACATTGTAATACTTACTGCCTACTTGGGGTTGGATTTTTGACACTGGTTATTTGCATTAAAAAGGAAAAGTGAAAATGGTTTGAGATTTAGTTTCTTCAGTAGAATTCTGGGAAATTATATAAAACACATTCTTTAATGGATTAAGATTTAAATTTGGGAGAAAGTACACAAGTAGCTTGTGGTGATACATTTAACTTCTTCCTAAAAGACAACGATGAAAAGGTTTTATCAACTCTAGTAACAGTTCTGCTTTCAAAATCCTGGTGGAATTTCAGTCAGGTAAAGTACTCTCCTTTCCCCCCTTTCCCCCGTTAAAACAACATACTGTGAAGAGCTACTGCTGCCTCGTGTACTAGAAAGAGCCTTGTTTTTTTAATGTGGGAAGGGTTTTCTTGGTGTTTAGTCAAGGATGACAATTGCTAAATGTTGCGGTAAAAGCTGGCCTGGGCTGCTGCATGTGTCTTGCAGTAGTGAGTCCACTGATGATCCTTGTGTGGCCTGGCTGCAGGTTTGGCTGTTCCCAGGATCTGCCTGGCATGCCATGCCTCCTGAGCACGGGGTGTCTTTGTCTCCTCTGCACAGAGGCAAGAGCTTGTGGCTCAGCTGCTGTTGGCTGTGGAACTAGCACTGTCCCTGCTAAATGCTCGCATGGCTTGAGGGTGAGGCTGTGAGGGCAATCTGGTGTGTGTGTCACCTCTCCAAGTACAGCAGAAAGGAGCAGCAATGAAAGCTGTTTTGGACAGCACTAAAAAATACAGGCCCATAAGACTCTAGCAGTGTTGACACCTCTTTCCCTTACGTTCCTGCTTGAGAGTGCTTGATCTCCTCGGCTCCTGCTTATAAGTAAGCATATTCAACTCATCATAGTACAGAGGACGCCCAAGAAAGATTAATGATCTGTTTAACTGGCTCTTGTTCTCCTCCTCAACTGGCATGTACCGTATATGACCAGGCACCTGTCAGCCTATGGTAGGATCTTCCTTCTTCTGCTGCCCTGCTCTGTGTGCAGGCTCTTCCGTGCTGTCTGTCAGTCCAGTTCCTCTGTCTGCGTATGAGTGTCAAGATGTGCAACTTTTAAATTTATTTTTTTTTTTAACCCATGTAAAAAGCTATACCAAGGTCTGTGGGCAAAAAGGGAGGACTGGATTAAGTAAAACCCTGACTGAATTAAGTAAAACCCTGATTGCTTCTTCTTGCAGGCAAACAACACTAGTTGTCTATATCATGTCTCTGGTGGGAATGATAGTCTATACCTTCACTCTGAGCCTGGGCCACCTCTGGGTGGTCTTTGTGACTGCTGGGTCGCTGGGGTAAGTTCATGTGCAGGCTGCTTTCCTCGACATGTGAACTGCTAGGGGATGGGCAGGGAGGCAAAACTCCTGCTGTGGGAGGGACTGGGGAGAGCCATAGCATCTGAATGGCTCCTGTGTGGTTTAAAGACAAAATTATCTGCCCTTCCCATCTCTCACTTACATGTTTCGTTAGTCAGGGACATTATCATAACCCTGCTCAACTGCAGCCACCTTAATTGTTCCAGGTAATCAAGTGGAAGCATTTAGAAAGCAAATGGTACCCACAGCCCCATAGATGATCAGTGGACAAGAGTGAAAAGCACGTGGGCCGGCATGGTTGGTTGACTGTGCTGGGGGTGATGCCCCTTAGAGTTACAGTCTATATTGTGCCTCTTCAGTCTTCCTTCTGGCAGTTGCTGAATCTTCCTTTCTGTGTACTTCTTTACAGGTTTTTCATGACAGGATACCTTCCCCTGGGCTTTGAGTTTGCTGCAGAGTTGACATACCCGGAATCAGAAGGAACATCATCAGGCCTCCTTAATGTCTCAGCACAGGTACGTGTGCTGCTTTCCCTTTGCTTGCCTCTTTTTAGGAAAAGAGATTAAATTGTAGTTTCAAGCCTTGAGTCCCATTTCTTGTCCATTATTGGTGTAATGTACTGCAGATCTAAGCACCCTGGGACGTGGCTTTATGAATGATGTGCCTCATGGCATTTCTCTAGTGGCATTCATTCTGTTTCTGTTTAAGAAAATACTTCAGGATGCCAGTCATCCTTTCCTTTTCCAACATACCTCCTAACAGTCCTGGCTCGTCTCCAGTGAGAGATGAGATTCCAGCCATTGGGGTCATCTGTCATCCCACTAGCTGCAAGGAGGTGCCTCTGGATGTGTTTATAACCAAACTTGAGCCTCACTAGACCAACTGTTTGACTGGCCTGTATGCTCTGATACTTTGGTAAAGATTGGAAAGAGTTTGGGCTGCTTTATAATAACAGTACAGCTTGACATTACCTTTGTTTGTAGATTTTTGGTATTGCCTTCACTATTGGCCAAGGGCAAATCATGGATCGCTTTGGGACAAAGGCAGGAAACCTCTTGCTTTGTTCCTTCCTGTTCCTGGGGACCGTTATGACAGGTAATTTAAATTTTCAGTGTTCTGCTCTGACTTTGCCTTGGGCTCGGCATATTAATTGAAGGGCTTTTGTGTGCGGTGCCTGCAGGAAAGGGCAGAGCCCACAGAGCACTCCCATAGCAATGCTGTTCTTCTTTAAGCATCTGGTCTGTGTTACAAAGAAGAGCCAAGGCTTTTTGCCCTGTCTCTGGCTGGGGTCTCAAAGTTGCACCTTCTACATGCTGCAATAAAGAATCTCTATCCTGCCTGTTTCAGAAATGCTCTCAGCCTTGTACAGGAGGGTGGTTTCCCTTGCTCATTGTAATGTGTTCCCATCTCTTCTGGGGCTTCTGCTGCTCCTTTGAATCGTGGGGAAAATGATTTGGGCATTGCATGGTGACTTGACTGCCTTCACATCTCTCTTCCTCCCTCTGTTCCAGCATTCATTAAGGCTGATCTCCGAAGACAACAGGCCAATTTGGAAAATGAACAGACAGTGAGTAAACGCCCCTTCAATCCTTGCTGTGCTGCTGCTATTAGCTCAGGACAACACCCAACCTCTCACCTTTCTAGGAAAGGGGGTGGCTTGTGGGGAAGCTCCTTGTTGGCATTTTCAAACAGGTGAATGTAATCCCAGCTCTGCCAGCTGCTGGGGCCTCTGTTTGCTCAGTGTTAATGTCATGTAGAATCTGTAGGCTCTGGTCCTTTGGGGTTCTGCAGGGCTTCACACAACTTCATATTGGCTAGGGCCAGTTGTAGGGCAGTGCTGTGCTCGCTTCTCTCCCTTGACAATGTGTTGAGGCCTTCAGTGCTTTGCTCTGTTTTAGAGCTGAGTAACTATTATTCTAGGCCCCTAGGCTGGCAGGTTATTCCTCTTTCTCCTTGCCATGAGCTGCCAAGTGAGGTTCAGTGTATGTGGCTGGAGGAAGCTAAGGTGACAAAGCCCAAGTGAGGGCTTGATCAACCTGGCTGCTCACACTTTGCATAGTGCTGCCAACGAGGCTGCTAGTTCATATTTCCACACCAGAGCTGGGGTGTGATGTCCCTGTGGCATGCTGTGCAATAAATGCAGCTGTTAGCACGTGGGAGAAGGCCTCTGGTGAACTAATTGCAGTAGATACTCTCAAAAGCTGTCCCTGCAGGGAAAGGGAGGGGACTGGTTGCTTGAGGCTATTTTCTGTACTGCTCTGGGCTCCTCTTCTAGGATGTTAGCAGCGTTATCCACTCAACGTTCAGGAAACCATCAGCAACCATGACTAGCAAAGTGTGAAAATCTCAGTTCTCTGCTGGTTTGAGTCAGCCCTATTCAGAAGACAGTGCTGCCCTCCTCCAGTGCTGGTGGCACTGTGAGTTAAATTCATAACACGTATGTTGAAGGCCCAGGAAAGGACCTGAGGTCCTGTGGCAGTGAAGGTGATGCCTTCTAGTGGTAAGGTCATTGCCCTTTGTCAGACATTTCTCTCATCAGATGAATTGTACGTTTTTGCCTAAGCCATTTTTAGTATAAATCTTTTTCAGTCTAAATACTATTGTAAGAGCTTGCTGCTGGATGGGGAAGAGCATTGTGACCAGAGCAAAGGTGGTGCAGGTGTCATTTTTATAATCCTAAAAGCCTCCAGAACTGACAGTAGTAAGGACCAGAGGGATGTGTGTGAGATAACAGGTCTCAGTCAGTCAAAAATTTCACTGGCAGCTCCTTTCCCCTGCGGAGACATGCTCTGAGGAAGTCATGTTGCGCACCCCACCACACCCCCAAATGTGTCCTCCACATGGCTGAGCTCACCTGAGTACTTCTCAAACTTAGTAACCAACCGCAGGTGCTCGACTGACTGAAGGTAGGCTGAATCTGGTGTTCTGCATGAAGATGGATGCCTCAGCCAGGGGATCAGCCAGCTGGGCTTGGGCATTGTGTGCTGCCTTTGTGGAGAGCTCTGACGAAGTCAGGTACTGGAGCTTTTCTGTGTGGCACAGCTGCCTTACACATGCTTGGGTGATTTTACTGGTTCCTTCCTTTGCCTGTTTCCCTTTCTTATATTGCTCCGCTTTCATTTCTTTTCCTACTTGCCTCCATATTTTCTGGGATGGTGACTTGTGGCTATCTTTACAGAGACTCCAAGGCAGCAATCAGATCATGGATTATGGGACTGTAGCTTGTAACTCTAACCCCATCAATTCCCACTCCTGCTCACTAGCTTATACACACTAAGGTAGGAGAATTGCACTAATCTACTTCTCTGAACACTCACGGGGTGGCACAGGCACCAAGCCAATGGCATTTCTGGGGTGACTGCAATGACTGTCAAGTATCAACAATCTTTCTGGCCTTCTCGGGTACTCACTGAGAGGAAAGACGAGACAGCCTCCAAGAACCTAGTGGAGACTCCCCCAGACTCATGTTAGACATGAGATGTAGGGATTCACCTAGGTGCAGCAAAGCAAAGCCTGGTGCTAGAGCAGATGGAGAACTGAACAGTTGGTCATTTGTTAGGGAGAGGAGGTGCAGACATTGGGAGCCTCTTCTCTGACATTATTTTTACAGTCCAGATTCTTGGCTTGGGGTGATACCAGGAACCCTTTAAAGAATTGGCTTTGATCACACCCAGGGTGCATGGCCAACTTCAAGACAGAAGTTTAAAAACATGTCATGTAGCAAGAATAGAGTCATTGGGTTGGTGCCTTGTGGTATAAGAATGCCAAAAAATTGTAAAACTCTGTGCTTGTTGATCTGTGAATCTCACTTCGCATTTTCTCAGCTGTTGCTTGGGGTGCTATGCTTTAGTACTCACTGTCCTCAGCTTCACACTGACAGGCTGGTTTACTAAGTTATCCCTGCTACCCTTTGCTTTTCAAGGTGTGATAGACTGTGTGTAGCACTTAGTGCCACAGCCAACAGGACTAACAGGCAAAAGCGGAGTGAGTCCATTGGGAAAACCAGCCTTAACCCTGCTATGACTAGGGCATGTGCTACAGGCACCATGAAGCTGCTATGCTTTGATGGAAGTATGAGGAACAGTCCCATGGGCAGGGAAAGATTTGTCTCCAGGCTAAATGCATCTGAAGTTGTCTCCATGCTGCAGACTGGCAGTTTTAGCAGGGTATATGTGTGGTGTTGATCTGGGACCAAGTTGTTGAGAAGCTGTAGCTGCATGATCTGGGAAAACCCACTTGGGGTATACTGGAACTTTTTTGATGCTGAAATTTATGTCATAGCCTTTGTTAGTGGATGCAGCTTTGTACAATTGCCAGTGTTACTACTGTTATCCTGATTGCAAAACAGACACTGCAAGGGAGATTCAGGCATGAGGCTGTGTATGCCCTGTGTCAAAACTGCTTCCATAAAGAACGATGGGTCATTTTTGTAGGAGAGTCCTTCCTGAAAAGAACAGAAGGCCCAATATGGAGAGTGGATCCATTTCATAGGGAGGTCTGTGCTTCCCTGGGATCCAGTTTAAAGATGTAAAGAGAAAGCTTCCTACCCTGGTAGAGCCCTCAGATTATTATCCATTATTGATTTTTCAGCTGGGCAGCAATGAAGTCCCAGAGAAAGATAGGTCCAACTTGACTAACCTGATCTCCTTCTGTGGCAGGGTGACCCACCTAGTGGATGAGGGGATATAGTATTAGTGGATGTAGTGCACCTGGACTTAGTAAAATCTTTGGCACTATTTCCCACAGCATTCTCCTGGAGAAACTGGCTGCTCATCGCTTGGGCAAGTATAATGTTTGCTGGGTAGGAAACTGGCTGGATGACTGAGCCCAAAGAGTGATGGCAAATGGAGTTATATCCAGCTGGCATCAGGTCACCAGTGGTGTTCCCCAAGGCTCAGTATTGGGGCCAGTCCTGTTTAATATCTTTGTTGATGACCTGCATGAGGGGATTGAGTCCACCCTCAGTCAGTTTGCAAACCAAACACCAAGTTGGCCTGGAGTGTTATTGGAGGGAAGGAAGGCTCTGCAGAGGGACCTGGATAGACTGGATCTATGGGCTGAGGTCATTTTATGAGGTTAAACAAGGTTGAGTTATGGGTCCTGCACTTGGGTCACAACAACCCCATGCAGTGCTACAGGCTTGGGGAAGAGCAGCTGGAAAGTTGCCCATTGAAAAAATACCTGGGGGTGCTGATCAGCAGCCACTAAACATGAGCCAGCATGTGCCCAGATGGTCAAGAGGGCCAGCGGCATCCTGGCTTATGTCAGAAATAGCATGGCCAGCAGGACCAGGGCAGGGATTGTGTGCCTGTACTTGGTGAGGCTGCACCTTGAGTCCTGTGTCCAATTTTGGGCCTCTCACTGCAAGAAGGACATTGAGGTGCTCAAACATATCCAGAGAAGGGCAGTGGAGCTGGGGAAGGGTCTGGAGCACAAATCCTATGAGGAGCAGCTGAGGGAGCTGGGGTTGTTTAGCCTGGAGAAAAGGAGGCTCAAGGGAGACCTTTTTGCTCTCTACAACTACCTGAAAGGAGGTCATAGTGAGCTGGGGGTCAGTCTCCTCTCCCAAGTATCAAGCAACAGGACAAGAGGAAACAACCTGAAGTTGCACCATGGGAGATTTAGATTGGGCATTGGGAAAATTTCTTTACTGAAAAGGTTGTCAAGCATTGGAACAGGCTGCTTAGGGAAATGTTAGAGTCACCATCCCTGGAGGTATTTATAAGACATGTAGATGTGGTTTTTAGAGACGTGGTTTAGTGGTGGACTTGGCAGTGCTGGGTAAATGGTTGGACTCGATGATCTTAAGAGTCTTTTCCAGCCTAAACAATTCTGTGGTTGTTGCAAGGAGAAGATTCAGAGTCAGTTGTCAGCTTCCAGAGCATGCAGAGCTGTAGAGTTGTGCAGATCTCACACTTTCCGCTGAAGCACTGTACCATTGGCTGTGTAGCAGTTTGTCTTCTATTGATGCCCTCATCTGCTTGCTAATGGTTATAATTAAACAAATGCTGTAGTTAGTAGATTAAATTAGCCTAATGGCATTGTGTACACCTTGTCCTCTATTAATTAAGCTGCAGTGTGGTCCCAGCAATCCTCCCCACTTTTGTCTGCCTCAGTTCCCAGAGCTCCAGCTGGGTTAGCTTTCTGTATCTCAGGACACTTGGATCAAATGCCTGTTTTACGTGATAATGAAGCTCTTTGTGTGCTGCCTTTGTTGTAAATGCATCTGAAGCCATTCCAATATTGTGCCTTAAGATTTCATAGTAGTGTCAGTTGATTCAGCACACACGTTATACTCACGAATATGCTGTGTACTGCTTGTGACTTCAGCATCCATGCAAACCTTTTTGTATTGTTTCTTTGCATTAAGAAAAAGCATCTTTGCTGATCTTCCATGGTTTGTAGCACATGGATTTTCTTGGAAGCTGCACCATGCTTAGCCTCTAGTGAAATACTACCAATAAAAAAATGCTGGAATTTTGTGTAGTAGGCACAAACAATGTCTACCCATTCTCTGCTTCCCAAACTTCCCTGCTCCATTTCTGTGCTTACTGTGTGGCAAGCAGCCTTCTCCTGTCCCAAAGCCATAGGCAGGCCATCTGCATGCCCTTTTCCAGTACTGTGACTCACAGCTGTGAGAGCAGCCTTCCTTTCCAAGGTGGTGGAGCCCTGCATACTTTCTGATCCTGTAGCTCCACAGCAGATGACTGGTGGTGAGACCCCAGAGGTGCTTGGGGAGCCTGTTCAGAGTTGCTTGAGTGCTTCCACAATGCATTCTGGTGGAGTTTCCTAAGTCTAAATGTGATTTCCCCTTATTCCTACCTCTGGCACCTTCATGCATCCCCCTACCCTTCCTGCTTGTTGAAGTTCCCTCTTTGCACTTCCTGGCTTTTGCTTCCAGTTTTGCTTTGAAGCTTTCCTTATCTTACTCCTCTGCTTTGGGATATTGCTGCTGACTTCTGTAAAACCTTTTCACCTACAGATTGTGTAAGAGCCTACACAAAATGAGACTGTTTCATATCTCTTGCTTCCATGCTGCCTGGACTTCTCTTGAACTGCACTGGGGATGTGAATCTCTTTCCTGTGCACCTCTGATTTCTGCCTCAGATGTCAGTCTTGCCCTACAGTGAGTAAACTCAGAGCCCAGGCTGCAGGAAACTTCACATTCACCCTTAGAATTCTACGTGCTGTCTTCTGAACTGGTGACAGCTGGGCTGTCTCACTGTAAGCAGAATCAGAACTTCTGAGAGGTATCAGAAATGCACTAGGGAAGAAGAAGTCTCGAGTTTAATCCTAACACACCCCAGAAAGGCTCAGAAGCTGAGCTTGTCAAACTCCACCCAGGAAGGCTGAACTGGAATTGCCATCATTTGGCTGTTCCATGAAGCTGAGGATAGGGTGGTAATTGGGCAGCAGTCTCCATTTTCCTTGCTTTTCCTCTGGGAAGAGCTCCCTCCATCTTAAGGTTTCAAGAAATCAGGCTAGTTCTTCTACAGGATTTATGGAGAAAAAGACTTTTGTATGTTTGCCTCTTATTTCTTTAAGATATGAGTAATCAACTTCGATGAAGGCACCACTCTGTGGAATTACCTCAGCTGTAAATCTAAGCTGGGGAAAGGGAAGAAGCAGGACAGAGGGTGCCAGCCCTTCAGTGGGCATTGGGGGTGGGCATGAAAAGACTTGAAGATGAGCAAGTCAAGCAATGTTTCTGGGAGTTGAAGAGGCCTCTGGCATGCTGGAGTAAGGACACAGAGGAGCTAGTTGTTGTGCTGAGTCTCCTGAGGATGTAAAGGATGCAAGTTCTCTCTGGTGTTTGCACAGACACTGTGCTGCCTCATGGTGTGGTGTTCCGAAGCACTTTCCCTTGCCCAGGGAACTGGCCCTGCAACTTCATGCTTTGAGGCTGAGCTTGTGTCACAGTGAGGTATTGTTGGTGAGTTGGCTGTGGGTCTGATACCTCTGGTGGTCTGAGGACTACAGCAAATAGTTTAAACAAAGTTGGACGTTGCAAAGTTGCCCTGCTGCCCCAGTGCCCCTTGCTTGGGCAGTCAAAGTGTCTAGAGAAGGCAGAGGGAACCAACTGCACTCTCTGAGGATGGCGATTCTTCTTTGGGGATTTCTGCACTAGCAGGGAGCTATGAACTACCCAGGCTCGGGCCAGCTGATGTCTCTGAAGCCTGGCCACCCAGGATCCTAACCATATTGTTTTTCTCTGACTTGCAGAAAGCGTTGCCGGAAGCCTTCTCTAATACCATAGTCCTTGAGGAATCACGGCTGTGAAATGGAGGGGAGGCAGAGCTGGGAGATACAGCCCGCCTCATTCCCATCTTTTCTGCCTGCACCATCCTCCTGTGCCATGCACCCCATGGGAGTGGGGCAGCCTCAGGACAGGAGCCCAGTGAACTGCTTGTGGAGAGTGCGAAAGAACAAAACAAGAGGGGGATTGCTTTCTTCAGTTTTATCTTTGCATCTTGCTGTTTTGGAGACTTTGGTGTTTGGGAGGAAAAGTTGGAAAAATCTGCTCTGTCCCCCCAATCCCACTATGTCTGCTTGGGAAAAGCACATGTGCTGAGAGAAAGGCCACAGTACCAGGCTAACCCTGAGCATGAGGGTGGCACCTTGCATGTGGCTGTGACATGAAGGGCAGAAGCTGGACCACACTTACTCTGTGAGCAGCCCTGGAAGAGGTTTCAGCTGGCTCTCAGGAAGAGGGATTGCTCTGCCTTGGTTCCCATGATGCTCTGTGTTGCACAGGTGCTAGTAGAGGCCTCAGTACATCACCAGCAAGTGCAAAGCAGTGCACTGGCTGCTGCCAGCTCTTTTTTTATTATTTGGCTTTCCCAGATAAAGCACTCTTAATCTGGATAAACCTCTGCTTGGAATTCACTGGGGTTGCCCTGATGTTCCTATGTATTAGGTGTAATTAAGAGATAGCAATATGCCTCCTCCTAGCTCAAGGCAAGGACTGGTTCTGCAGCCTAAATCTAGCTCATCACTACATTAGCAGCAAAAGGGAGTCAACCCAAAATTTCCCTGGGCTGAGGACTGTGTCTTCCTCCTTAACAATAAAGTGCCTTTTGCATGTATCAACAGTACATACAAACTTTTGTGAAGTGTTATATTGAGAAAACTAGCCAAGGCTGTGTTGCTCTTCACAGCCATAGAGAGGGGTATGATAGGAATCTGGATTTGCTCCTGTGTGGAAGCTTCCCACTTCATAATAGAGAACAGGAGAAGGTGCCCACTTACCAGCATTTGTGTCTTACAGACACTGCCCCTCTGTATGCTGTTTATCTTCTAAATGCAATTGTAGATCCCTTTTATTGCTTCTCCTTCCTTTCCAGCATCCCACCCCTGGTGGAGACATCAAGTGTCCTTATACTCCTTAAATTATGCAGTTACTTATTTGAGGCAGGGGACAAAAGCTATACCAAGGTGGAGTGGTTAAAAATACTCCTCTCTGACATACTATTTTTGACAAAACTTCTTTTTTTGTGAATTTTTTTTTTATACATTACATATTGATAGAGCCTGAGTTCAGTAAGTGCTTAGAGAACACTCTCAGGCACATGGTGTGATTCCTAGGGATCCTGTGCAGGGCCAGGAGCTGGACTGTGATCCTGATGAATCCCTTCTAATTCAGCATATTCTATGACTGAAGTCCTATCTTTCATAGTTTGGGATTGAGGATGGGGGTTTAGAATGATTTTCCATACAAATTTCAATGTAAAATATAAACATTTGAAGTGTACAATGAAACCTGACACATTTGTATTAAATGGTTGAAAACACTTGATATGTGGCTCATTTAATAGCCTGAAATGTTGCAGAATGGCAAAAGCATCTTTCTGACCAGTGTTACTGCTGTGTTCTTTTCCTCCCTTTGTTTTTCCTCTTCTGCATGTGAATTGTCTTCCTAGCTGGGAGTTCCTACTGGTTCTTTTCTGCATTCTGCGTGCTGCCCACTGTTTTGGGCATTATTTTCTCTAGGTCTAAGGAACTTGTTCCTGTTTTCCCCATCTTCTGTAGTTATAGTAGTTATATACTGCTTCTGTAGTGTAGTTACTCACTACGCAGGTAGCTCAGTTCTTGCTCACAGATGCATAGTTTGAGTTTGCTGTCACCAGCATGCTGCAGAAGAGAGAGCTGTTAATACCCCTCTTCATGTGTGTTACGTGAGCAGTTAGACCTGGAACTTTGTGGCAAGGAGTCAGGGAAAGGTAGGTTTGCTCTGAAGAGATGATGTATTCTGCAGCATACAGTGGAAGCTGCTGTTGGCTCTGATCCTCTACCCACTGCTGTGTAGAGAGAAAGACAAACATACCACACTGCAGATTTTTGTCATTTATTAGAAATGGACCCTGGGGCCCACACACATTCAAGTTACACAGCAGTGCCAGGGGTAGCAGCCATTCACTCTCTCTGGTCTGAAGTGTTCAGCAAATCCTGGATAGTTCTGCACCTTGTCCCCACAAGTACACTGGGAGAGAAGTTCTTAGTGCTCTGGGCATGCCAGAGACTTGGCCTGCTACCCAGGGAGTCAGTCATCAACTGCCTCCCATGAGCTTTGACAAAAACTCCTCTGGGACTTGGTCTGTGACATCAGTCAGTTGAAGCATTGCCTGGACAAGACAAAAACCACTTGGTAATGACAGTGATTGACAGAGTCCAATATTGACCCACCAGTGGGACTGGTGTCCTGGAGAAGCTCAGCTGAGCTTTTGTGGAAGTCTGGCAGTGAGGGTAGAAGATGGCACCAACCTACATAAAGCCCTCAACTTCAGTTTTTCTTCTTGTTTTTTGATAGCGCTTCTACCTCCAGGTACTGCAGCCCAATCAACATCCCCATAATAGAGAAACCTGTGATAGAGATACAGGATGAGTTGAAAATGCTGGACAAGAGCAGAGGCATCCCCTCCCACCATCCCCTCAGCTCATAGCTGCATGGGGAGTTTTTCTGGGGTGTCATAGCTCCAAGGAGAGTTTGCAGGGGGACGATGCAGCGCTCCACTTACTTGCTACCATAAGGGGTGCCATAACTCCAATTGTCAAGGCTGCAGTGTGGTATATGAAGACCTCGGAGAGGAAGTGAGCAAGGGCCAAAAAGAAGGTGAAGAGCGTGATGTGGTAGAGGCTGTTGAAGAGCAGAAACAGCAGGTTATCATATCATACTATGGGCATGAATATGGCTGAGTGGAAAAAAAGGCAAACCTGCATGCTGCCCCATCTGCTCTCACTGGCAGCACAGAAGGGACTTTGTCTCTTGCCTAGTAAGGTGCAAAAACGCCCTGGGCAACAGCTGAGAGGATAATGGGGCAGTGTGTTCAAAGGTGCATTGAAAGTCACAGGCATTGTCTGGCCTGAAGGCAGGTGAAGATGGGAGAGCATGAGCAGGGCACCAGTGCAATGAGAAGTACGTGCACACACAAAAAGAAGGTGAGAACTGGATGAGCAAAGAACTAGGGGTGACAGGACTTGGCTGATGTCAGGCTGCATCACCCAGTGTCTTCCCACCTGTGCTCTGCTACCCTCTATGGGCCACAGCTGTTGAAAAGGCAGCAGGTCCAACAGATGCAAGATAAAACTCCTCAAAGAAACAACTGACTCTTGGTAACTAGCATTGCCACCACCCCTAAAAACATATCATTTAGTCCCTGCACCTCCGTACCTTAGATAAGCTTAGGCAATTCAAGCACATACTGCCAGGCAAACTGTGACTTCTGCTGTGGGGCTGAGGGAGGCAGTGACAAAAGGGTTTTAGCAACCTCCAATAAAGGCTTTATCTACCACAGACCTCAAGTCAGGTTGCTTGGAAACCCGTCTCAGAAACATTTCTATTAGCACAGGGAGAAATGGTGTGTCTCCCACTCAGCATCAGGCTGCACCTCAGGCCTTGTCCTCAGCCCCAGGTAGGAGTGTAGGAAAGAAAGCAACCGGTTAAGACCACTGCAATGGGCCACCTAAAACTGTCCCAGTCTTTAGCTGAGCTGTCATAGCAAAAGAAGTATTGAGCATCAGTCACACTACGGCATTAGCAATTGTTTCATTAACAGGGCAGCAACACCATTCAGAAAATGCTTTCCAAGCTGGAGCTCAGAAATTTGTGACATTAAGAAGTTCTCAGATCTACCACTTTCTGACTGAGCTAAGAACAGAAAACAAACGCGGAGGCTGTCCCCACAGAGGCAGAAGGGGGCAGCAGCTATCACACAAATCCTACACTCCTATTTGAGCTTCTTCAGGGGAATGCTGTCAACACTATAGAAAGTTCAGGAACAGCTTATGATTCCCCACCTCCTCTGTGCCGCTCTTTAAGCTCAGGCTATGACTAGCAAGCAAACCTATGGATTTCTTGGGTACTGCTTTACATACGTCCTGTTACGAATGTCGATTGCGCAGAGGCAGCGGATCACTGATGACAAAAGGGTCCAGACGCCGAAGGTCCGAGCCTGGAGCCCGTTCACTGCGTAAAGAAGGAGGGAGCACATGGAGACCACGCACGGCCCTGCCTGCCACCCACAGTCCCGCCGTGAAGGCGCACGCCGGGGCAGTAGGCGGCTCCCGGGCCCCAGAGGTGGGACCCCGAGGAAAGCCCAAGGCCCACGGCTGGAAGGAGACCTCCAGGCGCCAGGGCGGCCGGCGCGCGCGGCCCTTACCGAGGCCGGGGCTGGCGGTGTACAGCTTCTCCGAGAGGAAGCCGTGATCGCGGAAGCTCTGCAGGGTGTTACCGGCGGCGATGACCGACACCATCACCAGCCAGCTGCGCAGCACGTTCAGGAACCGGCTCATCCTCTCGGCAGGCTCGAACCCCGCCCGCCAGGCCCAGGCCGAGTCCCCGCCCGTTACCGGCGGCGCTCCAGCGGCGGCACCAGAGCCCCGCCCGCGCCACCTCCCAGCACTCCGATTGGCCGCTGCGCGCCGCTCCGTGCGCGCGCCACGTGACGTAAGACCGTGTCCCGCCAATCGGATCCCTCGCCGCGCGGGGGGGGGGGGGGGCAGTCCCGCTCCGTCCCCGCCTCCATCCCCGCCCACCTCGCGGGAGTAGGGAGGGCGGTGGCAGGGTGGACTCGAGTGCGCCTGCGCAGTGAGGCGGCGGGGGCGCCTGCGCGCCGGGGCGGGGACGCCGCCCGTCGGTTGTTGTAGTAACGGGGAAGCGGCGGGAGGGGCCGGGGCTGCCTTGTGCGCCCGGCCTGGTCCGGCCCGGCCCGGCTGTGCGGGGACAGGTACGGCGAGCACGGGGACTTGTTGCCTTGGGCGCTCCTCACCGTTCTTGCTTCTTCTGGGGCCGGCGGAGGTCGCCGTGCTTGGCCTGGTGCGGAGTAGGCCGGGCCGTAGCTGCCCCTTCGGGCCGGAGGGCCGCTCCTGAGCCGGTGGAGGCGTTACGGTGTCCGGCTGTCCCCAGACAACGGGGCGGGCTTGGCGGGCGTTTCTCGTTGGGGCCGGGCCGGCCTGGCGTGGGTCTGCGGCCCGAGGCGAGGCAGGGCAGGGCAGGGCGGGGCGGGGACGCGCGTTACCGGTAAGCGCCCGAGTGGCTCTCACGGGCAGGTGCGGAGTAATCTGCTGGAAGGTGGTGCTTCTTCCTGCGCTCTCAGGGCTCGGAGGTGATGTTTGACAGATCACAGAGGTTTAACAGACTTGTTGATAGTCCTTTGAGAAATATGTACTGGCAGGAGGCGGGAGTTACCTGGTATCTCTCGCAGTCCTGCTCAGCTATGCATTCCTGCTTTTAATCCTTACTGTAGGTAGCTGCTCTTGCAGCTTGGGACTTGCTCCTGGGACTGGGCTGTATGAAAACTCCCAGAGGAAATGCCGGTTGGGATGGCTAAAGATCTGGAGGAAACTGGCTCATCCTCAGAGGAGGAAGAAGATGCTGTAGATGAACTGGAGTAAGTAGAAAAAGAACTTTCTATGTCTCTGTGCTTTCTGGTGGATCTGTAGTAATTTGAAAAGACACATGCATTTCTTACCTTCCTACCTATGAAGTGAAAGATGGTTGGTTTAGGCCTTAAGCCTATGGGCAGGCTGCCAACAGCTGCAGCCTAAAAGACCACCACGTCCACCAGGGTTGAATGTGCAGCTTTTCTTTGGCTGCTCTGAAGTCCATAGTTTCATGGATTTCTTTCTGTCATGTTCCTAAGCTGGGAGCTTTTTTGATAATATCAAAATATTGTCCCTTTGTTTTCTTTTTCTTTTTTTTTTTTTGGCATGTGTGTGGTTTTTGGATTTTTTTTTTTTTTTTTTTTACTGCTGCAGAGATTAGAAATCTGCTGTATGGTAGACTGATATATATGTTTTATGGCCTTTTTAAAAAAAACTGTCTTGTGATAAATCAGCTACTAGACTTCGTATTTCTTACTAGTAACAAGTCATAATGTTTGTTCCATCTTTGTTTAGCAACTTCTTTTAGCTTTGCTTGTGAAGGAATTGTTCCCTTATTCTTTCCCATAGCAGAATCCCTTTTCTGTTTGACCTGGACCTATTTCACTGTGTCCTGTTAGAGTTTTTTTGGGTGCACATTGTGACTGAGTGCCCAGCTGCAGACTACAGTGACTTAAGACATTTAGAGGAATGTTACTTCATAGCAAGTCGTTGGCTTGGGTTTGCTAGATCCTCATGGATGGAAAGGTCCAGAACTAACTTCACCTCGAATGTAACTGTAACAGTATGTCTGCATCAAGTGATGGGGGGTCATGCTAGGAATGAATGACTGTCACCTGGAGGATTGAGCCTTGCTGCAAATCCTCAGGACAGGCTTAGTATAAACTCCTGTCCTGTTGCCTCAGTTCATTTTCCACTTACATAAGGCTCTGGCCTGTAGTGTAAACTCTGGAAGCTTCTTGGGTCCCTTCCAGTCTGAATAGCTGATTATACCCCAGGTGTAGATTTTTTTAAAAAAATATTTTTTAGAGGTAGCAGAAGCAGTTGGGAGTGCTGTGAGGTTAATTTGTCTGCATGATAATGGTAGTAACTTTGTTAAGAGGACCAAGGCTACCCTTAAGAGCCCTTGTCCTAGCATCAGGTAATTGCCCTTACATCTCTGTTACTTTGTTCTAAGTGTTGGAAGTGTTTTGTCCTATGTAGCTTCTCCAAACCTTTGGTAGACAATGATCTTTCATATTCTATAGACAAATCCTTTTGTATATCTCTGTCAGTCTTTGTATTTCTTCTTGTTAGTGTAGATAGAGAGGTCTCTCCAACCCGTCAGTCTCTGTTTTCTGTTAACTTTTTCATGTTTTTAATTTTCTTGCGCAGTGGTAATAAACAGCCCGAGTTTTATTTGCCTAGGACGGTTGACAGGGTTTTTTTATGTAATCCTCGAATTTGATATAACAGGTCTTAATTTTTTTTGGTGTGTCCTTAATTTCTCTGAGGAGATGATATTTCCTAGTGTAGTCTTGTTGTTTTGTACAGAACTGATCACTGCATTTCAGAGTCTGTAGCTTAAGCGGTGCACTGGGGGGCATAGTTCTTGAATTCTGGGCTTGCATTCTGCTGTATCTGACAGGAATTGAAAGGGAAGAATACACAGCTTTATCCATTGTGTCGAGCCAAGTCTGTTCTAGTCTCTCACACTCTTCATTAGTGCTTTTTTTGTGCACTTCAGACTCCAGTATTACAACCAGGTAGACTGCACTGATCTGCGGTTCTAAAATTGGAGGCTGGAACCTGCATTGCAAGGTCTGGTTGTGTGGATACAAGCAATTGTGGTTTATTGTGAATTATAGATCTTGTTTTCAGGCTATAAATTCAGAGAACTGTAGCTGTGAAAGCTCATGAGACTTCTCCTAAATTATACCCAGTAAAATAAATACAGAACTAAACAGAATTAAACAGAACTTGGACTGGCAAGACCAACTCAAAAAGAGGGTGATCTAGAAGACTGCCTTTATAGCTGAGTACCAAGGGTGCTGTATTGCGGTTGAGTGGCCAGTTTTTGGTAGTGGGAGGGCTACAGGGGTGGGTTCTGTGAGAAGTTGCTAGAAGCTTTCTCCGTGTCTGACAGAGACAATGCTCCCATATGGACCCGCCCAAGATGGAACCCAGGAACGATGGTAGAAACACCTCTGTGATAACATATTTATGAAGGGGAAAATAAGTTATTGCATGAGGGTAATAGTGCTCAGAGAAGAGAGGAGTAAGAATATGTGACAGGAAGAACTCCGCAGACACCACAGTCAGAGGGCAAGGAGCTGCTCCAGGTGCTGGATCTGGGACTCCCTGCAGCACGTGGTGAAGACCATAGTGAAGTAGCTGTGCCCCTACAGTCCATGACAATCTATGGGGGTACAGAGATCCACCTATAGCTTGTGGAGGAGCCCCACACTCAGGTGGATGCCCAAAAGAAGGTTGGGATCCTAAGGGAAGCCTGCGCTGGAACAGACTCCTGGGAGGGACCTCCAGACCCATGGAGAGAGGAGCCTACACTGGAGCAGGTTTGCTGACAGGACTTGTAACTCTGTGGGGGACCCATGCTGGAGCAGCCTGTTCTTGAAGTAATGCACCCTGTAGGAAGGGGAACGCATGCTGGAGCAGTTCATGAAGAACTGTAGCCCGTGGACAGGATTCATATTGGAGAAGTTTGTGGAGGACTGTGCTGTGAGAGGGACCCCATGGTGGAGCAGGGTATGGACTCTCCCTGAGGAGGAAGCAATGGCAGAAACAACATGTGATGAACTGACTGTGACCCCCATTCCTCATCTCCCTGCACTGCTGAGGGAAAGAAGGTAGAGATTCAGGAATAAAGTTAAGCCTGGGAATGAGAGAGGGGTGGGGGGAAGGTTTTTTTAAGATTTGATTTACTTTTCATTATCCTGCTCTGATTTTGATTGGTAGTAAGTTCAATTAGTTTCCGCAAGTCGAGTCTCTTTGCCTGTGACAGTAATTGGTGAGTGATCCCTCCCTGCCCATAACTCATGAGTCCTCCGTTAAATTTTTTCTCACCTGTCCAGCTGTGGAGGGGAATGACGGAACAGCTTTGGTGGCTGCCTGGCATCTAGCCAGCGTGGAACCTGGAACCACCACAGATGCCTAGCATGTGTGTGTATAAGTCAGCACAGGCAGGGCTTAGGTACAACCACAAAACTGCGGCTGAAATGCAAAGAGTAGATTTCTTTTTGTTACCTTGCTGACTGGGGGATCGCCAAAGCAGCCTCAGAGGCACACAAGCAGGGAGGCAGGCACTGTGGAGCTTGGTCCTTGCTAGAGGATCACCGCAGCTGCTGCTCACACCTGTTTTTCGGGGATTCTTGCAGGTGTATTTTACCACTGTGCTTTGACTTTGCCCACAGTAGGGCAGGAGTCTCAAGCATGTTCGATAGGGTGCCTTGAAGTCTACTGCAGTCCTGTGCTATCTGACCTCAGATACTCCACTTGTGAAACACACAAAGATAGACAACAGTTACAATGTTGCATGTAAGTCGCTTAAGCATGTTTACAGTCCTCCTCACCAATCTTCCACTATTTTCCCCAGTGTGTTTGCTTATGTCCTGTCCACAGGCTAGGTGGGTTAGGTATGGAGACTTGCTGTGTCCTTATTGTAAGTAACTGCTGCATGTGTGAGGCTCAGCAGTTGCTTAAACTGTCTTGTCATTTCAGGGATCATCCGTGTATCAAGTGGACCGGTGGTGGCTGCAGGCGGGTCCCTGTCTTGGTGTTTCATGCTGACGCTATTCTGACTAAGGACAGCTACCTCCGTCTAATTGGAGGTGGGTGCTACTATGTGCCAGCTTTTGGCTTGAAAGCATGAGGTAAAAGTCTCTTACCTAGATGTTCTCTTCACTTTGTGGTGGGAAAAGGACATAGTAGGAAAGAAATTACAATCCTCTCTGGTGTCTGACCACTGAGACATTCAGAAATGCTTAATCCATTGGTGAATAATAATGTCTTTGGATTATGGTGTCTGTCCCTCCACTGGGCCCTGATGCATTTTGAGTTGGAACGGTCTGCTTGCAAATTGAACTTGGAGGCCATGCTAGAACTTAGAACCAGGATATAAATTCACTATAGCTAAGACCTTAAAATCAATCATTGCAGTGAATTTCGAGAGCATTTCACTGGGAAATAAAGCAGACAGCCCCACAGTTGAACAATAATAAGCTGTAGTAACAAATTCCTGAGTCTACAGCCTCGTAACTGTGAGAAGGCCATAAACAGAATAATTGCTGGCAGCATTTGACTTGGAAGACAAAACCTGTCTAGTGTCAAATAAGGGAGAGACTCTAAAGAGGCCAAACAGTCACTTTGGATTTGAACAGTTAGTACTTGTGGGTGTGTACAGCTTAGAGCTCATTCTGGATGTGCTGAGTTGGAGAAAAGCTAAAATCTACTCAGCTTCTTTTTGTGAAGGTGCTGACACTTTTCTTCTCTTGCTTTTTCCTTTCTTAGGTAATTGGTGCTTTCGTTTCTAATATCCTATCCAAGCAGAAATGCTTCTGGCTCACTGGGGTAAGGGGTGGAGAAAGTGGTTTATATGTGGAAACTCCTGCTCCTTTTCATGTGAGTTAAAAATATACTTGGGTGGTGCCAGAAGCTGATGGTAGTTGTAACTTGCATTTTTACTGGAGCGTGAGGTCTCTTCTGCTTTTTCTCACATGGTTTAACAAGTTTACTGCTAAATAGTGCAACTTGTTAAATTTCCTTCAGCTTTGTCTGGTTCCTGATCATGATACTTCCTACCTTTTTGACTTATTTTTGTTGATAGAACATATTTCCTGAAGTTTAATCTAATCTTCACCCTTTTATTCTCAGTTTGAATCAAATTGTAAAATGTCTTTTCTAGGCAGTTCTGTATTCTGGCATTGAAATTTCTTTCTCTATTGTCTTTGAACTCTTTTATGGATTGCCACATCCTTTTATATGACAGCTGACCTCTAGTCTTGCTACTTGCTTTTGGTTTATCTTATACCTCCAGGGCTGCTTACTGCTTTTGTTTTTATGACTTTCTACTTGCATAGTGAGTTTATCTTTTTATTTCCTTGTATTTACTATTTACTTTATCTCCTACTGTATTTGCAGTTATTTGTTGGAAGATCAGTACAGGTGGATGAGATGTAGACAAAAATTCGGTGCTTTATCTTGGGTTTTCAGGATCTAAAAAGTAATCATGTAAGCTAGCCATGTCAATGAGGGGCATAAGACATAATTACTTACAGCTAGGAATACCGATGTTGAGTAGAGAAGAAAGCTGAAATCATGTCTGGAGTGTTATAAAGCAGTCTATATGATGGAATATTTAAAAAAACCCCAAACTGGGTATTTGTTAAGCTGTCCTGTGCTTTATTTTTATATGATGGGGTTCTGTGATGCAACTATATTATAACTAAGGATTGATGTAAGTCAGTTCAGTGATGCTGATGTTGGCATTTCCTATCTCCCCTTGCCTGTTATGTGCTGCTCTGTGAATTAAATGCAGCTGTACTGTCTGAGCCCTATTCTTTGGTAGCATGAGTGACTTTGGTTTATTCTTCCAGGTGCAGACTCTAATTCCATATCTCTTTGCCTCTTCACAGAGCGCTTCCACATGTCCTATAAGATTGTGCGAACAGACAGCCGGCTCGTTCGGAGCATTCTGACTGCCCATGGATTTCATGAGGTGAGTGCAATGAACTTCTCATCTGATTTTGTGCTGGGCTGGGAGGTGATGATGATGTTTTTGGATTTTTTGTGGGTTTTGGTGTTTCTGTTTTTTTTTTTTTTTAAACTCTGCAGGGTTAGAACCAGGAAATTGCTGTCATCCCCCCTGAGGTTTTTCGTTTAACGTACTCTGCTAGTCAGACTCAAGATATGTCATGATTTTGCTCTCTCAAAGGAGAACCCATTAGTCTTAAGCCTGAAAAAATAGGGAAAAAGGAATGCTGAAGTTTGGTCATGTGCTTTTTCTCTTTTTGCTTTTACAGTGTCACACCCATGGGAAGATCTGAAGGATTTAATCTCTCAGCCTTTACAAGCTCTCAGAAGTATTGATGTAGTGTTTCACACTTCTCTTCTAGCACCTGTCTTGCTCTAAAGAATGTCCTGTATACAACTAATGACAATTTGATAGATGTGTATGGTTGATTTTTTTTTTTTTCCTGAGTAACAGCAACTTAAGGAATTGGTCTGACAAGTTTCCTGAAGAGATTTAAAATGCTTTAAAAATTGCATTTAAAATGTCTATGAAAATAACAAACTCACAAGTTTCTTTAGGAAAATTTGACATGGTTATTTCCCAGCATGGGAATACCTTAGGGCAGCAGCTGGGTTGAATTGTCCTTATATTAGAAGTAGAGGAGACTGTCTTAAACTAGAGTTGCTTTGGCCTTGCAGATCTAGGGACAAGTGGTGTTGCTTTTCATTAGTTTGATGTTTTTGTGTGTGGTGTTTATTATGTTGCTTTTTAGGTTCACCCTAATAGCACCGATTATAATCTCATGTGGACAGGATCACACTTGAAGCCCTACTTGCTGCGCTCCCTTACAGATATTCAGAAAGTCAATCATTTCCCTAGGTAAGGCCTTGATACCATGTTTTGTTGAACATCTCTGTGATGATTTGCAAAAGTCTGAACATAGATATACCCCCCCAAAAATACAGTATACATGGTACTGTAAAATCCCAACAGACTGGGGCAGTGTCACATGCTGTCTTCATTCTAAATGATCTTTGGGGTTTTGGGGGAATAATATATGAGTTAAAATGCTTGTCTGTAGCCCAAATGCTGGATTTTTAATTTTATTTTCTTTATTTGATTGTTAAATTATTTGTGACTTCAGGTTTTTAGTTAGAGAGATAGTCCTGTGTCCCCAGCTAAGGTTTGTAACCACCATTATAACAGATTGCTGTGCTTCAGTCTGTCTTGGGAATTGCAAGAAGTGCTACAGCTGATGTTAGTACAGCCATAAGGTAGAGGCAGTAAAGCTCAAGAGTAGTTGCAGGTTGGGGTTTAGACATCTGACAAGGCTACAGATACTTTAGTAACTAGGACAAAGGGTTGCTGTAATGTTGGGAGAAAATAGATAGAGACTCTTGTTTTGGGACTTCAGGTCATATGAACTGACACGAAAGGACAGACTGTACAAGAACGTTTCTCGAATGCAGCTGACCCATGGGTTCAAGACATTCCATATCTTACCTCAGACCTTTATCCTCCCGACAGAGTACCAGGACTTCTGCAGTAAGTGAATGGCTGGTGATGCCCAGACAAGAAACAAAATAATGGGGGGTGGGGGGAAGGGAATTATTTTTAATATCCTAGCCTTTTGATCGTGCCAGTGGTTAAGGCAACAAAATTAGAGGAAGCTGGGAAGACAGTAGAAAAAGTCCATATGATTTTTTTATGTAATTCATACTCTGCTGTTTACTCCATGCATATGGGTTTAAGACTCCAAAGTTGAGGGGGTTTTATGTGCACACTGTTGTTGATGATCAGCTTCACAATATCCCTGCCTAATGCCTGGGAGTACTGAAGAGAAAAGTGCCGAAAGGAGGCACAGGGCAGAAGAATGAATCTATCAGAGCAGCAGGACGGGCTTCAAGGAGGGGCTGTAATAATTGCAGTGATTCCAGAGGGGTAAAATAACACATTGAAAAAGCAGACTTTGATCTCCTTGGGGAGTTCTCTAAAGCTTTTACTGTAGGCAACATTCTTGATTCCTGCTCCTCTGTTAATAAGCAAAATGGAAGATGTTGCAGACTTGTGCTGTTTTCTTTTAACCAGGTACCTATTCTAGGGACAGAGGCCCATGGATAGTGAAGCCTGTGGCGTCTTCCAGAGGTCGAGGTGTCTACTTGGTAAATAATGTAAGTGTTCACTGAAAGGACTACTCTCCAGTAACACTGTCTTCAAAACGGTGTCAGATTCCAGGCAAGAGGCATGGAGGCATTGAACTGGACATTGGCCTTACTCTTAATTTCAGCCATATATTAGTGAGCAGTTCAACAGCCCTGAGCAGCTTGCAAAGCCTGCCTGGGCCTGGGCTGTGTAACCAAAAGCAGTCTATCTCTTTGTATGCTGTGCTCATCTTGCAATCTACCTTCAAGTCTTAGCTTATTAGGACCAAGCTTATACTCCCTGAGACAATTTGGGAAGCCGCGCTGCTTCATGCTCTCATTGTGGCTGACAGTAGGCTGACCTTGGGAAGATTTCCAGAACTCTCCTTAGTTGTTTCCTTGTGTGACCTAAACAGTCCTCAGACAGACCCCTTGTCTCCCCACTTCCCCATGGAAAAGACCAGTTTAAATGAAACTTGATAGAGTAGGCAGTGTATCAGTCTTAAAACTGTGTTATCTAAAGGTCAGTGTGTTCTTCCTGAGGTGTAATGGGGATAGTTCTTTGAACTCAAATGTGCTGGTTTTAGTGTCTTTTGCTCTTTGTGGGCTTTGCAGGGAGTTAGGTTGTCATAGGCAACAAATACATCTGAACAGGAGCCAAACACAAGGGGATTCCAATAAATATGCTCAACAGCAAAATGACTGTTGAGTCATTTTGCTTTCACTCATTTGAACCCCTTTAGCCTTCCCTGCACTAAAGGGGTCATGCTGCCTCATCTGTTCTCTACTTGGATCATTTCCCATAAAATAAGGGAGCAATTCGCCAAGTGTATGAGGTAAGTATTTCCAGAGCTACACTCAGTTTTTTCTTTGCTTGAAAGGGAGGAATGAGCTCAGGCTCACATGGCAGTTGGCCATGACATGGGGAAAATACCCTTCTGGGACCAATATCCCTTTGTGTATTTCTGTTCGAGAAGCATTGTAGCTAATTCGGCCCACAGGCCAGTTTCCTTCAGTGTGATGCCATTAAGAGTGTCTTTCAGAATCTCATCACAAAAGTTTTAGATAACAGCAATAACCACCCCCCCCCCACCCAACAAATAACAAACCTTTGCATTTCCCTGATCCATATAGAGCAGTCTATCACTTTCATGTGATGTTCTGAGGGAAGTTGAGCTTGTTCTCTCACATTCTATATAAGCACTTCATATGCTTAGGTTTTCTGCTCATGATGCTGGTGTTGTGGCTGTATACATGCAAAATTGAATAAAGGCAGAATCCCGTGGTTCTCTTCCCTCTTGCAAAGTGAAGGCAAGGAAATGTTGTGCAAGAAATTGTTGAGTAGTTAAAACTGGTTACAAGAGAGGCTTGCATACAGCAAAAAGTAAAAGCTTTTTCTACAGATCCCATGACTTTGTGATGTGTATTTGTCATAGACCTTTCTGTTCTGAGCAACAAGTGTAGCTTCTTTTGGGTACGGGAGCTCCTGCTGTGAACTGAGACTCAGTAGAACGTAGGCAAAAAGGTTGGATACCAGCCCAGGATGTAGTTATAAAGATCACAAGTTGAGTCATTTTCTTCACTTGTGACGTCCTCACCAACTACAGTTACATACTCCTTCCTGTGACTTCTAAGCCCCTTCTCCATGTGTCTGGTTAAATCCTTGAGAAGCAAACATAGTAACAGTTACTTGTTAGATGTGGGGATTTTTTTCCTTGGATATTTTACATCATTACCATGTGGCTGTTAAATCTGTATGCTACTCTGAGTATTTTACTGGAAAATTCAATGGGCAGGTTGTTTTGGCAATTTAATAATTCCCAGACTTCTCTTTAGGATCTACTTACCTTAAATGTGTTGTGACTGACAGTTATGTTTTTTTCATTTTGGTTTTATTTCTTCCTTTCCCAGACATAGTTATTGGTATGGGTGGCTTTAGGAGGGAAAGGCAGGAAAAAACGGTGCATTTGGTCTAATTTCTTCTTATTCCTTACATATCCTGTTTTTTCACGCCTAAATTCTCTGTTCTTCTACAGCCAAGCCAAATTATTGTGGAAGACAACATCCTGGTGTCTCGTTACATCAGCAATCCCTTGCTCATAGATGGTAAGTGTGCTTAGGAATTGCTTTTCTCCCTTCCCCCAACCCTGCATCTGAGGATCTCTGCAACCTTTGCAGGAGTTTAGTTGAATAATTGAGTGGTCTAGCTTGGTCTAGCACTAGACAAATGTAACTAGAGAATTCATTAAAACCTGGAAGCTTTTCAACTGGGATAGCTTCAGGCACTTATGTCAGCAGCAGATAATGGTTTCTTTTGAAATTCCTCAACTGGATATGATGTCTGAAAGATACTGCAGTCACCGACTCTTGACAACTGTATTTCAGATTTCAAGTTTGATGTGCGTCTCTATGTTCTGGTTACATCCTATGATCCACTCGTTGTCTATCTCTACGAGGAAGGATTGGCCAGGTATGGGAGAAGTTGTCTTTTTTGGTGCACGTGCACTTGGTGATCCGGACATTTCTTGGCTTGCCTCTCTGCTCCTGAAACAATAGTAAAATGAGGAAAGTGCCAGTTAGGGAATTCTGCAGAGTTTAAATAGTTGATACTTCACCATGCTGCGTCCCATCAGGTTTCTTCATATAGATTATAGAATCTTGAGGGAGGGATTTTATTGTTTTTATATATAATTAATAAAGCAAGTTTTCCGCTCTCAAGGGTTGAATGGCCAAACAGATCATCACTGGCATGTTCATTCTCAAGGCTGAGTTCTTCTTGAAACTTGGGATTATTGATCCCTTTGGGCCTCTTCTCCATTCTCCAAGGGGAAGGGAATCCAAGCTTTCTCAAATTTATCCTAAAAAAAAAGTAGTTGGAGACCTGTTAATGACTGTATTGGTATTTCTTTTAATACTTTCAGTGACTCTTCTAAATTTTAGGTCAGTATTTGTATTATCTGCAGTATCCAGTAAGTGGTTTTAGGCTAGTTCACAGTTTTTACCCTGCAAGATAACAATTTTCTTTTGCGTGTAAGCCATGAAAGATACCTAAGATTCCCTAGAATCAACACTTGTCTTCCAAAAATACCTGTTTTTCTTCATCACAGAAGTCTAGCAAAATATTTGTCTGTAGTAACTAATAGATTTGAAGCAATCACCCCTCTGAATTCCCAACAGAATTTTAACTGTAGTGATGTTTGAGAAAAGAGCACCACACGATTCTCTTCAGTAACAGTTCTAAGTAATGCTGTATCTTTCTTACAAGCACATCTGATGTACTCAGAATATCTCTAGGGTTCATGCCTGACATGGCTCTGACTTGGGTAGATACTGAATCCAAATTATCGTTGTCCCAAGAAGATAATGAGTCCCAAAGGATACATAAATAATGATCCCACAAGAAATATCCATTAAATCAATGAACACCCTTCAGGTGTGTTGTGATGTGCCTCTGCCTGCAAAGATAATGTGAACACATTTTTTTCCCTAAAAGGAGGCAGAAAGGGGAAGCTCGTGTTTATAAGTGGAAAGCTTGACAACTATATTCACTTTAGAAAGGGAGCCTTAAACATGCCAGGCATGCAAGACTTTTCTCTTGGGAACTGGCAACTAAATTGTTAGCTGCTAATATTGCATGTTTTTGGAAAGTGAAGAGGGAAACAAGATAGCGTAGATTTTCAGCGTGTTCTCAGAATGGGCAGTACATAGCAGGCCTTCAAAAATAGGATTTGCACCATCATTAATATCTTAAAGGTGGTTCTGCTGATTTTGTAACAAAGGAGTTTACTTCTGGAAAAATCCATCTGTATAAACACAAGTGCTCTACTCTGAAGATAAGTGTGCATTTTTGCCAGTAGAGTAACATATTTTGCATGAGGGTAAGAGTGTAGAAGTGCGTATCTGGGTTTCCATTCAGAAGCATCAGTCTCAACAATTCTGGACTCTCAATTGCTAAGATCCCATCTTGCAGCAATACTTACAAATCACTTTTCAGTGTTCTGAAATCCTTAGCAGTTTTATGTGTGTTTAGATTCCATTTGTTTAAACTGTTATCAAATCTGGTGGACATGGTGTCGACGCACATGACAAGTGGAACATACATCTACAGGACACCACAGTATTACTAATTAAAGTTTTCCTTTCTTTCAAATTGCATGCCATCCTTCAGCTTTCTGTGAGGGGTAGATAGTATATGCAGACTAAATGTGCCACTAGGTATCTTAATGCTACTTTGTGATATGGTCAGCTCTACCAGTACAACTGTGGAAGAAGTGTAGAGGAAATGAAAATAATGAGCTGTTATCCCTCTTCCAAGGTCCTGACTCTGGAGAGTAGCTCTGGTTCTTTTACTAAACTTCAACTGCCCACTGAGCAGTTTCAGCTGAAGTGTCAGCTATGGCAAAAGACTTGCAGTTGAAGCTATAAGTTTACTGCAGACAGTATCCTTCATTATTCTTAAGCTTTTCACATCTACTGTGGCTGTACAGCTGGTATGTTCCTGCAGCAAGTGCTGGCAAGCTCTCTTTGGAGGACAACACTCAAGGTGAGCAGAGGCTGATAAAAGTTTAGGTGGGCTCTTCTGTGTGGCCTCCAGATGGCACTAGTGGATTTCAGTTGTACCAATTTGTATTTTCCCCGTACCCTGCATTTGCAGATTCAGTTGGTGAGAGGTAAAGAACCTGGAGCTACTGGAGTATGGCTTCCTATTTAGCTGTTTTGTCATTCATTTTAAAATGTGAGTTATGTGCTGGGAGAGAGCATTGTAATTGCCTCACATACTGTAATGCTTTGGTTTAAAGCTGGGATAAAAGTTTAGCTGTGCAGGGAGAGGGAAATGTATCAGCCTTGGGGAGTAGAAGCTGTTTTTAATTCTTTGCTTAAGAAAAGAACCCCATGCTGCTTAAGGGTAGAAGCAATTTCTAGCAGAGAACTGGGAGGTAATGTCAGGGTCTGGAATCCAAGGTGGTATAGAAGCAATCTAAGGTGAAAACTACCAGCAGAACAGAGCACTCTGGTTTTGGAACCTCAGCTGGTGTTTGAGGTGCACTATGATGACTTCCATGTTTTGAATTTGCTTTCTGAAGGCAGATAGTCTCTGAAGTGTAATAAGGGTGACCTGGCTTGGTCTTTTAATTTTTTTTTTTTTCCCATTTTCTTTGTCTGAAAGGTCATGTTCCTCTGTAGTGTTTTGCTTTGCATATTCCAATATTTCCATATTCCACAAACCTGACTGTTTCAGTAAAATTGGTGGCCTCTACCAAAAAAGGAGTGCTATCAGGAAACCATAAGATGTAATGATCTTTACAAGGAACAAACTTGGTATAACAAACATTTGTGATGTTTGACTAGATATTTCCTCAGGCCTTGTTTCTTTCTGGCACAGCTAGACTTGTCATGACATGATCTAGAGTGGAATTTGAGGCTTCAGAGCTGAGGAGAAGGAAGGGATTGTGGATCCAACATTTTTGTACCTTCTATTTCACTTTCCAAGTTTCCTCTGAAGGAGATAGGAAGGGTATGTACCCAGATGTGTGTAACAGAGCCTTCAGCTGTTGTGCTGGAAGTACCAAATAACTATTTGGTTTGCCCTGGCCAAAGTTCTCTCTCTCTTTTTTTTTTTTTTTTTAATGCAGTTTTTCAGGAAGATAATGACTTCAAAATGTTTGCGTCAGGGGTTTTTGTTTGTTTGTTTGTGGTATTTTTTGTTAGTGTTTTTTTGTTTGTTTATCCTCTAAAAGAATACGGAGTAGAACTTAGGAAGCACTGATGTTGAGTAGGTTCATTTTCTAGCTATTTCCGCCCTACTCCATGTGGAATAAGCTGTATAAGGGGACAGAGCCACAGGTGAACAGAGCCAACTATCAGACTTCTGGAGAGTTATTGAGAGTGGTATCAGTGAATGTGCTCTGTTTTTATCTTTTGTTACATACAGCTTTTCTAGTCGTGCCTCCCTCGAGCTCTATCAAAACTCCTTGCATATTTTATGCCTGGTGCACCTCTAGAAGGAACGCTGCTAACAGATTCATTTGGAGATATTCAGTGATCTGTTTGGAGGGAGTGGAGTGGGGTGGGGATTTTTTTCTCTTGAGGCTTGAAACAAGACTGAAGCTGTTCTTAAGACATAAAGCAGCACTGGGTGACTTAAGATCCTCCTGTTGGATTGAAAAGTGCATTGAACACTTTTCTAGTACATATTAAAAAAAAAGTAGACACAGTGTGCTGCCATACATCTGTTAAATTGGCAGATATTTAGTAACTTTGTACTGGAAAGGACAATTATAATCTAGATTGGGTGTCTGTGATCACAGACTGGAGAATTGTAGCTGGGGCCTTTGCATTGAAGGTATAGGTTTGGAAAATGAGATGGTCATGGCAAGCTTGGTCCAGGTTTGCCTGAGGGTGTAATTCTGTCACTCAACCATACATTAAAAATCTTGGTAGTTTTATTTATCTGTGATTTCCAAAACAGGCGATATATTTATTGACATACCTTTTATATCTTAGTTTGAATAAGAGGTACATTGTGAATAAACTACAGTCTTAATTATAAACTTTGACATGCTTTTGAAGGTGACTCACCAAGCCCAATTATGTGGGAGTCCCAAGGCTTCCCTTAGAGCCAACTGCTGAATTGGTGGATTATGCTGGTTTTTGGAGGGGCATTCATGTATGTAGAGAATAACAAGCCTGACTTGTGCCTGAAGTACAGCTGAAGAGGACATAGGGCCAGAAATAGCTTGTGCTGTTTGTGCACCTCCCCTGTTTTGCTAGTTCTCTCTTGTCTAACTTCCCCTCCTTCTGTGTGGGACAGAAAGGAGCCTGGTGGACCTCTCTTGCTTGGTGTCTGCAGGCATAATGGGGGCTTGACACATAGTGTGGGGAATTCATAGTGAAGTGGCTCCTTATTTTGGGGAGACTTCTCGATAGACTACTTTTTCTCCTAAACCATGTTTAGACAGCCCTATTTCTGAGCTTTAATAGCTGGAAGGATCCTAGACCATCAGGAACTTGTCATTCAGATTTACACTGAATTTGAAAAATAGATTAGAGAAAAGGGAAAGGCAAAACTGAGCTGAAACCCAGACATTCTTGCAAAAGGCCCAAGGAGCAGCAGCTCCTTGGGGAGACTTTCCAGTGGGACAGAAGGGTTCGCTCTGGGGTTAGACAGCTGGGCTTCACAACACCTGCCACTAGCTGCCATGCTGCCACTTGAGCTCATACCACTCAGTCTCGCGACACCCTTCCTTCAGTAGCCTGGCTTCCTAGTTGACACTGGCTCCTCTGGGATATTCACCATTTCTGTGCTGGATTCCTGTGGTTTCCAAAGAATTCAGGTGCTTGCTTTGAGCCAAGGCATTCACATTAGCTCACAGGCTGCGCTTAGGCCAGAGCTGGCTGAGCCAGCCACAGCAGCCCCATCCCTCTTGCCCAGCAGCCTCTGCTCCTTAGGGAGTGTAACTCATTTATTTCTGCATGGACACCTGGGATCAGGCTACAGCTACGCAGAAGCTGTGCAGCAGTGTTATTCACTAGATGTACCTGCTGGGCTTCCTGCCAGTAGATAGTGCATCGAGCCAGAAGACTTTATGTTGCTTCCTTACTTTTTAATTAAGATAATCAGATTCAGATCACTGAGGTGGATAACTACTGAATCACTGAGGTGTGTAACTGCATGACCCTACTGTTGTGCTTAGCAGACAGGCTACTAAGCAGTTGTTAAAGCTGGTCAGCTCTTGGTGACAGTCTGTACGATGAGAAACTAGAGAGTGGGAGAAACAGAACATGAGAGGTTCACCAAATCACAGAGTGGATGAGGTTGGAAGGGATCTGGTCCAACCCCCCTGCTCAGGTGGGGCCACCTAGGTCTGGTTGCCCAGGACCATGTCCAGATGGCTTTTGAGTATCTCCAAGGAGGGAGACTCCACAACCTCTCTGGGCAACCTGTGCCAGTGCTTGGTCAACCTTACGGTGTTTTCTTGTATTCTGAAGGTTCAAAATCTTGTTAATGGCAATGCATAAGATGAAAACATGCAAATTTGTTGTGAAAAGATTAAAAAAAGTCTTTTTTCCCCCCATTCCTGCAGACATCTGGTAAAACTGCTCCTGGCTCTTGTTCTTTAACATAGAACTGTTTGAGTAATTTTATTCAGCTTTGATTAGAGAAGCTGGCATTGAAGAGGAGTCACAAAAGCTTCTTTTTATGTTTAGTAATTCCCTGACAAGATTTAGTTCCTGTTCATACTTGATTGCTAACTGACCTATCGGGTGGATGCTGTGAAACATATTAATGTTGGAGGTAGGGGGATTGTGATGGTCTTTAGACTTCTGTTTTCTGTACTGTACGGGAACTATGTTCCCTAAACAAAGTGGCAGCTAATAGACTAACAGGGAGGCTAAAGTCTGATCCATGGGGAGGAATGAGGGACTGCGAAAGTGACTCCAAGCGTAAAACGTGAGGAGCATGCTTGTAAAAGCACTACAGCGATTATTTCCAGGACATTTATGCAGGAACTCTGTGTGCAGTCATGGAAAAGTCTATCATAATGTGTGCTTTTTTGTAGCACTCATTTGAGAGAAGAGGGATTAACTATTCTTTCCTTCTTCCCACTCCAGAGTCTTTTCTCTTCTCCTCTTCCTTTCCCAGGCTCTGACTAGATGCCTCAAATAAGCATTCCAGAGCTGTCAAGTTTCATGCAAAACCATGTAACATCTTCTGTAAATATTTAATGATCCAGTTTATATGTTCCTGAAATGACCTGCAAACTTTACCTTGTGGTGAATTCATTTCCTGAAGTAATTCTGGAGATAAGGCAAAGAGCATTGTACAATCCCTTGGGTAATGTCCTGCCTGAAACTGACAGTAAAAATGTTGTTGTTTGGGCTAAGGTGGTGTAGAGGTGTGGATTATGGGCCAAAGTTTGGTGTGGTGGATTTGGGGACTTTTTCAGTGTGAGCTCTGACATGTTTTGTAGATTGCTAGGTGAGCAGGGAAAAAGCTTGCATTGCACTTGTGGAGAAGGTGACCTTTTGAAGGTGGAGCTTAAGTGTGGTCATTAGGCTTTTAATGAACTCTTACAAGAAAAGGAGGGAAGACTAGAATCTGTCAGTATCTGAATACCAAAGGTGAAACTGAAGCATGACAAGGAGGCAGAGAGCTGGGATGTCTCCAGATGTTACATGGTTAGTCTGGAGGTTGAGCATAATTCTGGAGTCTGAAGGAATTAGTCAGGATTTTTCCCTTAATTTTCTTTTTGTGCTCCCCGGCTACCTGCTGCTACTACTGCCAGTCTTTGGCTTGCTTTTGATTGCTCTTTCTTCCCCTCTGAGCCAAGAAGCTAGAGGGAAGGGAAACGTGCTGTTGGTGATGGTGAGCTGTGTAGCAGTGTGTAGTTTTTGGTGTAGAGAATGGGTTGTTGCCTTCATCTAAGATGGCATCTGCCTGCGTGACTTGGGTGTGACCAGCTGAGACATGAGCAGATGTATCAGAACAAAGGAATGTGTGAGTGTCTCTTCTCTAGTCTAAGCTTTGAATTCAGAATGAAGGGCATCTCCTCTGTCCTGCTGGGGAAAGAGAAGCTGCAGTGCAAGGGAGGGAGGCTGCCATGACTGTTCAATATGATTGCTACTACTTCTGCCTGGGAAGCAGCAGTTTGTGTGGAAACTGAACAGTGCAGCATCAACCTCAATTTAACCTTTCCTATTTCTAGCTGTAGTTTTGGGGTAAAAGCTCTCCTATAGTATTTCTGCGTAGAGGCTTTTGGAATCTAATCTCTTGTATACCATGTTAGAATATGTCCTTAATTTTCTTAACTAGCCCTTTCCTCAGTCTTTAAAAGGACAAAATTCATTAGAAGGGGAGGATCTTTGAGAGAATGGGACTGCAGTAAGGCCAGGTAAACAAGTTAATGAAAGTGAATATCTTTAGTATCACTTGCAGTTCATTTTGGACAGTGAATACAAGCAGTACATAACATCAGGACATGGAAGGTTGTTGGCGATTGAATCACGGACCCTGACCGGCAGGGGATCTGAATCGTTAATTCAAAGGACTGTGTTGGTTTTATACACTTTGCTAAGGCACAGTATTTCCTTATATGGCATGACCTATCCCATGTTGCCACATCAGCAACACGCTTTCTCAATGTCCTCTTATGGGGTGGTCACTCGCTGTTCACCCGTCTGTCAGCTCCTGGCAGGCTCCTCTCCATAGGGGTCTGCCATGTCTCCCAGGGTCCGGTGGAGACAAGCCTCTCTGTGCCGCCATGTGCTCCTTTGTGCTGCCATGTGCCTCTGCAGGCAGGTTTTACAGCTCACAAACCAATTCTACCTTATAATTCCCCATAGAAGATGCTTCCTATGTTCTTGCTGCTGTGAACGGTATTATCTCTGTGTAATCAGTATCTCAGAGATGACCCAGGTTGATGCTGTCAGAGAGGACCATTCCTCTTGCATCTTCTACCTGTCTCCTCTGCACCCTCGCCAAGTACATAGGCAAAAGAAAGTTCAGTCATCCAACTTTGAAAACTGGTGGTTAGAACTTGAGTTACAGAGAAAGCAAATCTGAATTCAGGCCAAAACAGAGTTGATATCCTTCTGATGGTGGATACAGAACAGACATCCATTCCTTTCTTGGCTACCTGCATAATATTTCACATTGTTAACAATAAGAACTGCTGGTTTAGATGAAGTGGGGACAGAAGAATGCACTGAAGTGGCAGAAAACCTTCCTGTCTGACTAATAGTGGAAAGTTTTACCTTTTCCTAGTTTTTTTTTCCACTTGACAAGTCCTGCAGGAAAATTCTGTGTAAGAATTAAAAGCAGTGTGAATCTGGTTGTTGAACCACTCAGCCCACACACACTTTATCAGCAATGCCTGTTAAGTGTGTTGGGTCTCTGCGTTGCAGGGCCTACGGAGTAGTCCAGAACTTGGACAGGAACAGATCACAGTGGGGGAAAATGACAGTTGCTTGAAGCAGAGTAAGAAAATATGGTATTAGTAAGCAGAAGATAGTGTTTAGATGAGTTTCCCTTGATAAAATGGTCTCTTTTGGCTGAAGATGGGCCTCCACATGTGGACAGTCCAGCCTCTGGTTTAGGAGTGCTCTTGGATTCTTGTCTGATTGCAGGCTCCCACATAGCAGCATCCATGAGTAATGCTTTGGCTCAGAAACAGTCCTATCCTGGCAGATGGTGATCTGGACTCATGTACTTGTGCCTTCATCACTCTTTGGCTGGATTATAGCAATATGAGACACCTGGGCATGAAGCCTTTAGTGTTTAGAAAAATAGTTCATGCAGAATATTGCAGCATATGCCAGTGGTAAGTTCTTTTACTGGGAAAACACGAGGCCTGCCCTGTATTTTCTGTCACTGCTTAGCATATAGCTTTTGAATTGCTTTTAGGATCTTGGCTCATATCTTTTAAGTAGCCTATATTCTATTCTTAATAGTGGCCCAGAATGAAATTGGAAAAGAGTGTTGGCCTGAAATGAAATCATCTTCTAAAAGATTATAATGATTCCTCAAGAGTTTATTCTAATTTCGGGTTAACAGCCTGAAAATTTTACAAGCATTGTTTTTCTACTTTTCACTATTACTGTAAGGCCTTTCCCTATGACCTTGGTTTCTCTAAAGTAACAGGTAAATTTCTGCTGAAGCAAGACATATTCTGTAGCATGCAAGTCTCTTGTCCTTCCTGGACAGAACAAGTGTGGTGGATGAATAGCATAGTTACTACAGTGGAAGAAAGATACAGTAAAGTATATTCTGAAAAGCTGTAGAATTGTAGAGTACTGAAGTTAATTGTGACTGGTATTTCAGAGGTAGTAATACTCTTCCATCTCAAGCAAATGCAAAGTACAAAAGTGTAAGGAGTGTGGGCTATTTGCTAGCATTATACTTCTGATCTGTTACTGTTCTGACATCCAGAGGCTATTGATAGAAGCTCTAGAAATAGCTTGGACTTTCCATTTGCAGGCTGGTCAAACCAGCTCTGGGTGAATGTATTAAGCATTGGATTATATTGTTTAATGCTTGGACTTTTTTCATAGTAGATATGAGTAATTTAATGCTTTGGAGGTTTTCGGTGCACTGCTGAAGTTCCCCATGATGTCCTTCAAGATGGTAGCATCCTAGTAAAAGAGAAAGCTTATGTACTGAGAGCTCTAGAGCACAGTGAAATATCTTCTGAATAAGCAGTCCCCAAGGAAATGTAAAATTCTGAGCATGGAGCTCAGACCACCTAATAATTAAGGATGGCCTCTGTAGAAGGAAGCTAAGGCAAGCATTTGAAGGTACAGAAATACTGTGGTTTAGAGTATTGTCTGTGTCTGCCAGGGGTTCCTGTTCTCATATTTAAGGATGACAAATTAAAAGCATAAGCTGAAAAGCATGGTGAACCTAACTGCCCTCTGCTTGAAAGTACCAAAGGAGCCATGACTTGAAATGGCTCTCTGATTGTGCTCAATATCTTCCAGGATCTGGCTGAATGTATAATTCAACAAACACTTTCAGTATGCTGCCAGTAAATGATTGTTAAGTTGAAGATGATGAAATCATAATTAAGAACAAAATATATGATAGGGCTTTTGTCACTGTTTTCAAAACAGAAGTGCTAAATCCAGGAAACTTACAGTTAAACTGAAAAGAAATTCAAATACTTTAAGCTGTGGAAATATGTGGAAAGGGGATCCAAACTTCCAAATGCTTTTGTTGCCAGCTGCTCTTACTTCATATGTAGTTAAATCTGAGAAAAATATGGTGCAAAATATTTTTCACTCTTTTAACCTTGCCACTTAAAATTAGTTATATCATGGGTGCTTTGTTTTCCCCCCTGCCTTCCACATGTGTGTTTAAGGATCAGTTTAAGCATTTTCATGGATTTGCTGGTATAGTTCTTACGGCAACAGGTATTTCTCAAAATGGCTACCAAATGAGGGCAGTAGTGGCATCATTTTAAGTGAGAAATAAGATCTTTGGTTTTTTGGCAGTTCTTTCTAAAGGAAGGATTTTTTTTTGTGTGTGTGTGTAACTTGTTAGCTGTCTTTGTATAGTTCAGCTTCTTCTGAACTTTGGAAAATAATTGGGGAAAGATGAAGAGAGATGACTGTTAATGAAAAAATTGGAGATGCATTCTTTTCTGGACATTATTTCATTGCATAACCAGATGATCCAACTTTCTCTCCCTCTTCCATTTTTCCTGAATCCTGTCTCTTTTTCCTGCATTGAGGCTTCCCCCATATCTGCTCTACTTGTTATGCAGCTAACCCTGCTCTCCTTGGTACATACTTCTCTTGCTGGGGCTTCTATGGGCAGCCTGTGTTTGACTCTCCCCTTATCCTTTCTTACTTCCCTTTATCTCTTTTGAGACATTGGCATCTTAAGCTCTTGTGGTACAGGAGGATTGTCAGAGTGAAGGTATTTTTTCTCTTGTTGATTTTTTGTTGCTGTTTTTTTTGGACTGGAACATGCTTGCTGTTATGAGCTATGGTGATTATCAGTGGCTCATATTGGTCATTCTACCAACCAGACGCTCTGGATTCTGCCCTCAATTATTTTAAAATTTATTTTTCTCCAAAGTCTGAGGCCTAAAATATGTATTGAATTAGGATTACATGTAGTATAAGAAAATGATTGCAGTTGGGCTAGATTACTGTTGTAGGTCCTTTCCAGCTGCAACTATTCTATTACATTATATTCACATTCTATTACATTATTTTTTGCTTGATATGTCCTTTGAGGATAAACCGTATTTTTTGTAAGGAAAGATTGCATTTGATGAAGTTTCATTACATGCATTCTCTCCCTAACTGTTGCTGTTGAGTGGTCTGTGTGGTAGTCTGTGGTTTGTAGTGACATGCTTGCTGTATCTAGCAAGAATGCCACTTGTTCAAGAAACACTGTGAATTTTTATTCCTCTTTGCAGATTTGCAACAGTGAGGTATGACCAGGCATCCAAGAACATTAAAAACCAGTTCATGCATCTGACCAACTACAGTGTCAACAAGAAGAGTGAAGATTATGTCAGGTACTTGGCTGGAAAATGGAACTTACTCTCTAGAGGCTGGGTCAGTTTACCTATGTTGGTCTAATGCTGACCCATAGCAGCAGGCCAGTGATGTTTAATCTCCTCCTTTCATTATTTTTAGCTGTGATGATCCTGAAGTAGAGGATTATGGAAACAAGTGGAGCATGAGTGCAATGCTGAGGTACTTAAAACAAGAGGGGAGAGACACTGCAGGTCAGTAGAAATGTTGTTATTTTATGTCTTTGTTGGATCTTGATCATCTCACTAGTGTGAATTCTAAGAAGTCAAGGAAGAGCCCCAGCAAATCCCATTTAGCACCAGAGCAGGGTGGAGGGAAGCACTGTTCCTTACTCACTAGAGCTGTGCATTTATTCCCTATCCCCAGAGATAAGGCCTAACCCCTTCTTTCTTGCAACTAGTATTCTGAGACTTTCTCAGGGTGTGTTTCTTAATATTTTACCTACATTTCCCGTTTCTTAAGGTCATTCCATTCCTTCTAAAAGCTTCCCTCCCTCTACTGCTCCCATGGCCTGTTCAGTCTGATGAGTGACCAACCTCTGGACAACTGTGCCAGTTTGAATGACTCTTGGATGTGGTGTCATCTTTCCATGGCTCAGGTTTTTGCTGAGTGTTTTCATTTAGTCTGTGTTTCTCATAAAATAGCTCCCTCTTCCACACCTTTGCCAGGTCTGCTGGGAGTAACTGCATCTGCAGAGCAGAATCCGAGTATATCCTTTAAGGGATAAATTACCTGTGATACTGAGGCATCAGTAAAACTACTGATGGCAGCTATGGCCCATATTGCAAATGTTGCCAAGGAAGACTTGAATGTTGGAGAAAGGGGTTTGAATCTGGCTTTCAGATGGAAGTAGACTTTTTTTCCATCATATGCGTGCATGGCTGTCCAATCCCTTGCACCATATGTGTTCAGCAAGCTGTGATGCATAGTTATTAATATTGATACATCTCCACACCTCACCCCAACCTCAAGTATAAAATATACACTCTTAATAATTAAGTAAACTACTGAGCAATGCAAGCAGATTTCCTTAACTATCCATTATAAGACTTGCACCTTTCTCTGATGCATCTGGTTCTGGTCATAGGGAGGCAGAATGCTGGCTGAAAAGTGCTGGCCTTGTCTGGGCTGGCAGGGTTTTTGTGCTCTGGGTTGTTTATGTGTGCTGGGATGTTTCCATGCTGTGTTGGTTTCGCTTAGTTGTTTTCTGGTACAGAAGTTCACATCTGAATTTGCTTGCATGCTCTTTCTGTAATTGTTCAGGTCTCTGCATGTCATCTGAGCATGAGAAATAGTAATTGTAGACCTAAAGTAAACTCTCTAGTCAAGTGGTTTGTAGAAGATATTCTTTGAAGCAGGGATTGCCAAATGTCTGTGTGGATTTGCTTGTGGTCCCTTTGAGGGGTGGGGAAGGCTGTCCTTTCATCCTTACTAACTTTTGAGCCTATGACTCCAGTATTTGTTCATTTCTCCCTCCTCTCACTTCTCTATTGCTTGTCCTTGAAAACAAAACCAGTGTGGTGTTCTTTCTATTGCATGACTCATCCCAAGACCAGGTCTACGTCTAATGTGCATTTTTTCTTGCCTTTTGCTTCCTCTGTCTGCTTAGACTCCTGTTCCTGAGTTCTGTTCACAGGCTCATGCTGGAGCTGGAGAGTGCTTTCTTACTGTGGGTTATCTATAGGTCAGCAGGACTGGGAGCTGTCACCAGTCATATAATTTTGAAAAGATTTATGAAATTTGGTATGGGAACAGCTGCTTTAGAGGAAGGTGCAGTGTCACACAAAACACCTCATAAAAGTTCACAAGAAAGATTTTTATCTCTCAGTGGCTATGGCTTATTCTCTGTAAGTTTGAGGGCTTATCTCACTAACCCACTCTTGTTTAATCCTTCCTAATACTCTGAGTGGGCAGCGGTCAGACTCCAGCTGACTTGTGCTGATGTGTTTGCCATGTGTTTCTGCTTACCTGCACTGTACATACACTCACATTTATCATTTTCACATTCTCATTTGTGAGTATTTTTGCACTAGGATACTATGCATGTCTCTATATACTTAGGCTTGCATGGATTTCCAAGCATCATTGCTTTGTCATCCATAGGGTCTCATGTGCTTTGATTCACAAAGGTGTGTCTCCATATGCATATTCTCATGCCTTTCTGGATATTGTGTGTTACTTCACAATCTACTTTCTTCCTTTTTCATCCCCTGCCTCCCTCCCCCTGCAGCGCTGATGGCCAACGTGGAGGACCTGATAATCAAGACACTAGTTTCTGCTGAGCTGTCCATTGCTTCAGCTTGTAAAAGTTTTCTTTCACATCGCGGCAGCTGTTTTGGTAAGGCACTGGGGACGTCTTTGTTGATTCCCTCTTGAATACTGTTTGGAACCTCCAGTTTTGTCATGCTAGAGAGAAATATGCATTCCCCATTGCAGGGAAGAAATATGCATTTCCTATTTGCAGGGAAGCTGGATCTTATTTTGGTTGTTTTGTTTTGTTTATTTTCTTCAGCACAAACCTCGGTGAGGGCAGGGGCCAGTGAATCTTAGTTCACCCTGTGTCAGTGCCATTGATCATAATCTTGTGCTAGAAAATGAAAATGTAATGATGAGAGGGACTTGAAGGGGAACTTGGGGAAGTGCTGGGAAGTTGGTGAGTTACTGGTGCCCTTGCAAAGAACGGCTGTGGGTGATTAAACACGTTTTTAGAGCATTTGCTATTTTCTCTTGAACCATCTAGCGCAATTTAATTTTGCATTTTCCTGCGTGCGTGCGTGCGAGGACGGGGAGAGAAGGTGTGTGGCAGTGCCTGGAATGCCGGTGGCGGCGGATGGTCTGTGCCGCGTGGGGGCGTCCGAGCCCGCTGCTGGCAGGAGCTGCGCACAGCTATGTGCTGGCCCAGGGGCTGGAGAGCTCGCTGCCAGCACATGCTGGGACGAGCTCCAGAAAGCAGCGGCTGGTACCACAGTGTGCCTTCTCCCACTTTCCAGTGGCTGCTTCCCAGCCTTCCCTAAAGAGGCCTCCTCCTGCTCCTAGCCGTTCTTCACTCATGTGGATGCATGCACGAAGATGAAGTCGCAGTCAGTGCTTAAACCAAAGGCCAAGCTTGGCTTCAGCTATCTTGTGTTTAGGTATTGGGACTTATATTTAAACTAGTTGTGACAGGTAAAGTAAATCCATTTATGTGGTCCTTGCATTACACTTAGGTATTGACAATTCCGCAGCTTTCAACACTCCAGCACAAATGCATCTTTGGCTATTTGGGGGTGATAAGACAGTCAGGAATCAAGGAGCCATGACTGATAGGTTGTTTAGTTACCTCCCAAAAGTAGCTACCGCTCCCACCATAGTTTCTCCTGACTGACTCTCATGCCTTTGTTCAAAGTTGAAGGACCTGGTCATACATGGGGATTTACGAGTTAAGATAATAGTCTCAGTGAAATGGCACTTTATTGTCTAGGTGAAAAAAAAGACACACCAAAACCACTTTAGCTGCCTCTTTTTTGGCTTCTCCCTTTTCCTTCCTCAGTTGTATCTCTAGATTCCTCTGAGCTGTGTATATGGAAACTAATGTTCCTCATGTACTTTCTGCTGGGCCTGGCTCTGAGGTTATCCCACTTCCTGCTGCCTCCCCAGGGCTGCACTAACCACCCTCTCAGATGGTCCCCCACAAATAAACTGTTTTGTTCTGTTTATTTCAGTGTAAACATAAATTAAGAGCTTCCCAGGAAAGAGGGCTTAAGTAGGAGCCATACTGCTTCCCTAGGGAGACTTAGGCATTTCCAGAGCTCAGTACTTTCTGCCACCTTCCCCCACAATTAAGTGGTGGTCCTTGTCTCAAGGATTTGAACTTTCATCATGCTGTATGGTTCATTTGTCATCTGTGTGTCTTGTTCTGACACTTTTTGGTTGTACCACTTTTAACCTTGTTGTAAATATTCAGTTTCAGCTGGAAATGCTCATAATGGTTCAGTTCATAGCTGTTAGCATGAAGGAGAAAACTGGGAATGAAGATTTCAAGGCAGCATGTAGAGTCTCACAAGAGCCTGGGTTTTTTGTTTTTGTTTTTTTTTTTCATTCTGAGCTGTGAACAATGAAACTGAGTGTGTGTCCTGATAAGGGCTGATCATGTGAAAAGTATCTCAGACTTCAGAAACCTTTATCTGAAATTCAGATGCTGAGAAGGGTCTTGTTTGGAAATCTTCTAAAAAACATAACTAAGTTGTATTTTATCCTAGTGTTTGTAATGCTGTTCTAGGGAATAGAACTCCTGTACAATTGACATTTTCTTCCTAAAAATTAAATCACAAATTCTTAATTGTCTAGGTGACATTGCCCGCTTTATTTCTGTAACAGTTTAGTACTGCTGTCGTCCTTCAGTTCTTTCTCAAGTAAATGTTTTTATATGTGATATACTTGTTTCCTAGATTTAAAGGAAGAGAATTTATCCATGGCTTCTTCATTTTGTAAAATAAGACTGGTGAGACAGGCTGGTTCCTGCTACCAATGCTTGCCTAGAAAATGAGAGTGGTAGGTCAGGATGGTTCATTTTCTAATGTCAAAACACAGTGCTGGTGACAGTTTGTGTAAAGAGTGTAGTGAGTCCAATTTTGGCCATATAATGTGAGCTATTTACTGCATTCTAGCAATAATCAGTTTTCAAAGGACTTGGGATGCTCAGTTTTGTTGCTTTGAAGTGCATCACAGAAAACACTACTAGTATTACATGATTTTGTTGCCTTGTTCATGCACTGTTATTAACAAAGTGATCCCAAACCTCTATTTTGTTCTTTGTGATTAGCTAATAATTCCTTATGTAAAATTAAGCTCCTAGTAAAAATTGTTTTAACCAGTAAATAACTCCAGAGGAGGGCATGCTACAACTCTCCAAATCACTGCACTGTCCTGAAGCTGGTTGCCAGCTGAGTCGAGTGTTGCTTCTGGAGCCTTTCTATATTTTGCACTTATTTGAGGGATGTGACATCTCAGTGTGGAACAGGAGGTACAATAGGGCTGCATATGCCCAAGCTGATTACTGACTGCATTTTTCTCCCTCCTGAAGTAAGCACTTCTGGGTAGGCTAGAAAAGGCAGTAAGACCTGCTTTCAGGCAGAATGAAAAATCTCCCTGTGGGATGGTTTAGTAGGGCATGAATTGAAGGCAGTTGGGTGCAGCACATATTTTTGCCAGCAGCCACTGTAGCACCATTTTCTGCACTGACTGAAATGTAAGCCTAAAGAAGCAACAGGTTTAAGTCCTCTTGTTTCATTTACAGTTCTAGTAAACCCAGCTGTGACACTGTTGAGCTTGTCTGCGCTCTAGAAGGCAGGCTGGGATAGGGTAATGGGCATATTGATCCCACCAAAGCAATGAGTTCTGTATTTAGCTGCTTCTGTGTCCTAAGGCTGAATTGGTCAGCCTTTTGTTTCTAAGCACATCTATATTGAGATAAAAGCAAACAATAAACTATTGTATAACTTGAATGGTGCTGACCTGGAGCTAAATACTTTTAAAAGTCTTCATTTGTATCTAATCACCAGTTTCTCAACCACCTGTGTTGCTGTTTTTCGTGAACATTTAACTTTCTTAGTAGTGGCAGTTGACCTATTTGGGGAAGCCTTTTGTAGTTTTGAACAGTGTTGACCTGCTCCATTATGACTTTTGCAGGGCACTAAAAATTTGAAATTCTTAAGTAATTTCTGCACACACTTACTTGATGTGAGGGGAGTCCATGCGTAGTGACTTAAGGCAGCCATGCATATACCGTACATATTTCCTCTGTTTTTGTGGTTTCTTACATGACATGTCACGTCACAGAAAAGCTGAACAGGGATTCCCTTACCATTACTTTTTTTTTTGGCAAAGCTTAATCCATTCTATTTTTATAGCCTTACCGTCAGTCTTTGCTTTGAAGCCAGTGTGTAAAGATGCCATTGGAATCTGAAAAAGGTTGTTCCTAGACTCCTCTGGCTACAATCAGATTCAGGAGGCCTGTAGCCTTCAAGACAGGTATTTTGATGGTCTGATGATCATCAAATCATCATGAGCAGATGAGCAAGGTAGATTTTGTAATTTAACTATATCTTCAAATTTAACAAAACTGTCAGATTAATCTGAAGGGTAAAATGAGTTCAGAGGATAGGTGTTCTAGTCATAGCTTCTATAGGAATGGGGGGTCTATCCCTGCATAGTGTTATAAGGGAAGTTAAGTGATATCCCAAAGTGGTTTCTGGGATATTAACCTCTTCACTCTCTCTGGTATCACACTCTGGGTTGAACATGTTTACACCTTGTGGGTGATGATTTACTCAGTAAGATTAGGATTACAAAGGCAGCCCAATTTGCAGCAAAACTCCCATTCTTTGATGTTAGCTTTGAAGATGGCCTTATCAGCTTTTCTGACTTCAGAGTTGAAGGATTATTCTGAGTCTGATTTTGGTATAAATGATGAGCTATGCTCAGCTGTAATCTTTTCTTCACCAAAGAAAGCAGTGGTTTATGTAGAAGGAGGACAACCAATATGGTGAAAAGTCTTGAGGGCAGGAGTGATGAGGGGCAGCTGAGGTCACTTGGCTTGTTGATCCTGGACATGGCTGAGGGGCAGTCTGCAACTGCCTCCAGGAGGGCAGTGGAGGAGGATACAATAGTGGCACTAGATGGCTTGTCATGAACCTACTGTTGCCACAGTGTGGGGCATGTTTTTCAGTCATTGTTTTCTTTACTCTCTGCAGAGGGAAATGGCAGTCTTGCTGAAGTTGGTAATTGCAGAGGATATACTTTTGATAACCTTATGCTTGTGTGATTCCACATCTTTGTCCTGCCTATGTATTTATTTTAACAAGTGGTATTGGAGTTTCACAGTGGAAAGGGTACTACGACTACTGTGTTTAATCTAGGAAGTATATTTCCCAAATATTGAAGAGGGCCAGCAAGATATTTCTAGGTAAACTTCTGACTGTTATCTTTGTGCTAAGCCCTACACAGAATCTGTGAAGTTTGATTCAGTTGCCAGAACACAGATATTACATAGCTCCTGATGCTCCGAGGTAGCTGAGACATCTATCTAGGGTTTGTAGATACAACTCGGAATATGTGAAACTTGGGGCATTATGGAGCAACAGTGGAGATTCCTAGGATACCCTAAGTCATTGCAAATGGCATTAGATTTTGTGTTTAACAATGGAATTGAGTCAACAGGGATACCCTGAAGAACTTACTGTCCTAATAAATAAGGCAGACACAAGGGAAAGGAATGTGATGCTCCAACAGCATGGTTAGAGCTAGCTGAGGTCAAGAGGCTTCCCATGTGCATTTGTAAAAGAGGACAGAATGAGTAACTGAGTGGGAAAGATGGAGCTTTAAAGAGCAAGTGATTTGCAAGAGAATTGTGTGGGAGAGGAGGACAAAGTCAGAGGAGCCAAAATACTAGCAAAGGTCCTCTGAGGGGCTAGGGGTGGGAGTGGCCAGCAGCAAAAGAAGCAGGAGCTAGTCAAAACAAAATGCACTGCTTCCTCACTGGGGCTGGAAGGTTGTAGACCAGCAGCTGCTGCAGGCCCACTCATTGCTTCTCTGCCTTGGGCATGAGCTGCTGACCCACTGGAGTTTTCTGTGCTGTTAATAGTCATGGGTCTTCACCAAACCTGAGATTGTATTTTGAAATAATGTATTAAAGTCATCAGAAGTTTCTCCCGTTCAAAATTCTTTGCTAATATTTACACTTAAAATCCCCACCTTGTCCTTTTCCCTCTACTGCAGCTATTCCTGTCTGGGGAGCAAGAGAGCCAAATGTAGATTCAGCCTCATTTCTTTGGAGTGAACCAACTCTTTAACTCTCTGCTGTTTTGCTTCCCACTTAATGTCTGGCTACAGACTCCAGAAAAGTGAGCAGGCTCACTCTGCTGCCATTTCTCCCCTTCCAAGCTTCCCCCCCCCAGCTCATTAACTTTCCATTATAAACTACATGAGCTTTTGCACAGCTGTCTGCATAGGAAGATCTTGTCAAGCGGTCCAGCTCCCCAGAGCCAGCATCAACGTCAGGCAGGCAACAAAAGGCCAAGGCCAGAATTCAAGGAAAGAAACATGGCAAAGAAGTTCTCCTGCTTTTACTCCACGCACTAGGGAACTGGTTAATTCCATGAAAATCCCTCTATGCCAACACCCTGTTTTGTGGTGTTTTGAAAAAAAAAAATTGCTTAAGTTGCCCTGATGATTATTAAGCGCATTTCTTAGTGCTGGAAGAGGGAATTGCATTAATGCCAACTTCTGATTTACACTCATCTTTGTGTAGCATCCTTCTTGCAACTCTTTCCAAACTAGAGAGAACGTGAGTATAGAGTGAAATAGTAAAATCAGTCTTGGAATGGGAAGCTGGCTTCAATCTGACCTGTGCAGAGCAGAACACATCTAGCAGATGTAATATGTTATGAATGTTTTAGAAACTAAGGAAAAAAATATTTCTGTTGTGGTTTGCTGCAAAGTGGCAAGTTGTCAATAAGCTGAAGAGTTACGGGAGGTTGTCTATGTAGACGAGGAGAAATCTCTTGTAACCCCATGGGGATATTGCAGAAAACATACAGGAATAATTGAAAAGAAACTGATGCTTGAAAGAAGCAAGATTTTCTCTAGCTGACTGGAACAATGAATAAAGGGATTAAAAAGTAAAAAGGAGAGTGAAGTTCTGTTGTTTCCAGGATCCAGTGGAAGAAGTAGATTGAACCTGCTGTGCTTGTGTCAATTCTATGTGAAAGGAAGTAGTAGAGTTCTGCGTGAACTACAGTTGGTGGGCAGTAAAGAGTTTTTTGTTTTTCTATATAATACTTTCCTAAGACTAATTTTTTTTCCCCTCTTTCCTCCACAGACAGAATATATTTAATTTTGATTCTGAGGAAGTGAAAATTGCCACTTGAGGAGTGTTATCATTTGTTCTTCCCTAGAGAGTTTACTGGATTTAACATATATAATTTAGATAGAAAGGACCTGATAGAGACTAATGTTGGACCTTACCTGAATGCTTAAAGATGCAGTAAGGTGAACTTAGTGTCTGCTGTGTTTTCAGAGCTCTATGGTTTTGATGTCCTTATTGATGACACTCTGAAACCCTGGCTGTTGGAAGTGAACCTGTCCCCATCATTGGCCTGGTAAGTGATTCCCAACTTAATATGAGGCAGGGACTTTTGCTGGAGATGGTTGTCTTTGAAACCTGTGATCCTAGGAAGGCATGATTTCATGATTCCTGCAGATTTTGTTCCACTGCTGATTTGCAGAGAGGATACTCCTTTGCTTTTTTCCTTTACATTAGCAAACTTATTGCAGCAATAGGTTTTGAAAGAGCCTGGTTGGGATTCCATTTACTTTTTAATTTTTTCTCTTCCATTGTTATTGTTAACACTTCATAATCTCCCATCATAGATAAATTTTGGAGCTCTGTCAGACTATTGTGTTGGGTTTCAACCTTCTTGGCTGATATAAGCTTTAAGATTTTGGAGTCCAAGCAGAGTTCAATCAATTATGCTTTAACTGAGTATGTAGATGAGTGCTTGGGCTCAAATGTTTGGTCTAGTACTCTCATTAGATAAATTCTAAAGAGTGAGTGTTGACTTGGCCCTTATGCTGACCCTCATGCTCTAATGGAAATTTAGGGTTTATTTTTGTAGATCTCTCAGCTGTGATTTTATGTGGAAGAGGCATAGTTAAGTGTGGTTTTTAAGAATTCTACAACAGCAACTTTTATCTACTTCATGAAATGTAACATATGTACATTCAAAGAAAATATTCCTAGCCCCAAGGAGAGTCTAAACAAAGCTGTATGAGTCTGCATTAGGACACTAAAAGCTGTGGAAAAAGGATAAACAGATTATTCTGTTGCCTTCTGATCTTTACGTATGTATGTGAAGATCACCTAGTTTTCTTCCCATGTTGTTTTTGCCTGTGTTAAGAAGGCAAAGAAACTATATTGGGAGATATACTGAATACTGATGCATTCCTCTCATTTAATGCCAGACAAATAATTCCTATTATCCTCTGTTGCATGTGGCGACAGTGATGCTCCTTTGGACCTGAAGATCAAAGCTAGCATGCTCTCAGATATGTTCACTCTTGTAGGTGAGTGAAAAAAAAAATCCTTCAGTCTTTCCCTCATTATAACCAGTAGAAGGTAGGTTTATGAGCTGCATGTTATTAGATGAGTATAATAGAGGTGAACTCCAGTTAAGGAGTAAGCAACTGTATTTTGCTCTGAGAAGTGCTATATGGAGACTTCAGAATTATCTGTCTGTTTGTGATGCTTAGGTGGTTTTAAGAGTCCCTAATTTGGTATTTGAAGACACTACTCTCTATTTAGCTTTCAGAGTTAGTATCCATGCATTTTTTAGCTTGAATGTGTGGGTTTTGGTTGGGTTACTAGAACTGGAGTACTGTCTTGTGCACAGTATCCCTTGCATCTCAGTTCAGTTGCTTGATGCAGTTTGCCCCAATATGGAAAGAAGTAGAATTGTCATCAGGTACCCTGCTCAGCTGTTTAAGAAACCAAGTCTATCTCTATGCTGCTATTCAGTAACCCATTTATTTATGGTCTTGAAGCAAGGTACAGTTTTTATTCAAAAAATGTAATGCAATTACATTTTAGGATTACGTTTTAGGATTACATTTAGTTTAGGATTAAACAAAGCAATGTATAAAAAAGAAAAGCATCCTTATTGGTCCTTGGGCAGGGACAAGAAGGTAATGTATAGACTAAGATTGTGAACAGGAATGCTAGATTATTATTTCAGTGTTTGTCTGTCTTAAAGTTCTCTTGTGGCTCTTGGTGCCCATAGGCTTCGTATGCCAGGATCCAGGCCAGCGGTCAAACCGGGCCATTTATCATTCATCTGAAACTGTCCGAAGAAATCCGTACCAGAAGCTGCAGGTAAGTGAGTTTTACAAGGCCTGGCTGAGGAGCATAGCAGGAAGTCATTCTCACTGAATTTGACTCACAGGTGAGAGAAGCAGTGAGCGAGATTATCTGGATTTCTAGCATAAATATGAAAGATGAAATTTTTAACTGTGTGGGTGATGAGGTGCTGAAACGTGTTGCCCAAAGAGTTTGTGGACTCTGTATCCCAGGAGGTGTTCAAGACCAGGCTGGATGGAGCTTTGAGCACCCTGGTTTAGTGGAAGGTTCCCTGCCCATGGCAGGGGAGTTGGATCTAGATGACCTTTAAGGATTTTCCAACCCAAACCATTCTATGGTTCTCAGAGACTCAGGGGATACGTCTGAGTTCTGTGCTGTTCAGCCACTTCGATTTTGTTGTGGACGATAAGCTTCCAGAACCCTAGAGCTTTATGAATGTCTCCAAGACCTACTTCTAGGTGACAAGCTTCTTGCATTTGAAGTTTAAGGCTTCTTTCCCATTCTCTTTTGGAATCTCCCATGGATCATTGGACTGAGGCCTCATGTGGCTTGCTGCGACTACCCATTGCCTTTTCTGTTGAGGTAGTGCTTTCTCAGCACTGTAATGCTGAAGGGCAGTTGTTCTCTATCTCTTTTGTCTATGAAATGGATTCCATAAATATCTGTGGAAATGGAGCATTCACAAAAGGCAGGGAGATCTGTTATGTCACTTGGACTTTCAACACATTTCTTAGGCGAATAGGTGAACGGTGTTCTCTGATAGCTATGCAGCTGATGGTGCTGTGATGGACATGCAACATGGCTGTGTAGCTCAAGTTCAGTTAGGAAATGACAAGTCATTTTTATTCAGTGACAGTGTACCAAGACACTATCCATTTTGGTACAGGGAAAACTCACAGAAATTGCAGTATTTTGTCTCTTGTAAAACTCAGAGTCTTTAGTCACCATGAGAGAGGTGAAGAATAGCTGGTAGGATGGGATTTGAATATCTTTAGGATGCATGTCTGAGTCTGAAACTTCTAAGACAAATATAATAGATAGTGCTTTAAATACAGATCCCTCTGACTGTATAGGTGCTCTTTGTAGTAGACAAAAGGTACATGAGATAAGTTAGGAACCATTCCAAAAAAAGTACCCGTCTTTCTTAGAGTGATATGATCAGATCCTGATGATTTGACACCTTTTATCCGAAAAAAATTATACAAGACAGTCTCAGAAAATTATGGTGTTGTAAAGCACTGAATTTGAAGGAGGCTTTAAACTTTATTTTGCTTAAAAAATACCCACAAAGAGATGTAAGGCTGGCCAGTTGAAAAGTGCAAAGATTCGTATGACAGAGCATTGGTTATGAGATGGGATTAGGGTGGTCCCCCTAACCTGTGTTTAACAGGAACAGGTTTGTAACCCAGTAACAAAGTTTTACAACATGTTTTTCTTAAGTACCTAAGTGGAAATCCCGTGGCTAAACAGGCGTTTAGATCTTTTCCACGGTCCCAGAATGTTTTGTTCTTTGCTGAATACATTTTATCTCAGATTTTTGGATCTTTGATACATGTTTCAATTCTCTGTTGCAAAGGGTATATGTAATCTCTTTTGTTTTTTTCTACCTTCTTCATAATTAAGTTTTGATCATTTGCATAGGCTGTCGTCAATTATTGTAAAAGTTGCTGCTTGGAAAAGAGCTGTTGGTATCAGTGCTCTTGAGAGCTCTCTTGAATAACTGTCTTGAGATGGTTACTCTTTTTTCTGATTTTCACCAGACTGGACTGCAAATTTTGGGTGCAGTTTCTTTGGTTTGACTCTTTGAGCGTTTCTCCCTCTAGGGAAATGGACAATTTAGCTGCTTCCTTTGTAACTTTTTATTGATTTGGGTTGGAGCTCTTTCAGTTAATCATAAGCAATGAAGGGACCTTGATCTGTTTTGAGTGGACCAGCTGTGGAGAAGAACTTGCCAGTAGTACAGCTAGAAATTATAGATATGTCTCCTGAAAATCCTTTCTTACACCATTTGTGCCTCTTGAGTGTTGGAGAGGAGGAAGACAGCCTGAATACCACTGAAAGCAAGAAAAATCTAAGCTCCAATGATGATTGTTTTCCTTTGAACCTGCCCCTGTACTTAAACTGGTTTTGCTTGTAGGCCTGATACCAGATAAGTAATACAGGGTGTTGTAGTGCTAGATTTAGTTTAGCAAGCTGCAGCTTTCCCTGAGAGCTCAGTGGAGCTGCTTAGGGCAGTGTGACCATTATCGCCCTCCCGTAGTCCATTTCGGACGGCTCCGCAGTTTTGCTCCAGCAGCTGTCAGCGCTACAACCAGTGATGGCAAAGGAGGCAGAGAAGGGTCTCCCATGAGGGTTTAAGAACACTTTTAATCACATCTTGTCCTGGTGACCCTCAGAGGCAGAGAGACCTCGTGATCTGGGCGTAGGGGGTTTTGTCAGGGGCGGTACATGGGCGGAGTTGGGGTACAGGAACCGATAGGGAGAGCCCAAGGGAGTGGCCAGGGCTAGGGCAAAGGAAGGGGGGGGGGGAACAGTGTGGGATAGGAAAAAGAAATGGGTAAACAGATCGCCACAACAGAGTACTTCTTCACATTCTGATGTTTTTACACCTGTTTTAAAATGTTAAATAGTATCTTGTTTCTCCACAAGAACTGGAATATTGTTGAGATATTTAAATTAAATTACTTGCAAAATTTTGGGATTTTTACTTTTTCCTCCTCCCTCTATTCTGTGAACAATTTTACTTGACAGCACCTGTTTCTCCTTGATGCACAGCTATTAAATATTTTTATATGGGTGGCTCTTATCTTACAAAAATACAAATTTTGGTCATCACAGTTGAGTTCAGTGTGCTTTTGAAAACCATATGTCCTGATGCATTTTGCACAGTTGAGCACATCTGAGGTTAAAATGAGTGCTGTGTTTGGAATGGGGACAGGGTACATTTGTACAGGATATGAGGAGGATCTGAACTGAGATGAAACAGGTGGTTAGCTTTGTCTCTGGACTTCAGTTATCACAGAATCATAGAATAGTTTGGATTGGCAGGGACCTTAAAGATGATCAGGCTCCTACCCCACTGCAATGGACAGGACCACCTTCCATTAGACCAGATTGTTCCAAGCCCCATCCAGCTGTCTTTGAACAGTTCCAGGGTTGGGGCATCCACAACTTCTCTGACCAGCCTCTTCCAGTGCCTCGCCACCCTTTGCTTATACTGTTTTGTTTAGGGTACTTACCAGTCCTCAACAACTCAGGCAGGGATCATAGTGTCTTGGAGAACACAAGATTTTTATTCTCTTTGTGTGTCTCTTGCAGCGTCCGGTGTCTGCACAGTCACAAACAGCAAACGGCAGATTGGTAAGTACCCTTGAGCTCTCATCACCTGTATAAGGGCCACAGTTTCAAATGTTACTGTGCACAATGCTTTTGGCATAATTAGTCCCCAAATATATTTTACAGTTAGAGTAGCCTGGGGCAAGGGCTGGGTGGGGGTGTGGGGGAAGTCACCATGAAAACAGGAGATGGCACCAGCATATGTTTCCATGTGGCAAAAGCAAATGTTGAAAAAATATCTACATCACTTCTAGCAGCTTAAAAAAAAAAGTAGGTGAAGTGTGCTGAGAATCAAGGTCAGCTGGATCATATCTCTCAAAGTTTTTAAGACTACAAGTCTGGATGATAAGGTAGGCGCAGGAGAATCTATGCAGGCAAAATTCAGGTGGCCGTACAAAAGAAGTAATCATTTTCTGTCAGACAGTCCTCTGAAGGACACCACAAAAATTTGAGAATGAACTGAAAATATGAAAATAGATGCCGAGAAAAGAAGGATTTATTAAAGTTAATGGAAAAATATGGGACTATTGTTAGCTAAAGCGAGACTGATCTACCTTTCTAAATGTTATATTTGTCACTCTTCTTGCAGGCCATGTAGACAAATCAATGTTAGTTTACAATTTTGAGCACCTGGCCATGTGGGGACATGCTAGGCATTATTTTGCTGCTAGGCTTCCTGCACAAATGTAATGGGATTTTTTTTTTTAATGAGGTTTCCCATCAGGAAGGGAAGGTAGGACAGATGGAATCATCTTGAGAACCTAATTCAGTCTATTCACTGCTGCATGTGTCATTCTCTGTAAGTTCAGCTGAGGCTCAGAGGAAAGAGCCTTACTGAAAAATGAGGTTTTGTAGAGAATAGGAAGGATCTTTGTGCCAACTGCTGTCAGTGCTTATTAAATTAGGATAATTATTTGGGAACCAGGGATACTTGCAGAATTTGAAGATATACCAGAGTGGTTGGATTTATCCACGCTTTTATAGATAAGCTGGGTCAAAGAGGAAACAAGATCTTTGTGAAGTTGAAGACATTTCTGTGCTACAGCCAGAGGGTGTTTTGTAGTGAAACGTGGAAAAAACTGTTTGTGCAGGAAGTCCAGCAAAGATAGAGTTTTCTCTAGCATTTTGACAGCAATGTAGTTTTGTTCACAGGGAGGAGTCAGAGCGGCCAATATGTAGACAATATGTTTTCTGCTTGTAATCAGTAAAATCATCTCCGTTGTATTGAGACAATGGAGATGATTTCATTGAAGTGTTTCCTTAGAAAAGCAGATCATTTAATAGGATGAAGAATTTCCTGTAATATTCTCTTTGAGCAGCAATTCTCACATGATGATGGATTGTTATGCTAGTGCCAGGAAATGGTTTTTAGGAGAAGGTTGCCGATCAGGAGATTTTAGAGAAAGCTGTTAAGCCAAGTTTTTGAGCTGTGGATTTGAAATAAAAGAAAGCTTAGAAAGAAAGACTAAAAGCCTTTCAACTTAATGCCATCTACAGCATCAAGCAAACCTGTTTCATTGCTGGCATTTTTATTTCTTCTGCAAATCTTTGTGTCTCCTGCCTTCTCATCCAGATTGTCTCATTTTCTCTTCTCTTTTCAATCAGTTTTAGTTAGGCTTAACAAAATGTTTCAGCTGGTACCTGCTATGTCTGTTTTATCTTTGGATTTTTCTGTGCCAATCACTGCAGTATAACCTATTCTAGTGCAATGCCTGTTGCTTTTGCTGTTGCTTCATCTACAGATTCTGAATAGCCATTTGCCATTTCTAATGAAATGGAGAGAATGGAATTCAATTCCAATAGTCTTTTCAAATAAAGATGCATCCTGATATTGCCATGGATTTTTTTTTTGTATCTGAGCAGTATGGGATATTCCCCTGGACTTTTCCACCTTAAGGTTTCTGTCATGTTTTTCTCTTCTTTCTAGATTAAGGCTCTCTGTGCATTCTTTGCTCAGTATAGAGCTAAAAGAAACTTTGAATTTAGTAGAAATGCTTGAGGCCTTCTCAGTAGACTCTTTTAGTGCTGTTTTTACCGAGGTAGTTTATCTAAACTGAGCCTAAGACCAGCTTAAATGTACTTGGGAACAAGTTCAAAGATTTCTGTCTTGCTTGGATTTAAAAATTTTATAATCCTGATGATTTGACGGCATTTTGAATTCCTGTCCTTTTGTTAGAATTGGCTAGGACTGTCCATCAGGTTAAAAATAAGCTTAGTGACTCTGTCCGCAAATTTTTGCTTGTCTTATTTAAAAAAAAATTGCATATTTATGCAAATTTGCGTGATGTATCTGTGTACATCTGCAGGATGTGTCTGTTAAGTGCAAGAAGTAGCAAGCTGACATCCAGCAGTATAGTAACAAAAGAATAACAGGTGGTGAACTTTTCCCTGCAACATTTATCTTGCCAGGGAATTAGAGTTCTGTTGTTCTAGTGTAGCAACACAGCTATAACACAGAATCATGGTTCTGGTACCATTTATGTGTGAATCCAAGTGTATTTGGGTCCTGTGAATGCTGACTCTAGTGCCCCTTGGGTGAGGACTTTTCTGTATGACATCCTGACTTTGCTGCTTTTGGTATGTCTCCTGTTTTTCTGGAAGGGGCCAGGGGTGTAAATACTGGCACTGATCCCCGAATTGTGCCTGCTGTGCTAAAATCTAAGGATCTGAATACTCACACTTAGTCCAGTCTGGGGTGTGGACTCTTAAACAGCTGGAGTGTGGAATCGTGAATTCTGGCTGTAGTGCTCTGGAGTGTAGATCCGGCTGGGAATGTGGTCCTGGAATTTGAATGTAACTTTTTTTAATATGAAAATTGAGAGGGAAAAAAAAAAAAATCTGGATTCACACCTTCTCTACAGCGTCCCCGTCCTCTGTCTGCCAGTGATGCTGAAGTTAAAAGCTCGATGCCCTTAGGCAGGGAAAAAGCAACAGGAAGGCATAGCAGCTCTGTGCTAGGCCTCACCATGGAGGAGGTAAGTAGGCTATTAAATAGCTTTAATTTACCTTGGCTTTCATGCAGTATGTGGGGTTTATTTGCTCAACAAAGAGTAAGTGCATGTATATGAAAAATGTGACAGAAGAAGTATGATTTTTGAAACAGAATTTGAGTTTTACTGCTGGTATTGCCCTTGCCTCCAATCATGCCAGGCAGGCATGTGCTTGAAGCAGTGATAGCCTCCTTCAGAATTTAAATGCAAGACAAAATTCCTTAAGGATAGCATATGTACCCAGTCCATTTGCAGGATTGAATAGTCTTGTTTTCTGAAACTCAGAGATTTTTGTAAGGTTCATTTTTCATTGTTATCTATTTTGCTGACTATTTTCTTTTTTTTTTTTTTTAATCAGATCAAAGTTCTTCGGCGAGTGAAAGAGGAAAATGAACGGAGAGGAGGCTTTGTCCGGATATTCCCCACCCCACTAACATGGGACCTTTATGGGTGAGAATAAAAATCAGATAGGATGGCACTGATGCTCTGTGTTGAGGGATATTTTGTGTTAGGTATCTGTAGATCAGCCATCCTGGCATTCAAAAAGATGTATTGAAAGTTTTGGCAGAGTTTATTTTAGTGTTGAAAATTCTTTTTTCTGATCCCTTGTTTTTATCAGCTGCTGCTTTGCATAGCTGCACCCCGTGGAAAGCTGTTGGACATTATTTCTGGTATTGCTTTTCTGTTAGAATAAAAGTGTCTTCCTTTCAGATTTTTGCTAACTACTTTTACGTCCTCAAGCTGCATACTGTGTAACCTTGTCATTAGGCCATAAACACCACATAGGACTCACTCATTATGAAAGTGATACTATATTACACTTCCCTCGGTTTGTTTTTCCAGTCTGTAATGTTTTCTCCACCTCTTACATCACCAGGAGCTTCAGCTGAGAAATGATAGCTCTCTTCCTTTCGTCTTTTCTGTTGTGGTACAGCATGTTGTCTGAATCCACTTCTGGGATGGTCTTTTAGAGATCATTTATTTCTGTATTGTGCTACCTTTCATTGTGTTTAGCTCTGTTTTGATAATCCTGTTTGGGTTTTTTTGTTTTTTTTTTTTCCTCTAGGTCTTTTCTAGAGCACAAGACATCAATGAACTACATGCTGGCTACACGTCTGTTTAAGGACAGGTAGAGAGCTTTTCTGTTTGGGAGAGAGGTAAAGGGCATGAACTGTACAAAAAGGATTGATTCCTCCCTTATCCAATGTTATAAACACAAGCCTGGGATTTATATGGGTGGTCATAATTGTGCATCTCTTCCCTAGTGTGCCAATGACCGTTGTTCATAGATTTGTGTTGCTCTTCTGAAACCAAGGGCAAAAAGGACAATACTCAAAAGACATGGGAATTGTCAGAGTACTAGTATTACTATAGACATGAAAAAACTTCAAACACTTAAGTTTCTCTATGAAGGGATTTTAGGTGGTCCTGGCTTACCTATTGTTTCAAATTTCAAACCACATTAAAGCTTGTCTTCATGTAAAGTAAGCCCTGAAATTGACTTCTCCAGTGTTTTAGTATCCCTATCTGCAGTATGATTTGATGGTTCTTTTTCTGGGTTGTGGTTGGGTGGAAATGACAGTTCATGCCACTAGCTGAGCTTCCACTGGGAGTTGTATGCAGTTGTCTTTCACTGTATGTTTAATGCCCTTCCTTCTCAACAGTTCTTGTGCAAATTTGAGATCCACTATGAAGTAACTTCCAAGTAAAGACAGGGTGGCTGAGAGACAGTATTTACAGAAGCTCTTCCTGCATCAGTGCTGTATAATTTTTCTCTCTGTGTACGTTCAGGGATGTGTCTAAAGAGTAGTTCTAAATGATGCCTTCTCCAGCTTAAACCAGACAAATGCAAGCATCAATTGTAGTACAGCTGCTTAGGTCTCCTCTTTTGGAGCCCTTTTTTTTTTCTGCTTTCAGATAGAACTCACAAGTAATTCTGTAAATATTGTGGAAGACTATGGAGGCTTTTTAATCAAGGCTGATCCAGTATGGAGGGTAATTTGTGACCTTTTTCTCTTTGTAGAGGCAAGATGAAAAGAGAGTTCATCACTGGGAGATCCCGGTAAATAGCTTCTTAATTTAATAATTTGTGCTTTGTAGGATTTATTCTAAATTTAGATTTCCACAGCTTCATCTTCCAAGTTGTGAGTCAACACCTTTTCTACCTTAAATCCATGAAAATAATTTTAGAAACATAAATACAGTGAGAAAAGAACATACCCACATGTGAAGAGCTCACGTTTTCATTGGACCTTAAAATTTCTCCTCATAGGCTTCTCACTTTGGTATTCCTGCCATGGAATAAGCATCATCATTCAGCTCTCTCAAAAGATCTTGTAATGCATGAAGGTTTTGGACTTCATACACTCATATATTCACTTTGTTAGATCTAAAAAGATAAATGAAACGATAAGAATTTTCTGTGCTTGTTTCCACATATCATAGAGAGCACTTTTCTGGATCTTTGTGCACTGGCAGAAAGTTGTTACTTTTGTATGTTTTCCTTAAGGAATCTGGCAGGGCTCCTCATCCCTTAAGTAGAACTTGGAGCAAGTTTGACATTTTCCACTTTTATTATGTTAAGATTCTTATATCTGCTCAGTGAAGAACAAGCTATGTACATAAATGGTTCGGACAACTGGATTGGTGTCCATGTGCTCTCTTTCCATTCCCCTTTGTTGTTTTGTACTCTTGCAATTTCCTCTATTAATTGTGCCCTGAGCTGTTGCATGATGGGCAGATGCTGCTCAGTCATGAAAGTGTGATACTAGGTGAGTGTGTCTTGGGGCTTTGAGAGATGATGTGAAGTACATATAAGACTCTCTTCAAACATTTATAGGCTTAAGGAGAGCAGAGTTAGACTGATGGTAAATATTTCTTCCTGTATCAGGAAGAATGTTTCTTGAAGAAATTTGATCTACTAGGTCTCTTGTATCATCAGGGAGAGAAGGACAAAGGGAGACTGAGGGATATCTCTGTACTGTGCTTCCCAGAGCAGGTCTTAATGGAAGGCCAGATATGAGGATGGAAGCTGTGGACTCTCATGCTCTCTTTTATGAGAGAAAGCTTGTTTCACTGGAGTTACGGAAGCGTCGTCGATGTCATGGCAAGGCTAGAGCAGCACAGAGAAGATCATCAGGTATGCATGGCTAGAGTTTTAGATGAGCAGCTAGTCAAAAACAAGCAAGCATAGGACTCTTTTGTTTGAAATGGAGTTGTGTGAATGGAGTTGTTCTGGTTTCAAATGTTAATAGTTTTCACTTCATTCCATTTCTGGGCTTCTTGTTTGTTTAGTGCCTTGAATTTCTTTCTCACCTTTCCACACCCCCATGTATATGATTAAAGGTAATCAGTGTTTGCTTGGAAATGAGCTCGTGATTGCATTTTGGGTAAAGAACTCAACAGTATGTGTGCCTCTGTAATTCTTCAGCTTTTCAGAGAAAGATTGGACCTTTCAGATTGTTTCTCCTAGACAGCTGTGACTCTAAGCTGTTGGGAAGAGAAATCTTTCTCCAGACTGAAGTTGGAAACTTAAAATGGTACAAAGGTGAATGATCCCCACAAGTGACTGTTCCTGGAGCCTTTATCTAAACTCTTTCTAATAGCTCTGTGATACTGACTGCAATAGGAGAGCTTGTATGTTATAAGATGGTTTTTTGCTGCTATGTTAAGGTGTATGATCTTTATTGGCACATGTGGAAGTTTAGATTTTGTAGCTGTATTTGACTCACAACATACAAAAATGTGTGTGTATATATATCAAGTATGGGTTTATATATGTCACTATATATATATATATGTAAGAATCAGCATAAAATATAGGAAAATGTCTTTGCCTCTGATTTTGTGTGGGCATTTTTTTTCATTTGTAAGGTTAAAACAAGAATCTTGGTCTGTATACTGTAGTATTGGGAAAATGGGCTTCTCAAAACTGTTTGATGCACAAGCAGAAAGACAGAATAATATATAGAACAGTCATGCTTAAGATGCTATTCTAAAATGGTGGTGTTCTGTCCTAGCAGAAAAGAGTTTAGGGGTAAACCAAAGGGTATAAATAGTAGAACAGTCCTCTCCACTTTTTTTTTTCTTAACCAGCATAAGTGATTTCTCCTCTACTACAGGCACATCAGAACCAACAAAGCTGTCCCTCAAGTCAGACATGGAAGGTGAGGAGGAAGAGGAGATGGATGGAGGTGAAGATGAAGAGGTAGATAGAAGTGTTTGCTCTCTTTCGGACACCCAGGTGAAAAACAAGCCAAAGCTCTCTGACTCAGTGAAAACTACTTGTAAGGAGAGGTTACCAAAAAAACCTGACAGGAAAACTGGAGATGGAGCAGAGCTGTTTCTGCAAAAACCAGACTCAGAATCTCAGTTTAACTTGCTTCAGATTCTTCAAAAGCATGGAAACTTGAGGTGAGAGCTTTCTGCATATTGCCTCTAGTTTTGACTTGAAGCTAATATGAGTTAAACTATGGAGGATGCACGTTATGAGTGTGAGGAGATAAGAAGACCCTAGAAAAGGGGCCTGGATTTTTGTCTAACTGTGGGCTGCCTTGACATCTTGTTGGCACAGAAGGGAGACTATTGCCAAGTCTGACAGTTTACCTAAATGCCTGACCTTCTGGATCAGTGTAAAGCATGGCCTATAGTTTCCATTGCAGTTCTTTAATCTGATGGTGTAAGCTGTTCGTTGTCAGCTCAGGCTTCTAAAATGCCTCTTTGCCTTAATGCAGGATACCTGCTACTGAATTCTAAATTTTTTCTTCTCATTCTTTGCATTTGCCAAGAAGTGGTTATAAACATACGTTAAATTATCCAAGAAGGGTTGGATAGGAATATCTCAGTGCTGTCTCTCCATAAAATTAGTTTTCTTGTTTTATCTCGTTTTCTCGAATTTTACCTCTGGTAATAATCTTTGCTCAAGGTCATCACCTTCTGAGAGCAAGATTAGGAGGTAGTTTGAGAGTTACAAATTTCTGAAACATTTCACTGCATGTTGTTGAGTATGGCTGCAGAACAGAGTATGTTCTGATGCGTGACTCTGTTTCTTGGAAAAAAGAGATGTGCTGGAGGAGATTCTATAGAAAAACACCAAGAAGCGTCTTAATCAGATGTTTCAAAGCATGATCCTCCCCTTGGATGTGGGTAGCAAAACTGTCTAATTGCAGAAAGTGCAAAAAGAAAGCATGATCATGTATATCTGTGTAGGAAGACTTTGCATCTCCTACACAAGAAGCAGCATTATGGTTTCTGTGAAAAATGTCCCAAGGTATAGAAAATGTTTCTTGTTGCTTCCTTAGTTTAGTTTCTGCAAGAAATTATGGCTTATTCAATGGCTTTGGGGTTTGTTCTGATGTCTAATTGTGTGTAGTGGTTTTGGTTCAAAATATTCATTACTTACTTGTTTTCCTTCTGTGAGATAAAGAATTAGGAGAAAAGCAAAACAGGCACAAACCTTAAACAGTTGCAGTACAATGAAAGAGTTTTATTACTAATAGAATTAAAAGTAAAGAGACAATAACAAAACAAAATTAAAGCAAATCCCCCCCCCCCCCCCTCCAGCCAGCACTTCTCTCCTTTTACTTAGCTCACACAAGGGATAACAGAACATGCGATGTTAGTCAGTGTTCCAGTTCTTGAAAAGTCTCTCTCTTATGCTTAAGGGAAAAAAGGGTTTTTCCTTCAGTTGCACGTGGTTCCCAAACTGCCACCAACAGCAGATCCGCCCGGAAACAAACAATCTGCTGTGTGTAGAACATCTCTCCCATGAAAAATCTCACAGTTCCTTCACACTGCAAAACATGGGCCATCACATGGGGTTATTCATCTTTTTAAGGATAAGTTCTTTTGGCCTGCACACAAAGGCTCTTCTTCGCCACAAGTCTCTAACAGCCTCTTGCTACTATAAAGCCTGGCATTGGCATTCTTCACAATCTTCACAGGCACACGAAGATACTCCATCCCCCCATGTTCTTCAAATGGATTAAAGAGACAAACAGTTTGTGGTATTACAATTTCTTACCACGGCATGCAAGAAGGTTTCTTTTAAGCTGCCCGCCAGAATCGTGGCACCGCCCTCTTTTCTCCCAGTCGCCATGCTCAGCTCCGTCCCATGTGACTCACTTCTCTTTCTCTCTGACTGACACCGCCATGCTGAAGAGTGTTCTTGTTCAGCCTTTACGGTGGGGAAAGCCTCGCTCCCTTTGTGCTGCTGGCTGCGTGGTGTCTTCTTCAGTTCAGCACGAAGTGTGCTGGCTGCAGACAGGAGGCTCTGCCGGCTCCCGTTGACTCCGCCGGCTCCACGTGGAGAGGAGAGGGACCCGCCGGTCCCCAGAAGCCGCGCTGGATGGGTTTAGCTGTGAGCAGTCCATGGCTGGTTTTAGCTGCCTGTGGCTCTGAGGCAGTCCCCCCCCAGCCACCCAGGGTCCGTGCCACAGCGTGGGGAAAGGGGGAAAAGGGCAGTGGCCCCGGCCCAGCCCGGCGGGGCCGGGAGGCTCCGGAGCCCCCACCTCCCAGCAGGCGAGCTCCGACCAAAAGGGGAAGTCCCGCCTTTCTGTGCGGTTTAAATATGTAAATTGTGAGAAGCGTAATTGGTCTTAAAGACTGTCCATCAACTCAGGGTCAACCCAATACATTCCACCCCTCGCTTCTTAAAATTTACATATCCAAAAATTACTTAAAATAGCAAAACCAGAGATAAAAGAAAACAAATTACATAAACCTCCACCCCTAGAATATTTACCACTTCTACAAAGTAAATTTCTTCTATTATTCTTCTTAATTTTATAACTTTATACTTGCTCTGCTTATTATTTTCTCCTAATTAATCTTCATCTCACAGTGCCCATTAATTGCCCGCATTCTCCACCATTTAATGTAGCGGGTTGAGTTCGAAACCAGGCAGAAACACCAATTAAATGTAGTGGTTTTGGTTCAAAATATTCATTACTTACTTGTTTTCCTTCTGTGAGATAAAGAATTAGGAGAAAAGCAAAACAGGCACAAACCTTAAACAGTTGCAGTACAATGAAAGAGTTTTATTACTAATAGAATTAAAAGTAAAGAGACAATAACAAAACAAAATTAAAGCAAATCCCCCCCCCCCCCTCCAGCCAGCACTTCTCTCCTTTTACTTAGCTCACACAAGGGATAACAGAACATGCGATGTTAGTCAGTGTTCCAGTTCTTGAAAAGTCTCTCTCTTATGCTTAAGGGAAAAAAGGGTTTTTCCTTCAGTTGCACGTGGTTCCCAAACTGCCACCAACAGCAGATCCGCCCGGAAACAAACAATCTGCTGTGTGTAGAACATCTCTCCCATGAAAAATCTCACAGTTCCTTCACACTGCAAAACATGGGCCATCACATGGGGTTATTCATCTTTTTAAGGATAAGTTCTTTTGGCCTGCACACAAAGGCTCTTCTTCGCCACAAGTCTCTAACAGCCTCTTGCTACTATAAAGCCTGGCATTGGCATTCTTCACAATCTTCACAGGCACACGAAGATACTCCATCCCCCCATGTTCTTCAAATGGATTAAAGAGACAAACAGTTTGTGGTATTACAATTTCTTACCACGGCATGCAAGAAGGTTTCTTTTAAGCTGCCCGCCAGAATCGTGGCACCGCCCTCTTTTCTCCCAGTCGCCATGCTCAGCTCCGTCCCATGTGACTCACTTCTCTTTCTCTCTGACTGACACCGCCATGCTGAAGAGTGTTCTTGTTCGGGCTTTACGGTGGGGAAAGCCTCGCTCCCTTTGTGCTGCTGGCTGCGTGGTGTCTTCTTCAGTTCAGCACGAAGTGTGCTGGCTGCAGACAGGAGGCTCTGCCGGCTCCCGTTGACTCCGCCGGCTCCACGTGGAGAGGAGAGGGACCCGCCGGTCCCCAGAAGCCGCGCTGGATGGGTTTAGCTGTGAGCAGTCCATGGCTGGTTTTAGCTGCCTGTGGCTCTGAGGCAGTCCCCCCCCAGCCACCCAGGGTCCGTGCCACAGCGTGGGGAAAGGGGGAAAAGGGCAGTGGCCCCGGCCCGGCCCGGCGGGGCCGGGAGGCTCCGGAGCCCCCACCTCCCAGCAGGCGAGCTCCGACCAAAAGGGGAAGTCCCGCCTTTCTGTGCGGTTTAAATATGTAAATTGTGAGAAGCGTAATTGGTCTTAAAGACTGTCCATCAACTCAGGGTCAATCCAATACATTGTGGCAAGGACATTTGCTGCTGTGGCAGGGAAGATTCTGAATCCTCTTTTGAGGATAAACATAGCAATGCTGTGTCTATATCTACGTATATATAGAACTGACTCCTGCCAAGAACATAAGCTCTGTCTGATGTTCCTGGCAGAATCTTGCTCAGCACCCAGCACTGTTGGGATTCCCCACAGAAGGGTATAAGGCTTGTGGTGACCTCATGTTCCAAGATTGTGCTGGGCTTGGCCCCATCTGATCTGTCATTGATGTAAGCTTTGCTTATGGGCTCAACAGGCAGAGGAGCTGAAGTAATAGAATTTTCATCCGAGAGAAACCAGGCCCATTCTAGTCAGTTGTTGTAGGTTGTAGGACTTCTCTCTCCTTTAGTCAGCCTGATGAGGAAATATCTGCCTTCTACACATTGGGTGTTACTGGTGAAGAGGTGATACTCAAAGGAAACTTGTTCCCCCAACTGTGCCATTCCCAAGGAAGTAAAACGAAAAGGAAGTTGCTTGTTCCTGCATTTAAGGCCTCAGGTTTCAATATCCCCCACACCAAAGGAGAAGCAGTGTTAAACAAAGACCTCTTTAGTTTTTAGTCCTAGAACTATCAGGTGCAGGCCAAGACCTGTATTATTGTGCTGGTGTTGATAATGGGGGCTCCTTAACTTCTACCAGCACAAATCTTGAACTGGTCATGAGATGTTTTAATTGCACCTAAACCAAATGTGACAGCTAGAGAGCTGAGGTGAGAGCCTTTTCTGATACATGGTGGCCTGAAGTAAAGAGTATTAGTTCTCAGCTAGGATTCAGAGAGTTCTCCCAATGTTCCACACATGTGGAAAGAAAAGGTAGGCATAGTGACTAGTAGCATACAGAGGTCAGAGATGTTGCAAGGCCTGCTGTGCATTCTGGAGTTCCCTGAAGTTCCTGGAAGACAGAGCTTGTAACCAGGTATTTTCATCATGTTTTAGTTGCTGCAGTACAGCTATTTACAGAGAATGTTAGCTTGAGACTCTTGTGAACTTGTCATTGGCTTAGCCCCTCTTTGGTCCTATGTGACCTTACAGAATCAGCAAAAGGTGATGAGTAAGCTGATACATGGATACTTCTAATGTATTTTATTTGAACTTCAATTCTTGCCTGAATTGATGCATTGATCTCTATTAAGTGCTGCTGTGGTGTGATTTCTGTGTAACACTGTAACATAGTGTTCCTGAAATTTACAGAACCATAAACCAGAAAGACTTAATTCCTGCACAGAGTTTTTAATAGCATTTCAGGGTCTCATACATGGAGTCATAAGGACCGTATAAGTACCTGAGAATATTCATAAGAAGCAGAGAACAAGTAGAAAAAATATGGTGAAGTTCTTCAGGAATCAGTCTGAGGCTGATACTAATAATCAATTCAAGAATGACACAAAATATACAAATGTGCTAATGAAATTTGCTAATGGGAAATATTTGGGAGTTATTACCATGAGACCAAAGTAGTGGACTAAATATGACTGGGTGACTTTGAGGGTATAAATACTATAACTAGGTTGAAATTCAGTAGCACAAAGTGCAAGGGGATGTTTATAAGAACTAATAATTTACAGCAGAAGTTCTGTCTGCTGGGTGTACATCAACTGGAAATTAATTATGAGGAAAAATATCTTGCTTGCTGGTTGATCACAGGAAGTTTACGAAGCTCTAGCTCATTGCATACATGAAAACACCAAATGTGTTCCAGGGTTTATCCCTTGACATACTTCTGAGACTTGATGTGGAGTATTGTACACAGACACTATCACCCGCGTTCATGGAAGGCAAACTGTGAGTGGAACACAGGTGGAGGTGAGCTGCTGGTCTCATCATGGCAGATGTGAATAGTTCACACCAATAAAATGAAAGCTATGAAAGGATGTAACTCTGTTAATAAAGACATTCAAGGTGGGAGACCCATCAGGGATTAAATTTAAGATACAGGACAGTGTTGGAAAAAGAAAAAGCAATTACAAACTTCTCCAGAGTGAAGCTGGGCTGGGTAGTAAGAGGAGGTTCCTATTTATTAGAACAGTAAGTTCTGAAGTAATATTTCAGGAAAGTAATGGGTTCAAAACTGTAGTTTGTTTTAAGATGAAACTTAAAATTTTACAGAACATACTAGGACACTTGCTGTGATAGAAAGGGAAATCTCTTGCTGACACTAAAGCCAATCTGCTGCTATATCCTTATGAAAAGTTTCTTGCAACTATAGGGAAAACTATGAGGAGGAGCAGAGACTGGGAGAGCAGAATGTTTGAGGATAGGGTCTAGACCAAGGGGACAATGAACAGAACTAGGCAAAGAGTTCAGCAATTTCTCTCACAACAGATGCATATACTAAAGTGACTGCCATTGTGAGGGAATGAGAAGCTATGTGTTCCTCCCAGTCCTCTCCTCGGTTCATGCTTACAGCTTCCCAACATGTTCAGCCAGCTGCACAGCAGATTTTGCTGATGTTCCTTCATTCCTCAGTGGTGCCTTGCTCAATGAAATTTGGCTTGTATCCCTGAGCCAGCAGGGAAAGAGCTCACTTTCACAGATTTAATTCTTTCATTTCCAATGGGAATTACAGGGCCTTTGTTATAACTCTGGCACTAGTATCAAGCCCTTTGTTTATTTTATGGTCTGTTGTTGTGGTGTTCAAAATGTTTGTGAAAACAGAGGCCCTGTAGAGCCTTGAATTTGTTTTAAAAATACACAGTTTTGCTGATGTCCATGTTACTGGCTTTTAGAGGGAGTAACTAAGGCTGTAAAAGGCAGGAAGAACATTCCATTTTTAGAAATTATGTTAGAGAGTGTCTACTATCTTTTGTACCTCCTGCAATACCTACCCCATCTTCAGAAGTGAAGGTCTGCTTGAAAATGCTGGTGGGGTGAAGAGGTCCTCCTTTCTTTGAGCTTCAACATTAGTGTGCTTAGGAAGTCCCTGCTGACTGTGCATTGGTTCATAAGCTGTGCCTGACTGCTGTAACTCTTCCCATTCCTATTCTAAAGATAGCTGATTGATTCTTTTTGTCCACAGCAAAGTACAAGCTCGTACAGCTTTCTCTGCCTACCTACAGCATGTTCAACTCCGACTGATGAAGGATGCTGGCCAACAGATCCAGAATCCTTCCTGGGCTGCCAAAGAGGGTGAGCAAATGGTAAGAGGCTTCATGTTGGCCAGACTGAGAAGTCGAGTTGAAATCTACCTTGAGAGTTTTGAGGTCAATTCCCCTCCTTGCAAGTACAGAAGTCCAACTGAGATGATGGTTGCTCTTCTTTGTCTAGCTACTAGTGCTGCATTTTTAATATACAGGTGAGGTAGGACTGCTGACTGACCTCAGAGCATAGACAGACAGCTCTTAATGACTAGAGTGTTGTTGACATTCAAGCTGCTCACATCTCTTGTTACTTCTCCTTCACTGATTTCTGAGCTTACCTGCTCTTGAATTCTTCTCTAGAAGATTCTTTAAGATTATTTGTCAGGATCTGGTTTCTGCTGCATTAAACAAAGCATTCATTTACTCAAACAGAACTGGTAGCCAGTTAAGCTTTTTCTCTTATGTACTGTTGTAATATATCCAGACATCTGCATTTATGAATCTTACTTGCATTCTAGGTAGAGGAAATTAAAGTAAAAGCCACTGAGAAGAGAAAGTAAAAGTGATGGATTTTTCTAGGCAGTATTTTAAAGTCCTGTGTTTGATATGCATGCATTTTAAAAAGCTCAGCAAGCCCAGATCCCTTAATAAACTTTCCTAAAAGATCTTTGTACAGTAGACTCTTGAGCTTTCTGCATATATTCTCACTGAGTGTGTGTTGCAGGGAAACAGCCAATGCAGTTCAGAGATAAAATTGTGTGTCAAGAATAATCATTCAGCTCAGTGGAAAATGTTACCTCTGCTCTTTCCAAGTGGAAATTAAAACGGGCTTTTTCAGAGTCACTTTGTCTGCTGTACTGTGAAGAATAATGTTTAAAATAACAGATCAAACCAGCCTGGAGTAATGGCAGTGAGAGGCGAGCTGTGAAATCCAATAGTTTGGCTGTGAGGCTTCTCATTTATGCATTAGCAGAGCTCCTAAGCAAAAGCAAATCCAGAGGTGAGACACAGAAAGGGTTCAAAATACTCACAGGATGTATCTTGCCTTAGGATCTGCTTTGCCATATGTTTCCTCCACCAGAGGTCAAACAGACATGGTGAGGGACTGGAATTACATGGCTGTAGATGTAGTCGTCTATTGCTGTGAAGAGGGTATGGCAATAGTATTGTACTAGTTTGAAAGCAAACCAGTGAGAGACTTGAAATCAGAACTACAATTTAATAGGAAAATTAAAAATAAATGCAGTAGTACAGAAGCACTGACAGTCAGAATACAACCTGACACCCTGTCTGGCAGGGTGGCGGTACCAGTCCGATTAGGTGGTGGCTGCAGTCCTCCTGAAGTGATAGATGTGGTTCTGTTGAAGGGGTGATCCTGTAGAAGGGTCTGGTCTTCCTCTAAGGCCCCAGTAGTGGTTATGTAGCTCTTCTCCTCTGGGAACCCAGTAGGTAAGGGCCGAGTGTGGTGTCCCAAACCTCAGATTATACCCAGGCAGGAATGCTTGGTTCCTCCCTCTGGGCGGAGCATCTCACATTGGGATAATGTAATTTTATGAGTCATGCAGTGAGGGTGGATGGCCCATTAACAGAAGATAGCCCCCAGAGGGAGTTATCAGGGATGTGTCATGGAAGAGATAAAGAACACTGCCCCACCTGGTTTTAACAGATGGTGATAGAATACATACTTCTGGTTACATCTTACATTGTAACCTAAGGCAAGTATATATATGGAAAATGCTGAAATGGGGTTGCCCACTGTAGTGGAGATACCTGACCAGGGTCCCCTTTCCTGTGGTAGTGCTAAATGAGTTTTATGTCAGTGCACTTTATCACAGGCCTTCTTTAACACATTGCAGGTAGGTTTTTGGGATCATTCTCCTAAGATACTGGATTTTACAGGTTATTCTGTGTCGCTGCTTTTTGCTGATTGGTTATTTTTTTCCTTTTTCTGCCATGCTTTTGAGACAAACACTTCTCAAGTGTTCAAAATTCTGACCCATGTCAGGCAAGATGCACCACTTTTTTCTCCTCCACATTGGATTTATAGGGCTGTATTAAAAGTGCACATTGCAGAATGCTTTTGCCTGCCAGTTTCAGCTTGTTTTCTCAGGGCAATATGTTTAGTTCCTGCCAGTCCTTAGCTGCTGTAGTATCTCTATTCTCTTTTCCCCACGTCTTGCAGATAGTGCGTTGTTAACTCCATCTCTCTTGCTTGCAGGAGCTTGTCATCCGCTTTCTGAAGCGAGCTGCCAGCAACCTTTGTCAGTCCTTGAGGCTGCTGATCCCCAGCCGTCATTTAGGACTAACCGATCGTCGTCGTATCCTGGCTCGCCAGCTGGGCGAGTTCATCATCTGTTATAACAAGGTGACGAATTCTTTTTTTGATTCTTCTTTTGGTTTCTCTTTTCCTCTTACAAAGTATCTCAAGCAGGCTGTTTCAAAGGTACTGTTCTGTTATTTATATGGTCTGCTTGCAGCTGTACATCCAATAATGGTACTTTGTTGAAATTGTCAGATAGGCAACAACATTATTACATAATATATGCAGGCCAGTAATTATGTGCATAAAAAGAAGTGCTGAAATGAAGTAGAATTTAACTGGCAGTTTGCTTTTTCTTTGCCTTGTCTTTGATTCTAGTGCTTTGTAATGCCTGTTCCCACTTCTTGTTTTTATGGTGCTTCTTTGAAGTTATTTTTATACGGAATAGCATGAGATACGTATTTTACTATTTGCTTGGTATACTGAGGCATTGCTACATATCTGTAGTAAGGTACTCTGCATGCTCAGTGTTAAGGAGATGTAGATCCTAATTTAAATAATTTTCACATCTTTAGATGTAGAAGGTAGTGTTCTTAGCATAGTGGTTTCAACCTAATCTTCTATTTACTTATTTGGCAAGGACAGCTTCCCCTTTCCTTTGCCCGCTAGCATTTCTTTAGTGCTAGAACAAGGGTAATTGAAATTTAGCTTTCAGAGGCTGCTGCACAGAGGCCTCCAAGCTTCTACTCTTTAGGAGAGGATGCTCACTTACATTACCTTGTCAGAACTGACATCTGGTAACCTGATCTGTCTAAGCAAGGTTGGTATTGAACCAAATCTGTTCCAGGGAGTGCCTTGTATGCCTAATGCTCGCTGAATTACTGTGTTAGGAGTAACCACAAAACACTTGGGTGGTTCTGTGGTGAGTGAAGAATGCAGCTGCTTTGGATATAATTTCCACTCAAATTGTATTCAAACATTAGGATTTTCTGCTAACGCTTGAGTAAATTCACAAAATAAAGCTGTGTAACTGGTAATAAATCAGTGCATAAACATATTTTCTCAGTTAAAACAAGTGAGAACATATCACTTGAGGTTTCAGGGTCTAGATGTTTAAGCCCTTGAGAGACTGTTAGGCTGTGACTTTTTTTGATTTCTGTTTCCAACGTATAGACTTCTTTCATTGACTTGTAACTTCAGATTTAATAGGGACTGCTACTAGCTTTATGTATTATCTATAATGACACAGAAAAGGAGAATACAGCTCCAGAAAATTAAGTAAAAGAGATCACGTATTATCCAGACCTTTACTTAAGTAGTAAAGGGGAAAGATGTCCCAAACTGGCTTTTTCTTCTCTGTCTTGAATTATGTTTCAAAAGATGTATCTGACCCCTTTGTCCTGGGAATGCTCAGGCTACCAGCAGGAAGAAATGATGTGGAGGTCAAGTCTGGTCAGATAAAGCTTTTAAGCTGGTACGGGTATTGCAGACAGGCCTGAAGGTTTTTTTAATGAACAAAAAAGTTTGTATCAATCCAACCTCTAGTGCCAACCAGTTCTACTGGTGTAAAATAGATCATTTATATCTGAAAACTTGCTCAGATTTTCACACACAAAGGCTTACCATTTATTCCAGTATATTTCAGTGTATAAACATGTTTGCCACAGGCGGTACTATTTTACTTTCTTAGTTTTTGCTGAAGCAGTGTGGTTTTGGTATGTGTATAAGCCTCAGCAATTTGCTGCTTGACAAGCTCAAGAGAACTACTAGTTTATACTAGAAAATCTGTTGATTTTTCACAGACATCCTTCAGTTTCTTTAAGATTAATTTTATATTTTTTTCCTCCTTTCTTCTATCTGTCTGCTTCTGGGACAAATGCGCAAATAAAAGCTGTTTGGAGGAACTCTGTGACAGAAACAACGAAAGTGGAGAGGGGACTTAATATCTATTAAGAATGATTTTAATTTTTTTTCCCTTCCGTACTTCCTTATGTTCCAGCAAAGAGTGTAGTTGAAGGAACAGCACACATTTTTGAAGACTTGACCTTTTCCCAGCGAATCAATTGTGTCAGGTGGAGGAATGAAGAGTTTAGTGTATGCTTAGGATGCTGTCTCTGGGGCTCTCCATATTTATTCATGTTGTTGCACATAGCGATGTTTTTCTTTTCTTAGGTCCCATGATTTTTGTATTCTGGGAGCTGTAGCTATGCCATGGAACATAGAGACACTTACTGATACTGCTTATTAACAGGAAACAGAGCAGATGGTCCAGAAACAATCAAAAAAGAAACAGGAAGAGGAGGAGGAAGGAGTGAATCCTGAAAGTTTTCAGAACTTCATTGCCACAGCAAGGTAGGCGTAGATTTTATTCCCTTTGATAAACAATCTCTCAGCCTTGAAGGTGATGGCATTGTTCTAAAGATGATTTGATTGATCTAAGGCCTCTAGATACCTTTATTGACTGTAGGACCTGTTCCTGCTGAGGGACAGAGAGCTTGTCTTCTCTTGTCTTTCTGCCAGCAACCAAACACTTGTAACATCAGCATCTGGTGCCTAGAGAACATAAAATAGATGTTTTGACCATTAAGTAACTTCCCGAAGGACAGCAGTGGTTGCCCTGGCCTGTATAAATTTCAAACTGCTGCTGGTGAGTTAATGGTCTCCTTTCCTGTGATGCTGGAGCAAATAAGGCAGTACTTCAGAAGCAGAATGAAACTAGAGCTGCTGCTCAGATGATCTTGAGCTGCTGTGGTTGAACAGTTGTTATAGGTCTGACTCAAGTTTCTGCTCTCAGAAACAAATCTCATGCTTGCTGCCTCTCTTCAGGAATTTTCCAGGTCTGGATTTTCTGAGATGAGTGAGGAAGGGAGTTAGGCCTCTTATTTGACCTGCTAAAGCAGTTCAAGCAGTTACTTTCACAATGAAAAAACAGCATTTCCTGTCACTGTGCTTTATCTGCTTTAAACTTAAAAGAGTCTGGTAAGAAACATATTTTGAAAATAGTTAAGTATTCCTTAGGGCCTGTAGCATTGTATGAAAAACAATGGTATTATAACTATCTGACTATGGAGAGGTCTGAAATGATTCAGTGAACCACAATTAAAGTCTCTGATTCTTGAGCACAAAAAGCAGTTCCTCTTGACTCCATTCTTTGGAGAGTGGAGTGACATGCCTATATGGGGAGGAACCCCTGTCAATATCAGGACAGAGCTTACCTGCCTTTTTAATGCCCATCTTCTTTTTTCTGTGAGGATTGATGGTCACTACTTCTTTTTCATGACCACTTATTAAACTGTTCTTTCTTTTTCTCAGTTTGGATAGCACTTACAGTGAATGATTAGAAGTGGATTGTAGCTGAGGCATCCTAACTAAGTTCAGGTGGTTTCACAGTCTGTCTTGATACATACTTATGAAAAGAAGTATTTTGCCTTCTACTAAAATAATTGATGGAGTCATTACTGCAACAGCTTTACAGGATTGCAGAAAAATCTTCAGATAAAGATGTCTGACTACCATACACCATAGGATCTATGGCTCTTGCTAGAAATACATATTACATGGGACCATGGCATGCTTTTGGTTCTCTGACCGTTCTGGCCACTAAAATGCCTGTTCTGTCCTAGGCAGGTAATTTTCCTTTTTGCCAGAAGTGTTAAGAGATAGCTGTATGGAACAGAACTGCAAATTCTTCTATTTTCATGTGATTGGCTACCATGCCATCATGGCCTGATGCGGTCTAGGCTGGGGCTGGAGATTTTTGCTGGATTGTTTGACTGAGTGATATAGAATGGTTTGCCAAGGATCAGACAATTTCTAGTGATGATCTTTCTGCTTCTCATGAAGTATCAGGTATGTTTGAAACTCTGATGTCTGACACTTGGCCTTGTGCCTCAAGCTTAAAGCAGTGAGCAAGTAATTTGGAGCCGAGCAAAGGGGATAGATTTCCACTTTGAGTATTCATTCTGCAGTACAGTGAATGCAACAGTGGAGAAAATGGGTAATAAATATTGCTTCTTAATTGAGATTGTCTCAACTCTCTAACTTTGATATCACGTGGATGTCATTGTGTTTAGTTATACATATGCTATGACCATTGATTCTAAACATCCTCAGTGCATTGTAAAAGCACATACATACTGGTAAATTAATTTAAAAGCTTAAACCACCTTTCCACCAGCAACTTCTCATTCTTATATTTCCTCTTCCCTTGTATTCTGGGAGAAAAAGTGAAGTTTGGGTCTTCAGGGCATGCTGCAAACTTCAGTGTATCAGCTTTAGACATGGCTTTTACCAAATCTTAGGCTAGCTAATACTAATTACAATTGTGATATGCACAGGATGTTTTGAAAGATTCTAACTGCTGCTAATCTCTGCTCCTGTGTTAACATTTCCTTGTAGCATTGCTGGCACTATACTACTTACTTTGGTGTTTGCCATGCCATACAGCCACTCACTGATGCTGAGGCAACATGATAAAGAAAAAGGAAAGCACGTTAGATACCAAACAACTGGAATTACAGCTTGCACAAGCTCTAATAAGAATGGCCAAGTAGCTGATACTGTTTTGGGACCAATAGATGTTTAGGATATTGGGGCTGTTCCACTTTGTCATTGTAAAGAAAATGAGAAACATGCAAGTTTTGTGAGTTTCACCAAAATTTTGACTGTTCTGGTTGTAGCACAGTTTTGGCTAATTAACAAGGTTTTGCCTTCTTTTCTCTTTTCCCTGTGCTGCTGAATAGAAACTACTAATGGTGACTATAAAACAGAGGCTGAGCTGAGTTCTCTCATGAGAAAATAGCTGCTTATTCTAAAGAGCACCTGGAGAAGATTCACAAATTTAGCTGTGAAGGGAATCTCTCATGTTCAGCTGATCTCCCCAGATGTGTTTGGAGTGTTCACTTGCTCTTTATTTATCCTGGGAAGGCTCCTGAATGCCTTGAATTTTCTATTGCATAAGAACATGGTGTTTTAGTGGGAGTCTCAGGTTTAACCAGGGCATGTTGCCTTCCTTCTGCTCTTACCCTGTAGAACTGAGCAAATCATTAGCTTGTCTAGTGTAACCTTTTTTTTTTCCCCACTGCCCTCTTCAGTTTCCTTATTGTTTCTTGTCTTTGATTGTTACATGAATGCAGAAAAGCTTAGTGTCTTTACTCTACATCCATTCTTCTCTCCCTATTGCAGTGAAAGTGACCTGGAGGAAGTACTGACATTTTACACACACCAGAACAAATCAGCAAGTGTCTTCCTAGGAACAAAATCCACAAGCACAAAACACAGCAACAACAGTCACCAGTCAGAGAAACAGCCCCAAGGTGGTAAGTTTTGCAGGCAGTTCTGAGATGATGTTGCCCAGACAAACCTAGTTTAACTTAAGTCTATGAAAAGAGAACAACCCCTCCACAATGTTACTCAGGTTTCTTGAGGTTGCGTATAATTTTTTTTTTCTTTTTTTTACTCAGTCTTATGTGAAGACCAGAGTAACTTCACTCCTACTTTCTTTGCCTGAAGTGAAATGGGTTGAACCTAGACTGGCATTTATAAGGAACTAGATATGGTAGTTCGTGACTGAAATGAGAATGTGCAAACTGAAGGCAGTAAGAATTAAAATGAACAAAGAATCCTGAAATCAAAGTAAGGGATGAAAGAAATCAATTACATTTTGCTGCCTACAGTGTGTGTATCCATTGGAGGCCAGAGACTGTATATTTGAGCTTAATTAGGCATTCCATAGAAGGAAGAGTGTGCCAGCCCTATATATCCAGTAGTCCATGCTACTGCACATGAGAGCACAATTGTCATCAATGAAGTTGCGTGGTCTACAGGAAATATTAGCAAGAAAGTCAATTATAGCAAGGGTAAATTCTGCAGTTTTGTTCTAGTGATACCACAATTTGCAATGTTTGACTTCTTAACTCCTTAATTTTGTTACAGAGCATCCTGAGATGATGAAAAAAATAAAAGGTGATCATCCCAAAGGTTCAGTTGCAGAGTTGCCTGCAGAAGGAGCGCTAAAAGGCTGTAAACCCAGAGAAGCTAAGTCAAGCTGTAAGTGAACTGACTTAAATAATCATCACTAAAAAAATATTGAATGCATATACTGCTTTTAATACTGTTTTAAACAAAGGTTGGAACCTTTGGGTTCAAATTGAGAGATCCAAATGCCCAATTTTTTTACTTTTAAACACGAGAGAAGATGCTGTAGAGTAGGCAGTAGGAAAGAGTTAGCTGCCCCTCCCTTGGGGTGGGGGGGTAAGGTCTAGATATGGCAGGCTTTGAAAGAGGGTATTTATCATGTAGAGTCTCTTCTTGTCTCTGCTGGTAGATGAGGTCATTTGGTTTCAGTGTGTCTGAATACAGGCATTTGGTGTGTTGGTATTATCACAGGACCTAAAAAGCAGCTTTTTCCTCACACAGTATGTTCATTATCTTTGTGTAGTTCCAGAAGGACTCACCTTCTCTGTAAATGCTGAAGGGAAATTACGTCGGTGCAGCCCTCCTAGTGCTCCTTCCTCTATGCCTGGTGCCACGTTCCAGAGAAGTACCAGTTCTTGGATGCCATCTCAGCCTGCAGCCTCTGAAAATTCAAAGGTGGCTGGTCACCCTTCATTGCCAGCTCCTCCTGCCAGTCCCAGACTGATTCAGTCCCCACCCCCACTACCCTCTTTGCAGAGCACAGCTCCTGACAGCTCCTCTGTCCTCACAAACCCAGTGTCCACTGAGACTTGTAGCCTTGCAGGGTTACATCGTTTTCGTTCGGGTAGCTACACCCTTGGCCCAATCTCATCTTTTCAGAGAGCTGCTCAGATCTATAGCCAAAGATTGTCCCGACCATCCTCTGGAAAAGTTGGTGAGTGTTCTGGGATTCATAACAACCTGTTAGTTCAGTACAGAGATTGTGTAATTTCTGTTGTGGAGTAGGTAGAAATTTTACTTTTCTAGAATTATGTCTTGTTGGATGGTGCTAAATTTCTCACAGAAAGCGGGAGTGCAGGGTGCAGCCCTTGTTAGCCAGATGCCCTTTTATTGACCAGCTGAACAGGCAATCATAGAATCATTTGGGTTTGAAAAGACCTTTCAGATCATCAAGTCCAACAATTAACACTACCAAGTCCAGCACTAAATTAGGTCCCTAAGAACTGCATTTATATGTCTTTTAAATATCTTCGTGGATGGTGACTCAACCACTTTCTGGACAGCCTGTTCCAGTGCTTGACAACCCTTTTGGTGAAGAAATTTTTCCTCATATTCAATCTAAAACTGCCCTGCTGCAGCTTGAGGCCATTTCCTCTTGTCCTGTTGTTTGTTATTTGGGAGAAGAGGCCGACCCCTGCCTCACAAAAACCTCTTTTCTGGTAAGTTACAGTGATAAGGTCTCCCCTCAGCCTTGTGCTTTGAACTCAGCCTTTGAACTTGTTCAAAAAGAGCTGTGAAATTAAGTATTGTATATTTTCTTCATTATGTTACTGATCTCATCTATCTTTAGTGGGTTTAATGTTGTTTTCATTAGCAGAAGTCCTGTCTCAGTCTGTGTGCTGTTCTTAGTTCTTTGGTTGTCTATCAAGCATAGAAATCTTGTAATGAAACTTCGTAAGTGTTGAATACTTAGTGTGTCAAGACCTCCAGAAAAGATGGATCTGAGTGAATCATTACAGTATCTCATTCTCTAGGATGTTTCAGCACTGCCATGTCCAAGGGTATCCTAAAAACAAGGTTTAGAGACCTCTCATCTATTGTGCTGTGGTAGAACACAGTTGAGCAATGCAGCTTTAGAGTGTAAAGAATCTGAAGGGTAGAAGAAACTGTAGGCATTGCATGCAGACTGTAATCTATTAGGAAACTTTTGGGAGCTACACACAGGCTAACAGCTGTGGTCCTGATAATACTTATTTTTTTGTATTTTGAATGATGGTATGTATTTGTTCTAGGTTATGTGTCAGGGTCAGCACATGTTTACTAGGGTTGCTATATATATATTTTGACAACCCCTCTAGCATTAAAATACATCTTACTTCTCAAATGAATAGCTTACTTAAAGAGATCAGTTTGTTTTTAAGAAAAAACATTACAGATTTAACTTGGGTAGCAACTGCCAATGTCTCTGGAATTGGGTGCCATTAGACACATTGTAATAAAGAGAATATGGGTTTGGAATTGCTAATTGTTCATATGGGCAATACCCATGCAGAATTGGTGTATTCTGTATTCTTCTTGGTATCTTACCTGCTTTTTGTGTCCGTGATCAGCAGGCTGAGAGTCTGACACACCGTATGTTCATTAAGCACATTGAAATGTTTATTTGGTAGGTCTGTGCCATCGTAGTTCGAGTGGGCAGTGCGTGGGCCCAGCCAGGATGCACAAAGATGCAGAACATGCTTCTTCCCAGGGCAGATGTCATGGCCCCAGTGTGGTAGCAGCAGAACTGCAGCAGTCGGTGGAAAAGCAAGCAGCCTGCCAGTATTCCCCAGCAAGCCACATCAGTCTGCTTACACAGCAGGTATGTAAGCATTAAAGTAGGGTCCCTGTGCAAGGGAGAAGTTTGTTACAGGCTTCTGTGTCAGCACTGGGCTGGGCCGAGATAATGCTGTAAGGAGTAAATCTCATGAAAATTAGTTTCTGTCCTGTTGTTTTAAAGTGTTTACAGTCACCAAAATTTTGATTTTCTGTGAGATGACAAGAACGTCTTGAAGTCATTTTATAGGAGAAAAAGCAGAGGATTAGAAAATATCTTCAAAAAAAAAAATGGAATCCATGCTTTGTCTCACTAGACAATAAACCCAGGTCTTCTCAGATTTGTGCTTCCATGCAATTTGCTGCTTCATTCCTCCAGTGCGTCATCACAGTGCTGAGCATGAAAGTCTGCAGAATGGGTTCTGATGTAAATTCTGTATTCCAATAACATTGTAAAGACACAATGAAATCCTTACTTGCATGGGGAATGATAATCCTTTTGTCAAACATGGTGATATATATGAAACGTACATTGACATGTGGTAGAATTCCACTCAGTTTCATATTTCTTGTTGAATTATGCCCTAAATGGCTACACATGAACAATTTTTTTGCTTTATAATATGCTATAGTTGTGCTCATCAAAGGTGTTCAAGTTGAACGCTTCTCAGTTAATTAAGCCGCCAACTGCAGATTTTCCAGTATAGGCACTTTGCCTTGGACAATAATTTTTTCTCTTTACTTGCTGGAGACAAACAATTTGAATGTCTTTGCTTTGATTCTTTTACTTTGGAATTACCATTTTAATGGTTATGTTTTGCTGAGTTTTCTGAGGCATTTGTAATAGTTGCAACAGCTGCTGGTATTTGCTTCGCTCTGCTTCTTTCAATTTTTTTGTTGTATGTTTGAATTTTGAATATCTGGTTACGCAATCGGTGATATATTTATTTCAAAATGTGGGGTACATCTATAACTTTAGGAAGCTGAATAGATTTTTCTTTGCAGATAGGTCATTTTTAAAGGATATATCACCAAAGCAAAGTCCCTTCTTGTTGATGGACTCAGGAGAGAATGTGAGCACTGACTATTCTAGTGCTGCTGAGGCCTGGTCTTGCATAAGGCCAGATCCTGTTTAGGCAATTTGTTCTTGTTTGCTTGTCCAGTAATACTCAGAGCTGTCAGTCTGGTTCTCATCTGGTTTTAAGTTAAACATTGTCAGTAAAACTGTTCAAAAACTTTGATAGTGAAACATTTTCATTTAGGAAAGGCTGATTCGTTGAAAGCTAAATATGTGGTGGAAACTGCCTCCTTGGATAAAAGTTAGTATCTAAACAAATACTTGGGAAAAAAACGGAAATGTATCTATTTCATTTCAGTCTTTCCAGAAAAGAACTCTGAAAAATAAGTTAATAGACTTTTCCCCTAAAATTATACATTACCCATTTTGCTTCAACTCCTGTGGTTTCTTAGGTCTGTCTAGAGAACCCAATGTGTCTTCTTGCAGTCATTTGTGTAGCTATTAAATGATTTTTAAACTCCTGAATTCCTACCATGGCTAGTTACTCCGAGATAAATTAGGAAGTATAGGAGGGGGAATTCAGAGAGGAATTCACTAAGATCTGCATGGGAAGGGCAGTGCTGCTTCATGAGAGCAGCTGTGTTGGGTGACAAAGGAGCATACTCTGATGGCAGCTGAAACCTGTTTAGTCACCAGTCAGTCAATCCGTGTAGGTGTACTCAAGTTTGAAAGTGGCTATGAAGTGCATGGGTGGCCTGGAAATTTGTTGGCTGTAGTAAATGTGTCTGCATTGCTTTTTGCTTCTGGGTTCTTCCAAGATACTTTCCCGCAGAAGAGGTGGGAATTGCATAGTAGGAGAATGATGGTTCTGATTCCCTTCTTTGCAACAAGCAAACAAAAGACACCTCAGCTCCTAGCAGACACTGCAGATTTCCTGACTCTGTGATATTTTGTATTCAACTATGCAGTGTTTGCACAGGCTTTGCTTCAGTAGTGAAATACAGAAGCATGGATTGGGTTGTGTCTTTGTCATCTTTTGTCGTCATGAAAAAGATCCATGTAGAAAGGAACTCACGAGTCAATAAAAAGTTTAGAGCTGGAGTTCTATCTGACAATGAGTTTCCTTCCTGAGCCTGTGTCCTTTCACTTCTAGACATCTGCTCTCTACTTTGATTTTTTTTTTTCTGGGCATGTTTTTTAAATAACACCTTTGGAGAGATGAAATCTGAATCTGAAGCTTGCTTAGTATGAAGACTTGGATTTAGGTGAGAGCAGTTTTTAAGGCAATCTGACTCCTCAGTAGTGAATTTATAGCACATAGCAATTTCTAAGCCGAGACCATTGTTTTAAGCACACTTGAAACAGTGATGTTTTGGAAGGTTCGGATGTAGCTGCAAAGCCCAATGTATCGTAAGTAAAGCATGCAGTTACTGCTTATGCTTTTTTTTTTTTTTTCTTTTTTTTTTTCACATGGACACATTGTACTCTTTTGTCAGTCGTTAAAGAGTCATTCTGATTATTTTTTTGATCCAGCCTGGATTTTAAAGCTTGTCTTGCAAGAAGGACCCAGGGGTTTTGTGAGAAGACAGGGCTGCCATAGCAATAAGGGCAGTAAGAGGTATCAACATATAATAAAAGCATAGTAGTATGGCAGCAAGGCTTGGGCTTATTGTTGTGGGACCTGGAACCAGGATATCTGTGTTTGAACTGCCAGGCATAGATGTGGATTTGAAGCTGGGGCATTGAATAAATAGAAGTGCAGGAATTGCAGAGCAGGCTGGCAGTTTGGAAAGTTATTTGCAGAAGAAGAGGTACTGTTGAAGCTTGTGCTTTGTGGTTATAGATTTGGGCAGACCTGGATTTGGTCTGAACTAGGAGAGGGAAGGCAGAGGTGGATGAGACAGAGAAATATATGGGAGAGGATTTAGTAAACACCTGGGGAGAATTGGGAAGTCAAAGACTATTGGTATGAGATGAAAGGGGGAAAGGCTTGAGATGGGAGTGTTTGAGGATTCTGGGTTATGAAACTTTGGTGGCTTTGGGACAGGAGAATTAAGGGATTGAAAACTGAGAGAAGAGTAGAGAAAGGGCTTGTATCAGGGTCACTTAATTAAACAGGGCACTACTTTCCTCTACATTTCTAGACAGGAGACTGAATTGTTATTTTCCTCCTTTTCACTACTCTGTTTAAACCACTCGAAATATGATAGTATTTTTTTAAAAAGCATTCTTAAATAAATTGGCATGAAGATGAGAACATTACTTACCTAATAATAAAAATAGTACAATTGTTTAAAGCCATTCCAGAAACTTGGAGTTAGTCTACCTTGTTGGAAAGTACCTGGCTGGTATGAAAAGGACTTGATATATGGATTTAATTATGTTTCATGATAAGATTAGGACCACTGATTTGGAGAGGGTATATGAAAGAGTGAGTTTTGAAAATGCTGGTATTGCTGTGGACTGTATTTTTGTGGGGTTTTTTTTGTTTGTATTTTTTTTTCCCAAGGGCAGGAACTTCTATGTGAGAGATGAAAGTCTTTGTGCGTTGGTTCCCTGTGTTGTGCCAAGCTGTGTCTTGGAGGCTGGGGTGCTCTGAATACATACCTCCTTCCAAAAGCAGCTGAGAAGCTTATTTTCCATTCCCATTTTTGTGAGAATTGCTTCTGGTGTCCATATAGTACTGTGGGTTTCTGGGGTTCCCAGGAATGTAGCCTCAGCAGCTGTACTTGGAATGATGTTGTCATTCTGGTTGGGAGTCCACCTCTGTCCCTCTCCAATCCCTGCTGTTCTTCACTGTTTTCTGCCCATGCCCAAAGCACCTGTTTCATGTTTCCTCTTTTACACTCTTGTTTTCTAGCCTCTGTATTAAATTAGTTTATTATTGAGGGTTTTTTTTAAATACATAATTTTGTTGATATTATTGATACTATTTTATTATTTACTGCTAAAATACTAATGTTCAAAGGGAAATTTTTAAGTGTATCTGATGAACTTTGAAAAAGATGTTTAAAATCTGTCCTCTTAAGAAAACAAGACTTTTGTGATTACTTCAGCTTTCCGTCTTGTCAGTCCTCCCCACTCCTGAAACATCAGATAGGAACTTCACACTGATACTCACAGGATATACAATTCTTAGTATATGAGAGATGGAGAGGTAGGAAGGTAAAGCCTTACTAATCTGCAAATTTGTTCCATTGTACTCAGTTTTCGGTCCTCACAGACTGTCTCACAAAATGTGAGAGAACATTTTGCCTTTCATTAATTTGTGTTTTTGAAAAACATTTTCCATTATATTGTATAAAATTTCATCAGGCCATCTTCATTCTTGCAACCTGGAGAAAACAGTGGTGCCTTCACAGTGATCTACAATAGAAGTATTCATCTAGACCACTTAAGAATAATTACTTAATTCTTTTGCATCACTGTACAATGCCTTACTGCACAGTTGCAGGAATGAATGAGGGATGAATAGAGAGCAAAGAGGAGCAGTATTATTCTGTCTTTGACTAAAAAAGAAGCAGCTTTTTGGTTAATTTCTGTAACTGTCTTTAATGGTAGGACTAGGAACGATGTTTCCTGAAGGACAAGCTTGAGTATGTCAATCTCTAGTTATGTTATGAAGGATTTGATCTGAGTCAGGACCAGTGCTATTCAGTGTTTTCATTGGGGCATAGTGGCATCAGGTGCACCCTTAGCATGATGCCGTCCAGAGGGACATGGACAAACTCAAGAAGTGGGGCCATGGGAATCTCATGGGGTTTAACAAGGCCAAGTACAAGGTGCTGCACCTGGGTCAGGACAACTCCCAGTAGCAACACAGGCTGGGGATGAACAGATTGAGAGCAGCCCTGCTGAGAAGGACTTGGGGGTGCTGGTGGATGAGAGGCTGGACATGAGCCAGCCATGTGCACTCACAGCCCAGGGAGCCAACTGTATCCTGGGCTGCATCCAAAGCAGTGTAGGCAGCAGGGTGAGGAAGGGGATTCTGCCCCTCTGCTCTGCTCTGCTCCGGTGAGACCCCACCTGCAGTGCTGTGTACAGCTCTGGGGTCCCCAGCACAAGAGGGACATCGACCTGTTGGAGTGAGTCCAGGGGAGGGCTACCAAGATGATCAGAGGGCTGAAGCACCTCTTCTGTGAAGACAGACTGAGAGAGTTGGGTTTGTTCAGCCTGGAGAAGAGAAGGCTTTGAGGTGACCTTATTGTGGCCTTTCAGTACCTGAAACGGGTCTACAGGAAAAGTGGAGAGTGACTTTTTACAAGGACATGTAGTGACAAGATAAGGGGTAATGGCACTGAACTGACACTAGGTTTAGATTGGATATTAGAAACACATTCTTTACTGTGAGGTTTGTGAGATGCTGGAAGAGGTTGCCCAGAGAAAATGTGGCTGCTCCATCCCTGGAAGTGTTCACAGCCGGGTTGGATGGGGCTCTGAGCAACCTCATCTAGTGGAAGGTTGGCATACAGGAACCTGGGCATGCAGGTAGGGGTTGGAACTAGGTGATCTTTACGGTCCCTTCCAACCCAAAAGATTCTATGATTTTATGATAAACATTCAGCATTAGAAAAGAATGCATACATCAAAGTTTCTAGACAGAAAATTTATTGTTTAGTATAGCTGTTAACAATGAATGTTAGTTTTTACTTCTGAGGAATTTTATTCCGTTCTCTTAACCGAAAACCACAGATTTATGATATTTTTGTGATTAAATAGGATCTAATAATAGAGCTCATTTTGAGATCATGACAACAGTGGGAGTTAGGTACCATATATCCATACCATATATTTCAGACCCTGCCTGATCTTTGCAGCATGTGCAATCTAACTATAGTACTCCGCAGCATCCAAAAATAGAAAGGTGTGCCTCTAGTTAACTACCAATATGTCTGGGAGCAAGCAACAGAGATCCCTATATTAGATGTGTCTTTGAGGGTCCAGCATTAACCTGGTAAGTCAGTGGCTGAGTAGTATAATGAGGAGGTATCTGATCTCAAATGGCCGTAAGAAAAGGAGTAATACATTATGTCTTATCTATTAGAGTTCTTTGAACTGAGAAAAATAGCATTCAGTGTAACTTGTTCATATTCCAACTTTAAAAAAGTTTTTGACAAGTTTTCAGCAACTGTTGTTAAGATGGACAGGTCTCTGTAGGATGAGAAACAAAGTTTTATTACAGATAAAAGACAAAAAGCAAACAAAAAATAACTAGTCAATTTGCTATATAGCAAGTGGATAACTGAAGATGCATAATGCAGAATGTACATGATCCAGTGTAAAATTAAGTGTTTGAAAAGAGGAGATTAAGGACATTAATAAGGCATTTTATTACTTAAAGAATGAAAGTTATTGCAAGGTAGTATAGGGTGTGAATTTACAGTAGATTAACTAGTCTATAGTGTTCATCCATGTTTGTGCAGCTCATATTTACCACATAAGGTAATTTCTTGCTACCTTCAGTATAATGTGGGCTGCAAGAGTCCCATGTTCAGTTACAGCAAAGTTAGGTGTGTGCTGTAAACTTAAACTCGAGCCTACTTCCTGGTAATTTGTCATTATGTTTGTATTCTTTTTTGGATTATTATGAGTAAAACGAATAGAAATTTAAGAGCTGCATTAATTGGGTAAGACACTGGCAGATGAAGTTCAGTGTTTACAAATAACCGACTATATGATAAGCAATAATTTTAACCTCTTGAATGATTAATCTAAAGCTTATTTCTTTAGGGAAGAAAAAAAAGGATTTTATTTAATTGAAAGCTCAGTGAAGATACCTGTTCCAAGTTAAGCGGTAAAGTCAGCAAAGAAAAATTAGTAGTGTGTTTAAAGAGCAGGATAGGACCATATATGTATTCGTGTAAGCATCAATTACATAACCTTCCTCAAAACTGTTTTCACTTCTGGGTGACATCCCTAAAGTGAATTTAGGAAAAATAACTGGGGTTCACAGATGAATGACTGCAAATGCAGTTTTAATGAGGAAAACGTTAAATTTTTTTAGGGAGGAGATAAATGTGAAGGAATTACATAGAGCAGTGAAAGACAAGGTAAATAAAGTTTACTTGATTCATGTTTCTCATAATAATGAGAAGATATTCAGTTTAGCAGGAAGATACTGGAGTAAAAAATTATAATAAAAGTGAATAGTTATTGTCACAGATTATATTTACCTTCTGAAACTCCCTGAAATGGGATACCATTAAGGCTGAAAAATGAATAGGCCATAATTTTCTCAGAGAGAATAATGAGCATTTTGCAAACGATAAATCCCTAGATTTTACTGTACAGAAATAACAAATTCATTTTCCTTATCAATAAGATGTTTAAGTTATATGCATGGAAACTAAAATTTCTTCCATTTTCTGAAATATGTCAGACAGGATAGTGGGTTTGCTGGGCCATTGATCTGAACTGACCTTTTACAGTGAAGAACATGTGCTATGCTGCTGCTTCCATATTTATGAGATTTTCTTTGTTACATTGCTTTACTGTAGTCAAGCTAAATATTTTCATTAGAGTAAATGGGCTACTGAGACACTTGTGAGGAACTCAGTATCTGAAATTGGTGATTTCCCTAGTTATGTCAATCAGATAATTGCTAATTATTTTTACAAAGTGATGATGTCTTTGTCAATGTGTGTAGTGTAGCGGTTAACGGTGCATGTTAACAATACAATTTTTCAATTTCCTGAAGTTTTCTTTTTCAGTTTGCCCACTGCCTCACATGAGCTTAAAATGGCAACAGTACTGTTGGGGAAACAAGGCAGGTATATTGGTGGCGAGCTGTGGAATGATGCCTGAAGATACAGTTCAGTAAGCCCATTTCATTGCAGAGGGACTTAATTTTCTTTCTTGCTTTGATTTGTGATGTAGAGATCTTACTGGCTACTTTGTGACTTCTGGACAGCTGAACTAAGAGAGGTTTTCTGCCTGTACCTGCTGTAAGCCATTGGTCTTTCCTGATGGACGGATGGATGAAGACTGTGACCAAAATAATCCAAACTACTTTTCCTTCTGTTGTGTTCCATACCAGGCTTCAATCCTCAAGTCTTTATTTCATGTGTGTTTAGCATAAAATATTTCCATGTGTTTGCATTGCAGGCCTTTCTGTAGGGGGGACATTAAAATACACAGCATGGGTGTACATCCAGAGCCAGGTGGCTGGATCCTGGATGCATATGAGTGTTTTTCTTTGTGAATAGCATGCTACTTCTCTCTGAAGTACACTGTAAGGTAAAAATTTTTGTGCAATATTGTATCTGTGTGAGGTCCCTATCACTGTCTGGTGAGGGGGGGCTGCAGTTGATATCTAGCAGGCTGTAGTACTTCATAGTTATTAATGCTAGGGAACTGAAGAATGTGTTGAATTGGCCAGCTTGACCAAGAGGAGGAGGAAGAGAAGGAGGGGAAACCTGGTGAAAGCTCTCTCTCTGTGTGTGGGAGAGTGTGAGATTTCAGGTCCCAGCTATCATCAGGAATAGCTCCAATTTTTGCAGCCAGGGAGTTTAATCACAGGGATAACATCAGACCACCCAGGCAAGGGCTATACAGAGCTGCCTCCTTCTCGGCTATGCAGCCAGTCAGTGCCCAAGATCCAGCAGCCAGGATTCCTGCAAACATACTGACATTGGAGGTCCATTGGAGGATGGGGCACTTGTCTTATTCTACATTTTTCATTTAGACAGAAGGTGGAAATGAGCAAGAAGCAGATGAGTTTACAAAACCTTAGCACCAGGGAGAGGGAGTGAGTAAGAATTGAACGGAGCATTTTACAGTGTTCCAGAGGGACCCTGTGTGTGCTAAGGGAATCCCAAAATAGTGAGCTTCATCTTAACATCAGCTACAACAGTATTGGAAGCCACACCACTCCTCGTTTACCTGTCTTAGTTACACAGTGTGGTACCCTCGCCTGCCTTGCCCTCGACAGAGCAAATTACCAGTCTGCCAAAACGCTCTGTACAGGTCCCAGTGGGCATCAGCTCTTTCCTGGCACAACAACAGGATTAAATTTAGGGTACAGCAAATACAGAAATTTGGTGAGGCTATTTTCTGCACTGAGGAGTTTTGGTTTTTTTCAGTGATGATCCCTTGCTTTGACTCAACCCACTTTATCTGAGTCTTAGTCAGTTTTATTTTCTTTATGTAACCGTTTCTTTGGTTTTTACCTCTCCACTGATGGAGAGAAAGGGAAGTGTAAAGAAAAAAGGCATCTTACTGTAATTAGTAAGAGGAGCAAGAAGCAGGCAGTCGACTCTGAGGGGCATTTTTCTTTCTTCTTTCACACCTCTGAACTGCTGAATCTTCTCCTCACTCAAGCTGTTCACACAGGAGCTGGAATTACTTTTATTACTACTGATTTGTAGCAGCAGCAGTAGTAATATAACCAGTTGGTCTCAGCAGAGGTTGTAGGAAGTGAAAATATCAATGTAGTTTCTGCAGTGCTCATGTTGAACTCCTTCTGCTCTGAGGCTCCACAGGGAATAGAAGCAGAGGGTTTTGTTATGATGCAGCAACATCTGCAGATAGTCACTAAAGGGGCCAGTCTGAGCAGCTAGGTCTCATGTTATGGGAAAGATTACACCCTGATCATCAAACTTTTGGCAGGATTGTGCCTTGTAAAAATCACTCCCACTGGAAGTTTTGAGGCAGAGAGTGTCTAAATGAAAGCCTGACTTTTTCAGGAGAGGGAAGAGGGGGAGTTCAACCATCCACAGCAGCAGCACTAACTTGGGTTTTCTTTTTTCGTTGTTAAATGGATGCATATGCTGGAGACACTACAAAGGAATTTGCAAGTTTGTCAGGTTTCCCAGGAATGTCTTTGGCAGGTCTTTGTCTGGAACGTTTTCTGGAGACTGGAACACTTGTGCTCTGTATGCATATGTATATCCTGTAAGCTGGTAAGCTCAGAGAGCAAAGAAGGAATGTCACAGGCCTTTGGCCAGATCAGCCTTGGTACACACACAGATTTCACACTTCCCAGCCTGTTAGCCCCAGTTCTTCCCTCCTGGCCAGTTGTTACTGCAAATTCAAATCTGTACATAAAATGAAGGTGCTTTAGTATGGGGTTCGGTCAGCAAGATGGCCTGGGTAACAGAAAGGTGGTTCTAGAAAAATCTATTTGTGTTGCATGATTTCCTCATGGAATTTGTAGTGGTACATTGTTACACTCTTCAGACAGTGGTTGTATGTGCGTGTCTTATTTGTGATTTGGGGTTTCCTTTGCCTCTTAAGAGGCAGGTTAAGATGGTGTAATTTTTTTTCTTTTTTCTTTTTTTTTTTCCCCCATACTGGCGTAGCCTTTTTGATTCCAGTATCTTGGTGCATTAAGGAAGGCAAGGCAGCTGGACTGTTTCCAGTAGTACTGGCAGACTTGCAAGCTACCTTAGACCAAGTCATGCTAGCCTGTGCTAGATCGCAGATGTACCTGGGAGCTCTGTTGTAAAGCCAGGAAAATGCAACATGCACTAGGGAGAGAACAGGTTAACAGTGAGTATTTATATTGTTGTAGCATCTAGTCAGTCATCTCTGAAGGCTGAAGGAAGAAAAATAACTGAAAGAATACAGCAAATTTTTTTCTCTCCACATGGCAAATTCTTAGCTCTTCCCTTCTGTTAAAGATTTCATGGATCTTGAAAGCCTCAGGGGTATCTGTGTTTGAGGTAGGCTTGGCAAGTGAAAATACAGTGACTGTGGAAGCCAGGTAATGAAAGAAAAAGCACATTTCATTTGCAAGCTATTGGATAAAGATGGTATTGCTGGATGAACAATAAGTAATAAAATGGAGAATTAGGGATTGACAAGGGTCTTGAAGGATTCAAACTGGATAAACATATGGATACATATGTTTACATATGCTTACATATGCATATACAGAGCATATGGGTAAAAATAGATCGAAAGGCAAAGGAGAGCACACTACAGATGAGACATTTTGCACCTTTTCAGTTTTCAAGTGGAATGGTTCCCTCTTTGAGCTTATGATACAGTGTCATCTTGTCCTGTCTGACACATCAAAACTTAAGGATTCTGGTCTGATCCTAAGGCAGAGGAGTAGTGATCTTACGTGTATCTTATCATGATCCTTGTCCAATCCTTCTTTAAGCAAAAAGGTTTCTCAGTAAACAGTTTATTCGTATATGCCTTTGTAATCTGTTGATAGGCTGCATTGTGCTGAAAACTTTGTCTCCTCCTGTTTCTGTGAAAATTTTATCATTTTGAAGGTTTTTTTGGAAGAGACAAAGTAGGCCTATGGTTACTGCATTCTTCTGGCATATCTCTTAGGCTTGACCTGTGAAATAATAGCTTGAGCTCTGGATCCCTTTTCCTCCTCACCAGTCAGAAAGATCCAAATGGAAATGCGAGATGTGTGAACTGGGAAGGATGCAGTGTGGCTCCAAGTAAGAAAAATTATCTTTAGACTTTGTATATCTGCAATCTCCACCACTTTTTAGGCAACAGGATCTGACTGGCTTCTGCCAGAAAAGTGTTAAAACTGCCAACTGGAGAGGATCAAGGCAGCAATTTGTAGCGTATTGCTTGTTGTAACATGTTGACCAGTGAAATTTTGGATCTGCTGTTCAGGATGTTGGTAATGAAAATTTAAGTCACTTTTTCACTGCCTGCCAAGAGGGGCAGAGTAATAACTTCTAGCGGTGATGTGTCCCTGTTCACCCTGGTTGACTCCTACAAACTAGCAAGAGAAGCATTCAGGCTTTCAGGAGGCTTTTCCTGAGTCCATGCAGGCTAATCTGCAATACTGGTTATTATGTTCTTTTTCTGATTGTTGTAATTCATGGCTTTAGCTTATTTGAACCATTAGAGAAGATCAAAAAGAAAATACTAACTTTATTGTAGAAAAAAGATTATTGAATATGGCAATGGGAACTCTTGAAGGACTAGTATAATGTAGATCAGAAAAGTGAAAGACATTAAGCTCTTTGTCTGACTCTTGCTTGTGATTTCTTAGTACTATACAGTGGATCTTTGTCTGTAGGATGCTATTGATTGGAAGCAAATTCTATCCTAGAGGTTTTTATTTCTATCTGTACTTCAAGAGTTCATATTTCATATTGAATTTTTAAAGCAGATTAACAAAAACAAACCCCTCAACTCCTATGTTCAGCACTTCAGGGTATCATTCTGTGTTGTGGCCTTGCTTTCAGTCTTAAATTTATTCAGAAATAAATTTTGCTGAGTAAAGCGTGACCACGGAGATAAAGTCTTTTAAGTGTAAGTGTCTCTGCTGTCAAGGCAAGTGTATTGCAGTCATAAACTTACCTTGTAACATTTAAAAATAAAAATAAATGTTAAAAAGTATTTCAGCATTATGCAATAATTTATGTTTTGTCTTATTAGCGTTATATTGAGGTAAATATAACAGTACATATATGTACTGTTTCTAACACAGATCTCTATTGATACAGCTGTGACAACCCACGTGTTCTTCTCCCCTCCTCCCATTTCTTCATGTTATATCATAAATAGAAGTACTTCAAGTGGGTTCTTTTGCTTCCATGAGAGCTTTTGGGGATTTACTATACCATGGCATTCTCCAGTCAGCATGTTTGTTTCAGCATCTGACATCTTTGCTGTCCCAATCAGTTTAAAAATCGGAGCAAAACTTTGTGAATCCTTCTATTCTAAGAGATATTAGCTGTGTATTGTCTTGCCTTTTACAGGCTCCACAAAGAACGTATAGATGTGACAATGTGAAAATTGGGATGTTTGAAGTGTGCAGCGCAGCCCACACAGGTCTCCTGTCATACTGTCATTGTCAGGAAAAATACTCTGAACTCCATCACTGCTAATGAAAAGCAGGAGTCTTACCAAGCAGGAGAGTTTGAACCCACCTTGGTACAACTCAGTTTGAAAACTAATTTAATTCTTGTAGATCCACACCAATAACCAACTTCTCTGTTGAGCCCCACTCGCCTTTCTTTGTTTTGGAGAGATTTTTTTTATTTGTTTGTTTCTGCTCCATTACTACTATTTCTGAAGCTATAAGCTCTTCTATATGGATATTTTGGTCCAGGTGCTCTACATTACTTCCTACACCTAAGTACCAACTGATTTGCTGCTAAGTGTTTGCCTCTGTAAAGGGAAGACTGCAGTTCCATCAGGTGCACAGGAAGACTAGAAAATGAAGCCACTGCTGAGCACAGATGTGTTGGGAGTGCCTCAGTAACCCTCCAACACAACATCCTGGCCAGCTAATTGTAGCAGCTGAAATGTCTCAAAGCATGGCACAGTAATAGGCAGTAACACCCATCTGGGTGGGCTGGCTGCAGCTAAACCTTATATTCTTGCTGGTGTTCTCTCTCTCTTTCTGAATCCTTTGCCTGTTTTTAATCCTGCTGTAGTTTAAACACCTGTCTATCTGGAATGTGTGAAATGTCCCTATTACCCATGCTAAGCTATTTGCTCACCTGCTTTGCTTAAAAAGACAGCTTTCAAATAAACAATGATACAGTATTAACGAGGAAAGCATGTCACAGTAATAGAGCAAGACTGAGGTGGTAATTCGTCAGACTAAACGGTTCTTGGCATCAAGATGATGAGGAGAGAAAATTGGATGACATCATTTTCATTTCACACATTGGATATGTTAGCAAAGTTGTGATCACTGTTGCTGACAAGCTAAGAATTGTATATAACCTATTTTATTTACCATGCTGCTTTCTGTGTTTGCATCATTTACCATTCTTGCTTCTTTTCAGACAATAAATTCTTTGTGACCAGCAACTGTCATTGTTAGGTATTTGTATAGTGCCTGGCACAGTTAGAACTAAATCTAATTTGAAGCTTTCTGTTACTGCAGTGAAGATTCTTTAAAATTTAATTAAATTCTACAGAACACAGCAACATTAAGGGGTGAAGTAGAGGCTCCAAAATGACACCTAATACTGTTTTCCATATAGGGTGGATAACACTACCCATTACTAAGCTTGCCTGATAATGTCCCACTGTAAGATCTTGTCTTAAATTGCTTATAATGTTCTGAAACTTTATTCATTTGAATTAATGTTTTCTGTGCTTATTGTTCAGTTCTCAGAACACTTCAGGCAAGGTGAAGTATTCCAGCCAAAACCGAGGCTGGATTAAAAAAACATTTTGTGCATTTTAATATCTACAGAACTTTTCTTTTAAATCTCTTCATCTCCCGTGCTTTGAAATAGCAATTTCGAATTTAGAGTTTTGTCCAAGCTTGATTGCAGATTAACTGTTTGAAAAGCTTCAGGTGAAATATACTCAGCAAGACCTGCTAGACCTCTCAGCTTCCTGAAGGTTCCCTCCACACTGAGGATACTAAACTGAATTTCTCTGTATTTGCACCTCTAGTGTACTTTGGTTTGAGCTTCTGTTCTCCTGTGTTTTCAGTAACCTGGTCCATGTTGAGTTGAGGACCTGTCTGACTTGACTGCAGAATGAGTAGGAATTCTGCCAGGGTGTGGAGAACAGCTAGGATATGGAGCCTGTGAAATTTGTATCTAGACATAATTTAGGAGAGGACACTGAGAACCATTCAGATGGAAGAACAGAAATTGATGGAGTGGTAGTGTGGTAAATGTGGTCCAGTGAGCAGCCCTCATTCAAGGACTGGATGAACAAAGAGGGTGGCAAAAGGAGAGGTCAGGGGAGGGGAATAAAACCAGAACTACTAGGATGTAGGACATGTGAGTAACCAAGAACGGAAACGTGGAAAGACCGACCAAGTAACTACTCCTGGGGAAAGTTCCAGACCTGAAATGGTGTGAGTCAGGGGCCAGAAGTAGTGGGAAAGCTAGTGCTGGAAGTCTGTAAGAATGAAACTGTACTGAGGAAAACAAGGAGAATGACACCTGAAATGCAGAAGCTGAGACTGTGTGAGAATAATGACACACAGATGAGGAGCAAGAATGGGAAAGGATAGAGCTGAGAAGGGGTGAGATGACAGTGGCTGCTTTTGGAGATGTGGGCAGAAGCCTAGGGTATAACCACTAGAATTTAATCCTGTCCAGAACTTGAAGTAGGAATTCTGAACTTAAAAAATGCTTAGGTGCCTTGTACTATTAAACCACAGGAGGGAAAACTTACTTTGTTGTCAATGGCAATGTTCATGATCCAGAGTTCAGCGAGAGGACTGTCTGTAGTCCTGAACAAGCCCATTTTAAGAGTGTAGTGTATTGCAATGAAGATGGCATGTATTTGTTTGAGTAATTGAGCACAAATTCTGTTAAAAGAGTGTTGTTAAGCTATGCTTAAGTCGCACTTTAAGTGGCTTAGTAAGCACCACCTTTGAGATGTGGAGCAGATGCAAGGCTAGTTCTTAGACTCTTCTTTCTGTGTCCTGTGTCTCATTGGCTATATGCCTTCCAAATGCCAGAAGTGAGGAGGACCAATACAGGTAAGTCTTGTTTGCCATATGATCCTAATCTTTGTGCAGAACATGATGTTTTTGCTGCTCCTAAAAAGTAGCATGTGATTGTGTAATTTGAGGTAGTTGTATATCAGGGCTTGACTGGGAGGCCTTTGCAAAGTTGGCTTTTCAACCTTTGTATTGTTTTATTACTTTTTTTTTTTTCTTTCAAAATGTAAACTGTTATACCGCTGTAATAGATCCATAGCATTATGTATTTTTTCAGTACATCAGCAGATAGGGCCTTCTTGCATGGTTTGATCTTTCAAGAGTATAAGCAATGCAGGAAGAATGCTTATGGAAGGAAACAATGAAATACATGTTACATGCTTAAAAACTCATAGATTTTAGAGCTTGATATTGCAAACATACACCTAACGTAATTTTTGTGTGTTTACTTGTGTGAACACACAGTGCTTTGTAAGTGGTTGTGTGAGAAGTTTCTTTAATGTGTAGTTGGGTTTTGGTTTGAATTTTATATCCAAGGTACGTATGTTTTTGGGTTGTGCTTGTATGTTTGTGTAAGGAGGGGTAGAGACAGGACAGGTGCATATGGTTGGCTTACTGACACAGCTCACGACAACTGGAGAGATACTCTGGTCTCTGCTCAGTGTAATATGAGCTTCTAGCTTTTGATCAATGCATGTGGAGTTAATTTTTCACATGGGAGGAACTTTCTTACTTTGGGATTTTTGCCCCATCTTTGTCCTTTTCCTTCTCTGTTCTTCTGTGAATGGCAGGGTTGTAATTTTCATGCTGGCCTCTGAATTCATCTCGGGCATGATGGATCTTGGTGTCATCTCTCACTGCTTTATGCAACTAGCACAGTGTTTTTTGCATTTGAAAGTTTTCCATTTTCTAACAGTTTCACTTCTCTTAGTACATACTCTATCCCATTTACTTAGTGATACATTTTTCTCTTTTCTTGGCATTTAATTGTTTCTGATAGTTTGTTTGGGTTTGTTTTTGTTTTGTTTCTTTTTCTTTTTTTTTTTTTTTTTTGCCTCTTCAGTTAACAAACCTGGACTTGGCAAGTGGAGCTATAAGCAAGGGGAATGCAGCTGCCCCACAGAGCTACTGGTCACCACTCAACAAAAGAGGGCCACTGTGGCCTGTTCAGTCAGATACTCATAGAGATGACAAAAGATCTGTCTCTTCAGCAGTCAGGTAAGTTAAAGTTGCTGCTCTAGCTTTTTGAAGAAGAATGCAATGCACTCAGGACCTCAATTGTAATCTGTGTTTGGCTTCTTGCTCAGATGTAGGAGCATGTCTAGAGAAGGGCAACCTCACTGGTGAAGGGTCTGGAGCACAAGTTTTACGTGAAGCAGCTGGAGAAGCTGAGGTTGTTTAGCCTGGAGAAAAGGAGTCTTGGGGAGTGGGGGGTTATACTATTGCTCTGTACAACTCCCTGCAAGGAGGTTGTAGTGTGTGTTGGTCTCTTCTCGCAAATAACAAATGATAGGACAAGAGGAAATGGCCTCAAGTTCCATCAGGGGAAGTTTAGACTAGATATTAGGAATAACTTATTCACTGAAAGGGTTGTCAAGCCTTGGAACAGGCCACCTAGGGACATGGTGGAGTCACCTGAGGGTTTTTAAAATGTGTAGGTGTGATACTTAGGGACATGGTTTAATGGCATACTTGGTAGTGTTAAGGTTAACAGTTGGACTTGAGGATATTAAATGGAGGATCTTTTCCAGCATGAGCAATTCCATGATTCTAACAGCTTAGTAATGGTTCTTCTCAGGTTTAGAAACTAGCCCTATGAAAATAGCTGTATTCCCAGAGCTGTCAGGTTCATGGTGAAATAGGGGCATAGATGAACATGGTGGATGAGAGGGAAATGTCTGTTTCTCTTTGATCATTTCCCATCCCTGCATCTGTAAGTTTAGGTTTGCTGGCATTGAAACATATATGCAGAATGCAAACTTAGACCTGATGCTGCAAAAATCTCCACTAAGTCCTCATCTTCATGCTTTTTCCTTGAATATCAAATTTAGATTGTTCAAAGATAGAGCAGTATTTATCAGAGTTTCTTTTCCAGATGTCTTCTTTATACTCTATATTAATTTTGGACATTGGAATTTATATTTATGGCTTATACACTCATGGGAATCAGGGCAGAGGAGTGATTTTTGCAGTAAAACCATTCTTCCTGTGGTTCAAAGAACAGCAAGATTTACTTGCAGGAGTCTGAATCTTGGAAGCTAGGAACAAGGCAAACTTGCTGCAGTAACCAGGCTAGAATACAAGCCCAGGACTGCTGGAGATCTGAGTTCTTCCTTTCCACTCCAGTAAATAATATTGATTCCTTTGCCTAAGCATTCTTTTTTATCTTTTAAAACAGAATAATGAAGCAGAGCTTCTCCAAGACATGAGTTTAGGTCTGGAAAGCACTGCATACATTAAAATGCTGTTCTTATCACTGGTGCCTGAATGCTACTGGAAAATAGAGGGAAGCGAAAGAGGGAGAAACACAGTGCAGAAGGCATGTGATCTGAGTGCTCATCCATCCCCAAATCTTCAACAGAAGGATTGTAATGGGATTTGGAAAGCTCAGGCAAAATTGTTCTTATTTCATCAGTCACTACTTTTCATCCTGCCTAAAGAAGAGGAATGTGAGAAATGAATTCCTGGCCTGTTTCTGTTCCAGCACAATGTTTGCCTCAGGGGTTTAAAGTTATTGAGAGAAGTGGTGGTGTTTCTACTCTTGGACCCCATCCAGGCAAGCTATTACCTAATCCAAATAAAGAACCTATCCAACAGGTGTAAACTGCCTTCCCCTCCTACATGGCTTGGGAGAGCAGCAGCATGCAGGCTGTCCTAGAGCTTCCGTTCCTTTTTCAGCTCTGTTTGCACTTCTGCATGGGCTCACAGACATAGCTGCAAACCCCACCACTGCTGCCCAAAGCTCCATTTTGAATGACTTCCAGGGCTGTGCCTCATCTAGCATTGTGTGCATAGTTTAATGCTTTTAGTTAAAGTTTCTGTTTTATTTTGAGCAGCAATCTGAAAATACTTCAGAATTTTCCAGTCACAACTGATAGAAGATTCCATCTTCAAACCTTTTATGAGTCACTTTCACTACTTCAGTTGCTTTCTTTTTATCGTCAGAACAAGAGTCAGAAAGATGCCTTAAGATTCCCTGTTGAGTTATTTTATCTTCTTGGCTGCTTTTATTGAATGGCTGAAATACTGGGAGTTAAGAGTTTTATGTAAATCTGGAAATGAAAAAAAAAATTATTGAGGCAGTGCTGGATTACTTGGTCTGTGAACTTGAGTTTAATGAGAGAATTCCAAAAGGAATATCAAGGTTATGATATGTGGAGATGGCTATCTTGTATTGTAAATGCTTTTTTGCTACTTGATTGTTACATTGGAGCAAGCAATTCATAGAGGGTCATCTGATGGGTGTTAGCCTGTGCTCAGTGCTGGCTGACTGAAGAAAAGCTTCCTGTTTTGTTCCATTAAGATTCTCGTCTATCAGTTACAAAATTCAGCAAGGATGGAAATGCTCTGTAAATGGGTCTCTTATCTGGCTTGCACTTGGCTCCAGTTCAAACCTCTGTCTCTGAAATGCAGTCCTCAGTTTTTGTATGGCTCTGTGGTAAATCTGCTGCTGAAGGTCGTTAGAAAATTTTGGTTTGATGCTTGCAATCTGTAGGATTCAGGCTATTCTTTTAGGCAAATCATCTATCCCTTTAATTCCCACTATCCCAATACTGACTTAACTAAATGTATCTCAATAGAAGGTATCCCTTCTTTTCTTGATTCCTTTTCTTTGCATAAGATGAGGTGACAAATTAGTAGAGTACTTGCCAAAAGGCAAAGGAGGTCTTAGGTTTGTAATAAAGAGACAGGGGACATTTCTGGATATGTTAAAATGTTATTTTAGAAATCTGCACTGCTGTGCATTTTGAGATTGTTTTTTTTTTTTTTTTTGTCACTTTCTGTAAGCATTGGCACCATTTTCACTCAAATGGTGGCCTAGCCTGTTGCTGCACCTCAGGCAAAGAAGTTTGCAGGGCTGCAAAAGAGGTGAAGTGTTCCAAGCTGTGTGTGGCCTTACTTCTAACTACTGTGACATGACTGTCAACCTCTGCCACATTTGCTGCAGACCTGCCTTTGTTGCCCTCTGTGTATCAATGAAGTTATGCCAAATCTGTTCTCTCCTTCTTTAATCCCAGTCCTGTCTCAGTGCTCTATCTCAGTTCTCAGCTTCTCACTCAGTCCATCGGGCAGGATTGTCACCATTTCACATCATGCTGTAAAGGCACTAAATGTGATTACGTGTTTTGTAGTAGAGTTACTGAAGATTACCATATATAGTTTTTATCACAATTTTAGTAAAGTAATCCAAGGACCACAACCATGAAAGTGATTCCTCATTATCCAGTGAAACTACGAGTCAGCTGAAGCCAAGACCGTACTAGAACTGCTCTTGAAAAAGCATTCTCTTGAAAACATTCTTGGTTGTATAATAAAGGTAAAAAATCAGGTGTTTAACAGAATGAATCTTGTTGATTCAGAACACAAACTAGCTTTTAAGTACATGTTAGCAAACAGCTGCATAATCCCTAGTTATGAGGACAGTAGATGGAGGTTAGTAGAGGCTTCTGGCACTGGAATTTGCAGCTGCTATGCCACTTGTTTTTTGAAAAACACAGTGGATTTCTTCTCCAAGAATTACTTGGGCTCTGCAGGTCACTAAATATCTAAGACCTGGACCAAAGCTAGCAAGAAAGATTTTTTTTTTTTTTTTTTCCTCCTAGCTGGTACAGATTTCTGTGTTTTCAGTGGGCACTTTGGATTCAGCAGCAGCCATCCTTGCTCATGTTCATCTTGTAGAATTCATAGGGGCAGTAAGTTGGCAAGAATTCAGCAGTGAAATGTCAGTGTTATCTCAGATCTCTGTTTCATTAGGTTCTTGCTCTTTCATAACATCGATCTCAAACCTGAAGACAGACCATACACTTCTAAACTGCTCAGCATATTTTTTCCTTGGATTTTCTGACAGACTTATCGAATTTGGTTAGGGCAGGCGGGCAAGCTTCCTTGTCATCAGTCAGAGAGTAGAATGGCAGTCGAATTTATATTACAGAGCCTGTGAAGGGCTACTGCAGTCAGAGAAAAGGGAATTCTCTTCTTCTCCTTGTGTCTGAAGTACTTAGCTCATAATTTCTGCCAAGGTGCTCAGGTTTATCAAGAAATGATGTTTTGTTTGTAGACTGTCTACTCTGGTTTAAATGATATAAACACATGCTTTTTCAATTTTCTGATCTAAAGGGGTTTTAAGTGTAATTTACTGTGGTATCACTCTCATTGATAGTAATAGCAACAGCTCTCAGGGCTTCACAGGCTGTGTGCACATACCTGCTGTCTGTCCAGGTTCCCAAACAATCTCTGCTTTGTGTATTTTCATTTTTACTTTTCCTTGCCTAGAAGTTTCAAATAGGGTGGGAAACCAGAAGATGCTGACCAGACATTTAGCATCTCAGATGCTTCTGGGTCATGTTGCATATATTTACAGCTCATGTACAAATCAACAGTGTGGGTGCAGGAAATCCGGTATTCTACTTAAAAAGCTTCCTGTGCTTGCTCTAATAGAAACTGTGTATCAATTTGTATGCCAAAAATTCTACACAGCAAAATGATTGTACACTCTGCTCTCTTGCACACCCCAGCTCATGAACTAAGATTGCTGTGCTGCATCCCCTGACAGACAGTCTCCCAAATCAGGACCTTCCTTTTAATTGCTGGCCTTCCTTAACCTGGGCTGGGTAGTGGATATTTTATGTCCTCCTTCCCCACCTAGTGCCTACTACTGCTTCTTGCCAATTTTACTGCTAGGGGTACATGTGCTACGTGTTCTAGGTTTCAGATGCTCTGATCACACCAAGTATATATCCTTTGGACTTGGGAGGAAGAATCCCAGGTCTCTTCTGAGAGTTTTCTCTGAGCTGGTGTATTTGGCTTCTCTAGTTTCACTGAATCTTTGAGTGTTGCCAGAAAGACCCCAAACAGCAATCACCAGCTAATTATAGTTCACTGGTCTCAATCCTTTGTGTCAAAGTGGCAGTTTGCTGTGTTTGACATGAAGGGAAGGTGAAAGTGGCTTTGTTGTTTCCTCAGTTTTTATTTTAAATTTTGGAGCTGTGGAATGTGAAATAAGAAGTCACACTTGGACCCTGACTGGCTCTGAAGAGCAGTGAGAAGAGGGAGACTGGAATAGACAAAAGATGTGAAGGGTGATTCTTGCAGGGATAGAAGGGTGAGTAGTTGATGGGACAGTCTTGCTTTTTTTGCAAGACTCTTGAGCTAGGCTGGGGTAGGCTTAGCATGGCAGAAGCAGCATGGTATTGTAGTAGGGGCTGTGGGAGAGAGTTAACTATGTATGGGCTTGCAGCTAAAAGTAAGGACAAGAGAATTCCTAGGGATCTTGGCAGCTAATGCCAAGTTTTTATAAGAATAAATCTCTTTCTCTGTGTTACATATGCGTTGCCTTGTAGTTCTGGGTTGATGGTAACTTTATTCTCTTCCAAATCATTTTTTCAAGCTCCCTGCAGTTTCTTGCAAAGTGGAGGCTACCTGGCGGCTCTCCGGTGCTGCATTTGCCAAGTGTTCAGAGCCTATTTGTTTGCACAGCATCTAGGTGTAAGGTAACTTGGAGGCTGTGTGGCACTGATGCCTTTGGAGGAAATGAAGGGAGAAAGCAGCAAGCACTGAGTGTTATACACTAGGCCCTCGGTTCAGTTTGAGCAAACTGCAGTGACCTTAACACCTCTCTCTCTAAGCAGTACAGAAGTGCCAGAGCAGCAGCAGCCCAACAGCACTGAGTCCAGCCCTGTGCTAGCATAGCTGCATGTCTGTTCCTTGTTCCCCACAGTGCCTGTTCTCTTCTCTTTACCTTAATGCCTGAATTCAATTTCTTTATTGGAGGCGGAGGAGTAATTGAGGGTGGGTTCAGTGATTTTTCTGTGACTTCTGTCTGCATCGCCTCAGCAGCCCTGTCATGCTGATTCTGCCTGTGGTCCTTGAGAGGCGGCATTTCTGAGAGCTCTGCATTTGGGGTTTTTTACTTCCTGCTCAGAAGAGGTTTGAGGAGAGGAGGTGAAAACCACTACCTGGGTAGCTGTACATTTTTGCAAGTCATCCCATTTCTAGTTTGTGTATGTTCTTCCTCTCCATGTGCATCCATGCATATTTGTGTCTGTAGCTCCTGCTTCAACAGCCTCTTGCCTTTTGTTGTTTTTTTTTTTTTTCCATGCATGTCTCCCAGGGGTCACCAGTGACAACTTGTTAAGTGTGGAAGTGAATTGGCTGACTTAAACTTCAGAAATACATGGCTCGCCTTGTATTTTTTTTAATATATATATATATATATATATATATATTGGTCACACTAAGGAAACTTACGTTGTCAGGGCCAATTGCTCTCCATCCTGCTTGGAAATTGCTCTGGGCCTCAGCACCATGGATTGGCACAGTCCTCAAGGATCCCTGCTTCCCACAGCTAGACCTTGGCTCTGTCTGTCTGGAGCCTCCAGGAGAGGAAAGGCGGAAAGCTCGTGACTTGCCCAGACAGTCTGAGGCCTGGCCCTGCAGCCTCAGCTCCCCAGACGCTGTTGAGTCGGACTTGGCTGGCAGCCGCCGCACTGTTACTTTTCTGAGGTAATAAGTGAGATTAATCACAGGACCCTTTTCAGAGGCAAAGGAGGTTTGTGCTGTGTGCAGGGAGACCGTAGGAGCCACTGCTCGGGCTGTGAGCCGGAGGTGAAAACTGGGGCCTCACAGCAGGGCACCAGTGCAGTTGTGCAAATGTGGCCTCCCTACTTGGCTGCTTCTGGGAAGCATTGCTGGAGCTGCAGCCTGGTGCATCTCCTGGACGGGCCCTGGCTGAGTACAGGGGGCACAGATCTGCATTACCTTCATCTGCTGGCCTTGCACAATCACATCTTTGCAAATATCTCTCAGAATTTGAGGGGTACCAGGCTTCTTTTTGACTGCATGACTTCCAGAGGTTTCCTCCTATTCCCTGCAACATACTTTGGAGAGCAAGCAGCCCACATTGATAGGCGGAGGGGAATGACAGGGGTCTCCTACCTTCTCCTAAGCCAGTACTGCATAATGGGTTTTTCTCTTTTCAGCTGCCTCCACAAACTGACCTTACTCTAATGTAAACACAGGATTTGCTATCCTGGACCAGACTGCTAATCTCTTAAATTCTCCCATCCTCTGCTTCAGAGCAACTATCACCACCGACATCAGTAGAAACACAGAGAATGTTCTGATGGACAGCAGGGAAATTCCCTTTCTGAGGGGGAGCTAGATTTTGCCCTCTAACTGCTGATAGCTGGCATGTAGTTCTTGCAATACTTAGTTCTGCATAGTCTAGTGTTGATATTGTCATTAGTCATATATTTTACCTTCTGCAAAAAATGTAGTCCCACTGAATTGCAGCAGTGAGTTCCACAGGTATGTTGCATATTATGCAAAAGTTTCCTTCTTCAATTTTTTCCCAGATTTTGCCCAAAGTCTCTGTACCTGTAATAAGATTACATGAAGACAAACAGAAATGCTTGATTTATTTTCTGGCACTATTCATTCTCTATCTTTTTATCATCTCCCTTCGTGTTTGTCTCTCCTAAACTAAACAGTTCCATTCTTTTCAAATTCTAAATGGAAATCTTTCTGGCCCTCTAATAATTGTCTGGCTATCTTTATAGAGATGACAAGAAATGAAAACAGTACATCAAGTAGGAGTAAAATGTTAGTTTCATGTAAATAACACTAGTGTATCTCTAATTTCTATCTCAGCTTACGTGTACTAATATCCTGTTGGCTTCTCATCATGCTAAACACTGAGTTTTTTATTAATATGCACTTGTTTTTCTTTGATTATTACAGTAAACGTCAATCTGAGCAACAGGTATAAGTAGTTCATTTTTTTCAGGGATTTTTTTTTTTTTTTCTTTCCCCATTCCTTGCTAGGTAACTCTCCTTTTCCTGCACTGGTGGATTTTGTTGGCTGTGATGGAAATTGCTTGATCTTTTTTGTTCTATTAAACACCTAATTGAATATAGAACAAGCTGAGATCTCCTAGTGTCTTTCACTACTTGACTCATAATATCCCCCCAGTTATCCCTGATCTCCCATGTCTTTGAAATACACTGTATCAGTTCCAGCTATTTCATGTTACAAAGTGATGAGCACATCTTCCTTTCCTCTGCATTTATTTAAACCTCTTATTCGCCATTAAAATACTTGTTTACCAGAGTGGTTTTCAGAGGGTTAATGTGCCTGTAGTTCTCATGGGGGAGATCTACTCTGCTCCTTACTTTCTGTAGGAATGAGGGGACCCTGTAGTCTGGTGCTCTGTAGGAGTGGCTCTGGCTACAGCAGCCTTCCTCTCTAAAGGAGTTCTGAAAGGGTTACAAGGGAGCCTTGGCTGTTTCTTTGAGCTATTTGGAAAGGACGGGCCTCAGACAGCTTGGCAGGAACCTGGGGCCCTGTTTTTTCCAGCCCAGCCCTTCCTTCTGCACAGAGCTGTCAGGGAATCCCACGAATGTCTGGTTTTCCCCCTTTCCTAATTCTTTTAACTGTATTTTTATCCATCTGTGACTCTTCCTCACAAAAGGATCTCAAATTTTATCCATTGATTTGCCTTGCACGTAGTGAAGTATAAATGAAAGCTGTGCTACCATGCCATAGCTGTTGGAATTAGTTCGCAGTTGTGCAGCTGAGAAGGGCATTGGGAAGTTTCCCAGAAGAATGTCCTTTCTGGCACTGATCTTAAGGCAGGTCCACCTGGCCTAAGAACAGAGGGATTGAATGGGCCCATCTTTGAACTGTGCTATTCCTGTGGGTTATGGTGAGGCACTCTGAAATCTCAGGGCTTCGTGTTCTGTATCCTCTCGATCAGACATACAGAATTCTGCTTTGTAAAAATGGAAATCCTCTTTGTAAGCCAGACTTATGAAAGACAAGGTTAGTGACTTTTCCTTAATTTGCCTCATGCTCTCCAGGACTGTCCTGAAGTTCAACTCATTGTGAATATTTTGGAGATTTCTAGGTCTGCCCTGCACTTTTCACTTCAAGAAAATGGAGGTGTAGTGGGTAGTGTGAGAAGGAAAGTTTGGTTACTTGTGAGAGCAAAGGTCTTGAACAGCTGTGTTGAAGACATTGGTGTTGTGCAGCTGAGGAAGAGAAATTGAATTAGGATTACATTGCTATCTCAATAAGCCTGTCAAATGCTGGGAGTAGGGTGGGATCTGAGTTCCATGTAGAAAGACTTCCAGAAGGCAGCCCTCATGTGGGGCAGTCCGTGGACAACCCTACAAAGTCAGCAGCCAAAGGACCTGAAATCAAGCTCAGTTGAATTAAGGGTTTCAGTGACCAAGTACAAATGCCAGAGCAGGAGGTAGCAAAAGGGGCCAAAGGGTTTTCCTTCTGACTAGGCTTTGTTTTGGAGCTACCTTCCATTGTACAGTGAAGTTTCTACCAGCAACGCACATTCGTATTTTCTATCCAGCCCAAGGTCATGCTTTAGCTTGGCTTCCTCAGGATGAACAGTGTTCTTTTTGGTGTTTTATACGGTGATATAAATGGGAAATCCCTGCAAAAGCACAAAGAAACCCCTTTCACGTCCCTGAAAGTGTTACTTGGCCTTTCCTGTGAAGATTCTGCTTTCACCTAATTTCCCCTAGCTTTCTGACTGTTTTGTAGCTGACACCAGAGTTTGCGAACTGCATGCTGTTGGCTCTATGTCAGCCTGTTACTCTCTAGGGTTTCTCTGGGCTGCAGGTATCAAGCAGCAGCTGTTTGTGAATCACGCAGAAATCCAGTGTTTAACAAAAGCCCCTTTTGAAAAAGGAGGAAGGAGAAAATGTAAAAAAAACCAGGATTATTTCAGTTCCCCTGTGTATGTCATGACAGCTTTGCTTGGTGATCCTGTTCAGTAGCTCCTAGGTGTAGGTATGTTGTGTAATCTGAAGAAGATGCAGCAACCAGAACTCCACTGTGGAACACCAACTTTTTGTTTAGGGAATAGTGTGACTTATAATAATGAGTTACATTTGTGGTTACTAATACTTTTGTAGTCTCTACCCAGCACTGGATACTATCAGCCATTGAGTAGTTTGGCCAAAATGCTCTGGGCAAGAGAACTTTGGTTGGTTATGAGCAAGAAAGCTCACTCAAAAAAGCTTGTTACTCAATTGTCCAGAACCAGTGCCAATTACAAGAATTTTTTAAGTGCACTGTTAAGGCTGGGCTGTGCAGTGTCAGGATGGAAATACCAAGAATTCCTTATTACAAGCAGTTATTTCTAGGATTTCATTCTGTAACAATAATTGAAAGATATCTTCTTAAAAAAAAAAGGCAGGGAAGAGTGGGTAAAAAAGCTAGGTAGTGCTTAAAGATACCAGTTTCCAGATACTCTCCTATTGCAAACATAGCATTTTTATTAATATTTCTTATCTGAGAACTGTTCATAACAAACCAGATGGGGAGATGCTGGGCCAGCCTGGCTGATTCAAATCTACTTAAAACTGGTACTGAGACAACAACCTTTAGTAAAAGGAATTTAAGAGACCTCTGCTGGGTGGTTGGACATGTGAACAGGCTCCCCAGGGAAGTTACCATAGCACCAAGCCTGCCAGAGTGTTTGAACAATATTCTTGGGCACACATGGTGTGACTCTTGGGGTGTCCCTTGCACAGCCAGGAGCTGGATGCCAGTGATCCTTGTGGGTCCCTTCCAAATCAGGACATTCTATGATTCTGTGTTGCTTGGCTCCTTTGCTTGAATTTCAGATTGTATCTGGCTCAGTAAATGTCTTCCACTCCTCTTTCTATCTTTCTGCTATCTGTCACGTGGGACTTAACTGAAAAGTTAGTCAAAGACGATGTGGCAGTGCTGCACATGCTATAGGCAGCTGGCTGTCAGGGATGCTTCACCTGGGCAAAATTCATCCTCTGGAGCAAAAGGGCTGTGACTTTCGTGGTCGAAACATTTTACATGCATAAAGATTTCTTTATTTGCTTACTACTGGAAAAAAAATTAGAATCTTCTTGGTGAAGAATGTAGCCAAGTTGGGCCATGAATGTCTTCAGGGCTGAAGATTTTGAGTTTTCTCACAATACAGCTGAGAAAATCTTCATGTTTGGTAGACTGTATAAAAATGAGGAGGAAATCTCAAGTCTGGACCATCTGTTTGTTTTTTGATATTGGGATAAAGGTGAATAAAGAGGTATAAGCTTATCTTCATTTATCCTTTTGAAAAGTTGAAGATGCAGAGACTTGAAATTGAGTAAGTTTAGGAATTTTGTTTCTTGGTATACTGGTTCTTAGTTCAGAAAAACTTTTCATGGTCAAATTCTGAATTTCAAATGAGAATTTTTTGTTATTTGTTAAAGACAACATACTCCTTAGTGTAGTGACTTCTACTTCCCATTGCAGTTTCCTAAGACTTCAGTGGTTGTGGTGTTAGAAAGAACTTGAAATAACTTCTTAGAAAGAATGTTCTGTTCAATACATTTCTCATCTCAGCTCCACTAGACACTTGGGTGTGATTCTTTAACAGTCTCATGATGCTAAAGATTCTGGCTTCTCTGTAAATATCTTCTGATGGATCATAATTTGAACAACAATTAAAGGCTTTCTGATTCAGTCAGTCAGCATGACAAAGAGAACACAGTCCCATTTTTTGTGAAGAAATCAATAAATCAAAGTGTATGTGGAAGATTTAAGCGCAGGCCCAAAAATTCAGCCCCTCAAGTGATTCTTCATAGACTTTGTTGTTCTTAAGGTTCAGTGCTTTGATGAGCACATCCCTTTCCAATAAGGAACTGCGTATAATATCTCCAGGGTATTCTCCAGGAGAGTGATATTTTCATTTCTACTAACAGTGATCCCCCTAGCCTTCTGTTTTCAAAATTCCTTAACAAAAAATGAAGGAAGTTTAGAGTTATCCCTTGTGAACAATTCTAATGAAGGCTGCCGATTAAGGTTGTTTGGAACAGCTGTCTTTCATAGAGTTTGGTTTTGCATATTGACAGTTTGCTTATATATCTTCAAATTTCAAAAACCTCAAGAAACCTCAAGAAGGAGCTGTGTTTTAATGTGGAATTAGTTTTGTTAAAAAATCAGTGGGAATAATAACTTCTCTGTTATCAAAGTTCACAAATATTCAGTTTATTTTAGTTTGTATAAGTAAGCACATATAATAAATTTAAAAATATTAAGTAAAATAATAGATACTGGAAAAATAATTTTGAAACCCCAGTTTTAATAGTTGGATTATTTTGGTATATTTAAAGAAACTTGGATCCAACCCATCTTTAGTCATTTAAATATTTTGTTTTTCTGTTCAGGACATTGTTTGCATAACTGATTTTGCTTTTTTCAAAGTTCAGAGTCATGTTTTGATTTGTTTCTGAAATCCCATTTTCCTGCTGCTGCTAACAACCTGAATGATTTAAATATGGAAGTATCCTCTGCTATTCAGAGGACAAAAGTTATGCATCAATTTCTAGGTTTGTTTTGCAGTGTAGAGGACAGAATATGGTTCATGTAGTGCAGAGGTTTTCTCTATTGATATTTTCTAAATAGAAAAAAAGTTGTTAACGTTCTAGGATCTCTAAAGCATTGCAAAACCTGAATAAGTGTAGACATTATTGAGAAGCATTTCTGTGAAAGGGAAAAGAACTGTGGTGCTGGATATTTTGCTGTTTGCATGTTTCACTCTGAAATTATCTAAACTCCTGGTATCATGTAACTTTATGAATTGTGAATTATTATGCTTGTTGCTACACAAGGCGTAGTTGTTTGTGTGTTGTTTATCAAAATCTCACTCTGGTGTTCATGGTGTATATTGTTTGGTAGCAAAACCAGGTACCAACTACTCCTGTCATTTACTTTCAGGTTTTTTCTAACACTGTTAACCTTCATGTGAGAGCTTGCTTACCGTCTTAACACTCCAACGAGTTTCTAGAGCCTTAAACACAGTACAAAACATGAAGGTTAACCTCTTTGCAGATGTTTCTGTGTTCACCTCAAGCCTTCTGGAGGCCATGTTTGGACTCTTACCTGTCTGTACTGCAGATGAATTTTCTCTGGAATATACCAGTTGTGGCCTTTGAGTCTGCTCTATTTAGAATATTTGCTGAAACATCATGAAAGACATCAAGTATAAAGAAGCAGCATACAATGGCGATTTCTTGATGGACACTGTTGTTATTCTCCTTGCTTGATGTGTCCTATCTCTGATAGGAGGGAAGTCTTGAAAGGACATTGTTCCACGAGTGGCTAGGGTATTTTAGTCTGCCCTTTTAAGGGTTTAGCATCTGCATCTTTGATGTAATCAGAATTCCATGCAATAACTTGGTGAAATTCCTGGGGTAGAGATTCCACGGTTCCCATCTGTGTTCCTGAGTCTGGGAGCTTCTGACTAATTATACAGTTTTCTCTGTACTTATAGGAAACAATTTCATTTTGGCTCTAGAAAAAGGGATTGGGTTGGAGTGGAATATAGGATTGTGTAACTTTTTTTCATGTTTAACCACAAATTCCACAAATGAAAGCTGCTGTACTTCCTCTGAAGATACCTACTCTTGGCTTTTGGTTTCCAGAGTCAGTAGAAATATTCAACCCCCATATACAGTCCAAAGACCTATCAGTTAAAAGGCTTACCCCAAATCTGTCATTAATGAATCCAGAAAAATTGCATCCCTAAGGAAACAGCACCCTTCCTAGATGCCTATTTTCAAACCCCAAGGGGAAAAGATGGGTATAGTGTGCAGTTGGGATGACCAGCAGAGCTGGCACAACTGCATTGTAGACTCCTCTGTCCATGCTGGAGGAGAAAACATAACAAATACAGGTGCCTGGAAAAAACTGAGATAATTTTAAAGCTTTTTTCCTAGGTCTTGCAAACAAAACTAGTGCTGACAGTCTCTACCTCCTAGCCTGCAGTTGTAGGTAGAGACAGAAATCTCACGAAAAATACTTCAGGCACTGGGTGATCAAGTAAGTTTTGTGCAACTTGAGCATTTTCTGCAGACAGGATCTGAGAGAGAGGGATCTTTCAATGAATGCTGGACTGAATATTGAAGTGTAGGAACTGCATTTTAGAATGTGCTGTCTCATCTCGTGGTAGTATACAATATAATTATCTCGACATCCTTTTACTCATCTTCCTCTAATGACAGACTTTGTCTGTCATCAGATCTATCAGTTTCCTGGAGAAAGATTTTGTTGGCCCAGTTTACCAAGATAAGCCTGAGCCTTTTTTGTAGTTTCAGAGGTTTAATTACAAATTTCCTGTTCTCAGTGCTTGTTTTCTGTCAGCTGGCCTTCTTGGTCAGCACGTGTCTTGCTGCCTGCTGGGGAAAAGGAGACAACTGAATGATTTGGGGCTCTCCCATGATTTTCCACTGCACCACCTGTTTTGGAAATGGTTGTAGACCTGCCAAACACGCTGAAGTGGTTAAGGGTACCAGCTCCTAAAGAAGCTGAAGGGGAGGAGTGGTTCTTGCCTGATGGGTTTTCAAAGGGAGCTCAGACTTTGATGTTCTGTTTTAGCAGCTGCTAGATATAGTGCCTCAGCCCTGTGCAGCACTTGTGGCCCCAGCCTTCATGCATTGTATTCTTCTTTACACTTGCCAGAATGGAGAGAAGAAAATAAAATAAATTAAACCAAGAGTATGGGCATTAGCTATAGTGTTGCTTTGTTATATTTTACACTTTGAGTTACAGTGCCTTGTGCCGCATGCCAGTGAAGTACCTTGCACTTAATTGGGCCTATTAGAGTAAGAAATTTATTTCACTTCAGCTTTCTTTGCCTATTTGCTTCTTCCTCACCATCTTCTGCTTTGTCTGCTTCCAAACTAATTTCAGTAATTTTAAGCTTTTGTTCTGTAATGACCACATAAAGTAGGCAGAGATTTACATCTATGGTGCACCAGAATTCCTTGCTTAGTCTAGAGGGACTGGATCATCTTTTCAATAAGGATTGAGGGAGGCAGAGAAATGTGGTAGCTAAACCAAGGCTTCATATAAAGCCTCTGTTAAAGCAGGAACAGACAACACTCTGCTGTATCTGCTGAAGGCAGTTTGCTGGGAATTTCCCCTTTACTCACTTGACTCTTCACTGCCAGAAATAAGATCCTGTAACTCAATTTGTTCCACTAATATTGAACTTCATTATGATAATGTGAACTCCTCTCTGATTTTGCTTGTTGAAACATTGGTTTACTGGAAATGCTGGAGGCTGAACTCTGTTTTTGGGTGAAGAGCCAGATAGATCCCAATAGTAAGAGTAGAATGGAGACTGTAGTCTGTATAGTTTCAAACAAGGAGGCCAAAATTGTGGTAAACTGGAATGGTCTCTTTTGGCAAGGCAGTACACTTTTGTCGTATTTATCTCTGGAGGACGAAATCCAAAAAAATAGGGAGATTCTTGCTCTGCAGTACTAGCTTTACTGCAGGTAAAGCTTTATAAAAATACAAGCCTTTCTAGTCTTTTCTTGCAGTTCTTTACAATAAATTCTGGTATGTCATCACCCAGGCAATAGAGAGGGACAGATGCATAGGAATTTTTGGGAAGGAAATGTCACTACTGGTTTTTTGTCTTTGTTCCAGTGCTGGCTGTAGAATTTCTAAATTGTTTTCTCTTTCCATATTAAAAATCAATAACACCTAAATCAAAATTGAACCTGCCATTCTGTTCTGAAGGTTTTTTTTAGGCTGCATTTTAGCTATCAACAAAACACAACATATTTGCTATTTTCTGGAAAGTAGTTTCCTCCAAGTAGGATGTCTCTTGAGGATTCATAGAAGGAACGCTACAGACTTGGTAAACTTCTGTCACTTTTAGCCTGTGAAAAACCTTGCTAGGAATTTGTGCTACCTTGGTTGAAATAATAAGCACTTTTATAAAGTATCTTCCATTACCTCTAAGGAAGTTGGGTGGAGTGAGGGAAAAATAGCACTTACGTTTTACAATACAAATGCAGTGCTTTGTGGCCATCCATGAGGCTTGCAGGGATTTAAAAAAAAAAAAGGTGTAAACCAATGAGCACCACACCCCTGGTATTGCTTTGGTGTCAGTGTGCCATGCTGCTCTTAAGATGGCTGAAAGTCTATATCATGATAGTATCTACCTGTGGTCTCTGTATAAGTAGACTTTTTTTCATATATTTTTTAATTTCTGCAATGTGTGGGATAGGATGGTCTCGCCTATGCATCATATACAGTCACTGGGCCAGCTTCTTCAATAGGTAACAACCCATGCTAGAGTCTCTCTGTGTAACTGAGCATATTCCACCAACATCCCCTGATTATATTTTACATAACTACTTTGTTACTTTAGGAAGTGTGTGCTGACACAGACATAGTCACTTCTTCCTCTAGTCCATTGTTAAATGTTCAGGGAGCCACAGCAGGTGAGTCAATCTTCGTACAGGAGGTGGAGGTAAAAGAATTCTCCCTTAGCTCCAGCATAAACAAACTGCAAAAGAAACCTGAGGAGGAAAAAAATTCAGTTTAACAGGTGGGAGATCACTCTCAGATAGAGTCTATTTGGTGTTACACCTTGTTACCTTATAGAAATCCACTTGAAGGACAAGGAAAGCAGAAACTACATATACCTATGGAATTGAGTTTATAATGTAGGGCAGATAAGCATGCTAGAGGTGCTGCTTTGGCCAGCATATGAGTATCATCAGGTTTAGGGGACTGTGCAAATCTATCTTTTTATTGAGAAGCTAATTCAGCTTCATTACATTGGATGTAGGCTGATAAAATTCAGTAGTTTAAAGGTAGAGGTCTCTTTAGGACCTTTACTCTGCCCTTGTATCAGTGCTTGGGGAATTATTCAGAAACAAGAGACTACTAACCACAAGCATACAGCCTCACAGCAAGGACCCAGAGAAGTGACCTTCAGTTCTTGTTTTGTATTTTTTTGTCTTTATTTCAGCAGATAGATATTATATGACTTCAGTTGTATTACTGAATGGTAGCACAGTAGATGCATCTTACTGGTGCCATGCTGCTTCTCTGCCTCCTTTACCTGGAACATTTATCTTAATATAACTGTGGCCAGCTGGCTTTCAGGTGACACTTTCCGCAATCCCTGATAGTTGAATTTGTAGATGTTTGCTCAGGAAGTACAGAACAGATTCTAGCCTCCCCTTTAGGTGTATAGATTATAAATGTAGAGTTATTGCTTCTTTTGTGAAATTCTCATATCTGGCTATAATTCTTGAGATGTATAGTCATGATGTCAGGCAACTGTATACTTCAGCTGCACTGTCCCCATAGACAGACCATCTAAGCTGCCAGATTTATCAAGTCTTCTCTAAGACACACTCATAAGAGAGTCTTCATCTACCACATAACAAGGTGATAGTTGTACTGGATGTCAAGCCAAGTTAGTTATTTTAATTAATTTCAGTGCTAATTTTGTGGAATCTAGAGGCTTGACATGCTCTTTAGAGGTTTCAGCGTACTAGATATTTAATATTTAGACAACAAAATAGCCAGAGTTAAGTGCATGAGATGTCTCTACTGCATGGTCATACAGCACTAAAAATTTTATCTGGGCCTCAAGTGGTATGAGATCTGGACAGCACATCCTAAGGAATCCTTAAGGCCCTCTAGTGTAGCACCATCCTGTGCTATGTCTTTCGTTGTACTGATGGTGACAGGAGCATTTAGCTCTGGGCAGGGGCAGAGCTTTGAGTACTCTCCCCTATCTCATGAATCCTAACCCTGCAAAACTCAACAGCCTGTTTTTTATGTCTGTTTATTCTTATCAAGTACTCTAGATTTCACCAGTTTAGCCCAATTGTAACTTTTCACTTGCCTCTTGGGATTTAAAGAGGAGCCTGAGCTTCTTCATTCCCCATTTTCTTACTCACTGGGATCTTGCAGCTGCTGCTTGAGCACATACAGTGAAGAGCACCACACTCTGGGAAAGCTTATGCAGGAGGAAACTTAATGGAAAATATGAAAGGAAAAAAATGTGTTTGATGGACTTTTAATATAAAAAGGGGTAAGAAAAGAAAAGGAGGAGGGGGAGATTTATTCACTGTAATAGGAACCAAATGTTGGCTTGGACAGCAGCTACAGTCTCACTCTTTCCCTGTAAACCCTGTGAGCAGCTTTTCAAAGACAATTACAGGGTGCAGGGCTAATTTAGTGGTCCTGACTTAACCCCTGCCTCTCTAGAGAGAGGTAAGGAGTATGGGTTTTCAGGAGAGATTAGTGACTTTAATTACAGGCTCAGTCAAAAGTATATTCTAGACAGATAACAGTGCCTGTTTACTGTTTTCAGCCTTGTGTGCTACTGCTGATATCCACCCATAAAATGCAAAGTCTGCTTGTGTAAAGCACTAAAAAGGGCTTTATGTCTAGAAATAAATAGAGCCTGTAAGTCTTTTTCAGTTTGGTTTTCAATAAACTTGTCTACAGTGAAAGAGAAAAAGTAGAAGAATGTCGTTACAACTCATCTTCATCAAGTTGGTCCACTTGATTCATGCTAGGCTTTTACAGTGGAACCTCTTCAGTGAGGAGCACCTTTCCTGTCTATAAGTGGTTCCATACTGCATCTAATTTTCTTGTCCTTTGGCTTCTGTGAAGTGTGTATATTCACTTCAGAAACTTTGCCTGGACTAGAATTAGTGATCAAATTTAAGATAGCACTTAACACATGTTCTTAGTCTGAATGACTTACCTTAATAAAAGCAGATCCAGACAGTACAGTGAGGTAAGTTCATTGGGTTCACCCTGCTCTGGCTGAACTTCCTTAATTAATTAATAGCTTGAATTTGGGGCTGAGTACGCGGGACCACACAACACAGTTCAGGCAGTTGCATGTCAGAGTTAAGCGGGTAATCCTCCCCAAAACTTCCTTATGAGAGCAAAATGATACCAGGTTTCTGTTTTAGTCTTACCATATATATGTCTTGCTGTTAAAATATTTTTGCAGGCTGCAACTATGCTTGCAGGTGTGGAAATACGTGCAAGAAACATGAAGCCAGAAGTGCCTTCCACTCAGTAAAGCTCAACCCTGTGTTTGCACTAATTGAGGGTAGAAAGGCTGTGTGATTTTTGTTAATCTAGATCACTTGGAGGAGATATGCTTAGTTACCGTCATTACTTCTCCAGTGACCTGATGAGCCACAATAGGATGAAGACACTGAACTTTGCAGTCAGCTGGCTGTTGGTTATCTTCTTGATTCAGCATTTCTGCTAGTGAATTTCAGAGCTGCCATGTGTAAAAAGAAGAAAAAGTGTTGTTTACCTGCCAAGTATTCCCCAGATCAGAGAGATTGACAGTATTTTGTAGCAGGCATGAAGCCAAGGATGCTACTAGGGGCCCAACAAAAATTGTCTCCACTGAAGGGTAAATATTTGATTTAATTTGCTGAGACTGGCAAGTTTAGTTCTTCTGAAAGTAAGAGACTGATAATGCCAGCTAAATCCAGGAGTAGCTGAGATAGGTTAGGCCTTGCCTGAAGAGGTTTTCCAGTGCTCCCTAATCTTATTCTGCCCTTCTCCTCCTAGGCTATCAGAAGGCTGTTTTGATGCACCTCATTTCTAACCTAGCAGGTTAGACACTTAACACTCATGACATTGCCTCATGATGATGTAAAAGGCATTTAATTCCTGAACTGCATTGCCTTTGTTATAAGAAAATACTTATGTTCCAAGACCCAGGTTTATCAATGGCAAGGAAACAGCAAGAATAATTTTCAGAAGCTAGGAAGCAGGAACTAAATTATCCAGCAACATATACCAGAAAAGAAGGAAGCCTGTGGACTTCGATAGTACTTGTAGAAAAAAGTGAAGGAGCAAGAAGGCAGTGGGCTTTCCTTGTATAGCTATTGTGCATGCACATCTGGAATAATAAAGTGGAAAAAGTTCACAGAAAAGCAATGTGCAGTCAAGGCCAGAAGGGACTGAGTTGAGGAAAAAGAAGGGAGTTAAGGGTGCCAAGGCTGGCTGAGCTCAAAGGAGACATAGTTCTGGTAATGAAGGTTTAGTCCTGAAATAAGAGGAATGTCATATAATAAAACAGAGAAAATTTAAGTTTAATTGGGAATGTTGGGGGAAATTCTTGACACTGAATGCATAGCTGCGTGTGGAGTTGTGCAGCTGAGTGTGACACATGGACTCCTACAGCCACTGAAACGTGTTGATCCTGCAGCACAAGGGGATAATTTGGATGCTTTTCCTCATGTATTTGTTTCTGAATAAAATTCTTGTAACAATATCAGTTCTCTCAGCTGAAAGGGAGAATTGTAAGAATAGCAGAGGGGGACTCCTGACATTTGCTAGATATTATGCATATTAAAATGTCCTGGAATGCTTGAATTGTTCCTCTGGTAACTCTTACATTTAACCTGTGAATGGATTTGGAAATTGTAGTTAAATCCACAAAACTTTTCATGTTCTTTGCCTAAACCGACTCAGTCCTAAGACTTTGCACATGTATGTTACGCAGCTTCTGTTTTCTCATGGCACAAATACATGGAGGTAAGAGCCCCTTCTGTAGGTAAAATAGCTTGAGCTGCTGGGAAACAGGGGAGCTGAAGAACTAAAGGTGAAACTATTTCAAGATGCCTCATCACTAAGAGAGGAAAGTTTGATTGATGGTCTGTGACAGAAACTTTCTTGCATCTCTGCACCACTTCTACCATGGGAGACTGTACTTGTCACTTTGAACTGGATGTGAACCCAAAATGCAGTTCTGCAAGTTGATTGTGCCAATGCAGCCTTAACAAGATGCTCATTAACTTTAAAAGCTTTTCCTTAGCTTCTCTTGAGGAGTACAAAAGTAGATTGCAGGTCAGGTGATGGCATCCTCATTTTATACAGGCCAGCTGCTTCCTGCCCCTTCCCTGTCTTCAAGTACCTGTACCATGGTGAGTTCTGGACAGCTCCCAGTGCCTCAGATCTCCAAAATCCCAGGCTTAGCTCTTTTAGGTATATTCAAAATGCTTTGTTCGCCCCTGGTGTTTAGTGAAACTATTTTTCTTTACCTTTGTAACACAGCTCATGCTTATGTTACAAAGCAGGAGGCTTTTAGAGGCTTGCATGTTCCAGCAATCAGAGCTACAGTCCATGCTAAAATGTAGACTCTTGCTGACTAAACTGCACCAAAGTTGCTCTTTCATAGACACTCCTGATAACAGCAGATGCCAGAAGCAAACCATTCTCAGAGACTTGTTGCTCTGTTTTTCAGTTTTTAATTTATTGCTTTTGAAGCTGAGGGGAAGGAAAGAGGGAGAAAGACAAAGAAAGGCCTTGAGGCAAGTGAGAAGCCCAACACTCCTGCATCCCAGCCAGGCCCCCAGCGTCCTGGGCTTTATCCCACTCTGTTTATCATTGCCCTGTAGCCAGCCCCAATCTAGGACCTATTGTTAGGGATGGAAGAAACACGCAGTGTGCCAAAGAAAATGTTCTGTGTTTTTCTGAGTGCCTGAACATAAGTCAGCAGGATGCTGGGAGCTGCCACATTAGACAGAATCATTAGTTACTATGCCAACTACTTTCTAGCAGCTGGTGCTCACCAAGGATTTGTACTGAAAACTTCCTAGACTTGTCATACTGTCTGAATGCCCTGTGGGAAAGAAACTGCTGCCCAAGATTGTCTTGCATTCTTTGGCAAGGTGGGAGCACTGATTTATAAATGCACTGCCAGCAATGGCTCTTGTTCCTCCTTAGCTCCAGCCTTTACAGGAAAAGATGCAAAGTACTTTCATTGTCAGCTTGTTTCCTTGTTTAATAGGATAATAATTATTTTTTAGTTTGCTAGACCTCCAGACATACTGATTTCTGCTGTGATCCTATCAGTTCTCACAAACTAAGCAGGGTTAAACAGAGAAATATTCTTCATGAATGCTGAAGCTTCATTTACACAATAATTTGAGCCTAGTTTCAATGGGATGTAGACACTTTTCAAGTATTTCAAAAGTGCCTGCTTAGTGAGTGATATATGGAGAACACCAGAGTACTTCATGAATTGGTATTGTTGCCTGCCACACAAGAATCGGTATCAAGCAAGTGCCCAGCTGTGCCATTGGAAGAACGCTTCAGTTGAAATATAAATGTAAGCCTGATGTGTCATTCTTTTAGTACAGACTTGCTGTTTGTCATACGGGTCTTTGGAACTATGAGATCCTCAGTGACTGGTGTTCTGGGGTCTGGTCTTGTCTACAGCTTTAGTCCTTGGAATTCCCTTCAAATTCTTTTGAAGTGGAAACAGAAGCCAGCTCTCTCCTTTCTTGTAAGAGCTGATAATCACACCCCTTCTGTATGAAGACCAGATTTCATAGAGACTTTTTTTTCTGTAATCAATGAACAAATGCATTAACATTTTATTAGTATTTAGTATTTTAGTATATTGACATTAGTTTCTAGTACAAGTGTAGGTAGTTGATTGCATAAAGGTTGCTTACTCTAGAAATGAGCTAATGAATTGGAAAACGGAACAAGAGTAGAAAGGTAGTTTGGAACTAGAAAACCTAGAGATGAACGTATGGTGTCCTAGCCTTTTTAGACTGGATCCTGAGCATAATTGCATGGGGATGTGTTGAAAATGGTCTCAGAAGCAAACCTGTATCTTTTGTGGTACAAAAAAACTGCAGCAGAGAGGTTGTATGCTGTCAGTGAATTTGAAGAGGGAATTCTGGCCCAGCCTTTATGAAAACTACAGTTGAAAGAAAGGAACGCAGTGGGTTTCTTGCCAAAAACACTGAGTAGCCCGAAGAGCTGCTGGAAGGACAGAATCTTGCTTACAACGGATGGGCCATAATGCCAAAGGCTGAGATTTCCTGTGCATAGTGAAGGCCTGAATCCTGGCCAGGTCTCTAAACTAAGCAACTCATAAATAATCCTGAGCAAGCTATGAGAAGATTGCTCACAACCAGCCTGGCTGACAGAATGAAACCAAATCTTTTCTGGTGGCACAGGCAGGAATTTCTGTTTCCCATTTGCATGTGTGTGCATCTGTGCCTAAATCTGTTGTCTGTACATGTAAAGAAATGAATCATTACTGTTCAAGCAATAATCCTGATTTGAAAACAAGCAGGTCTGTGAGTACTGACTCTACAATCCTCATTTCCATTAGGGGTGTGGAGGTTTTTTTCTGGTTATTTTTAGCTTTGCCTAAAACAGTGTGAGTTGTGAGAAAGCTTTTAATTCAGTTTGGAGTATTTATACAATCTCCCTAAAGAGTGAACTCTTTAGTATCCATTAAGGTGTGAGGTCCTCTACAGCTGTTTTGCAGCCTTCATTATGGTGCTGAACCTGTTGTAATTTTCTTAGGCAGAACTAATTTCTGCTTAAGGGTGCAAAAGTGCTGTCATGCTTTAGTAAATCATCCAACAGGCAGAGACTGAGAATAGGAGATGCTCTGTGATGCATTCCTGTGAGCATGGCAGATAGACTGAGAGCTGGAGCATGTCTCTGGCAGCAATGTATTGAGTCTCAGATCCTAAGCCCTGTTCTGTACCAGGGCAAACATTGCCTTAGATGTAATATCAGCACTTGATAATACGTTATGTGGGGACTTGTCTTCGTTTGAGACCAATTGGGAGGAATGTCCAAAATGAACATCCTCTGGTAGAAGGCAGGTTACAGCCATCCCTCCCCCACCAGGTTTGGAAAAAATTTTCCTCAGAGGAAAGTGAAAACAACTATTTATTTAACAAGCAAAAGTGCATGCAGGCACGGGAAAAAGACTAATGTCTAATAACAAAACCTCTCGCTGTGGAGAGAGCCTGGTAAAATTCGAAGTCTTTGTGGTGTGGCTCTTTCCTCTCCAGAGCTGGGGTTCAGCATGGGCCCCTCTGGGCCATGGTGTAGGGTCTCCCAGTGATGTTCTGATGTTGCTGAACAGTCTGGAAGAGAAGAAGAAGAATCCAAAGTCCCAGAAAAACCTCTTTCCTCAGGTAATGAACAAGAAGCTAGCTAAAAAGCAAGAGAATGCCACTCTCTTCCCTGCTGCAGAAGCCAAGAGCTGAGAAGCAAGCGAACAAGTTATCTGTGTTTTTGAACACAGCGCTGAGGGAATTCCACTGCCTTCCCCCACCCCGCCCCCTCTCAGGTCTGCCTTCAATACACAGAAAGGCAAAGGATTCGTGTCTGGGCATAGAGCAGGCGATAGGGGTACAGCATCATAAAGTCACCCCAAGACAGGACTTCACAAAACTGCAGATGAAATACCTCTTTATGAAAGTGACCCCAAGACTGGCAAATACACTGGCTTTCTGTTGTCAAGTATTGTATGTTTGTATTATAGAAGGTTGAAGTTATGTTTTGCAGCATAATGCATAAATGCAGAATAATGCATTTTTTTCGATTTCTGCCTGTAAATAAGGAAAACGTGTAGAAGCCAACAGAAGCATATTCAATCCAGAAGGATTCTGCAGGCCATAAGGATAAAATCTACTTAGGCAAGCAACAGTGTTTTCAATGTAGTGTCTGTTTTGTTGTGTCACGTGGAGAGAAGGTATTGGAACCACAAGGAGTTGCGTACAAGACTGTGCTGCAAGAAAATGTTAGTCAAAGTTATTGTGGTTTTGCTTGGTGTTTTTAAATTTAGTTCTTCCTAAAGGATTAATAATGTAGTTTCAACAGTGCTTTCCTGGGTAATTTAAGCCAGGCTTACCTGGGCAATATTATGTCCAGTATAATGATTGAAACAGAAAAAGTGAATTAGCAGGCTAGAAACCCAGTGAGAGCATTTGAGAGTTCATTGAATTGGACAAAGGTTGGAGAAAGATAGCAATCCCAGTGCATTTTTTAAAAAATCAGTCTTAAGTATCTGTAATTCTGTAACAGTTAATCCTTTGCCAGATACCTCAAAACAAAAGAAATGAGAATCAGGCAAATGTTACTATAATTTTGCCATTTAGATAGTGGCCCTCAGAATACCACAGACTGCAGTCATTGTACATCATCTCTGTGGCACGAAATCTGGCTATTGGCAGGTCCAGTTTTAGTGGAGTTTTCATTTATATCAGTTTTGTCTCTTGACTGTTACGTTTTAGAAATGATCACTTGATCCTTAGCCTCATAAGCATTCTTTTGGATCAAAGGATTAATTTTATGTATTGCAGGTTCTGAACTGGAGGTAGATATGGGAGGAGTTGGAACAGATGTTAGTTTCTAGAATTAATAGTATAACTTCAGTGAATAGCTTAAAGAGTGTTTGACTGAATTATTTTATTTCTGAATATTTTAAGTGTTTGCAATGACAAAGTTTTTGGGGGAAGGAGCAACACATTCAAGGCAAGCTGTGATATGTTTAAAGAATCTAGGTTGTAAGTTTTGATAGGTTCCTGAGGCAAAGAGATTGCAGTTAACTTGCTTGCAAAAACCATGACCTACACGCCAAATTGTGGCATGAAAGACACCAATTATCTTTTAAGTCCCAGTTATGTATGATGTGGATAGGAAATAAAAGGGAAGTCTGCCCTGGGAATCCAAAGGAAATATTTGAAAGTAGTGTTTGAGAGAAATGTGACAGAGATCAACAGACACTTGGGAAGCTCAGGCATTGAGGCTTGAAGGTTATATTACCCAGTGTCAGGATTCAGTGGGTCTTACAGCATCTGTCTTGTGAGCACAGAATGTGTGAATTGCTGAGCCATTGTAGCCTCTTCAGGACACCTCGTGGCCCTGTCAGTCTGCCACCTGCTCTCTGCAAAGCCCCTCAGCCTTGTGTAGAAGTGTGTTGGTGCTGCCTTCTTGCCAAGGCTTACAAACTTCAAAGCAAGCCAGTGAGCTTCTGTTGGTACTTATCATGTTGCAGGCCACAGCTGAACTCCTACCATGTAAGCCTGGGTTGTAAGAGCTCCTGCCTCTTTGCAGGAGGCCTTTTGTCCTTTGGGAAAGGATTGCATTGCTGTGAGGATGAAAGTAATGAGCCTATCTCACTCCCCCCAGGCCTTTTGGATTGTAACTGTATGGAGTCAGTAGGTATCCTAGTTGCAACCTCACCCAGCCAGTCCTTCCTCCTCTCTGGATGTTGTACTGCGTGTCTGTTTCTATTCCATTGCCACTGCAGCATGTATGTGCTTAGTGTAAGCCTTGTGTTACTGTATTAAAGTCTCTACAAATCCAAATAAGTAATTATCTCATTAGTGATGGGAATCAGTCTTTTTCCTGCTGCTATTCTTGCCTGTCTTCAATGCTAGTCAGCCACAGAAATGATCCAGTTTAGAGTTTTTATTCTCCGCTCCTCTTTTCTCCTCAAGAGAATGTCTAGCAATATAGTTCCAGCCTGGAATTCAAGAAAGGCCTTAGCAGGAAGCAGTTGGCACATGGCACCTCTAGCAGGTGTTGTGCTTGCTAAAGCCACATAGTGCAAATTCATAGCTGGCTAAATATTAAGAGATTTTTTGTAAGAAGCAGTGCCTCATAGACAGGAGTCCTTGTATGCAGAGTGGTGAAAACATGACGACTCTTCTTTCCTCAGGGCGCTAGAGAATCATCATTTTGCCTTGGAAGGAGAGATGGAGAACAGTGTCTACAACAAGGTTACACGGGGTCCTCTGGCACATCCCAACTATCACCTTCAGTTTGCTGTGCAGCAACTTCAGCAGCAGAAACTTCAGTCAAGACAGCTGTTGGAGCAAAACCAAGCACGGCAACAGGTAACTAAGAGAAAAACCTGCCTGGGATGTAGCAGTGCTGACTAAGTCTTAGATGTGCAGAAAAACCCAGAGACAGTACATAAGGCACAGATTTTGTGAAGGAAGTTGCTCTTAAAGTGGGTTGCAACAAAACTAGTATTACCTGCAGTGATTTTGTTAGCATTTTCATGCTGTGGTTCGCAATAGCTTCTTCCATTACTCTTAACATCTTAAGAGCTGGAGGAAATACGAGAAAGGGCTTGTATTACTGATGTTCTGGATGACACCTAGATGCCAAACGTGGACCACTGTGGAACAGCATTTCCATTCTGCCTGGGGAATCTTTTAAGGTTATAATGACTTAATTGATACACTTGTTACCTTACTTCGTTATTATGGGGAGAGAGATATATTCTGAGTGATGTCTAAAAGGCTTCCCTGCTAAAAGGAAGGAAGCCTTTGGGTGAACAAACCTTCATTCTAAACAGCTTGGTCTCCAGTAGCAAGGAGCTGTTTGTTCACAGTCTGGCATGACTGGACTCCCATGAACAGACCTGACCTGTTCAGACATGGAGGTCTGAACTCCCACTCTCCCTCCTGTGAAGCAGATGAGTCATTAGTCAGGGTCCTTGAGAATAGGTTATGGGCAAATTGCCCTCATCCTTTTCTGGGAGCATCTTGAAGGAGAGGCCCTTCTGCTTTTTGCTCCACGCTCTCCTTCTTTCAAGGCCCTTACTTAGCCATGTAATTTTCATCCTCAACTTCTCTCACCTACAGTCTTCTCACTCCCACTCCATGCAGGAGGTCTTCCTTTCATCTCTGTCCACGGGGCTCTGGGCAGGCAGATGTGGCTGCTCACGAGCTCGGGAAAGGGCCGTAAACTGGCTTGTGCCTGTGAAGAGGCTGGAGCTGGCCATGGGGCTTGGCTGAGCCCTCTTCTAACTGCTGACATTGAGCTGATGTTATTCTTGGCCTGGGGCAGAGCCATTACTCAGGAGTTTCTGTTAAAATGATTCTTTGTTAAACCTCCTCTCACCCCCACAATGTTCCCCCTCCTTTCTCTCCCTCCTTTCTCCTTCTGAGCCAAGCATTTTAGAGTTGCTGTATTGAGGCTATTGCCATGCTGCAGGGCTTAGGCTGCACTGAATTTGACATTAATGGGGAAAGATACTTGGTGAATATGGGGGCCTTCAGACTTTCTGTCATGAATAAAATGTTACCTTAATAAAATGATTGTCTCTTGGGCACTTCCTGTCCAAGGCGTTGTATGGAGCCAGCCATCTCTCCTCTTTCAATCACAGTTGCATGGCTCCTCTGATGCCCCCTCTGTCAGTCACAGCATTACCCTCATCTTCCCCTGCACCCTGTCTAGCTTTCTGTCACTGACCTCTTCCTTCTGCTAGTTAGCTTCTCAGACTTCAGTCCTTTAACTTGGCCTTTCTAAGAACTGCCTTCTCTTTTCTGCTGCTTATGCATTCTCTGACCTGCATCTTCCCGTCCACACTGCTTTGACTTCTGCACCACCCTTTCATACTGACCCTCATTTGTCCTCCCTTTTAAGCTAGAGTTCATGTAGCTTATCCTAGCCTGTGTGGCTTTACCACATTTCCTTGTCAATGTCACCTATGCTACCTATCTCCCATTGCCTGCTGTTTCCTATTTCTTCCTTCCCATGTACTGAGATCTCCATCCTTTGTTGTCTTGTCTGCCACATTCAAATTTGTCAGTCTCCCCTGAGCAGAAGAAATATATCCCCCAAGATTGAAGGCCTATCACTTGGAAGAGTGTCATCATCTCTCTGTTTTGGGGAATGCATGCAGGATATCTCCAAGACTGTTTCATCTGATTATTTAGATTCTTGTTGTGGTTAGAAGGCAGACTAGCCATTTGTCAGCAGCTGAAGTACATATATTAATTAATATATCTTGAGGCACACCCTGAGTGTGGCGTGACCATGCAACATGACTGGATGCAAGTCTTTCCTTCTGTCTCTGGCAAAGGGACTGGTTACATGTATGATTGTATATATGTGATCAAGTAACAGAAGCACCATAATTAATAACACAGCAAATGCTTCTCCTGTACATTAACCAATTCAATATGTTGGGGATGAGATGGATGCACTGGAAAGCATGGGCTTTTCTGGTCAAGTATTTGTGTCATAAGAATCCCTCCATCTACCATGCAGTAGAGCTGTCTTATCATGTGTGTTAACATGAAGGCTTGTTGTGTGCTTTGTTGCAGCACCCACTCTTGGTTGAGCACTTTCCAGACACTTAAGAATGATGATGATTTCTCCAGGCATTTAACAATCTGCAGAATAGCAAATAGCGTGTGGGTGGAGGAAGAGGAATAATAACGAACAGTTTTCACTCACTGTATGCAGAAGTTAGTTCACACAGTGTAGTACAGTAGAAATAGACCTTTGATGCCAGAATAGGTACTTCGTTGCTTGGACAAAAAAAACCCACCAGACTGACTGGATGAGAATCTCACAAAAAAATAGGAGGAGTGATATGGAGCAGGAACAGAGACAGTACAGACCATGAGAAAAGAGAACAAAAATAATAAGGGGAAGAGTTGGAACGTAGAGACAAGAAGCTTAAATCTGATATCAGTAAAATCAAGGAATAAGAATTACAAAATCAAACCAGAAGACAAGAAAAACAGTCTTATAGCAGTATTTTTAATGTTTAAAGGAGACTTCACGTGACACATTATGACCTAGATGTTATTATCACTGCTGCAGTTGGCAAGACAGTTAATATACCATCATTGTTTATTCTCTAATTGTTTCCTGTTCTGGAAAGATTCCAATAGCTATTAGGGAGGTTCCTTCTTTGTGTGGCTATGTTCTGTCTGCTTAGCCTAGCGTTTACTGGGTTTAAATTTTTATGCCAAACATCACATGGGAAAAAAGCTAAATTAAAACAAGGGAAGTACAATTGTATGGTGGAATGATCCCCGTCAGTCCTGCTTACATCAAAAAGGCTCATGTTAAACAAGACATGAATCATGTTAATGAGTTGTGTGGGCAGTTATGTGATCCCATTTTCAATCACAAATTTAAGTAGATTTTATGCTGTAGAACATTAGGCTAATTTAATCTTAAATAACTCTCAGTCATTTAAAAATTGTATATCCTCTGAAATATTCCTCATTTGATGAAGTTCAGCAAATTTTTGTCTTTTAATACTTGTGATTCTCTTCTGACATCCTTACCATTTATTTAGATCTGACTGGAAATGCTGAGTACTGTGAATAATATTCCTCGTATTCCTAGAACTATATTATTCCTGCCTGAGGATACAGGGCCTCTTTGAATGCAGCCTTGAACATCATTAAACTGTTTTCTAGACTGTTATATATTGAACTGCTGTCAGATTTGCAGTATCTCTTTTCCTTCAGTTTCTTGTTCATTCTTGTTTTGCAGCTTTCTCCCTCAGATTGTTTTCCCACTAAATGTGCTAACTGCCATTTTTCCTATTTGAGTCTTGTGATACTGATGAGTCAAAGTCTCAGTGTAAGTAAAACAGAACAACCATTCTGAAAGCAGTAGTCTGAGCTGATTTATACCAGCTGAAATTTTGTCCCCATGTTTGTGCTCCTGTCACTATTATTAGAATTATGGGAACGCCCAGATGTATTAACTATCTTTCCAATACAATGATACAGCCCAATCCTTGCCCCAGAGAACTTGCAGTACCGAGAGAGAAATAAAACAGAAGGTACCAAGTCAACTGAATTTAGTATATTTTTTTCTTGCTCTGAAGAATTTACCAAGGAGGACATGGTTCAGGACAGTCTGTGCATACCATGAGCTTGCTCTTCTTTAGGACCCCAAGATACTCCTCTTAGTGCAGTTTAACACTATGGTACATTTTGAGCCTGCTCTTTATCACCTCGTTGTGAGTTTACAATTCAACGGATTGTTGTATCCAAACTGATTTAACTGAATGCATTAGTATGTGTTCAAAAGAATTTCCACTAAGCAATTTATATGACTGGAAAGGTCTTCCAAGACTGTTAATTCTCTGTATTTTTGCAATGTTATCTGAAACACAATTGCTTTTCTAAAACTGGTGGGTTGTATTTTGTTGGGTTTGCTTTCTTTTTTTTCTTTTTTTAACTTAAAATCTTGTTATTGTTTATTGCTTATAAACATCTCAGTTTACAGTGCCAGGGATTTGGAGCTAGCTGCACGAATCTTTATGCAATACATGTGTGTGTGCATCTGTCTGTCAGTTCTCATACACTGTTGAGTCTCTCATCTTTTTCAGACTTGCTGATCCAATTGAATGTGAATGACTGTGGGATCTCACAGCTATGTTTCATACAAATGTCATTAAAGTCAAGAGCCATATATCTGGGAAGGGGGTTCAACTACTGTTCCCATTAAGGCAAAGGCTGCAGCACGAGACCACTCCTAATTAGACAGCACAAAGTCAACACAAGAATGCCCAGACCCATGAAGGGAAGCATAATTTGGGGTATGCTTTATATTAGATGCTGTAAGACGGATTCACAGGAAATGAGCTTCATTACCTCCTCTGGTCACACAATGAACATGTTTTTGCTTGCAACATTTGTTCCATTACTGTGCTAGGGATGGGTGTTAGATACAGGGATGGTAAGTGCCAGGAACATTCTTTCTGTTTTTGAAGACGATTAATATATCTGCTTTTCTTCAAAGTACTACACTACCTCTCTGCTTTTAATTACTAACAGCCCAAACTTAGCTGCTACTGACTAAAATTCTTAGGCGTTCATTGTCCTTACTGACAAGATGTACACATTGAGATTTTCTAATTAAAAACGACTCTTTTTTTGTACAGATAATACTTTGTATATGGTGTTCCTGTTGTAGATGTGGAAGCAAGGAGATACTGCTTCAGTCTGTGACCTAGAGGAAAGCACTTTCTCTGTCAGTGCCAAGTTTCTTCATGGGCAAGACAGGGTTAATGCTGTCCTGCCTCCCCAGAAAATTGTGCGCAAGAGTTGACTCACTAATAATTTACAGAAATTTTAGCTTAAACGTCTTAAAGCTTTTTTAGTATTTTTCAGATTTGTAGCCCTAGAGACTTGTTAGGGTAGCAAATATCTCCTCAACATCAAGTTAAATCTGCCAGCCTGGTAATTGTGATTGAGAATTTTTCACTTGAAGGAGAAATAGTTGGTGCTACCTGCTTTAGGACTGCATCTGTCAGGGTTTGTCTAGGCTTCTGCTCTCCCTAGACCCTTAGTCTTCAGAATCCTGAGGAATAAGGTCTGTCTCCTATGTTTTGGATGTGCTAAAAACTCTTCCCAACCCTTCCTTTGTGCGGTAAGGCTCTGCTCTCTCCAGCTGTCCTCTTTATTCGCACAGTAGCTTCTCCTGGTTTCCTGTCCTGTCCCCATGGAGTTCACAGCAGGGCAGTACACTTTGTAGGCGAATCCAGAAGCCGTGGTCCTTGTCAGCTTCCAGCCTCCCCATCCTTGCCTGGAAGACAGCCAGAATCTCAGCACAGTGTGGAGACAAAGGCCTTTTCGGAAGCCTATAACCTCAAGAAAAATATCCATGACCTTTCCTTAGACTGGTTTCAGCACAGTTTTTGCCGATCAGTCTTTGTTAGAGCATCCATGCTTACTGTTTCTTCAGAGTCATGGGCCTCCTTGCCAGTGCATATTAACACAGGGAAAGGGTTATGACTGTATGTGTTGTGGACTCCAGGATCTAGTGATTTTTGTAACAAGGAAAAGAACTTACAGGAAAAATGCAAAATGTCGAAAGAACTTAGAGGGAAGATGGATAATACAATTTCACAGTGAAATGTCACTGCTGAATAAGAAATGGGTGCAGTGACTTGAGGGTCTCCATCCCAACCCTAGGATGTGCCAGGCTCTGAGATGCAAGAGACTAAACCAAATTCCATTTTAGTTTGTTTTTCTGGGGAGAGGTGGGGTGTGACTGCTGTTTTCCAGACTTCTACACTTGTACTAGCTTCCTAATTCAAAATCTGGAAGCTGCAATCAAGGCAGAGCTTCAGGGAAGGGAGAGGTTAAGAAGGATTGGGAGCTCAAGGGCATGTTGTCAGTGAGCTCTAGTTAGGAAACAGGCCTGTTTTGGCTCCTGTACTTCCTTTTCTCCCTAGAGCTCTGCCTGTCAGAAACGCCTTCCCACACACCACTGCTCTGCCATTTGCCAGAGAATTGCGGGGGAGAGGGGCTTTTCCTGTCTGTGTGCTGAGACTCAGCCAGACTGTGGTTTTCTCTGGAGCCTGGAGCCCATTTGCTGTGGCTTTGTGTATTTTCCACCCAAGGAGAAACTGAGGACAAACTCAGTGAAGGGCTCTGCTCCCAGGGTCACACTGAGGGCTCAGCTCTTCCCCTTATCTCCTATCACTGACCTCTAGATGCCAAATTACAAGGTTACAGTATTGCCTCTGTGCTGGGAATCTGACTGACTTCGAGGAAAGACAGAACACAACTCCCAGCAGGTTGCTCCTTTCTGAAGAGAGTTTAGCAGTCTGCAGAACTCCCATAGGGGAAACATTCTCCACTCCCTGCTTTGCCAGTCCACTGCTCAGTTCTCCAGTGTCTCATAACATGCAGATCCTTTTGTTCCTTGTGTCAAATCTCCAACATGCTTACTCTCCCACATGCTATAGGAATAGAAATATTTTCTGTTCCCTGATATTACTGGGGATTTCCTTTTCGTCAGTGGTGGACTTAGAGTTCCTTTTTCAGTAGAAAGTACCCTAAAGGTTTTCTGTTTTTCCAAGCACCTACACAGTTAGATTAAATAAGTGGCACTGTATCATCTTCCCTATAACCTTTCTCTTTCCTAGAACTGTCTTAATCCCACCTCCCACATAAAGAATAATATAGCAAGATAATGCAGAAAGTCAGTGTAATAAAATCTTTACTTCTTTGTGGATGGAAGCCCACTGCAAAATTAGGTTGAGGATTGGGCCTCTTGTTTTTAATCCAGAATAGTAGAATTCTGTGGCAGTAGTGAGGTTGTCTGCCTTCCTAGAAGCTAGTCCTGGCTTCCAAGGGCATAAAATTCAGCTCTAAAAACTACTTCACTGACTTAACAACTTAACTCTTTATGTGTGGGACTTTCCTTCGAGTCCTGGGGTTGCCTTCACAAGGCGGATATTATCCCTCACAAAAATGTCACCCACCACCATCAGCATTCTCAGCAAGGTTCACAGAGGTAATCGGCAATTACTATGGGATTTTTTTCTTGTTTTCTTTTTTTCCCCAGGCTGTTTTTGCCAACTACTCACAATCCAGCACCAGTCATATATCTATGCCAGCTGGCTCTGATGCCCGCAAGACATCAAGTGCCACTTCTAGTATCCATAAGGCAACCAGTTTGCACAAAGTGATGCCATCCCAGAGTACAGCTCCTCAGCTGGTTCCAAAGCCTCCAACAAACCACAGACAGGCAGTGATCAGAAAGGCTGCAGCCCAGAGGATTTCCAAGTAAGTTTTGTCTCTTCCATCCACTATGGGGAGTTGGCACTGGTTTCCCTGAAAATGAAAATTGGAGAAGAAACTGTCTACATCTAACTCTGACAGATCTTTTTGGCTGTGCTGTCCAGGATAAATCTCAGAATAACCTGAGGTGTACATACTGAAATAAGCATTGCACTGTGTTACAGTTGTGCGTTTCACAAGGGTATGGAAGGTAACTAACGTCATACAAAGGTAAGGACATAGGAACTGTCAGATTGATCCATGAGTGGGATTCAGTAATGTAAATACAGGTTGCTAGTGGCATTTTAGATGCCCAGGGTTACTCCACCTGACCTCCAGCTGCTGTTCCAGATGTGTACAGGTCTTCTGTAGATCTTGTGTTGTATCCATCAGTCCCATGCAAATGTCTCAAGTAACTTGAAGGCACCAATTGTGGTACATCTATGTTTAAGCACTTGAGTCACTCCCTCTGTCTAATCTTTGATGGGTGGATTAGAATCTGGTGGATCAGAAGAGGGTGCCAAAATAAAAGCCAAAACAAAGCAACAAAGCAATCCGATACCTTTAACAAGATAATCTGCCCTTGAGCCGAGTTTTCCCATAAATTTAACACACAATGTTGGATTTAGGCCTTCAAGCACAAGTGTTTGTTTCATTTGAAATGTTTATATTGTGCCTGATGTAATGATAGCTTTTCTCATTAACTGTAGAAATCCTTCTTTTAACTTTTAGTAAGCGTTTAGTTATATAGTGCTTGCTATTCTAAGGTAAGTGGATGGATTTGACAGTTATCTTTAAAAACAAGTCTTATCGTTAAAAGCAAACAAAAATATTCACCATGAAATGTTGCTTACTGATTGTAAGTTTCCTTGTTTCCTTCCTTTCTATTCCTTGCTATGTCTTCTCTTTTGTGCATTATGAGAAAATGTGAGCAACACTTCTGGGTTTTCAGCTTCCTCAACTCTGTTTATCTCCTCTTAAATGGCAGAGCTGCTTTAGTCTAAATCCTTCATCAGGTTTTTCCTCATATATCCTCAGACTTGTTTGATCCTGAAAAATTGCTTTCGTATCCTCCTTCCTTGTGCTTACTCTACAGCCAGAAGAATTGTAAAGCTTTCAGAGCAAGCTCCTGTGAGGTTTCCTGATCCTGTTTTCACTTCCTGTTTAAATAGAGAAATTTTAGTTTTAGATTACTGATGAAAGACACCTTATGAAGATGTAGTCAGTGTGTGTGAATCAAATCTGGAACTGCAGGGCATATTTAAGGAACTTGGACAGAACTACTTTGGGGAAGTTTGTGTATTTGCTCCCTGTACTCTTGCTATCTTAAGAGATAGCACACAGAGTTAATCCCCCAAAACTATTTAAAAAGAAAACAAGATGTTAGTAAATTTGTCAACTCAGCAAATGCAGATGTGAGCATCAGGTCTGGCAGGTATGTTTTGGTAGGTTTGCTATCTGATTTCTTTCATGTTGGGTGGCTCTTGTTAGTACAGGTGACAGGCTGTGTCAGTGGGATTCTCTGCTGGGCCGCAGGGATGTGTATTTGAAGATGCCGGTGTGCTGTGCTCACTTCTTGGCAAAGGAAATGTTTATCCTTGTGAGATGGAATTGCAGCTCCTTGGACAGACTTTACTTTGCTGCATTTTTGTGGTTTCTGCTCTGTGACAGGCAGGAGTGTGGGAAAACCGGAAAAAGTTCAGCACCAAAAATGCACAGAAGGGGGAAAAAAAGCAAAAGATTCCTTCAGAATTTCAGAAAACTAATCCAAGTATTGAAGGCTGCAAGGAGCCGCTCCGGAAATATTTTCCAAGTTGCCTTTCAGTCTCCAGCACAAGGCTCCAAACCCATTCTTGCCATTCATGGGATCTTGCAGTAACATTTTTTCACTTACATGGAAAACAGCAGTGCTTAGCTATATTTCCAGCATACTGAGAGCTGATAATTTAAAAACTGCCGTGTCTCAGACTAATTAAGCCATTTGTTGTTGTCAGGAGAAGACCAGATACACATCTACAGAGGGGAGTGAATGGAGAAAAGTCTCTCTGTCAAAGGAATATAGACTAGAGAAGAAAAAGATGTCTTGCATGCTCCAGCCTGTTTTCTACAGTCCCTGATAATTTTGTGCAAAGTATTCTCAGACACATCGTGTAGTCTGCTTTCAAAAAATTCCAGTGGTAGAAACTCTCCTGTGTGCTATAAAAGTCTATTTAAGAATCTAGACAAGCTTTCTGTCAGCTAGTTTCTCCTGATGTCCTGTCTGAATTTTTCCTTTGTTTCAGCCTGTAGTACCTTGTTCCGCCTTCCTGAACCCTAAACACTTTCTCATGTAAATACTTTCCATCTTCTGAATATCCTTTACTTTTTGGAATAACCTAATTTTGCTTAGACTTGTTGAGGTTTTGTTAACCTCAGATAGTAGTTCTACCTGCCAAGTCCTTAATTGTCTTGAATTTACTGTATTTTCTTCAGTTTGTCAGAGTGCTTGGACTGTGGCATCCAAAACTGCGCTTTTCTGGTGTGAGACTACCATATCCTTAGGTTATGACATGGCAAATATCCCTCTCCATAACATCATCTTGGCTACTTCGTTTGTCTGTCAGGTCACTTTTGATTTGCTGCCTTCTCTCACCCCCTAATACTTCTTGGCTGTGTTCCTGATCTCTTTCCTCAAAGCGGATCTTAGGTCTATGTATTATTTCTACAGGACTCACTGAAACTCATCCCATTCTCTTGTTAAAGCTCCCGTGTCTCTTTTTCTCCCCCCATATATTTTAGTAAGCCAGACCTTATTTCTGTTTTCTCTTTCACTGGCCTTTGTTTCACATCTTAATAAAGATCATATTTTAAAAGTTGTTTCTAGAATTTCTCCAGAGACAGGACTGTGATGAAAAAACTAAAATCAACTTTGTCTCTTTGACCTATCTCCTCCTTGCATGCTTTATCAATTCTCTCCCAGCCAGCACACGTGGCTTCCAGAATAGGAAGGAACAAGAAGTAGAAAACTCAACTACAAACAGAATGAGATGCTAAAGATGAACATTACTGACTAATTCAAAAACTATCTAGTAACTTGGACACTTCCCTGGTTGAAACATAAAGGAAAAAGTAATGGAACAGCCAGACAATTCGGGCTTGTATTTTCAATTCCTGGCTTCTCTTGTTTTTGTAAAAGGTGGTAGGTTGACTTTATAATGGATTGTGTCCAAAGCAGACTCCTTGCTTAAACTAACAGAGTGGAAAACTGGGGCCTATATTAAGGTGTGGAAAAAGAGTAACTGGGAGAAATGGTTTAGTATGCAGCTCTATGCTGAAATATAGTCCCATAAAATGGTCTCACAAGATTCCATCATTTTGGTTAAATGTGCTCATATCACTAACAGATAGTTTTTGAACAGCTAACACAACAAGCTCTTTTTTCTTTCCCAGTCAGACTGGGTCTTTCCCACTCCTCATGTTGCCACTATTATTGACAGGTCTGTGAACCATGAAGAGACCTGCTGATATTTTGAGATAGACATCACAGATACAATATTCATAAGCTATGGAATGAAGCAGATGTCCCTGGAAGCAGTATTTGGTGTATGGAATCTTCACATTACAGATGACAACATGTAAAGTAGGAAAATATATTAGCTCAACTATTCACCACTGGTACAGGTGGTAGATAAAATATCTTTCTGCTTTTAGGAATGACTCAGTCATAATAAATACACATTTCTGTGCTATCATTCACATAGTAGCTTTTCAGAAACCTTCTCTCTGTGACGGCATCAAGAAGAACAAGGCTTTGAACAACCTGTGAACAGAACCATCAGTCAAAGAAAATGTCTCAGAAAAATTGATCTGTCAATATTAGACCACTGTATATAAGGAGAGGAAATGCTAGGTAGCGAGAAGGAGCATATTGTTTGAGATGTTATCAAAGAGAGACCGAGAAGATCACCAAGTTTACCAGCAGTAGACTGGAACATTACAAACTATTGGGGATATTGATCAGCATGGCATAATTTCTTGTACTGAACATCTCTGTAAATGTCATAACAACTCTATTAAGGAAGCCTTTTGAAATAAATATTCCTTTCAAGTCCCACCACCACAGCACAAAAATCTTTCTAACTTGTTCTCTCTTGTTTTACATGGTGCCAGCAATAGAAGAGCCAGAGTTCTCTATTGTAACTAGAACAGAAATAGGGTAGAGGGGATGCATTTCTCCAGGGTTCAGGAAATCTATCCCAGAGTGGGGAGGAGTCCTGTCTGCAATTTGACACAGAAGTAGCCAGCTTTTCTAGGATGCACTGGCCAAGCCTAGCAAATGTGCCAAAAGTAGATGATGATCACAGAGCAAGGCCTGTAAAACACTATGGTTCTGTTTTGTATCATGTCTTGCCCGTCTGTGAAGTGTCTTAAGTGGGCTGGGTACATCACACACATAAGTTGAGTGAAGAGAGGACAGGCAGCAGAACACACACGTAACAGTTCCTGGAACCCCTTTGACTGTTTTGCTGCTGCTGTACTGCAGCACGCTTGTTTTTTCAGCTCCCGAATATCTGGGTTAATCAGGCTGCCTGACCCTTGGACATTTTTGGCAGTGAAAGCAGTGCATCTGAGAGACATGCCGTGATTTAACACCCTGACACAGCTGGGCTCACTAGACCTGTAGCTCGTAGCCCTTGGCTAGCCTCAGATCATACACAGATATGCATGCAGGGGTACCCTGTCCAAGAACAACAAAGAGGAGCAAGCCTCCCTGGCTCTGGGTCTTTACATCTGTTGCTGTCCTCTTGTCAAACCTGGGCTTTTGGTGATGTGAATGTGTTAGTGTCAGATCTGTCTGGTTCCACTGGACATTCAGATGCATCTGTAGCATCCAAGAAACAGGTTGTTATAACAAAGGTGTTGAAAATTCAGTCAAAAAAGTATTTCTCTTTCACCTATGGAACAGAATTTGCAGTCCAAGGCTGGGCAGCTTAGTGCTGGTCTAGTACCTAAATTAAGGAAGGCAGTATCAGTTAGCTGTATAGGAGATAGAAAAGAGCAGTGACAGATATTTGAACGGAGGGGACAGTTGGGATAGTGATTTTGTTAATATCGAAGAAGAAATGGAGAACATAACAATGGATTACATTGGAGAAGTGGAAGCAAAAACAACACAGGCATTAAAAGTAGGAAACTGAGAAAAGGCAGTAGGATTTCAGCCAACCCAAGGAGGAAGAAGGTGGAAAGGGATTAACTCAGTTTAAACAGAGAATATGTTCTGGCACTGAAGCTTCCTTCAGGACAGCACAAAGAGTACGAGGGAGTGAAGTTAGCGTGGTGGGAGATCCCAGGAGCAGAGCTGAGAACGAGCAGAATGAGGTGACTGTTGAAACTGCAAGAATCAAGGTACACTGTGGGCAGGCAGAGAAGAAGGGCAAGTCTGTAGAGGTAAAGAAATTCTCTGAACAATAAGATAGAAGTGTGACTATTCCCTGTTTTGCTTTTTTGTTGTTGTACTTGATGGCATTCTTGATTACTTTTTTGACTTGCATTCTACCTACAGAAGGGTGAGCTGAATTTGGCTGTCAGTTGTGCTGTGTTAACAAAGTGGGCAAGCTAGTTATGAGACTGGAACCTCTATGTAAGAAGTATAAAGATCTATCTGGATTCTCAGCTCCCAGAAGGACCATGCAGTATCAGCACAAAAACCCCCATAAGTACAGATACAGAATTCTCTCCAAGAGACAACAAACATAGAAAGAGGCACCTCATTTGACAATAGCATTTCCAGTTAAGGCTGACTGAAGTAAGGGGTTGTGGTATGTAAATGTATCTGCACCCCTTTCCCTTCATGTATGGACTCCAATTTATTTCACTGAAATCCAACTGAGATAAAATTCAGGAATCCCTGAGACCTTTTAGTTGTCAGGAACACCTGGGTTACTGGCAACTTGCTGACCTTGAAATCTGGAAGCAGAAGGTTTCAGATAAAACCATAGAATCTGCACGTTTAAACAGCGAATTACAATTTAAACAGTGAATAACAGTCTGTTAGTTGTTAGGGCATCCCATGGGGACTGGAGATTACGGTGCTCTTGTGGGGAAGAGCTGACAGCAACTGTAACAATGCAGAGCTGAATGAGTGAAGGAGGACTCTGGCAGAAACAAGTGTACACACAGAAGTCTGGAGTGATTAGGAATGAGTTGGGCAGGAAGGAAGAAACGCAAGGAAGAATAAGGGAGGAGAGGACAAACCAGGAATAGATGGATAATTGTATAGATTTTTAAGGACAGAATAGATGCTTGCAGCTGTATGGCTTGCCCTTCCCTTGTGAGTCGACCCAATTTTTATGTAGGAGAACATGGTACATTTCATTTGGTAATGAAACTTTGTAAATTAGAGTAAGTGCAGTTATAGTCTACAAAACATAGTTTTGCTGTAACTCAAGTGCTGAGATCAATGCAGAAGGATTTGTATAAGGTGTCTGCTTGAGGAACGGCACTGGATTTCTGAAAATTAGATGCATCCCATGTGTCTCAGTTTCCAAGATAAGTGAGAAGTCTTGGCTAAATGAGCTCTCTCTGCTGAGGCAGGATGGAAAGACTTAACTCTTGAATTTAGCATGTTTTGACAGCATGTGTATTTCTGTGCAACAGTTGCTAAATCACTTTAATTCAAATAATTGGACTTAGATGACCACAGCATTACTAGTTGAGATGTATGTTGGTGGTCCAATACAATCTACTATCTTCTTTATTCTCCAGAATCAGCTTCCAAGGCACGTGAGACAATTAAGTATTGGTGGCTTGACTGTTCATTTGTCTTGCTCTGCTTCTGTGGAGTCAGTTGTCACTGCCTTTTTCATACCATGTTCAGGCACAGCTTCATGGTTACAATCCCAGTGAGATTATGTAAAATAGAGGAATTCTCATTTTTTTTGTTTGAGACTTTTATTCTTCCTTGCTGTATCACTTCTTACCTCTGTCTAATTTTATGGTTTTACCTCTTAGGGTGACTTCCACTGAAAAGCAACTGAACGGATTCCAGAACAGCCTTCACAGTGCTGCATCCTCTGAGCCAGGGACATATTCCACAGGTGAGTGACAGTGCCAAAGACCATGAAAGTGGGGGTGGGCATGCTGGGATGCTTTCATCTTTTTCAAGAACTGGCAGGGGAAAAACTTTCTCATCAAGAAGAAACACAGCTGCCTCCTCTGCATGTAGTGGTTCTTAGGTAACAATCTGGGTTCAGCTGTGAAGGGAATTTATACCCCCTGGGATTATAAAGACTAAACAGAAGGGAGCAAGGCTGAGTTTCATAGAGTTGGAAGACCCCTTAAATGTGGCTAGGGGAGAAAAAAAAAGCACCTTGGCTAAAATGGTACCTTTTTGCTTTAGGCTTTGGCTCAAGATGCTCTGTTGTTTAAGCTTGGCCTGTAATAAAGGGCCAGGACATTCTTTACATTTTTCTTTGGTCTTGCAGAAAAGCTCTTAGTCCAGAAAGACATAGCTGAGACTTACGAATCAGCTGCATAGTGAAGTCAATGAGTAGAGGTGAAAATATCTGATAGCAAATCACTGAGAGTTACAGAATCAAATCTTCATCATTCTCTAGTGGCTAATTAATTCAAACAGGTTTATCTGCTGTTAAGTTCTCAGCAAATGAGAACCCAATCAATTTTTCATTGGTGCAGACCTATTGGCAAGTAGAGCATAGTCTTGATAAATCCATACTACCCATGGCTCAGAGTAATTTGTGATAGGGCTGTAATGGAATATATGGACAGATTATGTTCCAGAATGCTTTGAAAAATTATGTTTCTGGCCTTCTGTTTTGCAGTGAAACTGTGAAAACATGACTTGAGCGTCACTAATGCAGTGATCTTTGTGTTTCCAGAGGCTGAAAGAAAAGTCTGTGGAGGGGTGAACTACCCAGTTCATCTCTTGGATATTTATCGCTGAAACTTAAAAGATGACATTTCCATTATTAATGTCAGTGATTTTTTTGCTGATCCTCCAGCACAAACATTCAGCTAATGCACTTAACATACAGTTCCAGACTGCCTCTCACACTTTAGCACCTGCCAAAAACTCTAGTTATCCTATCAGAAATTTTATAGGGCGAATGGCCACAGTCAGTATAAAACACCCTATGGTACATTGGAATGTGACAGTGTACTCTGGCATATAATGGGATTATCAAAAAAAAAAAATTATGTCAACCCTGTGGTATATGTATAGCTGAATCAAAAGTTTTGGTCTACTGTATAGTGCAACTTAAGTTTTTAGTACAGTATATAAAGCAAGGTTACAGATAAATTTAAAACTAAATGTAAAAACTAAGTTCTCAATATATTGACCAAACTGGTTTGCTGAGTGGATTTACATGAAGGTGTTTGTGTGCTGATATCTGCCTTCTTTTTTGCATTTTCAAGAGCACTGTCACAGTTGCCGCCCTGTAATTTTAACCTTTCCAAGAGAATCTCTCCATCTCCTCTGGATACTGTTGTTATGTGTGTCCATGATAACTGTAGGTAGCATTTTGCTATCCTTTCCCATTTCTGTGAATACTTAGGGCATGCATGAGGACGGTTGATAGTGTTAATGATGGAATGCAGCAGCCAGAGCTGGAGGAATAATACAGGCTAGATCACAACTGTAAAGTTCAGGGTAGTCTGTGAATACTTGTAATCCAGTGAGAACTCAGAACTTCAGCTCACGTTTCCTTCTGTAGAACTGGTCTAGCTGCACTGTGCTAAACTACCCTCTCTGAAGCTGAAACAAAGGGCTATCGCAGCCTGCTGTTCAGCTGACAGTATAAAGGGCTTAGGTAAAGCCCAAGTTTGGCTAGGGGTAGGCTAGTAGAACCATGGTGGGTGGGTCCCTCAAAGCTTCCTTGCTGCTAAAAGAGGTGCCTAGCTCCAAGAATAGCGTTAAATATTGTGATGATTAAACTAACTAGAGCAAAATGTTTGTTCTTGGAAACTGGGGAATGATATTTTCTTCAGCTTTGCACCAAGCCACTGGTATGCGTCAGAGGCTGCTGTGCCCAGTTTATGTGTCTCAGAAGCTACTCTGGTCCTTGCTGCAGGAACAGCTGTTTTTCTTCTTCACTCTCTCCATTGACTGCTTACACTAGGGCCCTGATTTCCCCTCAGCAGCAGTTTACTTGGGGTTACTGTTTCACATGTATTTAGTATCCTAGATACCAACTAGAGAGGTTGGACACACAAGTCATAAAGCAAATCACAGAATAAATTGCAAGCATTTAAAGATAGAAGGCTGTGAAAGACTGCAGATATAAAAGAGGAATCAGGCAGAACCTCTGTATAAACACACACACATGGATGTTCAAAAATGTCTGAGAAGCTTGAATAGACCTCCTCTAACAGCCTATCTGAGAATAGTTATGGGGCTCTTTGGAGAAGAAGCATAAAGGTATCACAAGTGATCTTAGCTTAAGCCAGGATGATGTTCAGTGGAAGAGACAGCCAGCCACTATGGAAACTTTTAACTAGACTGTCCAGAAGACAGTTCACTCGTGGTTAGTGCTGCAACTGTAGAACAGCAGTTGTAGACACTGTTGTGCGGTGGGCTCAGGCTCTTGAGAACAGATCCTCTGAAATAAAAGGAAAAACAAAAGTCAGCACTTCTGCAAGGTAGCTCAGGATTCTGAAACAAGCCACCAGTACAATGAAAGTACACTCATCCTCGTTTCATAGAGAGGCAGAGGTTGTGTGAGCTGTCTGTCATTGGTGTAATGAGAGAGAGGGCAGAGAGCCTCATAACTCAAGATAGCATTTGAAGGTTATTTGTAGTGTCTGAAGAGACCGGTTCTTATCAGAATCTGTGAAAGTTTAGCAGGATTTATTCTAATAAAGAAATACTGAGAATTACTACCTCTAGGGAACATTCAAAATGCTTGTGGCCTGATTTTTCAACTGAAGTTAAATACCCAGCCTCTAGTGGGTTTCTGAAAATATAGCCATTGTTTATATTTACATTATTTATATTTATATATACAACACTGCTTTGTTTATTCTGTGTTAACTTTGAGGGTCCCTCAGCATTACACTGATTGTTTCCTGTTTCATGGAATTTAGCAATTCAATTAGTATTATTGAAACAGGGTGATTTTGAATTAAGGAATCAGCTCTCTTTTCAAAGTCTTCTTCAGAGTACAGCTAAGGTAAGTACTGTGGTTGGTTGTTCAGGTCTGGGTTGTGTTTAGGAGGCTGTGCTTGATATATGGAGGCTGTGCTTTAGTTCAAATGATGATCAGGCTGGTCATTTTTGTTTTACTGTATATTTTAAGAATGTAAGGTGTTTGGAGACATTTTTCCATGTTTTGCTGGTTTATTTTCCATTCCTCTCTAGTGGCATTAGGTAAATAGTGTGTGAATTTGTTTTCTCTAGAAAGTGAAGATCTAGATAAAAAAGATGTCATTTTTCCACCAGAATTTAGCTTTTGAACAAGCTGGCAAGAAGCATCAAGGAATTTTTGTGGTTATGTGTCAATCTCAAAGTTAGAAATTAATTCTATTTATTATTTTTCATTTTTGAAAATGCTAACACAAAGGAGATCTTGGGGAGACTAGAGGATGAAGAGCACTTTATGAAAGTATAACAGCATAGTCCCAAGAAGCTTCTCTGGTCCTGAACTGGACTCTTGTCTGCAGGAGCCTGGAGATAGGAACAATCTGAAAGTATAGTTAACCCCTCAGTGCATCTGTAGAGTAGACACTCAAGTTGACTTTATTTGATTTGGTTTGATTTCCAAAGGTAACAGCAACTGTTGAGTTGCTGTATGAGTGACACCTGTGTTAAAGAACAGGCTTTTCTCCTTTATTTGCTGCCAGCTTCTTGAGAGTTTGTGACATTTTTATTTTCAAAGGTTCAGAAGACAGAACACCTCTGGGGTTCTGTTTTGCTATGACAGAAACATAATGTACTAATAAACTATATAATTACAAACAAATATGAATCATGATTAAAACTGAGCAAGACTGATGCCTGGATCCAAACTTGACAGGACCTTCATCTTTCCATCATCAGACTGATTAACAATAATGCAGTTTTATTGTGCTGATGTTTATATTACTAGTGTCCACATAACTTTTCCACTGTGTCTGCTGAGAGAAGAAAAAACCCATTAGAATTAGGGGAGGTAAAAATTAATAATACGCTTTTCAAGTTTGACAGTGAAGACCGCTAATTCGTGCAAACGGATGCATGAATTAGATCTCTTGGATCTATTTGGATCTTGGATCTCTACCTAGTCTGGTTGAAAACATGAGTCCAAATCTAATTTATTTGTATTTTAGTTCTCTTGAGAATACTTGATGCACAAAGGGAGTGTCAAAACTCAATCTGCAATCAGGATGAAACTTCTTGAGCTAGTTGGTACAGACTTGATTTTATTCCCCTTGATTCTCAGTTCTGTATCTGAGCTTAGTTGCAGGGTGATGAACAGTTGTCTGTTTATTTTGGACATTCACCTGCCCCCGTATCTGCGTGAATGCCAAGTCCTGAAAGTATGCAACTCTTTGAAATAGTGTGTTATCATCTGTAAGGGCTTAAAACTGGATCCTGAACTGCCAAGAGACTAGTTGAAGAATATGGGGATTAATAAAATGGTTCGGATCTAATCCTTGTAGAAGGCAGGCTGCTATTCTTCAATTTCTAGTGATATCCTTTAGGCTAAGGTGGAGAGCAGTGTCCGAATGCCATCCAAATATGATGAGTGTGCAAGCAGTGTGGTCCAGTATGGAGCAATGAATGGACCCTGCTTGTAAACTAGTGACTGTAAAGAGCACTTCTGTGCTTACTCTTCTCACCTTCTAGCATGCTCGAGATTTTTTTCATTTTACAGAAAATCTGCAAGTAGATGGTGTATTTCTGAAGTTTTTTATATCCAAGATTATTGTATGGACCTTCAAATAAAGGTCATTTTATTATATGTCTTGTTACTGGAGACCTGAAATTAGAGATAGCATTGGAGATGCTAAATCTTGGCTGGCTGCTGTCTACCCACTGCTTGAACATTATTCTTGAAATGCAGCCCCTTTAGATTCCTTTGGCAGGTATGCAAAAGTACAAGCTTCAGAATTGTCCCAGCCCAGAAGAAAAGCAAGGCAAGTAAACACAGCAGGCATATAAACAAGACACATGCAATCACTGCATATTTTTTGCCACATCTAAACAAACAAAAAAAAAGCGTGGAATTTGGAGATTCTTTTATCAGCCAGAATCTCTCAACTCTCTTGGAGCATAAAGGGTGGGGATGGGATGTAAAATGTACTGTTACCACTGTGCGTGGCCTGTGTCAGACTTCCAGCCATTTGTTACAGTGGGGTGGAATTCCCAGCTGCCCAGCCTTGTCCAGGCTTCCTCAGCTTCTGCCAGTTTCCCTGCAGCCTTGGAAAGCAGTAGATTGTTGAACACCAGTGTATTTATTTTTATGTTGTTACCACGTTCCCAGGAGGAACCTTGACTATGATTTCAGCTGGTCTCACCACACTGTCCAAATCCTTCATCAGGAGCAGCTGGGAAAAAAAATCACTCAGGTTTCTACGCAGCACATTGCTGGTACTCCTCCTCCCTCTCACTAATCCTGTTAATTCCAAACTTCATTTGCCACCCTCCTGGTTCTCTCTGTTGTTGCTGTGACTGACTGCACAAATGGTCTTCACTTCAAAAGATGACCTTCAAATGGGCACCTCGAGTAACCTCTACCTCAGACTACTTTGACTACTCAGGCACAAGGTATCTTATGACACAGAAGAGCAACTTTTGATGTCACCTCATTACTTATCCTAGTCTGGGAATGGAGTCATGATGAGCTCTTGCCCATAAATCCTTTCAGAACCATCTGTCTGACTGAGAAGCTCTGGGTGGATCATTGAAGAGGGAGTTCCCATGTGATACCCCGTACTTTGCAACAAACTTTTCTGGTGCAGCCTCTCACCCTGCATACAGCCTTTGTCAACAGCAGTTCTTTCAGTATCTCTCTGTAATGCTGTCTCCATGCAGAGAAAGGATCATTGAGGAGCAGAATTGGTCCCTTTTATCATATTTTGGAAGGCAGCGGAGCTTAAGTTGAATCCTACTATTGTGCCTCCCTTTTTGGGAGGGCAAAGAATCAGTAACAATGGAGGATATTTAGTTGCACATTTGTTCTTATAGTTATCTTCCTAAAGCCATTGGTATTTTTTGTGCATCACAGAAACATCCTGAATAAGTCTCTTACCCCTACTAACTTCCACAGTTTTATAAAGAGGGCAAACAGGAAGGGGGGGAAAAATGTTACTCCCTGCTTTAGCTGATGAATCAGTTCCAGTTCAGGTAATGACACACAAACCTGTAGTACCAGATGGGCTAGAAGGGAAAGGAGAAGGGTGAAGAGACTTTCTTTTTACCCCCTTTCTTAGTACTCTTTGGAGGGGAAGGGAGCCATTATCTTATGACTAACAATGAGCAAATATTGATGTTTCAAATAAGTACCTTTAAAATAGATACAAGTTATCAACAGGACATGACTGTGTTTGAGTTTATCCAGTTCTGAGAAAAGTGCATTTAAGTCTCATTATGTCTCAGCAGAGTGTAGAGCGCTGCCAGAAGCAGCATTCCAGGCCCTTCTCAGATGATGTTAAGAAGATAATATCCAACGCAGCCATCGCCTCTCAGAGCTGAGGGTCAGTGTTCACTGCTAAATCATGAGAAATGACATTTATTCCTTGTGAGAGCAACCTGCCTCTCACATTTTTACTCAACCTTTTGCTTTTCTTTTATGAAAGAAAGGAGCTTTTTCCTGTTGCTACTGATCTCATGCCACTGAAAGGACATTCCAAGTCTCAGGACTTTTCCTGAGAAAGCAGGAGAAAAAGGAAAGACCAGTCTTTAGAAATTGGCTTCCCTGTCTAAGAGCTAGAACCCAGCTTGAATTTTAGGAGCCTTTGCCTCTGACAAACTCCAAAGCAGGATAAGTAATGTTTTCAAGCAGTTGGCATTTTTGCCTGACTGGAGGCTGAGCATTGCTTGTTCTCAGTAGTGAGGAGATGGCGAACTGCCTGTGTTTCCTTGCTGTGTTGGAAATGTCATTCAAGTTCAGGTGTGCAAAGACTTCGGAGAGGTTATATAATATTTTGGCTGCTTCTGTCTCACATCTGGTCCTTTGGCATTAAGCTACCTATAGAGGGGATGGCTTTGCCCATCCAAACTGGATTTTGGTTTAATCGGACGTTATTTTATTGAGCCTAAAAATAGAAGCCAAAATGTGTGTGAATAGGGTAAAACATGTGTCTGAAGTTATGAAATTAAATGTGAGGAAAAGCCAGAGAAGAGAGAGCCACAGTGAACGCGGGAGTAGGAAGGTGAGTAAGAGAAATCAGAAAGAAGGCTGTCAAGTACAGAAGGGCAATAGCAGTTGGGATGAGTGTGTGGCAGAGTGTCTTTAACATGGGGAGCAGGAAGGCTCATGCTGACTTCCACTGGTATTTCTCTACTTGTCAATGAGTCTGCTTGCTTTCATTCAGGAAGACTTCTCTGGAATACAGTTGTATGTACTGTTCGTGACATACACATCACACTCCCCCCACACAGAGAGACATCCACACCTCCCCACACCTCTCTCACCTCTCTCACCTCCCCACAAGAAAATTTTCATGACTTGGAACTGCTGCTTTCCCTTGCCTTCCTGGTCTAGCAAGTCAGGTTGAAATTGTGCCCAAAATATGGGGGAGGGAAGGCTGGCTTTCTGTTGTCAGCTGTCCTGGCTTGCTAGTGTCAGTCACCCATGGATATAAATAAACCCCATTTATTTATTGCCTTTCTTAGTTATACTGTATATTATCAAGAGAATGCTGGGCATCATTCTAGGATTAGAAATTCACTCTGGGATAAAAAAATCTGAATTTCTAGGATAATCTTAGCTTTTCAGGGAGAAAGAAAGTTCCACTTTCAACACTAGATTCAGGAGACTTCAATATGCTGCTCAGTTCTCCCACAAACTTTCTGCGGGTAAATTGAAACAGTCCAAACTAGCTGTAAAAAATATTAGTATGGGTCCCTGACCAAGTACTGTTATCTAGCCTTGTGCTCTTCTCTGTCTTATTCCTGCAGCTTGGAAGCACAGTAGATTAGGTGCTGGGTTGTGACCAAGGCTGTGTACATCTGTGCTGGGAAAGTCTATATGGCACTGAATTTTAGTGTGCAGAGATATCTCTTAAATGACTTCATGCAACTTCTGTGATTTTCTTGTGACTCAGAATGATATCCATAAAATGGAGGTAATCCTTTTCTTCCCACTGTGACTGTTCTGAGTTTTTGAGGTGCACGCATGGATGACATAATAGTGTGTAAACATGTGGACAGACATATGGGCAGATACTTTGATACCTCCTGGCAGGCAGAGAATAAAGGAAGCTCATTCTGTTGGATGTGGTGATTCACTGCAATGACTCTTTATCACTGGAGAGAATCAACCCTTAATGTTGGCTCATGTCAGGAATGAGCTCTTTTTCTGTTCCTCCTACTCAACCAGAACCTCCATCTACTCAACTGCAAGGAGGTGAAATAGCTTTGAAATGATAAAACTTCAGAGAATTATAAACATTAATATTTATGAAATTACTGAATTGGCAATGAGCTGCATTCGTGTTAGGAACTTTACATATTTACTTGTAGACATAGGAACGCGCCTCTTTGTGCGGAGTTCTCAAGGTAATCATACAAGAACTCAAGGAAAGTGATTTTAATTCAGTTTGTGAGAAAAGACAAACTGTGCTATGCGTTTGTGTAGGAATAGGAAGGCTCAAACATCTTCAAAACAGGAAAATGAGGTTGCAATTGGCTCCCTCTCTCACGTGCCTTTGTTTCCTTAATTTCAGCACACTGACAAGGGATAAGTTTCTGGACTGGTATCCTATCTTAATGCACATGGCTGGCAGTTAGGTTCCTAATTCAGTTTCCAAACTTTTTGTGCAGTGACATAGCTGGCAATTCCACTTTCTAAACATCTTTCCAGATCCTCTGTGCCCTGTGATGTTTGGCTCTATGCTGGACTTTCAAGGAGAGTGTTTTTTTAATAAACAGCTCTCAACAAATGTCACTCATGTTTAGGAGCAAGCTGATGTGCCAAATACACAGGACAAGCTTTACCTACTAGATTAGCTGTAAAATGCAAGCTGTCCAAAATAAACTCAGTACATTGCTAAGTGTTTTGGATTTTTCTTTTTAAAGGTCTGTCTAAGGATGTTTAAGTAAAAGAAGTGAAGATGACATTGACATTTTCCTGTAATGTGCCTAAAAAGGAAAATGCTGCAGTATGTAGAAGTCAAAACTATATCTTTATAATAATGGGGAAAAAAATTCCTTATCCCCATTTTGTTTCTTTTAAAGATCCACCTTTTCACACCCCTGTCTCTCTTGCACCAAGGTCCTCAGTATGTGTTGGAGTGGAGAAGTAAACTCCCATGCAAGCAAATGAGTAAAAGACCCAAAGAGAGAGCTAAAGCATACTGATATGGGAGAAGGATTTAGAGGAAGGTGCATGTGAAGAGATGAGTCATGTGAGTCAGAAGCGAGACTGAAGAAGGTATTCTGGTGCTTAGGCGGAATACCAAGAGTACTTTTTCACACAGTAGCTTACTAAGTTAGGTTTTGTTATCCTGGTCTGTGATCTCATCTATTATGGCAGAGAGGTTGTATGATAGGGATGCCCAGGTTTCTGGCGATGGCTGAGATTTGCAGAGCAGTGCAGCAGTTTTTCCCACAAAACAGTCCTCCATGATTACTCAAAAGCTTTGAGTAAAACAACTTTGGTCTTTTTCCAGGTTCTGCTCGCAGAGAAGGATTAACACAGAACACCAGGTGAGGAATCCTGGGCATTGCTTCATGTATGGGACAGAGGAAGAAGCAGCAGTGACTTCATACCATCACATTCCCATAACAGCCAAAAAGAGAGAAGAGGAGGCCTTGATAAGACGGCAACCCACTGAAGAGAGTATCTAAACATCTGTGAAAGCAGACTGTGGTGATACACCTGCAAGCTGAGGTGAATGAATGCTTCTAAAAGCTTCTGCTGCTGAGTCTTTGGGTCCCTTGCTTCCATTTCTTCCTGATCACTAACTGTGAGATCTTTCTGTAAGACAAGTGATCTTTCCTCCAGCTGTTCTTCCTAAAGTCCAGGTTTGAACATAAAGTCTCATTTGCTCAGCCATTTCAGTCTGTTCTAGTCTGGTAACAGCCAAGATTCCATGCTTTCATCACATGGCAACCATCAGCAGGGAAAAATATTAGAATATGTGACTGGAGATGTCTGTGTTGGTTGCCATCTTGAATTTTGGCACAGAGCCATAGAAATGATCCATTTAAATAAAGTAATTTCATTTGTTTGTTTTGGTTGTAATTTCAGTTATTAATTCACACACCCAAAATATTTGCTGTTGTTCTACTGGACAGGATGTAAAAACCTGTCTTTGTTTCACAGTGGGATGCTTGTATTCTGTGTGGCGTATTTTGTATTTTGATTTCTGTTTGGTTAGACTTTGTAAACTTTTAAAATTGGCTGATGTTTTCAGACCCAAGCTTGAACTCTGAGGCCCAGGTGGCTCTTATCAGTTACAATAGTGTCTTGGTGAAGCACTCCAGTTAAAATTTGCCTAGTGCTATGAAAGTTAGTTTGCTTGTGTTAGAAAACAATGTCAGCAGCTGGAAAATGTATTGGAGAGAAGATCCATCCATCCTTAAAATGAACAGGAAGGAGCTTCAGCTCTGGCTCTTTGTTGGTGCCAGGTTAAAGGAAAACTCAGTATTTTGCAACTTCTGCCTTGTCCAACAGCAAAGGATGTGATTGATAGTTCTCAAAGGTAAAAAATCTCCTGTTGCTTGTATCAGAGTCTTCAGAGACTGGATTCAACATCCTGTTTGATCTCTTTTCTTACTCCACATTCCCCTGTCATTTCTAGTTTGTACAGTCAATATTAAGAGATCATTCTAATGTGTTGACAAGTAGATAGTGATCAACCCAAAGGGCTGACAGAAGAAACTTTATCAGAGACAGAAGGTGTTTTCTCTTGAAATGATTGTATGTGTGTTCACTCTTGGATTCCACATATTTTCTGTCACTCAAGACAAGATAAATTATAAGAAGTTTAAATAATTATGTTCATACCTTATTAGTTTCACCATCACTTGCTTCAGGCATGAATTTATAGGACAGAACATGCATTTTTCTATTTCTGGTACACTCACTCATATGACACATTGAATACTTCACTTGTCCAAAATGCAGCTCTGTGGTGCAGCTGTTCCCTTCATTAGCTTATCTTTCATTTTCATGAGCCAGTCATGATCATGTTCACTTTCTTCACATTTTTGTTGGCTCATGATTACTGAAAATTTAGTTGCAGAAGTTGTTACTTCAGACTTGTGCACATTCTTAGCAGCTGTGGGCTTCAAGACCTTAGGTCTGTCTTCTCACAGCCTACTCTGCTATGTGTGGTATTGGCTATCGCCTCCAGCTTGGTTGGAGGGGCTATTTCCAGGTAAGATTTAGCTTCCGTGAATAACAATTCCATTCCTTTCTTCCTCCCAATGTATCTGAGCTATCCTTATTCCACTGAGCTTTATCTACAGGACTGAGTAGCTGTAGAATATACATCCTTGTGGAACTCTCATCTCTGCTTTTGTTCTCTAGTTTGTTGGTTCAGGTTATCACAGCCATCACTGAAAACTGTAGAGAGGTTTGGAGGGCAGAGATTTAGCTAGCTCAGGAAAGGTGATTGTCTTATAGGAATCATTGTCAGAAGCAACATTCTTACATCTTTGTCAAGAAAATTGCCAGTTAGTGCTGCCTTACTATGAACACAGGTGAATTGTTTTGTCAGCTTTGCCAGTCTTGCACCCACTCATTTTGGGATAATGATTTGAACGTGGTTACAGACATTTTTCCTGAACTTCTTTGCATTGCATGTTAGATGTAGCCAACCCCCACATCTGTAACTGTGATGGCTTAATATCAGTATATTAAATATCCTATCTCTAAGATTTTTTAAATATTCAGGAAAACGCACAGGGCAGTCTAAGACCCTCGTTTTGGGGGAATGAACTTTGTCAGCATCGGGAGCAGGGAAGACTTTCATCCTTTTGCCTGAGAAAATTTTTCTTTGCTTCTGACAAATTAAAAAAACCAACCCAGGAGTATCAAGACTGGTCCTTTACCTGAAGCCAAACACCTAGACCTAGAATTCCTGTTTATTCTCAGGATGTGCTCAGCCAGAGCATGAAAGGACACAGCAGTATTCCTTTGTCTTGAGCATCTGCTGATCCCATCTCTGAACACAAATGCTGTTACACTGGGAACATGTGCAATAGAGAATCAGGAACAAATTCTGTGATTCCAGCCTCTTTTTTTCCACCTCCCTGTGTTCTTCAGCCTGGAGTCTGTATGTCTTTGTGCATGGTGTACTGAAGGGTAACATATATTTTGTCACTTTGCAGCTCTGCTATCTCCGTGTCTGTCCTTTCCATAAGCCTCTGAGTGCTGCAATTAACAGATTCAGTGGGCAAGCGTAGAACTGTTTCCCACCCATCTTGGGAGAGAAGGCATTTTACAGGAAGTGTTTTCTACTACAAGGGAGGGAACTAGAATAGCAAACCATTTTGGATATATAATAGTTGCAGTGTGATCCTCAAGTGTGGTTTATTTTTTCTCTGCATTCATCAATGGTTCCATCAAAGTGTCCTTCTTCACTGCAAGAAAATTAGCAGTAGAAAGCCCCAAAATCATTCAGCATCTATTTTAGTGGTGACAGTGAATAATGTAATCAAAGGATCCCCCTTTTCTGTGGTGTTTGTATCACATCTAAATTACAGAGCCTGTTTTAGTGACAGAGAATCAGGCTTGTTACTCTCGAAAGGAGTAATGTGCACATCAGTGTCCTGGAGGCTGAGGTAATGAAGAGTTCATACAGCATTTTGTGCTGTGTTTAGGTAATGAGCATACCACAACATAAAAATTAAGGGGAGGGATATAAGATTCTCTCCTTTCAGAAGAGCTGACTTGCGCTCAATACATGAAGTATCAAGTTTCCCTTTAACATATTTTATCTTGACCTTTAAAACAGTCTCACAAGGCATGTGAGTGCCATCAGTGGGAGATCATGTTGTGACCCTAGACAAACCACTTAGTCTTGGATGCCAACAAGATGTACTGAAATTTCTATTCTCAAGACTAGGTATGTTTTTGGACAATCATGATTTGCTGGAAATGCTCCTCACTATGATGCCTGCAAGGTCAACAGGTGTATCTCTGATACTGGTTCCACATTGTGGAAGGAAGTTTTGGTATCAAGACCTTTGTTTACTAGTAGGAATCTGCTGTGCCTTTCCCTCACAATGGATACTCTCTATATGCATGGAGTTGAATGGCTGGCAGTGCTAGACCATTCTTCTTTACCTGAGGAGCTCATTAATGTACAGATGACTTTACAGAACAGACTTGGATTCTCAGCATGCATTCTCTCAGGCCTGTACCTTACAATACTATTGTATTGTACTAATACAATAGTTCCAGTAATTCTGGATTATTTGCTGGAAACAAAAGTAGTTTGGCTCCTGTTTTATTTTTTAAGGTTTACTTGATAAAACTGCCAAGGACTTTTTTCCTCTGTCAGTTCTTATATTTGCTGATAATCCTAGGCTCACTGATTCTGAATGGGCTATTTGCTGGTGTATAAATAGTTGGATTTTTTTGGTTGCAGTAAATGGCTGATTGATCCTCTTCAAATTATTTCCTTTCTGAACACATTATTCCCGGGGTTCTGTCATAAGTTTCTTCCAAAAGAAGCTTCTGAACTTTACTTAAATCTGGGACTGGACTCTCTTTCCTTCTAGAACCTCATGTTTCTAGAACTGAGACATCCTTGTTTATACCAAACATTGGGAGAACCTTTTTCAGCTTTATAGAACTGAGATTGCTTATACCAACAGCTTAGCGTTCATAGTTCTCTTAATGCAGAAAGTGGTTAATTGGAAAAGAGATGAGCAAGGAAGTGTGTAAGGGAGAAGTTGAAAAAAGGAGAAGTTGTTCACAATCATGCCCGCTAGAAGTAGGAGCATCAAGTGAAACTAACAGATACAAGTTTCAAAGAAAAAAAAACAAAGAAAGTTGGGGGGGGGGGGAAATGAGATGGCAACTTTAACTTTTTTCCACTTAATTGACCGTGGAATTTCTTGTTACAAGATGTGGATACTAAAAAGGGTATGTGGTTCAAAAAGACAAGTAGACAAATCCATGAAAAAGTAATCTGTTAGGGCATAGTAAATATTAAAACTGAAAAAAGGAAGTTTCTAAGACTTTTCAAATGACTGTTCTGGGGAAGTCTCACAATGGGCTTTTCTGATTTTTAACTTGTCTGTTAGGCGTGGACTGTTGACGTCTGTTCAACAAGAGCTGGCCCTAGGTGGTCTTGTAGTCTGACTTTGTGGGTTTTTTATTTTGACAGTTGCAGTACAGACTACTAGAACAGCCAAGACAAAGCTACTTTCATGACAGTGCCATGTTCCACCAGAATTCATCCTGCAGAGTTTTCTTAAGAAAAGTGTCTATTGCTGCCATATGCCAAGTTGTCACATGCAACTTGTCAGTGCTTTCACCTGGGTGGGCACTATATATTGCAGAGCCTTTCAGAATGATGAAACTTCTAGAAGAACATAAAGGACACCAAGATTGACCTCTAGACAAATTGTGATTTTGGAGGAAAATAGGTTGCTCTATATAAGTTATCCATAATGTGATCCTTGTAAATGGTTAATCGCAGAAATATGGAAAAAAAACCTTTCCACTAACTGAAGCTTTTAAGTTATTTTATTCATATGCATTTAACTTCTTGCCATCTTTGTCTTCCAAAGAGCTCGAGTGCAGAGCACCCTTAAGGTGCACACCACAGCATGTCTTAATGAACCTGGTAACTTGTTCCTTCCCAGTTTAGAACACTGCTGTCCTTTCTCAAAGAATGAAGTTTTCCTGCTGACTTAGAAATGAGTAGTTAGGAAATGCAGACTGATCTCAAAGTTGTTGGATTCTGAGTCTTCCTCTGCAGTTGTAATGCAAGAGAACAGCTCCACTGAAATGAAGGTGACAAATGACACCAAGTCTGCCCTGAGGAGTGTCCTCTGTTACCTTACCAAAAAAGGATTTTATTGGCCCTCATTGAAATGAAGTTTTCACTGCTGTTTTGAATTAAAAGGAAAGAATCACTGATCACTGTGGAGACCCTGGTATGAAGCCTTTGCCAGTGGTATTCAGTGAATCATAGTGGTTCCCAAGGGAAAAGACTATACTTAACAGGGCCTCTTCTTTACAAGTCCACACAGTGAGCTTGAGAAATCTTATATTCTTTGAAAAGAAGTGGCTTCTTTATCTGACCTATCAGACAAACAGATCAAATTGGCCTTAAAAAGACCAAATTTGATGCAGCTGTTAAGTATTTAGGGGCTGTTAAAAATGCATCTTTTATTAACAAAGTTTTTATCATTTGTTTAGGGCAGATGAAAGAGGTGCTGTTATCTCTAAAAGCAATTTCAACACTGTATTTGGCCTTTTGCCTTCTGCTGCTCTGGGGTGTGCAACAGAAGACAACCCCAGAATATTAGTTCAATTTGGTGCCCCTGCAAGAATATTTTAGAAAATATTATTTCACCATAGTTATAGCAATGGCAAAATGTAGATTCCTTCCTCCACACAAAGGGGAGACAAGTTACAGTACTCAGTGTAGTTATGTTCCAAAGTCATAAAATCTCCCCCCAAAATATTTTGGGGTTATTGAGCTGATCTCTATATCTTGAGTATTATCATGTCAAATATCAGGAGGGAGTCTTTGAAAAGTTTCTGGACTGACAAGTCAAAATGTTCGACTGTCATCACTCCCTTGTTCTACTATAAAACTGTTTATTTCTGAGTCTAGGGAAGAAAAATGACAAGGGATTTTTTCCACACTGTTTCCAGTAATTATTGTATAGGAGTTACCTAATGGTTTTGCCTTATTTATATGATGTTCTGAAAATGTTATGCTGTGCCAGATATATTTAATATAATATATTTAATACACCTAGGATATCTTGATACACCATTCTTCAAGGTGCAGATGGAGAGCTGTGAATCTACTGGGAAGTTGTAGGCATCCCATTGGTGCCACTACTTACATTACTCATGCTTCCAGTTGCATAATGCTTCCCCCATTCAAACTGGGATTGCCTTCCTGAAAGTGTTTTTTCCACTATTTCTAATTCCAGAAATTCAGTGTGGAATACATTTTGTCTGTGATACCAGCCTGGATTTTTTTTTCTTATCCACAGACTTACAAAACTCATGTCTTCATATCTGTAGTAAAACTTTCTTTTGAAAATTATCTAGGAATAAAGATTGGTGGCTCTTTCTGCCTAATTTTGGCCCAGTCTTTTGAATGAGGGCTTTTGCTGAAGGCAGGTAAAGTTGATAAAAATGAAGACAATTTAAAATATGTATTCAGCACATTGTAACTGCTGCCACACCACACTTTCCTGAGATTTTATTGCTGTCTCTTTTATTTTGTTTCTCTTTGTTTGCTCTGTTTGTTTGTTTCCAGTTCTTCAGATTAGCATGACAGAGCACTTAGCTTGGTAGTATCTAAATGAGATCTTCAGATCCTGAAGCATACTTAGAGATTTTTGTAGCAAGTCTCCTTTGAGGGGACAGATGTCAAATTGTGCCATGCAAGGCAGCTTGTTGCAAGCTGGATGTCTTTCAGTCTCTTGTGAATCAGACTGTCTGCTACTGCTTTCCCCCACAAGTGAAGTTTCTTACAAATCCTTGAAAACAGTGGATTTCTCCCAAGCATGTAGTCAACCTGCAAGAGTGTTTCAGCACTTCAAAAGGCCAAATTTTTTGTTTCAAGAAAGGGCCAGAACATGGTTACCAAGACATTCCCCAGTCATTACACTACATGCATTGCACAAATCCTGTAAGATTTGCCCCTGGCTGCACAGCAGATCTTTGTTTTGTCTGCTTCCTGAAGAGGATAATAACTTCAGGAGAAAAAAGAAATCCTTCCTGAAAAATGTCAGGAAATCTGGTTTGATATGACCCAGCTGGTTTCTTTCATCAAGTGATGTACATGCACTGGCCACAATACATTATTATAATGCCTCATTTCTGAATCTGATGAATGAATATCTAAACAGCTAGTGAGAAATGGCTGAGTGTTGGCGGACCAGAAAAAGGAAGTCCACTTTGCTTTCTGCAACACATCTAAGCCTACATGTTAATTATTTCCTGTATTGGCCCCTGTGGACAGCAATGAGGTATCTTCTTCCTTTTCTTCCATCACACGTGAAGGATGGGATGCCATCCAGAGGGACATGGACAAACTCAAGAAGTGGGGCCATGGGAATCTCATGAGGTTTAACAAGGCCAAGTACAAGGTGCTGCACCTGGGTCAGGACAACTCCCAGTAGCAACACAGGCTGGGGATGAACAGATTGAGAGCAGCCCTGCTGAGAAGGACTTGGGGGTGCTGGTGGATGAGAGGCTGGACATGAGCCAGCCATGTGCACTCACAGCCCAGGGAGCCAACTGTATCCTGGGCTGCATCCAAAGCAGTGTAGGCAGCAGGGTGAGGAAGGGGATTCTGCCCCTCTGCTCTGCTCTGCTCCGGTGAGACCCCACCTGGAGTGCTGTGTACAACTCTGGGGTCCCCAGCACAGGAAGAACAGAGACCTGTTGGAGCGAGTGCAGAGAAGGGACACCAAGATGATCAGAGGGAGAGAGCACCTCTCCTGTGAAGACAGACTGAGAGAACTGGGTTTGTTCAGCCTGGAAAAGAGATAGCTTAGAGGTGACCTAACTGGGGCCTTCCAGTACCTGAAGGGAGGCTACAAGACAAAAAGTGACTTTTTACAAGATCATGTCGTGACAGGACAAGGAGGAATGGATTCAAACTGAGAGAGAGTAAGTTTAGATTAGATATAAGGAAAAAATTCTTTACTGTGAGGTTTGTGGGGCGCTGGAACAGGTTGCCCAGGGAAAACGTGGATGCTGGAACCCTGGGGATGTCCAAGGCCAGGCTGGATGGAGCGCTGAGCATCATGGTCTAACGGAAGGTGTCCCTGTCCATGGTAGGGGGTTGGAACTACATGATCTTTAAGGTCCCTTCCAACCCAAACCATCCTATGATTCAATGATCTTGCCTAATCAACTAAGTAGAATGGGAGACAAAGAATATCACCCTGCACAAAGATCACAACCCTCCTGAAAGGGGAAGAAATAAGTCTGTGTCTTCAGAAGGTACCACTTGGTATTGCTTGGTTTAAGTTAATAGTATCAGCATAAACCAGCATAGGGGACAGAGTTTCTGCCTGAAAGCTGTTCACTAAGTTTTCAGGACGTGGGAAACCAATAATGGAGGGAGGTGGGGGGATGGGGGCGGGGCCATGGAGGAATGGGTTGCCATAAACCACAACTGTAAAGAAACATTATTCTGTACTAGATAGAAACCTCCTTATCCCTAAGTGCATTTTCCATTAAATCATAGGCCAATACTGGAAAGGGCCCAACATTTGCTGAATGCCTTCAGACCATCTCTGCATCTTTCTAAGAAACCTAGCCCTATGTAAGGGTGTTAAAAAGCAGCCAAGTAACTGAGATCTTTAATCTTGGAAATTGGTCTTTCCTAGAAACACTGTGACATCCAAAGTGCCATACCATATTCTTTCTGAAATTATGGGTGTAAGTGGCATCTCAAATGCATTACTGTCATTTAGAGAGTGGCAGCCATTAATTAACAGTTTTCATTTGCTGTATTTCTTGTTGATACACCAGAATTCATTTCTAAGACAATCTATTTCATAATGAGTAAACTGTCTCATCTCTTCTCTGTTGACTTGTTGCATGATAAAGGATTTGCATTTGTATCTGAAGCCTCTCTTCAAGAGAGGACAAGAGACACTGAGCTTTGTTGTTTCTATCTGTCACTTCTGGAACTGCATAAAAAATTAACCAGGTTTTAAATTAATTCCCTGTATGCAAAAGAAAATACTGGTAAAGCAGAGATCTGAAAGTCCAGGTGTTCTTTTACTAAACATAGTAATTTTATACAGCTTTTGACCAATATTTTCTAGTGATTTTGAATGTAAAAAATAATAGATGTTATTTTTAAAGGATTAGAAGGCATATTTGCATCCTTGCACTATATCCAAATTTTTGCTGTTACTCTAAGTCACAATTAATGTAGGTAATAGGCAGCCAGTAAGACCACAAAGTAGTATAGTTTTCCAAGTGTGTAGACACTGTTGACTCCATATGTATTGAAAACTGTATTTTCATGGTTGATTTCATTGCCTTTCAATCACCTATTAGAGAAGACAAGCCAGTACTACAGAGATGATCTTTTGTATGCCACTAGAAACACTTGTAGTGGGCAAGAAACCTTTTCTGCACAATGGAGCTGGCTCTAAAGCTGCATTCTGGTCACTCTGTGATACTGAGCCTGCCCTGCATTGGACCTGAGATCATATTGAAGACATCTGCCTCCAAGACATTGCAATGGATCCTCTTCATGGGATGGCTGTAGTGATTGTATTTACAAAGTAACCTGAGCCAGACCTCCTGTATATTTGCTGTGGTGAGGACATTGTAGTCACAGGTAAGGAAAGTTTCAGATCAGCACAGAAAGATAAGAAAAGGACCTGTGAACTGAGAAAATGAAAATTTGATATCTACAACAGAGAGACATAAGACATCCCAGGACCCAGCAGAACAGAACTGTGATGTTGCCAGAGGAGTGGACAGGTACGTTTATCTTTTATCACTTTGGGGCACAGTCCATCTTTATGACTGAGTGTTTTGATGTCTATTGGTTATGGAAAGGTGAAACACCAAGCAGCATATCCCAGGCCACAGAGGGTAACAGGTAACAGGGATGTGCTTTACGTAAGTGCAGTGAGATAGCTAGAGACCATCCAATTCAAAGCCCAGGGAACAAAGACTCATTTAGTCTGCCAAGACTGCTCTTTGCTGAGGTGTAAGTGTACGTTCTGTACTCACCGAAGCAGTGTTCTTTTCAGAGCTCTACAGTGCACTACAGCCTGAAAAATAAGGTGTTCAAGTTTAGGTCTAGGCCTTTTGCATGCTATAATAGTTTGCCACAGAGAAACGGGGACTGCACAGATGGTTGGTTGATCATCTGTGTAGGATCTGCCTTATGGCACTGCAGAATAGGTTTTTTCACTCTTTCTAACCATTGATCTTTGTTAAAGAGACAAACTGTGCTGGGATTGTTTTCATCAGCTTTTGTTTGTTTCTGAAAATAACAAAAGGGAACTGTTGAGAGCTGTATTCAGTGTTGGCAATGAAGATCCCACTTTTTCTTTCCCATTGTCTTCTTCAATTTGCAAGCTAGTAACAGCATAGTAACTGCCCTCTGCCTTCTCACACAAGTGTCCTGAGTTATTTTGGTATACTTTCACCCAGGAGTGTATTCAATCTGTTACTAAACCGCATGTAGCTAGTATAGTTTGTTGCTGAATTACAGCTAAAATACCCCTAGAAAAGTTACTTTAAGAAAATGAATTCAGAGCCTGTCTCACAAATCTAATTCTCAAATGTTGCTAGGAAAATGGAAGGCTGAACAGAAAAGCAGTAACTGAAATGTGTCTGATTTCAGAAATTACTGTACCCAAGAGTGAACCTGTGTCCGTACTGGTTGGCTACCCCAGGACTCTTCACCCCTGATTTTCCATTGCCATTTTGTCTCCTTTGCCTAGAGGCAAAAGGCTTGGTCTTTCTGCCATGCCTTCCTGTCACTGAGGAGCATCAGTGAACAAGGGTTAGTAAGACAGTCCCATCTCAAGGGGCTGCCAGGGTTAATCCGTGGGTGGTTCCGATGTGCTCCAAGTGCCACACAGGACTTTGAGTGTGCAAGTGTTCTAGCTCAACCCTTTGCAGCTCCCCCTCTTTGCTTCCCCCCTTTATTAGCAAGGAAGCTCTTCAGTTGGATGGGGACCAAAGCCAGCCCAGGGCTCAGGAGGAACAATGACCAAAGAACAGACTTCAGCTTGTAAACCAAAACCTCCCTTAGGGCTGCTACTAAAAGGAGATCAGAGAGAATTCCTATATGCTAATAGGCATCTGGATTTCTCACACACACACACTCTCTTGTAGCTAGTAAATTTCTGGCCCATCAGCATGGTAGTGTAGTCATAAGGCATTTATTTGCTCCCTCCCTGGGCAGACAGCAGGGAAGCATGGGCATGGAGAGCTGCACAGAGCACAGCAAAACTGTAGTGCTGCAGGACTGATCAGAGGTGCACCTTTCATCATCACACCTATGACACAGGTCAGGGAGCCCCAGACAGATGAAAAGGATAAAAGCACTGGGGTGTGCCCTGGCCAAAATGTCACACAGGTTGGCAGGCTGCCTCCACTGACCCACCCTTGCTAACCCTTATCCAGTTGGTGATGGTGCAGGAAGGGCTGTTTATGGTTTATTAAGGCATTTGAGTTTACATGGTTTGGCAGCCTCACATATAGGGAAGCAGCCACTGTTGTGAAGGGCTTGATGGAAGAGCTGGATTCTGAGCTGACCGTGGAGAGCCCTGGCTGCAAGCGATTAACCAGCTAGGTGTCATTTTACACTCAGTTGCTGGGGACCAGGAACTGGGAGGAGACAGGGAGCAACCTTTGTGGTCTCTAGAATATGACTCTTAAGTAACTGTGTTTCGGGAAGTCAGAGACAACCTCTGAGTCTCAGGGCATTCAGCAGCAGAGATTTTTACCTCTGGGAGTATCTATGGCTGCAAAAGCCCATTTAAAAGACTACATTGATTTTTTGCCTGGACAGCATCTGTAATCTTTTTTATGAGCATCAAATCAGTACATGAGAGGAAGGGTGTGTTATTTACCTGTACGCACAGGTCTGTACTGGCAGACCATGTATATCTTCAGATGGACATATGACATTTGTCAGCTGTGGCAACTGCATTGCCTTGGATATTTAAACAGTATTGTTGAAAGTGTTTTATGTTTGAGGGGAGCTTTATATGAACCTGTCAAAAGTAGATGCCAGCAGTGATGTACATGTTTGAAGAACTAGGCTGGGATAGGGCACATATACACTGGCTACAGTTTGAGGTTAGTAAGAAATTTCCATTTTGGGATTTTCTTGCTGACCTAAATTCTATCTGTTCTTTTTAAGAAACATTTTGGAAAGGGTAAAAATTTTAGACTGAGTATGCCACAGCAGTAGCAGTTTAAAAACAGCAAATCATCTAACCCTCCAACAAACAACTTGCTTGTGAAAAAATTAGCATCTCCCCCCACCCCCCAAATATTTATTTTTTACAAAGTTTTTGAGATTACTATTTTTTAAGTCTTGGCAGGTGAGACCAAGTTCAGGTCATCGCAGAACAGGTGCAGAACATCCCAAGGCACCTCACAAACCACAAGAGCCCAGAGGTCCTCAGGGTGTGTCAGATCACAAATGAATAGGCCCAATATTCAGGTACCCACAGATGCTCCTGCCCTGACCCCGAAACTCTCTTAGAAACTCCAGGAAGAGTAAAAGAGCTGAATGGAGACATCAGTCCCTCTGCAAATGGATTCAGCACCCTTTTTCTTTGTATTTGCCCACCCTTGGTAGGCTGACTGGGAGCCTTGCAGTTTGCATTTGGAAACCAATAGCCAGGATCTGTCAACTGAACTTAAGAGGTTTGGCAGACACAGTTTCAGCTGCAGGATTCCTGGAGCACAGCTTTGAGGAGCAAAAGTCTAAGTGTGTCTCTGAGCATTTCTTCTCTTAGCAGCTTCCCTGCTTGGTGCATTTTCCTTCTCTAAGGAAACTTTCAAAAATTCCTCCTACAGGGAAAACCTTTAATACTTCAGGCTAATGGGGAGGGCTGAGGTCTTAAGATAGCTAAAGCAAGAATAGAAAACATCTCCCCTTTTCCATTCCCCCTTTCACCTGCTTTCTCATTCTCTTGCTTTCCCATCTCAACCACCCAGCATTCAAATACACAGCAGTTCTTCCACATTATCCTTTTCTTCCAACACCAACTGTCCAGACATTTTGGAGAGTGTGGCCTTTGTGTCACCACAGTAACTCCCAAAAGGAACATTACACTGCCAAGACGACCAAGGAGTGTTCCAGAAGAAATCCCCAAGGGCTGCCAGATTCTCAAAGTTTGGCACTCGGCCCTCAGCATGCGTAGTCTCTGACCCCCAGTTCTCTTTGTGTTAGCCTGGGAGCAGGAGAGTGGGTGCTGACAGTTTTTTTTCTTGGCTTTGGGTGGGCCAGGGGGCCTTTCAGCTGCACTTGCAGGATTTCACCACCATGTTGGAGAGCTGCTCCACTTTGGGGGTCCTCCCGACATAGTACAAGATAGTGAGTGGCTCCAGGTCCTGGGGAACACAGCAGGGCGAAGCAGATGCCTCAGGGTTCAGCGTGTTATACAAACCCAGCACCTGCAGGAACAAAGTAAATGTCGTTACAAGGTCAGGAATACATTTAAGTTGGTTGAGGACAGGAAGGGGCTGCCAAGTCAACAAGTCTCTAGGTGTTTGCACTGTGCTCATCAGAGGGTATTTCCCTGAGGTGAGTAATACTCCCCTATCACTTCCTGATCATGGCCTGCTTCTAAATGGTCTCACCTGTCCTGGCCTGACTCTTAGGAGTTTTTTGGGGTTTTTTTCTAATTGTAATACCCTTGCTCTCTGTGACTGATGCCTAAGGGTTGAAGGAGTGCAAGTAGTTGTCTCCTTTCATCTCTAATTTGGTACAGCAGTGTGTCACAATTTTTGCTTTTAACAAGGTTGGGTGTAACCAGCCTGAGGCCATGCTGTCTTGGATTCTATTAAAGAAACCAGAAGAAAGAATATCAGTGCTGCTTATTTCAACCAACATCTCCAGATAGCACTGGATGGATGCCAGTCCTCTCAAGTATCCACAATTCCCTCCCTGCTTTGAACTGTCTGATGCCTTCTCCCTTCACTCCATCCTCCAAGTCATTACACTATAATACTGGAGCCAGGACAGTGTCCTGTGGGACCCCACTGGATTCTTCCTCCCAGCTGGCCCCAGCCCACAGATGACTATACACTGCAGCCACGTAACCACTACAGAACAGTTGCCACATTTCTTGCCAGAGGTGACCACTTCTCAGCAGTGAGCATGATCTCACCTGCACTACTGTGGTCTCTTTAGTGCTTATCTGGTATAAATGACAGGGTCTGGCACATTGTATTTTAACTACTTTATAGTCTTTGGGGATAAGAGGTGCTAAGGATACATCCTGTTCTATCATCCAGATCCATGTAATCACAGTTGTTGTGGTACAAACTCTCTGGGATCCTAAGCAAAGTACCCCTGGCTGTACCACAGGGTATCATGTGCTCTGGGGCCACTACTCAACAGCAAGTTAGACAGGAGAGAAGTCTTCTTTTTGTCAGGTCTTTCCTAAGCAGTGCTGGCAAGCTGTCAGCAGCTGTATTGTTCTAAAGTTTTCTTCTATGACCTTAACGCTTGCTCATTTCCTTTCTTGCTTAAGATCATTAGGAGTCATTCTAAAGTCTCCTTTCTCTCACACTGATTCAGTCCAGTTACCTTCTAGAGAGCTTCTCAGGACAACCAGATGGTAAAGCTACATGCCCATTACCCTTTCAAAGCTGTTCATTCCCTTGCTTTGTCTTGTGCTTACTGCCCAGCATCTGTTCACTTCTTCATTCCCACAGATCAGCTGTTCCCACTGATATTAGTCCTTGAGCTTCAGTGAACCTTACTCCTATGCAGACTCTCAAGCTGTCAAGAAAATGTTAGCATCTTTTCTGAAATATTATCTTTACCAAGTTATTTATTCTTCAGCTGAATCTGCTTTTCCCACTAACTTTTTTAGTGAAATCTGAAGTTAATTTGGTAGTGAGCTGTTACATTATCTGGATTGCTGCCTTTTGTCTTCGGTGGGCAGAAGCACAGGATTTTCCTCCGCCTCTTCCTGCTTCCGCAGTGGACTGTCTGATCCTTTATCTGTCTTCTCCTCATGATACTTTTCCCATGCCTGTGCTATTCTATTACTTTTATTTCCTTCCACTCTAGCCAGGCTTAGACTGTATTCTTCCCAAAGACTCACCAGAGGTTATACCTAAGTTACCTAAAGATATTTGCTTTCTGCCAAGTTTTCACTCAAAAATCTCACTGCCTAGTAATTTCCTCCCTGCTGTAGTCAGGTAGGATTTATGCAGCTGTGAGAAAGGAGATCTTACAGAATGGGTATGTTCACTTCTGGAAATGGACATGGATTTCCCTACACTTTTAAGTTATAGCTGCCCCTTTAGGAGCAGTAGGCACATGCCATTGCACAACAGTTTTTCATGACAACCTGGCACAGAGTGTAGAAAAATCCTCTGTCCAGTGCAAACTGCAGGAGAAATTTACAAAGAAGGTAATAACCAAACTGATGTTTGATGTGAACAATTCAGTTAATACTATGGCTACTACCAGGTATACCCTAAAACCATCAGTCCTGCTGTTTCACATCTTACCCAAGAGACAACAGCATCTTTCTCATCAAGATTTGCCTGAAAGCACAGGCAGGTTTTTTTCTGCAGTTTCCTTGGAATGTTTTTCACAAATGCTGATCTGAGCTGCTTATGCTGCTTTGAAGAGACTGGATATTAATCAGACTTAGGGAGGAAGGGGGAATCACAGCCACAAGCCCTGGCAGGACAATATACTGGATGTACCGTGCTGTGAGTGGTGTCTGCGCTGCGAAGGTACGGACAAGGGCCTGAACAAAAGTTAGCGAAGTAGCCCTTTGGCTCGTGGACCCATTTCCAGCCAAGGTCCTGTCGGAAGTCAATGTACAGAGGACGCACACAGCAGTTCTCCTCCAGGTTCCTGAAACACAGCAGTGAAACACAGTGAATCTAAAGGGAGGCCTTACATGTGGTTCTGAGATGCAGCTTCCTGAGCAGGACTCGTACCAGCAGTGCCGGTAGGATGTGGTGGCTGTGTGTGCCAAATACCAGCAGCGGCACAGTGAGGCAGCAGTGGCAGCTCTCCCGCCGCCCCCGCGAGGCAGCACCCAGCTGCTCCAGCAACTGGCAGAGGGCTGCTGTGGGGCCCTGCCCAGCCTGCATTCCAGGAAGCCACTTGCGGGTCTCTTTGAACCAGTGGCTCTGCGAGATGCACACAGCAACTCTGCTGAACTGGCCAGTGGCCCTTCTGGCACCATGGTGACCCTCAACCCCCTTGGAGGGCTCTGCCTTTCCCAGTGGCAGGGAGTCTCGCCAGGCCCGCTCACCTCAGGCATAGGATCGGAGCAGGTTTCTCACTTACCGGAAACAGTAGTTGGTATCCAGGGCCCGTTTCTTCCTCTGGCTTCCCAACACAGGGCTCTCCAGTCGATGTGGGGGTAACATCATCAAGATGAGGTGGGGATTATGCAAATCTTTCTGCTTCTTCAGGCGTCCCAAGTCCCCACGACCATAGTCATCCTCACTGTCAATGCCTTCAGAAAAAGAGGATCCACAAAGAAGAAATCGGCATGGAAATGGAGGATGCAACAAGACCTTTCAATGCATTTAACACTCTCATGCTTGCTCTTGAACCAGGTTCAGGCACCATGTCCATTTACTACAGGACTTCTTCCCTCACAGGGACCCTTTTATTTCTAATGAATTTGACTGCCGCAGGCCTGAAATAGAGGGTTTCGGGCCACCTGTTTTACCATTTGCAAACTGCTGGTGGGGCCATTAATCCATCCCACTCACTCCTGGCTTGAGTCCCAGGACAGGCAGGAAGATGAATGGTTTAAAGAAGATGTCAGATAATTGGCACTCTGCAGAACAGCCTCAGAAATGGAGCCTGTGGGGGCCAGTGGCTGCTGCCCAGGGCTGCAAGCCAGGAGGTTCCTAATTCTTAGGCCAGCCAAGCCACTGACTCTCTGAGCCACCTCACACAGGATGCCTAACTTCCTTGTGTTTCAGTCACCCTAACTGGAAAGCAGAGCCTCTGTGGAAATCTGAGAAGGCATCAAGTTGAACTGCCCAGAGAGACACTGAAATATAAAATTATTCCTTTCTGCAGACACTCATGCAAACCCACCCAGCCTGCCCTTACTTCTTTTTGTAACCTATGTATATAGTGGATATACCCATATAATGAACATGCAAACCCAGATTTAAGACAAATGTTACACAATGTAAAATGCTCAAATACACAAAGCAAGACCTCATTTTTTCTTTAGATGCTTGAGGCTTTCCCTTCCCCAACAGCCTGCCCAAACCCAGCTCTTTATCACCTTTGAACTTGATCTCCAGGACTTCATGCAGATTCTCCAAGATGTCCCCGTTGGGCTGAAAAGTATGGCAAGGACAGTGTATGCTAATTTCCAGGCCAAGGTTGGACTCTGCAAAGAAGATGACTCTGTGAGAAACAGTCTTTCACAGCTGCTCCTGGCATAAGGAAGTTATAAGGAAGTTTTACAGATACTGTGTTAACTCCTAGACAGTGGGTTGGTCTCAAAGTCAGGGATGCTATCAAAGTTGAGGAACAGAAGCTGCCTTGGGAAGAATAGGAAGAAAAATCCACTAGTTTCACCTTTGCCAAAAGCCTTGCTCTTGCTAAAGTGAACATTCTGGAGAGGTAAGAAGGGTGCTGCTTGTTACTTTTTTTAAGGCTATTCAGCATCCAAAAGCATTTGTGAGCTTCAAGGAGCTCCCCTGGGAAAAAAAGTATTTTGAAAAGCTGGCCTTTGTTGTCTTTTAAATCAGTTTTGCCATCCTCAGTACCTATTATCTGGCTTCCACTTAGTGTCTGAAGGAGAAATCTGAAAAGAAGCAAGTTGGATATGGACAAGTAATTTCACTGGAAGCATTTTTCTCAGCAGCTGCAACCTCCTGTTTTGTTCAAGTGCTAGCAGTCTAAGTCACACAGACTTTCCAGAGGCAAGTCTACTTTCATAATAACTTCCTGGACCAGTCATGCTGTGTGGGCCTGACTAAAGGAACATAAAACTCTTATGAAAGCTCCTTTTTTATGTTGTGCCATGAATTAAAACATCTGGCTTCCTGGGGCATTGACAAGGTACCTAGCACCTTTTTTCCTCAGCACTATATATACTCTCTGATGTCTTGTCAGCTAGTGTGCCTGCCCAGAGCTTGCTGCAGTTCCAGCTCTGAACTTCAGCCATCAGGACACAATTTAGATTGCTTGAAATAGGAGGAGCCTGCAAGCTCACAGCTTACCCTTCCAGGGAGCAGCTGCTTGCCAGTACCTGCATTCCAGTCTTCAGTGGCACCTTCTATCTGTGAGGCCAATCCAGCCATCATGAGTCACGATGCCGTATGCTCCAGCTGTGAATGGGGTCAGTGTTCTTGCTGGGAACTGCCCCATAACTATCTGTTGGGCTGTCCAGTGGTGGTAGAGGTATGTCCTCTGCAGTGTTAAAGCTTCCATCTGTCTAGGTGTGTCAGCCTCTGGTATTTCCTCACCTTTATACCTGACAAGCTGTACACAGCTAAATAAACTAGGATCCTTGCTGCTTTTTCCCCTACTAGATTTGCTCTAATAGACATGAAAATTTAAACAAAATATTTGTCATTTTCTATGATCATTTAGACAAGCAGAGGGGTCCCTTCTGCACTTAGTGTAAAGAATTTCCTCCAGAGAATGAATCCTCATTCTGACTCAGCCCACCAAGCTACATGGTGGGGCCTCCAGGAAAGAGCCAGGAATCTAGCAAATGTCACACATTGAGGAAGCTCTCTGGAGGAAGGCTTGTTCTCAGACTGAAAGAACCTGTAGTCTGTGTGAACAGGGGAGTTCAAAGATTGACAGCTTTGAAAGATTGCTGTCAAAATTGACCCCATTTCTATGGGTGCCTTAATACCTGGTCCAGCTAAGACCCCTACCTCTGTGCAGAAGCCACTCACGCACAGTCTCGGTGACGTCGAAGGACAGCCACTCAGGGGAGCCCCGTGTCTGCACATTCCTGCCACTGAGGTACCGCTGCTTCGCTATGTGCTCATCTGGCCGAAGGATCTGTGTCAGAAGGAGCAATAGAAGAAATCAGCCAGTGCCATGCAGAAAGAGGGGATAGCTTTCAGTCTTTTCTTCTCCCACAGCTTGCTAAAAACTCATTCAGAAGGTTGGTCTTGGCAAGTGAGACACCCGGAATACCCTGGCTCAGGTGAGGACGACACACTTCACAACCAACTTGAACTCCAGAGATCTACACAATGCTTACTTCTATGTCCTCAGCAGCCTATCTCTCTCAGTTCAGAACTGTTTTGGGGCACACATCCAGAGGCAGAAGCTCACGGCAATTCATTTAATGGATGGGTTTGTTTTTGTATACACCTGTGAAATAAGGATTTGGATTTCAGAGTAGAACCACCAGTGGTAACTACAGCATCTTGCCACAAGTCACCTGCCCAGCAAGCCAATTTACTGAGTTCTCACTGTGGCATTTTCAAGTGTCCTACACTCTTCAACTTGTATCAAAACGCACCAGGGCTCTTCAGGTTTGGAGACCTTCTGCCTCTGCTCTGACATCTCTTCCCACTTCAGACAAACAATCACAGCACATTCAAGGTGTTCCTTCCTGCAGACCCCAGGTTGACTCCACAGACCACTGAACCTATGGAGAAGCTCTGAGATCACCTCCTTGTCAGTTGTGTCGTCTGGTGGAGAATTGCTCTGATCTCTGAGACTGGATTCCAGGACATCCTCAAGAGCTACCACCCAAAGACAATTTTAGCTGCACTCTTACGGAAAAGTGGACAGACATCAGCCTGTGGGAGTGTGATACCTGGATGCTAAACTGTATTGTTAGGTGGTCCAGTTCAGCCTATTACCACTTCCAAGCCAGAACCAGACCTTATTTTGTCAGAGTCCCTAGGTTCAAAGAAAACTCCAGAGAAGTACATGGATTAACAGGTGGCCTGAATTGTGCTTCTGGGGAGCTTCTGCTGAAGGGAACATTGAAAGGAAGCACTATTTTTCTGGTAAATCAATGACAAGACAGAGAGTTCCATCCATTGGATTAGCACCAACTGTACTGCAACAGTCAAAGGAATAAAACTGCCAAGGGTCCTACACATGCAGATGTGACAGAAGAGTCAAAGCTGCTCCACTGATGAGGGGCTCCCCTTCCAAGTGGGAAAAGGGTAGCACCACACTGTAAAGGGAAAGGAGGGTGACCGTATCACTGCATAAGGTGAAGAAACCTGGGTTGCAGCATGCACTTTCTTCTCTCTCTCTCTTCTCTGGCTCTGCACGTATCAGTTGAGACAACCATTAAGGAGTCAAGCTATTCTGGGCTGAGACACTGGGGAAGGTGATAACAATACTCACCTGGAAGAGCTCAATGCGTTGCTCACTGCGTTTGGAGCTTGGGTTGGGCACGCGCAGCACCCGAAACTCAGCTCGGAATAGGTTGGTGCTGTTCTTCTCTGCTGACGACACATTAAAGCGGAACACATTGGAGGTAACACCTTTTGGACAAATGCCCAACTCATCTAGGAGAAATAAGTATAGAAACACTGAGAACCACATCTCTGAGGGGCAGAATCTCCAATAAATATTGTTTGAGAAAGAGCTTTCCGGTAGAGACCTGTCATTCAAACATCTTGCCACCTGTGAAGCATGGCTATCTAGCTCAAGATAACACAGGAGAATTCACTCAAATTTGGTCTACACTGCAACATTTTGCAAACATTCCCACTACTGCCATTGTTATTTCAATGCCACAAGACAGAGAATCAGTAGAGATCAACCACAGTATGCTTATTATTATGTCTTCTAACTCTGCTCATCAGATGTTGCTAATACTCATGAGTTGGCCGCATCCAAAATGACAACCCCAGTCCAGGCAATGGGGCAACCTTACTTGCAGTTAGTGGGGCCTATTCCTAACAGCGAGGATGCTGTGATTCTGCTCATGATGGAGACATGAAGCCACATATGAAGTGATCCCATTACTGCTGAATCTTAGGTTTTACAAACCTTGACATTGCCTTCTAGAATGGAAGCCACCCAGTGTCAAAAAACACAAAGCACGAGGTGTTGAAGACTCTTTAAGGCAGTGACTATCCAATGTGTACTGAAAGAACTGGGGTTTAAAATTGGTTCTCACTCATGACCTGGGAAGGAATTCATTAATAGTACTGGGCCTGTGGAGATCACACACATGGGCAGGAAGTAATACAGCAATCTTCTGCTTCCATGTGTACCTGCTGAACAGAAAAACCCATTTCACAGATGCCTCAAAAGAGAGGAGGTAAAAGCTGTAAGGTACAAAACAGAGTCCTCAAGAGCAAATAACTCTTCAGTGTGACCATTCTGGTCTCAGGTAAATCTTTGTTGTTGCTGTTGTTTCTCTCCTATTGACTTGTTAGACTTCAAGGCTCTAGCATCATGAAAGCTTCCTGCAGACAAGACACAGCAGCTCTACATCCAGGTTTGTCTGCAGCCCTGCAGAGCCTCTCAGATGACCTCTGACTGTTGTCCAATGCAGCAGGAGGCTCTTATATCTGCTGATATTTAAGTTGCTTCTAAACAAACAAACAGAAAGAAACAGAAAGAAAAACTATCCCCTGTTCCCAGACACAGTTCCAGCCTGTGACAAATAAGCTAGAAGCCCTAGCTGGAACAACCTTCAAGTTACATTCCTGAAGTCCTGCGGGCCCCTCTTCTGATCCCACCATCACTATCTCCCCTGAGAAACAGCTTCTGAAGATAGGATAGTGTGAAACAGCACCTCAGCGCAGAGGTTCACCTCCCATGCCAGAATCTGATTTCAGCAACACTGATGTACGCTCATCAATGGAGATTAGGGTCTTCCCCTTGTGCTATACTCAATTTCAGCAAGCAGGACCCTGCCAGTTTTCAAGGATGTATTTTTAGGGTGCTGAAATTTTACTCAATAAGCTAACCAGATGCTCACATTGGGCTTTAATTGGAGGAGGTTTTGTCATTACTACTACTGAACAGAACAGCATTCCCATACAGGAAAGTCTCTAGCTGTTATTGAAGAGGTGGCTGTTCACAAATCCCAGGAGACCAGACCCCACTGCAGGCACGAACTCAGCCCAAAAACCCCGCAACACAAAGAGTACTTCCAGCCACACACAAATGCCTATTGTGGGGACTCCACCCCTGTGATCAATTCAAGGTTTGATGCTGCAGAAAAGTCCAGCAGAAAACTCATGTTCTCATTAAACCAAAGATCTCATTAAGTGCCCAAAGACACCTTCCTAGCTGAAGTCTAACACTGATTACTGTTCTGCGTCCTAGACCTAGGCAGATACTGTGTTTCAATAGCCCCCGAAGCCACTTTGCACGCCTAGCCCCATTAACAGTGCTGTTAACAGCCTGCCCTTTCATTTCAGACCTGACTGCCTGGCCATAAGGGGTGTCCCACTTAGCATCAGAAATGCCTTTTTGCATCAGACCACTGGTCAGTCTAGCTCAGTAAGTTTCCAACAGTACTGCTTTATCTGACAATCTATTTAGAGGCTGCAAATCTGGTCCTACAGCACAGTGCTGGTAAGAGACAACTAATGCTTTATCATATCCTTAATGTTTTTGGCTAAATTAGACAGCCGTGGTGGTAAGACATTACATCTATTGTATTTCACCTGCTGTCCCCACATTGCTTTCTACCTACTTCACCATCAAGGTGCTGGTCTTGGGAGACTTCCCCAGTGAAAACAGGAATAGCTCTTTTCCCTTCCCTAAAAGTTTCACGTTCCCTTTGCACCCTGGGAACAAGCCCTCTGTGATGCAGACATGGAGCTGTGTTCTGTGTTTCACTCTGAGCCCTGTGAGGCTGGAGCCTGTTTCTCATAGCAGGGGGTTCAGGATACAGGTTTCACTCTCAGGAAACTTGACAGCTTTGGGGCAAAGTACTTTTTTGCACAAGGTCACAGGCAGAGGCAGCAAGGGGATTTTTCAGGGAATTTGGTCCAGTCCCAGCTGAGGTGTGTTAATCACACTGGAATCCAGATCTGTTCACCACCAGCACAGAACAAAGCCTGGAGGCAATATTCCTTCGAGTTCTCCCAGTCCACAACTCTCAGTGGCAGTAACCAAGCCTGGAGACTGGGAATCTGTGGCACCCTGTGCACCCATGCCAGGCTATGTCTGGTATGACATATCCTCACAACTGGACCCTGCTATTACTGTGGAGTCCAGACAGCCCAAAGCTGTTCACTGCACCAATGATAACACCAGTAGCCTCTTTGTGTGGATAATGGGATACAGACATCAGGTTCTTTTGGGAGCTTCCACCTTCCTCCTACTGCTCTAAGTGAGGTGCAAGCTCACCACATGCTGCTGATGCAGCAGAAACAGCTGTTGTTTATGGCAAGCCCCAGGAAAGCTGATGGCTGTGCAGCTCAAGTTTGATGAGAAGGAAGGGCAGGCTGTCCGTGAGCAGGTATTGCCTCACTCTGTATTATACCCCTGAATCACCAAGGTTTTTCATGCCAAAGCTACATAACTTTAGAGAAAAAAGTTGATCCATCTGGAACTCTGCAGGTGGCAGGTTTGGAGGGAATAGATGTTTGGCTGTAGTGACCCATGACTTTAATTGCCTTGTCTCTCAAGCTGCCTTGGAAAATGGCATTTGTTTTTCCTCAGGAAGGTAAGAAAAAAAAAGCTATTTGCAGCACCACTGCAGATGCTCCCCAAGCTTGAACATAACCAAGTTGGTGGTTAAGGGAGTCTGATCCACCTGAGTTTTACAAGATCCCTGAAGTGAACGGCTGGTCAAAAGTGTGTTACTCTCTGAAAGAAAGTCCCTTTTAATTTAGGCAGCGTACCCGAGTCACAGGGGAAAAGACCATTCTGTGATTCACCAAGCAGCTCAGAAAAGGGATGGAGAACTTGGCTCTCCCCCCTGCTATTTTTGCTCCTCAGCTCTCCTCATGTTTGGGCTTGCATCTTTGAAAAGGATGGGTTCTGTGAGCCAATATGATGCTTGACTGGAGCTAGAACAGTTTGTGTGAGTGTGCACACATTTCAGACTTGTCTGTATCATCACTGCAGTTCCTTCAGTGGAGTAGTCCTCCCCTTCCTCCCCCCCTCCCCAGGAGACTGGCTTTGGCTCAGAGCATGCTCTTAGATCACCACCTGGCACAGTGACAGAGTCATGGGAAAGTTGAACACCAGCCACTTCTAAAGACACGGGGCCAAATTCAGCCATGGTGTAAGCGATGAAACTCCCCAGGTTTCAAAAAGAGCATGTCTCTTGACACCATAATCTGTCTGGAGCTAGTCTCTCCCAGTGGGACCAAATTTCAAAGTTCCCTCTTTCTCTGGGTGGTGGCATCTACACTGCCCGCTCCCAGACATTTAATCTCAGCACTACTTGGTCTTTTGAACCCACTCTCCCAGTGTCCAATGGGAACATGGGACAGGATCATTCATTTCCACAGGAATTTTCCCAAAGCCCCAATCCCTGCTCATCACTCCTTTTCACGCACTGTTTCTTCATTCCACTTTCCCCTCAATTTTAGCCAAATCCACACCCCTAACTTCATTTGCCACTGTGGTGCTTTATGTTTTCCCCATTTCCTTCCCCCAAAAATGCCACTGTATAGTGTGGCTGTACTATTTTGCAGACACTCGGTTTTCCCATATATGTTTACAATTTCACAAACGACACTTCAGCAGGTCAAAAATGCTGAAATACAGGTAACCTTTGCACTTTCTGTTCCTTGGATCTTGGTGTCTCCTGAGCTAAGAGCTGATCATATAACCATATGGAGTGCAGTCTGCCAGAGATTAAGTAAAATTTGTTGCATTACCATGCTGTAGTTTATTCCAGCTCATCATATGTCAAGATTAACATAAATCTGGCACAGTAACTGCATGCTGAGACTGCCTGCACCAAGTCACAGCTCCTCCCCAGAACTGCTGGTGTTCAAATCTTGTCCCCAGGACTGCACAACATCACAGGAGAACCCCCTGGAAAGTGGTATGACTTCTAATTCCAATCTTCCAATTCCACGGAACCCTAAACAAACCAAAATGACTGCTTGTGCCTACATGTGCTCAGCATCTGCAATCTGCTTTGGGTTCATGTCTGCTCAGTCTCTGTCTTTGCATCTGCTCAGCTTCTGCACCTGAATCTGTTTAGTGTCCACATCTGGGCCTGCTCATTATCTGCTCCACACCTGCTCAACATCTGTCACGTTTCCTCAATTGTTGTGTTCCCTTGGGGCTCCCTTTGGCATCACTGTCTGTTTTACACCTGCTCAGCATCCCTGTTTTCTTCCACTCGCTCTCTGAATGCTCACACTATCTGAGTAACACCTTCGTCAGTGTCCTCCAAGAAGCAGTCTCTTCAGCAAGTGCCTCTCCACCTTCTCTACTGCTGGTGCGGGGGCTGAATGGACCGGACAGGTTGCCTGTATCTCTGCGGCAGGCGCTGAAGCTTCAGCAGGGAGGAGGTGGTCTACCTGCTGTCACCCAAACACCAGACCTGCGCTGTCTCCCAGCCCGGTGCGCAGGATTCGCCCCGCCACCCGCACGGCTTCCCTTCCCCGCCTCGTCCCGATGCCAGGGCTCTAGGCACGGGCTTCTAGGCACAGGCTTGGCTCGCCGGGGACGGCCGGGGCCTGGGCCGATGCCGCTCCCGGACCCCGCCACCCACGGTCCCCGCTGCCAGCCGAGCCCCGCGCCGTCCCGCCGCCAGCCCGAACGCCCCCCGCCCCGCGGCTCCCGCTCGCCTCCGCACCCGAGCGCGGCCAGGAGACGCGCCCTCCGCCCGCCTCCGCCCCGCCGGGGAAGCGGCCCCTTCCGTGGGGGCCCGGCGCCCCTCGGGCCCGGCTGGCCGCCCCTCCCCCGCGCCGGGTATCCCGGGCAGTCTGCCCCGCGGGCGCGGCACCGCGGCCGGCACGGGGGGAGCCCCGCACTTACTGTGCTCGGGGAGGCCCTGGATCATGTCAAATTTATGAATCTCTTTGGCATAGTATTCGGATTCAGTGTTGTCCTGAGAGCAGCTCTCTTCCTTCTCCTCCTCCATCTCCTCCAGCAGCTCCCGAGTGCTGTTATAGAGGGCCAGGATCTGGTAGGGCACATGGGCCGGCCCCACGGTCTCCGGGGGGCTGGTGAGCCGCAGCTTGCTCAGGATCTGCCCTCGGATGGCCTCTACCCTCTTCTTCTTGATGTGGTCCAGGTCCAAGGTGGTGCAGGAGGACAGCGAGAGGCTCACGGTAGCGAAGCTCAGCAGGGAGAGCAGCACCAGAGCCCTTTGCACGTACATCTTCATGTGCGAGGGGGCGGCGGCGGGGGCCGCCGGGAGAGACCCCCGGGCGGCGGCGAGAAGGCGCGGGGGACCGGGCGGTGTGCTGGCGGCAGCCTCCCCAGAACCCGCAGGCTGAGGCTTGGCGAGGAGGTGCATGAACTCACTGCGCCGTGCGCGGCTCAGGACTTCCAGGAAGAGCTGGCAGCGCTCCGCAAGGAGAAGCGGCAGGCGCCGTGCCTCGCCGCGCCGCGCTCCTTCCCCATGCGCCGCCCCGCGCCCCGCGGAGCCGGGGGCGCCCCGCCGCGCCGCGCCGCCGCACGTGTCAGCGGCCCGCGCCGCCCCGCCGCCGCGGGGGGAGCGCCGCGCCCGCCCCTCTCGCTGCACCATTCATGCCCCCGCCGGGCCCCGCGCCCTACATCGCCCGGTGCCCGGCTCTCGGCGCCCGGGAGCGCGGCACCGCGGCGCTTCTCGCCCAGTCGGGAGCGCTGCCGCCGGGCCGTCCGCTGCGCCCGTGGGTTCCGCTGGCCGCCGTGCCCTGGTCCGCGCACCGACACCGCTCCGCACCGGCCCGCCCGCGCACACTGCCGCTCCCCCGGCTCCGACGGTGAAATTTTATACCTCCCTCCCATGACGTCCCCGGGACGGGGCTCGAGCGGGGGAGGGAGCTGCAAGCCCGGCCTTCGACCGCGCCAGCCCCGCGCTAATGGCTCCAGCAGCCGCACGGCCCCCGCCGCTTCCCCCTCCCCCCCCGCCCCCCCCACCCCCCCGCCGCCCCCCGCGCGCGCCCGGGTGCGGCTCGCCCCGCGCGCCCCGGGCCCGTCCGCGCGGGGCGGCCCCGCGCTCCCTCCGACGTGGCCGCCGCATCGCCCCGGCGGCGGCGCGCGGGCGCCCCCTGCTGGCGCCAACCGCCCGGCGGCGGGCGGGCCCTTCGCGGTGGTCCGGGCGGCGCGGGGAGGCCCCTCCCGCTTCCAGCTGCGAAATCCCATTAAAAGCCGCTAAAAATACCCCGAATACTTTCCTGGTGTGGTTTCTTTCCGAGGGAGGGAGGGGCTGGGCGTCGGAGTTCGGGCGCCGCGCTGCGGACGGGGGGCTGCGGCCGGACTGGCGGTCCCGCGGGCCGAAGGACGGTGGCGGCAGGGTCAGGGCGATGCCCCTCGGCCCTGGAGGCAGGTGGCAACGAGAGCTCTGGGCGGCGCCCGGTCACGGCAGCCCTCGCTGCGGTGAAAGGGCTGCGTCGGGCATCCGCTGCCCTCGGAGGGGGCCAGGGCCACAGGCGGGAGACAAAGCACCGGCCGTGGATGGGGTTATAATTCATAGCCCGGACCTGTTCGGGTCTCTCTCCCGGGGCGTGCCCTCACTATGGCCGCCCGTCACTCCGGCCTCCCACCTCAATGGCGCGGGCTGGGCCCGTGCCGGCTATCCCGAAGACCAGGGAGGGGTTCCCGGCCCGTGGAGCGAGCCCTTCTCTTGGCATCACCTGGGCCCTGCCCCCCAGCACCCAGCCCTTCTCCTGGGGCGAGTAGAGGGGCAGCCCCTGAGCTCTAGGCTCTTTGTGCCTTCCCAAGCCATGGCAGCTGCTCGCAGCACTGGCTGCGCTGCCGAAAGAGCCAGCCGACCCGCTGGGTTGGCGGTGTGTTGGAAAAGTGGGGCAGGGACAGCTCCTGCAGGACTGTGGACAAGGTGGGATCTGGGCAGAACTCTGTGGAAGCAAGTCCTGGATCTTCACGCTCTGGAAGAGGTGGGGCCGCAGCGGCATGTGGCCCCTTGGAGCGTTGGTGTCCAGCAACCGCAGGCAACAGTGCAGCTGGAGACATCTGGAAACACCGGGCACAGCTGCAGGGAGCTTTCCCTCACCTGCATGTTTAGGGGCCTTGGGCTGGGAGAGCACTGCAAGCTCTGAGGACAGCAGCTCACCCAAGTCACGGAGTGTGGAAGAGGTTGACAGGAAATCCATGGGGCAGCTGGGGTTGCTGGATGCCCTGTGAGCCATTTTGTGCAGCTCTGAGGAGATGTAAGGGTGAGCTGCTCACTGTTTGCTTGTGCTTTGCTTGGGGAAGAGGAATTGAGGCTTCTTTGATGGGGCAAAGATGTAACAAGACCTAATGGCTCCAAGATGATGTCAGACAAATTTTTACTTGAAGTAAGATGCAAATTCTGGCTGCTGATGTTAACTATCCATGAAATATTTTTATGTAGATTGGGATGGATGTATCTAGAGCTCCCCAGGCACTTCTGAAATGAATTTTGGATGGTTTTCCACACTGGGATCTCCTCTACCCTGCTGCCAGGTTGGAGGTCACACTAAATGCAGTAGAACTTATTGCTTTGGACTTCAGTAATCCACTTACTACAGTGCCGCATGGTGAGTTATTAGTTAAGATGGGGATAAGTACAGAAATTATAAGAAATTACGAGAGTTCCCCAGACGCTGGTCCTGGGCCCAGGTTTTATTATGATCTTGGCACGCCAAATGGATGTGCTGATGAAATTGGCTGCTTATTCAAAACTGGAGGCATTGTCATACAAGGGAGGACTGGGATATTCTATAGGAGAGGGTAGGCAATTTTGAAGGCTAATACAGGAGAAGTGGGATGAAATACAATAGTACAAAATGCAAGGTTATGTTGCTAATGGGTGAGATCAGACTTTTCTGTTACAAGTTGACAGTGGGGGCTTACTGCTTGGAAGCAATAGTGGAGAAGGATGTAGGTGTGGTGCTGGTTCCAGTATTGGGCCACTCACTTTCTGCCCCAAGTGTTGCTCTGTGGGTTTAAAAGAGTTGGGAATGCTCCATGGTCTGATGTGCTCTGGAAGCAATGCTGGTGGCTGTGAGCAGCAGTCATTAACAGGTTACACATCTTGTACATGCTAGAATCCAGCTAGGCTGAGGGAGAGCCTGACAGGACTACTGAACATGTGAGTATCGTAGGAAATGTTTCACACTTGGCGACTCTGGCTGGGGTTTGACAGTCTGAGCTGGGGCTGATGTAACACCAACAGCATCTGTTCTCATGGAGATCAAGACAGGCAAATGCATGGGCCTTCGCTGCTTTCAAAGCCCCTTCCACCTTCCACAGGGAAGAACCTCTTGTTTGAAGCTTTGCAATTGTTATGGGATTTTGTCCTGGGCCCTACAGAAATAAAAAATATTTGCAGTTGTTTCCCTACTCCAAAACCCCTCAGAGATGGGGTGGATACTTGGGAGGTGTGTGGAGAAAAAAAAACTGCAGAAAAATTAAACTGAGATGCTTGGAGCTGCCAGCATGCCACTAGTGTGGAGCAAGGCTACAGCAGCAGTCTTTGCTGAGTGCTTTGCTTCCCAGTGGAAGCTTAATATTTTAATGAATTGGCCCATATTAAAATCGTGAGTCTGGCTGGCTGGCTGCCTGATGTAAAGATTGAATGAGGAAGAAAGCGCAGTGCTGTGTCACTTGCTGCTACTGGAATTGCCTTGCATCCCATAAATCCTACTGCTGCCAAAGAGCTGCTTTAGAAAACCTTTGGCCACTCTGAATAAGGTGGTCATTGTGCTACCATGTGGGCTTCACACCATAGCTGTAGCTTTAACTACATGTGTGCCCTTGCTCTAAAGGGGGTCTAGGACCAGAAGCATATGGGAATGCTCAAGTGTGATTGCTTTCTCAGACTTTCTCATGGACAGGAGGATCAGACACAAGCTCTATTCATATGTCTGTCCAGTCAAGGACTAATCAACAGTAAACAGCACTAGTGGGGGACTCTGTTGGTCCTATTCTGCATGATCAGGTTTGTGTTGAAACCAGATGGAGAGAGTCCATGCCTAGATGTGAGAACTTGTCTGTGAAAGGAATGCTTGCTTAGTTCTTACTTGCTGTTCACTTGAGAGGGGGTGGCAGTAGTGTGATTTATATTGAGGGCAAAACCAAACAAGTAAGACAGACTGAGAGCTGAGAATACACCTGAAACTCAACACTGGGAAGGAGAAACCCTGGCACCACAGACCTGAACTGGACAGAAAGCAAGCACTGAAAACAGCTTTGGGCAACCACAGCAACAACAGACATTTGTCCTGGTACCTGGCTCCTTCTTGGCTGGTAGAGTGGAACCAGTCTAGGCCCAGGGTCAAATGCTGCCTGTGGTGTCACCAGTAGGACAGAGGAGAATTAAACTGTTCAGAAAAGGTGACCCCAATGCTTAAAGCGAGCAAAATCCACTTTAGCCACAAAATGAAATGACTGACAAAAACTCTTTTCCTCCTGTTGCCCTCCCCAAGCAGGCAAAACTGTGTCAGGGTAGGTGACAAACCCCATTGTAGTAAGTGGGGTCCAGAGGGACTTGAGGTAGGACAGATTTTAGGTTTCATTCTTTCTGCACATCTGCTCTTCAATTCTCATTGAGAATCTCTGAAATCAGAAGTCAAAATTCTGAGGCAAGGCTCAGTTCCCCAAGTCCTTACATGTTTTCTTTCTTGCACATGGACTACACCCTCCCTCAGCTGGCCTGAGATTTCTCTCCCTGGGGTAGGCAGCAAGCAGCAGAGTGTCTTGGGGGGAGCTGGAAAGTACAGGTGTAGTGTCTGGGATGGGGACCCAGGGGAATTATGAGAAGCTTGGAGGGGGCGTGCAGTTCCAAACAAGTGAATGCAGTGGTCACGTTGCCTCACAAGCTGTCTGTCCAGGGTGGCACCCTCTATGGCTCTGCCCTGCCTCTGGGAGTATCACCCTGCCAGCTACCTGTGTGGGAGCACAGCTGGCAGTGCACTCCTATCCAAGGATTCCTGCCCCAGGGATGCCTTCCTGTTTTAGCAGACATTGCTTTGGATGCTATCATGCACCTCTTAGGATGCTCTTTTTCTGAGCAAGAAGGTCAGTTGTAATTGTACTGCAACCCCAGAGCTACAGTCCCCTCTGTCTCCTGGTATCTGTGTAGCTGTGTTGTTGCAGCAGCTGTTTGGAGGAGTTGGTGAGAATTGGGAAATGCAGGGCCATATTCCTGTGGCCCTAGTGGCAAAGCATGGGGCTAGGTGCAAACTGCCCTACCTCATGAATGCTTGAATCTGCAATTGAAAGAGAAGAACAAAGTATATGGAAGATCATAATTTCATAAAGCCCTGCGAGCCTGGCTTCAAAAAAGGAAAATCATGTCTCACTTACTGAATTCCTAGAACATGTCAAGGTTTGTAAAGGGAGATAGTATCTTTTATTAGACCAATTGATATAGCTGGAAAAAACACACAAGCTTTCAGGCACAGAAATCCTTTTTGTGTGGTTTTTTCCAGCTGTATCAGTTGGTCTCATAAAAAGTTATTACCTCTGCCCACAAATCTTATTTCACTTAATCCTTAGATCATCACAGCACAAGTACGTGAACATGTCAGTAAGGAATGGAAAAAAGGAGAATTATTTGATACAATTTATTTAGATGACTTAAAGTTTCTCAGCCAAACCATGAGCTTCTACTAAAGCTAAGCAGATATGGAGTGAGAGCTGGTGCCTTTAGTAAAAAGTATTCCTGGGAGGCTTAAAAGTTTAGACTTAGAGTCAATTTTCATCATGGCAAAGTGTTAACAGTGTAGTTTGTGGTGTGGTACAGTTCTTTATTGTAGCAGCAGAAGAAATTATTTAGGCTAATGAAGATGGGTAAAGATTGTGAGGAATATGAGATAGCAGGAAAAAATATAGGCAAATGGACAAAGTACTGGAAAACTGAATGTTTATTAAACACGTGGAGCTAAAACCAGATCTATTTACAATTAATCTGTACATCTGTCCAGCCAAGAAACAGACTGGGGTCGTTTTATACAGCTCAGTGGAAATCTCCGCACAACTCACGGTTGAGAAGCATGTGTGTAATGATCGTTGTGCTTGTATTTGATCCTTGGTACTGCCTCCACCGTGGGCTTTGGGGACCCGCAGCTCCATCTGGAAAGCTGCGTTAGAGAGCCAGGGAGAACTGGGAAGAGCATCAGAAGCCATCAGGAGACTTTAGCAAAAGCCTTTATCAGGAGACAAATCTGTAAGGCTAGGATTATCTGCCTTAGTGGGAACTTAAAAAGTGTCTTCGGCAAAAAGCTGGAGAAGGCAGAGCGGTGCGGGGCTGCCGGTCGAGCCCGGCGGGGGCCGAGCCCGGCGGGGGCCGTGCCCGCGGTTGCCGGGGCGGCGGGGCGGGCTGTCTGCCGGAAGCACCGGCGGCCGCGGCGGCGGATGGAGGCTGAGCCGGAGCGAGCGGAGGCGCCGCGGCGGGGCGGCGTCGCCGGGGTGAGCGGGCCCGGGCCCAGCCTCTGCGAGCGGGGGCTCCGGGGCCTTGAGCCGCGGTCCGTTCGCGGCCCGGGGCGGGTGCGGGGCCGGCGGCCCGGCTGCCGTGCGGCGGAAGGGCCGAGCAGAGGGCCGCCGGTGGGGCCGAGCAGCTCGGCCGGGGCGGGCCGGCAGGCGGCTGCGGGGCTCACACCTGCGGCAAGGGATGCCTCTGCGCTGTGAGGGCACCGCGCCTCGCTGCGGGGCGGGGCGCGACGGCAGAGCCGTGCCTTGCGTTCTGCCGCCTGCAGTGAAACAGCTTTTGTCAGTAACTGTGTGTCCTCTGCTCCTTCGTGTTCCCCCCTGTACTACAGGTAATAAAGATGGGCCGTCGAGCCCGCCAAGACCTCTTTGGAGATGAAAATCTCAGCAGGAAGAATTCTCCGTCTGCTTCTCTTGGAGAGGTGGGTGTCCTGTCAGGATGACTTGTCTGTTATCCTGCTGGTGTCTCCAGTGAAGAATTATTAATTTCTTCTGAGATTCCTTCCTGCATGGTGTGTTTTGCGCTTTGAATTTTGTCCTTAGATTTGGGACTCGTGACTGCCCTGTCCCTTTCCTGGTGTTGCCCTTTGTATAATAGTTTCCACACAGGGTCCTATCTAGGGCTATGGCTTCTCATGTGTCAAGTGTGGGAAGTAGTATCATACAGGACTGGGGCCTGTCCCTCCTGTTCATGCATATCTTCCTGATATTTTAATTCCTAGAATTAAAATATGAGCAGGCACATAATTTTGTGACCAGTTTTGCCACCATCTATGGTAGCAAGTCAGAGTACAGGTAAATGGATGCCTTACTTTTGTGCTTTGCTTTGCTAGAGCCAGAGTATCTGACATGGTCTCTATCAAATTTGTGTAGTGAGGCTCTTTTTCCTTTCCTCTGTGCACGGCTACAAAGGTCATGCTAGGAGCCAGCTTTGCAGCATCTGAGACTTTTCCTTGTGGGTAATAATGTGCAAACTCAGCTCCCACTTGTCTTTGGAGGAAAACTTTGGTTCAGAGGCTGTTCTATCAGTACATCTTCAAATGGTAGAAGGGGGTCAGGAACCCCTCTTTCTCAGGAGAGTGAGGCAACATCCTCAAGATTCCAGAAATAGATCTGAACTGTTTCAATTCTTTTTTTTTTGCTTAGTGTTGCAGAATGCTGAAATTCTTCCTGGAAGCTTGCTCTTGGATGCTAGCATGGCTTCTCCACAGGCACCTCCTGCTAGAAGGAGCATCTCTCAAGAAATTACGTACCAGTTTTGCTCCCTGACACATACTAGATGGATAAACGGGTCATCAGACTTTGCTTGTTGACAGTGATATTTGCTTAAATGAGGTGATGCTTAACTTTTTGCAATGCCAGTCAATGGTCTCCAGCATGCCATATTCTTAGCTTCTTTAAACTGGAAACACATTCTGCTCTGCTGGCCACCCTGGCACCAACTCTGCTTCAGGCTACTCTGTTCAGAGCCCTGGGACCTTCTGTCTTGGAGTGAGTACTCCCTGATTCTCTGTGCAGTGACAAAGCTTTCCTATTACACTGAGTAGCTGTGTCCCAGACATCTTTGCCAACATGGTTGGGGGGCGATTTTTCCTTTGATACCCTGCAATGCTGTTGAAAAATAGCACTGCTACAGCTTAGCTTACCATAACACCTCATAGAGCAGGCTTTTTTTCTGGAGAAAGTATGCTCTTTTCTTTTGATAGGCATGACGGAGAATCATCTCCCACCTATGTATTCTCCCCTCGGGTATGCTGTAGGCATTCAGGATGGATTCTGTGAGGCAATGTGCAGAAGTCACAATTTAAGAAATAAAAGTAACTGTGGACCTCATAGGTAAAGAAAGTCTTAAAGAAACCAGGTGGTTTAAGGGCATGTAATCATTAGCTGGCCTCCAGATTAGGGTGGCTCGCTGTCAGATTGTTCTCTTGCTGGAACTGGCCATCCTAGTTCATGGGCAGATTCCCTGGTTTTAAAGAGACCAGGGCATTTTGTAGAGGTACAACTGATGGACTGTAACTTACTGCAGGTGTGCTTGTGCTTAGTGCTCATATCGCAGCCATTACAACAGCTGGGAAGAGATCACAGGGGCTCCAGGCCTTGGGCAACCCTGAAGAAGACTAAGGAATATTTACAGTGTTCTGTTTGAAAGCAGTGAGCTTTTCAGCAGCAGAAGGGTGAGGACTTCCACGCCTTACAACATTCAAATATGTTAGTACTGGGTCTTAACCACCAGAAAGAATAGTTTGTGTCAATAGTCTCCCTTCAGACAGATATTTGTTGTTAAATGTTTGTGTTAATCGAAAACCTTGGAGCTACTGGAAGAAAGACAAAATCCACTATAAATAACCCTCAGCCTTTTCCTTTGCTCCAAAATTGGAGGCTTTTTATACATGACCATATTTGTTACCAAAGTGAGCTTTTAACAGAACCAATATTGTTTTGTCCATCACCCTAGACTGGCAATCACCATTTACTTTTCTGGAAGCTTGGCCTTGGCTTGCTGTTAAGTGTTGGGGTCAGCTGTTAAAATGAATGTCTCATTCAGCCATCTAGTCACCTTGAAACTTTTGTAAGAAATCTTCCCAAAAGAAATGCAAAATTAAAAAAAACCCCAGTCCTTTTTAAATTTTTTTCCTGGAACTGGCAGTAGTGGAGTAGACCCTGTGTAATTAATTTCAGCATAGAAGGTTTTATTCTTATTACTAATGTTGAAGACAAAGATGTTTGTCTTAAACCTTTGCCATATTCAGACCCCTCATATGCAGTTTCACATTCAGGTTGGTGATTTTGGCTTCAGAGGTTCCTCAGAGTTTTAAAACTGGTTTAATTCACCTTTACTCTTTTTAATTTTTTTTTTTTTTAAATCCCATGCCAATCCACCCAGTTTCCACCCATTGCAAATTTCTGGTATGAGCATACCATTTGTGCTATTGTTCTGGTCTTTTCATGGCACGGAGAAGCATCCAGGAAGTGTTTTCCAGTCAGAGCAGCTTGCTTGAAGGAAGCAAAAAGTACCTCTCTATCCATGTTTCAATATTTGGGCTTATTACAAGGAAATTCACTTAGAGGGGTGAACAATTAATGTAATTTAAAAAATCTTTGTTTCAAAGTCAATAGGCAAATCATCTGACTTGGAGCATAGATCTTATCAGGTTACTGCTGCTCTCTGCTTGGCCTGGGCTCTCTCTTCCAAAAGAGACTCCAGTTGCTATATACAACAAATGTTGTTAAAACCCCCTTCCCCAGGGCATAGTTGTAATGTCTTGTGCCTTGTAGCCTAATACAGTTCCCCCACGCTCTATGAAAACACTATGATTAGTATTTTTTCAGTGCCTGTTGTGTGTATGTGTCTCCCACAAGAATATTCTTAACTACAGCAGCAAATCTGTAATTCCTCTGCCCAAATCTCTATTTGATAATTCCCATTCTGTGTGGAAGTACCTGCATTATCTTCGGATGTAGAAGGGGCTTGTGAAAGGTCACAAAGCTCACACTCTGCCATCTGACATGCAGAGCATTCCTGCCTTTTCAGAAGTACAAGTACTGACAAACAACACTGCAGCTGTGTGTTATTTCACCAGGCAAGAAGGAACATGATTATTTGCTGTAATTGGTGCAGTCGGCACCCTCCTGCAGCAAGGGCTGTGCGTGTTCAGAGCTCCTTGGCAATTCGGCAGGCGCTTCTTGGGCACCCAGGGGAATATGCTGTAAGTGGGAATTCCTAGAGATAAATCTGCTTGCTGCATGCCAGAACTCCACATTTCAAACATTTCATAGGGGTAATTTATCTCTTTTTCCATTGAGAGGCCTTTCCCATCCCCTGGCTTGATGTGGTACACTTACTCATCTTGATGCTATCAAGTTTCTGACAGAATGGGAGAAACTCAAGCTAGTCATGTTATTTGTATAATGGGAGGGACAGATCATATAATGAGATCTGTTAAAGATCTTTGCTATCCCATCGTAACAGGACTTCTGGACACTTTCATAGAATAAAAGTCAAACCTTTTTCCTGGCTCTAACATCACTGCACCCAACAGCCTGAATGCTGGCTTGATGACATCCATCAGAAGAAGCTGTTTGGCCAGGTTTGGAGCTCTTGATGAGATTGATTTGGAAAGCTGAGTGGAAAAGCCTTTTTAAAAAATGTATCAGCAGATTTTTCCTTTCCTGTTTCTTCTCTCAGGACGAGCGAACTATTTGCTGTTCTGTAAGAAATCTGTATGCAAAAATATTTTACTGTTATCCTACTTCCACAGTCTATATTCTCTTTATCCTACAGTGATGTGATTCCCTTGGGACATTGTCCAAGAGTTCCCTGGTTTCTGCCTCTTACATTCTCAGTATGATTTTGCCAGTGTGTCTCTGGCAACACTCGGTAGATCCTTTGAGTGGAGACTGCTTTGCTAGGCAATGGTCAGGCTAAAGGATGAAGGTTTTCCCTATTTTGAGAGTATTTCCACACAGGTAGGACAAAATGACTTTATATCAGGGCGTGCCCAAAAATCAAGTTCCTTGCTGGTTCTCTCCACCATATTTTACCACAGCTTGGAGAAAGGCTCTGTGCTTTCATATGTGAAAGTATGTTCTTCTCTTGTTGTCCTAGCTGGTATTTGTAAGCTTGCTCATGTAGTTGTGGTCCTTGGGTGGTAGTTGAAAAGCATTTCTTGCTGTAAAAAATACCTTATTCAGCAGAGATCCATGTAGACAGACAAAAACTTGGGCCCCCTCCGCTGCATATTGGAAGGATGTTCCCACAGGTGAATTTTGCAAAACAGCTATCTGGACTTCCACCACACAGTTTACAAACACTCCTGGCAGTGATTCTTTAGGCTGACATCCAGGCATTGTTTAAATAGGCCTCCATTACCTAACCCAAATGAATTTAAAAAAAAAAATGCTGAGGGTGAAACCCACATGGAAGATTGCTCCAAGAAGTGGTTATTTAAATGCTTTCCCAACATGTGTTGCCCAGCTGGATTTTCTTCTATGCTAGTGCAAGTCTCGTACCACTTGGGCTCTGTACATCCAGAGAATCTTAGGTCATGCTGGACCCCACAGAAGCCTTTCTGCTTTTGGCTGTGGGAACAAGCAGGCCCCTGGCTGACAGATACACACTTCCAACAGATTTTTACCAGTTGGGCAGATCTGGTTTCATTTGTGCTGCTCATTGGTATGGACATTTTTGTACCTCAGCTGCCCTAATCTGCATGTAGGCTCCCTCTGCTCTTGTCATAGATCATAAGACCAAATGACAGCAAAGACACAAAATGAACTCAGATACCAAACTGCTTCCAACAGAAATATATGCAATTTATGAATCACATGGCTTCTGTGTCCTATGGGAGAGATGATGCAGTCCAGAAGAAAAGTCAGGTGGGTTAGTGGAGTTTCCAGCCATCCTATGCATACTCCTGGTATAGGGTCATAGGTCAATCTTGGATACTCTAGATTCTCCCTCTGAGCTATTCTGAACACTGTGATTTCTAGAATAGTGTAGAGATTATTGGGTTCTTAATTGCCTCCTCACATTTGGTGCCTAACAGCACTGGTTGTTGCCACTGCTGGTGCTGACAGTCTGCTCATCTAAAAGGCTCTTGACCAGTTTGCAACTTCCACAGTGACTAACAGGCTGATTTCTTGAGTTACTTATCTACCCCACAACCAAGCTGCTCCCTTATACTACAGTGTTAGCTAAAGATCATCTGCTGAAGCTAACACTGTTGTCAGCTATGCCTATCTTATGCTAACTGCTACAGCTTTTGCTCTCGGGGAGAATCTGAGGTTGCTTTGAGAAACAGTAGCTTCTGAAAAAAGGGCTGTAGCCTGCTACAGTGTGTAACCCCTGGTATGACTGGTCCAGCATCAATTCTGGTCTCTGGCATGGCTGCAGTGACTCTCCATATGAATCTTTCTAGCATCCTACACACCTGAATAATTTGGGTTTTATCATGCTATAGGGAGAATGAACTAAGTCTGTATCTTCTTGCTCACATTTTTTTTTTTTCTTCTTCTTCAAGTATCACAGTTGGTATATGCATAAATGACTGGATATAAAATGTTACAATGGTGGGAACAACTTTGTGCTTTGTCAAGTGAATAAGGTTGCAAAGCATGTGCTGCAGGACAGCCATAAATGTCAATCTTCAAGCTATTTTGTGCAGGCTTCCATAGTGCTTCCTTTTAACTTCTTTCTCTCCTTTTCCCTCCTGACCCTTCTAGGATGAAGACTCTCAGGAAAAAGTTGACCATGTAAGACTAGAGGCTTTCTAGGTAGATGCTGGCTCCTCTAAAGGGGACTAGTAGGATTAACCTGTTATGTGTCTGGAGACTACCTTAAGAAGGTACTCTAGTATTGGAGAATAATATACAGTTTGCTTCGGATGCAGTGCCTTTCCTGCATCCTCTGTTTCTGTTGCTGACAGGTTTTTAATTATCTTTGTAACAGCTGCTCTTATCAGCTGCTGCATCTTGTTTTGAGGTCACAGGTGTGTATGTGGCCACTGGAAAGATGCTCTATTTTCATTTAGAAGTCAGGGCAGCAATTAGCTAATAGAGTACAAAACCTGACTGAACCTAGATTGCTGTCCAGTATGGTTAGCTTGCTCTTGTAACAGTTGTCTTCAGGGATGATGAACTCTTGCTGGTGCTCCAGAGGAGAAGGCCAGCCAGTAGTAACAAGGACATGTGCCTTTGTATTTTCTATAAGTCTTTTTATTGCACCAGCACTGAATGCCAGAATCTGTATTAATAGGATGTCATAGTGCTTCTTACCAGGCTCCTAATACACATGGAGAAGAAATACACATATCCTTTCTGATCCTGTATCAAAACTAAAATACATCTCAGCATTCATTTAGCATTAGAAGCCAGGATGATCCCATTTAGAACAACTTGAGAACTTCTACCTGTTTCTGTTGAAATGTTTGGGCTAATTGCCTTGCACTTTTCCTAACCATGGAATTGGTGTTGCCCAGTTTTTCCTGCCTAGAGTTGCTGTCTGTATATGTAAGACAATTAAAACACCCTCTCCTGTGCTCTTAATTCCTTCTGCTGAAGGACCACTCCAGTACTAGTAGCATAGTAGATTCATCTGTGAAATTTAAAGCCCAGAAAAGAAACCCGTATCACCCATCTCATTAATTCTAGCCTCAGAAGGATATGCTCATCACAAGGAGTACAGACTATTCAGATTAACTCAGTTTTCTCTTGGTAGTGCAAGAGATGATATTGTAAAAAAGATCCACTGGGTTTATTTGGCAGGGATGGATGGTTCAGGACTATGCCCAGAGCACTTTTCCATTTATCAGGCAAAGAGACCTCCCACTGATGGGTATAGTTTTGGGGACTGGTTGCCTAATAGAAATTTTTACTGATAATTGATCTAATCTTCCCCCCCTGCCTCGCTGGAACCAGTCCTTACAGTCATTTCTCTGGAACTAATTCCACCTCCATACAGTGCCCTAAATCATTGATTCCCAAGGTCTGCTGTTGAGTGCTGACTGGTCACATGCCACAGGCGCCTTCTTGCTTCTGGCTGCTAAATTTCATTAAAATAACTATACTGATGTGACTCTTCCACATGAACAATTGTTGCTTCGGGGATGTTATGCAATGGTGCCTGGCAAGGAGATTTTACTTATTATTAGGGGATCCCTGCTTTGAAAACCCTCTTGTTTGGGTAATTCCTGTCCTTTATTCAGGCTTATGCTCTTAAGCATCACAGTCACACTTTATAGTATTTTTCCATTTGTAAAAGTCTGTAAATGGTATAAAATGGTCAACTGAGTGTTCAGAACTCTGACTGATCAGTAGGCTGCTTGTAACTTAATACTACTGTATGCTTACAAACTTCTCTAAATTGTATCATAAGTCTCTTCCAAATCAATTGTTAGTGGAACTTTATAATATAAAGTGTGATTCAAATCTTATTGTGGTATATCCCTCCCTCAGTCATTGCCTGGCCAAGCTGAAATACTTGGCTTCTTGAATCATTTGTCCGAAGTTGGCCCCTTCGTCCCCCTGATGGCTCATATAACCCTTCTCTGAACTCCCTTTGGGCTTTGCTGAGTGTTACAATCTGAACTCTTCCTGGATTTGGTCCCTTTCCTCTTGCGGTGCTGAAGATAACTTTGTAGCTGCCTGAATGCTAACAAACAGCCCCATCTGGGTTGTCGATGTGAACATACCTGCTGAAGTCCTGCCCTCCAGCCATCTGCCCGCTCTGAAATTTGTTTTGCATCCTTTGGCAAACCACTCATCTTGCATCTGAATTTTTGCCAGCTGAATCACTCATTTGGCTGCACCTTCCAAGACTGCCTGGGATATTTAGCCAAAGGCTGTAAGGCTGATCAATGGTATAATAAAGGGTGTATCCTAATATTTCAGTTAATTTGCAGAGGCAGAATAAGCAGGAGTATGACTGTGGTTGTGAGCCAAGATTTTGCTGCGTTCTTTTCCTGGCTTTGCCATGGATTTGCTTTAGGGCCTTGGAGAAGTCCCTCCACTAGTTTTCTTTAGTCCCTAACTGAAAGAAAAGCTAGAGCTTTATGCAGAAGCACTGTGGATATTCCCTAAATAGACCCACAGGGGGATTTAGATGCCTTATCCTCATAACAAAATCCATATCCTGTACTGGGTGCCTGCATAGTATGTAGATAATCTCAGGATGGGCTGGTGGATCTATTGGGATGGTAAAGAGTGGCTGAGAATGGCAATGTGTCTGAAAGCCTGTCCTTCTGTGGAGTTCTGGCCCCATTCTGAGAGTTCTGGGGGCACATGTCCTTGCACTACGAATGAACGACCCTGATCCCCATCCTGTGTTTTCTAGCCTTCAGAAGTGGAGCTGGGCTTTTCCTTGCCTTCAGAGACCTCCAGGTCCTGAATTAGCAGATGTTCATTTCAGTGTTGGAACCTCATGCTTTAGACAAAGAGATTAAACCGGCCATCTCCTTTCTAAGCTGGGAAACACTGATGTTATTGTCCTCTTCCTTCTCTGAGAAAGATGTAGCAAGTAATGTTTTCCACCTCTGTAGAGAATATTATATATAATGACAAGGCTATGAGCTGTTCTGAGCCTGAGAAGGTTCTCAATCCTTTCTCCTGAAGCTGTTCTGCTTTGCAAATGGAGCCAAAAGAATTTTGGTACTGTAGGGAAGGACTTTCTAACTGAAGGTAACAACATTTGAGTGGGAAGACATTTGTTCAGCTGGGAGACTATGAATGAGTCCAGCTGGGACCTCATCCTCTAGTTGTGCTTTGGTAGACATGCCATAGGTAGTCTCAAGGTCCTTCATGGACTAAAACCAGGGACAGCACCTGATTCCTGACCCTTATACAGGTGGATGCTGGCCTCTGTGGCTCTATATCACTTGGTGTTTGAGTGACAACATGCTTTAAGGCAACAATTGGAAGGAGGATTTGAAGATCTGACCTTTCCAGAGGGGGCACTGAAGTCCTTTTGTAGTTCTAGTTGCCAGTGCTTTTAAAACATTTGGGTGGGAAAATGGGCTGTTGCATTTTAGGTTAAGACAACATGTCAGAAACAATTGTTCTCATTGAATGTTTGTTGGAAGAGCAACTATAAAAAAAATATAAGTACCTGAAATATAAAGCCAGTTGTGTTCTTACACTGCTAGGTCACCCAGTTGGGTGGGGTTGTTTGAGTGAGTGTACTTGCATCCTAAAATACAGTGCAGAATGATGTGGAGATCCCCTGGTGAGAAGCAACCCGCACTCTACCTGGGGAGGTACCAGCTTGGTTACCAGAAGTACCTGAAACAAGACAATTTCCAGACTTGAGCTGACTCACATGGATCCTGCTTGCAGGTGTGTCTGCACCTGTGGTGTAGACATGGCCTGGGGCTTGATATGATCAGGGCCTTTAATCAGAGCGGTATTTTCCTGACCCAGTTCTTACCCTTGCACCGTGGTTGGCACCCAGCTCCAAACTATCATTCCATTGTCTGGTCTGGTCTGGATCTGTGCAGGAGCCACCCCCCAAGTGCTCTCCCCAACATTCCCTGAAACTTAGAAACATGCAAGTGAGGAACCCAGCACCAGCTGTACTCAGCTGAGTGTTGATCAGGAGACCTTATTTGTGTAAAAATAATCATAATGGTTTGGGCACTGTCCTTCCACTCTGGTTTAGAGAGTTCATGACCTAATAAGTCATAATTGTAATGCAGTCAGTTATAGTAATTTCTGTATCTACAATTTGCACTGCAATAAGATCTAGAGAGTGTTGGTGTATGGCTGGAACAAAAATTTCCTATTGCCAAAGACCTTACAGTCTGACTGCAATATTTTTCTCTAGCATCCTGTTCTCCCCTGTGATCTTCAGCTTGTAGAGGAGCCTTCATCAGGGGTAGCTGCATTTTCTGTATGGCACATTGCCAGGGTTTTGCGTTCTTAGGCATGCAGTTGGGAGTAGGGTGGACTGGCAGTAGATAGCTCTTGAAGCAGTTGGCATTTCTGAGAATCTGGGAGGGTTCTCTGAGGCAGAATTTCCTGTAGCTATTGCGCATTGTGAATGCCCTCCCATTTACGTGTTCGTCCTGGGCTGAGAATTTGTCCCTCCATGTCCCAGAGCTGTCATCTGTTTTGATTCTTGCATTATGCTAATAAACACCCTCCACCAAAAGGATCCAGCATCCAAGCAAGCACTGGGTTTTTTACCTACTTCCATTTTACAGGGTTTGCATCTTTTTTTTCCAGAGGTCTTCTGGTTGCTTGTAGAAATGCTGGACTCCCAGCCTGTTCCTGGGGACCTCTCATCTGGAAGTTGGCCAGATTCTCCAGGAGGAATCTGAAAAATGCAGCTGAACTTTTGTTCCCTAATTAGGCCAACTTCCCCAGTGTGAGCCCCAGCACTGCATGGCCTGGAGCTCCCCAAGGCCTTGCGCAGCCTCTCTCCCGTGCACCCCGACTGGCTGACCGGCAGGGCAGTTATTTTCAGCTTTCTGAGCTTATCTCCTTGCCTTTTGATGACATCTTCTGAAACAGCTTTTCTAGTCAGCCATGTTTCCCAGCCTTTCTAGTAATATCCTGCCTGCTTGTCTACCTTGAGGTGGATTAGGGACAATCTCATATAAAGAAATTTATTAAAAGCTTTTCCTTTTCCACACATTTATTTCATACTCTGGTGCTCCTGGACCCACCTCAAGGCAACAAAAGAACTGTAGGAGGTGGGAAGGTGGATGGGAAAATGTCTGACCATATGTAGCATAAAGTAGTAGCAAACTGTTTGAGAAATGTTCGTGTCTAGGAGGGCTGGAGGGGCACTTCCCTATAACTATGGGTTGTGAGAGGATTCTACCTGATGACCCCTTGTTCAGAGAATCAGATTGTTGTGTGCTGATTCACTGTTTTCCTGCAGGGGAGAGCAGTAACTCCTGAGACAGGTTAAGGTGCCAAATGCTGCAAAGGTGACAGCTTTCCTCACAGATGCACATCAGCTGACAAATAGCTGGTCACTGTTTTAGGAGATCAGTTCTTGATAGCTGGTTAACAATATGAACTGCTCCTTTACCTGCTGTGATAGATGGCAGAGAGTATTTGAAGCCCCCCCCGGAACTTCTTCTGTCTCAATAACACTTTCTCTAGTAAAGTTAGTGACTGTGAGAGGGACAGTTTGTGGATGAAATGCAAATCCAGTATTTTCTGCTAGGTATTTAAGACATGCAGAAGCCCTTGGAGGGTATTCATTAAAATCAGAGAGCCAGCAGAGATGGGTTATTCTTTGCAAAAAGCCCAGGCTTGCACTGATCTTGGAATTGATGTGTTTTTGATATCATACATGCTCTGAGATGAGTATAGGTTGTTTTATGTGGCTGTTTAGGAGCAGTGGGGCTATTTGACTTACAGCTCCTTAATTGGCAACAATCAAAACTAATTCATCAGGCCTGGTTGTGGAGATTGGCTTTTCCTCAGTCAGGGGAGCCTCTGACACCTTGCTGGAGAGGAGAATCCTTGAGACTGCCCATACTTCTTTCTTTCCACTCCATGTGCAATACTGGACAAAAACAAGACACCAGCATACTGTGGAAAATCTCACCATGTTTGTATATTGGAAAATATACATACCTATAGATCCTACGTATTTTAGGAGAAATATGACATGATAGAAGAATTGTGTGTCCTCTGTTGCACACTGTCAATGTCATTTGAGTCCCTGCATCCCTGCACGGAGTGCTCAGTGTTTCAAAGGAGTTGTCATGTTGATGAAGTTAAATTAATCCGTATTTCCAGACCCACCTGAGAATCTGAGGGACTTAACATGCCCATGATCTACCTCTCTTGTGGTAGGTCCTAAAAGAAACTTTGCTGGACCTTCAGGATTCAGAGAGACACAGGGTAGTTGCTTCCATGAGGGAAGCAACATCCAGCTGGCACCTTCAGAACTGCAGATGTGATCTGACAAGTAGCCTGGAAATTTCTGCTTTAATGGGGAAGCCAAATTAGAACTCTGCATCTGTCTGATAAGAAAGGGCCTGAAAAACTATAAAGAAGAAGGTAGAGTTTCTACTTTAATGAAAGAGAGATGGAATTCAGGCCAGTCATTTTTCAAAGGAGGAGATAAAATACTGATTATGGATGTAGTATCAAAGTGTTGGTATGGGAGGTGGCCTGAGAAATACTGGAAAAATGCCATCACAAAAATGGTGAGCTGAATTTTTGAGAAAAAAAACCCAAAACCCCAAAAAACTCAGACCATGGCAATTTTCCTTGAAAAAGGGGCAATCTGCAGAAACTCAAGTAGAGGAGATCTTCTGGAGATAAATAACAGACAAAACCAAAGTGGAAAGGCAAATCACAGCAAGTAAGTGATTAGTTAATGTTGTGAAAGAGACTGAGCAGCAAGGGCTGAGAGACAACACTTGTCAGGAGCTGGTGGAATCTCAGTGTTTTGAACACTAAATGGTTTGGATATATAGCTTTGCATTTGGGAACATACATACGAATCTTGCCTAAGGTATAACAGTAGGTACGAACAAGTTCTGATCATTTAAATCCCCCAGTCTTTTTCACCAAAAAGGTGTGTTTAGGAGCACATTTGCTGAATTACAGAATGACTGTGCACTCTGTTTGTGCTCTGATCCTTCTGGTGTTGACATTCATCCCACTTTCTGCCTCGAGCTCTTGGCTTGCAGCTGCAAAGTCCCTACCTGTCACCATATTATGGCAATACATGACATTGCATTCTCAATTGTAAATTATGCTGAGGTTTTGGAAATGTGAAAGTATATGAAAGTAAGTTTATTTACTTGACAAAAGTGTATGTGGCATGTGACCTTATTACAGCACTTTCCAGGCAACTAACAAAGAAAAGCTATTTCTCCTCAGCTGACAGTTAACATTGCCTTTCCTGTTGCTAGTGCTCCTGTAGGCAATTCAGAAAGAATTATTTGATTTATTGCAAGAGGAATAAAAGACCTGTAGGGGTATATGAGATGTTTGTCAGGGTGTGACAGACATTCAGGGTTGCCCTGTGTGTATGATCAATGGGAACACGTTATAACATTGGCAAGACATTGGAATCAAACCTCTACATGTCCTCGAGTCATGCCCTGTGCAAAGACTGGGGCAGTCATTGTCATCACCCTCTTATCTGGTGTGCCCCACTTGAGTTATCTTTGATCTGAAGGCTAGTTTTGATGATGAGTAAATTAAATTGCAGGTGCACTGAAATGCCCTAGAGATGCTGCATTTTCCCTCAGCCTTATGGCCCAGGCTCTTCCGTGTCATTTGTGTATCTCCATGCACCTTTCTGAGGAGTTGTGAGGCTGTGTGTTAGAAACATGGCTTGCTGGCTTTCAGAGGGATACTGTGAGGGGAAAGGAGGTTGTTTGTGTGGGAAGAAGTGTGTTTTTGAGTTAGGGGTGTGTGTAATGGGAATAGGCATGTTTATGTGGGCATGCACACCCATATGTGGTGTGTGTTCCCGCATTTTCCTGGGCTCTGGGTGTGTCCAGATCAACTGAATTCAAAATGCTCCTTTTTTGGCACTGTAGCCTCTTTGGTTTGGCATCTTAAGAATCTGGGGGAAATCATTTAAAGATCAGAAAACTCCATTCACTTGGGCCCCTGAAGGCTTCACATTCTGTGACATGGTCATTCCAGTCGACTGAGCTCTGTCCCCTACGGATGAGCCCATATAAGGAGGCTGTTTCCTGCATTTCACGCTCCCTGCCTGTCCCTCTGCCCTCCTGTGCTCCCTTTGCCGAAGAAAGTTGGTATTTTGGGACTGCAGCTCCTGCCTCATTCCTGCTCCCTGTTTATTTTTGGAGGATAACTATTTTTGCTCCTATCAGGGAGCTATGCAGGGTCATGCCCCCTCCCTGCAGCAGGCAGAGGCTGCCCCTGGCAGGGTCTCTTAATTTCCCACACTCACAAACAATGCTTCTACTTCAAGAAATAAACATGGGAGACCCCTACCATCAGGGGTTAGCTCGACCCTGTCCTCATCTGTGGCAAGAGGTGTTTTGCCTTTAGCTCAGGGTTGACCCCACCACACATGCAAGGTCCTCTCTGAAGTCAAAACTCCTCAGGAGTCATCCCACTCATTCACTTTCTTAATAAAAGCTGTGGAATCCACCTGTCCCTCCGCAATTCCTTTGCAGTTACCATTTTTTCTCTGTTTTGGAACAGCTTTTACCCAATCATTCTTTCTCATGATGGTCTTTTCACATGTCCCTGTAATCCATCTTTCCTCACTGGGCACCATCAATTGGGAGCTATGTAAACTGGGTTCATCTTGCCTCTGCTTTCATCATTGCCTGCCATGCAGAACACTGGAGGCTGTGCTGTACAAAGTGCCTCAGGCTGGGGGAACCAAGCCCAAAACTGTAACTGGCAACAGGTAGCTTCCAAATAGTGGGAATTCATTGCCCTGTTTGAAAATTCCCATCATAAGCCCCACGCTGAATTCCAATTTTCTCTTGCCATATGGCAGAGTGTCACACAAGACAGTGCAAGAAAATAGCAGGGGGTGTCTTTAAGCTCCAGATGAACTTCCCCTTTAGATTTCAGTGGTGGCAGTGGTGGGATTCATCCCAAGTAACTCTGGAAGTGTTTGGGTATGGCTGACTGTATCTGAACTTGGCATCTATCCTCCTATTCTAAGCAGTGGACAAAAGCAGACTTCTTAGGAACAATTCCTCATCTAAAACAAGATGTCTAAAACATGCTGTCTCATACCCTAGGAAAGACATAATGTGATACCTCCCACTGATATGTGGGCAACAGTGATGAACAAGTTCCCAGTGAACCCTATTTTGCCAGGAGAGCACATCCTCTGTGGCTCAGTCTGCTGCTGTACTGTGTGTCCTCAAAAAGTCAAAGGCACACAGACCTGAAATTTGTCAAGATACTGATTAGGGTGATGCATCTTTTATTTACAGACATGCTTAAAAACCTGTCCTGTAGTTTATGTCTTCCTTTTATTTTATGAATAAACAGCATTTTAAATACTACCTCTCCATTATTTGGTAAAGTGTTATACATTAGTGTATGTGGACCTGGTGTCTCAATTGGCTTGACTTTGCCTTGACTGGAGCTGTCTGTAACATGTCTCTTCTCTTTATTAAAGGTCCCACCACCTAAACCACCACGCCGGCAAGGAGGCTGGGCAGATGATCCTGTTCTGGCACCTACCAAGTGAGTCCTCACCTCTTTTCTTATTAAGAGGGACTTAGGTGTGCTATAAAGAAACATGACTAGTTGGACTTTGCTGTCCAGACATTGGAACAGTTTTCCTGGTTCTTTTAGATGGTCTCTGTTTCCAATACCAATGTAGCTTGTTCAAGCCATTTGAAGTATTGCTCTTGCTTGGTTCCATTGGCTAACTGACTTGGCGAGGCTTAGAACTGTGTACATGTCCCTGTTTGCCAGAGGCAGTGTATTCCTTACCTGGTACAGTGCCTGGAAGCAGTCAGGAACATAATAAGCATGTTAAATGCAGGAGCTAAGGATGGAGGGATTTGACTGGTTCCGTCCTTTCCAGGAGAGTGACACCTGACAGCACCACACTGACAAGAGTGCAATGAACACATCAGGATTTAGTGATCAGCCTTGACAGTAAAGGTGAAATTTGTCAATGTTTATGTGTGTATGGGGTTATGGTATAATGGAGATGGATGGAGATGGTCAGCAAGAAGAGGTGGGAGAAAAAAGTATACAAATTGTACAACGTATGTTGAGAAGCCTGGTGCTTATGAAGGACATGTAAGACAAAGGAAATACCTGGACATGGTAATAGAATAGGTATGAAAATTAAAGGACAGTTCAGACTGGGAGGACATTACTTGCTTTCAAATATTTGTGGTTTTCCAAGCTGAGAAATATCTGCTGATGCTGTATTTCGTATTCACAGAGCTGAAGGGCTCAGCCATGGAGTGGTGTGAGATTGCTTGTGTACTTAAAGGCCTATAATAAAAGTATATATGTCTTAATATATACTTTGGAGGACTCTGATTTATGAAAAGTTATGTATTTTCTGAAACTGAGAATGGGTGAGGACATCCAGAAACCTGTTATACAGTCAGTATTTCTTGGGAGGGGAGAAAGGTGGTCTGTATTCTGGGTTAGCCTTTCTGGAAAACAGAACTTTCCTGGGAAAATTAGCACTCTGTTTGTCTCTGAAAAATAGTCTGGAAATCTGGAGACTGGAATAAAGATCTCAGCCTGAACTCCTGTTGCTCTCCAGTTTAACCAAGATAATGGTTATTTTTCATAGGCTGGCTGCAGCTAGAAATTGCCATTGCAAAGATGCATCCACCTCAGGGTATTAAAAAGTGCCACCAATGATACTGGATCTTTGTGGGACCAAGCAGAAGCTTTATGGAAATGTGACAGCAGACAAGAAGGTTGAATTTAATTGTTTAGGAAAAATAAGTTACATAGTTGTTGGTTAGGTGAAGGACTGGAGGTAATACATATGCAGGGCTGTGCCTAATGTGCCCTGAAGGACATTGAACAGGTTCCTAATGTAACAGCACTGTGCCACGTGCTACTTTACCATGTTTTCCATTGTTTGACATTAGCTTTATCCTATAGATTTGCAGCAGTAGGTGTAGGTGGTGCTTCCCCAGCATCTCAACTGCACGGGTTACAAGGCATTGTAGGAGTCTGGAGTAAAGGCTTATGTGATGTTGGATGCAGTTCAGCTGGAGAAGCAGAACAGAACACGTAGGGTTGCAGACCTTTCTGCCTCTGAGAATCTGCACGTGGGGACATGAGACCAAGATGTGCCCCTTGCTCAATCATGCATGTGATATGTCACACCTGACAGTGTTCATTTGTATTAAGGGTTTTTGGAATAAATTTTATGAAGAAGTTTGCTCTGACTTTCTCCAGTCATATGAGGTACAAGGATTTTGTGCAGCTAGTTTCCCTGTCTTTTCTTTTGTTCAGCTCTGTATTCTCCCCAAGCTGATCTCTCTTCTTCTCTGCCTTAAGAAAGTCTGACATGCTGGCCTGTAGGGCTTTCTTTGTGACATATCCCAGGGTAAAGCCTCCATGTGAAAAGTCTGAGTCATCGACTGATGTCATACCAGTGTTGCTGTAGCTTTGTTGTTTCTGTTTTCTCAGGCTTTATCTCCCCACAGCTTTTCAACCAATTTGAGTCAGTTTGGAACCCCATCAAGTTAACTTGCTCCAAATTCACTAGTGTAGATGGAGTTAGAATAACATGCTTCTGTTGATATATCTGATTTAGGTTTAAACCCTTTTTTGCCAGTGTAACTGAACCTACACTTGGGAATTGTTCTGTTAGAAGTAATTTGATTTTCAGACTGACAATGTTAAAATCTGATTTTTTTTTCCTTTCACTTAGAAAGGAAGGATGAGCAGAGTGGCTACAGTTACATTTTCTGTGTTGTGTAAATATATTGTGGGTCAGATGGGATACTGTACAATGATCTTGTAGCTATTCATGTGTTATTCTTTCTCCATTTGAAGTCAGCTTTTAGTTCTGTTTCTGACAGATTCAGTCAGTTACAACTGCACATATGTTGCTTTTTCTGCAGGGATACTTTTCTGCCAAATTTCTAGTTCACAGTCTTATCAGTATGAAATGATCACTTGAAACTGTTCTTTTTATTTCCATTTGGCACATATTAGAGTAGAATTTAGTTTGTAACCTGTTTTTCTACCTTTGTGCTCTCTTTTAGTCCCTTACCTGCCCAGCTCATGTCATGCTTATATAAACTTGTAAATATTCTCACCATCTTGCTGATTATTTCCATCAGAATGCTGCTCTCCCAGATTGTTGCATGATAGGAAGAGAAGGAGGACTCTTAAAGTTTTCCAACCTAAATTATATTTTAAATTAATTAGCATGGATGGTCTGTGAGATACAGTATTTTATCATGAGCTCCCATAGCATTTAAAGTATCAGATATTTAAATTGCTGAGAACTATCAAAATTATCTCTTTTGCTCAAGTTTTCAAAAGCCAAATGTGGGAAGGTTACTTTGCACTCCCAGTAGTCTTGTAGAAGAGCTGTCATCACTAGGAGTCCCATTTTGTAAATCTGGGTAAGATGAGGACCACTGGTAAGTGTCTGAGTAAACCCCCAGGCTGGTCCTTTGCAAACAGCAAATAAATGGTGCAAAGTAGTGACAGAAAATTCATTTTTCCATATTACCAGGGCCATCTGTACCTGAATCTACTGTATCTAGTTAAACATGTACTCAGAAGAATCGTTCTGTGAGAAGAGGCGGTCTCATTGCTGCCCCAGCAACATTCTAGCCCCAGTATTAGCAGAAAGGGGACCAGCCAAGAACCTGGGCAGCCACTTGGGTCCCAGTAGCCTGCTGAGATAAATAACAGTAATTACAGCTGGGTTTTGCTACAGAAGCAGCTCTCTAACCACTGGATGGAGCCCAAGTGCTGTTCTGAAAGCTGTGCTGATGTCCCTAATGACATCAGTGCTGACAATCGTGACAAGCAAAGCAGAGGTTTGCTGTCAGGTTATCTCATGCGTCAAAAGGAAGACACACGAAGTGCCTGCCAGTGGGGAAAAGAAAAGGGAACTCAGTTTTGTATACTGGTGAAGATTTGAGAAAGCAGGGATGCTTCCATGATTCATTTAATTCCAACATCCTCTGATCTCATCTCTCTGACTTTCCTTATAGAATTTCTTCCAGTTTCCTCTCTAGCAGTATCTTAATTTCTTTGCTTCTTGGGACTCAGTTTACTTGGGTGCTTGATCCATTTGGTCTTGCAATGAGCCCTGTAAAATTCCTACAGCTCTGGGCAGCAGCTAGGGTCATTGAGGAATAAACACAGCTTGCTTCAGGTGGCCCTGCAAGCAAACACTGAAAGTGTTGCTTTCAGTAGGAAAGTCCCTTCCAGTGCCTGCACATGTACCTCGTTTCTTCTACATGGATCATGGCAGTTTAGCAACAGGTGCTTCAGCTACAACTGCAATTTCCCCTTTCTGACTGATAGGCCACACAGAGTTGGGATAATCAAAACTTGTTTAGGAAAATGACCATGCTGAAGTATTTTGGAACAGAAGTGGTACAGTGGTACAGAGTCCAGGAATGCATTTGGCAAGAAGGTGAATATTAAGGGCCTCTAGGAAGGAAGGGGATGCAGTCGGGGTGACCTTTAAAACAGGGCAATTCAGCCTCTGTGTAGATATCATTTAAGGCTCTGAAGGATGGGCAGTGGTTCCTCCCTGGAGCTGGAGGAAAGTTATTTAAGAGATTAAGGGGCTTTATGATTCAAGGTCTCTAGAGATAAGTAGAGTTAAAAACCTCCTGTTTCAAAAATATGGGCTTAAACTATCCTGTATTCTCTCTATAAGAAATGACCCCTGAGAGTGCCTGGTTTTAGAACCTCTAGCAATCCCCGTCTTGCAGCTGGGAGTAGTAAAGTGCTCATGAATTTCTCTATCTGGCACAGTGGGGGAAAGCTTGTGTCATTGCTTCTGTCCTCTACTCCCAATCCAGCAGTGTTGAGGTGAGTCTCAGTCTGGGCTTTCCTGTGACACTGCCATGTTAGGAGCAGAGCCGGACTCCCGGCTGCATGGGAGATGTCAGCCTCACTCTGCAGCTTGCAGCCATCTGCGGATGTCCTCAGTGAAGTGAAGAATATAGGCAGAGAGGATCAAGGCTGCCAAGTGAGGGGGCACAACTTAGAAGGAGAAGAAAGAAAAGGAAGTCTGATTAAGTTTTGTCTTGAAGTGTCTGTTTTTGGGTTTGTCCCTGCATTGATCTGCAAGGGAATGAGGCAAGTAATGGCCCCTTGGGGACCTTCAGGACTTTCCTCTCAATGTCAGCCGTCATTTTCAATCACCCTCTCCCTCCCAGCCATTAATTTTGGCCCAGGATCATGGGGACTTGTCCATCTATCACTCCTAATTGACACTAAATGATCTGTCAGTTTATTGATGAACGGCAGGAGTGGAATTGTCACAATATATTTTACTTTCTAACAACTCCTCCTGACAATTTTACCTTGTCCATCTCACTCTCCTCACATAAATCTCCATTGGCCTCTCATTCCTTCTCTTGGGCTGATCTGGTGCCAGCCACCTCCATGCCATCGGCACGCATCAAGGACATCAAGATGGCGGTAAGCTGCAATATGCAGGCCCAGGGTGGGTTTTTTCCTCTCTCTCCCTGCCCCCTCCTCTTTTTCTTTCCTTTTTTTTTTTTTTTTAAATAGGCTGGATGTTCCAGGAATGCTAACAAGCTCCTGTCCTCTTGTCCCTTCATGTCATTGCTGGGGTGAGCTCTCCTTGGTGTTTCTGTTTAGACTCAGTAAAGATAACTGGCAGAAAAAGAAAAGTCCCTAAAAGACAGAAGAGTCACCTGAGAATCTCAGTGCCCTGGCTGTGACAGGGGATTTTTAGTCCTTTTAAACCTGCTTAGTGTGACTTGCAAGAATTTCCTGCAAGGGGAAAGTGTTAGACTTATGTCCATTTCTGTCTTTGCAGTGCTCATTTTTCCTTCCCCCCCCCCTTTTTTTCTTTTCAGTATTTTTTACCATTTTTTCTTTTTTCTTTTTCCTTTTTTTTTTTTTTTCTTAATTTTAACCTAGATTTCTGTTTATTTTTTCCCAGTTAGTGAAGTTTTCTTTGACTTCTTTTTCTGGAAAGGTACTGGGCAGTGGAAGGTCTAGTAGGATTGCAGCTTCTTGCTCCCCTAGAAATGAAGCCTGCATGAAAAAAACAGAACAGCAGTGTGGCATTTTTGGTAGCAGTCCATGTAAGCTGCTGAAGTGGCAGGGTATTCTCAGGGCGAAGTCTCTGACTTTTTTTTTTTTTTTTTTAATTGAGAACAAAGCATTTTCTTCCTTATTTCTCTGCATCTCCAAGAAATTTCACAGCAAATTTAGGGGATGCTATTATTGCTGTCCCAAATATTTCTATTTTAAAATAGCAAAACCTTCTTGAAGAACACATGCAACGTTCAACCCTTTTGTATCTGTCATAGCCAAGGCGAAAAGCTTGTCTGGCCATTGTAGGTCACCTCTATATTGGCTGTGAAGTCTAGCTTAATGCAGTTTACCTGTTGAAATGGACCTGACATGACCTGATCTACTTGCTTGGCCCTATTTCCCCCTCCCCCAGCCCCCTTCCCCATATAACCCCTCTACTATTCTCAAATTCTTAATGCAAGTTCTTAAAGTACCGTCTTTCAGAAGCTGTTGCTCTCAGATGACAGAGCAAGATACCATTCAGTAATAGACACCTAATTCTAATATTTTTCATATAAATGTTTTCAGTGAGGCCAGTCACGAGTGAAAGGTCTTTGAACCTTGTAATCATGGAATTGTTCTCTATTGTGAGGTTTGAAAAAAACGCAAACAAGCTTAAATACACTTCCTGTCTCCTTTAGCAGTCAGTTCTTTCCTGTAACCATGAGGATCCAGAAGTGTGCTTTTTTCTTTAAAAGGCAGCTGAAATGCTCCTGTAACCTCAAGAGTCATTTGGTGTGAGAGTTGGACTTTGTGCTTACTGGAGGCCAAGAACGTGATCACTTGGATAGGAGCCCCTGTTCTCAGGGACCAAAGATGTGTGGTGGATACCTCTAGAAACTGCAGCACTGTTTTCTGTTTTCCCACACAGCAGGAATTTGTGTTGAGTGTTGTTGTTTTTTCTGTTGCTCAGTGGGAGCTCTGAACAGCTCTGCCGGTCAGCTCTCTACCAGTGAGCGAGAGGGGGAACCCTGGGAACATCTGCTTCGGGGATGATGCAGTGAGCAGGCTGAGGTTCAGTGATCCTTGGGAACACTGTCAGCTTGTTCTTTTGTGCCAGTTCCTAAAGTCCTGCTTGCCAGAGCTTTCCTCCTTTGTTGTTTCTGTTAAGTAAGCCCACATATTAGGACTTGAGGAGAAACAAAAACACTTCAGCTGGAGATTGATTAAGTGCCTCACAAGTCCATTTCAGCTGGCGCTGGCTAGCAGCAGTGTCTGTCAGATCCTATCTCACAGAGCATGCCTGCTCATTGCTGCATCCATCCTCATCCGGAGTCATGCTCTGGGGCAGTGTGTTCAGCATGCAGTCTGGCAAATGCAGGGGCCAGAAGGTGGATGGTAGGGCCATTACAGTTTAAAAAATGTGTGTCTGCCCAAAACCCCGTTGTGGTGATACAGCTGGCCATGCATTCCAGGGCTAGGAAGTGGAGGGCTGTGAGGTGACATCCTGTGACAAAAATAAAGGCTCATAGCATGCTGAAATCAATGGCAAAACTTGCCTCGATTGTAGGAGATGTGAAGATTAAACTCCTTAATTTTGTAAAGGAAAACCTGGCTTTTCCAGGCTGCCACAGGCCAGGAAGAGAGGGTGGAAACTTAAACCAACAGATTAGAGCCCCAGGGAAGGTGCAATGGAATAGCTGAGAAGAAGCCTTGTGGTGCTTTCCAGCACGGGCAGCAGTTATAATTTACAGACAGCCTTGGTGAATGTGTCCTTTCCTGTGCCACAGCAAACAAGCAGTGACTGAGACCCACACTTGGAGAGCCCGGAGAACTATCAGTTAGCACTTGTGTGTCATATTGGATGTGTAACTTAGTTGTGCCTTAGGCTATTGAACAAGCTACAACTCCTAGCTCACCGCCCACTCACTGTGGTGATGGGCACCTAAGGAACACTTGAGCAAGAGAGTACAGCGTCTTTTAAAATCTTTTTTTCCCCCTCCTCCCTCAGGCCTAGACCTGAATTACAGTCTTTGCCCGAGAGGCAAAAGGCTTCGTGCTTCCCTGCGGGCTGAGCCAAGCCTTCGGTGTTGAGGTGGGTTGTGGTTTTGTATGGAAGCACTGAAGCAGAACGCAGGCCGCTGACTTGCTTCCTGTGCATCCAGCCCGTCTCTGCCCGCCCTTTGATTGCCCTGCTGTCTCCAAACAAAATGTATCTCTGATCATCACGACCTTCTCCTTTTTTCCACGTTTCATTCTTTCAGCAAGAGGGCAGCTTGGAGCGGCTTTCTGGTTCCACGCGATTCGTAGAAGTGGTTGAGGCATGCCAAGAAATAGGCCAACACACAAGGGCAGATGAACTTCTTCCCCCGCTGCCCTGTCAGATGAAATCAGCCCTCGGTCGGGACTCGCGGCGGGTGCCGGGACAGCCCGCGGGCGGCGGTGGCGGCGGTGGCCGCTCGCTGCGGCTCGCGGGCCAGCCCGGGCTCGCAGGCCCTCGCCGTGCCCGGCAGGGGGCGGCCGCGGCCCGGCAATGCTGCGGCTGTGGCGGCGGCCCCGGCCCCGCGGCCTCGGGCGGAGCGAGGCGGGCACTGCCGGGCCGGCGAGCGGGCTGCTCGCGCTCCCAGCCCTCTCTCCTCCTCCGCTACGCCATACCGGGCTTTCCCGTCCGGCCGCCTCCGTATGCATTTTAGCAAGCTGCTGTAATTCCTTCCCTTTTCCTTAGCTGTGCTGCCTGCCCCCACACCTCCCCGGGCCGCATGAGAACCTCCGATCCTGCACAGTGAGCCCCTTGGAGCCTGGCTGTGGCGCGGTGCAGGACGCAAGTGTGTCTGGAGCTCTCAAGAGCTGTGGACATTAAAAGATTTCAAGGACATTTCTTCCCATTCATACCAGTTATGTCCTCTGCTAAAATAGGTTAACGGTGTCTAATTAACCACTGCACATTGTCATGCTGCATAAAGATAGCATCCTGGCTGTTCTCTGAGCCCTGCCACTTTATCTCCATTTAGATCTCCGTGGTAGTCCATTAAATGAGAAAGAAACAGTTTAACAGAGATGATGTCTACATTGGAACTGCCTTTCACCCTTCAGCACAGAAGCTGCAGTCAGCTCAGCTGTACATTGGGGGGTGTGTGGGAGTAAAGTCTCGGGTTTGAGGTTTAACCCCTTCTCATTAATGTGGACGAAGGATTCCTCCTGGGCAGAACTGAGCAAAGACAACACTCAAGAACGAGATCAGATCCATATCCTCTGCCCCAAGGCAGAACTAGGAGAGAAACAGGTATTCTGTACTAGGAGTTACATACCATGGGGTTACACAAGGACTGTCAGGGTCTTTCACCCAGTTTCACAGCTATTCAACACTCTGAAATAGAGAGGGAGGGGTAAGCAGCTGGCCAAAACCAGAGGGAATATTCTGGGATTATGGTTATGTTTGGGAGTGCTGATGGCCTCTCAGGGGAAGGGAGTTTTAAGGGAACTGTCCAGGCAATGGAGTGAGTGCGTGTTCTTTACCCCGGCAGATGCAATGGACTTGGGAGCATAAGTGAAAAAAACAGATGTATCCCTGTCTCACAAAAACGGGGAGTGGCTGGTGTATAATACATCAGACTGAATGTATTTCTGAGCACTGCTCCTGGGATTGTATTGTTTTGTTTGTCTTTACTCGAGTGACTGTATCTGTAGTTCATATTCAATTGCTCATTTTGTAGGTCCTTGTTGCTGCCCTCCCTGGGCTGTGCCTGCTGCTGCAGCAGACAAAGCAGGGCAGTGCACTTCGTGTTGGTGAGAACATGAGAAAAGAGTAGGAAAGCTGTATATGGCTTGAGTTTAGCCGGGTTTGTTCCATGTGTGCTTTCACTCACCACTAGAAAGCTCACAAGATGATTGAAGAGGGTGCTGTGTACCCAGACCTGCTATTCCTGAAGGAGGAAATGTTGGTCTCAATGTGTTGCAATTGGCATTGGTAAGATGAGACTATTCTTAGGAAGGGGTACTCCACAGTCCTTAAAGCAATGTAATATCTTCATGAAGAAATCCTGTGAGGCTTTTCATAGTACTTGGAGGGCAAAGAGACAAGCAGGTGATTGGTTCTGCAGGAATACTGTTCCCATGTGTAGCTTAGCCCTCGGCTAAGTTTATGGAATGGACAGAACTGAAGGTGGGGCACCTTTTGAAGATCTATTAATGATTTCTCTTGCTGCCTTGAAGGTTTTTAACCTTAGGACACAAGACAAAGCTTGTCTTTCCTCTCAGAGTAACTTTGTTAGGTAGATTTAAGTAATGTGATTTCACCAAAAAAGCAAAAGACTAGTTAAACAAAAAATGTTTTGTGATTTTTTTTCCTCAATCTGAAACAAGAGCCAAAAAAGTAATTTGGCACAAACAAAATGAAAGGAAGCCTTATTAAAAAATAGAGGAAATAGTGGGTTGCCTGGTATCTTCTTTGCTCAATCATTAAGGCCATGGAGAGTGTAAAACATACAATTCCTTACTGTGCTACAGAAGGTTCATACTATATTTTTGGGATTGGTTTCTACATGTGACTTATCAGCTGGCTTGAAATGCTAGTTTCATCAAATAATGTTATACCAAATCAAATATTAACAAACATATCTGGTACAGGTGGCTGGAAGCAGATGTCTTTACTAAACAGAAGAGCAGTCATTTCTAGCTCCTGCTCCAGTGCTGTCGATACATAAATGCTCTGTATAAACCACAGTACTGTCAGCGTGACAGACTTGCCTCACCCAGTGCCACCACTGGGATCTGTGGCACAGGGACTAAGGTGTTTTCCTGAGGGTGCTGACCATGGGCCTGCAACTTGCCCTGGAAAGAGGAAGGAACAGTCTTTTTTGACAGGAGAGTTCTAACACCTGGGCTCTGGGATTAAAGGGGCTGGTACTATTCCCCCCTTCCTGCTGATGAGTTTGTTCCCCAAATTACTATTTTTTCCAATATATAGTGCAGCTGTTTCATAATGAGGTATTTGCTTATTGTCCTGAATAAATCCTTTCCTAACAACAAGGGAAAGTTGAGAAAGCTTAAGTCTCAGAACATGAGCAAAGCAGTCTCTGCCTCTAGGACTAACATGACTGCCTTCCCTGTGGGCCACCTGGGTATCAGTCATGACAGGGAGCTTAGGAAGAAGAAACAGAATTTGCTTACAGGGATAGTAGGAGTGACCTTTTCTCCTGGGAAATATAAACATGTGGAGTGTTTTATTCCTGCCTGGAGACAGGAGAAAAGATGTAAGGAGTGTGAGTACTGAGCAAGAGAATGTTACTTGGGGTTGGACAATCATCAAGAGTAACAGGATCACGCCAAGAAGATGTTAAATTGAACCCCCAGGAAATCATCTCACTGTGCAAGGCTGTGCAACACCATCATTTGGGATGTTTCAGCTTGGAGAGGGCAAGGCTATGTGGGAACCAGTTCTGTGAAAGCATAAAGGAGGAATAAAATAGGAGAAATCTTGCATCATCTTTCTACCTCTATCTTCTCAGAGTCTAAATGCCACTGAGCGCTGGTGGAGGGTTCTCTGAAGCTGTCTGTGTCTTTCTCCATACTATCAGGAGGTTCACAAAAAGTGTTTTGTACTACCACTGAGGAGAAGGATGGAGCTGGACAGTTCATCCTCACTGGAAGAGCTCTTTCCTAAACTCCCCAGTTCTGTTGCATTTCTGCTCAGATGCAGATGTCACCACACAGCTGCAACTCTGATTATAGCAGTTGATATTACTGGGCTCAGATCACTGATTCAGTGTAATCTTTAGCTTCTCACATTCTGCAAGCTCCAGAGAGAGCAGTAGAGACAAAGGACTTTCTTCTCCTTGTACCTCTTCTCCATATAGCTAGACATCCTCTGTGCCCTGCTCCTTGCTCTTAGAAGAATAGATTATTCACAGGAGAGCTAGATGAAGACTGTAACTTGCTAGAACAGAGAGCAGATGAAGAGACGCCTGTGCCATGTCACAAAGTGCTTTGAAAAGAGCAGTGCAAGGCAGGGCAACTTTTCTTACATCTTGGTGTGTCCTGGGACAGTCCATGTGATAAGGAAGAGCCCCGTGTATTCTTTGTCATGGCACCCTGACTTCAGGGGAGGGGAGAATATTTATTCCCAACACACAGACATGAAACTTCACTCTGCAAAATGGCCAAAGCAATCAGCGAGTGATGGAGTATCTGCTAAAAAGAAACCTGGCATTTAATTAACTTTTCAAAGTGCTGGTTCAGCAACCTCCATGTTTTACATTTTGAATATTGAAGAAGCGTCCCTAATCGGGACTGAATTAGTTCTGGGGTTGCCGCGGTGGAGAGCAAGGGAGCTGCCATTTGCCAGTGCCTCCCCACCATGTTATTATTATGAACTCCTTTTAACTTCGCCAGATCAATCCTGATATTTTGTAGCGACTGCATGTCTGACCTGAGCTTGACCAGCTCAGGTGGGACTCCTAACCTGAAAGGCAACCAGACAGTCTTTATGCACAACCAGGGGGAGGAAGAACCTGTTGACCTCACAGGAGTAGGTAGACAAGGTATAGCACCTTCTTCGTTTCTTAATGTGCCAACCTCTCTGCTCAGGTATGGACAGCTTTACCTGCAGCTGATGGCAAAGGGGATAAAAAAGTATCTGAGAAACTAAAAAAACAGGGAATATGGTTCTTGCCATATCTGGGCATGGCTGTCTTTTGGAACCAAGTGGTTTTGTTTCAGTCTGTCGCACTCAGGGGCTTTTTGATACACTGGCTTAATAGTCACTCAGAACTCTTTAAGGTGTGATGTGTTCTATCAGACCTGGTGCAGGAACTGTTTTACACAATAACAATTATATAGGGAAAAGTAAAGTTCTTAATTTTCTCTAGCCTTTCCTAAATATAAGTCTTCCTTGTCTTGCAGGTCAGGAAGAAAGCATGCAGAAGAAGTAGAAGAGTAAGTTCCCATTGTTACTGAGATTTCTTCCATAACTTTTACATCTGATCTGATCATCTGACCAGCATACCAAGATCTGAAAGTTGGGAAGGATGCAGAGCCTTTCACGAATTCATGTCATGTGTCCTGGGATGGGGCAGGGCTGGTCAGTCTATAGTTCCCTGGATACGGAGTAGATGATGGCTCTGTCACTCCCATAAAATAGAAAGAAGGAAAATGAGAAAGCAACTGCTTTCCTCCCAGACCCACCCCAGGCCCTACTGTCTGCAGCCTAGGGGTTTGTCTTAGGTACCTCTTGCTTAAGATGAGATTTCTGCTGAGCTCAGCAATGAGGGGTATGGAAGATCAGTCTGCAGGCTAAGCATACTTGGGAACTCTCTCCTTGACAGGCTATGAAGCTTATGGGGAGGAAAGGGGCACAACAAGATGTTTTTCTGGGCTTGAAATTGAAATTCTTTCTTGTGCTTTGCTGCAGCCACCGTCTCAGACAGCAGACCGTGGAGGCATCAGATGATGGAGGAGGTAAGGTATCACCTACTTGACTGCAAGAAGTGCCTTCCTGCATGTCTGGGGGCTCTCCAGTGAGCAGAGGCATCTTGTAAGAAATTGCAAGGAAATGAACCACTCTGGGGGTAAGCAAATGTGGGAGCTGCTTAGGTCTCCCCAGATGAATGAGAGAGAGAGAGTAAAGGAGATGGAGAGGGAGGATGAAGAAATGAACCTGTAGTCTAACTCTGGTTCTTCATGAACACAGAATTATAGAGGACCCTTGGCAAGCAGGAAAGTGCTGAGGACACACTTTTCTCTGGAATTACTTCCATAGAGAATCGTGGACTGGGGCAAAAAGAGAGCTAAAAGCATAAAAAAAGGTTAAGAGTGGAGAAAGAAGTCCCTGCTCTCCTCTGGTTTAGGTGATAGTATGCTCTGCTTAAAGCATCTGTTATCTTTTATGGCAATATCCTTGTTCCCAACAAGACAAGCACCACTCTCCTGGGGTCTTTGTTGTGGTTGAATTCTTAATTTAAAAAATCTGCTTGCCCTAACCCAGGATCATAGATCATAAGCTAAACATACACTGGTGTCCCATCTCATCCCTGTACAGGCTGCTATGAAATCTACTGGACTCCTGACTTAGCACTAGTTTTCTTTACAGTGTATATTACCAACTCTTCTAGGACTGGATGAGTCAAGAGAAATCTCAGGAAAAATCCACAGTGTGAATTTCAAGACAAGCTCTAGACAACGGTAGGGAGCATAGAAATTCATTAAAGCCTCTAGGAGGTACCTCAGTTTTCAAGGACTAAGAATTTTATACAGTGTATAAAAAGTTGCACCTGTAAAATATCACCAAGCATCAGAACAATTATCTGGAGTCACAAAGGATCAGACATCAGTGTGGCTAATGAGATTAAATGAAGACTTATTTGGGTCTTCCAGACAGATAAAGCATTGCAACATATGACTGCCAGAAGTGGCACCTTTATAGCACTGGCATCTTCAGAACAGACTAAATTTTCCCCCTGGGAAGTTTCTTGGGCTTCTTAAATTTCAGCGTATGTCACTGAGGCTGGTAGTCTGTTCTGAACAGCTCTGACTGTTTGCATACATGCTGTCCTTTTTGTTGAACCTTGGTCATGTACTTGGAGTATGACTGTCTTTGCTAACCAGGCATAAAATGCTTGCCACGTTTGTTTGTAGCATGTGACTTTCAGCACTTCAAGACCTTGGGTAATAAATATAGCATAGAATTGATGCAGAGCGTGGTATGAAGACATTTTGAATCCTAATACACTTCACTTATTTATCTGTGCCTAACCTAGGCACAGATTAGCAGTTGAATTTGGATTGTTTGCAAACTGGAGTTTGGCTTCGGATTAAATCCATGCATTAGAAGAAGGATCCTGCAAATCTGATACGGTTCCTACCCAAGCAGTTTCTGGTGCAAATATGCTGGGTTGTGGCTCTAATTTGCATATAGAAAATCTCTAAATGGATGGTGCATTGCATGGTTGTGGTCCTATTTTCACAGGGAGATTAAGAAAACTATTCTGGGAGAGGAGTTTTCCATGTGGGCTCAGCAATTGCAGTGAAGAAAAGTGACATATAAACAAACTCCAGAACTTGAATAAAGTTACTTTTTTGAATAAGCAGAGAGATACAAATAAGTGCCTAGTGTAGAAGGCAGGGAGTAGCAGTGGCTGTGGCTGGGCAGTAAATTGAGCTGTAGCAGCCTCGCCTTTGCATAGAACTGCACTTGAGTTTGTGTCCTTAACTGTAACCGTATAGCTCCGATTCTAAACATACAAAAATCAAGACATTGGTGTATGGATCCCCAAGGATGGGTCACGGTTATTTTGTGCTGCATAATGTGTTAGCTTGTACACCTTAATATGAACAGGCGCGGTTGCATAACGATTGCTGCTGTCAACCAATACATTTGGATCGCCTTCCTTTAACCTATTAGAAAGCTGAGCTGTACCATTCCATTAACATTGTTCGTCCCCCATCCAACCTTTTCATTAGAAGAATGAAGGACAAAACTATATGCCCTTAAAAAGGTGTTCCTGTGAATTTGGAATGTGCTCAGTTGTGATCTTTTATACATTACTTACACCCAGAGACTCCGAGTTTGGAGTCCATTTGAGAATGTGTTAAAAAAGTATTGGGTCTGTAGAGAACCCAGTTCAGCATGTGGAGAATAGAGGGAAGTTTGTACAGCCAAGTGGAGGCTTTTGGGCTTGATATGCCTTGTAGTTTCAGAAATAAAAGTGGAAATCTTTCACTGCTCCTGGCCTGTGTATGAAATAGCATCTGATTCCTTATCTCTGTGGGAGTTTGGGAGAGAAGGACAGAAACTTCTTAGGCTGTGTGAAACGACTGAAACAGTATGGGAGATGGTAAGTGGGTGGACCAGACAGGGACATGCATGGAATGGTCTGCAGTTTCAGTACTTTGTTACAGTTGCACGGGGAAACCCAGAAGGTGGAAGTCATCCATACTGCACAATATAATATCCTTGAGATGCCAGCAGTGAAGAACTTTGGCTCAGATCATGCTCAGAATTCATTTTCTCCATTTCATATTTCTCTAGAGTCAAGGACAAGACAGCCCCTTTAAGAGGTTGCCAGTATTGAGTTATAGGAAAGCAAAGACTTGTGTTTGGCTAAAAGCACCATTTGCCCCTGTAAAACTCCAAGCTGGGAAGACAGTTTTGAAAAAGTGCAGTGTCTCTTCAAAAGTAGCTCTGGAGCATCTGGTTGATGTCTACAGCACCCACTGTGATCTTAGTCCCCACCCTCCTGAACACATGCTGGTACTCGTGAGTACTCAGGCACAGCAAATGGATAACGCCTTTGTTAGTGGCTATGTGCCCACTGGACCTTGGCATGGGGGACCAGGTCCTCTGCATGGTGAGAAACCTGCTTTTGCAGGATTTAAAGCATCACACTTGAGGAATAATAAACCTTCACAAGCAACACAAAAGTGCTTAATTCCTAAAGGACAGGCCTAGTTAAGTCACTTTTGGCCAGGGGCAATTGGGGGCTTAATGCTTTGTATGTAGCAATTTGTGCAATCTGAGAGAGAGGAGTTTAAGGGTAATTGCTCAATTTTCTGTCCATGTCAATGGGGAAAATGAGCAGCAGGGACTGAGCTCTGTATGGCAGGGAAACTGCATGAGATAGGAGATGTGAGATTCTCAGTGGAATTTAAAAGGTGCTATCTGCAGAGCACTGCTTCCTTTTCTGTAGCAGCCAGGAGCTTCTGCCACGTGCAGACTATCCTTTGTCATGAGGTGGGAGGGAAGATGGGACAACCAAGCTGAAGTTGATGGGCTTTCCCTTCCCTTTGCTCCTTTCTCCAGCAGGGCACAGAGGGCTTTGCTCTGCTTGTATGTCTCTGGCACAGAGCTAGATAGGGCTGTTTCCTGTCGGGATGAGAAATGCTAACATTCCTCCCCCACCTCAGCAATCTGATTTATCCTTTGGCCAGAAGTTTCTTTGTTGTTACTTTCTTGTCCACCAGTTCTGCACTGCTGCATTGCATTCCCCCCGATGTCTTTCTCCTTACTACTTTGCCCTTGGATTTTTCTCCTCAGCACTTTATGGGAACTTATTAGCTAAGGCTGTAATCCCTCTCCCAGCTATTCCCACATAGACTATTGCCCCATCATCAGAAGTTCCTTTCTGCTTTCTCTCTGTTACCCTTGGGATGCATAGCTCCTAGGGCTTTTCTTGGAAGACTGGGATGTGATGTGTGATTTTCTGTCTGCAGGAACAACAGCTTGTTATTTTAAAGCAGATAGTGTGTGTGAATGAGACAGCTGATTGAAATGAAAGCCTGACTGTGCTACACAGACAACCCAAACCTGACCTGCAGGTGAGGAAAGCTGCCAGGAGACAGTTACTAGATCTGTGCCCTCAAGGCAAAACCCCTTTCTGCCTGCTGGGAAGCCTTCTCAAGGAAGCAGAGCAGATGATTAGACCTCTTTATGCAATGTCAAACGTCTAGTAGGACTTCTTACCCTTCTGGCATGTGCCAGCAGCTCCTTTGCATTTGAGCAGGATGAGAGACCAGACTCTGAACAACAGAGGAGGAAGTGGGCAGATGCCATGGTCCCCAATCCTTCTGGGCAGTGATACCTATCTGTCAGATGGGAGGTCTGTAATTCACAGCCATAAGATATCCAACACCTCTTGAGCTGCATGCGAATATGCACCAGTGATGGTATTGCTCCAAACAGAGCTGAGAATAGACCACAGTGAGGGTTATTGTTCGCTCTATCATTCCTGCTCAATTTTGCCAGTTGCTTCCCTGGTAAGCTGCCATTTTTACAAAGCACTCCAAGTGCTGGTGGATTCCAGAGGCCATGAGCTGCAAGGATAGCTGCAGTGGGTAAGAGGGGCAGAATGAGGGTAATGGGAGGGCAGAATTTGCAGGAACAGTCAGGGATATGGCCAGTGGGTACTTCACAGGCTCAGAAGGCAGTGTTGGAGTGATCTGGGGAGAGCTAAATGGATGAAAAGTTCTGAGCATTAGTGAAATGGAGACAGAGTGAAAGACATAGTGTTTTGGAAGTGGTATGAATGGGCTGAATAGAAGGTTTTGGGGTAGAGAGTGTCAGTGGTTGTTGGGTGTCTGGGATTCTCCATTGTGACTTTGTGTGTGGCTCTGTCAGCACACCACAGTCCTCCCCTTTGCTGCTCCCCCAATGCACTACCCTGAGTCTCTGTGCAAGGTCACTGAAGGGCAAACTCAGCCCAGCCTGATGGTTTCCACTGAACTGTTGGTCCAGGCCAGTTTGAACTCCTCCAGTAACACTGGCATTGTGATCTAGAGCCTCTGGTGCTGGAGGAAAGCTCTCTCTTGAGAGCCACAGTGGGCAGCGGAGAGAAGAGTATGTCCCAAGAGTATGTCCCAAGAGATTGTCTGAAGTTCTGTTTGAAGCAGCAGACCACTGGCCGAGGGACAGTGGGCTCCTTAATTACAAGGAAGCACATACAGCTTGTTGGGGACTGAAAATGACACTGTGGGGAAACATCTGCTGCTGCTAAATTCTGCGATATGGTTGATACACAGTCATATTGGGTCTGTGATTGCTGAGTCCATAAATGTAGTTGACGGACTAGGTTTACCTAAAATACCCTTTAAGAAAAAGCTCTTGAAAGATGATTACAGAATTGAGACACCATCATTTAAAACTGCCTGAGGCAAACTCCTTTGAAAATTGCAGCAGTGGAGGGACAGAGAGAGAACCGCGTAGCCCTTGATTGTAGTGTCGTTCCCTCAGGACCCGTCCCCCCTCCTCCTCAGTTTCTCATCTGATATGAGAGAGAGCAGCAGTAAGATTCCTCATCTGTCTTATGAAAATCCGATTCTGAGTGGCTCTGATCAAACCCAGCTGGCTGTCAGCAGTGGTGGCCTTGTGTGGAGGGAGGGAGGCTTCTGAGGAGTCGCTGGATGTGGAAGTGTCATGGGTGCTGCCGATCAAAGAGGCATTTTTTAATAAATATATATAAGAAAAAATAAAAAACCTAAGGATTTAGCATAAAAGAAATGTAGTTTGTCTTGTTTTTCCAGCATAACATGAAGAGGATGAAATAGAATCAGGCACGCCTGCTCCTGAACATACTTCCACAGGAGCATCCTGAGAAGCTGCTTTCCCTGCCCCAGTAATGCTCTAATGCAAAGTCCCTCATCTCCAGCGTTGTTGAAGAGGGTTTTGTGTTTCTGAGTTCACCACACCCTCTCCTGAGAGGACATGAGAAGGACACCTCATGCCTTCTCATCTGCTGCCCCACTACCTTCTGAGTATGTTTTAGCAGGGGAATACTGCAAAGGAACAGGGAACAGTCTTTAAAAAGAGGAAGACACGTTACTGGAAAGGAGGGCAGTCATAGCACTCTGTCAGGGGGTTGTTGGTAAGACTAGGAGCTGTGTTACCACTCTAAATGCTGATAACCTCAGGAGCATGGTGGACTCCAGGTCTTGGGCATGGCCTCCAGTCTCTCCCGTCTTCTGCTGATGGTGAACAAACCTATGCATTAAGAGATTCCTCACCTTAAAAGCCATCAGTGTCTGCTCCTACTTCTTGCATAAGTACAACCATGCACTACTGCTTGTGAAGCCCTGCACTGAGCCCAGTGACTCATCTGACAGGGCTGTTCTGTGCCTCTTCTCCCACTTCAAATGACTGAAACTGGGCAGAGCCTTTGTGTCAGCAGCAGCCTTGGGAAGCAGCAGACATGCCTGATGCCTGTCCCCTGCAAGCTGTCAGGTGCAGAAGAAGCCATGCCACACCAAGTAGTCTGTGAAAGCACGACACTATTGAAGCAAGTAGAATGTCTCCCAGACCACCTGACCCTCCAGCCAGTCATCCGTTTAGCTGAGATGCAATATTATGCAAGGCAAATGCATAACCTTTTTAAGGCAAAGCTGTAGGGTCAGTACTGAATCTGCTGTATGACCTTCCCTAGATCCTGTGATTCCTCTGGCACCCGCTCACAGGGTGACTTTTCCCATCAGCTTGGCCAGGTTGTGCTGTTACTATTCTCTTCTCAGAAGGGTGCTTTGGGACATGGGACACTCAGCTTATCTTCTGCTTATCTCAGCTGTTGAGACAGTGCCCTGGTAGCTGTAGTACTGCCTGCTTTTCACTCTGCTGCTTTCATCTCCCTGCTGGCTGATCAGGCAGGTACGCTGCTCCATGTTGGCCTACTAGTAGGGCAATTTCAGTCAGGGAAAGACATCCCTATGAAATTAATGTCCAAGCATCCAAAGAAGCGTTCTTTATTGTCTCCATTTGCCTGCTGCTCTCCTGAGAAAGCTTCCAAGAGGCTTCAAGCTTGTTTGTGTGCTCAGCAGAAGCTGTCTGTGTCCCTTGTTCTTTATGGTTTTTTGAAGGTTTTTTTTTGCCTGTTGCTTTCCACTTTTTTATTTTCTTTTTTTTTTCTTCTTTTTTTTTTTAATTCTCCATTTTTCCACTTAGAGAGAAAAATTATTTATTGCATTGAGATGTGCTAATTAAAGCCATTTTCTGGTATTTGGTTACTGAAGTGTTTGATGTCTCTCTGACAAGACCATGAAATGCACAGTGTGTCCACAGGGACAGAATTTGCTGAACACGGTGCTTTGTAAATGAGGGGACACAGTGTCGCAGCAGCTCATGAATATGAAACGCCCATGATGCTACCTCAGTGGACTTGGGAACACAGATGAATCCTGTCATGTGCTAAATGAGACCAATTTCTTTCACTTAACTTCATCTTCAATCAGACCTTCCATTTGCCTGTTTAAAATTCCCCAAACGTGATGCAGAAGGTAACAGCATTCAGTAAAACAAAGTTTTGCAGCAGCAGAGATATTGTAATTATTTCAGTTTTACATTTTATGAGCAAGCAACATAAAATTAGTTTCATTTTTATACCTGTTTGGTGGTAAGAGACTGTCAGCTCCAGAAGCCACTACCCTCTTTGTGTTCTCTGGATATGGTGGTGTGTGCACAGGGAGGGCAGCACAGTCCCCACAAGAGTGTCCATTTTGAACTGGCCTTTGAAATACTGACCCAGGGAAAGTGGATCAGACTATGTGAGATGGAGTCTTCTTTGTTTATGGGTGCCAGGATGTGGGCTCAGGGTACTCTTAAAGCAGCTTAGGGAGTAAGCAGCAACCACACTCCAACTAACTGCAGGCCTGAACTGGAACGTGGTTTCTAGATCCAGCTTTGCCAGTGATTTATTGTCTGTCCCTGGAAGAGATTCTGTCTGTCCCTTTTTATGCCATCTTGTATCTAGCAGACAGCTTAGTTCTTTGGAGCAAGGATCAGATCTTACTGTGAGTTTACAGGATTTTAAGAGACCCAGACTGCAGGTATTGCTACTAAACCAAAAATCAGCTCTGCTTGGTAGGGGAGGTGCAATTTACCAACTTTCAGGAGCAGCTGAGTATTAGATTGGTACAGATTCTTCCACCTCCTGCTCATTGTTTTCTGTGGTTGTCTTCTTTGCCTGTCAGTAAGTTACTTGCTAAGAAGTAACATGGTTAGTACATGCACTTTAATATGAGCACATAAAGCCCTCCTTTCTGTATGACTTGAAAAGCTGCTGTTCCTTTCTTATTGTTTGACTGTCTGCATGTAGCATGGGTTGCCTTCACTCTTTCCCCTTCATCTTCTCCTCCTCCCATTCACACACTTCTGTCTTATGTCATTGGTGCCTTGTCATAACTTAGTCACGAAGCTCTTTTTGTGTAAGACCTAGCTAAGTTCAGCTATTGAAATAAAATATTATTCTTAATTATATGCTGGGGCTTAAATGTTCTGGGACAATCAGTTTTGTGCAGTGACTTAACTCCCCAGTTAAGCAACATTTGGTGCTGGTGTCTCCTGCCCTACCATAATTTCCATACGAGTACACTCATTTTGGTTTTATTGTTTGTTTACTTGTTCATAATAATCTGGGAGGTGGAGGGGAGTTTGCATTTGTCATCTAGCATTTGGTGCCCACTCATCTTTGCACAGGTCGTTTGTTCACTTCATTGTTCACTACATTACAGTGACTTGGTGTCTGTGAAGGTGTGTTCTTTTGTGCAGTCATTTCTGAGGTTTTTCTACATGGGCATGAGAGCCTGGCCAGTAAAGTATGTGTCAAGGTTCTGCACCAAAACCACAGGTTTATGGAAAATGATCTGAAGCCCCCACACTATGAACAGGAGAGGCAAAATGTGGGTAACAGAGCAAAGCACACAGGGTGGGGGGTTTGTCATGCAACTTTGTTGTTGGGAAAAGATGCAATGTGAGATTGGGAGGACATTCACATACATTATTCCTGTGAACATTTCTGCATCTACTAATGTTACATGTAAAGCCTCCCTGCAGCTAGTGGGAATATTAAAAGTAGAGCATATGCCCACTCTCCTGCAGCACAATAGCCCGTGTTGTGCTCTTCTCCCTGCAGCAGACACTGCGCTGCAGCTTAGCTATGTTAACAGAGCTTATAGGAAAAAAAAGATGTGAGTCTCAAGAAGAGCAACAAAACCATTATTTGGCTGGAGAATGAGGGGGTAAGGTTGAGCCCTTGGTGATAAGTCAGAACTGAGACACTTTGTACAAACTGTGTACAAACTGTACAAACTGTACAGAGAGAGAAGGGAGAGGGATTGTGCAAAAGTGGCACCATGGGACTTGGCAGAGGGAAGAGGTAATTATGAGTAACAAGTGAAATAAAGACCCAAATATTTCAGGAATTATTTGCCCCTGATAGCAGTTAGCCCAAGGACCTGATATTTTCTTAAAATTTGTGACATTTCTGTACTGTTTCCTGTCAGTCTCACAGTCCTAAAGGGCATTGCCTCTGCCTAGAAATGGGCAAGGCATCCACACTTTGCAGTAAGAACAAGCATGCACTGGCCTTTGTTGGAGGGGCTAGCAAGAGCCCCCAGAGCTTTTCCAGCTCTTCTGTCTGAAATATTTTCAAAGTGTCTATAAAATATTGGAGCCTTGAATTTCTTTTGGAAAGAATTTCCAAGTGATCGCCTGAATTTTGCTAATACAGAGTGGAGGTCATGCTCTGCAAGGGGTTTAGAAATCTCTCCATGGAATTCAATGGCAATGAGATAAAATCAGCACTGAAGAACCCAGGAGTCTTTGTGAACCTGCAAAATGGAAGGGACATCAATGATCAGGGCTCAAATGATCAGGGCTCAAAGTTTACAACTTTTTTTAGTGTAAAAATAGATCAACAAAAACAAAAGAGAACTGGGAAGAGGAGACTCCTGAAATAGCTGCCAAAATGAGCACTGAGTGAAGAAATTCAGTTTTCTGCATACACCTTTTACATTTCTGCTGTCAAAGATGGATAAGGATCTGACCTTCTCCTGCTCCGTGGGTGAAGACAGCTCTGTTCCCACGTATTTTAATTAACTTGTGTTTGCTGAGAAACGTTCATAGTCTCATCCTAAAAAAGATACATTAGTTCAGGAGAGGTTAAATGGTTCTCATTTCCATGCTCATTTTGCTGGACTTAATAGGGCACCTCTGCACAGGGCTTCATTCCCCGCTTTGGACCAGTCTCACCAGTTGGTTCCCTCCTTGGTCCGTGTTGCTTATATACAGGGATTTTCTCACACATTATCCTTGAGCAGACTTTACCAGCTGCCTACACGTTGCTCTGTCTGTCCCCTTTGCTTTTGTCCCCTAAATTTTGCTACAAGTTTTACCAAGAGCTGGGAGCCTCTGCAGGGAAGAACCAGCAGGATAGCAGCTTCTACCAGCTATTGTCCTCGCAAGCAGAGGTGGGGAGATCTGCCCCAAATTCCCAGCGATGCACAGGTGAGACGTGCCTCCTCTGTCTTAGGGGCAGCCTAGGGGCTGTTGCTGCAGTTTCCCTTTTAAAAGTCTTTGGGAAGTTTGCTGCAGTTGGAAAGCCTCTTCGCAGGCACCTGCTCCTTGGGCGGCTGGGGAGCTAGAAAGCACAGCTCTGCTGAGGCCGGCCAAGCTGTCACTCCTTTTGCCGTGGCCAGGCGCTCGTGACAGCCCCTGTCCCGCTCAGCCTTCCGCCAGGCAACCAATTAGCGAGAAATCCCACTGTGTGGCCAGCTCCGGACGGCCACCGCGCCAGGGCCCGGCTGACCCGTGCCCTGCTGCAGCTGGGCCAGGGCCATCTCCTGGCCAGCGAGCGGGGGCACCGGCGGACGTGCAGCAGGGCAGGGCAGCTGAGAACCTGCGCAGCTCTGACAGGTGGCTGGACAAGGGGCTTCTCGGGAAGGCCCCGCCCAGAGCCCTCGGCACCATAGGTGGGAATGTCTCTCCAGCTTCTGAATATTCATCTCAGCCTGGGCTGCAAAACGGGGCAAAGCCAGGCTCAGCTGCCTGCTGCCATCCAGGAGTAGCATTGCTGCACTGCTGGCAGAGCTGGGAGCAGACTGCTCATCCCAGTGCTGAAGGGGCCAACTTTGCCTGCACACTGGGCAAGCGAAACCTTTTCCCTAAGCCAAACCAGCTTCTCCATGGTCTGAGGGCTTGGGGTCTCTGGAGAGCCTTGGTGGTCTTGAGTCTTTAAAGGAGCTCTGTATTGCTGTACTCTGTTCTTGCTTTGTGCCTCCAGTTACTTTGCCTTCTCTTTCTCCTTTTTTTGCACTAACTTTTTGCAGTGCTTTGTCAAATGACAAACTGTGCAATACTTTCAGAGCCTTGCTTCTTTAGCAGGATGCAAAGTACACTCAGTTCTTCCTTCTGTTCTCAATTCTTTTGTTTCTAGCATCCTTTTTAGTTGGAGTAGGCATAGTCCTTGTGCTGGGAATACCCAGTGACCTTCAGCCATTCCAGGATGACACTGGAAATCAGGAAAAGGTTTGTGACAGTACAACTAGATGTGTTCCCAAGTGTTTGTATCTGCTAGACCACCAGCACTTCCTTCCTGAGGAAGGTCACAGGCCTCTGCACAGCATGAGACCCCAACAGCAGCTTCTTCAATATGTAGTTTTATGTGTATTCTCTCAGTTTCTGCCCCACGTTTCATTTTTAACAGAATCTAGGTGACTGGTGTCTGAATAAATGATAACACATAACAAGCAAATTCTTACCAGTTGATGATGGCAATGTAGGCAGCAAGGTTTAGTACAGCTGGCTTCTTTCGCTTCAGGGTTGTGTTCAGATGCATAGTCCATGGCCTATAGAGCCCTACCTGGATTAATCTGCTCCTCTTGCAAGATTTCTTGTGACCCCAGACTTCAAAGTTTTATTGCCTTGTTTTAATATTAAACAATGTATTTTTAATTATTTCTAAATAACCCTTTTGTGTTTTCCTCTAATAAGAAACAGGGAGCTTTGTATCTGTGAAGCAAGAGAACCTTTGTCTTCAGTGAGAGGAGAGCACAACACTCCCCACTTACTGCTGCTGCTTTCTCTTGTTGCAGACATTCCTGTAATCCCTGACTTGGAGGATGTCCAGGAGGAAGATCTGGCCATGCAAGTGGCAGCTCCCCCCAGGTAAGAGCACTGCCAGGTACCCTCGAGGCTTTCATCAGCAGTGCAAACTGGCTAGTGAAATTAAACCCATCTTACTCATGCTCTTTGGATGTCAGCAGCAGTGCCGTGCAGCAGGATTTGATGCTGTGTTTTGTGACAGTAGGGCTCCAAGCGGAACAGTGCAAACTGCTTGTTTCCTATTACATGGAGAAAGCAATTACTGCATATTCTCTCTATATAAAAAACCTACATTAGAATAATGTATTTGATGCTGCAAAATTAAACTCTCAGAAGTAGGGAATTTCTTGATTTAAGGTTGCCTGCATAACTCAAACGTCTCCAATACACATGCATTATCACACACACTTTGATTATGATGGTCACAGGCTGCTTTGCCCTCCATAGGATATCCTTCTTACTCAAGTACGTAGTTAATTTGCAAAGTACCATCCTGTTGTTTGAAGGTGCTATCACAGTAGCCTTGGAGTCAGCTCAAGGGAGAAGGTTTTAAGAAACGAAAGTTTTTGGGGTTTTGTCTTAAACATACCAGGAAAGTCTTCTCTCCTCTATTGGGCCTATTGCCAAGGTCACAGACTGGGATTTCTGTTGACCCTTATTTGGAAGGGTGGGATATCTTACTCCTGGCCCAGATGCCTCTCTCACAAGTGTGGAGTAGTTACTGTTAACAAAATACAGCTGTTAACAAAAATAATTGACACTTTATAGTAGTAAATTTAAAATTACTGTGTCTCTCACTGGAGTTCATTTCTTTTTGTCCTTTTTTTTTTTTTAATCACGCGATCTGTATTCATAGTTTTCCTGCAGTAGAAAAGACAAGTGATTTTCATGGACAAACACAAGCAAATGCAATTAATAGAGGTCTTTTCTATAGTGTTGCATCACCTGTGAAGGCGAGTGTGGTACAACAGTGTTATCACCCCACTACACCATGTTTTCCTTGGAAGGCTACTTTTTAAAAAGTAATATTTGATAGTTCTGTTACAGCTCAGACTTGAAAATCCCAAAATCTCTACTATTCTGTAGCTTGTATGGTGTTGCTCTCAGAGGCTCCTTTGCTAAGGCACTGGGGCTGTTTGAATGCTCACTACGGTCTTCTTTTCTTTCTAGCCCTTGCAGCTAGTCTACAGATCTTCTTTTGGCATGCTGGTTTCTCTGAGGGAGTCCATGGTTGTTCCACATCCTATTTTTATGCATGTGCACAACCTGGTACATAGATTTGTCAATGACTGTTCATTTGCTGACTGAACTGTGCTTCTGTCTGGGTACATCCATCCCAAGGGTCTGCATGGGGGATGTGGACACTCAAGATGGCACCAGACTACTGTTCATGCCACCCTTCTCCTCACATGTGCTTCCACACTGACACAGGCTTGTTCTCTGACTCTTTCTGGCTGCAGTGTGCAGGTGAACCGTGTGCTGACCTACCATGACCTGGACAAAGATCTAATGAAATATGCTGCCTTCCAGACTCTGGTAAGTGGATGTTGCTATGGGCTGGCCTATGTGAGTCCCTCTCCTTCCGGGCTCATGTCATCCTCCACAGTGATACTCAGCTGCACAAAATACACAGACTAATCATCCAAAGAACTTGCAGTCTCCCTGTAAGTCTGTTCCTCTCTGCAGCATGGCTTTTGTACTTGTTTGTGCCTGTAAATAATGTGGATATGGTGTCTGTTGCTCAGGTGAGGTTCTTGGAGTTGTCCTGAACAAAGTGACCCTTATGAGACAAATGTGGTGACGTCTAACAAATGTATCTGGTGAAATAATCATGTCCATTTTCTCAGTGTCTGTAAGATTGTGACTCTCTATGTTCATAGGATGGGGAGGTAGACCTGAAGCTCCTCACCAAAGTTTTGGCTCCAGAGCATGAACTACGAGAGGTGAGTCTTTGTTTTGTGGAAACACCAAGGTAAAAGCTTCTTGTGTGTCTCAGACTGTACTAGGAAAGGAAGCCATGTCAGTGGAGTGGAGAAGAGATGTGAGGAGGAGCTGGTCCAAGCTGTTGGAGGTTTGATTTCCCCAGCAGATGATTTTTAAGATAGATAGTGCTTTCTTGATGTCAGTTTATGGCATCGCTATGATTGGCCCCCTTCAGTATGAAGGAGCTAGTCAGGAAAATGTAAAGGGCCTAGTACTGTCAGAGATACCTGCAGAACCAGTGCTTTGTTTTGTCCTTCGGTAGCCACCATGAGCTACAGGTGGTTCTACAGAAAAGTACAGAGGGACAAAGGCAGAAAGCATTTGGGGTTTGGGCAGGGGGTTTTTAAAGCAGGACAGAACAACCTCAATACAACTGAGCTCAGGACTTGCAACAGAGGATTTCTGCAGCTTTGAACTGCACATGCTTCAGTAGAAGTGCAGAAGAGTGGAAGGGCTCCTTTCTACGCCCTGCCTGGGAGTGTCTAATATTAACAATTATATTAACAATTAATGTCCTTTTTGGAGTTTTGGAACATGAATAATTTTGTCAACGTTTTAAAATTGTAGCAGGGATTCACATTTCATTCTGGCTAGTATTACTGTTCTAGCCAGCTGAATCTGAGACTTCCCTGGTCAGGGCAGTTGCCTTTTGGTTTCTCTCTTTGCTGTTCTGGCATTGTTCAGAGAACTTTGGGTGACACCAGTAACATGTCAGCATGTTTGTCTTTTTTCCTCTTGGTAGGATGATGCCAGCTGGGATTGGGACCATCTCTTCACAGAGGTGGCCTCAGAACTAGTGACTGAGTGGGACGTGGGACAGTCGGAGAGGGAGGACCACCTCAGTCTCCCATAGAGCTCTGACACACCAGACGTCTCATACATCCATCCCCTGTAAATAGTTAAGCACTTTAATTTTCTATTCACTTGTTTGTATTTGAGAATTTATTTCAGACATGAAAATAAATAGGACCTTGCTTCATAGAAAAATTGTCCTGGGAGAAGTTTTGGTTATTTTTTAATAAGAACTTTTGTTCTCATAAGAAATTAAGAATTCTAAACACAGTAAAATATTTACTTACAAACAGTCATTGCACCTCAATAGCACCTCTACAGATAACTGCAGTGGTCAATCTTTCCTCTGTGGGAATGCAGCCTGTCTAGAGTGGACCATCATACAATGGAGTGTGGTTTGCACTGATGGCTGTAAGAGAAGCTTAGGCTGATATGACTTGTTTTCATAGGACATCCAGGTTACCATCTTCCTCACAACAGACACCTCAAGTTGTCAGGATACCTGATTTACATTTCATCCAGCAGCCTCCAGCCTTTCCTTGTTAGCTTAACCTCTCTCTTACAACATTACCTCTGTATTGACTCAGGAAGCAGCATCACCTATTAAACTGCCACTTCTTACAGCACCTATTTATACCTTGAGGTCTCCCAGCTAAATTCTGACCAGGCATAACCTCACTTAGCTTTTGCAATCACATGAAACCACAGCCCGAATGGAGATCACTTCAGGCAATAGGTAGTTTGCAAGGAAAATGTTTATTCCATGTGTGTGAAAGAATGGAACCTGATGCGCTCAGACAAGGTAATTCCCTCGTGGGTGTCTCCTTGGAACCAAATAACTCACTCTCATTGTCATCTAAAGAAAAACTCATTTAGCTGTTAATACCTTGTCCCTGTAGAACCGTGGTCATTATTTGCGGGAAACAGTAACATTACTTCTAAACCAATGTCCTTCAAAGCCTTGTCCTGTTGGAGAATCTTGCTATGTTTTTCTGGGGAGTGCAGGTGCTGGGAGGAAGCTTGCTGTGCTGCTTTTCTTTGCTTGTTTGGTCGGTCTAATAGAGTACTGCATTCCCACTTTCGTGACAGCAGGACAGGTCAAATAACTCACTGTGAATTCAGTACTCTGCAGAATTTCAGATGAGAGTTGGTATGCCAAACAACTTTACCAATGAAAGAGAAGTAGTTAGGCCCCAGTCTGGGACCACAAAAATAAGGGGAGGCTTATCTCTCTTAAGGAGACACTAAGTTTTTTACAACCAAGACCTGTCTCCTATAACTAGAAAACTAGGTGAAGCAGAAGCTTGGGAGGCCATTGTATGGAAGATAATCTGAAAGTCTTTCTCTGAGCAGAGAAACCTGTTTTGGTAGGAGCAGAAACTTCCCAGGTGAGCTAGTGTCTACTTTTCTGTGACATTTATGATTCCTGGCCAAAGAGAATTTAGAATGCTTTGTACATCCCAGGAAAAGAAATTAAATTCAGCAAACTAAAATAGGTTAGTAAATCAGACAACAAGCCAGTCTGAGAGGAAAAAAAATGAGTGCTGTTGGCTACCTGTCTCAGCTGGGGACCCTGGGTGGGGATACTCTAGGGTGGGAAGCAGGTGTGTGTGAGCCAGGCCTGTGCCCAGTCTGGGACTTTGGGAACCCAGCAAATACCTGAGCAGAGCTGGAGAGAAGGGCTTGAAAAAAATGCCAATCTCATCTATTTTATGTCAGGAAGAGATAGCTTTGATCATTTAGTCTCACCTGCTATAGTATAGGCCATGGCAGAGACCAGTGAGATGGGGCTGAGCTTTGCCTGTCTTTTAGAAAGGCAGATAGTATATTTAAAACTCTCTCCTGGTTAGTTTTTTTAATAGATGATCACCATTATGGTTTAAAAACTGCTTTATTTCTAGACTCAGTGAGTTTCATTTTGTTTTTATTGAGCCTGCTTGCTTTCACCGTTCCACAGCCATGCTGTCAGATATTTTCTCCTTGCTTCAGTATTTATGTGCACTGGGATCAAGTTGTCTCTTTAATTTCCTTCAATAAACTTAATAGACTGAGACTTGTTTCCATGTCTCTTCAACTCCTTCCACAGCTGGCAGAGGGGAGGTGGGTGTTGGGCTCCTGGCCCTTCTCCAGTAAGCTGTTCCCACCCACCTTCCTTCCACAGTTGCATTTTGGTTGCAGTGTTGGGAACATGAATAAGACCTGTTGCTTCTTCTTTCTCAAGTCCTGGTGCTGTCACATGCCTGTTGCTGTCTTTGCTAAAGAGAAAAAATGAGCTGCTCTTTCATGGTGCTCATGGTGCTGCACCAGTGTGTATTGGCTGTGACAAAGCTGCCTCAAGAACCCGCATTTCTGACAAGTCCTGTGGAAAGAGCATGCAAGAGAGGAAATTCTTCTTGTAGACTGCAAAGGTGTAGGTCTGGTTGGTCCTCAGGTGAGATAAGAAGTGAGAGCAGTTTTCAAAACAGTGCACCCAATTCCTAGGAACTCGGATCAGCCCTCTGGGCTGTGCCTGGCCAAGGCATCGAGCAGTATTCCCTTGCTGGTCTCCACAGACCCTGTATTGCAGAGGGGTAATGCAAGGTGCAGTGGTGTGCTTAGGGCTGGATAACAAATCTTTGGCAGAATCCGGGTTAGAAATTAAGAACCTCCAGTTCCCAGTTCAAACATGGCTTTCATATACCTGGCAAGTGTTTTCCATTTTCGATTCAAAGATGGCAATTCAACGTAGAGAGTCTTGCTTAGTCTTTGTTCCGCTCTGTACTTACATTGCTGAGGAAGAGCTGCAAACCTGTCAAAGTGTGTGTGTCAACAGCATGTTTAGCTCAGTGAGCTGGCGTGAGGTGTCTGCCCAGGGAATTGCTGGGATTCTGGATGGGTGTAAATATCTACCTGCAGATAGCTTCTGGCAGACTCAGAGCTCAATAGAGCAATACTGGGCAAATGGTGAGCCTCATCATGGGTAAAGTAAAAGAAGTGCATAAAAGAAAAATTAAATCTAGGTGCTGTCAGTGTTAGAAATCTCTGGTTTTGCTTGTAATAATACATACGACATTTATAGACTTTCTTTGTTGAGATGCCTTACTAGGGTGTGGTTTGTCAGTGATGGGGGAATATTGGGGCTGAGACAGCCTAGGCAACACTGGAAAAAAAAAAGGAGGAAATAAAAGCTGAAAAAAAGCCAGACCCAGCAGCTTTCCATTAAAGAACCTCTTAAAGGGACTCTGGCTGGCTGTTTTATTAAGTGTGACAAAGTGATTGGAGGTGGGGGGGAGCTCCTATGTTAATAAGTTGGAAAGGCACTGCCGTTCCTCTCTCCAAAGCATCTCAGGGAAAGTGGAATTAATTCATGGCATATGCTCCCAGCATCTGCCGCGGTGACCCGGAGTGGCGGGAGCCGAGTGCCAGGCAGTGCGAGCCAGAGCCTGTATTCCCAGCTCCTCTCCCGGGCCTTGCGCAGAGCCGCCGCCTGTGGCTGGGCGTGGGGGCGGCGTGGCTGCTCCGGTGGAGCACACCCAGCTGCCAGCCTGCCGGCTGGCCCGTGCCGTGTCACAGCCCAGGTCACAGTATTTCTGCCTCTGAAGGAGACATGCTCTAAGCTTGGGGAGGGAGAACGGGATATTTGGATATAAAAGAGACCAGTTTGAATGGAAACTAATCCAGTTTGTCTCAAACAGCCTAAATTCCTCCCACAGCATTCCCTGACCAAGACCTGCCTTCTCCAGCCACCTGACTTGTTCTGTGTCTTACTATGAAGTTCTGAGTCCTCAGTTTTCCTCTTCCTTCTTTCCCACTGCATCTTTACAGATGATTTGGTCCTCTCATTGCGAGTGAGTACAGACATTATATTTGGTGTTAGATGGGATTTCATTCTCTGTTTAATGGCTTCTGGGAAATAATTTTTCACACCTTATTTCCCCTTGACTGACCTGGACCACTAGTACAGGGTGCTGTGGTAAACTTTGCCTGTGCTTTGAGATCTGCCTGTGAGCTTTCCCTCAGGAAAGGGCACCCAGAGCCAACCCTCCAGGCTGCTCTTTCTGCAGCCACATCCTCCCACCTTTTTGGACAACTGCCTGGGATATGGGACACTTTCATGGCCTGGAGAGCTGACAGACCCAGGAGAAACTGGAGTGGTGGGTGATCCCCAGGCAGGGCAGAGATGCCCCACGCTGCTTCTGTGCTCTCCCAGCAACTGCTCCTTGCAGCTTCTCCACTTATGCTCCCTTTTGAAATGTGGTTCCCCAGTCCTGGGCTGTGCAGGGATGGTGTTGTGTTGAGTGAGGGCCAAAGCAGGGCAACACGGGGGATCCACAGCTGGCTGCCCTGGTGAGACCAGTCCTCTCAGGGCCATGCTTTATTCAGAGGGATGACCTGCACTCCTGGCAGTCACAGCATAGGAAGCATCCTGATTGATTCAATCATGAATGCTGTGTGGAATGGATGTCCAGAGCTCCTGAGCCCACTAATCCCTCTGCCATGATCCCTGGAGAGATGAAACATTTCCTCTTAGTGCCCTGCTACTTGCATCTGCCCCAGCAGGCTGCTCTGCACAGACCTCACTGGGACCAGAACAGCTCCAGGCCATGGGCCCTCTTATCAGGCTCCATCTCCTGTCACTTTCAGGACCACTTCATTATCCTTTTATTAGCCCTCTTCTCCTGCTTATCGTTATTAATAATCACACTGGATCAGCTGGAGTGCTGACAGCTGCCCCTTGTCTATTCTTTCTGTCTATTTTAATCCTGCCTGCTTATCTGAAAGAAACCTGATCCTTTTTCTTTTAATTAAAGAAATTTGGTGAGCCAGCCCCTCCTTCATGCAGAGATAGGACTGATCACACCAGTGATATGGAGGGAGCAGGAAAAGGGGCAGATTACTGGGTGACAGTGTTTTCCACAGCCCAAAGATATGGGATGTCAGAGTAGAGGCTGGAAGAGATTAAGGCACATGTGCTGTGAGAAGAAACAGCACTGGGTCACTGTGAGGTACTTATTTTGGGGTATCTGTGTCTGGTCCAGTGTATTGATGCAGGGCTGTGTGACTGCACTGTACCAGTGCAAGACAAGGGAGGCCTGTTCACCTTTCTCTGTTTAGTGTGGATGGCAATAGCAATGCCAGGCTCAGCCTGTGTGAGTGGCCAGGGCTGTTGGGATCACTGCAGTTCCTACAGGGGCTATAGGAGTTTGTTTCTCAGTGCTTTATAGTGCTGCCAGAAGATGCAAGTGCTGGTCTTCACAGTGATGCTCCCGCTTTGTGCTCCCACAGGCATTGCTTCCTGGGGCCAAGGATCTCATTCTAGTCTCTTAAAAATGCCTTGCTGGGCAGTTTGCTTGAGCTGAAATATTTGTGTTGTCTGTAGGGACAGGTCGCTCCAGAAAGGGCTGTGCAAATAGGCTGGGAGAAATTGTTGTGCTAATTCACACTTTTATGAACCCATAAACTCAAATCTGCATTCATTGCAATCTGCAAAGTGACTGGAGTGTGGGCTGAAATGCTTAGAAAGTGTTAATCAGGGGTCCGTAACAAAGCAAAATGCTCTGAAGTGCAGCAGCAGGAGCTTGGCCATAAGCAGCAGGAGTATTCAACCTTAGCACTAAACAGGCCGATTCTTTGGCTCTCAAATGCTTCATTTCAGATGCACAAGTTGCAGGTTGACTGGATGCGTATGCACCCTCTGCTACAGAATATGGCAACTGGCTCAGATTTGTAGGGCTGCTTCACCCGAGAGGCTGTGAACCCAGGAAGGGTATAGGGCAGAACTTCCTGATGCTCAAGTGAGAGTATAGCTCTGAAATCCTGTCAAGCAGAGCCATGCTGGCTTCTGTCCCTGGGCTTCTGTTGCTTGTGAGTATTGCAGCTGACTGGGATGAACATTAACCTGCAGTTCAAGTGTTGGTGATGGAACTGCCGCCCATGTATGTGGCTTCATGGATCCTTTAAAAATATGTGATTCTCTAGCAATCACAGGCAAGAATTGTGTATAGTGACATTTATGCTATTGCTTTCATGTGAAATGTCCTGCTGTTTACAGAAAATGTCTTCATCATTTCTTAATGTTGAACAAAATGTTTGAAAGATGAGAAAATGCAGGATTCACTTGTCTAAACTGACATGCTAGTAACTGATCAGCTTTTATTATCTGACCCTGCTCCTTCAGCAAAAATCATTCCTCTTTTGGACCCAAGTAAGGAAAATTCTCAGGTTGATTTTTGGCCCTGAAATGATGAGGGACACTGTTTTTGGTGTAGTGGGACATTTTGAATCAGCCAAAAGAGATGGACTTGCAGTCCATGTGATAGACTGAAGTCTTGCTCTGATCATTACCCTGATCAGCAGAACTATTCACAAAGTCAGGAAAATGCCTTGGGAAATTGCCAAAGAATTTGATCCAAGTCAGGCAACCTTCTCAGTGCGTGGAGTTCCAAAGCCAAATTGGAGCTAAGCTTGTGGCTCCCTGTGGCCTGTGAGGTTGTATGGACAAATGGCTGTAGGCTTGGTGAATCAACCTCACAAATAAATGGGCAATAACAGTTCAGGCTATGGTAGCTGTACCAGAGCTCACTCACTGCTAGTCCAGATAGCAAATGCCATCTAACCCAGAGGGATGAGAAGCAGCCTGGACTTGACCTGCTGAATGCTGTAAATTCTCTTCTTTAGGATCTGAGCTAGTTCCTTTAAAGCCTCTCTAGTACTGCCCCTCTGTATTGCTCGATGCCCCCAGAGATACTCTTATTCACTTCTATGGCTTTCAAATCCATAGTCCCCAAGACTTCTGTGTGTCCCTGTGCATCAGGGATTGGATGCTCTTCATTTCATACAGAGGGACCAGAACTGTAAGCTGATAATTCAAGTTCTTCGGGGTCCCACAGTCAGACCGTGACACATCTAGGAACCAAATCCAGCCCCTCTGAGCATCCGTCCTGTTTCGCAGCCACGTTACTTCGCTAACTGAAATTATGCACAAGGCCAATATACTTGTTTATTTTGATTTTCAGCCAAGAGCTGGTTTCAGGCTACAGATCTCCTTCCAGATTTTCATAAACACAAAGTAAATCTTTATAGTCTCTGTACAAAACATCTTCCTCAGGAACAGCACAGCACACTTCCCACCTTGTAGTATGCCTGGTAAGATAGGAAACTGTAATCATGTCCTGCAAAAACTGCTTTCTACCATAAGGCTGCTCCGCTTAGCCCAGAAACAGCCAGGGAAAGGGATGAGTTGTGAACTATTTTCCAGTGCAAACTCTGGAAGTCTGAAGCCAATAGGGCTCTTCAGCCTGCTGATGTCTCTCTCCACAGAGAGGGTTCTGCTGCTGAGTTCAGCAGATGACCACAACGTAGGGATTGAAAATCTCCATGCTGAGAGATGCACAGGCATTCAGAAGGGCTTTGGTAAGTCACACAGTAGCACACTGCCTTAAGATTAACAAGCAAATGTGGTGGGGTTTTTTGGTTGGTTGGTTGGTTGGTTTCTTAAGTCACATGGTGGTCCAAGAGCCGTTAACAAAACTATGGGCCCTGCCGGTTCCAGGGCCTGTAAGCTCTTGTCAGAGGGTATCCCAGCCCCAACATAGTTCTTAATCAAGTGGGACTGGTTGTGGCACTGTCTGTGACAGCTTCTTGTGACATAAAACAGGCAGAGAGGGAGCTCTGTAAGATGCCTATGACTTGCATGACATGCAATTGAGTATAGAGTTTGGAGAATACTGTTCAGTAAAGGCAATGTCACCTTACGCAAATGTACCTGGAATAGTTGTGTCTATGTGGGTCTAAAACATCCATCCTTAACTTGTCAGATAAACAGGCTTTTTGTTTACATGAAGTGGACATATATTGTGTCATGCTGGATACAGGACTTTCCTTGGGTGGTGGTGTCCCTGTGCCATATAGAGCATACCTATATCTCACCAGCTGAGCAGGTTCTGTCTTGTTGGGCCCAGGCATCTGTTTGTCTATCAATATAACGTGCACATGCACCAGTGATGGCTGGGGTTGGAAGTATTTATGGCAATTAAAATGTTTTGCCTGGAAGCTGTTTTGGGGCTTTTTTGAAGTGAGGATTTTCAGACTTCAAGGTGTTAACAGCCCCTCTAAACGGTTTTGTTTTTTAATTGCAGCAAATGACTGTGGAGCCATTAAACATTCGCCTCTCTGCAGTTGTTTCTAAGCCCTTTCAGTCCTTCTTCTATTTATTCTGTTTAATTCAGTCAGGTAGCTTCAGGGCAGTGAAGATCAATACTTTACTTTGATAGAAAAGAGTCAGGTTTGAAACATAGAGATAAAACTGACACATTTTGTATAAATTTAATTAAAAATGCACCTTTAGTGGCTTGTTGCAAGCACAAAGCCAGCCCTCCATCTAGCTATCGCTCTCTCACTCTCTGTCTCTCTCTTCCCTTTCTTGTTCCTAACAGGAAGATCTCTGAATCTGCCTCACCAACAAAGCATCTCGTTTTATGATTTTTGTCTTGAAAGTTTAGCACTGAGGGAGCAGGATAGAAGGGATGTGAAATTCTAAACAGACCTTCTGCTCTCTCCCTGGTCCCATTCCTTTTGGTGGTGGTGATTGGGGGGACAGGGAAGGAGCCAGCCCCCCAGTGGAGAAAGGGGGGGGGGAAGAGGCAAATTTTTTTTTTTTTTTAAACCCAGCAGATTGGACACCCTGGGGCACTTTCTGTTTGGATCTGTAGCTTTCCTCCATTCCCACCCCCTCTTCTTGCTTTGTTAAACTGAGAATTATTTTTCTGACTACATGTGCATCCCTGATCCCACTAGGACAGTGCTGGCCACAAAGCAGTGTCTTTATTCTCTCTTTCTTTTTCCTCCCCTGCTCTCCCTCATTTCTTCCCTCTCCCTCTCTCCCTAACCCTGCTGCCAGTGGGCACATTTGTCTTGTGTTTTATAATATGGCCCCTTTCACCCCCTTCCCCTGCATCTCTCCCTCTCTCTCTCTCTCAATCCTGTTTGGCTCAGTTCATTTTTCACTTGAGTGCCTTTCCTCCCAGACTCCCCTCTGCTCTAGCCTCCCTCTGCTCAACACCAATAAAACACACACAACACAGGTAGAACAAGGTGCCAGGGCTCAGTGTGACAAACGACTCACACACCACTCAATAACCAGGGCTGTAAATTGCCCTCTCTTCACCCTCTGCCGCCTTCTGGGGACAGCAGCTTGGCTGGGCCCTTGTGAAATGGGCTGTCCTGATACAGGGTGGGATCAGGAAGTCCAGTGGGAATTGGACACCACCACCACCGGGGCAGAGACTTTTCCAGTGCTGTCTTTTGGGGTTGTGGGATTTAGTGTCTCTGATTCACTCCCCATGGGGCCAAGCAGCCCAAGGGGCCCCAGGGACTTGTTGGAAAATGGGAGTTTTGCCACAAAGGGGTGCGAAAGACCTGCCTGACCTACCCACCACTTAAATAAGTCATATTTTGAGGCCAAGAATTTCAAGACTTGTTCCATCCATACAAGCTTTGGGAGGGTTTTAAAGGAAGGATGATTCCTGAGGGTCTCTCTGTGCCTGGGCTGGCAGCTCTGGCTGAGCCCCATATTACCTCTGAGAGCTGGGCCTCCATGGCTGGTGTTCCCTGTGTCTGCACCAACCCAGCTTAAGCATCTCAGACACCTACGCCCTACTGCTGATCCATGGCATGGCCTTCCCTGGGAAACGACATCGCCCTGGCTGTGCACTCACACTGCACATTGTGTTGCTGAAGTGCTCACATGGACTTGGTGCTGTGCACTTAAGTTTGAACAAACTTACAGGAGGGAGAAGTAAACCACCACCTGAGAAAAATAGACCACCTGCCAAGGAATAGGTAAGGGCAAAGTGGGTAACAAAATAAATGTGAACAGCACCTCTCACCAGCCATCAGCACCTGCAACTGGATTCTTCCTGTGTCTTTGGAAGCCCCATCGACAGCAGTGGCATTAAAGAACACTTGGAAAATCATTGGTACATTATGGATGGTGTGGAGAAAGGGAGTGAGGGGACACAAAGTAGGTGTCATTAGGGGAGGCTGGACAGAAAAAAAGGAAAGGATCTAGAAGCTAATAAGCTTGACACTCATGTACAGGCCAGGTGAGCTTGTGAAGAAGGCTGAAGGACAAAGAGGCACAGCTGCATATACTGAAGAAGAAGCAGCAAAACTTAATTGGATGATGGGGCAAAGGAGAGGTGGTGTCTGCCTGCCTCTCCATGGGCCCGGGTGATCTGGGGGTGTGTGTGTGGTTGTCTATAGGTCCAGCTTGAGGCAGAACAGGGACTTTCAGATCCAGATCAGATCCAGCTGCTGCACAGAAATGTACTCTTTGAATTCCACTGTGAATTTTGCTTGAGAATCAGAAGATACTGTACAGGTGGTGCTGAGTTGTTCAACAAGATGCAAAGTGGGGTCCATACCCAATGGATTTCAGGTGCCAACCCCTCTTGTCTTAGGTAATTGCCATCTCTGGCAGATGTGCATGTTTCCTGTTACTGGTTTCATTTGGCTCTGGGATTCCTCACCATCTCTTGCTGAGTTAATTTGTGGCAGTAATATATGTAGAACTTCTAGCCTCGTACCTGCAGGAGGCTGCATTTCAGCTGTGAGTGAAGAATGCATTTTGTAATTTTTTTTTACTAGTACTTTAGCTTGTCATTGTAAAAGGAAAATACTCATCTTTGTATTGCCCTGTGCCTCAGCCTGTGCTGGTCTCTCTGCTCTGCAGCTCAAGCTGCTTGGTTTTACCAGCAGTAAAAGCAGAGAGTTTCCTTGCTGAGCTGAAGAGCGATGAGTTAACTCTGTCAGTGTGTCTACATAATACCAGCGGGAACACCAGTTAAAGTCCTTCTGAGTGATTCGTGGAGGTGAGTGCTGAGGGCTGGTTTCTCAGGGAGTGCGCCGGGAAGGAGCGTGCCGCACAGTGCACAGTCTGCAGACGGACAACTCTCGCATCTGTTGCCTTTAATCACGGCAAATGAAAGTTTCTAAACAGCGGAAGATGCCAGGCTTTGTGTTCTGCCACCGGAGCTGCCTCTGCGCCGCCGTCAGTGCCGGTAATTGCAGACAGAAGTTGCTTTGTGTTAAAATGGCATCGGTAATTGAAACGGAATTCAGAATCAGGACCCTGCAGGCACCGCTCGGTGAAAGAAGAAAAAAAGATCGTTTGGGTCACATCTTTTGTAATTTGCGTTTAATAATCGTACCAGGAGGTACATACAAAGGGAGAGGAGAGATAAGACACAGCCCGTTCCCCCTCCTCGCTCTGCCTTGCAGCCTTCCCACGGAATGGAGGAGCCTGGTGCCCCCCCCCCCCACTCGCCTGGGCTGTGTGGTGGGAGGGCTGCCGGCTCCCTGCCACCGCGGCTCGGGGCTGCTTGTGAGGCCAGTACTGCTCCCTGGCAGCCAGGAGAGAACGGTTCCTTGGGTTCGTGTTAAACTGGATGCTCAAGTTCTGGTCTTGTGGTTAGGCTGAGGATTTATGGGCCCAGGTGGCTGGCTCTTGCTCAGTGGACCTCGCTCAGCTCTGCGCATCGGAGGACACTCCACTGGTTTGCAGTTTCTGAGTTTCCCATTGAAATGGGATCCTTCTGGTATCCTTCAGTGGGCTTCTGCAATTATGCCTGTACAAGTATATTCAGGCAAATGCAAGCTGTAGGATATGGCTCATGCTGAAATGTCCAAACTTCTCCCACCACAGCACAACAAAGTCTTCTCTGTTCTGCTTCTGAGAAATGGAATGTTGCCTGTGCTCCCCACAAATTTCAGCCAGGCTGTGCCTGAGAAGGCACAAGCTGGTGGGCACCAGCACCGTGCCTGGAGCCTGCCCGTGCACAAAAAGCCCCAGTACTAGAGCCTGTGCCCTGGTACATTCACTAGAGTGGATGCAGCCTTGTGATTTCCTTCTTCACCTGTTTGGTGAGTGACTTTTGATCTCAGGATATTGGAGTTACCAGGGAAAGGCCAAAAGCAACAAAAATATTGCAGAGATGCTCAGGAGAAGACTGCTGAAGAAAGATCGTGTCAAAGACTGTGAGGAAAATGTGGGTGCATACTGAGTGCAGGTAACTTCTGTTGGTTTTGGCTTCATGCTGTGGTTAGTTGATGCTTGTTTGGCCCTAGAAGAAGACGGATGCAGTCTCTTTTTCCTTTGTGTTAAAGTGCACAACACTGCTTGTGCTGCGGCCAGTGCTGCTCCCAGTCTGCCTGTTAGAGCAGGATAGTGTGTTGGATGGCCCTTTGGACTAAGCTGGTACAGCCTGTTTCTCTCATGCTTCTGGCAGCTTGTCATGGTGTGCTTCTGCTGTGCTTACCATGGAGGTTGGGTTGAAGGCCCCAGAGAAGCCACAGCAAGGTGGTGATACAGATCTTCACTTTCAGCCTCAAACTGTCCAGGGACATTCAGCTGCTCTTACTTACAGTGCCATAAGTGTGCACTCATAAGTCTCTGCTCTGAAGACTGCATCATCCAATACAGGGTTGCCTTGTTCCCAAGCCCCTGATCCTGAAGGAGCTAAACCTGTCAGATACCTCCACCATAATCTCTGGGGTGGTCAAGACCTATGACATGTCATCTAGAACATGAGAACCAAGAAGATCTGGTTCTATGATCATATAGTCTGCTGATCTGCCCTGTGATTTCCCTTAGCTTTGCCTCTGTTGAACCTTGCTATAGTGCAAATGTAACCCAGATTTCTTCCTCAGTAAAAAAACCCAGCACCACTTTTATTTCTTGTGCCAAACCCAACCACAGCAAACACACACCTAAGAAATGGCAGTTTCCATTCACATGTATTCCACTTTGGTGTTTTTAAAACCCAGTGACAACCTGGGAGCTACTCTAAATCCAGATGAGATGAACACAGATGCAAGCAGAAACAGTCCATTCTACCCTTGAAGATTTAGTCTCTTTACACTAGATTTCTAGTCCATTATGGGGACCAAACTCAGCTCTGTTTACCTTTGTTGGTGTCCTGTTAATCTCAGTGGAAAGGAGCACATGTTACTGCCTGGATTTATTTCATGCAATTTTCTCTACCATTTTCTCTACCATTAGGCTTGGCTTAGGGACAGGCTTCATTGTCGCCTGTGAGGATACAAATGAGACATCTCCAATGTCCAGCAGCTCCCCTATGCTCTGTATTGGTGCTGTAACCTCATGGTGTCCCTTGCACACAAACTCTGCATTTCTTCCTTAAGCTGTTCCTGGCAGCTCACCATTTCACAGTTCTTGCCTATGGCCAGGAAGAGCATCATCTGTCAGCTACATCTGGAGCTGCCATCCTGCCTTCTCCCAGAGAGCCCAAGGGGTCCTTATCTGAGGACCAGAGCAGCAGTCATGACAGGAGAAATTTAGGCTGGGGAGAGGTACCTTGACTTCTTCTAGTTATAATTCCAAGGAAGAATCTTGTTAAAATTTAAGAGCCGATATCTTGATTTTTATTTAGCCGACAGAAGGCTAAACATGACTTGGCATCCCCCTGCTCAAATGTTGTCAGTAAGTACTCAGAAGTAAATATCCAGACACCTGAAATCAGATGAGGGAGAGCATCTGAAAGAGGTAAGGAGTTTCTCATCTTGGTGGAGAGAGTGTCCAAGCTCTGTGTAACTACATGCAGACACCCAACCTTTCCCTTTTGCCTGAGCAACTAAGGCTGTATTAGCCATTGGGTGGAGCAGCAGAGCTGATGGGGATGTCCCTAATTGGCTGAGGTGATCCATAAAAGGAACTGTGGATGCTTTGGCCTTTTCTCTCCAAGCCTTCCTCTCACTTCATACATGGCAAGGAATTAGCAAGCATCACCACGTTAGTCCTGTTCCTTGCCAGCATTTCAGGAAATGACAGTGTCACAGCCCTGCAAAGATACCCAGGTGAGCTGCACTGCTGCACATGCATGGCCTTCTGGCTGGGCATGTATGTCCTACAGTGTCATCAGCCATGGTGAGGTGCTGTGGTGATACTCCCCTACTGCTTTCTTCTCTCCTTGGTTCAGTCCCAAATCCTCAGGTCCAGTTTTGGCATCTCCACGCTGTTCCTCAATGGAGAAGTAGAGATCTTAGATGGGTGGTCACATGTTAGGTGATAGAGAGAAGACAGATCTTGAAGAAGAAATGAGCCCTTCAGGCTTTGCATTGCTTTAGTAATGCTCTTGGGAGGCTGTTTTTGTGGACCTGCTGTTTGGCCCTCTGACAGCTGTGTCTCCTTTATGCTGTTCTGTTAGAGCTCCTTTTGTGTGTTGCAGGAGATGTCGTTAGGAGGAGAAGGCCACAAGACTGTTGAAAACATCTTTCCGGTACATCTTTCTCACACACCCCTTCCATCACTACCCATCCCCATACAGGGATTACATTTGCACTTCATACACACTCACCTGGGAACCCCATACACCCACACCTACACACACTGACACAGATGCACCAGAGTCTTATTTTCTGTGTTCCCCGACCTTCCTTTCCTTCTCCCATCTGTTTGTTGAATAATTCCTGGCTAAGTAACTTTCTCTGGGCAGCCCCTGGGCTGGGCACAGGGACTTGCCCCCTCTCCCCCCTGGCTGTCCAGGGGGCTTTTGAACATGTGTTTCTGGGAGGCAGACACCAGCTGGCTGGGTGACATTTGCATAGTCAGCTAAAAGCCCACGAGCTGAGCTGGGAACGTCTGGAGGAGCCCATGGCAGGATGGAGGGAAGAGGGAAGCGCTGGTCAGCTCGAGGTCAGCTGGAACAGATTTCTCAACAAACAGACAGATGGTGAAAGGAGATGAGGGGTGGGGGGAGCATGCAAAGGCTCCTACATCAAATATATAAGTCGCTAAATGCAGTGTAAGTGACCAATGTGCCTATGGGCATGGTAGTCACCATGCTGCTCCCTTCCAGTCCTATGGGCTGCATGCATGGGGTGAGCACAGGCTCTCATTGCTCTTGGTGCCAGGAAGGGGAACAGGGTGGACCATGGAGCACGGAAGGGGCAGGGAGAGGCATGGGACTCTATGGGGACCCAGTGCTGTGAAGCAGCAGCAGGAGCTGGAGGCTCCATGCAGCCTCCTGCAGTGAGCCAAAGGGGCCCTGTGGCCGGAGCTCCATCCAGGCACCAGCAGGGCTACCATGACTGTGAGGACAGACCCCCAGTTTGTCTAGACGCACTGAGCTTACAAAGCATCACCCAGCTCAGCACGTTTGGGACTGGGATTTGTGCAGTACCAAGCACAAGATACCCTCATGGTACAGACCCCCCCATCCCTGTTGTTCCTGCCTGCTGTTTGCCCCGCTTCTCCCCCCAGTCCAGCTAATTTCATTGGACTGAAAATAATAAAGCAATCTGTATGATTTTGCTCCTACAAGGACATGTCTTTGCTATTCCAAAATAACAGCAAAACATATTTACGAGCCCCTGTGCTGCCTTTGCCCTCTCTGCTGATCACTGTTCCCAGCTGCCTGCCTGCTTTCATGCTCTCTTCCGTCTGCACAGCCCATTCCTCAGGACAGAAAATACACTTTAGTTTTTCATCCCATGGTGCCTTTTGGAGCACTGGAGAAAAAAGCACTCCCTTAGCATGGGAAGTGCTCAGGCAGAGAGAACTGACTTCTGTCCCCAGTGCTTAGAGTGGCCACAATTGAATACTTCAGGAAAAAAAGGCCAAGAAATGCTATAATGCACAATTAGGGGCTAAGCTACCCAGAGATTACTGTTTTCCTCCTTCCAAGGTATTTAGCAGTTGCCACATGTCCTTGACCAGGAAAGTTCACAAATTACATGTTGTCTTTAAAATCCTGGGCTTACATCCTCCACGTGCCATTGGCAACTGCTAGAGGCTAGTTACGTGCTGTAGTAAGAGGTATTCCCATTACATATCCCTTTTTGTTTTATTCTTCAGAAGAAATGGAAATGCAATGCATTTGTGTAATTTTTAATGCACTTTGAAGGAATTGGTGGTTTGGTTTTTTTTTTCCTAATGCTGTTGCCTAGATGGTGCTAAGTCCTCTCCCGAGGGATGCAAACACATGTTACACATGTTCCCCATGATGAGTGCAGGCAGACAGATGTTACAGGAATGCGTAAGGAAGGCTGTCACCCAGGGCCAGCTAGAGTGGGGAAATTGCACATAAACTCCTTGTGTGTATGATCCCATCCCATGTAAAGGGGGTCTGTACGTTAAGCAAAACTGACAGGGTCCTGATGGCATCAATAGGCCTTAATTGCCCTGGTCTCACCTGGGACCCACACCCAGACCCAGGAGCTCCATTTAAGCTCAGCCTGGGCCACTCATTGCCTTTCTGAGCTGTGCTGTGGTTCTGCTTTTCTCTAGCCTGGCCTCATCTCCTGACCTCGGACCTATGCTGCAGCAGTGTCTTCAGCCCCAGATCTTGCTGCTCCTGATGGGACTCCCTGGATGAACCCTGGGCCTGGTTCATGACTTTGCCATGCTGGGGCCATGGATGGGCCCTGTTACCAGCACCCAGATTTGCCTCTGAGCACCTGCTCCAGTGCTGCAGGACTATGCCTTGATCAGTGAGGACACTGTCTGGGCTGGGATCATCCTTGGCTATGATCCCATGCCAGAACTTCATTGTCACTTTTACCTTGTCCTGGCTCAGCTTCATCAGCAGCCTCTTCAGGATGACGATTTACTTTTTTTTGGAAGTCCAGGTAATGGTGTCTCTTTTCTCACAATTATATTCAGAGATTTCTAGTAGGTTAAGGATGGCTGGTTTTCTTTTAAAAAAGCATTTCTGACTTGTCCTCAGTTTCCACTCCTTTTTGATCTTCCAGTTTGAGTTTGTTCCCTGTAGCCTGGAGATGCTGATGGGCAGAAGCCACTTACAGTCTAGGCTGTTGTGGGCATCAGTCAATGTTATAATCCTTTGCACTCTGAGCAGTAAACACAGAAATTCCCCCTGACTGCTCAGATCGTGCCTTCAACTTCTGCAGTTAACTGTAGAGCTTTTTAATGTAAGAACACCTATCAGGAAGAAATGCATCTTACCTCTCAACAAGGCTGCCTGAATTTCTAACCTATCGAGTACTTTTTTTAACCCATTGTGTATTAAATAATTGACTCCCCCAAAGTACCAGGTAGTCTTAACTCATCTGAGTTCCCTTTGCATTTGATCTAAGTGTCTCTGTTCTGATATACTGGAAATGAGCGATAGAGATGTTCTTTGCAGTCAGGAAAGTGTCATGCATGCCTGTTACAAGAGAGAAATAGTAATTGCTATTAGATCTCACTATATATGAAGCAAAAGGAAATGTACTACTGTGGTTTTTCTCAAAAGTCTTGAATTTGGTCCTCAGGGCCTTATTTATCACTTGGAAATATTCACATGCCTGTTGGGATTTCATCAGAACACTTGCAAATCCCCAAAGTTTTCTGAATTCTCGCAGAGGAGGCTCTTCTGTCTCAGATGTAAGCTGTTCTGTTGTTCTGTGCCTCATGTTTGTCCTCTAAACAGGGAAGAGAAGTGTTCAGTGCAAGTGTCCCATGCAGCTGTCAGAAAGGTGCATTTGTGCTGTGTGGGGAAGCATGGTGGGATGCAGCAGGGCAGAGCAGGGGTCACCACACAGGCCACTTATTCTTGTTTGGGTCAGATGTGCTCCTCAGTCCGAATGCACCTCTTCACTCTGCTGCACTATCTGAATTACCACCAATGAAGTATGCAGGGAAAGAGAGAGTTGGCTTGTGCCAGCTCTCTCTGCATACACACATGCCCGCACACCCTATCACAAACCCTGCCAGCTCCCGGAAATCTGAGTGTTTGTGTACCTCCGGACTTAAATGTGGGCTTCCCACTCTATGGGCAGCTGCTGCCAAATGCCCAGCTCATGTTTTGTTTTATGAATCCCTTGCTTCTATGAGGCTTTATTATTATTATTCTTTGAGCTAAAATGGATCCATAACCTTGTGGGACAAGGACATTGGCCTGGCTGGCAGCGTACATGCTTTCTTGTGCTTGTGCTCTCCCTCCCCTCCACAATTACTCTTCATGCAGCAAAGAAAATAAAGCATTCCAGAAAAATATGACTTCCCTTCTCTCAACAGGAGGTCACCAAGGCTTGAGCTAGCACAAGAAAAAGAAAGCCCAGAGAAAGAGCTGCTGCTTTTTGATTTACATGCTGGCTGGGCAAAAGGAGAGACTGCTGAGTGAAAGGAAGGTACTACGGGAGCTGCTAATTGAGTAATCGCAGCACAGAGCTGCGGAGAAGATAGCAGGAGCAGGCAAGAGAGACTTTCTCTCCTGGCCAGCAGGAGCCCTTGATTTCTTTTCTTGCCGTGGGTTTGAGAGCAACAGGACAGGTCTATGTATCTGTTTTTTGACATTGCATAGCACAATCACTGTTCCTCTGCCACAGGCAAGTCTGCCCCTGCATTTGCCTCTTTTCCTCATGTTTCCTTTCAAGCCTTTCTCGTACCTGGAAAGTTTTATGCACTAGCTATATGTCTGAATAAACAAACACTTCTCTTGGCTCTGTGTCCAGCCCTTGCTACAAAGAGTTGGGAAGTTGAACAGCTTGCCTTCTCTCTGTGCTGGGCATGGGATGCTCATCATGAGCATACCCTTATGCAGACTCCATCATCCTTTCTGTTCACATCTGGACACTGGGGTTTTGAGGCTGAATTCAGCAAGAGCCAAAACCACTTCTGCTTCCTGCAGCTGAGTGCAAGATGCTGCAGTTTCCAGGGTTGTGCAAGGGGGATATGACATCTCCTGGTATGGCTGGGCTTGGACAGGGACCTGCTGTTCCTTGCTCCTGCCTCTGTCCACACTGAGCTGGCAGCCACTGAAATCCCTGCTTGAATGCGAATTTCAGGCACATGTTCCACATTGCCACCGAGATGAACATCATTTCCCAGCACTGGCAATAATCCACTCCCCACATGCTGAATCGTATGCTTGATCCCAGGACCAGGCTGGAGCTCAGATAGCTGCAACTGGAGAGGCAAGGTGTGGGCAAGACCTGAGCCCATGCCACTTGCCTTTGTCAGTTTTTCTGAACTCCACAAGTCTGGCGTAATCATTCCCCTGAATCTGAATACTACTCCTCCACCTCCTCCATGGATGAGCAGATATTCTTGTGATAAGCCTGTGTTTTTCTCCCACTCAGGAGGAAGGCTATTACTGCACTAGTCAGAGCAATCGAGACATTTGTTTCTGGCTGTGAGGGATGCTCAGAGGGGGAGGACAGGCAGAGTCCCTCCAGCATCACTAGAGGTCTCTCTTTATCTGTATGTGCTTGTCTGCAGGCCAATGGGAGAAAAATACACTTGCTCAGAATAATTTCTTTATCTGCCTCTTGACATGTCACAGCCCCGTAGAGCATGCAAACCCAGGGAAGTCAGAGGGCTGAGTTCTCCTTGGCTCAGTTTCTCTGAAGAGTGTCTCTGTCTGGGATCAGTCTTCTGCTGATCAGTTCTCCCAGGCTCCCATCTTCTCCCAGCACCCTCCTCAGCACTTCAGGGCTCTTCAGCTGGGTGGCATCGATAGCCCTTTGCCCTCGGTCAGCCCACCCAGGGTTAAGAAGTGATTTGCCAAAACCATGGTCTGAGCTTTCTAGGGTCTAGTGAAGAGCTGGTCCTCTCCTGACTCCTCATCCTCTGGACAGGCTGTCATCAGAGTCTCAGCTTGCCCTTCTGTGCCCATGCCTCTGCAACTTCTGTGTGCTTGATGGGTGCTGCAATCCATCCAGCATCCCAGCAAAAAGCACCAGCAGCAAAATACTGATGTTGTTTGGAGTTGACAGCAGTGGAAGGAGGGAAATTGTGTGACTAGTGCTAAGATTTTTGGATGATTGGTTGTCTGCTTTCCCATGTCTCCCTTCATTGTAACAGTGGTGAACCACATCCTCAAGCAAATTTTGCTTTGCAGGCTACCTGAAGCACAAGGCCTTCTCAAGGAGCTGGAGTATCCACGTTTATGAGAAACACTTTGGTCGGAACACTGTGGCTTGTTTTCCATGAGCTGTTCGGTGACAGGCAATGAGCCACAGCGTGGTGACTTCAGACACAAGCACTTCCCTTTGATGTGAGGGCCTGTGCGCAGCACTGTGGTGAATGAAGCTTCAACTGCTTTCTCAACATAGGAAGGAGAATTTGCTTCTATACTGTGTTTTTGTTTCCAAATGTAGAGATATGCAGCAGCCATCACTATGGTGCAGGCAATGCCACAGCATCAGAACCCCTCCAGCAGTTCTGTGGGGTGATTTTGTCAAGGGCAGGAGTTACCCAGCCTGTAACCAGACTCCTAGCAGCCAGTAGCTAGCCTGGCCATGCAGGCACTGAACGTGCCAAAAGCAGCCTTTGAAGTGTGCAAGTAGACTTCATGTGGCTTCCATCTCAGTCCTGCTGGATGTTGAGCTTGTGTACTCCCTGAATGAAATTCACTAGTAGCAGGGGTGAAGGATGTGCTGCAATTTTTCCTAGTTTTGCCCAGCTCTTGTGCTCAGCTTCTTGTGCAAGGTTCTCCTTTATTTTCTTCCTTTTATTTTTCTTTTCATTTTTTAAGGTGAGAAATGGATGAAATGTTTGCGCTTAAGTAAGACACTGACAAGATGAGATAGACTGCAAAGCCAGGCTGTTCCTCAGAGCTCTGTCAGTGCTCCCACAGTCTCTCCTGAGCTGCTTACTCAAGAGGTTTAGCCCTCTTCACTGACATAGCCTTGCTGCCAGCCCCCAACATGACCTGTAGCCCTTGGTGGCAGTGACTTAGCAAGAAAAGCCATGTGGATCTGGAAATCTAGGCCTGGTGGTGGGAAGTGAACTTCAGAGAATCCCTGCCATGGCCTGGAAAGGTGAAAGTACTGTGGACACCGGTGGTGCAGTCTGTTTGCATGTAGCTAGAGATACTGATTCTGGGATACTGCTGGCCTTTTGGAAGCCTTTTAGATGAGATCTTTGTCTTGTTTTGCATTCATCAACTGCTCCCCCTGATATATACTTGCTAACCTTCCACTGAGCAGAAAGATGGACAGTTCAGGACATGGCATATGAGTAACTTGGGAAACATGAAGAAACAGCATGTCTGCAGCTTTCTTGTGATGCATTTGACTTCTGAGCCCAGGAAGACAATGGTTGAAATAGACTGGTTCATTCACCCATTGTTTTATTTTTTTACTATCTGCTCCTCTGCTCTAGTCTCTTGTGCTGTGATAAACACCAGCAAAACCAGTGAGATTGCAATATCCCATGCCAGGAATATTTTCTAAGAAAGAGCTAACAAATGCCTGTCTCTCATGGATAGTAAAGGTAGACATACCTGAGTCCTGCCAGCTGCTTCTCCTGGCTGCACATGAATTATTTTTATTCTACCCCTTTGGCAAATTTGCTAAATTGCCCACTGCTAGCTTTGTGTTTTGCGTGGGCTCTTTTATGAGGAACACTGCAAGGGTAGACGGAGTTAAGTGTTCTGAATGCTGGAATCCTGTAAGTGTGTGAGCTCTTTGAGGTCTGATGGTGACAGTGATGCAGAAACCTGCCTTACTGCACTGAAGAGGGAGAGAAATGATGCAATAGCTGTGCACTGCTCCTCTGTGCTTGCTCCTGAAAGGGTGAGATGCAGTGGACCAGATTTGGTCTTGCTGAGTCTCTGCAGCCCAGAGAACTGCTCCGAGTTGGCAGCAGAGTGGATGCTGGGATGCGCTACTGTCATTTGTCTTTCTGATAGATTTTCCCCTTGGATAATCTCTGTTTGAGAGAGCTCAAAAGAGGAAAATGCTTCCTAGGGCAGCTTTTCTTCTGCATACATGTAGCCTCACTCAGGTCAATGTTGAGCACATTTACAGAATCAGCCAGCTTAGTAAAGGCTAAGAACATAAACTAGATCTGCAGAGGAGGGGAGTGCTTTGGTTTCCCAGGCAAGAATTCTTGCACAGAGGCCACTGTGTAATAGCCAGTCCAAACATACCTCCAAAAGAACCTCTGGCAGAACATCATGTCAGATGGCATCCTTCACTGTCATGTGGATTCCAAACTTGGTGTTTGGCTACAGTATGCATGGTGAAAGAGAGTCAGTGCTTGAGATACAAAGATCATCTGAATTTGATGCTTGGGAAATGGACAGCCTCCCAAAGAGGGAGAAACCAGTACATTAACTGAGATCCAAAACCCAGAAAGGGTGGACACAAGGGATGTGCCACATCAGTTCTTTTTAACATGGTGCACTGGTATGTAAAACCTGAACATATTTATCCTGTGACCTCTCATCCACCAGGGAACTGGAAAAATTGAGCAGATATATTGTGACCTGGGGAAAGAGAGGATTGTCACCCACAGACCAGGCACTTTCTTTACCTGCTTTCAGTGCAATGTGGTTTATGTACAGGTATATTAATATACCTATTATGTATGAGAGAAGCAGAAAGAATGACACCAGCTGCTGCTGCTGGTTTCAGTGGGATTTAGGAAGCCTAAAAACCTGGCTGTAGATATATTTAACCCTACTCTGCTGTGTCCTTGCATCTCAGAGATTACCGTACATGTTTGCAGGCACACAGGCAATTATCTGCCTGCATTTCTCTGTGTGCTCATGTGTTGGTAGCATCTCCATGCACCCGAGTCTCTGCCTGGGGGTACAGTACAGTGCTGTAACCAGGAATGTCCTGGAGCTGAAGCTGCTGTAGTAATTACAGCAGATAAACTGCTCTGCTTGAGGGTTGCTGTCCACACCAGACTGCAAGGCAGGCAGCCTGGCTTTACCACTGAAGTCTATTCATTTTAATAAGAGGGACACCCTGTGTTATTAAGAAGAGTGTTTATTACTGTCGCAGCACGCTGACAGCAGCTTCCATCATCGTTAAAAGGCAGATGGGGGGGAGGAGGGTAGGGAGCAGTGTGCTCCTGTCTCAGAGGGTAGGACCCAGCTGGTGAGGAGGCTGGGGGCTTCAGGGCTTTCCCCTCGGCCCAAAAGGAAGTTTCCAGTGGAGAAGAAGCCTTCAGGGAGGATGGAGAGAGAAGTGTGGGGCCCTGTTCAGTCCAATCCTCAGGTTCCAGCCTAAATAAAGTCTGTTCTGTGTGAGAGAGAGTCTTATCTGCCTCATGCTGTGCAGGGACTGAGAGACTGCAGGCAGTGGTGGGGAAACTGAGGAAGGCAGCAGCACTGGCTACTTGCTGGGAGAGGAGGGTGTAGGATATGAGTAGGATACTGATGTGGCTGCTTGGTCCAGGAGAAAGGTCTCAGCACCTTTGTGCTCTCATTTAGTGGTGGCACCGGCACTGAGCTGTATGGTTTGTACAGCCCTGTCTGGCCCCCTCACCTGGGACATGTCAGAGGACATCTTAGTGTATAAAAGCAGGCTTTGACTCAGGGAATGGCAGACCTTCACCCATAGCTGTCTGGACACACTTCTCATTTTAGCAATTGTCTTATAAATGAGATATCTGACATAATGCTGGAATTTGTAGGTCTCAGGGAAGAGTAGGAGGAGTTGGTCAAGAGCTGGTGCTTATGCACAGAGTGAGCAGCCAACATTACTAGATGGCTTTGTTGATGTTTTCACTGTGCAAATGAGACCTGAAGTTTAGAGAAGCCACTGGCAGTGCAGGACAGGGGACGTGGCACCAGTGTAAAAGGTCTGCACACTGCATTCCCACTCTGCCCCCAATGCTTTCACATTTCTGAGTACCCGAGACATGGTAGTTCCCAGATATAGATGTTTATGGAGCCAAATCTCTCCTGGTTACTGGGATTCCCCTTTCTTGTTTTCAGTCAGAAACAACTGCACCCAAAGCTGGAAAGGGACTTCATTACTCTGTTCCATGATGCACAAAGGAAAGTCATCAAAGTTTTTGGCTTTCAGATGGAGAGCTATAATTTCAAATACTACTTTGAAACGAAAGAAAGAAAATGTACTTAAAATTTCCCTGTCTTCCTCCCACCTGTTACCCTCTCCCTAATTTCTTCTCCAGTATATTCAAAACTACCCCCAGTTCTTCTCTCTGGGCTTCCTTCTCATTTCTGCTCCTTCTGGCTTAAAATTCCTGACTTCTGTTCTCTGAAGATTAAGTAGTAGAGGAGTTACAGCACTACTAGGGACATAAGCTCTCCCTTGCCACTTTCTCTCCTGAGGAGTACATGGTCGAGGGGAACAAGACAACCTGAGTAGTGACTGTCATAGGATGGAGTTGATGATCTTTCTGGTGCCTTTTGTCCACCGCAGCACCTGTCATAGCAAGAAGAACACATTCCCTTCTGTGCTCCGTATAAAAGTAAAAGGTCTCTACAGTCCCAAGAGGATCAGTTATGTCCCTGCAGAGGTGTGGTGGAGGACCATTCCTTGGTGGAAACTCCAGATGTCCTGTAACTTTATAATGGAAGCAGCTGACTGATGTACCAGTGATTTCATCCTACCAAGCAACAGGTGAGTGCGAGGGAGTAGATGGAAAAGATACATAGCAGGGCAGTCTGCAGGTGAGCAAGGGCTGGTGGGAAGCTTGGAGGAATATGCCAGTTAGGGAGAAGCCTGCATCCTGAGCCAATGGTGGGTGCTCTGATGTGCAAATCCTGCTGCAGCCATGCTCAGAAGAGATGGGGAGGGGTCCTTGTTCTCTCTGACTTAGTGCCTTGCTCACTGTGGAAGCTTTTGCTGGTCAGATGCCTCTGATGGCTGGGGACAGGTCTGGCTGCTCCCCTGGCCCTTGCCCACCTCGTTGAGGCTCTCCAGCCATGTGTGACATTAAGGCTCCTCTAGGTCTCGGCAGGTTTCACAAGGTTGATTGGGACCGGCGCGTGTCACTCTCGGCCACTTCCTCATCACCATAACTCTGGGCTGAATAACAAGAGGCCGAGAATCTGCTAACGCAGGCCCCGGCAGAGTGCCCCATCACTCTCTTTTATTCGTACTGGAGATTTATGCTGCCTATCTCCCTTCCCTTTGTCCACCAGCCGGGCCCTATAAGTCATGTCCCTGGGCTGACAGGTCACGTGTCCCGTGCTGCTGCCCTGTCACAGTGACTGATGCCAGGGGGTGATTAAAAGAGAGGAGGGGTGAGAGGTCAGCAGCAGGCGGCATGATGCGAGCGGGGGGATGTAATTATCACCCCTGTGACATACTGCTGGGGGCTTTCATGGATCGTCACCCGGGCTGGAGGTGGGGGGGGCGGTGCTGGAGCAGGGAGGGGGAGTGGATGGACACAAGGCAGGAGTGGGCAGTCGGGTTATGGGAGGCAGGGGCTTTCTGGTTTTGAGAGAAACCAGAAAGTGTAAAGCCCTGGCTATTCCCCAAACTGAGACCTTGTGCCCTGTAGAAAGACAGGAAATTTGGAAAGCTGCTGGCATCAGGAAGCAGCCCTCTGTTTGGAGAGGCTTTTGGCCACTTAAATATGTTTTAAGTTCCCTCCACTACTGCATCCCAACACTGAAAACACACCATAGACCAGAGTGCCTTCAGACATTCAAAAATCAGATGCATGAGTGCTCTTCTGGGTATGATTTGACGGAGAAACTGGCAGCCCCGGTAACCCAATGCCTTGTGCTGGCACTGCTCATTTCCTTCTGCAACTCCCCTGTCTGGAGTCTTTTGTGGACAAGATGAGGCTTTCTGGGTGAATAGTCTCTCAGATACACCATGCAGTCTATAGCTTTGGATGTCCTCTTGGAGCCCCAAGGTAGAGATGGGATTTTCAGCAGAGCAAATAATGAAGAAAAAGTAATTGAAGAGAGACTGAAAGGTAAATATCTCTGTCCTGGAAAAGAGGAGTTTGGCTGGAACAGGAGAACAACTATCATAAAGCTGTATAAATTAGAGAAATAATTTAGATTCTGACAATGGGAAGATTAAGAATGCTGGCTGGCACATAGGGGCTGGAGAGGCTAAGATAATGCTGAGAATTGTCTCAGCAGTGAGCATAGTTCTGAGAATGGTTAGACTCCAGCACTGCTGAGCTTTGGGACAGGAAGTGAGAAGAGAGTTCACTGTTTCTGTCTCTAGTCTGACTTAGGTAATTCCAGGGTATTAAAATTTTGCTATTTTTTTGTTTGTTTGTTTGTGCCTTCGAAGGTTCCATTGCTTAAACTTGAATTTCTAGTTTGGTCTTGTAACTGGGAACCACTTCATCAAGGTGTTTCGTAAGCTAGGACTTAAATACTCTCAACCTCCAAGAGTATACATGAGACCACTTCCAGTTGCCATGGTTTCACTGGCTCACACTGTCTTGGTGAGCCATGAAATAGCATAGGTATCTCTCATTATAAGCCTGAAGTTTAGCATTAGGCTCTTGGACTGTGCCTGGGAAGATGGTGAAGAACATACAGTACTGTGCTGTCATGCTCTCAGATCTGAGAGATGCAGGAATGCCCCTGCAGACTAGGCAAGTGTGGTTCATCGAGGTCAATAGCCATCCTCTAAGAGGAGCTGTCATCTGTGAGTCACAGCAAGATTCATGAGACAGGCAAATGTGCCCCATCACTAAGATCTTCCCCTAAACTTTTGTAGTTGGATGATGGTGATGTGGATAGCTGTACCTGGTGCCATTTTGAGCCTTTGATTAGTGTTTTTGACAGTACAGGGAATGACATCTCTTCATACTCGGGGGTGAATATGTACATCAGTGCTGCTCTAGTTGTCTCTCAGAGGCAGAGATGGAACTTCTTTGTGAAATTTCATTGGCCAGAAATAACTTACGTTTAGAGGAAAAATATCACTGATTAAGCACATCACTGATTAAGCTAGGGTAAATATTATTCATGCAGTCCAAATTAAAAGATAAGTGTATTCTAAACATTGTCTTTCTCACCAGCTCTGGACAGAATTACTGCCACACCTCATTGAACCTCAGAACTTAATTTATCACTAAATTGCCTAAACTTAGAAAGAAACTCAGCAATATTTGCAGTAGGTAATCTTCAGGCTCCAAATTGCCAGGCATCCCTGCCTTTCATGCAGAGAAATGAACATTTCCTGCATTCCTTCAGACATATTCCTTCAGATTCTCAGCAGTATCATGGTGCACGTATAGTGTCTCTTCTCTCTGCTTTGTTTCGTCATAGCCATGATGGGAGTCATAGACAGGATTTAGCTAATGCCTCATATTATTATCATCATTCATGTGCTAGTGTGGCTCCACTGTAGGTTTTCAGACAGGTGTTTATTTCTGGAAGGGACTATGGTTATGGGTAGTCTCTGTCACTTTGCCAGAATCTTGTCATTGTATTTGCAGATTCAGAGGAAATATAAAAGGAAGGAATGCTAAAAATTCATCTAATCCAGCCAAAATATACTTACATGATTCCTTCCAAATGCTTCCCTAACTTGGTCTTTAAGAAAAATTATGCAAACTTGCTAAAAAAATTATTTCTAGACTTTACTACATATACAACTGAAAAGATATCTGAGCTCTCTAAATCTCCCTTGATGCAGTTTCAGGCTGCAATTTCTTCTACTTTCCAAAGACCCTGCCTCTTTAAAGCAGCCTGCTATGGATTTGAAGATTGCCATCATGTCTCCTCCAGTCTTCTTTTTCTCTAGACTAAACAAACCTGGCTACAGCCTTTTCCCTGCAGACCATGTTTTCTAGATCTCTGATCATTCTTTCTTAACTTCCCTGTGGCCTTTTGGATTGTCTACTTTTCTCCTTGAACTTCAGTGCCCAGTGAGGAACAAGGAAGGGCCAAGAATTCCAACAAAGATCTTAGTAACACTAAGGAGAGCACAAGGATTAGAGGAAAATATTATATTTTACTGGAAATCAGCTCAGAAGATATTGAAAATTAGAAGGGTGGGAGCTGGGAACTGAAAAGGATGAACCTAACCAACATGGTGTCCACTGAGTTACCTCCTATTCAGTGATGCTGCAACAGAAGCCTTTTTTAGTGTGGGTTAAAGAAATCTTGTCGCTTAAAGTACTAGGGACTGAAACTGAATGGGGTGGGGAAATGAGAGACCAAGAGTGATAGAGTAGAAAGTTACTTGGGTTAAGAAAACCTGTGTGAGTACATCCAAGATCTTTCGGAACTCTTAACTCTAATAAAAAGTGGGATTCCTTGTGTTCCTTTTCTAAAACAGTTCTAGGTAGTGACATTGGCAGGAAATGTTAGATGAACTGAAAATTTTAAATCAAGGAGGAGTTCCAGATGTGAAATCTGAGTATTTGTGTTGGAAACCTGGGTTGTAGTGCTGATCTAGGTTATTACATCATATGAAATAGAAAGACCTCTTCTACACCAAACAAATCATTTGTAATCTTGCACACTAAGTGCAAAATGCCTTTTTTCTTTAGTCTTCAAACTCAGATTCATTCCTCAAAAACATTTGGTGAATTTCAAACAGCAACTACACTTGAGAGAATTCAACTGCAACAAACAAGCCGTCAGTGGAGAAATGGGCTAAATTTGGCAAATAGAGTATTTGCTGGATATTGCTTGCTTAGGTTTACAGGGGACTGGAAAGGACATGCCAAAACAGCTGTTCCTAGTCTTTGCACAAAAGATGTTTCCTTGAAGAAGGCATTCGGAGTCTCTTATTCTAGAGCAGAAAAGACAAGTGAAGGAAAATTTACTGATGATGAGCTCTGGCAACAGTGGTGGGAGGCAAAAGGATATGGTGGTTAACAGAGGGACTGGATGATGATAGGCAGGGAGAATGAGAGCAACAGATAGGAGTGGGAGACACCAAAGGGGTGGGAAGCATGGGGGAGGAGGTGAGGAAGTGAGCCAGGAGAAGACAGCGTGACTGTGTCTGATCTACACTGACGAGTACCAATGTTAACTGTCACCTCTCATCTCCAAACTAAATCACGCCTGGAATTGGAGGCAGCAAGGAGCTGATAGAGTCAGCCTTAGAGAGCCGACAAGTCAATCAGAGCGGAGATGCGTGGAGAGACACCAGCTTTATAGGGCTCAGTGCCTTCATTCATCGCAGGATTTACACCTGTCAGGCTCCCGCGGGGGGAGCGTGCTGGGACTCACTTTGGCACCACTTAAAATGGGACAACAGACACATTACTGCAATCACCCTCTGCTTTCCTGTTCCCTGGAAGGTGTGTTTTATATTACAGGGAGCTTAGCTGCCTTTGTGAGTTGAATTTGAAGCTGAACACACCTCTTGCTATGTGGGAAAGGACTGCTTGCATTTCAGCAGCTGGAGGGCTATTCCCCATGCAAACCTGCAATGCCCCAGACCAAAGAGGGAAGGAGGGCTTTGCAGGGCAGGAGGAGATGATGGGGTAACTGTTCACTAACCAAAATGCTTCAGGAACTATGTAGGCTGTGCAAACCTCATTACCTGAGTCTGACATGATATCTATTAGAAGAGGTCAACAGAGGCCAGAACAAGAGATCAGCCTTCCTGTATTCTTCCCAGCTCTTCTCAAATACCTGCAGTGCTCCATAAAGACTCTCCTCTCCTTTCAAAAGAGTGCCCAGATCAGAACTCTTCCCTGCTGGCTAAATCCCGGGTACCAAAGCTTGTGATACAGGCTTTGAGCTGCCTGATCTCTTAATCCAGCTGTGTGTATTCATTTGAAACTGAAAGCAGCTCCTTTTTGTCGTCTGCTTCTCAGCATTAACTTCTCTTTGATGTAATTCTTGCTTCCGATGCTCTCTCCCTTCATGGGGAAGATTAGTGTGAAATTGGCCTGCTTCTCCAGAGACTGCAGTGTTAAGCCTTCAACACTTGGTCCTTATTGGAAATCCTTAACCCACATCGAGAAGAGGGGGAGGGAAGGAAAGTGTAGGAGTTCCAGATTTGACTCTGCCAGAGCTCTGATGCCTCCTTTCCCTTCAATGTTTTGGGAGTGGGGAGCATGGATTTTGAAGGACATAGGGATGTTCTCTGAGTGATCCATGTATTTTAAAGCAGGGACTAAGATGCCATCCTAGCTGCTAGGGATATACCCTCTCATGTTCAGAAGTGAGGATGGCAATGCAGGGGTAATCAGAGGGAACTGTGAGCATGCGAACAGTATGCCCAGGTTGGTCAGAGTGACACGTTTCGGGAGTTAAGCCACAAAATTGTTGCTAATCTGCTTTGAGGAAGTACACTTGGAGATGGATTTCCTATGCCCATGGGGTGGGGATGCAGTGCAAGAGAGCGAATTTCTCTCTTCTTGGACAGATGTCGCTGCAGGGTTGCCTTAGACTTCATCTGAAGTTTTTCCTCATGAGAAGATTGATGGGCTCAGTGGGGAGAGACTTCAGTGAGCTCCAGTACTGCATTTCCTGAGTATCTATACCTTAGACAAGTTGCTTGTGAGGGTTTCCCTTTTCCACAGTGACAGGACAACATTTCTTGCTCTCCCTTTCACTCTGCTTCTTGCTCCTGCCTCCCCCCATATGTCTGCTCTCTGTTTTTCTTTCATCATCCCACCATTACATGAACTTCTACTTTATTTCACCAACCACTTCCATCAGCCCTTGGACCTCTGCCTGCTCCTTCCTCCTTCATCAGGCTCTTCTGCACCCACTGTTCCTCCTAGTGGCTCTTCTCTACTCACCACACTCTCAGGTCCTGACTTTTGCTGCATTCCAGCTCCACTATCCCCTCCTGCTTGGTCCTGCTCCATTGCCCTTCCCATGAACACATGGTGCCATTATCTAAGGAAGGGCCTTGAGCACCCCCTTGGTTTAGCCTTGTGCTTCCTCTTGCTTGGTCACCCCCCTCCCCTACCCAGGTCTGCAAATCACTCCTTCCCATGTCAGCCAGCAAATTGGTTTATCCTCCCCCCATCCCAGCTTTCATTACCTTGCCGAAATGAAGCGATATCTCCTCGGTGGAGGCTTCCCGTTGCTGCAGCCAGTACCCAAATCATGAGAGCTGGCATAATAAATGAAGACAAAGTGCCGGCGGCCCGGGCCATCTCTCCCACTGCGCCACTAGCCGCTGCCAGCTTCATTATTCGCTTAAGTTGCCGGAGAAAATTACTTAACCCTGACCCGTGTATTAGGGCCCTGTATTAATGCTGCGACAGGCATCTCTTACAGCAAAGAACAATTTATTAGAGCCGAAACAGGCTGCTTTTCTCTGTCATTTTTCCAATCTGAGCTTTGAACACACATCATTAAACTTGTCTGACTCTCTCCCCTTCTCCATCATTCCTTTTTTATTTTTTTAAACAGAAAGTGCTGTAGAGAATAGAGATTGTTCTGAACTCGTTGAGTGCCTCAGACTTTGCCCCCTCCTTTCTCCCCTTATGCTCTTTCCTCCAAACGCAGTCCATGGCTCCATCTCTCTCTGTCTAATTCACCCTTACTCTTCTCCCTTTGTAATCACATATCTGTTTCTCAAACTCTTCTTCCTGAAATTCTCTCACATTCTCTGCTTGCTTATCTGTCCCTCTTTGTATGGTTGTCTTTCTTTTACTCCATAACTTTGGCTAATCTTATTTCTTTCTCTGGGCCAAACTGGAAGAAATATGCTGGAAAGTGCATGTTCCCAATGTCAGAATAGGGTCTGTCCCTCTTTGCCCTGCTCTGGGATTTCCTGGGATAGCAGAGATCATCAGAGCATGGAGTTTTCCTATGAACTCATTTTCAGTACTACCACCCTCATTGCCTTCTCTCCAAGGACTCACCTAACCACTGTTGGGGCTTCTATATCACCCAGCAGTCCCCAAGCAATGTGAGCACCAGGAAGGGTTTCAGAGGACTAGCTGTGTGGGAGGCAGGGAGCTTTCTTCTTACTTGCTGAAATATTTCCAAATGCTTTGGTGGCATTCAGTTATACTCTCTTCTTTAAAGCTGACTCTAGTCACTGAATTGACAGTGCACAGCTTTCAGTTGGGATGGATTTAGCTGGAGGCTAACCATGCAATCTCTCCTCTTCTCTATTTTCTGATGGGCTACAGAGGGAGAGAGACAGACAGAGAGACAGAGACGGAGGGATGAGAAGCAGCCATACAAGCTCTTCCTCAGACCTCACTGCTGAAGCCTTGCAAAGATGGTGACAGAATACTGTCTAAGGAAGAAAACAGTCAGTAGCAGATGGTTTTTCAAATACCTGATCTTCTTTGTTTGAGATGCAAGGCCTAGGCTTACCCACTTGAATGAAACCTGGGCAATGTGAGTGCAGAATGATAGCTGAGACTGGGTATCCAAAGCTGGAGGCTACCAGTTTATAGCAATCTCAATGGAGCCTCAGCTGTTTAAGGCTTGGTGAGGGGGCATTTCGGTTCAACTGCCAGGACTGAGTGCTTAGCCCCTGGGTCAGACTGCCTATTGTACTGTTGTAGTTTGTCTCCAGAAACCCTCTGGCCAGAGGTCAGATTAGCTGAGGGGCTGGCATGAAGACTATGTTGGCCTTATTATCAATTTTACCAGTCCAGAGCTACCTCTTAATAAAGAGGAAGATTCTGTATGAATTAGTTGACTGGTGATACTAGAAATTTTAGTCTAAGCCTTCAACATCATTAGAAGAAGACAACATGAGTAACCCAGAATTTCAATGCACAAGCTATATATGACAAATGTTCTTCTCCATTTCCATTTTACCAGTGATTTGCACGAGAAAACAGCAAGAAATGTACACTTTGTTAAAAAAGGCTAAATATACAGACTTTCATAAATGATTCTGGCTTCAAATATTTCTAACTCTGCTTCTGAACCTACTCTTAGCTGTTTGTTAATGATTTGCTCATTGACAACAATTTTCTCATGGGAATAAGTGCATGAAGAGAACTTGCTAAGGACCAAATGGATCTTGGTGACCACCATGCCCTCCAGCTAACTTTCTATGTGACCATATATTCCTGGACATGTCCTCTATTTGTCAGCAATGAAACTTGATGCTAAACAGGAGGCCTTGCCGTATGTGGAGGGTCTGCTTCTCTCTGCTTCTGTCTGGATTGCCCTGAGGAGCTGGAGATTACTAGAACTCAACACATGGTCATGCATAGAAGGGATTAAGCTAAGTAGGGGTAGGAGATCCACCTGGTTTGGGAGTTGGGAGAGATTATTTGTGCTACTGTATGCAGAACTTTATACACTGTGACTGAGCACTTCTGTCTGCCTTCACGGTCTCTTGTATGATCTAGGTGAGAAATATTTCTGGTTTTACATCAATTTATTGTGAGTCTTATGCTGGATTGAGTTTCCTGCAGCGTATAGAGGGGGACAATCTGCCCCTCATCTTGAACCTAGAGGAATGGCTTTTGTCAAAGGAAGAGGACAGTTCAGACCCCATAGTTTTTTTCAATCTGCAGCTGCTCAGTTGGCACTTTGAATTCTCTGTTGCAGATTTTCTCTCCAATATGGACCTCACCAAAGACCCCTTTGTCATCTCAAAACCAGATTTTTGACAGTCTCAAGTACATTATCAGCAATAGACTAACAATCAAAAAAATCATACTAACTAAAGCATTAACTAGTATTAGCTATGGGAATAATAGGTTATGTTACTCTAATTTAGCAGAAACATTATTATCTTCCTGTCCACTCAAAATTTGTCTGGAATACCAAAGTTTTATATTCAAAAATGAATGAAAATTAAAGTGATGGGTTTTTTCATAGAATCGTTCACGTGCAAGGTGGGAGTTCACCTTTTTATCCTAGTCTCATCCCCTAGTGTTTATGTGGGGGCTGGATGAATTTTCAAGGCTGCTTACCTTCACAAAGAGGGAGAAAGTTATTTCTAGCAATGTCAGGAATCAAGGGGATTCTGTAGCTATTTGTCAGGGGAGTGATTGTGAGCTGAAGGACAGCAAATTCATGAAGACATAAACATGGTACATGAGATGGCTTGGGGGCTGGTGGGCTGTACCACAGCAGTGATACCTCTAAAATAGAGGAAATATCTCAGGAGACACAGAAGAGTGGTGCAAAAGCTGGATCACAGTATGGTCTGGGGTAGTTTTCCTCCCCTTGTACACCATTTCTGTGAGTGATTCGGTCAGAGGTCTTAGTTTTTAGCCACCTGTTGAGGGATCAGCTAATGAGAGACTCTAAATAGCCATGCATGACCTCCTCATCTAGCTGGGAGGGAGGCCAATGCTTGTGCATCTTCTTTAGCCATCAGGGAAAGGCATTTAAGACGAGCTGTCAGCTGGGCCTTTAGGAGCTGAACAGTTCCATTGGGCTTTTGTTTAGAGTGTGCAGGCTCTGCCACCACATAAAGCGTCTCTTCAGCCACTAAAACTGCTGCTCTGTGGAACTTCTCCAGTGCGTTTTCCTCAGATGTGAGTACGGGGTCACTGCGGCTGACATGGAGAAGAGGGGTGGAGGAGATGGCAGGGAGGGCGAAAGGGGATGGTTGGTTGGTGCAGCTGCCCTTCTGCTGGGAGTCCCTCCCGAATTCCCTGCCACTCTCCTGCTTAGCCTGATAGCTTCTCCAAGTTCTCTAATCACCTTCTTGCTGTAATGAGCCTCTCATCTCACTGATGGAAATCAGGGTATTTGGTTATGAAAGGGACACTGTTAATAACACGATCTCTCTCTTCCCCACTCCATCCCCCACTCCCCCCATCAGCCCCCCTTCCAGTTCTCCACACAATTCTCTCAATTAACGATAGGCAGAAATTAATTTTTCCCCTGGACTGAAACAATTGCTTGGCGGAGGATTGCCAGCTCGGCTCCAGATAGGGACCTTTCCCAGCAGAGCCCAGAGAAAGGAGGAGAGACCGAGGCGATAAGCAGGGCCCTATCAGCAGCCACAGGACACAGTAATACAAATGTTATCCTTAGAAATGTATTTAAAGAGGATATGTTTATAATTCGAAGGGGATTGTCAGGACTGCTCCCCTCCCCCTCCCCACAGATCCATGCTGCTGCGTTCTTCCTTACCACAAAGTGCTCTCAACCCTCCAAAAGGCTTGGCAATGTCAGCACCCCAGGCTCCGCCAGCCACAGTGTGAGGTAGGAGAAGGGGGTGCCTGGGTGCAGTGCTGGGAATGGCTGTCGAAGGCCACAGCATGCAGCAGGCAAAAGCCAGGAAAGACAGCAAACAGGATCTTCTCGAGGGGCAGGGGCATGCAGCAGTTCTACTTGGGTTTTGAGCAACAAGAGGCAAGGAGTCAACAAATACAAATACACTGTGCTAAAAAAAAGCAGTGGTAGAGGAATGAACAGGTACATGGAGATAAGGTAGTCGAGTCCTATCTCCCTATGTACTTAACCTCTCCCTGCCCTCGAGACCAGCTGCAGGCTGGTCTGGAGGGCAGGGAGAGGTTAAGTACAGCCTGGGCCAGGGATCTAGTTGCTGTTGCACATGACTCAGAAAATGCTGTCCTCTTGGCTGCTTTCTAAAGCTACACATTGATGAATCCCATATGTAAAATAGCTCCATGTTTAAAAAAAGCCATCTGACCCAGCCCAACCTACAGATGCCAGCCAACAAGTGTGCTCCTGGCTGAAACACCCAGCCCAGTTCACACACCCATTGAGCAGAGCACCTTCTCCTTCCCCTCAAATAAGGAATGACAATGCACTCAATAAGCCCTTCTGGCAACCCCTGCCTGCCCACTTCATGCAGACTTGTGGCACGCCCTGCAGCTCTATATAAGACCTGCTGCTCTTCTTTGTACCAGTTGATCTCACTGCAATGAACAGGCAGATTATAGCAAGACTCAAGGTCAACAGGAGAGGAACGAACAAGAGAGGCCATAGAGTACTTTCAGGAAGCGAAACCTGGAATCATTATAACTGCAAAAGACATAATTCCAGCCTCCTCAAGGTTTTACCTGTCCTTGTAGGTGATCCCCACACCTGGCTGTGCTGGGTTGCTTTGTGGCCTATAGATTTTGACACACTGCTTGTTCTTGCTGAGGGCAAGCTAGCACTCAGTTCCTGCCCAACCACATTAACATCCACAGTGCTCCAGCCCTCACCATCATCACTGGTACCACTGCCTGCTCTCTGCTGCCATGGCAAATGTACTTCTTTTCTGAACATCAAAGCATCCTCAGAGGATTTAGTCAGGTCCCTGTGGCTGGCTGGTAGACTGCTATGTGCCCCTCTGGGTGTCTCTGAGGTCACTGTTTTTACACCAGCAATAACAGGTAGACAGGCACTCCAGTAAGAACCCAGATCATTCCAGTCCTACAGAAGTCCTTCATCAACTGGCAAATAAAGCAAAATTATGAAATAAAACATGCTAGATAAGAGATGAGTAGCTTCATGACCAGATTTTCTGTTGCATGATTAAGGGGAATCCTGTAATTTATTTAGTGGTCCTTCTTCCTGCCTTGCTTGCCCTCTGTTTCTCTTTTTATTTAGTTCTTGCTTTCAAGTTACAGCATTAACATCCTTCTTGCTGTCCTTTCAATGGAAGAATCCAAGTAAAGCTGATTTCATTTTATTAATTTCTTTCTGGGGGAACTCTGCATCTGTGACACCTTGTCTCTCGCCTGTCACAGTAATAATCACGTTTGTTTTATGTTGCCTCACACCTATATTTAGTGTACTCTTCACAGCAATCAGGAGTTTGACTTGGTCGTATCAGCAGGAGTGGCACCTTGTCACAAGTCCCAACACTGTCTCCTGCACATGGTAATTGTTCAGACAACTGCTAGCAGTGATGGAGTCCCCATGAATCCTCACTGAGGTAGGATCTGCGTTGCTATTCAGTGCTCAGCACACTATACTGGAAGGAGGGTTCATACACACCAGGTCCCACAAACCTTCTGGCTCCCCTCACTTCAGCTCACTCTGTCTTCACCATGCAGACTTTGTCCATCCAGTGCCACATGTGTGAAGGCAGGCACCAGTCCCAGAAGGTCTAGAGCATCTACTGGGACAGAAAGGGTGGAGGAGGATTTGGTAGACCCTACTGGCCTTCCAGTACTGCGGAGCAGTGTTAGACCAGAGAAGATCTGATTCAGTGAGTCTGAAGAAAAGATACGTTTTAAAATACAGAACCAATTTGTTGCTGTACAGTGTGAAAGCCTCTTTCTTTTGCCGGGTGCAAGCAGACTCTTTTGGCCTCATGTAGAGGTGCTGTGGGAAAACAATAAAACCTAAAATCCAGACCACATTTGATGGGACTAGGCTGACTCACTGCAAGATTAAAATACACCTTTTACAGACAAGCCAGCCCCACTTTCTGTATTACTTCATGTTCATAGCTAGAAAGTTCTTTCAGACATCCCTGTGTAGTGTATGAGGGACACTGGAAATTAAGCGCAGGCCTGTCACAGGATGTTGAAATACAGGTCATCCCTAATCATTGGGATGATCAGGAATCCTTAAAGTCCACATTAAATGGATACCAAAGATGCTGGCAGCAGATTACATAAATGTAGGCCTGAGTTTCACTGTACCCTCAAAGACACTTGGGAACCAGAGCGTATTAGGGAAACACCACCTGATGCTTGTAGACCAGTAACCAGAAATAAACTGACCCTGTCTGTCCAACAAGAGTCCTGATGTTGGGCCAAAAGCAAGAGCTTTGACTGTAGAGAAAAAGTATTTACTGCCATGGTCTGTAAAAGAATGCAGACTGGATATTTACCCTGCAAATGACACCAAAAAAGTGAAAATATCAGATTTCTTTTGGTTTTTTTCTTCTGTCTCTCTCCACTCCTGCCCTGACTCCCTCAGCAGCTTGGTTTCTCCACCCATTCCTAGTGCTGCCAAACAACTGCCTCAGATCGGTACACGGTGATATTGGTGGTGTTGGGGTAACCTCTGTCACAGGAGCATGTGGTGTCTCATTTTTCCAGGCCCATGGTAGTCACTAATTTGGACTGTTACTGGCTTCTTTGGCAACACCCATGGAATGACATGGGAATGTGAAGCTAGGATAGGACCTACTCTGTAGGGGAAGGACACAGAGCTGTCTCTGCAATTGACTGATTTGCTTGAGCTTCTGCATTGAAGTTCCTGGGTTCTCCGCGTGTTATTTGCTCCCTTCCGTCAGCATTTCTCACTATTGCCAAACTGATAATCCTCAATGAGGTTGTGGAGCCACCTATCCTGGTGATAGTAGAATTCTTCCCTTTTTCCATCATATTTGGTAGTACTAAAATATTCTTAATTGATAGTGGCATGCCCAGTTACTCAAAAAGGGCTACCATGAAAGCTATCACTAGATCAGTTGCATGGCCTTTACTAGCAGGGTTTTGTATGAATCCAGTGGTACAAAACTCCAGGAAAAGAAGCTGAGCTCTGTAAATGTGTTTGGATTGTCCTCCCTAGCTATGTTCTTGGGGCTGGTGTTCACTGATTGTTGCCTCACACACCTAGCCAGAGCCTCCACGACAGCCTCCTCCCCCTCCTTGCCATTTTCACCCAGCTTTTGTCACTGGGCTGTCCATGCTGAGCCAACCTGGCATTGGTCACCTCACACAAATGTCCGTGTTGGGGGACTGGCACCTCCAGATGGGAGCAATCCAAGATAGATTGTACCAGATCACAGGGAGAAGTTCCTAGGAGGGTCTTGACATGTGCAGAGCCTCCCCGATGCCATTTCTGTCACTTTCAGGTGCTGTTTAAGCTTGGACTTGGGAAACGGGGCTTTGAAGGCATCTGGGGGAGCGTTCTTCCAAGACAAGTAGACACAACCAGTTAGTCACACTAAGGTGCTGGTGAGTGTTTGGCAAAGATGCACAGAGAAGGTCTCTCGCTCTGGCCAATGTACACCTATTTCTGGTAAGGACTGGATCTCTCAGAGACGGTACATCCCACCACACCCACACAGCCGGACCAAACTGTCAGCCCAAGATTGTCCAGTGGGCAACATGCAACCTGACAGTCAAAGTCTTCAGAAACTCCTTCCGGGTGTTGGGGCGGGAGGGACGCGTGGCAGTACAGCCTTGTCCACCATGCACTTCTCCCTCCCTCTCTCCCTCCCTCCCTTTCAGCCCTGTCCTTTCTCAATACCCAGGAAAGATTAACTCCTCTTCGCACACCAGAGAAAGTTATTATCATTAATGAAGAATTAAAAGAGAGTGATTAATAAAGGGCCCTTATCTGGCCATGAGGAGGAGGCTGGACAATGGAAGGAAGATGGAGAAAATGAAAAACAATAAATATGAAGCGTAAAAGGAGGCGAGCACTGCTCCCACTTGTTAGATCGCAGCTGCATCTCCTGAGGGGGGAAGGCTCCAAATTGCTAATTACTGCCTCTGAAAAGACCTCGCTCTGATATGTTTTCTGCTGAAAGGTTCCCATTAATGAAGCAGCGATGATGCCGTTTCCCTTTGACTTGCCTTCAATTCCCTCCCTGAGCTTCCTCCCAAGCCGGGAACAATGAGGCCCTGGGAGCTCGCGGCTCCCACAGGCCTCTCAGAGACTAGGCCGGGGGCAGCCGAGTGAGGGGAGCCGAGCCGGCTGTGAAATATGGAGGGGGGAGATAAGGCAAAGACAGAGGAAAGAGGCTCACTCCCAGGAGCCCAGGGAAAATTTGCAGTTATTATGAAGGAGATGAGACAGATTAAAAGCCCTTGTGTTCTGTGCTGCCCTTTTATTTAGTGGCTTCATCTCTGAGATGAAAGAAGTTGGAAATGACTTTCTGCGCATTTTGCTGCAAGAAGCTTCACGGCACATTTTTTGACTTTATTCCTCCCTTTGTCTCTTGTCCCCTTTCTGTCTCTCTTTTTCCTTTTAACCCCTGAAAGATTTCGCTGAGAAGTGCCATGGGACTAGGCAGAGCATTTGCTGGGGTAGAGCAATGACCCTACTGCTCTCCCCATCCTACTGGGCTGTATGGCTCCTGCTGGCCACCTGGGAGGGAGCTGGGCCAAGGCACTGCCATGACAATCTGAGAGCATCCAGCCAAGCTTCCTCTCCTGCTTGCCTCAGAAATGTCCCTCACCACTAACACACTCTCTCCTGCCTCCAGGCCCAGCAGCAATTCAGCACAGGTGACCACAGCCTCTGGGCAGGAAAAAAAACCCCATCCTTAAAAAGCCCAGTGATGGATAACAATCCATCTGGGATAGGAGTGCTGAAAATTTCATATCCCTGGAGCATTTAATGAGCAAAACTAGTGCTGAGAAGTTGGGCCAGCTCCCATTCAGGCAACCTACAAAGTGCACAGAGAGTAAACAATTTGCCAGAGATGTGAGATGAAGTTGAATGCAGGCAAGGATTTAAAATTTACTGTTGCTGACTCATGTCAGGGTGAACCTTGTAAGACTGGACAGAAATACCATAAACTGCTCAAAACCAGATTATCCCAACTGCCTCATTACATTTCTTGAATTCCTGTTCCAAATTTTCTGATTTTTCCCCATAGGCATCAGTGCTCCTTTGTGGCACCCTTTTAGTTCTTGGGACTCCTGCAATTGCAAGAGCACTTTCATCCTGTCTCTTACTTTTGCCCTCTCTCACAGAAAACCGACCCTGTGTTCCAGTATGTTGTCTTTACTCAGGCCAAATGCTGACAACATCTGCAGAAATTTGGGTTTGAGTGTTGAATGTGGAAAAAAATAATGGACAGGTGAAGTACAACTTATACCAGTTGCAAAACATTTTGTCGACCTACAGAAATGGCAGAGAACTAGTTGGGAAATGAGGGGAAAATAAGAGAAATTAGAGTGGGCACCTGCTGCCATCTCCCCAGGACATCTGAATACAGGATTTCTTGTACACAATTGTTTGTCTGGTTTGTTATCCTGCCTGGAACGGCAGCCAGTATAGCGTGCTTCAAATGAAGGGGTAAGAAGCTCTGAAGTGGATGTTTACAGAATAACCTTCCCATCAGGGGAGTTTTTCTCTAACCCAGACATTTTGTAGCTGTTCTATATCCTGAAGCATGAAAAAGGATTGCAGCGGTGAAACAGGATTAGATTTTAGGAGGGATTTGCTCTCAGATCTGAGAGTAAAAAGAAAACCCCTGTATTGGAAATAGGAAACTGGCAGGGAAAACAAAATGCTGCTAGCAAGTAAGGTGAGTTACTGCCCCAGAAAGGGTTAAAAAGACAAAAGGACGGAATTTTACAGGCAAATTGGTGCACATAAAGTAACTTTAATCAAGTCAGCTATTGGAAATGGGATAAAAAATATCTACCTAATGACTGCTTTTCTTCTTTTAATATTTCATTTCCAAGGAAATAATAGAGAACTACAAGGAAATGAAAATGTTAACATGACAGCTCAGACTGACATAAAGGACTGGTTAGATAAACAGCATGAAGAAAGCTCAGCAAAGCTAAATGAAGCTTGTCCTATTGGGGTGTAAGAATCAATGGCAAACTCAAGGATTCAGTTATTTTTGAATATCTTGACAAACTAGGGAGGGTGCCAGAGGACTGAGGAAGAGCAAACACAGTGCCAGTCTTGTGCAGTGGGAGCATGGAGGAGGCAGTGATCTTGGCAAATATCACCCTTTCAGAGTAACTTCTGTTCTTGGCAACATGATGGAATAAACAGAAATGAAGGGAAAAAGTAAAAATACAAAGGATACGAGATCTGTGAGCAATTAGCAGCATAGAGAAAAAAATCACATAGAAATACATCTGATTACTTTCTTTTGATTAAATATACAATATTAGTGAATACCTCAAACGTAATATATATATATATATATATATATATATATATATATATATATATGGACTTTGGCAAAACTTTTGATATGCTGCACTGTAAAATATTACTTGAAAAACAAACCAGTATTGGCTTGAATTTGAGTGCAGCTACCTGGGTTAAGAAAACCCCAAACACCCTTCTGAAAAACAACCCCCCAAAACTAAACGACACCAAACCAAACCCAAACAAAAAAACCACCCCCAGCCCCCAGCCAAAACCAAACCAAAAAAACAACTAACAAAAAACCGCAAACCAAACCAAACAAACAAACAAACAAAAAAACCCACCAAAACCCCCCCAGCCAAAAAAAAAAAAAAAAAAAAAAAAAAATCCCCGAAAACAAAACAAAAAAAGATGAAAAAACCCCACTCAAAACCCCCCGAAGAAGCATCATGAAAGCTGAGAAATAAAACGGAATGTTACGCAAAACTGGCCGGTGGCAGGTTCACACCCAGCTTTATTCTGATGGCTGCTGGTGATATGTAAAATGGGATGATAGGAAAAGAGATGCAAGCTTTAAGAAGATGGTAGTAGCACTGTGAGGTTTAATTTAGGATATACACAATCGGCGTGGCAGCATCGAAATGGAGGAGTTGGGGTACCAAGTTTATTTGTTGTATATTAAAATACGATAACCAAGCAACTAAAGGTTACGTCTATGGCAAGGGCTGCCCCGCCAGCAAGTAAGGGATCTGTAATGGCTCCACTGGCGGCACCAGCCACAGCGTAAACAGACAGAGAAGCAAGGAGCACCGCGGCACCGCGCTCCGAGGCGGGCCGGGCGGCGGGGCGGACCGGCGCTAGCGCGGCCAGGCCGTCAGGGCTCGGCGGAGGCGCGGCGGCCCCGCCCGCAGGCGGGGCGGGCGGAGGAAGTGGCCCGGGGAGGCCGGAAGCGGCGCTGACGAGGGGCTGGCGGAGCGGGGCCCTGGCCGGTGAGCGGGGTCGTGGGGAGGCCCGGCGGGAGGCGGCGCGTCCGGGGCGGTGAGGGCAGGTTTTCCCGGTGAAGCTGGGGCGCGTCGGGCAGAAGCAGCGGCGTCTTCTCAGAGGAGAGAGTCGGTGCGGTCGGGTTGCTGAGGACTAAGGGAGGCGGCCTGCGGCAGTGGGTAGTTCACCGGGATGGGGGTGCGGGTGTTTCTGAGCCCGGTGGGGAGAGAAGTCCCACGCCTGCAAGGCACAGGTAGGGAGAGAGGGGTGTTGTGAGGTGGGGGATTTGACCAAGACTTTGGGTTTGGCACACTGACAGCCCTGAGGTATAGGGGTGGTATTTTTCGGCAGTAGGAGTTGGGGCTTGGTCTCCTACACCCTGTTCTAAGGAGCCCAGGGTCCCGCGCGCCTTGTTTTGCTCCTGAAGCGATGCTTGCTTGCAAACTACCTGTTTTAGCATCTCTTTTACTCCCAGCTTTGCTGCTTGTCTACTTTTTGGAAGACTCAATCTGTTTATCAAGCAGGCTAACCATTCTCTGTGGCTTACTGATGCCGGCTAACAAAAATTAGTTCCAGGCTTCCATATCCTTTGAGATGTGTAATTGAGCATGCTACTTCAACACAAAAGATGCAACCTTAAGGCCTTTTCAGACACAGAGCACTTGACCCAGCTGCTGCAGTAGTGAGATCTGTGCCACCATGGCTAGAAGAGGGATTTAACCCTTGCAAAAAGAAGAAGCGAGTGTTAGCCCAGGAAGTGGCAGTTGTCCTGCGTTGGGTCCTCCCAGGTAACTCCAAAGTAAGTGTCTAACTCGGTTAATGTTACAAAGGCTATAGCATATTACAGTCCAGTGATGTGTTGGTAGCAGTATTTATGTCTGGTGTTAATTGTTTATTGTCATTTTTAGTAGGCATTGCCGATGGATGAACTGGTGCATGACTTGGCCTCAGCTTTAGAGCAGACTTCAGAACAAAACAAACTGGATGAGCTATGGGAAGAGATGGCCCTAAGCCCACGGCAGCAGCGGCGTCAGCTTCGCAAGAGACGGGGTCGTAAACGACGCTCAGACTTCACACATCAGGCAGAACATGCCTGCTGCTACAGCGAGGCCTCAGAGTCGAGCTTGGACGAAGCTGTCAAGGATTGCCGTGAGGTGCTGACGGGTAATTTCAGTGACTCTGATGACACAGCAGTGGTCAAACGACACCCCGCTCTTAGTGCCACCCTGAGGAGCAAGCAACACTTGTGGCATGAGTCAGACTCCTTTACAGAGAATGCACCTTGTCGACCTCTCAGGCGTCGACGGAAAGTCAAACGTGTGACATCAGAGGTGGCTGCCAGTCTCCAGCAAAAGCTCAGGGTGTCAGAGTGGAACTACGAGAGGGGCTGCAGGTTCAAGTCAGCCAAGAAACAGCGTCTTTCACGCTGGAAAGAGAATGCCCCTTGGACATCTTCCAGTCATGGCCTTTGCGAGTCAGGAGAGAACAGGCCCTTCCTCAGCAAAGGGGGAAGGAAGGAGCGGATGGAGTGTGAAGCTGATGATCAGAAACAGGGCTCAGATGAAAACATGTCGGAATGGTGAGATCTCGGTTTCTTCCCTGTGCTAGTCAGATGGCCGCCTTGCTTGCAGCTGCTTGTGAATGCTGTGCCTTGCTTTTTGAAGTTGTTAAAATTATTCAGTGCTGCTCTCTTTTTGAAGATGAGAAATAGCTGCTTCTAAAGTGTAGATTTTTTCCAAGTCTTTCCTGTCAGTACCGTATGATGACCCAGAACGCTTCCTTGAAAAGTTGGCAAGCTGGTAGGTTTCTGGCTCCTGTTACACAAGGAGTCCTCTGAAATGTCTGTGGCCTTGCAGCTACCACGTGGCATGCTTATGGCCTATGGTTTGGAGAGTAAACCCGCAGCTGGCACTTGTGTTGTGTGAGTGATATGAACTGATCTCAGTTTTTTGTTTTCAGCATTTACTATAAGTAGTAGTAGATAGCGGATCAGGTCTCCTATCATTACTGCTAGCCCTCTGTGCAGGTACTTTGTGAACTTCAGTCTGACCTTGCTTGCAGTTATACATCTCTGCTCTTGATGTGATCCTGAAAGCCTAGCTATGGGGGGAATGTGGTGAGATGATGAAGAGGTTGAGGGGAAGTTATGTTACTTACAGTATAAGCCTGCACAAACAGTGGAGTCTGATGTTTTGGTGTCCAGTTTTGGAGAACTTTGATGAATTTGTGGCAGAATTGCATAAAAGGGATTAAAATGAGGCATTTAAATGTCATCCTCTGAATCTGTGTTGCCCTTGGGAATTTTTTCCCCAAGTGTGACTTATTCTCTCTGTGGAAGGTCTGGGGTCATAAAACTGCTTCTGTCCAAAGAGATTTTTCAGATTAGAAAAGAGGCAACTGCTAAGAATCAAATGGAGGAGATTTCTTAATGAATGGCATACAGAAAGCAAATGTGATTGCTTATTTTCTAATTATCATTGTGTAAGAACAGCAGACATTGAGGAGAGGCATTTAAAACAAACAAACAAAATGTATTCTTTTCCATGGAACATGAGGTTTGGAACTCTACTGCAGGACATTTTAGAGGTCAAAATTTAAATACTTTCAAAAGGGAGCTGTGGAGCATAGATATATCAAGGGCTGTTAAACATTACAGACCAGATGAAAGATCCCACTCAGGGAAGTCCTTAAATTGCTGACTTCTAAAAGCTAGAGGAATATACAGAAGAGTCTGCATTTGTCGTGTTCTCATGTTCTTTTCTCAAGCATTCACTGTAGTAGTCACTATCAGAGGACAGTTGATTTGGAAAGTCTAGCTCTTTGATACAGTATGATTGTTCATATGTTGAGTTTCATTTAAGTGTTGTGACAGTCTAGCTCCTGCAGTTTGTCAGAGTGGACAGGTGGCACTTCACTATTACGGCTTTGTGGATGATAGCTGGAAGTGCAAAATTCTCAGTGGTGTTTCTTTGGACTCTGTGAAAAGCTTAGGTTATAGTAAGTTCTCACTGTCCTGGGTCCATGGAACCACTGGCATTTTTACTGTGTCAGTTGTGATTTGTAGCATGCAACTGTTACAGTGTGGTCAATTTTTTCTTTTAAGAGTGGCTGTTGTTGATAAAAGGTGGGTGGGAAGTGGGGCTTTACAAGAAACTTGTGTATGGAAACTTTTTGTTACTAGTTGTTAAAGCAGTTTTGTCTTCTCAGAGCTGTTTGCTAATAGTCCGGGAAAAGAAGTGTGCTAAGTAGCTCCTGAATGTTGCATGTCAGTGGTGATGGACTGAGAGATACCCTTACTAGATGTGGCAGTGATGGACAGTGTTCCTTGAATTGTTTTTTTTAACACCAGTCAGAGTCTGTTCCATCAAGTCCAACTTGAACTTAAACCACCAGGCTTTCATCCAGCCTTTGTTTGTGCCAGCCTTGGAAAGAGTAAAATAAAGAGCTGTGTCCAGACTGTTACCTCAGGACCATGCTGGGAGATGGCTTTGTTCTGTCTCAGTTGTCCCTTGCTCTCAGACTAATTATTGTGCAAGTATATGCATCAAATGACACTTACCATCTGCTGCCAAGTCCTTGGGATTCTCTCTGGAAAGCTAGCACTTGGAATATTTGACCTCTCCAACACCACATGTGTGATCTGTGCTATGACTCATTAGGGAGGGCCTCCGTTGGAGGGAGGAATACATACAGCCCTCTTCACTGTGGAGTATTCCTCGCAGCAGTGGAGGATCATGCTTTGGTCTCCGCTGCTCTAAATATAGCACTTTGCTGCTAGCAGCACAGTGAAATTGTGTTTGCCTCACTCCCACTGTGTTCTAGCTGTATTTTCTGGTACAGTAAGAGAAGTACTTTGCACAGATGTATGACAAGGGCATATCCTGAGAAAGGGAGAAGAAAATTGTGTATCAAGGAGAGCAAATGGTGTGGAGAGCTGATGGGAAGAAAGGTGACTGATGCTGCTTGTGGGACTTGGAAGCAATCTGTGGTGATCTGGTGATTTACAAAACTTTCGTACTGAACTGGTTCCACTACTGTTCACTCCTCTAGCAGTAGGGAATGTCACAAAACGAAATGGGTATTCAAGCAAACTAAATTGTATATTCAGAATGGATTTTTTTTAAACCGTCTTTTTCCTTCCCTCCACTGACACTTGCTTTGGTTTGTTATGCAGGAATGAATCTGTAAATGCCAAAATATCCAGTATTTTCTCTACTTTCTAGAAGGCTTCTTGTCCTAAGTCAGGTCAAAACCTACTGTATTCAGTTGATAAACTCCCATTCACTGAGAAAATCTTGGATATGGATTCTTAATGAGGAGATAGGTTTTTTTTAATAGTTTGTTTGTGCAACTATGCCCAGTTTTTTCCTGGAGGAAGATGAGCTGCAGTATTGTGATTCAAAGTGTGCATGAAATGAAATCTTTGAAATTGTTTGTCAAACATGGCAAAAGGTGAACATAAATTGAGAGAAGGATGGATGTGCAGCAACATGAATGATGATGGTTCTTAAATGGGTAATTATGTGACCCAGTGCCTGATCTATAAATAATTGTGGAAACAACAGAGGAAACACGTGGTTTTAGTTTAAGCAGTCATTTGTGTATTTGTACAAGGGTGACAATTAACTGCTAAGACTGTTAGAAGTAACATGCCTTTCTGTCCCTAAATGTTTTGAGATTCCCTGCAGCCATAATAAAACAAAGGCAAATTATATATTGAGTGTTGAAGTTCTTTCTCTTGTTGGTCTGAGCTGAGTACTTCCAGAATGGTCTGGGTTTGGTTTGTGGGCAGAACAAACCATAGTACAAGAGCTGTCTAAAATATCACTTAGAGTGGTGTGTTTACTTGTGAAAGATACGCAGTTGGTCTCACCTGTTTTCAAGTACCAAAACTCATAATGTGACTTTTTCAAACCTGGAATTCTACTGACCCTCCAATGCCATGAGATTTCACTGGCTTAATGGTGATGTGTTTGTTGTGGTTTAACCCAGATAGGCGGCTCAGCTCCACACAGCTGCCTGCTCACTCCCACACAGGGATGAGGGAGGAAAATGGAGGAATAAAAGTAAGAAAGCTCTAAGCTTGAGGTAAAGTTGGTTTAGTAGGTAAAGCAAAAGCTATGTGTGCAAGCAAAGCAAAATAAAAATTCAGTACTTCCTATCAGCAGGCAGATGTTCAGCCATCTCCAGGAATGCAGCATTCCATCATTTGTAACATTATTTGGGAGGACAAACACCACAACTCCAAATGTCCCTGGCTTCGTGCTTCTTTTTCCCAGCTTTTATTGATAAGCATGGCATTATATGATGAAGGATATCGCTGGGGTCAGTCAGGGTCAGCTGTCCAGCTGTGTACCCTCCCAGCTTCTTGTGCACCCCCAGCCTGCTCACTGGCAGCCTTGGCACTGTGTAAGTGCTGCTCAGCAACAACTAAAACATCCCTGTGTTATCAACACTGATCACAAATCCGAAACATAGAACCATACTACTGTGAGAAAAATACTGCTACTGTGAGAAAAATTTAACTCTATGCAAGCCAAAACCAGTACAATATTCTGGCCTGAGAATGTGACCATCGCTCATCCTGAGTGTGCAGTTAAGTTACTTCACCCTTTGGAAGGGAGCTGCTTCAATGACAGCCTGCCGTTGCATTCATGAGTCTGCCTAAGCTGATGAATTGGAGGCCAGTCTCTCCATAAAAAAAAAAAAAAATCCCCTCTCTTGGAAGGCAAATGACAAAGACAGAGTGTTCAGCTTCCCCTCCTTCTCCAGCCCAGCCTGACCTTCTGCAGCCCCTCGGTGCCTCTTGTTTTCTTATTTTTATAGAAAATCAATATCTCTCCTGACACAAACAATAGCTCAGGCAAAAGAATAAATGGGGGAAACCTGAGATCTCTGTCCATCACCTCTCACTTTAACTCCCCCAAACTATTTAATTATAAGCATGCTTTGCTCCAGGTGTTTGCGACAGTGAAATTGCTAAATGAGGACCATTTTAACCAAAGATTGGGTGATCAATAACACTCTATAGCAGTAGCTTGTCGGATCAATAGCATTCATTATTTCATGGTTAAGGTAAGTAGCCGCCTTTGCAAGTGGAGGTCATTAATCAGTGCTTACTGGACCTGCAGAAAGGCCTGCATAGGAGTCTAGTTTGTGTTCAGCCCTGCAGTGTAAAAGGGGTGGTGAAGAGGGTGAGATCCCTGAAAGTTTGTTCTGGTAGAGCACTGGAGTGATGCATATCTATAAGGAACTAAAGAGCATCTCAACAGCCTGCTTAAAGTACTATTTATATGACCTGGAATCTTGTCAATGCTTTTTTCTTTCTTGGGCACCTTTCCTCTGAGGATGCTAAAACCCTTATGAAGCAGTTACTCGGTCCTTGCATCTGCAGCTTGTGAGGATTGTTTATCCACGCTATCAAAAGGGAAAGCAGGCACACTAAGAGATCGGCCCAGGGTCAAATAGTGAGTTGTTAGGAGAGTTTGGGATGAAAGGATTAATTCATGGTTCTCAGTCCTTGGCCTTAATTGCTGTGGTGTATATGTGGGAGGGTGAATGCATGGCCAAGCTTTATAACGGATTAATTTGGAATTTGATATTAACTTACATGCTGAAATGTGAGAATGATGTACAGTTTGTTCATCCGTTATACAGTGATGAAGATGCAGAGTTTTAGATATCCAGCATGATAAGTTGATGCTGTACTTTAGAGTGCATTTTCTAAGAGCAGTAATGTACTCACAAAATAGGGTTTTATTCTGTGCCTGCAGTTCTTTGGAGTGACATACTTTGTGGTCCCTCATCATTCAGCCTTTTAAATCAAGGTGTTTCCAGTTGATACTGGTCTCTAGTATGATCCAATTTCCTTGGAAAAGAGGCATCCAGAGATACTTTCAAACAGCATTCCCTGACTGGAGCCTGATTCTAGTGCTGACTTACACCTGATGTTCGCATCTAGGTCTTAGTGCTCAGGGAGTAGACAGTAAGTGGTTTCTGCTTGTCCTAGTAATCTCTCAGCTAAATCGGAGGAAGTATTGCCTGAAGTGTCCAAGGGATGATTTCGTGTCAGCATTAAAGCCTTCAGATGCTTGGGACTGACATGAGCATGTACTCCTACAAGTATTCATCCAGTTTTGCAGTCAATTAATGGCTTTCTACACATTAATTTCTAGCTTTATTCTTTTGTTCAAGAATTAAATCTCTTAACTGCTTCAGCAAATGCAAAACATGCTATAACAAGGTTGCATTCAGCAGCAGCAAGTTATGCTGTGCTAAGGTATTTAGCTGGAGCCTTGTAAATGTCGCAGCTGCTCTTTACTCCATATAAAATAGAAGTTGCTGGGGGGGGGCTGTGTGTGTGACAGTGTAACATTTTTGAGGGAAAGGAATCTGAAGTAGAAAACTTCAGAGGGTTTTCAGTAGCTGTTAAGTGACCCAAGGACAGAGTTTTTAACTGCTCTTAATTTCCTGGTTAGTATTCCAGATGATGTCAGAGTTAGGTTATTAATTCTAGTACCGGAGGCAAATGCCATTTTATTAATTACTTCTTGATAACTTAGAACTAAACTAGATACAGGATTCTACTCTTTTTCAAGTAATGCAGCATTGGTAGGTTTTAGTAGAAAGCAGTTATGTTCTGTTCCAGAGCCAGTCATATATCTGAAATGCAATTTTTGTGAGACATGTAAAGCACTTTGGTCTTGGAGAAGCTAGTAAACTGTAGTAGAGTGGTTTTTGTTTTGTGCCCGTTGCAATTGTAGCCATGTTTTTTTTCTCTGTTTTTGTTCCAGTGAAACCAGCAGTGTATGCAGCAGCAGTGATACTGGCCTGTTCACCAATGATGAAGGCCGTCAAGGTAACAAGGGTCCTGTGATTTTCCTCATGTGCTGCTGGGGAGTTTCTTACTTTCTTTACAAATGCAAAGAAGATCTGCACTTCTTTGACATGCAAGAGCACAGAGAGGGAAGTGTGTGAGAAAAACCAGTGGCAGGGAGTGGCTAGAAGTTAAGAAATGAGATGAGGGCTACAAATGTATGATTTTCATAACACTACACTTTTCCTGCTGAAATACTTTGTGTATCAGATCCATAATATTTGCAATATAAGAAGCTATTACTGTGGAAAGGCACAGACATACAAGAGGAATTTGAGAGCTCTTCATAAGGAAAAAGCACAGCTTATGATTTGTTTCTAGAGGTGTTTTAGGTGTTGCCTACATACCATTAGTGCCTGAATCTGCTACTTGTTTTCTCTATGGGCAGGAAGAGAAGATGGGGAAAAAAGTTACTTAATACTGAAAAGTCACCTAATAGGCTGTGCTAGGAAGATGATGGTAATACATGATGGGTTTTATGTCTTTAAATATGTGTTCCTCCCTTGCTCGTATGTGCATTAATTGATCATGGTATTTTCAATGTCTGTTGAAGAAGTGGTTTCTTAGGAGTTTTGAGTGTGAAGTGCAATCTGGTTTTATTTATCAACCAACAGAACAGTGTCCAGTTGATGGGGGATACGGCAGAAGTAAGTGTGAAATGGGTTCTAGGAGGCACATAGGCACTGAGGACTATTATATTTGGAGCATGTGGAATGTGACCCTGGAGACCTGCAATTCTGTGCACTCTGATTCTGTCACATTTCACAAGCTAAGATTTGGATGAGATCTCTTCTGGGAATATGAGTGCTAAAGGAAGTAGCATCAGTAGCTCAATAATATATGCTGCTTCCACCAGCTTGTTACTGGCCCAGGTACCTGTGTGAGGCAACACGATGATAGCAAACATGCCTATGTGTTTTCTGATCATATTTTAGGCTGTAGGACCAATCTGTTGTGATCTTAGGTGAGTATAATACTTTCCTTAAGAGTAGGGATTTCAAATATCAGCTTTGACCTTTGCTGAAAAATAACTGTTTCCAGACTCCAATTCTTCAAAAGCAACAGAAAAGTAGAATCTTTTGCCCTCTCTTTTTACTGATGACTGTTCACAGGGAGCTGAAATTAGCGAGCACTTGTATATCAGATGATGAAGCAGAGTGGTGACTGAAGTGTTTTACTTCATCACCTGACACAAGATTGATGGAGACTGTGTAGTGTATATATATATATACTTGTCTGTATGCTTGCCCTATATACTTGCCCTGATTTTATACCCTGTTTTAGACATTAATTTTTGGCTGCAACTAGAAGTAGGATGCTCAATATACAGGAACATGTAGAAATATTACTTAGATAAATTAATGAAGTCCAATTACAGCCTTCCCTGTCTAGGTACTAGAAAAGGTTTGACATCCTCGTTGTCAGGTCTCTCCCTGTTCAGTTTATACTGTGATAGCTTTCTGGCCAAGATGTTTTAGCTTACAGTTATGTTAAAAGGGTTAAAAATATTGTTGCACTTTCAGACTAAATAAAAAATATCTCCTTTTCCCTTTTTTCTATCTTGACAATTCCTAGTCATAAAGTAAATAAAAAAACAACTCTCTGTGTCAGTGAGACAGAGAGAGCACAATTTTTTTTTTGTCACAGATCATCACCTTAGAAATAGTTTTCCAGCACAATTCCAAGCTGAATAATGGGAAATTTAAGATGGCAGCATTCTTAAATAAATCTAGTTTTTTCCCCTTCTTCTTTTGAGATTACATCATGTAATATTTTTGCTGTTGCTAATTAAATAAATCATCTTTGCAATTGCACATACCAGCACACTTCTGTGAGCAGAGAATGATCCTAGTTCATAATTTGATTGTAAGGTGGGGTTTATTTGGTTTTATATTTGTTACATGCATTGGGATCTCTCACAGTGAAAATTAATGGAGTGTTAGCATATGATGCTGATTGTTAAAGTTTGTCTTGTGAAAATAGTGATTTGAGGTATGACAGGGCACTATGCTCATAGACCCAAATTTCTAGGAATAATTTTGCACAAATTATGGTCTCTTAGAAGAACTATCAAACATTACTTACTTTTATTTTACTATGAAGTGGAGATGGGATGTTTATATTTTAAGATGTAACTGTTAGGTTAACTTGATACATGACAGAAAAAACAATGTCAGAGCTTTGGGATAAAGTGTTCTGGCTGTCCTACCTGTTGCTGATTGGAGCTGGTTTTATGTGTTGCTCCTTCAGTTATGTGCAAGATTGCAGCATTCTCACTAGATGAGTTTTTTGCTTTCTTGTACCTTTTTTTTTCTTTTTTTTTCCCAGCAAGGTGTGTGGGTAGGCATCATGGACTTTGGACAGGAATAATGTAACTCAGTGAGGAAAGGAGAGTAAGTGGGGATGCTTGAGTTAAGGCTTAATGGTAGGCAAATGAGAGTTTTCCCTAGGGTAGGTGTGTTACTTTTTTAAGGCAAGATGAAGAACCTTGCAATTACATGGGACTGTTTGTGAGTTGGGCCACTGAAACGCTATGTGTGTCAGGTTCCTTGCCCTCCTCCTGCTTTTTTTTCATATGCTGCTCATGTGCTACTGCTCTCAGGGAATTTCTGGCCAGACAGATTTACTATGAACAGTGTCTGATGCAGTTCAGTTTTAGACTGTAACTGCATTAACTGCAGTGACCCAGCTCCATGGAGACTTTGGTCATGACTTCTGTTGCTGCTGCTTTAGTTTTGCAGAGCATTTGTAGTTCTGAGAGATTCTAAGAAATTTTGATTGAGAGCAACTCACAGCATGGTCACCCAGAGTGACCGTTTCTCATAGTTATGTGTTTTTGTCTTGGCTGCTGTCTTAGGAGACTAGGGGTCTTTCTCATCAGTATGTTTCTTTTGCTTACTCTGTGAGCCTGGTCTTCCCCTCTTGTGAAGTCTCTCCTGTGACAGCCTATAACATGTGCCAAATGGTTGGCCTCTACTGGTGTCACAGTAATTACTTCGGAGAAAGAGTTCTGCATAAGACATCACACAACACTGAACTAAGGTTGATGAGATGCAGTAGCAACAGAGTGCTAAACCTGCCCTAGGCAGGTCTATAAAGAGGCTTTGTTCTACAGGGAAATTCTGTAGACTGATGAGTTGGATAGTTTAAAGCATTTAGTGAGGCCCCATAGTTACAGAGGATCATTGAAACAGAATACAAATATACGGCTCTTCAAGAAGGAATTCCTAATGAGACTTCAGCTGTTTCACATTCAGATATGCCTACTTGTATTTTGAGGGACTGTCAGAGGAGACAGTGATGTTATTTGTGGCTAATTCCATCCTGTTTCTTTAGGAGATGATGAGCAAAGTGATTGGTTTTATGAAGGAGAATGTGTTCCAGGATTCACTGTCCCCAACCTTCTTCCCAAGTGGGGAGCTGATCACCGATCTGAAGTGGAGAGGATTGACTCAGGCCTGGACAAGCTCTCTGTTTCCACCTTCCTTTTGCCCTCACGGCCGGCTCAGAGAGGTGAGGTCCATATGTGTTTGAGAACTTTTGATGTGATGGCAAGGGTAGATTCTGTTTGTAGGTGTTGCATTTAAACTGGTATTGGTGATCTGTTTTGGTTTTTTTTTTAAGATCCAGTTAAGAAAAAGCTGCACTATTGGAGAGTTTACTGAAATAGTCATACCAGCTGCCTGCTGGCAGTCTTCCTTTTTCTAAAACTAAGGATTTTATTTGATTTGTGAAAAAACTGGCATATCTACATCTTCGAGACTGAAAAACAAAGAGACAGAGGATCTGATTTGATTACTGAACTAAGGGGTTTTCCTGGTGGTTTTTTTAGGAAGAATCTTCTGTGTTCATTGCTCAGTTTTTCTGCATTTGGTTTTCAGGATTTCATGCTCGCCTGAATCGCCTTCCAGGAGCTGCTGCCCGTTGTCTCCGTAAAGGTCGGAGGAGGCTGGTTGGCAAGGTATGCCCTTTTGGAAGATGGTAATTTTGTATCTGAGATTCTGATCAGTCCTGAAGTACTATTCTAAGATACCATGTAAATTGTTTTCTGTGGAAAGTGGTCCTGTATATTTTTTGTTTCATGTATTGTTTGATTTGTTTAACTGCTTTGACTGTCAGAAGATGATTGAGAGACGAAGTGGATTTTAAGGCATGTTTGGAGTGGCAAAGACAGCTGATCCGCGCTAAAAGCAGTATGAAAGGAGGCCTGAAGAAGAATGACAGGGAGCATAAATATCAAGAAGATTTAGACAGAATGTAGGGGAAAATGATGATGGCATGAGACTTGTGCATGCTCATCTGAGGCTACAAGGGCAGAGAGGTGGCTCAAAGGTGAAGGAAGGCCAAATTTTATATAAGGAAGAAGACTGATATGAATGGCAGCAAAGGAAGGTGGTTTTAGCAGTTGCATTTTTAGTAGGAAGACAGGAGAATAAAAAGGTATATGCAGTAAATGCAGACGAAGCTGACAAAAACCATGGACTAGTTTTATTACATGTAGGGCAAACACCAAACAAAATATCAGTCCTTTTTCTAAAAGAACAAACAATACTTTGCAGATGTCTGTCTAAAAGTGAGGGATACACCTGGTTGGGTCTGCATCATGGAGTGATGAGTGCTGCTGTTTGTTGTAAAAGATGATTCTGAGAAGGAAGGTGGCTGTGCTTGGCTTTTTTTTTGTTGTGATGTGCCCTGTGCTTTTGAAAACATTGGCATAAGTTCTGAGCTGGCTGGCTGTAGTCTGCTAACGAGGTGTCTTAGAGGGGCCTGGAGTCCAGAGGAGTGCGACAGCTGCCTTCTGTTCAGTCATACTTGAAAGATCTTTGTTTGCCCCTTCTTTCTTCCACTCACCTTGCTTAATTGTAACCGGCATTCAAAATATGAATCCTCAGCTGGCAAGAAACTGACTTTAGGAAGGGTTCCTCAGGCCACCTGCAAGTGACTGGGCCTGGCGGCACACCTCTAATGATCCAAATGAGAAGGATAATATTTACTTGTTTAATTCATCTTCATCACCTTAAAGGGATCTTTGTCATTTGCAGCGGAGGTCACTGCTCCCCCTTCCCCATCTCTCTCGAAATTGTAATCATAAATAATGAGTTTCATTCAGAGCTCCCCGCTAGCGAGCTGCTAATTACCAAAAGTACGGCTTGTAATTTACACAGTAATAAACCGTAAATTTAAACATTATGGCACTTTAAGTTAATAATTTTTCTGCTGTAACAAATAGCCCATCTTTCACCCCTGCTGCTACAACTGCCCCCAAACTTTGAGTGTTTTGCGCCCATATACCTGGCACAAAAGAACCTTACCTGTGAAAGACTTTTGCCCTCATCTTCAGCCCCTTGCTGAAAAGTATACTTCTTTCTTGGAGGCAGTTGCTATGCAGATGTGAACAACTGGTGCTTCAGGCTATGTGTGTGCGTGTATGCCAGCATCGAGCACATACACAGGGCGGCGTCTTGCAGGAAGTAACCTGCTCCCAGAGCAAGTCCTTAAGTCCTTTCTCCTAGGACCTACCTTTTCTTGAGTTGCTAGAGGTTCTGCTGCTGAATTGCTGCTTTCAGAAAGGACAAAAGCATCATGCTTTCACTCCTTATTTTATTCATTGGTGGTTGGTGAATCCCCACTGTTATTGGAACAGTGTAGTGTCCTATCTTAGCTGGTTTCTGGCCGACTGACCCCAGTAACGTGGAAAGAAGCACTTCGTAGCCATTTCCTGGGCTCTCACGCATCCTTGTGCTGCATACTTTGTACTAGTCCAGTCCCTGGCGTATTCCTCTGTAAGCAATTATCATAACTAAAAATAAACAGCAAACCTCATAAATAAAATTGAATTATTTTCTGCCATTCTTATTAGTTAAATCATCTCAGGTGAAGTTCTAAAAGGAAGGAGTGAAAATGTTTAGCTGAGAGTGAGCTGGTAAGGAAAGGATGTGACCCAGGGGAGTAAGATTTGTTCTTACTGGCAGCAACAAGCTATTCTCTGCTCACTGTGTGAGAGTTTGCAACCTTTTACCTGTCTTTGTGTTTCAGGAGACCTCCATGAGCACTCTGGGCACCGAGAGGCTAGGTCATATTGTTAGTGATCCGCGCCAGAAAGAGTAAGGCCCTTAACAACTGTTGTATAGAACTCTGGGAGGGGAGGAAGAACTATAGGGTCCTCTTCCATTCTGGGGCTGAAGGACACGAAGAGCTGGGTGGACACTTAAGCATAACCTGTGGAATGGGATACAGGATTCTACTGATGGCTTCTCTGTTTTCTTACTCAAAATTGCTGACTTCCCCTTTGTTTTATATGTATGTTTATATAAGGCTGCCTCAGTGTGTGGACACTACTCATATGACCCTTTTTTTTTTGCAGTCAGCTTTTTCTTTCCTCCTCCCTTATTATGTGCCATTGCAGTAACTGCAGATCTTTTGGACATTAAGAGAGGACTGAGCCCCATACGTTCATTTTTAAAAATGCTGCTTTGTGGACCCACACTATGGGTGCATACCTAGACCGCAGAAATGATGCTGACAAGGCAGCTGTGAAATTACTTTTTCTTTCCTTGATGTTCTGTCTCTTTCCCCAGTTAGTGTATTTAAATTGTAGTCAGCACTGGAAATAGTCATGGTGCCTATCCTTTGGCATCTCCCTAATGCTGTTCTGGGGAATGGGTAGGTAAGGATCGCACATCTTGACTGTAGCGCAGTGGGACCAGCCTTCACCAGCTGCTGATACCTTATTTTCTTCTTTGGATCTGAAATTTGTTGTTTTTAATATGACTCCTGATGATGTTTAATCTTTTTCCTTCTCCCTCTATCTTTGTTCTTCCCTTCCCCTTATCTTCTTACCCCCAACCCTCCTTTTTTTCCCCCCATGTTCCTTCCTTGGCATTGCTCCCACCTGTCCTTTCGACTCTGCCTCCTTCCAGTTTTTGGTTACCATCCATGGGGAAGAGAGATCGCAACCAGGTAAGGTGACTCTGCTCTTCCTTTTTTATTTTCTTGGTTTCCTTCTCTCTAGAAAGAGCCCAATGCTGGCTTCTGATTTCCCACACACTGTGGCCTGTGCACATGAGGTAAGGCAGTCCTGTCCCTTCTCATTTTGTTACCTGATGTCTTCTGGGCTTTGAACACAACCCATTTCTCAGGCATTGTATTGTCTATTTAAACTGAATATCTCAGGAAATCCTTTTATTTATCTCCCTATTTCAGGTTAGTGTAGGCCTTCTTTTCTGACAGTGAATGTGAGGGAAAATACCTCTTGACAGGAGGAGCTTTGGCCTCTCAAAATTCCATAAGAATTGGAACATTTTTCTCTTTTTAAATGCTTTGTTTTGCCTTGTTTGGCTCAGGCTTCTACCTGATAGTCACATCCACAGAGAAGGGAAAAACTGGTGAGCTTAAATGCTGTAGTTAAATAGCAGCTGTAACAGGAAAATGTAAGAGGTGATAAGCAGGAGAAATAGGCATTCTTGTAACTGAAATTCTTGCCTGTGCACTTTTATATTCTCCAGTAAGTCTTTCTTAGCTTCAGTGTTAGAGGTTTTTTTTACTTAAGATATAAAAGCTCAGGTTCTTAGTAGCAAAGAGCAAAAAACAACAATCTTCCATTTGAGCAGTCATGTTGTAACAGTGTTCCTGGCCATACACACTCCTTTATATTCCTATGTGAGTTGTTTTATGGTTGGTGAGCAGTAGGACTGAAATTTGTTTTACCTTTCAGGTGACTAAAAATATGTGTATGGCAAGAATTAATTTTCAAGCCTTTGTGCAATTGTGTATTTTCCATTAACGAGAACATTTTAAGATTGCTTTTATATTGCTAAAGATAAGAGTAACTACATAAGCTTTAAAATGACCAAAAGTAAGTAACTTTTGTTTTTCTTAAATGGGCTTGAATCAGCCATTCTAGTAACAGAGGGTTCCTGGTGATTCTCCCTACTGTGCAGTTGCAGTGTTACTTCACTGACAGTAAATGAGCGGTCTCACTTAAGGAGGAGCTCCCTGATAGCAGCAGCTTTGTGGTGCATCTTCTTTCTCAGAAAGATGGAGGGTAAAGGGCTAGTACCGAGTTCTGAAGTTGCAGATAGCTTGTATGATGAGTCATGCTACAGGTGTGGATTGTTCCTTTGTCCTTATTTAAAAATGCATCAGTAGTCCTAGTAATACAAGAAAAGTGTTCTGGAGGTTGGTGTAGCACTCTGCAAAGCATAGAGAAATTCATTTCCTGCTTGAGGTGTGAATTATAAATAAAGACAAAATGCCAAATGGAAGTATAAAGGAGGTGCCCCAGACAGACTACCAGTCTAAAGCTTCTACTTATATATTGAGCAAAGTTTGTTCCATGCATTGATTGACCAGATTATTCCATTTCTGTCCTGACCATTAAAAATCCCGACCACTGCATTTTCTACAGCAAGCCGTCTTGTGGAGGTTTGATGCCCTCAGGATTTGTCTAGTGTATGTCTAACAGAGGATCTTACATTAGCCTGACCATGCATTGTTTCAAAAATTTGTTTTAAGCAGTTTGCAAAGACAGTTTGTGAGGTTGGTTGGGAGTGGAAGGAGCAACTCACTTGCCGTGGAATGAATTGGGAGCTCATTGTGAACTTAACCTGGGGGATCTGAATCTTCTAGAGGGCTGTTTCAGTGATATACACAACCCTTGGGAATATGGGAGCTGCTCTGTGGAAAGTTCTGTGCTTGCACAATTCATAACAGTGACTTTTTTCTCTACAAAGTGAGAGTCTGTCCTCATCTAGTCTCAACCCTTGAGGTGCCAGGAAGGTCTCCTTATACTGTGTGAACAGCTAAAAAATAGATCTGAGGAGCTTTATCTGGACATTATTTCTTTTAATGCTTTGCTTAAATAAAATCTCTTGACTTTCCAGTTCAATCCATTATCTCCTCTGTACTCTCTGGATGTGCTTGCTGATGCTTCCCACCGAAGATGCTCACCAGCACACTGCACTGCCAGGTAACTCCCTTGCTTTGCTCTGTTGGGGTTGTCTCACTTCCCTCTCCTGGATATCTTCAGTAGTACTGTGCGATCTGAACAGTACTCATGGACCTGTAGGTTAACACGCTGTTCTCTGGGAAGCCCGTGTTCAAACTTAGCATAAAACGCAGCAACACAGTTTATTTGAGAGTGACAATAAACTGAGGACTTACAGTATATGAAACAGTGTATGACAGGCAGAGCTGTTCCTTTAGAAATAACTGCAGTCTGTTCTGAAATGTGCAATGAGTTGCTGCAAGTCTGTTTTATGGGTCCAAATGGACATAGTATCATTGCCCACTATAAAAATTGGAACAAGATGAGAGGGAAAGTGCTGACAAACTCATGTGGGTGACATGTTGAAGCATTTTGGTATCCTAGGTGTCTAAAATAGACCCTTTGAGCAGATTAAGAACTCACCTGAGGTGACCTGCAATGGCTTGATATCCCTCTATAGCAATAGGTGAAATTTAGATCTGGTCTGGCCAGATGTTGGGTATATTTGAGTCTGCATAGTTTGGGTTAATATACTATTCAGGCACCTTCTGCTGACTAATCCTAAATTAAATTCAAGTGTTGGCTTTAGAGGTGACTCCTGTTTCTGTGCTGCAGGTGACTATCTAAAGGTAAGGTGCCCTTGAGCTCTTTCCTTGTGCAAGTAGACAAAGCCTTGCTTTGGACACAGTTCTGCTTATGTGCTTGTACCAGGGACCCAATCTGAAAGAAATGTCTGGACTTTCAGCTTCATGGCTTTCTTTCCCTTGTTAATTAGCAAATAGAGCATGAAAAATGTACTAAGGTTGTATGTGTCTGAACGGAAGCTTGGCACCCACCCAGCAAAGCCTCTCTTCGCACTGGCTTCTGCAGGGAATTTTGCGATGTCGCACCATGACCTCATGCTGCTGTAGCCAGTATGTTAAAGCTGGAAAAGGGGAGGGAGGAGGAAATCAGCTCTTAAATGTTCAACTGGATGAGCATAAAAAGAATTCAGAAGATTTGCATCAGCAAATTGATTCCTTTCTGTGCTTTTGCCCCACTCTGGGGATGTTTTCTGCCTCTGAAGCAAAAAGATCGAATGGTCTCTTCAGTTTCAGCCAGGATAACCATACTTGTGCCTCCAGTGTTTTTCTTGGTGCTTTATAGAAGTTTGTCTTCCAGGAAGGTGGGCTGGACAAATCCTGCTCACAAATTCAAACTGGGCAAAATCTCTACCTTTATGATGGTCAGTGAAGGCCCTTTCCAAGGCCAAGCTCTTTGCAAGGGATTTCTAAACCTGGAGAGATTGTGTTTGCTAGGTTTTTCTGGGTACAATCTAACCAGTTAGTATATATGTTTGGTTCCCTCCTCTAATGAACAGGTGACTGGTGTCTTGACAAATGTAATCACTGATGAATTTTTACTGAGTTGACAGAGAAATTGTACCTTCCCAGATGCAGTTGTTGCCTGGAGTTTGAGAAAATAGTTCCTATTTTAGTGTGAAATGTGCTCAAGAACCTTTATAGGAGAAAGAAATATGAAAAGAATGAATGTGTTTTGTAGCCCCATGTATGTGGCAAGCGTTGAACTCTGGTACAAGGAGCTTGCTTTATGTAAAGATGTTGCTAAGGGCACAGAAGGAAATTGTTCCTTCAGAGAAACGTTTTCTTGATAGTAGTTGTTCTTTAGCTTTTACATATCAAGCATACTAGGTAGTAGTCCATTTTCTTACAGGATGTTCAGGTGATCTCTGTAAGCTCTGATAAGCTATTGCCCCAGTTAACATCTCCTGCTTTTGCCATGTATGGAATCAATTTCAGTAGTTTGTGCTTTAGGAAGCTTCTAACAGCTTGCACCTCATCCTGAAGAAATTCAACTCAGAAAGTTGCCAGAATGGGATGTGTGTGTGTGTGTGAAGCAAATCCTCTGAAATAATATGAAACATAATAGAAAAGAAGTGGTATTGATATTGTGGCCATCCAGTTTCTTCAACCTGATGCCTGCTGTGCCACGCAAAATCGCCTTTCTCTGCTTAGTTTCTGCTATCACTGAATGTGTCCAGTGGAGTATAGGTACCAAGTGGAGTCTTTTCTCTGCTGTGGAACTGTTTTCTTAGTCTCAGTGGTAGATTTTGGTGCAGTTCATCTGGAAGACTGGTAACCCAGTACTTTTGTTAAGACAGAGCTGAAGGCCAGAATACTTAGCGCATCTGAGGGTTGAGAAAGAACTGCCTCTTTGACACTGACAAGCCTATGTGGAAGGTTCCTTGGGAAGTCTTATTTGAAAGTCTGTATAAATCGTACACTACCTTTCTTGATTTATGTCTGTGATGAGAAGAGCTTTCATTCAAAGTGTATGCGCAGCACTGGGAATTTCACACCCGTCATTAGAAGCAGTTTTGTGTGTGTGGTGACTGTTATCATTAGTGGTATAATTTTATTTTGTGAACCAAGGAGAGTTTTCTGCTTTCTTGCAGTCCTCCCAAGGGATGGCTGGTGTATTAATTTGCTGTATTGCCTCCTGGCTGTTCCCAGACTGTTTTTCCTCTTCATCATGGAATTTTTAATGGCCCTGCTGCCTCTCGGGAGGCATGCAAGGAAGAGTACCTCAGGGATCTCTTCTTTTTTCACATGCCTATAATTACTCTCCTTTAAGAGCACAAAGCGTTTGCTAATCATGTCTTGTCTGTTAAGGTTTCGATTTCATGATGCAGACTGCTAAAAGCAAGCAAGTAGAGACTTGCATGGGCAGCTCAAGGGATCCTTCCCTCTTTCCCCTCTGCCTATTTGCCTCTCTGGGAGGAGTGGTCTGAACAGAATTTTGTTGTTGAACTCCTTCTACTTAAGAGGATTTTGTATAGGCTGAAGTTGAGTATCTTATTAGATTTTGGTTATTCAATATTCTGTTGGTGAGAAGATGTTGTAGGTTGTTGGTTGATGGAATGTTATTCCCTTGAGGCAGGGTAAGAGTTTCAGAAGAGCCTAGAACCAATGTTCCCTTTAATTTGAATAGCAGGCAGAGAGAGGAAGGTAGAAGATAAATTGTCCCTAATGCCATTTATTACTTGCCTAGCCTTGAAAATAGGATTATGGGTGAAGAAAAGCAATTAAATGTTCCCACTGGAGGTCACAGGAAAAGTGGACCTCAAATGGCAGGTAGATGTTGAAGGTGGAGACTTGAAGAATTGTATTAGGCTTTTGAACAGCACAAATAAAGAATATTGCTTTGCATGTACTCTGTTAATACTAACTGTAAATCTAGAGTTTAATCTGATTTAGAAGCAAGTCTGTCATCTTGCCTGGAACATGGGATAAAGATGTAGAGGGGTGAGTGATCTTCTCTTCATTTACTGCCAGTTGCCCCGTACCTTGGATTTGATGGTGCTGTTAAATTGAACAGACTTGAATGTCTCAAATTCCAACTCCATCTCTAGAAATATGCTTGTGAAAATAAATCTTGTTCTGTCACTTCTGTGTCTGTGCACAGAGATCCTAGTATTTCTGCCTCTTACCCAAGCATGTGGAAATCCGGAGACTGCCTGCAATGCCAGGCCTTTTCTGAGGCAGCCGAAGGAGTAGATGTCCACAATTTCATACTTTCCTGCTTGATCAGGACAGTATCCAGTTCATTCTATGCAACTTATCCACACATCTTTATTGTCCTGGAATATTCTTTATGTGAAAATGCCTGCTGTCAACTGCTTTAGACATCTGTCTTCCTATTTTTTTTTGCCTCTCTTCCCTTTAGCTGGAACACTTTCATGTCTTCCTTTGCTAAAGCCTGGCTAATATTCCAGTTGGGAATATAACTGAATTCTTCTGACAGGCATGCAATGAACAGCAGCTATCAACTTAGTGTCACATGCAGTTGACTGAGGCCTGATGTTCCCATTTTGATGAATCCTAATTCTCTAGAGTGAAAAATAAATTCCCCTTGGCTTCAGAATTTTTTTACTTGCTATTTCAAATCTGTGTAGTCAGCAGATCTGGCAAATAGGAGTCTTTCTGGCATAGATACAGTGTGATTCAGTGTGAAAATAGGGAGTATAATATATAGGATCACCTCATCTCTACTTAGAGTGCTTACATAGAAAACAAGAAGAAAATGTGTTCACATTTGCCGCATGCAGACTTTTAGGAATGGAATTGCCACATCATTATAATGTTTGCTGGGAACAGACTGCTGCTGTTGAAGACCTATGAGATTTGGATGATTTAAGAAGTGAGCTGACCTATTAGTAATTTTGGAATCTGAAAATGTGCTCTAGAAGCCTTCCTGTGAGGCTCTGCAGGGCATAGGAGACTGCTGTGCATCGGGAATATCTACACTGGGATGTGATAACAAGAACTGCTTGTGCGTGTGGGAGCTTTGCGTGCAGATAGGATGAGCAACTTGTATTGATTTACACGTTATGTGCAGATTAGACTGGTGCCCAGCTGGCTCTGTAGTCAAAGAGGAGAAAGAATTCTGCTTTTACTATTAATTTTGTGAAGCCACCATCAACAGCCTCAGGTAACACCTCAGGGCTTAGAGCAAGAGCCTTTCATTTGGTTTGTTTGCTCTGAATAGAGCATCACAACAGCAACAGCTGGGTTGTGTGGAGTTTTAGTAGCAGTACCTTTGTTAAAAGGCAGTCTCTATTAACATTCGCTTTAACATGAGGATAATAACATCCCTTGTTTTTATAGTCGTAGACTAATGACTGCCTCTCACTTTCACTGCATAATCCATGTGCTTTGCTTCTTCTAAGGATAGGGTTAGAATAAAGAGGGTAAGCAGACAAACTGCATGATGTGAGATTACAGCGAGAGGCATACACCTACAAGTGTGCAATGTGCCTCCTGCCTCCAAGAAGGCCACAGACTATTACACTTAGCTCTGTATGGCCTTTTCAGAGACCTTTGTTGTGAGATGGAGCCAGTTTTTATCCTGAATTTTAAGAGTGGGCTTCATGCTACAATTTAGACTTCACAGATAGTGAAGTTTTCAGGGGCCTGATGCTGTTCAGTAAGGTTCTTTGTGGGCTGGTGTCTGCTTGTGCTCTGTGCTGTCTCCCACAGATTGTATGGCCAATCTTAATTTTCTGTTGAAATCCTGTGGTAGATGTAAAACAGTGGCAAGCTCCAGTGCACAGTCATCTCAAACTGTAGAAGTGAGACGGGTGTCCTGGGTAGGCAATTACTGGTCACTAAAAAACATGTAAATAAAGTCATAGAATAAATATGTGGAAAAGAAATGAAAGGAAGCATTACTTCTGACACTTAGAGACTACCATGAATTTCATCTTTCTGCATAACAAAGCCTGTTTTTTCTCCAGCATGACCTGCATGCAGAAGTGGGAATCATAAGTACTATGTTAAAAACAAAAGACAAATTCATATTTCCTGAATAATTCCTTTAGTTTGTGATTACAAAAAATATTATCACTGTCAAAAAGACACAATAGACTTTTCATATTGTTGAAAGCCATTTTTTCTATACATGGGTAATTTTTCATTCACTAACTCCTGGCAGTGACTGCTGTGTGAGTTGAATATATTGCAGCCAACAAAACAGCCACATTTTGGATCCTGATATGTTTCTCTAAGTGTATTCTCCTTTTTCTCTTCCCAGGTTATAATTTCAGTTATCTCTAGACTGTAAACTAGGTTTTCACATTAGTCTCTGGTCGCCTGGCAGATCCACCTGTGACTAAGAACTGCAACTTTGTTTTTTTTTCTTGTGATCAACCTGTCATAGTCCAAAAGAAACCAGGGAATTATTTTCTCATTACTGTTTATTCTATGACTTTGTTTACATGTTTTTTAATGACCATAACATTGAAGAAAGCATAGGGGTCTAGCAGAAGAGATTGAAGCCTAGTAAGGATAGTGTAAGTCCTGTTCTAGTTTGTCAGTTTAGGCCCAGATCTTTCATCTCACAAAGTTCTGGTCTCAGACTTCTTCACAGAGACCGCTGTGGCAATGCACAAATATGCATTTTCTGTCAGCCTTTCCTGTTCTAGTCTACTTTAGAGTAATTTTTAAGTGTTCAGAAGACTAGTTAAAATTCAGCTTTGGAAGAAGAACTAATTCCTCATTGCAACTTGTCAGTGATATTTTCACGTTTTAGAGTTCAGCCTGTCCGTCGCTATGTTGGGTGCTGTGCATATCCATGATTTGATTTTCCCAGTGGTGGTGGTGTTTGTAGGGGTCTATAGGAGTCTGCTGTTAAACTGGGATTCACTAATTCTATTATCTCACTGATACAGACCTGCATATAAGCTAGTGATTAGAAATTTACATTGAAAAGTGTGATATCTACCAGAAATGTGCATATTTCGTAAGTTATACCTCAGACATCCTTTCTGTCCATGCCTTAGTGAGGACTATCATCCCTGAGTGCAGTCTTCTACTCTTCTCTCTCCCAAGGTACTTAACACCTGGAGATGCATGCAGGTTTATGGTGCTTGTAAGGTGCACCAGTCATTTGAAACGACATTTTTACCACTGGGTCAGTCAGAGCCAGTGAGTAATCAATAGGTTCCTGATTTACTAAGTGAAGTGTGGGTGATCAATAAGGGATAAACCTGAATGAAAAACATGTTACAGAGAACAATTTATGACCTCTGAGCCTTTGTATCTTAGAGGCAGGGCTACTAGATACTGTATTCTTGCTAGTAGTCTTCAGCTGAAGTATGATTTGCCTTTACTTTCACTTCAAGAAGGGATTTTGAGATTCTTCTGTTTTAATTTTTCTTTTTTTACCCCTTGTGTAATAATCAGGTAAGGGTAGATGTTTGAGTACGTTGCTGAGAGCCAGGAGCTCTTATGCAAAATCTACCTGTAACATTTGTGAACTGAGGAAAATTGCATAAAGTCTCTTGGAAATGATAGTGCATACTTCTTTCCTAGTCCACAGTGATTCTCCACCAAAGATCAGCTGGCTAATGTTGGTGTAAGTTCATAAAATTAACAAGGGAACATTTTAAAATTATTTTTGTTGTTATTGCTACAGTATTTAAAATTAGTTGGATTATTAGATACAATTATGTAGTCATAAAGTTACTAATCTGTGTCACTGATGCAAAATAAAAAATGGAATCTTTTGCTCAGGCTATGTGTGTTTAGATGTTTCATAATACATGGTTACAGCTAGGTAAAAACACTGCATAGCCACTGTTATAGTCATGTACAAAAGCAGTTTTTAGCATACGCGAAGTTACTTAAAGGTGAATCTCTTCAATGTACAAACATGAGATTTGAATGTGCATTCTATAGATGTGCCAGTATTTTTGAAAGCTTTTCACCTCCAGGGATCATTTCTCTACCCATCTCCCTGGGCAGTCCATTCCAATGTTTGACAACCCTTTCCTTGAACAAAGTCCTCTTGATATCCAATCTGAACCTCCCCTGCACAGCAGGAGAGTATGTCCTCTCATTCTCTTCCCAGTTGATTGGGGAAAGAGACCAACCCCCACCTGACTACACCTTCCTTTCAGGTAGCTGTAGAGAGCAATAAGGGCTTCCCTGAGCTTGCTTTCCCCCAGGCTAAACAACCCAGCTTCCTCAGCTGCTCCTCATAGGACTTGTGCTCCAGACCCTTCACTAGCTCCACTGCCCTTCTCTGGACACTCTCCAGCACCTCAATGTTCTTGTAGTGAAGGGCTCAAACCAGAACATAGGACTTGAGGTGCGGCCTCACTGAGTACAGGAGGATGATCCCTTCCCAGGTTCAGCTGGTCACAATATTCTTGATCCAAGCCAAGATGCCACTGACCATCTTGGCCACCTGTGCACATGCTGGCTCATGTTCAGCCACTGTTGATCAGCACCGCCAGGCCCTTTTCCTCTGGGCTGCTTTCCAACCACTCTTCCCCCAGTGTGCAGTGATGAATGGGGTTGTTGTGGCCAAAGTCAAGGACCCGGCACTTGGTCTTAGTGAGTTTACTGAGAGTATGCTCTATCCCCTCAGGAGACTTCTTTTGTCTGGTTGTATTAATATGTGTTCCCAGATTTGAAAAACTGGCTCTCTGTGAAACTTAGCACCATTTAAAAATTATTGAAACTGTTCTTCAGCGTGAGATTTAGAGGACAGATCTTATAGACTTCTTGTAGAACTTCTGAATTGTAGTTGAGAAGATGGAACAGTAGGTATTTCCTTTTTTTTGTGGTTGCATGTTTTTTTACAGGTAAGTAGACAGACCCAGCAGCATTCAATTTATAGACTGGACTAGTATAGGAATTTTTTTGTGCTTCCTACACTGTTCTCTATAGATATAATGGCACAATTTGGTTTTGCATAAATACAGCATCTAAAATGATACATATTGTAAATACACGGGTTTGGGTTTTTTAATAGATTTTTGTCATGGAAATAAAAACCCATTAACTTTTCCTTTTCTTCTATTTAAAAGGTTTTAATACGTGATAAAAGCATTTGTTAAACTTTCAGGATTTTTTTTAAAAAATCAAAATAACAGGCTTTGAAGACACAGAAGCTTTTCAGCACTTAATCATCAAAAGTTATATGGTTCCAAATTTTACACTATGTAAGCTTCTCACTGTCTTTTATTGATTTTATTTGCACTGTAGTTCTGCATTTTGCACATCAGATCTGATGCTAAGAGTGACCAAGGAACTTGCTAAAGCAAGTCTGTTATATCGGACAAAGAAGGGATTTGAACCCAATGTCATTGCTGAATTATGCATTTGTATTCATTATGGGTAGTATTTGAGAAAGTTCTCTGGTCTGCTGCGGAAACTGTTATTTCTGAATTCAACTTCTCTGCTTCCTACAGGTATATAACTTGGAGGAGTTCTCAGCTCAAGTCAGTTCCAACAGTACAGGTTTCTACTTAATTGGCAAATGATTACTTCTTAGTTGGCAAATGATTAAACTGAAATGGCCATCAGTAGGCTTCAGACTTAACAGTTGATATTGCAGAACCGATTATGCCTTTCAGCCAGTTTAGAGATGTAACAAGGTTGCCATAAGTCAGATTTAGCTGTTTGCACAGCACTTTGATAAAGAAATAATGGTTTTGAAAACGCATGAGACGGTTTTGCATTCCTAACTTTATGAACTTACTACTGTAGTGGAAACAATATGTATGGACATTTGGCATTATAGGTACATTCTAAGATGATTCTACAGTACCAAATAGATTGCAAAATAATTTCTGACTAAGGAGCAAATATCACACAGTTTATTTAAAGAGCAATCTTGCAGACATTTGTTATTCTTGCATAGAAGTAATGGTAGGACACGTCATATCACTGCTTGACCACGTCTTTATGTATGCAAGGAGTTAGCTTGAAATTAATACAAAACCAGATCCTTTAAAGGCTAAGAAATTGTTCTTCTTGGGTAGTTTATGTGTGAGCCCTTAAAAAAAAAAGGGGAGCATAATGTATATTGACAAAGAATGTGAGCAAAACTCCCTGAGAAACTTTTGGTTTGTGCTGCTTACTAGTTAAGAAGCTGATGGGAAGGTAGGAGTTGGAGTGACTGGTCAGTCTTACAGAAATATGATATTGGAACAGAGTTTAATTTGTTTTAATTTCTCCGTAGGCAAACAAATGTCCACCTGGGACCACCATGTTCAAGGGACATCAAGAGGAAACGAAAGCCAGCTGCAGCCTCCACGTCTAGCCCAACATCAGGTAACCTGCCAGCATTTTTAAAGTCATGTCCCTTTTGAGCAAAGTCCCATAGGCAAAAGTAGGGTTACTTTGATTTGAAACTAATGAAACGTGTGAAAGAGCATATCATGTGTTTTTGCATAGCATCGAAAGCTGCCCACTGAACAAATTTTTGGCAATGTAGTGATGTTAAGTTAATATGATGTACAGTGCTTCACTGTACAGTGAATAGTAATCTGCTTCTTCATAAGGTGTTATTTCCACTGTCCTAAATTATGCAGTTCATGGTAATAGGGAGCTGATCAGTATGCACAGTGTGTTCCTTCAGTGTTGGGCTGGCATTAGGTGGTGGCTCTGATGCCCTTTATCAGGGTATTTGTAGACACTTTCACAAGACCAAAAAATCTGGCAATTTTTGTATCATCACTGGGTGAGACCACTTACTCCTTGGGGGTTGTCTTACTCTTCTGGATGAAAATAGTTCCTTTTTTCTTTTTCTTGCTATGGGGATGTAGTCATTAAAATGCTGGTCTATTTTCATGTGGCAGATTTCTGAAAAGTCATTGATTAGTCATCAGAATATGAAAGAGCTTTAATCTGGAGAACACAGAGGGTTTTAGGATGATTCTTTCTGGCCTTTCACCTTACCCTGTCTTGTGACTATCCATCAATACATGTTCTTCCTACTATTTATTAAAAAGCTGTTCTTGTAATCCAGTAACAAGGTAGTGGGTAAGATGATGGGAAAAATGGAGATGCGAAAACAGTGGGGAAGAGCAAAGAAACTGATGATCAATAGGAGGAAGTTTGTGTTTCTTCCTTGGGCTGGTAGATAGACAGTAGAAGAATGATGTAGGGAAGAAAGTTGAGCTTTTTCTCCAGGTCACAGATCTGGACTATAAACTGTCAGAAAGGTTCTGTATTAAGAAAGAAGAGAAAAGAACATTAATAATCTGTTGTTCAGCAAAAGTCTGATCTATTATTGATTATTTATTTAGTTTATTCTTTCCTGGCTTTTGAGTATTCCATTTTGGGATAATCACACTTCTGTAGTAAAAGGTTTAGTATCTGTAGCCACAGAATTTTAGCACTAGATTTTCTTGGTATGAGTGCTAATGTCTCACTGTCCCCTGTTACCTGTCCATTTATTTATTATTCAGCATGTATTCTGTACTGCATTGCTGGTCACGTTCTAAAAGGAGATCTTCTGTTTCTATGTCTACATGTTTCAAAATACTATTTAAGTTGTACTTACCTGATTAGGCAAATTGTATAGTGAACACTTCTTGAAGAGTTGAGAGTACATCTGGAGTGGAACTTAGCGCTGGAAAATAGCACAGGGGTTTGGAAAGCTTTCCTGTTATGGATGAGGGAGAGAAGATTATTATGTATTAGAAAATAAGGAAGGAGTGTAGTTAGTAGAGTACAGACAGCATGCTTGTGCTGATCATCAAGAAACAGGGTCTGCAAAATCTTTAATGGTCAGAAATGGTAAAGATCTCTTCTTTCCTGTTTAGAAATATCCTCAGCAAAGTGAACAGCTGTGGGCAGGGTTTGCTGCAATAATGACTTGTGGAAAGAAACTTTCATGATTGGGTAACTGAAGCTGTCTCCTAAATAACGTTCTACAACAGACTCCTAGTTACAACTGGAGCACAACCTGGACATGTAACTTGGAAACTTCTGGAATCTGATATTATTTCTTTCAAAGGGGATTTAGCTATGGAATTGCTAATGCCTAAAAAGATACGTAGTATTACCCTGCAATAATGTAGAATTAAATTGGACACTCTTACGTTTGTTGGATATTGGTGAGATAAAGATTTTTCTCCCTGGCCATGCATCTACTCACCCCTATATAAATGCCATAGACTGGGGTTCCCGTGTGCCTGAGGAATCATGGCAGCCTCATTTTTTCACTTCTGAGGCTTTTTATGTTTGTGGTGTTTTACTTATGCAAAAGGTGAAGCACAGGTAAGTCAGAATGCAGGCCCGTGCCTGTCATGCAGGCACAGAGTGCTGGATTTCTTCACCTTTAAATAGCTCCTTAGCTGAGTCCAACTGCTCTCGTCTCACTTGTTGACCAGGTCCTGCTTCAGTGATCTCCTTTTTTGCAACCTGAGTGCCCCGTGGAGGTGAAGGACACAGCCTGAGCTGGCTTCATCAGTCAGCAGAACAAATGGGCTTGCTCTGCCGAACATCGGGCCATCTCGGATTCCACCTCTTTTATAGAGATGAGTGATGAAGAGGGGCTCGTTCCGCTTTGCCGCTGTATTAATACACATCAGGGGCCAGCTCCCGGCACTAAATCACGCTACTGCATACATCTGTTATCGGACTCCTCACCAATGTGATGAACAAGACTGCAGATAGAGGCTTCCTCGTGTCATTCTTTATAGGATTTTCCTAAAAGAATAAATAGCTCAAATCTCTGCCAACACTATCCCCTGTCATTGTGATGAATTTAGCTTCTTTCTTAAACATGCAGCTACAAATCTTCCCCTGTCGCCTCACCCCCCCACCATCCACAGAAAGTTTTGAGTTGAATTTAGCTGAAATCAGAAGATGCTAATAAAAGGCAGATGAGATGTGGATGCTATTTCCCTCCTCAGTGCAGGAATGCAAGAAGGGAGCTAATGTTTATTTGGGAGCCAAGCAACTAAACTTATTCCATGTCTTCTCACATACTTTCATGAATATGAGTATTTATGAGTTTTGGTAAAGTATCTTTTCCCAGCGCCCCTTGCGTGAACATCAAAAAACTGCATTACTGTATAAGAAGTGCCTTAGGTCTCTATTGTATTGCTATAGCATTAAACTTCTGGTATTAGTCCTGCTCTTTGAGGCTAACTGGCCTAAATACTGTAACTGAGGTAGCTGTTGAGAACAACAAAAAGTGGGTAGAAAATTCGGAATTAATTTGCACTTCAGGAAGTGACTGTTATCAAAATTAAGTTGGGCAAACTTACACAAATATTCAGAGAGATTGAAAATTAAAATTAATGTTTTCCACACTACACAATCAGTATGAGCCCTAAAGCGTGAGGCCTTCACCAGATAAGAACAAAAGTCTGGCTGGTGTAGTTTGGCAGTAGAATAAGGAAATCTGGAGGAAGTTAAGGCTGACTGTACTGGATTAGACCAGAGATTCGTCCAACCCAGTAACCAACAGCCAGTGCCTAGGGAGGAAGAAAGTCTGTGGTGGTAAAGGTCCTTTGACCTTTCAGTGGTCTGAGACTTCAAAGGCATGGATAGTGTCCTTGTGTTAAGTTACTTTTCATTGCAGTACAGTAGATTTGGAATAATATCCCCAGTGGCACAGTAGAGCTTGAAAGAGGGAATACTGCATAAAATGTTATTCTCATGGAAGTTATTCTCTGCTTTGAAAGGAATCTGATGAAGACTGTCACGTCTGTCTTCAGTTTGTCAGAATAGGCCACAAGTACAGATGGTTGTGCAATAAATGGTGAACAACTGTCGTCTTTACAGTGATTTTTTAATGTTTATGTGGTTCAAGCGTCTATGTATGTAGCAGTCCACATGGTAACTGGCATCATATTCAGCTCTTACAGTGAGTCTGGGGTAAAAATCTGCGTAAATAGATTTTTGTCTGCCTTGGCGTGTGTTCACACTTAGCTTGTAAAAAAGGTGATAGTTACAGCCTGTGAAACTGTTTATCAGAGAACAGCCTGATGAATAGTAGCAATTTGGTGAATTTTCCCTCTCCTATTTCTTGCTAATTATTCACTCTTTTTTGTACCCAGAAACAAGAAGCTAGTTTCAGTCCTCTGCTTTTTTTTTAATGAGGAAACATGGAGAGCCTGAGTGGAGAGACTTCTAGTCTATGGGGCACATAGTGTAGCATTGGTGATAACTTAGTTGCTGGGGTTTTTTTCATGTTTCATATGACCTTCAGATGGAGGAAGATGACGGGCTAGATGTAAAATTGCAATGTACTTTTATCAGCTGTGTTGTAGCTGTATGGGAATGAATCACCATTTTGGATGTACAGAAGCAGCATTTTTGGGGTTCCAGATCTACTGAGTGTGGAACCTTAAGCATTGAACAAACTTTTTGTTTAAACTTCAGAGCAATCTGTCCTCTAGTTGAGGCTTGCTGTAGCCTCTTTATCCTTCGTCCCTTACAGAGCAGCAGATGCAACTTGTAATTAAAACACACAAACGACTATTATCTGTTGTGAGACTACAGTGAAGAAATGTGTTTTGTATTGAAGCAGTTACTTGTTAAAAATACTCTATTTCCCCCAAAGACTCCTACGGCAAAGACTCCTACGGCAGTTACTCTTCTTTACCCTGCCCTGTTCTGCTTGTGAGGATGGAGTGATTCAGGATACTGAGAATTGGAGTAAACTCTCATATCTCTAGGTTTTTGACAATCCTTCTGGAAATTTGGGCGACTGTTGGGTTGAGCTATGGATCTGCAAATCTCTCTGGCTATTATAGCCTGTTCCATTTTGAAGCAGTGGTTGTATTGAGAAGATGGGAATGGATTTCAACCTAGCTTGGCAAGTAGCTTCTTGTCATAATATGCTGATTTATTATGTTGGATATATGTGTAGGTTAATGGTACTGTCCTTACTGGTTGAGGAGAGGTATGTTTTCCTCTTTAAATAAGCTTAGCAACCTGAAATTTGCCACACCTCCAGAGACTTTGAAAGTCTCAAATATAGAGTTAATTGAGTCTTTGCAAGGAGTCCAAGTTATCTTCAGATGAGTGATTGTTAATTGATTCAGTTTAAATATAGGACAGCTAAAACTTTTGATTTTCAACAGGAACTCTTACTAAGGGGACTAGTTAATGGACTGGGAACTTAGAGTTTTGAGTGTATGAATCATTAGAGCAAAATCGTTAATGCTATCAAAAACTTATATTTCAAAGGAATTTGGATGGAGAACTTTTAGAAATTCAATAAATAATATCTTCATAAATGAAATTATATATATGAGGAGTTTGCCATGAAGTCAGTTGTTCTAATTTTTTTTATTGCCCTTTCTTACTCTTTTCCTCTGTTCCCCTTTTCCTGCAATTTTGTATTCCAGCAACTTTATCTGTCCACATGGATGCAGCAGAATCAGAGCTACCAGCAACACCATCCTTGAGATCCCAGAACTCTGAGTGGACTGGGAAAACACCAGCAGCTGAGAAATCGACTATTGCTGCCTCCAGTAACTTTTTTAAAATGCCACCAGAGAAGAGCCCTGGATACAGCTAAAAGGAAGCACTGCAACTGTGAAAGCTTGCTCAGTTTTGGAAGTGTTTGATTCTGGTGTTTGCACCAAACATCTTGTTTGGGAGTAGTGGTATCTTCAGTATTGGTGCGTGATGCGTGCCATCATCCAGGCTGGTCTGTGTGCCCCACATACCTAAGTCATGTTTGTGAATCTATGCTTAAGAAAAGGTAATCAGTGTTGGGACCGCAGTGGCTTTTAGAAATTTTCTTGCTATTGCTGTATTTATTATGAATTCATCTCTTTCCCTGATGCCAGCTCATATATAATAGGTCATGTAGAAGTTCTTTTGGGTTTTCAGATCTTTATTCAACCCCTGGACATGTTGCTTGTTTGTGTATTTGGCATTTTTGGGGTGAAAGTCCCACTGCCATTCAGGGAGGCAGAAGTGTCCCCCTGCTTTCTTCCAGGCCAGAAGCATTTGTTGGCTGGGGAATGAGGAGGGAATACTAACACACTGAAACATGGAATTGAATCCTGTATTAGCAGAATGTTTTCAGGCCATGTGCTAATGGACTCGAATCACGTTGCTTCTGGCAAAGCAAATATGGTGCTTGTCTATGTAGAAATTGCCATTAGCTCACTGGCAGCATTGTCCAGAAGACCTTTTCCCTCACTCTTGTTCTGAATGTCTTCAGTCTTTATTGTGTATTGCATGTTCATTCTTAAACCTCCTACTGGTTAAGGATTTGGGAGAACTACTTGGACGTGAATGTGCAAGCTGGTGTCCTGGATAGAAACCTGGACCCCTGAATATTGTTGGAGTATGGTAGAATATACAAAACTTCCATATCTCAGTGTATAAATTAAAAAAATGTCTGTCAGTGCTTCTAAGGGATGCTTGCTGTTGAAGTTAATATGCCATTGAACAAAAAAGCCATTTAAAGTGTCACCTGAGTACAGAGCATTATGGGTATGGATCAGACTCCTTCTGTATCGTGCTTTCCTCCCTTCCAAAGTGTTGTTTGCTATACCTACTGGAGGAGTCTCCACCTGCTGATGATTGCACATTACACTGCAGTGTACACTAAAGAGATTCTCTTCACAGAACTTCCACGTGGTCTGCTGTTACCTTCTGTGTTGCAGAATATTTGGACAGGGATTTCTTCCCTCTTGTTAATCTGGAGCTTATCTTGGACTATGTTTTCAGAATATGTACCTGTATATCATGTGCCAAGGAACAGGTGGCCTCACAGCTTCTTAAGTCCTTTAAAAATAGGATCTATTTGTATCAATAGAACTTTTTGCTTTCCTCATTGTGTGGAGCTTTCAGACAGGACTGCTTAAACTTGTAAAATTTCTTTTGATTGTGGAGTTGCATCTAGCACTCTTAAGCAGATAGCAAAATTTGCATGATTTTAGTGGTTTTGAAGTGTTCTGCTCTCTTATGAATCAAATGGCTGAGGGACAGATTTGATTGGGAGAACATGAAGCAGTGATTTATATTAACTCTGTATTAAAATATGAAATGGTCATAATATGCACAATAATATACAGAAATTGAATGACTTGCTAAATCGTGATTGACAAATATGGTTAGTTATACTCCAGGCACACTGTGTCTGATCCCCTAATATCTTCTTATTCTTGGGGAGACATCCAAATTGGATTTATATTTCGCAGCCCAAGCAAACTGTCAGATCTGTGACTATAAATCCTTCTCAACCCCCTTTTTTTTTCTTTTTATTTCTTTTTTAAGATTTTTTTTTTATTTGGGTGGTACATTTTGGAACTAATTAGAACAGGGAAAACCTTTTTACCTTAATGGAGGAATACAGAGGTCCATTTGGATTACAGGACAAGCTGTAACAGTTTGTGAAGGGAGAAGTGTTCCTGTTTTAAAGTTGTCATGGCTTTTTCTTATTTGTAGCTATTTTGAACAATGGTTCCCTAAGGGGTAGCACAGGAAGTTTCAGCACTGGAGGGCCTGTTATCTAAAACATGAGAAGAGAAGGTAAACCTGAAGAGTAGTAGCTTGACTATCTAGTAGTGGTGAGTACAGTGAATGGGAAAGGTAGTCTGTTCTCCTGTTCTCATGTTCTCCTGACAACTTGCAGATGAAATTTAGGATTTGAAGCCTTGTAATCTAAACTGCATGCTGCTCGAGTGATAGGGAGTGGTTCCCTAAAAGAGCATTTGTGAAGGTGAGTGGTTATGATCTCATGAAGTGTCCTCCACAACCTCTCTTGGTTTGAATCTGTTCAACAGACTTAATCAGATTACTGATCATTTAGCTAAAATTTTATATTTTAGCCATTGTATTCCCCTTTTTAAAACCAATGGTGATATATCTTGCTACATTCTGAGTATTGTGCAAAGTAGTTTTTTCTGTTCTATGATGTCAGGATGCTTTAAAAACTTTTTCAGGAAAGGTGTTAGGGAATCAAGAACCTTCATCTCATTGTGGTAGTGGAGGGGTGGGTTGCAATGCTTCATGTGATTTTTCTCTGGGGGCAGGGAAAGATAATTTATCAGATTTTCCCATTGAGGTCAGTAGCACTGTTGTCTGGTTAAGCCCTTACTTAGGCTGTAAGCTCCTAGGAGGTTTTTGTCTTTAAAGGCTGATTGTACCAGTGGCAGTACTGAAAAGTAACTGTGGCAGGTCTTGTCTTGACAAGCCATACTTCCTGCCAACTTTCTGGAAGTTCCAGGAGATTCCAATTATTGCAGCTTCCCTGTCTTTCCTATTTCTAGGTTAGACTCCATTTACATGTCAGATTCTCAACCAAATTTGATTCTCCTGAGTGGTAGGCAAGCTAAATGAATCATGTATCTTGTTACTCCAGGGTATTTATCAAAATATATCTTCAGACTTCAGTAACTTGGTACAGATTCTGATATGAATCTTAGATGAATAAAATAAGTCCATTGTTTTGTCTCTTCTTTTCTCTGAGGCAGATTTCTTAGAACTCACTCTGCTCACACAGTAGTCACTGTGAAGGATACTGCTTCCCATGTGGATTACTTGAGTAGAAAGGAGTAATAACATGCCTTGATTTGGTAGCTGTGCTTCTGTGAAGGTAGTCCAGAATGTGATTATTGCTTCAAAGATACACAGCTCACTCATATTCCACTTTTTGTCCACCAGGACTCCTCAGTCTTTTTTCAGTTTTGTCTTCTTTTCGTTTGTCTTTCTCGTTGTCCTTATGGGAAACTTCAACTTCCCGACATGACCTGGGAATACCATACTGCTGTGACAAGCAAGTCTGGGAAATTCCTGAAGTACGTTGCAGATAATTTGTGGTCACAAGTACTCTTTGAGCCAGCTAGGAAAGATGCTCTTCTAAACCTGTTATTTATTAATAAAGAAGGACTTGTGAGAGATATGATGGTAGGTGGCTGCCTTTGCCACAGGATCATGAAATGGGTAATTTAAAATTTTTTGATGTAATGAGGAGAACGGTCAGTGAAGTTACTACCCTAGATTTCAACAGAGCTAACTTTAGGCAACCCGGTGAGCTAGTTACTAGTGTGCTGTTCCATGAGTGCTGGTCAGTTTTTAAGGATCACCTTTTAAAAACACAAGAGCAGGTGATCTCTCTGTGTAGGAAGTCAAACAAGCCATGCAGAAGACCAGCTTAACTGGACAGGGAACTCCTCTTGAAACTCAAAAAGAAAACGAAATTGTATGATCTCTGGAAACAAGCTCAAGCTTCACAGAAAAATTACAGAGCTGTAGTTCACATATGCAGGGAGAAGATATGAAAGACCAAAACTTAATTAGAGTTGAAACTGGCCAGTGTTGTGTCAGACAAGCAAGGCTTTTTGAAATACATTAATGAGAAGACGAGTTCTAGGGAAAACATTGGACCGATACTTCTTGTAGATGCTCACCTGACAAATTGGGCTGAAGAAGAAGTGGAGGCATTCTGTGCTTTTTTTTTTTTTTGCCTTGGTTTCTTATAATACTAACGGACCTTGAGCTGCCCTGTCTTCTAATTTGGAGGACCACTACTGTGGGAATAGTGACTTTCTATTTGTGTACATGGAGACTGTAAGGGACCAGTTGAATGTTTGTAAGTCTATGAGGCCAGGTAGGATTCCTCCCAGAGTGTGGAAGGAGCTAGTGGTTGTTGTAGCATGACCTTTCTCAATCACCTACTGAAGGTTTTGGGAGTCTGGGAAGGTCCATGCTGGCTAGAAGCTACTCAGCATTATTCTAGTTTACAAGAAGGGCATGAAGCAAGACCTAGGAAACTACAGACCTGCTGGTCTACCCCCAGTACCTGGAAAAATTGTAGAGCAGATCATACTGGGTGCTACTGAAAGGCATTTGAAGCCCTTTAAATCATAGAATCATAGAATATCGTGAGTTGGAAGGGACCTACAGGGATCATCAAGTCCAAGAAAGAAGGACTAGTGGGTGATGTGGAGATTGGTGGCTGTCTTGGGCATAGTGACCATGAAATGTTAGTTTTCAATGCTGGGTGAAGTAAGGAAGGGCAGCAGCAGAACTTCCACCATGGACTTCCAGTGGGCAGACTTTGACTTGTTCAGGAGATTGATTGACAGAGTCCACTGGGAGTCAGTCCTGAAGGGCAAAAGAATCCAGGAAGGCAGGATGTGCTTTAAAAAGGAATTTTAAAATATATTCAGGAGCGGGCTGTCCCCATGTTTGGAAAGATAAGTTGTTGGGGAAAATAGCCTGGCCTAGCTAAATGGTGAACTTGGGCTGGGACTTTGGGGAAAAAAAGAGAATGTATTGTCTCTGGAAGGAGTGTCACATGATTAGGGAGGACTATTAACGATGTCGCGAGATCACGTAAGGAGAGGATTGGAAGGGCCAAAGCTCAACTAGAACTTGATTTGGTGGCTACATTAACAACAACAAAAAAGTTTCTATAAATACATTGGCAGCAAAAGAAGGATCAAGGAGTGTCTCCATCATTTGTTGAATGCAGAGGATGGTGTAGTGACAGGGGATGAGGAAAAGGCAGAGGTACTTAGTGCCTTCTTTGCCTCAAGCTTCAATATGAAGACAAGTTGTCCTCAGGATACCCAGACCCCAAAGGTGGAAGTTAGGGATGGGGAGCTGAGCGAAGCTCCCGTAATCCAGGAGGAGATGGTCAGTGTCCTGCCATGCCAATTAGACATTCACAAGTCTATGGGCCCTGAAGGGATCCACCCCAGAGTATTGAGGGAATTAGTGGAAGAACTTCTCAATCCACTGTCAATCACCTACCAGAAGTCCTGGTTAACTGGAGAAGTTCCAGCTGACTGGAAATTAGCAAATGTAATGCCCATCTGCAAGAAGGGTCAGAAGGATGATCTGGGAAACTATAGGCCCGTCAGCCTAACCTTGGTTCCAGACAAGGTTATGGAAGAGATCATCCTGAGTGATGCCTTTACATGCAGAGCAACCAGGGGATCAAGTCCAGCCAATGTGAATTTCTGAAAGGTAGGTCCTGCTTGACCAACCTGATCTCCCTCTATGACAAAGTGACACACTTAGTAGGTGGGGGACAGGCTGTGGATGCAGTCTATCTAGACTTCAGTAAAGTGTCTGACACCACCTCCCACAGCATCTTCCTAGAAAAACTGGCTGCTCACAGCTTTGATGGATGGACTCTTCAGTGGGTAGAGAAATGGCTGGATGCCCGGGCCCAGAGGATTGTGGTAAATGGAGCTAAATCCGGTTGGTGGCCAGTCATTAGGGGGGTTCCCCAGGGCTCAGTTTTGGGGTCAGTCTTGTTTAATATCTTCATTGTTGATACGGACATGGGGATTGAGTGCATCCTCGGTGCTCAGGGGTGATCTCATCTCTCTCTACAGCTACCTTAAAGGATACTGTAGTGGGGTGGAGACTGGTCTCTTCTGCCATGCCTACAGTGAGAGGACCAGAGGAAATGTCCTTAAGCTGAGGCAAGGGAGATTTAGATTAGATATTAGAAAAATTTTTTTCACTGTTAGGGTAGTCAGGCATTGTAATAGATTGCTCAGGGAGGTGGTGGAGTCATCATCCCTGGAGGTGTTTAAGTGGCATCTGGACTTGGCACTGAGTGATGCGGTTTAGTGGTTTAGGGGTTACAGTGGTAAAGCTGGGTTACTGGCTGGACTGGATGATCTTAAAGGTTTTGTCCAGCCTTGATGATTCTATGAACTCGTGACTATGCGCAGGGCATCCCCAAGAATCACACCATGTCCCTGAGAGCATTGTCCAAACCCTTCTTGAACTGTGTCTGGCTTGGTGCTGTGACCACTTCCCTGGGGGGCTTGTTCCACTGCCCGACTCTCTAGGTGAAGAACCTTTCCCTAATATCCAACCTAAACCCCTGCTGACACAACTTCAAGCCATTCTCTTGGGTCCTGTCACTGGTCACCAGACAGATCAGTGCCTGCCCCTCCTCTTCCCCTCACAAGGATGTTGTAGACTGCAGTGAGCTCTCCCCTCAGTCTCCTCCTCAGGCTGAACAGTGGTCTCAGCTGCTCCTTATACAGCTTCCCCTTCAAACCCTTCACCATCTTCTTAGTCCTCCTTTGGATGCTCTCTAATAGCTTTATATCCTTCTTATATTGTGGCACCAAGACTGCACACCTGACTCGAGGTGAGATTGCACCAGTGCAGAGTGGAGTGGGACAATCCCTCCCCCAACTAGCTCATGATGTATTTTTAAAACAGAGCAAATAATAAACAGCAAGTTGGTGAAAGAGCTGGAAGGTGTGTCCTGTGGGAAGTGATGAAGGAATTTGGATTTGTCTGGGTTGGAGAAAAGGAGACTGCTCTCTACAGCTTCCTGGTGTGAGGGGGGGGGGGAAGTGGAGAGAGAGGTGCCAGTCTCTTCTCCCTGGTATCTAGTCACAGCACACTTGGGAATGGTTCAGAGCTGTGCCAAGGGAGATTCAGACGTGACATTAGGAAACACTTCTTTACAGAGGGAGTGGCCAAACACTGGAGCAGGCTTCCTAGAGAGATGGTTGATGCCCCAAGCCTGTTGGGGTTTAAGAGATATTTGGACAATGCCCCTTCTTTAACTTCTGTTCAGTCCTGAAATGGTCAGTCAGTTGTACTAGTTATTCATTTTAGGTCCCTTCCAATTGAACTGTTCTATTTCAATCATTAAATTCACGATGTTTCTGTCTTTTCATTCCTCCAATCTGTCCAAGTCCCTCCTGGTGGTACCCCTGCCCTCCAGCATATCAGTGGCTGCCTTCCTCAACATGCCATTATTTCTGATCTTGTTGAGAGTATGTATTTTTCCACTGGGTCACTAATCATCTCTGAACACTATCAATCTCAGTACTGTTTTCTGAGGCAGGCTTTTCAGAACTGGCCATCATGCAGATTTCAAACCACTGTTTAACCTGGCCAGCTTCTCGCTGATCTTTCTTACTGGATGCCATCCAGTCCATACTTCCCCTGTCTGGCTATAAGGGTGCTATCAGAGACTGCATCAAGAGGCTTACTGAAGTCAATGTAGACATCATTTGCTGTCCTCTATGCATCCTTAGAGCCTATCATTCTGTCATAGGAGACAGGTTCATAGGCTTGATTTTCCATCATTTAATCTGTCTGTCTGTTCCTAGTCAGCTCTTTGTCCTTTGGGTGCCTAGAAATGGCTTCCAAAACTTGCTCCGTAAAGCTACAAGGGACTGAGGTAGGGCTGACTAGCTTGTCACTCCACTGATAGTCCTTGCTGTCTTTTTAGAAAGGTGATGTATACGTACCCTTTCTTGTCTCTGGTAACCTCCTGCAATTGCAAGAGTTTTTCATAGATGACAGAGACCAATCTTAAAATGACATACTTTTGTGTATAGGGGGAAGATGGACATTCAGTGAAAGAGAAATCAAGAGCTGAGAAAAGCACATTTTCTAGTTGTTCTTTGCACATTTCCAGTAGTTCCAGTGGGCTCTAGTCAGGCTTAATGCTCAGTTTGATGGGTACTGGAGAAGACTGAATTGAAAGAAAGTAGTTTCTGTTCTGATGGATTTATGATTTTAAGGTACAGTAACAAGTGAAGAAAGCAACAAAACAGGAGCTTGAGAGAAACCTGTTAGAGGCTGGGACTAGTGCTACTGAATGATAGATTAGCTTCATGATTGTGGTATGCAGAGGTGTGTCTTGCCAGCATCCTTCTTGAATAATGACATTGAGTAGGTTAGTGCTGTCCTTCAAACTGTAGATGCTCCTGCTGTTATTTTGACCTGCTTAGTGGGCAGAGGATGAGAAGGGAAATTGTAGGAAGGGCAACAACAAACATGATGGAGTGCCTCTTTTATTGTAACCCCTTCTCTACTGAAGGAGGAAGATACTACAGAAAACAGTATGTGTGCCTAGATATTGAGAAGAAATTATGTCAAGTGGGTAAGAACTTTGCTGTGTTTTCTTGAGGAACAGTTTGTGACCAGAGAACTTTTCAGTAAAGCAAAAGCGAAGGATGCTACATTTGTTCAGGAAATGTATTTTAATAGTCTGTTAGGATACTATGAAAGGATGATGAACTTCCGTTCTCATTGTGATACTTCATTTCTGTGTCCTTGTTTCCTGTATTCTGTTCCAGTTTGTATTTTGTCATTGAGACATCCTCCTTTTGTACCATCAAATACAAGAAAAATACTTTATGGTAGTGCTTCTTAAGGCATAAAGCATAAGGGGACACTTGCTGTACAGCAGGTAAAACAAGATTATCTTAGGCCATTAACTTTTACCCAGTACAAGGCTTGAACATAGCACAGAGGACATAATGTCTTCATTACACCAAAGCATCTCTTTTTTAAGAAAGTGAATAGTGCCACAGGCAAGTCCAGGGAGACTAAATTGGCACCAGTGCCTGGAGACCCATGTGTGGCTGGCCCTCAGTCACATGGCATATAATACAGACTTACGTTGTGGAGACAGAAGGAACTTCCAACATCCTTCTCAACTTTAATGGGGCTAGAATGCCCTCCCAACTGCAAACATGGCTGTCTGTGTGAGTCCAGTGAGTTGAAAAGATGTGCTCACTGGCGTACTAGGTAAATAGAATTCTTGTACAAACTTAAAGAATTGGTAAAACTGGAAAATGGACTGGTACAGCCTGTTATATCAGAGGAAGAGGCAAAATATATATACTTGCAGACAGTAATCAGGAAAAGTATTGCTGAGCCCTGTGTGTTATGACCTAGAGTATTCAATGTCCTAAAGCAGAGATGCCAGTATTATGAGGATGATTAGGATTTTGCAGAGCTGCCTTCTTGTCCTTGTAACCTCTGAAGGAAATGGGATGAACAGCATGAAGAAGGCTGTACTGTGTCAGACCAAAGGTCTGCCTGTCTTGGTAGTCTGTCTCTCACAGTGACTCGCTTTGGATACATGGGGGGTGCTGTAAGGATGAAGCAGTAATAGAGTGATACTTTTTTTTAGTGTTCTCTTAGCCCAGTTTCCTGTCTCAAAAAGATGTGCAAACTTTCTTCAAGGCTGGAGAAAACTTTTTTGAACCTTTGGCTATAGTATTTATCCTGCAACTGGATTTAAATCTGTTTCTGCAAGGACATGTCCTGATGTTTGAAAACATCAAGCAAGGATTAGCATATCTTTGTTTGAATACTAATTACCCTCTTTGTAAGTAAATTACGTCTTCTCTTGGAATTTTTTTTTCCTAATATCAACATCCTGACATTGTTTCTTATGCTTTTTTTTCCAGCAAGGTTGAAAAGTCTTGTTCTTTCTTTACAATGAGGCTTTTTTGACATGTATACGTATGCCCAGTCAACGAGTCCTGTGTAATCCACTAACCCGTATAAGTCATTTTTTTATAAGCTTCATACCTGTAAAACTTTAACCTTTAATTGTGCTCCTGCATGAAAATCCCCAGTATTCCACATCCGTATGCATTCAGTTCTAGTGTCTACACTTAAAGTATTCGTCAGAGTTCCAGAGTAACTGTAAGAGTCACTTATGGTACTTCTTATAGAGTGTTCTTATATTGCTATTCAGGCTTCATTTACTCATATATCCAAATATGCTGCTAGCCTTTGCTGCCCAAATGCTGCTGTAACACTACCACAGGAGGTGATATTCAGGCAGTTGGGTCTGAACCTAAAGTTCTTACCACTGCTTTTCAATGTACAAGGTCCTAGAAGGTAAGGGTTTTTTTGGTTTTAATTCCAGAATTTATTGTGTTTCCTTTAGCAGTATTACAAAATATTGCAATTTTGTACCGATCATATTTATAATTTGCAATGCTTAAGAGCTCAGTCTGTTTAGTTTTATCAGAAGAGGATCAAAGGTGTCATGCCTGTGTGGTAGAAAATCCTTTATGGAATTGGAGTAATAAACCATCTTTTGTCTTGCAGATGGGTGTAAAAATGAACTTGGAGCTAAAGCCTAGGTTGCATAGATTGGTGCATGTGAGATTTCATTGCTGGAGGCATTTCTAAAAGGGCAGTGGTCTGAGACTGGTCTGGCTTGACCGGAGCCCTTGGGCACTGTTGAAGTCCTTGAATTTTCCCTCGAGTTTTGACACCACCAGTGAGCCAAGGCTACTGTTGCTACAGTTGCATTTTAGCTTCCTCCTTCTGTCAGAGAGGGCTCTCCTAGAGATAGCTCACAGACAGCTCTCCTCAAAGTCTGTGAAGAGCTGCTTTGTGCATGTCCCAAATATTTTATGAGGTCATAAGATTTAGCTGTTTGATAGGGATTGGACTCTGGGTTCTTGGGACTCTATTTTAAGGGTAGCATGTAAATAAGAAAGATTCCTGCTTGTATTCCTCTGTTTTAAGTGAGATGTGTATTCTCTGAATGAGGCTTTTGCAGAATCTCTGTTCTGATTATAGAAACTGGAAATAAATCAATATATGAAAGAAGTGTTTTATCTGATATAAAGTGAACTGAGTTGAGAGTGGGGGAAGAGAGGTTTCGCTGACATCTGACTAGATTTACAGTATTGGGCTGTCCATTAATCTGCATGCTTCCTTGACCATTTCTGTAAGCATAAACTGTAATCTGAAGGTCTGTAGGGAGTTACTATGCTTTTCTTGCTTTGAATTGCAAACTTGAGTGAAGGATTTGAGGTAATTTATCATGTCCATTCTTTGCAGGTTTTTTGTAATGATTTTGTTTCCCAGTTTGTCAGGACATTGTCTCTAGACAAGTGAGATGCTCCTTGTTTGGAATTTGAAACAATTCCAGAGTTTCTTAAATAGCCTTTCATTTCTAAGTCACTGCTTCAGATCTGCCCAGTCCCAAATGGGATGTCATTTAAATGAGCAGGTCAGTTTCAATTGATAGTTTAATGGATATCTATTCATTTTGCCAACATTAACATCTTTTTAAGATAGATTGGCATCATTCTTTTTTATCATCATAACAGTGACTTCAAATATCAAATGAACAGAGGACTTTGAATTTTCTTTTGCCTATGCTTGTGTCCCAGTATTAATAGCTATGCATATTGGTGCAAAGAACAACACAGGAATCCCTTTACCTTTACTGTTCCAATGAATAAACTGTAAAAAAATTAGATCCCAACTGGACTGCATGTTTATAAGCAAAAAGATTAAGATCCTTTGGAAATGGCTTCAAGTGTTTAACACCATATTGGGGGTAGATAGTTTTCCAATTTTTAAAAGTGATTATTTTTCTCTCTCATCTACAAGCTGCACTTGTGGGAACTGGGAGGTGTTCCTAGTGAAATATGCTGATTTTTGTTACGTACAAGAAGTTGCAACAAGGAGCAATAGATTGTCTTATGGGAAGGGCTCAGATTTGGCAAGCTGTTGGTAATGTCAAAAATTTCAGATGTCTGAAAGTTATTACTAGCTGGTTTGATTTCTGGAGGGGGCCATGAGGTGTGGCCATTGTCCTGCACTCAAACAATGTAGGGGCTATGTAGGAAAGGTGGCATTTCACCCTCCTCACCACATTGATAGGCTGCATGACTTTAAACCGTGGGCTTCATGTGCTTACATATGTATTTAGACATTTAAACAAGAACCTTCTTTAACGCTGCCACCCACCCCCCCAAATAACAAAGCAAACAAACCAGAAAATTTGTGCTCTGATGACAAGGCTGCAATTTGAGTGGCCCATGTTGCTGTAATCAGTGCCCTTCTGCATGTACAGTACAATGCAGTCAGGCACTTAAATGATTGTTGTTGGGTTTGGGGGTTGTGTGTCTCAGCCTGTCCACCTGCCTCCTTTCACACAAGATTCCTGCCTTAGTGTAGGACACTTGAGACTCTCTGAATGTACAACTCCTGGCTTGGATTTTTTTTTCTCCCCCTCACTTAGGCTGACTTCAAGCTTTATTTACTGCACAGCATCCAGACTCCACTCTGAAGAGGAAAGAAGTAATTTCCTTGTTCGTGTCTTCAGGGTACCTCCTGCTATGACAACTTAGAATGTGAAGGAATTTATGTGCTGAGCATTTGGATGTTTTTGTCACCCTTACTGCATAAGTGAGGAATTTGAGACTGAAGCAAAACCCAGGAGTTATCTCTGAATTTGAGAGGCCTAAGATGAGATATGCAGACATTGGCAATTTGCAGGAACTTACTTTGTACCCTTTTGTAAGTTCAAATCCCATTTCCTAAGAACTTCCTTAGCAGTTATGAGTGCTCAGAGCTTCTGCACATCCAGCTGCAATTACTGATGAGGTGAGGAGTGCTGTTCTTATTGCTGAAGTCTTTCTCTGGCTTCTCAGCTAAGAGAGAGAGAGCAGCAGGCAGGGATCTCTCCAGGGCTGATGGTCAGTTGCTTTCATCATGAGAACTTTGCCCTGACAGCCGCCTGCTTTGCCCATTCTGTCATTGGATCTGGCTCATTTGCTGCTAATCTCCTTCAGTTCTTGCCCCTCGCCTCTTTGGAGGAGTGCTCTGTATAGAGTCTCAAAAATAAACTGTGTAATCATTTGATTTAGCATTATTGTAAAGTGTATGGACCAAGGGACAACTTCAGAAATCCCGTAAGGGATTTCTTCCCTTTCGAGTACTTTTATCTGTAACCAGATATATGTATATCTGTGTGTATATATATTATTTATTTTTGAGCTAGGACTTTTGGTATGTATTCACTTTGTATTGGAGTTTCCTTATAAAGGTATTTTAATTCCCCAAATATATTTTGTCTCTGGAAATACTATGATTCCTGGACTTCAAAGGAATTGAAAGAGCAGCCCCAAATGCATAGTATCATAGAGACTGCTGTGAAATAGCTTGTCTACTACATCTCAAGAAAGAGCAATAGGTAGGTGAAAACTTGCTATGGAACAGTCACACTTTATACGCTTTTACCTGAACATCACAGGATGACACGAATTTTGACTCATGTCTTGCAGTGATGTTTCAAGTATTGTCCTCTTGATTCTTTAAACTACAAAGTAGTGATTGTCTAGTGAAGTAAACCTGACTGTTTAACAAATGATAGGCTGCCTGCTAATGCCCAATTCAGCAAAGTTTTAAAATACCAGAAGTCTTAGTGTATATTTTGGGAAGAATGCCCATGGAACAGAGATCCTCTTTGGAACCAGAATCAATCATCTGACTGAGCTGTATTGGAAAAAAAAGAGAAGGGTATGAAGAGAAAATGGTACTAACTACTGTCTTTATTATCCTAAGTTTTGTTCTGTTCTCTCCATGGACTCTTGGTTTACATCTTCTAGAGAAATTAGTGCATCTTTAAAAAAACCAAAAAGATAAACAACCAACCTCTCTCTGCAAGCTTTTTAAGTGTTCGTTTGTTAGATGTGCGTTGGCACACTCTGTTTGCAGCTGAATACCCATTTTCTGATGTAAACAGATTCCATTAACCTGAAAGATGAAAATCAGAATGTTTGAATTTCCATTAATACAATTTTGGGACTGGACAGATAGCCACAATTGTGATTTTCTTATCCTTGCAGTAAAGTACTGCAGTCTACATCATTCCTTGCCCGCACATTACACCTCACATCTGTGCTAAGTGGGCATTTTCTGAGCAAAGTGCATTGTTTGCTCAACAGAAGCATAAAAGATGACACATGGTTGCTGTACACCTTCTCTCTGCTATTTGCTGTGGATAAAGTGATGATGGTGCACTACCATATGACTCAGAAACAACTTTGCTTAAAACCACAAATTTGTTTCAGGTAAGTTACATCCCACCTGTATGTATACTTAAATGTAACTGTGTATTTGTTCCTGGGAAGAGCCCAAATGCTTGTCACAACTGGCAACTGGAAGCATCAGAACTGGTATATTCAGAATGTGTCTACTCTCTGTCATTCTGCAAGTACCTCAAGTGTTTAGGATATGGATGAGTACAGCTGCTACTGCTTGTCACTGAACTACTGCTGGTAATTGAAAATTGGAATACAGTGTTCCCTGGAGAGTTTGTCATGGAGCTCAAGAGGTTAATATGTAGTTATGTGATGATACTATAATTTTATATGCATCTGCACATACTGCTAATAGACATTAAAGTGGGCATTTACATCCTTATTATGGGTCAGTACTTGATGTCATAATAAAAAGTCACATCAGAAAAGTACAGGATAAAAATCTGATTATGCACATTTTGGAATGTAAATGGCTTTAAAATTCAAATTGTCACCTGGTGGGAGGATCAGGAAGGAGTCAGAACAAGGGCAAAGGGGCAAAGCTGTGAGACACAAGGGGCAAGATAAAGGAGGAGGAAGAGACAGGCAGGAGTAGGCCTTTGCTTGGGTAGTTTATATCCATATGAATACTATACCCCATTACTTAAGCCCTTCATGTCATCTCATTAAACATAAGCTGGAATGAAAGGTGGACCTTGTAATGGGGTGTGAAGGTCAGTAAACTCCAGATCTTCTGTCTTTCCACAGAGTTCAAATCTGCTCAGTGTTGGTTAATGCAGGGTGTTCATTTGGAAAGCATCATCAAAGCTAATAAAGTTTTCAAGGCAAAACAACAGCTGAAACTCTCATGAGGCTGCACTAAGTAAATATGCAAGGAGCTCTGCAACTACTGTCCCCAGAGCCTGAGGGGGGGAGGGTACTGAGGAGAAAGACTTTGAATTCTGAAGGGCTGTGTAGCTTAGAATCAGTGGAGAAGTACCATGAGGACTAGAGCAGCATGTATGATACATCAGGACACGGTGAGTTCAGTTGCAGATGCACTCAAAGGGTTTCCAACATCACCTTGAGTGTCTGTGGGAGCTGAAACCCTATAGCATGTAGAAATTTGGAAGGGTGTTGACTTTCTATTTCTGCACTACTTTTTCATCCAAATACATCTTAAAGCACTCTAAAAAGTCTTTGCAGTTAACTAAAATTTTAGGGATTTTTTCTTTGTCGGAAATACAGGGTGCAAGGCCATGGAGTGAGGTAAACAGCCTTGTCCTTCCGTCTCCACTTTGTTGTTTCTTCATGCTTGGCTGTAAGCTCCTGCTGCTTACCTTTCACTCTTTTGACTCCTCTGAGTCACATCAACCACTTTAACTGCAAAGAATGACTCGATTTCTGCTAGTTTAGTCAGTTGATTTGGCTCAATTGATGTGTACGAGGAGTGTTAGAGGCAGCCCAAGGCATGGTGGCAGGACTGGGACTGAGGAGTTGGGTGGGCTGGGAGAAAGTCCTGGGAATAATGGTTTGATTGAGGGAGACTCACACAACTGGCAAGCACCAAGATTTTAACTTTGGCTCAATTGTTATAATATCTGTTGCCCATCTCCCTACGATCTCCAGGGATTCAGCAGCTCATAGGAAATCCACACAGAGCAAGGCTGCAAGAGGGGTTTTGAGAGACTCTTAAAGTCACATAGCCAAGAACTGTGTGCCCCTCTTCTCCCAGGTGCTCCTTAAGGGTTTTGACACTATCTTTAGCTGAAGTGAGAAGGGACATTTCCTGTGACATAACTGCATATGCTTCTTAAATAGCGATTATGTCTGAAAGGAACTTGCCTGCTCTAGAGAACCCAAACTGTCATTTACATGGGTGTCTTCCCTTTCAGGGTCTGATTTGTTTATCTGTGAAGCACAATGAATGATGGGGAAAAAGTACTGAAAATACTTAGTCTCTCTACATCATGTTGCATGTGATGAGAAATAGCTCTTCTGGTAAATGAGAATGTTATTAAAAAAGACATCTGTCTTTTGCAACAGCTTTCAATAAAAGTACTGAAATGTTGAGGCCCACCAACATTCTCAGCAGGTTTTTGGGATCTGATGAAAGGCAATTTTCTCAGGAAAAGGAAAGTCACAGAGAAAAGTTAAAATTTTGCAAGGGTTATAGGGCAAATCTGCAGCAGACATGAAAGGCTTTTGAAATTGCATCACTAGAGGCCTTATATTTATGTGTCCCTACACTAATGAGGTGCAAATAAAGCTCCAAGATGCACTCCATTCAGTGGATCAGTCAGACACCAAGCAGGCTGGTGGCAATCAGTCAGCTATTGAGTCATTTAGCAATTAATGGATTCTAGTTTGTGAATGGACACGTCCCTTGGCTCAGATCGCTTTTGGCTGCAGAGAGAACAGGAATGGAGAAGTCCATCCCCCTGTTTGCAATTAGTGTTTGTTATTAAATGCTGACAGTGTGTTCTCTCCTCTCATGTATCTCATCTTTGTTTATGCACTGGATGTTGGCACAGGCTTCTATGCTGTAATGTCTTGAATTAGCTGCTGTTGAAAGGAGTCCAAGGAGCAGTGTGCTCTGAGGAGGACAGGAGGGTGGAAGAGTGGCTTGGCATCAAAAGAGCAGGAGCAATTCTGAGGGAAGGATGAAAATGGGTTTAGTTAAGTGGGAGGCTGGCAAGGAGCAAGCAACAATGAGTCTGTGCACATCTCTGCTCTCATGTGTGATGCCAAACACTTTGATGGGAATAAGGAACTAGATAGGAAGTATAACTGATGCCAGGAAGGTGAGATACCCTTGGAAATGGTTTGGTAGAAGGTGATTTTAGCAGACATGGTATCTTCAGGTAGAGAGATGGTGCTTGAGTTAGGAAGCATGGGACCTAAGAAGAGGAGACTGCAATTACTGGAGATCACCATAGGGGTAGAAATACGTAGAGAAGTGATAATAGAACTCAAGCTGTCTGTGGAGGATGAGATTAAAAGTGGAGAGAGAAAAAAAGTACTGTAATCTCTGGACCCCCAGCTGATTTGAAAGGTGGAATGTTATTAGGTGTGTAGGACAAGAGAATGGCATCAGCCTTCCAATCGGGAGAGCAGACTTATTCCAATCCGTGGGGTTTACACAGCACCTAGGAGGTTTAAGATGCAACATCTGGGCTAAATACTAAGGCAGGTGCAGTGGCTGCAGCTCTCTGCCCCTCTCTGTGATGCTGCAGCAGTGCATGGCACAACAAGCAGTCTGAGTTGGCCATTTTGTAGGTCAGGTCTTGCATCTGTTTGTGTGATGAGAGAAAATGTGCCAGGACCTACAAAGAACAGGTATCATTTGGTTATAAGAGGCCAGGACTTTGAGCTCTGTGTCCTGCAGCTCATCTGCTCAGAATGGCTACAACAGGTTATTTTAAGATGAGAAGTAAACCCAAAGTGTGTTGGTGCATCCTCTGCTCTTGCTGCTGTTAGAAGCAGAGGAGTGTGTATCTGTGTCCTTGAACAAACTGCTTTGAAAAGTTTGCTCAGTTTTTTTCCTCTTGCCCCCCTCAGGCTCAGTTTAAAGGCACAGAAAGGCACAAAGTTAATTTCTGGGCATAGAGCAGCAATAGGGGATACTCATCATAAAGTCACCCCAAGACACTTCCTCTATGAGCTAGATATCATCTCTGCCACTCCTCTCCTGCTTTCTTCAATAAGGGGATGAAATGTTAAATAGGAATGAACAGTTCATCTTCTTGGAGTGCTACTTGAGTACAACGCTCACCGTGTTTCTTCATGCAGTGGGAATAGACAGGGAAGGGTAGCATGAGGCCAGGTTTGCCTCCATTGGATGCATTCACTCACTGTCTCAACCTGTGGCCTGACTGGTCACAGACTTGTTTGGTCCATCTGAGTCACACTCCTATAATATGAGTAGCTTTGGTAGTTGCACCAACTAGAGCCTTGATGTTCACTGGTCATCCAGAGCAGAGTGGGACAAACAGCAGTATCAGGTACTGTTTATTGATCACCCGGTGATCTGTGTGTAACTGCCCCTCTGTGTTTTGCTCTAGTCTCTGCAAACTTTGCTCCAGAGTATCTTTGACAGCACAACTGACTGCTTCTAGTTACCTCAGATATTTTGGATGCATAGCTCTGTTAATCCAGAGCTCATTTGTTGGAGCAAATTGAGGTCCACATCACCAGAAGGATACCTTGCTCCAGTCAGTACTCATCTAGCCCAGCTAGAGTGAGCATCTTTATCTTTTCCCATCTCTTACATAGTCTTTCCTGGTCTTCCCATCCCTCTGATGTGGCTCTGCCACTGCTTCTCCCCCATAGCCCACCTTCAGGTGTGGCTCTTTAAAAGCAATCTCTGTCAATATTTGTCATTAATCTGTTTCCATTTTTATTTATAAAAGAAAGAGAGTGAGAACTGAACAGCAGCAGTAGCAGGGCAATTGCAGATGAATAATGAAAGGATTCATCACAGCCATACCAGGATATATATATTTTTTGCAGCCAAGCGAGACGGATTCCCATCACAGCTCGGGGACTCGTTCCACACAACCACTCATCTTTCATGCTGGGGGGAAGGGAAAGGTGGAGACAGTATCATTATGGATGTAACGGGGCTCTGAAGTGACTGGTCAAGGTTGCTGCTTCAGTCACAAGGAATCTGCTTACAGGAATTTTCTTTCCAGCAGGTGTTATTGCCTGGCAAAGTGGCCTTCTACAGCACTCTGCCACTTGTGAAAGGGAAGCTTAGGATTTGCTAATGGGGATGCTTGCTAAGCATTTGAGTCACCAAGGAAGGACACAATGTCCAAGTGAGGATTTCACAGGAGTGACAAACTTATCTGAGACAGAATGAGGGACACACTGGGCAATGCAGGTGTCATTCTTCCTCACATTTTTGTCACTTAAGCCCACTCTCAAACTCTCTGTCATATCAACAAACAACTCTCAGCTTGCCCTGCACCATCTAACTTTACAAATCCATTTGTCCTGTTGAACATAAATATTTTGTTCTTGTTCCCTTTTAGTAGGTTAGGTAGATGAAAATTTGTCAGATGGGAGTGTTGAAGCATTCTGGGGTCTTGAAGGACTCTGCTAAGCCAGAAGGGAAAGAACTGCCATTTATAAAGGATGAAAAAACCCCAACAACAACCAACCAACCAACCAACCCCAAAAAACTACCCCACAAACAAACATGAACACCAACGAACAACAAATGCCTGAAATATGTCTGATTGATTGGGGTGTGCACTCAAATCCAGAAAGGTCTCTGTTTTCTCCTGTCTTCCAGGTCCAGGGTAGGAGTGCCAGTGCTTCAATGCTGTTTCACCTCTGTGTGCCTGGGTGCACACAGATGTAGTGGTTACATTCCTCCACAGCTGAAGAGATAGTCTGACTCTCCAGCTCTCTTGTGCTTGTAGTGAGGCAACCCAGGCAATGCAATTGCCGTCCGAGGCAGAGATGAGCCGTGCTGAGTAATTCTCAGATGCAGAAGTGCAGTTACTGTCTGCTCCTGAAGCTGGGAGGGTCTGTGTTTAAGGAAAGAGCGTAATATGTGGCTGTATTTTTCCATCTAGTTAAGCATAAAGCAGGTTGATTTAAAGGGCAGGATGGCCTTATTTTCAGGTGCTGCAATGACCTGCATTGCTGGTTATCAGTTCCACTCCCACTTCCGGAGACTGCGTCAGCCCATAAAAAAGCACAAAAAACCTTGTCCCAAGGGACTGTGTATTTGTCAGGCCTCTTGGCATCCTGGAGTACTTCCTGCATCTCTGGCAAGGCATTAACATCAGAGTATTCCTGTATCAGATACTTCTTCCTCTCAATTAAAGCTACTGGAGGCAATCCCTGTTGGATGGGAGGGTCCAGTACAATGCTACAGCTGAAGTGATCCTTGAAAGAGTAAGACAAGCAAATACGTTGCTTTGTTGGGCCCTTAGGACTGTCACCTTGGCAGGGAGAAAAACAGCTGTGACCCTTTCTATTCCAGACCCTGCTAGTGCTCAATTTTTCCTGTATAAAATCACAGCTTTGCCAGCAGTAGAGGGATCAGGGAAATGTGACATGTTTCTCAAGCAGCGCCTCCATTTCGCTTTTGTACCCAGGGAATGCAATGCAGTGCTGAGAAGCTTAGACTCAGTCTATATTTCCCTTTGGGAAACCATTTGGTCCATTTCCCCATGTTCTGGCACAGGTTTATGACATGTCATTATGAACTGGATGTTATTCAGTTTGGCTACGTGATTCAGCTCCATTTACACATCCTACTAGGTCTCCATTCCCATCCCTAGATACGGACTCTTGGTTGCTCAGCTTCAATAAGGGTTTTCTGTTGAACATGGAAATTCTCGGGATATACAAAAGGAGGAAGCTTCTATATGGGGTGCTTGCTTATTAAAAAAAAAAAAAAGCAAAAAGAGTGCCTCAGCCATGATAGGTCTCATTGCTCTACAGCTGCAGATGATTCTTATATAGCCTGTGGTTAGCAGCTTCTTACTTTTTTCCTGAAGGAACCTTTTTTTTTATATCCCCATAGGATCAGGTCCCTGAAAGTGGTTAAGAAACTGTTATTGCTAATGATCTCCTCCTGACCTTGGCTGGATATAGCCAAGTGTTTGAACATTAAGGAAAAACAAAAAACCCATCAGCTTACTTGTGTTTACAAAACTGGGTTTCATGGGCAGCTGAGAATCTTGAGTAGTTCTGAAAATGCTGTGCTCCTTCTGTTTTTCTTGGTGACATTATGGATTACTAATGGAAAGCTTACTTTGTCACAGCCTGGGAGATTGCCTTGCTTCTAACTGGTGCTTTCCAGGTAGATATAAACTTGATGTGTAATAAATATGTAGTAAGATGTTTGTGGAGGAGAAGGTTCTCTTCTGACTCCTACCAGTGGATAGTTTATGAGATCTTATCCCTCCCTTTGTCCTGGTGATACTCTGACTGAATTCATTTCAAGTTTTTAGTGGCTCCATGCAGTGACTAACTTAGGGCATTCATTATTTGGTCTCCATATCTATTCTTTCTAGACCCCTTCTCTTCCCCCAAATACTCCCAACCAAACCAGTAGCTTGTGACTGCATTCTGTTGAAGGTCCTGGTTTCTAGGGCTTCTTGCTGTGTACCCACTCATACAGGCAGTAGCACCATGGCACAAGGTGATGACCAATTGTCTATCACAGGGTATCACTGAGATATTTTGCATTTAAGTAACAAAGGTAGATTTTCTTTAGCCTTGAACAATCTGTAAAATATTGCACGTAAGAAAATCATTGCTGTTGCCGAAGGCTTGTGATGCAGCAGCATGCAGTTTTTTACTGGAGATGTCTCCTCCCAGACATGTAGGCTCTTCTCAATTGGAAATATTTAACACCCTATTAGTTTCTGATGTATGCTTTAATATATTGGTGATCTTGATGTTCCCTGAGAGGCTTCAAATTATGAGAATATAACCAGGTGCAGGTTTGCATAACCTACTTTGAAATGCTTCATTCCATCTGATCCAAACTTAGGCTATTTTAGTGTGAGTGTGCTGAAAAATCTGCACAGTATCAAGTGAGAGGTGGATGAAGAGCTCTAAACTCCTCCAATAAAGGTTGTATGAAGAAAAGTGACTAAGTGGCCTTCTGGAAAAGTAGTACTTCAAAGAAGCTGAGGGACCAAGGTGCCCTGAGCTACTGCTGTAGCCTGTGTATCATTGTAAACTCAGTCTTCCCTCACTTTCTGTCCTACTATAGTCCCTAGAAGGTTCTGGTCAATATTGAAGCCCATCTGACACTGAGGCTTTACAGACTTTGAATGGGAGCATTTATGGTTCAGAAAACATACTGTCCAAGCAGAGAAGGATGTGGGTGTAGGCCACAAGTAGTAAAAGTGAGGAAGGGCACGATAATACATGATCTGTTATGACATCAGTGTGAAATAAAATGGCAAAAAAGAGATACTGCTAAACTGTTGTTTGCTGAATTAATTGTCCTTAGCTTTCAGGACCTGAACCAGGGCATCTCAGGATGCTAGCTAGAGCACACTGAAAGTCATCAGGGAGGATACATGTATGAAGATATGTGCAGGCAGGAAGAAGAACCAAGATAAGACGTAGATGTGTTTTGAATAGAGATCTAGCTAGAGAACAGAGCTCCCGTTTTGGAGATGTTAACAGAGAAATATGATTTGGGTTGAAAGCTGGGCAATTTTTAAATTCCTTGTATCTTAACCTATTGTCCACCTTCTATGGGTTTTTCATTTTGAAAGCCAGACTGCCCTGCTGACTGTATGCATGCATTTAGTTCTGTGTATGCCCTACCAAACAGTGGGAGCCAGCTAGAGAATGGTGTTTGCCTGTCCCCAGACTTCGTCCCTTGTACTCTTTGTTTCTGGTGAAGCAGACACAAGAGGAGACCCAGGCTCAGTACAGGTACACTTCAGATTTGAGGCCTGAGTTGGGGACACGCTTTGCTGGTGACAGTGGCGTGCTGATAGGTGTTGTTCTGCTTTCTGCAGTCTCCATTATTTGCACTTCAAAACTGCTTTCAATGAAGAGGTCCCTCTTTCTAAGAGCTATGTAAGAGGCCAAACTTACTACCTGTGGGAACAGTATTTTCTGGACCAATGCTGTTGAGTGGCAGCAGTTCAGCAGTGTCTTCCCTGAACAGGTCAGTTGCCCCAGTTGTTGCTTACCCGGGGTTGCTCCCAGCTGACTCCTTCCTGTGTCTGATGACATGAATGCAAAGCGGATCTTCCCTTGCTGATTCCTGCAGCAGTGAGAAGAATTGAGGAGTTGTAATGATTTCAGCCAGTTTCTGTTGAACATGTCTAGTTAAGGACCTAAAGGCAGTGCTGGCATCAGGGGCATGGAGCTGTTGAATCTTACATTGCCTGGGTCTTAAAAATTGTAAAACAGTGAAAAGGGTTGGTTCAGCTTTCTTGTCTGCAACAGCTACAGTGGCTGGTGGGCTTAGCTTAGCTAGGGCAGAGACTTTGGGTTCTATCTGAGGAAACATTTGAAGTCAAGAAGCCTTATAAGGACTGAAAGTCTGGCAAATGAGCCAGGCCCTCCACTGTTTTGTTTTGTTCAAGAGCAGATGTCCCAGATGCAGAAATAGTTTTTTCAAATAAGATACCAAGAAAACACAAACAACTTTTCTAATACTTTTAAAGTGAATACACAACATCAAAGCGATATTAGCACCTCAATTTCACAAAGTGAAAGAGAGATCAAAAGCTATTTGCCCCCAGTTGCTATTAATGGAAGTTACCCTCCTTCATTATCCCTTTCCTCTTGCAAATCACTGGAGTAAAGAAGATGATTCAGTGGCGGGGTTCTGGATGTCTCATCAAAGCCAAGGCTTGACTAGGACAGTGAGACTGGATCATCCTCGCGCAAGATGAATATCTACTTAAAAATGTCTGATCTGTGTCCTTTTTGAGGGTAGGTAGAGTTTCACTCTTTGTATTTGGAATTTTTCAGAGGTGCTGAATTTCCACTGAGATTGCAGGGAACACGTGTCTTCTGTAGGCTCAATTGAGTCTTATCAAATACTCCAGCTCTCCTAAATAAGGCTGCTGTCTTGCTATCTGTGCCCAGAACCAGGGGCTGCAAGAAGCATGTGTAAACAAGGTGTCCCAATGTGTTATCTGTCAGTCCCTGAATTTTAATGTTTGCCTCAGGAAAGTGGTGAGGAGAAGTTGGGTTGCTTAGTTTGACCTTGCTTTTTAATTTTTTCCCTGTTTTTTGGTTTGTTTTGGGGGATGTGTGTGTGGCTGTGGTTTTTGTTTGTTTTCCTCTTTACATGTGCCTCTAATTGATCTTGAAAAGAAGGGACAGTTAAAGAAGATGTTAAGGTGAAATGAAGCCATAACTGTGACTTGAGACTTTTATTGAGTGTGGCAAAGTTCCCTGGGCTGCGTATAAATTGTTTATTGATTTTGGTATGGCTGGGTGCTCTGGAGTAATCGCCCACAGAACCACTAGAGAGCAAGTAGAAAGAAGAGGGCTTTGCCAGGTCTCTGCTGCTTCCTGCCCCTGTCTGCTCTTCCTCCTGCCTGTGCTGGAGGTCTCCTCTTTAACCTGTAAATGAGCAGCCCCAGCTGGATGGCTCCTGTGGCCAGCTCCTGCAGCCCAGAGTGGGGCTCTGCTCTGCTGTTCCAGAAATGGCCAGTGAAAGAATATAGTAAGGGAAGAAGTGGCTTTGGAGCATGTATCATACAAGGAATGGTATTGCTGAGACTTAAACTGCCCTTTGGCTCTTCCACCTGTTGGTTGTTACAGACAGAAACCTGTCTGTGACAGTCAGCAAGGTTAGTCATCTCTGAGCCTGCCTGACCATGGGGCAGGTCAATTTTGTGACAGGGCAGAGACAAACATGTTCCTGTTTCTCAATAGTGTCTGTGCTGTGAAGTTTTGCCTCAGTATCCCCTGCTTGCTCTCACATGCCCTTCTCCTCTGCCAAAACTGCAGGATGCTGTGTGCAGTGAGCCAGCCTGCCTCCCCTGTGCCTGTCTGAAAGCCCAGGAAAACTTCAGCCCTGCCTGATTTTTCCTTTGCTTTTTGTTGCAACATTAGGATGGTTTTACTGCTTTGTTTCAGTGAACTACTTTATACAGAGATTTTCTCATCCCATCTGGGGAACTGTCCTGGCAGAACTGGGTTTTTTGATCACTTCCATGGAGGTGCTGCACACTTTCCATGTTACTTTTGCACAAGGGTGATGAATTCCTTAATTGTGTCTTATCCAGAGTGCTCCTAAAATATACTGTCCCTTCAGGTCCAAGGAAGATGTAGAAAGGGAAGCAATATTTTGTTGACATTTGATTGGGAAAGTGAGTGAATTTTCTGACGCATGTTGCACAGTTCATGACACCTCCTCTTCTTCTATGGGTGCTGGTAGTTGGTGGGAGGTTTTATTCTCTGTCATTCAGAGTCCATATTTCTATCACATGGTAGCATAGATTGGTTTAATTTCCTTTCTTCTAGAGAGGACTTCCGAGGCCTTTAGTAGTGTGGCCATTAGGTGAATAATACTCAGACGTAAATATGTGTGGAGAGAAAAAGAGGACTTGTCCCTTTTTTAGTCTGGGTCCCTTTGTTAGTCAGTCAGGTCCCTGAAAGTCTGCTGAGGTTTAGTAGTTTAGAGCGTCAAAAATTCTGGTTTTAGAAGATGCAGTAAAAAACTATGTTCCTTAATCATCTAATCTGTATATGAGAGTGGGAATATGAAGCCAGAGTAAAGGTAAGATCCTCTTTTGCATCGCTGGGCAAAATTTTCAGGAGATCATGTAGATTCTATAAAGAAATGTTTTTTGTTTTGCATGCACATAACGTTTCTTTAATGAAAAAGAGGGGTGAATGTGTATTAGCTTAAAATTTCATTTCCTGGAGGGCATAATGTTAATGGAAGGCAAAATATCTCTAAAGTGTTGGCAATTTAACTCCAAGGTTTTGAAATGGGATAAAATAATCTAAATAAAAATTTGCATCTACCTAGAGAGTTCTCTGACAAAAATGGCACATGAACATTAATGCTAGGAACAGCAGTAACTGCTTCAGCTCTGGTCTTTTTGATTTTTTTTTTTTTTAATCCCTGTAATAAAGGTCAAAATTTTACCTTCCTGTGGAATAAGGACCGTGAATTATGCTGTTGTTGGTCAGTGTACTTTGGCTAGGAGATGTGAATGCTGTAACAGCATCTGCATTAATCTGCACTGGTACCTCAAAGCATTTACTGTGTATGTATATCACGTAAACTTTTGTAATGCTTAGTTGCTTGAATGAACTAAGATGACTGATTTATTCCCTGTCACAGAGAAAAAAAAAAATTCTCGTGGTTAAAGCTGCAAAACTTTTTGCCATGGCTTGAGCTGCCTGACTACAAAGTCTTGCTCACAACTGCTGTAGATTTCTGATTCTGTTGCTTGTCTTGGAGATTTTTGAACCCCCACCCTTGGGAAGAGCAGCCTGGCTTTAAATTCCTCAGTCCTGCACCTCAGACTGAAGGAGTTATTTTTAACCTGACTTGACCTCTGCCTGAGCAAGAATAAAATAGGGATTGGGCAGAATATGACACAAATCAATAGGTTATCCCAACAGATATGATCTTTGGCACTGTTTTGCCTTGGACACTTGCTGCAGTAACAAAGATAAATGGTGATTTGTTAACATTGTGATCTAGGGACTGGGTGGCTCAGTGGATCGTGTGGTGGCCTCTGACCTCTGGGTCTCCAAGCTCTGAACATCAAGATGAAATCTCATTCTGATAGTAGGAAGGGGAAAAGGTCCGCAGGGGTTGGGCAATTTTGGTTCAGTGATCACAGTGCTCCAAAATCATTCCAACAAGGATTGAATAGACAACACCTCCTGACAAAAGGGACTATGGGGAAATAGGATGGGAACTGTTGTGATAGAGAGCTAGGGATCAGTTACTGCAGGCTAAGACTTTCAGTGCTTTTATGGAGTGATACTAGAGCACCCAGAGCTACTTTGTGTCTTTGCCTACCTATCAAAGAGGACTTGCATCACAGATAATTTGTGGTGGCTCCAAGTAAAAATGAAATTTGTTTTATGAAAGAGCTTTCATTTCATTTTCTGGGACAGTATCTGCATGTCCTTTGATTACTGACATAGAGTGATGAGGGATCTTTTGGGGAGCTGAAGTATTGGAAACAGCTGATACAGTCATGTCTCTACTAACCTTATGTGATCTCTTCTATATCTCTAGAGTCCTGTTGCAGGTCCTCTGAAGATAGCTGACATTTAATATGTTCTCAGACGCACACAGTTTGTCTTGTTTCAGCAGTCCAAGATGGTATATTCTCATCAGGTGAAAATAGATTCCTGCAACAGAATTTCTTCCAGGACATCTGCAAGGATTGGTAAGCAGTGTTTGAAGACAATTCCGTGTTGTAACTTATGTAAGCAGGTGTAAGCCACTGTGAGTTCTTTTCTCCCTTGACTGGTGTGCAATTCCCCCTGCCTTTAGGAGGCAGTATGGCAGTATTTCATTCTGAACTGAATCCATCAGCTTCAGCTTTTCGGCTCTGTATCCCTTTACAGTTCTTTCTACAAGACTGGCACTGTGCTCTCAGGTGCTTTACTGTGGTAAGCACATTCTCTCAGTCTTGACTAGTCAAGGGGACAAAAAGCTTGCACCTGTGCGGGACAAGGGCTTTAGCAACTGCCTCATTGAATTATGCAAGATGTTTGCATAGTGCTTTTAATCTTTCCCATGTTGTAGATCCTAGGGTTACATGAGAGCTCATGCTGTGCTTGGGACCCCCAGATTTGTCTCTGTGATTGTCCCCTGCAGCATCTGTGCCTCCAACTTTTTCTTTTGCATTGGGCTGTGCATTGCTGACTTACAGAGAATGATGTGAGTCTTGTCATTGAGAGCAGCCTCTTTTCCATGTTTTAACTCATCCCATCCATCTGTATGTTTTACCAATACCAACAATGAGCTGGAATTGCAATGGGTCAGTACAGACTTCTGTTGATGTCTGTGTGTAACATGATCTTACCATGGACAATTGCTCTCGAATCTCAAATGGAGAGCCTGTTTTTAATCCATGGATTACATACCTTATGGGTTTCTCACAGCACACATTCATTACTTGAGATGTCACAGAAGGAAGTTTGGGCCAAAGAATCTTGTTCTACATGTTCCTCTCCTCATGAGGTTCCTGAAAACTCTGCCCAGTGTCTTCCTTGCCCCAGACCAAGGCACATTTTTGTATCCTGCCCAGGTGCCTGTTCTGTGTCACACTGCCCCAGGTTCATCATGACACTTGTTTCTGCAGAGACAGGGGCTGCAGCCTGCCCATAACCAGAAACCTCCAGCTCTACCCCTCTCCTTCCATGGGAACGTAGATTGCCCTGCCATTCTTGCGTGTCAGTCCTTTGACTGAAGGCTGTGTTCTTCTCTACTGCAGCCCAGCCCAGTGCTTGCCATGGCTCCAGGATGTGCAGAGCAAAGTACACTGGGCAGACTTAGTGAAAGCAACACATCCAGCTTGCTTTTCCCCTGCAGCCAGCATACCACTGTCATCAGACTGCGACTACTGCCTGCCTATGCACAGAGGACATTTGGGACTGAGCTTGGTGCTCAGTAGGGTGTTTTCTGGGCCAGAGTATGTTAGGACCTGCACAATGCATGTGAAATGACACCTAAACTGGCCATGGCTGTAGCCTTGCTATAGATGCCCGCATATGCTGCATTAGCCCAGCTGTCTTTACCTACCGGGCCTGCATTCATGTTTTTTAAAAAAAAGTGGGGAAAAAAGCCCCAACAACAAAAGAAAGAACTGGAGAGAGAGGCTAGCAGCCCAGCAAGACCTACTTTTCACTGTATTTTTAGCCTCTGATTTTATTTTTCACAGTATAATTCTGGATTAACTGTTTCATTGTTTGTTCAGGTTGAGATCAAGTTTAACTGATCTAGAATTCCCTGCTAACATCCCTTTTGTCCTTTCCAAGCTACAGGATTTTCACTGTCATTACTTCAGTCATGTTTCATGTTGGGTTGGTTTTTTTGTTTTTAAAAAGGTGTTAAGTACCATCACTGGTGAGGTCTTTGGAGTTCTTTGAGTTATTCCAATTGAAAGTTTTTACTTTTGAAAGATATTTCCTCTTGTCTTGAATATAAAAAACAAAGGATCTCCTTCATCACAAGATATATGGCATGAACCATCCTGTATTCTTTGGGTTTTAGAGAGAATTAGTAGCTACAGATTTCTGCCATTTCTCCAGCTAGCTAGGCCTAGACAAGGATATTCTTTCTACCACAATATCTAGTTTTATAAGGAGACAGCTCTATGTGTATGTTACAGGGAAATAACATTTTTTTAAAGATGTGAAGGTAAGAAATAAACTGGTCCAACTTCTTTGTGATGCAGCTCTTCCCAAGGCTCAGTTTACTTTGGTCCCATGGAAATAGCTTTGCATATTTGTTGGTACAAATAGCCTTTTAGGGGTTTTCTTCTGAAGGATTTGTATTCTTATAGAGAGACATACTGGAAAAGTTGATACTTGTACAGCGTGCTGCATTCAGAGCACTGCTGTTGCTGGCAGAGTGGTCAGTGATACCTCTGATAAGGCATGAGTCATTCCCTCACAGGTACTAGAAAAAATGTCTGTAGTTTGATGGGCTTGGCAGTGGCCAGGGTCAGGTCTTCATCTTAGGGGAGCTGTTTTTCTCTCTGGTGGCTGCCCATCTGTTCATAGGTGCCATGAGGAGAGCTGTTGCACAGAGGCAGTAATTGCAGAGCTGGTGGGAAGTAGCAGGCAGGTCATGTCGCTTCTTCACCTGCTCCTACTCCAGAAATACTTCTGCAACAAATTATTGTCTTCTGCAATCTGCTTGTAGAATCATTGAATTACAAAATAATTCAGGTTAGAAGGGATGTCAGGAGGTTTCTGATACGGTCCCTTGCTTAAGGCAGGGTCAACACTGAATTCAGACTTGGTTGCTTGGGGCTTTATTGAGTTAGATCATGAAAGCCTACAAAAATGAAGGTTGTACATCCTGTCTGTGCAGCTCATTTCAGTGCTTGGTTGACCTCATGCTGGAAAAGCTTTTTCTTCTATCCAGTTTGAACCTCTTTTTCCATTTGTTTCCGTTGTGTACTGCCAGTGCACAACCCACTGTACAGAGCCTGTCTCCATGTTCTCACTAAGGTGCTGGTTGAAAGCCTGCTGTTAGGTCCCTCTAAAACCTTCTCCAAGCTAAACAAACCTGGGTCCCTCAGTCTCTCATCACAGAACAAATGCTCCAAACTGCTGATCATCTTGCTCACCCTCCATTCACTTGCACCAGTTTATCAATCTTTCTCTTGTAACAGGGCCTCAAATCTAGACAACGTATTCTAGATGGAGTTTGACAAATGCCAGGTGAAGGGGAATAACTACATCCCTTGAACCTGTGTGGCTATAGTTCTGTGAATACCATGCAGGGCACTGCTGGCCATTTTTGCTGCCAGGGCACACTGATGGCTGATATTCAGCTTAAGACCTATCAGGCCCCCAGGTCCTCTTCAACAGAGCTGCTACCCAGGCAGGCAGACCCTAGTATGTACTGTCACAGTGGATTATTTCTTCCAAGGTATAGGACTTTGCATTTGTCCTTGCTGAATTTTGTAAGGTTCATGTTAGCCCTGCAGCCTCTCTAGGGCATTTTGGATGGCAGCCCTGCCTTAAGCATATCAACTGGTCTTCCCAGTTTGCTGTCAAGTGCAAGCTTGATAAGAGTGTGCTTTGTTGCATCCTCTAGGTCATGGATACAGATGTTAAACAGGACAGGTCCCCTGTATGTATCTTGTTACTGGCCTACGGGTGGTGTATAAACATAGCCCTCTGAGCTTCATCATCCAACCTGTTTTTAACTGATCTGATAGTCCACTCATAATGGTTTACTATCAGTCTTCAGGCATTCTGGGAAACTGTGTTCAATGTTTTGCTGAAGTTAAGGTAAATGCCTTCCATGTCTCTCCCCTTGTCCACAAGTGCTATTATTTTATCATTGAAGAGAATCAGGTTGGTCAGGCATGATTTATTCTTGGAATATCCACACTGACTGTTCCTAATCACCTTCTTTTCCTTTGTGTGCCCAAAATACATTCTAAGGGGACTAACTACATGATTTTCCCAAGGACACAGGTGAGGGTGATTGGCCCTAGTTTACTGGATTTTTGGACCTCTTGAAAATGGATCAGAAGGAAGTCATAGGTCAGAGAGAAACCCATAGTCTGTAAAGTCAGCTACTTTCAGCTGCTTTTTCCTCAGTCAGCTCACAGCCAGCACAGAGTTGCTGGTAGTGTGCATGGAGGAGGTAAGAGAGCTTTCTGGCTGCCCTAGGTTTGTTACCAAGGGATGTGAGATGCCAGGAGGGAAGGGCTAAATTGCAGGTTGGAGCATGTGGAGGGTCTTCTCATGAGTTGAACTTTAGGCAACAACTGATGAAGCTGAGTGTTTGCTTCTTGAGCAAACCCAATCACAGGCTCTGGGCAAGTACATTTATTTCATAGAAATCAAGATCTCTGAGGGATCCAGTTTAGGGGTTTTAAAGGCCTTTCCCTGCAACTCCATGCAGTGTCACTCTGCCTCTTACTGAAGGAAGTCTGCTTTCATGCTTGGGCATCTGCCTTCATGCTGGCTCTATCTCTCCCCTTCCTTGAGGAGGAAAATGGACCTCAGAAAATGTCATGTGCATTGGAAAGACATATTTGCCCTGCTCTCTTCCTTAAGAGAAGTTCAGATAAAAATACATGCATGTTTTTTTGTAAGTCCCAGGGTAAGACAGTTGGAGCATTGGTGTTATTTCCCTCAAGGTGTACCTGTCAGCATTGTGTTAGTGTTCCACAGCTTAAAGGCAGCAGTTGTAATCAAAGCTGCAAAGTTCCACTGTATATTGAGAGGCTTTCTGTGTTCACTTCCTTCTTGCAAGAAGTCTAGAGAGAGAATTCCTCTGTTGGCAGGCCAGGAAAAAGGTTGAGAGAGGAGAAGAGGTGGTTATTGGGAGCATCTCTTCGACCTCCTCTGGCCTCAGGGCAAGAGGGCAGGTTCCAGCCCAGTATCAGACGTTGCTTTGTTTTTGTCAGCACACCTGCAGTGGCCTCAGGTGAGAGAAGTAGCTCTGCTGAGAAGCTGTCCTATTACTAGCGCTTTCCCAGAGGGAAATAGAGATTTCCATGTGCTTCTAAATGGAGGTACTTGCAGTGAGAAGCTTTCCGGGGGAAAATGTGACCCTCACATCCACAGGCAAGCCCACATGTCTAAATGCAAGTACCTTCAGCTACTTTTTTCAGATATCTTTATACAAATTCTTGAATTCTTCAGCATGTACCTTTGTTCTCCCTACCCCAGCTTTTCATATAATCATAGAATATTCTGAGGAGAGGAAGGGACCTACAGGGATTATCAAAGTCCAATTCCTGGTCCTGCACAGGACAGCTGCAAGAATTGCGTCATGTACATGAGAGCATTTTCCAAACCCTTCTTGAACGCTGTCTGGTTTGGTGCTGTGACCACTTCCCTGGGGAGCTTGTTCTAGTGCCCAACCACCCTCTGGGTGAAGAACCTCTTCCTAATATCCAACCTAAACCTCCCCTGACTCAGCTTCATGCCATTTCCTCAAGTCCTGTCACTGGTCACAAGACTGAAGAGATCAGTGCCTGCCCCTCACAAGGAAGTTGTAACTGCAATGAGGTTTCCCCTCAGTCTTCTCTTCTCCAGGCTGAACAGACCAAGTGACCCCAGCCACTCCTCACATGGCTTCCCCTCCAGACCCTTCACCATCTTCATTGCCCTCCTTTGGACACTTTCTTACATTATGGCACCCAAAACTGCCCCCAGGACTTGAGGTGAGGCCGCCCCTGTACAGAGCAGAGCAGGACAATCCCCTCCCTTGCCCGGCTGGCAATGCTGGGCATGATGCCCCCCAGGACAGGGTTGGCCCTTCTGGCTGCCAGGGCACTGCTGGTTCATTTTCAACTTGTCATTGATCAGGACCCACAGGTCCCTTTCTGCAGCACTGCCTTCCAGCACCTCATTCCCCAGTCTGTACTTACATCAAGGGTGGCCCCATCCCAGATGCAGAACCTGGCATTTATCTTTCTTAACCTTCATATGGCTGGTGATTGCCCATCTCCATTAGTTTTCAAGGTCTCTTTGCAGAGCCTCTCTGCCTTCAAATGAGTCAACAGCTCCTCCCAGTCCTGTACCTTCAGCATCCTGAAGATGTCAAAGTGAACTGGACCAAGGATGGTCTGAGGACTGTGTAACCCCTCTAGTGACCAGTCACCAGTCTGATGTCACTGCATTCACTATATACCTTTATGGTTCACCCATGAACCAGATGCTCACCCATCTCATCACTTGTTTATCCAGCAGTGTGCTTTGTCCAGAAGGATACTGTGAGAGACAGTATCAAAATCCTCACTGAAATCCAAAAACATTACGTGGAGTGGCTTCCCTTGATCAACCAGGTGGGTTGCTTTGTCATAGAAGGAAATCAGATTTGACAAGCAGGACTTTCCTCTCACGAAGCCATACCGGCTGTGACTAATAACTGTGTTGCATTTCAGGCGTTTTTCAGCACCTTCCAGAATAATTGTCTCCATAATTTTACCAGTCACTGCAGTGAGACTGACAGACTTGTAATTTCCAGTGATTCCAAAGTTTCCTCTTTGCCTTACTTGAAAATTGCTACAATGTTAGCCAGCTTCCAGTCAACAGGAAGATTCCCAAGACCATTCTAAAATTATTGAGAGAGGCTTTGTGATGACATCAAGCTCCTCTTTGAGTATTCTAAATGAATCCTGTCAGGCCCCATAGACTGACAGGGATACAGCTGGAACAGCAGACCCCACACAAGTTCAAGGTCAGCTGGAAGTTAATTGTTCTCACAGTCATGGTTCTCCAGCTCAGGGCGCTGTGTCTTCTTTAGCCCATCATCAGTGTTGAAGACAGAGGAAAAAAAGCCTTGAACACCTTTGCCTCTCTCCCTGTTTGTGAAGTGACAATCCTCATCCTGTAATGGTCCAGTGTTATTTCTGCTCTGCATTTCATAATTAACATACTTTGAAAAACTTTTTATTGTCACCCACAGTAAGAGAACGTCTGCAAGAGAAAAGTGCTCGAGGGAGGATAGATAAGGGATAGGGATCACTGATAAGAGTGGTGAAAGGACTTGGGTTCTTGCAGTGGAGGTATCAACTTGGAAAGTGAGGTGTAAAAGAAATAGGAATAATGTGGAACACCTGGGAGCAGGTAATGGCGTGTGTAAAGATAACATGGAGAATAAACTATGCTGGGAAAGTGCTCTTGGCTTGCAGGTGTTGTTGCTTATTCACTCATGTTTTCCTTGACTAGTATTTTACAGGAATCTGATCACTGGTGATTAATTTGATTCAACTATATGAAATCCTGTTAGAACTATGTGGTTGTTCTCCAGATAGGAGGAGGAATGGGGACTTAAAACTGATCATAGTATGATGATGGTTGTAAAAGAATTATATAAGCTTGAGATAGAAAGATCTGGTCTTTGCCATTGCAAAGCTGGTTATTTAATAGCCTGAATGGCCAGTGAGGTGCGACAGGGATCACCATTCAGGCTGGTATGATTAATCCTTTTCATTAGATATATGGAAGAGGTGGTAAATGGACCATTAATTAAATGTGCAAAGGATACTAAATTTGGAGCACTGTAACCAATGCCTGCAATGTGGAGATGTTAAGGGATTTGAAATTAGAAGCAAAGTAAGAAAGAAAGGACCCTACTGCCAGGACATGTGTGTATAAAAGAAAACCACATTGAACACAATATGTGGAGATGAGAAACCTAAAAAAATCAAGGTGCCAGAGGAAGATGCAGCCATGTCAGAGTATTCATTTGGTGTCTAGAAGCTGATAATTTGCTCTCCATTGGAGGAAATCTGAGACTGTGCTCTGTGGAGAGAGAAATGAGGCTGCCTCATTATTTGAGGAAGTCAATGGGAGACCTCCCAGAGGCTTCCCAGAGGTTTGGTTATGGCCTGTAGACTGTATCTGAGTGCTGATGAATAAGCCAGTGGGAGAGTGGTCAGAAGCACTGTGTGCACCCAACTGAGTCAGTGCTCGTGCTTTGCATCAGGGGACCCATGTTCTTTGTAAAGAGCTCCACCTTTAGGGTGTCCACAGGGCAAAGTACCTAATCACAGTGTCAGAACGGATCTGAATGAGAGTCAGGGGTGGGAGCAGAAGGATTTTGCCACAATTCAGGAGCAGAATGACAAGGAAGAAAATGAGTGAGATCAATGGCCAAATGCACTATAGCCAACTTGCTCTGGCCTTCTCTGGTTCTTCCCTCTCAGCATCTCCAGAGAGCTGTGCAAGCATGGCCTCCTGCTCAACACTATACCCTGGGTAACCTTTGGTGGAGAAACAGAGGGGCAGGGAAGTAATGAGACCAGTACCAGGGAGCCATTAATGTGAGTGAGCCAGACTCAGGCCGGGGAGCCCCCGGCTTTTGTTGTGGCATTAGAGTATCATTTTCTGTGTTTTGTCCATTTAGCATTTGAGAGACAAAAGAGAACAGTAGACTGGAGGTTAACTTTCACCCTTTATGTAGTTGGGGAATCTGCCTCATTGTCAACCTAGACTGCTTTTAGCCATTGCTGCAGGATGTTCTCCCTTATACCCCTGACTGTCCTGTTCAGCTGGGACATGTGGTAAACATGCTCCTACATCTCCCACCAGCTGTAGGTGGCAGCTCTGGTCAGTGAGGTAGGTGATGTGAGAGGACTCTGAAAATCCATGCCTTGAAGAACGATTCTGCATGTCTCTCTCTCATGGCTGGGTGCCCTGAGTGCTGTGCATCTCTATGCATGGGCTTTCCTGTGAGAAGGGTCATAGACACTCCCAGAAGTGCTCACAGCAGTGATAAAGTCTCTACATAGCCTTTGTAGTGCTCAGGCGAGGCTGACAGAGGCTGAGGGGAAGCAAATGCACTTTCCTTGGGGTGAGTTGTACCATGCACCTTGCCAGTCTTGAGAGGTTCTGCTGTGGAGCAGGAAGAAGCGAGAAAATTAAATGGAATATATATTAAAGCTGTCTTGTAAAGTAGCATTGATCCTGACAGACTCAAGAATCACTTTTACAAAAAGCTTTGAATGAACTGTTGCTACTCAGTTTAGATACTGGAACTGGCTGGTCCGGGCTCTTACAGTATGTTGGAAATGCTGTCTGCAAGAGGGGGATTTTAGCAGTGGTGGGTTGCCAGTCTGTAAAGGTCATGGAAGGCTAAGGCAGAGATGGGAAATGTAACAAGGGAAGGAAGCTTATCAATTTTCCCTTTGATTACTCTTTCTACCCTGCCGTGCTTTCCAGCCTGACCTCTGCAAGCTGGTTCTAGTGGCCAGTACAGTTGTTCTGCCTCTGGGTAACAAGGCAGACTTACCTTACCACACCTTTCTCCTCATCTAGGGAGACAAAGGAGGGCAGTCTAGATATAAGAAGGTGCAGGGGAATTACACAGAAAGGAGCTGTCCTGCACTTGACATAAAGCTAGATGGGATGACGTGCAGAAGTACAGAAGTTATCATGCTAGTTTGCACCAGTTATCTCCCTGCTCCTGAGTCCTGTTTCCCAGCCTGGCTGATGCATCAGAAGAGTCCAGTTTGGAGGAAAGGTGTTTTTCTCTGTCAACTGCTCTGAGATTGACTTCAGCCCCCAATTTTGGATATTCTTTGGCTTTTCTCTAAGAGGGTGGGTCCAGCTGGCAGCACACTGGCAAACTCAGAGGACAGATTTGTATGTTCTTATCTCTTTTTGTAAGGAAATTAGATATAGAAACTACTCTCAGTACACAAAGCCTAAAGACAAATCACCACTTAAGCCAAAGAGCTGCCACCCAATTTATCTATAAATGTTGTGGAATATTCCCTCAGGTGGCATCCAGTCACTGATGTGGGCTTGAGTGCAGTTATTCATTGATGTTCAGAGTTTCACCAGCTTATGAGTTTTAAGTGAATCTCTGTCATGATGATAATTTTATGTGAGGAGGCAGATTGTTCTAAACTACTATGGTATTCTTGCAGCAAGGTTTGGCTGCCATCAGTGAAGAGAACTGGAGAGCCTGTATAAATCACACTGTAATTCAAATACCTATCTAATACTATTTTTAATCCTGCTTAAGCTGTGCTACTTAACTCAGTGCTACCTGGTGGGGTAAGTCCCATGAGTTAATGTGGTTTCATATGTTCTATATTCTCCAGAAACTTCTCTGTCTCACCTTTGTTCTCCTGTTTCTGCTCTCTTCCAGGAGATACATGGTGCTAACCAAGTATTACAGATCTTTCTGAGGACATGGTTTCCTTTTGCTCTTTATGGTGGTGTGTAAGGAAGGAGAAAGATGGAAAGCAGCAACATTTGTCCTGAGAGATTCCTCTGGCATACTACTGGAGACAGTGCTATGGTAGAGCACAGAACACAGGGACAAAAATTCCTGTCTATTATCACTTAGTATTTCCTCCCTGGTGTATCTGAATAAGTGGTGGGAATTTTTCCCTGCTCTTTTTTTCCCATTGTCACTATGGTGGAGTGAAAGGTCATTTCCATTTAACTGTCTATGTTTCCTGTATTCATTTGGAACTTCTTGCAAAGGTAATTGCATATTGAAGTGCTCTCTGAGGGTAGTCTGCATTGCCTGGCTTTGGCTGATGCTGGATTTCACCCACAGTATTCCACTTTTCTACCCAGCTTTGTCACTCTGAGGTTCTTTTCAGTCCACTTTTATCTTGATTAATTTAAATGAAGCTATCATCTGCATTTTTCTACCACCTGTTCTTCTCAGTTTCCAGGTGACTCATACCTCAGTAGCCCTAGCACAGACCCTGGTGTGACTAAGTTTTTGAGCTGTACTCATTCTGAAGACTAGCTGTTTATTCTTTACTAACATTTTCAGTTTCATCTGCTTTCTCGTTTGTGACAGAACTTTCACTCCACAGATGCTGGTTTTCTAAGAATGTCTCTGAAAAAAGTGTTACCTGAAGGTCTAGATTGTCAGCTGGTTATCTTGCAAAGCTGTTGCAGATGTACTTTGAAAGAAGTCCACTAAACAGATGACCAACTCTTGTTCAGGAGTGAGAGCACTGACTAAATTAGTAAGTTAATTACCTGTGTATTGGTATGTATAGTTTATACAGTTTTAATTCTTTAAGCTCATAATTCTAACTTCAGCTTCCATGGGCATAGGGATCAGACCATTGAGTAAGGGAAATGAGGAGCTTCCCTTCAGTGTGGTTTTATTCTTCCCTCACATCCTTCATAGAGGAGCTCAGTCATTTGTTGTAGAGAGCCATTCAGGCACTCATTGGGAAAGGTATGACATACAGAGAAATGGCAAATCCTTCTTGAGCATTAAGTCATGTTTAGAAGCTCTGACACCAGTCATAGGGAAGTCAGAGGCTGATACAGTCCTCATCCATGGAAGTGAAAAACAACATTGGGTGGTTATTGAAGAGAATTACCTTTGCAGTCTTTCCCCTTGAAGATTCTCCTTTAGGCTAATTTCTCAGAGAGGGAAGTGAGCACCAAGGAGTTAGCTGGAGGTTGGTTTTGTGGGACACTTCACCCCTGAGAAGTCACTGTGGAACTGGGGTTTTTTCAGGACTTATGGATGGATGCCCTTGGTTTTTCCCATTATCCAATGCTTGACTCTCCTCTCGTTCTGGTGTTCCTGGTTCCCTGCAGTACTGAGCCTTACAATACTGCTGCTATTCTCTGCTCACTGGCATGTGCTTCCCAGGTGCTCATACCCTCCTGCTTCTGAAGCTGACCCTGTGATGACAGCTGCCTGGCTGCCTATCAAAGGTTCCATTTAGAGTTAGCCCAAGAGCAGACAGAAGGCTGCAGTGTTACACCCCGAAATCTGACACAGTGTGGCTTGCCTTCTTTTCAGTGGGTCCTTGACAGCCTTTCAGCTCATGTCTGTCAGACCCCTGCCAGGCACACAAGTTCACTTCCATCTTGGAAAAAGGGGAGAGAGAAGTGACATTTCACTGAGTGGTGGGCATGCCGGGGGATGTAGGGAGATAAGGCAGGATCACAGAAGCAACTGAAATCCCCAGCGGATATTGCGTTGCTGGCTGGATTGACAGGTTAAATGTATTGCTGGGACAAGTATCCCTGCTCCTTCTGTCCCAGAGGACTGTGCAGTGAGAACAGCACTCAATCCTAATGAATCTTGTCCTACATTGGGACTAGTTCTGTGGTAGCCTGGCAGGAGGATATTCATGGAGAATTTTTTTCCAAATTTCAACAGGAGCTACCAGTAGAATGGCTTTTTGAATAAATAAGTTCACTTAGCAAACAGCAGCAGTAAATGAACAGAAACACCGATGTGGCCAAGGATGAAATATTAGCATTTTTCAAATCCGTTTAGTGAAGACAGCCCCTGGGCACTGGTTCAGGTCCTTGTGTTAGGGGGCTGTTTGCAAAGCACTAAGCTAACTTACAGCCAAAACCTGTCAGCTTCTTCCTGGAGCTCAGGAGGGCAAAACTTGTCTGACTTGTTGACAAACTAAGTCTGGTCTAAAAACTTAATAGCTTTGCATTTCTTTCATCTCAAGGTACTTAGGATACACCAGTCAAGAGCACAAGCTTCAGGTAGTGTTTTGGCTGCTCCAGACTACAGGCAAGGAAAGGGAAAGAGTTTTGTTCAAGAGCAAACTGTGGTGACTTGTTTGAAGAACACCACTTCAGTGACTACAGATGACCGTGACGCACTGAAAGGCCTCCCTGTTGCATCACAGCAGTGAGCAGCAGGTTCAAACAGTCCTGGCTTGGAGAACCTTCCTGCACAGTTATGAACCTTCCTGCACAGTTATGAACTGCTCCTGCCCATGCCTGAATTTTCTGGGGAACTTACTTGTTCAAATGCTAGTCTAGCCTTGACTAGTTCACCAGCTCTGGTGAATTGCAGCACAGGACGGCATGGCTGGAGGTTACTGTCAAGCAGAAGTTTTCCACTCTTGCAAAGATATGACTATATCCTTGGGTAAGGTGAAAGCTGTATGGGGAACCTTTTCTTTGAGGTTATTTGTTCCTACCTGATCTCTACCAGTAAAGCTGTGCCAGCTGTGTCACGTGAGTGGTAGTTTCCGCCCAGCATCCACTAGAGAAAATCCTTGTACAGAAGCTAAGTCTAGGGCCCCTGGGCTGAGGAAAGTGGTATCAGCCCTCAGGAAATGGATATCAGAATGGAATGAGGGTCTTCCCAAGGAATTTCTCTGTGTAGTCAGCGGGGAAACACTGGTGGCTGGGCAGTGCATGACCCAAGCTGTTACCTGTAGGTCCCAGACAAGGGCACTGTCCCAGGCAAGCGACCATGTTCCAGGAGAGGGGGAGAGTTCTGGGGGGTGGAGGGGAGCGTCGGTCCTGCTGGGTCAGCAGTAATGAACTAAGCCAATACAGTGGAGTCATGGGACCAAAGGGTTGTAAGAAAGATGTCTGAGGCCAGGTGGTTTGCAAGGGCAGGGGGTGGAGGTGCACGATGCCTGGGGATGAAATACTAGGCAGACAGGTTGATATAGTGGTGGGACAGGGATGTGCTGTCATCCTGCAGCCAGTGTGGCAAAATTGCACCAAGGCACTGTGTGCCCTGCTAGCTGAACTCTCCTCATCACCCTCCATTCCCTGCCCACTCCTACACTTGGCAGATGGAGGTACTGCCTTTTTTTTGTGCTATGATCTGTCCTTTCTTCCAGATACAGTGATTCTGCAGTACCTCCTGCCTGATGTTAATGCCCAAACTATTCACCCCCACATCATCTAGGGTGTATTGTCCACTTCCTTCCCTCCCTTGTTTTGCAACCACAGTCCCATTCTGCAGCTCTATTGCTCAGTCCTGTGTGCAGCAGTGCCCCTTGCAGTGCCTACCGAGAGTTTAATAAAGATCTACTGCCTGAGTTACTTTTAGCTTTTAGAAACTAAAAAATGCAAACAGCTTGTAAGCAGCATTCATTACCTTGCACGCCTTCAGCTGCTTATTGGATACACATCCCCCTCCCTCCAGCATCTCTCTCTTTTTTTAATATGTTTTTTTTTAATTTGTTTTGATGAATGAGTGACAACCCTGACACCCGATTCGCTGAGATTAATAGAAACGACACAATATTTACGTCGCGCCGACGAGCAATTATCCTGCCATCTATCTTTGAGATTATCTTTCTGATTGAAAACTACTCATCCGTGTAATCGGAATTATTTGGAATTAGAAGGGAATTTATGGCCCCTCTCACTCTCCCTCCTATTTGCCTCTGTCTCCATCCTTCTTCCCCCTTCTTTAAGAGGGATCCTTTCTTCTTTCATTCCTTTCATCCTTCCTTCTTTCAGCCTTGTAGATGGAAACATGTGCTTTGCTGTACAAGGATGGTTGTTTCTGGAGATGGGGGAGACTGGGCCACACTGTGGCCAAGCAGACACTGGGGACAGTGAGAATGCTCTGAGGCTTGGACAGCAGCTGAAGGATGAAAGGCTCTTCAGAAGAAGGCTGGCATGGGAAGTGGAGGATGTGACGCTGTGAAGGCTGAGCAGGCAGCACTGCTGTGACAGAATAACTGGGGGCACCTCACTTACCTTCATTTTCTCTGATTTACTCTTCCTTCCTTATTACTCTATTTTGAAGATGCCTTTCATTGGCCCACTGCTTCATAAATGTGCTCCTTGCACATTTATTTTATATTTTTCTGGAAGTATTCTTCCAGGTTGCTCTGTGCAGGAGAAGGACCTGTTCTTGTGGGCATCTTCCTGCATACTGTGAACCTTTCTGCAGCTGCCTCTGGTGTTTCTGCTTCTTCAGCAGTCCCTGGAGACATCCTGTTGTCCTCCAGTGTATGTGATGGAGAATGGCAGTCATGCTTCAGTACTAGTGTCCCCTAGCACGAGGCCTTCCTAGGGCTTCTAGAAAATACTCTTGCTTATTTGTCATAGCTTCAAGGAGCTGATAGATGGTATAGGACCTGTATTGTTTTTTCTTACTGGGAAGAGCTCTGTCTTCGGCAATTTTTTTCAGAAGCACTGGTGTTCCTCGCACTTTATTTGCTTTTCCTTTTTTTGTCTGACCTGTGATGCAGAAGAAGCAAGTAGTCATGTTGTGTCAGGTCACCTCTAGAGGCAGAAGACACAACTCTCCCTTGCTGGTGATTCCAAGACAGGACAGCAAAATTCTCATATGCTTCCTCTCTTCTCTGGAAGCCCATCTCTGAGCAGAGCCCTTAATGAAGCATTTACTACCTTTCCCCTCTCCTGGGTGAAGACAGGAGTAGGACTATCCTACTACATCTGGAAAAAAAAAATCGTGCTGTAGATCAGTCAGCCTGAGAACTGCTCCTTCTCTGTAAAATACTTCAAAAAAAATGCTTGATTTTTTTTTTTTTTGCAAGTGGTTGTGGCAGAAACAGAGACAGGGAAGTGCATGTCAGGGGAAGTCAAGCAGCGAGACATTTTAAATGGATCTAGTAGCATCGGTTTCCTTTGAGAACCACAGCATGCAAAGGTCCTTGGCTGGTGTGAATCCTGGTGGAGAAGAGAGAAGGGAAACAATGTAGGTTTCTGAACAAGTGCCATGTGCTAAATGAGAGAAACAGTCTGAGTGCTGGACGAATTTAGCCTGAACTCGACTGCAGATACCAGTTAACATAGAAGCCATGCTGCAAAGGTGTTGGATGCTGAGAACAGTGTAAACAGTTAATAACACAAGGATTTGGAAAAGGAAATGGGCTCTGAGGTACAGTTGCTCCATCAGCTCGAGAGATCTAGGCCCAGATGGGAATCCCAGATCCTTCTGCCCAGAAATACCTGATGTTGTTATTAATTAGTATGGAAATATTTTCCTTTCTTGAGAGAGGACTGTTGAATTGCCAGTGGGATACTGGGGGGATGGGTGTGTACATGTGTGGGGTTGCCTGTCAAGAAGCTATTAATTAGGTTACTTCCCACTGCTGTTGACATGCAGGGGAAGGGGGTTGTTTGTGGGCCAAAAGAAAGAGAAACTGAAAGACGGGGATCGAGAATGGAAAGCATGAGGAAAAAAAGGAGATGGGTATGACAAAGCACACAGGCTGAAAGAGGTATGTGTAAAATGACATTCCTAAGATTCCCAAAGCAGAAGATAAAAATGAAAAACCAGGATATTGTTAGAATTGAAGGGGGAACTCTTTGGAGACAGCAGCAGCATGGGTTGGAAACAGCCACAAAAGGACTGACTGATCCTCTCCTGCCTTGTTACTGGTTTTGTTGTTCATACATCTACAAACTTGGCACTTGCTTGTCAGAGCAGTGATATTTTATGCCAACTGTCACTATGAAACAGGAGAGAATATAGATGAGAAACTTTTTTGGTTGTAGATTACCTTCTTTTGCTGGCTGGGTTTTTACCCTGCTTCCTTTGGAATGGGATCTTTATCAGCTTTGATGAATAATCATAAAAATATTAATTGGAATTTTTGCTTGGCTTTCTATATCATATTCAGCCACTTACTACTTTTATAAAGGTATTTTTGCAGTCTCTAGCTCTGTATTTCTGGTCATGTCCTTCTAGTTCAGCTCTGGGAGAGGGCTGAACACAAGAAAACCCCAGCATGAAGCGATAGTGTAGTCCTGTATGTAAGCAGTAGGTGCTGCATTTGCAGTTCTGAGAGAGTGCCAGAACAAGAAAGAGACAAGAAATGTATGTGAGATTATGGGTTAGAATAAGTGAAGGATCTATCCACAGAGGGGAAAGAAAACAGAGCAAGTGGGTTACCTAAAAATATCAGTGCAGGCTTCTGGTTCCCTTGCAGAGGGAAGAAATCAGTGCAGTTGTGATTATTCAGAGAAAGTGTTTTGGGTTTGTGAAGCGGGAGGAACGGAGTGATAAGACAAAGACATAGAATTGATACCTCATGGGACCAACACAGTCCAGATCTATTTATCCTGTGATCTGCCTCTAGAGAATGTAGCTGTCTGCTGCATTTTCTTCCAAGAAACCTGTCTAGTATTGGAACATGCAGAGGATCTACCCACCCTCCTTGGAGTAATAGAGCACAGAAGGAAAAAAGCTATCCCGGTTGCAACTTGCCATCACCACTTCAAATCCTCAAGTACCCTAAGAGATCTAGAGTGAGCCGGGGTGGTTTGAAACAGAGAAACTGGTAAAAAGAAGCACTAAATCTGGAAGAATAATTTGGCTTTCAATTCAAGAGTTTTGTGCACAATACTGACAATTTATCAGCATGTGAAAGATTGTTGTTAGTGCATTGACATCTCAGGGGCCAAGGAAACTGTTACCCCTAAATCTGCCACCAATTACAGAATGCAGGAGCACTCATGAAGCCCTTGTCTACCCTCTTCCTATGCTTCACATAAGGCAGAGTGGGGTTGAGGTGGAATGATGCTCATCAGGAAGGAGGGATATGGCAGCACTAGAAGAGTGAAGCTGAGCACTGCACAGGTGAGGGCTCCTGATTCCACATCCAGCTGTTTTTTGGCCTTGTTTCATTGCAAGTGTCATTTGTCTGTCTGGTTTCGTTTTGTTTTTAAAGAAAATTAAATACAGATAATTGTGTTCCTTAGAAAAAATGCCCTGTCAGTTTAATTTGAATTTATTGTTTGGCCTGCTTTTCTAAGGGAATACTGAGTGTCTAATTGCACTGGGTAAGTGTGTGTAGCTTTTGAATCTGTTATCTAATTTCAAATGCATTTTGCACCCAGTCAGAGTCTGGAAGGTATTAAGTTCACACAAGTTTCATGAAATAGGTGACAGGCAGAGACCTTATTATTATACCTTAGGGAAAGACTGCAGAATGAGCTCATGCTTATTAGAGTCCAGGAAACCCACATGGGACAGGGACTGTCCAAATGCCCCAATTACAGAAGAGTTCAGTTGAGGCTCACATCTTACTGTGAGTGCATCAGAGGATCCATTGGTTGGTCAGTGTCTCGCAGATTGTCTAGTGAATAGTAAGGCATGAGCTTGCTTCTTTGTGGACATTCATAATGCTGCTAATCCATGTGGGTTCCCTGGAATTTAGTAAGAGGTGAGTAACAGTGCAGCCTCAGTATAGTAGAGTTTAAAAGCCAGTCAAACACAACAGAGAAAGCTATTGCAAACAGGGCATCTTTGTTTCAGATAGAAGATTCTTAAAGGAGTAAAGTTGAAGTGCAGTTATAAAATTGCTGATGTCTGTACTGACCATATCGGCTGCCCTCAACTTATGTGTGCCCCAGTTTTCATCAGACTCTTTGAGTACTGGTTTCACTGTGATTTTGGATCCCAGTGTAGTCAACCTGGTACAGTTCTGGCATGAGTATTACTTTGGTACAACATACTTAGTTCAGCATAGGTTCTTTGAGGATGTAAGCTAGACTAACATAAATGTGGTTATAGTTACATAACTTTTTTCAGTGAAGTATTCTTGTAAAATCATTCCTGTCAAGTGGGATAGTTACATTTGCACAAAAATGATGTGGACAAGGCCTCAAATTACAAAGTACTTGCAGTAAAGACCATATTTGCATACTTACATATGTGTGGTGCTAAGTGTCAAAGGACCACAGGTTCTGAATGCTGCTTATAATAATAATAAGACCAATAACATAAAAGTCTGTCTGGGGAGTCACCACAGCATGTCTGTAATTAGTTGAAGCAAAAATTATCATTTATGAGGCACCTGGAAACATTAAGTCTTAGAGATGAGCAGTACCTATGTAGTCATCTCTGTCGTGGCACAACCTTAATGACATTTTTGTCCCTGAACTTCCTTACTTTTGCTCGCTCTGAACACTAAATAAAGGTAATGGCTGAAGAGCTTTGGTTTGCAATCTTGCCATTACGTAGACCACTGAGGCTGTCCATGACTCACTTAGCAATGTTTGCAAGGGTAACAGGTAACATTTTGCAAACATAATGTAGCAATGCAGAAGCAGTTTCTCTGCACAGTCTGACACGTTCTGAAGAAGGCGCCGAATAAGAGTTTGCATTTATGCAGAGCCTGGCTGAAGAAATCACCTTTGAAGAAGGGAATGAATGAGCAGTTCAGGGCAAGGGACTGCTTCCTTGTGGCTTTGGGTGTCAAGTTTTGTTTGCTTGTTGGCTCTTTGATTAAGCTTTTCCAGAGTAAGTAACAATTTCTCCAGATTACTGCCACCACTCAGAACAATAGGAGTTAACACAGAAGACTTGAAAATAATTCTTAAAAAATGGAGTGTTTTGTTAAATTTCAGAAGAGAACCACTGAGGTTTAGGAAAGTATTTTCTTCAGGAATTTGCTAATACAGTCAAGAAATATGAAATGTCCCATGATTACAAACAGCAGTCCACATGTCTCTAAATTAGAGTCTCCTTTTCTGCCTAATGACCAGTGAAAAAAATGAAAAATAAATTAACTTTTTTTTTTAAACATTAACTGTTTTCTTTGAAAAGTTGAGAAGGACACATGAAAACATTTCTACAGGCTACATGTTTTCTAACATCCCATTTTTACAAATTTAAGAATGTGTATTGTGTCATCTGATAAAGTGTCAAAAAGAAATTTCTTTGGGAGAATGAGGCATATGTCGTGCAACAACTTTGGAGAACAGGCTTCCAAAGAGAAGAAGGTAGTCTGTCCTTCAAGTTTCCATGGGTTTCACCAGGCAAATGAATCCCAGGATCTCATGGCAAGGCACATAATGTATTCAAGAAAGAGAGGGCCTGTTCTTGTCTGTATTACTTAAGGTGTATTAACTCAGTGATAATTCAGCCTAGGTACAATCTCATGGTGCTTTGCATTTGAATTAATATAGCCTGGATCTCATCTGGATATAAAGTCCACATGAATGAGGCTGTCCTTCTGCTGAAATCCAAACCAGCTCATTCAGAGCATGCTCAAGTAGTCCTGTATAGCTGTTTTGCTGATGTACCCTTATGTGCTGTGTGGCATAAAAACGGGACTTCTCTGGGAGTTCCAGTTGCCTGGCTGCAAAGTGATACTGCTGCCCAGCCTTGAAAACATGCACAGGGCTGAATCCAACACTTCTGGCACAGAGCTTATTGTTGCACAGAGGTGATAAAGGAAGGTTGTGATTTCACAGGGTTTTTTTTTCCCCAAGCTTGTAAGCACAGGGCAGTTGTGTGGTACACGATGTCTCAGGGAAGAAGCTACTGTGAGTGCTTTAGATCTTCCTCCCTATGCTCAGTGGGCAGTCGCAGCAAGGCGGTGTATGAGTGTGTGAGGCCGTGCCCGTGACACATTCCTTAAGGGAGGGAACAGAAGAGGAGCTGGGCCTCACCTCCCGACAGCAGCAGGGCCCTAGGCAGAACGGATGGAAGCGACTGGTTATTCCAGGTGAGGACAGGTCCAGGTGTGGCAAGAGCACAGACTAAAGCAACACCAAGGGACTGAGCAACCAAATGTCTGCATCTGGAACACGGGCTCATCAGAAACCTTCCTCAAGGAGCTGTTTCCAAGGGGCTTTGGGTAAATCCACTTGAAGTTAAGAATTTGACAATTTTTTTTCCCCTTTCTCACTGTTAAGCCTTGGTGAATGTGACATCTTTTTACAGGGGGTGGGTGGGGGTGGGGAGGAGGAGGGTAGTATGGAGGGCAATATAGCTTGCTGTGGACTGTGCTATACCTGATCTCCAGCTCAGGTTCCAGCAGCTTCGAATGTCTCTGATGAACTGCAAGATACCTTTGTGCCCAGAAGTGGTCCACAGCACTTCCAGGAGCACAGAATGGGAGGAGGAGGGGGAAGAAGGCCGCAGAGGCATTACAAGGGGGATGCTCTTTGTGGCACATGCACAGGGTTGTCTGCAGAGAAACTGTTGGAGTTTTGGCTCTTTCTCAGCCTCGCATTCTCTTGTCTGGCAGCATGTGGCTCCATCGGACTGTGGGGACAGCTGTGGTGCACTTGTCTGAGCACCTGGCGCATTATCCCAGTACTCCCTGGCACTGCTACCTCTCTGCTGGGCCCATGTGTGTGTCCCTTCCTTCACATTCTCTCAGCACAAAGCATCTTCAGACCAAGTCCTGAGTGACTGAAACAAGCAGTAAAGCTCTGCAGCTGCACAGACTTCCCCTGCAGCTTGTCCCCTCTGTGTTCTGTAGCCTTGCTTCTTCATCTGGGATGAGCTCTGTGCTGAAGAGCTGAGTTTCTGGCTGCCTGGAGAGCAGAGGAAAGGAATGCTAAATCCTTTTGTGAAACTCTTCTTTCTTGCACATATGGGAAACTACATTTAAAGAAAAGGCTCTTGCCGTTTTTCCCTCCCCTCTCTCCACTCTCTTAAAGAGGAAATGCTCTGAGTTTTGAGGTGCTCTAAGCTGCAGAGCAGGAAGGGTCCAGGTTGGGAGAGCTTTCAGAGGTAACTGGCAACACTGAGATGAAGAAGGACTTGAGGTGATGGAATGAGGAGGAAAGGAAGACTGCAACAGAATTGCAGTGAAGTGGAAGAAGTGACCACACTTACTGCTAAGATGAAGCTGAGCCAAAGTTCAGCAGAACTTGCTGTTTTTACCCTAAAGAAAGAAAGAGAGAAAAGGGAGAGAAGGATGCTACCTGAGTCTGTACCTGTTCGACATTTTACAAGGGCCCAGAGCTCTCTGCCAAAGGCCTGGCAGCCATATAGTGGGCTCAGAAGTGGTTTTAAATGGCACAGAGCTGAGAGGCTTTAGTTGGAAACGCAGATTCCCTTTCCCCTAGAGGTGCAAGGGAACCTTATTGTAGCTTTATGTGCTAGGGAGATTTCTGTGGGGGTAATGCTTAGCCAACCATTTTGTGTTTGATTTATCCACAGTGAGGGAGTGTATTATGGTGACCAAACTTCACTGCCAGCAAGGGAATTGAGGCAGGCATCTGCATACACTTTGCTGTGTCCATGGAAGTCATGTGTGCCCTCAAGTGCCTCCCAAACACAATTGTTTCATTTCCTCATTAGTCAGGAGTTGCAGATTGGTGTGATCTGTGTGGGAGAATAGTCTCTCCCATATTATCAAGACAGTTTCTAGTACTGTTCAGGGTTATTTTTGTTGCCTATCTTCTCCTATCTGTCCCTGTGGCATATCCAGCCTGGAACAGAAGCCGTAGCAACATCACCCAGAGATCACCTGGCCAGGAGCACTTGCTTGCCTAGGTATTGGGTACAGAGGGAGAGCTACTGAACGAAGTGGATTTTTCTCTCTATTGTGACACGCTGTGGTGGGCTGACCTTGGCCAGCTGTGAGCTGCAGTTCCTTCAGGAAATATCCACCTGCTGCCCTGTGGCCTCGGTAGGGGCATGGGGGGACTGTCTGCTTCAGCACCTGGAGTGCCTCCTCCCCTCCTGCTCTGACCTGAGTGGGGCCATTTTGCACTCCTCACTGCCAGTGCAGTGTTTTCTGCCCTTGCTTAAACATGTTTTCCCTCAGGCACCACCATCTTGGCCAAGGGGCTCAGCTGTGTCCTGTGGTGGGCAGGTTGGAGCCATTTGGAACAGGCTGTATCAGGCATGGGGTAGCCCTGGCTTCTCTTCACTAAGGCTGCAGCCACCCCCCAGCCAGGACCTGGCCACAGACACCTGGTGTGGATATGCTGAATAACACTTGGCTGATAGTATTTTGACAGGGGTAAGAGCTGCACCCTCTCCTTAGACTGGTGAGAGTCCCACCCCCAGGACAGAGATGAGGGCTCTTTCAGACGCAGTTAATATGGCTGGGAGATCAGGCAGGACTAAGATGAATGATGTTGCTTTGGAGGAGTCTCATGTAGGACCCACTGCAAAATTAGTCTTTCCTCACTTTAGAAGCTGCAGAATTTGCATGACATCTCACTCTTTTTTGAGAGCTCTGCTGAGTTGTGCCAGCCTGCCAGCATGTCTTCACTGGGAATGGAGGCAGATGAAACCCTTCAGCTTGCATGCAGAGGGCTTCTCCTGGAAAAGCTTATTCCCCATTTGGGTGTCTGCAGGCAGAATATCTGCTCCTCTGAGGAACTTCATCCGTTATTTCCCTTCATTTTTATTTTTTAAAATGTATCTTTTAATCAAGCACGACGCACAAAGAGTATGGAGCCTTTCCCTGGAGAGGAGAAGAGAGAGGACTAACAGCCCCGCCGACACACAAATTTGGAAAACGGTGATGCTTTTTCAAGGGAGCTGAGCTAACACTCTGGCTGTAAGGAGTTTTGATGTGGAGCCAGACATCATGGTTAGGCCTGTCTGTGGTTATAATGTAGTTGTTTGGGTTTTGTAGAAGTTGTCTGAAGGAATCTGAACTAAGAACAAAACAAAAACTCAAGGGGAAGATGTTTCTGGCAATCCGGGTCTCTATTTGATCTGGCATCAGAGCTGGCTTAAATCTCGCTTTGTCCTCCTTCTACTGATATCAAAATTGGTACCAGCTCTATTATGACAGTTACCATGCTTCCTCTCCCCCCCTCACCATGCCAAGGTCACTGAGAACATGAAACACTATCTCTTGCCTGAAGCCGACTGTAGTAGGCTGCCGGGCTGCTTTGAGATTTGTCTGAGTGCACAGCTAATGCTCTGCCAGCACAGGTGTGGACTTGCTGGTGCTAAACAAGGTCCTGAGCAAGTGGTACAACAACAGTTGATGAGTTTCTGCAAAGCGTCTGCCGCAAATGGAGAGTGCAGAAAGTGCTTGCCCCAAATGATGCAATTGAGAGCCCAGCGCTGGAGGAATGCATTGCAGCGTGCCGTTGGAAGAGGATGGTGGTGGTTTCCAGTGAGTGAATATTGTGGTTCCATAATTTAGGCAGGAGTATATCCAAGAATTCTTATTCTGTTGGTTTTTTTTTATTTTTTCATGGGTGAAAACACAGAAGCCCTTTTAGGCAAAGGCTGTGTAGTAGGAGTGAAAGTTCAGTTTGGATCTAAGTGAGGTAAGGGTAGAAGGGACTGTATTATCATACTGTATGTGATAGACTGACAAAGGCTGTGTATTTAAATGTAATGCAGCATATGATTGTCCTAGTGCTTGTAGGCTTTAGTTAATCCTTACAGATTTTATTTCTGTGTGTATGTGTAGAACTGAATGCTTGCTCTGGATAGTCTCTGAATGCACTCTGGTATGTGTTTTGTTGCTCAGACCAAGCTATTTTTCATTAGTGCCTTGTTATTACCGGTAGACTCAGAAAGACGAGGGAGAGGAGCATTCTTCTGTGCTTGCTCTTGTTCTTCTTCAAGCCAGTGGCATAACCTCTGCTTGAGCAGCCACAGATGGTCCCTCTCCACAGTCTAATTCTACAAATAGCTGTGCCAGGTGAAGACTTTTCTCTGCCCACAGGTCTGAAAATGAGAGAATAGATTTGGGTGCTGCCTAATCCAGGAAAGTTCCTTAGTCCTAGCCTGAGGTACTTTGCTTGTAGCTATTCAGAAAGTTTGCAGATTCCCTTCTGCCAAAGAACTGTTAAAGTCCTAATCTCTATCTGGCCAGCAGCTAGACGGTGCTAACACCTTTAGCTGGTATGGCTAAATCTGGTAGGGGACTTGAGTTAAAATCTTAGTCATTTTCACATTACTGAAAAATAGCAAAATATACCGGAACTAAAGAAGGAACAAAGTTTACAAGAGTATTAACAGAACTGTGTGACTTTCCCTGCTGATGACAGAGACTTGACATGGCAACCTGGCATGCACCATCCTGGAGAGTACATGAAAAAACTGGATGCAAACATATGAACTTTGTGTTCAATGTGTGCAAGAAAAATGCCCTGCTATGGATACTGGTTGCACAGAAAAAGAATATTGAAGCAATATGAAGTCTATAGCATTAAAATAAAATAAGGAATTAAACAACTAAACTCCTTGCAATAATATCAGCATTTCCCTCTTGAGCAATTGCAGTTTTTCAGACTATCTACTTTGTATCAAAATGCATAATATATTTAACTACCTATTAGATCTAAGAGTCATACTATGTGTGCCAAGCATCCAGAAGAGAGTTGCTACTCAAACTTTTTCATTCTTTTATCTTTTACTTCTTGTCTTGTAATTTTCACAGTCTTGGAAAAGGTTTGTTGATTTGGGGTTTTTGACATTGATCTCCTCCATGTAAAAATTATCATTTTAGAACTTTTTTTTTTGGTGTGTAAGTAGTCCCTGTTTGAAATCTGCAGCTCACACCTCACTAAATCCAGGAGGGCACTAATGCAGCTGTTCAGAAATTTTGGGTTTGTGAGGCTCTTTCAAAGTAGTGTGACTCTGATGAAGAAACTTTTTATTGTATGCTATAATTAATTTTCATAGTTCGTGGCTGCCTTGGAAACTGCAAAAGATGACTTTCAGTTTATCTTTTAATACTTGTATTCATACCTGCACTTCCTAGTATAAAAGTTGCTGCGACTCTAAGGTCTAAACTTACAACATGTAAATCAGATCTGCACCAAAGCATCTTGAGGCTCACAGGACAAAGATTATCTGTGTGGTTTAATGTACAGGTGGAGGGAATTGGAAGATTCCATTGATTGGGCCAGTATTTTCAAGCTTCAACTGGTTTTGCTTTGGCCCTACCTAAAAAAAGGTATCTGTGAATTTTTGTTTGTTTTTGTCTTTAAAAGGAAAGTATATTTTGCATTCCTCTATAGTAGTTTGCATGCATCTGAGTGAATTCCAGCCAGATTTATATGTGCAAGACTCAAACTCTGTGTCTGAAGGAAATTAAGCACTGAAATTTTACCTCCACCGTAGACTTGAGGATCTGAGACTGAAATACAGGTGCATGATCAAAGTGGCCCTAGCAAGAAGCATTTTAAAAAATACCTTCCCAAGCAACAAGTAGAAAATACTGTAAAACTGCACTTGCACTTTACAATGGCTTATACTTGGATACCTCAAGGAATGAGGTGAGCCTTTATAGAGTCTACAAGTCACTAATTTTTTTTTTTAATTTTTTTTTATGATTAATGTATCTGAAGGTGCTTTTGAAATCTTCTGGCTTTCTTTTTGCAGTGTTTTGAGTGGGCATTTAGTCTTATGGCCTCCACTCTTGGATTCTTTCCCTGCCTCGCCCTGAGTCTGGAGTTCAGAATTAAGTGGTGTTTGTGCACAAGGGTGCTGACAGTGGGGGTGGGGAACTTGTGTTTGAAGTTTTGTCTAAAGCAGATCTTCTCTGGATTGTTGGGTACCCCAGTGGGGACCAATTAAAGTCATACATCCTGCTGTCTAAAGGCAGAGAGGAAGGATGGAGGAATGCTGACTCCATTCAAGGTCCATTCATAGTAGCTAACTGTGGCATGCTGTCAAGACCTCCTCCCCTCACCCTTCAAGCAGAAAGTGGAAGAATGGGGTGTTACTGTATGCCCAGGACTTCCTCTGCTGTGTAGGTACGGGATGCCAATGATAAGCACTGGACATGGACCTAAGAACTGAATAGAACTTCCCAGCTACCTGCTTGAGATGTGCCCAAAAAGTCCTTGTGATTTAGACTACATCATGGGTTTTCCCACCAGGGCATCAGTTTGGCCCATGACAATGTAAGGGGATAAGGATGATGCTTTTCTATACAACACAAGGCTTGACAGAGTATTTGAAGAACTTTAGATGTCAGCAGTATATAACAGCAAAGAACAGTCTGACAGTTAAAGCTGAGTTTTTCAGAAGTGACTTTTGGATTTAGGTTTTGGGACCTTGATCTGCCTTCATCTGCCATGCCTCAGCCTGATTATTCTGTGTACTGCGTGTCTAGAATTCCTACAGCAATGGGTAGTTCAAAATATTTTACAGCTCTCAGTATTAAAGCCCAAAATATCTTGTACTAGCCAACCCAAACGAGAGGGCAGAAATAAAATTTTTCTTTGTTTATCAGGTAATTTTTGATCTGAGATCTGATTCAACTAGGTGAAGGACCAGAATCCAGCAGGCAATTGAGGGTGTGTTTCCATGCTGGAGTTCAGCCTGTCAGATACTTTTTTTTCCCCTCTTCATTTGTAGGTCTTCATCTGTAGATATCAAAGTGCTTTAAAGTGCAGAGTTAAGTATTGTTATCTCTGGTTTTTTAAAGCTGAGGGATATGCAGCTGTGGTAAAGTAACAAGCCAGACTTCACACAGGACAGTAGCTCAACTGAGGAAAATGATTAAACATCATGAGTCTTTGCCCAGTGCTTCATCAGGCCCCTCGCCAGAAAAAATGGCATTTTTTTGCAAAACTCCTTGACTAAATCTTACCAGCTTAGACAGAAGGGACACTGATATGAGGAGAATTAAGCCTGCAGCAGGATTTGGCCCAAAAAGAGAAAATTACTGTATCTTTCTATATAATCAATAGCTGAAGTTGAATGAGACCTTGGCTATGATGTGGTAGGTCCTTGCCTTGATTTGGGATAGCTGCTCTTGTTGACCCAACTTTCTTTACTCCAGCAACAGCAGCAGCTGCAGTGCGGTGTAGACATGTCTAAACTAGCTTAAATACTTCAGGTACTGCTAGCCATTGAGCCAAAGAACCATGGAGTTCAGCATGGGCTTGGTGCCTGAGGATTTTATCCTGCTCCTTATGAGTTTAGCACTTTACCATCTCAGCTCAAGCAAGCCTAGCAATATGTTGGAAAGAAGGCTGGTGGGCCTGGTACCCTGTTTGCACTAGTACTTTTGCCAGCAGAAGTGAGCGTGGTGCTAGGGTTGATTGTAGGAGATGTTGCCAAAGACAGCAGTGTCATGAAAGCTGTTTTGCCTCTTCCTGCCTACTATTCTCCCTCTTCTTCCCCATTCTCCCATTGGTTTTCACCATCAGCTGCCTTGCCTTTGATTCCATTTGCTATGAACTCCCTTGTCACTAAGGTTCTACTGGAGATCATGAATATCTAGGAGCTGGCAAAGGCTTGGAGAGCCAGCTGCCTGCTGGAAAAGTTACTGGCCTTGCATGACTGTGGCTCTAACAGGAGACTCTGTAGGGACTAAATATGGGAAAATCCAGGACCATTACCCCTGTGTCAGGTAATGAGGACCAGACCAGAAGCATTTGTGATGTGTTCTCTCAAGTCACTGTCCAGATGGTGGGATCCCAGCTCAGCCTCTGTAAGAGAGCTTTGCTGATATCTGTAACCCATCACTTTCTCCTGGCAGCCAAGGACACAAGCAGAAATGAGGGTTCAGGTCCTTCAGAGCTAAGTAACTTGTGCTGAGTCAATAGGGAGGTACCATCACTGCCCTCAGTTTTGTTTGCAGGAACAGCCTCATCAAACAGTGTTTGTGGGCAGAGACCCTAAGTAGACTACCGAGCTGTTAAATTGCCAACCTACCCACTAGTTTATTCTGCAGCAGAAATACAAGCATGCCAGGACCAACCCCCAGGACTCAGCTCTGAACTCCTCTCTCGTTCTGTCAGAATTCCCAGCTTGTTTTGAAAATGGCATTTATTTTTGTTAAATTGCAAAAGAGTTGGATTCAGCCTACTAGTTGTGTTTTCCCTCTCCTTCTTTGTGCAGTGAATTTTGTTCATTTGCTTTACATGCCTCAAGTTGCTGTAATGCTGCTAGGAAAGTAATTGCCTTGCACTTTCTCTTTCTGATGCCCACGGGTGACTGTGGGGGACTCCTCCCTGGGCACAGTGCAGAGTTAAAAGCCCAGCTTTTGCTGCCTTGCTTAAGACCTGGTTATTTCTTTTTTTTTTTTTTTTCTCCTTTCCTCTCTTTTTTTTTTTTTTTTTTTTTTTTTTTGTCAGCTGCCTGTTATATCAATCACAGAGCTGGGATCTATTTATAGGTTGGGACTCGGAGTACTGTGTCCTAGTCACAAAGAGAGGCAGAGACACAGAGGGGACTGTCGGCTGGTGCAGGCAGAACCAAAAGATATTTAATCAGCAATTAGAAACACCTGAGGGCAAGGGAAATTCTACTCCAGCCTCGAGCCTCATCTCTCATCCTGCAGCATGTAAGTAGCGAACTTCTACCTTTTATTGCATTTATGGGCTTGTGTTTTGTTTTGTTTTTTTGGGGTTTTTTAAAATCCAAATGTTGCTCTGCATGAATCCTTTTATCTGGTCTAAAAATTATGGCAGCATCTTGATATAGTTAAAGGTAATAATTTTTTTCTATTTTCACTCTGTCAAAGGAAGGTCAGTGCGACCCACAAGGAGAGGAGTTGGTTCAGAACTTTGTTGAAATCAGGCGGTTTCTCTATTTGAGTGTGGCTTTTTCCTCTGGAAATAAGTAAATGAAAGTTTGAGTGGAACAGTTTTGTTTTGGGAATAGAAACAGTCAGGTTTGCTGGCATTCCAAAAAGGTCAATGTATAACGTAACTCTGCTTAAGGGCTTACCAAGGACAGGTGCTATTTATCCCATGCTGGTAAAGGCAAACCTGGAAACTTTAGTAGTCCTGTCTTAAAAGAACCAAGCGACAACCTTTCCTCTATTAAAAAAAAAACCCCAAACCCAACACCCCCCCAGCTGCATATCAAATCTTGTCATATCAGACACACACTGAAATTTTGCTTTTACTGAAGGAGTTTAGTCATTGAGCAGTTGATGTTTCTTTAATTTTGAAAGTCCCAAAGTAACTGAAGTATCTTCAATGACAAAAGAGGGGTGCAAGTCTTTGCAAAGTTGGCAAAGTGATAATCAGAGAAGGAACTTACTCTCTCATCACCAATGAGATGTTTGCTTTAAAGCAGCCAAGATGCAAAATGTTTAAACAATGATATATTTTTGGACTATTTTTGTTAACAGAAATACGAAGAGAGGGAGAACAATAATCAGTCAGAAATTGGTTTTTGTTAATAGCTTTTAGTAGAAATATGAAGAGAGGGAGAACAATAATTAGTCCAAAATTTTTATTAATAGCTTTTAGTATAATATTTTTTGTCAAAATATAAGAGGTTTTTCTTGTTTCATATTTTTGCTTCAGAGGTTTGTGTTACAATTTTTACAAAATTTAGGGTTTATATTTATTTCTAAGTGTAGGAAAATGACCTTGTTATGTGTACCCCCCCCCCCCCCCCCCTTTAATGTTACAATTTTAATTTTGGTATGTCAAGTTTTTTAGCATAAATTTCTCACTAAATATTTGTTCTAGAAAATTCCCCCCCCTTTACTATTTTTGAAGGTAACAACAAATAAAATGAAGCTAAACTTAAAATAATTTGGAGGAACAAGTGTCTAATAAAAATAGAATAATAAAATCAGAGCTGCCTCACTATTAAAACATCAGGTTCTGAGAAATACTTAGTAGATTAATTGCTTGTAGAAGGGTGACAAATAGGCTTCTTCTTTAGTTCTTTATTTTGCATTTCTTTGATGTACATTTTATAATACTTAAAGCATTTAACTTAAGTCCTAGGAATAAAAAATATTGACTACATATTGATACTTTCTAAGTTTTTAACCCCTGATATGAATACTCCATTATTCAGCTAGAATTCTGATATAAGGAAGGCTTTTAGGAGAATATGGATAAACCAGGTGAATTAATATGCCCAAATAATGCCCCAAAAGATCATTACAACACATTGCCTGCTATGAAGCTTTTTTTCTCCTAAATAAAACAAAACTGTGAGCCTGATAGTTCTCATCATATGAAGCTTCATTTTGATTATTAAGGTTTTTTGCTTTACTTAAAAATGAACATATTTAAATTATTTAAGTCCTTTTCTGTTTATTTTGCCATGATATTACATTTATTGCTTCTCTGTGATAATGCAGTGTTATTTTGTAATAAAAGGAGAGCAGATTTTTCTGAAAAGCATTAAAGGACTAGAATTGCTGACTCTGTAACTAACAAAGAATCTATCATATAGCTGGTCTGAGGCCCCACTAAAAATCAAAAACCAAGAGACTGATAAAAATAAAAATGGAATTATTTTCTTCCCTACACAAAAGCAATATTACCATGACTATGCTTGGAAATTACTGCAAAAGGCCCCCCCTCATTTACCGTACAGTTTTGCAGAAATCTGAGCATTCCCAAAGAAGTCTTCCAAATATAAAGCTATAAAAGATTCAGTCTTAAGAATTTGTTTGGACTATTCTATAGGTTTGTCCACATAAGTGCTGGACTTTACCCTTCTCTTTCAACGCATGTGAGTCTTTTGCCCTATTAAACCTGCCATATCTTTTAATTACTGCTATGGAAAAAAAAATTACCAAGCACCTACTGTCCTGTGGCATAAAAATCAATGGTTTATAGGACCACTTTTATTTGGAAGGAAGGAGTTACCTGTGGTTAAAGGGAAGACCAATGCATTTAGTAGAAAGTGGTTGTTATTTGGTTTCTGCTTCACTAATGATTCACATTTTGTGGGCTAAGCACCTATCAACCTCCGAACTGACTTACTGTACATATGCTGTTGCATGATTTTTTTTTCATTCCTTAAAAAAACCCCAACAAACATCTTTTGTTTCATCCCAGTTTATTTGTTTCTTTGACTGCAAAGTAATGATTGACGTGCAGATTCTCTTTTCCACGCCTCTCCTTTCATTGCTGAGTATGACATCTCTTGGGAATTATAAATAAAACCAGTGCCAAATCTGCTGCACAGGTGTCTAGAGTACAGCATGCTCAGGTGTCTCACTGTAAATCCCTGAGAATATGAAGTAAACACAAGCAGGATAAAAATACTCTTCTTGAAACAATTCTGTGTTTTGAGGGGCCTTCTGCATAAACCCCCAAAGCCAGCAGCCAGTTATTAAAGACTGTGTAGCTATCTCTCTCTCTTACCTTTTTTATCACTTCACCTGTACATCTGTCCATCTATTTCTCATCTATTTTTACATTTCATTATGCTATGCTTGCTCTCCAGCTCTCTTCTTTTCCTTTCCTGAAGACACATTTCTATCTGGCACAGAAAATAAACTCAGATTGCGGGTAGTTATGTTAATCTAATTCAATCCTCTGTGGGCTAGGAGTGAAATTCTAATAGTGGAGCTGTTGAGGGCTTTTTTGTTAATGGCTTGGGGATTACATTGAGTTAAAGGCTCATTTCCTAATCAAACAGAGAGGGAGAGAGTGACTCCGAATATTTATGAGTCTCCCAGCGCGAGTTAAACATTGAACTCCAAAAGCAGGATTTGAGTGCTGCAAGAAAGAGTTAAAACCCCTCAGGGCTGCTGTGGAGAGGGAAAAAAAAAAAAAGGAAACCAGTTAAGCCATCAGCATTTTCAACTGCTGTATAACTTCAGTTTGAGAGAAAATAATCATCTCACAGAGCTAAAATGGAAACTGTAGCAAGATATTTAAAACAAAGTCAAGTGATGCTTCAAAAAGGCTCTTCTTCAGTGAAGCAGGATGCACGCAGTGCATGCAGCGCCTAAGAGAAACTCCAAATAAATACTCTTCTAAATGAGAAAGATTGGAGGGTGGGTTGCCTTTTTATTATTAATGCCTGGAAGACACGATTTAATTTTTTATTGCTTTTTATTTTTGTTTCTACTTAACTCTTGGGTAACCTTTTCTTTAAAAAAGTAAAAAAAAAGCCAGTATAGATGAGTCAATATCTAAATTGTTCTACTTCTGTAGACTGGTACCTTTAGCGGCATTTTTTTCTGTCCTTCAGTTTAGCTGGAGTCTTGCATCAAATAGTCTAGTTGAAGAACTGTATTCGCTGTGACAGGAATGATTGACCAAATTAATGCCTGATTGCTTTTGTGACGAGTTCATCATACATGCATGGGCAGCTTGAGTAGACCTTTCTTTTGCTGAAAAAGAGCAGGCCTGCCTGCCTGCAGCAAGCCCAGGACTTCTGTGTTGCTAAGTCCTGGTGTGTTGTGAACTAGCCAGCAGTAAGCTTTTTTGCTCCAAGCTGGGACTTAGAAAATTTGTCTGCAGCAGGTGAACTGCACAAAATCAAGATTGTGCCATGATCCTGCCTCTCTTCTGAAAAGAGGTCCTGAAAAGGAATGGGGATAGAAACCTGTTGTTTTCTGACACATGGCCAAACCATATCTTCGTGTTCCTCAGTTTCCCTGTCTGTAAAATGATATGTGACTGCCATCAAAATAACTCCAAGATCTACAGAGAACAATCTTCTATAAATCCCAAGTGGCTGATTTGCCCATGGGAAAAACTGCAAATCACTGAGATAGGTGCATAGTTGAAAGCATGAGGGGTTTGTGCTGGGAACAAGAGCTGCCCTGCTTCACTTTTTGTTGTTGCTGTTTGGTTGGGTTTTTCGGTTTGTTTTTTAAAATACATTTTGTACAAGCCACCAATAAGGTTTTCTGATTTTGGCACAACAAGCAAATAGAAGACTAACTTACTCATGTAACATTCAATGGTGTTTCCTATACGCTAGGTCTGAGTTTAGTCTTAGTGACCCTTGTTGAGATGAAGCTCCAGGTTTGTTACTCAAAAGTGGTAAACTCTGGCTAAAAAAGTAAGTCACTGTTTCATCTGGAGCTGTGTGTATCAATGGTCATCCTGTATACACCAAACTTGGCATTTTTGCTGACATGTCTATCTGGATGTAGCACCTTGAGGTAAGATTTGGCACCTTGCCCTAGTTTTAAAATTATTTAAAACTGCGACCTGATGTGAATGCCTGAGGCCCCTTTCTCTTTGTGCTCTGTGCCTGGACCTGCTGAGGAGAGCACCATCAGCTAGAATGTACTTTATTAAATGCATTTGGAATACATATTAATTGTGTTCTTTCCCTCTAATCACTGGAATCTACAGCAGATCACTTTGAAACCAGAGCTTTCTGTGGCTAAGCTGAAAACTGTGTAACATTTTTTTTCCTGCCTTCTTCTCTTTCCCATAGCAGTTTTCTTTCTTTTTGCCTCAACCTTTTCCTTTCCTTTCCACAGCACTATTCTGCTGTGGCCAGTTTATACTTAGATTAGCAGTTTATACTTAGATTTCCCCTGCTGACCTTTCAGGCAAAATACACTTCCTTCTCCTCTTTTTGTCCTTTCCACTGCTATGCTGAATCCTATGAATGACTTGCTGCTGTTTACCCTGAAGGTGGCCGCATTTTAGGCTGCTTTGCCTGGCATATATACAATTTATGAAGACCTGGGAGACTGAAAAGTGTTCTTCAACTTTCCCAAGAAAGCTACCATGTTCTTTCATGTACAAGTACTTCAAAAAATATAATAGTATAGGAATTTCAAGAAAGGAAATACTGCAGCTGTAAAACCTTGAAGCACAGTTTAGTTGACATGATGTCCTCAAAGTAATGACAGTTTTAAAGTCTCAGCACTCGTGAAAGTCTCTAGAAAAAGTGCAACATCTTTAGGGGAAATTACTTTTTTTAGAGGGATGAATCTTGCAACTAAATCTTGCTTTTTGGATACTGGGGAGCATATGCCCAGCATATATGAGAAGGAAGCATGAGTGGCTATTTTTATTCATTAAGGAGTTGCTGCCCTTTCCTTTTTGCTCAACCATGAGAGATGCGAATGATCCTGCTCACAAGTTTCACGCTGCTCTCAGAATGGATTCTCTTTTTCTTCATAATTGTGTTTGCTGGGTCAGCAGGAAATAGACTCCACAAGTTCCTCCCCCAGCTTTCTGTGATCACCTCTTTGTAGTAGGCCTGAACCAATGACCAGAAGCTGTGTGCTAAAGCAGGCATTTGATCGACATCCTCCTAAAGCTCACAGGACCTAGAGGGTAACTTTCTGGGTGAGAAGAGAGTATGTCTTCCACCAGGCTTGCCTTTCTTTTTGTTTGCTTATTTATTCATCCTTAGACCTTTCTTTCCCCCCACACGCTTCCTGGACTTTTTAAAATTGCACTTATTGTCATTGGCAGATTTTTCTACTGCTTCACTTTAAATAAGGAATTCTTCCCTGTTGCATCATGTTCCCATGGCCTGGTACAGGGGGTTTCAACTTTTCCCTGTTGGTGATGTGAACTCAGGTAGATTGGTGAAGAGCTCATACAAATAGGATTTTCTCAGTTGTACTTTTTAGATCCACAGTCTATAGCACTAAGTGTGGCAACACTCAAGTTATAAACATTGGTGAATGCTATCTTTGCATGGGAGAGGGAGGCAAAGATTTTCTGAGTGCAACATTGGCTGGGAAGAGATTACTTGCATCAGCATCCTCTCTAATGCTCAGAAAGACATTCTAGGAACCCATCTCAAGTCCCACTGCTTTTTCGGTGGAAACTGCTGTGTACAGCTTTAAACATGTTCATGCCAATCTTTAGACCAAGCTGTTTGTATCACTGCCATTCTTCAATTCTAGCTCTAACAGGTTCCCTGTTCAGTTCAAGGTGAGCCTCTTCACTGTTATGTTTTGCCCATCTCTTAACTGGGTTCCTGCTTTCCCATTCTTGATTGTCTGTGGAGAATTGCATGATCCCAGCAAAATGCTTTGTGTTACTGCAAGCTTTGAGTACAGCCCTGTTTTGCCCCCAGTAATCTCTATTCCCTTTTTCACATTGCAAATAATCACATGATTCTTCCATTCTTCCTGAGTTTTCTTCCCATCCTTCTTACTCTCTTTTTGCTACAAAGTATTGAACCTCACTTTTGTGTCTCTAAATAGGCTCCACTCTTGTGACTTTCTGTAATGACTGTTCATGCCATCTACTGTCTATGCAGCCTTTTCTGTGAGCATCAGCTGGTGCTCTGGGACTGCCTTATACTCCCTGCACAGAGAAGTAGCTGGGGATAGAGAGCTACAGTTTCTTTGGTCCCTCTGTCCTGTACAAAGAAATCAGTCATGAGAATACCTCCATGTGCTCCAAGTATATATAGGTGTGTTACTACGGTGCTGAAGTAATGGGCCATACCTCTTGGTAATACCAGGTTCACCTGGATACAGTAGTTCTAGCTCTGTAATCTGTCCTGGCACATGGGTTTGGGAAATGTGTGTTTAAGGAGGACAGAATTAATGGGGCTGCTGCTATGTTTGTGAAGAGTTAAATGGCGGGGGATGAGAGTCACAGCTTCTCCTGGGGAATAAGGACTAGCCAGAAGAATTGATTGTCTTGGCTTATTGATCTTTCAGGAAACAGCACTGAAGTGATAATGCTGTTCCTGCCACTTTGAGGCACTTTGTACCAGCAACAGCCTCTGTTTACCTAGGATAGTGCAAAGGAAGAGCTGCACTGTTGCTAACTCATTCCAAAAAACCCCATGCTAGACATGTTGAGTTTGCCACTTGTCTGTCTGCTCCCAGGGAGAGGTGACTGAGCAGAGGTAGCTCAGAATGTGTTTGTATTTTATAGTGTTTAATGGAGATTGGCTGCACATGGTAGCTTGTGAGTTGCTATACTGAGTCTTTGCTGGCAGTGTCATGGTCTGTAGCATTGGTTGGATGAGATGATCTTTAAGGTCCCTACCAACCCAAATTGTTCTGTGATTCTACAAAGTCTCAGGCTGTCACGTCACAGGATATTAATCTCTCCCATCCGTTTACTTCCCTTCACCTTTCTGGTCAATTGGCAGTCATCACTCAGTCTTCCCAGGTCTTCCTTGTAAGTTGAACTAGGGTGGTATAAGTGCTTTTTATCCTGTGATCCCAATGCCAACTCCTAGCAAGCCACTTGTGTGGGCTGATGGGAAGTGGATGATGAAACATCCCACCTCCTTTGCACTGAAGCCCCAAACCTGCCCTGAGAAGTCAGGTATTTCTTTCTGGCCTCAGGGTGGCAGGAGGAGAAACACCCACCTGGTGCAGAGGTGCTGGAGGAGCAGTACTTTTTGTCACTCAGCTGCACCACCCTTGGGGGTGCACAAAACATGTTCAAGGAGCACTGCACTGCAGAATGTCAGCTCTGAGGATCTGTTGTGTGATTCTCCAACCACGGGCCTGTGAGAGGTGGAGGCCCTGACCGTGTCTGGGCTCTCAGTTGTCCTTGTAGCACAGAGGGCTGGGGAACCGCTTGCACTGTTGCCTCTGAAGCACCAGCGGCAAGCAGCTGTTGAGCTGGGCTTGGCTCACACCATTAGCTGGACCACTGCTGATAACTACAAGATTTGGACTCTCACCTGTAGAAATAAATGAGCAGATTGCTTATGATGCTCCCTATCTCCTTTTGTCTCTGCTTTGTACTTGAACATCCTTTGCACCATTTCTCTTTCTGGTTGTGCTGTGTTTTGAGGAATCTCAGGCAGGTCTCTGCAGCTTCCCATAGCAAGGTCAGAAGACCAAGAATTCTTGGGACCATTTGGAGCATATTGCAAAATCTTGCACAAAGCTAGGAGGGCCAAAAGGCTATTGTGAAATGCTTCTTTACTGAGTCAGGCCAGCTTATATATAGAGATATGCAAATAAAACACAGAGCCATTTAATTACCCTACATATAATTTCTATACTTCATCCTCTTTGATGTTGCCAACAACTTTATTGCAGCACTTGATGTTTGACTTTACATCTTGACCATGTGAAACAAAATGATGAGAAAAATTACAGGTTTTTTTTAAAAGAAGAAAAGTGTCTATACCACAATGTTTCAGGGAACAACTAAAAAGAAATGCCAACTACATTCTTAAAAAAAAAGAAAAAAAAGAAAAAAAAAGAGCTTATATGAATAACCACCAATGCATAATAGAATATATAATTATGTTTATTTTGGGACTTGATCAGTAGTTGAACATTTGAGGCTCACAATAATGAATTTAATATCGTATGCAACATTGTATGTTATGTAATATTACATTATTATCTACTACTTAATAAATCATGCTCTGACTGTTCTACTTCTTAACTAGCTCTCAGATTATAGCAATGAGTTGTACAGGCACCTTTGGATGTTGCTTGTGTTTTGTCCTTGTTTGTTTCATGACACGACCCCTACTGCTGGGGCTGCTGCATTTAGCCATGAGACAGCTTCTGTCTGAAAGAGCTTTCAACCTGATTCAAACCAAGAGACTACTAGGGGTAGTCAGCCATGAAGTCTGTGGCTAGAAGAAAGATGAGGGTAACTGAGATGGGAATTTGTGTTAATGTGAAAAGTGTGACTTCTTGGGAGTACAGGTGGCTTTACTTGATACGGACTTAACTAAAAGATACCGAGAAGAGCGTAGGCCTATATTTTCCTGTGTAACACTTGCCTAATTCTTTGCTTTGCAAAAGTAGCACCTCCATTTTCTTAGCTAAGAAGAGAGCTCTGCTTCATGTTCTCAGTATCTTTACATACATGCATATTTTCCTTACTTTTTTCAATGAGGTAGTCATCTTTCTCTCTAAAAAGAAGTACTTTAAATAAAACAAATTAAATATTGTATCACAAAAAATTAGTCTTTTTTTTTTTTTTCCCTGTGTCATTCAGTGGCAAAGTTATGGATGGATTCAAAAAGATATCCCCATAAAGGCATTTATCGGACATGTGGACCCATTAGTGGCAAGTACACGTTATGGTCTAGAGGGAACGGTCTAAGCCACAGGCTGCGAACATACTGAAAGGTCCAGCAAGGTTAAGAACAGGGGTAAAACTCTCCTTTCTTACAGTCTTTCCCACAGCACATGTCAGTGTTTGATATCAGAGGTAGAATATGGGACTAAGTGACAACTTGACCTGGTGTAGCTCTCCTAATAACTTTTCTTACAACTGGATTTGGTGTTGTCACGTTTTGCAGTTAGTTGTTTACATGATACTCTGTTACAGACATGTAGAATCTGTATTTTGGGGTATCCAATCTTGCTCACCCCGAATGTTTTTCTCCTGCTATAGGTAGTGTTTCTAAAGCTGCAAAAGTCCCTAGGATAGATAAGCTGTGCCACTTTGAAAGTAGCAGTGAAGACTGCAGCCACGGAGCAAGACTGAGCTAAGTGGAAACGATTCTTCCTGAATTTACCCTTTCTGTACGGTGTTCCTTCCCTCTGACTGTGTGGTTCTTGAGGTAACATTTTCAGGGCAGAAGTTAGGCCCAAAGGGAAAGAGGCAGTGGGTTAGAGGACACTTTCAGGTATTTATGTATAAGACCACATTATGCAGCAGCTGGAACTTTGTTTCAATGTATGGCATCCTTTGTTCTGTGATGTGGAGCTCTGCAGAAGGTTTAGTCACTTGATGGGTTTTGGTTTGGTGGTGTGTTGAGGCAGAGGAGATTTGCATTGCTGTATCATCAGCTGGTGAAGGTTTCTTGAAGTAAATGGTCACTACATTAGAACACCCAGCAAGGCCTTTGTCTTGCTGATACTTGTTCCTTGTAACTTTGACAATGGCTTCTGGCTTCGCCTTTCCCATCTGTGAGTGAGAGGGAGTGATATGCCTGCTATACCTTCTTTCTGCAGTGCAGCATGTGGAAACACCTTCCCAGGTCTTACCTGACAGAGGAGGAATTTGGACAAGAAGAAGATATTTTTCTTCTAAGATGAGAGTACAGTGTGAGAAAGAGGAAGGACCAAAAAATCTTGCACTCAGCGGTTATATGGTGGAACCTGCTTCTTGTACACCTATCCTGTGAGCCCAGAGTACAGAAGAAGTGCCCTCTTATGAGCCCAGAGTACGGAAGAAATGCCCTCTTATCTGCTGAAAACTGTAGCTTGGTGTTCTGGCTTTTTTCCCCCAGAATTTCTTGGGCCTTTACCAATACCACCATCCGTAAACTTGTACTTGTAAACCTGGGTAAACTTGGAATCTCGTGTAGTCTCATGTAGTTTTGCTGCTGTATGTCTTCAGTAAAATGTGAAATGCCTCGAGGCTTCTGAGCACATTTACTTTCATGGGCCAGAATTCGCCTCTGTGGTGAGAGGACAGCTTTGCATTATTTTTTGGAAGCTAGAAGAGGCCAGGGAAGGAGCAGCAGTACCTCCTATCCTGCTACACATGTAGCTTGTAATCTTTTGCATATTTCAATATTTTGCATTGGTAGGTACTGATGTGCGTGGGAATCAACCCAAAATGTTTTACACTGAAGTCTTGAAGAGCCCTCAGACCTGGAAAACTTGTGACAGGCTTGAAGTGTCGGGAACCATGCTAGGTTTAGCTCTCCGTCCCAACCAGAAATATTCCAAACTTCCTTTTTTGTTTTGAGCCCATCAGTAATGTGGGGCAATTATGTGACTATGAAGACTGATTTGATAATGTACAAACATCTTTTTGTACCATTTTCTATTTAAAAGCGGAGCTAAGCAGGAATTTATGCTGCTGGTTTCCCATTCATCTGGGAAATGCTGCAACTTTAGTAAAGGCACATTTCTGTGGAGAGGACTCAAGCTGCTAATTTGACTGTAGGAGTTTATTTCTGGAATGCAGCAGTGTTTCACCAACGGAGCAGCTGTCCTGGAAACACTTACCACATGGGGTCATTTTCCTCTCTGTGTGTAATCAACAAAGCCACCCCAGTTAATCTGAATCCTTTTAAGTCTCCTAAACTAGACCATAGGGAGTGCACAGAGATCTACAGGACTCTGACCTCCTTCACTTCCTTCTCCTATCATTAGGGAAAAAAAAATAGTCCCATGCTTAAATGTTCCTTAAAGGGGGAAGCCTATAACCTCTTCTGAGCATGGAAAACTGTTTAACAGTAACATACCACTGATTTGGGAGGAAGTATTTGTCCTCCATTGTCTATGTGTATTTTGTGATACTGGTACAAATCCCCTAAGTTTACCAAATATTCCAGGTTTTGAAATCACAACAGTCAGAGGGGGAAAAGCTTCTTGGGTTATTCCATTCTTTTTCTTCTCTTTGACTTGCTTTGCTTGCATTGCTTTCTTCCATGCCTGTTCACTTCTGGGATGACAGTTCTGCAGGTAAATTCCTTCTACTACAAGAGAAATTTTCATAGTTATACAGTCACGATAATTTCTTGATTTTTTTTCTTCTCCCTAGTTCTCTCTCATGTTTCCCAGTCCTTCCTCACTGTTTACACTCTCCAATACTTTTTGGATTTAAGTCCTGTCTCTAAATGCTCTTTGCCTCCAGTAGACTCTGTGGGGTTGTTTTTTGCCCCCTGCCACAACCTTGCATCAGTGTCTTGAACTGCTGTATAGTCTTTATTGTGGTTCTAAAAGAATGTTTTACTCTTTGAGTTTAGTGACTCCTTTCTTTGTTTTAAACCTGTCTTCAAGGCCAGTCAAAGGTAGAAGTTCTTTGTGTGTAGAAGGACATTCTCTCTCAAGCCTGGACAAGAACTTTTTCAAGAGGCTACCACCTGGCAAGTCCTGCACCTGTGATCTGGGCCAGCCTTGCTGCAGCCCTCATGGGTGCATCACTGGAGCTCTATAAGGGAAGTCTGCATCTGCCAGGATTCAGAGATTGCTTCCGCAGTCAGGTACTTGAAACTGAGAACACAAACTACTTTGATGGTCGCTGTCTTCTCTTTCCCCAGGCTGTGCTAGCCTAGCTTTTCAGATGATTAAGTATTACTTGGGCTTCCTAAAAATTAACAATATCATCAAGGACTTTTGCTCCTACAATGAGTTGTTTCAGAAAGTGATTTTGAAAGACAGCTCACCGAATTCAGCCAGAGTATTTAACAGTTTCATGTCAGAGTAAAGAAAACTCTAAAAAATATTCAGTAGATACACAATTTCTTTTTCTAAGTTCTTTGCCTTTCCTGGTGAATGATGAGGTGAACATAATTTGTCCTGGGTCACCCTTATGGAAAGGTAGAATCCATAAGGATAAAAAAGCTGGTGTGATCCCTTTAGACAAAAGGCAATACAGCTTTTCTTTGCTGAGAGCCAAGGGGCAGGAAGTTGTAGTAGGAAAGTGAGGCTGATGTTTGAGAGATGTTGCAGAGGGAACAGGTGATCAGTTTTTGAACACAGCCTGCAATAACACAAACAGAGGGGGGTGGAGAACAACAGTGTGTGCCTTTGAGAAGCCTTCAGTAGGCAATAAAGTACTAAATGAACATGTAATGGAGAAGAATAGAGCAGTATTTTTCCCAATACTATGAGACACTCTGAATTAAATGATGGATTTGTTTTATCTGTTAAAAGTAAAGCCATGTTTGGTTAGCCAGCATATGTGAGAAACTGGAAGAACAATTTTTCCTCTCTTGTTTATGAGCATGTGTTACAGCAGAGTTCTCAGCTTGACTTCAGTGCACCCGTACTGAAAATGAATACTGTAGTTGTGTGTAGGCAAACCTTGCTAGCAATGCAAACATATTGGGCTTGACTGATTGACGAGCAGCTCACTTCACTCTTTTGTAACCATGATGTGATGAATTTATAGTATTTGTTCTCATTGGCAACTTGCTCTATGAAGATTGAACTAAATTTCAAAACAGTAAAGGAGACTTTAAAAGAATTAAATCTCATTTTCCTCACCTCTAACCAACCTAAAGATTATTGAATTCAAGACGTGGACAAATTTAACTGACCGCTTTTTCTGCTTAAGATGTGTGCACTTCACAGCATTTGCCATTAGCCTTTACACATTCTTTGTATATGCTTTATACTTTCTGGTAGATAAAGCATGTGTCCCCTGGCAAAAATATGTAATTTTTCATAGCAGAATTATGATAATGTATAAGAAATTGCCTTATGAAAGCCATGTATGACTCCTCTTAGTTGAAGCTTATTGGGAACAAACAAGTACTGGATAGCAGACACAGCACAAACACTCAGTGAACAGCTTCAGAAAAGCAGATGCTGTCTTTGAACACTTGTCTTGTTTTCTACAACTCTCAAAGAACCACGAGGACTCTAAACAGATTTTAAGGCAAACCCATACTACTCATGTTTTAGGCCTAACTGCATTAAAATCTAAAATCCACCTAGTAACTCCTGCACTTGTCTGGGCAGCTTCTCAACATCAACACCTACTAGAGAGATGTACAACCTTGAGTTACAGACATTGTGATAGAATAACCAGCATGCCTTATGACAAGTGGTCCCAATGGCTGGTTCTGGCTGTTTAAAAATGTCTTTATTGCTAAAGGAAATTTGTCTAGTTTCGGATACCAAGAACAATCTTGTTTTATATTCTTTTAAAGCTAGATTAAAGAACTTTCCACAATTAGATTTTCCCCCACTTACAATTAGATCAGGTCACCCTTTAGCCTATTCTTGGAATTAAATTTATTATGCTTCTCAGATCTCTCACCGGATGGGTTTTGTTTCAAGCAGGTATTAGTTTGACAGCACCATGCTTTTCGGTTCAGTAACTTATGTCTTTCAATCTCATTCAGTCTCAACCATGTCATCATTTATCTACACAAATGGGAACATTTTCAAAGAAAAATACCCCAGGTATGAATGCTTTTAAGAAACCCTTTGACATTGCTAATGGTTTCACAACTTTCACAACTGCTGCATGTCATATGCCATGTACAGGAATTTGTGTTCAGCTGGACTTCCAGTAATCCTGCATGTGGTCAGTTTGAATTAAGATAACCTTATGGAATTTTTAACCCAGACCAGCTCCTCAATCTGAGCTGTACAAACACAAGTGTTAACACAAGGGAGGAGGCAGGACAAATGTGGCTCAGTTGAGAAGGATGGTAGGATCTCTTCTTTCTGCAACAGAGGTGTATTAAAGAGCCTATGTAGAGCAACTTCATTTTTCTACAACTGAATTTGTAAAAGTTAAACTCCTAAAGGAAACAAATAGGCAGGAAGAATGTTGTTTTATGCTCTCTGAATGTAACACATATTGGTGTCAAATTAAAGGAAAATCTACACTTCTGCAGAGGACAGGAAGAGATGTGATTCTTTCATTGGTAATTTAAAATACAAAACCTTACACTTAAATCTACTAGAGAAAGAAATTCAATACACTCTAAAAGCCTTTGGGGTTTGCCCATACTCTGTGTGGCGGAATGTGGTTGTATTGCCTCACAAAGAATTTGGGGGAGAAATCCTGGTTTGGGTGCTTTTATGTTCATACTTTCCCAGCTTTCCACAGGGATGAATATTAAGAACACATTTACTTCAAGGAAGTTGGGGTCTAAAAGAAAGTGAGTTTTACATGAGGACAGAACTAGTAGCCCATTACTAAGGGCACAATAGAATCAATCTGAGAGAAAATGGGCTTTCTTCTGTCTTTCAGGATTTTAGAACATTTGATTATTTCTTCCAATCTGTCCCCCTGCCCTGCCTGCTGTAATGCCATGAGAAGACCACATTCTTTCATCCCCCTTTGCTAGGATATTAAGGCTAGTCAAAATCAGACCCTGTGAATGGATGTAGTAATGAGGCCCATTCATCAATCTCAAATACAGGTGGCCTGTACATCCATAATTTTACCACAAGTTTTATTCCTCTTCTGTTAAATAAGAATTTGATTATCAAGAGTGCAATGGTAAGTGCTTTACCAAAGAATTCCTGAACCAATTGGTAGGTACATTGAATTGCTTGTACATTCAGTATAGCTGTATCCCCATAACCTAAATGCTTGGATTATGAAATCAAGGTAAAGAGGCTTCATACATCAGAATAACAGCTGCTGCAGTGAAATATACCCTTCTTTGTACTTTCTCTGACTGTGATTGTTTGTGATATGGGCAATCCAAGACTTATGGAAATAGCTTCTCAGCTGGTGTAAACTGGTACAGCTGCAGTGAAAGCAAACAAGCTCTGCCACTGTACACCACATTACAGTTTGGGTTCTGGTGTTACTAGGTAGATGTTTCTTTGCTTTTAAGTGGTCAGGTTTTATATGTGCAGTAGGTAAACACACAGTTGTCAGCAACCTAAAACAACCGTAAGCATGGTTTTAGCAGAGGGTCTTACTTTCTGACTGTACCTACAAGAGGAGAAATACTCCCATCAGGTTAGTGGAACACAGGTGAGAACTGAATGAGAGAGTGTGGGGCAATGGTAGTGACAGACAAGTGTCATTGGTGTTGGCACTGTAGCATGGCAGGCCAAGGGAGCAGAGTGGGCAGGCTCCAAACAGTGGCCTTTGTATGAGACTTGATTGTGTTGTGTGCAGACAGGACACCAGGAAACAGTGAGGGAGTGTTCTTGCTTGGTACTGTTCTGGTGAGATGTTCAGCTCTGGGCACTGGCAGCAAAAAATGCAGAGGAAACTTGGAAGGTAGTAAGAGAAGAACAACAAAAATGATAACAGAGCTGGAGGGATTGTTTTTATGAGGGAAGATCAAAAGAACTAAATATGTGAATCTTGGCTAAGTGATGAGTAAGAAGGGAACGTGAAAACTACCTACGACTGTTTGAAGGATATAAACACTAGAGGTGAGCAAATAGTCTGTGAATTTGAAAGTCATTTTCAGTTCAGCTGTGTTTCTGCCCTTTAGTGATCACTTTCTGTTAAGACTTCTATTTTACTGAAAATATTTTCAGGGAATATTACACTTGTATATTCAAATGCTTCAGTATCTGCAAGGGAATTCTGAAATGTAAATTCAATCTTCAAATTTGAAATTTGCTTTAGCTTACATAAATCACTTAGTGTATAGTGTATGTACTGCATTAATCAACAGTATGCAAATTTTTTGCATGGTAAGTCGAATATGTGGTTGAAAACTGTATTTTCAGTTTTAACATGGCATTTGTATGCTCCCCTGATGAATTACGTAGTTAATCAAGTAATGCAGGATAGGTTCCAACTACTTTCTATCAGCTTTGCACAAAAAAGTGAGGCATTTACTTTGTTGACAGGCTGTATATAAATAGTATGTTTTCTGTGTTGAAATGTTGGGAGAATTATTTTTTTCTTTGACAAGAGTTAAAAGTCGCTGGAGTCCAAAACCAGAGCACACTATGTGTATAAGGGCTGTTGGCGCAGTTTTGTGAAGTAATTGAGATGTGCCTGTGCCCTGTGAGGGAGATATTTTCTAATCTTTTGGTGCACAATTTTTCAGATGAGAAAGGTGAATTTAGCTCCTGTGACCCTCCATGGACATTTAGAGCAATTGAATTAAGAAGAAATTTCAAGATGAGTATAAGAAAATATTGTGTTAATGGTGAAATTTTCTCCTCCTGGAGGTCCACTTGTCATTTAAAGCTCTTGGGCAAAGCACCTGGGCAAGCCTCAGGTGAACTGGCTAATTTAGTAAACCATTTTCAACTTTGGTGATTTGTGAATTCAGGCGTTAAAATTCTATGTTAATACTCATCAACAGGCTTTTCTAAGCATCTTTTCCTGTTAATGCAGGATTGATGTCTGCTGCCCAGTGGATAACAAGAAATATAGGGTCAGCTGTGTAGATACCCACAGTTGTTTCCAGAGGTATTTTCTTCAAGAGTGTACGCGTGCACGCATGCGTCAATCCATACTGTACACAAAAACTACAGGCTTTGACCTATGCAAACACACACCAAATTATTGCTTTCTATAAACAAATTAGCATACTTTAAAAGGTGAAAATCTCTATAAAATTGTCTGCCCTGTTGTTTATGGTGTGAGTAGAGGATGCACTACATTACAGAGGGACTCACATTTCTCTCTTCCCCCCCCACCCCCCCCCAAATGGACGTGTGCTCCGTCCGTTTCACCATTGTTCCTGCCAGCCCGATCCCAGCAGGGGTTCCCTAATTAGCAATCTCTTCATTTCCAATCAAAGCACAAAGCGGCCCCAAAAGCCTCTCTTTATGAGGGAGCTGAGCGGTGGCTGGGGACGTGGAGTGGGATAATTGCCTTCGCCACTGGCAGCAGTAAGCAGCCTGGCTAATTCATTATTGTAATAACTTTGCTTGTCCTTGGGGAGGGGGGGCTAGGGTGAGGAGGACTGAGCCTGGCAGTGCTAGCTGAGGACAGGGGGAAGGGGGAATCCAGCCAGAACTGAGGTAGAAGATGGGAACAATTGGCAGGAAAGAAGAAACTGTTCAAGATTTTTCTGCCTGCCCCCCCTAAATAATTGAAGATTAAGTTAATTTGTGGCATGATAGCCAGTGCTCCCTAAACAAGACTGCTATGAGCACCCTCTGCTCTGCCCTTCTTGTGCTCACAGAGAGGGATGTCTAGAAAGGCATGTAACTTGGCCCCGGGAATGCTGGGGAAGCTGGGCCTGGATTAGGAGAACTCTGGGACTGCCTCTCAGTTCAGGTAGGAAAAGCTGACACTGAAACATTGATAGGAGGCTGAATGACTGAGGTACCCAGAGCTTGTGGCTTTCAGTGATACACAAGAACTCACTGGTCCTTGTGGATGTTACATGTAGTATAGCTTCAAAGCAGTCCAGAGCTGATAAACCCTGTAGCAGAGCTCTGTTCTTATCTATTGTTTCTTTAAAATACGCTCAATGTATGTAACACTTGCCTGTCTTTCTGTGGGCTGCAGATTTGTGTTTGCTGGAGCTGTGTTGGCTTTCAGGGGCCACCAAGGCTCTGCCCTTGTGAACAGAGCGCTAAGCTGAGATGCCAGCAACTGACTGAGCTGCTAAAGGGAACAGGCAGTGGTGGTGGCTACTTCCTCTTACTTGAAGGGAAATGTCTGTGGCGCGGCAGAGGAAGTTTGTTAGGGTTTTGGTTTTGAAAAGCGTACATATTTTAAGTAGGTAAGACCAGCCATATAATTCCAGACTCGCTGGTTCTTCTTTTATTTCTTTGTGCTTATCTCAGATTGGTGTGGCAGGGTTTTGTTTATTCCAGCTGACTGATGGGACAGCTCATTTTCCGAATTCCTTTGAGCTGATACTGCTGTGTACCTTCCTGAAGCTCATCACTCTGAGATGGCCACCATTCATGTTTCTGCACTGAGGTGGCTGGTAATGTAGCTATGTGTTTTACTTTCAGAGTTTTTTCATTAAAAACTATTATTTCTGACATAAAACTAAAGAAACAGTGACATCAAAATGTAAGTGCCAAACATGCAAATTTGCATGTAGCAGGAGCAGTTTAAAAATAAATCATGCCCTTGTAATAATCAGCAAATACTTAATTCTGAAGATATTTGTATTGTATTTGTGTTATGGAGAGGCACATGAAGCAAGTCCTCAGCTTGAGGGGCATTTCAATAATATGTAACAGATCCTTTGAGTCCCGAATAGTTTATCCACCTAAGATGCAAAATGTTTACTGGGACGAGATGTTTTTGAGGTAGTTGAGTAAGGCAATGGAGAATTAATAGATATTTGGAGCAGAATTTATAGCTGGTGCCATCCAGATTCTTGTGAACTGTGATGTTTTCCCAGCTGCCTTATGCTAGATGCTGGCTAGCAGGTTTCTCTACTTCTAAAGTAGATATTCAACCTCTTGGATGCTGTGCTGCCTGCAGCCAAAGGAATTTCAGCTCAGTAAGTTGACAAGCAAGGACAGACTTCCTCTGCCTGGTACCAGTGTCCACAGAGGTGATGCTAAAGTCCCAAGAGAAAAGATGCCTATTCATTTTTATTTTTCCATGATCAGTGCTGTAGTCCTGATTGTGTTGTGCTTTTTGCTGTCTGATGTAAACAACATACAGGAAGGTAAGCTCAAATAGGCCAACGAGCGCACACAGTGAGACTTATGGGGGATTTCAATCACTTGCTCTGTGTCCTGTGCCATTTCTATGCTTCTGGATCCTTTTTGTCAAGGGATCACTGTAGCAGTGGTGGGGAATTTGCACATCTCTCCCAGCTTGCCCAGTTAATAAGTTGCAGCAGTAACAGCACACAGGGTTGATGTGAGCTTGTGTAGATAACTTTGCTAGATAAGAAAAGATCCCCCTTTGTACATTTGTGGGATTCTCCACCATGTGGTACATTCTACCCTTGGTTTGCATTTCTTTCCAACCCATTTAGAGTACTTTAACTGTGTGGAAAGTCTGGTGACCAAGAGTTAAAACCATGAGTGGATAGATTATTTGAATTAATTGTTTTCCTTCCTTGTGTTTCCATCTGCTTGAGAATGAGGATAATCTTGAATCCTGTTTCTGATGGTTTAAGATGATATGGATCTTAAGAGCTTTTGGTAGATAAACTGGGGAAAGGCAGTTCAAAGGGTGGAAAGACATCTGACATACAGCACACTGGCATAAGTTTGATGAGATGCCAAGGTATGGACAAGGGTTGATGAATTGGAGTAACAATGAGCATTTTAGTCTTGACTTCACTTTTAGTCTGAGACCCTAAATTGTTGCACTGTTAGCAATTGCTTGTGGAGAGGTAAGAAATTGTGGCAATGGGCATGAGAAGGAATATTAATGATCCAATTTCCAGCTGAGTTCCACTCCAAGGCCTCGCTGGGTGATGTGCATTTTTAATCATGACAAACCAGAATGAGAAGGAGTTGCTTGCAGCAAGGCAGGCCTGTGTGTGGAGCCACAGTGTGTGACACCATCTCAGACCTCTGCCTGTTGCTTGGGGAAGACACAAGGCTGCTCTGCTTGCTTGAGTGCCACCACAAACTAGGTTGGACTGTGACAGTAAAATATGGATCACCACTAGAAGTCGATCCAGGGAAGGAGTGTAGTAACTGTCTTGAATAGCCTAAAGCTCTTGACTAGAGGAAATCACTGAATTCATCTGGAACTTTGGGCCAAAATTGGCCCTTACTCAAAAGGGGCAGAAATATAATTTCTAGATGCTAGACAGCATTGTGCTAATAGCCATGCTGAATTTCCTGTTAGCTATTTTTTGCAGTCTTGGTAGTTTCTGTGGTAGGGTCTTCTCACTTGTTTGTGTTTCTGGAAAGTGATTTCTCTGACTTTTGAGAGCATGCAGTCTGTCTGAGTGATATACCCAACAGCAAGATTGCTTTGATCTCTCAGTCTTAGATACTCAGAATATGGGAGAACCCCAGAGGTTTTCTTTTCTTCTGAGGTGCTTTTCATTCTGAACTTTCAGCTACAAGAGCTCTGCAGTACTACTTTGGGAGCCCATCATCATATGTTTCAAGCAGCCAGTAGGAGTTGCTGCTGAGGGATGTGCAGGCCTCCTTGCCTGGGGAGAAATATTCTATGGTCATTTAACAGTGGGACATGCAGCTCTGCTCTTGGTACATGGTTGGGAATGTGCCAGCTCTGTACCTTAACTTACCTGCTAAGCTTCAAGCTCCATGTCTCAGGACAGCTCCCTCTTTACTTGTTCTTAATATTTTACTCCATCTTGGTGACTATGTAACTGCTTTGTCTTCAGGGCTAAATGGTTGGTAGTCACTTGTCCCGGTGTTTTAGTTCCATGGTTGTCTAGTGTATGTGAGAATACGGTGCAGAAGCACAGCCTTTTTGTGGCAGAAGTGTCTGATACATCTCAGTGGCAGAACAAGCAGCAGGGTAGCTTTCTCAATACGGGAGTGTATTGTTTCAGTGCACTCTAAGCAGGACAGTCATTCCACCCAGCAGAAGGCAGGGGTGCCACACTCTCTCACTATAGTGCAGGAGTTATGGGAGGAAGAAACAGTTGTCTCACATCCCCTCAAGGGTATATTAAAGCTAGAAATTAGAACTGATTTTCCTCTTAGAGTTTTCAGCAGCCGTTCAATTGTTTCTCTGTGTGTTAGTGCTAATCCAAACTAGGAAAAAGGGCTGAAGTACCACATGCCCAGCCTTTGTAGCATCATGTTTTGTGTATCTGGCAGAGGAAAGGTGTCTGGTGTTTGATATCCCAGTACTCCTGCTCATTATTTTCAAGTAAACGAGATGAATCTGAAAGATATATGGGAAAACTCCTGTCCTGCTTTTTATGCCTTTAAACCGGGAGCTAGCATTCTCTGTGATGGTCCGTGCTGATGCAGCCATCTGTACTGTGCAAGCAAGGGTTAGAGCATCACTGCAGAAAGATGGAATGTTTTCTGTAATAGAAGGAGTTTCTGAAAGAGCACACACACACCCCTGCAAAATCAGAACTAGCTAGGCCACTAGGGCCAGAGAAAATGCCGGCAACTTAAAGACTTCCGTTTTGCTAAGGAATAAATGTTACACGATTTGTGCACGAGGGAGGGAATTCACTGAAGTGGTTGAGGAGGGAGTGGAGAGGGGATGGGAGGAGGTGCCTTTCACCATACACAGATGCTGCCTGTGGCATAAGTGCAGGACAGTGAGCAGTTTATACATGTTGTGTTCATGCAGCAAGTCTGGCCCTGAGAGAGGCACCTTTCCACTTGGCAAAGCTGCCTCATTGCTGCTGCTTGACACCCAAGCAGCTCATAAGCCTCCTTCACAAAAAGCTCTGGCTTTTTAGATGTTTAAACCTGCAGTTCTGCTGGGCAGTGGTCCCCTCCTGACAGAGGGAGGGGGCTGCCAAGTGGATGTAGTTTACTGTGATTTTAAAAAAGCTTTTTGGGGGAAAATGGATACCATTTGCTGAGCTAGGTGTTTGCTGCCCAGGCAGAACTCCCAGTGTATTTACAGCAGCTCTGCAAGGTTTGTGTGTGTGCGGTAGGTATGTGTATGTGCATGTACATGCTTGTGTATGCCTTTATTTCCACGCTCCGGCTGCCTGCCTCTGATTTAAGGGCAGGTTTTATTCCCCAGCTGCCTCAGGGCTCCTCTTTTCTGATTGCATTAAAGTCTCCGTAATTCTCCCCTCATTAATGATTGGCATATTTTTACCTCTCACTAAAGGAGCTTGGAGGCAACTCCCGTGGGGCCCTGCTCGCCAAATGAAACAATTTCATCCTGCTCCAGAAACGCATTAAAAAGGGTTTGTCAGGATCTTATCGCTAGTTAGGGAAAGCTAATCAAATTACTTCTATTTATTAGCTGCCGCAGCAATGTGTCATTCCATCAAGTACAGGTAGTGGGACAGGCAGGGATTGCGTGGTGAGCTCTGTGCATCCAGCGCTGCTGCCTTGATCTGCACAACAGCATCTCTTGCCAAGGGAGGCTGAGGGCCAAGAGAAGCGGTGAACTTCCCAGTGACAGTGCTTCTGTCACCATTGCTGTGGGACCTCTTGTCTGCTGCCCCTCTTCCTTCATTTTTTCCAGAGGACTCTCCAAGAACCCTTTGTCGTAGCATTCCTGAGCTTTTAACACTGAGTCCACTGCTGCTGTATTTGGCTGATCACTTCTTGACTGTATTTTGCTACTGACTATTTGTTTTGAGATGGTTTGGGTTTTTTGGCAAGTTTAACTCAGTATTAAACCAGTCCAGGAATGATTTGTTCTTTTTCCTTGAACCTGGCATGACAAGAAGGACAGTGGGGAGACATTATGGCAATTGGAACAGAAATAAATATTTTTTTAATATATGAGACTTTTATGAAATATATTTTTCTCAAGCTTTTTTTTTTCCCCAGTACATGTGGTCTGTAAAAGTAATTGCAATTGAGGGAGTGGGAAAGAAAGCAACTGAGTCTTTTGAATAAACTGCATCCAAGGACTTAGATGGGACTCTGAAAAAAGCACCGACTATTGCAGGACTGTTGCTGATTGCATGAGCAGTAGTGGTTTGTGAAGCAAGAGGTGTGAACTCAGACAGATGAAAGCTCACTCTTTTATTGATTTCACATGTGGAATGTGCATGTCCTTCATGCACATACACTTTGCACTTGTATTTGCAACCATGTATGCGCCCCCGCTCTTGCAGATGATCTTAATTGCCAGGGTGCTGTACCTCCTGTGGGCTTGCTCAGAAGGGACATGGAGGCAGGTGCCTAACAGGTGCTTTCAAACTTTAGAAAGTATAGATCTGCTTCCATCTTTTTACTATTTCTTTCATCTTGACACTAAGAGCAAGGAAATCTCTGGTGTGTCAGGTAAACACGAATTGGACAGTGAAAATGGGCTTTTTTCCAGGTAAAGCTGATCTCACATTAAAAAACTCCCACAAGAATAAAACCATGTAGTGTATATACTTGCATGAAGTGAAGTGTGTCTAAATCTAGTGATTCACAATGACGATATTGCTGTGCACATTGTGTAAACCTTTGCTGTTTCATTTTGTGCATGCCAACATTCTCACCCTAGCACAAAATCCCAGGACAGCAGTGAAAACACAGCGTTCTCATGAATAAGAGCACATTTAAGCACACTGGTGCGCACATTGTGTATGGTGCTGGTTTCGCTTAGGGAAGGTTTGCACTGGCCCTCAGGATTTTGCAGTTGTATGTACACAGATGCACACTCTGTGTTTGCATAGAACTGATGGAGTGGTTACAGGTTTGGCAGAGTTCTGGCAGTACAAGCAATGATTCCTGGATTGGTGGGGGGCAGGCAAGTGCCCCAGCTGTTATAACTGTGTGGATTCACTATATGGTGGGAGTGGCTGCCAAGCTGTGGGGGCCCTGAGTGTGTTCCTGGGAGAGGCAGTGCAGCAGGACTAGTAAGGGAGTCCAGCACCAACAGCCCCATGCAGTGAGCCACGCTCCAGCATCCTCATTACCCACACAGTTCAAAAAGCAGTCCTGAGCGGACCATCACATCCCACAAAAGGCTTTATCGATTGGTCTGTCGGAGCATTTCCCGGGGTCCTTTATATCTCTCTGCCTCCTCGTCAGTAATGAAGAGGCCAAGAGCAGAGAGAGTCAGCAGACTCCCAGCTGCTGGGATTTCTTCATCTTCTCATCAGGATTTTAATTAGACACGTCCGAGAGGGCAGCACCGTGTGAGGGCAGGCGGGAGCTTTATCAAGCAGGCCACTTCTTTAATTACTGTTTACTGACAGATAACGAGGGAGGGGAGGTGGCAGCAGAGATTGTTGTAGGGGGAAGCGGGAAAAGGACGGCAGTCCCCGGAGTGTGTACTCAGCAAAGAAGGCCTTTGCTAGGGATCGAGTGGAAATTGTCTGCTCTCCCCACCCTGACATGCTGTTTACCTGTTGCCAGAGTGGGAAAGGTTCCCCTTACCCCTTTCCTAGAGGGCAGAAGATAGATCTGAAAGGTGTTAAGTGGTAAGGGCCAGTGACACAAGGAATGAAAAGTATTCATTCAGTTAGAGAAAAATGAGAGAACTGGCTCTTCTAAGCTACCAGGATCCTCACCTGGGCTGTCCTGTGCCTTCCCAGCCTGGGGCTTCTCTGTGGATTTTCTGACACTGCACAGTAGGAAGCGAAATTCTTTTCTTCTCCTTCTGTCTCAAACTATCAGCCTTCCTCCTTCCCACTGCCACCATGGCTGTTTTGTCTGAAAGAAACCTTCTTCAATCTTTCCATGTGTCTTCAGCACTGGTGGTATGAGGGCAGTCTGCTCTGTAGCTGCTTCTGTCACAGACTTGATCCCTTCTCTCTTGCAGCCAATTCTGCACCTGGTATGAATACTATCTTCAGTCAACCCTCTTCTGTCTGGTCCCGGAATACACACACCCCTCCCATCTTTTGTCTCCTCCCCCTTAAAGTGTTTTTTTGGTCATCATTTGTATCCCCGCTGCTGTGTCCTGCTGGACCATAGCCGTTTTTAGTTTTGTGGAGCTACATTTTGATTTGTTTGTGTTATGACAGGGGAATGGTGTTCACAGTCCCCCACAAAGAGGCTGGGTAGAGCACTGCTCCCTGGCTCAACCAACCCCTTGGAACAGACAGTGCCTATAGTGGAGTGCAGCAATTGGCGTCCACATGAACAGTCCTTTGGTGAACTAAGCTCAGCAGCCTGTTGCTCTCCGGAAATTTTCTCTGAAAATCATGCCACAGTCTTGGCTGCTTTCTTATCTGCTGTAAGGTAGTCTGATGCTTCCAAAATACTATTGCCATCCCAAAATGGAAGATGGTATGTGCCAGAGCTTGATTTCCATTGTTGCCAATAAACTCCCACTGCTCTGAGCAGAACAAGGTCTGGAGGATGTGCTTGGGATCAGCAAGGACTTGGTAATTGGACTGTTGTTCTTTCATTTTGCTACGCAGTAGCGAGCAGATTATAGAGCCCACACATTATAGATTTCCTGTCATCCCTCATGAATCAAGCTCCACCGTCTTATTTACTGTCGGCCAAGGCCTGTGAATAACATCACCAAGGGATATGCTCTCAAGCAGTTGTGCAAACACAGAGTACAGAGCAGTTGCTTGCACCTTTGAGCTGTCAGCTCACCTTCCCCCATCACAACACCTATGGCAGAGAAGGGTCCTCTGTTTCCTATCTTCATGGAACGGCTCCTGGCTTCCCTGGGGGCTCACCGTTTGTAACACTGGAGGCAAATCTGTGTTATCTAATTAATATTAAATCCCACATTTTTAAGTTTATGACATTTCTGGTCACAATTCTGGCTGTTTTGTACACTCATACCTACATGCACCAAGGATGTGGACTTCCAGTTTCCAGGGAACTATTTCATATTAAATCTGTCTGGTTTGTACTAAAGGCACAGCGCTGGATGTAAGGACCATGGGAACAGCTCTCAGCCTCATCAAAAACTGTTAAGAAATTCTGCTGTTTTACATAGTGAATGTAACACATAATAGACTTGATTTATCAGAATTTTCTCGTTTCCCAAAATTCCAGAAATCCCAGATCAAGATTTTGAAAGTGTGTGAGAAATTGAATCCAGGTGGGAGATTTGCCTCAGTTAAGGGCTAACACTCTCCCTTTTTTTTTTTTTAAACTCCAGTGAGTTTCCCTGGAAGTGAGGGGGAATTTGGATTGTCTACTGCAAGCCAGAAGGCTAGTTGCAACCTTGTTTCTTGTTCTGGATGTTAGTATAAACTCTCTGGCCTTCCAAGTGATACACTTGGATGCCCAGGAATGAAGTTAAAGGGACTGAAATGCTAATTTGCTTCTGTTAGACAGGTTAGTATTTCTGTCTTGGAAATCTAGGTATTAGGCAAGATCTGGGGAATGTACCTTCAAATAGTAAGAGGCTTTGACCAAGAGGAAGTGATTAAAGTGATTTGCTATGTCTGATGTTGATAGAGCTGGAAGTAAATGGGCTTTGATTGCAGTGTGGGATGTCTCAAGTTTGATGTTACAAACTGGTACTGATACAGGAGCATTAGAACAGACCGGCTGGGAGGGGCTAAAATTTTTGACAGATATTTTTCCAGCCTGTTTGGAAAATATAATGCTGCTATAGCATTATCCATTGGGAGGGAAGGGTGTACCTAACAACTGACCAGGTCCTAGCCCTCTTTTCGTGATTGTGAGATGTTAAGACATGTAGGTCCAGCTGATGCAGGCTTGAGATGCGTGCAGGAGCCGATATCAAGTAAGCACTAGCATCTATAAGGTACCAGGATAGCTTACAAAGGAGTGCAAATGCTCCACATTCCTTCGAAGGCCTGCCATTCAAATGCTAATATACCCAGCCATGGAAAGTCTTTAAAAGAGATGGCAGCAGCACTCTTTCTTGCTTAACCAACTCCTAAATTTTTTGTCTTCGTTTCCATTTCCACATACAGCAAACAGACTAGTAGCACCATCTTTTTTTTTACTCGTGCATCCAGTAGAGTTTCATTTCAGTTGTTCATACCACTGCTAAGCTTTAATCATTGCTATAAACAATTTCTAACCCTCTGATTTGTTTGTGGAAATTTCTATCCAAACCAGCAATTTTTATTTTCTAAAGACAAAGTCCTGAATTATGCCTTCGTTTCATTTAAAAACAAAACAAGAAGATTCCTCTTTGCTAAGCTCTAAATCAGCCAGTGTCAGTAAGTGGGGCCACCAAACAGGAATGGAAAGACAGGGCAAGTGGGGGCTGGGCAGAAAGGAGAGTAGGGGAAGCAAGTAGTTAAAAGCAGTTGACAAACAAGAAGCTAAGACTGTGGAGTGTGGGGGAATAGTGTTTGGAAGGGTGAGATGAGGGCAAAGGAAACGGTTAGCGTGGGAAGGCAGAGACAGTGAAGAGACAAAAGTGGGCTGGGGTGATCTGGAGAGGAGAGAGGCATGACTTGGATTGAATAGTTGGAAGAGCCTCTGAATCACTTCTCAGCTTTCACCAGTGTCTGAAATTCACCCAGTGTTTCATGCTCCTCATGACAATTTTCACAAAGGAGGATGGGCTACCTTTGCAGCCCGTTTACTGCCTTGGTTGTAGTGGCCTGATAATCCACGAAAGGGTCATTGTAACGCTTCATTATGGAATTTGCTGTAAAAGTAACAACAAACTCTAAAAATGGCATGTCAAATGGTACTAATGCTAAAACTGGAAGATGGAGAAAGACCAGCTATCCTCTTCAAGCACTTCTGTCTACCTGACTGTGAATCTTGTACAGCTCATGTTTTAGCTACGTCCCTGTGTGCTGTTTCCTTCACAGGACCCGTGCCTCATTCACTGCATGTGATGGACCTGCTCTGAGGTAAATCAGAGTTGCACAGTGAAAGAGACCATCTGTAGGACCCCTGCCTCATTTGTCAGGTGTGTACTGAGTGAGACAAAGGACTGCAGGAGAGAAAGAGAAGCTTTTATAGCTGAGGCAGTGAAATTCTGACCTGCCAGTTGACTTCTTTTCTGTATGTGACCATTGCTATATGATAGTTTTCAGGTTTTTTTGAAGCAGCTGCTATGCCAGTGGTTGTTTAATTGTGTGTTCCTTATTTTATAGGGGACCTTTTTGGACCCAAAGGGCCTACTTTACAGAAACACTGAGTGCTTACAGCTGCAAATTAAGTGAATGAGAATCCACTGAACCAAAGCTATAGAAGCACAGATCAGTCAGGCCATTCATGTCTCAGAGTAGGCACCCAGAATTAGCAAATATGTTTTAACACCATCTTCAGTCATTCATCCATAAAATGGGAATAAAAATACCTTCTTCTCTCATAGAGGTATGTGGAAATAAATGATCTTGGGGTACTGAAGCTCTTGGACAGTGTAATGACAAGCCCATAGAAAAACACATAAGGAAATGAATAAATCTCTAGAGCCAGGTTTGAATAATGTGCAGTAAATAAGGCCTGGGGCCACACAGTGAACAATGAGCAGAAACCAGCATCTCAAGCAGTTGCTCATTACATAGGAAAAATCCCTTCTGAGTGCAGTCTGAGATGGGTTACTCTGAAAAAAATATGATCCTGTAATTATGGACTCTAAAATAATGCATACCGACATGAGGGTTAAGAGTATTTTTCAGAAGTAAACACAATTGTGGTATTTCCTAACTCTTGACTTCACTTGTATTCTGCTCTATTTAACATGCAGTTTTTGTCTTTGTTTCATGAGTCCTGTCAAGTTTTGCAGATTTATAAGCTTAGGATGGTTTTGTTCCAGCCTCTCCATTTGGATTAAGTGCTGCCATTTCATGTAGTTGCAGATCAACTAAATGCAGTAGTCAAAACCTGCTCATTTATATATTATGTATTCTATATGTTGTAATCTCCACTGAGGTGCAGATTTGTGTGAGTGAGAAAGGCAGATCTGACCCTGCCTGTAATTTGCCATCATGAGCAAAACTGACAGATGCTCTTGTTCTTAACAGTGAAGGAATTTCGGATATTTGAGAACTAACAGCCTGCTAACAGTAATTAAAACAATAAACCCTCCAGCAGCAATATGCAATAGGACAGTGTCACTAGGGCTATGAAATTTCTTCAGAAGTCTTTGCTGAAACGTGTGTAGGAAGAACGGCAAAGCTTAAGGCCTTACTGAAAGTATGCAGAAATATAACATTAAAAGTACATAATTTTAAATAACCACACTTTTGATGGCTACTTTTGTGCTTGTTTAGGAGCAAATGTAAGAGGGACACGTAGTGATAAGACAAGGGGGAATGGTTTCAAACTGAAAGAGGGTAGGTTTACAATAGATTTTAGGAAGAAATTCTTTACTGTGAGGGTGGTGAGGCACTGGAACAGGTTGCCCAGAGAAGTTGTGGCTGCCTCATCTTTGGAAGTGTTCGAGGCCCGATTGGATGGGGCTTTGAGCAACCTGGTCTAATGGAAAGTGCCCCTGCCCATGGCAGGGGCTTGGAATTAGGTGAACTTCAAAGTCCTTTCCAACCCAAACTGTTCTTTGATTCTATGAAGTATGTAGTGACTATAATAGTAATGCAGAAGTGTTAAACTCTATCAAGTTGAGAAGTAGAAGGCTAATGGTGTTGGGATGATCAGTGTACAAACCTAATGCTGATTAACCTTTCCATGGCATGTCTGATATTTGCTATAATTTGAGGAGAGAATGTTATGAATATTACAGGAAGTAGACCTGTGTCATGTATCCCTGACACCCTGTTTGCAGGAATTAGAGTTGTCTATTGCAGATGTCTAAGACGTCTTAGAAATGCGCCATAAAATCTTTTTTTCTCATATTTTCCCCCTCCCCCCCCCCTTATTAACTCTCTCAAATACTAGAAGAAGAATTCGTTGGCCTGTTTAGGCTGTAGAATGTGATGCTTCTCTCAAGGCTGACTAGTATTACTATTGCCAAGTTGATGACTTGGAAAGCACTGATTCTCACATGTGCTGCAGAAAATGGTTCATTCAGGAAATTAAGTAAGCCAAACCTATCAAACATATGTTAACCTGTGTAAGAGACTGAATGAGTGCACTTTACAGTGGCTTAACTGCTCAGTTTTAACAGTTTCATCAGATAAATGTATTGTGTGGTTTAAAGAGGACATAAGAAAAAGTGATGCCAGGGCACCCACGCGCAGGAACTCTCAAAAAAATCCCCTTAGGCAGGGTCTGGCATTAGTGGCAAAAGGAAAGGAAAGGACAATTAAAAAATATAACAATCTGTTCTTGTAAGGGTCAGAAAGCAAGAGACAGCACATGTGCTGGGTGGGAGCCATCAGTGAGAGCTGGTTTCCCCATGGGATATACAAACCTGGACTATCAAAGTAAGCTGGGGCTAGGACAAACAGATGTTATGCCAGACATGTCAGCAGAGCTAGTCTGTTTTGCATAGGTGTCTGATCTTACTTGGCATGCTTTAAGCTCTCTTCTGAATCTCAGGGTGGAATAAAACCATTATGATTTCATCCTAACTGCACTGTTCTCAACATATGATACAACTCTTGGGTATTACTTCTAACCTATGCAGGCAGGAAGCTGAGGCACAGGGTGGTGTGCTGCCAGGTGAACAACTCCTTAGTGTACAACCACAGACACACGCCTCTGCTTCCCTTCAGTGAGAGAAGGAAGGGAGGCTGTGGGCCACTGAATTACCAAAGTGAACAGTCTTTCCCTACAGGTGTCTTATTTACAGAGTTAGGTAGTGTTAGTGCCCCCAAACTGATGTTTCAAAACACCATCCTGAAGCATCCCTGCACAACAGGCACTCTGCTCTCTGGAAAACCAGTTTAGGACAGAGTGGGGTAAATGAACCTGAACACAAGGGCTAGTGGCCTCCACACCTTTGTGGCAGTGCAGGCATAAGGCCAGGCCTTCATTTGCAAAAACTGCATCTGACCAGAGGGTATGACCCTAACCTTGCTCAGAGGCAGGCAAGTTGGAGTCTCACTCGAACAGACCTGCCAAGCAGAAAGTGTTTATTTCCTGCTCTGGATCCATGATCCAGGAGGAATGAATAAAAGTGATTTAATCTTCAGTGTGAGGAAAATCACCTGACTGAGCAGGACACAGAGGACAAATGGGACAGGGGGCCTTAGCTTGCCTGGCCAGGAGGGATGGGAAAACAGAAGTGAGGCAAAGGATCAGAATCGCTAATTGTTATTTATTATTAATTTTCTAATTTTTCCCTCGCTTGGATTCCACGACTGCTGGAAATCAGGGCTCCTCTGGCTGTCTGGGTGTATCTGTGACATTGACGCTGTCTTTGAGATGGGGAGCACCCTCTGGTGGTTTAAGGATAATCTGACATTTCCTGGGATTGGCACCCATCAGCCCTAAAAGACGCCAATTAAGGGGAACAGGAGGCAATGCTGGAGTACTGACACTGTTGGGAAGGGTATTTGGGCACAAATATTCACTCCGACTTGCTAATCCAGGGATCTGATTCTTGGGAACCTTTTTGGCCCCGTGAAAAGCATTTAAGGTGTGTTCGTTCTCCCTGACCTGCTGTGGTGTAAAAGCTCACATGTCCTTCTTGCTTTCTCCCAGCGAGAGGGCAAGTAAAGCTCAATTTACTTCATTAGGTCCCAGTGGACACAAAATCCTGCCCCGTCTCTCTCCCTAGCGACTGCGGTTTCCTGCCTCGGCTCTTGCTCCTGTCTCCCAAAAGCACTAGTCTTGCACTCAGAGCTTTCCCTGGTCCATCTCTGGCTGGATTTGCTTTGCCTAGGGTGCTAAGGCCAGTACAGTACAGTCCCTTGCAGAGAGCAGAGGAATTCAGCTCAGGTTTCCCTTCGCCTTCCATAAGTGGATTAACAGGCTGAAGGGATCGTCTCTGCCTGCCTGCCTCAATCTTCATTAGCTAACATGTTTCGCCAGCCGCAGTCACATCCTGGTCCGGAGAGCTGTTCGACAGGAGTGGATTCTGGCCCCAGCCTCTCACAAAGGTTGTTGCATCTTCTGAGAGGTTTTTCTTCATAGCAGGGCTCTGTGGGCTGCCCTGGATGGCAGGGACGTAGGGCAGGAGTGCTGCAAGATGCAGGGCTCACTTTACAAGGACTAATCTGCATCCTCTGCTGGCTGCAACATCTGCACCCCCGTGTAATGCATGTGCTGGACAAGCAGCAGCAAACATTCTGAAGAAGCACCCACATGTGTTTTATTTTTCTTTTCCTCTCGTGTTTCCCAGGCAAGGGAGGATCCTGAATATATTGGGATGTGTCTGAAACTTTTGTTACCTGGCTGTCACTTCTGGATGCCCTTTCTTGCATGCTTCTAGACAGTCAATTTGCATGCAGTATTTCCTAACGGGCTGTGTGCAAGTAAGAGACCTTACCTCCTCAGCCACTTCTCCTTGTTGCTTTGTAGTAGTCATTAATGGGTGTAGCACCCTTGCACAGGCAGTTATTTATTCCACTAGTGCTGTTGTTTCCTCAGTTCAGAAAAGACTATTTCTACACAAGTAAGATGTACACTTTAAATTGCATCGATTTTGTAACAATCCTTTTAAACTACTGAAAATCCAAATTGTGGATGCTCTCCTGCCAGTTTGAGGATGCTTCATTTTTGCTCATTAGTTGTCTAAACAGATTAAGTTTCAATAGTAATGAGAGCCTCTTGCACCTGCTTAAGTTAATCTATTTCAAATTGGCCCTTGAATTATACTGTGGTAACATTCTCATGCAAAGAAAGCCTGCAAGGAGAGGAGGTGAACACTGGGCACCACTAATACCATCACGGGCTGCCTGCACCCAGCAGCAGGGAGGCAAATGTTCTTATTTTGGTTTTGTAACCTGACCATTGTGGCAGGGGAAGTTGGTGTGCCACACTCTGAATGCAAGGTCAAGTGGCCAGGAACAAAATCAAAATGGATTTTTTTTTTTTCTTTTAGCAAGTTGGAAGGGAAATAAAAAAGGCAAATGAGCATGAAGGGGCAAAGGATACTACATACTCTGCAGGATTTTAGAACCTAAAGTTGTATTTAGCAAAGTAAGAGATAAATTGAATTCCCCAAACAATGTATGTTAAGGCACACAAATGAATAACCCCAGCACTTATGGACTAGCAGTGTATTTGGTTTGGCCCTGTAAAGCCACAAGTCAATGGTCAAAGCAGAACAGCTCCCCGAAGATCCCTGGCTTGCTGGTTCTAGCTCCCTGGGGGATGCTGCCATCTCTGGAGCAGTCCCCTCTCAGGGCTGTGTAGCTGTCAGTGCTTAATGATGCACTTCCCAGAGTGGGAGACAAAGGTTACACAACTCTAAAAACGTAATCTGTCTCTGAATGGGCAGCAAAAGAATTTTCCTTTGAGAGGCCAAATAAGACCCATTTTATTGAATGGAAAATGGATCCCTTTTTTACTGCCCTTTGTTTGGAGGAATACAAACTGGGAGAACAAATTTGGTTTTATATATTTACAAGTAGCAGAAATCCCTTTATGTGTGGGGAGGAGCAGACTGGGGAGGAGGCAGGCTGAGTTAGGACTTGCTAAAACACCCTCATGGTTAGATTTTGTGCCTTTTTGATATTGAGGTTGTCTTGGATCACCGATCTTGATGAAGATGATACTCTCTTGTTCTTCAGTCCTTTCCTATTCAAAGGTTTCTCAAAGCATTTTATGCTTAATGAGTTATTTTGCTACCACAACTGCCTTTGCAGCAGCTTTAATGGTACAAAACAATGTACTGATTTGAGAGCAGAGTTAAGGAAGAACATTATTGCTGTGGAGTAATGTAAGATATACTAGCAGAGGCGGAGCAGAAATAAACTGGGATAGTTGGATGAGATGTGTCTAAAGCAGTAGTTTGCCATCTGCTCCTGCCCTTTTCATCTCAATCTCTGACATTTGATCGGTAATGAATTGCAGACAGACATGAACTGATACGGTGCAGGCTACACCACTCACATAATCTGTTCAGTCCCCATCAGTGACCCTCTTGTAACACTACTCTTCTGCAACATCTTCTAGTGAAAAATTCTGGTAGAGGTTGATAGTTTCCATGCCCTTGTACCCCTCTCTTGTCCTCTGACCAAAGCCAGAACAAGAAGATAGTTGCCAGATCTGGCTGACTGGGCAGATCTGCTTGTCTGTCTCTACAGATTTTTTTAGTTACTTACGAAGGGTCAACTCTGAATACTGAAGGGTGTTCTTTTAGTGAACAACTGAGAGAAGACTATCAACTGTGATTTTAGGGAATAACTCCTCCTCATCCTTCATTTTTAGGAAACAGTAAGAAATCGCATTGAGAAAGACAGTACTGTATCTTGCAAAAGGATTCTTGATAACATATCAATAATTCTGTATTTCTATGCTGACCTTTTCAATTCACATATTTCTTCATGTTTACTCTGCTAGTCTTTCCTTCCCCTTAAGTGTAAAATATTTAGGTGAGCTGTGGATACAGACTAGATTGACGTGCTTTCTGTGCAGTTAGGATCTGGTTGCATGTAACTTCAGGGTTGCTTTCTCAGATGTGGATTGAATTGAGGATGTCTAGTGGGAGTTTCAGGTCTTGGTTTTCTCATTGGAGGTCCTTCCATCAGGCAGGTCTGTTAAATGCTTGCTGGGTCCCTAGAGACACTTGATCTGTGTTTAAAGGGAAGCAGCTGAACCACGAGAAGCTAGAAATGGCTGTGTACTCAAGCACTATTGCTCTAAAGGGATCTTGCTGAAAGCTGTGCAAAGCTTGCATGGCAGTCTGGGTGCCTGGGGCTCTCCATGTGCTTCATCCCAGCAGAGATCTGTGTGATGCTCTTGCTTGCCTTTCTTGCTTTGAGAAAGATAAGTTGATGGCTCCAGGATGCTTTGAGCATGAACTGTGTTCAACTCTCCTGAGGCCCAGACCAGGAAAATCTCTGGAGGATTCCAAGCAGCACCTGCCTCCTGCTCCCCACTCCTCTTAAAGCTACCCCAGTGGAGACATCCGCTCAGGGAGAGCAGGAAGTCCATAAATAAATAATTCCCTCTGTCTCTCCTGATCAGCCCAAGCAGCTGTGATTGCTCCTGAATGCCTAGGTTGCTTTCTTCTTAATGGCTTTTAAACCAATTTTGCCCTCATCTGATGACCCAGCTTCTCATACTAGTTTTAGAGGAACAATTTCTTCTTTTAGAGAGAGGGGTTTGGGGGATATTTATGTAGTGTCAAGAGTTTTGGCTGGGTGAAATAGTACAGTAGTGCCAGTGAAGCCACAGTTCTCCGGTTCTCCCAGGCTACCCCACATCTTATTTTGACAAATCTCTGCAGGACACCTCTGTGAGTATTGCAGATAGCACTGACCCTTGCTTGAGAGCACTGGATACATGTGATGCTCATGGACATCCTACAAACACTTAATAACTCTTACACTACTCTAAGACACTACATTTTTGGGATGTATTTTGCTGTTGGGAGAGCTAATCACTGAGACATCTGAGTGCTTACCCTTTGCTCCACAGCGTGTAGGTAAAACTCTGGGTACATAAGTTAGGAGTGTAGGCTCTCACTTTTCAGTTCAGCTGACTTACAGCATTTCACTAATGGGCATTTGACAGCTTGATAAATATTTAGACCTTATATTGTTTCTTTTGTACTTTGTATATATGAACTGTAGTAGATTAAAGAAAAAGTGCTCCTTAAATAGCAAGTGGATAGTCAAATCTAAATGTTCTTGGTTTGTATCTGTGTCGGTTTGGACAAATTTGGAGGAAATTATCGTCTGATAGAAGGCAGGTTACAACCATCCCTCTCCCACCAGGTTCGGGAAAAAGACATTTTCCTCAGAGGAAAGTGAAAGAGATAAAAACTATTTATTTAACAAACACACAGGAAAAGGATAATAATGCTAAATAATAAAACCTCTCGCCATGGAGAGAAACCTGGGAAGATTTCAGAGTCCTTCTGTAGATGTGATCTCTCTCCTCCTCCTCGGAGCTGGGTCATGGGCCCACCTCCGGGGCCTCGGTGGAAATTTCTCTCGATGTGTTCTGATGTTGAAACAGTCCAAAAGACAAGAACAGAAAAACTGAAGTCCTAGGAAAACAAAGTTCAACTCTCCATCTCCCTCCGGAGAAAAGGAGCCGAAAGCTGTCTGAAAAGCAAGAAGGGTGCTTCCTCTGCTCCTGCTGCTGCAGCAGGAGCAGAACGCAGAGGAGTGTGTGTCTGTGTCCTTGAACAAGCTTTGAAAAGTTCACTTGGTGTTTTTTTCTCTCCCCCCTCTTGGGCTCACTTTAAAGGCGCAGAAAGGCACAAAATTAATTTCTGGGCATAGAGCAGCAACAGGGGATACACATCATAGAGTCACCCCAAGACAGTATCCTAATGCAACCCTTGGAGATATTTATTGCTCCTCTGATGGGTGTCATCTAGGTTTGTCTATAGAGAAGTATCAGCACTACCTCTACCAGCAGAACCTACCAGCCTGGCAGTAGGACATGCAAGGCATGTTCTGAACATCCTTACAGTGCTGGTCAGGTATCCCGTGGGATATGTACTAGCAGAGCCTTGTGTTGTGTTGCAGGCTGATGACTCATCCCTACAGTACCTTTGGAAGAAGCACTAGTCTGTCTGGGTGGAATGCAGCTGCCCTGCCTATGGTTACAATGCCAAATGGGCTGATTCAGCCCAGATGGTTGATGGGTAATGACTTATGTTTTTTGTTGGTGTTAACCATCCCCCTTGACCAGTCACTTTAATGAGTATCCTCATGAAATGAGCCTAGAAACAAAGCAGCATCTCAAGGCGGTACTGTTGTCTGGTACCTTCTACCTCATTAGCAAGGCAGGGCCCTCTGGGTGCTACATCATTGGTCGTTAGAAGGACCTCTGTATCTGAAGCAGTGACAGTCTTTCTTTCCCAATTTCCTTCTGTCCTGTTTCTGTCTCACTTCTTGGTACTCTGGAAAAGCAATGGGTTTAACAAGGAGAATTGCTGTCCCCAGACTGTAGGGCTCCCAGGACAAACCTGGTAGCAACAACTTCTGGAAGTTATGCCACAAAAGCCTACCCTTAACTGGGTTGCTGACTGCAGTAGTTATGAAATACTGCCAAATGTTGAGATGTTGAGGGGCAAGGTCTAAAAGATGAGTTGAGTACTACTGAGTTCAGCTGACTGGAAATGTTTAGTAGAAGATGGCTATGTTCAACAGAGGTACAGAGAGGGGAGGCACTGGTAGTCTTTCATCACCACTAAAATAAAGGTGTTCAAGAGATTAGCAAAAAAAACAATACTGGATTTTCTTTTGTAAGCTATGTGGAGACCAAGGGGACCTGTTGCTAGGAGGCTGCAGCACCAAAGTCACCCTCCAACTGCGTGGGACTGAGATTTGAGTTTGCCTTAACAATGATACTGAAAAGTAATCCTTTCTACTGCTGCCATGGGAACGGTGAAGCTGGCAACACATGACTTTGAAGGATGAAGGCATTTTTGCTGAAATACAGTGACACATGTTCAAGTCTATCAGGAGAAGACTTTACTGCTGCCCACAACTTCCTCTGTGCTGGGATCTCTGAGAAATTTTAAGACTTGTAACTCATTCAATAAGACCTTTTCAAAGACATCCAGGGGCTTGTACTTCCACGTCGGGGTCCCTTCCCCCTGCCATGTGGTCCTGGGAGGGGGGCCCTGGGGGAGGCACGGGGTTTCCCTGCCCCTGCTCAGCCTTGTTCCCATTGGTTGTTTTGTGTTCCCCTGCACGGGCAGGGACCCTCGGGTCCCGTGATTGAGGAGTTCCTCGGCAGAGCTCCGTCCATGCGGCTGGAGAAATAAACATCTCTGAAACAGCTATCAAGAATCGGTGCATATATATTTCTTTTCCATGGCCCTCCTTGTTTGATACATCATGTTACAGTATCTGCACATAATGGTGATAATGCGGGCAGGATGATCCCCGATCCCTAAGCGACTGATGTGTGAGTAAAGAAACTTTGGATTCCTCTTGTTGTTTTTGTTTTGCTATTCTCTATCTAAACTATGGAGGAACTATGGAAAGACTCTTGGCTCTCAGAGCCGCATATGGACATTTATCTTAAACTTGAAAAGATTCTTGAACAACGATTTGTAAATTTTAGCTTAATTCAAGCTCAAAAGGAACTGAAACACTTCCTGGCATGGTTGTTTAAGAACTTTTTCTGTGTTTCTTGGGATTTAATTCTTACCAAAGACTTTTGGAACACCGTTTGGACACAGTTAATTTCTGAGTCAAAGTATATGTTGATAGAAGAATATTTTTGTGAATATTATTTAATTACTGAGACTGTTGAGCAATGTCAGCTGTGTCCTGGCGAAGGGAAGCCTGGCGCAGGGACTGTGCGATCCAGGCCACGTGGACCGAGCCCTCTCCGAGCAGCAGCGAGGCAGTTCCCGTGCGCAGTGGGAGCAGTGAGACCCGGCGGTGCTCGCCCAGCCCCGCGCAGGGCATGGTGGAGCGAGCCCTGCGAACACCCGACCAAGAGGGGCGGCATGCAGGCAGCAGCTGGCAGCGGTGATGGTGGAGCAGAGCTGCGCCCAGCCGAAACGCGCTGGAGCAGGGCGCGGGGGTGTCATCACTCGGGGGCCCGGCCGAGATGTGGGTGCAGTGCCTGGAAGCGGCGACACACAGAGAACTGAGTGGCCCGGCCTGGCCTGCGCAGCCCCGAATGCAGCCCCGGGAAGAGCGCGCAGGCACGAGCAGCCCTGATGGCCCTGGCAGCACCAGCAGTCCTGGCAATTCCAACATGGGAGCGACTGAAAGCAAAAGAGAAAGCAAAAATGGAGCGAGACAGAAAACATCAGCCACTCAGAAAAAGGGAAAGATCACCATAGCTAAGGTTTTAGGAATAGTAAAATGGTATAATGTTAAACAAAATTATGGTTTTATAATGAGACCAGCAAGACATATTCATTCATAGAACTGCTATTAAAAAGAATAACCCTGAAAAATGCATCCCAAGCTTGGGAGATGGAGAAGTGGTGGAATTCAAAATTGTACAAGGTAGAAAAGGGTTATGAGCATCAGAGGTCACTGGGCCTGATGGTGTTTCTGTAAAAGGCAGTATATATGCTAAAAATCGTAGTCATGTTAGACAGTATCTCCATTATAAGCCCCCCCTACAGTCTCCCTTTCCTAATATCACCTTTCCCTTTTATCCTATATCCTATTACCCAGAGTGTATTCCCAATCCATTTTTTCATCCATGGTTTCCCTCACAAAACCATACCTTTGCCAATTGTTTCCCCAAAAATCCCTTTCCAATGCCAAGTGGGGGATGAAAAGGGGGAGGGAAGAAATTAAACCCTCTCCTGCCTCAGTTTCCCCACAAAGCATGCTCAGAGAGTCCTGTCTCCCTTCTGTCAGCCTTAAGATGTTCCAGAGAATCTGTTTGGACATTTAAAGACTCAGGAGGGTGGCTTATTTTGTTTTAAAACTGTTCTTGTTATGTTTATCCAGTTGTTTTCATTCTCCTTTTATTAAAATAAAACAGGTGAGGTGTTGGGGTCCCTCCCCTGCCGTGCAGCCCTGGCAGAGGGGCCCTGAGGGCACAGGCACGGGGTTTCCCTGTCCCTGCTCAGCCTCGTTCCCATGGGTTGGTTTGTGTTCCCTGCGCGGGCAGAAGGACCCTCGGGTCCCGTGACTGGAACAGTTCCTGGGCAGAGCCCCGGCCATGCGGCTGGAGAAATAAACATCTCTGAAACATCTACCAAGAATTGGTCCATATATATTTCTTTTCCACAGCCCTCCTTGTTTGATACATCGTGTTACAGTATCTGCACTGTAACACATGAGAGAGATCGCTGTCTTTTGGAATACATAGAGCTGCACAACAGAATTAGAACTGAGCTGGTGAAATTTCTCCTTTCCTTTGCATGGAAGAGCTTTTTTTCTGGTAACCAGCATCTGTCTCTTCATGACTGGCTGCAGTCTTGACACTGTAAGTTCATATATTGTGTTGCTAAAGCAAACATGTTTATATAGTCTTGAGTTGCCCTGCCTGTGATATTTTGTGGTATAAGCAAGGATTATTTTTCTTGTTATTTTTTCTCTTTATTTTTCGTAAATGTGCAGCAAAAACTTCATCATTCATGATGTGTAGGCACAGTGTTTGAATGTTAATGACTTGTAGGACAGTGATTTCCTAATGCGTTTTACTTGAAGGTATCTGAATGTGATGCAGACATGTATCTCACGATGGTACTCAAAAGTTAAAAGTATGTTAAGAAGCTTGGGATGGGATTTGTTGGCAAAGTTGTCTAATTAAATAATCTGTCACAGCAATTTTCTCTTGTCCAACAAGTGAAATAAATGTTATTCAAGTAATACATAAACTCAAGAGGGAGCTGTGAAAAAAATCTGCATTGTTCTTCAAACACTCAAGTTAGTACAGAATAAATCTTAAAAAAGGTCATGTACTTAACTGAGCTGTTTGGAGATTCAGAGCAGAGGAGAGTTGAGGTTGTTGTGCTGCTGATACAGCATATCAGAGTGAAGCTGACCCGTCATACGTAGTTCTAGCCAAAACCTGTAGTCCATTACTATTAGGAACTGGAGTATTCTGAGGCTGGAGAACGTGACCAGAAGAGCAGTCCTGATCATCTGATATCTCTGCTTTTTCCAGACAGAAACTATATCAAGTTTGCTAATGTCACTTGGGACCTTCAGGTTCATCTCACTGTTAAATACTTTTGTATAGATCCACTGTTGGTGAGCTCCTCTGTATTTGGCCTGGCTGACCTGGTGAAGTCAATAGTCTTCTATCAACTGTGCCCAGATGAGGACCGATGGAGGTTCCTGCAGGGAAAGGAAGGTCTTTAATCCTTGCTTTCTTCATCCCTTACACCCTGGGAAGAAAAGTCCTTTCACTGCTTTTCTTCTTTTTAACTGCCTACCTCATTTTCTAAAAGAACTCTGTTGCCTACCCAGAGAACCCAGAGAAGAGGAACCTTCACACTTACCCAGTTTTTTTGTCATATCATAATATTCAAACTGCAGCCACCTTATTGCTGTTGCTGGGAAATAATAATATCTTGTATGTGTTTCCATCACAGACTTGGAAACCTTCACCCTCACGGGCTAACCCTCAGCAAGCATACTTCCTTAACAGTAGTAACTCTGAAGCGTTTTGGTTCTTTAAGTCCCACTCCATTTCTGGGTTGAGACACTTGACATTATCAATGCACACACCAAAAGTGTTTTCATTTTTGACATGCAGCATAAGAGTAAGCAACTGTTATTTCTCCTGACAAGAAGATATTTCTTTCGACCAGTTCAGTGAGTAAGCTTATACTGTGAAAATTAGGGTCCTAGGGTGATTAGAATGGATGGGCTTGGAGTGCATGGGCTTGGAGAGGGAACCAGCTAATCATCTCCCCAAATCAGAGGAATGAACAAGCACCCCCTGTTCTACTGACCATCCTCCTTGGCCTTTTGCAATACAGGACTTGAAGTTGGTGTATTTGAAGCTAGTGTTATTTTAGGACAGCTAAAGTTGAAAAGATGCTGTTTGACTTTATGTCCCATCTGACAGGATGAACTGCCATACTAGGAAGGCCATGCTTGTGATGGAGGATTTCCAACAGCTAAGCAGAGGTAAAGATTCTTTGATGCCTTGTGTTCTCTCCTTCCTCCCAGTAGCTGAGCAAATAGCCCAGTTGCTGCCCTCTGGATACCTAGGATCATGGATGGGGAAGGATTAATTTCTGCTTTGCTGCAACTGAAAGAGTATAGGAAATAGCAGTTACTGTGCTAGAAATTGTGTAGCTGTGAGTGTGAATAAAGATCACTTTCCAGTCAAGGTCCTGGCCATGTTCTCCTTCACCAGAGTAGCCCAGCTGAGGGTTAGTGTATTACATCACAGAAAAAAAATCACTATCAGATCCAAATCTAGAGCTGGATCACAGCTCTTCATTGAAGTCTTCTAAGCCTACAAGATCAACCTACCTCTCTAAGTACCTATCTTTTCTGAGGATGGTTTCTGTCCACTTAGCTAAACAAGAGTTAGGCAAAGACTGACTAAGGGGTAGGTTGCCAAAACATGAAAGAAAGATACACTGCTATATTTCTGGGCAAGTAGGATAGAAGTTCTTATCAAATACCTCAGCTAACTGATGAGGCAAGAAAGAGCAGAAGACATAATCCCAGCTATATAATTTCCTCCCCTGCATCTCTATATGTTTCTTATTACAAGTTCTTCCATAATCTGGAACAAAATGTCTCTCTTCTGATTGCCTTTATTCTTTCCCAATTGGTAAAATACTCTGGCTCTTACTCTGATGCCCTAATTTTACAAAAGTTAGATTTCCTTTGTCTTTGTGCATGTGTGTCTCTGCAGTGAACTTTCATTTATGATGTAAGCAGGAACATGGTCTGCTCTAGAACTGAGTCCTGCTATTAACACTGCAAAGACAAAAATGAGTATAAAACCACACAAAACAGCATTGGCCCTACACAAAAAAACCACAAAACAAAAGAAAAGGTTATTAAAAGAAAGCCTTGACTTTTCATCAGCAATGTAGAGACTATGTTTGTCCTACCTCAAGGCTCCTAACGTCATTGTATCCAAGCACAGAACTTAAGGAAAGGTCACAGTTTTGGGACAGAGAATCCTCATTTAAAGCATGACAGTAAGGGTTAAGACACTTGTATTCAGACTCTTGTGCTACAGATCTGCTCAGACTGATCTGGGGCAAGCCACATAACCTCTTTATGGTAGGATTTGACAGTCTATAAGTTGTGAATTATAACACATTCTAATGACTAGGTAATGTTTGAAGTATATCTAAGGATGTTCAGATGGGTGTTCATTGTTTGAAAAATCCCAATGTGAAAACTATTCTCTGTTTAAATAGATGTTGAGCTTCATCATTATACCTTTAGATGGAAGCTTATTGTTTGCAAGGCCAATATGATTTTTTGGGAAAAAAAAATCTATTGGAGTTTGGTAGAAAAGAAGACATTGCTTTTGGTGGGGAGAACAAACTGTTGTGTTTGGGTGTAGTAAGAGAAAACAGAATAGAGCCCAAAATAAAGAAGACTGGTCTGTAAAAAGCCTACCAGGCATCAGGGACCTGTGTTCAGAGTACCTCAGTTTCTCTCTAGGGCTACTAGCCCTGCAAAGCAGAGGGATCACGGCATGCAACACAGTGACTTGTGTGAAGTCAGGCAGTTCTATTGCCCTCAAAGGTGTGAAAGGCTTGTCTTCGGAATTCAACCCAATGACCCCTCTGTAACTTAAATGAGACAGAGGCTGGGAAAGATTTCTTGTCATCAAACTCCTCTTTTCCCAGCAGACAAGATTAAAAATTGTGTACACAAAACTGCTCTGCCCAGTTTAGGTCTCCTAATTATTATCTTTTTTGCCCTGTACAGACAGCATTTCACTCACTTGTGAAAATACAATAATAGAGCCTTCACAAAAGGGAAAAAATCCATCCCAAACTCTGAAAGTAACTAGATTTCTTCCTCTTCTGCATTTTCCTTAGTCAAAAAAAAAAAAAAAAAAAAAAAAAAAGGAAGCTTATCAACAAGTAAAATCAAGTTTGTTTGGCATGATTTCCAGGTTGCTCCTATATTAGACCAAATGAAATTTCTGTCAATCAATCAGTCAACTTGCTGGAAAGTTGATCTTTATTCCATGATAAAAGTTTTTTTAAAAAGTAAAAAAATAGTTTATCAAAACCAGATTGGTCATTAAAGGCTGGGGAAAAGTCTTCAAATAAAGTCTCTATCCATTATATCTTGGAAGAGCCAGGAAAATTAGAGACATATCTCATAATTCTTTTCCATTCTTTTCCATTCTTTTCCATTCTTTTCCATTCTTTTCCATTCTTTTCCATTCTTTTCCATTCTTTTCCATTCTTTTCCATTCTTTTCCATTCTTTTCCATTCTTTTCCATTCTTTTCCATTCTTTTCCATTCTTTTCCATTCTTTTCTCTTTTCTCTTTTCTCTTTTCTCTTTTCTCTTTTCTCTTTTCTCTTTTCTCTTTTCTCTTTTCTCTTTTCTCTTTTCTCTTTTCTCTTTTCTCTTTTCTCTTTTCTCTTTTCTCTTTTCTCTTTTCTCTTTTCCCTTCTCCCTTCTCCCTTCTCCCTTCTCCCTTCTCCCTTCTCTCATTTCTTTTCTTTCCATATTGCATGTCTCAAAGAACTGATACTGCCTATCAGTCCATCAGCCTATAATGCTCTGATTGTGATCTGTCCAAGGCTAACATTGATGGAACATTGTTGCTCTGCATTGGGACAACGTGTGAGGAGAACAGGTGACCTCAAAAGCCAGCGGCTGCCTTATGAAAGTCATCCCAAAGGGTAGCACTTACCAGAGCACCTGTGGGTAAGCTCTGTTCAGAGGCCACAGACTGAGTTGGCCAGGATGGTTTCCTGCCCCTCTTGCAGTGAGAGAGCAGCAATTCCAGGGGAGGATTTGGTCAGGGCAGCAAACAAAGGCTGTGCTCACAAACCAAGCCTAGTGCTTCTGTTGCATGTGGAGTTCTGCCTTGGGTTTACCCTAACAGAGTTCTTTTGCTTCCAGATCTACCAGCTTAAGTCCTTTCTAACTTCATCCTGGAATTATTTTAAAAACCACTTGTATCTGAAGGATAGCCATGTTGAGATCAGTGTTTCCTTCTTTATTCTTTGAGGGAAGAGAAATTGGCTAAAGCTGTAAGAAGAACTCAGCTGTATGTTTGCAAAGGATGAAGCCTTCTGAGGTTCCATAATCAGCTTGCAGGACTCTTGTTCTCTTTCTTAGGGAATTCAGGTTGGCAGATCAAACCCAGCCAGCAGACTGTTCCTTTCTATCCTTCTCAGAAAGGAAGGGTCAGACCTCTGCACAGCTTACTCTCAAGGCAGTGGAAGCTCAATTTGTCCATTTGCACTGGGTCAGAAGAGATTAATATTACATTTCTGCACCACTCTGCAAATGCCCACTTCACCCAGGTAGTCCTCTGTCAGCAACAGCCCATTTCCAGAGTACAAACCCACTATTGTACTGTTTATATCAGTTAATTCAGCCCTGTGGACCTTGTGCCAGGCAATCTCATGGCTCCCTGCTTGCCTCACCTCTGCCTGGATAAAAGTTAAAGAGCAAAACTAAAACATCAGCTATTGGGAGAGCAGAACCCGCCTGCCAAGCCATTCCCACTCTGGTCTCCCATTCACTGAGAGCCTACACCAGAGCTAATCTTTGCCCAGTCAGGATACAGCCAGGGTGCACCTTTCTGAAGAAAATTGCTTTCTGTCAAAATCAGCTCACTGCAAACACCCTGACTGTTCTTGAACTGTAGTCTGCCCAGACTCTGACCCTGTGTGCTTCCTCCTGCCTCTCTTGCTACTGTGCAACAGGAATCTTCTTTATGGGGCAACTAAGTCACCAGTCAGTCCTCTCTGGCTTCAGATTTCTGTTGGAAACCCAACGGTGCTGGTTTTGTCCTTGCCTCTACCTGGTCAGGTGTCCTCCGATGTGGTTAGTGAGATTCCTTACAATCTTGGGCCCTCCTAATGCTAATACCTTGCTAAAGCTTTTCTCTTGTCTCTTCAACATTTAAAGCATCTTAGAGTTTCTGCTCTGATGATATATCACTTAAGTGTACAAAGGTATATGTATATGTGTTTCACTTGTATTAATTCTGCATCATGGAAAAATGTATAATATGAATTGTGCCACCTGCAACATTCAGGTAATCAGATTCTGCTGTACTCTTAAAACTGGATACGTCTTCTCTCTGTCTCCATTTTTAAAACTAACCTGTTTTCTGTCCTGTCTTCATGTATACCTTTTACCATAAAAGATCTCTGTCTTGACATTCTTTAAATATAGGTGATCAGAATCAGAGAACTTGTTCTCACACGGCCTGGGGAGACATTGGGGCACACCATTAGTTTATATGCATTTGTTAGGATCTCTGGTAGAGAAGGTAGTTACACTGGCTTTGAATTTGGGCATTCCTCTTTTCTGAATATTCTCAAGTTTCTACAAATACTGATTGTATGAAAAGTTGTAGCCTAATTTATCCTGTGTTTATTGCTTATAGCTGAGCCACATTGAATTTTCTTTTATGCTGTATTACCCCCATCATCCAAAAAGCTCTAGTCTGCCCTTTGCTTCTCCTGGTGTTGTACATCTTTGCCTCAAATTACATTCTGGATTTTATATTTAGAAATACCCTCCTAATTTCTACTTTTTAAAATTTTATTTGCCTGGCATAAGAGAACAAAGCTTTTATCCAGGTATAGTTGTATGTATTTTTGTTTTAGAAAGACCTCTGGTTTTCGTCTACCTGTAAAGGATATTTTTATATATTTGAGCAGCAGACATCTAAACATGAACTAGAAGCATAGGAGAGACACAAGTGAGGTTTGTGAGTGCAGTTTGAGAGGCAGAGAGTAGGTAGCAAGGGGCAAACAGACCCTTTAGTGCAGTTCTGTGTGAGTCAGGCGTTCAGTGCAAGACTGTGTGGTAGGCATGTGCCCGAGAGGTTCGTGTGCTTTTATGGAGAGGGACCTTCAGATAGGTGTTGGTGTTTGGCTGTAAATATGCAGTGCAATTGTGTGAGCGTGAAAACGTGTGCAGGAACTGTGAAAGCACACGGACTCTAGCAGCAGTCGGTACATATGCAGAGCTTTGAAAATGTGTCCTTCGCGAAATTAGTTGTGTGCAGCAGTTTTGATGTTTGTGAAGATTTCTGAGGGTCTGTAGCTATGTTTTTTGTGCCTGGGAATATGTGCTGTTATCCTGAATGTCTGATCTCACTGACTTATTGCAGTGTGGTTTCATAAACTGCACTGAAGTGATATCTAAATTACACTGCTCTGAAACGGGATTCGGGCGCTCTTCTGCACACGTTTGTGGGAATGGATATAGGTACGGGAAAACAGATTTCCGAGTGCCGCGATTAGGCTGTGCCGCGCTGAGACGCGGGTCTGTGCATGTGCACGAAGTGCGTGTTTGTGGAGTCGTGTGTTTGCATGTAACAGTGCCTGCGACACGCATGTTCCAGTGGCACGCTGGTGCCCTGTGCTGAGCATGTGGGCTGCCGCGCCCGCCGGCACGCCCGTGTAAATAGTCCACGGGACACCCTTTACCTCAAGTTTTTGCACAACCCTGAACTCCGCAGCCGCTGTCCCCGACTGACAGACCGGTGGGGAAGAGGGAAGGGGCGCGTGCGCTGCCGCTGCGACCGCTCCCGCGGCGGGACCGAGCCGGAGCTGCGCTCCCGTGTCACCCGTGTCACCCGCGCCGCCGGGCCAGGGGCAGCCCGGCTGCCGGCCCGCACTGAGCCCCGCGGCGCCCCGACTCCTCCGGCCCCGGACCGGGACGCCCCTTCCCGTCCCGTCCCGGCGCAGCGCAGCCGTGCCGGGCCGGAGCTGCGCGGTGCCGCCGGCCGCGCTGCGGTGCCGGGTCCCTCGGCCCCCCCCGGCCGTGCCTCCCCCAGCCGCCCTCCAAGCCCAGCCCCTGCGAGGGAGCCAATAGCCGCCCTGCCGTCTCCATCCGTCTCCCGGCGTTAAAGCTACAGCGGGGCTCGGGGCGGCGAAATCCCCCGTGGCCGTGTCCTGCGCGCCGCCCGCCTCCTGCCGCCGTCAGTGTGTCCGCACGCGGGTGCGGAGCGGAGCGGCGCTGCCTCCCGTCGCCCGCCCGCCGCCCCTGCCCCGCCGCCGGGCTCGGGCCGGCTCCTCTTCCCGGCGCTCCCCGCCCTCCCAGCCCGCTGCAGTTTAGTTGTTACCTTGTGTTTTTTCTTTCTTTCCTTCTTCTTTTATTTTTTCCTTTTTTTTTTTTCTTCTTCTAACCGGGAATGCTCAAACTGGACTGATGGACATTTCCGAGCTGTGCATCTCCGACCCGCTCGGCTACCACAACCAGTGAGTGTGCCGTGCCGGGACCGGGCGGGCCGGGGGCGGGCTGGGACCGGCGTTGCGTCCCGCTGCGGGTGGGATGGGGCAGCGACCCCGCAGTCCCGCTGCCTCCGTGCCGCAGAGCCGCCGCCGCCCGCCCCCGCGGGGCACCGCGTGTGCCGGGTGTCTCGGAGCGGCCGGCCGCGGGCAGGGCAGGGCAGGGTGCACCTCCGCGCCGGCAGGTGCGGCGGAGTCCGCGGAACAGCACTTGGCGGGGAGGGTAGGCGTATTGGTGTGTTTCTTTCTTGCCGTGTAACTTCTCCCTCTAATGCTTCATCTCCTAGGAACAGGCAGCTAACAGTGAGTGCTGACAGTCCTTTCTGCGCAGTTTTACTTTCCGTCTGTGCTAGGATTTTTATTAGATGAATTACAAGGTGCCTATAAAGAGATGTGCATATAAAATTATATGAAGCAGATCCACTAGAGCACTATCTTTTATTTCAAAAGTCTGCTTTTCATCTGAAATGCACTATGGAAATTCAAGTTCCCACAGACTACTGTTTTGGATAGCCTGCCCAGGGAAAAGAGTGGAGTGAGTCGGAGGGCTGGCAAACAGACATCCCAAGCTGGGACTGGTGGCTCATACCTTAGCACCTGCTACTGCTCTTTGTATTCCGAAGTGGGCTGTGCCTGGTAATGCTGTGTTTAAAATCACTTTAGTGCGTTAAGGTTGGTTTGATCCTGTTGGGAAGTTAGGAAACAAGGCAAAACCTTTTCAGCATTTACATCCAGCTGACTGGAACAATTAATTTTAAATGCATTTCTCTAATAAATCTCACCCTGAGCAGACTCCCCTTTTGTGTGTTTGCATGTTAATCTGTGTGTCACCTATGCAGGTTTTGTGGTGTCATCAGAGGTAGGAATAAAGTAATTTTGCCTATTTCATTGCTTTTGTCTTAAGAACACATTGTATTTAGTAGAATTAAAATAATTAAAATCAAACAAATCATCCACAAATACCTCTATTTCCTCATTTCAGCTTTTATTTGTCTTTCTGTATCTTGTTTTCTGATAGTCCATCCGTCTTTACACTCATTTCTCTTTCCTTTAATCCCCAGCTTCCAGCAGTTTCATTAAAATGAGACTTAGTATTGTTAATAGAAATTAATAATCTAACCCATGTGATTTTCTTTTCCCCACTGGTGCTGCACTTGTGGCTGCTCCATTTTGAATTAAAAATAAACAAACAGTTTCTTAAGGGAAATATATTCTGTATGCTGCTGGGAGTCTTAATATTAAGGCAAAAATAGAAGATGCATCTACCTTCATAAAAAAAAGAAAAGAACGAAATGCCACAATGAAAAGCTAGATCTTCATGTCTCTTAACTTTTTCCTTTTTTTTTTTTTTTACTTTTGGCATTGAGAAAAGGAACTCAAACAACATGAAAATAGTAAGAAGTAATCTGCATGTTGTGTTGCCATTCACCATTTTTACTTTTTCATGGGCTCTAAGTCAGCTCTCAAAAATGTCAAGTGCACCTTACCCATATGCACAACTCCTTGGCTGCTGAGTAGACAGATGAAGGTGGCCCTGGGGGAAGTGCCACTGAGCCCCTATGGCTTTACAGCAGACAGAGAGTGCTGCTTTTTGAGATGAGAAACTGTTGGAGAGCTCTTTGTTTAAAGAGGTGCTTGGTTCTGTGTGCCAACTGACCTTCTCTTTAACATTGTCGAGGTTTGGTAAAATAGAGAAATATAATTTAAAATATTTAAACCTCAATTTTTTCAATTTTTTAAATTTAACGGAGTGCAGAAAAGTCTAAAAAAAGTTGCTGAGAGAAGTAAGATGTGAGCAGCTTTAAAAATACAATATATATAAAGGTATATGTGCAGTGTGTCAGGTACTGATTTGATTTACATTCTGGTTTTATTAAGACTAGATTTCACATTACATTCCTGTAGCTGAGGATGAGTTGGCACAGTGTATATCTGTTTAACCATCTTTTTCTCCCACCATAACACAATTACATTGTGAACATACAATGTAAATACAGGTGTCGTATTTGTGCCTGTGTCCCTAACTAGCTGTGTAAGCATATTATTCTTACTGCACTGATTTACTGTTTTGACTGCTAGCTATTGAAATGATTTTAAGTTATCTTCTTTCTTTTTTTTTTTTAATGCCACTTTTAATTCTGTGGATGGCATTTTTTAAGCATTAAACCTTAAATTTGGAACAAATTTAAAAATATTGCAAACTGCTCCTTCTTGTTGAGTTGCTTGTTAAGTTATAGGAAAAATATGAGGAAGACTAAAATATTGGAAGAGAAGTGGATGTGGTCACTCAATATATGATCCATACAGTTCCCTGGAAACTGTATTTTACCTCATAATTATTGAAACAGAGAGAGAATGAACAAGGCAAAGGAGAGGAGAGGTGACTCCTTTCACCTTGAAGTTTGATGAGATCTTAATTTTTTTAACAGTCAGACCCAAAAAGAATCTGAACAAAAACTAAGCAAAGGAATTCCTTGCCCCTAATTTGTTCTTCAGGTTTTGTGTTTATTTTCCTCAAGCAGTGAAAGTTCCCTTTCCATTGCCTGTGTGTACTGATCCAAGCAATTACACCAGGAACCTGTGGAAGTTCTGATTAGCAGGTTGTGTGGTTTTTCTCAGTGCAGAATCTTTCAGGGAGGGTAAGAAAATGCTTCTTCCTAATTTTGACCTCCTGTGCATGTATTCTAAGGCCATGTATGCATTTATTTTCTTACACAGAAATCCGCTCTTTAGCAACCGCTTACTACATTTTGGTACTGACCTCTGGGAGAATTGTTCCTGGGGTAGGCGATGCAGCTCCAAGGAAGAAGCTTTTGTATGAATTGGAATTTGTTTAAAGCATTTTGGAATTGGGAAATTAACAAAGGCAATGATTTGTACCTGCAGTTTGTCTCTCAGGTGAGGGCATATGGTGAGAATACATTAGTTAAACTGTACTGACAGCGTCTGTCCGCGGTACGGCAGGAAGGAATGCGTGTGCAGACACCACAGATGTACACTCTGCCATATAAAATATGTCATTGTAGTCACACACAAGCACATGCGTGCATCTGTAAATATTTGTTTGTGCATATGTATGTGCATATGTATGGTCATATGGAGCATTGGTGTTGTATCTCTCTCATACGCAAACCTAAGGCTGTTTCAGAGGAGAGTAGAATACAGCATTTTTACTTTTCCGTATTAACTTCCAAATATCAGAGAATTTGTTTTCTGCCTCATTATAGGCAGAAAACTGCCATTTCTGCCACTAGAAATGTTGATAGCACTACAAAATTGCCATTTCTGTTTCTAATTAATGTTCTACATGACAGACAGAAACTGACCAAGGATCCATTATGAAGGTAAAATAAAAATCATTGGCAAATGAGAGCATCCTGCCAGATGATATGTCTCTTACACTGTTTCCTCTGATGTACAAGAAAGGCATGTGAGTCACTGATGTAAAAAAAATAAAAAATATTTTATGAACAGAAGGAAAAAGTTGAAAGGAATAAATTACATATTTGATAGAGAGATGGAAAGGTATAGTGTTGGAATTTTAAGGCAATGAAGGAGCAAATTCCAGATCTTGCGGCAGAGAATTAACAAAGTTGCTGTCACTGACTCTAATGCGCAGACTGAAGTAATGTGACTTGATTTCAGAGGTTACTGGAAATCTCAATATTCTGTGAATGGGAGGAAATCTGAGTCAGAGAATCTGAATGCAACTGTCTGCTCTGAATATATCTCAGAGGCTGAGATTGGGAGGAGTTGTTAATTGGAGAGAATAGGATGGAGTTGTTTGATTTGTTGACAGAATAAATTGAAAAACCTCTATAAGGAATTGGTGTAGTTACTGGGTTTCTGACAAGGTTCCCATCATAAAATGGGGTCTCACTACACTAAGCTTAGTGAGCGTGGAGCTGATGAGGAAATCGGTACCTTTAAAGTATTTGTATTAACTTTTCCCTCCTCTTCTAATTCCACTTTTAAAAGTAAACATGATCTAATCATTATCAATTATTGAGAAATATGGAAAGATCAATATATTTAAAAAATAGGATTTTTTCATTGTATTGATTTGAAGTAATCAATAAATATTGCATTTAGCCTGAGAGAGGAAAGACTTTGGAGAGATTGCATCAGAGAAAGTTGCTGTGATAGAGATTTCACATCCCGTTTTCTTCCTCTCCAAGAGAATGTTGCTCTACTCTCTGTGCCCTTTCCGCTGTTATTTCCCAGCCCTGTTTCTGTACTGTCACTACAGCTCTGAATTTCATGTTGTTTGAAAATACCTGTATTTTTCAAATTATTTAGGTTCAGTAAGAAGTTTTGTGCACTGTGTCAGTGGGTGTCTTTACAAAATTTTCCAGGGCTTGAAGAATACAAATTCTCATAGGGAACAGAAACAGGGAGAAGGTAAAAGGTTTAAACGTGAGTGTAGATGAAATTTACGGGTTCTGTCAGGAGCAAGGTAGAACTTCTCCAAAGTGTGTAAAATGTCTAAGAGAGATTTAATTAAGGAAAGAAATAGTAAAAGAAGCAAAAAGTAGTGACAAATCTTGAATATAAAAGCCAAAATCCTTTCCCCAACTTCTTATTCTAACTTGTGCTCCTTGGTTTAGGAGTTGGGGGTCACAGTGCTGCACATTCCCAATTCCAGTGCAGACTGCATACAGCAGGAAAGTCTTCCCAGTCAGACCTGTTCTTTATTCTGTGGAGCTCCTGGCAGTAGCATTACAGCCAGGGAGCACAACAGAATTTTTAGTCTGTGCCGTGTGAGCAAGTAAATACAGCATCTGCCCAGAACCCAGCAGTGAGATTCTTAGGTAATGCTGCTCTAGAAACTGGGGGAAAAAAGGGGGAAAGATCAGAGTTTCCATGACAAACTATGAATCAGAATGGTTGGTTGTTTAGTGAAGGGACTTAATAAGGAAGATATTAGCAGTACATGGTTATGGTGACCTTGCCAAAAAATAAAGGAAACACTTGATTTCTTTCTGTCTTTGCTGCATTTGAGTTTTAGCTGCATTTGAATTTTGAATGTAGTCATTTCTATGTAGCTTGCATGTATAAAGTGCCTTGTGCCTGTCATTGAGAACAGAACACAATTTGGTACTCTTTTTAGTAACAGCCATTGACCTGGCAAGTTTTACTTCTTAGGAATTAAATTGTAAAAACTTACTCTTTGCATTTGTTTCCATCCTTTTTATGCTGCCTCTCTCTAAAGCTTTGCCCTGTCTCTTCAGAGAAATAGAAATGCCCACAAAAAAATGATGCTTGCAGCTGGAGCACAGTGCCCTTTGATTCTTCCAGTGCTTGAGAGTCTGGCTGCTGGCAGTGACTGTCCGTGAGGAGAAACGTGTCTGCTCAAGGTGGAACGCACTGTATAATAATATATTTGTCATGTTTGTAATTGCAAATGTAATTAGCAAACAAGCTCTGGGGGATTGAGGACTTGAAACTTTCACTGCACATCATTTGACCCTATCTTGACTGGACCGGAGCTTATATGTCACTGTTAACCCTCGCTGTTCTTGCAGAGAAGTGCTCCTTTTAATGTGACTGCTGCTAAGTTTCCTGTCTTATTCCTCCTCCCCCCCCCCCCCCCTTTTTTTTTTGGCTATGAGCAGTATCGTACCCGTATTTGCTTATACCTTCTTTTATTTGGATAGCAAGTGCTTATGTTCCTCCTGTGACACATGCACTAATATTTCCCCTCCTAGCACTTCTGACACAGCCTGGAAAGCATTCTGCAATGCCCTTTGTGAAGAGCGCTGTGTACCAGTAAGTGCTTTTGCATACTGAGCTGTTCAGTGCATTCCTATCACCACAGGCAACGTTACTACTCAGTGCCCCTTGCACTTCACAGAGACAACTTGCAAAAAGCAGGTGGCAAGCTGTTATCACACAACCTGCGATGGCTCTCTGTCCCTGCTGAGACGGAATTTTCTTGCACTCCCTTTCTGAATGGGGGAGGAATAAATATCTAACAAATCCTATTCATTTTATGGAATCCTGGCAAATCTCAGTCTAGTCAACCTTAGGATGACTTCTTTGTCCTACAAAAGATATTCCTGATCCATATGGATTTGGTGAACAACACAGAATCAGTTCAAAAGGTCACAAACTTATGTGTGCATAGGAAGCAGAAAGGGGCTACTTCACTTTTTCATATTAATAGTCTCTTTTTTCTTTTTTGTTTTCAAGATAAGACTGAAATTGCAATAAAATTTGTGATAGGACTGTTTCTGTTTTGGACAGAGGTCTATTCTTGCATTTTTGTGTATGTGAAAGGAAATCAGTTAAATATAGGGCCAGGTGGCCTTTTCTATACAATTTTTTGTCGTGACGGTAAGGACATCTCTCAAATATTGCATCCTGTTGAAGGCTTGGAAGGAAAAGGAAACCTATTCTAGTTTCTTCTTGGTAGGATAAGAGCGTTTGATGAGAACCCCTTCTTTCTGTCCAAATTTTCCTTTTCCGTTCCTGCATTGTGTTTGATTTACCATGTATTTTAATAAAGATTATGTATTTTTCTTAAATTAGCATAGCCTATAATGTGGGTGATGGTAGTGGGACCTCCACCTTAGAGTATCCTGCATAACAGGAGAAAATTTCTTACAGCACCTTTTGTTTTGAATTGATTATCTGTATCTTACTGCAGATCTTTTTACATGAAGATTTCTTCTTGCTGTATGTCTGCCGGACTGAACGGGGGTTTGTACGTACAGCTTATTAAGAAGCGTTATTTTCTAGGGTTTTTTCCCCTTTTTCTCATGTCACTTTAAAGTTCCCTTTTGTAATAATGGCCCTCAGTCTCCGGTGATGGAGCCGTCACTGTGAACAATGCTGGTGAGTGTATTGTCTCGCTGTCCTTTCACTCAAGACAAAGGTCAAAAGAACAGCTTTAAAAAAAATGTTCAATTCTCCTGTTATGACTTTGCATATGAAGATGATAATTTTAAGGATGTATAAGCACTTGGGTGAAAATAAAACAGAAATAGGATTTTCTGTCAGTGTCCGCAAGTACTTTTTATAATGTACTGACATGAATGATTACAAACCAAATTTCTCACTGAGATTTACATCATTTTCCGTATTAAAAAATTAAAGAGCTGAAGGACACTAAAGAATTATTCTTCAACAGATTTTGTTTTTCCAGAGTCTTCTGTATTGTTTTTGTTCAGTTAAACTGACAAGTTTCTATTTCTCAAACATATTTGTTTCATGATTTAAGAAATTACACTTATCTAGGTGAGTTTTTCACAGACGTGGCAACATAGCGGTGGAGAACATAGGATGTTACTGATTTGGGGGATTTGGTTTAAAATTTATTTGTAGTGCACACAACCAGAATTAACCTATACACATTTTCAGTGTATACGTTTTCTACATGCTTTGCTTATAATTTTAAAAACAATTTATGTTTACACATTGATTTTAAGGACTTGCTGTCATTTTATTTTTCTTTGTTTCTGGACCATGTATGGCATGTGATTGCCATCTAGTTTTAACAGTTCAGAAAGTGCTGTAGAGGAAGAGTGATTTAATTCTTTAGAACACATAAATTCAGTCCTGCTTCAGTTCCTTTTCAGACATATATGATGTTGCTTCTGCTTTTATCCTTAAGAGTTTAATTCAGTTTCCTAATAGTTTTTGTATTTCTGTTGATAAGGGGTTTTTTGGGGTTTTTTTGGTCATTTTTGTAGGCTAAGGGGGTAATGGTACCGGGAGACACTGAAAAAATTCTAAAATCATTGGTGCCTATTGCCTGACACTCTACAGTAGGTAATTTTTGTTATCAGATTAGTCAGTAGTGCAAAGGTACCTGGCTGGATCAGGGCTCTCCGTACACCTGTGTCAAACAGCGGCTTCGAGCAGTGATGTGCAGCCTGACCAGGGACTGCGGTAGGGAGGAGGCCACAGCTGTCTGGTACAATCCAGACTCACCTTCACAGCCAAGGGAATCCCAACACGGGAACTTGCATCGTGGTGCTTGGGCATTGTGGAGGATGATGACTTTACCTGCCGTGGGTTCTCTTTGCCTTAATAGGTTGTAGCAAATATGACTTCATGAAGATGATGTTTAAGTGTATCACGCATTCATAGGTATTATTTTACATAGATGATGCCAGATGCATCTCCTTTGGAATAATTGGTACAAGTTGTGTAGGGGCACCAAGCACACTGTGGAGGACTAGGATGTGCCAAAGTAGGACAGAAAAGAGTTATCTTGCATACAGAGATATGTGAGTGCATGGATGGATGTCTGTCAGGGGTGTGTGTATGCACTTAATTTTACATAATCGTGCACACACTATGATTTAACAGAACACATATATATAAACTATATAATTTTATATATAATCAAGTGTTCATTTGATGTTGCATAGTGTACTTTTTCACTCATACATCCAGTGTCTCTTTGGATGCATACGCAAGACTTTCTGCATGTGGTTACGTATTTCTGTGTGTATTAGTGTATAAATGAACAAATGAAAAAGCAATAAGGATAGGACTGTCTGTCTTCATCACAAGGCTGTTTCTAGTCTTTATAAATTCAAGCTTGTAAATCTGTTCATGGCCTTACATAGAAGGTGTTTAGTAAATGTAAAATGCTGTACAAATACACCATATAGAACATTTGCGCTGAAAAAAACTGGGTGTTTCCCTGGGAATATATATTATTATGGATTATATAGGATTAGGGGCTGCTAAATAACTACAGTTAAATCTTCTGTTTATAAATCAGTAAACTGGTGTTTTTTAAAGAGGAACAGAGATTTTCTTTAAATGGACTATTAGAGAGTAATTTGAAAAACAGTATGCAGAACATAGATCCAGCTATAACATTGTCAAGATAAAGATGGGCTTAAATGCCATAGCCATAAAATTCAGTGATTTGGAATTTCTTTTATCTGTTTATTTAATTTTTGGTGGTTTTGGAAATGTTCTCTTTTTTTTTTTTTTTTTAATGCAATTTTTGTTTAGTAAGACACAAAATATAGTATGCTTCCCCTTATGGAATAACTTAAAAGGTTATTTGATTATGAAATATTTTGGAGGTTTTTTTAATTTCATCACCTACAGTGTTTCTGACAATTGTATTTTTACTCCTTCTTAAAGTGTTTTTTTATTTTCCTACAGAGCAGCTTCTTTTTTCCTAGCAATTAAAGTTAGGGGACTGTCATTACAGAGCAGCTATAAACCCTAATCACTGCCCATGATCATTACTTCTCTATTAATATGGACTGTCTCTGTTGAAATTTCCCTTCTTGATTTCCTAATCTAACATGGACTTGTTTTTTAAAATACTAACATTTAATTCCATGGCCTTTTAAAAATAACATAATTATGAAACAAAAACAAAAGCTCTCACAGTACAGTGATGTGGTATCTATATGTGTTTGAATGTGCTAATTTTCCTTAGAGTTTTCCCTTGGGTGTTCAGGGAAAAACAGATTCAACCCTCTTAATTCTTCATTGAAAGAAGAAAAAATGCCTGCTTTTGGCTGGTTTACTTTTTCAACATACTGTTACTTTCCTTTGGTCTCTGCAAAATGTTATAGATTCAATTCCCCTGCTGGACCAAGAGTTAAAAATTAATTCATGAATAATAAAAGCCGATCAGTCTTGTTGAGTTTAAGAAGGATTAGAAGAAAGGTTTTTGTACAGAACCAGTTATATATCTTGGTTGTGATATTGTTGGACTAATAGATATTGTACTAGGTCCCACTGGTTATCTGATAAAGGTAGCTGATTTGCAGATAGGATTGTTATCCTGATGACTAACGAGTCTAATATTGGATGGATTTAAAAGAGAATGGGCAGCCGGTGTCTATTATAAGTTCTTGACTCCTTCTTAGAAGACAATTACTTGATTCAGATGGATAGATTGGAAAGGGACCAGGTAAATATAAACTACGAGGAAATGGTATTGTACTGCAGAATTTTCAAGGAGAGTGGTCTGACTTGGGCACTGAATTCCACTGAATGTCAGTGTGCCTGTGATGGGGAGCTGTCCATAATTGTTGAGAGACCTGCAAGACATCAGGCTACCCTGTGCTCAAAGCATGTAACTGATACAAGGTAGACACAGAAAAACTCATGAATCCCTCAAGATAGAGGAAGGATTTGCACACAAAATTTTGTGATGCAAAACCCCCTGTCCCTACACAGATCTGCTGTGTAACACTGGAGAGGGGAGAAGGAAGTAGGAGACATGGCTTCGGAGGCAGGAGGGCATCCAAAGTGATGGAGATCTCAATTTTAATTTATTTTTTTTTTTTAAAGGATTCATTGCTAAAGGTGGAGTTTAAGGGAAAAACGGTGGACAAAGGTGGCTTGTTTTAGGAACAGTGCTTGATCCTGATGTGAGGTATAAGAAGAAGGCTGCAAGCCCTTCGATGCAGTTAGGTGGGAGTCTGGGGAAGGGAAAAAGAAGATGTGGCTGCCCTGGGCATGAGGAGGAATGGATACATATTTTCAAATATCTGCTCCATAATAGCTTCTTAGGACTACAGACCCTTGTTGAGAAAAGCATCTTGAGCGACAAATTGTTCTTGTGTACGAGGAGTTCACTGTCACATTCAAGGACCGCAGCATCTCTGTCTTTCAGCTGTCGTCGTGGGAAAACTTGTAAACGGAGGATCTCTGTGAGGTTAAAGACAGCGATATTCAGCCTGCAGGCGACTGGCTGTTATATTTGGGTAGAAGTAAAGGCAGCATAGAGAGAAGTGTCCATCTCTTGAAAGGAGAACAATTTTGGTTCCTTCAGTGCAGGACTGGCCAGTGTCCTTGCCTCCAAGTGCCCACTGCTGTAGCGCAGGTAGGAGCTGGAAGAGCTCTGCAGCCATCTGCAGGGCTCTGCTGACAGTGCGCCGGGTTGCACAGGGGGCTGCGGGGCCGGCCTGGAGGGCAGCAGTCTCACCTTTGTTTTCAGAGGCCAGCTCTTTGAAAACGTTACAATTACTTTGTCCTCCTCTAAAAGTACATGTGGGTTCCTCCTGGGCATCTTGGCAGTGCTCTCATTATTGCATTAAGAGAGCATTTCCATGTTTATGGACCTCATGGAGTCTCCAGGGAGACTCTGGCATCCCTGCCGTGCACTCCCTTCAGCATCTTCCTAGTATAAGTTTGGATGCCTGAAGGATGATTCCACAGTCTGTGAAGATCTCATGGTAAGGAAGCTTGATGGGGAAGGGGAAACCTTAATGTTTTGCCTATGAGTTTCACGCAGCCTTTGAGAAATACATTAATTTTTATGACTGCATCATTTGTGTTACGTACACTGTTTCCAAAGTGGAGCGATCTCTTGCTTTCTCACAGAATCACAGAATTGCTGAGGTTGGAAGAGACCTTTGGAGGTCATCTGGTCCAACCCCTTGCTCAAGCAGGACCATCTAGAGCTGGTTGCTCAAGACCAGGTCCAGACTGCTTTTGGATATCTCCACGATGAGGGACACCGCAACGTCTCTGGGCAACCTGTGCAAGTGCTTGGTCACCCACAGCAGTGAAAAAGTGTTGGCTTATGTTCAGAAAAACCCTACTGTATTTCAGTTCAGTTCAGTCCTTTGACGGTTTTTACATCATAGTTGAGTTTGCCCGATCCTTTTATGGTGTCTTAAAACTCTCTCCAGTTTGTCAGTCACTTCCTAATAAAGTGACACACAGAAATTTTAGATCCATTTAGGCTAACCGTATGTGGAAGAGAAGTATCCCCTACCTAGTTCCTTGGGAGTATAACTGTCATGGAGGTGATTGAGACCTGAATGGTTGGGCTCTGGTAACCTGAGCTAAGAATGACAGGTATGTTGTCTTAAAATTACAATTGGTTCGTCAAAAGCATCTGTTGTGTCTCATTAGGATATACAGGAATTTCTCATCTAATTTAGAGTATAGCTTATCCACATCACAGTATGATGAATATGTAGAGGTATTTGTTTTAAATATCCTCTATCTTTTTCTTACTCAGTAGCTGGTTTATCATGTTGTTTATCAGCTACCCAGTCTTGTCTTAACAGGGTAAATGAATAGCAATGAGCAACAATTAAATGCGGATTTAACCAGGAGCAGTCCATTCTTTTGGCTGTTGCCTGTTACTTTGACTGCTGTTCTCAATCCTCATTGTCTCTGGTTTCTCCTGGAAGAATGACATCCGAGTGGTCTCGCTGTAGCTTTTGTACGTCACCAATGTGAGAGTTAGGACAAGGATGTAGTCCACTGTTCATGATGGGGGCTACTGAAGCAGGGAAAAACCCTTTAATAGCCATAGAGAAAAATCTTTGAGGAGAATGCCATATTAAAATGACTTCTGCCATGATAGAAAACCTTCTGCCTGTAATAATGTAGTCTGTACTTGCAGCCTTCTAGAAGTGACTACTGTGCTAACAGGTTCTGTTGCACTTGCAGCAATAGGTAATTTATATCAGGTTACTTCATCTTCTGAGAGTAGCTAACAACCATGAAATGCTGTCACTGCTGTTGAAGAAAGAGACTGGTGTTGAGAATTTATATGGGAAACTAGATAAGCAGAAACCACAAGATGAAGAAGCCATCTATAAGCTTTGAGCATGCTTGGGAACTTTCTTTTTAAAACTGTGTTCTAAGGTACTTTGAATATGAATCTGTTGTTGTTTTTGCTACTGTAAATGACAAGGAACTGTGAAAATCAGGTTGGTTACACCAATGTGAAATTGGTACAAGATTAACATTAGGTCATTCAGCTCAACATCACAGTAGAAGAAATACCTGGAACCCATATAAAAAATCATATTGAAGTGACAGGACAGGAATCAACTAAATCTTTGTATGGTAATGGCAGAAACAAGCGATTTTCTTTCCATAAAACTCTGCCAGGTGCTATTAGTGCCTCAGATCACTGGCTGATTCTTTCAGAGTTCAGGTTTCATGCTTCTAATGCATGAAATGATTCTTTCACCTCTTTGGGAATAATTTGGAGTATGTTGGAGAAGGCTGCATAGTGGTAATTGGGGAGCAGTTTGATGCATTGCTAAAATGCACAGAGGACAAAATGCCAAATGAGGTGTGAGAGCAGGTGAAGTGTGAACTCGCTGAAGTTGCAAAGAATATTATCTGGATAAAAACACACCAGAGGTGAGTAAAGCAGGACTCCAAAGAAGCATTCCAGCATGTGGAGAATTCCAGAGATCTCCAGAGGAGAATTCCCTTTGCCAAATTTATGAGGATGAAAGCCATGCATCCCCTGTGCAAAGGAGAAAGAAAACTGCAACAGGATAGCTGGGAAGAAGAGACACAACTCTGGTTTTAAGCTTCTTTTAAGGTATCTATCTATGTAACACCATCAAGCTGAATAAGCAATTGCATCTTTATAGCAATAGATAAAATCAAGAAAAAGAAGGTGGCAAATGTAACAAATTGTTCCTTAAGCAAAACCTCACTGATACGCCCCTGTGGGTGGGAAGTCTAAGTTTAGTACCATCTGATTCTGTAGTATCCTGAGAATACTGATGCTGCAAGGAAATGCAAGATGCAATGTCAGACAATATTCTACTGCTCTACACAAGAGATCTGAAGGAGAGTTGATGATTCAGAATGATCTTGAGCATTTTGGATTGTAAACAATATACTTCCACTGAGCACTGCTGGAACTGTGTTTGATTGGAGATGGTGTGCTGGGGAAGGACAAGCAAGGGTAGAACCTGTGTCATGGAGATTGAGGTCAGACTGGGACAGAGAAACAGTGACTGAAAAGCCAGCGGCAAAGTCCAGTCACTGTGGCTGCATTTTGACAACAACTCGTGACTAAGGTTTTTGTCTGAGGTGTGATAGAAAACATCTGTTTCTCACACTTTTTCTCATTTAACTTTGCTGAAGATCCTCTGATAACACAAAGCCATTACTTCTTTCATAAACCTGGAATTTGAATACAACAGCTTTAGGAAAAGGAGAGATCACAGAGGAGGAAGAAAGATTCTGCTAGCACATGCACAGGTGTCTTTTGCTAAAACTGAATGAGAATTGACTTCAAAATTGACAAATTGGGGTCAAAACTTGCAAAACTACTGCTTTGTTTCTCTCCCAGCTTTTTAATTCAGTATGCACCATGTGGCTGTTGCACTGGAAATGGGCTTTCCTTTGCATTTGCAGACTGTCTCGTTTTGTCTTTCTGCTGCAAGGTGAAAGTAGTGATCAGCATCCTTGTGAGGTGAGGAAGAGGCACACATGAGAAGCTTGCCCACACAAATGCACAGGTCTCTTCTGCCTGATATCCCTGTCATGACCCTGTCACTGGCTGAAAGCACAGCCTGCCTCCTGCCCCCATGGCGGGGAATCTGAAAGCTGGGTGGTGCTGGGAGCAAATTGCCCTGGGGAGAGGTGGTAAGACATAAAGCAGCAGGATCTTTCAAAGGGAAGAGGAGCATTGAAATGGAGCTTCTGACATTGGGAAGAGCTGCTGTGTGTATTGTCATGGAGCCTGAAGAAAGAGAACTGTTCCCTTGGGATGAGGAGATTTATTTAGCACCCCTGCAACCACAGAGGAAAGATACACATTAGCAGCTGGTAGGAGGCCTGTGCTGCACTTCTGCTTCAGTGGAGAAGGCAGGAATGACACATTGCTGTGACGTGGGATGTCAGTGGAGCCCTGAACATCATTTGGGGCAAGTTAGAGGAACGGTGACTTGGCGTGGAAGAAGGAAAGTCTTCACTGATAATTTTCATGGGGATAGAGATACTACAGGATATCCCCCAGAGAAAAAGCTCGGTCAGTGAGCTGGAAAAGGAGAGAACTGGGGACCACCAACCAATTCTAAAAAAATTTCTGGCATGTTCTACTGGCAACTGCTGGGTATTAATATGGTTCCAAGTCTCTATGCCTGCGTTGCAGGATTACAGGTTGCTTACCTTTTGGGTCTTGCAGTATGGTACAAGAGATGGTTTTCGCTTTTCCCCATCTTTTATCTTAAGTCCTTCCTGCTGAGTGGGATGGAGGGAACAGAGAACAACACATGGCAAACCTCTTCTGCTTGAGAAGTTCATGGGCTGATGGGCTGATGGAATTGCTTTGTAGTTCCTTTTCTGGCAGCTCTTTACAGTTGTGTAGTGCTCGCTCTAGAAATTGTACACAGAGATGGGGAAGAAAAGGAAGGTTCTGTGTGTCACCTGGTTTTGAGGAATAATTTGCATTGTTATTCATATAAATACTTCATATGCCAATGAATATAAGGAGAGTAACATGGTGTCTGTCTTCTACTTCTTGGTGTAAATTAATTTGCTGCCTCTCCTATGTGCCTTATGCATGAACCCTCTGCATGCCTCTTGTGTATCTCCAGCTATGCTAAAGCAAGCAAGGATATCTTCTGTGAAGCTCTGTCTCTGTTGCAGGAGATGCTTCTTGCTGAACTGAGTCTCAGAGCATCTCCTTGGCTTAGGGAAGGTGCTGTTATGATGACTTCTGTAAAGGTAGTACATAAAGCAACAGGAGTGTGAACTTATTAAATCCATAAAAGAATTCCAGTAGGAGTTGGAGATTTGGGACTGGGCTCTTTGAGCCAACACTTATGTAAAGTGTCATCAGGACTTTGTGGAGGTCAGTTGAACAGCATTTGTTCTGAGGAGCTACAGTTTTAATGGACAGGGAGCAATACAGTGCTGGACAGGAGAGTCTACCACCTGAGAAATTAGTTTTGAAAAAGTCAGTTGTAAGATCTTGCATAAATAGTACTGTCGCCTACCTCCTGCTTTCTGGAAGGATTTGAAGGAACAAAGTGAAAGAACTTCACAGGAGTAGGAGGTAGAGCTGAGCCATGTTTGCATGCTGTGGTGCTGAGCTTCTGTCAGGTATGTCCTTTTCATGATGTGCATTCTGACATTTGCTTATCACCTGGGGAGCAAGGATGCATCTTTTGCCTCCAGCAGCCCAGCTGCCAGGATGGAGTAAATATTGTTTTGTGGCCAAAGGGGCCTGTTAGCCTCCAGGAGACGCAAAACAGCAGCACTCAGAAAAATTAACAGCAGTAAAAGTACATTATACAATTCATCAATCTTTTGTTTTCAACACTGAAGCAATGCTACTTGGGGCACATAGGCTACACCAGGGTCAGCACTTTTCATTAGGAGGTCCCTGGTCCTCCACCCTCATCCCAGCACCCTGGATGAGTGCCTGCAGTAGATGCAGGCACTTGCCTGGCATGGATGGGTGAGGCTGGGAGCAGCTGCTCAGTTCTAGGCAGTGTGAAAAATCAGAGGCAGTTAGGTACGAGTGAAAATATTATAAGTTTCCCTGGTGTCAGCACAGGCGAGTTCTGATTTTAAAAATGAAATATGGCAGCTAATTAATCTAGATCACAGCTTAATCGCCTGTGGTGGGTTTTAAAAAAAACATTTTTGTGTGAATTTAGCACTTACGAAAGTGAGAGGCTGGGCTTACTGCATAGACCAAAGCACAGCATGGATAAGCTGTCTCCTGCTGGCTCTGTTCATGCTCCCCTGTGGTGGTCTGCAGTAGCCACAGCTATTTCCTACAGAGTTTGTCTTTCATACCCTCCTCTGCAGCAGCATGCATGCACCCAGTGTGATACAAACTCCCCTGTGCCTCTGCTTGTCCTTCTGGGAGCAGTCACAGAGGTTCAGAGGCACAGAGCAGCAGATCTGCAGGCTCACTCCAGGATGACATGGGGAATGCCTCTTCCCAGGGCCCAGACTGCAGTGCACTCCCAGTATTAGAGGTGAAATACGGTACTGCCCTGGAAAGTGTGGTGTGAACAGGGAAAGGAAAGGGATCGGCAGAGAAGGCACCGAGGCAGAGGTCAGAAAGCTCAAAAGATGAAGGATGTGACAGCTCTGTTCTTTCCTGCAGGCCAGCACTGGTGAAAAGAAGAGCAGTATGTCCAGTTTTATAGACTGAGTGCATTTACATTTTGTACAGATTTCAGAAAGGCAAAGCATGAATCCTTCATTGCACATCTCTCCCATCATTAGTGAGTTGCTTTCTGCCAGTGTTTTCAGTGGATGTAGGTCTTGCAGAGAGGGGCATCACAGGCACTGTCTGCAAGGCAATGTCAGCCAGTTGGTTGAGTGAAGTGAGGGCCAGCATGGGGGAAGGCAGGTGCATGTTTGAGAGACGAGCAAAACAGATGGACCAAGCTGAGTGCATGTGATGGATCACAGGAAGGACCAGGACAACGTGAGACATGACTGTCTACTAAATTTTGTGGAATGACTAAAATAATCTGTCAGTTTTCTACTCTGTTCAGTCAACTTGTTTAGTAAGAGTCTCTACAGTTAGGAGCAAACCATTTCCATTTTCCTTCCTCTTTCATTCACACTTATGCTAAATTGTGATCCTGACTGTTCTTGCAGGTTAGCAAAGCTGAGCAGGAGGCAAGCAAGCAAATGTGGAAGGCAGGGGAAGAGTTGGTGTTGTTGATCAAAAATTTTTTTGTCTGAGAGCTGGCACCTCAACCTGGGATCAGGATTGTCCTGTGTCCCCTGGTGTCCACCTTGGCATTGCAGTATTGGTTATTTGGTGGATTCCAATGTTCTGATTGAATTTCAGATCAGATGTCTACATTTTTCCTTATTTTCCATTATAGCTTTAATGGGAGAAACAATTTTTTTTTTTTTTTTTTTTGCTTCAGAAGCTCTGTCTGTACACAGCAGAAGAGCTGCTGTGTTAGGCTTCAGAGATGGGATGAGTGAAATGGTCTCCTAACATGCATACAATTTTGAGTAGCCTTGTGGGTAGAACATACTGCATGTTACTTCTTATTCACTATAAATCATAATTTCTAATGTCCTTTTTTACAGTGATCTGAGTGCATAAAAAAGGAACTCTTCCACTTCGTGAAGTAATAACTGTAACCTAGATGAAATAAAATACAAAGCCAAAAGCTTTAAATAAAAATGGATTGTTAATGTTGATAAAATACAATAGTACTATTTTATTTCTGTAACCTTCAGCAACTATACTGACCTAAGTAGGAGCAAATACTTGGTGATTAATTTGAATAAAAATGTTATTTCCTATTTTGTCATTCAGAGGAATTGAAAAGATGAAGCAGTCATATTTGCTGAGGGTGTGGGGATAGTGAGGCCAGAGGACAAGAGAGATCTGGAGAATACAGTGCCCATTCAGTCGGTGTTATGACCAGCAAAGAAGGTCATGTCTTAGCATAGTCAGTGGTGAACAACATGATCTTCAGCTTGAAAATACAATATTAGTGAATTGGTTTTTGTTGTGTAATATTTGATCTATGAGGGCCCTGTGGTTGGAAGCCCATAAAGCAATTTGAAAAATGTAAGGAATGTCTAACAAGGTAAGAAGTAAGAGAAGAGGCAAAGAATTTACAACAATGTGGAATGGGTTGTAGCAGGAAAAAAAGGGAGAATTGCACATATCAGAAAGCACTTTAAAAATATTCAAGATACGCACATGAACACGGGGTCAGAAACAATGAGAATCGGGTTTGTCCTCTTCAATTTACCATTGTTATTACGCAGTACATATCCCCACAACAACTCAAATCTCTCAAATCTCACTGTTTTGTTTGAGGAAGAATAACAGATACATGAGTTTTTGGAATACCTGTGATTTGTTCTTGCAAAACAGGACTTTGAGAAGCCTGTGGGCACACAATTAACTCATTTTAATTCAGCCCTTGTGGGAAAGGGTCGGGGTCTCTTACTCTGTCTCTTCGAAATTGCTTTGTAGAAGAGATGGTTAGTTAGCATCGACTGAGCATCTGCCATCGAGGCTCAGTGAATAATCCCACTCTGCATTAGAAGAGGAGAGAGAAATCAGGGTGAAACAGCAATGATTAGTTAGCTTTAGTGCAGCCTGGGGATGCATGTGGTCTAGGCAGGATTTATTTGGCTTTCCCAATTTTAATTTCTGTGTTTCTCCATGAGCTAGTCAAGGCCAGGCAACCAGCAATCCCAGAGGTAAAAGAGCAGAGCTGATATCTCATTTTTCTCTTCCTTATTTTTTTGTGGAAATTTTCCCCCTTTTTGTTTTCCTTCATTTGTGATTTTGGGTCACAGAAAGGTGAGAGCATCCCTGAAGATGGCAGCACAGGCTCCCCAAACCCTGCAGTGCTCACAGAGTGCAGAGTTAATGCTTTCTGACCTGGCAGAGGGAACCTTTCCCTGTTTCCTTCCTTCCTTCTCTTGCAGACACCCAAGTGGATGTTTCTCCTGCCCAGGACTTCCTTCTGCTGTCTGGTTCATGTTCCCAGTGAGTGGAGATTATCTCTAGAGTGTTTTGGTTTTTGGGTTTTTTTTAACTTCCTAAGGCAGTGCAAAAATTTTAGCCTGAGAAAATTGATTTATTTTTTTTTCCTTGCTGTGCTGAAGCGAAACTATGTCTGCATTGTTGTAATTTCTGAGTGAAAATGATCTTTCTCTTAAAATAACTGAAGTAAAATCAAACATACATCATGAAGAAAAAGAAATCCTGAAAACTGTTCAGATGTGTTTATAATGGAAGTTTTGGAGCATATCAAAAAGTTTTTGCAGATTTTTTTCTTTTTTTTTCTGTTGCAGTTGTTGTTAAAAATATTTTTTTTCCCTGTGGTATTATTCTGTCCCTACCAATAAATGAAGTACATACATCACTCTTGGAAGCCCACAAAGTAACTCCTGTGATTAAGCAGCTTTCCCACTTTGTTTCTTAAGGAGGCTGGATGCTCTAAAGCTGGAATAAAGATCGAAGCCCAGTTCCTGGCTCTTCTATAACTTCCATAGGTGAACTGAGCAAACACTTCAAGTCTCTGATTCTGTCCCTATCTGTAAATTTTGCATCAAAACATTCTCTTTTATTTTGTCTTTGGAATGCAGGTTCTTATGTACCAAGACAGATCTTTAATACATAGGACACTGCCTAACTGGTTCAGTGAAGTGCTTTCATAATGAGAAGAATGCCTTTAATAATACAACCTGTCCTGTCCCAGTCATCATCCCACAAATTAATTTGTTTTCCAGTTTTGCTTTGGTGGGAAAGAAGCTCCTGGAGATGGGTGCCTTGTGCTGGGCTGTTTAGCTTGAATTTCTATAGTAAGGATGAAAGCTTATGTGCTGTGCAAATGCATCAGTGCTGCCCTGACACAGATTTTTCAGCAAATAGTACTCTGCCTCTTTCCAAGCATATTCCTATATGTGTATGTATAAACTTACATTGCACATGCCAGTCCTGATTTGCACACTCAGATAGTGGAGATAAGCACATTTTGTAGTTCTGCAAAAACCTCCTCCTTGGTGAGATCTCTGTGTGTTGCAGTGTGTGCGTAAGCACTAATTTCAGAGACCTTTTAATCTTGGCAGCATTTGTATCACACTGTCTGTGTCTTGCATCTATTCATGCTATGTGCCAAAGCCATAAATGACAAAGTGTTTTTCTTGCTTCTCCTGCTTACCTGTTGGCTTTCTCCTTTTGAGATGTATCTGCTTCAGTCTGATCCAGATTGCCTTTGACTTAAAGTTATTGGAACTTTTATTTTTCTGTTTTCTGACATCTTTTAGAGTTTTCAGAGTTAATTTCTCCTCTACATCCCCTTCCCCCCCATGGTTCTCATCTTCTTCTGATTGTCTCTGTCTCACTAGTGAAATTGGTTTCCCAAGACTGCATCACATGCCTGTTAGAGCCACTCAAGTTTCACTTCTCCTCTTACCTCATCCAGGCCTCCCCCTAGTCTGCAGGGTTGCTTTGCCCCAGACTGAACAAGTTAAAGTGTTTGAATTTTACCAGTGTGAATGATATATGGCTCTCCTGTTCTGGGAAGCTTTGTAACCTGAAGAAGCTGATATTGATGGTTTAATTACTTCCCAGGTCAGTAAGGAGGGCAAAGCTACTACTTAGGTTTATCTCCTGGGCAGTTCTGCATTATCATCCTTTACTTGTCAAATTTAGGACCCCCATAGCCAAAGGCTCTTTTAAAAGAAAGTTCTAATAAGGAAACTTTCCTTCGTACCAGCACCAGACGAGGTGGTCTGTGGATGGCTGGCACTGGAAGTCTCTGTACTGTGAGGCTTCTACAAGTCTCTGTTCACCATCTATTTGCCTGACATGCCCTGCAACCACATGGCTCTGTTCAGACCCAAGCAAAGCATAAAGGTCTCCTCAACAGAAATATTGCTTCGTAGTTCCTTCCTTCACCACCTAATGGCTGTGATTTAAACACTAACATTGCATCTTCACTTGTCTGGAGAATGCCACCTCGGCAGCACTTACCTTTTTGTGACAGGGTGCTATTCAGCAGCCTACCCTCCATTTCCCAGGAAAATGGGACCACACATCACTGACCCTGAAGTGCAGCAATGAGAGTACGATGCTTGTTTGGGATTGTAGGAGATCCTTTTCCCTGTGTTGGATTCAGTTGTAGTTGTCCTGAAATACACAGTAGAGCTAAAACACGACAGACTGTCTCTGTAATGACAGGGGAGGAAATCGCTCTTTAAGAACTGAGACATCGCTGAACATGCCAGATATGACAATTCTTGTTGTCCTGTCTTGTGCAGAGATCTGGGTTTCCTGAACTTGTCTTTCCTGTAGCCAAAAGTTTAAAAAAAAAAAAAAAAATCAATTATTTCTATCCAAAAATTGTCATCTTGTGTAGTAGTAATAGTAATAGTAATCTCCCGGCTGCCCTCCAGGTGAAGTAGATACTACTGGATGTCAGAATGCGTATAGCTGTACATTGTTAAAGATGTTAACAATAATTAAATTTTTTCAAAATATATTTCCATATGCGTGTTCTGTTTCCTGCACTGTTTCCTCTGCTTTTGAATATTGACGTACTGTGGGAGGTTTGTGCTGTTCCATGAGGTCTACACACAACACAGGAAAGCCTTCCAGTGTAAGGTGCACATGGACAATGCATCTCAAAGCTCCTAAGGCCAGCTTGTTGACAGCTCCTCTTTCCTTTCTTTATCTTCCAATGAGCAAGTATACAAAATGGAACTAGGGTTTCAAGTAGGACATGAAGCCAAGTCCTGAATGTGTCCTTGCTATATATTTATCACACTGGAACATTGAAAAAGACACTGGGTGTTTGAAAAATATGGCAACAATTTGTAAAAGGCAGTGAGGAAGGTGTGTGAAAATAATTATTGTTTCTTAATGCAAATTTTTTCCCTCAGCATTATGGAAGGAAGTCTGGTATCATAGCTTGAGAGCATGAAACAGACTCAGAAGACAAAAATTTATTTTTTTAATTTGCATTGTTTTATTTGGTTTATTTGCATTATTTTTGGGGGTTTAATGCCATTTTAATAATTTTAAGCATATAATTTAGATTCTAATATTTTGGGTGCTTAAGTTTGGTGACACCCCTGTGGTAGGTTTGAAGTTAATAAAGTATGATGGACTAAGCACTGCAGGGTGAATCTCAATAGAGACTACTAAAGTCGTACATAAATGTGGGTCTGATTTTTAGTTCTCTGGAACTCCAAGACTGAAACCCCTGTGGGCTGTGTTGGCAGGATGGCTTGATGTAGGAGTCAAAGGTACCCATTTCTCCCTCCCTCCCTCCACATGCACTGTGTGTTTGTGGCCGTATCCCATAATACCAGATTTGCATCCATCCCTTTTACCCCCTCACCACCTGTCAAAGTTCAACAGCTCGAAAGGAAGGAAGTGACTCCAAAGTGTCAGCCCTTAGGATACAGCAGTTGTCATCCACCCTTGGGAGGGCTGCTATGCCTGTCTTTTCCCAGCTGGAGAATAAAACAGCACAAAAGCTTGAGGCTCCATCCCAGATGTGGTTCTTCCTAAGTCACAAGGTAGTATCAACCCTGGTGTGGTCCGTGTGCTTTCCCATCTGAGGAACTTACGGTCTTTCTCCCAGCTGTGTGCTTCTGCTGCCCAGGGTACGTTCCTGGAAGAACGCTGCCTGTGACACAGCAGATCAATGGGCACAGACCCAAGTCCCTGCTCCCAAGGATCAATACGATGTTGGAGTACAACACTGGGGCTGGCATTGCCTACTCCTTTCAGGTCTGGCATCAATTAGCTGCAGCCTGCAAATAGAAGTGGAGCAGTAACAGTCTGCAACCTCGATAACCTGTCCTGAGGAGCCTGCCAGAGTCAAGGGGCTCCTTGCTGCCACTGCAGCCAATAGACCCATTTCATTAGGCTGGAAAGGTTAATTGCATTGAAAACTGGAGTCATCCTCAGCACAGGATCATTGTAGAACTCCACAGTGGTGTGAGTCCTGAAGCTGTCTCAGGGAAGCCCCTCCGAGCTCTGAGAAAATTTGCTCAGCAAGCCTTCTGTGCAGAGTAGTCAGACCCCCATCTGTCACAGTTCTCTTGCTGAGCTCCCTTTACTTTGCTTTCTCTAGCTGGTGAATTTCAATTTTTGCAGTGATTTTTTTTGAAATACAGAATTTCTGTTACCTTAGCAAGCATCCTCTTGTCCTTTTGTTAGAAACAACATCCTAGAAAGCAAGTAAAGATTAATGTTGGGGTCTGAGATTTGGCTTTCTAATTTGTTTGAAATGTTTTGAGGTATTTTTACTGAAAATATTAAAACAGAGCAGAAGATTATTCCGTGATCTGACACAGAAAACCTGACATAACCAGAGTATTCAGAGATAGCCTTATTCTCTGGTTAGTGGTGACTGAGCAATGGCTGGTCTATTCAATATTCAGTTGCAGCTTCTTTTATAAACCCTTCTCTCTCCCTTTCATAGTCACCTTCTGTGGGCCATCTTATGTAACGTTATTTTTCACATCAGAATGTTGGTTTCAGAGAAGGAAAACTGTTGCCATAGATGAGAACTTCAACTGCTAAACAGAGAGATGAGGACAGAAGGATGTGAAGATGCTGGGCATGTGGAGCAGCTGCTCTCTAAAAGAAGTCCTTTAGCATACGCTTAGTGACATCTTTCTCAGGATGTGGCTGTTGTGGCATCTCAGTTGTATGTGCCCAGCACCAGGTCAGTGCCCAGCATCTTGTGTGTAACTGCAGGGCACCTGTGTTGAAGTAGGAACTCTCCTTGAAGCTGGTCAGCTGATTTTTCACCTTGCCCACTTCTTACAGATTCATGTGACAAGCCTAAAAGGGTTCATGTGTTCTCATTATGTCTAATTCTTAACATGTATCATGGCTCTGTAACTCCCCTGTCTCCTCTGCCCTCTGTGCAGGGACCTTCTGCAGCAGTTTGACAGGAAGTGAATGAAAGAAGTGATTTAAAGGCCTGAAGTAGGAAGAGGAGAGGAGGATGTGAGGGAACATCTCAGGTTCGGGAGAGCTGTTTTGTATTTTGAGATGCTCTTCCAATGTGCACAGGGCTCTTGGTGGGAAGGGCACAGTGAAGAGCTTTCTCTTTAATACAGTGTGTGTTTTATCTCCACAGACTTCTTGCAGACTTAGTTTAAAGATCTTAGCTCAATACCATTAGTGTATCTCTGCTGAAGGCCCTTTATAAAATTGATTAGAAAGTGGGCTTTTGCATGTGTGTGTGTGGGCTCTAATCTGATTTGAGTCCGAGATGGTATCTTTAATTCAGTGCATCGCGGCAACTAACTCACGAACTTCACCGAGAGTCAGAGCCCCTAATTTGGTTTGAGAATACATTAGCAAAACGAGCTCAGAAAGCCCCTTTTCGGGGAGAGGAGGAGGGGTGTCTTGAGGGGGGCTTTAGGGGGAGGATTGGAAGAATTGGCTTGACAGAGAGGAGTCGTGGATTTAAACAAGATCCTGGGCATGATATTCCTGCAGTGGGTCCCAGGAAAAAAAAAAGGAGGAAAGAGAGAAGATTGATTGATTGATGGCCTTGCACAAACCATGGAGAACAAAGTGAACCTCAAAGCAGGCTTAACCCCTTCTTCCCATGCAAACAGAGAGAACTTGACATGCTCTTTATCCATATTGTTTATTCCTCTTCTCATTCCTTCATCCTGCTCTGTGGGCTGCTGCTTAAAGCACACCCCTAACATTGCAGAAGTAATAGTATGCTTTTACTCTGGCAGATGATCCACATTATCAAAACTTTTCAGGACTGATCCAGCTTGAAGTAAAATATTAAACCACATGTATCTCCTTCCTTCCTCCTTACTTCCTGAAATAATAATAAAAAAAAAAAAGTTAGAAAGAAATAAATAGACCAGCACAGCTGGTCTTTGCCGTGAGACGGTGAAAGCAGTGGTTTGCTCCAGGTGATATGTAAAAGCCAACCCTGGGGATTGTTAAACTAAGCAGAGTAGATATGTACATCCACTGACAGCTTTATAGCTAACCTTCATTCTTCAGATCCCATATTCCTGTATGATATGTAGTGGCTGTTGTGTAGCAACCAGTTGGAGGGGGGACAGGGAGGGGAAGAAACTCTCCAGATTCTCCCTGACCCTTTTAAAATAAAGAATTCTTTTAATTTAAGAAATTGTTAAAATAAAGGGGGGAATAACTCATCTTCGATTCTTTCGGGGCTATAGAAATATTCAAGATAGGAGTAAATATTTAATTTGAAAATGTAATTAGTAAGCTGGTAAACACAAAATGTTTGCTGTGTTAATTCAGTTTTATGGCTGAAGTCTTTCACACACAGATGTCAGAAAACTCCAAGTTGTACCTCCTTCAGTAGCAGTATTGTATTCCCCATGCAGCTGGGTACTATTTCTTCTTGCCAGGAGTATAGTGTTCTAGGAGTTGCTGCCTGAATTTTTTAACTGGTACAATTCCATTTATTGCAATGGAGCTTTACTGGGTTATACCCAGTCTGGCCATTAATATCATGTCTGCCTTATATTTTCAGATGGAGGCTCTTAGGTTGTGTTTGCAAAGTATTTACAAGATGCCCATTTGATTGCATAGGCAAGGCACTCCTGGACACAAATGACTAATATAATTGCACCGATGTGTTTGTAGGTGAAGCTGACTGGGCCATTGGTTTTGCAGTAAAAGTGCATGTTTTGTAGTTAAAATTCAGTATTTGTGTTTGTGAATATGACCCTCTCTGTGCAATGGCACGTTAGGGTTGGTTTAGGCAGAGTAACACCAGATTTCCTGACTTCAGTACATTGCAAAATGTTCAGTAGAGTGGCCCTTTATGATGTTTCAATTGCATTGCTTGAGTGTAAAATCAGCCTCAACCACAGTTACAGAGGACACAACATATTCAGAGAAGGTTTGTATGTGCCCAGCACCAGGTCAGTGCCCAGCATCTTGTATGTAACTGCAGGGCACCTGTGTTGAAGTAGGAACTCTCCTTGAAGCTAGTAGGAACTTCCTTTCAAGCAGTGCATATTTGGAGAGGGAGCTGACTGTGCTTTCAGGAATAAGGAATCACAAAACCAGATACCTCAGAAATGGAAGACGTTGGCAGTAGGTCTTGCTGCTCTTATTTGGATGTACAACTGGATTGATTCAATGCCTAAGCTCAGCCATTGAGCCACCTTCAAGTAATTATTTTAGCCTTCAAGCTCTGTAGATAGTATACCATATGCTTAGTTGAGGTTCCTTTTTCCACCTTCCCTGATGAACTGCTGAGGTCAGCAATTTTATTTCAGTAGCTTGCTCTGATGAACTTTATTTCTATAGCAGCCTTCCCATCCAGACAACACCGTAGTGCACAGAAATAATCCAATTTTACTTGATTATTAATAATTACTCTCAGCTGCTATTTTTTCTGTTGATTGATTAGAATAAACACTGCTCTGACGGGATACACCAGAATCCATAACTCCTCTTCCCTTTTTACTGCTACTTTAGGTCAGGCTTCTCCAAGCACAATGTGAAGCAGGGGATTGTAATGCAAAGTGGCATTTTAAAATGTGCCTTCTTGCTGTTTTTTAACTAGGTGTGACCAAAATTCATTTACCTGGATTGGTGGAAGACTACGGGCCCTTAATAATGGCTCTGGTTTGCAAGCCAGTGCTTTTGCTAAACACGTGTTTTCCACTGTTCAATGTTGAAGATGGACAAAACTCCTATTTTTGTTTTAATCTTCCAAACTGATCTAAGACAGTAGGCTTGCAGGAAATGTGCTACATACTTACAACTTTGTCTCTCATCCGACTGGTTTTGTATCCCTGCAGGAGGGTTTCAGGCCGTGGGTCTCTTTGGAGGGATCTCACCTTGTAGTTGAGTGAGGTTTTTTTGCTGCACCAAATTTGACGGTTTATTTTTTTTGTTTGGAAGGAGCATATTACAAGGCACTCTCTCAACAACTCGTGGCCTGAAACCCTACCCAGCAGTTCTGCAGGGACAGAGGAACTTTAAAGTGTTTGCAGATTTGTCAAGAACTTAAACACCTCAGCTAAATTATTCACAAAAAAATAGGAAGACTAACACTGAAGTTCATGTTTTCACCAGCTTAGTGCACAGTCAGGAACAATGTCTCCTAGCACTGCAATCCAGTTGCTGTGGCTCCCTTGCTGATTCAGCCTGTTTTGTACCATATGCTGTGAATGCCAAGGGGTGAACAGCACTGCAGCCAGTACCTCAGAAAGTCAGAACAGGCAGCTCAGGTGTAGCTAGGAAGAGCAGTGATTTTCCTACAAAGTAACTGCTGTTAACCCTATGGACTGGAATTCTCTCTGGGAAGGTGGTCGGTACAGCATGGGAGACAGTTTAGCTACTTGTAGCTGTTTTGGTTTGCATCTTGGGTTCCTTGAATTCATCCTGGTTTGAGAATAATGCTATTTCCAGGTTGGGAAAGTGGGAAGTGAGAAGATTGCTTTAACGTGAACAGAATTTGCCTCCTTTTTGCAAGAAGGAAAGTTGTCAGACACATTTAGAGTTTTGATTTATCTGCTTAGGATGAATCCAAGGAAATAAATGAATCCGTGTTAGATGTGTTTAAGAAGCCTGTTGTTGTTGAATTTCCTCTCTGGAGTGAACTGAACAGAGTGGACAAGTCTGTTAGAGCTTGCAGCACATGACTTCCAGGAGATGCTCAGGCCAGTGAATGTCACCCAGAGATGGAGATGTGTGAATGGATGCACTGTACCCTGTGATTTGCAATGTGTGGGAAGGGCCATCAATATGTGCAGTGTGACTGGCAGGAGAAGAGTATTTATTAGTGTAACTGGGAATTTCTGAGGAAGTCCTCTATTGGGAAAAGTTCACCGTCCTTTCCTTCCCAGGAACATTTGAAACAAAAGCTTGTTTGGAGAAGGAGTAGTTAAACACTACAGTCTGAAGACAAGTCTCCAGAGACTCAGTCTCAAGAGACTGAAGACAAGTCTTCAGAAATCCTATAAAGGGCATGGGATAGCTGCAGTGTTCAACATTCAGATGACTTTTCAGATCCTGAGGTCCAGTTCATGTTCAGATCAATAGAAATCACAATTTGATTTCAATAGGAGTTGGATCAAGGCTTAAATGAAGAGCCAGGATATGGTACCAACTACTTCTGATTTATTTCCCTTGTAGCTAGAAAACTCTGGGTAAGGTTAGGTAGCAGGTAAGATGCTTGTGCTCAATTCCAACATTTTTTTCCTCAGCAAGCTGTAAAATGAAGCATTTTTTGTAGGTCACAGAGGTGCAGAGAAGTGGCACTCCTTACCATCAGTGAATGAGAAAGAAGTTCCATTCAGACTCTCATCAAAGTGGCTAGAATGTCCAGGTCAATTTTTGTAAACTGATAGGCAGCCAGGGTTTCAGAGCTTCTGATCACATGCCAGCAGTGATTTCATTGTGATGCAGAAGGAATGGGGTAAAGCTTAAATGGCACCAGATGAAAAAGTGGAACTGCGTTTCTCCAACAGCTCTCAGCTTTCAAATCAGAGGGATTGATTTTTGGCTGCAGGATGCTCCTTGACACATGGTTAATCTCTGAGTAATACAGGATAACCATTTTATATGAGTTAATGGCACAGATTCTATGGTACTCTTGAATTTCCAGAACTTTTATGTAGAATTCCACCTTTTCAGATAATTTAGATGCAGTTTCTTTCTCAGTTTCAATCTCTCTATGTTGCCTGCCCAAAGAAGATAGCATGAAGTGTCAAAACATTTCTGTGTACATTAGAACATAGATATTTCTGAATGTATAGAAGTAGAGAAAAGAGGCCTGCTGAGTGAAGCACAAGCAGAGGACTGGGTGGAAGACAGAGGGAGGGGAGCTGCATGGAAATTAGAATCTTGGTTCACAGAATATTTGTCGTTTGAAAATGTTATTTCATCACAAATCTGACTGCAACGTGAAATTTTAGGCAAAGTAGAAATTCCAATAAAATTTTCTCCCAAAAAGAAAGAAGTTCCAATATTTTGTTTCATTATGTTCTTGAAACAGTGCATGATTAGTTCATCAAACAACACGAGGCAACATGTAACAGGCTAAGCAAAGTGCTAAGAACAAAGCAAAGTTCAACATCTAATTTTTTTAGAGTTGTTTTGGAAATTTTACAGTAAAAATCATTTCCAAAATTGACTTCGTTCTGTAATGAAGCAGAATAGCATTTTTAAACAAAAATGAATTTTTGATGAAAAACTTAGAGTGAAGCATAATTGCGAAGGAGAATAGAAAAATGGGTTGTATGGAAGTGTGATCAGGAGGCAGCTGATGTGTGAAATAGCATGTGGGGGGATGGAGATAGGATTAGGCAGTATTAGAGATTAGGTTATTGTGTAGACTGGGTCACAGGGGACTGGGCTTAAAGTACAGTGAGGTGTAGGAGGAGGTCAGAATTGGTGTGTATTATAGAAACACATTTGCAAAGCCAGTGTTTTCTTCCTCTGGCTAGCTTGCATGCAGGAAAACACTAGCTACTCACACTACTTACACAGGCAAACCTGAGAGCTGCGGTGCTGAAGATAGAGGTTCAAATTCTGCTGATAATCTGGAGCAGAGGACATCATGTGATCATAGATTTCATCTGTCCATCGTTCTGGTTACCACACTCATCTGCACACTCCATGCTTTCAATCATAGTTGCTGTTTGACTCTCAAGGTGTTCCTGAGAGGTAGGTCCTTCAGGCCCACATCAGCTGGGGGAAGCAGTGTCCTGGAGAGCTGCAGTGACTTGCTGAAGTTTATAAGAAGATCAGCGTTGAGGCTGGAATTAGACTTTGAGTCATTTTGACTGCATTTTAAGGGCTCAGTACACTGTACTTCACTGCCCCATGTCAGAAGCACAGAGCCAGTGACTAGGAGTCACATGTATAGGGGTCCTTGGGCTGTGTTTGGGGCATGGTTATGAAGTGGTGATAAGAATGTAGAATGATTCCCAAAACTCTACTCCCAAGAGTAGGCACAGAGGCCACAGATCTGGGAGGGTAAGGTCTACAGTGTAGACTGGTTAGAGAGAGATGGGTGCAGGACAGCGACTTCGTTTGCCAAGGGCAGAGGGAACTGGAAGACTGGGCATACAGTGCAGATGAAGTGTGAGTGTGTGGAGTTATAGATCCAGTCTTTATGCATCACATTGATCTCATTCAGTGTGTTATACTTAGCATTTTGTTTATATAATCTCAGGGTGTTACAGGGGTTTGTTTATTTTTAACTCCTGGATGACTCGCATTTCAGCCTGAATGCTGTCTGTTTATAAATGGGAGAAATTTGTCCAGGCCTGGCAAAAGGTGTTTGACAAAGGCTTTCTGGAAGTTGAGAGAAATGCGTTTACTTGACTTATATTATCTTGTCAGCTGGGAGCTAAGTCCAGACAGGCAAACCGTACCTGGGGTGGTGAAAACACTGACCACCATCTGCATACATTGGCAAATGGTTGTGTCACTTTGTGATACATGTTACATTTCATTTAGGAGTTAAGGTAGGAAAAAGAAAGAGGGATAAGGTACATTCTGCATCATGCAGGAGTCTGGTGCAAAACCAGCTACCTGGGGAAGTATGTCATGTGACTAGAAGAGTTTGGGACTAGAAGCTGTCTCGTATCGATGTGGTCATGCCTGACCTCACTGCTGGTGGCTGCTCACTGACTTAGTATTTGTGTTGTGTTTCCTATTGTAGACGGGGTTTGAGTGAAACCAGTTCATGGATTTGGCAAAGGATTCCCTGCTGTAAACAGAGTGCTGAATTAATAGAGATCAGCACCTGCCAGAGATTTTAGCTACACCTCTGGATGCCCTTTTCTTCCTGTATCACCACCAGATTCTCCAGAGGTAGTCATATTTCCCAGAAGAATCCAGCAAGGATTAAGAGGGATTCCTCCCTGCAAGTTTAGATACTGAATGCTGTATTTCTAGGGCCTACTGAACCCTGGTGGAGCTAGGCTCCAGAACTTGCTTTAGAATTGACCCTATGTGCCCTGATGGGTTGCAGTGCTCACTGCTGGCTTGTTCACCAGACATTGATTTCTATTTCCCATTGCTCTGAACTCTTGCATGGCTTACCCACAGAGAGCTCAGTGCTATGAGTTCTTGGGGCTGTTCACTGGAGGGAAAGTCTTTAGCTTTCAAGACCTCTCACCGTCAAAATATCTGGTAAAGCTGTCTTGTTGCCTCTCCCTACCCCTTGTCCAGGCCATTCTGTTCTGTTCTGCGTGTCTGTTCCCCTTCAGCCCACTACTGTGTGTCCATCATCTCCTCTCTCTATGCATCTAATGGAGGTTGGTAATCCCGTTAGGTGCTTGCAGCGGGTGCTGCCGAATTTGCTTGCAAATGCCTGTGCCAGGTCGAGTGTCATTGCCAGCAGCACTCTTGGCGGGATGAAGGTTGCATTAGCGAACAGTAATTGAAATGCAAAATAACATTTTGATCGAGCGAGCAGGCTGTTTATTTATCAGATCAATAGCCAAAATGCCCCATCTGGAGAAGTCAGCGTGATAACAAGTGATAGCATTCCAAGGGCAAAGGGAACAAGCACAGCGGGGAGGACATGCCGTCACGGTGGGCTGGTTTTGGTTGGGTCACACCAGGCCATCAGTTGCTGAAATTTGCTTCTTTTTGGGTCCCTACTTTAAGGAGGGCAGGCCCCCTCCTAGTTGCATCAGCAAAGGGTTCCAGACCTCTGGAGGGAGAACAAACTGTTCTTAAATATGGGATAGGACCGCCTGCAGACATATGTAAAACCATGTGAGGTCTTCTTCTTCCGATGCTCTGATAGACACAGGACTGTGCCTCAAGGTGCAGACTGTGGAAGATATGGCTCGGTTAGGCAGTGGTTTTTGATTGTTTGTTTTTGCTTTACTGCATTATGCTTGCTATAAAGGTCTGAATACTCACTGTGATGATCAGGAAATATGAATTCATGGTTTGGCTTCTATAGCAAAGCTACTGGAATGGTATCTAGGTGCATCCACATGATGAGGAAAGGCGAGATGTGAGAGAAGGGGGTTGTGTGTATTTGCACAATAAATTTATGCATTCCTGATATACGCAGATACCCTACAGAATAAAGCTATGTAACATTCAAAGCTGTCTCAGAAAGGTACTATATGAAAGTGTAAAAGCAACTGTATAGCTTCTTGCTGGTGCCTGACTGCCTGTCTGTCTGCTTTGCTATGTCTGCCTGTTAGCTTCTGCTTAGCCATTAGCAGGGATGCTAAAAAATGGAAGAGGAAGAGAAACTGAGGTTAAAACGCTTGCAAGCTTGTGTTCCTTTCTTGCATATCCAAAAACAGAGACAGAGAAAACTGAAAACTTCATGGGACGAGAAAATAATTTATTCATGACAAAAGGAATATTTTTGTGGGGTTTTTGTAATTACATTTAGTTAAATTTTCCTACAGTGATGCCAGTTTGTGAGGAAAATTGAAATAATTGAAAAGTATTTTGCTTTAGAATTTGTTTTGGCTGAACTGGATTTTTTAGGGGGGGTTTGCTTGGTGGGAGTTTTTTTAATCTAGAGAAAGGAACATGCAAGTTTTGCAGAGTATTGGGGAAAATGATGTGTTTGTTCTGCTACACAGTTTCTGTCTAAGGAGCAGTATGTTGATCTCATCTCTTGGTTCAGGCAAGTAAGAATGCAGGACACTGTGGAGTGTCAGGTAGAGTTGGACTTGAGTGGACGGAAAGCTGCTTTGTCAGTCAGAGGAAATGGGGACAGTCAGCAAGATGGGCAAATGAAACGGATTTACAATAAGTTATGGGGGTTAGAAGCTGGAATTTGGGTCAGATACAGCTGCCTACTTAATACATGCAGTGTGTGCTAAGAGATCTGCTAAATACCTACCAAAGGTGGGAGTTTAGAGACTCAGCAAAACTGAACCTTGAGGTTATTCTAAATAGGTGGCTAAAGATAATCCTATATGTTACAGCAGTGTAAGGTGTGCAGAAGGAAACCACTGTTTCCATATGTGACCTATTCTCCTTACGCCTGTGGTATTCCCTAGCAGTTAAGGAGCCTGGTCTACAGTTACCTCTGTCATGTACTGCCTTTCTCTGCTTTTTCAAGTGCTGTATCTCAGCCTCTCTGTGTAGGTTTCTTGTCTGTACTTGACTCCATGTAGTTCTCTTGTGTTTCTGTCCACACTGACAGCCTAACTTACTTGCACTTCCGTACTTTTTAAGTGATTCTGGGACATCTTCCATATGTCATATCCAGCGTTTGCACTCACAGTTACCTTGCTTTGCCACTGTATCATCTTAGAAATCCTTTCTGGAGAGTCAGGGTTAAAAAAAAAATTGGATTAAAAAGCACTAATTGCCCTCTGTTATTTCCCATGCTGTAATTTATGTGAAACTAATTTCAGTTAGTTTTTCAGGATCTGTCAGGTTTTGAGCAATGTTCTAACGATGAGGCACTTAGTTATAGATTTCTCTGAGAGCTACAGGTGGAATCTAGGTGAAGCCCATCTAATCTGTCTGGATTGTCTTGGCAAGGGTGGGAGAAGGAGGCAGGAGGCAGAATCCCACTACAACTGTGTTGTTGAAGTGTAAGAAACAGAAACCTTCCCAAAAAATATTACCAGCTAAAACCCAGAAAATTTCTAAATGCATCCAGGTTGAGTAACATTCAAGTTCATATTTTGTCTTGATAAACCCGAAGTCCTCCTTTTCAGTAAGCTAGTATTCCTAAAGAAATGTCAATTACTAAGTCTCTTTGCACATTTGTTTCTTGGGTGATGTCTTTGATATGCATCTCCCATCCTAACTCCTTCCTCAAATACTTACAAAAATTAAGCAATACCTCTGGGTCTCTCTTTTTTCATGCCATTGTTCACCATGAATTGTAGGCAAGGTTGAAGGGGGATGTCTTCAGTGAATATCTTGAAATGCAAGGAAGTGCAGGCTGAAGAATTTGCACTGGTGGCAGTTTTTCTCAGAAATGCTGAGAGGATACAGAGTCAAAGGTCCGTGAGAGATGAGATGTTGGATCAGGCTGTGATGCAAAAGTAAGTGTGATATGAATGGCAGTGCTAGAAGTTTTCCTTTCCTTGCCCATCTGAAAAGGTGGAAGCAAAATTCTGATGTATAACTGTTCAAAATGTGCTCTTCTGAGCCTCCTTTGTATGGGTCTCATTCACAAGTGTCTGAAGGACACTGGAGGTGCTTAGAGAGATATAGATTATAAGTGCTCTAGATAGGCAGAGTATAAAGAAAGACACTCAAGAAGAAATGAAGGTCTAGCTAAGCATTTCAACAGGGATTGAGTTGCAGCTTTTCTGTGTGCAGGCAAAACTGTTGAACTGTTGTGAACGTAGAAATAGTGGGGTAAGAAGTGGAAATGTGAAACACAGAATGATAACATGGGGGGGAAAGAGTGGTGGTAGAACTTGGATAAATAGTGAACAGCAAGTCAACCCTGGTCCTTGTTTTGCTGTGGTATCAACAGTAAGTATAAGCAAGAGGCATTAGCTCAAGTGCTAAAGCAATTCACTCTGGAGGGAGTGCCACTTAGTACACCAGAGGGCAAGGTACCTTCAAAAGGCAGTACGTTAATAAGAGAGTGAACTGATAATATGTGTCACACCTCCAGATTAATTGTCACTTCATCTGTGTAATACTTTTTACCATTTACTAACAAGACTGTTGTCGTAAGGGTGAAAAGAAATTACAGTAATGAGGAGAGGGATGAAGGCTAGTAGGAAATCCATAATGTCTTCTGCCCATGAGAGCCTTTTTTATTTATTAAGCAGCCTCCAGACGGTTTGCTGTGGCAGCTTTTTTCAGCATGAGCTAACTTAGGCTAGAGAAGATCTACTGATATGTAGCTGGGCTCTGGTTATGCAATGGGTCAAAGGGATAAAATATCTACTGGGCATTAGACGAGCAAGTACTATTTGTGTAAGAGCCAGAATGTGAGCACTAGCTTGTCCAAAGACAAGCATGTGGTATTGAGGGGGCATATTATGGACAAATGCCTTGAAAACTGACTGTCTGGGGTTTGCCACACTACAGAATAGGAGCATAATCCATACAAGCCAAAGGGAGCTATCACTAGGAAACATGGCAGAACTCTTAGAAATCAGATCTGCACTCCAGAGAAAAATAGTTAAATTGAGCTGAGTTCTGACTCTTGTCCTTTATAGCAATGCAAAATACTGTGACTGAAGCAAAAAATCTCTAATGTGCATGCACTGGTAACTTGGTGATTTATGTTTATGATCATGCCCATCACGATGGTACTAACCAAGCTCTTGACTGTTCTCAGATAGCAATTAAGTTTGCCCTGGGAACAGGATATGTTCCTGTATGACAGAATAAGCCCAGAAGAGATTCCTGATGTGACTGAGTTACCACAGTTATCCACTGTACAGGAGTAAAGTGGCACATTGGCAGATCCCATTATTCTTGGACTGTTGAATGGAGAGGAGCTGTCAGTATAGATAAAGTCTCTAAATGATGGCTCTCTCATTTGAAGTCCATATGGAGTAGAAGAGTGGGAGAAACAAGTGTGGGTGCTGATCCCTTTCCTCCCTAGCACTTTGGTGGGTGTTCTTGGTGAGGCAGGGGTGGGAGCGTGTTTGTGAGCTGTCCATGGTAAGAGTAGGTCGACCAACAGGTGTGCTCAGCTCTATGACATTAACTCTTTGCATAAATGACCTAAAATTACACTGGCTGTTATTGCAGCTGTCACATCTAGCCTGCCACTTGGAAAACATTATTTATTTCTGTCTCCTGTATCTAAAAAAAACACCTGACAAAATTTGGCTTGTTGGAGTTGCAGCCAGTGTTTGAGAAGCCGACCTACATTGTTTGTCAGTCTACTGTAGACTGCAGAGCTCTCTCATGTGGCCCACAAAAGACACAGACTCTGTATTTCCCATGATGTGCACATCCCATTTACACATGCAGTGCAGGTTTATCTCATCTGAACTGACAAATACTGATAGCAGAAATAGGTCTGTACCAGAGAAGAGGTTGGATGTTTTATCTCTCTTATCATTGGTGTTTCTGCAGATTAAAACGACTTTCATCTTCCATGACTGGTTTAAAAATTTCTGTGCAATCCAAAGTATGCTTTTGTCACAAGCTGGTGCCTGAAGTGAGCAGCTTTGTACTGGCAGACTTCTCAGGTTTTGTCAGTATAACTTATGTCTACTGTGAGGACTTCAGGACTGAACTGCAGTCCCACAAGCACAGCCATATGGCTCTTGGAAGTTACAAGTTGTACAGGCATCTTACCTGCAGGGTTTTCCAGTTTAGGGAACTTTAGAAAATCAAGATTTCATTCTGTCTGGAATCCATATCCAGTGTGAGACCCAAAAAAAAGCCCACTTCTGATCTTTTGCATTTCTCCTTGTGCCCAGAATAGCGAAGATTTTTCCTGAGGAGGGCCTGAGTGTTTTCGCTTTCTCCCTGTCCATCAGCTGACACTAGTTCTACAGCTGTATTTCAGTATGCATTTTTATGATAATTTCAGTCTTGCTGTTGGAAATCTCCAACATGCTGAGTTGGTGACTTCGTGACTAAATCAGAAAATACTGGTGAAGGGACTGGACTACATGGCAGAATTGATGCCCATTCCGTACCTTTCTTCAGGAAACTGGAGTACAGAACTGAGCCACCCTTGCATTTCCTGTTGAAGATGAGGTTTCAGCCACTAAGGAAGCTCAGCAGTGTTGTCACTAAACTTTTTTTGATCCAGTTTTGGAATAGTGAGTGCTACTTGGAGAATGTAGAGGGTCAAATACTTAAGTTTGCATGAGCACTTCAATGCTCAGATGGTATTAAGTTACTGAGTTGTGTATACTTTCAGCTGATAGAAAGTTCCTCCAGTGGGGAGAAGTTACCTTCTGTTACAAAGGTGGGTGTTCTGGCTGTCTTGCTAAGCAGGTGTGAGTGGTGGATATTTTTTTTTTCTCTCTTATACATAAAGACTACTGAATTCTTGTAATTTCCAAATCCACAAGTGGGGTAAAGAGGTGAATGTAGCTACAAATACTATTTCAGGCAAAAATAACCCCAAAGGATGTGCAATAAAATAGCTTTACCTGCGTCAAACTTGTAATCCTTGAAGTGCAAAAGAACAAAAATTGGGGGCACTACTGCCTTAATTTTATAATTCTAGTCTTATATCCCTTTCTGGTCCTCTCCATCTAGCAATCTTTCCCTCTCTTATTATTGCTGTTTTCCTCAAAAGAGCATTAAACTCATAAGCCTTTAATGGCTAAATACCAGCCATTGCAGACAAATAGCAGAAGATGAAAGGCTGGAGAAGAATTGGGGAAACTTGTAACATTAACCAACATTGCTGCCCAAAGGAGAGAACAGTCATGGATAAAAACCTAAAGCACAATCTTGACTTGGTCTAAACCTGAGTATTTACATCCAGAATCACTGAGGTCAGAGGACGCTTGTCTGAGGGCAGTTACAAGCTCATAAAGGCTAGCAACATTGTTAGTGATAAACAGCAGTGGGTTTATGAAACAGGAGAACAGCAGACAATAACCTTTCTTGATGCAATTAGATAATTAGTGGGCAAAAGGAATGCAGTGAATAGACTGACTCTGGACCGTGCATGGGCTTTTGACACAAAGCTGTGCAAAATCTTATTAGGGAAATTAGATCAAATTGGTTTTGATACAAATCCTGTGAAATGAATCATGGATTAAATGACAGAGTGTAAACAGAAGGGTTAGAGATATTCTTTATCCTTCTGCAAAGATGGTGCCCAAAAGGGCAGTGCTTTCACTGTAAATACTCGTTAGTCACCTGGAAGAAAATGTAAAAGTGATCACACTCAAATTTACAGTTGACAGAACCAAAAGATGCTTTAAAAAATCAGAGTAGAAAAAAGAAGAGCTGAAAAAATGAGCATTGTGAACAGGCTTTCGTAAAACAAGTGATAATTAGCACTATGTAGTTGAAAGATGATACTGGATCTACTTTGGAACAAGAAGAATCTCCAAATTTCATGTTGTGCAGAGCACAGTGGCAAAAGCAGCTTGTGTTCAGAGTGGTCCCAAAGAGACAGGCTATCAAATTGTGTGAGCTGATGTGCAGCCTGATGTCTGGCAAAGCTACTGCTCAGTTGGTCCATATGTCTTCCTGGCTGTGTGCTTTCCAGAGTGACTCTCCCCTGTAGTGCTGCAGCATTGCACTGTGCAGTTCGGGGCACCTTGCTGCAACAGAGACCCAGGGAAGTTGGAACAAATCCAGAGAAGGACCACAAAGATGCTAAAGGGATTAGAAGGAATGACCTATGATGAGGAAAGGTGAAAAGAACGAAATGTTTAGAACCTCTAAGCCTGTTACATGGGCACAGAAATAGTAACGGAGTTTCCTGTGCCAGCACGGAGGAGAGTTGGATCAAGTCTCTCTCCTTTTACATTCCTATTAAGGTAACTAGAGCCAAGCAAAATGGCTGTTCATCACTTTGAACTCTTTGCAAAAAACATTTAGCTGTTCTTCTTGAAGTTCAAGATGTTGTATCTCATTGCCAGGGGACACTCTGACTGTTTAAAAATCAGCACGGGATCTCCATGAGACTTGCAAAAAGTCAGAGGCCAGAAAAGAAAAACAGATGCTCTGGAATGGCTGGAGTCACCTTAGCTGTAATCTTTGATCTATCTTGGTGTTAAGGGCTTTTGCTCTCAAGCACACATTCACATCTAACCAGAACTCGCTAGGTACTGCTGCCTGCTGGAAGGGAACAGGAGGGTCCTCAGCTGTAAGGATGTAGGGGGCTTGTTTCTTGATTCACCATCAAACATTCACTGTTCGCATGCCTTGGGGAAGGAAGGCTCCTTATTTCCCCAGGTTCTTTTTTTTTTTCTTTTTTCCTTTTTTTTTCTATTTTTATTTTTTGTTTTTATCTTTTGTTTTCTCTCTGGTGAAGGAAAATACGTTGGTTAGTCCTCTTGAGGTCCTCTGTGAATGTTGGGCTATTTAAGAAACAGAAGTTGGGATTTGGACTCCACTGATGGAATCTGCCAGTGCAGCTCATCTCCCTGTCATTCCTTTTTCATAATGTTTTCCTCTGTCTGCCTTGAAAATTACAACTCTATCTCCTCTTACTGTGGAGTTCCACAGTGCAGAACAGTGTTTTATGGGTTTTTTACCTTCCATTTTAACCTTAATCTCATGTTGCTGTGTCCAGTGACCTTTATCTCTTTACCACAGATGCACTTCTCAGGTAGGGAGAGGTTCCAGAACCTGGCCAGCATAGCAGGTTTCAGCTTTGCTGTGAGGTGCTAAGATCTAGTCTCAGCTAGCAAAGCTTCCTCTTCCTTCACACAGTCAGCTGGCATTATACCAGAAGATCTGCAATCTGTCTAGGTGCCCTGTGGGAATAGAGATGAATGCACCTGCAGCAATTTCTGTAACTGCACCATGACCTCTAGTTCATTGTGGCCCTCTGGGCAAAGCATGGGCATTTATCAACTCATCACACTGTCTCTGAGAGGGACCAAACCCCGGATTCCTCTCAAGTAACACCAGGCAAAGCAGCTGAGGAACGTGAGATGCCTGTCCATACTTTCAAGGTCAACAGTCTTGCCAAAAAACAAACTTGGCTGATCGATCCCAGAGATAGGAGATGAGGTCAAACTTTGAGGATGAAACAGAGAAGGGAAAATTAGGAGATACTTAGGTCAAATGAGATCATAAGGATACAGGACTATGAATTTACTGCATATCAAACATCTATATTCCTATCAACAGACACACAGATATGATATATAAACTTGTGCACTCCAGCCTTGCCGATTCACAGAATGTTTTGTCCTGTCCCCTGACGGATTTGACCTCTTGGCAGAAGGAGTTGCCACAAATACCAGGTAAATAGGCTGAAACAGAAATAGAAATTACCCACATGACCATGGTGTGGTAACTTTAAACAAGCAGAGCTTCCAAGAAGAAAGGTCAAGCATCTCCAGTCAGTCAGAATTCTTTGGCCATGTCATCAGGAAAATGCAATGTTTAGTTTTTCTTAAAGCCTGTGACAAATTGTCTTGCTGAAGGGAAACTTTAACCTCTCAGGTTAATACTATTATCAATTAATAAGTGTAAGAGACAGAAAGAAAGGGTAGGCATACGCTACTCAAAAAAGAAAGAGAAGTCAATTTTCAGCATGATAAAGGTTAACATGCATCACCCACAAAGATCAGTATTGTGGTGTTTGATCCATGTGTTAATGATCTGGGAAGTGCATGAACAATGAGACTGCAGATGAAATCAAATTACCAAGGAAGACTGAAGAACTCCAGAGGATCCTAATAAAGCTGGGTGTGTGGACTGCACAGCACAGTGGCAGATGAGATACACTGTTGACTATTGCAAAACATTGCACACCAGAAGGATTAATTTGATTTTTCATACATCTTAATGGTTCTAAATTAACTGTAGCAGCTCAGGAATAAGATCAAATGTTGCAGTAAGTAACTTCCTGATACTATTTGTTGAAGAAATGGTAACAATTCAGATTTTCATTCAAAGAGGGGAAAAAAAGCAAACAGTGCAAGGAGTTACATTATACGTAGACTGAAAATAACACTGAAAATATTGTAATGTCACTAGGTAATTGATGCGTGCCTTTGTCTTGACTACTGTCCAGACCTTCAGCTGGAGAAGTGATGGAGCAGTGCCAGTTTCACTCCACTGAGGAGCTGGCTCATTGAACTCTGTTCTGGACTGAACAGAAATAGCCAGAGTAGAGGAAGTTCAGAGATGGATGATGAAGCAGATAAGAGATCTGCAAAAACTTCTGTGTGAAGAGCAATCATATAGATAATGAAGAGCTGAATGAGGAGAGCATGGCAAAACTACATTTCCTGAGAAGGAGAGTCAAGAGATGTTCAGGGAATTTGACTGGCTGCAAATGCATCATAGGCAAATAAAAGTGGGATTTGTTTGTTCATACACCGCACAAGTAATCCCTGGAACTCATTACTGCAAATATCATAAAATTTAGCAGTCTTCCAAAAAAAGATTGAACATTTTAATAAAAAATAAGACTATCTGTGACTAAAATAAATAAGAAGAGCTTGAAAAGTTGGTGAAGTTCTTTCCGTAAACTTAAGAGTGTAACCTCTCTTTAAGAAGTGGGAATTTGTGTGTCCATGCAAAAGCCCAATATGAGTAAATAGAAGATTAATATTTAAGATTGAGACAGAAGAAACTTTTGATCAGATGATTTTCCTTCAGTTTCTAAGCTCCTCTTTTAGTGATGATAGTGCAGCAGGATGGGATAAAGGGTGAGGTGGGGTGAGAGAAGGAGCAAAACTTGAAAATTAATCAAAGACTTCTGTATTACAAATGAAAAAATGAAAATCCAATCTGAGCATGTCCTTTCTGCAGGGACTGCTCCTGAACCTTTTGCTTAAAGCCAGGGCAGCACATTCTGTATTAACAAACATCTTTTTCACCTGGTCTGCCACAGGCAAGCTTGCTTCTTTCTGCTGTCTGGGGGTAGATGGTGTTCTGGGTAGATTGTGCTTCATTGGCACTCATGCCCCTTCCCAGCACTGCAGCCTGTGAACAGCCTGAAATTATGATCTACATGAAGAGCTTTGTCTTTACCCTAGAGTGAGTCTGTGGGGAGCGGGCGGGCTGGTCACATTCGATTGTACCATTATTCCTGAAGAAGAACCTGCGCAGGGTTGAACTATCTGAGCCTACTGGAGTTGAACTGAGGTGGCAAAAGGGGGGCTCTCTTTTGACTAAACCTGGAACTGGGTTTGGCCAGGAGGTTGCTGAGTGCCTTTGCTCTCTCCCTGCAGGCTGCTCGGCAGAATGGCCACGGAGGAGCGGCACCTCTCCTCCAGCTGTGGGTCCTTCATCAAGACCGAGCCCTCCAGTCCGTCCTCTGGCATCGACGCCATCAGCCACCACAGCCCAAGCGGCTCCTCCGACGCTAGCGGTGGCTACGGCATCGCCATGGGTGGCCACCCCAATGGCCTAGACTCGCCACCCATGTTCAATGGCACAGGGATTGGTGGCGGGTCCTGCCGGAAGCGTTACGACGACTGCGCCAGCGCCATCATGGAGGACTCACCCACCAAGTGCGAGTACATGCTCAATGCAATCCCCAAGCGGCTGTGCCTGGTGTGTGGGGACATTGCTTCTGGGTACCACTACGGCGTGGCTTCCTGTGAAGCATGTAAAGCCTTCTTCAAGAGGACTATTCAAGGTATGGTGGGAAGGAATGGAAACTGAGGCATTCACTCCATAGAGATAAAGGGACATGGCCCCAGACACTGCTGAGACTGCAGTGTCATATAAAAGGGGGAAAGGGAGAATGAATGTAGTGCACCCAACTCTCCATCCTTTTGTATGCTTCCTCGCTCCTGCTCAGTTCTATTTCTTCCGAATTAACATGGACATGAAGTTAGGCTATGTGATGGTAGGAACATTTGCCAAGTTCCTTGCCTGACTGGCTACTAGATCTGGGTATCTGGACTAGTGGATCTTCCTGCCTCTGCCAGTGGCACTGATACTATGAGAATGTGGCAGTTAGTGGAGTAAGGCCTGGAAAGGAAATGCTTTGCATTCTAATGGTGTTTTAAGGCCCATTTGAAGAGTAGATGCCTCTGCCAAGAGATGGCATTTCTGTAGACATGTCTGCACCTTGAGGTGAAAGCTCCAACATTACAAGAGTAGAGAGATTTTAACTTTGTCCTACCAGTCCTAATATCTAGCCATGAACTCCATACAAACCTCAGCACAAATCTGGACAGAGAACTTGTGTGAGAGTCAGTCTTTTTCTCCTTTTCCAGTTTCACCAACCTTTTTCATTAAGATAATCTTTCTTTGAAGATAAAAAAACTAGGCACTGAAGAAGATGAAGTTTTTGTCAGTCTTACTGAGGATGAGCAATTCCTCAGGTGATTTTGAAAACCTCAATGCATGCATGTACAGATGAATTGCAGCGTGTTGCTCCTTCATGTACAATTCACGTATGAGTGATATGCCTGTGTCCTGAGTGCCAAAGGTGTGCTTGCACATGTGCACATGTGCAGCTACAACAATATAATCAAAAGCAGGAGTGCATCCAGGCAACCTCCAATATCCGTGGATGCTTGGATATACTTATATACACATGCCCCACGTGAGCAAAAGTGTCTGGACACACAGATACCCCCTTTATTTCCTCCACTAACTAGAAAAAAAGACAGGATCATTATCTTCCAGTGGAAAGTGTATTGGGTTTGCCCAAGCACAGTGTGCTGTCTGAAGGCAGGTGGACAGTGAGCAGGCAGCTGTGCATGTACTTGGCTGTTGGCTGGGGTCAATCCACCACAGCAATACTTCCTTGCCTCCTGTGAAATGAAAGAAATGCACATGTGGAGAGACCACTCACTTTGTTAATTGAATGGATCTGATTACACTCTGTTGCTGGGGATGTTCAGCTCTGGAACAGTACAGGGTGCAGTTTATCCCAGGTCTCTACAAAAGTCACTATATCTATCCTGTTTTCATAGATTTTTGATGTCTCTCCTTAATGTGGAAATCCAGCTGTGGAAAGAATTACTCTGCCCCACTGATACTTCCTTCTTTATTATGCCATGGCCATCTCTAGGGCATTGGCCTGTTCCCTGGCAGAGTTTCTGTGATTTGTCATTGCTGAATCTCTGTGATTGAATGTGAACTTTTACTTGCACTTCTGACTGTCAGCACTGACTTCATCCCTTCTCCAGCACGAGGACCCTTCCTAGTGTTTCTTTTAGGCACATCCAGGTGCTAAAGCAGGGACAGGGTAGCACTCTGAAGCAAAGGCCTAGGGCCTCCTAATACAGGAAGACACCAGATAACTAACCCCTCATTGGAGCGATACTGGAGGACCTCTGTGGCAGAGCAGAAGAGACCTGGAGAAGGAGAAAAAGACATAGGAACTTTTGAAGAGTTTTCAGAGAGGATCAAAGGAAAATGATGCATGGTAGCAGTACCTGGAGCCTGTGTCAGCCGGGCAATATGTCAGCTGACTGAATCCCAAGAGGGGAGAGTGCTTCCCTCCAGCTTCCATTCCCCAGCACAGCCATATTTTTTCTCCCTGTGGTTACCTAATTGATTGCCTGTTAACATGTAACAGATGGGGAAAAAGGAGTAAGTGGAAATTTCTCTTGCCCTGTCATCAGCTTGGGCTGGCAACTGAGGTACTAAAATGCTTTTATTCCTAAGAGTGTGAGAGTCAAGTGTGCTGTGCCTGAGGGTGAGCAATTTCAGCTATGCAGCTGAAGGCTGAGCCCAGGGAAGCGGGCAGCAAATAGGGCTGCAGAGTTTGGTTGAGTCAAGAAAACGCACTGTTCCCAGGGCTCTGCTGCTGTGGGCATGATATCTAAGTATAGCCCTGGGTGTGCAGGGGAAAAAGATTTAAGGATCACAAGAGAAAAGAGAAGGCAAGAGCATTTCCAAAAGATGTTTACCCTGCAACTCCATTATATTCAGTAGCTGTATTAAGCATCTTACAGACAAAGTGAAAACATCTTCATCCAGGCTGCCTAATATCAATGTAGGCTTTGCAGAAAGCATGCAGATGTGTATGTTATATAACTGCTTTCCCAGTATCCTAGTATCAAGAAACTTGCCATGATTCAGTATGTAGGAGCAGCATTGACTCAATGGTTTGAGCACCAAGATGGAGCAATGACCCCAGAATTTCCCAGATGCTCAAGAGATGGAATAGGTAAATTCATCACCAGGCTTTGTGGTCTTGGACGAGCCACTTCACTTCTCTGTGTTTGAGTCTTGATAGATGAAAAACTAATGCAAACTATGACAGTACTTACTCTGCTGGCCTTACCATGTGCATACTGCCATCAAATGGATCTAAATCTGTGCTGAATTACTCAACTACTACAGCCTTATCTAGATACCCCTGATCATGAAGCAGAGCTTCACACAAAATCCCCCTTCCAACTAGCTCCCCATTCCCCTGCTACAAATTACCCCAGTCTGCCTATTAGGGACTTTTTAGCTGCATTAACTCATGTAAAAGCTGCATATCTTGAGGCAGGAATATCTTGCAATAGCCTTTTGACTCCCTCTGCTGCTGTAGCAGCAGCAGGAAGATGCTGCAGACCTTCTTTAAGCATGACATCTCTGCAACTCACTTTCTCTCTTGACCAGGTGAGGCCAGGCTGTCATGGAGAACACAAGGGCTGTTGCTTTTCAAATGATGGGGAGAAGATAGACTGAGAGCCAGCATGGACATGGCTGATTATCTCTGAGGTCACTAATATTGCTGTGTGGGAGTTTTCTGTCAGTAGGATTTTTCCAAAGAAAAGTGGAATTTTTACCAATTCAGATTTCCCCAAGAAAAATTCTGATGATAGGAGAAAAAAAAGAAAGCAGGAAAATCCAAACCATTGATTCCCTTCTAGCTGAAATGGAGTGTTTGGTTTTCCTGAACTAAGACAGGAAGACAGGATCACACAACACACCTTAACCTGTCCCACAGATTATGGGGGAAAGTCACACCTCTGTCCTTTCCCGTGTTGTATTACACAGCCCAAGGATCAAGGCCTGGAAACCTGTGTGTCATTTCCACTTTACAGCATTGGCAGTGCTTGAGACAGAAAAGTGAAAACCTGAGGTGACATGAGAGAACGTGCCCCTGGGCTGCAGGCCTTTCGCTCTGAACATGATATTTTGAACCCCAGGGTTGGACTTCCCATACTTTGAGGAAGAGTCAGAAATCTTAAACTGACCTGAAGCATTTTCGGTCGGCTAGGCTGTCTGACAAAATTTTAATCCTGTTTCTCTGTCATTGTACTGTTTCATGGGATTATATTCTGGTGGCAGTCTGCATTTACCTCACCGGACTGTGAATATTGTGGAATGTACAAGCTAGTGCAGACAGGAGAGAATCTGAATTTCAGACATGTTTAAGTGTGCTGCTATTGGTGATCAAGAGAGGTCTGATTTCAAACCAAAGATTTCATGTTAGCTGAATGTAAAGGAATGGGTCTGTTACATAAAAGATAGTTTGCAATATTTGTAAATAAGAGCTTTTAAAATTCCCGTTCCATGGAAATCCTAACCAATCCTTTCATCCAAATTTAGACAAAGGCAAATACTGGATTTTTTACAGGATACAAATTCTCAGTCAAACTCTACTCCTTCTCTTAACAGTTTGCTCAGTAGATAGAGCGTTATGTATCAGTCAATCATATTGTCATTCTCTTTTGTTCATTAATTGTTACAACTAGTAGGTAGTTTTGCCTATTTTGAATATTAACTAATAACAGTGCTATGTAACAATGAGTCCTTTATTATTCAACATAATCATGACTATAACTACCTTGCATCTATTTTTCGTCTTCAAATAGTGAAAATTAAGGCTATTTCTAAAATGACCCATTAATATAAAAAAAAAGCTTAAAGCTCAGCAAAACCTTGGAGATTCAGATAAAAGAGACACATTTACCATCATCTTCTGGATATGCAAGTTGTGTCTTAGGCAAAGTGCCTGCGTCTGTGGATTTCCAGCTTGAGTCTTGCAAGCGTCAAACTCAGTGTGTGTAGCAACAGAACTGCTGTGTTGGGATGCCTTTACACCAATAAGGGGCTTAAAAGGTGGATAATGCAGCTCAGAAGACTTGTAGGGATTTATAACAGGCTTGTAATAAAGGATTCTAGGGCTTTCTGGTTGTTACAGTGCTTAGAGTGGCTCCCAGGAAGAGGAGCAGTTGAGAGAGTTTTTCCTGAGCAGAAGAGCATTACAATCCACACACACAGAGGAGGTTTTGCATCCCTACAGTAGCTACCACATCTGCTGGGCACTGTCCTATCCTGTCCTTAGAAACATGCCTGCTACTTTTCAGGTGGGAGTTCACAGCTTTCCAAAAACTTGTAAAACTTAACCAGGGAAAGTGCAGTATTTCATCATCTAGTGCTTGATTGCTGCTTACTATTCACAGATCTATCACTTGAATTTAAAAAGCTGTCTCCAGTGCAACCTTAGCTCTATTCATCTAGTGTTTTCTGTTTGCCTCAGTACATCTGTACAACGAGCTTTGTGCAGAAGGATCTTCTCTGTGGAAGGTCTGTAAAATATTTCCGTGTCTGAAACCCTATAGACAAACTTGCTGCCAGTAGGGAGCCCCAGGGCCCATACCCTGCATGCTTGTGCAAGCAGGAGGCTGATTTGAGTGAGGTGTTGCAAAATGGCCAAATCCTTTTTTTGTGAACAGGAGCCAGGTGTGCCACCCGGAGGAGGCAAGCAGTGCTGGTGTTACACCTATATGTATTCCCTTTTCCTCTCATGACATCATTTGAATCCTCTTCTTTGAAAGCTGAGGCTTAAAAAATAACCCTTCTTACCTCATGCAGATAACTGAGAGATTTTCCTCTGATTTTCACAAAGTACCTCTCCTCACACCAGGACTTGAGCTATGATGCCTCAGTTAGAAGGTCTAATTGAAGTGAATAGCAATGAAGAAGAAACCAGAAAAAGCAAGATGGGCTTTTTTAGCAATTAGAAGCTGAAAATTATTTAGCTTTAAAGACTTTCTTGGCTATTTTTATTTAGTCTTTCCTGAGTTTCCTTTTAGGAAGGCTTTCTAGAAAGGCAGAATCAGTAAACAGGGAGTAGCTTGTGTCCTCAGTGCTCTACTGATTTCAAGCTCAGCTCCTCTGAGGACCCTATCCATAATTTAAGCAGGAGATGGGTGGGACTCTACTGTGCTCCCCAAGCTCAGGGAGGCATTCTTGTCTTCCCAGTCCATCCTGTTCAAGAGAGGTAGGGTGACTATAGGGTCTCTTGAATGACCAAGTTTTGGTGTGCAATTTTCAGGTGCTCCTATTATATGTGCACTAGAAATTACATTCCAAATTGTTTAACAGTCAGAGGTCTAATTTTGCAGAAAATAGGGTAGTTTTGCAGTTCTCCAGCATAAAAAAACATGATCTATCACTTTAATAGTCCTTTGCTGTTTTGTAGCATCTCTCATCTAAAGGCTTTAAAGTACAGTTAAACCTTAATGAATAAAGCATTACAATCTCCCCAGAAGGTAGGTTTGGTGTTCCTTTCATTTTACAGACGAGCAAACTAGGACATGGAGAGGAAGTAATTTGCCCTCCAAGGTGATATATGAAGGCTTAGAAGAAATCCAAACTCTGATCTGCTCACCTACCACTTGATTTTTTGAAGCCATTTTTTAGGTAAATCTTGTGCCATGACATCGGTGAGATTCTATCATTTTTTCAGATTAAATGTAAATATTTTCTAAGTAAAAGACATCTCTCTAATAAGAAACAGCTCAAAGCAAGGCCTTGTCTATTAAATTATCCCTTTTTTTGCCCCTTCCTTCTGGGTCACATAAGCTACAGTTCATGACACACAGAGACTTGACTCACATTCTGGTTTTGCATACAGAATTGTTCATGTCTGTGTGCACCCTTGTCTGCCAATGCTCTTTTGCAGGACTTTGCAGCATCCCCAGCTGCTGCAGTGAAGGGAAGCTCTCTCCGAGGCCCCTGTGCTGGCAGCTGGGCTGGTGGTGTGACCGCCAGCCACTGGGAGGCTGTTGGAATTTCGATGAGTTAATCTCATCACTTTATCACAGGGCACTTACAGAAATTACAGGGAGCTGTGAGCAACTCACTGTGCTGGCAGCCAGCCCCAGGACCCATAAAAGAAATTGAGACACCGAAAAAAAAAAAAAAAAATCAGAGAACTCTGTTAAACTTTTGGAGATGACAGTTTTTTCTGGTCGAGTTCTGCTTGGCTAATGCTGATTGTGCCTTCCCTGGTGATGCCCCTGCTTTCTGCAGTAATGGCAGGCATTGCCCCCAGCTGTGGCTCTCAATTTCTGCAGTGCACAGCATGGTTTTGGGCCTGATATAAAACTCCATTTACTTTGGCAGCATTGTCTTGTGTGAAGAGGATACAGTGGGCCTCAGCTGCAGCATTTGTACCTGTAGAGAGAGCTGTAGGACACAGCTGCTGATGCTCACTTCCTTTAGGCTGGCACAGTGTGTGGTAGGGGCACATGAACCTGTGTTCAATATGAAGACAACAAGCATCCTGAACGGGATGTCCCACCAGGCTCGGTGTATTTTTTCATCTGTGCTAATCAGCAACCTACAGGGCTGCTGCACTACATAGTGGCCACTGCTTTGCTGTCCAGGAAGGAGAGCTTACCCAGTGCTCAGCCTCCTCTGAGGCTCCTTTAGCAATCATGATCCCAGTAGTGACGTGTCTTTGTGAACTGCTTATTCAGGCTGTACGCAGAGTGTGTATGTGGTAACTCACACCTTCACACACCCTGACACTATCCCATTTAGCTGTGATGTAGGTTTTTGGAGACTCCTTCTAGTAATACACTTGTCAAGAGATCCATGGACTAGAGGCAAGGGGAAGCTTGGGGATCTGCTTGACACTGTGGAGGGACCTTGAGCTTCCAGATGAGAGCTGTCACTGTCTCCCACTGCTATAAAGGCTCAGTGCCCTTACTGTAGTGTCTCTGCATCAGGGGGCAAATTTTTGGCTTTTGGACCACAAAACATGAAATCTTGCATCTCTCCAGAGCTCTCATCCTGGCTTTGATGAGAAAGGTTGGCATTCAAACAAAGGCAAAACCTTCCAAAGTGAGACTGTGTCTGAGTTTTTTCCCAGGTTTGCTCCTGCTCTGTTCCTGCCTGTGTGGGGCATGGCAAGTATCTGATCATGAGATCAGGGCCACTGTACTCATGGGTCTGTAATGTGCTGGAGCTCTGCGTCTAGAACAGGAATTTGTTTATTACCTTGAGATCGAGCTTGAATCTCAATTTCCAGCTCTCTGAGAATGTTGATACATGGCTGGCTATTGAAATTCAGATGCTGCAAAATGACGAAATACAGCCTGAATAGAAGCAACTTGTGCTGCACACTCTGCTCTAGCTGAAAAACTGCATTTGGGGGCAGATGAGCAATGGTGAGAAGAATGGTGTGGCTAGGCTGAAGCTTAGGGGGAAGTTGCAAGTCTTGTGACAAAACAAGAAGAGGTGGAATGTTTATAGCTAGTAGGCTGATCACCTTTAGGCTTGGGGGGTTATGTGCTCCTGGGGTTTCACTCAGCATGGGCCAAGCATAATGAGATAAATCAAATAGTGCTTGCTTTCTTTTGATTCTGTGCTCTGTTTTTCCACTCAAATCCAGGGGGCTTCCCAACAGCTTAGAGAACCCCAAGGTCTAGTTACCACCCCCAGAGACTGATATGTATCAGATTGTTGATCTTTATTTAGAGGAGGGAATGGTCTTGCACAAAACACAAAAATCCATTACAAAAGGAGGAATAAAAATCAAGTCCTGTCCCAGTATTACTAAACTGTAAACTCTACTTCTAGTCTGATGGTATACAAAGTTCATACTGTGTTTTCTTTCAGCTCTTACCTACACTTCTCCCTACAGCTCTGATTGAACTCTTGAATCTCAGTTTCCTGCTCTAAACCATTAAACCAGCTTTTCCATTGCTGTACTGACTGTAGAGCTTAGGTAGCCTTTTCAGTGCTGCCTGATTTACCAGTAACTAGACTGCCTTAAATGTATTGTCATTGTCAATGCATCAGTGCCAAGTTTAGATTTCCAGTCCGGCTCCACAGCAAACATTGAACAGCCCTCTTCAGAAACATCACCTCAAAGTGAATGGCAGGAGGAAAACAGCCATTTCTGTTTTTTGTTCTGTAGTACTAAATAATTGTTGCCTTACACTGTGATCCAGCATAATTCCACTTACATTCTCTTATCAGACCCTTGCATCCATGTTTCAGTTATATTCTTGGCTTATAATAAAATATGATGTGATTAGAAATAAATTTGGGATGCTTCTTTCTCTTTTTGTCTTGGAGGCAGTGTGGTGGGGTGAACATAAAGAAAAGGGAATAAGGAAAGAAAAGATAATGCTCTGTGCAGAGGGATGAGAGACAGGTGCACAAGGACTAATAAAGTAAAACTGTAAAGCTTTGCACAAAGAACCCATGTTCATTTTACAGGATGTCTTACCCACCTTTCTCAATGCAGACCTATTGCTTCCCTGCTACCTGTAGTATACCAGCCAGCAGGAGGAAGCAAAGGAGGAAATGCTGTCTCTGAGCTCCCTGGTTCCCCAAGCAGGACAAGAAAGGACAGGTGACATCCATCCCACAGACAAGGAGCAAGACTGGCAGCAAAGGAAATGCTAGTAATGTCTGAACTGCTCCCACTTTCATCCCTGGACTTCAGGGAACAGGCCAGGTTTCAAGGGGTGCAGCACAAGGGATGATGACATGCCTGGAGGACACGTGCCTGAAAGCCCAGCACTGCAGTCAGCTCCTTGGCTAGGTCAGCTGGGTATAGTCTCAGAGGGTATGTGTGCAAGTGATTGAGCAAACATGCAACATATACAGACTGATGGTGGTGGGAATATCTGGGCACTACAGCCTGTCCCTGGATCCTTGGGGAGAATGTGATTCCTGGATGACCATCTCTGTGTTTGATTACAGGGAATATTGAATACAGCTGCCCAGCCACCAATGAGTGTGAGATCACGAAACGGAGGCGCAAGTCCTGTCAGGCCTGTCGCTTCATGAAATGCCTCAAAGTGGGGATGCTAAAAGAAGGTAAGACAGAGTCAGAATGAGAATTTTTCTCTGTCCCAACAGTGCCTGGGATTTCAGACCTTGCAGAATCTCCCAGGCTAGCTCTATGCTTGCCCTCTTTGTGTTTCTGAATGTATCTTTCTACAGGCTTTGTAAAAGAGTCAAAATGGGCAGTGACCAAGAGGGCAGTCCAGAGAGGAGAGTGATTCTAGTCAGTGCTCTCATGCTCAGATATTATTTCTAGTACTTTATTAATACTTTAATACTTATTATTTCTAGTATTTGACAAATAACTGGAAACTGGTGGTGCCAGACTCTTTCCTTTCCCAAAGGAACCCTGGGCTGGAGGGTGTTGCTCTTCTTGTCCCCAAATAATTTTTCAGTGTTAAGGAGGAAAGGCTCTTTTGTGATCATGACTGGGTCAGCTGCTCTTTGCAAGGGAAGGATGGAGTTAATGCAGAGCTGCGGCAACGTGTGCAATGAAGGTCTGCCTGTATTACCACTCAGGAGACTTTCTGAAGATGGTTGGTAGCACAGGTTTGTCTGGGAGCAGTGTGTCCCCTGCCCTGCACACTCAGCCTGTGTTTTGCTCAGCCTATTGATCTGTTTCAGCGCTCTTTGAGCAGTGTTCAGCTTCTCTCCTGTGCTGTTTTTCCTCCCACACCCCCCTTTTCAATCCTTGTCCATTCAAGAGGAACCACAGGGAATTCAGTGGCAATTAAACACATTCTTATGGATTGACTTTAAAGGTTTGTTTCCCTTGGGTCCCTCTGGGAAAGGCAGTGAGGGGAGGAGGGGAAGGAAGGAGAAGCATTGCACATAACCCTCTGCATCGTTAGGCCAGCAGAGCGAGGTCCTCTCAGCTTAACCACAAGAAACAGCTGCTGGCTGTGGTTATGCACAAGTCCTGTATGTTGGAGCCAAGGTGCCAGCATACAACCTTTTACCAGGTCATCACATCACAGCAGCTGGTGATAAATTGTACAATCTCACTTGAGTGTGTATTGCTTCTCACTAGAGCTCTCTCATTTCTTGAGAGGCAGGTTGGTGGCAGCCAGTGTTGTTAAGAATGTAGATTAGACATTAAACCCGTTTTGTTCTTTGATGGATGTGTAGTTTCTGTGGTTAAATATTTTCCTTCTAGAGCACACCAGTTACAAGGGGAGGAGATGCTGGCTTCTGTAGTTTGGCCCTTCCTGACCTGGATGTAGCGGTGGTAGACTCGGAGGATTTTGATCTCCTACTGGGAGGGAGGCACCTACTTTGTAGTTAGAGACCCTGGAAACCTGCTTCTCTTCATGCAGTAGTTCAGGGAGGGCATGTATCCCCTTACCCACTAAAGCCAATATACACCGGTGACACTGGCTTTAGTGGGAGTGCACATTGTTAATGCACTGTAGCCTATTCATATGAATCCCATAAAACAACCTTAAAAGCTTGTAGTGGCTCCAGTCATTCTGCAGAGCAGCAGCATAGGTTCAGGCTTGCTGGCTGCTGGTGTCTCTGCTGCCCTGCATCTGAGCATTGAGCCTCTTGGAGCTGGCAGCTGGGAGAACAGAGTCACAGGAGCCAGTGCTGGTGTGCTGTGTGGTCAGGGCATTTCTGCTTCCAGTTCTGGGAGTTCAGCACTGTTCAGAGCAGGGTCCTGTAAAGGGTTTTATGTTTTAGACTCCAAGTTCTGTGAAAAGAGTTAACTCCTTCCAGACCAGAATTAGGTTGGAAAGCGGTGTAAATTCACTCACACCGTGCTGTGCCTGAATTCCTGAAGCCTGTGGGATACTACTCATGGCAAACTGAAAGTTGACTCTTATGGCTGCTTTTGTGCTGAAGTGTATTTAGTTATTCATATATTTATTGATCAGGCATCATTAAAGTCACTGGGGAAGGGTGGCTTGCTATTGATATTAGTCTATCTGTGATCCTGCCCATAATATTTAGAGCTGTGGAATATACAGCATAAAGATTTATTGATAGCAGTGGGATACAAGAGCACATGATAATATCAAGACGAGCAGAGGAGACTACCCTAGCAATCTGTAAATAGAGCTCCTGTGTCCTAACGCAGAGTGGTCAAGTGATGTTGGGCAGGCATGTTTTTTTCTCTTTCTTTTGCTTCGTATCCCAAGCTGAGAAATAAGGATCATACTGCTTTGCTTTGCAAAAGAATTGTGAGGACCGATTAGTTAACATTATGTGAAGTTTGGTGGAAGCACAAAGTATTAGTATACAGAATTCAATCAATACACATCTTTAAAAGCCAAATCCAAGAAGGGAGAAAAATGGTGTTACACTATTTGGTCTCCACAGAGCCAAGAGTTTCTAGAAAGAATAAATCCATAATTGTTTGACTTGCTCAAAATGCAGAATTGACAAGGGATTTCAGATTAGAAAAGGTTCATTGGTCTTTTCCATCTCTGATCTGTCATCCTATTAGCTCATCCATCCCTTTTCTCTGCCAAGGCACAAGTGTTCCCAAATGTACCATTCTAGTAGTTTAACTGTTTTTAAAAATCCCTGATGTTTTGGTTTCCCCAGAGAGCCTATTCTGCAGTCTCCAAACTCTCATTAGGACAAGATGTCTCTTGATATTTGGGCTATGATTATTTTTCCTTTTAATAGATCCACTTCCTACTTTGCCTTGGTGTACCTCTCTCTTCATTCCTGGGTTCATGCATGACAGAAGGTTGCTAAGCCATATTCTTTGTTCTGCTTGATTATCAAAAGTTTGGAGAAAAGCAGTCTTTTGGTTAAAGGCAAGATCTAGAAATCACTTCTTCTCTTCACAGTTTTCTCCTTGATATCCTTGGGCAAGCCACAGGGCTTGTAACTTAGTGGGGATGTTTCTGGGTAAAGAAACTATCCTTTTGCTCAAGAAGAATATGATATTCCATTAGTAACTAATTAAGGAATTCATAATTTCTTCTCATTTTCCTGGTTATTGTTGCCACACATGATGTACATGCCACCTGCTGCCTGCTGGGCATGTGGCATGAACTTGCTCTTCAAGCAAAAGGCACCAGTACTCAGAGATGGCAAAGACAAATAACCATGACTTCAAGGTCTGCTTTACACTTGAAATGCTCAACTTGGTGCTGCAGGAGAGACTTGGACCCTTCCCTTGGGGCTGCGTGTAAGGGTCACCAGACATCTCTCCTCCCTACATAGGCCGCAGGTAGGCAAAAAGCTGTGAAAGTAGCCCTTTAAGATCCAGGGAGACTGGCCCTAACATAGACGTGCAGGTTATTCAGGCAGTGCCGAGTGAATGAGGATCAGGGCAGGAAGAGAGCCAATGGAGCAATCAATAGGTGTCTCAGATATCCAGGCCACTTTCTTTAAGAGAGCTCTGATCAATGTATTGCAACAAGGGAACTGCATGGACACCAGAGCTTTGCTGTCTCAGGTTCTCCTGGCGTGATGCTGCAGGGCAGGCAAGACTCACTGGGGAAAGTGGCAAGCAGAAAGCTCTGCCCACGGAGCCCAACTGGCTCAGATGTCTGAAGTGTTGGCCTGTCTGTCTGCCTGTCTCTCACTTTCCCCTTCCATCTGGAGTGTGCCCCCAGGGAGCAGTAATTAGCCCTAGCAGGTTCAGGTAGGAACCTGCTGAATCTGAAGTCCAGCATTCCAGCAGACTCCAGTCCCAGTGTTCGTGTAGAGAGGCACTGTCCCCAGAAAACCTGTTCTCTGCTGCTCTTTCCCTTGCTGAACTGCCAGCCTGCAGGCAGTGAATATGGGCATCTTCATAGCTTTGTTGAGCAGAATTGCACGCCCCTCTGCTCTGCAAAAATCAGGGAAGCCTGAGCAACCTGTGATACTGCTCACCCCGAATGGAGAAGATGATACCTGCATACACGTCTGGCGTGGGGGAATGGCCAGTGAAGGAAAGCGTGCCCTGCAACTTGCAGCTGAGAGGCATTGTTCAGAGCTGGGAATCCCGCACCCCTTTGCCTCCCTTTGCTCCCATCACTGTCTGTCTTGTGCCTACAATGACTAAGTGTAGCTCTTTAACTCTGGGCTCTACAGAGTAGATCTAGATCTTCCTGGCTTTCTGGAATGAGAGACAGAGAAATTTCTAAGTAGTTTGGCAGGTCTCTTTTAAAAACTCAGTATACCTTGTCAATTTTAGGAGAATATACCCTTGCCATTCATGCTCTAGCCACCCATAACCTTTCTGTTCTACAGCAATTTATTTGTCTTCAAGAGGCAGATGTAATTTGAGATGACACATGGCTTGTGTATGTGGGCTCAGAGGTTTCATTCAGGACATTGGTTGGCTGGTTAAACATGACCTCACCACTTTGCCCTCCACACCTCTGCTGCCTCTCTGAAGTCACAGTCCTATGTGTCACCTTGCAGAGTGTCAAGGACAGTGGTGTTCATCCTCCTCTGTTGTCAGTTTGGTGGGTTGACCTTGGCTGTCCACTGGGTGCCCAGCAAGTTGCTCTCTCACTCTCCATACTCAGCAGGAGAGAGGGAGAAAATATGTTGAAAAACCTTGTGGGTTGAGATAGCAACAGGGAAATCATTCAGTAATTACTGTCATGGGCAAAACTTGACTTGGGGAAAATTAATTTAATTTATTGCCAGTTAATGAGAGAGTAAAATATTGAGAAAGAAAAACAAAACCAAGACCACTTTCCTCCCATTTCTGTTTCTTTTGAAGCTCAACTCACTCGTGACATCTACCTTCAGCACCTCGAGGAACACAGGTGAATCGAGCCTGGGGGTTTGTGGTCAGTGTATAACGCTTCATCTCTGCTGCTCTTCTCTCCTCACACTGTTCTCCCACTCCAGTGTGGGGCCCTTCACACAGGATACAGCATTTCATGAACTTCTTCAATATAAGTCCTTCCTATGGACTCCAGTGTGGGTCCTTTCCATGGGGTACAGTCCAGGGACAAACTGCTCCAGTGTAGGTCCCCCACAGGCCACAGTTCCTGCCTGAAACCTGCTCCTGCATGGGCTGCTCTCCTTGGGCTGCAGCTCCTACCAGGAGCTTGCTGCAGCACAGACTTTTCACAAGCTGTAACTTCTTCAGGGCGTGTTCACCTGCTCTAGTGTGGGTTCCTGCATGCCTGCAGGGTGGATATCTGCACTACCGGAGTCCTCTATGAGCTGCAGGAGGGCAGCTTCCTTCACCATGGTCTTCACCATGGACTGCAAGGAAATATCCTCCAGAACCTGGGGCACCTGCTCTTCTCTGACCTTGGTATCTGTAGGGCTGATTTTCCTGTGTTTTCTCATGCCTCTCTCTCCGCTGCTTTTACCCTTTCTTGAATGTTTTATCACAGAGGCACCACCAGCATTGCTGATGGGCTGAGCTTTGGGCAGTGGTGGGTCCATTTTGGAGTTGTCTGGAGTGGACATAGGGGCAGTTATTGGTGTCTTCTCACAAAAGCCACCCCTGCAGTCTCCTGCTACCAAAACCTTGTCACATAAATGCAGTACAGCTCCTGAAAGCTGTTCTGAGATCATCGGAAGAGGGATGGAGATAGCAGGTGAGGTGCAATGAAACATCAAGGCCTCTCATTACAGAACTCATCTTTGGCTGGAAATGGCAGACAGGCAAGTGGAGGAGAGGCAATATCAGATATACCAAACCATACCATACCAAATAGAACAGACTGGCTATTGTCTTGGTGTTTGGTCCTTTACTGCTGTGGAAGCCCTGCAGAACTTTTTCTTCAAAGGATTGTGTTGTTTCTGAAGCTGTGTTGTTCCCTGTTCTGTGCTGGCACATCTGCAGAGACCCAAATGGAGCATAAATAGTTCCAAAAAGCAAGCAAAGCTGGGTCACTAAATGCTTTTCATGAAGTGCATGCACATGCAATTATGTCACATCACAGCAGAAAACCACGCAGCAAAGAAAATGTCTGTAAAAAAAATCTGATCCAGGTATTGAAATGTCATTGATTATTCCACCAGCCTTTGAGTCTTGTTTTTCTTCTTAATAGAAGTAATGTATATTATGTTTCTGAAGTTCTGTTGTCTTCTGCTCCCTGCCAGTGCTGAGACTTGTCTCCTCAGAGTCCTGCTCATGACTGAGTCCTAAGTGCAACTTCCTGAGATGTATGAGTGGCTTCTGCCCAGTTTCTTGCAGACATCACTGGCTGGCTTCCAAGAAAGAGGGCAAAGACTGAAAGGACCCTGGGCATGTGTCCTATGATAGACCAGGTATACCTTATTTCAGAAAGTAGAAGATAGGAGTTCCCAGGAGTACATGCACTGCATGTGCTAAAAGCAGGAGTGGGGATTCCTGGGATAGGAAACCTGCCCTGTATGAGGTGTTTTACCCCACTCTGAATGTCTTTGAAGGTAAGTTGTCCTCAGGGGAATCACCCTTGTGTGGTGAGGGTGAGGTCTACAAATGCAAGGAAGGAAGGTAGAAGAACATAGTCTTGATCTGGATACAGACAAGGGAGGCTTTTTAACAGCAAGAGAGAAGTTAGGCAATTCTGCAGTAAAGACCTGTGATTTATCTTATCTACATGACTCTCTCTCTTCCGAAAACTGTATCCGTGTTGCTGTAGTAAGCCCAGGTACAACCATTCCTTTCCCGGGCTTTGCTCCTTTGGTCCTAATGAATTTCATTAAGAAATGCTAGAGAACATATTAAAATTCATCAGGGAACCCAAATTCTTTACTACAAATCTCTCAAGCTCTCGGACTCCTATCTGTCTAATACTATTTCTCATGTAAAGTTTGCTGGAATGTGTGGATACTGACAGTGCAGCACCAGGCAATGCAACAGGCAAGAGAAGTCTACAGAAGAGAGCCACAAAGCTTATTCAGCTCATCTTCCTGTTAATTGTTCCCCTTTCCTTCCTCACCCTGGTGTCTTTGGGAATACTGTGCCTCCTAGAAACTTGCAATAACCTGGCAACCCTTGTGTTAGCTAAGTGCCTGCATCTCTGTGAATGCTGGAGGTGATCCCCACTTCCAAGATGGTGAGACTATAATTTCCAAATTTCAGAAGCAGCTATCTCTTAAATCCATCTCCTCTTCAAGACCCTGGCTGATTAGGAAACCCCGTACTCAGTGGAATTGCCCTGGTGTTTATCCCTAACTCTTCAGTTTCACTTACCAGCTGCTGATGTTGTAAATTTTTCACAAGGAATCAAATCTGTCATCCTGGACAGACTTGGCTGTGTGATGTTGTAAATTTGATGCAGTCATCTAGTATCTGAGCAAGGGATTCCAAGCATTGGTGATTTCAAACCACTTCCACTTATACCTTTGCCTTCATCCTCTACTAAAATCCAGATAACTGAATCAACAGCAAAGCTCCTTTTCAGCAACGTAACCAAATGGAGGGTGTTTCTGTCTTCAAGCACAAGAATCTGTCAATGGAGCAAAGTGTTTCCAGCAGCCTCTCCCTCCTGCCCCCATCCCTGCTTCCAGACCATGTGTTCTCAAAAAGATATTTGATTTCAGTGAAAGCTCAGCTGACATCCCTGCAATATGCTTAGGTTCTTGCTTTGTGCTTCCTGGGAAGGATGAGGGCTCCTCCGGGGACCCCGGGTAATTGGGTTAGTGGCCAGCTCATGTCAGGAAATTAAAAGGTAGCCCCGATCAGGTTGCTGCTGTGTGCAGTTTAATGGCTTTGTATTTATAGAGTATTCTGCCTCCAGCCACTGCCAGAAATATCACTATTGGAGGTATCCAAATGAAAAAAGAGAATGAAAAAAAGGTTTTTCTTTCTCTAAAATATCCTTGTGCTTAAAAACAGCAGGCAATCCCCCTGTCCTTTGAAACAGGATCCCTAGGAGCAGTGAGTGGCATCTTGATGACTCTATCTTCCACACCCAACTATTTTCCAAGGCATAAATTCAGCATTTGCAATGTGGCTGGAGCTGAGTTGTGACAGAGAGCATGTGCTGCCTCTGGCAGGTTGATGGTAATTCTCCAAAGAGGAGGCTTCCAGCAGATGGACTGTCCACAAAATTGCACATTGGGCTGAGGGCATTTGGTATCTGTTTTCTGGACATAAGAATTGCACATCCAGGACCATCCCTATACCTTCTCCCTTATCTAATAGATTATGAATCTGTTTAATTTGGTTCCTCTCATTCATTTTGAATTTTGTGGTTTGTACCACACCTAACTAGATCTCCCTTCTTTCAAACATGAAGTCCAGGCTCCATAGATATACATCTAGGTGGGTTCAGGTTTATAATAAATACTTCATGTATTCTGTCACCAAAACTGTGCCTAGAGCTCTTATAACACATACAGAAAAGAGGAAGCAGATAAAAACTGCAACAACCATCCTGGGATTTTTAGAACCCAGCTGTTGTCCTAGAAGCTTTTAGGCAGTTCTGACAACACAGGTAAGATTCTTCAAGGTAAGCAAGGGATGGGATCAAATATAGGCCCCACTGCTCTACAGTGGTAACTTCAGGCATGTGCCTCTGATAACCTGTGTGCAGCAGTGGCTCAGCTCTCCCAAGATTCTCAGTCCCTTTTCCTGACACACCTTTGAAGACGCTACCAGCCCTTGACCTGCGGGATATCCTGCGAGGGTCTTTACTTCCTTGTCGCAATGCTAGATTTAGTTTAGCAAGCTGCAGCTTTCCCTGAGAGCTCAGTGGAGCTGCTTAGGGCAGTGTGACCATTATCGCCCTCCCGTAGTCCGTTTCGGACGGCTCCGCAGTTTTGCTCCGGCAGCTGTCAGCGCTACAACCAGTGATGGCAAAGGAGGCAGAGAAGGGTCTCCCATGAGGGTTTAAGAAGACTTAATCACATCTTGTCCTGGTGACCCTCAGAGGCAGAGAGACCTCGTGATCTGGGCGTAGGGGGTTTTGTCAGGGGCTCAGGGGCGGTACATGGGCGGAGTTGGGGTACAGGAACCGATAGGGAGAGCCCAAGGGAGTGGCCAGGGCTAAGGCAAAGGAAAGGTGGGGGGGGGGAAGAATGTGGGATCAGAAAAGCAGTGAGTAAACAGATCACCACACTTCCTGGCACAGCTGTTCCAATTTAAGAATTCAATAAGAGGTGGATAGTATTTCTTAGCATTAGAAAAGCCACTGGTGATGTGAGGACTTGAGGAGATGCTTCAAGGCTTGAGCAGAGCTGCTGTAAGAGGCTGGCCAAAGCAGAGCTTGCTGTGTTGGTGGGTCTAACTCCCCCACCTGTGTGGATCTCTATCACAAGTAGACCTCTCTCCATGTAGTGGTGGGGGCCTCTCCATTCTGTCACATATAAAAAATTGTTGTTCTTGATCTATGCTTATGCTTCTCTACCTGTTCCAACATCTGCTCCACCTAAACACACTGAGACAAAAAACTGGACTAGAGAAAGCATTGGTTTGACCCTGCAGTGTTTCTCTTGGTAGTGAGTGAAGAGAAGCATCTGTCATGATGCCTCCTCAGGTAAGTGTCTGGCCAGTGAGCTGAATGTGGAGGTGCCTTTTTCTCTGTTGCCTGTCAAGGGAGCCCAGATGCACAGAAGGGAGCTATCAAAGTCTAAAGTAAGGTGAGTTAAATCACACCTAGGGCTGCAGGTTCCTCTAGGCAGCAAACATCGCTTTATTTCTGAGTTCCACCTCTTGGAAAGTCAGTGGGGCTGAGGCTTTATCATTTTTTAGGTCCTGTTGTGAACAGCAACCTTGGTCTTTTCCTAGCAGGCATGTGCCTGCATCTGTTCCTTTCGCACAGTGCCTCTCAGCCTGCTGCTGTGCAGGCGTTGTGGCCATGGGTGACATAACCAATAGAGCTGCTGGCCTACTTAAGACTGTTTGGAGGGCTGGGAGGGGAAGCAGTGAAAGGAGAACATTTGCATGGACCATGGACACAGGGTGAATGTGTGGGTGTGGGGCTTATTACAGAGAGTTGTTGCATAGAGCAAGGTACTTCATTCGCATTTGCTCTTGAAGCCCTTGTTAATTCCTGAGTTTCCAGAGTGACTGGAGGAGTAAAGTGAGAGGGGCTCTGCATGGGAAGAAAGATGTACCTTTGAGAGACAGCAGTGGCTAGTGCTGCAGATAGCCCTGCAGAGCTGGCAGCCATGCAGCTGGCATTGGCAGAGGAGAAGCACTGGTTTGCAAGCTGTGTGGGTTTCACCTGGCTCTGTATGCTTTGGACCAACTATCTGGGACATGCTGCTTGTGTTTCTGTGTGAGGAGCTGACACCTTGTGTCACTGCTCCAAGGCATGTGGAAGCCTCTGGGACCAGGTATCATCAGGTATCACAGGGCTAACCTGTCTCTCTGAGTCCAGGGACTCTTCAGTCAGCCCAACAGCAAAGAAACTTTCCTACTTGACTAACATAACCCTGAAAACATAAAAGGTGGAAGAGGCTGCAGCATCCTAATTGAACTGATCTAATCTCTCTGTAACCTCTTGTAACACAGGAGATGGATTTTCATCTCCAGTGCCCCTCATCCCCAGGATAGTTTCCCACCCTCTCTTTCCAAGTGTAATTTCCAGGCTTGTTCACCTGCACCAGCCTAGTTGCTGGGTTCTTCTGGCTGTGCTGATTTGTGACCCTCAGGTTGCTTTCCTGTATTTCAGGTGAGCTGGGTAATCGCATCAGTTACCTACCAGAAGACTCTCTAGGGACTGGCCTCTTTTTGCCACAGTGTTTGAGCCTAATAGTATACAGGGATCTTTTCTCATTGCCAAACTGGAATCTGAGTAACAAAAGAGAGCCTAGTCAGTTTGCAGCCTCTCCATTCCTGTCAGGCAGAGATGCTTTTCCCTACAGTCTTTTTCTTTCTCCATCTTGGCAGGCTTGACTTTTATGGTCATCTCTGTTCTCTGTTTCTTTGATAGGCTTCCTCCTGGCTCACTCATCCCATTGCCACATGCTGTTGTCTCTCCTGAAGTTCAGAGCAGAAAGGAAGAGAGAAATTTTGTAGGAGGCACTTTGGATACAACCCTTCTCCCTTCCTTTCTTCTCTGCTCTTAGCCTATACGTTCCATCTTCCTTGGCCAGTACCAACCCATGTACTTTGGACTGCAGCTCCTGGGGACAAGTGCATCTCTGCTAGCTACAGAGCACCACCCCAGCTCAGACCCTGGGAGAGCAAGCAGGCTGTATTGGTGTGGAAACTGCAGTTCAAGGATTAGGTGGGCAGTGGACACAGGACCTGGCTAGTGTATCAGGGAAGCTCAGCAAAGCAGCCCTTTTGCCACTGCTTCCTTGCCAATGCTTGCCCTTTGGTTGTGTCCTTCTTGGTTTAGACACATATTGTACCATGCAAACCCTGTAGCTTGGCTCCTCTGTTAGCTCTTTTGGCAAGATAGATCTTTCTGTTCCTATCAATCCATGGGCATGTGATAGGACTCGATGGAAAGTGAGGTGAGGCTGGTAATTTGACACGACAGCTGATATTGGGCCTTGACTGCATTTCCCACTGGCCAGGGCTTAGCTTCACAGAGCTTTTAAGAGTATTTTTAGTCCCCAGAAAATAAAAGAGAAACTAAACCTGACTCTGTGTGCTGTCGCCTCTGCATACTCGGCTATTTTTACTTCCGACAGTCTCGGCCTGGGTCCAGCTTTTAAAAAAAGCTGGAATTATTTTACTTCCATTAAGAAAAAAACCCCAAGGCCTGATGTTATCAAGTCGGTAAGGGGACATCTGATCCCAAAGTTGTCGGGCAGACGTCTCTCCAAGGGGCATGTCAGAGAAATGCAGGGAGCTTGAACGATCAGCAGATCAGCTCTCCCACTGCAGAGGCTTGGTGTTGGCACAGACCTCTCTGCAAGAGTGCTTGGAACACGAGTGGCACCCACAGGACACTTAGAAAACTGACATCCCTGCCCCAGGCAGGGCGCTGAGCCGAGAAGTCCTGCACAAGTCCTGGCCCTGCCCTCCTCCCTTCAAGGTCAGAGGGGCTTGAGCAGACAGGGGAGCTGAGAACAAGCTGCAGCTCAATCCCTGTGGCGTACACCAGGGTCAGCTCCATAGCAAGGTCAGATGAGGTGCCAGGACTTTTATGCAGGGTCTCTCAAAAGGTAACAAAATTCAATGAACAGCAGCACTTTCTGGCAATACAGGGGAGTGGGAGGAGAGGGGATGTTTCCAGAATAGATAGCCTTCATTTGAAGGAACTGCCAGCAAGATCAGTTATCAAGGGATGGTGCTTTCCAAACTCTGCCCTATACTGTTGCATCTCACCTCCTTGCTGACACAAAGTAGGGTCCAGGAGTGCCTGTGGTGGTGACATTTTTGTAGAATGAGTGCCTTCTCTCCTTTGAACTGGCCACTTGTGAGTCATGTGAGAATAGGGTTTGTGCAGGAGCTGGAAGGCAACAGCTTTGTTTTGCTGCTGTCTTGTTAAGAGGCTGCAGTACCAAATCCTATGCAAGTCTTCATATGGGCCAGCAGCATCTCATACCTCATACGTGGCTGCTGCACCTTGCAGTTAACGCTCAGGCGGCTGCAAATGTGGTGTGAAACCTGCCCTTGCAATTACAGCATATGTGCCATTCAGCTTTGCTCCAGCCCTCTCTCTTTTGTCTCCCTTCTCCTTACACTCTCTCACTTCCATTCATATCCCAGTTTACATCCCCCTCCATTTCTTCTTTGTTTAGTGTTTTCCTTCATGCTGCTTCTCTGAGCTCACCCACCACACCTCCCCACTCCATTTTAATGTCTGTCCTTTAGTGTCCCTCTCAGAGCTGCACTGTAACCAGCCTGCCTGTCTTAAAATCAACCACAGAGGAAATCAAGCAGAGCAGCAGGCATTAACCTGAGTACCTAAATAGCACAGGTACTGATTTTTGGCCATGCCCTTTCCTTCCATCTAGACATGACACATTAGGCTGTCAGATCTTTAAGAACAGGATTTTACCATGATGCTTATGTCTGGAGTGTCACAGTCAGGGACTTGGGGGTTGAAATGCTTTTGTTTACTGTAGTACCTGTGGGTCATTGCACTCAGAAGCTGGAGCTGGGATACGCTGGGATGTGCTGTGTGAGGCTCAGCCTGTTCACCAGCTCTGTGGCTGGAGCAGTGATGACAGGGTAGAATTGTGGCTCTGCAAGTGCTGATTGAAAACATTTGCCTCAAGGAGTGTCGCACAGGAAGGGGAACAAGAGGAGGACAAACAGTTGTTCAAAATTAACAAGCTGAAGTCCTTGGGCAAACAGACCTCTATCTGCTCAGTGAGGGAAGGAGGGATGGAGGGTAAATCTCTCTGTGTCTTCCTTATCTTTCTTTAATGCACTTAAGTCCCTTGTGTCCTTATAATCTGATTGAGGGTCCCTAATACTGCTGCAACCTGTGCAGCTATCCCTCTGCCAAGCACTGGAGGATGGCATTCTTCTCCTTGGGAGGCTCTTTCCCCCATTTCCTCCCTACTCCTCCTAGTTCCCCCTCCCCGCTGCTTAGCAAACTTCACAGCAAAAGCATCCTGGAGGGCTGTGTGTTGGTTTCTGCTGGCCGAGAATGGCATCTCCCTCCCTCCCTCCTTCCCCCTGACCACTGGTGTGAGGGAATGCACTCACCTATGACCCTTATCTGGGAGGGTCCTGGGAAGATGTGATTCAGTCCTGAAGTCTTGGCAGCCTGTTCTGGATTCCTCTACAATCTTTCAACAGTGTATTCCTGACCCTTTTAATTTTCATACCTGGTTGTTTGGTTTACTGGCAGTTCCAGAAATTTGTGTCTCTTCCTTCTCTCCTGGCTTATAGGTAGGTGTCATTCATTCAGCAAAGCATGGAATAAAGGTCTTTTTTCTTAAGAAACCAGGGCACATTTATTGAGGGAAAGAAATAATGGATGAAAATGAAAATTTCCTGCTTCATCCAGGACTTTATTACTGCTGTTTCTCAGGGATCTCCCTAGATAACCTCAGTTTTGGGATTCCCTGGCTGTCCTGTTTGAAATTGCTCTCTGGAGCATGTTTGGGCTCCCAGGAAGGAGTCTTGCCCAAAGGCTACCTGCCACTGGAAATGGAGGTAAAAGAAGCAATAGGCGACATTTTCAGAAACAATACCATGTAATGGAAGAGAAAGGTGGTACTTATGCTTAGGGATGTCAGTGAATTCTCTCCATACAGAGTCAGAAATAGAAAATGGAGCAGGGGGAAGAAATTACTCCGTGTGACCTGAGTTCACCTATATCAGCTTCATACCTTTCTCTCCATCTTTAACATCTGCTGTCCTGCCATAGCAGCCACCCAGAGCAGCAGTTCCCTTGCTCTGCAGAGCTCCATGCCTTCTCATTCCTGCTTCTCCTGCTTGGAGGGAGATACTGCTGCCAGACTGAGTGTTGTTGGCCTGGTACTCTTTCTGCTTAGGGGGCCAGCAGTTGACAGTGTCTGTCAGTCAAATTGTTTTGGTGCTCTAGCCACAAAGAGTATCGGGATCTAGATGTTGTTGCAAATTGTGGTTTCAGGTGGTGCAGGTGTGGCTGGTGTGAGCATTACAGTAAAAGCTTTCTCTTTTCCCTGACAAAGTAAGCAAATATGGCATTGAAATGCAGTGTGACAGACGTGCCTCCTTCTAGGGTAGAATATTTGCCAGCAGACTGCAGGTTTTTTCATGTGTACAAGTTGTTCAAAAAGTGTCACTTCAAACTGATGTGGAGTGTTTGCTTTTAGTTGTTTGTGTTTATGTAGTGGTATGATTGCAAAATATTAATGATTTAATGTGATTAGTAAGTGTATCACATAATTGGTTCCCATTATCAGACTATATAAACTTCTGTGTGTTTCTAAGGAAGTACCTGTATAGTGTAAATTCAAAATTTTATTCTAATCAAATGCTCCTACATTTACCTTGAAAGATTTTTTTTTTCCAAAGCTGTTTCTCCCAGCAAGAGAGTTACCCCAATTTCACAGACTGATTATGAGAGACTATTTGGCTGGTCAGAAATAACAGACAACTGCACAAATATCTATGGGGTTTTTTCACAGTTTCTTTTTAACATTGTATTTTTTACTAATAGCACAGTTTAGTTGCTGTTCCTGGTCTATTGATGCTGCTGTGGTTTTTTGCATGGTGACAATGACTGGTACTTCCCAGTCACTGGGAATTGTTTTCGGAGTGCAGTTTCCAGTCTGATTCACTGTATTTTGAAAGAGTTGCAACAAATTCCTCAGTGTCTCCCTACTTCATCTTTATCATTGCTTCATTGTAGTCAAGGTTGTTTCTATTTATTTGGATTCTACTTTTATTACAGTGGCCTTACTTGATCAAGGCTGAAACATCTCTGTTGAATTCATAGTTCATTAGCTCTTTGCTCTAGGTCACTTTTTTCAAATATAAACAGTGAGAGGTCACAGAACATTTAACTTCTCATTTTTAAGAACAATCTAAAAGCTTATTGTTATAACTGCCGTCTTGATTGACATTTAAAGTCTTTCTTTTTAAAAGCAGGATCATGTAGAGGGCATTGAGGTCTGGAGCTTTTCATTTTCCCATCAGATTGATAGTGATTCAGGAGTCTGAATGGGTTAATTTCTGTCTTCATTAATGTTTTGAATAAAAGCAAAGCTCAGAGCAGCATGCTTAGAGCTGGAGGCAGTGTAGCTGGTATTGAGATTGATGGGTTCAGCTGAGATCCCAAGTGTTTGGGAGAAGGAAGCTCCCTGGAGTAGGGGGAACATCTTACTTAGCAAATTTTAGTATTTGCGTGTCAAGGTTCCGTAAGGCACTAAGGAATGACGAGGACTTTTTTGGTTTTACTTGCAGGTGTTCGTCTGGATCGAGTCCGTGGAGGTCGTCAGAAATACAAAAGGAGACTGGATTCTGAGAGCAGCACTTATCTGAGCTTACAGATCCCTCCCCCAGCTAAAAAGCCATGTACGTATTGGTCTTGAAACGTGGTCCTTGGAGCTGCCACTATATTTCTTTTCACTGGTCTCCCAAAAGGTACAGAGCAGTTGTCACTTCCAATTCCTGTATCAGACAACAGCACTAGAATTTTGTCTTATGATCATAGCGTAGAGGTAGATTAGACAGGCCTAGGTACAGCTCAGGTTCTGTATTCATTGTACCTAGGGTTAAATACCACACCTTTCCTAGGAGATTATGTAAATCCATTTAGTGATATTCTGATCTTTTCCTTTACCCAAGCCATGTTAACAAAACCAGTCCCATGCTGATTTCTCTCTTCAGTACTACCCATAGTTCTTTAAACTCTTCCACATCCCACCAACTGATTGCTTATACCTCCTTCTCCCCTCACTGGACCTACCTGAGACAATGACTGACAACATTACAGCAGCTTCCTGCTTTTGTCATCCCTGTGCAGAGCTGGTTTGGCATAGGCAGATCACTACAGCTTGTGTAGCTGCAGTGTGGTTTTCTGTTGTGACCAAAACCATTCCTGAGGTCCTAGGGGCTCTATAGTCATGTCTTATCCCAGGAGGGTTCACCTTATGTCACGAGAGATACAACAACTTCTCCTTTGAAATGTGCAGTGACTAAGATCGTCTCCCACTTGCTGGTGGCTGAGCCAGAGAAGATTTATGCCATGCCTGATCCAACCATGCCGGAGAGTGACATCAAAGCCCTGACAACCCTCTGTGACCTGGCAGACAGGGAACTGGTGGTGATCATTGGCTGGGCAAAGCACATCCCAGGTAAATGGGGAATGACAAGGGTGTAAGCATGAACAGCAAAGGGAGCTATTTTTTATCTCTGCTTATCAGTTTTGGCCTCAACCAGGACTTTTTCCTATAGTGATGGGAGGAAAGTACTGTTACAAAAAACTGCTAGTGATGGGCTCTCATTGGTAACAAACTCCAATGCAGCCTATGATGGAGGTGCATAAATTGATCACTGTACCTGTGTGTGCCCTGGGATTACGCAGAAGGCTTTGATATGATCCAATGAAGTTTTCTGTCATACCCAGCATTGGGTGGCCCAGTGAAAGCATTTGGGAACAGCCTTAGGGATGGTACGGTGAACTTTTGTGATTTTGCCCTACATCAACATGACCTAGGTCTGTTGTGTTTATAGATGAATAAATATTATGGCAGTGACTGGACTATAGTGATAATAACAAGGCAGATACACACCCTCTCAGTAGTGGGCATTTTTGTCCAGACTCAAGAAAGCTTGTCATAATGGATTTGTCACAGAACAAATACCATTGCAATAGATGACATGCTATTGCCAGTGAATCCCAAGCCTTCTTTGTTGACAAATAATGAGGACAACTTATTGGCAGTGTGACTGGCCTTGGAAGGCTCACAGACTATCCAGTGTGTGTCTGTGTGATTGAGTGACATAACAAGTCTTCCACACCTGCAGGTAGGGTGGACCGAGGCTGAAGGAACAGATATGGCCCTCAATGTTGAGTTCTGGGTTCTTCCCAGATTTGGACTGGGAAAGGAAAATGTTCCCCTCGCTCTAGTCTCTCTCCAACCCAGAAACAGATAGGTTGGATTTGTGTGTGGAGAAGGCTAGCCAGGGAACTTAGGGGATATCCTTGGGGTTTACAAGGCTGCTTTCCAAAAATTGCTTCAGACATTCACTATGAACAGCTCACTAAAGCTATAAACAACTCACTTCAGCTACCTCCTGCCTTCTGTCCCCTTTCCTTGTGTCAGGAGAATATATGAGGCTCTGATACAGGATCACAGGATTTATTGCATGCTGTCTATGTCTTTCACTGCACGGGTCTGTGTTGTTTTGTTTTGCTTCTTGGCTTTAAGTTCTTCATTGTTTGATGAAGCATCTTAACATGAGTGATCAGACAGTTTAGTTTTCCCATGTATTTTGTTTCTTTCTGTTGCTCGTCTTTTGGCTTTTTGGTAGCTGCTTCCCTTTTTCCAGAGAGTATTTCTCCTGGGACCCAAGAGTTAATGGTTTTCTGGGCTATATGGAATATGGATTGTTATGAGATGGGACTCTGAAGTCTGAAGAAACTTTTTCAGGATGGTATTTCTGAGAAGAGGTTAATCTTGGTGGTGCCCTTCTTATATGAGATCTGCCATATCTGCAGGGATTATACCCATCACTAGTGCTGGAATCCATCTGGGGCTGATTCATCACAAGTGGGGTTACAGTGGTGATTAGAGAACTCAGCCTGGATTGCTCTACTAACCCAGTACTTGGGGTGTTAACAGGAATGGCTTTAATGCAATGCAATTAGCTGCTATGGCTGTCCAGTGAGGTGCTGTTGTACATCCCTCTAACCTTGGCTATTTCTGTTCACACAGAGTGCCCTGCTGTAGTTCCCTATCTTGTGGCTGTGGGATGAGCTGAGTTCCTACAGAGTTTTCCAGCCGGGCAATACTATCCCAGAACAGGAGTGTAGTAGAGATTGTTCCTGCACTATGAAAGGGGCTCTTCCTCTCCTTTCTGAAATCAGGACATAACTGCCATCATCTCAAATTTCTCTGTGTATTTTCCTTATCAAAGGCCCTGCAACACAGTAACAGCCAGAATAATCAGCCTGGCACAGTTCAGACCAGCAGCAGTATTTATAACAGGACTGTGCACAGGTGAGAGCTCAAGGATTGTTACACAAGAGAGCAGGAGTGAGAGAAAAAGATAATAAAAGACAGTTCATAATAATGGAACAAAATATTCTATAGTTCTGCAACAAGTATGAAACATACTGAGTTATGCAGCAAGGGGGCAGAGCAGGGCAGGGCCAGGAGCCTGCCAGGTGTCTAAATTATGTGTGCCCTGTATTTCTGCCTTCCAGGGATTTTGAGCAAAACATGACACTGCTTCCTGTGTGCATAAACTCTTGGTCAGAGAAGGATGGAGAAAGGAGAAAAAGTCACATATTCCTGCCTTGTACTCACACTGGCATTAGTAAAGAAAGGTGTGACATTAAAGTCATACCAACCCTGAAGGATCCCAGGTGTCAATACCAACCTCTACCCCACAGTACAATAAAATCAGCAAATAAAATCGGTTAAACTTAAACACACTTTCCTATGATAACAATAAAGCATGATTTAATTGTGTTTAGCGAATGTTATTAGCTCAGTAGCCTTATTAGCCATGAACTCAAAAGCCACACTTAGCCAATGTGGAGTTGCTCCCTTCTGTATGACGCCCCCTCCCCACTACTCACCCTTCCCCCATGCAAATTGTCTTGGAACAACATCCACCTTTTCTTCTTGCTTTGATGCAGGGTGACAAGACTTCTCTTGAGGGGTGACGATGAAGGCTCTCCCAGGGTAGCTGTTGTGCTGTTCTCACCAGGAAGACGTTAGTACTAGCACAGAATGAAATATGGCAAGTGGAGTGACAGCAGCTGTGTCTGGAGTGGCCTCAGATCCTATAATTACATCTCCTTTTATTACCTCTGCTAATGGCCCTCCAGGATGACAGAAATGATAATAAATTAACAGATTATGAACTCCACTTGCCACAAATTATGTGACTTTTTTTTTTTTTTTTTTTAAATTCTGGGAGGTCCCACTGCCAAACCACTGAAATAAGAATAAAAAAAAAAAATTTAAAAAACCCAACCTGAATGTCACATCAGCTATTGCAAATAAAGCAGCTTTTCTCATGGTGCACCTGGGAAGGAGGAAAATATGCATGCAGCTCTGTGCTAGAGCCAGAGGCTTCTCTTTTGGGGCAGTGGTGCATTAGGCACCTTTTGAGAAAAGCAGCAAGAAATGGATCACTAAAGGTGTTTTCTGGATGCTGGGGCATCAACAGCTCAAGAATACAAAACAGTGGTATTCTAGCAATTCCTAGGAGCTATAAGATGACAGAAAATTTCACAACTAGAGGTTCCTCAGTGTTATAATCCTATAATAGAAAGCTTGTGGTTTTGGCCCGGTGAAAATAACATTTACTTTTCCTGATCTCAACTCTTACAGCATGAGAGAGTTATACGAGCGTCCCTTTACTGCAGTGATTCAGGGACAGCCCTTGCACTCCCCATGGTGAACACTGGGGGACAAGAGTCCCAAATCTGCCAGACATTTCAAGTCCAGGCTTGACACCATAGCACTCCCTCTTCCCACTCACCTGCTGGAGCTGAAGTTGTTGGCTATCTGGGAGTGCTTCTGGCCAGGGGCTTTCCCAGGTGGGTGGGGCAATTGCAGCTGGCTCTTCTGTTCTTGTTGGCAAAGGGTAAAATATGGTATCTCCTGTTCTCACCTGCCACAGCAGCCTCTGGGAAAGGGCAATTAATAGAGATGCTGTGTGTACAGGCTACTGCTAGGGGTAAATCAATTTTTCTGCTTTATTCTGTAGCAGAAAAGTATGAGCCATGCCTGTCCTGGATCCTCTCCCTCTATTTCATGACTGGTTCTCAATCTTCAAGCAATTTTGTTGGCAGACTGCAGTGAGGCAATGGCCTAACGCCTTTTGTAATCCGGATGGGGAATGAAGATGCAGAAAGGCCATGTGACTGATCCAGAAAATGGACTTAAGGCAGCAGCCTAAATCCTGGACTGATCTCCATGGCCAGAGCTAGGAGAGGGACGACCAAAGGAGAAATCTCGGGTTCTAAATAGTGGAACAGTGGCTGTGCACCTTTACTCCCACCTCAGGGCTAATCTCATCAGTTCCCTGTGCAGCAGGGAGATGGGGAGACAGGTCCCCAAGCATTGGAGCTGCAGCAGCCTGCACTTGGACTGAGTCAGGAGGGCTGCATTCCAGAGCAGTGCAGTTCCAAGTGCAGGGCATAAGGGTGAGGTAAAGGACAAGGCACCCACCTCCCAGCCTGAGCGGGATTCATCAGGGCTATGTAGAGCACAGGCTGTGCTGTACAGGAATCAGTCTCACAGTCATGGAGCTGGATTTGCAGCTCTTCGCTTCTTCGTCCCAACAGCCTGGGCTCCTCTTTAGCTGTTCCCTCTGGCACTCCTCCCCAATGGTTTATTGATTCTTCCCTCCCACCCACTGCTCCCCTCAGACCTTGCACACACAGCACGTGACAGCTGATTGGTATCTGTTAATTAATGTGGCCTGGGGCCTCTTTTCTATTCAGGGGCCTGATAAGGGAAATTGGATGTCCAAGGGCTGCCAGGCCATTATCACCCTTTGCTTCCCCTGGCAACACAAACACAAAACATGGCATAGAGATAAATAAGTACCACTAACCCACCCTTCTGCCTTCCCTTCCCTAGCTGAGATAGTGCAGATAGAAAAAGAGATCCTACAGTCAGTCAATATAGCAATCATCAGCTCTTTTGTTAATTGCCAACTTGATAACAAGAGAAATCAAATGATCATCATGGTGGCTGGCTACGTAAGCCCCGATGTGGGGCCAAGAGCTGTGAGCAGGGTGGGGTGTGGGATAAAGAAGTCCAGCTGAGCCTTGCATGCATCCAGAGGAGCTGGGAGGCTCCTGCATAGGGGCTCATGAGTTCACAGGTCTCTTGGTGATCCCCAAGGCTTCATATGCATCTGGGGAGAAAACTGTCTGGGGAGGCTGGTGGGGCATCACCCTCCCAGCTGAGGGGTGCCTGGGTGTTCATCTCTCATAGTCCTACGAACCTTTAGAAGCAAGGGGCTGCCAAAAAAGTACAATTTCTGCCTGTCTGTGGTGGGTAAAAGCTGCCTAGAGAGGACCAACACACTATGCTTGCCATTCCTGTTTGTAATGACTTGTTGAGTGCCCATTTCCCAGGATCTTTCATGGTCTGGCCTTCAAGGGTACCAGGTATGGAGGGCATAACAGACAATTTTCCTTCCCATGCACTTTTTTCCCCACCCTGAGGTGGACATTGCCTCTGTATTTTGTGCTCTCCATTTTCTCAAGTGAACTCTGGGGCTGTCAGGGTCTATCTTTGCTCTTTCTGTATTTGACAAGAATATTTGGTTCACTGTGGGTGCTGGTTTCATTGCTGCCAGGTTTGGCTGTGGTTTAGGTACTTGTATGGCACCTTAAAGGTAATTTTATCACTGGGTAGGGCTGTAGGCAGAGTTGCTGCTATGGAAATCAGAGTGTGATGAGGAATTCAAGAGGATTCTGTTCACAAATGTATTCATTTTTGAACACATTTTGGTGCTTTGTTGTAGCAGGACTTTTTCTCGTGTTGGCCAAAATGTGAGATTGTAGTATACTTGTAATTCAGGCCTGTGTCATTCCCTCCTATCCCATCAGAAGCCCTCTTTTCTGCCATCTGGAGCTCTTCTCTGCTCTTTTTTTCAGCTGGGACAGACTAAATGGGCAGCAATATAGACCTATAGAGGAAGAGTGGGAAGGCAATGTAGTACAAAGCAGTTGCTGCTATGAAAGAAGTAGCGGTCATTGAAAAGAGGTTGTCACCAACCTTGGGTTGCCATAAATGCAATCAGAGCATCAGAACTCCTGTTTGAGGCTGTGGGTGGGCATAGGAGCAAAGAGGAGGGTAAGGTCTATGTGTGCTGATTGCTACAGAGACAAGGTCACCTTATTGAGTTGTTTGGGGTTTTTTTTTAAAGCAGCAGGTCAGTAGGGAAGAGTTCATGGTTTGAATCTCAGGGAAACTATGGACCCTAGTCTCCTAGAGGCTTTGCTGCACACCCATTTGACCCTGCTTGTCTTTTGCCCCGTTAGGGTTCTCCAACCTCTCCCTTGGAGACCAGATGAGCCTTCTGCAGAGCGCCTGGATGGAAATTCTCATCCTGGGCATTGTGTACCGCTCCCTGCCGTATGAGGACAAGCTGGTCTATGCTGAGGACTACATAATGGATGAAGAGCACTCTCGTCTGACAGGGCTGCTGGAGCTCTATCTGGCCATCCTACAACTGGTGCGCCGCTATAAGAAGCTCAAGGTGGAAAAGGAGGAGTTTGTCACGCTCAAAGCTCTGGCCCTCGCCAACTCAGGTACAGCCCTGGCCCAGCCAGTCTTGCAACCAGGGAGTCAAGGCTCATGCTGTTATTTGACCTGGGAGGAGACTAGAGCCTACTGCCTAAGAATCTCTGCTGGTGTCATGCAACATTCTCAAAGCTCCACTCAAAGCTGGAAAGCAGGGAGAAATGAGGCTTACTGCTGCTAGAGCCCCAGCTGTGCTCTGACCCTGTAGTAGAGAGTGGAACAGACAGGGATGGACTGGTTGCTGCTTTCCGGCAGTAAAAGGGTCTGTGGAGGCCTTTTCCACTAGCAAGCCAACTCCAGTGTCATGAGTTCAGAAAAGGGATGTGAGCCACACTTGCATCCACCTCAGTACTGTTGGTCAGATACAGCAAACGGGGAAACCCTGGTCCCAGTTTCAAAAAGCTGTGGGGTTGGGGCTGCCTAGCCCTTTCCTGGAGATGTTCAGTGATCAGAGACACTGAATCCCCCTTTAACTGGGAGACAGTGTGGATGTAGATTGCAGGCCTCAATCCAGCAGGCTGCATTGTATCAAAGCCAGCCAGACAGCTTTGCTCAGGAGTCCCATCTGGAAGAGAAACTGCTAAAGCTGCTGTGTGACAAGGGCTCCCTCTACATCCCCTGAGTCTCATTGTCTCATATCAAATCTCTTTGCCAAATTTGCATCATGCAGGTCACAGAATTCACCCTTGCAGCCCAGCCCTGAAACCAGTATCTGTGTTTGGCTAAAGCCAGTTTACAGAAAAACACCCAGTGTGAAGCTGGAAGGTTTAAAAGAGAGGGAATCTACATCTTGCTTGGTAGCCGACTCTAATAATTAATCATTCTCTTAGTTAAAAAAAAAAAAAAAAGGCACTGTATCTTTAATGCCTGTTTGCCTGAGTTCAGCCTGAAAAGAATGGTCTTTGTTGAACTGGGTCCTATGACTCCAGGTCTTTTTATACCTGACAGCTTGACATGATGAACTTCCTGTTCCATAGTTGCATTCCTTGGCTATGGATATATTACTTCAAATGTAAGGACGTGGTCCAGGATTCTGTGAGGTTGCCCTGTCATCACCATTTTACACCATTCTGTTCCTGTTTGCCATCCATCCACTCCTTAGCAGTAGCAATTTAAAAGAAAAAACCACTTCCTTACAGCTCATTGATAAAAATGTTGAGTAGCAGCTGTTTTTTTTTACTGATCCCTGTGGATTTCCATGTGAAAACTCCTTCTTCAGGGATGATTCACCACTGATAGCTACTGTGGTAGAGATCTCTCTACTGTGAGATCTGTCATCCAGCCAGTTAATAATCAATTGAAAGTGTTCTTTATTGATATTGCATAGTGCTAATTTTTTAATGAGAATGTCCTGTGGTCCTAAGCCAAGTGCTTTATAAAAACCTAAGTCTATTATATCTGCGCAGTTAACTTTATCAACCAAACTTGTAATCTCATCAGAGAATTAAATCAAGTTTGTTTGACAAGACTTCTCTTCCCAAGTATCATGTTGACTGGCAGTAAAATCACAGAATCATTTATGATGGAAGAAACCTTTAAGATCACCACTTCCAACTGTTAACCCAGCACTGCCAAGTCCAACACAAAACCATGTCCCTAAGTGCCACATTTACGTCTTATAAATGCCATCTTATTAATCTTAATTGAATGTCACCTTCATTTTTTTCCTTTTTTTTTTGCCCTAGTTCACATCAGGCTAGCATAGAAATTATCAGGTAAGACCTAGGAAAATATGTGCATCATTAGAACTTTTCCAGTCATCTTGAATTTCTTAAAAATACCAAGACTTATTAATCATTAATCTGCCCTAGATGACCCTCAGCCAGCAATTTTAGAACTCTTAAAGCCAAGTTATCCAGCTCCGCTGATTTCTGTGAAGTTTGTCCTAAAAGTTCTAATACCTTCTTGCATAAACAACAGATTATGAAGTCCTCATCATCTTCATACAACACAGGTATATAAAGCTTCTCTTTTCCAAATAAGACAGAAATACTCAGGACTTCTATCTACTCTGCACTGCTATTAATAGGTTAATCATCTCCAGGTGAAAAGAGCCCCCCTACAAATGATCATTTTTCTTCTATTCCTTAAATATTTATAAAACTTCTTTACTGTCCTTAGCCCTTTTAGCCATGGCTTTTCCTCCTATGTCCTTCATTTCCCTTATCATTTTTCTGCACTTCGTAACTTTGTTCCCTTTTTCAATTTCTCTTACATTGCTTTTTTAGTTTTGATTGCTGCCTGCACTTTGCCACTGAACTGGGATGGGCAGATGGCCATGGCTAGCCTCTCTCGTCTGTGCAATGGTGGCTATTGGTCATGTAATCAACTTGTTAAAGAACCTGTCTACCAAGAGGGTCACAGGATTAAAAAGGGAGAAGGGCTTCTCAGAGAGGCTGAAGTGCTAAGGTAGCAGTTGTGACAGGAGAAGTGCCACACTGGGACATTTACTTGGCCCATACTGTGGACACTGCTGTCAAGTTCTTCACAGTGCAACAGAAGCACTCTCTGCTGTTGTTGCTCACTGTGCTTTCAGGACTGAGCCCAGAGTAAACCTTATGAGACAATCTCCACAGGAGTGGAGTAACACTGAACAAAGACAGAGCAGAACAACCAACACTCATCAGATGCTTTGGGGTTCCATTTCCAGTGCTGTGGAGTAAAGAAACCAAGGTAAGCGTCAGGAGGCACAGGCCAAAGTATGTTCTCAGCTGGATGGAAAAAATCACTCTAACTTCACTGGTTTCTCCTAGTGCAGCTAGAAGTGTAGCTACGTAGGAGCATAATCCACAAAAGTCCTGCTTTGTTATTTGTATTGAAACATATCAAAGTAAAGCATGGGATTTTGTTTTTTCATGTAATTAAAGCTTCTCATGACACACAGCTAAGGAAGCTGGAATATGGAAAGTGTATTTTTCTATTGTAACGTAACATTGAACCTTCACATTCTTTTAATGCCAGTTATTTTTCTTAGTGTGTTTTTGACAGGGATAAACTTAGAGAGCCTGCATGTGTGCACTTGCATGCAAACAGCTGATGCCTCAAATGGGAGGAAAGCAGTTTGGGCTAGGCTTCAGCTCCCTTGGATCAGAGATAGGGCTTAAAGATGAACACTGAGATTAGCACCTGTGCTGCCTAAACCTGCCTTCTGCCTTTTCTCCCATATGGATAAATTCTGGGTGTAATTGCTCATGCAACCCAAGTTCTAGGGACTTATGCAGCCCTGTATATACTGACCCTTTGGTTCTAGGAATTCAAACAAATGAAAATAGAAGTGGGAGCTCATTTACTCTTTAGTAGAGAAGAAACTGATAGTAGGCTGATCTCTGGGATTGGCAAAGATAATTGAAGGGATCTCTGTCTTTAGTAAGTGTATTTTAGAGAGCTGAGGGATGAATTCTTAATTCCCAGAGCAGCAGGCAAGTCCCAAACAATATGATCACCCATTTTTTGATAGAGGTGCTGTAGACCTAATTTGTTATGCTTCAGAGTCAGCAGTCCATTTTTAAGCATTCCTAGGTTCTCTTTTCTTAGGAATAAGAATTGATCAACCTGTGTATTGAGGAGCCCTCCAGGTTAGCATACAGCACACATTCATTTTAGGACATCCCAGACTGGCCAAAATTTATTTCTCTTTTTTTTTCTGCAATGCATTTTAATGCTAAGATGGAGTGAGCAAGGTCTGGATCTGGCAAAGGGATGCACAGCAAATTCTGTACTAATGGGTCCTGAGGTTCCTGCTCCTGTCAGAAGCTCCAAGAAGAGAGTTAGGTGAGGAAGCAATGGGCCTCGTCCATTCTCACACCTGCCCTGTACCCCATGCCAGCAGTGCTGGAGAAGGGCTCCTGGTATGAAGCCCAGCTTCTAGGGCCAGCTGACCCTCAGGGACATGGTCAGGCAGCCTGCCCCCACCTCAGTGCCCTGATAGCTGTAAAAATTCATAGCTATTGATTTCGTAATTAACAGTTTATCAATGCCATTGACACCAGTTCACTGATGGATTGCAAGGAAATTAATCCTGCAATGTTGTTTTATTTTTTGCAGTCAGCTGCCAATTTTGAGCTTCTTTCAGCAGAGGGTGGGGGGGGTGGGGCAGACTTTGATCTTTATTTCCCCAGTTTCTCTCACTGTATACACTTAGTTATTTAGTGCTGTTAAGTCTTGTCACCTTACAGAAGCCAGGTGGCAGAAGGGCAGTTTTGGGATTCCGTCTAGTGTACAGCAGCAGCAGTACCCAAAAGCAGAGCACCCGCTTTGCCCTGAAGTGTGGCTCATTGCATGGTAATTCTAGCACCCACTGGGATCTGCAAACTCTGACAGGCTGTGATTACTTTTCCCCCTTGTGCCCCTAGCCAGAAGGACATTAAACAGAAAGGATAGAGGACATTCCAGCTTTTGATACTTCCAGTCTTCAAAATGACCTCTGCAACTTGGCAGGAAACAGACCCCACTCACTTCTCTTGGATTGTGTATGGAAATTTTTCAGAGGTGCTACCTGGCTGGGAGAAGTTGCCAGACTGACTTGGCAACATGCTTCTTCCTCCCTACTTTTCAGAATCAACCTCTGTGTCTAGCTCAGGCCATTGTGATGACCCAGCAGCCCTCTCCTGCGCTTCTTTGCCTGGTCTCTTGGATAAAAAGTGTAAATGCATCGAGAATCATTCTTCAATAGGCTTCTTGGGAATACTTCCCTTTAATATCTTCTTAATTAGTGCATTCCTTCTAAACAGCTTCTTAAACAGCTTTCTTGCTAGACATAATATTTTCCTAACTGTTGTAATACTTTATAAATCATGCATCATAAATAGCATTTTTACCATAAATGTATCTTGCACAATTCACAGTCTCTAATTTGTGTTGTGCTCTCCATAAAGATGACACATGTTTCTAGAGGGATTTTGGCACTTCAGTCAGCTTTCCTCCCCTTCACTGCTGTCACTCTGGGGAACCCATGTCCTCACATTTGTGTTTTTGTGTAGGCTGAGCCAGAGCATTGCCACCCTGCAAAGCCCAAGCTGTGATGGCAGGCGGTGCAACTACATGTCTGCATGTGTGCTTGCCATACTGTCTCTTTGCCGTTGCTTCTGGATTTGTTGCCTTGTGGCAGGAATCTTTATCAATGGCTTCAGTATTGATTAAAAGTCTCTGAACAATGAAGACAAGGCAACAGTGTCTCCAGCTCTGTCATGGTTGTAAGAAAGAAGCAAGTATCAGCAAGATGAAACAGGAGAAAACCTTTGGTGACGCTGTGCCTCTCTGCTCTTTGGTGCCGCCCTCTGACACCATGACTTACCCACAGGTTTAGCAGTATGTGTTCAACACGGTTCCCTACCTCAGCCATGGACCGGGTCCTTACCAGCTAGCTACCTTTGCTTCGCAGACACACCAAGGAGCCGTGCAAACCCTGCTAGCCCCTCCAACAGCTCGTAGAATCTAACTAGCAGCCTAAGGGAAGAGGTCTTGCAGGAGGTGTGGGTTTCCTTTATTTCATCAGGAAGCTCCTTGAGCAGCTGCTGTCAGTCTCTGAAAACAGGGGCATATGCACAAAGGTGGGTCTGGCAACACCCCTGGGTACGCTGGTTGTGACCTACTGGGGCTTTTCTGTCTTGCTGACACCCTGAGCAGCTGCACGGCAATTAGGCAGTTTAGACAGATGAAGCGCTATAGCAGTGTTAATTATTCTTAATGAGATTGCTCCCAAGCGGCAGCACAGCAGCTGCTGCCCCTTGCAGGGTGACTCTCCCAAGAAGGAGCATGGAGGGCAAGTGAAAGTGCAAATCACAAAGGCCCCTGCCTGACCCCTGCATTGCATTGGGTGGCTGGCTGGCAAAATGGGCAGCACACAGGGCACATGTGTCACCCACCTACCCCTGGCAACCTTACTGTCCCTGCACTGCTAGGGCCAACACACTGGGCTGCTGCCAAACTTCATTGCAGCAGCACCACACCGGCCAGCAAGCTGGTTTCCCCTTAAGAAACAAACCAAACCAGCACCAACAACACCCCTCACCCCCTGCTGGGGTGGGGGAAGGGGGTGGCCAGACAAAAACCCCCAAAAAATCCCCACAACAACAGACAAGAAGGAAAGAAAACATCTTTAGCTTCAGGACCAAAAAGGATTTCCTTTCTTATGTCTGACTTGTCTGTTTGCTGTCTTTTCTCCCTCACCCCAGACTCCATGCACATAGAGGACATGGATGCAGTGCAGAAACTCCAGGACCTTCTCCACGAAGCCCTGCAGGACTACGAGCTGAGTCAGCGCAATGAGGAGCCCCGGCGAGCAGGCAAGCTGCTCCTGACCTTGCCCCTCCTGCGGCAGACGGCTGCCAAAGCTGTGCAGCACTTCTACAGCATCAAACTGCAGGGCAAGGTTCCCATGCATAAACTCTTCCTAGAAATGCTAGAGGCAAAGGTCTGACAACCCCAGCACCAGCCGACAGTGGCCGGGGAACAAACTAGTAACAAAGATGCAGACAACGGAGCAATCCAAACAGCAGCAGCAGCCACCGCCGGCTTTTATCTCCAATCATTTATTATGGAAGAATTATTTAATGTCTATCTGTCGGCGTGACTGCAGAATCTTGTGTACAGGAGGGGGGAAACTTTTAATCAGTCACCTGTTTCTCTTTTTTTCATTGTTTTCTCTGTGGGAAATACCAGATTATGCTCTTGCACTTGTTGAGGCATCATGAGGGCTCAGCCCCTCTGACCAGTGATGCTCTCAGCACTGTCCAGGCTGCCTGCTCCCCAGCTCCCTCTGCCAGTTCTGGAGGGGGAGTGGGGACAGAAGCAGGAAGAGAGGAAGAATAGAGTCAATATAAACTTTATCTGCTGGTGTTATGAGGGGTCAGTTAGAAAGGGAAGCAGCCATGGTCCTTCTTTTTGTCACCTTTCTTCTGCCTCTTACCATAGAGTAGATGCTCCTTTGGAGAACAATGCTGCTGGACCTCTCCTGAACAAAAAGGCTGCCTCCCAGACTCCTCTAACACTTGTACATACAGGCCCCACTTCTTACTGGGAAAGATGCTCCTAACTGTGTAAGATATTCTGCGACCTTGTACAGTGTGTCATTACGCCTGGCTAGTCCCTCCCATGTACAATCCCTGCAGGCCCTTGAGGAGGTAGGATGTATGTCCCTGAGAAAATGCAAGTCTTTCCCAAATGGCAAGAGAAAAGAGTCTGATATTATGCTTCAGTGCTGGGTTGACTTGATAATCTCTGTATCCTCTCCTATGTGGTGCTAACTACAATTCTTCCACACTTTTCACCCCATAGTGTATCACACCTGCCTCTTCAGCTCAGCTGAGTGCCATTCCCCACCTGTTCCTTGTGGCAGAGAACACAAGGCTTTGTCTGCATGGTTACTGCCCAAGTATAAATACACCCCAAACCAGATCTTTCCTAGACTTCATTAGAGCTCTTTGGCTCCACAGAGACTTTAGGCTTATTGCCAAATTCTAGTTAGGAATCAAGGGCACTGCTTTTCAGAGGAGGCAGCTCTAGAGCCTGAGAGATTGCTTTTTTGCGGCAGCCTAGGGAAATAAATTAGAGGATGGCATGAAACCCCTGATACTCCAACTACTGTCTTCCCCTGCCTCATCCCATTATCCTCAACAGCAGGAAAAGAGCTAGCATAGATTATACCTGGGACTGGTAAGAGGTTCTCTTGCTGATCAGAAAGCAAATACCTGGCCTTGAGGTGGTGGGAGAAGAACAGGGGGAATGTTTATTTATTCCTTTTATGTAACCAGGTTCCTGCTGTCTCCAAGCCCTGGTGTAGATCTGCTGCCTAAGCCATAGCTGCTGCATTCCCAGTAGCCAGAGGGGAATGTAGGTGACTGACAAAACTGACTGTTGGTGTTCCCTGAAACTTTATTTTCTAGGTCACTTAGTTTTAAGGCATCCTGAGCTGATGAAAACTGAGTGTATTGTCTTTTTTTGTGGTCAGCAGCATGGCAGTAGAGGTGAGAAAAAATCTCTGATCTACATTTGGGACACCACTAACTCTATTGCCTCTGTTCTCCTCAAGCTTCCATCCTTTCCTGGCTTCCCCAGGAGAAAGGTGGTGTGGCAGAGGAGTAAACTTGTCCCCAGGAGGAAGTCTTCCAAAGCAGGGTTGAGATGTGTGATCAGAGACACTGGGTGCTTGTTTTCTGCTGGAGCAGAATGTGTCCCAGCAAGGGCTGTCAGTACTGCAGAACCCTGCCCTGGCAGGCTCAGACACAGGGGTGCTGACTGATGGTGACCTCTCAGCTCTCATAGCCAGCTCACACCTTGTACTTTAATTAGTTCCATTCCATCTCCTTTGAGTTCTTCCTATGCTACACAGTCACTCATTTTGTACTCACTTGATAAAGGAATTGTCTTGCTTCAGGCATATTAGTAAACCAGCAGAGACCTAAGGGGCAGAAGGCACATGGGAACTGGGACTCCTTCTGTGCTCACAGCAGTAGCAATTACACAGTGGCCTTGTGCTTTGAGCGGATATTTGTGCTTCTCTCCCCAGCTCCCTCCCAGAGGCAGCTGGGGAGAAAATGAGAGGCTTTTGGTTGCACTCATTATCCCTGTACCTATCTGTGACTGAGGGACCAATGTGAAATGCATGCCACCACTACAGAGCCATCTTGCCGTGTGCTGCGCTCTGGCAACTCTTCCTGGGTGTGGCATAAATGCTTTCACAGATGTGCTGGGTTGCATTATCACCTGTAAGTTTGACTCACTTGACCACTGCTGCAATGCTGCCAAGTCCCACACAGCTCAGCCACAGTACATTGTGTCCTGGCCTGCTGTGCAAAGGTAGCTGTCCCAAAATGGGTTGAAAAGATCCTAAGAAGCACTTCTTAGTCTGTTGGGCCCCGCCGGAAAAGTCACTTACACACAAACACACACCCTCACACTCCCCCGCTTCAAAAAAAAAAAAAAAAAAAAAAAAAACCAAAAAACAAAACAAAAAAAAAACAACAAACCAAAAACCACCCAAAAACAACCCCAAAAGGCTTTTCTAGCTTTCTTTTATTTGGACTCAGGCCTGCTCTCTGTAACAGGAAACTGTCTACAAAACATAATTAAGGAGAGCTGCCGAGTTAGCTTCTAGCTCACAGAGACTGCGGGCTTCTTAGATTAGGGCTATGGGATAGAGGCAACTCCTGCTTTGGCAGAGCAATATAAAGATACCAAATACATTTTTTTCCAGGAACTTTTTCTCCATTAAAGCTGCATAACCTTGGAGCTCATCTGAATATTCTCCATTGCTTGAAGATAATATGCAGGGAAATGTTTGCATTTCTTCTGACATAGGATGGGAAGTGAACCAGACAGTACTTAGGGTATACTAAACTCTCTTAGCAAGGAATGGAAACTCTTTCCCAGGAACTGGGACAGAAACACCTGTCTAGATTTAACCCTTAAAAGGCCTGTACCATCATAAATTGGGAAGCAGGTCAGGTCTCTTGGGCCCTTCAAACAAGTGCAGAATCACAATCATCTCTTCCCAGTTACTGTGATCTGCTGTGCATCACTAGTGCTATCACACTGACACAGCTGAGGAACATTTCCAGCTACGCAGTGAGCTGGGATTGCAGAGGAGTGTAACATAGTGTAGTTCTCCCAATGCACTTTGAAGTAGGAAAAAAAGCTTCAGCTACTGCTTAGGTCTTTGAATGCTCACAGTCTTACAAAAAAGTCTGGGGATGTGGAAGGTGAGACATGAACTAGGAAATGGGTTCTGGGTCAGTGCTCTTTATGCTGCTCATTTGTAATATAGGATTCACAGAGTCAGCAGTCATACAGCTGTCCTTCTTCATGGGGCAAAAGATGATGGAGCTCGAGCCTTGGAAAACAGATGGGCTCTATGACTTAAAGAAAAGAGAAGCAGTAGAGGTAAATGTATCAGTGACAGTGAATAAACCCAGACCAGCAACTATAGTAAAAGCAGCTCCAGCCCCTGATTTGCATGTGTGGATAACAAAAACCATGTACCTCTCAGCTACTACAAAAGGCAGTTCTTCCCAAGCGACCAGCTCTTCTGTTTTGGGCACATTCTTCTCTGGGAACAGCAGTGTCTGACCTGTAATGCAAAACAAATTTCATGGGGATCAATTAAAAGGTAAATTACCACTCTGAATTTAGGTTTCTGGGGAAACTTGGGCATTACACCTTGCAGCAAAACTGTGAAGCTACAAGAAATGTCCCCACAACAATCAGAACCTTGCAGTATTGCTTATGCTAAGGGGGCATTATTTTTCTCTTTGTAAGCTATGTCATCTTTTTTTTTTAAACTATTATAAATATATGAAATAAAACATGCTTCACCAGAAACATGTAAGCAGCTATTAGAGGGGCAAGTAATTGAGAAAGACCCTAGAATGCAATGTTGAGCTTTTATTACCAATTGAAGCTAAGAAAACAGAGCTTCCACTTTGTATCCACAAGCTATAATCAATCGTATGGCCAAAGGCTGCTCTGCTGTTCTTGTGGCTGGGTTATGTGGAGAGGCCAGAGAGAGACAGAGGCTGTGAGAATGATGCAGGGAGTCATAGACAGTCAGTGAAATAAACAGTATCTACTTAACTATTATCTGCTCCTAAAAAAATAACAACCTGTTAAATAAATTGTATTCCTGTGGTACAGGTAATTTCAAACAAAACAAGAAATAAAACAAAGAAATGTAAAAACTAATGCAGACAGAGTAATGTTTATTGTGTTTAGGAGCTGCTCTGTTCTGTCCCTTGGAATGCACATGGCTCCACAGAAAAGGCTGGTGTGGGGGAAAGCATGATCTGTCTGTATTTGCTGCGGAAGAGCAGGAAACCCCCAGCCCTCTCACTTGGAAATGCTCATTTCATGCTTTCCCATATAAAAAAAATCTCAGCAAGCTTCTGAGATTTTGTGAGATGAGCTTTGCTGAGGACTTTTAAGACTGGCAGTGCTGCCAGTCTCTGCCACAGACCAGTCTATTTCTCCCACTCACTCATTTTCTTTCCATTCTACAGTGGTGCAAGGAATAAAACAGGAGCTAGCGATGAAAAAGCCTTGAAGTTGTTCCAGTGAAAAACAAAACCTCTAATCATAAAATAGACCACTGGCTTAAACCCAGCAGTGACATCATGAGTGTTGTAAGCATTACAGCAGCTGCCCAGTGCTTATGAAGTGGATGCAAGTGCTAAAGTCACAGCATTCGCATTGATCTGGTGGTCAGGTGGTGTAAGAGGGAAAGCTCATAGCTGCTTGAGAAAGCAGAAGGAAATGCACTCTGGTAATTGGGGCAGAGATGTGAGAAACAAGGACCCCAGGTTTTTGTTCTACCTCTGATCTGTCAGAGGTACCAGACACCATCCCACCCTGTTTAAGCACCTCCATCTCCAACACACCTCAGCCAACACTGCTAAGGTCCTTCTTTTGGGCAATGGCACTCACTGGGATGATGCATCAAACCAGGCAATCAAGAGGCTGCTCATCCTGCCCTCTGAGGAGGAGGTGGTGGCTGAATTAGTGGTGGCCAGTAGGAAAGGCCACGGGCTAAAAAATGAACCTGAATGAAAAACCAAGATGGGCATGGAGCTGTAGATGAAGGAGAAGCATGACAAGCTTTTTCTACACTGGAAACAGCTACCCCCAGCCCCACAGCCAGCAGCACCCTGACTGTGATGGACTCAGTCTTGGAACCAACACAAACCCCTTCCAAGTTCACATAGGCAGCTCACAGTCACACAGAGCCCACCTACATTGCGTGCTTAAGTGCTCTGAATGTTGTATCCATTCACAGAAGATCTGGATTTGGCCACCTCAGTAGGACTTTAAATGGATCCTACTTCAGATTAAATATAGCAAAGGGATGTCAATTTGTTGCTTCTGGGGTTCTGAAAATTAATATGGCACTAGAGCTGACGGTGTCAAGAGATTGGTAAGGATAGCCAGTGGACTACAGAGAGCCTGGGCTCCACTCTTCAAATACCATATAAGGGCTGTTAGCATTCCTCGGTCCCTTACTTTAAAGTTGTGGCTGCCTCACTGACATTTCTTGGGCATCCTTCTTTGTCTAGGTGTTTTGAGGCTTTCTTTACTTTGCTTACTAGTGTTCACTCACACTGGAATTAGAAAAAAAACAAGAAGAGGGTTGTCTTCATAGTAAAGCCATGTAGCACTGGGAGAAAGTGAGGCCAGCCCTGATATTTCCTCTTACAGATGAGCTTCACAGGAAATACTAGGAAAATACTGTATTTTCTCTGGTTAGTTGGAGAGGGAAACAGATTTCTATACTAATCAATGCTGAGTTCTCTAAACACATTTCTCTCACCAAAGTTAAGGGCATGCTTAACTGCTGGGATATGTTCTTAAATTTCAAATGTTAAAAAATGAGTGCAGTAGTTTTTTGTGGCTACCTACACACAGAATAAAAGAAAAACCAGCAAGCGAACTGTCCCTTCCAACTCAGGCTATTCTATAATTCTATGATGAATTTTCTCTTTCAGGCCAAGGTATTACACAGGGAATCAAAGCAAACATTGGCTGAGGTACAGAAAACTTTAGCGTTCAACCTCCAGTAACAGAAAGCTGGAGAGCTTGCACTGTGTGCCTGGCTTTCTTTACAAAGAGATTTTCTCCCATTGCAGCATTTTTGAAATGACACCATGGGAAAAGTGGAACACCTGTGCCTGGGGAGCAGGAGGACTAACCTAGCAGTGTGCTAGGGTGGCTGGGGGAGAGATGCTGGTAAGCGACCGATGTGACTTGGGTTTGGAAAGTGCAAGGATGGTTCAGTAAAACACATCATCCAATCCAAAACATTGCTGCCAGCTGGACACAAACAACAAACTTGCTCCAAAAGAACTGCATCCAGCGAGTCTTTTAACCTTAATCAGCAGTGAGACGCCTGTCATGCTCCTGGTCTTTGTGTGCTTCCTTGTACAGAAATGGGCAGGGCTAGAAATTCTTCGGCTAGCAGAATCCAAATAATTATAAGTGAAGTCACAGGAAGGATAAGAACTGGCCAGAATGTAAAAACATGGCAAGGAGGTATGATCAAGTGTCCCAGCAATTTAAGGACCAAAGGTCCTTAAATTTACGGATCAAAGGTCCTGCTCAATTTTCGTTACTATTCATGATCTAGGTCTCTTGATTTCACCCACAGTCATTTCTTTTCAGGGAGGACGTACAGCTGCCAGCCTTACCCCTTCCCTGGGAACACTCAGCACCAATTGAGTTAGGAAAATGTGACAATGAGAAAGGCAAATGGCTGCCTTCCACCACTTGATCTTGATGCTTTAAGTTCAAAAATGTAATCCCTATCTGAGATACATATATACAGACATATAGACACCCCTCTTTGTGTAGCTAGCTACACACGAATGTACACACCCGTTGCATTGTTTAGTTATGTTTTCATTCACAGCACTACTGGAGCTCACAACTGCCTTCAAAGTAACTTAAAAAAAAGATTAGGCTATTTAAATAATTTTCCTAATAATAATGACAATAACAGGTTGGAATCCTTCCTCCTTTATATGGATGCAGTCTTTTCCTCAATCTTTTTTTCATCCACCTGAAAAATAGAGGAAACTGATAAGGCACCTTGGTCTTTCTCTGATGTAATCCTTTTATTATAATATAAATGAATGTTTTAAACCCAGGATATTTTAATACATTCCTTGACATATTGAACAAAATAATTTTTTAATGTATTTCTTCCTATTGCACAGTAAGAAGTTGATTTCTGTTTAGAAGTCCCAGCTTGCTTAATTCAGAAATACCAAACTCTTACTTCTTTAGGTGCTTAAAATCAGCACATTGACCATTTGAAACATTAATCGAAACAAATTAATTACTATGATGAATGAAATTATTATACATTTTTTTCTCTGATTTTAAGAAACTGGCATTATATTTTCAATAAGCTTTATCATACATCCCTGATGTAACTGCAATTGTTAAATTATAAAAAGCAGGGTAGTGATCAGATAAGGCAAAGCCAGGACAGTGTAAACTCAAATTGCTTTGCCTAAATTGGCAAGAATCAACATAAAGCAAAGCTGCCTTTAATAGATCAGTTACAACAAAGCACATGAATCATGTTTTTGAGAGGGGTTAATTTACACCATATGCCAATTATTTCAAGTGCAATACGTAAGTTATAAATAATCTCATTGGAGAGTGTTATACTTGGAATGAAAATAATTTAACTAAAGCTAAAATTATAATCACCTTCAATAATTGTATTTCCAGCATTGCAAATTCTTTTCCATCGCAACACTGAAAGCAGTCAATGCTGCAAATAATTTTTTATTACTGTTTACAACATTGAACTCAAACACATCAACCAAACTGTTTATTTTTTTGTCAGTAGTTAATGCTACTACAAATAAATGATCCTCTGGGTCAGTCTTAGGAAGAAGTATGGTTTCATCAGGTGTTTTTCAGTCTAATGAACTCTTGTAACCAAGACTCAGACAATCACTTATATCCTCCATTGGTTTTGTCATTACACCATAAAAATTCAGCAGTGTCCCAAGGGAGTGATGCTTCCAGCATTGGCACAGACATCAGCTTTTAGGGATGCTATCCCCAGCTCTTCTGCTGTCTTGAGCTCTTCTAGCTCAGACTCACTTTTTCTAGATGCAGAAAACCCTAAATCGCTCCTTCTGCACATTTCTTCTATTCATCACAGCGCTATGATTTCTCATCATAAGGTTCCTGCTCTGATCCAGCCTATTTTCCCGGCTAGCTTGGATATATTTTTGGTTTTTCCACTACTGGATAGTCTCTTTTTCTCCTGACTCCCTCCTCCTGTCCCGTTTCCAGCACACTGCCAGAAACATGTGGGTGAGGAAGCCACAAGTGAATCTCCCGTCCCCTGTGGCAGCCTGAACTTCTCCAGACCTCTGGTGGGACAGTGTGTTCCAGCTTCCTTAAAAACAAGGCCCCTGTAGCTAGCAGCCAGCTCACTGTTCTGGATGCCCTCCACTTGGAAGGAGGGTCACCCCAGCTAATAATGTTTATTGTTCCCCATTGCTGAAGCTTTGCTCAGCTTTCCAGTGCTGCAAGAAATGCAATGTCACCCAAACGACTTTCTCCAAACCAAAGGAAGGCCTACAGGAGGATATTTGTAAAATTACACTGTTGATGCCCTTTAGGTCAGGTTATCCTTTCCTATCATTCTCAAACTTATGTCCACAGCCAGATTAGATCACAGCAGTTGCTGCAGCAGCTCTTGTTAACTGGACAAACTACTCCAAACCAGAGAAATACCATGTTCACCTCAGGCTCCACTGCACAACTCGAGAGAACCTCAAAATCCTGCCAGCATAAGCCAGTGAGGCCATGCAGCAGGACAGCACACAGCCACATGTGGTGTTGCCAGTGCTTTAACTTTAATGGCTTTAATGCCAGTGCTGCATTCCGATTATTTGCTTTGCAAATAGTTATTAATCCAAACTGAGTTACAGCAATTATAGAAACACTACAAAATTCACACTAAAGGATCACAAAAAATAAAAACCTTTTCCTTTTAAAAATAAATTGTAGCACCTTCTAAATGTTCCTAGAAATGTAACCATGAGAGAAACAACCAGTAAAAAAAGAACAAAGCCTGCCTGGACATACATTAGGCTCCATTTCTCAATTTGCTTGAATCACGAGACCAACTTGCCTTTTTAAAAGAAAAAGAAAATGCCTGGACTACCTCAGGAATGGGTACTGTCATCTGTAAATGAGCAAGGGATAAACAAAAACTCAATGGACAGGCAAATAAAATGTTTTGAGTTTACCAAAATGATAAGGTTATTATCATAATTATAAAAATACTACGTAAAATTGTAATTAATAGATGAGCAAATGTGACACCATTTTGCAGATTTCCTCTGAGCCCACTAGCCTGTGCTGGAAGCAGAGTAAAACTGTGTGAGACGAATACACCCTGAGTGTATTCTGAATTCTGTAAGAGAGATTGCAGCTGGATAACATCTCTGCCCAGCACACTGAGCCATTATAGCTCAGCACTTCCTTCTGCCATCTACGGCCTATTGCAAGCATTTGGGGCAGGGTCCTCCTTTTCATTCCATGGCTGCTCACTGCACACAGCAGACCCCTGGCTCACCTCTTCTTTCCTGGGGAATGGGGTTTGCAGATAAGTATATCCTAAAAAGTGACTGAAACCTAATATAAAAAATGCCTCGGACCTCTCAAATTCTGGGAGACCTAATCACTGCATTGGCTGAATTAGCTTGGATTGGGACTTGACAACTGTCTTTGGGTTTTGCTTTTCACGTGGAACATGTTCACAAAAGGGTGCATCAATGACTCATTCTGGAGTTTGTGACTGCTGTGTGTCCTAGAGCATGTTGCTAAGCTGCTCCTGTCAATCCTCTGGACATTCTCCCAAGCAAAGATATCTCCACAAGCAGGCTACCTACAGCTGCCCGCTGTGTGTGTTATTTGTTCCAACACAAGGAATAAATAACTTACCCCCAAGTTGTCAGTGACATATCATGCTAAGCACTGATGCTGTCACCTCCTTGGTAACAGGTGCCATACTCTGCTGGTTCCATTAATTCTCACACAGGTCATCACAGCAAATGCCCTTTTCACCAAGTGTGGCTCTGCACCCTCCACAGCACAAGTTGTTCATCTGGCAGACTCCAAAGAGTAAAAGAACAGAAACTGCAACAGAAACTGTCTGGATTATGTCTATGAATAGTTGCAATTCACTGTGATATGCCAAGGGAGAGCAACTAACCTGCACTGGGACAATGCTTCACAAGGTGAGCAGAGATGGCTAGATGTCCTTCACAAAAGTATCCCGGTGACTTCCCAGCCATGATGGAGAAATGAAATAATCATCTCTTCCATGAGTGCTCATCAGGTTACTAGCAACCCAGCAAGTCAGGAACACATAGAACTTCTGAAACAAACAGAGAGAAAAAAAAAAGATTATAACACAAAGGGAGCATTAAGCAGTACCACAGCATCTCTGTGCTCCAGATTTTGCTGAAGAATCAATCACCCTTTGCAGATAGCTTTATGCTTCACAGTTACTGCTGCTAAGCAGGTTAAATAAATAAATAATCTCTCTTCTGTTACTTCTCTCCTTCACAGTCCCCAACCTGCACTTCTTAATGGGACTAGGGAGACATGGGCACAATATTATTTCCCTGCCAGTCCACAGTATAGGTGCCTTTTATTTTCTGTTGGATCATAGAATCATAGAATCACAGAATGGTTTGAGTTGAAAGGGGACCATGAAGATCATCTAGTTCAAACCCCTCTGCCATGTGCAGGGACACCTTCTACCAGACCAGGTTGCTTAAAGCCCCATCTAGCCTGGCCATGAACTCTTCCAGGGATGTGGCAGCCACAGCTTCTCTGAGCAGCCTGGTCCAGTGCTTCATCACCCTCACAGTAAAGAATTTCTTCCTAATATCTAGTCTTCCAAATATCTAATCATCTCTTTGTCTAAAAAGCAGAATTCAACCTGTTACCCCAAATCTGTGTTTTGATAGCCAGGAGCAAAGGATCAAAAAAAGGAACTGAGGAATGTTAGAAGTTCTGGGACTGCTTCCCAGCAGCAAAAACTGCAGCTGCTGAAATGCAGCTCAACCTGTATACATTTGTGTGAGATGCACTGCTCCCACATCCGTGTGGTTCCTAGTACTCTGGGGAGAAGAGATGGCTGTATGTGTCTCTGCAGCACACAAGAAAGAGAAGCAAATCTTAAAGACAAGTACTTGCCCAGACATCAAAAGATGGTACTTCTCTGTGCCAGACTGCACCAGAGAGACCCACTGGAGTCTCTCCTAGAATTACCCTTTCCAAGTAATGAAGATGAGACACCTTCTGAGTCTGAAGTGTCAAGAGAGAAGATGTTGGAACAAGATGCTAAATAAGAGATAAATCACCAGGACAGTGTATCATGTACATCCAAGAGATCTGTAGGAGTTTGGAATGGAAGTGGCTGAGCTGCTGAAGGCATGAATTTTCTCATTAAGGTCAGCTGTTATACTGGAGTAATGAAGGGTAGCAAATGCTGTAAGTTGTTCTAAAAAAGGCATTTGGGATGATCTGGGAAGTCACAGACCACTGAACTTTACTCTGAATCAGGTAAATTGGTTGAATTATCAAGTAAAATTAGAATCACAGGGAAGGACTATCACAGAGAATTCACTTCATTTTGTTCCCGTGTCCTTGCCCTCTTTCCACTGCTTCTCTATACTTTAAAAGTCCTGTTGATTCTTCTGGTCTCCTGCTTAGATCATTCCTCTTTACTTTTTGTGCATTTGACTATGTCCTGCAGAAAATCTTCCTTCTTTCCATCTAATTCTGTCCTGCAGAAAACTGCATGAAGAAATATTTGTATTTATTCATGTCATAACTCTATTGCCATTGTGGGTACTACAGAGAAAAATGGCAATAGGAGAAATCCTACTTGATGTCCCAGTGATCCACCATCAGTCTCTCACTTGTCCCAGTCTTAACAGACAAGAACTATATATTCTAGGAGGATAACTCCTTAAACCGCTGCAAACTGTGCTTTACCATGTTAAGACCGTGCAACCACATGAAAGAACATTTTAGCAAAGAGTTTTCTACGTGAGCCCTTATATGATTCCTGATCCAGATGGAATATTAGGATGAAATGAAAGACCAGATCACCTCTTCAGTTTCCTTGGTAAGATACACTGAAGAGAATGATCCAGCAAGTGTCTCAGTTCTGTGCCTGACTCAGGATTTGTTTTTTATATTGCAGCATAACACCTTTTTCTGAACAAGTCGTGTGAGGTAGCAGTGACCTATGAAAGATGCTGGCCAAGCTATGGCCAGGCTACTGAGGGCATAGCCAGGATGTGATGAATCAGGAGCAGAACATGCAATAGATACAGGGTATGCTCCACTCAAGGAGCTGGGAGCAGGGGAGCTTGAAGCAGAAGACAGAAACCAGCATGGGTTTCTTCTGGGACAGCCAGGTAATATACTAGGTTCTTACCCATGGGGAAACATCAGAGGCTAGAGGCAGAGTAGTAGAGGATCCCAATCAGAAAACTCAGAAGCTGAGGTATGTGTCCTGCAAAAACCTAAGCTGGAGGCACACAGGCACCCAGCCTGCAGCTGACATGCCCTAAAAGAGCACAGGCAGGCACTATTACAGTTTCACATCTTCTGTTTAGATCTTTGCACTGCGAGTATTTACAGACCTACCCTATCTTGAGTAGTCATTGTTGACTTAGATTAATTTAAGATTACATAGAGCCCAATACACACTCATTAATTTGGCAGGTTTGCTTCTGATACTGTAATTGCTACATAAAATCACATTTACTTAAGTAGAAATGAGACAAGTTGCCAGTTTTAACAGCTTTAATTGTTCAAGCAGAGCAGATAGGATTTTCCCTAATACCTTTTCATGCAGTTCAATTTCTGGAAATACCACCCTGAAGAAGACATAAAAGAATCATGTTGATCCTGTACCACTTTAGCTATTTTGCATATTCATTTTTTTATTACTTAATGTTTCTAACACCTAATTCTTTAAGCCCTAAATATCACTAAGTAGTGATATTAATGAACAGGTTAGACTCTAATTCATACTAATAACCCATATTACTTGGGTCAAACTAACTTCAGTGTTTACTTGGACAGTACCATAGTTAAATTGTTATTATCATTTCATTCCACATTTTGATAAGCATTCTGACTTAACAACTTTCATAACTATCATGAGTTTGTTTTTATTTCTAACTAATAAACAAGGGTTCCAGAATTTTTCTGACTAGATGTTCACTTCCATGCATCCACATGATGGCAATGCAATTCACTTTCAAACTCCTAAGGTCTAAATTTCTCTGTTTGGACTTCTGGAAAATTAGAACGCTCTCTGCAAGGTCACTGCAATGCTTCCTTCTCACTAAAGTCCAAAGTCTAAGTGGATATTAGGATTTCTAAAGATTATGACCTTTATGGCTTGGGAAGTGGAGCATCTCTGTTCTTGCCTCTGAGTCACCATGCACCTGATGCCTCACTAATCCCCAAGAGGTTTGATGTACCACAGCACTGAACAGCTATAATTACTCCTGAAAGCCAGCTGCCACTCAAGTGACAAAGAAGTCTGCAGAGCCGTTCCCCCAGCCCCTGTCGCTGAGCACTAGGACCATTTGAATACAATATTAAATAGAACAAGACATTGGCAATACGTTATTTTTGCAAAGCTGAGCTTGTCACATTTGCAAAATTAATATGGTGTGGCAGCAGATGAAAGGGCCACCTTCACTGTGGAGCTCCCACATTCAGAGCCAGACAGCGTGAGCCCAGTAGTGAAGTGCCTGGTTTTGCACAGCCATGAAGTTTTCAGACACAAAATGGGCAACTAGCAGGACATGGCAAGTCCTTTATGATAAGCACAAAGATGAGAAAGTAAGGACAGGAATGAGCGAAAACACGTATTTCCTACTAAGCCTAATGAAAACTCTTCTGGGCCTCACTGGAACACTGTGCCAGCAGGCCTCAGAATTTTGTTGAAGGTGTTAAACCCTCAAAGTGCAGCAGGCAATCTGCAAGGCAAAAAGCACTGGCAGCCTCTAGAGCCATTCTTTCTGGGACCACTAGACAGTGGATGTAAGTGAGTTCTGTTTATTTAGCCTCCATAGTGAACCCTGCACCCCAAGGATGAAGGGGAGGACTGAGTGCCTGCTCCAAGGGACTCAAAGCCTAAACTACGAAGTCTCTGCTGCTGTTCAAAGGGGGTTACTTTCTGGGCAAATTTCCTTTTTTTTTTGAAAGAAAGAAAACACTTAGGATAGACAAAGAAGATAAAACAACTGCCACTTTGCAAAGCAGCCTGTGATACCAGCAGTATCACCACAGATCTGTTTTTGTTCCTTTTGTCCTTCCTTCAAACAGAAGTTAAACACACCCATTTCCTCCCTTGTACACTTTCCTCTTCAGAGACAGACATGGCTTAAGACCACCCCCCTTCCAAATCAGAATTTCACTTGGACATACCCTGCATTTTGCTTCTTTGGACAATTTGCGAGATGGATTTTTTTCATATGGGATTTATATGGGGGGGTATACATGCATAATATATACATATAATATGAAAAATGCTTGTGGATAATACACCTGTATATTCAGTGCTCCATGATGCAGTCAGCTCATCTATTCCCTACACAGAGACAGTGGTGACTGTGGGGGGAGCCTACTTGGAGCCTGAAATCTGACAAGGAAAAACTGTTTGAAGGAAACTCAGGAGGCTTCAGACTACATACTCCACATGAGCTTGACCTTCCCAGTGAAGGCCCACCAACTGTGTGGCAGTGACCACACAGCCCAGAACTCTCCACAAGCCACTTCACAAGACAGGACACACAACAGGTTATAATGTCATGCCCTCAAACATAAGGTGGGGTCAGTGACCTTCTCCTCATCCCACTGCAGTGTCCTCTGAGAAGGAGAAAGGCTGTTTCAAGAGAGGGAAGGTATATCCTATGCTGGTACTGCCAATCCCACAGAGTGACAGAGAGCAGTTCTACAGCAATTGCTTTATTTAAAATGCAAAATGTGGATGTGTTTAGAGGAGCTATCAGCATCAATCACTGTATGCAAATACTGCCTGTGGAGAAGAGCTTCCCCTGTAAGTCACTCCTCACTGCCCTAATCGAGTTAGCGCTAGTGACTGAGGGCATGTTGAACGCTGATGGGCCACTGATAGTGCTGTCCCAGGAGAAGATTAATAAAAGGCAGCAGGAGTACTTAGCCCCAGCTGGGCACAAAGTCGGGGAGGGAGGTGAGGGGGGAGGACAAGGGTGTCTTTCAGTCTAGCAGCTGTTGCCCATTACCACAGACACAAAAAAGCAAAACTTGCAGTCTTCTCCCACAATCATTATCATACTTGTGGAGGAAGGTCAGTGCAGACCACATACGCTGACTTGAACAGATGACATTGCTGATTTGTGGTTTGTAGTCACAGGGGAACATGAATCCATAAAGGAGAAGTAAAAAAACCATGCAACTCCACTGCTGTTAAGCTTATATGTACCTAGAACAGGGGTGTGCATCCAGCCTAGGGACCCACAAGTTGACACTAAAAACTAGAGTTGCATAGAAACAATGAAGGATTTGTTCAGCATGTCATGAAGGAGGAGCGAAACACATTGCACACAGACCCCAACAGTCACCACGAAAAAACCACCACAACTCTCATTGTACCAACTACAAGTGAACTTCAGCCTTTGTCCCATTCTGGCAGACGAATTATAAGTACTGCTAACGATAGTTATTAACATCATTCCCTCTCTTTCTCAGCAGTAGAAGGAGAGTGGGGAGGGTGCAGAAGTTCTCAATCTTCTCAGTGCTGAGAGCAGAAAAGAAATGGAGCACTGCTTGCTAGGTAGGTTTTAATCCATTCATCAATAGCAGTTTTACTGCCCACTAGTTCCCTCTTCTCTTACTAGTCAAGTCCTAAGACTTCTACCTTGCCACCTCCTCTGAGGTTCTCTCACCATAACCTTGGCCACATCACCCACACCTGCTTCCTGCGCCAAATTGTTGCCAATATCTTTCCTCTTACAGCCTCCTGTTGCAGACTTCTGTTCTGAGCTCCTCTTGCACCATGTTGGCCCTCCTCAGAACTTGAGTTATTGTCCCATCTCCCCAATGTATATGAGATACTGTCAGCATCTTGAAGAGGGAGAATCTTCTCATGTATCTGTAAAATGCTCAGAACATTTATATTGCTCTATAAATAAGGATAGTAAGAGTCTAGTGCTGGCAACTCTGGCAGATGTATAGAAAAGGATGATGGCCTGCCCATGGAATGAGATCATTCTGCTTACAGGAAGATTTTATATCAAAGTGGCCTTCTGCATGAGGTCCAATACCTATCAAAATCCTTCTCAGTCTAGCAAGAACAGAGCTAGTGCTGTGTTAGGAAGCCAATTTAATGCAACAATTCTCACAAGTACATGTCTGGCTGGAAAGCAATACAGAATTACAGAGAGTTCACATAAGAAGTAATGTCCAGATATACCAGACAGTGAAGAGTAACTTCTGCTTTCCTAGAAAACATAGAAAGCATAGGGCTACCCTGGTCCACAAGGAACTTGACATCAGAGAAGGTGCCACCATCCCAGCTGCAGATTTGTGATGCATGCCCCTCTAAACCACTAGGAGGACACCAGACCCAGTCCTCCCACAAAAAGAGCTCACATCATTAAAAACCTCACAGAGCTGGTCCTTCTGCATGAAGTCTTACCATTGCAGCCTGGCTCTCCAAGGTGGGTGAGGAGTCCTGTACAGGGTGTACACAATATTTCTAGAAACACAGTACAATGTCTGTAGGCTTCTAGAGATGAGACTTAATCATTACTGCTGAATGAAGAGTGAGACAGGGAAGGGAGGAGAAACAAATCCTTCAGCACAGTCGATATTAACACCACAAACAGTAGCAGTGTGCTGCATACCTCTAGTTCCAGACTATATTTTTGTAGGCTTCAGGCTGTTGTATCTGAAAACATTGCCAGAGAGAAGGAAGGGGTGAATGGCAAGTCTCCTTCCTTCATCCTGTCATCTCCAAGTCCTATCAGATATTTCTGCTTCCCTCTGAATTGTTTCAGCTTATCCACAGAAACTGATGTACCATTGATCTGCAGTTAGAGGGCTACCTATGGATTATCTGGAGACATGGATACAAGACAGAAGATGGCAGGATGCTCTTTCAGGTATGTGCTGTCCCCACATATTCCACAGCTCTGACACATGCATGCTACAGCCCAAGCAGCATTGAGATATTTACTCAGCTGAAGGATAGGGATTTTTCACACTGCATCCCATTCACCATCTCTAGCATTTGAATGATTATGTCCTTCCACAGGCACCAGCTATATAACAGTGCCCTGGATTCAGGACCAACTACCATCTTTATGGGATAAAATAAGGTCACTATCAGCTCTCCACTCCATGATTGGAGCTGCTCCTCCAAAACCCAAAACCCAAAACCCAGTCAAACCATCACCATTGATCACAATGGTCATTTCAGGGAGCAAAAAGGATCCTGTGTCTTTTCTTCAGTGGACAGACAGTTTGTTTCTGGCATACCAGCAGTTTCCCTACCAGGACAGGAGTGGAGGGGAAGCAGAAAACCTACCATAGGGGGAGGATGGGTGAGCAGCGGGTTCTGGCTTTACAGGAGGATGATAAATGATAACAGCAATAGAACAAAACCAAACATCTTTCATGCTGTCAGAGCAATGAAACCAACAAACACCAAGACATGGGCACAGGGCAGTGTGGTCATTTTCCAGAGAAGCACACAACAATCAAGTTACTTCTGCTCTGAATTAACAGACCAATTCATCTTCCCTGGGTTGCTGCAGAAAAGGGCAGGGGAGAAAGAGGTAATAATTTCTCTTCAGTTAGCTAAGAACTTCAGCTGCTCCACAGAGCATTGAATTCAATAGACAGGGTCAGGACAGCACTGGATGCCAGTGCAGAAGACCTGTAAGAGGATGTGGATCACAGAGCTCTAGATGATCGTGAACTTTCTCACACTGCCCTAGTAATTATCAAAGGGTACTATGGGACACTGCTGTTAAGACAGATTGGAAAAAGTAGTACACAGTGCCCAATACCATTCAGTGCTCCCCCAGATTCAGACTCCACACAAACCTTTGCCTTCCTGCAGAGGAGCATAAAAATCCCTTCCTGGGGCTTACCTCATCTTCACAGGAGGAGGCCACCAGGGCAATGGCAGTAACTAGTGAAAGCAAGGCTTCCAAAGCAATCACCTCAGTCAGGCTTCCTGAGGAGCAGGTTTGATGAATTAGCGTTCTGCTCAGTGCAGCTGCCCTTGTTGTAGTCCAAGCCTTGGTAGTGAGGAAAAGGTTATTGGTCAGCATAGAATTAAGAATGGGATGGGTATCATGCCCAGTTTTGCCTTTACCAGCTCCCTGTTGTCTCCTTCTATGGCCCAAGTTGGCCCTGTTCACACACTGAACCAAACAGAAAACATGACACCCAGTGAACCTGTGTGTGTGACCCAGGAAGGACTTTCAAGCACTGCTGTTCTGACAGATCATTCCTCTCAATATTAAGTGGCACTGGAAAGTCATTCCTGCTAAACTCCAGTGAAAGTAGATCCTGCTGAAGTCCCAGTTCTCTTTAAGAGAACAGGAACGATCCTTCTGAAGTCCCAGTTCTCTTTAAGAGAACAGGAACAATACTCTGGGATCCTTCTACTGGCAAGCACATCTCATTTTACTCCACTATTGGCAAGAGACACAGATAGCTGTTACTGTTCTTAGCTTGCATCTGGGGAAACAGACTCTGCAAGGGAAGGGAGCTTCCAAGGCCAAACAGAGCAAGGATTCATATATAGGCTTTCTCAACTCCCTACTCTCCATACTGTTTGCAATCTCCTTCTTTAGCAAATGCTCTCTCTCAAGCTGATCTAAAGCTTTTAGCAACTGTCATGATTTAACCCCAGCCAGCAACCAAGCCCCAAGCAGCCACTTGTTCACTCCCCCAGTGTGATCAGGGAGATCACCAGTGGGATCAGGGAGCAAATCAGAAAAGTGAAAAAACTCATGAGTTTGACAGGAAAAGCAAAAGCCACACACACAAGCAAAGCAAAACAAGAAATCAACTCACTGCTTCCCATGGGCAGGCAGGTGTTCAGCTATCTCCAGGAGAGCAGGGCCCCATCACACGTAATGGTGACTTGAGAAGACACCATCACTCTGAACATCCTCCCCGCCCCTCCATGCCCCCTTCCTCTTTATTCCCCCCCTTTCAAATACTGAGCATGATGTCATGTGATCTGGAATATCCCTTTGATCAGTTGGTGTCATCTGTCCTGGCTGAGTCTCCTCCCAACTTCCTCACCAGCTTAGCAGTATGAAAAGCAGAAAAGGCCTTGGCTCTGTGTAAGCCCTGCTCAGCAATAACAAGAACATCTCTCTGTTATCAACCTGTGTTCAGCACAAATCCAAAACACAGCCCCATGCCAGCCATTGTGAAGAAAATTAACTCTACTCCAGCCCAAACCAGCACAGCAACCCACATATTTAACTGTCCACGAACTAGGCAGGCACCCTCATCTCACTGCAGACAACTCTGTAAGGCCCCCTCAAGCAGGAAGACTCTGCCACATCAGCTTGGACTTGTCTTCTTTAGGATCTGAGGACTGCTGGCTACTTCCCTTCCTTCACCCTGTGAAGGGTGACCATGGACACAGACACTTAAACAGAATGCACTGCTAAAGACACCCTATGATTAAGAGCACAAGCAAAATGGGGGAAGTGTGAGTATTCAGGGGAAAGGGCAAGTTCAGTCTAGAAGAAAGCAATAGAAAGAAACGTACAAATTCACACACCAGGTAGAACTCAACTGAACACGTCTGGGGAATCCTAAAAGCACCTACTGAACCCATGACAAGTAGCTTTGTGAGCAGGGGGATGAATGAATCCCAGCTTCCTAGAGATCTGTGTCTTGTGCTGAATTTATTATGCTGCATATACAAACAGGTAAACTCCAATCAGAGTTTTCCCCACAACTAAGATGTTCATACATCCCCTTTTCAGGACTTTCTGTCTATCTAGCAAGTGGTGAGGTTAGGAATCTTTCACTCAGTGCTGATACTGAAAAATTGTCATCTCTGTCCAGGGAAATTGATGGGACCTAGCACATGTAAGATCCCTGCATCTCTTTCAGGTATATTTATTTATGGGTGAGAGGTTCAATACAAAACTTACTGTGAGGAATGTGTGAAACAGACAGAAAAATATTCTCATGGACAAACAGTGTGATCAATTAAGCCTTGTTTCCTTTGGAAGTTGGGCTTTAAGGGAATTTAAATCTTCTCTGTAACCACTGGAGATAGAAAGATTACCAGAAAATTGGTGGTTCTTTAAATTACGAAATTTGCATTATAAGAGGGAGCTTAAGAAAGACAATCACACTGTAAGAAAACAGCACTATTTTTTTTGCAACAAATATTTTGAGAAGAGATGGAACTTGGAATTATTATTTTCAGATTATAATGATGAAGCTTGGAAACAGCAAGACTCACAGTAAGGAGAACTGGGGAAAAAAAATAAATTCAAAAGCAACAATCCCACAGGGTTTTATGTCATTTGTTTGGGACCCCTGGTGAAACTGAAAAATAGAACAGCCTTGCTACTGAGACAAAACACGATATAGAAATAGAATTTGCTACTTTACAGAGTGAGTTCCAGCCACCTATCCAGCCTCTACAGCTCAGTTAAAAAAAAAAAAAAAAAAAAAGAGCTGGAATTAGTGAGGACAAAATCAGGCTATCCCAAAGAGAGAAGAGCTTTCTTTGGAAGCCTAGCTAGCAATGTTCAGTATGCCTGTGCATTTTGAACTGTTGAACTCATGCTCATTTGTCTAACCACTACTGCTACTTCAAGTAAGAATAAAGAACAATAAAGATATCCCCTCTGTTGAACACCTGAAGCTTTGAATTGCTCTTTTCCAGCCAAGCTTGGCCCTCTTTTTCTCTCACACACCAGCTGTCTTTTCTGCATCCTGCGTGGCTTAGTCTAGCTCCTGTTTTGGGGCCTTTCTCCCCACATTGAAGTGGATGATTCCAGCCCTGTGCCTGACATGAAAGCCATGTAAGTGTTACCACACTAACACCAACATTAGTTTCCAGTAAGATCACACAGTGAAGAGCTTAGTAAGCTCCTGAACTGGAAAACAGGAAGAAAGAGAGGAACTGGAGAGTAAAGAATACTGACCCTGTGGGAGTATCAGGTGACCCACTGGCCCTCTTACTATGATAGTAAATAAAACAACATGTGATGGGAGTCAAAGTCTGGGGTGAAACAGTTTTTTGGGGAAGTAAGAAAAATCATCCATCTTGTCTGAACAAAATCTAGGATGCACAAAAGCTGAAACCATAAGCCAAAAGCCTATGCCACAAATAATGAAGATGTCCTATCTCTCAATAATGACCTGGTGAAAGCATCTTCTATCAAAGCACCAGTGCTTCTCTACAGGGAATGTAGTCCATCTTGGTCTACTGTCCACACTACTATTCCCATGTTATTGCAGCCTAGATGGCTGTGCAATGCCACACCGTCTCTACGGCCAAGCACTCAAATCCTCTAGTGCCTGCCTACCTCTCAGTCCAACTCTGGACATTTCTTATCACATAAAACGGATTTTTAAAATGCATCTTTACCTTAATGGAATTTATATGCCACTGAGGAGAAATTCACACCCTCCCCCGAAATGAAAGAAGGAATAAATATAAAATTCTGTCCTTGACATAACCTTTTACATGCAGCATCTCATCAAGGATGGAATTCATTCAGCAATGGTTCATTGTAAGTTCATTTCTATATCACAAGTGACCAGTGCCTGATCCATGAGCCAATTATAGCCTCCAGAACTGTACAGCAGTATAGGACAGCTTGGTGGCTCTTCTGTCACTCATATAGTTTCCAGTGGTTGCTTCTAAAGGTCCCAATGTACAATGTTCACCTCAGACCATTTGAGCTCTGTGGAGCACCACAAGGTTTGCTATGTAGTTTTTCTGGATTGTATCTCTTTGTCCTGACATGGGGCATCTCTAATTTGTTGCACTGGACCCTATCACCAATGTTTTCACAGAAAAGTAGTGGGTTACAGTTCCAGCTATCTGCAAGGTCCACATCTGCAAGGTCCACAACTGTAAGGTGTCCTTTAAGTGTTGTTCCCACAGGAGGTGCTGTGTACCCTATAGGAGCATACACAGGGTTAACATTCTTGAATTTCTTTCCAGAGACAAATGGTTTATGTTGAGGAACTGCTGCTGGGAAGGAAGAAAAAAAAAAAACCCACCCTTTTTTATTATTCCAAGGTGCATTTTAATTTGCACAAGCGACATTGTGTCTGTGATGGATTACACGAAGGGAAACATTACAGCCCAGCAAGCTTGGCAAGGAAAAAAAATAGAGAGATACGGGGAGGATTAAAAACAACCTATTGCAGTGCAGAATTCTGATAAGGGATCCATGGTGCCTTCAGAGCAGGAGCAGGTGGAGCTCAGGGTACCAAGGAAGAGAAGTAGCACAGTACAGGGTGAGGAAAGGGGAGTGGAGTGGGAGTACAGATTGGAAGAGACTCCTTGGTCGTGCAGTCTACTCTCTTCCATCACAGAAGACCTTTTATAAAAGATCAAGTTCCATCTTAAAATTTATTCTGCTTCTTTTCCCTTGCAAGTATATTATAGAATCTCACTTCTCTTTCTGATGGCTAGAAACCTTTGTTTACTTTCCAGTCTAATTTATTCTCAGCCAGTTTATACCCGTTTGTTCTCGTGCCAACATTTCCTTAAGCTTAAATAGCTGTTCTCTCTCTTGAGAGTTTTGCAGTTTGATGTATTTATAGACAGAAATAATATCCCCTCTTTCCTAATTTTGCCTGGCTAAACTAGCAAATTTCTTATTATCCTGCAAAACACATTCCCCATATCACTGGTCACCCTAATACCTTTCTGTGCTCAGCTCCCTTTGTACCCATCCCTCTGGGATGGATGGTGGAATTGTATGTGCAGCTTCAGGAGTGGTCCTAACAGGATTTTGGACTATTGCACAATAATTCCATTTCTGTACTGGAAGCATCTCTATGCTGAAAATGCCTCTCAGCTTTGGACCTTTCATCAGGACATGTCAATCATTTGGCCAAGGCCAATGATGAAGAGAAGATCAGTTCTGAGAAAAGCTTCCTTTCAGCATAATATTTCAACTTTCAGCAGCACCTGTTGCTGTCCCCCCACTCAGTCACCGTTATGATTCCTCCACTAATCACCTCGTGACACCTTATCTAACGATTTTCTGAACTTGTGATAAACAAGCTCTAGCCAGTTATCTTATCAAAGCCAGCTACCTCTTTGTTTTTTATTCCACCACCTGTTTTGCTCTTGTGCAGGTCATTTTCCTTTAAGAGTACCAAACTACTGTATAAGCTAGAGAGAAATCCCTATTGCCAACTAATGGTATATGGTTTACAGCACAATATTAGGTAATTCTGTCCCCTTTTGGGGATGAGCAATGGTGACGTGAAGTGGTCTCTTTACTATAATATTATATTTTCTTACACACTCTTGGGGGCTCAGCTGCATAACCAGACTCTTCATACTTAGCCATTTTTTTTATCTAGCCTCTTCTTGTTTTGAATTAATATGAAGAAGAATTTCTCCAGAGATATTAGTGTCTGGAATTAAAGGAGATCGATTTCTAGCACTTAGGGATGAAGGCATTTAATAACAATAAAAATGCAGCTTGGTAGGTGGCCCAAAAAATGCCCTCCCACAGCAGGAGAGACTTGAGAAAGCAAGCTGAATTAGGCAGGCACTTGGTTTACAAACCATCACATTTTTGTACTGTGAACCATGGGGAGTATTTGAAGTGACCACAAGAAACATTTATCTGTTAATTTACAGGACACGTCTTGTTATAAAAACGCAGGTACGTTCATAGAAAGGAATAAAGAATCTCCAGCCAGAACATCCTCATTAATATGCACATAAATAAAAAGAGCCAGGCTACCCCAAAATCTAGCTAAGCTCGAAATCAGAATAGTACTGAGCACCTGGAAACACCAGCTACTTCACTGGGAGTTGCACAAGCTCAAAATCTTTCCTAATCAGAAGTTGAAAGCCTATTGCAAAAACCCCTGGAGGCTCTTCCTCCAGAAGGAATAGATGAGCCCCATAGAACCTCTAAGGTCATATAGCCATAGCTGCGCTCTGGTGCACCACATGAATGGTTTCTGTTGAAAACTTTTGGCCATAAGTGCATGCTGCAATGTATGCACATAGCTATTTCTCTCTCCTGTACTTCTGTAAATAAAATGGTGGTTAGACCCATATGGGAAAATGTGAATACTTGAAGCCTAATGACTTCAAAAATGATGTGCTTGTTTTCATAAAGCTGTCATTATTTGTCATGAGTAAACTCAAACAAGTCTCACAAAATCATGCTGTATTCTGATTCCTTGTGCTTTGTCAGTAAGAAATTGTCTACTGCATAAATGTGCCTGGCCCTGACTAAAGCTACAGGCACAATGCAACTGTTCCCCTGCCTCCTTCCACATCTCTTCTGGGAAGTCACAGATTCAGTTGGTAAGGGAGGAACAGAACCCTGCACCCTTTCCTCCTGACTGATTAAACTGCGATGAAAAATATCAGAAATGCTTCTTTTTGATCCCTAAGTCAGTAAGGTTAACTCTACATAACAGCTAACAAGAATGTAACATATTCAAAGACAGATTTCAGAAATGTATTTTCCATTTTCCCTGTTATCTGTGGCTGTGGTGTCCCACTACTCTCTGTTAATGAAGACTTGAGTGTTAACACTTTTCACAACAGAGTTAAATTCTGCTACTCTAAAACTATAGAAAGGTCAATGTTGCACTTGCAGTTGTCATAAGAAATCCCAGAGTCAACTTCCAGAAAATGCTAAGTGAAAAATTTTCATGGTGTATTACTTCTGAAATCCACTTGTCTCACTGTACCTTGCTGTCCTTCTGGCTAAAGTTTTTGCAAGCAGGAATCTTGCTGTATGCTTGAAGAAACTGTTTTTCTCCTCATAGCACACATTAACTCCGCTTCTTCCTCTGGGGGAGTAAAACGGGCTTCTTTAATTAAATTCATTGCAGAAAATTAATAAGTATACAGTATTATTTGGAAAATTCAGTGTCAGATAATTAGAAAGTGTTGGTGTAGAAAGAGACTGAATGCATTAGATGAGTCACTCAAACTATGCTTTAGGCAGTTCAAGTGTTAAGTCCTGTCCCTTTACAGTGTTACCGTCACTGAAAACCAAAATAATTAAAAGAGGTACTTCTTCTAGGTAAGGATTCTGAAATAGAGCCATTTTCCTCTATCCCAGTGCATCCCTAATCCTGTCAGCTCTTTTCTTTCCTCAGTGATGGTTAGGCAAGCACGGAGTAAAGCCTAATTGGTTTTTCTTTGTTGTGATGGACATATGAGGGGATTGGTTAAAGAGCTCCATGATAACCTTCCTCACTGAGATTTGTTTTCAAGACAAAATAGATGTGGCAGGTAGTATTAGCCTGAAGATCTCTCGATATGGGAAAGGCCCATTCTCACAGTGATGGTATCATAAACATTCAGTCACCTACAGAACAGATAGGAAGTTCTCAGCCTCCTTCCTGATTCACAAACATGCACCCAGCTGAGGTGGGAGGGACAAATCTTCTCTCCAGGATTCTGAGCAAAGTATTCTCACCAGAGGGTGACAGTACTGAGAACAGGAAGCTGGGAGAAGTGTAATGGCCATTGCTTCTGCCAAAGTTGCTCTGCAGTGAAAGCCTCAGGCACATCTATGACCCCACATCAAATCAAGGTTTCAACAAAATCATTCCACCTCAAATTCAATGGTATTCTACCAGTGAAGCTCTCAGATTTGCTCTTGCTCCCAACAGCTGAGTCAGTACATTTTAAAGTGGGGAATGGACAGCTGGTGTCACACAAAAGGAGGGTGGAGAGTTGATAAAGAGAATGCAGTGCCCGTGCTTCTTGTATGTGGGGGTCCTGGGGAAGCTCCCTATCAGATCCAAAGGAAGGTGAGATGGGGTGGGAGGTAGTCCAGGCAAGCCCATCTGTCTTGTATTGCAGTCTTAGGTAGCTCTACCAGGTTTCAGACTATGCAACACAACTGTCTGTCTCTGCCTGGACACAGAGCCTGAATGTTTACTGCCTTGATACCATGTCAGTGTTGTCCCAAAAAACCACAAGCTGCAGGGAGGAAACAGATTTCTAGCAGCCAAATCTTCATAACAACAAAAAAAACCCTTTTGAAAGTTCTTTCTGTGGCAAATTTCATAAGGCCATAAGACAGTGTATCTGTCAGAGCATCTAATAAACATAAGTTTTAGACAGCTTGATTCAAGGCAAACTAAGGTCACTCTCTTTTTCTCTAGAATGAGACTGCTGTGAAATAGTAAGGATTTCTGGGGAAACTCTGAACATTAAATCACTCACACAGAGTTTTCAACAGTGAGCAGAGCAAGGTGGTGGATCTGTCACGTCAATGTTCAGTATATACCAGGTCCTTGGGAGGAGCCAGCTGGAAGATTAATCTGCTATCAAACTACCTTTTAAAAATTATGTTCAAAAAATAGAGGTAAAGCTTCAAGGATCTTTGTCTAAAAGAGACAGTCAGTGCCACGTGCTGGTGAGGGCCTGCTGGTGTGTCAGATGTTAACCCAGTGCCCATATGTCTGGGGAGAGTGAATCTCAGTTGCTCTACAAGTCATGAAACAAGTTATGGGCTAATTCCACATGTAATGAATGACTTTGTCAAGATTCGGTCAAATGTTTTACATTATTAAAAATAACAGTGTCAGGTTACAATTACTAAAGAAGTATCTAGTCATCAAGGCTTTAAATATTATATCCAAAACTTCTATGTTTTCATGTCCATGGACTGTTGTCCTGAAAATATTAGTTCGAAGGACTATTGTACTGAAATGACAAGTTCAAAGACCTGCTCTCATTAACTCTTTGGGGACTTCCAGCACCTCCCCAGCCTCCTAGAGAGCTGCATAAGCTCTACTTTTGCTGCACATTTCAGGAAACCTGACATGTTGGAAACACCTTGCAAAGTGCCATTTGTCTATCTTCCACTTCTGATTCTTTGCTGACAATTTTCTGCCACAGGCGTATCAAAAGAGGATCACCATTGTCATCTTCATGCTTACACAGCCCGTGTGCACTAGGATACTCTCAAGTCAGGAATAATACAATTTACTTTAGTGCAGTTTCCACTGGGATGCCAGCCTAGTACTGGACACCTGAAAATATCCTGGGCTGCATTAGGAAGAGCATTGCCAGCATTTGAGGGAGGTGATCCTGCCCCTCTACTCAGCCCTGGTGAGGCCACAGCTGGAGTGCTGTGTCCAGGTCGGGGCTCCTCAGTACAAGAGAGACATGGGCCTCCTGGAACAGGTCCAATGGAGGGCAACAAAAATGATTAAGGGACTGGAGCATCTCTCTTACAAGAAAAGGCTGAGATAGCTGGACCTGTTAAGGCTTCAAGAAGAAATTACTGAAAGGAGGTCTCATCAATGTCTGTAAGTATCTGAATGGAGGGTGCTAAGAGGATGGAGCCAGGGTCTTCTTGGTGGTGCCAAGGAACAGGACAAGAGGAAGGAGTCAGAAACTGATGCACAGGAAATTCCACCTAAAAACATGAAGAACTTCTCTAATGTGCCAGTAACTGAGCACTGGAACAGATTGCCCAGAGAGGTTGTGGAGTCTCCCTCACTGGAAATAATCAAGAACTGTCTGGATACAATCCTGTGCCATGTGCTCTAGGATGACCCTGCTTGAGCAGGGTGGTTGGACCAGATGACCCCCTGTGGTCCCTTCCAACTTTACCCAGTCTATGATTCTGTGATTCTTCTCTCTTCAGCAAAGACAGCTTTTTAGATAACAATATCAAAAACCTCTTTCTCCATTATGCTTTTAATGATAATAAAGTATTGTTATTAAAGACAGGTAAACAGAACACTCTTCATCCTGACAAGTCTTGACCTTGAGCCAGCAACTTTCCCTGCACGTCAGAAGCATGGCTCTCTATTTTGGCTCTATTTTCATGTGCACAGTCAGTAGAAGAATTATGAATTACCTTGTATTGATCTTAAAGGAAAAAGATTTCATATGTAAAGTGCATCTCGACACACTTTTTGGGTGCACTTAAAAGTACCCAACATAATATTGTCTTTTGGATCACAGGAAGACGCTGTAGGATGAAGCCAAATTTCCACCATGTCCAAGTAACTCTCTTTTATGCATGGATTTCCCAGCCCAAAGTATACTGAGCTCAGAGTATCACTGGTCTTTAGGGTGATGTGGAGCAGTATTATTGATTACTGAGTTACATAGTGAATGCCAGCAACCATTCTTTCCCTGACAGGATGGAGGGACTACATATGTATCATGTGGTATAGGAATGACTTGAGTCATGCTCAGTTAGCTCCTCTATTTCTTTATTGAAAGATTCCTGTGATACTCCTTGGTCAGAAAATAACACTTAGGGCTTTGAAAAATGTGAATAAAGACAAAATGAGAATAAAAGGAGGAAATGAGAACAGAGAGGATTTCCTCAACTCTTTCCCTAAAGAGAAAAAGATAAACTGTCTGATAAATGTGAACTGATGTGTTCCCTTTGCCATTCTTGTTTTGCTGTAAAAGCCTTATGACAAGAAGCTGCGCTATAATTAACTCCTGTTTCGTCTTACTGTTTATTCATAAAGGCTGGGACTCTTTAGATGGAGATGGTAATACCCACTGCAGAGCATGCCAGCTATTTTCTTGCTCATGGGTTCTGGCACCAGCCAATTCCTTTGTGTGATTTATCACTTGGTAATCCATCTCCTCCATCCATTATCCTGCACAAAAATCAGCTCTGGACAGCTGCTTTCTCTGCAGCAGAGCAGGCAGAGCTGTCACTTTGCCTACCCTGTTCTCAGCAGGGCAAAGGAATTTTCTCTTTTCAGATTCAGTACGTCTCATGGCAACTTTGTGGAATGTCTTACAGGTGAAAATAACAGCTCTGTGCACATTAGGCCAGACTGATGACCTGCATAAACATTTCCCTTCAGTTGGGATGGCTCTTCCAACTTAGCAGTTGCCAGCATCTTAGATTCATGCAAGTTAGCCCTCCTGAACCAGTTTTTTACTTTCCAAAGGCTATTTAAGTCTCAATTAATGAAGCATCCAGAAACTATTTTACTACAATCAAACAGAACTGTTGAGTCTATGCTGAACTCATAAACATGACATACAGGGATTTCAAACTCTCCAACTGTAGCTTGGGCAAACATTCAGAAATAATTTATGTGTGAAAAGAAAATGTATAGAAGCAAAACAGTACATTATCGTATGCCAGTTCTTTGATGTTTGAAATCTCTTTCTAGAATTTTTATATATGCAACCCATGTGCATATGCATCCAGCATCTGAATAATGCACCAGACTTATGATACTTTAGATTACCATTCATAAGCAGCATCAAAGTTTTTTATATTAGAAAGGTGTAGCTATATAAAAAAATTCAACATATGCTCCCTGAGTAGATATTTGCTAATTAGAACAAGTTTGGTTTAAGTTGATTTCATGTATAGAGTCATCGAAGCCAACAAAAGTTTCTTGTGTGAGCCTTTTGTAAATCAGGGGTTTGGTACAGATAAGTCCTTTTGCATTTGTGTGACAACTAGCTAGAAGTACTCCAGTGTAAATATTAGCAGTGGTGAAGCATACACAGAAAAATTGCACAATACAATATAAATTAAAATTCTTCTTCCTGCAGCTGTGCAGATCACAAAATATCTCCATTCTGCAAAAAGTTCTGTGTACAATAAAGAAAAGGGAAAATTTGAAAAAACCCTATATTTTCCTTCAAAGACTCAACAAAAAGCAACACATCCTTTCAAGAACAAGACTTTCACCTTTGATACAGCTGTACTGGGTCTAGAATTCAACATGTGCTTAGGAAGAGGATTCACAAACCCAAAGAGAGTTCAGGTTTGGGAAAATAATTAATTTCTATTCCTCTCCTTCAGTTCAGTCAACCTCATGGGGGGAGGTTCCAGAAAACATTACTGCCCTCCCTTTCTTCAAATTAAAAAAAAAAAAAAAAAGTAGACAAGCAGGGAAGGGGAAACAAAGATACAGAGAGAAACTGGGGAGGGGAGGAGTAGGGACAGGGAGCTGAGAAGCAAGAAGGAAAAAGCATTTGTAAAATTAAAAGGCAGGGGCCCATCAGATTGTGTCGGGCAGGGGAAAGCGTGTCGTAGGCAGGAGTAATTGGTAATCGGAGCAGAAGTGAAGAAGGGGATGATTTATGGGAGCATGGAGACAGGGGTGGAATAATTTTTGGAGCAGAACGGGGAACTTACTGAACGCCTGAAACTCAGCTACTTATCCACTCGTTCTCGTGATAAATTAGCTCTTGTTTAAAGTAACCGGAGCTCCATTTTTCATTCTGATTACTACACTTGATATCTCTCTCTCTCCTTCTGTTTCTCTCTGACCACTGCCCCTTAGCAGGTTCTCTGAGCTGAGGCAATGGGTTTATGGAAACTCTTCACCCCTCCATTACACTCTTTCCCCCCTCTTTCTCCCAATTACTGTAGGGTTAACTCTTTAAGTTGCTGTGTGTTTCTCCAAGCTACTTAAACTGTTTCTGAGGGTTGACCTGGGAGCATATGGAACATGATCCTCCATTTATGCTGTGGTGGGGAGAAGGTGGGGGACGTGGGGGTGCCCAGTGCTTGCAGGTGTACCGAATGAGCGTAGTGGTACTTTGTGTGTTTCACTGTGTGCTTGCCATGTTTGGAAGGCAGCACCACGTCTGGCCTAGAGCACATGATTAGTAGGAATGATTTATTTTATGGTACCACTCAAAGCCACCGCACCTCCCTCATGCACAAGGTCTCACTCTTCATTTTACCGCCTAAGTCTATGTGAAGACTGAGCTGAGGCACAACACACCAGACGGAAAGAAGTAGCAGAAAGAAGGTGACATACATACAGTGGCAGACTGGCCAGAAGAAAGAGTAGATGACTTTAGGAAAAATAATTTTCAAATATGCTTTTAATATAAAATTGTAAGAAAAATAGATACTAATAAGTATCAAGTTTCTTGCTGACATCAGAACCAGTTGTTTTCCTAAAAGCATCAAAATACTGAAGTGGATCACAAGAAAAGATTTGAAGGATGAAGTGGTTTTGCCAGTCATTTCAGGGAACACAAAAGTATAACGGATACCACAGAAGACAGACCAGCTAGGGTTCTGCTATCTTCCCTTATGAGTAAGAAATACATGAAGAGCAAATTGCTGAAGACACTGAGAAATAAAGAACAGGGAAAGAAAAGCTAAGAGTTGGGTTGTTATTTCCATTAGTCTAGAACTAGAATATAAAAGGAAGAAGGGGTTATTCACCACAATGAAAAGATGACCAAGTAATATTTCCAAACACAAAAAATGAGTGCAATCTTCACCTCAGTTGTTATTAATGCCAGGAGTTTGGCACAACTGAAAAACGTAAGGCAAGTCTAAGGATAGATCTAGACCTGTGTTGGCGTGGAGATCAACAGCTGAGCCCCTGCACACAAAGCCAATTTCTACATATACAGTCTCAGTAGATGTGACTTTACAGTCCAGCTGTTCCTAAACTTTCCACCTGCCTGGAGTCCTTGCACCTTCTCAACTGTTTTTGTGTCAGTCACAACAAATGACAAGGAACCAGGTTTGCAAAGGATACCAGATTTGGCACACCACAGCAGCAGCACATGACCTCCCGTCCACAGCAGCACAGCCATAAAGCCTTGTGGAACAAGTAGGGTGCCTGCCCAACACAGCTCACACTCAGGGAAAACTTTATCACATAAAACAGGACACAGCACTGATTAAACTCCACATTCAGTTCTAGCTCTTGTGAAGGAACCCTGTTCTGATGAGTCTCGGTCTGTCTGATTTGCTGCTTTGTCTGCCCTGTGACATTTCCCATACTGCCAGGCAGAAAACATTCTATCCTAGGTACAGATCAGCTAAATCACACTGAGTTACATTCAAAACTGAGCTAAGTCTAATAAATCTTGTATAAACTTAACTCAGATTTCTCTTATATTTCTAGAGTCAGCAGGTAATATAACCACACATCACCATCTTTTTGCCAAAAAATATTTATACTGTGGATAGGTACTTTTGGACCTCAACAAAAATGTACTCATACTATTGTCTCTCAAGACAAGGCTTCTTCTTATGGGCTTTCAATGCTTATTCTTTAAACACAATGATTTCCAACTTCAAACAGAGCAATCCCTTCTCCATTGCCTCCTTATTCATACCAATACAGAACTGTGTGTAAATGAACAATCTGGGAGTACTGAACTGTACCTGTGTTAGTGTGAGAGGCATTCTTTGCATAAGAAATGACAGCTTGAGTTATGAGATGTCTAGGACGAAAGTCTAGGTAAAGTAAAAAATTAGGAAAAAAGCTATAAGCCTTGTCATTACCATAACCAGCAGGTGGGCACGTTGCTTGGAAAGAGTGATGGAGCCTCTGCCTTGGAGAAGTTACAGACAGCATATGAGCCCAGACCCCCGGAACACATATTTACAAGTTCACAGCCTGATATGGTTCCCACAAAGCTCACCAGAAAGTTATATTTGGAAGATAAATGGGATCACCAGGTATTACACCATTAGTATTTTGCCAGTGATGTCAACACAGCTACCTTGCATAGGCAGGGACTACAGACCAAGGCCCAGAGCAAAAAGCAGCTGCAAGAGAGGCAACGGACAAGGACAAGGTGTGCAATAAAAGGTGAAGATAATGAACGTGAATTTACTTTGAGGTGAGTATATCGCACATCCTCTAACCTTGGAGGATCCCAGGGGGTTTTGGAAGGGGGATGAGGGTGGTTCACAGTTGTTAATACATTTTTATTATATATCTTATTATATTAAGTAGAGGGCAAACTGATCACTATGACCAGACAAGGACAGGGAGATTAGCCTTACTGCAGTGATGGGCAGTTTCTTACTCAGAAACCAGACTGCTAATCTACCCACCATGTTTCAGACAGCACTCACTTATCTGTACTTGGGAGCCCAATCCCATCTCTCTTTCTCATACCTATGATAGCAAGCAGCTAGATTTTCAGAGATTTCAAAAAGCCAAAGTATATGAAGAAAATGAAGGCTCTGAAAGTTATGCTTTTATACACAGCAATTTCAATGCATGTGTATCTAGCACAGTCTCACAGAGGAAGAGTTACACCTGAGAATCCAAATCAATCTGCTTAAATGTACTTAAAATTTCCCATTTTCAGGCAAATAAGTAGAAATCCGTATTTTCAAAGAGAGAGTCCTCACAGCTATAGAATAGGAAATGACGCTTATTTAAATAATTTAATTTTTTTTAAAGGAACTTTCGCAATTAGCCCAGAAACAAAACTTCAGATTTCATAGGAAAAGCCAAAAATCTGTAAAACAAAATGTTAGCTCCTGAAACTTCTGTATAAGGCACTAATCCAAGGGAACAGAACTGGTGGATTTCAAAGAATGGTACTGGCTTTCCCTTACCCTGATCAGTGCTGCTTCACAGGAGTATGTTTTACACCAAAAGAATAGAGACCACACAGCAGCTTTCACAAGTTTTGGGATAGTTCAAGTAGAACAGCAAGAAGAATGTACAATTTTACTCTGGGTAGACCAGGTTGTTGCAGACACAAAGGTAGTGATCTTGCATCCCTTACCACAGCTCATAAGAAGACAACTAGAAAAATAACCTTTTTCTTTTTTTCCAATGCAGAAGTAATAATCTTATGCTTTCTTTAAGGAAGGGAATTAGATGGGTCCTAAATGAGCTGTACGGTTCAAATCCAACCTGCGTGAAATTTGGTGCACCTGTAGTTTAAACTGACATCTAGAGCAGCTTGGGTTTTGAAAAACAAACAGACATTCATTTTTTCCTGAAGGACCCTTATGTGGTGAAAACTTACTTGGCAGGTCTTCCTAAGTGAGCATTTGGAGGGAATGATTCCTTTGATAGACTGTTTTATTTTGCCTTGCAATTATTTTCTAAATTACCACTGTTGTGGTGGTTGACATCCGTGGCTCCTTTTTCCTAGAACTACCTGAACAACATAATATATGGACAAACCAGAAGGAGCTGAGTATAAAATGGTGTACTAGTTACCTCTGGCACCCGACTGCCTTTTACTGCCTTGGCTCCAACCTAGTCAACAAACTTCAGGATCAGAACCATTTAACTGAGCAACTCTCCTTCATGTGCCGGCAAACTCATCCTGTTTAGCCTGGGAGCTCAGATGAGCACGCAAGCAAGCATTGTCTTTGTGGCCATCACTTTCCTGCACAACCAGCCAGCCTTCAGGGGAATATCCAGCACTCAGTGGAAGGGAGTAGCTGAAATATTCAGATAGTGTCAAGATATCTCTTCCTTATAAGGAAAGAATGTATTCATTTATTGGACAGAATCAAAATTCTGTGCCTGTGCTTTCTGGCCCTCTCAAGAGTGAGAGAAATCACTGTTACTAGTGGACAACAAAAATTTCTCCCTAGTTATTTCCAGTGCCAAGTCAATGGATAAAAACTTTTGTGTAAACTTTTTCTGAGGAAAACTAAAGGTTCTTAGAGGTTCTTCCATTTTTGTTGGCCTTCTAGACCATACTGGTATTCATATAATGTATCTGATTTATTTGGGCGGCTGTAAAATACCACAGGTAGAAGGAAGAGGAAGGTGGAGAAAGGAATCCTAAGATACAATGGATATATTTATTTTTTTAAGAACTATTGTTGCTCTCTTCTGTGCCCCCTCCCCTGGCAAAGGTGAACTGCATATCTTTAGTTAATAATTAACTTGTCATGAGCTCCATCAATATCCCATCATCTAAGTGACAGAGGGAAGGGAGGCGATGGGGGAGGTGATCAGCACGACGTGCCAGCTCTGCCCGCAGCCTGCGATCTCGTCTCAGCCATAATAAATAGGATGAAATGCGCTCCTGATAAATGCCCATGTCATGGAGAGATTTTACCTTCACTCAGAAACAATGTAATATCTCAGCTATTACCCAAAATAATTTATCAATGTGTAATAGCTTTGTGCAGAGCTCAGATAGGAGGGGAGCAGCGCTGCCCGAGATGGATGGATCCTACCTTCTGCTTTTAATTTTTAATGCTCGTAGGCAGCTTCACATTAAAGGCCAGGTGTCATATATAGACTTAATGTAAGAATGGAGTTCATGAATTCTAATCAGGAGAGAATCTCCCTCTCTCTTCTCTTGCTTTAGTCACTTCTCTTTTTTTTTTTTATTTATCAGTTTTCCTCTCTTTCTGTACTCCCACCGTCTTTGCTTCTCCCTTTTAGTCCATTTCTTCCTCCCTATTCTTCAGACACATCTTACTCCCTGTCTCTGCAACATAACTATTTGGGTAGCTATTTGCTACTTCTAAAACTGTACCATCACTTAAGGATAAACTAGTTCTGGCTTGGTGTCATGTTTTTTTACATAGTAGAACAAACTCAACACAGGTACCAGGTCAGCATGTTAGAGTTTTATATCCAGGCAAAAAAAACCCAGGACAATAGTGAAAAATCACAACTGGATTCATTAAAATTCACTGTGGAATAACGTTACTGAAAAGATCCCGTCTTTAAAGGGCCAGTGGAGAAGTCACATCCCATATACCAGCAAAGTCACATAGCTTTGCAAAGAGACATGTTTCTTCAACTGGCAAGAATATAGTACTGGGATGTGTGGATCCAAAAAATACAATATCAAAAGGTCTCGTTTTCTCAGTATTTCTAGTTTCCTTATAGACATGCCAGCCACAAAAATGTTCTCTTCACATTCAACACTACCCACATAAACCCAGTTGAGACGTATCTCATCTGGTGGTCTGCATCAGAGGAACCTATTCAAGGACCTCTGTAGCAGTATGTACGGGCAATGGGATAGTGCCAAGAAGTGTCATTAACAACACACCATTAGGACTCCCATTAGAAATACCATTATTGTATCAATACACTACATCAAAGCATGACGTACCGTCTGGGCGAGACACACCTAAAAGCACCAGCAGTGCATGACAGCACTCTCAGCTCTGCACAAAGGATGGAGCCACAGGAAGGAAGAGGGGAGCACCACTTACTGGCCAGAATGTGCAGCAAGGGACACGCTTCATACAAACAGCAGACACAAAGATCAAAGAAGTGCCACAGGCTGCAAAGAGGAAAAGATCGACTGTTTGGACTTTTGTTTGCACTCAAAATAAAGGAAAATAAAAGCACACCAATGCAATACTGCCCACAGGAGGAGCACTGCCAGAGCTGCAAACGTGTGAACAACCACTTTGATGACTTGCAAGTTACAAGGACACCAGTGCTGAGAGGCGCTTGGGCTTGATTTCCTGCCTTCTATTAACATGGGTAACGTTAACTGCTACATTTGTTGGTTCACAATGCAGGGATCACAGACTGAATGATTCTTGGGAATTCGGTCAAAACAAAAGATTCCCCTTGTGCCTAAAAACCAGAATGGCATAAAAAAAACTTGGCTGGTGCTGTTTCCATGTCCTTTTACAGATAAATGGAGGACAACCACCTTTAGGGTTGCATTGTCAGTTAACTACTTCTCTTTCCCTCCCCACTCAGAAATCTTTCTTTCCAGAACATGAAGAACTTAGCCTACCAGAGCAACACAGTCTCACAAGAAACTTTCTTTTAATGTTTCTTACCTTCCACAAGAACTGCTCTGTGAACGTTCTTCTATTTTCACCTTATTCCTTCCCAGCACTGCATGTCACACAGTTCAGAGGGTCAGATCTGACTCAGCCGAAACAAGTATCACGTGCAAAACTACACTGGCTTTGCTTGGCTTTTCACTGGGGGGGTTGATCAAGGGTAAAGAAGGGACGGTGTCCCACTGTGACAAATCCTTTCTGCACTCGAATAAGCCGTCTCTATAAAATATGTCAAAACAAATTTTAAGAAAAAATGATTGCATAATTGATAAAAGCCAATACTTTTCTTTGTGAATGACAGAATAAGAGACTGCAAATCTTTGAACAGTGCGGTACCAGGGTACCGGGAACATGTGGCTGTTTGTGGGCAGAAGCTCTGGAAACTGTGCACTGTCTATAAAGATTCCCAAGATTGCCTTACCAAGAGCGTTTTGCTCCTCTGTGTCTGTGTATAAATGTATCATTGCAAAGGCAAGACACCAGCATCCCCTGGTGCACCAGCCTTAGGACACCCTCTGTGATACACGGTTATCTGAACTAATAAGGAAGAGAGCTGTTGTTTGAAGAGGACAGAAAGATCGGGTTACCTCCCCTGAAGACCACTCACTTAGCTGTGCCCTGGCTCCAGGCCAGGAGGAGAGCAGCATGCCCTTGTCTGTGTTGAATGAAAGCCCATTGCCGGCTGCCAAATAGCCTCAGGCAGACAGTGACTCCAAGAACCAAACGAAGAGCTCTAAACTCATTCATTCACGGTCCGAGATCTTTTCTAACCCCAGGAGGAGGGATAGACAAAAAAAGAAAGGTAACAGGTAACAGTCCCCCAGGTAACAGTCCCTTGCACCATGCCGCCGAAGTCTAATCAGGGTCTTTTGCTGTCTTATTCCATTGCTAACACTGTGACTCTAACTGCCGTGTACTACAAATTAATTCATTCCTTCAGGCCTTGCTGTTCAGTAACTGGCTGTCACAGCAATCTCCCGAGGAGCTAATTGAGAGTTGTGATCCGTGCAGTATTTCCATTAGTGCTGTAATGACAGGCAGCCAGACACACACATGCATGCTCACACACAGAGCACAGGTTCCTCCGTACCCACAAAAAGGAGCAGATAACAAGCCATTGCCATCTCAAGTGTTCAGCAGCAGCTGGGAAAAAGGGAAAACAGGAGGAGCAATATCCATGAGTCAGACTGAGGTCATGTAAACTTGGCCTGAATGAGAGCAACTTGCTCTCAATACAAGCTCCTAATTTACTGTAGGAGAGTAAAATCCTTCACACACTCTTCTGTCCAGTGGCACTGTTCCCAGAGACTACAAATCCCACCAATAAGTCACCTCGATTTGAGTGGCCCTCCCCACTGCATGGTGGGACCACGCAATGTAATCTCCTTAGAGATGCTTCTTGAGTAAGTGTGATTTCAGACATAGTTGTGTGTAGCACTATAGAAGATACTAATATTAGAGTCTTACAGGTTCTGCTTAACAAACTAGAGATGTTCATTTGGGAAGAATGTATTTGATCGGTTTTCATGTGGCTCATTCAGGAACCTGGATGGCTCAGGTGTGAAGTCTGTGAACTTAGCCTCTTTTTTATTTGTTTTTCCTTTCTTTTGTAGTTTCAAGCAGATCAGCAGGAAAACACTACACACAGCACCTCCTACAGTTGTGCCATATGCTAGTAAAGACTTAGCCATCATAAAGGACACTTTTTTAGGTCCCTTCTAGACTACAGCCTCATGGTTCTCACCTAGAAAGAAGAGGACATGCAATTCGGTGCTGTCACCAATTATTATTTAACAGAGTCAGAAACTGAAAAACCTTTGTTTTCTTGGGGAGTTGTGCACTTTTTTGAAATAACTCAAGAATTAGCCCCAACATATCTGAAGACTTGTCTATGTACAGGCAAATGTGTATCCATTTAACTTGTCTTAGAAGTTGGTCAGATAGCTGCAGACTAGTTCAGTAGGCACTTCTCACTGAGTGCTTTATTAATTCCAAAGCTGTGAGTGATTTCTTTATAAATGAAAGACGGTTTCAAAGTCCATTAACAATGGGAAGGAAAATCACACCAATTATTTTGAATTATGTATTTGCCAATGAATTAATTCAAAGTGATCTGTGTGGTTATTGTAGTAGCCAAACAGATTGAAGTCAACAACTTTAGTCACCCTTAAGCTGAGATTGTTGCAACAGTGGAAATAACTCAGCCATGGGTATGGAAGTAGTTCATGCTGGGGAACTATCAGTAGGTGAAGTTAACCTTGCCTGGGACAGGACTACTTACACAGTCCCAGATTTTCAAAACCAGCTTTTTGTAAGGAAATGAGCTGCAGATTCTTCAGATCATTCCAAAGAGCAGAATATGCTACTCTGCCCGTGAGTCTGGCTTTATAAAAATAGGGAAGATACCCATTCAAGGTACACAAACATCCTTTAGGGCTCAAATAGAGGATTAAGTTACTGAGCCTTAAGAATTTGTGGCATATAATCCTAGCTTGATAATTGAGCATGTGCATGCTTCTGGCATGTGATAAATGCAAGGTCATTTGACTTAACCTAGGAGAAGACAGCGTTAAGTGGAATTACCCCATGTCTGCTGCAGGCTAGTTGTGCACACAGCTGCTACCACAGTTCAGTTGATACACAGCAATTTGTTCAGTTGTGCTAAATGTTGCTGCGTGTACAAACCCCCATTCTGCCCTCTTGTGACAACATTACAGGAAAATTCAGTTATTTGAAAAGTCAGATGAATTTAATAAAGGAAACACAAATTTTAAAAAACTTCGATAACTGCAAAGGGCCCCTGGAAAGTGGGTTAATGTAGGATGTTCTGAGACATCCATGTAGACCCATACTGCAATAAGTTTGGCTCTCCTGTATATAACCATAATTACAATTTTCAATTGGACATACCTGCAATAGATATGATCGCACAAGGACAGAGCAGAAGTCAATAGATCAGGTACATCTACCTCTTCTGCAGGCAATCAGGCTGAAAGCTCACATCACACCAAGAACAGACCTTAAGATCACTCACGGTGAGCTTCTGAAAAAAGGCAAGAAGATACCAGTGAGGAAAGTTCCAAAAGCCCAGGGTCAGAGGAAGTCCTGGAACAGGCCGCACAGTCCATTAGGGTGTGGCATGTCCTGTGATTCCATTTTAAGAATCGATTAGGGCATGCCCAAGGATTACAAAGTGGGCATAAAACTTATCACTGTTTTCAGTGTTGAGAAAGCTGTGGTATAAATGGAAAAGGTCCTGAGTTCTGACCAATAATTTCACGTAACAACTTTACTATATGCCACAGAATAGCTTTGGCTTCTGTGCAGAGTGCTAAGTCATGCTTTTCCCTTCAAATGTGATACAAGATGGTTTCCAGCTGAGGGGTGAGAGTGGAATGTGTACATACAAGGAGTAATTTATTCCAGACTATTTTGAACTGATTATTTGAAGCTGCAGTTACTGATTTAGTGACCATGTCATGTATTTCAGCACAAACTGATCTCTTCCATCAGTCTGCCATGCCAGCACACATACAGTTACATAGCGCAACAGGATCACCCCGAACAACTTGAACCAAATCCTGTGGCCATATGTGAAACAAGCCCCTGTTCACGTCAGCATTTGACATCCCCATAGTCTCCATGCACAGCATTATTTCAAAGGCTGACTGTTTTGCCACCTCTAAGTCTCAATGTCTGTTTCCCGCAACATAATCCTGTAAATATTTGCACAAGCTTGGGGGGTTTTTTTGCTGTGGCTCACCAGTGCTTGTATTCATTTTTTTTAAAAGAGGAAGACCTCAAACCTGACAAACTTTCAGTGCTCACCGCACTGTTCAGTTAAATCACTCAATCACACTTCCGTCGCCTTGCTTTGAATGATCTTGCAATCAGCAATCCAGTCACAAGCAGAACACCACTTGCACATGTGCTGTCCCACAGCTCAGTTATAGGCAGGCATGGGATGATGGTGAAGCACACTTGGACTCACCTGGTACGTAGGCACACAGAGAGCACTTGTGCACACAGCCTCAGAAGATTCTGCGAAGTTCTTGCATGGTGCAGTGGAAACGAGTTTCTAAAAAGATATTTTCAAGTTAGTGCAACATGGAGAATTCTGGGCTGTTTCTCCAGAGATCTTAGCATGAAACCTGGGTAAGTGCACAGTTACTGCATGTGAGTGTGTGGCCCTGCAGAGCCATCATGCTTCCTCCTGGAAAGGGTTGGCATATCCTATCTGAGGGGCAGCTGTGTAATGTAACAACATGGAAATGTGCAAAAGCAAATCAATGGAATGGGTCTGTGGTATAGTAACTGGTCTCATAATTACTGTTGGGTCCAGCAACATGAGGTCAGCCAGTCTCCTTGGTTTTTGTCTATCAAACCCAAGATGAGCAGGAGAACATGTCTATTTGCAGCCTTGGCAATACATGACTGCAGTGAAGCTCATCCTAACAATTAATTATTGATAATCCAGGCAGTGACTAGTGAAACTTTTTCATCCATATAAACCTAATGATGAAGTCTTGAAAATAATACATAAACACTTGTACACACGAAAAAGGTTTACCAGTTCAACCAAAATCTCATTTTAAACCAGTTCTCTACCTGCACCAGCCAAAATGTAAGGAGCTGCTCTCACACTCAGACAAGGATGTTGTAGTGGAACCAACACTGATTTCACTAAGCTGACTTAGAGGTCATCTATCAGCTTAATTAGTTGTCTCCAACAGACAGGCCTTAGGAGTCTTCCCATTAGATATTATATCTTCAGTGCAGCAGGGCAGGACAGTGCTGCAAGTGTCATCAATTCTTTGTTAGGCTGGATGAACCACAGGTCCTTCATATTCTTCTTGCTCTCCAGGAGGGAATGGGTGATTGCTCCCTGCTACAGTTTGATCTTCACAGGGTGGTTCTAAGCTTGAGGCAAAAAACTCCAGTGTGAAGTGGAAGAAAGGGCTGAGCTGTGCAAGTTTATGATAAACTGATTTCTCTAGCAATTCCCAAGGCTGCTGCTGGCGCCATGCCTCTGACACACACAGTGAGCAAATGGAGGCAAACTGATGTGGAGATGCAGCAAGCCAGCAGTTCCCCAGAAGAAAACAGATATAGCACTTTAAGTGCCTTCACACCACACCTTCTCCAGCAAACGCAGGCCAGCCCCAAGGTGCAGCACAGGCCACCTGTCTCAGCTCAAGTGGTCCTTGCAGCATTGTTTGATATAAGACACCTGGCTACACTATGAACACATCTGCTCTTCCTCTGAGAACAGGGGTCTTGCGAGAGTCATGAAACGGGATGTCTACCATCACTAGAACTTGTCAGCTGTGCCTTTGTCTAGCTGAGTCTTGGAAATTTCCAATGATTGAACTTCCACCATATCTATGGGTAACATTTTTCACTGCAGCACAGGCTCCCTAGGAAAGTTTTCCCTATGCCTGCTTCCAATATCCCAAGACACAGTATGTACTGCTGGCCATAGCTGGCAGAAGACCAAGTCCTACCTAGACTATTTTAAAAATGGTAAGCATAAAGTGAGTAAAAATAAGCAAACATTTGGAAACAGACTCACAAAGAGAGAGTACAAATGCATTTCTCATACTACCTGAAACTTAGCACTAACTACAGGAACTCCTTCAGGATTTGTTTTCAAAACCTCTCTCAGTCAGCAGAACTGAAGAGAGATTATGGTACTCTGATACTCCCTCTGACAGAATAAAGCAGAACAAAAACAATCAAGAAGGCATTAAACAATGTCTGACTGCAAGCCTAGCTTCCATGGCATTATCTGTTCAGTAGGGCGTTTTACAAAGCAAGGACTTCAATCTCTGATTATGACCCCTCATTTTTCTACTCAGTTCTCTAAGGTAGTTATCAAGCACACATAAACTCACAGGGGCACACTTGTCCCCTTTAGTTCTAATTAATGCCACTGAAACTCATCATTAGCTAGGTGTATGAGGGCAGCTCATACACATACAACCATCCATCAAGAAAAACCCATTGTATAATACCAAATAAAGCATGTGTTGACTTCAGGAAGCCTTTTCTTCAGGATATTCTTCTGATTCAGTTCAAGAGAAGGCTAAAGTACCAAAACTCATGTACGTCATTCAGCTCTTTGCCCATTTCTCTGGCTAAAGCAAAGAACTAGCTTTATTCTAGTTAACTCACTGCATGATTTAGTGTAGTTGTCTTAAAAATCACACTTAGAATCTCAGAATTAGGATTGGAAAGGAACCCTAGAGGTCTTCTGATCCAAACTCCTGCTCAAAGCAGGCCTAGCTTCAAACTTAAATCAGGCAGCTCAGGGCAAATTGTGAATCCTCTTCTCTTCTGAAGAAGACAGCCTCTCTGTAACCACTCCCATTATGAAGAACTTTTTCCTTAGAACAATCATAACTCCCCTGTTGCAGGTCATATTCATTGCCTCTCATTCTTTTGCTGCGACTCTCTCTGTCTTTTCTTTAACTATCCATTAAGCAGTTGAAGGCTCCAATTAGACCTCCTTTAGCTTTTTCTTCCCAGCTGAATAAACTCAGGTCTTCCAGTCTCACATTTTATCTCATGTGCTCTAGTCCTCTAGCCACTGTTTTCATTGTTGGCTAGACTCGCCCCGCTTTGTCAACATCTTACCTATACTAAGAACTCCAAAAGTGAAGACAGGACTACAGGGACAGTCCTGTGATTGCTAAATAGAGGGGAATAATCACTCCTTGACTTGCTGGATAAAATCCTATTAATGCAATCTAGTATGTGCTCAGCTTTCACTACCTCAAAGTCACACTGCTGATTGATGTTCAACTTGTGTACCTGAACCCCCAGGTCCTTTAATGCAGAACTGCTCTCTAACCACATGGATTCTAACCCACACTTCTTGCAAAAATTACATGCCCTTTTTGGCATGCCTTAGCAACACCACAAAATCAGCATGTGATTTGTAATTCAAGAACAGTAAATATACCTCATGCAGAACAGAAAATAGATGGGAGGGCAGCTGAATTTGTTTGCAACTGACCGTTTAGGGCATATTTAGGCATAATTTACAAATTGTATTCTCCCACCTCTTACTTTACCTTTTTCCTAATGCGGTATCTGCCCCTTAAATGATTGTGTCAGATGCCACAACTTTTGCCTTCTCTGAGGCCTCATGGACCAGATGTAGTAGGACAGCCTGATCATCTGTGCTCCACTGGGGACAGGAAACAAGAATGAAATATTTGCTAGCAGAGTCAAAGGAAGCAAAAGGGACACATCCTTGCCTCACAATCTCTAACCTGTGGGCAAAAGAAAGGTCTCTGGATCACAGTATCTAGTTCAAAGCCAAGGCTGGGGAGTGAGGGGTGGAGGAAAGGTCAGGAGTTCAGCATTCCCGTCATCTTCTCACTCTGAATTTAAATTAACACAGAGAGAAGGGAAAGAAATAAGGCGTATCTTGTCAAGAGAGCAACAGAAAACAGTCTAGCTCTCCAGAGAGGAGACCACAATATGGAGCAGTGAGGGCAAGCAGGCCTTTTTCGCCTTTCTTCCCCGTGGTTTAAGTAAGATGTGATTTTGTGGTGAATACAGATACATTTACAGAACCTGCTAACACGAATTTAGTAATAACCTTGGAAGTGTGCTGAGTGGGAAAACACGAGGCTAGTACAAACTCTGTCATCAAAGCTCCACAGCTGCCACAAGATTATTTGTGCTCACACTGAGCACTGGCTGCAGTGTATATTAAAGCTTTCCAGTTATAGCCTTAACCAAAGAAAATGACCACTGGCAAATACAGAAATTCACTTGGTGACTTACTTATTTAAATATATTGGTCTTATATACAAGAAACTACCTTGCAAAGGGACCAGCATTCTGTAAGGATATGTTCTTGCACATATGATTCTATGGTCTAAACAACAGATGCACACAAAAACTGTGGAAGCTTATGCTGCCAACTGGTGCCTGTGACATGGCAGAGTTTTAATGGAAAGTTGATAATTTTAATAGTGTCTCTTTTTTATGTTGCTCTGCCTTGTACAGATTATCTCTGTACACACAATAAAATTGATGGTATCTATTTTGTTTTTTCTGACCTTAAATGTAACTAGCATCCACTCACATGAAGTGAAAGAACTCCGTGGCAAATTTAGTATTAAAGAATTGAATGTGAATAAACTACTTGGTAGAATTTGGCCAATTAGGACAGTGTTAAAACAAAATCAACAACTAATAGTAACCTATGGTTTAGTACTTATACCACGCATTACCTTTAGAAGTACTGGAAAAAATTACTTGATTAATCAATTAATCAAAAAACTATAAAATTAGCTACATTAACTAATTAAAAGCTTGACTGAAAAGATACTGATTGCTGCTAGAAATAACAATACAATTGCAATGTTATGGTGCAAAGATAATTTCAGAGCTGTGAAATAACAGTTTGTGCATCTATGAGGATTCATGGGCATGTATTTGAGAGGCGCTCTAAAGATGTCTGATATGGGAAACCAAAAGAGAGCTAGAATATGCATTGTCAGACATAAGTGTAAAGGGTTGTTTGAAATGGTACTATTTTCAAACATACAAGAAAAAACTATGGCCGAGATCCTGCCTTGCAAGTAATTCCCATCCTGAAAAAAAGATAAGAAAAATTAAGATAAAACATGCTTCTACTTTATTTATCAGCCTTGGCATCAGCTGCTGCCTTTATTATGGGTTCTCAGAAACCTACTGAGATAAGACCTAAAATGGGTATTTACTAATTAATTAATCTCTGATGAGAAGATGCTAATGGTTTGCTCAATACATGCTCTTTACTCTGTGATCATGACTCAATTCAGTCTAAGAAGTCTTTGCAAGACCTCTGCTGTTAGCCTGTAACATAACCTGCAGAGGCAAGGGAGACCGAAAGCTGCACCCAAACATAGGAAAAATAGAAGCCCAGACACCCTTCCCATCTCCACTGAGGGACATCGTGCAGAATAAAATTTCCCCTCAGGGCAAGTGGGTTAGAGGTACACTTAGTCTTTACCTCCTACTTATAACCAGGCTGTCTGTTTTACAACATGAGCACCTTACCAAGCTATATATCTTACAGAGCAGGGCTGCAGCTAATTTCAGTAACTTCTCTGATATGATCCTTCTAATGAATGACCTGGACAAGGGGATCGAGTGCACCTTCAGTCAGTTTGCAGACAACATTAAGATGGGCAGGAGGGTTGATCTGCCTGAGGACACAAAGGGTCTACAGTGGGATCTGGACTGGCTGGATCAATGGACCAAGGACAACAGTAAGAGTTTAAACAAGGCCAAGTGTCAGGTCATGCACTTGGGTCACAATAACCCCACACAGTGCTGCAGGCTGGGGGCAGTGACTGCAAAGCTGCCCATTGGAAAAGGACCTGGGGGTGATGGTCAATAGCAGCTGAACATGAGCCAGTGTGTGCCCAGATGGCCAGGATGGCAAATGGCATCCTGGCCTGTATCAGCAATATTGTGGCCCACAGGACCATGGCAGTGACTGTCCGCCTGTACTCAACACTGGTAAGGCCACACCCTGAGTCCTGTGTCCAGTTTTGGGCCCTTCACTACAAGAAAGACACTGAGGTGCTGCAGTGTGTCCAGAGGAGGGCAATGAAGCTGGTGAAGGGTCTGGAGCCCAAGTCTGATGAGGAGCAGCTGAGGGAGCCAGGTGTGTTTCACCTGGAGAAAAGGAGGCTCAAAGTAAAACTTATCTCTCTCTACACCTACCTGAACAGAGGCTGCAGCAAGGTGGGGATCGGCCTCTTCTCCCAGGCAACAGCTAACAGGACAAGAGGAAATGGCCTCAAGCTGTGCCAGGAGAGGTTCAGGTTGGACGTCAGGAAGAATTTTTTCACTGAAGGGATTGTTAAGCATTGGAATGACCTGCCCAGAGAAATGGTGGAATCACCATCTCTAAAAGTGTTCAAGAAAAAACTGCACTTAGTGCCATGGTTTAGTTGACATGGTAGTGTTTGGTCAAAGATTGGACTCAATCTTGGATGTCTTTTTGAACCTTAAAGATTCTAATTTCTGATTTTTTTGCTCCACTTTGACATGGCCAAGCAGTAACTGACTTTCATATGCCATTAGCACACACATGATTCTAAAGCTATAGAAAGTGTGGTTGAACACAGCTGCACTGATGGCTGCCAGAAAGTCTTGTGCACAAGGTTCATCAGGACTACAGGCTGACTGTCCAGGATCTTCCACCTCCCAATCCTACAGCCATACTTCTGATGGGGTACTGAATTGTGTTAGCAGCACCACTGGCACAGTAGGGTAGTCTCAGACACTGTATCTGCCCCATCTAGTGATTTCAGAACATGTCAGGCTGCAAGTCTGTACTAGGGCATTATAAAGACTATATACAACCTGAGGCTACTGCTTGGTGGTCATGGTAGTAGAAGATGGGAATTTCCCATTCTTCCTAAGCTGATCTGTGGTAAGATGGATTTTATGAAATGGGATCCTTCATATTTCTTATTTCACTTTCTTATTTCAGTTTTCACCTCCTTCCCTTATATTTTATAAAAGCTCAATCTCTCTTATGTAACAAACAAACAAACAGAAAATGAGAGCATAATATTATATCCATGGCATCACCACAGTCTGACAGACAGACATCACCACAACAGAAAGGAGGAGGAGGGGAAGTTCATACAAAGTACTGCCTTCCCTCAGAAGGCAAAATACAGACAGAAGGAACTCCAGCACAAGTGAAGAAAGCCCTCAGTTTGCTTGGCTTCTGAAGCAGAGGACTGGAGAGCCTACATTTTGACTTAATTGTCACAAAACAAAGCACATCACAGCAGTCGGTATCTTCAAGGATAAGCAGCAGAAACAGATTATATACCCTGCCATGCATGTGCATGTTGCATTGCAATAGCCCCAGATGCTACATCTGATGACCAAGTTTAGCTGAAAACACTAGGTCCCTAGACAACAACTTGATGCAAAAAATTAACATCTCTGTGGTTCATTGTAGAACAAAAGATAACACTTTCTTTACAAAACCATTTTCTGTTCCATTTCCCAAATGGAAAAAGAAAAGCCAATTCTGAAAAGCCTAGATACAATATTTTCATATCTAGCTGTAGGTTTATATGGTATATTGCTGGCAAGGAATCCTTCCTTCCCCTGCTAGCACACTGGCATCAACTGTACTGCTCAGGAAAAGCCCACTCTTCCTGACTGAGATCACTATTTATACTGGATGCCCATTAATTGCATTGCTTGGAATGATTTGCTGTGGGTTTTCTTTTTTTATTCTATCTGCATTATGTCGTGATCTGATGACTGATTGGCTCCTGTGAGCAATCATGAGCCCAAGCCTATTGCTTCTAGCTTGATAGAGTGTATATCTCTATTTCATATTCAATAATGATGAATGGTCATGGCTTACATTTATATAGGGCCTTTCATCCAGAAAGATCCCAAAGCACTTTACAAATTGATTTACTGTGCAAACTATGGGGTTTATTCTCCGCTTCATAAGCTCGTATAAATCCCATTGAGTTACTTGCACTTCATCACAGTACTTGGTATTGCCCAAACAAAGCACGAGCAATACACCCAGCAGACAGTCAGGGAACATTTTTAAAAATATGAAAGAGTTCAGAACTTCAGTTCTATGTCTTATCCACAAGGCAGAATCTTTAGCAGGAGAGCATCCACCTAACCCTAGAAAAGTACTACTTTCTGCACTACTTCTAACAGGGCTTCTTGCAGTAAAGCATTCCTTGGAGAGGACACAACCCAGAGCTGAGTCTGCCTGCTCACATGACTGCACCCTCAGGCAGTAACTGCTAAAAACCATCAGTTCCTTCTGTTTTAAAAAAATACTACTGAACAGAAAATAGTAATGAAACATCAGTAGCCATCAATATAGGTTGCTTGTGCCTCTTAAGGGTTGCAAAAAAATTAAACAGGAGGAATGCTCAGGCAAAATTCCTGGCAAGAATTTTGAGTGAATATTTAGTCAAAGCATGATGCTCTGCACTAATGTCTTGAAGCAAATCACCCAGTTTCCTTCTCCTCTGTTAAACCTGGAATGGGAAAGGAAATGCACCAAGTACGTGCCTGGATTGATCAGCTGCTGTTGTTCTCCATCTTGATATCTAGCAAAAGGGAATCCCAAATCTGGAATCTAGCCTTTATATCTTCCAAGCCTAAGGGATACAGAGTGAAGCAGGGAACTCATGACTGAGATGATAGGTAATCAACTTCAATATTTTCTCCACTCAGTCTAAAAGCTTTAAAGGAGCAACACCATCTCTACCTCCATGACTTTGTCAGAAAATTAAGTGAGGTGCATTTAAAAAAAAAATGCAGAGATTCTCTAATAAATATGGTGCCTTTGAAAGTGAGATGCCAACAGTGGCTCTTACCAGGATGCCATGGTGTAAGCCGAGTACTTGTCTTTTCTCCACCGTATCACTTCTGAGATGGCTGCAGTACAAATGCTGGTTTTAATCTGACCAAAAACGAAGTCATGATGAATTATCCAATGTGGGTGAGAGACCCACCTCCTCAGGGATTTTAACCAAAATTTGTTCTTTTGGAATCCAAAAAGAAATAGCTCATAGACATTTGAATGTAAAAGGTAATAATCTAGTGCTAGAATTACATAAAACTTTCAGGTGTTGACCACTGTCTTTTCTTTCTTGGCCTATCAGAATTAGCATGCTGACATATTGCAGTAATAAGTATAGTCAAAAATAAAAAGAGAAAAAATATTTCCCTCCTTTATTACATTATGGACTACTTGCCATATTCTTTATTAATGCCAGAGCTAACAAGAAATATGGCATAGGTTAAGACTGGGCAAAAAATTCTTCTAGCAGGATTGACAGAATTAGCCTGAAAGGTCCCATGTAACATGCATTCCTGGGGCAGGTGGAAAACATGGGAGGATTTATTCAGCAGTTTCTTGATATGTTCAGGCCAATGCAGCTGCAGTCAGTTCCTGAGTAATGTGTGTCCCATCTCTGTTTTGGTCAACTCTAGCAGCTGGCCCAATACCTTACACAATACCAAAAGATGTAAAATCTCGTGGACATCAAATGAGGTTTTAAGGATGCTGTAGGTACAGAAGCCTTCCATCCTTAGAGGGTTTCATGGTCCAGTCTGATCTTTCCTACACACACTCCTGTGCCCATCCAGCACTTTTCCCAAGCTCCTCCCTCCTCATTTTACTTTCTCTGTATCTTATGTTCTGCATGATAGTGGCTTCTTTTTCTCCTTCTGGCTTTGATGCCAGTATGAGAGGAAAGAGTATAAGAGCAAGGCTTCCAGTTCTAGTCTGTAAGATGACAGTGGCCTTCCGATGTTTGGAGAAACAATGACATAGAAGGCCAGATCAAAGCCCACTGACCTAAGATAAAGCATATAATTGCATCAATAGAAGAGCACATGAGTAGTCCATAATGAGGGCTGGTACTAGCTTGTTACAGACAGCACTATGAGAATTTAGGTGCCAAACACTAGCAAGCAACTATTGATCTCATATGAGCTACTGAAAAAAATCTCTACTTTTTATAATGCAGGGATACTGAAGAAAGTATAATAATGACCCTTTGCCTTATTGCAAATCAAAGAGCCATCGAATGGTTTGGATTGGAAGGGATATTAAAAATCATCTAGTTTCAACTCCCTGCCTTGGGCAGGGACATCTTCCACTAGACCAGGTTGCTTAGAGCCCCCTCCAACCTGGCCATAAACACTTCCAGGGATGGGGTATCCACAACTTCTCAGGACAACCTGTTTCAGTGCCTCACCACCCTCACAGTAGAGATTTTCTTTCTAATATCCAACCTAAACCTACCTTCTTTCACTTTAAAGCCCTTCTCCCTTGTCCTATTCAGTACATGCCCTTGTAAAAAGTCCCTCTTAAGCTTTCTTGTAGCCCCATTTAGGTACTGCAAGGCTGCTCTAAGGTGTCCCCAAAGCTTTCTCTTCTCCAGACTGAACAACCCCAACTGTCTCAGCCCATCTTCGTAGGAGAGGTGCTCCATCCTTCTCATCCTCTTTGTGGCCCTCCTCTGGGCCCTCTCTAACTGGTTTGCATTGTTCTTATGCTGAGGACCCCAGACGTGGATGCAGTACTCCCAGTGGGGTCCCCAGAGAGTAGAACAGCGGCCAGGCTGCCTTTGATGCAGCCCAGGATACATTTGGCTTTCTGGGCTGCAAGTGCACGTTGTCAGGTCACATCAAGCTTCTGAGCTTGACATCCTTACCTCATTCCCTTCATGCTACAGAGATATTAGGGTTCCTTAGCCAATAATGTAAGTGTGGACAAAATACATACTGCTGGCATATGTTCTACAACCTGGTCAAGTTTATCTAGCTGGATGGCCCCAGAATGATACTACCAGAGCAGGGCACCAAAAGGCAACATGAGGCCAAACCAGGTGGCTCCCCACCACAGCTGCACAGGAGTGTTTGGAAACTGAAGGCCACCACTAAAAAACACAAATAAACAAACTACAAAAGCTACAATAACTTACCTCAGAGCCAAGACTGTCTGTAGTTTTAGGAATCCTGAAAGATTACCAAGCACAGCAAAAGGACCTCCATGTTAGGACACACTGTTCAATCTAACTGTTCAGCAAGTAGCTGTAAAGGTTTCAGGATTTTTTTTATCCTTAGAAAACTTGTTAACAATGACAGAACATCTCATCAACACTGAAGAGGAAGTGACATGAAAACGACAAAGTAACTGTATATTAAGGAAACCACATAAAATTAATTAAAGAAACAGGGATTTCCTGGAAAAATTGAAGAAAAAATGTGTTACAATGTCTTCTCAGCTATAAAGCCAAGGACCAAACAAATGCTGGAAACTGAGATTCTCCTGAAGTAGGAGGATCCTGACCCTCCATAGCAGGTGACACATTCACAGGGGCAGGGATGCCGGGAAAGCCTGCATCACTTTCCAAAGCTTTGTTTATCCTAGGGATAAGGAGAAGATTCTCACAGTCCTCCACATGCACCAGTCTATTCTTGTTCAACAGCACTGAGCTCACGTGATATCATCACAGCACAAAAGGAAGAAGTAGGCAACATTTTTGCAAAGGAAAACAAATACTTCTAAAAGCTTTGCAAGAAGAGAATATGACTGGTAGTGCTCAACAACCTTAAGTTTTACATGCACAAATAAGAATAAAGCAATATGATACAAAGTTTTCAGTTTCTTGGCCTTTGCAGGCAGATCCATTTGGACAGAATATAACAGTGCCCAGCACAGTGCATACTAAATATCTCAGTGTCCAGTTTCATGAGCCTGAAACATTATTGTATCTGCCTATAGTGTCTCCCATTTAGCCAACAACCTTTCCATCCTGCAGCTCCCCAGAGATGGCATGGCATCTGGATGCCCACACCAGCCAGAGACAGATGTCTGGTAAAGCCCTCTTAGCTGAACAGGACATGGTAGCACCCACATCATCACTAAAGCAGGAAGGGAGTTCAAAAATACATTAACTAAGGACTGAGAAAACAGTGTTTTACAGGAGCTTCTTGCAAAAGCAAGTGGAGAACTAGGGTTCCTGGGGCTTTTTCCTTCCCAAAGCAAGCAAGCGCCGGAAAGCACAAATCCTGTTTGTACAGGATCCTCTTCAGACTCCCATTGTGGAGAAGCACGTTGAACCACACCATCCCCCTGCGGTCCTCCCTCCCTCTCATCCACCGTAGATATACAAGGCTAAGTTGATGAGCTGTTCAGCTTAGTGTGAAATGTGTTACATTTTCCCCCCAGCTGCTTCCTGATTGCAGTATTTACTTTTAATCTCCTCTGCCTCAATGCCCGATAAAAACTTTGTCACATTAGATGGTGACAGATGGGAAAGAGAAGGGGGGGATCACTGCAAGGGAACGTCCTGGCTTCCCAATAATTTTTCACAACGCCAATTATGTCCTTCAGTGCTTCCTGGCATGTGCACCCATGTCAGCAGAGAAGGAAATAGAAAGGCATAAATAAAGACAAAACCAGGCACTGCGTGGCTTTAATCTGCAGAATAACATTTCTCATTTGGGTGAAATATTGTTGGATTCTCTCCTGTGCTGGAAATGGAGATACACACACAATATATACACAGAGACACAGATACGCAGAGTTCACAACTGCTTTCCTCATGCATGGGTACTGCCATCCTCACAAGCAGCTCTCAGCATTGTGATCAGGAAAGTGCAGATGTCCCCTGCTTTCTGAAAGGTATCCATGTCCAGCAAGCCAAATCTTACGCCCTCTAATCCAGCTACCATTGAGCAAGTAGGAGTAATGTGAAGATTCTCATCTTTGAGGCTTCAAAACTGTTCTTGGAAAGTTTCAGATCATTTTATGTTGTACTTGACGCTCCTTGCAAACATCAGTTTCCAAGCCTAATCCTGCATGCCACTACATTTGCCTTGCTTAGATGGTCCATCCAAGATGAGGGGCTACAAAGGATAATCTTTTGACTCTGAGTTACTTCTTGCTTAGACTGCTGGGAGAAATGAAATGTAACAGCAACCACCTATGTTGGTGGACATGTTTATAGTAGCAGATGAAGGTAGTCATGGAAGCAAAGGAGGAAGGTGAGAGACAACTTTGACCCAGGCTGGGATTTATCCAGTCATACCAGTACAAAAAAAACCCCTTTTTTTTGCCCTTTATGTACCTCCTTTGTAAACATGAAAAAGCAAATCAAAATAAAGCATTTTCCTAGACATCTTTTCCTTTGAACTAAAAGAATCATGTGCTTTGCACCACAGCTACTACTCTCTTGACAATTCTAGTGCAGATCCATACAGGAACAAGAGCTTGGTGACTTCCATTACAAGCAGAATGGACAGGCAACGTCAGAGAGAAGTGCATAATGAAAGAAGCACAGCAATAGAGATGATGTAGGGAGGGAGCTTCAACTGGTACAGAAAGAATGGGTAACGGTCCTAAAAAGTGAAACCTATCCTGATGGTGTACATGAATATTCACAGTAGGGCACATTCATGCATCTTCCATCAGGCCAGAACTTGGCCTGCAGGACTGTTGGTAAAAGCCAAGACAATGCCCTTGTCTTCATATGAAATAAGATATGTAAATATGTAAAAGAAGCAAGTACAACAAGTAAAACAGGAGATTTCCAGGTAGCTACAAACTGGGCATCAGCCAAGGAGTTACTCATTCAGGCTCTAGGAAAAAAAAAAATGAATGAATGAGAAGTCTCTGGGCTCAGGCTAGAAGATTTAGTAGATATTAGACAAAGGACTGTGAGCCACAGAAATTATGAAGATGCCACTGATAAAATGAACTATGCTGTATAAGAATCCATGAAACAAATAGCTGGAGCTGGAATAGAAAAGATAAGGTAAAGGACTGCCAGTAAGTTCTCCAACTGTGTTTTTTAACTGTAGATTTTCTCTACAGAAAGTAGCTAACTAGTAACAGAAACATTATGCTGTTAGACAGACATCCTTATGGTTGTGCATTACCAGATTTTCGCAGTCATATCTGTATTTACATGCCTGTCACTTTGGACATATTATAGGCAGGTTTACAGAACTGGTTATGCCAATGAAACTCCTCCAGAAGCTCAACTACAGCAGGTTCAGCATATTATAGTGGCAGTGAAAAATGTCCTTTTCCTTATAGAGAGAACCAGTGAGGTCCCTGAAGAACTTGTTGAATGAGAAAGGCACAAATTAGCAGCCCCGGGCCAGGTAGACCTCAATAGATGTAGGAGCAAGAACAGCCATTTACAAGAGAAAATTAGTATGAAGCAAAAAGAGATGTCAAGGCAAAGAGATTTAAGGAGGGTAAAACTCAGATATGAATAATTTTTAAAGCCCTGTTGCCTTTCCGAAGTGTGACAGCTGAAGGCTAAGAACTGTGCATGGGCCCTACAAAGATCCTCTGTGAGGTATCTGTAATAGAGCTGCTAAAAACATAGCATCATGTTTGCAAGCAGATAAAGCAGACATCTGCTTCGGTGGAACCATGTTCTAGGATGACCGTGCATTTTTATAAATATATTGGGTCCAATCACTTGTGGTTTCACTACCTGATAAAAAAATCTAAAAAATAAAATGCAGGTACATCCGAGCTATTTGTTCTTATCTATCCTCCAAATTAGTTACTTAGCAAGTAATATTCTCAGTTCTTCATGGCAATATTTTTGGAAATCAAATTAAGCTGTTTCTACAAAGAAAGAAAAAAAAAAGCAGATAGCTACTGTTCTAATGTAATTTGATCTAGAAATGTCTTTTTCTCAAGCAGAAGAGCTGAATCACATTTTCTTTCTCTGATTCTTTTTAGAGATTGTCAATTAGTTTTACTTGAATTTGTTCTCATTTGCAAATTACGTTAAAGGAGTGGGACTGTCCTAGGAATCAAAGGCAGAAAGAACGTGTTCCTATTTACATTTTGATTTCCTTTCAAGTGAGAAGGATAAGAAACCCATACGCAAAAGGCTCTTGTCATCCCAAGTTTATCAAGCAATACTCATCCCATGGTTTCTCCTCAGTGTAGCTGTGTTACCTTCCACACTCTTGTACATGATCAAAGAAATTTTTGCCCACCTATCTTAGAGCTTACACTTAGACTGAAACTAAAGCACGGTCGGCAAGACTTAGAAAATTGTTATGTTTTTCCTGTTATGAAGTATGTATGTACATTTATATGTCACTCCCCCCCCCAAAAAAAAAAAAAAAAGTTAGACTTTCCTTCATTTAGGCACAATAAACTTCCTAATAAGGGGAGGAAAACAACTGGCAGATATTCAGTGACTGTCATTGTGCACCAAGGGGATTTCACATGCCACCCCATTAACTTCAGTCTCTAGAGGAAAGACAGGAACTCAGCTTCAATATGTGCTCAACTTTGCTTTGCCCCCACTTTTCTTAGTCAAGATCACCAGTTCCTCAGAGGAAAACTCCAGCCCTTGAAAATAACGGAAAATTCACTTGTTTTCCTCTAACCATACAGTCTAGCACAGTAATGTATGGAAGAAAGGTGAGCTAACCCTCCAAGTCAAAGATGTGTCTCTCTGTTCAACACCAAGTATTGAAGACTGTACAACACAATATAAACATGTAGGAAGGTCTTGCTTTTTTTGACAGCAAACCATTCTTGAAAGAAAAGAATATAGAAGGGCAAACCTGTCAGCTAGCAACCAGCTCCAAGAAATATCTGTGTCACATTTAACAGTGTGCTGGTTTTGGCTGGGGCAAAGTTAATTTTCTTCACAGCAGGCAGTATGGGGCTATGATGTGGATTTGTGCTGGAAAGAGTGTTGATAATTTTTCCTGACTCCAACAATCTCAGAATTATGGGATGTTTACCATGGTCCTGTGGGAGGTTTCATGTATTTCATCAGTTCCCCAGCCCCAAGGTGCTCACCGTGTTGTATTAATGCAGGCCGAGCCACAGCAGTGACTGCAGTGTAGGAGCCATCTGGGAAGAACAGGGGACAGCCCACTGGCTCCTGTTGAGTGAGGCTCATTAAGACTGGCCAACCCCTAGTGAAAATTGAGTGGTAGTGGCTCAGAGAACACAAATATTCTTATCAGCACTTGCAGTCATTTTCATAGTCATCCCCACTTGATATCTGCCCTTCCAAAAGAAGCATATGCAGGTTAAAAGAATTTGTGATACTTTAGTCAGCTGGTACTTTTGAGGTATTTAATAAAGTAAATAGTAATTCCTGTCAAGGAACAAGAGGCAACATTCTCCCTGTCCTACACAGCACTGAAGTCAAATATTGGCATGCCTGCATGATCCACACTAAGTTCTCAGGACATGCTGCAGAGCACCTGGATTCCTAAAAATATTCACAAAAGAATCACAAAAGACTTCTACAGGAAGCAAACCCATTGTCAGGAGGCTCAGTGTCAGTATAAAGGAGCTCATATATTAATGGAAAACTGTTTCAGAAGTTCAACAACTTGTAAATTTTATTGATTTAAGGGATAATAATAAATGTTTACAAAGCATCTGTATTATTTTGTTTCAAAGAGGGTTTTTTAATTTTCTTAAAAAATAACTAAACTTATTTAGAATGAAATCACCATGATATTTCATATGTTTCTCATTCAAAGTCTTTCTAACAATAGCATATTTTCAAGATGAGCACGTTTTCCCCTTCTGTTCTGCAGAAACTTAGGACAAATAGCAGTATCTTTTTCTTTAAGGGATAAAAATGCAATATGGCAACAGAAACCAAGAAATTTGTTTAGAGAGCAGTGATTCAGTGAAAAAGTCTTTGGCCAAAGCAGATACCAAATTGTTCAGCAGCAAGCAGGGTGATTTTATTACAAATTATGTTTTAATATTTATCTACAAACACAACTTTTGTGAGATGCATGGGTGACAATTGCTCCTCATTATTCCTCTTTAGTGAGAAGGTTTAGAGAAGTATTCAATATTGCCCCCTTGCATGTCACAAAATCACAGAATGTTAAGGGGTTTGAATGGACCCTAAAGATCATCTAGTCCCAACCACTCCCTGCCATGGGCAGGGACTTCACTAGACCAGGTTGCTCAAGGCCTTATCCAACCTGGCCTTGAACACTGCCATGATTGGGGCATCTACAACCTCCCAAGGCAACCTCTTCCAGTGTCTCACTGCCCTCACAGTAAAGAATTTCTTCCTAATACCTAACCTTCCCTCTTTCAATCTGTACCCATGGTCCTATAACTGCAGTTCCTGATGAAGAGTCCCTCTCTGGCTTCCCTGTAGGCCCCCTTCAGATACTGGAAGGTTGCTATGAGGTCTTCATATAACCTGCTCCTCTCCAGGCTGAACAGCCCCAAATTTCTCAGCCTGTCTTCATAGGCACCACTCCTTTCATCAACTTCATGGCCCTCCTCTGGACTTGCTCCAACAGGTCCACATCCTTCTTATGTCAGAACATAGGAAAATCAGAGACAGCCCAAGCAAGATCTCTGAATATGCTGAAAGGATTAGCTACCATACTCCAAGCTATTCAGCAAGAAGTAGAAGTATTATGTAGGACTTGGAAACATACCATAACTGTGACCAGGACAACAGAGGAAAAATGAAACAGGAAAAAAATACCCAACCAAACATAACAGACACACACTACAAAAATAAATTAATTTAAATATATATAATAATAATACTAATAATAGTATACCACAAACAATCAAAGGGGCTGTTGTTAATGATTCTGACGGAATGGCCCAAACAGGTTTGAAGCAGCAACACCACCTGTAACCAGTGTTCCTCAGATGACATCAGCAGACAAAAGCATCAGGACTAGACCTATGCACAACTCCTCACCTCATACTGAACAGGAGGAAACAGCACAGGTAGCTGCTGGATATAGTCTGTGGATTTTAGGAAACCAGGGAACCACAGCTGAACAGGACAGGGCTTATCTTAGAGCCTGCACCCTCCTCCCACAGAACCAATAAGCAGCAACTCCACAGGCTTCAGCAGGATATAGCAGTGAGCTAACTCAGATGAGCAGGACCACAGCATTAACATTAGGACTTAGGACCTCCACCCCTTACCTTCAGGTGAGAAAAAAAAACCTCTCCTCTTTAAGTAAGTTTCAAAAATAGGTTTTGACCACACATTTTTGTCCACAGCTAGTAAAGGTGTGATTTTGAGCCCTGTGTAAGCAGAGCAGGGACCCTATTTGCTTCTCAGGGTTTGTGAAGGCGAGGATAGTGGATTTCAGAAAGATTATCTCACAGTTCAAACTCATTAATGAAAGAAATAAATTAACCAAGCTCATTTTTCAGGGAATTCTTGTGTAAACTGGAAATTTTCCAGTCTGTGAGCCCCGCGCTGTGCTAACCCATAAATCACAGCAAGCAGGTTGTCTGTATAGTGAGAGCAGCACGTTTGGAGATGGAGGGGCGGGGGGCTGGGGGGAGAAACCAGCATATGTTCATGGAGAAAAAAAACATAAAATCTAAACAGGAAAAAAATACCTCCCATACCCACCACTGGAACAAAATAAAAGGCTTGGCCTCAGGCACTGGAACATACGCTATCTGCAAAGAGCCCCCCAAACCAGGGGAAGGCACCTGAAACAGGTCAGCTTTTAATTGAATACAATATTAATTACCGCGTGCACCATTAACGGTTTGTGGGATTTGACTAATTAATGTAATAGTTTCTGAGTCACGCTCATTAAATATGAAAATTACGCTGGTGAAAGGTATCGGTTTCGTTATCAATCTTGTATGGACAGAAGCGGGGGTGGGGAGAGGGTGCAGTGGAAAGATTCCCACCCCGTGTTATTTGTTGTCAGCTCTCTTCTAATGGATTTTGTTCAGGTGGGCAGATGGAAGAGCCAAAGTTAAAAGGAAAGAGACATGAAGAAGAGGAAGCATTGCCTAGCATCATGAGCTAGTGGCTGCAAGTCAGGACCCAAAAGCTATCCAGCTCAGAGTGAATGTACACTTTCATTTCGTGGAAAGAGCTGGGTGGTCTGCATGAGGCTACAAGTTGTTGTCAATTCCCACCATAATGCTTAGTTTCCTTCATTCCATGGAACAAACATAATGAGAGAGACTGATGTTGCATGGGGTACTTAATTCATTAGCCCATGTAAAGCATGTGGAGGTTCCTTATTGGAAAACTACAGGGAAGGTAATTATCACTGTTAAAACTCAGCTCCAGAGCATAATTACGCACTAAGGATATGCTGAGATATACTGCCGTGGGACACACCCTTCACACAGGGCAAAACTATTAAAAAAGGAGGATCAGACAAGTTATATCTCCTGTTCCTATCCAGCAGCCCAGCAGCACTGATTTACTTGAAGTGTCATCAGTTCTGTATGGGAAGAATACTCATCTGCATGCAGGATGCCTGGGAAAAGAAAGGAAAGAGAACAGGGTCCCCTTGTGTCCCACCCACTGCAACAGAACAAAATGCAGAGGTCACCATCTAGATTGAAATTCGAGAATAAGTACACAGCTGAGACAGTGTCTGTGCATGGAGGAAACCCTCGAGAGTGAGATAAAAGCCTAATCCATTTAGGGTTTCCAAGCACCCCAAAGGGAGGCTGGATTACCATCCTGCTAACAACAATGCTTAAATACTGCACAAGGAGCCCTAGGGTGGTAGGAGGAGCAGAGATAAGTCAGTGTTTTTTTTTTTTTTTTGTAGGAGTCCTCTTGACTGATTCTTAAAGCATTTGGCACATGTGTATGGGGGTAAAGAAGGGAAAGGGGATGGCCTTGTACCAGAGCTCCATAACTTCACATTCATGCTGCGGATATATGTCAGCCTCGAAAGCCCAGATACAGAGAAGAAAAACCAGCAGGTGGGGAAAAAGTAAGAAGACAATAACACACATGAAAAACCCAACAAATTACTCAAATCCCTGATTCTCCTTAAAAAGTGGTGTGGAGGGCTGTAAGTCCTTGGCACAGGAACCCTCTGCACTCCCTTGGAGGAGAGGCCTAAGGCCAAAAAAACTCTCCCCAGAGATGTGCAACCTTCCTCGGGTCATGGTGACAAAGTGAACCACCCCCACCATGCCTTGATTCTATATGGTAATAACCTGTACCCAGTTGGCTAATTGGTTTCTACCCCACCCCCTGCCTTTCCCATAAAAAGCCCCTGTTTCTGCCCCGATCAGGGAGCTTTTGTCCCTGCCCTTCCCATCACAGGGGCTGCTGGACAATAAAAGCTACCTTTGTGGAATAGCCAAACAAGGCTCCTGTCTCTCTGTCCCCAAGTTCTCCTTGGGTGATTTCACAAAGGGCTGAATCACAAGAGCTGGAATCCCTTGTAGCTGAGAAATTGCTACACTTGCTGAAATCACTAGCTGCCCGGGGAGGCCTGCCATCATCCCTGGAAGAGTTGTTCCTTGCAGGATGCTCTCTCTAGGAAGGTTGTGGCACACCCGTGCTGACCAGCATCAGACCCCCTGCAATAGGTGGGGAGAAAGAACAAGCAGTAAACATGTAAGAAAGAGGAAATCCCATGCACTATGTTTTAATTGCTTTGTCTCACAAGTAATAGCTTTCTGATTTATGTTTCTTTAAAAGAGATGCCAGTCCTAAATAGCATCTGCTTGCCAGGAATCTGTGACTGAGACTGAGTTGGTTGGATTGTGCACAGCCTGTTCCTTTTTGGGCTAATAACATGCACAACCAAGAACAGTGCAGGCCCCTGTACTGCATCATTGTCCCTTCTGCAGTGTACATCTTCATCCCAGTCACTCACATCACATTTACACTCACATGTAAATGTCTTCATACTCCAAGCCTTATGGCCCAGTTCCAAGCAAGGAAGTGTTATGCCCTGATCTGTTCAGTGGGTTTAGGAGAAAGTTGTTTGATTTACTCTGGGCAGTGTACGAAGAAACAACAAACTTCTCAGGAGGTTCAATGACAAATGAACTTGCAAACTTTAGGACATTAAGGTAGAACAAGGTACTTGTAGCCATTTTGGTTAGAAAAGCAACAACATAAAAACATAAAAATAACACCTAAGAAAATGTATCAGGGAAAGGAGAGAAAGAGAAAAAAAGGATAAGAGTGGAAAGTTATATAGTCACAAGCCTTGCATTCTGTGATGAGACTTGATTGTTGCAATTGCAACATCCATTGGTCGAAGTGATGGGTCACAGTCTTAATCCAGGGGTAGGCAAGCTCACAAAACACAAAGTTCAATGGGTTAATATATGCTCAGGTTCCAGGTGGGAATGTCCAGGTACCTCCCTTGGGGCGGGGAGTTTTACACTGTCTGATGTAACACCAAAAGCAGAGTTAAGACACTCTTCTCAAAGAAGCACACTGAGCAGCCATGCTCAGCCCATTGCTTCTCATTAGCACTACAGCAGCTTTTATCAGCTCATATTCACTTTTACCTCCATTGACAGTATCCTCTACAGACTAATCTGATCCTTTTCGGTTCCTCTCATTCTCCGATGGTTTTTTTCCATACATCTGTGCTGATGAAACAGAGAGGACTTTCCAGACTGGAGTAAAGGCCATTATTCTATGTACAAAAGTCCTGTTTGGAAAAAGAAAACCCACACCCAACCCAGAGCAGTTTGTGTTAGGGTGAAAGCCTTTGCAGCGATGTAATCCATATATATTATAGCCTCCTGTATCTTCCATAACTTTACTAATGAGTTCACAGTGTTTAATTAATTTAGCACTACACTGGTGAGATATTCTGTCACTGCCTGCCTGTTATCTCTTTCTACTTAATTTTAAATGTTTCCATAGCTCAAATGTATCTCTGAATGAAAGTCAATGTTCCCAAAAGAATATGGCAGTAGACACTTCAGCTACAAGAAGACCACACAGTAAGAACATGAAAGATAATACTCAGTTAAACTCTAAAATGGGTAAGCACAGCTATACTGAAGCTGCAGCAAATTAAGTTATTACTAAAGTGCCAGTCAGATGAATGCAATAGGACTGCCCTTCAGATCTATAATGTTCCATCAGACATCAGAAAGTGAACCACCAAAGGTGAGGAGCTGGTTGTTTTGTTACATGATCGTGGTTTTCAATGTTTTGGGTTTTTTTAAAGACATATCTTTCACCCTATCACACATCACAATTCTAGGTATGTGTCCACACTTGCCAACAAATATATTTAGGAGACAACACCTCATTGCCGCCAGTAGCTAATTTAATTGTTAAAACTGCACAGACCTTATTTATGATACCACACCAAAGTGGCACTTACCTAAGCAAAGTTATAAGTACTTTACTATTGCCTCTTCTTCTCAGTAACAGGTCTGCGTGGATGAATTCAGACTGCCTTAGATTCACCCTTAAAATACCACTTTGTGCTTTTCTGGGTTAAAAGACAACAAGAATTTGTCAATGTAATACACAAAGAAAAGTATAATAAAGCTAAGGCAATAAACAGGTTTTTTCCTATTGTAAGGATTTTCAGGTTTAAAACAACTGTCAAAATTATTCTGTGAAAAGCTCTATAAGAAGGATAGTTGATTTTTTTTTTTCTCAAACAATAAGATATCAAGAAATCAGCAAAGGAATTTTTGAGTTTCTCCTTTACCTTTCAACCAGGCAGTTCATTCACAAAGCATTCCTTGGGTGGTTCACCTTGCCTAAAAACTTTGGAGTGGTTTCAGAAGTATTGCTGTCCAATCAAAAGTACAGGACAGAGACCAATAGTGAATTCTCCAGGGCACAGGAGTTGGTGGCAGAACTAAGAATACAAGCCCATAGCTGTAACATTAAAGCTAAAATAAACACATAATTCTAAACATGGGGATAAAAATAATGTCCTACTGCTGAACAGTGGTTCATAAGCAGAAACACATCATAATTACTGCTTTACAGACTTTACAGTGCCAGCATCTGTGACAAAATCCCCTGACACAACATGTTGATAGACATAACAGGATTTGAAGTGTGCATGTACCAAGTTTGGCCTCCTATTTTCTTGGAGAAGCTGATTAGCGAAATATCAATATGGAAAGGATGTATTGATCACATCACACATTATGTGATTTATTAACTTATGCAAGGAACATTCTGTGCTAGCAAGACCAGACAGCAGTGTGTAGACCAGTGAACTCCATCTAAGCCAGGTCTCTGGAAAGGAGCCTTCTCACTGCACAAACAAGTGTGAAAAGAAATTTAAGACAGGAAAGCAAGCCAAAGCCAGTGGGTCTGCAGTCAGAACAGTCTGCTGTTCCATTTAAAGCCAAATAACCATTCATCTTCTAACAGTAAGCAGCATAAAAAAGAAAGGAGAATTTATTTGTATCCAATAGCTTCCTGTGTTGTTGGGGAAACCTAAAGTAGCAGCCATCAGCAGAACTAATGCATGAGGAAGAAACTGGTGTTTCTTTCAAATGTTTCACTTTTCTGTAATGTTGTTTTCAATCACCCAATTCATGTATAACCCTTTCCCTTGTAGTATTCAGTATTTGGACAGAAAGTTAAGAGAGAGAATATTCCTTTCTAAGTTGAAAGTCCTTGCACAGGGTTGACTGGCAGCACTCCCTGAACTTACTGTCCAGCAGGAGTAATGAGTTCTCAGAGATTTGGGACATACGTTTTCTACCAAACTGAAAAGACAGCTTTAGGGCAGGACTCCAAAAATTAGGGGGTAGACTCCCTTACCAGCCACAAGGCAGTACTTCAGTAAACAGAAAGAAGAGCACAAGGCACCTTATAACCTAGTCAATTCCCACTCCTGACAGTACCTATGTGATGAGCCTCTCTCTTGAGGAGCTTTCAGTCAAGTCAGCTCTGTATCCCACAGACTCACAAATAGACTAGGCCCATATGGAACATTTTCAGAGGCAAACAGAAGGGTGAGAGGACATTAAGTTCTTCTAGATCTTGCATGTTTCATAGGGTTTCTCTCTACACAGCATAATAGCAATGGTGATGTTATCACTATTCCTTCATACAAAAATGGGAGAAAAGCACAAAGAATGGAACTGACCTGTACTGCAGCACTCTCACCTGCACTTTGCTTCCACAGCCACTCCTACTTCATCTCTTTCAATAACCCCACCTCCAAATAGCTTTATACAGGAAATAAGAATATGGCACATCACCACAGGTATCTGCAGGAATAGATCTTCCCATGTAGAATGCAAAAAGGTCTCATGCAAATCATAGAGGGCACATCGTTCACCGCTTCTACCAGATATGTATTTTCTAGAGATTTGTCCGCTCTAGTTTTGTATTCATGTCAAGCTCCACGGATGGTGTTACTTGTCTTGAGAAATTGTTTGTTATGCTGGTTTTGGTTCAGACAGTTTCTGCTCACACCACCTCAACAGCAAGGAGTCTGGGCATGCACAAGGAATTGGGAGTACACACAGCCAGGACAGCTGACCTCAACTGATCAAAGGGATATCTGTCCTGGGTTGCAGTGTATTCTATCACCATCCTCATGAGCTGTTGCAATCAGGTGGGGCAGTGTTTCCTTGCCTCCTCCACCCAGACTATCTTTCTGTTAATGGCCCATCATTGTCCTGCCAAATGACTCAGAGATAACTCCCTCGGGACTATCTTCTCTTAATGAGCCTAATCAACACTTGGCCTCATGACTCATTACCCCATTGTGAGATGCTCCACCCAGAGGGAGGAACCAAGCATTCCATCCTGGATATAATCTGAGACTGAATACCAGAGACAACCTTTCCGCTGGATTTCTAGAGGACAGGAGCTACATTAGCCACCACTGGACCCTCTGGTGAAGAGCAGACTCTTTCTACAGGATCACTGCTTCAGGATGACTGCAGCCAACATTCTACCAGACTGCTACCACCACCCTGACTAACAGGGAGTCAGGTTGTATCCTGACTCTGTCAATTTAACTCAGTATTATCCACCTTTATTTTTTTTTTCCCCCCTCCTTTTATTTCCATATTGTTATTCTAATTTGGTGTCTCCCACTAGTTTGTTTTCAAACTAGTACAATATCACATATCATATGGCATCATGCTCAGCATATAAGAGGGGGAGGGAGAAGAAGGAAGGAGGGATGTTAAGAGTTATGGTATTTGTCTTCCCAAGTAATCATCATACATGATGGAGATCTACTTTCCTGGAGATGGCTGAACACCTGCCTGACCATGGGAAGTGGTGAATGAATTCTTTGTTTTGCTCTCCTTGTGTGTATGGCTTTTCCTTTACCTATTAAACTGTCTTTATTGAAACCCATGAGTTTTCTCACTTTTACTCTTCTGATTCTTATCTCTTCTCCCTTCATCCTATTGTGGGGAATGAGGGAGCAGTTGGATGGTGCTTCATTGCCAGCTGGGGTTAAGCCATGACATTTTTCCATCTCTGGCCCAAGATTTTTCTTTAATTCCAGTATCCCTCCCAAGACTTGACAAAAAAGATCAGATGCTAGTGGGAGCTTAAAATATTCAGCCTGTTTGCAGATTGAATGCACTTTTCTCTCTCTCCAGCCTGCTGGTCAGTTCTTAGACTTCTCACTTGGACATACTCAGTTTCTTGATCTGGAGAAGGAAGTGTTACATCTACACAGAGAAAAGAGGGAGAAACAGTAGCAGCCATTCAGGAAAGCAGTCATGCGAGGCAATTTATTGTTCTGAAAATGTTCCAAGGAATATCTCTTTCTCCTGTTCACACAACAGTAGTATTATTATAGTAATATATAATAGCATTTCTGCATTCTGTATCAGAGGTGTGCTCTGCTTGGGTTCAGCCATCTGGTCTTGCCAACACTTAAACTACGAGGGGAAACACTACATGTCAGTACTATTCTTCTGGAGAAAATACTCAAGGATACTCCTCTGCTTTGCCCCCCATTTACTTAATTACAGACTCCACCCCCAAAATTACAGCCTTTACCCATGAGGCACCTTTCTGAGTAGCAACAAAAGGCTTTCCTGACTGTGAGCTGCTATACAAAGATATGTGGATCATTAACACAAGTAAGCCTCCAGCTTCACTATTCATCACTGGCTGGCTCAAAACCTGCTTTCTGGTGACAGCCTTCACTGGAGAAAGTTTGCTCTGGCCCAGCTCTTACTGAGCTTCTTCATACCCACCAACTATCTCCACTCTCCATTTGTCAATTGTAAGTGATAATTTCTATTCAATCTGATACATATTATAAGAATATAAACAAATGCCTCTGGCTGTATCATGGCTGCAATCACTTCCCTTTATAGCCATCATTTATTACAGGCGGACAGGTGGCCGTCCAGTGGAATGCCAAAGAGGCTATCTTCGGGACAATCGTGAGGAAACACAACCAGACTTACATTCTTCCCAAGTACACACAGAGGTGTGTGATTTCTGAAAAAAACTTCACTATGCTCCAAAATTTCTTCCTTTCCCAGCCACGTAAGTCACAGAAACAAATCTGAATATTACAAGCCTAGCCCATGAATGAACACCAGATTTCAAATTTCAACTTATTTAAGATTTTTGAAAATAAGGAAGGGGCCTAGGGGCGCTTTGTCCCCAGTTGCTGTATTTATTTTTTGCACTTTTGATACAGGATACATGCTTTTTCTTAATACTGACCCTTCGACTTCACGAAAGTATACAAATACTGAGATGGCAGCAGCTTTGTTGCTCAATTGGCATTTGAAAGAAGGCTTATTATGTACTACTCCTAGGCACGTGTAGTGGTTCATTTCAAAAATACCTTGGAATTCATATATTGGAATCACTTCACTTTGCTTGAAAACACTGGCACCTGTAAACCAGATGTATGTCAGGCTACTTCACAACTCAGGCTGCAAAAGTCAGGACAGAAAGTGAACAGTATTGCAGTAACAGCACTTAGAGAACACAGAATATAATTAACATATTTGTCAAAGTCTAGAACAACGATGTTTAACATCAGCTCATGTATCAACACAAAAAGACCTCAGACTTAAACTGCTTCTGAAACACTGCAATTTCACAAGCACAGCATAGCAGGTGATCAGTATGACTTACATAATCACAGGTTGTGTAAGTCCCTACCACCAGCTGTGATAGCGGGACCTGTGCTACCTGATAATTGTAACTTCTTAGAGTGTAGAAAACTGGGCTTTTGCACAGAGTGCTGCAAGGACAGAGCAAGGAATACTGAAGCAGAAGAGTTGATGCAGGACCTTGTCATAGCTTTTAACATTACTGACTATCCATCATTCTCAAGACTACAACTTACTTTGATTGTCATAGCAAAATGTGCATTATGAAGTTCACAAGAACAGACAGACTAAAGGTCCATCATACCAGATATCCTGTCTCACCAACAGCTGGTACCAGCTGCTTGGGAAAGTGTCCACCTACTCTTCTAGTACCCAGTCCTTTAGGGAGTTAATAAGGCCAAAGACTGTATTAAAACCATTCCATTTCTTACCCATCAATGGACTTGAATACCTAGTATCATTTATAATTGTGGTTACACACAACATCCAGTGAGAATAAATTCTACACCTAAATTCAACTTGATACTTCAGAGTGCTTCCTTGTCATCATCTTCACATACCCAGCACTCAGTGAAACCTAGAGACTTATTTGCTAGTTTGTACAACTTTTCCATCATGCACACTCCAGTGCCATCCTCCCAATAAGTACAGATGAGAGTACCTTTATTACTACCAAGCATAGAAAAGTTATTATTCAGTGATTCCAAATTTTCAGGCACATAGACAAGCATCAGACTTCATATGTCAATGCCTAGTGACTCTATCTGCCCACCTGAGCAAAAGCCTTTGCCTTCTTTTACCTTTACTTTCCTTCCTTCAGGTTAGACATAACACTTCCTTATTTTAGGAACAGGATCTGAAAATGCACTGTAAATGCCTGCAAAGCATTTTATGAATATGAATAAAGGTAACCATAAATATATTAAACGTAACTCCCAAATGTCCACATTGTGTCCTACAAAAGGTTATTCTGGTAAGAGCTGTGAACAGCTGTAAGACATTCCCCTGGAAAGAGAGAATAAATACAGCAAACACCTTTACTACTTCAGCATATGACCTGGAAATGAAATCAAGAGTTCTTAGGGTTGTCTTAGAACAGAGCTTCACACAAGCAGATGGTATGTGACTTTCAGCATCACAGACACCTTTGAAGGCACTGTAATAATATTCCTGCATTAACAACATAGTTGTTCTCAATATTTTGGGATGATCCTGTGAAACAAGCTTCTAGGATAAGCATGAAGCATGAACAGGTACCATCTGTGATCATGTCACTCAGTTGAGAATCACTGCTGCCAACATGCTCAGTGGAGCCTACTGCACATCAATGCTCATTGCTAAAGTGACTTTTTAAGAAGCAGGAGAGGCAGAAAGCACACAGTCTGTCCCCAACATCCCAAGCCACAGAACAAACTCCTGCCTTGCTGCACACATAGCACTGCTGAAGATATTTTTTCATGGGCTTATGCTATTGGTGTCTGTCTAATTTCATCCACCAGCCAACCTGGGATATGTTTAGGAGAATTTCAGCACATAAATACTAATGTCAGTCAATATCACCCTGAGGAAACTGACAGAGTGCTACACCCACCTGAGAGCCAGTAGAGGTATTTGCTTTCATGTAAAACCTGTGTAGGCCACTGGGATCACAGTCTCTTCTGGTAATTCTGTCCGCAGGCCACCCACGTTTAGTCCTGCCACACCAGTTTTCTGTCACATACAACACTACAAAACAAAGCAAGCTAAGCAGAGCCATGTACTATCTCTTCGGAATCCACCTTTGGCAGCTGCTTTCTTCCTTCAGAGCTGTAACATTCATCAGTAGTTCCTCAAGTTCTCTTTGGCACCCATTTAATGAATCTGTTATCCACAAATTTGCTTAGTCCCTCCTTGAACATCCTAGTGCTCTCAGGTGCCACAGCCCCCAGCAGCCAGGCACAGAAGTTTATCTGCTTTAAATCAACCTCCTATCAGCATTGTGGAGAACTGCGTTGTTCTAGTACAGCAGAATTCAGCACATAATTGTTCTCCATTTTCCCTATGTATTATCTTCTTCCATAAAAGCAGCTTTTGAAAGCACTTCTGCAGAGCTTTTTCCAAAGGCTACCAAAAATTTGCCACCTTTGCTGTGAGTGGTGTCTGCCCCTGGATTGTTCTTTTTACCACAGGGGCCTTTAGAACAGAATCAGGTACACCCAAGAGGAAGAAATGAGCCTACTCCATTCCCACTCGTCAATCTGTCAGCTGCATTCCTCAGCCCTTGCTTTGCAAGAAGGAGCTGAATCCTTTCCCCCAAAGCAAAAAGCTGGGACAGTGAAGTCAAGTGACTTGACTGCACTGAAGAGGGACTTGTGTTTTTAAACAGGGGCTTTCAGTTTAATGGTTAGACCAACAGATGAGACTGTCTCCTGCGCAGAGGGCTGTGTTCCTGACCAAAGAACGCTCATTTCTTACCAGAGGAATCAGGTTAGAAAGATTCAGTGGTTGGGACTGAAGATGTAGACATTTGCATGCCAGAGATAAATGCACTGCTGATGCTGCCTTTATGGTGGTAGATTGCTGAGGCCATCTCACTACAAAGAACTGGAATCCAAAGGCCAATTTGTGGCAAACTGGGGGGAAATTACAGCAGGTTTGGCCCTGGCAGCCAGTTAATAGATGTTTCGATACCAGACCAACAATTTCACTATTAAACTAAATAAGGAGACTTTGGCTCTCAAGGTAGTCAGGCACCAGTGGCACTGTAGAGAGAGATTTTGCACTTGGATCCCAGGGGTAAGTGAACAGCTAAGCCTGTATTGCCTGTTGTGTACAGTGCATGGAAGGATCTCTGAACAGAGACACACTAAATCTGGATTGATTTAAAAGTGCTGGGGAAGCCTTTGGTAAAGACACCTGCAACACGGTTGACGCTCCACTGGCTTTTTAGCAAAGCACTGGCCCAGACCACCTTAGTCCCAGTTTGAATTTGGACTTTGCAGGCAGGAAACAGAGCCAGGATCAGACCCTCTTTTAGGGGCAGTGACAACAGGGAATACACAACTGTAATTAACCTAACTACTGAAAGGAACCTAACTGTAATTAACCCAAACATAACACTGAACAGAAATTAATGCTGGCAGTTGATAAACAGTGAGTGGAGTTAATGGGCAGTGATGTGTAGACTCCACTGATGTCTCTGTGTCTCTCTGGGATCCCTGTCACAAGCAGCAGGGAAGCATTTTCCCACCTCCCCCCTTTTTCCCACAAGACAGTTTCCAAAGCAGCTGAACTGTGTGCATGACTCTACACTGTCTGCCTCCATGGCTCTCCCCAGCTCACAGAACAGGAAAGAGAGGGATCCAGGAAAGGCAGGACCGCACACCAGAAAAGGAAGTCCCTACCAAAACAATCCAGCCCAAATGCTCATAGATCAGGCAGGCTCAGAAGAGAATCTCGGAGAGGTCACTGTTTTGGCTGACTGGTTCATTGTGAAATTCCCTCATTATCCATCCAAGTTGTCTTTCCCACGTACTGCCTGTGATACATCTATTTCTACCACAGTATTTTCAGTGCAGGACAAAGCAGTCTAACTCTGTCTGAGAACTGTTTTGCCAAAAGACAGCAAATGGTAGAAGCCATCCATTACCCCATTTTGTACAACTGTTTGATTTCCCCCGCAAAGGTTTTGTATCTGCCCCTTTCCAAATTTATTTTTTCCCCACTGATAAAACATAATAAGAATTCGTGTACTATGTACTATGACAATTATTATTTTATACACTGACTGTAGCGGGTTGAGTTCGAAACCAGGCAGAAACACCAATTAAATGTAGTGGTTTTGGTTCAAAATATTCATTACTTACTTATTTTCCTTCTGTGAGATAAGAATTAGGAGAAAAGCAAAGCAGGCACAAACCTTAAACAGTTGCAGTACAATGAAAGAGTTTCATTACTAATAGAATTAAAAGTAAAGAGACAATAACAAAACAAAATTAAAGCAAATCCCGCCCCCGCCCCCCCCCCAGCACTTCTCTCCTTTTACCTAGCTCACACAAGGGATAACAGAACATGGGATGTTAGTCAGTGTTCCAGTTCTTGAAAAGCCTCTCTCTTATGCTTAAGGGAAAAAAGGGTTTTTCCTTCAGTTGCACGTGGTTCCCAAACTGCCACTAACAGCAGATCCGCCCGGAAACAATCAATCTGCTGTGTGTAGAACATCTCTCCCATGAAAAATCTCACAGTTCCTTCACACTGCAAAACATGGGCCATCACATGGGGTTATTCATCTTTTTAAGGATAAGTTCTTTTGGCCTGCACACAAAGGCTTTTCTTCGCCAGAAGTCTCTAGCAGCCTCTTACTACTTCTATATAGCCTGGCATCAGCATTCTTCACAATCTTCACAGGCACACGAAGATACTCCATCCCCCCATGTTCTTCAAATGGATTAAAGAGACAAACAGTTTGTGGTATTACAGTTTCTTACCACGGCATGCAAGAAGGTTTCTTTTAAGCTGCCCGCCAGAATCGTGGCACCGCCCTCTTTTCTCCCATCGCCATTTCCAGCTCCGTCCCACGGGACTCACTTCTCTTTCTCTCTGGCTCTGACACCGCCATGCTGAAGAGTGTTCTTGTTCGGGCTTTACGGTGGGGAAAGCCTCGCTCCCTTTGTGCTGCTGGCTGCGTGGTGTCTTCTTCAGTTCAGCACGAAGTGTGCTGGCTGCAGACAGGAGGCTCTGCCGGCTCCCGTTGACTCCGCCGGCTCCACATGGAGAGGAGAGGGACCCGCCGGTCCCCAGAAGCCGTGCTGGATGGGTTTAGCTGTGAGCAGTCCATGGCTGGTTTTAGCTGCCTGTGGCTCTGAGGCAGTCCCCCCCAGCCACCCAGGGTCCGTGCCGCAGCATTGGGAAAGGGGGAAAGGGGCAGTGGCCCCGGCCCAGCCCGGCGGGGCCAGGAGGCTCGGAGCCCCCACCTCCCAGCAAGCGAGCTCCGACAGAAAAGGGAAAGTCCCGCCTTTCTGTGCGGTTTAAATATGTAAATTGTGAGAAGCGTAATTGGTCTTAAAGACTGTCCATCAACTGAGGGTCAACCCAATACACTGACAAATGAAAATTCTTACAAGCTTTCCTCCCAATTAATTATCTTTGACATAATTACAATTTTGGGGAAAGTTTCTGCTTCCTGTAGAAACGTAATATATTTTATTTGAAAAAGAGATCTGCCACAGTGCTCTGTAGTGGTGGCCTAAGTCCTCACAAAAGCTTCTTAGTGGAGCAGTCAAGGTGCATCAAGGGAGACACAGTCCACCAAAAAAGCCCAGCCTAATTAGAAGACAGAAAGAGAAGCATATGGGCTGTAACTCCCAGGAAGGAGGATTTAGCAGTTCAAATCTATATAACTAGTTAAAATGGATTTCATTTTGTGTGAAAAATTAAACTTTCCCCTCACACCACCACTACAGATAAACAGTCTGTTTTTCCAAACAACTCAGCCTGCCACCTAGCTCTGAAATTCTTCTGTTTCTGCAGTAGTCTCTGACAGAGGTGACCAGAGTGGAACACAATACTCTTAGGCTACCATACTACCATTTTTGTGCTACCTGTAGTCTACAAATTTTTGATTCTGTTCTTAAACATTGTTTCATTGAAAATTAGGCTCTCTGAATTTCTAGTTGAAAAACTCATACTTAAATACTTTAAAATATAAACAGAAATACAAACAGAATTCCAAGATTATTTGTTGGTTTGGGGGCGCTTTTTTTTTCCTGAGGTAAGGTTTTTTGCAGAGCAGAAAATTTGGACATGCAATGCGAAGGTTCATAAAACTGCAGAGGAAAATTGGGAAAAGGTTTAGCTCTCCCCATAAAGAAATAAGCCTCGCTTGCGATAGTCCAAGAACTGAAGGTCAAAAAAGACAAGCTCTGACAGTAATTTGGTACACAGTTTGACACCACATTGCAGATTCATCCACAAGTCCACAAACTCTCTCTTATTTGCAGGCATTTTCCCCACTAGGGAAAAGATACTGGATGAGAATATACATATACACCTATTTTTCATATATTTAAATGCATTGTGTTTCACTTTGAACAGGCCACCTGGATTAAATAGAAGTTAATTAAAACAATCCCTCATTTTTTTGTGTTTTAAACTGAAGACTGGGTAAAGGAGGGGTAAAACAGGACTTTTTATTACTCTTAGATGGTGCTAAGAGGACCCACAAATACATCTCTTCTTCCTGTGATCCCATTCATCTTGCTGCCTTTCCTACTCCTCTTTGCCAACAATCAGATCCCAGTAAACAACCTCAAGTGAAATTTGCAACTGTCAGATAAACATTAAAAATGCTTCTCTTGTCCTTTCCCATTGATAGTCCCATTAATATTGTAATAGAACAAAAAGTTATGAAAATGAACGCATGCTGGGTTTGGAAGTGAATTATGCAGACAGCAGCTTTGAAATATATACACTTGAATATGCATAGACAAAGAGATACAGTGCACCCACAAAGAAGCATGTATAAACTTACATGTAATATTTTATGATACAGCACTTGGTACTAACCTTGTGCTACTGTACACTGTGCAGCAACTCCACTGACTTTCATCTGGTGTAAATTCAACACAAGAAAATCAGGATTAGTGTAAATTCAACGTAAGAAAAATCAGTATTAAACTACCATGGGGTTTTATTTAGGTGAAAAATATTCTATTTACACAATTTTTCTGTGCTCTTATTTTTTTCCAATCTTTATTTGTAGTCAGAGTCCAGTACTACAATCTGCTTTTGCCTATTTAATATTTTTCCTCAGTATGCAAATCTCCGGTTGTATGTCTACCAACAATTAAAAAAAAAATCTCTACCTCAAACTATAATGATGGAGTGTGAAAAAAAACCCTAACCATTAAAGTCAAGCTTTTTTTTAAACTTGCCCTTTAGACACTTATTAATTCAAATAGTATCCATTAGGAGTCTCAAAAAAGGAGTATTTCAGTCCTCCCAATACCACAATGAAAATGTTGTACCTGATGTCCTCTGTCCATCTGAACCTTCACTGAGATCATTGACTGTTTTGCCAAATAAAAGACTTCAGGTGTGAGCTGGGTTCCAAACTAATCCTCTAAATGTCTTAAAACATTACAAGGTACTATTGAATGTGTTATATCTATCTATCTATACATGCATATACATGTATTGGATTTTTCTGCCAGGCTTTTACATTTTCTGAGCTGTTAATATTCTACTGTTTCAAGCTTTTCTGAAGAGATAAAAGCTTTGTATGCTTTAGTAAAATAAGAATTCTTCAAGGGAAAGCAGAGTTTCAGAGACTGGAGTTTTAGAAATACTCCCAGGTAGAGAGGCATCTGTGATGGGTCAGCAACCACGAAGGAAAATTCCGCAGAGACAAAGTCTGCCTGAAAGGCTTTCCCTGCTTGAACAAGACCTTAGCTCTCTGAACAAAAACATGCTGCCAGTTATATTGTTCTAATTCCCAATTTAGAGAAATTTTGCTGGGTCATTTCATAATGTCAGGCTGCATTCAGATGCTTCCAGTCATCTATTTCTGAAGTCCCTTAATGTTACATACCCAGAATTCTCTCTCTTCTGAAGCTCGTGCTTTTCAAATACAAGTCCTACAGGCTTATATTTCTATATGCAAGACAAAAGATAATAAACTGGGAATACCAACTGTATCTGTCTAATTTGTGGTTCTCCACTTTTCAGGACACCTGCCATTTTGCACAGAAACTATTCCTTAGTTGACTTATATTAGGCAAAGATTAAACAAAATAACAACAAAAAGAACGTTAATTTTATAGTGTTTTCTAACTTCATAGAAACAGACTGACAACATTCCTGAGTTGGCAACAATCTTGAAATGTGGTATATTTTACCTGTTTTGGAACATCATACATAAAGCAAAATTGATTTTTGATTGTTCTCATCAAAGTCACAAAAAAGGTCAGTAAGTCTCTAGTCTATCAGATTTCAACTTCTCTAGTCCCTTTTGAACAGAAATGTGTTTCATTCATCCGCTCTGAAATACTGATTATGGAAAAATTTCACTTTAGACTTCTGCAATTTTACTGAGAGATCACCAGAAAATAACCAACTTCTGGAATACATATTAATTTTTTTCTGAGTAGCAGTCAGGTTAGGTATTAGCACTTCAGCTGGATGAAATTAAAAACTCACATGAGACTGTCTATGTTGGAAACTTTAGTTTAAAGTAGCTGAGATCAAGGGACTGTCCCACAGATGCACAATCTGGATACTCAAGAGGTACTGTGCATCCTTCCACAGACAATATATTCTACCAATTTAGCACAAATAAAATTACTACAATTGGCCTCACTTAAAGGGTATTTCCCCGAGCACTGTACAGGAAATGGTCACCATGTTCCTGGTGTTTTGCTTTGTAATTTATTGCCATATAATCTTTGGGTTGATCATGCACTACACTTCAAATTAGAACATGGTCTTACAAACTTTACTGGCTGCCTTTCACAAGTCACGTGTGAGTACTGCATTTCAACAGCAATATTTGCTGGAAGAGTGTATACAAAGATGTCAACTTTGTTAAAATATTTCTGGTAACAGTTTGTTCACAAAACAACTCCTTTCTTCTAATTGTTTTTGAGTCAGATTTGTGACAATTTGTACAAAGTGTTTACTTGTGTTTATTAATTTAGGGTTTACATAACAGATTTTCTTCCTGTATGGTTACCTCTCTAAATTTTGTATACCATTACCATTGTAATATTACCAAAAATATTACTATTGGAATGTTACTATAGTCATGGAAATGTCTTTTCTGGTAAGGAAAAAGGCTAACTGCCTGCTCTGGGGTCTTGCACGGCTACCCCACACTTCACTACCAACTGACTTCAGCTCCAAAATTACTTTCTGTTCAAACATTCATTGAAGCAGCTCAGTTGAAGCGTCATGGAGCACAGGATGGAAGACCTGCCCTCATGCACTGACTTACCCTCATGCTGTCTTTTGCACAGCAGCAGTAGGGCTATAGAGTTCCCCTCCTGAAATGGGATTCTGTGCCTATATAGCATTGGTACAAATAGGAAAGAGACAAATTAGGAGCAGTCTGGGCAGGCCCGGGAGTAATAACCATGAGACCCTGCCATGAAGGTCTTGGATAAGCAAAGGATTCCCCATGCCTTTGTGGAGATGGAAATGTAGCCCACAGCACTGACACAAAGTTCAGTCTGGATCTGACACTCTGCTTGTGGTTTGTGTTTTCTAGAGCCTCAGGGAAACAAGCATGACAGAGTAGAGACAGAGTATAGGGCAGAGCTGGAAACCTTCTTCCACTTACCCAAGCCTCATCAAAGAGAAAGCACCAAGGAAAATAAGCACTCAGGTGATCCATGTATTAACTTTCTGCCCTCCAGGGTCAGCATTTCTTAAATCATACAGGACATTACATTCTCTGTGCAGTCTCCAGGCATTTAGCAATGGATGCCAAAGGAAGCTAAAGCTCTAATGGGATGAAGTGTCAAAGAGAGCTTTTTATTTAAAGAACTAGAGAAAAGAAAAGAAAATGGATATTTTAACTTTTATCTTGGAGTTAGTTAATATTCACACTTAACTGCTGAACTGGCTAAATTCTTTTCTTTTCTTAAGGACCTTTATAAATTTCATCATTAATAAAATCAGACATTCAATTAGCAGGGAATTTCTGATTGCTAACTGAGATTTCCCCCCCAACAGTTTCTCTTTTTCACTCTTTCTAGTCTCTCCTTCTATTTTCCCCTCCTACCCGAGTCCCCCCTTCCCTGAAAACCCAGGGAAAAGTGAAAACTGACTCCATTAACCTCTGTCATTACCTAAATCCATCTCTTAATTAATATGAGTTAATATGATTAATCAAAATAATGAGACAAACCTATTAAATTAGGGTGTTTAAATTACAAATGGAAGTGGTAAAGGCAAAGGGGCTGATAACGAATAGCTGCAGTCAGAGATGGGGCTAGCTCTTGAAATGATATGTGACAAACAGAAGAGAGAATCAAGAATGAGGGGAAATCAGCAAGATTCATGAGAAAAATATTCTACGTGCAGAAAGAATGATGTTCAAATGCCTGGTAGTATTTCAGGGGATCAGGTGTGTTAAAGTAATATTTTAATCCCTTTTATAGTGGAATAGAATATAGGTAACAATGCAATCATAGAATCTTTCAGCTTGCAGTTAGCTTCCATAGGGTTGGATGGCACAGATTTTGCCTGGTTGGAGGATCGCCCTAACAGTCTGCTGGCAACTCTGAAGCATTTACTAGTCAGTGTCCCAGGGAGACAAGATTATACAGTTCTATACGGGAGACACACAGCCTAAGCAAAGGCCTGCAGTCACAATACTCCACCTCCAATATTGACTTTCTTTGTGATCCCAGGCAAGCACCATGAATTCCTCTGTCTTGCTTGGCAGATTTAGAAACACCATTCCTAAATTTAGTATTGTATTTTCCCTAAACTAGAATCTTGAAATCTGGCAAGGGCTTGTCACTGCAGTCCTCTGAGTGCTGAATGGAAGTCATGCCAGAAGTAACCTTTCCCCAAGGATTCACCAACAGTTGGAATTCCTCACTGGACTTCCATCACTCAGGTACCTGTTTGAACTACAGTCCTGAAATCTGTTTCACTCCCTTGTTATAGGCCCCAAATTAAAGTAAAAATAATGTCTCTGTCATAGGTCACTGTAAAAACAAAAGTGATAATTCATTCTGGGAGGTCATTATATCTGGAGTGTGAAGTCTTCCTTGCAGAAATCCATTAGCAGTTTCTGTACCAGTCAAAACCATCAGTAAAGGAAATAAATATACCACAGGACTGATGCAGAGAGAAAAGTGTACTAGTAACTACTTCCTAAACTGTTAGACGTCATAATTAACACAAGTGTCCTGACGTTTGATTCCAAATACATTTTGGGCCTCTTAGTCAGGTCTCCCTCTGGATTAGGGTTTCTACATGTTACCAGGCAGTAATAAGGTGCTTAGTTTCTTCACACAGATTCTGGCCTGTGAAATGGTGCTAACACAGCACAGGCAAAGCCTCTGATTATGAAGACAAAGGCTTAAAACACTCCACACCAAAGCCTCATTAAAGGCCATTCAGACAGGCTGTTGCTGACTAGGGACTATATTTCATCACAGTTTATCAGAGGAGCTGCAAACAATAAACACAAACACCTCTGATTTAGGAGTGTCTTTGCTAAAAGGAAATATTTAAAGAAAATCCAGCTTCACTTTACAGTGTTAAGTTTCAAACTTCTCTAAGTGTGTAGGGCCAGCTATAAGTCTGGTTCACTTTCACAGGAGAGCAAGAGAGCAGAGGGGAAATGGAAAAGGTTGCGATTTCTCACTAAAGTACTGGCAAAATTAAAAGGGTTGAATATAGATGCTATGATCAATTCCTATCCCCTTTGTTTCCTTAGAATAACAACAACTTCAATGTCAGATTTTCAGACTTATAAGACCCTCCACTCTTTTGTGCTCAACCTGGAGAACAGAGAAAAGAGATCTTAAAGTTCAGCTTAAACTTTAGAACTATACTCTCTCTGATTCCTCAACTAGCAATAGAAAACTCTGCAATTGAAACATTTAACTCTTATATGGATGGTGAACAAGCCACAGAAAGATCCAGGCCTGTCTCCTATAAACCCTCTGCTTTGCAAGTCCCACCAGAAGCAGACAGTAGTTGGTCAGGAAACTCAGCAAAAGCTTGCAATACACACGGGGGGTTGTGTCAGAGAAAACAACATTTTCAGAGCTAGTTTTACTCCTTTGGACTTATTACTTCTATGAGTGCAAGAGGAGCCTCTGCATCCATTTCTTTAGGCTCCTTGATTGCAATTCACTGCAGTAGATTCTAATTATCTAATGGTCTGTTCAACTCCTGGCTTCTTTGCCAAGACTACTGTCAAGGGGGCTGGTCAATGCCAGCCATGACTGATCCAGATGTCCACTGGCAATAGACTGGGACTATCTCACTCCAAAGGCCAAGCAGTTATTACAGAATGCTCTACAAAACAGTAGTGGAGCTGGATGAAACCAGTGCTGTAGAAGTGACCTTGCACTTACATGATGCAGTACCTAGGGTCTGGAGAGAACACATCCTTCCAGTTACAAGCAAGCACAACAATAATTCTAGGAAGAGTAAGGTGAAGAATTAAAGATCTACTCAGATGTCTTTTGATAGCACTGATTAGGTGCCCTGGTCCAAGTGGGCAGAAAGGAGATGCAGCCATGAATCTGAAACAAACAGCCATAGCAACAGCTCCAAAACAACAGCATTGAAAACAGGAAAAGTAGAGCAAATTTAATGGCAGGATTTGTTTGCATGCAGGCTAAAATCCCAAAGTTCATGTCTGCACATAAAAACACCACACACCAAAACACAGCTCCATTCCTCCTGTACAGAGAAAGCAAAGAGGCAAAGGGAGTGTGGAATTTTGCAGGCATACACTGCATTCAATAGAGAATGATTTAAACCTCCCAATCTTCCCTATGATTCCAAATAAAATTTGTTCATTTGCCACATGCTGCAGCCCAAACACAAAAGACAGTTGCAGGAACTCAAAAGAGAGACATGGGTTGCCACAAGTCTGCCCATGCTTGGGCAACTAATTACCTCCCTAACATCTCCCTCTCTACCTACTTATCAGCATCTCATCCACAGAACTGCTTATGGGCTGTGGGGTTCTTTTCCTTGTGTCTTTGGCATAACCAGCTTTGTTGGGAAATATTCAGTTTGTTGAATCTACATGTTTTGCAGGAATTCACTGTCTTGAGGAAACATTTGCTAAAGAAGGCTCCCTAAATTTGCTTTGGGCAGCACAGAAGCCTGCATGTAGAAGGCAACTTACACGGGATATAAAGCATTTGGGCTTGAGTTCCTGGTCTACTTTTCTGGACCTGAAACTTGACTTTGGCTCTTCCCCAGCATAGCTAAATACCTTGAATGGTGTAATTTCTTCTTCTGGGAACAGTCTCTCCTGTTGGAACTTTTTTATTCTGTGTGAATTAATAAGTGCTTCTTTGGCAAGGGCTCAGTCCTACAGCTGCTACAGTCCTACAGCTGCACGAGCCTGGGGAAGAGTCCAGGTCAAGATTTTCTGCAGTAAATATTTGCAGTATCCCACATAAGAAACCTGATCAGCTCGATAGTGTCTATCCTACAAGCCAGACATTTTTCTTTTCCTCTGACAAAGCTTTACAGAGTGCTGATTTAATCACATGTGGAACAGAAAAAAATATGACTCACAAAATAAGTCATGGGATTTGAGAATACGAAACCTATCTGAGAAAAAGTCTTGGTCTGCAGAGACACTGGCAGGCTTTGCTCTGTGCCACGGACACATCATTTTCCTTGTCAACTGCAAAGTTGCTCTAGGCAGGTTCGTTAGCAAACAGCAAGAAAAGCTGCCATTTCTTCCAGCCAAATTAAGATAAAAGAAGAGGGCCCATGGAAGTAGAATGATCTGAGAAAGGCTTAAACGTTAATGCTATTAAATCAGTGGTAGTGCCATTACAGAGAATGAAGGCAAGGATAAAGGGCACACAGCTGTTGCAAGGGTCACTGACCCTGGCCACAACCACTGTGGGAATGCAGGGGTACTGTCAGGGATGCAGCATGAGTATTTACAATAGCATCGGCTGTTGCCTCAGCTCAGCGAACCCAACTCCACTGGAAGTACAAAACAGGAGGAGAGGACATAATGAAATGTCCATTATGAAAAAGAAACAGGATGGTGTTGCAGTTCTTTCATGAGATACATAAGCCTCTGGGTTTTCAAAACTGCAGCTTTGGCTGCAAACAATTTTTCTTATTCTCCTGAAATCTTCTAATAAAAAAAAAAAATATGAGAAAGACCTCCTATCAGCCTCCTCATACTGTTCTTTCTGCTCCCTCTATATCATATCTTCCTGTGCCTGTTCCCATCTTTGCCTATTAATTTTTGTCCAGGGTCTCTGAGTATTTCCAATATTGCCCCTCCCCTGGATCTGTAGACTCATAGGTGCAAAGAAAGGGGACACAGCAGAGCATTTTCTTACTTGGACCTACTGAGACTTCCTTAGCACCCTTTTCATTTTTCACAGCTCCCCACATTGACTTCTACCAGTAGATAAGGCCAGAAATAACCTACCTAAATTCTATGTTGAAGAAGAGAGAAATAGAGCAGTACGGACCAAAGTCTTCAGAACAGTCAGGAGCTCTAGGTGTAGGTGGAGGGGCCAGAAAACAAGACTGGAATACAGCAGGCTGCCTGACTTAGCAAGCTGACTGAAGGCAGCAGGTTGGAAATGCAGACTAAGCTGTTAACAGAAGGCTTTTTCTCATGGCTAGAAACACACTCATGGCTTGGGAGCACAAGATGGAAGAATGATGGGGTTTTGCAAGTTATATACATATACAGAGTGTGTGTATACCTATACACAATACATCACCTGGTCATGCAGTTTGTTCTTTTTGAATATTGGCACAGTGAAACACAGCAAGGCTGCCTATAACCTCATATGATGCAAGGACAAAGAGGATGCTTAGCCAACAGGAAACTTCAGTACCGTGTTCACAGAATCATACTTAAGAGAGTAAAGACCATGTGGATGCCTTCCTTTATGTTTCGGACCACAAAATTACACTTTGAGCCCAATGACAATGAGTTAAAACGACTCTTTTGCTAAGGCACTGGAGAGATCCTGAAGATAGGCAAAACAAAAAGCATCCTTTTAAGTCTTTCCAATATTTGTTCATTCTTCTATTGAAAGAAATGTACCTTATTTTAATATAAATTTCTCTAGCAGTTTTAATAGAAACTGTTCTAGGTTCCAGATGTTGGTTCCTGTTGTTCTGAAATGGTCCTCGGATCATGGGGGGGGGGAGGGGGGTAAAAGTACACCTGGCATTTTTTTCTCCATTAAGGTATTTCTGCACAACAATTCTCAATGTTTTTGAAACTAACTGAGCTCTATTTTCTCATTCCAAGTCATCTTGGTTCCTCTGCTTTGCTCTCTTCAGTTTTTCTACATTCCTTCAAAAACTATATACTAGAGCTATATGTGACATTCTATTCTACTAGCAGTCTGTCAGTGCCATATATGTAGGTTACAGATCGCTCCCACTTCCTGCTCTTGTGGTCAACTCTAAGGAATGCAATTGCTTTTTTTTTTAAATAGAAAGCTACAAAATGGAGGACTGAAAGATACAGTACTTGCTCCCAAGTGTATTATTTTGAATATGACTGCTAATACACATTTTGTTAGAATTAACTTTCCCTGTGATGCTAATCACTTTGTATTATAGTTTTTCTCATTATTTATTACTCTATCTTATGACATTGCAAAACTTAACACTCAGCTATGGTTTATAGTTACTTCCAAATTATGGACAAACCTGTTGAATAGCACTGAAGTTGATATCAGTTCTTGCCAAATCCCCTGGACACTCTCTCATTCAGTGATACTTCCCACAAATGATGTCTTTGAGCTCTCTTCACTAACCAGTTCCTAATCCATTTAACAGGCACTTTACTGATATCGCGTAATAGTAAAATCTTAGCCAGACTATCATGCAGAACTAAGTCAAATGCTTTATGAAAGTCTAAGTACCTCACATCTATACAATTGCCTTTAACAATCCATTCTTTGAGATTACATTCTTGAGATCAAGTTTGTTTGACAAGACCTAGTTTCCATAAAACTACGTTGACTGGCATTAATTATATCCCTATTCTTTAGCAACTGACTTCCATATCAGATTTTCCATTACTGCCTTGTTCTTTTTTGACTTCTGGCATACAAAGACAGGGCAGGATGCAGTCACAGCATGGTTTGGAATAGGAGAAGTGCAAGAGAAGAGATATGTGGTGATACTGTCTTTCCCAAAGGCACCACCAAACAGTACTAATAGGAAATTGCAGCCTTCCTAGCAGTCTTCTGTTGCATATAGGTAAAACCTTATAAAATGAAGGCTTTGTTGCCTTTGTAAAATCATGCCTCAGGCCTGTTATTTCAGCTAAGTAGAAAAGGACGATGGGAAAGAGACACAGCTGAATTAGGGGTAGAAAAACATGAGAAAAACATGCTGCATGACAGCAGCATGTGACATGCTCACATCATGGTATGTGGTGGTTGGTTGAATTATGTTTGTTACGCCTTAAAACTATGTCAACTGATAACCGGCTAACTGCTTAAAAAGGCCGGGTTCCTGCAATAAAGCGGCTCTCCCTTCACCTGCCTGGGGGAATCTGCATCGCTTCCTATCACAACAGCCTTCCATCCCATATCCAGGGTAAATATTCTCCAGGTGATCTCACAGTCCTTGAAACAGCAAAGAAATGCCCAAATGGAACACAAGCTAGTATCAGTAATTCAGAGATTTCCTAAGACCCATGACTTGCTTATTTAAAAGGATTTTCTCATTTTGAATGTTGTTTAACACTAACTTGTGGTAACTAATGGACCAGAAGGACCAATGGATCCTCATGTGGTTCACAAGTACATCATTGTTTTCAGACATAGGACAAAAGTACTTTCTGCATGTGTTAGGTTCTGCAGAGGTTAAATAAATACACAAAACTCAGCAGGATTTTTGTCTAGCATGTACAGCTTTGGAAGTCTCCTCCCACCATGAGTTAGATTATGTGATCTTTTACAAACAGAAAAGGCTGCCCACAGGAGATTTAATAGGTTTACATTAAAAAAAATAAAGGCGAAAATCACAGAGCCAGAGAATTGAAAAGGGATTTAAGCTCTGAAGCTTTGTAAAACCTTCAAAGTTTTAAGCCAGCAAATGGGAGCTGATAAACTAGTATGACCTTGCAACAATCATGTAACCTAGTTCTATGCCTTGGGGCTCCCATCAGTCAGTCAGGACTTTAAACTCTGAACCAACTTGCAGGAGAGAGGGATGTTTAAAAACATAGCTAAGTACTTTGGGGGGCTCTGAGAAAGATACTACAGGATTGCAGGATATCAGGGTTCATGCACCAGACAGCAAAAGAGTTTCCTGCGAGATTTATCCCCTGAATAGAAATCTGTACTCTGGACTTCAATCTCTCAGCATCTTTCTCAATTTCCTGGGGGGCCTCAAAACTATATAGACTGGTGTCATCAGGTAAGAATGTAGGAAGCTTGAAGCCACAAACTGCCCTTCCCACTCCTCACTGCTGTAGTCTCTGCAGCTTTTGGCATTTCCATCAAGAGATGAAGGAATTCTGCTACTCTGCTGCAGCTGAATACTCAGCATTTCCATGACCATCTGTTACTACATGGCTATACAGCAAGGGTTTGGGAACAAAACCTTCCATTGAGGCAGAAAGCAAGACAGGTAGAGGGCAGTGCTGTTTGGACAGTTTACAGGAAGCCACTCACAACCTTGCTTGAGTTATCAACCTCTATGCAAGCAACTACGAGTACATGCTCTTCAATAACACAACTGCTAAGCTGCTTTCTTGCTAACATACCATCTATTTTTTATACTCTCCACTAGTGTCCAGGGATGTGTTTGTTCCCAGGTGCTTCCACACTCCCTCATGATCCACAGAGCAACTCAGTCTGAGAAGCCAAAGAGTGCACTGGGCTAAAGCAGACTCTGAGCTCAGCCCTTTTGCCAGCACCAGGCAGGAACTGTTCTGAGCTGCACCATCTGGGCAATGTCACTGGAGACAGAGCTTGTGGGCTTGTGACTTGTAAAGCCTGAGCACCAACATTTTTTTGTGCAATAGAAAGACCTTTTATCAATGCATTTTATGTTAGCTTGTCTTCTACTCGACCTCCTTTAGCTGCAAAGGCCTGATCAGTTCCCTACCTCAGTTACAAAAAAGGACCAAACTGTAATCAAGGATTCCCTTGCCACGTTGCCTAACATGACCATCGACCAGCAACTCCTCCTGCCTTGCCACCAAGCTAGTTGCTGTACGTTAAGCTGATGCCAGCAGGCAGACTAGAGCTTCCCTACATCTCTGTTTAGCAAAATGGTGGCCTTTAATGGAGTGAAACCATAAGACAATGATTTTCAAAGGTGTCCACTGTACCTTTCAGTGCGCACTGGTCCCCAGAGTAGCCAACATTCATATGCTCTACTGCATTCACAGTGCAGAATCAGGCTCTCCCAGCTGTCTTCCTGTAGAGCTACAGGAACAGATTCATATCACATGTATTTCTATGAGTCTGTACCATGAACAGCGTGAAATAGCTGTACAGTTGTTTCACCCCCTTGGGATCCTGGACTGATCTTCACTAAGTGTCTGCCAATCTCAGATGAAAAGGAAGATTGTTTAAAGACATTACTTTGAAAAGCTTTTCCCGATTTCTGAGTAATTTCTGAATGCGGCATGGAAACACGATGCAGAATTGATTGGCAGGAGGTGGTTGGTACCCTGAGAGATGGTGGTGGCTGAAGGCAGCGCCCAAGTACTGTGTGGGGCGACGTGACAAGCTTCCCAGAGAAGACACGCTATCCTATTCGGCTTCTCTCCGCCCAGTCGCCAGGTAAGTAACCCAGTACAAATGCAGGGCTGCAACCGGAGCTCGCAGCATTCCCTTACCGCGGGCTCGACGGCTGCGACGCCGCAGGGAGCAGAGCAGGGCACCGCGAGCAGCCGCGGAACCGCCGCGCCAGGAAGCGGCAAAGGCCCAACGGCGCGGCCATCAGCGGCTCCCGGTGTCCCCTCCGCCAGCGCTGCCCCCAGGCCGCCCCTCGGCACGGAGAGCGGGGCCCCAGCCGAGGAGGGCACAGGGAACCCCCGGCCCTGCCCCCAGGCCGCCCCTCGGCACGGAGAGCGGGGCCCCAGCCGAGGAGGGCACAGGGAACCCCCGGCCCTGCCCCCAGGTCGCCCCTCGGCACGGAGAGCGGGGCCCCAGCCGAGGAGGGCACAGGGAACCCCCGGCGAGCCGCGGCCCCGCCGAGCCAAGCGCGGTGCTGTGGCGCCGCCCCGTGGCCAGAGGCCGAACGGCAGGAGCAGCCCCGGGAGCGGCCGGCGGAAGCACCGCGCTCCCTCTCCGGGGAGGCTGGGAGCGGGGCAGAGCTGCCCCCGCTTCTCCTCAGCAGCGGAAGCACAGAGCTCTAACTCTGCTCTGCTTCTACGTGCAGGCAAGAGCGAAAAAGGCAGTAAAGAGGTTTTGTTGTTTAGGATAAAAAGACTTCAGCAGCTCTGTTATGAAGGATGGTGAATCTCCCTGTGTTTTTTCGACCTCTCCAAAGAGCCCTCCCATATGAAACACAGCAAAGGATGCAGGCTTTTCCCCTGGGAATAGGGAGAGAGGGAAGAACATTTTTTTCCTTTTTTTTTTTTTTTTTTTTTTTTTTTTTTTTTTTGGTGAATGGGAGGCATTTATTCCTCATAAAAAGAGCAAGAATCACTAACCCGATTTCCTTCAAACCACTCTTTAAACACACCTACGGGAAAACTTAAGGGAAAGCAGTATGTAGTCATAAATTCTGCTGACTGAATAGGTGACTGAAAAGAGCTCCAGGCATTAAATGAGAGAATTCAAAGGGAGCTGTGGGAAAAAAAAGAAACCAATGTTACATACTTACCGGGTGTACTCAGACTGAAAGCAGGAAGGCTCCCTGGACAGAAGTGGAACACGGAAGGAAGAGGAGGTTCACAGTACAATGCAGGTACCCCATGTACAGGAGTACAGACATTTCAGTGTGAAACAGAGGGACAGCTATTCATCTCCTGGGGTTACTCCACATATTCAGGGCTGGGTCCTGCTGTAAACTGGCAGTAGAGATTTACAAAGAGAGAGAAAATAAAACTTAATTCAGCTAGTAGTATTATGAGAATGCAAGAGGATGACCTGACAGGGGGCAAAAAGCAAAGACTAATGCAGGCTGCATTTTAAGAAAACCTGAACAGGGCATCTCCCTTGAAATGAGTAAGTTTAATCTTCTTTATGAATAGCTGAAGAGACACTGGAGTGGTCAGTCTAGGGCTGGTTTTACAAATCAGGATTTGTACCATTTAGTACCTGAATACCTTCACCCTAATTCTAATCTAACTTTTGACCTAACCAAGACTTTCAGTGTGTAATGAGCTTCCTAAATCTATTCTCATGGTCTACAATGAAGAGAAAAAAACCCAAACCCTAGACTTAGCTTAGAAGAAAGCACACTCACCTCTAGGCAGAAAGAATATAATGAAATTATGGACACCTACCTTCCAGGAGCAGTGTGAGGGAGATTACATTTTTACTGTTTTCAGTGTAATATGTATACATGTAACCTACTCAGTACCTGCTCCTTTCATCAGCCACTGCTGCTGTCACGGGACATGTAGGAAAAGTTACAAATATCGGTAATTTAAACTTCTGTTGGACTGTAAACCAGAGCAGCTGAAGTGCAGAAGCATATTCCCTTTGGAGTTTTTTAAATAACTTGTTTAAAAATCAGCTTGAAAAGAGCAAGTAGTACAGGTTCTTAGTTGGCACTTTAAAGCAAACCACTAAGCCCACATAACCCACTATCCAAACTTCTAGATTTGTGGCTTGTTAAAACAGGAATCATATTTTGACAACAGGAGCCTTTTTTCTTAATACAGGAAAATGTTTTGGTTTCTTCAACTAGTTCAGTTCAAAGACTTGTTCACTGAAAGCTGAGAAATCAACTGGAGGCTGAAAAGCCAGGAAAGTTCATTTTTCTTTTACAAAACGTTAAGAAAAATAACATGTGAGAGTGTAAATTAAGCTAGTTTAAAATACCAAAAGACATGAACAAACAGAAACAATCTGTTCAATTCCCTAAGTACAGATGGATTTTTAATACTCAGTTTTCAGTAAAAAATATTTTCTTAAGCTTTAAGTAAAGCTACCAGCAACAGTCTGGATAGGTAACAAATAAAAACATTTAAAGTTATTTGTGCATTGTAACTGAATTCCAATTTTAATCCAATTAGATCTTGACACAAATTACTCTTCTGATAAAAATGAACCCGTGATTTTTTTAGTATAATGAAATGCAAAAATTAGGATCCTAAATGGGTGTACATTAAATTACACCATCGCTTGACTCAAACTGGTACAGTATAGTCTATCCTCTTGGTCCTAGTATACCAGGATGAATGTATTTGCCAAAAAAAAAAAAAAAAAAAAAAAAAAAAAAAAAAGAGGCAGCAATGGTGAACACCAAAATAAAATTAGTATTTCCACAGAAATTTAAAAATGTAAAGTTGCACGACAAGATTAAAATAGATTTAAGAGCATATTTCCTGTTCCTCAGTTTAAGTCTTCAATCTGAATCCGTATACCCTTGAAAACTCCTGGAGTGGAAATAAAATTGGACTAAGAAATTAGATTTTAGCTAAATTTGTTAATCCAAAGAACAAGATAATGAATCTGATGGATTACATTAATCTTCCTGGAATTACATGTTGCTCAACAGTGAGAAAATTCTTGATTTGCAATGGATTTTTAAACTTCTACTCAGGAAAACAGAAGTTTATTAAGAAGAACAAATACAGAGACCACTTCCTTTCTTTACTCCAGACAACTGAGAAATCTTACTAAGTACAAATATTCTTCCTGATCCCTGGCACACAGGAAAGACAAGAAAAAAGGGTTTTGCCTTTGCTCTATGCATGTAAACACACTAGAAATTGAACTTTTGCTATGTGACAGGCTGATCTCTCCCATATTGCTACAGCTAAAAAAGATTCCTTGAAATCACTTAGATGCGCCTTTCAGATAGATGACAGTTAAAATAAAAACACATTATTGCTAAACATTAAATATACCATTACATAACTCAAAACCACATGACTTTCATTAAACAGGGGGAAAAAACCATGAAGTACTATATTTTTCAAATCATACTCAAAAATTACAAATTATACACTTCTAAGACTAGAACAGGCTGTAGAGAAGAAATTCCAGCTTCCAAAAATGTCTTGATTCTGTATCCTAAACTGTCAAACCTTTAATAGTCAAAAGGTGGAATGATGCTGTTTTTGCTCAGTTCATGATTTAGTATTTTAAATCAAAAATAAGTGTTCTAATGAAAGGTTTGGTACCTCATTTACAACCAGATGGAAATGGTTATTTTTGTGTCTAAACTGTTATCTGTTAGAATAAATAATTTTCAATCCTCCATAGACTCCAAGAACAGTGAAAACGCTTCCTAGCAAACATCCACCCGAACAGTGGCAGGGGACTTTGAGAATCAACTCAAGCAGTGGGTATCTAAGCACTGAAAGTGGAGTTTTCTCTGGAGACATCAATCTTACTAGGTCACTTTTCTTCCCTAGTGTCTCCCTTGGCCTTACACTGTCTCCAGCAGAGAGTAACCCACCCTGGGTTTTATCCCAGCTGAAGCAAGGGGTGTGCATCAGCTCAGAAAATCAGGCAACTCCTTCAGAGCTTAGCAGATTCAGGAACTAACTCCAAGGGCCCAGGCTTTGTGGACCATGTTCAAAAAAAATTTTATTGATAGGTATAGTGGATCAAAACAGTTTGAAGATGAGTGCTCTGTAAAAAGAGACACTCAGAATCTCTCATTGGAGCCATACACTTTTACTGCAGACCCCAGATTCTTCACCCAGGGATCCCTTTGTCCATATTATCTATGTGCAAGCACTAGCTGATGCTTAAATAAAGCCTAAATACATTTGTTTGTGCTACTTTATTAGCAGTTACATTGACTTTTGGGAACTCTTCCCTGTCTTTTGTGTAGACCGATCTCACATTGTTAGTCTTTAAGAAGTCATTCTGTCTTTGATGCTTTGTCCATGTGACTTGAAAAAGATGTAGTGATATCCTCAGCTAATACCTTCCTTCTAATCAACTGAAGAATCTACTGTTCCTTTCCCTTATAACTTTCTTGTAGTATAAGTAGGTATATTTTCCTCCCACTATTTACCTCAATTCTGTTTGTTTACAAGCCTCATCTTTTCACTACATATTTCAGGATCTCTTTCTTTATTTTTGGCTTAAAGTGTGTATGAGCAAATTTCTGTTGGAAATATTATGTTCCTTTGTACTTTCTTCTCTTGGGGTGACTGATCCATCCAGTCTTAATTTTAAGGTCTGTAGGATTCTGTTGACTCATTCACAGATAACTTACTACTTCTTCCCATTGTGTCAGCATTAAACTTTTTTTCAGTCCACGTATTTTTATTTCTATAAACTTGTTCCAATGAACTGATGACAGGAACAGGATCTGTCAAGGAAATGAGCCATAGACAGTTTAAGAACAGTGGGGTTTATGCTGTTGCACAAGCTGGAAGAGGTGCATCTACCCAAGAAAATTTTGTTGGTTATGATGAGTTGGAAGCTCAAGAATTGATTTGGCATGGCACAGTTAAATTTGTATCAAGGACCAAAAGCTTCGTCTGTGGTCAGGTCTGCTAACATTTTATGGCCTGCCTTTTGAGTGTGCTTTTCTGATTGATGTGCATTTGCTGTTTCCCGCAAAGAACAGATACTCTCTTGGGGTAGTGGTTCTGGTTATAATCCATTTTGGACACCTGCCAGCTGCTGTATTAGAGGAATTTTCTTTCTGAGGGTTCAAGCAAGTGAAGAGAACATGTGTGAGAACAAGAAATCTTTTTTTTGTTCCTTATTACAATGCAGGAATCATTAAAGGCAGGGCAGTCATTGCAAAGAGCCTTCTTCAGACAGATTCTGGCAATCTTGGGCTGTAATGATCTTTCTGGGAGGAGACTAGAAAGTATAGGCAGTCTGTCATTTCACTGACCATACATTCCCCTTTGAAACCAGATCAATACTTACAGATTAATTAAATGAACTTGCACACTCCCTATTTCAGAATTCAGCGTGGGACATGACAGTATTCTCAGATGGCAACATCCCATGGAGAAAAATAAAGATCAATGGATATGACCTTTCTGGCATCAATGAATATAACCCTTCTGGCCTCTATTAAGGATACTGCCTCATTGCATTCTGCATTTTAAATTTCATTTTGCAACAAAGTTAATTTTTTAATGGCATTCCTTCTGAAACTATGGGGAATTATGAAACTGCTTTCATAATGCTTATGCTCTCTTACAAATTTCAGACTGAGCTACCATGGTCTAAATAATTTCTCACAGTCAGGCCCTAGTAATCACCCAAGGTTTTGCACAACTGGGCATTATATTCTCCATTGATAAGTCCATGTAGCTTTACAGACCTGGAAGAATCTTCAAGTGTTTCAAATACTGTGTGATAAATCCTCTTCTCATAAAAATCAGCTCAGTTACATATACACGGTAACATCTTTAGGGTAAGGGTCAATCTGTTTTGTGGTTCTGTAGTGACTGGACCCATGTGATCATATCTCATCCCTACCTCCTCTGCATGAGTAAGTAAATCAAAAGAATAACTAACACACACATTTCCACCTCACTGGATGTGTACAACCCAGCTAGCTTCCCCTTCTAAAAACAAGCAGGAAGCACAGCTTTAAAAATTGTTTCAAACATGGGTTGATAGCAATGTCAGCAAAACAAAAGTTCCATAGATACATTTCAAAACTCCAAGATAACCCGGTATCCTCCACATCCTGCCATGAAAGACTCGCCACTGAGCTCCCTGTCTGCCTCCTGCCTGCTCGACACCAACTCTCATTGGAAAGCAAAGTACTATAATATAAAGGAGCTTTCCATACATCCTGCACTTCTGGACTTATAAGGCACAGATACTACTGAGTCCTGGGAATGGCCTCACCCCGTGGCAGCAGCTTGTGAGATGTGGTACACCACAGCTGTACAACAGTCATATATAGCCATATTTAGCAAAGCCATAGCTGTAACAGCACTGCTAGAGAAGTAAAATGACTTCACATGACCCCATATCTGCCCTTAGGTCTCTCCTCAGTGAGGAGAAAACTGCCTGACACACACATCACATACTTTAACGGTAGAAACATACCATGATGATAATTTCTAATGTGGAAATAGAAAAGCATGAAAAATACATCCCTTTCTGTTATGTTCTCTTACATATCGATAGGTACATGACAGTGTATTCCCCACTGGTTAGAATGCAATAGGCTACCTTCCTTACTGAGAGAATATTAGCTGGTTCCTGCTTTACAAGGTTGCTAGTTTACAAAGATCCACAAGAATGCAACCTGCACATCGGAGAGCAGGTACCAATTTCTCTGGCCTCTTTGACTTGGGAAGGAGGATGTCCAGCAGCTCACTTCCTGTGGAAGCTGGCTTGGAAGATGAAATAGTTCCGAGCATTATGGGAGAGACAGATTCTTTTTTTAGGTAATCAGCATCAACTTCATCAAAAGCATATACTTAGATGCCAGTGACTCCTCAATGAACACTGGGAGTCACCTCTATGTGAAGTGAATAGGCAAATTTTAGCACAGAAGCAGGAAGGAAGGCAGGTAGAGGAAGTCCAAACATCCAATGCAGTTAGAAGACTTTGTCAAAAACCTGATGGATCACACCAACTCCATCTCTCCATTGCTACAGGTGGTATTTTTCCTACTCAGGGCACAAATAAAATGTCTGTGTAATGTGGATATGCATGGGGTTATCATTATCTGTTCCTCTAGCAAGTACATGAATAATACATTAGGTGTCTTTCAAAGCTGCATGCTTGTGTCCTCCCCCTGTGTTTAATTTAAGAGGGGAAATGCCACATTCTGAACAATGAACAATACCTTAAATACCTTCAACTCTAAAATAGTGTAAGTCTCCCCTCTGTTTGGGATTCAGTAAAATTTCCATTGCCCTGTGTATAGAGGTCACCTCCTTGTTATCAGTTCCGGCTAATTAAAAGATTAGGAGATCAGGAAAGTCACCCTGAAGAATCAGTTATTACTAGAACTAACAACAGCTGGCAAAGTAGTAGAGACATGTGACTAAATGTCCTAACCCCCTTCCCTTTACACAGCTTTCAAGTTTATCAGAAACTGCAAGGGACTGGGACCGATACTTGGTGTGATTGGTTTTAGTTCTATGGCCTATGGAATTCATTTCCACTCTCCTGGTGAATTTGCTGTTAATGATATTTCATCAAGAACTACTTTACAGGTGGCTGGTGCATGCAAGACCATGTTCTCAGTAGCAACCTGTGTTGCAAGCTCAGGTTTCAGTGGCCCACTCAAAACTTTATAATCTCAGTTCAATCTTCAGATGCACACACATGCACATTGAAGGCCACCTCTGGCTAAGTGCTAGGTCACTGTAGCACATTTTCTTCTTTGCTATTTCAGGGCAACACTAGCTACTTTACCTTTAGGCTTCATGACTTCAGTGTCATGATGGCAATGCTGTCTGTTGTTCCTAGTGCCGTAAGACTCTTCACAGGCCTCTGACTGTTTCATCCCATAGGTTGAAGAGGTCCTGGTGTGCTGATGCTATTGTTCCCAGCTATTGAACTGTGTCTCCCCTATCTAGCCTTGCAATTATTTCATTGATGGTTCACATTAGGGAGCAATAAGCAGAGTTTAGACATAAACTAAGAACTCCTGGGGAAAATTCAGTTCATTTGGAACAAATGAGTACCACATGCATTGCAGCTTGTTTAATCATCTGAGGAGCTGAGCCTCATCTTTTTCCTAACCAACTTTCCTCTCAGGATTTCTCAACCAGCTTGCCCTTTTCAACATTTTGTGCTTTTGTGAGTTTATTCCATGCAAAACAACAGCCCCTGTGTAAAAAACTTCTCACAGCATTAACCTTTCTTGAAAGTGCTTTGAGAGCCATGGATAATAAGTACTATGAATTGCAAAATACATTAAGTGTCTTGGAATCATTTCCACGTGACTTAGTTCATAGTAGGCCTTCTCTCAGACACCTACTGTAAAACACTCTTAGTCACAGCCTATTTCAAACTCATTTCTAACATGAAATGTCCTGTAATGTTTCATGTTTCCACCACTCTCACTCACAATTACAGAAACATTCTAGCACTGATATATATGGCAAAGTAAAGCAGTTTTCCCAGCTAGATCATAAGCGGTAAATTCTAAAGTTCTCAGTAGCTATGAAGAGATTTCTGAAAACCATTTTTCACGTTCCAGACAATGACTATTTTATACCAAGAAACCTTCTTGAGGCTGAAGTTTGTCAACCTGGCATGGGAGAAATTCCAAGTGCTCCAAATGGAACCATTTATAACACAGAAGAGCTGAGCCTGTCCAGCCATCTTCTGAGAGACCTGAAACACGGCAGCATCTTAAAACCTCCTGGAACTTCTTGAAATCAGCATCCTCCTGGGAGACATGAAATACAATTTGAAGACCTACGCAAAGCAGTTTTGACAGTTTGCCTACAAGATGCACTCTGAACACAAAATTATGTTTTTCTTAAAGAAGATTAAGGAGGTGCCTAAAGAGTCCTAGCTTGTAATCCAGCAATATCCAAGATCAGATATGAAATTGCATGGTTATTTGAAGTATGGACATTATAGGAGGTGGAATTTTACTGCTCAGCCAAGAAGATCCTCTGTAGGATAAGCTCATAGCAATGGGGAAAAGATTAAAAAGGATAAAAAAGTAAGGCAGGCACAAAAGAAATTCCTGGTGATATAACAAAGGGAGCCTACCTTGAAACAATAGCAATAACAATAGAGCAACAAAACTGTGAGAGGCCCCAAAATGTTTCCTTCTGAGGAGTTTATCAAAAAGAGAATGTTTTCTTAGCAGTAGAAAAATAATGAAGAGTCTAGAGCAGGTAAGTGTGCTCTATACTCTCATAAAGTGACAGATAGGCTTCCACAGGAATTTAAAAAATAATAATAATTAGAGTTCATAAATCCAAAGATAACTAAATCCTCTCCCTCCATTTTGCTACAAACAATCAGAAACATAAACAGTTTAGCACAATTATTTCTGTCACTATCCATGGTTGATTTTATTGTGCTCAATTTAAAGGTCACTGAAACATCCAGATCTAAAGATGGCCAGATTGTTCATCTTCCCCAAACTAAGAGAACTGGCTGGCAGGTTTCTTGGTAAAAAGACTGGCAGTCTTCTGTAAAAAAGACTTTATGTCTGGATCCCTAAATTAATAGCTGCAGCCACTGGATCAAAAGAATTTTGTTCTAGTAAAAACTGTCAAGCTGATAACGTGGAGACTGAGGTGTCTCATTTATTCACAGAGCAATTAAATTATAGAAGGCACTGGGCAGATTCCTCACAACTATGCCTTTCAGTTGTTACTCCAATAAAATCTCTGTCCTGAGGCATCTCTGCTGTGGTGAGGATGGCAGTTAGCACAAATCCTGGACTGCAGATGTGCAGTGGGAAACATCTGTCTCAGCAGGAAACATCCAGACACTTTGCAAAAGCCAAAGTACAGGCAACAGATGGCAGCAATTTTCATTCACCATTGACTGGCTTGGACTCCTTTCTGGCTAACAAGTGTGAATGGCTTAATTATCTGTCCAGTTCTCTCAGACTTCTGCGTCTATGTAAAGATGAGAAAACTGCACACTTGGTGACAGTTGTTTTTTAAATTACCTAATAAAAACAAAGCTAGTAACAACACTCAATTCCCAGATGCTTCGCTGCTCACACGCTCTGACTCTGCCTCTTGTCCAGTGGCCAGAATGGTGAAATACATGCTCAGTTAGAAGGCCCAGGTTTTTCAGTGGGGTTCTGACTTCCTGCCATGAGTCTGACAGAGGTACAAAGATGATTCAGCCCCTACCAAAAATGCAGAAAATTCTTTATTCCTCGTTTTGTGCACCTATAATTAGCACATCCTATGACTGGAAACATGGGAAAAAGCACATAAGCATATGAGGACTCTCTCTGTGAGCTACTAAAACCATCCTACTGCTTGAAGACCTCCCTGTTCTCAAATCCACAGAGTAAGACAAAGAAACGTTTAGGATTCCTGGCAGCGACTCCTCTCCCAGCACATGCTAAACAAAACCCTGATATCTAACATGGGAGAGGATGAATTAACATAACCACCTCTCCATACAGCAATTAGCAAATGAAATCAAAACAAAGGAAATGTCCTCCATTAATCTTTCCCTGCCAAAGAGCAACTGACTGCCATATAATCCACAGCAATTAGCCCAATAATGGGAGCGCAAGAGATTTATCTTGAAGCAGGAATTAGGGAGGGCACGATTAATGTACTGTACATCAAGAGTGCAGGCAAAAGCTGGTGATCCCTTAGTGCAGGGTTGTTTGAGGAAACTGCAAAGCTTAGTAGCCTGGAACCAGGTTGCAGCACATATACCCCAATACTCCCCTTTAACATATCCTGAAAAAGTCTGTTTGGCAGTCACTGCATATGGGAGGATGACAGCTCATACCCAAATGTACACAAGCAAACTTTCAAGCCAGAGAAGACTGAAGCTTATGTATGGCTGTTCCTGAATAGCAGGGGGTTTTGTATGCTCATTGCATGAGAAGATTCTAGGATGCCAAGGAGTTTAGGTGATATGGCCCATCAGGATGCAAAGATCCAAAGGAGTATTGAGAGAACTGCCACTGTTAATCACTATGTCCCCTCAGCTCTACACACTGCAGGAGATGAAGCCAAGAAGGCTCCAGAACAGCCACTGTCTGTAGGAACAAAACTTGGTAACAAAGTGAAATCTCTCACATTCTGTTTTCTTTCCCACTATTTAGACTTCTTGAAATCACAGTGTTCTGCTGCTTTTCACTGTTAGTTCTCACCTGTTGTTTTTTCTGCCCATTTAACTTGTTTTAGTGGGGATTTAGCTCAAGAAAATCTGCAAAGCAACTGGAAATTGAACACTGAGTAGTACAAAGCTAGGAAAAAATGCAGCATCCAGGTAGGTGGATCCTCCACTACAGGACAGGTAGGGGATCAGGTAAGAGATATCTTAATACCTTTCTTGCCATTAGCTGAATATTTCTTAAATAGAAGATGCATTTTCTTTCTTCATTTTCCTTTCTCCAGAATCACATGAAAACTGAATACTAAACATGGAACAGCTTACAGGGACACTACAAAGCTCTTGCTTACATGTGCATCAGAAATGAAGGAAAGAAAATGAAGAGGAAAAATTAACTTCTGAAGATAATCTTTGTTCTAAGCACCATTATTAGGCATCACAAGCTTAAAGGACTGTCCTTATTTTAATGTACCACAGAAAAAGACATTTAAGGAGATTTACAAAGATTAAGACCTCTGCCATAAATAACTGTGCCAAAATTTTACTATGAGACAGTAAACAATTTATAGTCCTGTGACATTAGGTGTAATAGGACACAAGGTAGTAACTGGATTCAACAAAATACTTGTTTCAAGGATGTTTGCAACACAACAGAAAAGGAGATTTTAAACAAGTGGAATAGGAAGAGTACAGACTTTGCATACTGCTGAAATCAATGCTGAAGTGGTATGCAAATACCTTATTGTCATCAACTTAAATACAGACTCACTAGACAAACCGACAGAGAATCTGCATTGGGCAACTGGTCCCATAGGTGTTGCTGCTACTGGGGCTTTTAGTATTCAGTCAACTCAAGAAGAATTCCAAGAGCTCTGTAATGAGATGTATTTTGAAATCATCAGATTTAGCCATAGATGAGAGCTTCACTTTACAGGAAGCCTGGTAACAGATTTAGCCCTTTTCCACTTAGAATAAATGGCTTTAGAGTTTCCATCCACTGCTGCACCGCTGTACCTTGTCTGCCCTCCAGAACTATGTCTGATGTCTTTTCACACAGCAAATATAAGAGAAGCAAATACAGAAATTGAGACAGGTGGAACCCACAAGTCATTCCTGAAAAACCTTGGATGGACTCACATTTCTAACCCTATAATTTTGCAGTTGATTTGTTTCAATAGAGCAGAGAATTTGCTTCCAAAAGCCAAAGTTTGACCCCTAGTCCCCATGTGTCATACTCCTAACTCGAAAAAATCATGTACCTTTCTGCCAAAGAAAACTGCTTGTAAGTGAGAAAAGGATTTATCAGTGTTCGTCTAGAGGAGTTACTAAAATATCAGACAAGGGTTAAGAGCAATTTGAAAGACTACTCAGTAACAATTATTCAGTTTAACTTTCTCTACGATTCCTCTTTAGATTTTACTTCTTCTCTTTCTCCTTCCTCTCCCCTCCCTCTCTTCCTGCTCAGAAAATCTGAAAATCTTTTCTCTGTTATCATGTCCTTTAAGCTTTACAAGGAGGACATGTTCACTCCTGGAATATAATGTATAGATTTCCTGTATGTGCTTAGCATACTCAAAATGGGGGAATGAGGTGGCAAAAGTAAAAAAAGTAAGGAACCAGCTCCAGTGAGATAGTTACAATTATACACTAACGTGAGGTTTCAGGTCTCTTGAAGCTGTCAGAGATTTAATCCTTCTCATTTCCCTTCTCATTTCACTGAACTTTCATCACCTTACCCAGCAGGGTCACTTTGCCCTGGTTGTGGCAATCTGAGGTGGTCTCCCACAAAATAAGTTGAGCTGTTTCTTGTAACTCATGTAACACTACATTTACCACTGCTCCCATGGGTCTCTTTCCTTTTTCTTGCACTGTTAATTTACTGCGCTTCATAAGTGTTTTTACAAAGAACAAAACAAAGGGCACAATTTCTGGATTCCTCTTTCCAGCATACAGCAGTTGCTTACCAGGCACTGAAGAGTAATGAATCTGGAGCTGTTTGCTACTCTCCAAAAGCATTAGCATGTCTTGCCATCTCACACTGGCAATCTAGTTCTAAATATGCATGAGAAGACAACAGCAGCTGCCCCTTAGTGCTGCCTTCTGCGGAATCCTTAATAGCAGCAACACAAAAAGATTGTGCCAGAGAATTAATTTCTTAAGCAGACAATTCCACGTTCTCCCACAGTCTGCCTCCTGCCCATTACATGACACAGAGATCAGCACAGACCTGCCAACACCGTCCAGCACAAGCTACAGCTGCACCTCCATCTATCCACTTACAGCAGCCTTTCTGACAGCATTTCTATCAAGGAAACCATGGGTAAAAAAAGAATGGCATTCAGCTGGTTTGCCTGCCCCACTGCCTTACAAAATGGAAATGGAGGACAGAACCTCAGAGACGAGTTTGTGGGTGCATGGCTAGTCTCCTAGCTGTTTTCCTGTTGGTGGACAGATTGCAAAGAAATTATTTTTTGTCACCAATTTTTAGGCACTGGGGTACTAGCAGACTTCTCTCTTGATGCATTTATAATTCATATTTTTAATATCTAATCACCTAAACATGGAGGAATGCTGGAAGCTGTAAGAGCATGATCTGGCAGAATTGAGTCTGATCTAGACTGAACGAAGCGATAAGCCACACAGGGCATTCTTGATCATCCATACTCTGCCCCTAAGCAAGGACACTGTTGTACCTTAATTTGACAGCAAGAAAATAAAGAGTGGTTTAAAATGAAAGCTGTTAGTCAAGGATTTCTTCATAACAGACAGATTTGGAAAGAACAAAGTTCTTATTATACTGACTGTTGAGATTCTCCTTTATGAAACTGTGACAAATCTAACAGTGCATGGGGGGATATTTTTTAATAGAGTCAACAGGCAGATGGATGAGATTTTAGAGAGACAGAGACAGAAGTGTATAAACTTCAGCCAAACACAAAGAAAGAGAAACTGCCTGGGAAAATGTAACTGAGAGTAACTCAGCCTGGCTTGGTATTGGGAGCTGAACTTGCAGCTTTGACAAGGCTGACTTTAAGGCGACCTTCAGTGAAGCTCTTTAACAGTGTATGCTGGGCAATCGCTGGTAAATCTTTATTAATTTTAATTGGCGGCACCCATTTATAAGAACCATTAAAAAGGATAAATTGAGCCCATCCGGCGTAATGTCTTTTGTTAATTAGTTTGTCAGCACTGTTTTAATATCCCCTAATGACTTCATATTTCAGGCCTGACATTAAAGGAGACGCTGTGAGAAAGGAAATGGTCTTATCACCGTGTACCTTTTTTACTTTTTTTGAACAAAAAGTGTCCTTCCAGGCCTGACCAAGGTTAGGTGTCATTTAAGTCAGATAGACAGGTACCACAGCTTGGAAGGGCCCTATCACCCTATCCAAACCTCACCTTGCTACTGAACAACATGCTCTGCTAAGATTTTCTCTTTTTACAGACCCACACAACAGCAGAAGAAATTAAAAGTCATTAGTCACCAAATTCCCATCCTCCATAGCTCATCATAGACTTGTCTTTAGTCTCAAAACGTAGTAATGTGGGAAAAATTATAGGAGAAACCTGGTACACAATTGCAGCCATGCCTCCCTTAAGTAAAACAGGTTAAACCCCACAGAGCTGAAGGTCTTTTGATTCACAAGGACATGTACAACACTGATATTCTGATCTGTTTTGGGGACCACAAACTTACAAATGAAAAGTTGATAGAGTAAGAGCATCAGCAAAGAATTCTTTGTGTATGGATTTAACTTGTAAAAGAATAAGGAAGAGAAATTACTCCTCCGGGGATGGTGCTTGGTCCGGAACAAAGGTGAGTGAGTAAATCTGTGATTTTGGTGTCAACAATTCTCTTCTCCTTGTGCTCATCCTGTATTTCTTGTTATAGCACACTCAAACTTTCATCCTGGAAGATGAAGAACTTGAATTCAGTTACAAATGTTGGAAAAGCACATCTAATGAGTACAATATTTTAGGCCTTTACATCTCAAATAGGTTATGAAGATTTTAAATTAGCTAATAAAAGCAATTTAGAATATTTTACCCTTTCTCTTTAATATGTATGCACTTGATAATTTTTAATCAAGGAGGAAGTATATAAGGTAAGCGCCAGGAGAAGGATCAGCTGTAGCCATCACAGAAGATAACACAACCCATCATTGTATGAGATCTCCCCTTATGGGATGAACCTCGTGTACTTAGACACCTTGTTTCTCTCCTCACACATCTTCATCATCATTTGAGCTGATGAACACTGGAATTATTCATATGGAGAAGCATTTCCCCACTTTGAGGTCTGCAGCAAATTTTGTTCCTACTCAGTACCCTGCAGTGACTGGTTCAATCGAAGGAAGATCCTGAATTAACATTGACTTTTTGTCAGTGAAGGGTTGTCTTGTGAGCTGGATTCTATTAGGTTTTTTTATTTAAGATTACAATAGGTGAGCAATATGAGGAAAATAACATCCCCCAGTAGTTAATATTACATTTGATGCTTTGGTGTCTAGTACTGGATTAATTCACAGGGGAGTGAAGTGAGTGAGACACAGCTAATAGAAAAATTGGCTTTTCCTCTCTCTTACACAGCTTTGCAAATCATGAATATTTTCATTAATTGTAAGGTGCTTACATTTATGCTGTAATAGCAAAAGGAAAATTAAATCTATAGCTAATAAAATAGCGGGGCTTTTTCCCTGAAGTTTTGAGACTACCCATAGATGGCTCTTTATAAGCTTCATACTGAGAATTGTAGAGAGACATGTTCCGCTTTGCTAGATCACCATTCAGCAAAACACAAACAAGTAATTACTGTAGCAACTGAATCAGTTAACAGTTTTATAACTGAGCAAAATCCTTGCCTCAAAGTCAACTGAAATCTCACTGTAAGGGCTGGAGAACTAACAGGTTTTGCTTTTTCCATTAAAATTTAGGGTTAATGATTTTACCAGATTTTTTTTTTTAATGGATACACAGTCACAGCATTTGAATATTAAAAGCTGCTCTTTGATCTCCTGAAAGCCATCCTACCATCATTGCAAGCTTGTGCCATGTTTCATGCAGATTTAAAATTTTCAGGGGACTGCTAAAACTTTGTGAAGCACGCAGTAAAAGCATGCCTAGGGTGAAATAGATATTCCCAGCAGTCTGAACACCTCTTTGAATGAACTGCCTTTGCAGGGAATAAAAGTCTTGAGTATTTTTCTCCAACCAGCCTGTCTCTTGTGCACTGGCGTGCTCCACAGAACTCAGCCTTTCATAATCAAAGGTCTGCATAACACTGGCAGCATAGCTGGTACTTAGTCTCCATTTTGCATCTCTGACAAATACAAATTTACATAATAGTCTTTCATTTCTACAAAACATTGTTATTCATGACAATTCCAGTCTTCACCACAGAACAAAACCTTGTATTTTCATTGTTCCAGTACTTTCAGCTCTCGTTGTACAAAAAATTATGCCTTAATTAGTTTTGCTATTGCTAGCCAGAAAGTGAAAAGAGACAATTTTCTTCAGATGCATTAACTCAATGACAGTTGAAATTCACCTGGGAACTGAGAAAGAAGGAAACTAATATTCCTGTTTCCAGTCACATCTAAGAGCCAGAGAAAAGAGAGTGGCATCTACCACTTCCAAAATATGGCAAACTAAGGCCTAGGCCATCCAGTCTATTCCCCTACATATTCCAACACTATTTTCATCTGTTGTTGCTCTTCCTTCTTTCATATAACACTTTCTGTCCTCCAGCATGCCACTCTTGCTTCTGGTCTTCAGGATTTAGATATCTAATAATGAAATGTCCAAATACTAATAAAATGCCTATATTTTAGTAAAATTCACCCAGGTGAAACAAAAGAGTAGCCAGCTCTTTTGTTTTTCATAAATACCCAGCCATTTGTCCCCCTAGCAACATGTATGGGGGAAAATTCCTTTAACAGAAAAAAAAAAAAAAAAAAAAAACCAGGAGAGCTCCTAAAACCCCAACAGCATCCCACTGTTGATCTTGATGGTTGCTGGAGGCCTGGTGGCCTTAACAGATTTGGCTGCCTCACATGCTAATATATCCATGCTTGTGGATTCAACAGCATTACTGACTCTGGAGCTAATCAGGTTCTGAGAGACTTTCAGACACGACCTCTTACCACACTCTTTTATTCTCTTTGACTCACTCTCTTCTGGTGTCCATTTCTACCCCCCATCCATAAATACCTATGGAATCCATTCACACCCACACAGAAGAGGCCTTTACAACATACACACAGGAGATCTGACACTTCTGGGAAAAAGCAGAGCTGTTAGGTGATACCATGTGAACTGTACTCCTATGTGCAGTGGCTCAAGGAGAGAAGTGATGTCAACAGGCCTGGGAAAACCAGAGCAAAACCTACAAATTTACTTGTTTTAATTAAAAAAAAAAAAAGCTAAGAACTATAAAGGTAAAACAAATGTGAAGTTATTCAAGTGCTTTTTTATTTAGCATATTGTTTAAATAATATATTAAAACCAAGTCCAAAATCACCTGCTTTGATCAATCATCAAGAGATCATAGGCTATTTTTTCATCAGAATCAGCTTTGTAGCTTATCCTGAGCACTGGAAAAAGCAATTGCCTGATTTTCTCCCATGGGAAAAAAATACAAATGGAAACAGAATAAATCACATAAATTTATGCAAAATCAGAAATGTCACTGCTTGTGTCATATGCTCCTATGTCCTACAATCATTTAGCCAGCAACTTGTTAGTCCTGCATCATGGTGAGCATCCAGCATCAAAGGAGAGTAGTGCTGTGTTAGCCTGCACTTACTGTTACAGATCTCAAAGCACCTTACAAAAACTGCCCAATACCCTTATCCTCATTTTGCAAAGAAGACACTGATACACATAGAAAAGTTATTTAATCTTGATGGCAGAATCAGGATACATCTGCTAATTTTTTCTCTGGAAAAATACTATTTTTTTTTTTTTTTTTTTTTTAGTATGGAGGACTAGAAAGTTGAGGCTGCGTATTTCTCAGCTCTTCTTTGATATGAAAAGTGTTAATCTTCCCTAATTCCCTCATTTTCTTCAGTATCACACTCTCTGTAACTTCTCCCAAACCAATTCCTGTTCACAAGTGGTCAGAACTGATAGAAACCTTCAGTACTAATCGTTTCAATTAACAATTCCCTCTTGGCTTCAGACCTGTCACTTACAGTCTCACCATTTTATTTTAGTCCGCAGCTTCCCATAATGAAAATAGTCACAACTGTAACGAAAATAGTTTTGAAAGTGGGTTTATAATACAGTTCATAAAGGAATAAAAACCTGCAGAAGTCAAGTAATAGGAGTCCCATGGCCCCTATTCACAGGACTACACTAAATTTTCTCATAGAAGAGAAACTAAGCAAAGTCAAGCAAACACGAAGAGAGTTCACTAAGATGGAATTTGTCTCCAAACATTCGGTAGCTCACCCCTGTCCTTTGTTACCCACTTTTGTTCAAGTAAAATAATTCACTGAATAATTCATGTGAATAATCTTGATCTGGAGCCTATGTACAATGAATTCCTTATATGTGTTTTGTAACACATATAATCTTGCTTCCATTCTCCAGCAAAATATAATGCAGTTTTGGAATAAATTTCTTACCAAGAAGCTCCACTTTCTCTTTGTGGGACCATTCCACATTAAACTCACTATTTCCAATGAGACCTTTCAATCAACCTGTTCACAACAACATAGTTTCATGGAATAACAGAATGGTTTGGGTTAGAAGGGACCTTAAAATCATCTAGTCCAACCTGCCTGCCATGGGCAGGGAATCTTCCACTAGAAAGTGGTTTCAAACCAACAAAAGTACACTGAAATGGCAAGTGCATTTCAGGTTTTATATTAGTAATCCAGAGCTACTCTCAGTATTTGCCTGCCTTTATGGAGGGGTGAGGCAATCACAAGAACAGACCAGCATCCATTCAAGCACTTCCAAAAACTTTTTCATTCTCTTCTCCATCAGTACCAAGCATTGTATATATAGGCAGGCCCTGCATATCTATAGAGAAAGCTGAGGCATGTAGCAGAAAGAAAGCTGATTAGAGGTGCTTAAACTAGTGGGTTCTAGAGGTGTTCAGGTCAGTGCTTACTGAAGAGTTACCAAGCTATCTGAGTTCTGCTTGGTGGGAAACATGGGACCATCCCTGAGAACAATTGTACTGACTCACAAGATATGTGGAGCTTGGTCTAAGCCCAAGCCTAGCCTTGAGTACTGCAAGCACTAGTCACTAATTGCTGACTCCTCTTCCCAGCCTGGGTGACAAGAAGAGGGCAAGAAAGCCTGCCTGCAGAGCAGCACCTGGTGGCAGCTGGAACTGCAGCACTGCTTCTGGATTCCTCCTGCTTGAGCACCTTAGCCTGTTGGCAGAGCTCACAATACAGCTGCTCACTGCAGGCTTTCACAGATCAGGTCCATTATGTTCTCTCAGTGTATCTGACAGGGACTAATGCCTGAAATCACACTGGTCTTAAAAACAGAGACTGTCCAGAGCTGCAATATTCAAACACACTCCTTTTCCAAAACCAGAATCTCTTAGCATGGGGCTTGTTTCAGAGCCAACTGCATTGCATCAGCCTCCTGGAAGAAGTACTTTGGAAGGTTTTTGACCTTTCTTTTCCAATCGGGGACAAAAGTGTTTCAATCATATCATCCAACACCTTAACAGGAACATATTCTCACTCCCAAGTTTGAGAACCAGAAGTATCATTTTAAAATAGCAAGCAGCAATCTTTGTGACAGTGAAAAATTCACTTGGAAAGCATCAAAGTGTGTGGAGACATCGCATGGAGTTTGGAGGAGATGGTTCTTTGAGATCTAGCTGTGGCTCAGTTAGATGGGTCCTAGAAACAGCTCTTGATTCCCCCTACACAAGAGATCAGGATATCAAGCAAGTGCTCTCAGAAAGAGCAATAATTCAGTTTCTGCTGTTATTCTGCACAGAGATCTCATGCAAAACTCTCTGCCCTCCAGGTGATACAGTAATATGAGTTCACTCACATGAGCCCACTCATGATCTGACCTGGCAAAAAGGACAATTAAGTTTTTGAAAATGAAACTATTTTAAAAGTTGGGGAAAATCCTCACACAATTTAATATTGTTTACAATATTTTCTTTCTAGAGATGGCCTAGCTACACGCAATACATAAAATTAAATAATTTATATAACTGAATTCATACTTTCACTGAATCATCTATGCAGTGAATATTGATCAATTCACTCTTTATAACAAAATTAACCTGACACTGCTCTCAGCCATGCAGAAATAACAAAGCAGGAGTTGTGAATTTCTCTGTTAACTGAAAATCAAACAAATTCAGCAGAAACACTTTGCTACTGTCTATCCAATAAATATGTTATGTATCGTACAAGAGCAAGGATTCACTTTCCTATTCATACTTGGCATTTGTTAACTAACTCTGTGAAATTCCTCAGAAGGTGATGAAGCATGGGCTGGATAAATGGGTTATAAGGTGGAGTGAAAACCTGCTGAACCATCAAAGGGTTCAAAGGGTTGTGATCAATGGCCCAAAGCCCAGCTGGAGGCCTGTTACTAATAGTGTATGTCAGGGGTTGATGCAGTATTTTACATGTTCATTAATGGTCTGGACAATGGGACAGAGTACACCCTCTGCAATTTTGCAGATGGTACAAACTTGGGAGGAGTGGTTAACACACCAGAGGTTTGTGCTCCCATCAGAAGGACCCTGGTCAATAGGTCATGAAAATTATCAGTGTGAAATGCCAAATCCTGCATCAAGGGTGAAATAACCACACGCACCAGTGCAAGCTGGGGCTGACTATCTGGAAAGACACTCTAAAGAAAGGGATCTAGGGATACTGGCTGAACATGGGCCAGCCATGTGCCCTTGTGGCAAAGAAGGCAAATAGTCTCCAGGACTGGATGAGGGAGAGCATTGCCAGCAGGTTGAAGAAGGTGTTCCTTCCATTCTGCTTAGCACTGGCAAGATTCTGCCTGGAGTGCTGTGTCCAGAACTGAGCTTCCCAGAACAAGAGACTTGAACATAGTGTAGCAAGCCCAGCACAAGAGCCACAAAGATGTTTTAGAGTCTGAAGCACCTATCATAGGAGGAGAGGTTGAGAGAGGTAAAATTGTTTGACCTGAGGAAAAGAAGGTGTGAGGAGGATCTTACAAATGTGCAAAAATACCTATTCAGAAAGAGGAAAGAAGACAGAACCAGATTCTTCTCAGTGGTATCCAGTGACAGGACAGGAGACAATGAGCACACAGTGAAACACAGGAAGCTCCATTTAAACATAAGAAAAGTTTACTGTGTTGGTGGGCAAACACTGGAACACACTATTTCAACATACATTTAATCAGTGGCTATGGATTATTGTGTACTCTGGCTGACACCTCCCTATATATTTTTACATGCACATAAGCATTCAGCAGTGTTCCAGATTCAACTTTTTAAGCCATCACAACCTTTTACTCCCAGAGTGTCAGAATACGAAATATCCATATAATATTGACATCTAGCTAAGTTTATGTCAGTTCTGAACTCACTGCACACTTGAAGGTTACTCAGAAACAGAAAGAAGCAGATAAAGGAGTTTTTATATCAGATTTTAGTTTGTAAATTGGACAGACATAGCCCTTCAACTACTTTGGCACATAATTTTACCACTCTAAATCTAAAAGAAAACAACATGGGTTAGTGTTTTCACTAACTGATCTTTACATTTTTCTTCATCTGCACTTTCCACATTTCCAGCAAACACAGCATGATACCAAGCAAAAATGCAGAAAACTCAAACCACATACAAGCTAAGTGTCTCCTTGGGCTGATATCACAGATCTGTTTGCTAATCACATATTCAAGTACACATATCCTCAGTGCCTGTCTTTGTGAGATCATTTTTTCTTATCAGTGGACTCAGTTCAGTATTTGTTTAATTTTCAGTCCATAGAATGTAAAAACTCCAGCAATACAATGGGGGAGGTGAATAGAAACAGACAGCACATCTTCACTTGTTGTCACGGATACAATCCACCCTCTGGGTAAACCCTTCATGCCTGGAAAAGCCAGATGGAAAGACTACAGCTATGTTAATGGAAATAAGAAAGCCAAATGTCTGGTGACTACAAATAAAAGGTTCATTGAGATGGGTCTTGAAACATTTCTCTTCTTTGGCTACACCTTTGGCTGACCTACAAGGTATTCTGCAAAGTTCACCCAGCAAAGAGAACAGAGATGGAAGATACAAGAACTGTTCTGGGTCAGACCAAAGGCCAGTCTAGCCTGATAACTTGTCTCCTACACTACCTCATAGTCGCTGAATGTGCAATCCCAGAGCAGACTCAACTCCGAAACAGTCAGCCTGAACAGAGGCATGTAAGGAACTCATCTTGCTGTCCATGCTGCTGTGAACAGAGACCAAAGATGGACGCCTAGGGAAAGGCATAAGAATAAGGTAGTCCTACATCCTGTGCATGTGAGAGGAGCCTGCTCTTAAACTTTCAAAGTAACCAGCTGTGGCTTGTGGAAGAAGATATTCCAGTGAAGCTGTATTACACTATGATTTTAAAGGCATTAACTTCAAAGACAGGCACTGATGTATTTAAAACAGATCAAAAACCAGCAGCAATACCGTCTCCCATTCCAGATCCCATTATGATTATAAGCCGACTAGAACATCATGATAAATATGCTGTGCTCATACACCTGTGAGGAGTTCCCAGCCTGCAGTGGAAACTGGAAATCTGTCAACAAGAAGACAAGTGAGCCAGTGGCCTTCTGTGATGAAGGAGCTACATCAGTGGACAAGGGAAGAGCTATGGATGTTATTTGGACATCTGTAAGGCCTTTGACACAGTTCCTCACAACACCCTTCTCTCTAAAATGGAGAGATATTGATGGATGGACTGTTTGTCAGATGAGGAATTGGCTGAAGTGGACAATGACTCAATGTCCAGATGGAGATCAGTGACAAGTGGTGTCCCTCAGACTGGGATGAGCACTGTTTCATATCTTCATCAATGATATAGGCAGTGGCATTGAGTGCACCTTCAGCAAGTTTGCAGATCACACCAAGCTGAGTGGTGTGGGTGACATGCCTGATGGACAGGATGCCATCTAGAGGGACCTGGACAAACTCAAGAAGTAGGTCCACAGGAACCTCATGAAACCAAGTGCAAGGTGCTACACCTGAGTTGAGGCAACCCCCGGTATCAATACAGACTGGGGAATGAAGGAATTGAGAGTAGCTGAAAAGGAATTGAGGGTGCTGGTGGATGAGAGGCTGCACATGAACTGACAACATTCACCCGCAGTCCAGAAAGCCAAACACATCCCAGGCTGCGTCAAAGGCAGCATAACCAGCAGGCTGGGGGTGATTTTGCCCCTCTGCCCTGCTCTAATGAGACGCCAACTGGAACACTGAATCCACTCTGGGGTCCACAGCACAGGAAGGACAGTGACCTGTTGGAGTGGGTCCAGAGAAGGGGCACAAAAATGATTGGCAGGATGAAATATCTCTCCTATGAGGAAAGGCTGAGAGTTGGGGTTGTTCAGTCTGGAGAAGAGAAAGCTCTGGGAAGACCTTATTGTGGCCTTCCAGTGGTTAAAGGGGGCTTACGAGAAAGATGGGGACAGACTTTTTAGTAAGTCCTGTTGTAGGACAAGGGATAATGTTTTTAAATTAAAAGAGGGTAGATTTAGAATAGATATAAGGAAGAAATTTTTTTTATGAAGAGGGTGGTGAAACACAGGCACAGGTTACCCACAGAAATGCCCCATTCCTGGAAACATTCAAGGTCAGGTTGGACACAGCTCTGAGCAACCTCTTCTAGCTGATGTCCCTGCTCAGTGAAAGGGTGTTGACAATATGATCTTTTAAGGACCATTCCAACCCAAAATATTCTATGACTCAATGTTACAAGTGTTCTCTATAGTTTGAGAGCCATCTAATGGTACATGATTGCTCAGGACACACTGGTGGGCTTTGCAGTAGTGAGAACAAGTCTCTGCTTCAGACTTTTGTGGCTCTTTGTATGTTCGATGCATCTGAAGCACACCTGGAACCCCAGCATTCTGAAGCTGCACTCCCCTGTGACAATGCAGTTCACAAGTACCAGGGCAAGGAACTTGCAAGAGTTGAGAGTGTTCTTCCTTGGGCATCTGCCTGGAAAACAGTCTTCAAGAGATCAGGTGTTTGCTGCATGACTTTCCAGGAGATGTTGTTTCCGTTTTGAAACATCTTGTCTACCACAGGAATAACATTAACAATATTGAGATCCTTGTCTGTTCCTTAAAAACCAAATTTTCCCAGAAGAAGGATAACAAAATAAAAACACTAAAAGCTAAAAATACCCAAACCCAAAACCCACCAGCACTAAGGAATGATTAGCCTATTAGCTCTGTCTATGCTACATAAATACAAAGGAGGGATTTTATTAACACTATCTGTGCTATATGTAAGGTTCTCAAGAAGCAGTGTATTTTCTGTACATGAAAATCTGAAAGTACTGAAACTACTGGATTTTCCCATTTTCCTGTAAATCAAAAACTTCTTTGTGTAGTGTTGCTTCATAAAACCAAAATCCTAGAAATACTGTATTTACAAGATTCATAAATGAATCTTTGAATGAACCTTGCAGAATTCAAAATATTTTACAGTTATTTTGTTGTTATAAATTTTTATTGTTATGATAATATTTATAAATATTAAAGTGTGATTTTTTTTTTAACTGTTGGAACTAAAAAATTAGTGTTCTGGTATTGAAAGTCCAGGGATTGAGGGTTTCTCAAAATTTCTACTATGCACAAGGCACCAACACCCAGCAACATAACTGTGTCACAGGAAAAGCAAAGTTGAACAACCACTGGGCAGAACTTCTGGCAGGAGGATTACACAGCAGAGGGAGCAATTGCCCTGAGTCACTTTTATTCCTTACAGCATCACTGTAGCTGCAAACTATTCTAAGATGAGTTTGTACACCAGAGTAGTAGTTTTTATTAGATGAAACATAGAATTAAAAAAAAGATAAAGCCTGCAAGATCAAAACTCCTCTTTGAATACAGCTTTGACTGCATTGACTTCGATAGGCATTGGTAAAGCTTCCAAGAGAAAAAGCAGCTGGTCTCCTTCTGTTCAGGAAAAGAGATAGATAATTGCTAGTGTGAAATAGTGAGAATTTGTGAGAAGGGAAATTATCATTCATTATAATAACTATGCTGAGTCTACAGTTTATAGTGACAGTTTTATATCCTAAGATATAGAAGGTGTTTTGAGAACAAAAGATGTGAGATCGGGGTAAACCAACTGTGTATGTGTTTATTTTTCACTAGTTTTCTGTGAGAGTTTATTCTGGTGTGTAGTCATTTCTTAGTTTGACCTACAAAGCTTCCAGGACACCATTTGGTGCAAAGGCTGAACAAGGTTACATTCTTGGCAGGGAGAATGTCGCAGCTAGAGACATAGGAGATTGACTCTGGGGAGTATTATTCTTATTAAGAGACAGGAAGACACTCCAATTCAGAGTGCATCTAGAAAAGGTGCCGCAGGTTTCATAGCACTGTGTTTATAGCACCTCATAGAGAAGATGTGCCCTGTGCCTTACACAATTTGGGTCACTGCAATGCAAAACATTGTAGCTCACACTGATTGCATGTGAATATGGCAAAATCAGCAATAAGGTGAGAGCAGAAGGACACAATCAGTTATTTGTATTAATATCTAAAAGCAATACTTGCTCTCATTCTATTCTTTAAATCTTTGCTTTTCTAAAAGAGAAAAAATACAGCAAATTTCCATTTGCAGTCTTCTGCTTACCAGACTAGTCATACATGTTTAGTTAGACCAAGTGTTAGTCTTCTATCTTTTCTTTTACACCCTTTGATTCCTACTAATATAATGAGATTTAACATTTTAGCCTTTCTTTTGTTATTCTGTCAAATCAGTTACAGGATCTAAAACTGAGAAAAGGACCTTTTTTCAACATGGGTTCCCAAGAAGAGCAACTCAGTCATCCATGAAAGAAATAACTCATCAATTTATTAAAATTGATTGATTAAAAAAAATACTTGCATTATTTTCAATGAACCAAGACATCTTAATATACAATAAGCTGCCAGAAGTCAAGAATGATAACATATCAGAACCAGTTTTATCATAACCACACCACTGGAAGCTAATTTCCACCCGTTCCAGGGACTACTGAACTGATAAATGCTGCCTGCAGCATCAACTTCCTTTAGATCCACTTCTCAATCTAGAGGGCATCAGTGTCCTGGACAAAATCAATGCAAGTGCCTCCAAGTTTGACTGCTACATGTATCTGCCCTGCAGCTGACCACATTCTCACTGTGGCTATACCGTCACATACAGCAAGGGTACTAACTACCGAGAAGTAGAAGTTACTTTACCTGGTGTTCTGGTTTGGCCAAACTTAGAAATATATCCTCTGAGAGAAGGCAGGTCACCACCATCCCTACCATCCTTCCCCCACCAGGTTTGGGAAAAAGTAAATTTTCCTCAAAGGAAAGTGAAAGAGATAAAAACTATTTATTTAACAAACACATGGGAAAAGGAAAATAATGATAAATAATTAAATCTTTTGCTGTGGAGAAAAAACCTGGGAAAGTGTTGGAGTCCTCCCTTTGGTCTCCTTGGAGCTGGGGCTTTGCCCAGGGCCAGGCCCTCTGTGCTCAGTGGAAAGTCCTCCTGATGTGCTCTGAGGTTGAAGCAGTCCAGTAGAAAAGGGAGAAAATCCGAAATTCCAGGAAAGGAAAAAAAAGTTCAACTCTCAGTCTCTCTCCAGAGAAAAAGAAACTGAAACTGGCCAAAAGCGGACTGGAAAAAACCGCAAGCCAGGTGCTTCCTCGCTCCCCTGCTGCAGCTGGAAAAAAAAAGTCACTATCTCTGTGTGACCTTGGACAAGCTGCAAACTGCTCTGAAAGTGTTTTGCTCAGTTTTTCCTTCCCCCTCTCAGGCTCAGTTTAAAGGCATAGAAAGGCACAAAAAATTAATTTCTGGGCATAGGGCAGCAATATGGGATACACATCATAAAGTCACCCCAAGACACCTGGTCAGCACTGAGACCAGCAGGAATCACCACAAAAAGTACAAATGGGTGTCTGGCCAGCACTGTAACCCAAGTGACCAGAAACTCCACAAGCAACAAGTGAGGAGCTGGCCTTTTGTAATAGTTGGTTTCAGGCCAAGAAAAAGTAGAACATCTGTAGGGATGGCTGTGAATTGGCCAGTCTCCACCCACAGAGAAAGCTGCTGCCATTCATCCCACAAGTGTTCTTGGAATTTGCTTGCTACAGCTTTAAAAAAGGTCAGCTAGAAGGTGCTCAAAAAAGAGTTATGCTATGATCACTCTGGCTGTTTTAACTGGGCAGCCAACTCTGCCTTGTGACAGACAGCTGGGATATGTAGCTACTGAGCGACTGAATTGTGTCCTCATTTAAGCACTCGTGTTTCATGCGAGCACATAAATTGTACAACAGGAATTTAGGGGATGGAGCAGCTGCATTATGAGGAGAGATTTCTCTCCTTAATTTGAAGACATGCAGGCTGAGGGGGATACAACTGACAACTGCAAGATCATGAAGGTAGTCGAGAAAATGAGAGCAGATTGTTACTCACCAAACCTTGCAATACTACAAGTATGGACACTCACTACATGCAAGATAGGTTTCAAACAAACAAAAGAAATAATTTTATTTTGCAAACACAGCTGTAGTGAAGTTTTGGTGATGTGGGACTAGGAGACCAATAATATCAGCAGGCTAGACAAAAAAAGCAGGCTATAAAAAAAGAATTTTTTTATGGACAGCCATTCCAAAATGTGTAAGGGAATGGCCACAGGTATACTTCCCAGAGATTTTAATTCAGTGACTGTGGATGCTGAGAAAGAATGATGGGAATGAACAAATGAATGGCCAGGATCATGTCCTAGCTCCACGTAGTATTGCCTGCTGCTACTGTCCAAGGCAAAGATACCAGTCTAGGTGGGCCATAGGTTTGACACAATAAGGTATTTCTTACACTTTTATGCATGAAGCCATGACTGGAGAAAGTCATGGGCACTGGAGGCCTGAGTCTGGATTCACTGCAGGAAAGGCAGCTGGCATGGCTTCCCCTGTAATCGCTGTCTGACCATATGTACTTTAAAAACCTGTGCAGAAGTATTAATGCAGTAGGCCTACACATTGAAGAACTGCTTCTGCCATGCAGAGCGTTGAAGCTAAATTCAGAATTGTTTCTGTTATATCCCAGTAGCTATAACTACTGAACTTTTGCAAAAAATTTCCTTGCTTTTTTCCCTACATGCAGCTCCTGTCCATAATACTCCCCACTCCAGAGGAACTCAATGATGCCACCAGGTTTTGTCCCTGCTATAGTATGAATTTCTCCCCCAAACTTGCAACCAAACACATTAGCTCAATTTACAGCTTCATAAAGGAGGTATCTAACAATGGCATGCCTGTCCCACTCACAATATGAGAGCCCAGATTTTTAAAGAAAAAATCTGTCATTTGCTAGCACTCCATTTGCTGGCTTCCTCTGAGCACAACAGATTTCACCTGCTTCCTTCCTTTTCCTTTCAGATCCCACAGCTGTGACGGATATGTTACTAACACACACAGCATGTGCGCCACATACTCCTTTATCTTCCTCTCTCCATTTCTGCACTCCTGAAGAACTGAGAGGAAACAGAGCTGGCCAGAGTTATCTGGATGTATGCAAGGCCCGATCAGACTCATGAGACCAGACAGATCAATATCACTACTGCTCCTCCTACGTATTAAATGCCATCTCTTTTCCCAGAATTTTCCATAACTACATATGCAGTGGTCACTAGTCCAAACTTGACCAAACAACTTACCCAGCTTCATACTGTAATGGACGGGTGGGCAGATTTCTGAATATGCTTGTGACTTCCCAGGAAGCCATAAGAAAGATGAATCTAATTTCAGTAGAGCCCACTCCTTTCTCAAGTCTGAGGAAACATCTGTTTCCATTTTCTCTGAAGCCTGCAAGGCAAGTAGAAAGGCACAACATTTTCCTCACTGAAATCTAAAAAAATATGACCATACACTAGCTCGTTTCTCAGCATTCAAAATTTAACCGGAAAGCATAGTGTTGTATAACACAGGGAGCCAAGCACTGCCCTAGAGTGACAGAGATTTTATCTAGCTCCCTTTTCAATGGCAACTGGCCAGCTGGAATTTGTCCATAAGTATTTATTTGATAGCAAGATGAATTATACTGGTCCAGTTGCCTAGGAAAGAAATCACTGGAAATTACAAGAGGAAAGAAGCTATTAAAGCCATCCATTTCCTCTACCAGGCATCATACAGGTATATTCCACTCTGTACTGTTGGACAGAATCGATTCAATCAGGTTGTCTGAGATAGCAAAGACCGGGACTAGCATCCTTCCCAGTGGAAGTGAACAGAGAACAGTGTCAACTCTTCTAACACTGGGAATAACAAATAAGACAGTTGAGTTCTCAGCAGTACAAAACTCTTGATCTTTACCAAGATCAGTTTCTCACAACTGAGCTATTCATGAGATCACATCTCTCCAATGGCCTAAAAAAATTTTAATCATCGGGAAGCAGTATGAAAGTTTCATACAGTTGTGGCAAAGGGAGAGCCATGTAAAAATATTCCTAAAACCAAGCAAGCAATGAAATGAGAAAGAGACACAAGAAGACACTAGAATCTGTTGAGAGTAACTGGCCTTGGCACCAGACATCAAATTCACTCCTTGGCATCAGACATCATTCAGGAAAGTTACTGCTTACAGAGGCTGACTGAAGAAGTTGCACTTATTGGAAATGTTCTCTAAATTTCAAGTTTTCTAAATTCTAAGTTAATCCCAGTCCATTTTTAGGAATTGCTTTACTTTTACATTGTCCTGCGGGAAAAACACTTGATCCTATACATTTTCATTCCTAACCACTAGATGTCACTCAACCCATTTCGGTCTCATGCCCACCGCCACGGTAATTTACTCCCGAGGGAAAAAACAAACAAACAAACAAACAGCTAAATGATCGCTACGGAGAAATAGAGAACATGTCAAATAGGGCACAAAGTTTTCCCAAACACAACCTCTTTGTAAGCCTGAAGTAGCTTTCAAATACACATAGGTCAAGATGTTTTGGAGCTGAGACTCAGATTCAGCACCACTTTCAGCTGGAGAGGGTAAAAAGATCAACTCCATAGTTACAGGCACAGACATTAACTGTTCACTTAATTTCCAATTCAAACAGCAACAAAGTGAACATCTTGGGTGGAAAGCAACACCTCTTAAGCTTCTGCAAAGTCCACTATACACCCAAAGTGTGAGCCTTGATCCCTGCAGTATATTCCTTATCATAGAATCTTAGAATGTTTTAAGCTGGAAGGGACCTTAGTGACCATCCAGTTCCAACCTCCGGCCATGGCAGGGGGCACCTTGAACTAGAACAGGCTGCTCAGAGCTCCTTCCAACCTGGCCTTCCTTGAACATTTCTGTGGATGGGGCAGCCACAACTTCTCTGCTCCAGTGCCTCACCACTCTCATAGTAAAGAATTTCTTCCTAGTATCTAAACCTACCTTCTTTCAGTTTGAAGCCATTCCACCATAGTCCTGTAACTACATGCCCATGTCAAAAGTCCCTCTTCCAGCTCTCTTATAGTCTTCCTTTAGGTACCAGAAGGCTGCTAGGAGTTCTCCCAGAACCTTCCCTTTCCCAGGCTGAACAGCCCCAGCTCTCTCAGCCTGCTTTCACAGGAGATGTGTTACAGCCCTCTGACCATCTTCATGACCCTTCTTATGCAGCACTCCAGGGGGGTCTCACCATCTCACCAGAGCAGAGGGACAAAGTCACTACATATACCACATCTCTGTGATGCCAGTAAGATCATAGCCCTGCAGGCACACACACATCTCTAGTTCCTCTCGTTTGTTCCCCACACTGCATGCAATTTCATACATGCATTTCAGTTGGGCACCCCACCCCTATCCCAATGAAGCTGAGTACCTGCCATCTCTCTATATATATCTTACAAGGTATTCCCTTGGAAAATGTACCTTTTTAATTTACAGCCAGTTTGAAAAATGAAATCAGCTCTTTGTACTACATCTTCATTTTCATGAAACCCCAACCCCATCTGCAAAACCTGCAATGATAAATTCTCTCCCCTGTCTGAACAGACGTCACTGTGTGCATCAAGCACATTTCATATGATGCCTTAAAAAAATGTAATGCAAAACTGAATGTGAGTGTATAATTACTAAATTAGCAGGTTTCAGCAAACCAGGGAACATATGATAAGACTGTGAAATAGTAACAAGGAAAGGGAATCAAGAACTAGGAGATTAACCCTTACAAAAAGAATGCACCATTTGTTTATAGTCATAGACCATTGTTTTTGGTGAAACTTCTTATAAATATTCTTCTAATACATTTCTCAATGTATTAGAATATTAACAAATTCCTATATTCTTTTCAATCGATGACATAACAGAGCAGATCAATATAGTCCTACTGATCTATGCATTTCTACTCTAACTTCAGTAAAGCATTTCCAACAGTGAAAAGAAACTATTTCTTTAGCACAGCTAATCCTTTTCCAGTCAGTCCTCTCCAGTCCCCCAAACATACCTTGCTATAGGAATCAACCTACTTTCAAAAAAATATTGAAGTCTTTCCACATGCACAGAATTTTTATTCACTTACAATTTATGTGGCCTAGAAACCAAAATAAAGAAGGTTGGCTTGCTGCTTAGGAGAAAACTCACATTATATCCCTCCTCTGCCACTGGCTACCTGTGGGATCTTGGAGAAGTCATACAGGACATGTTTACAGTTCACAGTAGAGAACAATGCAGAGTGCTCTGAGCTGCAGATTCCAAAGCCACAAAACACACATGGCACAGCACTGCTGAACCTGTATGCACGAGTCCATACTGGTCCATTAAGGTATTATTGCATGGAGGTGGTTGCCTGGCTCATGAGGTCAGTGATCACACAGCCTGCTCAGGTGTCTTTTCACCAACAGTAAAAGCACTTGCTGGTTCTTTATCTCTTTTCTCCATTCAAAGAATAGCCCTTCCATGTTTTGCAAAGATGCTGTAGGCATACAAGCAAGAAAACTGGGGAAGTACAGACAGAACTGAGTACAAAAGAGGAGGGAATGCATGCAGAACTCTAAAACACATGCAGCACTTGAAAGTTGCTTTCCTGCAATAATTTTATCTTAGGCATCAGGAAAAAAAATTTTAAAAAAATCTATTACTACTAAATGACAAAGTTAGAACTGGGGACACTAAGGACCAAGCTGTGAAGAGAAAACTTCTCAGGATAATAGAATTTGGAAAATGATAAAAAAATGTCTTAAGAAAATACCTTTGCTCTTGGAAAGTGCCACTTTATTGACATTTCTTGAAGAAAAATAAATTTCTGCTGAGAAAGGTTACTCAGCCTCAAGGAAGATTTTCTGAGAAAAGGGAGAGGCACCAATTCCAGAATGTACTTACAATCTGCAGTGTCAATGGTAAGACAGACAGAAGTTCAAACTGCATGCACAAGACTTGGCACCAGGAATTAAAACTAAGACTCTACATAAGTTCCTGACCTGGCTAGTACAGGAGTAGTGTCTTTTGTATGTACAACTGAATGCTCACCGTAACCCCTATAAGAAAGACTCACATGCTAGACCAAGCTCAGCACACTTGTTTGGATGTGAGGAATGTTACATTTAAATTTTTATTTCACACAAAGCATTGTTGGGATTTGAAAGCAGTTCTTTCAAAAATAAATAATAAATACCCTGTCTGTTGGTGTATTCATTATTCTGTTTCCAGTTGAATCTTTCAGAAGTGTCTGTTCTGTACCAGTGTAGAAAGGAAAAAGGCTTTATGGGATAGGAGCCTGTTTGCTCTCCATCTCTAGAAAAAAAATATCAGCTAGACAGAAAGGAAATGAAGAATTTTATAATAAAATTTTACCTTTATCCAAAAGCTCACTGGAGAAGTTAATGAACTTTAAAACAGGTACAATTTTTTGAAATTTGTGTTCCACACTCTCTTCAGAGAAAAAGGCTTTTTCTTCCCAGCTAAGTACAGTGCTTTATACCTGTTATATTTACAGCCATATTCCTTTGATTGACGTTTGATGCGAAATCACATCAGTCTGTGGTCTTTCCTGTAGGCCCACCTTCCGTACCCAAAGCTGGGGTGGCTACAAGAGAGCTGGAGAGGACTTTTTACAAGTGCATGTAGTGACAGGATAAGGGGAATGGTTTCACACTGGGTAGGTTTAGATCGGATATTAGGAAAAAATTCTTTGCTGTCAGAGTGGTGAGGCACTGAAACAGGTTGCCCAGAAAAGTCGTGGATAGTTCATCCCTGGAAGTGTTCAAGACCAGGCTGGATGGGTCTCTGAGCAACCTGGTTTAGTGGAAGGTGTCCCCGTCCATGCCAGGGGAATTGGAATGGGATGGTCTTTAAGGTCCCTTCCAACCCAAACCATTTTATGGTTCTATGATAAATACAGAAGTCTCATGAATATTTGCTGACATTTGAAAGCTTGATTGGATCTAAGTCTCCTCTCTCTTAGGTGTGACCTACACATGAAAAGAAATCAGAATTACTGCACCTGAAGAGAAAAATGTGTGGATTATATCAGTCATTATATCAGTCTCTGTTGAAGCCATTCTTAGCTGCCCACAAAATAGGGCTATTCTGGCACTGCTATGCCAATTGATCTCCCAGACAGACTAAACATTACATGTGCTGTAATCAAGTAACAAAAGCTTTGCTGTTATCTGCAGAGGTAGTCCTGATTAGAGCCAAGGCAAGAGCACATTTAGGGGCAAAGGTAGAATTCCTGCTCGGGGCAAAGATCTACTGCAGCATATGCATACAGCCCAGCAGCACAGTGATCTCAGCGGGGCCTTCTGCACAGCAGGGAATTTCACTGCAAGTGGAGACGTTTGTATGAATTGGCTAAAGGCAGTACTGTGAGCTGGAGAAAACTAAACACAGACAGAGGAAAAACACACAAATAAACACCATTTAGACAATGAGTTTCAACTCTCTATCTTTAATGGGATGGGACAGGACAGGAAAGAAAAAAATAAAACACTTTAAAAAGGTAGTTCACCTAATTTGAGTCATTCAGTGCCTCTGTATCACACTGGTTAGCCTGCAACAAAGGCGAAGTTCTGAAAAATCAAATTAGAAAAACTACAGGTGCCTTTGAAAGAAGCATTCCGAATGCACAGAGAGTTAAATAGAATTGATATGTTAAAAACACTGAAAGAAATCCAACAAGTTTAGATAATAGCCTCAAAGCTAAGTGTTCTGGGAAATAAATTCAGAAATATGCTGATTTGTCACAAGGCTTTTCACAGAGTTATTTCAGGAATACAAAAAAGGGAACCCAGTCCAAAACAGTTACAAAAACAGAAAATAGTGGCACAGAGAACCTTAGATCTCAAAAAGTTAGGCCAAGTTGGATAAAGACAGCACAACTCCTACTCATGCTCTAAGCAACATTCAGTGTTACATAGAATCATGTAGTTTGGAAAAAACTCCTAAGATGATTGAGATGTTCCAGTTCACTCTAAGAAAATGTAACTAAACAGTGGCCTAAACTTGCCATCAAGAAAAAGAAATCTCTGCTAAGTGTTTTAATTGCTCTTATGCAAGATCACAAAGACACTGGATTTGAACATTTAAAAAAAAAAAAAAAAAAAAAACACCACAAAATGACAGTATAAGAATAAATTATTGTCAGGAGTAAAAAGAATTAAATATTAACAAAAATCTAGAAAACATTAGAAAACAAAGTCAACACTATCACTCACTATCCATGTTCACAGAAACTAATTTTGGATCCTCTCTTATAGAGACAAAACTCCCACTTCACACAGAATAACAGAGGAAAGACTTTATTTCTCAAGTGGTATCTATACCACTTACATACTTTTATCAAATATTTTATATTTTTAAAAATAACATTTATTCAAATACGTTCTGCCTTGATTTCAATCCTTTATCGATGTTATTTATTTTTTCAATAACAGTAAAACTTAACTCTGTCTTCACAAAGTTTCACCCATTTAAGCCATTCTCAGGTGTGACACACACAGAGCATTTGCCCAGTCTTCCTCTACAGAGCACAGGTAAATGAAAGATTTATGTTGCTAATAAACAGAAATTGCGTGGCACTCTGAACCCTTATCATCCTAGCCACAACAGTGTGCTGCCAGAAGTGAAAGGCAGCGTTTAATGCCCATTACACAGCCTGCACTGCGGGCAACAGCGTGCACAGCAAGGAAGCACAAGCTGTGCAGAAGGGGAAGTGAAGTCTCTGTCCTCTGCTGTCACCTCAGTTGTGTCCAGTTCCCACTGCAGGGACTGGCTTGCTTGGCATGGCTCTGCTCCATCCTTTTTCAGCTATGCAAAGCTTAGTGCCATGGCACTACCTTAAAATACAGATCCCCTGCTAGGGACCAATGATTTGAGTGATGGTCAGAAGGGAGGGATGCTGCCTAATAATTATCCAATACAAACTGAAACAAAAACCCCTTGAAAAGCTTATTTTGAGGCCTGCTGTTACTTATCAGCTACATTTCCTCCAATTGAGATTTGAGAATATATTTTAAGACATAAAACATACAAGAATTGTATTTCACTTCCACTATGACACACTATTTTTTTTTTAAGAAAGAGTAGTTGTTAATGTGTCAAAATTGCCAACTAATCTTTACAGAATCTCTGGCTGCCAGTCAGGGTTATTAGCATTTCCCTCTAACAGGTAGAAAAGCTGAAGTACAGAAGGCAATATGAACTACCAGCCCTGAATTAGTGCTGGAGCTCAGAATCAAAACAAGCATCCTTGCCTCTATGAGCAGCTGTGCGTAGTTTCAGCCAGAGACAATACAGCTCTAAATAAAGAGTTTAACGTTTTTGCAACCCTGTCCTTTCCACAGTGCTGTTACTAGAAATATACTTGCCCCTCAACTGAAGTGCAGATGACGTCCCCCAGTATGCCTGTGCCATAGCATGACTGACACACTCCCAGTCCCATGACTCTAGAGGGATTGAGGACCACTGAGGTAGAAGGAACTGAGGACATGGGAGGTTATGAACTGTTTTTGCAAAATGTGTCCATTCAGGGGCTGTGGAGTAATTCCTGTCACAGGCTTTGCTGCCTCTTTAGGTATAAGGAGTCAATTTCTACCAACCATCAACTGCTCATAAGTAAAAGGCAAAGGCAATAGAAACAATAAAAGCCTTACTGAGGTGATAAATCTGCAGTGCTTAAGGTCCCCATTAAGGACCCATTCAGTGAGAAACCCTTATTCAGTGACTTACATGTTTTTAAGTCTTACAGAAGTCAGTGTAGGCTATATGAAGTAATGCTGGTGATTTGTTTGGAAAGCAGAAGGACGGATAGACATTTAGCTTAATTTTCCTTTTAAAAAATCAACTTTGCAGCATTTTGGGCAATGTTGAGTTCAACAGAAAACTGTGTTCAAGTATTTTGCCTTCAGAAATGACTTCATGTGAGCAACAGCCTACAGAGCACTGCAGAAGAAGTGGCATTTCTCTCTGAAATCCTCTACCCAGCTCTGGAAATGTTATACCCAGTTCTCAGGGCACATCAAATTCCATGGCAACCGGGATGCTTTTCCCCTCATTTCCCCACACTGATGCTGAACCGCAGCCTTTTGTTTAGAGCGCTAAGTGCAAGTAATTTGAGACGCCTTTCAGAGGGCTCCTCAGCAGCTGACCCAGTAATTTGTACGCATTTCTTGTACTTGGTGCTTTTATGCTAGAGCTTTCAAAATAGATTAATACTACATGGTGGTGAGAAAACACAGCCAGTAGTCCTGTCTACGGTGAGACACAGCCTGGCTCTTACAGATGAGGACACAACCATTGAAGCAGATACATACTGGAGAACTGGCTTACAAATCTCCTGCAGCATGTGGACAACCTCCCATGAGAGTTCACACTTCTCAGCACTACAAGAGGTCTGAAACAAAACCAGACGATGAAGCCTAGCAAAACACTCGGTCTTTCACTTATGGTGCATCTCCAGACCTCAGGTACGGTGTATTTTGCCTCCTCCTAGGCAGAAGAGCCTTTCTGGGCCCGTCCCTTGAGAGGGACGGGCTATGTGTAGCACACCCACAGATCAGCGGCGCAGTTCCACAAGAGTCCATCCTTCACCATTGCTTTGTGCTGCAGGAGCATCCCAATACGCTCTCCACCCCCCACTGCTTCCTACCTGGAAAGCTCATCCCAGCTCTTCCGTTCCTCAAAGCTATGTCAACACGGACACCTGCCCCTGCCTCCCAGCGGTGCTTTATCGCCCGCGGGGCCGCCCACCCGGCCCCGCCCGTCCCTCACGCCCCCGCAGGGCGAGCGCAGACCCCCGGCGGGCGGCGCTCAGCCGCCCCCGCCCCTCACGGCGACCCTTCAGCGGTCGCTTCGTGGCCCCGCCCCAACGCCCCCCAGGGCCCGCTCTCGCCCCGCCCTCTTATCGCCCGGCCGCAGCCGCCTCCCTTATCGCCTTTCTCTGCCTTATCGCCTGCGGGCAGCGACACTGCCACTCGCCCGCCCGCGCCCCGCCAGCGGCAGCCCGGCTCCGCTACGGCGGTGGGCGCACGCTGAGACCCGGCCCGGGGCGGAGCAGGGCGGAGGGGAGCGGCGCCCGGCCCCGCCCGGCCCGTCCCAGCCCCGCCCCTCCCCGCCCCGCGCGGGGCTTTGTTCCCCCGCATGCAGCCCCCGCCCGGGAGGTGGTTGTGCCCGCCCGGCCCGCGGAGCGCCCGGGAGGCGGCGCGGCGGGGGCGCCCCGGCGGCAGGCCCGCCCCGCGCGGTGCCCGCCGTCACTGCCGCGGGCGCTCGGGCCGCCGGCGCCTCCCCCGCCGCGGCGGCGGCCTGATGCGGCACCCGGCACCGCCCCGCCCGGCTTTTGCTCCCCTTCTCGCCGCGAACCCTCTGCTCTGATATCTCCGGGGGCGAGGCGGGGGCGGTGACGCCCCGTGCCCGGAGCGCCGGACATGCGGGGCGCGGCCCCCGGCGGCCCGGCGGCGGGCGGCGGGCGCTGAGTGCGGGCGCGGCGATGCCGATGCCGGGGGGCGACGGGGCCGCGGCGGCCAGGCAGCCCCCGTCCGGCGAAGCGGCGGCACCGCGGGACGAGGAGCAGCAGGAGGAGGAGGGCGAGGAGGATCTTCGCGACGGCGGCGTCCCCTTCTTCGTCAACCGCGGCGGGCTGCCCGTGGACGAGCCCACCTGGGAGCGGATGTGGCGGCATGTGGGCAGGATCCACCCCGAGGGGGACCGGGTGGCGCAGAGGATCCGGGGCGCCGCCGACCTGCCCAAGGTGAGACACCCCCTCCCCCCCCCCCGGGGCTGGTGCGGCGCGGGGTCCCGGCGGGAGCGCCCGGGGCGGACCGCTCCCACAGGGCCGGACGAAGGGAATGGGGAAAAGGCGGCATCCCGCTGGGAGGAGGCGCCCGCATGTCCCCTTAGGAGGCTGGTCTCCCTGGCTCGGGAGCGATCCCTCGGAAAAACGGGCCCCGGGAGTGCTCTTGCGGGAAGCAAAGCCACGCTCTAACTCGGAGTGCGAGAGGGTGCCTGCGGGGCTCTGCCCTGTCTGGTGCGCCAGCAGCACCCTCTTTTTCTGCGGCCTTGCTGGAAAACGGACTTCAGGTAGCTAATGTATGAGCAGCCTGGAGGGGGGATGGGGGGAAATGGGCAATGCCTACAGAGAAAGACTGAATGAATGATGAAAAGATGAGGAGAGTTAAATTTAGAAGAGTCCAAATACTTGAGGTGGGGGGTTGAGACAGGCGGAGGTGAGCCTTTGAACCTGAAGAAATTCGATTTGGGTACAGTCTCTCACACCAAAAGGCATTCTGGAATAGAACTGTGTCAGTCAAAAAAGATTTTTGATGCCAAGCGTTTTAAGAGGACTTAGCAAACGCTTGCAGATCTTATTGCTGGTGTATGGTCAGATGCGATTTCGAAGCATGTTCCTGGCCTTGCAGCAGAGAACTCTACAAAAGAGGAACCACCGACTATTTCACTGAGCCTTGTACCATACTGAAACCTTCGAATGTGAATTCTTGTGATTGTTGCTAGCTGTGTTGCACCTCAGCTGGAGAAAAATCTCTCCCTTTCATTGGCATACTGTGAACAAAAGACACTGCAAACATTTGGTGTGTCACTCCACTGGCGGGTAATAAGAGCATTCCCATTACTCTAATAGGGGAAACTCAGATACAAAAAGATGAAGCTTTTTCATCTCAGGCTTTTTTAGCAAGGACTTACCTCCTTGGGAAAGTAATTTGAAGTATGGAAAAACATGCTATTACATAGTGCACAGATGATCTATACTGCTTTCCATGAGGAATTCTGGAGACGCATGTGATGCAACATCCTTTATGCAGTAAAGTTATAGGTATCTGTGGCAGCAACTGGAACAAATCCTGAGTCCTGATTACAGTCCCTATTCTAACTCCACTAGACTTTTCCTTTTCAGATTTCCTTCCTTTCCTCTGACTTTGTCCTGAGTCTAGGTGAAGGCTGGAAACATGTTTCAGATCAGTCAGAACACACACTATTTAATTTCCTAACCATAAGGACTGATTTGGCCAAAAAAGGTGAGGGAAATAGAAGAAAGAAGCTGTCAAACAAGACTCCAGTGAATGACAGGGGGGAAATACAGTGTTCAGTCCCTTCTTTTGGTCTTACATGAAGAACTTCCACTGTTCTCACTTTATAGTCCTGATCCAAGAGGGTTACAGTTAGGGGACACAAGTGGTCTGAGCTCTTGCAACAAGAGGTGAAACTGAGCTGTTTTCTTTTGGGGGTTGTTGGGTTTTGGGTTGTTGGGGGTTTTTTTTTTGCATCTGCTAGCACGCCTGGGAAATAGACTTATAAACTGTATTCAGCACTCCACCATCTGAGATCCCAAGCTCACTGGGCATATAGCTGGGATGATACTGGAATTCTGGAAACCACAAGGATGGATGAGCTCTGATTCCTTAGCTCCTTCTCCCCTGTAGGGATGTATTTTTATCTTTGAGGGCTGCTTATTGCCATTTGTCTCCATGCCATCAAGTTTCTTTGAAAGGCTGGTGCAACAGATGAGAATCAGGGTAGTAAGTGTACTCTGCAAGGCTAGCTCCTTTGAAAAGCCAGGTTCTCTCCATGTGCTGGAGGGTGAATAGTCCTTTTTAGGTGTTGGGAATGGGACAGTGACTTGCCTACTCCAAAATTTTGGCCATGGATCATAGCCAGCATTGGGTTTTGGGGGAAATAACTCTCAAAAAAGCTGTCAATAAACTAAAATACCATAAAATGATGACTGCAGGAGGCTGTGATTAGGCACATGTTTACTTCAGGGGCTGTGTCTCTCACTGGCGTCTGAGAGCTCAGAGATCTCCTCTAGTCTCCATTTTCTTCCAGTAGATTTGGGGTGAGTGGGCATCAATTGAGCAGGCTTGAGAGTGCCACTCTCCTGTAGGTTGTGTTCTTTCCAGCAACAGGGTGGGGTATTGCTTTGCTTCAAGCTGCTAGAACCATCAAATGGGTCCATGCTGGAAGTACAAAGTGATGTGTGCTTGGCTCACTAAGAAATTATGGATTTTAAATGAGATGGTTATGAGGGCAAAGACAGGAAGAGTTGCATCTAATGGAATCAGACCGAAGGAGCCGGAAAAAATAATCTGTTTTTTTCAGTCAGGCTCTCAACCGAGACTGATACTGCTCCTGTGTTATTTGCAGAAGGAAGAATAGGGAGGAGCTTGGATACACATAAATACCATAAAAGAAACTGTTGCTAAACTAGGCTGGCCAGAAGAGCACCTCTGTGATAATGATAAGGGTGGAGCTTTGCCTGTGCCTCATTCCCATCTGCCTTTCCTCACATACAGCGTGGCCCACTTAGTATATGAAAATCTCGGTTGTTCTCAGCATCCCCTTTCTAAAAGCAGAGTACCAATCCCATGCATATAGACAGCCTGCCAGGGTGTGTGAATCTAGGAGTGGGGTGATGCAACTACTCCACACAAGTGATGAGGGACGAAGGATGTGTTCATTTGGTCTCCTAGGCCTGGCAGCAGTTACATACTTTGAGAATTCTGGGCTCTCTTCCTTGATCTCTCTCCAGCTTTCAGAATAACTAGAGGGAAGTCAAAATAGATCTGATTTCCTATCTTTTCTGTTATAAATACATTCGCCTCTGCTTTCTGAAGGACTGTGAAAACTACCTAATATTTATAGCTCTTTTGAGATGTGCAGCGGATGATGCTGGGTAAGAAAAAAGTGTAAGGGTCTCTCATCGTGTCAGTGTGGGATTGAGGGATGGAGACCCTCTCCTCCTGCTTCTCTCGCCCTATTAAAATGCTATAGACCTGATGCAAAAGAAACTGTAGCCCAGTCTGGGCTGCAGGCCCAGATCTGAGAGAGCACAGTGTACTTTCATCAGTTTAATTACTTGAGGTGCAAAAGGCTCTTCCGCATTAACTCCTCCCCTGCTGAATTGATTGCCATTATGCTGTCTCAGTGTTGCACAGTCCTTTGAGGAAAAGGGGATTTGGGGGTCTGTACTAGTAAAGGGAGGAGGAACTACCCAGAATCATTAGTCTGTGCTGTCAACATGCACTTAATCTGTCTGTCTCCACTCAAAAGTATGAAAGTCTCCATGCCGAAGAAATGAAACAAAGTTAAATAGTCAGCCTGCCCTGATTGTTACCTCTTTCGTTGTTTCTGCTGGGAAATTATTTCCTATGACTCAGTGTGTCAGCTCACAGCATCCAAACTGACTCAGCTTGTGCGCTTCCAGAGATAGCTCCATTCCTGTGCCACTCTCTGGAGCCTTCCCTGCTCCTGCTGCAGCTGAACAAACCCAGTTTCACATCTGCTCCCACCGTGGCTGCATTGCCCCCTGTGAGTGAGGCAGCCAGTGCCTCTGCTTGATGCAAGAGGCAGCACCAGCCCATCTCAAGGTGAAGTGGTTTCTGGTCCTTGCACCGTGGGGGAGCACAAGCAGAGTGCAACCGTGTGGCAAGCCAGGATAGAGAACTGATCTGGCTGAAAACTACCCATGCTTGCTGGCTCAGCTTTCTGCTGCTTCAGGTGCCTGACCTGGTTCACCAGTCAGTTGTACCAATACAGGGCAGAAGAATGAGGTATATGGAAATGAGTGGCCAGAGAAATACATGTGAAGGGTGCACTAAGCAGCGCCAGGCTACAAAACCCTGTCCAGCAGAGGCAGTTGCACACAGCAGAGTGGAAGGCTCAAAGGAAGAACTGGCTCTGACTCACTCTTTCATAGCTGTGGATAGGCCAGCTCTGGGGGAAGTCTGAGGGGGAACTGATGTTAAAAACCAAACTGCTGAGAAAAGATGCGGTCTGATATGAGCAAGGTGCATGCAAGGCACGAGCTATCCTTTAGAGAGAAAATACTGGGCTGTTTCTCCAAGTCTGTCAGTCATCCCAAATTTGTCTTCTTTTTATTTGTCCTGTGGACAGGTCCCTTCTCTTTCCCTAGACACATTTTCTCAGCTGCTGACAAGACTACAGTTATCCCTGTGGAGCAAATGGTGAGGAAAATCTGACTGGACCCATAAGGCTGAGGCCTCAGTGGGACAGCAGTCTGAAAAGTGAACATCTAGAAGTCATTCTTGCACCATGTAATTCAAAACACCAGACACTGCAGGGCAGGGAGTCATGCTGTCAGGCCTGTGGCCTAGCCAGTGCCAACTCACCTGAAATGCCAGGAAGCAGCAGAGGACCTTTCTACCCTTGCTTGCAGGACTGTTCCACCCTCTGGTGATACTGGAAAACTCATTCTCCGTTTTTGCCTTTCTCTTTATTTTTATTTTGTGCATTTCAGTTTCAATACTCAAATGAGGCCAAGCTCCCTCAGGTGATAGCTCTCCTGTCTTGTATCTTGCCTTGTCAGTAATTCTATTTTTTTCAGTGTAACATTGCATAAATGCAGGACCTTTTCACATAGTTTCTCTTGCAGCTCTGTGGTGATGCTTCATTCTGAATCCCTTCCCAATTTCCATTGTGGAAACAGAGGAATGTTTCTGGTGTGGTCACTTTGGGCAGCAAAAAAGGTCTGGTTTCAGAGGAACATGTTCCTTATAGCTGTGTGCCACTGATTTCAGCAAGAAGCTGGAGAAGTTTGGAAGCAGTGGTTTATGTTCCGCTCCTCATTTCAGATTCCCATACCAAGTGTGCCTGTGTTCCAGCCATCCACCCCCATCCCTGAGCGCCTGGAAGCTGTACAGCGCTACATCAGGGAACTTCAGTATCCTTTGCTGTTACCTTACTCACTGGTGTGGTAACTCAGGAAGAGAGATCAAGGGGACTTTCTTTCCCTGTGACAAACAGAAAGGCTCCTTCTGTTGTAGCTGGAGGAAAACTGAAACTTTTTCCCTGAAAACAGGAAGCTGGACTGGGGATAATGTTTTGGTTTGGTGCTTTGTTTCTTTTTCTTTTTTTTTTTTTTTTTTTTTTTTTTTTTTTTTTTTTTTTCCCAAGTTACCTTCTGGTTCTGTTCACTCCATGTAACAAATGGGCATGTTGTCAAGGGCCTTTCCCCACTACCCACTCTTACAGGTCAGTGGCTTTACAGTGGTATTTCGTTAAAAACACATATCTGAGATCCTGACAGCCAGGTGTCAGATGTACCACAAACTGCATCACCTCACTGTTAAGATGTGGGTGAGTTGCGGTGATGGGAAAACCTTCTCAGGTCATCCTACTCAATCAGTGTTCTCTGTACCTGTCTAAATGACCCTCGGCCACTTTGCTTTTGCTCATCTGTGGTATCCTACCCATTTATTTTCAGAGCTGCCTGTGTGACTGTGTTCTGCGAATGAGATTTCTCCCTTCCTGTTGTGCTGGAGAGCAGGTATATGACATGCAAACACAGTCTAATCTCATTGATGAGATACAGATCTAGCTCTGGCTTCAGCCCTAATTCAAGATCAGAAAGCTCACCTTTTGGCACCTCTCACCCATCCAGGGTGGTTGTGCTCTGGATTGGATCCCAGTCAGTCTTAGAATAAGGTACCATGAATGTTTCATTGCTGCATGTATTATGTGCAGATAGGAGCAGGAAGAGATTTATCAAACTGTTCTGCCCTGGTAACCAGAAAGCTGGGCAGAGCATGTGCTGTCAGCATGAACCTTTGGGAATTGGAGTGGAAACCCGTGTGTGCGTATGAGGAAGAGAAGAATTGACAAGGAAATACAGTGACAGTAAGGAGGGAATATAAATAGGAGAAATGCAGGAAAGGGAGGTAGGGATTTTCTAGTGTTGCTGCTATATTTGTGGGATCGTGATTTTGCTGTGAGAATAGTAAATAACATGGAAGTCCTTCAGACAAGTTTTCTTCAAACCCTACTTTCCAAGCTGCCAAGCCCTTAACTTCTTGCTTCCAGGTACAATCACACTGGGACACAATTCTTTGAGGTTAAGAAGAGCAGACCTCTGACTGGGTAAGTGCTGGCAGCCTCTACAGCATTTAATCCTTTCTTTGTTGTTGGAGCCCTGCTATTCACACTGCTTTTTCTCCATCCCCTACCCAAGGTCTAGTGGCACTCAGGGCTTTCAGTACTGCAGCTCCATCCTGCTTTAGGTAACTTTACTGTTTATTGCCTGGCACATAGCTGGGCAGAGCTGCGTCTGGTCTTTCTCAAGAATAAGAGTAGGGGTTTTTTTTGTCAAGAATCAGTAAATCCAGTAAACCAATGATAATGTATTGCAAAAATGTGCATATTCTGCCTGCTTCTAATTGGAATGTAACTATATGAACTTCTGAGGGATTCTGAAATTAGGTCCTGCTCTAAGAATGCTCTGTGGAAGCCAAGTATCTTTACAGGTCTGATTTCATAGCTCTTGTAAGTGCCTCTGCAGAATCTAGGCTCACTAAGCTTTTGGTGACTCATACTTTGAACAAGAAAGGGTATTCTCCTCATTGCAGATTTTGGGAACTGCTGTGCCCCAGAAGTTCCTGGCAATAAGCACCTGATGTTCATTGACTCTCTTGAAGAGCATACAGAGAATCTCCCAAGACTGGCTTCTCACTATTGGTCTAGTCCATAGATTTATGTGACTCTAAATGCCTTGTTTTATAATCAGTCCAATGTCTCCTCCATGGTACTCATTGAACAGAGACTAGGGTTAATGCCAGAGAAGGCTTTATTGTCCTTGAGCCTTGTGAGGCAAACACTGCTGACTCTCGGTCCTTCTAGGGTTTTACTTGTGGATGCATTGGTGTCCATCCAGAACTTGCAGAGCCAGTGCTGTGGTCTCCCTGAGAACCCAGGTTGGCCTGGGAAGCAATTTTGCTGCAACCCACTGAAGAGAATTCCTTGGAAGCAACAACAGTGTGTGGCAGAGACCTGGTTTGGATTTAGTATCTTCTTAAAGAAGATACTTTGTTCTGTTCCCTATCGTCTGTGGGCCACCCTCTATCCTGGAAACCTACCTTACATCTATAGTGCTAAAGGGCTGAACTGGCCACATTGCATAGCATAAGCCCTCTAACTGTCCTCATCTTTCCTTTGTCCCACTCTGCAGGCTGATGGACCTGGCCAAAGAAATGACCAAAGAGGCCCTGCCAATAAAATGCCTGGAAGCTGTGATCCTGGGAATGTATCCTTTCCTCTTGGAGTTGTGTATGTCTGCCCATCCTTGTGTTTTTGCCTCTGCTCTCTTGCTTGTGATGCTCTGAGGGTGATGATACCATTGTCACCAAGCCCCACGTTCCTCCTTTTTCCTCCCCAGTTCTCCCATAAAAACCCACCACTGAAATCCAAATCCAAGCAATTCTATAAAGTATCAGAACTAGTTCTTTGGAATTGCTCCTCCTTCACCAGGAAGGGTAGTGCTGTTCTGGTCAGCTATACAATATCGTAAAAGATAAGAGAACATCTAAAGAAAGGCAAAAACACTACCTAGAATTAGGTCAGGAAATCCTTTGTGGATAGCATTGTTCCCTTACAGCCTGCATGTGTTTTGCATTAAAATAAGTTATGGATCCTCCCCAACTTCTAATTATGATGTATGTCACTTACTAGCTTAGGCAATACTTTTATTAGTTCTAGATATGTGTTGTCTTTAAGTAGACATCTTTCCTAGCTATCTTCCAGGTTTAGTTTGTGATACTTGGGCTATAGGTTCTTCATGTACCTGGAGGGGCAGAGATGGTGAGGGAATGGTTCAAAAGTGGAGGTTAGTGACTTTTTATCCTGAAGGTGTGTGAAACAGTAGCTAGTGACACAGGTGTGTGAAACAGTAGCTAGTGACACAGATTAAAACAAACTGAGGAATAATGCTGCAGTGTTAACAGTTTGGGAGCTATGGAATACAGTACACTTAAGGTGCTAGCATTGCAACTTCTGCATCACAAAACTGCATCAAAATTAACTTTGTTGACTGTTTCCTTGAAGAGGCCAAGTCTGTTTTCCCCATAACCCAGATGAAAGTAGGGCAGCTTGCAATGAGCTGGACTCTTGACCTGGAGAACAAATCCTGTCTGTGTGATGCCTGAATCAATGGGGAGTCTGCAAAGCAGGCTGGGAGGGTCTGGAGCAGGTAGGAAGTGTCTTGTCAGAAAACTGTTGTCACCGGTTGTTTCCTGAATAGTGGCTGCTGTCAGTTACCTCACCAACAACATGACCACACTGGACCGTTTCCCCATCAGCTTCAAAACCCACTTCTCAGGGAACTACTTCCGACACATCGTGCTGGGGGTGAACTTCGGAGGCCGCTATGGGGCACTGGGCATCAGCCGACGTGAGGAACTTATGTACAAAGCACCTGTCTTCCGCACACTGAGTGAACTCATCTTTGACTTCGAGGAGGCGTATCGCCGCTGCTGGCACACTCTGAAAAAGGTGAAGCTGGGCCACTGTGTGTCCCATGACCCACACAGTGTGGAGCAGATTGAGTGGAAGCACTCCATCCTGGATCTAGACAAGCTAACCCGGGAGGACTTTCGCAAAGAGCTTGAGAGACATGCCCGTGATATGAGGCTGAAGGTAAGCAGCAAGGATGGAGTAACTCACTGCTGCATCCACTGTCTGGCCTGGCTGCTGGTGTACTAGGGGAGTGAAGTGACAGGAAACTCTTCTAGATGCACAGAGTAGAAAGCAAATTGGAGGCTGGGGCCTCTTTCTCACTGTATACCACCCACTGTATACAGGCTGGTTCTCTAATGGATGCTTGTGCAGTGCTGCAGTTGTCATTAGCTTGGACTGTATACAGTCCTTGGAGCCATAGCTGTCACTGTAACCTGTTTTTTCTGGCTTTTGCATTTTTGATGCACTTGCTTTGCCTTTTTGTCTTTTTTTCCCCATATAATAAATCATTGTTAGGTTTTTTTGGTTTTGTTATTGCTCATATTGGTTTTCTGCTCATGTAGCTGTTTAATTTTATTTTTCTGGCAGATTGGGAAAGGAACTGGACCACCATCTCCCACCAAGGACAGAAAGAAAGATGTCTCCTCCCCACAAAGAGGTCAGGCCAGCCCCCATCGGCGAAACAGCCGTGGGGACCGACGGTGAGTGGGGCTGCTGGGCAGGAGACCTATCTAGAACATCTGTTTTACTCAGACTCCACCTTGCTGTTTGGTTTTGGATCATTCTGATGTCCTACTGGGTTTCTTTAGAACAGTGGATATTTCTCTGACCTGCAGTAGTATTCTTCCCTAGTCAGTACCACTGTGAGTTTATCATTGCTTAGGGAGTTGAGGGAACAGCTGGGTTTTTTTGCTTGCTTGTTTTGGCAGGGAGAAGGAAAGCAGCTCAAACAGACAGTGATGTTGGTAGCTGACTTTTAACCTTATGCATGGGTCTCAGCTCTGGTGTTTCACAGACCTGTGCCTCAAAGAGATTCCAAAAATTATCTTGCTGTCAGCAAGGTTGTTTTTCCTGATAATGACCTGGGGTTCCAGAGTGGACTTCCTACTTCCTAACTTGCATTCTGTTCTGTTGAGATCATTAAGAGAATTACTGGAGGCTGCAGAATAGTCCTGTCCTCAGTAGTGCAGGATCAGTCTCTCTTCTCTCTCTCAGACACTCTCCTGTACCTTTTCCTGTCCTGCTATCTCTTATGTGCAGCATCTCCTGATTGAAAACAGTTTCTAAAGAGTTATTACCCTCTTTGCTCACAGGCCATCTGGTGAGAAGAAGCCTGCCGATTCCAAAGCCATGCCAGACCTCAATGGGTACCAGATCCGGGTGTGAAGAGAGCTGTGCCTTGTGTGCCTGGCTCCATGGACTTCTTGCTGGCCACAGTTGGGACCTGGATCTACCTGCAGTGATTCTGACAAAGGGGACAGGGGAGTGGGAGCAAAAGAGAGTGCTGATTTTCCCAGGTACTTACTAGTGGGCCAGTCCCAGAGCTGGATCCCATGGGTCCCAGAGGATTCGCCTGCCTGATTCTGGGAGAGGTGGCCATCTTAATTCACTTGAGTATTTTTAAAAAAAAAAAAAAAAAAGAAAAAAAATCTCTACGTTAGGGGGAGTTTGCTTCAGAAAGAATATGAAGTGAGTGGGGTCAGTGGACTTGCTATCTTTACCCTCACAGCAAGCAGATGAAGTATCTTGTCAACAGTACTTCTTCCCTGTCTGCACAGAAGTCTTCAACCGCTGCAAGGCCTGCAGGGCTGAGGGAGAAGTGATGCTGGAATGGTATGGCCCCTGAATCTTGTACAAAAACTCCTGGGTTTGTCATTATGAACACTTTGTTTATCATTGCTCTTGTGAGAGATAGGTCTGAATTTGCTCAGCCTGATTTATTGACCATACAAAGTCTTCTAATCCAGAAAAAACACATCTTGTATGTTTAGTCCCGCCTATTTCAAAGCATTTCATTGTCTCTGAGGGAGTAGACAGTGGGATCATTGCCCACGGCAATGCTGGTGAACTCTTGCTGTTGGTCCTTTCGTGGTTGAGTGGATCAGGATATGCCTATAACACTGCTATATGATAACAGGCACAGAGACCTCAACTGTTCCAGAAATGGAGATGGGGCAGGTGGGGGCTGGTGTAAAACCTGAACTTTGCATCTTCTCTTCATCAGACTTCTCTCTGTTAACTTCTAGTGACTGCTACTCAGAAAGCTTGTGGCAGGCACTTCAGTCACTGAGGTATGAGTTTTATGAGTAAATAGTTAAAGAAGGATGTAACAATGTGAACAGGTTTTACAAGCAATTTTTCCTTTCCGCAAGGGTCTTGCTCCTTCCCCCCTATAGTGTTAGTGCTAGAGTTACATACACCTGTTTGTGAGAAGCCCTGCTTGAGGAAATTGCAGCTGCTTTCCTGACAGCTCAGCCTGGAGCCTCCTGAAAGCAATTCTCTACCCCAGTGCCAGAGCTGTGCTTGTGTCCTGGCTCTTGGGGTTGCTGCAGTATGTAACAGCGCCACTTACACTGCCCTTCCCCAGAGGGCTGGGCTGGGCCTTTCTGCCACTTATGGCCTTGACTCTTCCTATGCTTCTTTTGGGGGAGCGTTGTACTACCGGTTAAGCAGCGTAATGCTTGTCAAAAATCTGGAGTGTTGTCAGACCTCTGTTTGAGGCCTAGGGCATGGGAACAGTGGGATTTCCAGAAGTCAGAACAGCATGGTCTTGAAGTGATTTGGATGCATGGATCTAGGGGATGCAAAAACTGAGCTTGGGAGTGGGAGTATCCTTGAGAGAAACAGTCTTGTTTTATCAAGCACTGACAAGGAGCTAAACTTTCTGAAATACCACCATTTAATTTTGTTAGAACCGGGCTTATTCTTTCCTTTCTTTCTTTGTTAGAAACATGATGGAGCTTAGCTCTACTACTTTTTTTGTTGCAGTATTCCTGTGCCACATCTTCATAATAAGTAGAGCTATTTTGGTGGCAGAGAATGGGTTCTTAACCCCAAACAAATCAGGTCTTCTGTCTAGTAAAGCAGTTAATCCTTGAAGCACCACCCACAAGCGATTTAGCTCAGGCCTTACAGGTTCCTAACTGTACATCCTTAACTGTGATGTAACTTGCAAGGCATATCCATGCCATTGCAGTCTGTCCTTCCAATCTCCCTTTGTAGTCTGTACTTTCCTGCTGTGCTGTACAACCAGGAGGAAAATCTGTAAGAAGGTGGCAGAACTTGCTGCTGAGCCAAGAGAAGGTTAATCCAGAAGAGGATGCCAGTTTCCACAGTGCAGTGCAACACCTGTCCACTCCCTTATATTCCAGCTATATGCAACAATTAAAATTAACAGCAGTAGTGAGCCAAGCACCCATTTGAATGTGTCCTCTGGTAATTTTTGTGTGGCTGTAAATTAACATATTTAGTGTCTGGATTCTAACAATGATGTTAGCTGTAAAGGTACCACAGTTACCTGTAAATAATATGGGCCACTTGGAAGCCACAAACTGCCTTTGCATGTTTGCTATGCAGCGGACTGAAAGTTCAGATGCCACTGTGAATCATATGATAAATACAAGCAGCAGTCAGCAAGAGGAAACTGCATGTCAGGTTTTACTACAGTGGATGAAGTCCATAATTAAAAAAAAAAATTGTAAAAGGTGACTAGAATGCATCCTTGCCATGACTTTGGTTAGTCAATTGGTTAGTTAATTCAGAGTAACTGGAGAGCTCTTGAGAGTAATTAGTAGCTTAATACAGAGAACATTCAATAACTGGACAGACTTGAGCTTTTTTAGATGGAAAGGGGAAATGTGGGGGTGGGAGGAAGACTTTTAAACAGATGGGACAAGTGAGGGGTCAGCTGCAAGTTAATGATGCTTCCTTGAGAGCAGGGCAACAGGGGTGTTCAGCAGTGTTAGATCACCAGGGCAGAATGGCTTAAAACAAAATGCTTTGTTTTACTTTGTAATTAAGTGCTTTCCTGCGGGATGTAACTGAGGCCAATAGCTTAGGAAACCAAAGGAAATGGATGTTTAAGATATGAATGACAGGTAGAGTTCAAGGTCTCTTAACTAGACAAGAACATCCTCTCTCAAGATTTAATTGCACAATTATATATGTTAGGAGGTATTTAATTCTTTGCATGTACCTAATGTTGATAAACTTCTCAAGATGGACACAGGAGCAGACAAGTACCCTCTGCTAGGGTTACTATTTCAAGCTTTCTACTGTGTTTCTCTGTGTCATAGAATTCCTGCTCCTTACTGTTTCTGTATCTCCAGTTCAGCAGATAGCGCAAGAAACTGGAAAAAGACCACAGAGTTCTCCCCTTCTTGCTCTTGCTCCCCCCATCTTTGTAACAGGATGAATCACTTCAATACAAAGCTTTGCTTCCTTCCTAACAAATAAGACCACATCCTTCCATGACAGAGAGGATTAATGCAATCTAGCTTTATGCAGCAAGAAACCTGAGGGTACAGTGCAGGACAAACTTTAGCACTTCTTTCCTCCCCCATCTATTTGCTCTGGTTTCTGATCTGTCTGCCTTTAACTAAGAGGAAAAAAGGCTGGTGATGAGAGTCTTTTTCACTTCTGCAGGCTTTAGAGCTACAAAGAAGGGATGACAATGTAACTCATACTCTTTAGTGCCTGCAGAACAAGAAAGATGGATCTCAAGGAGGCCTATTAATTTTTTAATGTTAAATATTAATAGGGTCACTCATGTAGCTCTGTGATGTAAATTTCACTGCTCAGTAGGTCTCACCTGATATCTGTTCTACAGTACAAGTCCTGTGAACTCTGTGGAAGGGAGCCGTGTTTGTACACTAGGAATGGATAGACACTGTCTGCATTGTATGTAAAGCTGAGTTGAGTTTTGAAAGACTTCAACAAATGCTGACCTATTACTGGTGAAACTATTTTAAATGTAATGTAAGCCTTGAAATAAGAGTCCCTCTTTATACTTTTATGTAGACAAGTCCCTTGATACCTGGCCAACTGCAATTTTTTAATGGGCATATTCATTAGTGAGCAAAACTTTCTGCTACAGCATCACTCTGATACAAACTTTGTATTTTAAAGAGCAGGGTTGGGTGTTCATCAGTTTGTGACATACTAGCCTTTTTTTTTAACTGGTAGAAGCTAAAGGAGTCTTCAGGAACTTAAGGTATGTTAGCAAGTGTTTTAGATGGGAGTGGTTTTTTTCAGTTACTATTTTACATGTGTGCCAGGTTATGGGTCAGTACATAGTATCCTTGGATCTATCGGAGTAAGTGATTACAGAACTGTAGTTGAAACATAGTTTCTGTTCACGTAGTAGCTGTATTGCTGTTATCAAATCTGCTTAACTCGATTAATTTTCTTCTAAGTATTTCAGGTGAATGCCTTAATCAGGTGCCTGCCCCCTAAGGTAGGCTCATGTGTGGTGTTGTATAGACTGGAACATGACTGTCCTTAAAATTTCAGAGTTTAAGAAACCATAAAGAACAGAAGAAAGCTCCTGTCTGCCAAAGGGCAAGAGTCTGGATTAGATTGGCTTGACCTTGCTCCAGTGGCTCTGGCTAATCACTTCGGGTGGTTGCTTTAGCCACCTGCTTCTTCTGAGTGAAGCATTTCAAGTGTCCTGATGATCAAACAGTAGATACAGGCACGGGGTGTCCCAGGTGTACTGTGTGTGCAAGTCTGGCTGAAATAACACCACACATTCCAGTGGCCTTGCACTGTTGTCCTGACAACATTTAGACCTGCATTATGGATTTACAATTTTCCTTAAAAAGCAAGTGCTATTCTGGCTTGATGTCTGCTCTCCCAGAGCAAGGTGGAGATAGCCCCTCTACAGCCAAGCTGAACTCCTTAGGGAATTTAATATTTTTGTCTGTCTTCTGAGCAGGTGTTTACTTGTATCACAACCATTCTCCTTCAGTGGTGCCCTGGCCCTTTCTGCTCAAGAGCAAATCAGTTTAGGCCCAGAAGGCTACTGAATCCCCCATAATCTCTGCAGAGCAGAGCTTCTCTCCAGGTCAGGGTTGAGATGGTGCTAGCGGGACCAGAGCGGTCCCCTTCCATGCACATCAGTATTCTACTCCAGCACTGATACGGTGCTCCAAAACCATTTACATCTTTATCACTGGTACAGCTCAGAACTAAGAAATGGAAAGTTTCTTTCTTTAAGAACAGTATCATGTGTGTCTTTTTGTAATTAATCAGTGTGGTTCTGTGTTCTTATGTAGCCAACACGGAAGTTTTATTTAGATTTAGTTCTTACTGCATTTCCCATGACCCTCATGTGTTGATACTTCTTCCTGCTTCCCTTGACACTTAGACAATAAAATTCCCTCTGTACTGCTCTCAGCTTGTGCAGAGAAAACAAGTTGTCTGTACTGTCCTTCTTTCTGCTTCCCATTCCATGGCAGCTGAGAAGTCAAAGGGACAGCCTTGAGTGATAGTATCAGGCAGATTATGTAAAGATGTCCTGTACTTGCTAGACTAAAGAGGACATGGAAGAACCCTCATTCTCCTTTAATCATCTGAACAGGTGAGTATGTCTGTGCACACAGAGGCAGCTGCCAGAGAGTAAGTATGTATGTATGTATGTATGTATGTATGTATGTGGCTGTTTAGCAAAGGCCAGAACTCACATTTTCCTCTTGAATTGCCATCAGTCAGGCTGGATGGGGAAAAAAAAAATCGGTGCAGGCAGCATCAAAAATTTCAGTCTTACAATACTGTAAGGGTTAATACAAACCTCTGCTTGCACTGCTCAACTCTTCAATGTACAATTCAGTCTCCCTTCCTGGCCTGAAAAGCAATTCTGCTCCAAGTCTGTGTTTAGTGACCTTCCAAACTAATGACTTCACCAGGACTTCTCAAGACAAATACTGGGTTAATAAAGGACAGTCAGCTGCAAGATCCAGTGCAAGGATCCCCAGCAAGGGGATCCAACTTTATTCAGGCTATCATCTTTCAGGCATAACATACCTCTTCTCTCTAGGGAAATGAGTAATAACTGGGACCAGGGCCAGGATGTAGGCAAGCCTACAGTGTGTATAGGAAAGGAATAAACATTCTCTGACCTGTTACTCCAAAGAGAAAGGCACATGCAATAGTCCCTCTTAGTCAAGTTAATTATATGAACAGCTTCTGCCCTGAGGGAAAGTAATTGTACAGTATTAAACATCTACTTCAGATGCTTGCTTGAAAACATCCTCTGCCCCATGTCTTACAGATTTTGCTTTAAATCAGGTAACTCCTATATGCCCTATGGATGTATAGATCAGGGTGATTGCTAGACAGTGGAATGAGAACAGCAAAACAGTGATGTGGCCACAGATTTCCTGCTCCCTTTTACATCGGGTTTTTCCCCTGCTACTGGTTGGTCCTGCAGTTTTAGGTTTTCAAGTCAGTTAGAGATTATGCTGCTTCAACCTTAAGTGGGAAATCTTTATTGTGGGAAGGATAAACAATATGTTGAAGCAGAAAATTAAAAAAAAACCAACAAAACCAAAGCACACCCTGTCAGTTTTTACACTGAGAGGCCCAAGACTTAAGGCTCTCACATGTCTAAAAGCACACTTCAGAAATTCATTCATGAGAGAGTGAGACTGAGTCTTAAGAGCACCATTCATGCAGAGACTGCAGGATTATGGTAGGCAAAGGCATATGACATGCTGTGGATAGCAGGCCATCACAGAATTAAGTTAACTCAGCCAAGTTTGCTTTACTGGATTGTATTTTTATTTTGGCAAAGAGTGAGTGCCATCCTATTTCTACTCTCATTTTAAGGGAGGAAAGGAGGAAAGGAATAACTATAGAATAACTACTGCGGTCGTCTACTCCCAGTTCAAGAGCAGCTTCAGACACTGGCCAATAACTGACTATATAGAAACACAGAAGTAGAAGGCTTTGCATCCAGAAAGAAAAGAAGTAAAAAACTGAATAAAATGGCTAAGGCTTGAAGACAGGTTTTTTGTTTGGTGGTTTGGGGTTTTTTGTGTATAAATGAAAGATTGGATGAACAAATACATCTTTTGTTGTAGCACAAGCCAGTGTCTTGCCTAGCCCTTCTCCTATTTGCCAAACCCAGACCTTGAACGCTGTTGTGTTTGTCGTGTCAAAATTATGAATAATTTTCCAGCTATTATACAAGAGCACAGGAATGTACAGTCTAAATCTGAAAGAAAATAAATAAATTTTAAAATAAATAAAAAGAAAAATAGCTTCAAGACTAGAATGACATTTTCAGTGGAAGTTAGAGGACAACTTGCCTTGACCGGAGAAGCCAAATGTGTACAGCTGACAAAAGGAAGGAGTTTGAGGCAGGCCAGCTGTTAAATCTGTCATCTTGGTTATCATTTTAACAGGTGAGTTCTCTACAGAAACTCAGTATCATAATTTGAAACACAATGCATTACATTCAATTCGGCTTGTGCATTTCAGCATGACAGTGCTATGGGAAGCACTACAGGCCAGGCAGCTACAGTCTGGTGAGATCTGTAGGTGCCAGCCAGCAATTCAATTAGTCTGCACAACAGGAAGCCTGAAAAGAGATGGTATCCCCCTAACGCTTGTGTGCTCCCCCTTTAGGTAAGCAACAAAAGAGTTCATCTGCATTTGGATAACTCATGGATATGTCTGCAAATTTCTAAACAGTACATCCAATAAATGTTCAGTATACTGAGATGGTGGCAATGGGAACAGATACTGGACTGTAGCAACACCCTGCTATGCAGACTGTTTGCCAACACCATCATCAACACATCGTTAAGAGCAGGACTCATACCTTGATCCATTCTTAAAAGAGATTCTGAGATGCTGAACTTCTTACGACCTCTTAGAGACTCCTCAGGGAAGAGACACTAAGGTCAAGTATATTTCAGAGTTCTGCCTTCAGAAAGCAGGTGGCATACAGAGCACTAACAATAAATCTGAAACTCGGGGTTTTTGTTTTATATAACAAGTGTTACTCCCATCTAAGTGTTCGTTTCAGAGCTCCCACTCCTCCCACTTAATTCTTCAGGGGTGAGGAAACCCACTATCTTACATCTTGACACCATTTAAATGTTGCATTTATAATAAAACTTAGACCTAGAGAATTGAACCTATAACTTTTAAATGAAGAAATACAGCTGCAGAAAAAATAAACATTGGTAACTCAGAAAGATAACTGGATCGAGCAGTCATGGGAAAACAGCTGCTGGAGAGATAGCTCATAAGAAAAAGGCATGGAGAAAGAAGATCTCAAACAGCAGCCAAGTTTCATTTATTAAGAACAGGAAAGAAGCTAGAGCAACTATATTGTGTACCACTCCTCCCATCCCATGTAATTGGGAAAACTGATTATGAAGGGCAACCTCCTGAAGCAATGAACTTAAAACTGAGAAAATGAAGGAAGTCCAACTTCTATCTAAATAGCATAACTAAATACAACCAAGCAGCTGTGGTGCAAACTAAGCTGGTTTTTGGCAAAGATACTTTGTCAAATACGTGTTGGCCTCTACAGCTGCATACTCCTGCAGTTTAGGAGGCTGCCAATAGGGAATATACACACGCTGCCAGTGGTCTCTGGCATCAATTCACCTAAGCACCAGTGTCCCTGAACTCTACATCACTACGAAGGTGATGTAGTTGGTTAATTACCTCTGTGACACCTTCCCCTTCTGAGCATTGCAGATACTGCTGTTCTACTTTCATAACCATTTACAGACCCCTCCGTAATTCATCAGAAAGCTGTGTTAATGACAACTCATCATGCATTTAGGTCCAGAAACAATGCTAAGAGCTACATCTGGAATCTCAGTTCTGCATCCCATTACGATGCTCATTACCACAGGCTCTGATTGTATCTCTGGGTGCTACTCTTAAAGCATCACAAAACACATTATTTTCTCCCAAAAACTATATGCTAGTTGCTATTTTACAGTTGGGAACTTTCTACCCACCCCACCTCCAAACTTCTCCTATAATCCCACACAGTCAGAGGCATTCACAGGTCTCCAGATCCATTTGATATTAACCCCAAATTGCTCTAGAACACAGGGATTTTTATTTTCCTGAAACAGACAACCTCCATAAGAATCTATACTAGAGCTTCTGGGACAGTGGTCAAAATAAACACAGAGATCAAGTCTTCAACTCTGCCTTTGTGTCTATGCAGTCACTAGCAATGGTCCTGCATTTCTGCCATAGTTTTACCTATGAGTGCCCAACAAAGCAGGTCTTTGGGAGCTACAAGTCACCCTGGGAGCACTATAACCTCCAGAAGAATAAGGGGACTTGTACTCATACTCCTGGGGTTTCTCAGCACGACTCCATATCTAGTGTTCAAAAACGTAACCATTCCAAGTGCATACCACATTACTTCATGCATGGAAAGGGAAAGCATTAGTTTGACCCGTGCAACATTAGATTTTCCAGCAAAGTATAGCCGGAACCTAAAAACCTCCCTGAGATGCTTCCATGCAATTTGCCCACCAATCAAGGCTTTAGTTTCCATAAAATGGAAAAAGCATTTGTGAAATTGGAACATGGGTCCTCCACCTGAGTTACATCACAGGACTGCAGGGTGCTTCAGGCAGTGCAGGGGCAACCAGTTCATTTGCTGGTGTCCAGTGCACACCTTAGGGGTCTCAACAGGGGGGCGAGCAGCTTTCATGCATACACACCCCCACACACACCCCCCCCGCCTCATAAACTGACTGTCAGGCCCAGCCAGCAATTACAATGGAAGCAGATAGTTAAAAGTTCCAAGTGCCAACACCATGTGTCACAGAATTTTTTGTTGTGCTTTTGGTTGGTTGTTGTTAAACCTTTAGCATCTTCTAAGCTTCCTATTACAATGTTAACAGCAGGAGGGAGTCATCTGCAACCAGGCTGCCTTCTGGTAAGCTCTTTTTGAGCCAGATAGAAAGTAAAGCTCTCAGTTCACCCTTTCCTTCTCTCCCTTTTTCTAAATACAACTGCTTGCAAAATAAGAGTACTTGCAGAAATCAGTCAAACTGTGACATAAACATAGTCATATAAATGCACACCTCTGCATCCCTCCCCATGTACCAGTGACATGCCAGAACTATTACCTAAGGGCAAAATTATTCACATGCCCCCAAGACTGCTGTTCACTTACAGAAACTCTCAAGTGGTAGCAAAAGCTATCCACACATCACCAGACAAATACCACACCATCTGGCAGGGCAAGAAGGGAATATGGAGTCCTTACACACTCATAAGGGCACAGAACACAAGCCCCCCACACACACCTTGTTTTGTAGTTTACAGAAGTGGGCTGTAAAAGATCAGCAGTATTGCTTTCTTTGGGAGGAAGGCAAGGGTTCCCGAATGCAAATCTTTCTTTGTGGGGGGGAGGGGGCAAGACAAGCCCAAGGCCAGAGAAGCCACCTCTGGGATTTAGGCATGTGCTGGGAGATAACAGTTAGGCTCACTTCTTCCCTCTCTTCAACTCTCACTACTTTCTTGTGCAGTCAATTTGCCCTTTTTGACCTCCCAGCCAGCAAAACTTTGTTGAGCAAGTCCTCAGAGGTTCGGCTGCCAGAAATACAAGGTGCTGCAGTTACTTTGTGGTATTTTCTTAGATTAGCAGTATTTTATTTTTCAATAAAGAAAGTAACATTTAAAATATCAAAGTCCCTCAATATGAAGAACAGTGTTTCAAGTCTTCTGTACCTTCCCACAAAAACCTGAGGTTCCTGCCTCCTTTGTGAACAGAAGAACAGACCAATACTGGTCTCATCTCTTAGGGAAAAACTGAGCACCAAATGTCAGGCTGAACTGGGGAATTTACTACAGGTACAGCTCAACTGCTTTTGTACTGGCCAAGCCACTGCTGACAAAACCACACCAATAGGACAACAAAGGTACACTGGGATGCGAGTGACTGCAGTCTGGCTCCAAGTTACACAGCCTTCCCCCTCCTCCCAGTGCATGTCAAGAGACAGGAGTTGATCCTAAGTGTTCTATCTACCTAAACATGGCTGGGTCCAGAAGAAGGACACAGCATGGACTTCAGTCTGGTGCAGGAGATGGATGCTACAGGTTGGCTATTGACCCCTGGCAGGCTGAATGCAATAGGGAGTGCATAGAGAAAAGAACAGGGCAAGTGGCAAGATCAGCTCTTCCATCTGATGGCTCTGCTGACTCTCACATGCCTTCCATTTTCATCTCTCTTTGGGACAACCAGAGTTATAGCCTTCTGGGGTTGTCATGCCTTACAGGGTACTTTTTTCCACAGGATATCCACTGGGAGGATCCTAAATATTTTTCCTAAAAAAGACAAATTAGGTACCATTCTGAGACTGCTGGAAAGGAAGGAAGCCTTCCCCAAGGCCTCTAGGCTTTTGCTGCAGTTCTAGAGCTACTGTTGGTGGCTCACTAGAACCCCTGGCTCCATTCCTGGCAATCCCATTCCCTAGTCCATTAGTCACAGCAAGCAGTTTCTTGTAGAAACTGTTACACCACACAAACCCTTCTGTTAGCAAGTCACCCCTTACAGATTATTAAGTAAAACACATTTCTAAGCAGCTAGCAGATCCAATCTAAAAGGCAACACAACAACTAGCCCCGAAAGGACTAAACTGTAACTGAGAAATTTTAAAAAACTATTGTTTTGGTGTGAAGAGTATTGGCGTATACATCCCATGCTCCTTGGTAGCACTTAAACTAACCACAAGCAGATAGCATTGCCCCTCTTTTCCAGCTCCTTGAAAATCTCACACAGGGACAAATAAACATGGGAGTTACTTTGGTTCCTGTAGCACAAAACCACCTCTGCTAAACAAGGCAGTGGAACGAGGTTCCCTTTAAGAGTTGCTAATGCCTGAATACACTTGGCAGCCCACTGGGAACACAGCTCAGGTTTGCAGAGACCCAGAAAATACCAACACAAAAAACGCTCTGACTCTCTCATCCCTGCTTTTAGTAAGGGTGTGAGGGGAGAAAAGGACTTTTAGGGCATAACAAGGAAAAGGGTTTTCTTGCAAGCAGGTTGTGCAATCCAGAGCGTCAACTCCTGTATTCAGAACAGCTTTTCTTTAGGGAAAGGGTACCAACACTAACTCTCTCTGAGGCTGGAGATCTCCAAGCCAAAGCTAGCCAGCAGGCAGAGATGGTCAGATGAACAAAAATGATTTGGTAAGCCATTTGCCATCAAGAGGACATCTTCAGAGAGAAGAGAAAGACGGCCAAGCAGCTTCAGGGCTCCATCCTTGTACAGCCTGCGACCTGACACAGAAAATGGAAAGAAACATCAACCAGAGATTGGCACTGTGGATTAACTCTATACACTCACAGAGGGATGCTTGTCAATACTTTCCTGTTCTTTCCCTGATAAATGAAGACAGCCTGCACAAACACTACATGCACCTTGGAGCCTAGATGTGAGAGCAGTGAGCATCCTACAATACTGCTGTTCATGGTTTCATATACCTGCAGGCATAGGAAGCAAGAACATGAAATTCGCCAGGTAGTTGCTTACATGAGAAGTTCCTTTCATGCTACTGTGCCCTAGCAATAGCTTCAGTTTTTCCCCTGAGGAGGAATTAATCTCTTCATTCATAACCAGTTCCCCGAACTTGATTCTGACATGACCCAAATCAGCTCCAAGAGAGTTCCTGGATACATTTACATGCAATCTTTCATCAAGACAATTCCTGTTTCAGGTAGCAGAGAGAAAGTGCCATTGTAAGGGAACCAGAGTCACCTCCTTCCAAGAACACCATATGGTCTCAGACAGACCAGAAGTCTTCCAGTCCAGTTCAAGTCCAAGCCTTGAACTCAGGATGCAGCACTGCCTGTTACCAGGAGCACAAGTAAGATATTTATACAGAAAAAAAAGAATCCATTCTGTTCTAGCTTCCTCAAAAGTCTACATGAACCTAAGCAGCCTCATTTTTTACACAGCAAAGATAAGCAGGGTCTTCTCATGGTACATGAGCAAATGTTACTTCCACTTTGTGTATTATTTCAAAGACACATCCTGTAGATCCACTCCAGCTTAATGAAATGCACTGCCCATCTGGCCTGTCTCACAGTCCTCTTCCAATGTCACAGGGATAAGCCCTGCGCTGCCACACTCACCCGCCTTGTTCTCCACAGGCTCTGCTGAGTAGAAAATGTAATCAACAGTGGCTCCAAGCCCCATGGGCATCGTTGTGACCTCTGGGCGTCCCCTCTGTGGCAGGAAGTGGCTGTAGACAGAGGTCAGGTTGAGACCATGCTGGATAACACCTGAACACCTGCACACAAACAGTCACTGTTTACCAAGCAAGGAAAGAGAATTATGCCTTTTCAATACTGCACTCACAGCTGAATAGTCCCTTGCTGATGCAATTGTCTAAACTATTCCTACTTTGTGAGCACATAAAATCTTTCAGAACTATTCACTCCACTTACACCAAAGCAAGACAGACTGTGACCTTTGTCTTCAATACCCAGTCCTGTATATGTCTATGCCCTTCATTCTCTATCTCACCAACACAATGCTGACATAGCAGCACCCAGTTGCTGGGACAGTCCTGGATGGATCTAGCTCTTCCAGATAGCCCTCCTTACTCTCTTTCACTCACATTTATTTCAATCTTTACTTTAGCCAGATTTTCAGTGTTGAGGAAAACAAGGCTGAGTTTGAAGACTGGGGCCATTGAAGGTGCACCAAGTTACCTTGGGATGAATGGCTGGGGATCAGGGTCTTTCACCATGGCAGCAGGCTTGGGCCAGTGTGCAGGGCGGTCTGCAAAGGAGCAAAGAGATTCCAACCAGACCTACATAGATCCCAGAACACGCTGCTCATCCCAAGTCTGAGAAGCTTCTCCTGAAAACAAATTAATCTTTTTGCCCAAGAAGAGCAGATAGCTTCCAGTCACAAGCATCTTAAAGGAAAATACCCAAAGGAAACACCAGCTGTAAGACTAACAGGAACATCCTTAGAGCAGATTAGTGCAAACAACTGAGAAGTCATATTCTGTCCTGCTGAGGACATGTCCATAAAGCATTTAATATTATCAAAGTTCAGGGTATTTCAATCTTTGCTCTCAAAGAAAGGTTGCTTGTCTTAGCCTACAGGCTACTCAAAGGGTGTCTAGAAAGGCAGAACAGAAATGGAGAAAGCAGAACCAACCACGCCACAAGGCCCAGAGGTGCAGCAATGTCTACTGGGTACCAGCTTCCAGAGACATCTATATTGTGGCCATTGTGTATCATTACAGTCTTCAGGTTGTTCTCCACCATCAAAATCTTGAAGCAGAAAAAAGAAATATATGTATGTGCTTCAGCTTAAAAGAAGTTTATAAGAAACAGCCTCAAAAAGAAGCTGAATCTCAGTGCATCTCAAGGAACACAGTCAGTGTGTATGAGGGAGGTAAGAGTGTACTTCTCTGAGCTCTCATAGAACCTAATCACAGTCACAGAAGGCACCTTCTGCCTTTCCCATTCCTTACCAGGCATTACCTCCACCTCATGTTTTCCTTGAAATCATAGAATAATACAACTATAGAATGGCCTGGGTTGGAAGGGACCTTAAAGATCATCCAGTGTCATCCCTCCATCCCACAGGCAAGGATGTCACCCACTACATCAGGTTGCCCAGGGCCCCATCCAACCTGGCCTTGAACATTTTCCAGGGATGCGGTATCCACGACTTCTCTGGGCAACCTGGCCCAGTGCCTTACCAACTTCTACGTAAAGAAGGTAGTAAGGCATTTAGGAAGTTTAAAACCATATCCCCTTGTCCCATCACTATATGCCTGTGTAAATAGTCACCACCCCTCTTTTTTTATAAGCCCCCTTTAAGTACTGGAAGGCCATGATGAGGCCTCAGTGGGGCCTTCTCTTCTCCAGTCGCAACCCTCTCAGTCTGTCCTCAGAAGAGAGGTGCTCCATTGAGATAGGGGCGTTACAAGCTGAAAAGTCTCCTGTTAATACCTGGTTTAGCATCTGTCACACCTTCCAAGAGGACCAGCTGTGGTGGTCGCTCACAGGCAACATCGCAAAAGCGGAACTGGAGCAGGAAGTCACGGCTGTATTCACGTCTCCCTGCAGAGAAAAGTACAGGTTAAAAGAAGAAAGTAATTGCAGCAAAGTCACATCCCTAGGGAACATCTACATATATTTTAGACCTTTGGGCCTCTTAGACCTCTTTGGTTTGAGAGCGGCTTTTGTGCCTAAGCACCTTGATACCATGAGAACAGAAATCACTTAATAACCTACATGTAGAACAGAAGAGATGTGTAAAAGTAGAAGAACTGAGCACAGCTATTGCTATCCCTTTACGAATGCAACAGTTATGGTCAGTACCAATTATAAATGTCCTCTCTGAGACACCACAAGTTCAAGGGACTTTCAAGCAGATCAGTTAGTGTGTAACTCAAGGAAATGTCTGCTGAAAAAGAAAACATTTCTGGAGATCAGGCTGAATACAAGTTCTACATTCAAGATTCTTAAAAAAGCTATTTTGTGTGGGCTCCATTTTTTTAATCCTCTCTACGGATGCAGAGAACAGACATGAGTGTAACTGGGTCTTAGGAATGATTTCTTAACAGTGGTTTGCAAATACGATCCAAAACCATACCCCCCAAACACCTGCAGATGAAAGCTGTGCCTGCTGAACATAGTTTACAACTGCACAAAAGCCTAAGTCTGGGAATATGAGAGAGACACATAGAGCAATTGTTACTTGTAGAGGAACATTCAGCTCCTGACTAGAGAAAGAAAACAGTCTAAATGAGGCTACAGCAATAGATTCTGGAAAAATTGTATTTAATTCATATACCAAGTAGAAGGTGAGAATCTTTGTTGAGTGCCTCATGCACTCAGAGAGACAGCAAGACCCACAAACTGCCCATCCTCAGCAAACTCATGTTGTCAGCGCATACTGGAGCTCACCAAGTTTCTTTGGCTGGCACAGGGTGACATACTGGCACTTGTCTGTTACACCCAGTGAGCTTGGCCACAGTGGGGCCAGCAGTTTCCGTGAATACAATTGTTGGGAAAAGTCTTCCTGACCAGACACCTGCAAGAAGGCCAGAAAAGGAGAGCAACCATCAGTGACACAAAGCAGAACTTCTGCAAGATGTAAACAATGTACACATACACACTTGTCAAGAGCAAGACAGGAGAATGCCCTCACAGAAAGGCACGAACTAAGCCATTCAGAATATGGTGCAGGCATAATAAACCTTCAGCTGCAGGGGACAGATACAATTAGATAAAAGTCACCTGACGAGATACTTTACAGGCATCTTACTGGAGTGATGATTTAGCTTGAAAGCCAACCATGTATTTGATCACAGACACACAGTAAGACATAACCACAGGAGACTCTAGCATAGGTACCCACTTCAAACTTTTTTCAGAACAAACATCCATGTAAAATTTCAGTAAGTCTTGGTGGAGTTGCACTTCCCTACACTTCCAGTCACCCAGGCATAACAACTCCATAGGAAAGGGAAAAAAAGACTTGAAATTAAGTGGTCTATTATCACAAGCCTGCCTCAAGAGAAACCAAAAGAGCAGTGGTGGAAACAAAAGGCATACGCTTGTCTGCTTCTTTCCCCTGCAGTGCTGGAGACATTGGGGAAGATTGCTGAAGAACTTTATTCAGTATTAAGACTATTTCCTCACAAAAGAAAGCATGCAGCCATGCATTTCTCTAGCAGCATGCAATAAAGAGCTATCCAATCCCAGTTCTGGCTGGCAACTACCTTCCAGGCTGGCATCCCATGGTAGGAAAGTTCACCATTTCGGATGAATTTGTAGAGTGGAGAATCAGGTACAGAGTTCAGGTCTCCACACAAGATGACAGGATAGTAGCTGCCTTCAGTAGTTCTTGCAATTTTGTCAATCTCTGCTAGCAGCAAGGCCACCTGAGCCAGTTTGATATCTCCTCGACGGGGATTGAACAACACATGAGTGTTGGCCACACACAAAGGACTGACTGCCTTCAGACCTAGGCCCTCTGGGAGCACAGGCTGTAGCAGCAGCACCAAGCCCACATTATCCCGGTTGAGGACGTCCAGACCAGGCCGGAAGTATTCTATGGGGCTGAGGTTGATCAGCTGGAACCTGCTGTGCTTATAGCACACCGCACATCCATCTGTCTTCGTCCCGGTTCTGCGTTTATAGAAGCATGCAAAGCCTGAAAAGAAACCGTCACCTATTAAAAGGCTTATCCAGTCACTACCTCAGACTCAGCAAGTCTGCATAGAAAAGGTTCTTACTACATTTGGGTACAGCAATATACCCAATTCTGTTCCAATAATCATCCTTTATTATTAATCATTGAGGGTATTTTCTCTCTCCATGTCCTCCTAGGGCCTCTGTTTTGATACTCTGATCATTCAACTCAGAAACATCAATTGCAAAAGAAAGGATAAAGGTCTAGGAAGATAGTTCAGAAGCAGGGCCAGCAGCCACCTGGCAAACAGGAATAGGTCTCTCGAAACTGAGTGCTTTGAAGACGTTAAGCAGAAAGCACTGCTTGGCCAGTCCCATGAGCTGATGTACAGACCCACAAAAGCAGGACATACCCATCTCCTTGAATGTTGGTTCCAGTTGCTCCCAGTAATGGTTCTCTTGCACCTCTTGGAGACACAGAACCTGGAAGGAAGGCAGAGACCTCACTCACTCCACAAGTATTTTACTAGTTACCTTTTCTGGGGGAAGGAAGAAAGTGGAAAAGTACACTCACATACCAACCCTCCAACCAGAAATGTCATCACTGCAACTCTGTCCTGTACTTTCTAGATGAAGAGCAATGACTTTCTGGGTCACATTAGCTTATCATTCAGTTTTCCAGTGATGAGGCAAAAGATCCTTCATCCCACAAAAAGGACTCAAACAATAGAGAAATTCATGGAGTCCTCTTCTATGCAGGCTTCCCCTCCTGTGCTGCCTTAGAAAACTGGTCCTTCTTCCTCTACTTCTGCTGTTTATAGAAGTTAAGCCCTGCTATCAAAGTATGACTAGTTTCTACAATCAAAGCAAGACAGACACCAAAAAAAGGGTCTGTGAAAGTCCTCAAACACTCTCAGAGCAATCAGTGCTCAGTTACCAAGCAGGTAGCATCTTCCTAGGACTTGCCCCCATCTTTTTCTTTTCTTAATACTGTTAGATCAAACAAGGAATTCACATTCTGGTGACACTGAGTAGGGGGGGCTCAGTCACACTTACGTCAGGATCCCAGTGCTGGATCTCCTGCAAAAGGTTTGGAAGGCGGTAGTTCCAGTTCAGGATGTCTGGATGACAGTGTACATAGAGATCAAGGCCCTGCTCAACCAGGTCCTGGGCAAGGATGTTGTAAGACATGACTCGAAATTCAAATAGAGGAGTGGTTTTTGAGACCTGCTCTAAGACACAGGGCTGGACAGAAAGATCCTCCCAGTCTCTCCATAAGATCTCTATATACAAGAGACAAAAAACAAAGTTACAGGCACACTGGGTACCTTGCTGATATTTTGGTTCCCCTGGGACCCAGAAAATAGCCATTCTTGGTCCCTAAGCTAAGGGGACTCTAGCCTCTCAGCAAACCCTCACCCACTCTGGTTTTCAGATGCTCTCTCTGGATACCTTTGGATAGTTGTCTGTAGGGACAGCATAACAAATGACCAGAGTCAAGCATCCTGGAACACCAGACACACTTTTTTGGCGTTTTTTAGAGTATAAACCCAGCACTTGGCTAAGGAACATATACTGATATTCAGACCAGACAGTCTAACAGCACAGAAACCACTAGCTGTGACCAGCCTCTCCTCAGCAAAAACTCACTTTACAGTTTTCACTAGCAGATCCTGTCAATTCTGCAGGGACAATCAATGTCTTAGTGACAGCAAGCCCAAACACAGTAACCTGACCACATTCACTACAAATGCCAATCCCAAGCTAAATATCAGATTCAGAGCCGTTACTGACCATGGTAGGGCACCTCTGTTGGGACAGGATAAAATGGCACCGCATCCTGAATGGGCTGGGCTGGGAGCACTGGTGGCACTGTCTCTGCATCACACTCTAAACTCCAGGCCAGCACAGCTGGGTCATCATTCAGCACTTCCACGTTGATACCAGCACAGCCAGCTGTCTGGTGATCTGTCTGTGGCACCACAGCTGCCCAAGGGGCACTGCCTCCTACAGTCACTGTTTCCTCTGCTGGTAATCTTGCCAGTTCAGCCACTGCATGATCTTGCAGTTCTGAAGAAGCCAAAGCATTTAGCTCTGAGAGCTGCTGATCAGCACACCGGGTGACTTCTGGAGATGTATTCAGGTCACTGAGGCTAGTCATCAATAGCTCTGAACCTTCAAACCAGTCACTAGTGAGTGTAACTGACACTTTCCTCACTGCTGGAACACTCTCACTGGCTGGCAAATTCTCTACTCCTTCCTCCAGCCACTGCTGAAGAAGGGCTTCTTGCTCTTCTGGGACTGATGTTCCTCTGGTGGCAGCAAAGACACCTTCTATCTGGGTGGACGGGCTCTTCGCCAGAAGCACATTCTTTCGACAGGTAAAGAAAGCATCTGTCATTTAAAAACAAAATCAAAATAAGACAGCCAGAAATACTCACTCGTTCATTCTTTTCTGATTCCAATTGCTATAACTCTGTGCAATACAACTATTCACTATAGCAATCCAAACAAGTTACTTTTCCGAGGAAAAACAGTTACAGTCTAAGTAACTTCCCCTGCCTCCTCCAGGATGCTAAGCCACAGTCCACGTCCAGTTAAATTAGTCCAAGTCACTGAAACTGCACACAACAGCAATGGCTTTATCAAATCCAGGGAATGCAATTCTAACTCATGCAGCACCACAGACAGCCAAGCTGAAAGGCTTTGTGGAAACTATCAGCTCTCAGCAATATATGTAAAGGCACAGTCTGTAAAAGTTAGCTGATCAGGTGCATGGGCTAAGAAACCGAGGTCTTGTAGATCACCACTTGGAGCAAGCTTCTTTCCAGGGACTGAGTAAGAAATAGCAGTCAGCTAAGAGAATAAAATATATCACAAGAATATGTTGTAGAAGAAAAACCATTCTGTTACTAAGAGATGAAAACTGAAGACACAGAGGAACCAATAAATGCCTGATTAGAGAGAGTATATGCACAGAAGTAGTCCTGGTGAGAATTACAGATCACTTGATGACTAATGTGGCAAAAAAATAAAACCACTTTAAACTGCTTTTAATGTAACACTTGAAAATACCAATATTTGTGCAGTAAAGTAGAAAAAGACAGAGACTCCTTTCACTTGCATCTATACAAGAGATGGCATTTGCATTTTGCTATGAATTCTGCACAGACACTTGTCCCTACTGTTAACTAGTAATTTCTGTTGATTACAAATCACTTTTTTTCTCTGCATCCCTGGCAGTCAGCCATAGCAGTAACATACAGGAGTCAGCAACATCCATGTATAGTTTTACTATATATTTTGTGTCAAAGTTTTCTGTATGTGCCAGGAACACAGCTTTAATAACCATACTTCTCTCTGTCGGTTTGTAATTAAGTTCATGAATGTCAGAAACACCAATGCACCAAGATAATGTTTCCACACACCACTGGCATGAAGAGTGCTTACAAGAGCCTGTTAATACACAGTAGCAGCTAAATTTGAGATGAGTCAGCTCGCTGCTTACTATGAAAAAACACAGCATGCCAGTCCAGTAGTTGCTACAGGGCCGGGGACAGATTCAGGCTGGAGGGTGGCTTTACATCAGCTCAGTAACCAGGATCTGTGAAGCAGCAGCAGGATCTAGGAAACTAAGTGAAATAGCGATGCACACAAAACAGAAGTCCATCCATGAAATCACCCGCAGGTCCTTGGAGGATCACAGATCTCTGAGCAGCCCATCTCCAAGGGCGTCCCCAAGCCTGGAGAGCAGGTTCGGGGCAGCAGGTAGAGCCCCTACGCAAAGCGCAGTCTGCCTCTGCAGCACAACAGCCGGCAGCTGTTCCCTCCAAACACGCAGCTCCCCGCGCTGCCCGTGGCCAGCAGCCCCAGGCCCCACCTGCCCAGGGCCAGGGCCTCGGGGAGTTCCGGGGCAGCCGGGCCTACCCCGGCCGCCGGGCCGCACCCCCACCTCCGGCCGGGGCGGGGGACGGCGAGGGACATCCCCGCCCCTCCAGGCCACCCCCGCCAGCTCCCCCTGCCCCCGCCGCCGCCCGCCCGGGGCCGGGTTACCTCGGAGGGCCTGGAGGAGCCGCGCCGCCGGCAGCAGCACATAGCAGAGCACGGTGCCGATCATGCCGCCCGGCCCGGCCTCCACCGCCCCCGGCCCGGCCCCGCCGCCGCGCCGGCCCCGCCTCAGCTACGGCCTCACGGCGCGGGGTCGGCGGAGCCCGGCATGCCCAGGCACTCACCGCGTCGGGACCCCGGGGCTGGCAGCCGGCTCGGGCCTGGCGCTCCCCGAGCGCCGCTCCAGGACCGCCTGCTCCCGGGAGGCCGCTGTCCGTGGAGGGACGGCCCCGGCCGGGGTGGGGCCCTGCCTGCCTGCCTCGCTGTAGGGCAGGACCGCGGCCCGGGCCCGAGGCCTGCTTAAGGGCCCGGCAGCCGTGCTGTGCCCGAGGGTGTCAGAAGCTGTGACCCAGGGCTGAGTGACGGTTGCTTTATGGCCCCACCACCCTACAATTTGTGGTTTCCGACAAAAATGTTCACCCCCTGTTCTCCAGAAATCCAAACAGGATTATTTTCCTTTTTTTTTGTCCCCTGGAAAGCCAGCATTTGCTCCAGATGTTACACAGGCTTTTCGAACACCACTGATGATAGCCACGGTTTTCCAAAGCACAACCTCTATGCGGCAGTGCTAATGGGATGGGGGAGACAGCAGAGCAGGAGCGTTCCCTCACCCGGTGCTGCTGAGAGATCATCAGAGGTCTGCAAAATCAGTCATCACCTGGCTGTGAGTACTCTGGCATCTGCAAATGGAGGTCCATCACACGTCGAAAACAGTTGCATGTGAAAAGCGAGGTCCTGGTTGAAGTCCACAATGTCAATGTTTACTTCACAATCAAATGTTTTCAACATCTAAAGACGAACAGATTGAGCTGAGCACGCTACAGCTTTTGACACCAAATACACATTTCTAACGTGTAATCTCAGTAGCCTTCTTCAAAGCTCTAAAATGGGTACCTGCACTGAAGTCAAGATTCGTGTTATCCCTGCCTTTTGCACTGATGAGTGCTGCCAAGCAGTCCTCTTGATGGTCACCAGCTGTTGTCTTATGGGTTATAATTAAATGAAACACTTGGTGTGTGCAGAAAATCATGCTGTGTCCACAAGAGCCAGAGAAGCCAGTGTCCACAAGGGACAGAGAAGCCTGCAACTTTATTCAAGTAAAGGGAGAGTCCACTAGACCATACCCCCATAGGCTCTCTCTCAAGTTTTTGGAGGACTCAGCCTCCTTTTATCCTAAACTCTTGGCCCCATGTTGCCCTCTTCCTTTCCCCATTAGCTGAGGTACTAGGAAGGTACAGACTTCCCAAACTGCCTATTACACATTGTCCTAAAGAATAGAAGCTCAAATTATCTGGGTCCTGCAAAAAATGCAGGTTGATGTTCATGAAGACATTAAGACCCATTTTTAAGACGTTAACACCCATTTCTCCTAAAATCCCCACAGCCATTCTTCCAGAACCTGATTGGTTCTTTCAGATCAAGTCACTTGTGAAGACATTAAGACCCATTCTGCCATCAGTAATTAGCACAATGAGTGTCCACAGCTAGGATCTCAGATGATGTTATAATGTATATAAATAATAATCCTACCACTCTCTTTTTCAAATCCCTGTTTATAATAAACACCACAGACCTTAGAAGCAGGGACTTGTCTCAAATCCCACAGATGTCTCTGGCAAAGCACTGGACTGTGATCACCCGTCTCCTGTTGCAGTAAGCAATCCATCACTGGTTTCTAGTCAGAGAATGGAGGGTGTTCTCCAGAGGAAGGATCTGCAATATTAAGAGCTCATGACTGGGTCATTTAAAACCAGCCTGTTCCTTAAAAGGAAAGATCTAAGAAAAGATCTGCAGACCCAACCCACATCAGAATAATCAGACTGAAATCAGAGAGGAATGTTAGCTGGTGCTACAAACAAGCAACCAACTGTGGCCAAGTAGCCACAGTTGTTTGGCCTACACTAGAAAAATATTTACAAATTTGGCAATAAAATCAAAGCTGACAATGGTCATCTGCTTCAGGGTCAAGCCTTTCCCTGGGTTTTGTGGCATTTTGTTCTTTATCCAAATATAACCCTTCCACATTCTCTAATGACTGGACTATTTGAGAGGCCTATGTAGAACCTAGGGGAATAAAGCCACTAAAATTGTCCTATTCTTGGGGAAATGGAAGTATTTCTAAGTGTATGAATTAGTTCTGCTCAACCTTTATCAGAAAGCTTCTTCTGTTACAGTTTTGGTTTTAGTACCTTAGGAAAAGTCACAAAGTCCTCAGTAAAAAAGATGTAAAATAATAAGCACTGAACAACTTTTGGCACCAACAGTAGTTGGTGGGATGACTGAGTACTTGACTCAAGGCCCCATTAAGTGCTGACATGTTTACAAGCCACACTTTATTACTGAACATACTGGGAATTTGGCAGTAGGGAAGTCTGAGTCTGTTCCAGACTAAAAAGGTGAATACATTCTTGTCCTCATCTCATTTAAGACTGTAACTGCCACAGTCTGATTTTATCATGAAATTGTACAAACTGGAATATGAACTTAAAGGAGACAAGAACTCTTAACAGCAGCCTGCCATGACTCTGCTGGGGGGAGAGGGTGGGAGGTCCACAGCCAAAATCATAGCTGTTCTCAGTTGTTGTGAGCTGACTGGATCCCAGACCGATGGGGTTTCCAGCGCTGAAGGCCACCCTTAGGAGTCAGAAGGTGCAGGTGGGATCACATAAGGGTGATGTGGTATCACAGGGCAACCACAGGCTCTGCAGGACTTTCTCACAACACCAGGACAGCCCCTGCAAGCAAGACATAGGATTCTGCTGTTTATAAGCAGTACCAGAAGAACCCAGGTCTTACAAGTGGCACCATTCCTCCTGGAGATGTTTTAATTGATTCCAAGCAGCTGTTCCTTTATTGTGTAGGTGTGAGAAACTTACAGATCTAGGAGGCGGCTGTGAACTCTTCATTTACAGAAGAGAAAAAGCAAATGAACCTGCGACTCACTGGTGATGACACACAGAATGAGTCTGAGAAGGATCCAGGTGCAGGGTGTACTTACTAGCAAACTCACTCCAGAAATTGTCAGAAATGGCCAAAGAAAAATCAGCAGCAGCTAAGAGGGACTGCAACAGGCTGATCACCAGCTGGGAAGGCTTCTCTCCCTAGGCCAGGCAGCAAGGAGAAGAAGGGTGGCAAACAGGGATCCAGGGTACCAGTGGCCAGAGATGGGAGCTGCCATCTGGGAGCAGCTTGGAAAAAAAAAAAAAAAATCACTAGAGGACTTGCCAGTACCAGCTTCCAGGACACTCCACCCAGCTGCCCCTAATGCCCATAAGAGATGTCAGAGCTCAGCATCTTTTGAGACCAGATCCTGTTTGAGCTCTTCATTGCCCAGAAGGATAGGCAGGGCGTGAGAGCAGCAGGGTTTTCTGAACCTGCTGCTCTCAGGTTCTGCTTGTACACAGCAGAGTCAGGTGCCAGGGCTGCTCACAGCTCTTTGGCCTGACTTCCTAGCTTAGCATAACAGTTTCTCTCAAAGTTATAAACCTCCTTTGGCCTGTCACTTAGTCATTACAAGTTAATTTCTTATTTTCCTTTGTTGTTATAGATGCAATTATTTGTTAAATAATGCAATTACTGTACGGCATGGACATATGTGGGACAACTCCTCTATGCTTGTTTTTCTGTATTTAAATAGTGCATAATGCAATTTATGAAGTGCAGGAGTCACTTCTGAATCTACCTCAGAAGGCTCAATCCACATACTGTGGGACTGACTAATGTACTGGGCACATGACGCATCTCATGAGTTCTTTACATGGGATTTAGACCTATTTTTATCCTTCCTTTTGTCTTTCTCACACTGGAGTAATGCAAGTAAACCCATCATTTGACAAATAAAATCTGGCAGAAGGAAAGGGTCTTAATAAAGGAGATGCAGCTGCAGAACTGGTTGAAATGTGGTGATGTGGGTGCCAGCTGGTGAGTCTTTCCCCCACATAGAACTGAATGAACAGCAAAACTGCTCCACATCACACATCAATGCTAGGTGACACCCAGGAAGGGTACAAAATTACAGGTTAATAGCCTGAAGCTCTAAAGGGAAATAGAGAGTAAGGGAAGAAGGCAGTAAAAGCAGTGACAGGGAATGAAAAGGAAGATTCAAAGTAGAAAAAAAATATGTATTATGCTATTAGCCAGAAATTATTTTGGCAAAATAACACTTCATTATTTTTTAATGCATTTAGTCCCCGTAAAAGGAAATTTTCCAAATTCTCTTTCTTTATAACTATAAAATAAATTAGGAATTGTGGGCAAGAGAAGCTGTATCACTTCCAGTAAGTCTACTTACACTCAGTCCCAATACATGGTAGCATTCAAATGCTTTTTCTTCTGCCATGCAAGAAGAGTATACTGGAAAGCATTCCCAGAGTCTGATCACAAGGTCAGCCCCCATGCCTGGGGAATTGTGAGTCAGTTCAAGAGAGGTAGGAGCAGCTGATATCGGTTTGGCTTGCACATTTGTGGGGAAATGGGATGAAGATAAAAAAATTGCTTTGCCTGGTGGGCTGAGAAATTGAGAAAGGGGACAAAGGCAGCTTGTGAGGGAACAAGAACCTAATGTGGGAGAACTGTGAGTTCTCTGCACATGGCCTGAAGAACTTGAGGAGAGCTTTGTCCATCACTCCCAGAGGGAGCTCATCCCCACACTGGGGCCAGCACCATATGCATACAGTGTTGCAGGGACTGCAGAGCAGGAAGCAGGGATGTAGGAGTACATCCACAGCATGTTGAAGAGGGCCTTCAGTGAGAGGAATGGAAGATCTATCACATCCAGGGAGTCACATCTCTGCTAGGTTTGCATTGACAAACTGAATGTGTTTCACGGCACACCAGAATTATGTCCAAAATGGGTGAGTCTCAGGAGTCTGTGTCACTGGCTGATGCCTCAGCAGAGAAGGCAACGCAAGCTCCTGACACTGACCTAGGGGTTGAAATGGAATGATTTCTGACCATCTGCCCTCACTAGCCTTTCCTTACAGTCAGAGCTGTACTTACCGACTGGTATGTATCCAAAAAGGAGACCAAGGACATGATTCCTGCCAGAATTCTGACAGCCACATGTAATCTGGCTATTGATAAAGGTGGGGGAGGGGGATGTGAATTTCCCTTTAAGAGCTCTCCCTTTGATGTCAAACATCTTTCTTCAACTGCTTTCTACGCACCAGAACTATTTCTTTGTTCTTTAGTGTCTCCTCTAGTTGTTAATAGAGCAGGAGGAGCAGCTAGCTGAAACCAGGGATGGGACTGTGGCCCTGTTTGTGCACTCCTGGTGAAACACTGCATAGCTCTTGTGATCTGCACACCATGGGTTTGCCACAACTGTACTAGTCTTTTCTGGTGGCTCTCCTCTTATTTTCTGCCTCGTGAAGTCAGTCATCTGATTAAACAAGTCTTGCACTCATTTTTGTAACAGTAGGATTTATCCATAATTTAGGAAGAGAACTTTCTAACTTGTTATAAATGGAAGGAAAATCAAAAAACATAGTAACACAAGAACAAAGACTATTTTGTTAGAGGCTTCAGACTGAACTGGAAAATGGCTTTGTTGAGAGGGGAATTTGTCTTGAGGTTAGACCACTGAATGCATATAACAACATGGAGAAATATGAGCTCTAAGTATGGAGTTTGATGAAGGAATTCCAAATGACAGGTTTTTGTGGAAATACAGCCTCCAGCTGCACTGATATGTCTCACTGCAGCTGTGTCAACAACACCCAATGGCCAAGATGAAAATGCTGGGATTCTTTCTGCTGGTTGTAAGCCAGAATGTTCTGAGCTGCCCTACCTCTGCTGGCAATATCAGCTGCATGCTTCAATTAAGATTATAAAAAAAAAAAAAAAAAAAAAAAAACAAGTTTTTGCCTGATGTCAAAAGTTCTCAATTACACCAAAAAAGGTTCAATCACATTGCAGACTGGTGAGAAGCTGCAGCAAGTCACAGGATGTCAAATGGATAAGCAAGGAGGACACATTTACTCCTGGAAGTCTGGGATAAAGGGATGGGGAGAACCAGGGGATGATAATGCATAAGGAGTAAAACTGTACTGCTGTTGCATAGTGTTACTTAATTTTATTAAGTAGCTTAATTTACTTAATAGAGGGGGGGGGACACTTAATGCACCACTCATCAATATACTTTTTCTCTGCAGAGCCTGAGAAGGCCTTCACAGACATTATGGGCACAGAGCCCATGTACTCGGAAGCATGCAGGCTGATGGAAATGGTGCCTTGTCTGTCAGGTTACAATGTAAGATGTAACCAGAAGTATGTATTCTATCACCATCTGTTAAAACCAGGTGGGGCAGTGTTCTTTATCTCTTCCATGACACATCCCTGATAACTCCCTCTGGGGGGTATCTTCTGTTAATGGGCCATCCACCCTCACTGCATGACTCATAAAATTACATTATCCCAATGTGAGATGCTCCGCCCAGAGGGGGGAACCAAGCATTCCTGCCTGGGTATAATCTGAGGTTTGGGACACCACACTCGGCCCTTACCTACTGGGTTCCCAGAGGAGAAGAGCTACATAACCACTACTGGGGCCTTAGAGGAAGACCAGACCCTTCTACAGGATCACCCCTTCAACAGAACCACATCTATCACTTCAGGAGGACTGCAGCCACCACCTAATCGGACTGGTACCGCCACCCTGCCAGACAGGGTGTCAGGTTGTATTCTGACTGTCAGTGCTTCTGTACTACTGCATTTATTTTTAATTTTCCTATTAAATTGTAGTTCTGATTTTGAGTCTTTCACTGGTTTGCTTTCAAACTAGTACACTGTCTCACACTTTATTCAAAATTTGGCCAAGCCTTACATAAATCAGAACCACCATGATCTAGGACATAAAGGTATCAAAGACATTGTTAGTGCTATGGTGGTGAGTAGCCAGTAACAATGGGGGCAGTGTTTTCAAGAATAACAGGAATTTGAGGCCTCTCCCAGGCCTGAAAGTCATCAAGGAGTATAGTGTGGTAGAAAAAAACATAGGAACTCTGAGCATCCCTAATGTTTCTCATCCTCTGCACATGAAAGTTTTGTGTGGCAACTGATGTCCTTTCATGGAGTTACCCCCAAAAGCAACTGATGCTCTTCCATGGGACACAAGCCCTCAGTGCTTCTAACCCCTACAGGGCCACAGATAGGACTGAAGGGACTCATATCCCACTCTGGGTTCTGCATAGGAAGGTGCTACATTCACCAATGGACAGGCCCAAGATGCCTGAATTGAAGCTCAGAGCTGATCCTGGGTCTCCAGGCTGGCACAAAGCAACAGAAAGTCCAACCCAGTCAAAATCAGTCCAGGAAAACATCCCTTTTGTATACCAATTCCCAGTGCCATGGCTCTGTCACATCCCCTGATCACTGGCCTGCTCAAGACCTGAAATGCTTCCTGAAGTTTGGAGGAAATAGCCAGTGTCTGAACATTGAACTAAGGAAACTATCCTCCTTGTTAATTTTGCAGTAATTTTTTGTATGTCTCTGTTTACCTTTCTGTCTTCCCAGTCTGCCTCTGTGTCCTTTTTGGAGCAGTTCCCACTTTGCCCGGTCAGCTCTGGACGCAGCAGGCTGCGGGGGCCAGCCTCCGGAATCCGGGAGACCAGAGGTCTGGCTCGTGGGTCCTTCCACAGGACCGCGGCAATAGAGGCAGGTGGTGGAAGAAGGAGGCAGGCTCAATTGTGGATGAAATCTGGAAGGTTTATTGTGTCTCCGAACAGGGGACCTCGCCTCCCGGGGGTGTCCAGCAATGAGCAACCCTGAACGCGCCTGCCAGGGGTTTTATGGGGGGATGGCGACAGGGGAGGGATGACAACGGCATCGAATCAGGGAAGGAGAAGGATGGGTCTGCGGGATGAGGGACACACAAGGGAACCTATCTTGGGAAAGGAAGGGAGGGATCCTCCCCCCAAGACCAATCACTCGACGCCCCCGCCAGAACTTTCTAGAAGCTTGGGAGGGGTGCCAGAGCGATTGGCAGGGGTCTGGGAGGAGACAAATAGAGAAAGCAGGGTTATGAACACGAAACCAGGAGGGTATAAACTGGGATGGTACAGTAACACGAAACCCAAAGGGGAGACCCGGACTGAACCAAACAAGACACACTCCCATACCAGTCCACCACAACCATTACACAATTAGAATTGGAAGACAACTGCATTTTGGTAGAAGGAGCCATGTGCATAGCAGAGATGTGAGAGAATCATCCCTTCAAGAACTAGTACACAATCTGACATTGTTTGCAGTCAAAATTATTGCTCATCAAGTTCAAGCATCTGAAAGAAAACCAATTTTAACCAAATAACTGTTGTTCCCAGGCAAAAACATTCACATTCTGAAAGTCATGATATTTTCTGCTGCACAACTTTTAAAATGTACAAGCTTCTGAAAAGCAGAAGTGTGCATATAGTGGCGGTCTGGTGACTCTGGAACTGTTATCTTCATTAGCAGATGTGACAGTAATTACCACAACTAGGTCATCCCAGTTTATGCTTAGCCAACAGAAAACATGTTTTGGTCAGGAAATTCCATTCTCCAATATGACATGGAGAAACTTTTCTAACCAGATTAAGGGAATAATGCAAAATGTTCAGATATGAACTGGTGCAAATGTTCCTTCAATTTGAAATTGGGATATACAAAAAGCATTTTGATAGGCCATGGGATCTGAAAGAAAAGATTCTTGGCCAAAGGCCTCTTTGTTTACTGAAGACAAAGATCTATGTGAAACTGATGTCTCTAGGGCTTTATTTGTGTTAGGAAGGATACAGGGTTAAATACACCTATAACCTACACATTAATTACTGTCTGGATAACATTTCTCATATTGCTCATCTTGCATTATTCCCTTGGTATCTTGGGCATTAAGAAGACAGTAAAACCAGTACATTCTTTGGACTCATCCTTCTTATACTCCCTTCTTTTCTTCCAAAACATCTCTAATGAGCACCTAGACATATCAGGAGCTGAAACCATTGCCAGTTTGCTTTTGGATAATGTGTCCTACCTCAATGTTTTTCAGCTCTTGGGGGGCTGTATGCACACAAACACTGATGGCAGTAGAAGATAAGTAACGTGTTTCATTTCAGCCTCTCACCCTGAAAATATTACTCAGACCATGAGCAAAATCAATCTCTCAGCTATGTCTCTGATGGGAACCCAGAGTAACAGTGGAAATCTAGACTTAAAGTGATGTGATTAAATATTTGGCCTGCTCAATTTCCAGCATGTCTGAAAACCAGTCCTTCAAGAGAAACTTAGCTAATTTCTGGAGCATCTCCCACATCTTTGGGTAATTCCACTCCATGGAGCAAAGTAGAATAGTTACTAACTTCCCTATTGGGTCTGGCTGAGATGGAATTAATTTTCCCTATGGCAGCCCTCATAGTCCTGTGATTTGTATTGGTAGATAGAAAGGTGTTGACAAACACAGCAAAGTTTTGGCTCCCAAATCATCAAGCACTGTCTCTCCAATATTGCCCGTCACCATTAGGCAATGGTGGGCAAGATCTTGGGATGGAACATAGCCAGGACAGCTGATCCAACCTGACCAAAGGGATATTCCATACCATACATCTCCTCAGCAATAAAAGCTACTAGAAAAGCTGTGGGTAGAGGGAAAGGACGATGGGAAGCGGCAGCACATTTGTTGTTACAATGTTTGTCTTCTGGTCCACTATGTGTATACACCACTATACAACACCGTGTATGGAAGCCCGACTTTCTGGGAAGTGGCTGGACATCATCTGGTAATGGGAAATAGAGAATAAATATTTTCTTTTCCTTTGCTCTAGTGTGTGACCTTTTCTTTTGCCTTATTAAACTTTCTCTTGACTCAAAAGGGCTTTTTCTATGTTATTTTCTCCCCTGTTCTGCTGAGGAGGGGAGTGACAGGCTTGGTGTGCACCTGGTGTACAACCAAGGTCAACCTACCACAACTTCTTGCAGCCAGATAAGGACTGTGATGGACCGGAGGTTCTACCTAAAAGCACAGCTTTGTGCAGACCCCAGCACAGCACCAAGAGAGAGATCAGTGCATTGTTAACATACTTTTCTTCCCCAGGAAACAACTTTGGAGAAGAGACTGCACCATACTTTGCTGAGGCATTAATAGTGAGTTACCTGAAATCCAAGGTCATTTGCAGCCCTCACTTGGCATGATTTCACTTGGCAATGCCCACATTATTTCCTGGCATAATTCTGCTAAGTGCTTAGTTCAGAAATAAGAGAGGCTGAGAGGACACAGTGCTGTATGAACTACACCAACATTTTTTCAGGACAGCTGTGTGTGTCTGGCTGAGAAACAAACCTTCAGAACTGTGTAAGAGAACACAACTTCATAAAAGTTTGCAATTCTCCAGTAAATATTTTTACTGGAGAGGCTTGACTTCTCTGGATAGTTCCTGTCTCAAAGTCTCTTAATCATTTGGTACTTTCAGAAGCTGCCCTGAAGCAAGAGCTCTTGGTCAAGGGACAATGGTGGGAGTGGAACAGAGACAAGAACAGAATTGCAAGATGTGTTGCAGGCAAGACATGAGCTGTATGAGAGAAGTTTGCGTAACACAAAGTCCTAGTGCTTTTGCTGTTTCAGGAAGATTATCACTGTGATGTTCTATGCCTGTTTGAGGACACACAGTGCCACAATCTCTGGGCTGCTGATGTCCCATGCACTGAAAATTTCAGTGTGTCTGATATCCCTCTTTTTCATCCTCACTTCGGAACCTTGGTATGGCATCTGGCTGCAGCTGGCTGGAAGATCACATTCCCTCTGCACACTTGTCTCTCTGTAGGGCAATTACCAAAGGAAGGAGCTGAACCTCAGCCACAAGGAGTTCTCTGAGAAAGGCGGACAGCTCCTGGGACAGAAGCTCAGTAACTTACTACTTTTGCAAAGCCAGGATGTCATGGTTTAGGAACAGCACAAAAAATGTTCTAGTTTAAAATACAGTGTGAAAATTAAATTCTTTAACCTGCTTCCTTCTAATAATGGAGAAAACACTAGGAGAGGCTACAAGATACAACCACTATTTATTGAAAAATAGTAATAACCACAACAACATTAATAAAAGAGTATATAAAAGAGAGAGTATTTTACCCACCAAATAAAGAAAGACACTTTGCAAAGACAGTGCCCGGCATGGTTAACTTTCCAGTTAACCAGCCTGAAAAACAACAGAAAAACAGGGACAAGACAAAAGCTGGTGGGACCTGAGAGGGTTCTGAAACAGGCTGGGGACTCTTTTCCTGGGCCTGACCTTGTGGGAGCAGGACTGGAATGCTCTGGCTGCAGCTTGGGCTATGGCTGCAGCTCCAGCTGCAGTTATTGTGGCTGCAGCTTGGGGTCCACATGGCTCAGCTGGGCTCCACTCCACGTGGCCACTGCTCTCTCCCTTTTTTCTTTTTTTTTTCCTTTTCTCAGAGCAGCATCTCAGGTTCACCAGCTCTAACCTACAGAACCAAACCAAAAAAACTTCAGCTCAGAGAAAGGGGAAAGGCACCACTGGTGGCAGAGAGAGGCTAGCTCCACCAGGCTGACCCCTGAGCCCAAGCCCAGCAAAAGATGGTGACCCTTCCACTTCCAGCTCCAGCTGCCTGTTGCTGAACCCACACCCCTGCCATGATGTGGGTGGTATGGAATTAAATAGTGCTAGAAACTCCACCACTTTTCTCTATGACCATGACAAAAACCACAGCCTCTTCACTGAGAAAGAAAAAAGCAGAGATTATGGGTTGAGATAGGAACTATTTACTGGAAACAGCAATGAGATAAGAAAATGAACAGTAACAGCAACAATATTAATAACAAAATTATACAAGAAGAGGATGATTTACATGCAAAGAATGCTCACCAACTGACTCAACATAGCACGACCTCAAGACACAGAATGATGGACTCTCTGGGCCCCTGCTTTTCCTGGCCTGCAAGTCACGCCCACCTTCCTCTGGGACGTGAGAGTCCTGTACTTCCACCCCTGGCAGTGACATGAGGTGGTGAGAATAAAAACCTAGACGTGCCTTTTGCTGCCTGTTCTGAGCTTCCCCTCCCAAAGACACTTGCCTCTGCCATGTGCTGTGAACCCCTTTGTTCTAAGCTCGGGCAAAACCAAATGTAACTCAAACTCTTTTAGCAGTGTCTGATTGGCCGGTCACCTCGGGTCCGCCCCCAGTCCTCCCCTTTCCCCTTCTCCACATAAAAGAGAAGATCAAGGAAGGCCCCGCCTCTTTTGGCTCGGCCACCCTTTCTGCGAACATGTCTTGTCGTCTGTTTCTTTTGAAAGCTTCTAACTGTGGGAAATTGAGCGCATGCCCACGTGGGTCCAGGCTCTGCCCCCTCATGGCTACTGCAAAAAAATTAACTTTGTTGTGGCCAAAAGCCAGGACACAGGAGTACAGGCACTGGGGAGCTGGATAGTGTCAGCACAGTGAACATGTATTTCCTTCTCTAGCAAAAGTGCCCCATGACCTGGTAGGTAGTACAAAAAACAGGGCGCCCAGATCCAGAGCTTTCTAGCTGGCTCATAGGCTCACCCTCATCGTAGGTGACTCTAGCAGCTGTGAATCATGTATGGGAACACACATGCAGCATGAGAAACCACAGTAACAGAGCAGTCTGTCAGAGAGGAGGAGGCTGAAAGAGAAGAACCCCAGTGCATATAAAGCAGAAAATTGCACTCTACTAAAATTTCACAGGATCAGAACTGTTGTTTGTTTTAAGCTTTGGATTGCAAAGTTCAGGAGCTGTTCCAGTTTTTCTTAAGTAGCCCAAACCTAATGGTTTTAGCCATTGCACAGTAAGAAGCAAGACTAGGAAGGCACAGACTAGGGAAGGAACAAAACTAAGCTGCCTAATCTGCCTATTCAGACAAAGTGAGAACCCAAGTGTGCTAGTAGTCCTTCAGAGGAAAAACAAACAAAACAACTAGTATTTCAATAATCTCAGGTGCTGTTACTACACTGTGAAAGACTGGCATGAATATCTGAATGTCCTTCTTCCCTCAGTATGTTCAACACACATGCTACCATAATGGCCATAAGCATGTGCTGTGAGCATCCAGTGTTCCTTGAGCATCTCAGTAACATAATGCCTTCTGTTTCATTAATGCCTTCCTTCTCCTAGTTCAGTATTTCCACTGATATGTTATCTCTTTCTAATAAAACTCTATATTTTTAAAATATGGAACAATTAAAACTGAAGCAAGTGCAAGTCAACATGCCCCTGCCTTGAAAAAGCCTGCAGGCAACACAGAGATCAGTACTAAAACTTTTGATCTTCCTAGTCCAAAAAAATGCCTCTCCAAAATTCAAGGTTTTACGTCTCTTCTCTCCTTCCAGCTCACTTGAAGCAGGAGCAGCAGAGATTACTGCAGAATCTGTTTCTTTCTGTTTTGTTTCTTAAAGGAATATTTTTAAGTCAGCTAAATTCACCATCTGCCTCCATCCAACCTTCCATACATGGAAAATTTGGATGAGAAATTCTCTCTGAGAATGCGAAGCAAGTGTTGGCAGCAAGTCCTATCTCTCCCAGTGTCACAGCAGACACAAATGAATTCACACATACCCTGCTCTAAGTAGAGCTTACACCTTGAGGTGTGTGATGCATGTGAATTGGCATTGGCACATGTACAGCTGGGCAAAGCTATCAGATGAAGCTGAATTCCTCTCCTCTGCTAATCAAACATAAGCAGGGTGAGTCTTAATATTTTAGATGTGACAAGGAGAATCTGGCCATTTTTCATAGTGAGAAAAACAGACAGTGTCTATTTATAAAAGAAATCCTCCCTCTCTCTACCTTCCTCCTTCACAATGTAAATGATTTGCTAAGAATTTATTCAAGCACAGGATAAACTGTCATTGCCAAAACAGGGCAATGCCACAGCACTACCTAAAATAGAGGAGTATTACCAAGTCCTGGAAAAAGAAAGCCAAAACTGTCTTCTAGTAAGATAGGGATCAATAATCCCTGAAAGGGCAAAACTGAATCACCAGCGAAAATGCCTCCAGAGATAAGGATTGAGAGCTAATGCATCTTCTTAATCCAAGACCAGACTCTAGGAATTCAGCTCAGAAAAGTCAGCTTGCTTGCAAGCTGCATTCTCAGCTAGATCTAACATCACCATCCTGAAAGCCTGCAAATGACACTATGGTGGTTGAGGGGCATCTTTAAAGCTATTAATGTAGGCCTGTCTCTGGACCCCTCTGTCTTTGTAAATCACTGCAACCATACCAGTCTTTGGGACTGCTATTTCAGATTATGTAAATAAATGTGTCTGCATGCCTTGTTCTTAACCTGGCTTGAGGTAAAGTCACTAGCTCACCCAGAGGCATTCCTCTCTCTCTGTAGCCACTCACATTGTCTTAGGAGCTGATAGCACGAAGGACCTAAACGAGGACATGTCTTCTGCTTGCCCAGGCTAACAAAGAAACTTTCTTTCTAATCATGGGAATGGGGACTGCACATGAGGTCCAAGGAGGGGGAGAGATGATGTTCATGCACTAAGAGAGGCACATGGCAATGCCAACCCTCTAACGCCAGACAGCCAGACTTGGTAGCAGGCTGAAAGTAGAGGACCAGCCTGGGCTCTGATCTGCTGTGCTGCGAAGAGGAGCCAAGAGAATGGGAAATGTCCCGAGGGGCACAACCCCAGCCAGAGAAGCCTTACTAGCAAGTACACATTCAAATGCAGCCCACTGCATCAGCCTTTCCCCGTCACATGACTGAATATGATCCACATCACATCCTTCTGTATGACAGATGTAAGGGACCAGATACGTGGAATTTCACACTAAGAGGCAGAGAGAAACTGAGAAGGTAACTCCACTTGGAAGCTTGCAGACCTCTGTGGGACAGAGACAAGATATGGTGAGATAACAGACAAGCCCATTGAAAGGGACCGCAGTTTTTCCACGTGCCTGCTGAAGAATGGGAAAAAAGGGTCATCCTTGAGGTTACAGTAGGCCTTCTGCTAGACATGACATCCTCATTCTCACCATATCTGGATCTAGGTCTCTTCTTTTACAGATGGCCAGTAATCTCCTGACCACAGAAGATGCCACTGCACTAGTCACAACCATCAGAAAAAACAGATCTCCCTCCAAATTCAAGACTCCAGGACCATACACTATGCATTTTTAGGAAGTGGGTGGATCACAGAGCTGCCCCTTTCCAAGACTGTTTTGCCACTTGCTGTTTGTTTCATTTATTGCATAGTCATTAATAAAAAAAAGTTAGTACTTGACAACCCTTCCAGGAGCCATGAAGAATTTGGCTTTGGTCTAGCTCTGGAGAGGTGCTTGTATTTTACCACATTTCACTCCCTTCCATTTTGTAACAGCAGAACTAGAACAAGGAGTGAATTACCACTGGAGGACAAATTCTGTTCATCCCCTGAGCTGTCTTTCTCCAGGGTAACCTAAGATGCTAGATACTGTGAAGTACTTTGATATTCTGTCAGTATGTCTGAGGAATAGAAGATGGATGCTTCAGGGCATTGAAAGCAAGGCAGTTCTGTTAAAAAAAAAATCCAAATCAAACATTAAAGGGCTGGTAGAAAGGAAAAAGAAACCAAAGAGACCAAATCTTAGTATACTCTGTAGCAAGGTGGGAGCATGACACATACTGTTGTTACCTCATGCGCTGCCTCTATTGCTTCTGACATTGGAGACTGAGAAATGTTCCTAAGCTCCTGAGTAAGAGCAGGGGTTGCATTGAAGATCAAACTTGGGGAGAGACCTGGGTATATATTAATCCAATCCTGGCCTTCCCATCCATCCACTGGTTCTTCATGGGAGCAGTTACAGAAGGTGTTAGGGGCCTCAGGGCCCTCCATCCACGTTTGGGAGCACGATGATGAAAGAGCATTTTCACAAAAATTACATTTGGGACTTGGAACGTAAATATTATGTTCACACTTGAAATAAGCTAAAAATAAAGCTTATGGGCAGTTTTGGATACTCATGTAATGGGTTGTATCTAAGTTACATCTGCATGTGTTTCTTAGTTACTATATTAAATAAAGAAACTAAAAATAAGCAGAATAAATAATATTCATCCATAGTCTTTCCTGAGAGTATCAAGTACTTTCAGCAGAGATCATCTGAAGAACAGGCATTCCCCTAGTGTGAAGATTTTTTCCTGCATAAATTAAGATCAAAGAGAATTATTTTCCAAGTCTGCAAGGAGTCAGGCCTCATTCTTCAAAGGAAAACTAAAACAGGCTGTATGGGTGTAAAGAACTGCATTACAGTAGATGTGGTCCTGCTAGTTTTATTACTAATAACCTAAACAATTAATAAAATTGGAAAGAATAATAAATTTTAGCTAAATTCTAAGACATTAAAAGAGATTATTGAAATGCATTTATTTAATAGGAAACACTTCAGAAACTTCAAGGCAAGGAGTTAATCTTCAACCTAAATCTCACTATGAATCTGCTTTTTAGGGTTAATAATTGTTCTCTTCACCTCACCCTTGAAAAAGTCTAAATTACCTGGCATTTCACAAGATAAATGGTCAATGGCATAAATTTACAATGACATTTCTGTATCCGAATCAAATGCTTGTAGATAATCATCTCATCTGTCTGACAGATTTCATTCCACCCGTGATGTAGGAAGTCTTGCATTTCAGTTCTGAGTAATTGTAAATATACAGTGCCAAAGACCTTATATTGTCTTAAATCTTTGAGAAATTGGTAAAGGTGTTAATCCTTAATAGGAAACTTAAGGAAAGACATAAACAAAAGCCTCTTTTGCCCCTTTTCTCAGTGATGCATGCTTATCTCCACTTTTAAAGAATGAATAATTAGTGTGTCTATAAGAGGAATTTGGAATATGGATCATATCTAGAAACCTTTACATGGGTTTGACAGTACTAGCAATGGTGAAGCAACAGAAAGGCACATTTTTAGCAACAGCTTATTCCTTCTGACAACATTTCTAAGCATTACTGTTCCCCACATTCTTTTTACAATCTACTCTTTATAGGATTCCAACTTGCAGATACTGGCAATCAAACACTTTCACAAATCATGAATCAAAGTAGCCAGCACAGGCTCATCTTCAGCATCACGGTACAAAAGAAATTACTGTTGCCTTTCAGCTGCTTGCATGTTGTTTTTCTGGACTGGACTGACTATGTCAAACATGCAGAAATGCCCAAGCTGGCTCCCTCCAGGTGCTGCCCGACCTCAGCACAGTTTGTTAGGCCAGACATGGTGCTTTGGCTATGCTGCTCCTGAGGCTGCACTGGCAGTCCCCCAGCTTTGCCAGGGGGTCAAACCAGGCTGGCAACCCTGGGGAAAGCCAGCAGCCTTAAAGCCAGGTCAAGCTTTCCTGTGCTGCATTCCCAGGACTAGGTCACTCTGCTACTGTCCATAGTGCAAGGATGTCTGAATGGCTTCTCCAGAGAGCCACTCTGCATCCATCAGACCCTTGGTGCTGAATGAAAGTTAATAAACCCAGCTGGACCCAGACTAGTTCAAGACTGGGCTTGAGTAGTAACAGCCAAGAGCTCCCTGCACAGTAGATGATAAGCTTCTAGATGGATCTACAGAACAGTGGATCTTAAGTTTCAAAAAAAAAGCTGTAAGAATGCATTGATAAACTTTATAAATAAACTTTAGGGAAAAATACAGTGCTTGAACCTCTAACAATGACAGAAACAAAAGCTTTCATGAATTTCCTGAGCTGCCTTGAAACTTTCAACAGTTAAGTATATAACTAACATAATACATGAACAATTCCCCTGTCATCGTGGGTATGAACAAAATCATAGTCACATCTTTCAGAGATCAATCAAGGCAAAGTAAAATTTGTCATAATTTAAATTTAGAAGAATAATTTACAGTGACATCACTAATATTCGCATTGATAGCTTACTTTCTAATATTCCAAACCCCTGAATCAAGACACTGTGCTGCTGCCCATTCAGTAAATGTTAAAACATAAAACATGAACTCTGAAATGCTGAGCTGTCACTACCCTGTTTGAAATTCTTAGGAAAAAACAAATGTTGGGCCTTCTTCTGCTGACTGGAACTTCTTCTTAGGGTTACACAATGAAGCAGAGCTTTGCCAGAAGTTCTTTTCATCCGGAGACACCCAGCCCCTTCCCAGAGAGGATCATCTTTCTTGTCTGGGCTATAAAGCTCCATTTCTGGAGATATTAATCCTTTAAGGTCTTGGGTGATTTTTATTTTTAATTTTTTCAGAACTCTGTGGCACAATGTGGCCATTAACTGTTCAACTTGCAGTCTGCAAGTCCTAACAGAACGGAGAGGAGACCCATCTGGAACTGTCTCAGGGATGAACATGAATCACTTGAAACGCCAAAAATAAGAGATCTTTAGTGTAGACATTTACTAATGAACACCTACCTTGCATTAAGCTAATTTCTATACAAATTAGTAGATCTCTTTCTATCTCAGACATGGAAAAAGAGAATGATGAACACTTATTTATGGTTTGGTCTCCAGGGGTTTCCTGAAAATGAAGAGCAGAGATAGCAGAAGGCACCAACCTTAGGAGAGAATGGCTAATGTATTTAAGAACACAAGAAAGGCTTTGTTGTTCTCTGGGCATCCACACTGACTGCACTTTCTTTGCCCTCTGTACCACAATGAGTTGAACTTTTACCAAGTTGTGGGATTTGGCATGTTAAATGCATCCTGAATTAGATGTCATCTACAGTGAGGTCAAAGGCTGTATCAGCAAGATCCCCAACAGCATCCAAATCCCATGGAAGTGATTCAGGTGAGCTACTGAATTTGTGTCCTTAGCTCCCTGTACACAGTACATATGCTCCAGACACTTGGAGGGATGGAGGTTCAAAGGGGTAAGTTTTCTTCCAAGTGAGAAATTCAGCCAAGTTCCTTCAGAAAAGTAAATGCACAAATAGAGTCACAATGTTCACACATCTCAGTACACACAGACTGACTAAGCAAAGCCTTTGATCTTCTGGAGAAGCTGCTACCTCGGGATCTTAGAGCACTGAGGAGAAAAAATGGAATGTGAATAGGTATTTGCTCACTGTGTAAAACAAACTGATTGATTTCAGGTCTGATCCAAATGAATGTCCATCCTCATCACAAGCCCATCCCAATAGGTGACTGTCATAGAACCTTTCACTGACAGCTTTGCTTTAGCATCAAAATTAAAGTGCTTCATAAAGGTAGGACATGGTATTGCAAAGGATACAGTATTTACTGTCTGAAATAGACATTACTCAGCTTTTCTAGGTCTGCAGTTTCCATGGATAGCAGCAGATGGTGCTGTCCTCCTTGCTGGAAGCCAACGCAAGAACTTGAGCATTGCTGAGCTAAATAACACTTTTGCACTACCAGCTCCACTGTGTTTCTTAACTGCTGTGCAGATTTTCAGCTTAATTGGGTGAGACTTAGCTGTGGATAAGGTTTCAGATGAACTTAAGCAAAGGCTTGGGCTGTTAGCTCGCATCAAACAATGCTGCTGTGCTTCACAGCTAGTGACACTTGTACTACCACGCTTTGCAGTTTTTAATAGCCATTATGGTATTCAGCGTATCCTCATTCAAACAGAAGCAAAATTCAAAGAGTAACTAAAGTGATCAGAGATCTGGGGGACAGAACTGTCTGGATTAAACAGCCTAGCCAAGCAGTGGCTGCTGGGATGAGGACCAAATAACCATATGCAATTGTAAGAAAAAGAAAGTCAGGTTTACTACTGAGTCTTGTTTCAAGGCAGAGGGAGAAGGAGATATAACTGAGAAGAATGGAATTAACCTGAACAAAAGGTCTTTGTTCTGACAAAAGGCTGACTGCACAAGGAGTCAAGAACTCATATCTCTCAGTGATGGGCTGAATAAAAGCAGGACAGATGGAAGAATGAGAGGAGAGCTGGAGGCAGGTATCAGTGGCTGTTTCATGGTCATGCCTGTGTTTTATCTCTGCTTCCAATAGAACTCTTTGAAACAGCACAACCAACAACTCTGAGAACTTTTTTAGGAATATTGATAAGGATGGAAACATAAAGATTTCTGTGGCAGCCTTCTGGAAAGCCCTGATGCAGGTGTGCCTCTGAAAGCATGGCCAGAATGCTCTTCAGGTAGGGTACTGCTCTAGGGAAATCTCTGCTGCAGCACAGCTACCAGCCAGCTTTGCTGGCAACATGATGATGCTACTGGGTCCCTTCCAACTCGGACTATTCTGTGATTCTGTGACTGTTCAGGCTAAAAGGCTAAATTCACTCACAGCAAAAGTTGAGCCTAGAATGAGACCAACAGAAATACCATGACACCCAATAAATACTGCAGATGGCATCAAGGATAATGGACCAACTTTAGAATATCACAGACATCCACTGGTTGTATAGGATATACAGGATCTTGATAGACTCTTATGTCTTGCTGCTACAAGAAAGTAAAAAATAGACATCTAAACCCTCACCTGTACAATGGAGTAGACAGTTGTCTACCTGCCAAAACCACTGTGGTGCTTGGGATCAGTAGCAATAGCCAATGATATTCTTCTACAAAAAACAAAACAAAACAAAAGGTTTAAATTGCCTCCCCACCACCATTCTGGATTTTTTTCTGTCTCTCTTCCTTCATGCACCAGGCCATCTGCTCACCTATTAAAAGACAGCCAGGCCCCACTTGGATATGGAGGATTTTTCTGCTTATAATTACGCAGGTAATTAGCACTTCTAGCACTAGCACTTCTTCTCTTACCAACAAAGCATCCCACTGAACTGAGTCCACAATGGTGAACTAGTGCACAATCTAGACCAGAATCAGACAGCAATTGTGGATTACAGGTGAGTGACTCCTGGTCCATCTTTCTTTTTTTAATTTCACTCAATACCAAATAAACATAACCTTATTCATCTTAGGATGTGAAGGGACATATGTTTTTGACCAGTCCATGACTTACCTAAGTAAAAGGTAGATGAAAAAACTCGTCGTATGCTTAGAAGTTCTGTTGAATCAAACTACAAGTCTTATTTTTCTATTGGATAAACTTGCCGTGAGAATCCTGCAGGAATCTCAGAGCTGAATGGCATTTTCATCCATTCTAAGCCTAAGATGAGAAGCATCAGCTCAACACTGTCCCCCCTGAAGCCAGAGTAAGATTTGCAAAGACAGCATATCTGTGCTGTCAGAACTTTTCCTCTGTCCTCAGGGACTTTTGGTTTTTTTCCTTCTCTCTGATTTCTCTTCTTAAGAGACCTACTTTTCCCTGGAAACCCACTTTCAAACTACAGAACTTCTCATTCTCTTGAAAATGCCTCTTCCTTAGTGCCTGTAGCAATCATGTCCAAGTTCTGAGAGCCTGAGCATTCAGCAGCAAACTCCTAAGAGGCTGTCAGTCGCTGCAGGCTAAACTGCTTGTCATTGGTCCCAAAAGTCCCCCTAGATTTTCAGTCAGTTCTGACATGTGACTCATCAGCTGAAAGCCCTGTTAATCATGCCCAAATATTCCCATCCCTCTGCACATACTAATGGGTTTAAATATATGCTGTAGTCTAGTTTTCAAGCTAGAAGCAATGGGTCCGTTTTGCTCTTAGCCTCCTAATGTTTTCAGAGAGAAGCAAATTACTTTGTTGGGTCCAGTCTTTATTCCTTCACATATATCAGTGCCATACTAAAAGCATCCCTGCTCAGATGCTAGATGTGCTTTAACCTGGTTAATCTTGAGTCAGAGGTTACATGGGGTTCCCAAGTACTTCAGGCACAACTTACAAAATGGTGGTTAAGCAGTAAGCAGATGAAACTGTTGAAACCCAGTGGCCAGCAAAGACTTAATCTGATGTCATTAATGTGACAGAGTTGATATAAGGGGAAAAATAGATACAGATATGTACCCCTTATCCAGCTCCTTGATGCATTTTAGCACTGTAGCATGTGTGAAATGGTAATATTCACCTTGCAGACAAGAGTCAGAAGAGTTGTGACCTTTGCTGTCCTTACTGTTCCTACCTCAGGCTGTTTCCTCAAGATCCTCTCAGCAGCTTTAAGAACAGAGAAGGTTCACTTTACTAGATTAATACTGGCTCACTTCTTTTCAGTCAGTCACTTGAAAGAGCAGGAGCGAGCACAGAAGCCTGTGGAAGGCAAAATTGAGGAGGAAGAGAGGGAAGTGCCATAAAAATGAAGCAAGGAGGCAGGTCAGACAATGCAAGATTGTAAGAGCACCACTGAAAGAAAGCTCAGAGTGGCTCTGGGCTTGGGGAGGCCCAACACTGGGGAGCTCTGATAGTCTAAGTTATTGAATGTAAAAATGAAGCTGATGTTCCATTGCACAGCAGGTTCCTATACAGTCTGGTCTTTTTCTGTTAAGGAAAGATTGGTCCTTTGAAGCTGGTTACCAAATCTGTCTTGCTCTGTATGCTGACAGTGATGAACTTACTTGCAAAGATGAAGGCAAAAGGTGGGAATTGGGAAACTAAAACGCTCATACATTGTTATTACCTCCTTTTGAGGTAAAGCACATGGACAAAGACTGAGGTAAGGGCCCTGCAGTCATCCCCTGCCACCTTGGCAGATCTGACAGAGGGACCTTTGCAAGAGAAAAAAAATAAATTCATGAGAAACTACAGCTCACATTGCTTAAAAAGTTATGGGTGATAGAAATTGTCTTTAATACCTCCATGGGAAAAATATGCTAGAAAGATGGAAGACATAACAGATTTTAAATGGCTTAGATACTGTACTTTTTTTAAACCAACAATAAAAAATACATTTTAACAGTTCTTAAGAAGGAATTAAAGCCTTGAATATATTAGTAATTATTAAAAAATAGAATCTAGAAAAGGTTAATATGTACAGGAAGTATATTTTGCCATGTGAACAACTGCCAACATAGACTTTACACCAAAAATCTTGAAGAACTAGGAAAAGTTGGCCACTTTGGGAAGATCAGCCTTCAGTGGAAAAGAAAAGAAGCTAGTTGCAACTTGGTATCTCTTTCCGAATGGAATTCCCATGTAGAAAAAAATCTTTGAAATATCTTGAAACCTTTGATAGAGTTCAGGTGGCTCCAGTGCCTCATCAGAGGTCAAGATGACTGTGGGCATGATGGCATTGGTAATGTCTGCTCAGTAGCCACCTTCAGAAGGCTTCATCTCATTACCCCAGCAGGGCTGTGTCCTCTGATGCCTGTGAGACTCTTCCAGAATTGACTTGTGATTGCAGTCAGCGCCCTCTTCACCTATGGAATATGTGGGGGCTTGAGATGAAGAATCAGAGCAGCATTTGAAATGCTGGCCAGTTTGCACATGCAGGGGTATAAGACTGTAGGGTTTTCTGTTCTTTTCCTAATCCTTCCTGAAAAGTCAGTAGTGTTTCTTGACTATTGCTAAACACTGAGGTACATTTTCATAGAAGCTGTTGTGGTTTAACCCCAGCTAGCAATCAAGCCCCAAGCAGCAACTTGCTCACTCCCCCACTAGTGGGATCAGGGAGAGAACTGGAGGGTAAAAAGCTAGAAACTTGTGGGTTGAAATAAAGACAGTTTAATAGGGGAAAAAAAAAAGCCACACATGTAAGCAAAGCAAAACAAGGAATTAATTCACTGCTCCCCATGGGCAGGCAGGTGTTCGGCCATCTCCAGGAGAGCAGGGTCCCATCACACATAATGGTGATTTGGGAAGACAAACACCATCACTCTGAACATCCCTCCCCTCCTCCTCCTTTCTCCCACTTTCTACACTGAGCATGATGTCACAGGGTCTGGAATATCCCTTTGGGCACTTGGGCTCACCAGTCCTGGATGTGACTCTTCCCAACCTCCCATGCACTCCCAACTTCCTCACCAGCTAAGCAGCGTGAAAAGCAGAAAAGGCCTTGGCTCTGTGTAAGCCCTGCTCAGCAATAACAAAAACATCTCTCTGTCATCAACCCTGTGTTCAGCACAAATCCAAAACACAGCCACTGGGAAGAAAATTAACTCTACCCCACCCCTAAGCAGCACAGGAGCGTACACCAAACCTGCAGGACCTTGCACTGCGACTCGGAGAGGGCAGGGAGCGGTCGGGGCCCGTCGCTGGGATATGGGAGCCCTCAGCCCCAGCCGGCCCCGCTAACCCCGCGCTCGGCGGGACAGGCCCCGGGGCGCGCGGGGCCCGGCAGTGCCCGCGCCAGCCGCCAGGTGTCAGCACAGCCCCGGCCGTGCCGGGCCCCGCACACCGCGGCACGGAGGCCTCGCCCGGAGCCTGTTCTCACGGAGTCATCCACTGGCCCGGGCTGGAAACGAGCTTAAACATCATCTACTTCCAACCCCCCGTCGTTGACATACATACACCTTCCACTAGATCAGGTTGCTTAGAGCTCCATTAAACCTTAAACACTTCCAGGCATGGGACATGCACAACTGCTCTGGGCAACCTGTTCCAGTGTCTCACCACCGTCACAGCAAAGAATTTTTTACTAATGTCTAATCTGAACCTACTCGCTCTCAGTTTGATGTCATTCCCCCTTGTCCCGTCACTACATAATCTTATAAGAGGTCTCTCTTCAGCTTTCCAGTAGGCTCCCTTCAGGTAATGGAAGGCCACAATTGGGTCGCCCTAATGCCTTCTCTTTTCCAAGCTGAACAGTCCCAATTCTTTTAGCCTTTCATCAAAGGAGAGGTGCTCCATCCCTCTAATTAACTTGGTGGCCTTCCTTTGGATTCACACCAACAGGTCCTTCTTGTGCTGTGGACCCCAGAACCAGATGCAGGTGGGGTCTCACCAGAGCTACTCTTCCCACAACTACTTCATTGCTGCTTTCCTGTGAAGAACAACCAGCAGGAGCATCATTTTAACTGTTGTACAATGTTCCTCCTCCAGCACCCTGCTCCAGAGGCTAGTAGGTCAGTGAGCAGTGGCTGTGACATGTTTTGTGCTGGTCTCACTGGGGCTGTGGTTGAGGAACTGAAGATACCTGACAATTGGTCCATACCGATGTGACAACTCTGCCATTGCTTGTTGGCCCACATGTGTGATGTGTACAGAGAGGAGTCACTGCTACAGGACAGTCTTAGTATCTCTTGGACCCGCCAAAGTTACAGCAGCTGATCCACAGACCTGAGTGTAGATACTCTGCATTGCTGGGGCTGTTGTTTAAAACAGATCATGTCCTAGGATGTTCTTCAGTGGCTCCAAGTCTGTCAACAAACTGTTCACCATTCCCTGGCTATACCAGTGAAAAATATCCATGCCTCTCTCTCCCCCTCAGCCCCAAGAAATCCTTTTTTGAATCTTTTTTTTCAGCTTAAGAGGCATAAAATGAAATACCAACATATGCAGACTCAGAATTAAGGCCAGAGAGTTGTGAACATCTAATGTTTTTATATTTGCACCAAAAAAAAAAAAAAAAGAGTAGGGGTTTTTTTTGCATGACACAATTATTGTTACATAACAGAAAACAAGATCTGCAGCATCCCAGATTTTCCTTTGAAATGAGCTTCCTGGCTTATCAGCAGGCAGATGCTCCATGGTCAGTTAAGCTGGATCAGGAGTGAGAAGTTTCTCACGTGTTTCCAGCGTGGAATATAAGGCAGAGAAAACAATGGGATCTCAGGATACCTGATGGCAGAGAGTGAAGGTCCTGCTTCACTGTCCTTACAGCACCGTTTGTTGTACAGGAAAAGGGTGCATTTTGGAGTAGAGGAGTAGCACACAGACACTGTGCAGTATCTTTGGTGTTTTCTTCCCACAGTGTCTTGGGCTTGCATATGTTACACATGGATCTTTATCTTATGCAAAGTGCTGTTGTGTATTAGTCACGCATTACTATCCCACTTAGGTTTGCACAGAATCAGATGCCCAGTTAAACTGATTTGTTCAATTATCACCCTTAAGTTTCTAGATTAGCTACAGCCATCAAAAATCTTCTGTAAGAAAACAACATAATCAAATAGAGATGGGAACTGGCCTGCGGCAGGTGTCGCTTTAATTTATTTGAGTGTCCACTTAAACTCCAGAGCAACAACAATGTGGCAGCTAGATTGTACCTTTACACCAGGAAAAACCTGCAGGGAGATTGGATGGTTTCTTTCAGCTGAAGATTTTGAGACCACATTTTCATTCCAGAAGGGCTTGATAAATAAAAATTATTTATTTTGCTGGACACAAAATTGAAAGAGATTGAATCTCTGGAAAGGAACTAGATGCAACCTTCTGTCCTACTATGTGGCTTGATGCAACTAAAATTGAGAGTGAAGATTTTGGTCACATGCAAGCAGTGTGGTAGAGGGATGTAGTTGCAGTTTGTATTGTGCAGATCTCTGAGCATTCTCAGTTCAATAAGGCTTTTTTAAGCTTGGTGGCAGCATTTGTCCTCTTGCTGGGAATTCAGGGATAAACTCTGGTAAGACACTGAGCAGGGGCGGTCGGGGAGTAGAACATGAATTGCTTTGCTGATCCTGCACCTGCGAAATGGCGCAGAAGGAAATGGTTTGGCTAGCATAAATTAAGGCAGCTCTGAGACTCATCTAACATATCTCAGGAATTCAGCCTGCCAGCACAAAATTAGACAGTGTAAAAAGCTGGCTAAACACTACATATCTTCCATAGCTTCTGAGAGTCACACAGCCAAGTGACATTGTCAGAGCTCTTCAATATTAGAAAGAAAATAACAGTTTAAGTAATATGCTTTGAAAACACAACATGCCTACCAGGGTATTTAATGTGTTAGCTAGTTTAGATGAACCTTTGTATGTCTTGCAAGGAAAATAATCTTTTTGTAATGAATCCCATCCAGCAGAAAGAAACCTGATTCAGACTAATTTCCTTGGCACCACCACAATACTTAGGACAACATATAAGACATTATAGAGACATCACTAATTAGAATCTCTGGAAATCTCAAAATAAGTATAAAGACTAATGTTTTACGACAGACTATCTCAGCTTATTCAGACTGAAGACCTTTGATCTGTCTAGCTGAACTGGCCTACAGGTTTTTGGCTTTAGCTGCAAGGGAGAAATCTCACGGGCTGCCGAAGCAGGTACACTGAGCCTAGTCTTCCTCTTTTAAACTTAGATCAATAGTTCTTTGTTCCAGTAGCCTCCCATCCATATAAGGAGTGGTCAGGGTATATCAGTGGACATGCGCCCTATGCAAAAGGGCTCCTTGCAGCCATGCACAAAATCAAGCATCATAGGACTGGGAGCATGCCATGTACAAGGTACTGGTCAGTGCAACTCAGATGCTTCAGGCCCCTCACCTGACTCTGTTACAGCAAAGTTACAGAATCTGAAGAGATGATGGAGTGAAAATTTGCAAGAACAAAGTTTAATTTTTTCAGCATGAAGCAGCAGATTCAAGTTAATTGACTGGTACTAATGGTTTTTACAAGACACTGGTAAAGGTCAAGATCATAATAGACATTTTAGCTCCTGAAGATTTATGTTATAGTTGTTCTTTTCTTCTTAAGCGGGTGAGTCCTTACCCATCAACAATACTGAAGCTCTTCCAGAGTTTCTTAATCCAGAGAGCCCAACCGAAAAGACTTCCTTCTGAATTTGGCCCAACAGAGAATTCAATCAAGCCATAGTTCATTCCTTGCCACCCTCTCTTTCTTGTAGGCTGCTGAGATGGCAGCCAGACACATGCCACAGACCTGACAGATTGGTCTTCCAGACATTTCATGAAGACCTTAGTTACCTCACTGATGTGCAAATTAGCTGTGCATCTCTCAAGGGACAAATATGCCAACTTTCATGGCCTTATGGGAAGGGGGTACCTGATCACGTTACAGGAGGACAAGAAAATAATGTTCTGCCATGTAATCTTATTCACAGGATCGCCCTTTCAGGAAACTGAGTATGTGCATTTCATGGTGGTCTGTGTTTCCATCTGGGGTCACAGGATAAAGTGGCCATATAATGGAGAAGGTCTTCAGGATATGATCCTCCATAAGGGACTGAGACTAGATCTAGTCATGATCTTCCCCTGTAAGGGAAAATCAAGCCATTTCAACCGTCCTCTTTGCCAGTGGTTTCTCCCCACCCCATCTTTTTGTGGATCTGCAGTGGGAGCCAGCTACACGGGGTACGGTCGCTGAGGACTTAAGCAGCGAGCGCACGTCGAGTCGAGGGTGTTGCAGAGCGCTCAGCGCCGCCACCGACCCTGTCTCAAGTCACCGTGAGGGCACGGATGTGTCCATGCACCGGCCCCTGTGGGCAAGTGTCTACGCCTTAGCAGCAGCAGGAAACTTGCTTCTCCACCCTAGAGCTGCACTTTTGCCTGCTTTTCCCCCCTTCCCAGCGAGCAGAGGGCGCTCCGCCCTCAGAAGTGGGACCTCGTCACATTCCTGGGATGTAGCTAAACCACACGCACACATGTACACCCTAGGAGACAAAAAACCCGAACTCAAAACTGCGAGCTGAGAAAAGGGTGGTTGAAAGCCTCGGAAGCCCAGGCAGGCAGCAGCGGGCGAGGCGGGCAGGGTGCGGGAGGCCCGGGCGGCGCAGCGCCCGCGCCCCGCCAAGGGCACCCTGTGCCCGGTCCCCGCACCGCCCAGCGGGATATTCCCGCTCCCACCTTATTGTGCGGCGCAGCGGAGGAGCCACAATGCGAGCTACTCTCTGGGGGGATGGGGAGTGGGGGGGTGGAGACAGACACAGGCGGAGTCAGGGCTCAAATTCTTGAACCTTTCACATCCTTTCTGTAATTTGAAACATACTTGTTCCCATGCCAGAACCTTTTTTTCTTTTTTCTTTTTTTTTTTTTCTTTTTAAAATTCCTTCCTTGAGGCTGTGGAAATACATTCAGAGAAGAAAAAAAGAGAGAGAGAGAAAGAAAGTAAAGAAAGAAACGAAGGGGAAAAGCAAGTCCACTACTTATCAGAAGCTCCACAACAAAACAGAGAAACGTGAGAGCCCGGCCCTCCCCAAGCACAACTGCTCGCGGGCTCAGATTTCCTTTCGGAGGGGTCATGGCTGCTGCAGTCACGGGTTTGGAACGCAGCTGGTCCTGCCTGCAACAGGGAGAAAAAATCCTGGCTCTTCTGGAAACGGCATTTGCCTCCTTTCGCTTCACAAGCTCATTGTGCTCAGAGGAAAGGAAGCCATTTGCAAAACGCTTGGGGCACTGGATCCCGGTCATCTTCAGTGGGTCATTCCCCCTCACCACTCCCAGCCCCTTCCATCCACCCTCCCAGATGGCCTGGGAGGGAAGGGATATATGCATATCCCTCTCCTGTGCACTTCAGGTCACACACCTATAAGCACTGCAGTTTATCTCAGCGTGATTAGTATGGGGTGTACACATATGAGAGAGGAAAAGTGGCTGAAAACTGGCTGAAACATTTCGAATGTCCCTAATCACCCAAAAGGGACAAAGCAGCATGGAGTAGCACAGAGCACTCTCTTGCATCAGCCGGGCCACACTGCCCACTCCTTTCCCCCTGGGTAAACCACAGCAGGTGATTGTGCTGGTGCAGCGGGTATTTTTGTTTGTTTTGTGTAAGGAAGTAACAATTACCAGCGACAATAAATGCCTCCTGGAGTCAGAAGTGACCTGTAGCTCTTCAGTTGCATACAGTTGCAGTGCAGCTGCCTTGCCAGTGCTGCAGCACGGCTGCTAAACTGACAGGAGCACCTACCCCTCTTCCCTCCACTCAGGGAGTCACACCCTAGTCTTTCAAACCAGAAAAACAAGGATGAGGAGATACGCTTTCATTTTTCACTGCCATTGTCATAGGTCATAACTGTGTTAATGTGCTATCATGTTGTTTACATGTGATGTTTATGGATGGGTGTGAACAATCCTTAAGAAGGCATGAGATTTTCCAGGAGAGACTCAAGTGGGCACATGTATATCACCTGAAGCAGCTGGATGAGTGCCTCACCAGGAGTCACCTCTGTACACGGGGGAGAAGCCACCCAGAGGGAAGGGCAGTCCGTGTGCACAGGATATAGTCCTTACATGCTGTACTACTCCTCTGTCGCAGCCCCTGCTCTGCAGACCTGGGGCCAGTTGAGGAACTTGGAGAGTATGTTTCCTTGGGTTTATAGCTAGAGAAGGAGGTACAGTACTCTCTGGAAGACAGAGATGGGGCAGATACATTTATTTATTTTATTGGAAGGGACAGTGTGACATTTCAGGGTTTCCCCATAGCCTTTCAGCCACGTGCCCCATGTACAACAGCAATTAGATTATCCCCACTGGGGAACTCCTCTCCTTAATCCAGCTCCTGGCACTACAAGACACCACACTGATTTTTGCAGATTGGCAGGAAACACCACGAAGCTCCTGTGTGCTTAAATACTTCACATTACAGAGAAAATGCTGTTCTGGCTGCCTGAGACACTGCAGCATTTGGGCTCCCTCTCTTTGAGAAGATAAAGCATCCTGATAGCTTAGCTGTGTTTATGCTGAAACTCTCAAGACAGTCTTTGTCTCTGAGCAGGTCATTTGGGGCTCACAGCTTCTTGTGAATGTTGCTCTCAGATGGAAGCCATCCTGCTCAGGGTATCCCCACCATTGCTTTGTGACCATCCTTTGCTCTCAGCCTAGATTCCGGCTTTTTAGCCAATACAACTGCAGCATAGTGTCTTGGTAATCACATTTCAAATGTGATTTGCAAATCACACTTTGCAAATAAGCCTTAGCTACAAACACAAATGCTCTGCTGATTTTTTCTTAGGCATCATGGATACTAAAGGGTTATTAGTGCTCTATTCAAGCCTACGTTGGCAGTCCCCACCCTTCTCTAGATTGTTATGCAAGCCCAGTTGGAGTTGCTATTAAATATGAGACAAGACCTCAGTTAAATATGTATCAAGTTACAGATTTCTAGGGTGTTACCAATTTTTTAGAGATACCACATGTGACTCACTGAACTAGATGACAGACTATGAAATAAGTTATTTCATCTGGTCATATTTATCTGAGCATGTTTGTCCTGCCTGTTTTTTTCAGGTATCACTGTCTCATAGGTAGCAAGCAGGCAAAATGAAATCTGTTCCTACAGGTATTGCTCTCTGCAGTTCATTTTTACTGTATTCCAGTCACACATACTTGATCATACCCTGGTTAGCTGAAATGAAACAATTCAATCCCCTCTGATGGAAAGATTTTGGAGGAAGACACCTAGATATCTTTGGGACATTGTTCAGTGGACAAAATCTGTAGATTGGACTCCTGTCCTAATCCAAATGGTGTGTTAAGAAATTATGTAGAAAAATCAGCATTTGTCATTTTTCCAGAAAATAAAATGTCCTGGAGTGTGCTTTTCCTCCCTGGCTGCTTCCCTGTACCCATCACAAGTCCCAGGCACCATCTGTGAACCTCTGCCAGAGCTCCTGACCTAAAACAAACAGCATGCCAAAGGTAAGTGGGCCAGAGCTTTAGTCTGCAGCTTGTCGCTGTTGGAGTGTTGGGCACCTCTAAAGGGATAATAAGTCCTTCAAAAAGGTAGCTGAAAATTCTCCTTACATAGGGAAATCTCTGTCAGATGCTAGCTAAGAGAGGCATCCTACCCATCTGGCCATACTGCAGAGACAGGTGGCGTTTAGGCCACAAGCCAAGAGCTCCTTAGCTGTTCAAACTGGGGACCTTCATATCTTCAAGACTGAAGGCAAGTAAGAGAAGTTCTTATCTGTCTTTGTCCCTATATCAGATCCTAGTCTTAGGGCATATGGCTGGGATAGACGTGCCAATAGCTGCAGGCAGAAGAAACCTTCTGTTTTATAAATACCAGCTTCCACCCAATTGCCTTTTACATACTAGGCTGGTTTTTCATTGGTGAAGTGAGTTTGAAGAAGAGAATAGGACAGTAAGAAAATGCAGCCCACAGTGAGAGGCAGTGAAGAAGAAAAGACTAACATGACCTCAAAGAAAAGAGCTTAGACTCTCTGCTGACAGAACTTTGCAGGGGTGGAGAGGGAACAGGTTATAACAGGCTGGCTGGAGTCACAGAAGTGCTGGGAGATGGAGGGGTGAAAACTTGGGAGCATATTCTCTCCAATGACTTCAAGCTCTGTGCAAAGGAGTGTGCACTGCTTCATGAGGGGTGAATTGCTTTAGTAGACTTGTCTTCTCTGCTAGCCTCTAGAACTGGTTCCTTTAGAAGAGATAAGAGCATGTAGGCAGACTTGAAATGAGGACAGGAATCCTGAACTCAGCATGAGTTCTAACTGCTTGTTCCAGACACAGGCTGTGACTCCATTCCAGGCTCTGGGAAGTCCAAAGGACAATTAAGCCACACAAGAGGGATCCTCCTGCATCCCTGCATAACACAGAAGCAAGGTGGTCTCTGGGTGACAGCAAGGTTCAGGGTGGCAGGGATTCTTGACCCTTTAACACTGACTTGCAGTGAAACATTTTGGCTGATAAGTCTCTTTCTCCCTCTGATTTTATCTTCTCTTTTAGAAAATGGTGCAAATAAAGCTGAGCTGCCTCATAGCGTGTGGGTATCTGTACTGTAGTAAACAGCCCTCCAAGGAGGGGAGTAAAAAAGGGTAAAGGACTAATATGAGTCTTTGCAATGATCTGTATTCATGCCAGGAAAAAGTATGATCTGCAGTCCTGTTCCAGATCAATTCCCCAGCCTGTTCCAGTCAGCTGTGACTTTTGTTAATGCCTGTCCTGGGGCTAGAAGAAGGCACGGCCAACAGTTCAGTTTGCTTTGACAGGACTGAGCCCTGCCTGAAAACACTAGGAAACCTTCTGAGTCAGCAGCTCACTTGCTCCTACTCTTGGAATAGCTGAGATTCCCGGACACAGTAACTTGACTCTACTCCTGGCTCAGGGCAGCCACAAGCTGAAAGGCAAAATAAAATCCCCTCCTGGCCCATTAACGAGGCCTATTCTGGGTTCAGGAGAAACCAGTCTGACTGATGAACTCCCCTGGCTCAGGGGCTCTGGCTGGGGCTGGGAGAGTTATTCTTTCCTTATTCAGCAGACAGGAGGATGTTAATGGAGAGCATATGGGAGGGGAGGGAGTACTGTGGATATTGCTGGAGGACAGCCAGACTGCATCAAACCCCCAAGAAGCCTATTCTCCATCCGGGCATTGCTAAAACAGGCCATGGAGAGACGAGAAGTCCAGCTGTGATACGGGGGAGTTAGGAAAAAAGCGCTCTGCCTTCCCCAGCTTTTTCACTCCCACTCCTAATGGGACAATGGGGCAGTATTGTCACATAGCCCTGTAGGCATGGTATTCATAGTGGAAGCCTTTCTGGGGAAGAGCACGCTTCAGCCAGGCACCCTGTCCTGAGAGTCATGCCACTTCAGGGAAGCAAGAACTGCCTCTGTGCTTGAAAATGCCATATAATTTATGGTGCTATAGAAATGATGAATTACAACAGTCCTACAGTACAGAGATGGAAAAGCCCTGTTAAGTTCTCCAGCCCATCTCCCAGAGCTGATGCAGTTGCCTCTCAAACATTTCCTGTGTCTGTCTGGACATGTTTAGCACAAGCAAGCAACTGAGGTTCATTTATTTTTCGCTTCTTAATTCTACTTTAAAAATAACCCCCAATGTGATTAATGTAGTGTGCATTGCCCAGCCGCTTGGATACTTCAAGCAGGATGGAACAGGGTGCACCAAAGGTAGTCCACATCTGTCTTACCTTAAAGATAAAATGGAGGACTAGCTAGCGAAGACTTGATCACAGCTTAAACTAAGAAACTTGCCATTAAGTAGGAGGGCAGCTAGAATCAGCTCTGGTAAAAATTAGGTGTGTCCTTTTTGGCTCCTGACAATTGTAATGTAGCCCTGACTGAGGCAGATTTTGGGTATCCATGATGCTTGGCCTTGCATCATTCACCAGAACTTAATTAACTAAGGAGCCTGGCTTGTTTAGCCTAGTGAAGGAGTATATAATTGCAATCTATAAATAAATACTTCAGAGAGTGAGCACATGGGGAGGAGAAAAAAGCTATTTAAAGATAAAGGACAATGCTGGCACAAGAAGAAATGGGTGTAAAGTAGCTATGCATACATTTAGGCTAGGGATTTTCAGGTTTCTAATGCTGAACACATTGATGCTCTGTGAAGGCCAATCAACGGGTTTGGTAAGGCCAAAAGTCAAAGTCAAGTCTGGTTTTAAGAGGTAGCTAAACACATTTACTCAGCCGGTTGTACAAAATGGCTGGCTGTGCAAGGAAAGGAGCTGGGCTTGGGAAGCCAAGAAGCAATGTCCTGAGGCTTTTTGGGCTGCAGTAAGTACAGGATGAGTTCTGGCTAACCAGCTGCAGGCCCCAGTTGGAGCAAGGTGGGGAAAAATAGAAGACTAATAAAAGCTGAGAAATTTCAACTGCACCTTCACACTGCCTTCTAGTACCTGAAGGGGCCTCCAAGAAGGATGGAGGGCATGTAGTGACAGGACAAGGGGCAACAGTTTTTAAGTGCAAGAAGGTAAGTTTAGATTGGCTATAAGGAAGAAACTTTTTACAATGAGAGTAGTGAGGCACGGGTACAGGTTGCCCAGAGAAGATGTGGATGCCCAGTCCCTGGTAGAGTTCAAGGCTGGGTTGGAGCAACCTTGTCTAGTGGAAGGTGTCACTGCCCAAGGCAGTGAAAGGCAAAATAAATTAATAAGTTAATTAATTAATTAATTAGATAGAATTAGATGGTTTTTAAGGCCCCTTCCAACCCAAACCATTCTATGATTCCATGATGATTCTATAAAGCATAGCAGGCAGATTGTAAGTCCAGATAAAACTGGAAACTGAGACTAACCCCTCTCCAAGGACTATGATGGCTTGCTTGGTTTAGAGAGGTTTATGGGGGCAGGAGGAGATTACAAACAACAGGCAGTAAAAAGTATCTGTAATTTGTTTGTGTGAAAACCTAGGCAAGAGAAAATAAGAAAAGAAATAATGATTGGTTTTCCTGTGAGCAGTTGAGGTTGGGAAGCCCTTAAATTTTGTTTTGCCATCCTTAGAGGCAAAAAGATCTCCTCAGCCAGAAAACCTTAAGTCATGAGAACACCTTGTCATGTTCTCCAGTGAAGTAACAGCTCAGCCTGACCTCAGGCTGAGACCAATACATGGTGCTCCTGCATGCAGTAATCCTTTTCTGTGAAGTCATTTGCCAAACAGACAGTGGATGTCTTTCCCCACGGCTTTCCTGCAAAACAGAATATGAGAGACCTTGACCCTTAACTAATGCATGCTGGAGAGGCAGATGTCCAAATCTTAGCTGTCTTATCCAACTGGAAGCTATAACAATAAATCACATACTCCAGTTTACACCACCAGTGCAAACAAGAAAATGGACCTTATACCAGAGAAAGATCTGTTGTAATATAGCATTTTGTTTCATCCTGTTCCTGCTGAGAGTAGAGGGATTGGCAACAGAGAAGAGACAGCTACACAACTGGCACAGACGTCTCGTATTGACGGAATTTTCCTGTGGGAATCTCCTGCCTGTTTGAGTTCTCTCTATGTTCCATAACCAGTGCAAAGCAAATTTAGCAGAGAGCAGAGAATCCATCTTAAAATGCCTTAGGGGGGACAGAAAATACTGTATAAATGGAACTGCAGCGATGTCTCTTCTAATTCTTGTAATCTGTCACCTAGCTGTGGCAGTGATAGGTGCTTTAGAAACCCACAGACAGTCTGAGTATGATTTGATCACATTAGTGGTGGCCTATGCATCAAGAAATTCAGAGGTTTTATTCAGAAAGGCATTAAAATAAAGATGGTTGTGCTTTTAAATCTCTTTTGTCTGGGAAGAGGTTATCTCCTAAGGCTGGCTTTACTCCTGACATTTCTCATTCTTTGCTTTTCTTTACAGATCAGAAATAGAACATGAAATGCCTTGTCTTGCTATTTTCATCATTCTGCAGTCAGTCTCAGCATGAATCTGAGGCTATGAGGGTGGGAGGTGATGAGCTGAGTCAAGTCTGAAATATGGTTCCTTGTACTAGAAGGATAGAGATGTGGTTTCTGTGTAAGTCACCAGTTCAGGTCTTCTTGGTACTGAAAGGTGACAACTGTTATAGGCTCTCTTGAATTGAGGTAGAGGGTTTCCATCCAATTACTAGCGAACTTTATGCAGTAGTCTAGGAAGCTGAGAACTGTGTGCATGAAAGCACCAACTTGTTGGCTGGAGAACAGCACACAGGGGAAGTTTGTCCTGTCACTACTTGCATTTTCCTGACTGTATGAAGCTTAGATATTTTTCATCCGCCATGTTTAAAGTTCTTGCCCTGGTAACCTTCATCAGGTTGAATCAACTATAAAGATAGGAGAGAATATGAGGGGAAAATTTGTTTTCCTTTGAGGGTGAGCTTTTATTTTAGATGCAAACCAACAGATTTTTTTCCTTTGACCTCCAAAAACCAAAGAGAATTTATTGGTCATTTTCACATTTTTAACTGACATTTTAATTTTCTTCACAAAAACACTTCAAACATTGAGGACCTCAGTAAATCTCTAAAGCACATGGTGAAAAGTGTTCACACAGACCGTAACATTGTAACTCTGGATTTGTACAATTCATGCTTATGGTCAGTCATGTCAAGCTTTAAAGAATCTACCAGTTCAGCCATCACGAAAAGGCAGTAAATCTGGATTATGCATTGAAAGTGCTTAGGGAGTCTGGGTATTTATACCAATGAAATGCCAAAATATTTTACTGACAGTCTCCATTTTTTACATTCTTTTAGTAGCAGTTAATTTTTTTATGTATATATATATATTTTAATGATGACAGTTATATTTTGGCTATTATTAGTTTGCAACTGGTTGGGCCTTCTCTCATCAAAACAGGAGTCTGAACAATTTCATGCACATGGCACCTTGGGCAGAAGACTGGAAACCTTACAGATACATGCATGGCCTGGGCTGAATACAGTTAGAGCTACCTCTTTGGAAGCTCTCCAAATGCCATACGTAGAATTCCTGGCTGTTTCCATAGCAGTAATTCACTGGGGTGCTGCTGCTAAAGAACCTCTTTCAGTTCCCAGTGTCCCCACACAGGACCAGAGCTGTGAAACCATGAAGGAGAAAGGGGTGACTCAGTAGGGAATCCTTCTTCTGTATCAGAAGCACTTTAAAGCACCCGAGAGATGTATGCAGCTAGAAATATAAACTGAAGCCTCTGTGGGGTGTCCATCATATAGTGCCATTAAGAGAGGTCCAAGTCAACCCTAGCACCCAAAGCAATGCAGTCATATTAACATAGTGCTCTCAACTGGGCTCCTTAGCTTCTCTTTTAAATGTATCCACTGAACACAGCTACATTTATTTCCTGACCAAAATTAGGTCTCTTATCTAATTTTGAGCACCTCTGTATGATACTGCTTGGTGCTACACAGGCGCTCTCTGCTGGAAGGGTGCCAGGAACATATTTTATTTACAATAGGAAATCACTTAAAAGAGGCCATATTCCTTTTGGATTGACAATGAAATCACACCAAACTGGTGCATAAAAGATTTAAGTATACATAACTAACTCAGACCAAGCTCACTGAGGCTAAAGGAAGAGAAGAAACATGCTCATGGAGTCCAGATCCAGCCTCAGCCACTTGGTGACCCCACACTAGGAAAACTGTATGAAATTTCTGATGCTGTTTTTAAGCAGTTCAGTGTTTCAATCCAGACTGCCAGGGCCCCAATACCCTCACATGGGTCTCCCCCCACCCTGCCCACAGCACAGGACCCTATTTCAGGCTCTCACCACTAACATCGCAGGATGCTGGTCTCCAACTTCCATGGGGGAGCTGACATGGCAGCCCAGCCAAGGCCTGCCCCCATCCCCAGAGAGGTGCCCAATGCTCAGAGCTGGAGCTGCCTTGGTGCCCTTGGCTGGGGTAGTGGGATGAGCCTGGGCTGTCAGGCTCTGCCCTGCTGCCCTGTGGCTTTCCCTGAAGCTCCCTACACCCCATCCCCAGGGAGCCACCAGCCCTTGCTGTCCCCAGGTGCTGATTCCTCTATGCTCAGTAGCTGCTGCCTGGCTCTTTCCTACAGGTCGGGATGTTAAGAAGAAAGGTCAAACTCCAAAGATAACCAGTTAATGCTGCAAAGCAAAACCAAAGTAATGATCAGAACCATGGTCTCCCTCCTCCTCTTCAGAGCCCAGACTATATACTTACAGGCATAATTGAATATAAAACATATACTTAATTGCTGGCAGAAAGAGAAACTGCTTTTGGATTTGAAAGCCCAGCTATCCTCTCACCCCATGAGGAAGGTTTGGTTTTATTGTATTGTCTATTCTCTCCTCTGAACAGCTCTCACTTCCCACTTTGAGTCCTTCTGGCAAGTATTGATGGGCTTCTTTCTTGTTATGAAAAGGATACCATGAACCTGTCATCCCTCAAACTGTTTCTCAGCTCACTTTTGCTGTAGTGTCTCTGTGAGTTAGGTATGCACTCTTAAGATTTAAAGATAGTTAATCCACTATGGTTTGCTGAACTTCCTAAGTATTTACAAATATTTGGCAGAGCAAGTGAGAAAAACTCAAACAAATTACATTCCTAGGTCTGCACCTCTTTCCGAGTATGATATGGTAGTTATGGATGACTTTACTACAAACCCCAGGGGACAGTTTAGGTATCTGTGGGGTATGCCCAGCCCCCGCCCTGGAGGGATGTCTGCTGAGATAAGGAGATTGCTCAAACCTCCCAGCAGAATTCCCCTGGAAAGGCAACCACTTTTTCAGTTACGACAAGAAGAAGACAGACCCAGAATCCTCGGGGAGACCCTATGCAGATCCTTTGTAGCCCAGTGGCCTTTACCCTCTGACACCCACTCCCTGTATCCCTATAAAGCCAGCCCCCTGCCCCTGCGAGGGTGGAGAGATGCCTGTCCCTGGTCTCCCCTTTGCTGGAGTATGGACTAATAAAGCTACTTTGTGCGGAACAGCTACACGAGCCTCTCGTCTCTCTCTGGTCCGGCCTGGAGGCTGCCCTGCAGAGCTAAGCTGAAATCATGAGCTGACAATCACTAAAGAGCTGACAGCCTCTGCATGGGCCCTCCTAGCCAGCAGCTGAGGGAAGACACCGGGCTTTGGGAAGACGACCGGTCAGAGCTTCCTTGGTCAGAGCTACTGACCCCTCACCAGCTGTCATAGGTATCAAGCAGTTTTGGGAAAAAACCCAGAAATTCAGGGATTAGAAACCATTTGAAAAGTTAACTTCTGCCAGACTATGGCACTAGAGGCCATGCAGTGAACCCTTCCTTGCTCTTTGTCCTTGACTGCTCCCTTAAATCCAAGATGCTGAGGCATAGGAGGGCCAGGCAAAGCCAGAAGCTCACCTGGCCAGGTTTAAGGGGAGGCTTCAGATTTGCCCTGAAGATCTTTCAATACAATGCTGGGCCTTGCCATTCAAAAACCAGAGGGACATTATGTTTGCTTAATGCTATATCTCAAAGCAGACACAGATGGAAGACAACTGCGTTCAAGATCTGCAGTATTACACAAATGTTTGAGTAACAGCATCATGTGCTGCTGACCCTGAGGAGAAGAAGTCTGCTCAGGTAGCAAGAGAGCCACTAATTCTTAGGTGCTGTAGTAACATCAATGTCAATAGACTCATGCTGTAGGAAGGCAGCCTTGTGTCCTGTCTCAGGGCACTCTGCGGGGCATTAAAAATAAATCCATACCGTGGCAATGGTATGGAACATAAGGGTGCTTAAAAGGGATCTTCTTTATTTTCAGGCCCTAGCCATACAATCTGAGCCAATATAGATGGCACATACAGCCATGTGGAAGATTTCATTCTTTCCAGCTGGTCCTCATTACCATTTTCTTTCAGTAATTTCAAGGAATACTGTAGCTGCCATTTCCAAGTCTCTGTCAGACTTTCTTCCAGAGAGAGGGATTCAGGTGGCTTTAGTTGTTCCATTTTTTGTCACAAAGAAATCAGACTTCTTCTCATACAATGTAATAAGAGTACTGTGTCCCCATGAGGGACTAATTCTCATTTCCTGGCTCAACACTGGAGGTAGGTAACTTACAGAAATAATTCTGCAATCTGTGACTACTGTTGCACACTGGAGCTGACACTCTTAGGAGAAGACTTAGAAATGAATTTCCTATTTACAAAGGAAGCCCAGTGTAGTCAGGACTGGCTTGTTCCATAAAGAGTACAGAAGGACTCCCACAGCACTACTAAAATAATAGGAAGAGTAACAGGGATTGCTACAGGAATGAGTCGTAGGCGTGCAAAAAACCCAAAGGAGGCACTGATTTTGTCAGATGCACAAAGGCAGCTGTCACCTCCTCCCAACGGCCGTTCAGGGAGCGGATGGCGAGCACTGCATAGACAGCCATCTTGTTTCTAGTCAGACTCAAAAATCCTTGTTTGCCAAGTAAGAAGGAACAAAAATGTGTTGAGCAAAAGATTTAATTTCTTGGTGTCTATGGGGAAATCAACAGACAATGGGAAGCAACATAAAAAGCACATACATGAAAGACTGTTATTTAAAACCAGTTGACATAGTCATTTTCACTGGAATCTGGCTGGCTGTAGCCAGTATTTAATTCAAAAATTCTTCAGGAATGAAGGTCTTTTGCAGGCCAGCTTTATTTGGCTGGGGTTGGGTTTTGCTTTTTCCCACATCCCGCCTGCTGAAGTTAGAGGTTGATGGCAGGGAGCCCGATTCCTCCGCCTTTTCCTGTGCTGGACACAGCCAGCCAGCATCACCTCTTTGTTAAATTGTCTGCTAGAACTGCTGTATGCAGAGAAGCTGATGTGAGGCAGGGAAGGAACAGGATCATCTGATCTCCCTTCTGAGAACAGAGGAAAAAATTATCTGAAGGACAATCCATAAGGAGTCAAAGAAGTTAAAGAAACCACATACAGTCCAGAATGGGCTATCTGTGGTCCCATGGCAGTAACGGCTTTCCTGTTTGATGAACCCATAAGCCATTAAGGGCTATAAAAAAGAGGCTTTCTTGCACAGCAGACAGCAGCAGCAAAACACTTGCTCCTAGAACTAGACAGTGAAAATAATGACAATTCTGAAGAACCTTTTTGAAGCACTGACCAAAAAAATTTACATAATAATTTTCTATCCTGTAAGAAAAGTACAGTTGAACAAATGGCACTTAGAAACTCTGCCTTTACAAATGGGGGATACAAAAATTAGTCCTGCTCAAATGTTCAGCAACACATAGCAGGTAGAGAATACACAGCAGGCTGGTGTGGTTGAGCTACTCCCACGCAAAGCCCCTAACATGACAACAGTAAGGTAACCAACCCAAAGCCATCCTTAAATCAATAATACACTCCACTCCTCTCCCTTGTACACCTCACTTGGTCTCATTCTGTCTCCTGGGATGTTCAGCCCAGGTCTGCTAAAACTGAGGTATTGTCTCTTGTTGACTCTGGCAGGCAGGGGGGCGGGGAGCAGCTGATATGGCAACTCCAGATGTGCTTTTTCTATTCTTTGAAACTGTTCATCAGAAAAACAAAAAGCTCTGTGTTGCCATGGAGACAGTATCTCTGGCACTGATGTACGCAGTGGGCGGCAGCAGTTCCCGGCTGCAGAGACGCCCAAGACCCGGTACTTCAGTGAGCTCCTCACTGCTGAGCATGCTCAGAAGCAGAGGGTTCAAGCTTGGAGGACAGGCAGGACTTCCCCGAGGTGGCCAAGAAAATGAGAAAGTGGTGGATCCAAGGATCTGTGGATTTTGCACCTGAAAAAAAATGTCAAAGTGATGTTAAAGTGAATTTGGAGTCAAGGAAAAGCTGTACAAATCCCTGAGAGGCAGTACACAGATAAAGCTGGTAGCCTCTTTACAGAGAAAGCTGGTAGCCTCTTTTGAGATAAAAACATTTTCAGAGATTTGAATTATTGTGTTTATAGAGCTAATACTAGCAACAGCGGAGAAAATAAGCAAGATCTTTTTGCAGAAGGAGATTTTTTTTTTCCAGGAAAGCAGTGAAAACTCTTTCTTTTGAATCACTTAGAACTTGTATCTGCACACAGTAAAGGAAATGATCCTCTGCTGGTCCCCAGGAGACACATGAAATGAGACCAATTAGGATTTCTCCAGCTCTAAATATAAGGACTGTGCAAAGACATACTTTACCCTTATTATGTTTTAAAGGGAAAATGAATAGTGTGTGCCCCAGCTGAATTAAAATCAGGGCTTGCATTATGTAAAAAACCAGCGAAGATTATCTGTTCTGTCCTTAAAATCTCTGAAAACATGACCACAGGGTTACCAGATCAGCTGGGAATACCTGTTATGGAGGCCTGTCTTAACAGTGTCCAGTTGACAAGACCTCAGAGAACAGTGTGAGTAGCAGGTCATCCATCTGGCCATGAGTACATTGCGTTACACAGGGAAAGAAATTTCACTGAACCAGGGATGTGGTCTCAATAATATGAAACTGCTACCTCTTGTAGATACTGTATTTACCATATCTGATTACCACTCTTTTCCCAGGCAGATTCTGCTACTGATCAGAGATTATCCAAACTATTTTACAGCCCAGACCTTATAAATGGGCCACTTTCATTTCTGTTGTAAAATGGTACATCCTAATTGAACTCACAGAAATTACTTGAATTATAACAACATTTCTCTGACTGTTTGGCTCTGAAGTGGCCAGTAGGACAAGGATCCACAAAGTGTACAGAGTAACCTCACTAATAAATATTAGGCTACGGGATTGCTAGAAGAATTGAGTTGTGGGTTCTCCCATGACACAGAAGTAGATGTGACCTTCTGGATGTGCTTGCAAGAACACTGGAAAAGGTCTGGAGTTCTGCCCACTCTTATCTACATTTTTCTTCCCGAACCAGTTTTGCTTCATTACTGTTCAAGAAACTGAGAACGGCTGCTGATAGGAAGAATCCCTATTAGCAGAGACACCCTCCTGGAGGTGGTAAGGAACAGACATTAGGCTGCTGTCTAAATCATGTAGCAGTCTAGCTGGCCAGGGCTTATTCCTCCTGACATCTGCTTTCTGAGGTACTGCCATCCATATTAGATTCCGTCAAAAGCCATTTTGCCACCAAGCTGAGTAGCTTCCTGGGACATGCGTCACTGCAGGGGGCCCACCATGCCCCATCCTTTGTCCTGGAGAGATGACATCCACCCTAACAGCAGGGACTGGTGGGGGTTACAATGCCTTTATTCAGAAGCATTGGAGATCATTCCCCCATGGAGATACTCTGCATTTGGCTGGCTAAAATGAAACAAATCAATCATTTGCCACTGCAGAGTTAGAAATGCAGACACTCAGTTTGCCCAGAAGCTGTCTAACTCAGGAGAGTGTTCCCATCAGGGCTCAGACACAAAGGTGTCTGAGTGGACGATACCTTTTTAGATGCATCCAAGGGAAATCTATGCTACAGGATGGGGCATGGAGAGTTCAGTAGGTGGTGAGGAGTGACCCCACAAACCAATGCTATTTTGGGCACGTGATATAGCCAGAAGACTCATCTGGTATTCAAAATTGAATTTCCTTTCCTGGCCCTAAAATAATACGTGGCTCTATTGGAGAACCATGTGTTAATTGGTATTTCAATTTGACCAATTTAATTTTGCTTCCTAAATTTTCCGTATCATAGATGGTTGGATGCAGCATCCTGCTACTTCAGATGTTGCATAGCATTGCTATGCTGTGTTAAATAACTTCCTTTTTCCTTGCCAGAAATAGCTACATTTCAACAGTGAGTGAAGAGATCAACATTTATCGTTTCTAGAGTTTCTCGTTGGGATTGCTGAAATGTATAAACATAAACCTGTTTTGATTTTGCTGTCTGGAGAAGCAGCTGTTAATAGGGAGGAGCATCCAGTATGGTCAGTTTAGCCATTCCACCAGAACCTGTCAGGTAAAGGACATTTCTGCCCAACTACTCTCTCCTTAATCCTTTCTGCTGATCTCTGTATTTAGAGGACCTGAAAGACACTACTCTGGAGCCTGAGGAAGACAGGATACTTCACTAGTGCTGTTGTAAGCTGTGTTTTAGGCTCTGTGACAGAATACTGAGTTAGTTTAGCAAGCTGATGGTGTTCCCCTTTCTTAGGAGTCAGCCCACTCAACAATAATGGAGGCTGAGGGACCAGTCAGAGTCTCTGGCAGGGTGACTGGGAGGGTATTGCTGCTGGCAGGAGTGTCTGAAGCGCTGAATGTGCCCAGCATGCCAGTGAGCTATGTTCACTCATCCGAGGGCTGATTTAGCTCAGAGGTGGTTCATGAGACCTTGGCCCCTCTCCAGCTCTAGCCTTTCCCCTTCTCTCAGGAACAGCAGCATGGGTTAAAAGCAGAAGGACTGAAGAAAGCACAGCCTTACTTAACCACACATGGAAATAAAGAAATGTCTACAGCAATATGGGGAATTAAGGGAGAGGAGGTAAAAGGAAGGAGGGAGATAGGAGAAGAGAGAGGGAAGGAGAGGATGGCAGGGGATCTTTTGCAGCCCTGCTTACAAGGTGCGGGATAATTCATGGCTCTTGTTTACACTGCTCCACACCACATCACAGACATTCCTGGTTAATGGCTTCCATCTGGAGCAACCATGTGCTGCCCAGCCTCCCCCTCACCATGCTGCCAGCAGAGGAGTGTCTCCCTCCAGACCTTCCCACCCTCCCACCTCTCACAGACTGCTGTCACTGAGGGGATTGGAGCATGGGCCGTCTATTCCCAAGACATTACTGTCATGTTTCCATGACCCAGGATAAGGGGGCAGGGATATACCTCAGACAGCAGAAAGCCCCATTAATGTGGGGCCCACAGGATGTGCTGGAAATGCAGTGCAGGGACACCCAATCATTCTGCACAAGCTCAGCCTAAGTCCAGCAGGGATTATTAGCTCCGGCTCAGCATCAACCCTGCTGGACCTGGGCTGCTTCCCAACAGGACCACTCAAGTGTCTCCACATTGCGCCTCCCAGCACCCTGGGTTTGGGAGGGTTTATTAGCTTGGGCACAGTGCCAGACATGAGCTGCCTTTCTGCATCTATGTAGTCCTTGAACTAAGTGAGTTTCACCGTGCTCAGCGCACAGTGGAAAGAGACCTGCTCGGCTCTAAGGGAGTCCAGCTCTAGTCAGGTTGGTACTAAGCCAGGTTTAACAGGCCCTGCTGAATCCAGCAGGATTTTTGTGAAATCTCTCATGTGTCTTTGCACTGTAGTTCCCAGCCCTCCCAGCCCCAGCAGCAAGGTCCTGAAACAACCCCACTGGTTCTACCTGGGCCAGGTTTATCAGGTTGGGATCTACATTTTGCAGAAGTGGCCAAGCTGCTCAGAGATATGAACCAGATCTGGAAGCAGTAAGGCCACAGTCACACAGTGCAGCACAAAGCCTCTGTTTCTGAGTCCTGCCAGACCTAGCCTGGCTCAACTTTCTCTGCATCTGTAGCAAAGACTGAAGTGCAGAGGCAGAGCTGTGTGTGGGCTCCACGACCAGAACAGAGAGGATGGTGGAAGTCAAAGGTGCACAGTGGAACCGGAATGGCCAAAGGAGACAGAAGCAAAATCTGCTGCAGATCTGAGTGCACTGCATCCAGAGGATCCAGCCTTCAGCTGGCCCAGTGGACAGCAAATGCAGCCTGAAAACCGAATTTAGACTGCCATGACATGCAGAAAATTCAGTGAAGTTGGAATCAAACCCAGACTACCACAGCAGTTAAAAGCTAATTTATTTATTGAATGTCCTACAAGGTCTTTGAGGTGTGGTCATGGGTTAAAGGGAGAGACACAGGAAGATCAGCTTCTCACTCTGCTCTCTTTGTTTGTGTCATGCTCTCTCTAGATCTCTTTCTCTCAGCTAAGCAATACATTCCCAGCATCTGTCAAGTCTGATCTGCTCTAAGCTCCAGTGAGAGGCAAAAGAGGAGCAGAGATGGGAATGAAACAGAATCCCGGTCTGTGACGAGGCACTGAGACTCCTCACCGCGCCCCATGCGGGTTGCCCTGTCATAAATCATCATTTGTCAAATTCAATAAGCATCCTTAACACAAAAATGATGCTATCTCCTGGGAGCCTCGAGTGCCTGAAACTTTGCACAGATGTGGAGATACAAAAATATAAGGGAAGAGGGGAGGACAGGGAGGGAGGAGGAAGGAGGACAGATTTTGCATGGCAGAAAGAGTGTTCTCTATTCTCTGCTCCATTCCCATCCCGCTGCCCTCCACCCCACTGCCACACATGCAGCCATGTATGCTGTCTTCCTGGGAATGCTGCAGACATAGCTCCTGGCACATGTTTTGCATCCTCTAAAAGGAGAAAGCAGGCTGTGTATGCAACATGGAAAATCCATCTACTTTGGGGGTCACAAGCCTACCACAAAAAGCTTCCCTGCTAGCCCAGAGACATGTGGATGGCAGGAGGCCCCTGGGGAACAGCTTCCTGCTTTGGACAGAACAGGTCATGGGGCACATTTCATTACAAATCATGCTGCTGCCGTTTCCACTCCCTGCCAGCAACATGAGAGCTGTAGTCTCGGTTAGACACCCCATCCCTTATTGTGCAACAACAGGAGGCTGGAGAACAGGGCCACCTCGGGGGGTTCAGCTGTGAAATCTCACTCCTCAGTGGAATGTGCTGCACTCTGGCCAGAGCCACAGACCAGCACTATTGTAAGAAAAGGCTGAGTGCAGGCTGCTGTGAGCGCTGAAGCTTGAAAGCAGGCTCCATTTATGCACATACAGGTTCCATTGCACCGTACATTATCTATGCTTAAAATGCCACATAAAAAAAGGAATATATGCAAATACCCACAACAGCCATTTTGTCTTCCCCTCCGGAGTACAGTGTCTGTCTCCAAAATATAAAGTGTGAGTCTCTGAAGCTGCTTGAACTGAAGTAGCAGACAGAGGTGACAGACTAGCATCCTCTGCAGATCAGGCACCCATGGGACACAGATACCGTCAGACACATAGCGTCATGACCAGCTGAAGCTTAGTCCAGCTGCTCGAGATGCATCCCAGACAGGGTCCTGCTTATGTGACACTCACCAGCATGACTGACATCTGGGCCAGGGAGGATAAAGCAGGCTCAAACAGCCACACTCTGGGGCTTTTGCAAGTGAGATTTGGGCACAGGGAGACAGTGCAGTGCTCCTTGGTCGATGGCATGCTCACAGGCAGGCTGAGCTGCACAGCTTTCTTTGCACTCACTCACACACCCTTGTTGTCAATGAATCATTCAGGTCACTGCAGACAAATCTCTAACCACCTATCACCATTTATCCTTCTAAGATATGTGTGCTACAGAGCAGCCATTTTAGAAAGAGTGTGAAGCTTTCTGAAATATTTTCCAAAGGCTATTTTGAGTGCCTCTACTTGCTGAGCCACACAGATACCCTGGTGCCACAAACAAATTGCTGAAGTGGCAGAGGGAAAGTATAAAGCCACATTAAAATTCCAAATAAATATGAAAAATACCTTCAGGAGATAAATATGCCTTGACTTTGAAGGTCAGAGTATTGATCCATCTGAAGGCTAGAAGCAAGTACTTTGTGCTGCAGTTGTGATACTCCACTTGCAGTTTTTATCATTATTGGCATTATTATCGCAGTAGCAGCACCTCAAGGACCTATTCAGGATCCAGATGCCATTACAATAGGGACACTGAATTCAAATGAAGAAATGTGTGATGAACAGTCTGATTCAAAACAAAACCAAACTCTACATGACAAAGCAAGCACAGCAAATCTTCATGAATCAAGTTCAGTGCCACTGCAGCCAGACTGCTCCCAGCACCCAAGCCAGGATGTTAGAGAGGCTGTAGGGTCTCTGTACTGTACCACAGTCCCTTCTGGAACGGGGCTATTGATATACCCATGGATTAACTCCATCCTGTAAGCAGCACGTTAATCACAGATCTATGCACTTGAACTACCTTTGGGAATGCGTCTCAACATGCTCCTCTTTTTCACTAAAAAATTTTGCATGAGGAAAAGGAGAGGAACAAGGATATTTGGAACAAGGACCAGCCACCTGATCCCACCAGAGCTCTGACAACATGCCTGATGCCAGGTGGTCCCCAGCAAAACAGCCGCCTCACCCACAGGCAGGTGGAAGGTACGTGCCTGTGCACTCACTGCAGGCATGCACAGATGGAGAGTACGTGGCCTGAGCTGTCACTCTGTGCAGGCACAGATGAAAGGCCCTGTGCAGCCTCTCTGCACGTGGAAGATGCCGCATGCCTGGCTGGGTGCTGGGCCCCGCACACCCCGCGTGTTCAACACACTCACCCCACACGGCACCCTGCCTTCTGCCCTGGCAGCTGCAGAACAGGACCTGCAGCTGAAGGCAAACACCTTTCTGCCCAAGAGAAATGCAAAAGGACTAATTGTAACCTAGGGCACATGAAGAGGAGGAGAAGGGAAGCACAGAGAGATGGGCTGCAGCAGAAGCAGCAGGAATTCCTGGGAATAGGGTATTTGTTGAGGCAGCTACCTGTGCTGATCATGTTTCTCCAACAGCAGTGGGTTAACCTGAGTTAACCCAAGGAAAGCTAGCTTAGGTGTGCCTCTGTGTTCTGCAAATACACCCCACAAATCCAGTTAGAAGAGTATGCCCAGAGAAACCTCCTGAAAGACAGACTATGGTATTATATAGGTCAGTTATTTCAAACACAGAAATGATTAGCTGAAACTGGGGGGAACTAATCTTAAAGAATAAATCAAATCAACTTTTTCCCCCACCATAATTCCTTGGAAATAGCTTTCCAACAAAATAAAGCTGTCTTTTTTTTTTTTTTTTTACACCTGCAGGGAGATACCAAACTCAATGACTGCTGGTGTTACACGTCTGAATCTTGCCTAACTTCAGTTGTAAGCCAGGTAAATTCTGCTTGGTGAAAGAAGTAAATATTTTTCTTTAGACTACCTTCTAAGGAAATAAAGCTTATGTGATTGTGCTGCTGACACACTTCTCTCCTTGCTACCCTTTTAACACTGTGATTTGCTGCAGTTCAATTCGCAGGACCCTCAGGCAATTAAATCCCGGGGAAAACCTCATGCAATAAGTTTCACGAAAATGAATGGCTGGATCAAGTACTGCAACCCAAATTAGTGTCTCCACAGAGTTCCAGAAGTGGGGCAAAATCTAACTGCAGTACACTCTGGTAGCAGCCAGCTGACCAGTGAGCACACAGATAACTTGCGTATGTGCAGTCTCCTACCCAAGTGGGGTGTAGTAAAGATGTAGAGATGACATGGGCTACTGTACAAACTAGGGAGAAGGGCATGAGTTAACAGGAGATGAAGCATCACTCATTTGCAGAAGATTCTGTCAGCAGCACCCGTTCAAAACTGCTTGAAGGTCTGCACTGCCAGAGGCAATCTCAATAAAGACTAATCAATAAGTTACAGTGTCTGTAACTCTGATATTAATGCAGGAGGGGAAAGGAAAAGATGTATGTAAATATTTTTCACACATGGCTCCACAATTTATGAACAAGCTAGTCATACCATACATGTACTCATTTATCTGTTCATATCCTCCATTTCTCCTAAGACCCTAGGGTACCGATAGCAAAAGTTCACAAACACAAAGCAAAGGTCATAATGCTGACAAGATATCTTTATTGCTAGACAGCTCCCCAACCTACCCATGATAAATTAAGGCCCTTATTCCTGCTTAACCCATAACCTTTGTAGTAGACCCTGAAGGTCAGCCATGGCAAGTTTTCCAACCTGGGGATGGGAGCAGATATGAGATCCACACTCCAAGGTCCCCTCTCTTCCTATACAAGGTGCAAATCAGTTCACATAGCCTCAGCAGTATATCCATACCCCCATACACAACACAGACACACTGAATACTTGCACAAATGCACTGCAGTGGAGATAAAGCTAATAGTTTACATGCGAACACACGCCCAGACATGTGTTCCTTCCTGGAGATGCCCCCTCCCCCTCATGCTTTGCACATTATATAAGAATTTTATTCTGTAGTATGCTCTGAGGAAGGCGGCATTTTGCCAGATTTCAAAATAGCCTCATTTATCACCTAAATCCCCTACGAAAGCTAGGGAATAGGGTTTGTAAAACAGCCCAGATTAATGAGGCTGCATCTACATCTTAATAGCTTTTGTGTGTGCACAGTGCTTCGATCTGTGCTTGTGAGCAGTGTGTATTTCTGTGGTTTATGGACTTACTTTCTTCATCTTACCAGGTACATCTACATGTGCTGGCATTCCTGCCTAATGCTGTGTGCCTATGCTGCCTGCGCCCAGCACATAAAACCTCCTTCCCTGGCTGTAGCTGGTTATGCTGCATGCAGGTGGAATTCTCCCTGTGAGCACCTCCCAGTTTGCAAAGGTGATCTGTGTAGGGAACCTATTTATGCCTGGGCTTTGATATCCATTGGTATACTTTTGTGCATGTTAAAGTCACCACTTCAGTGCCGACTCCTTAGGCAACAGAGGCCTATATTTCTTCTCTGTGTTAGGGGAATTTCATTTTGATGCTATATACAAGAATTCTGGTGAAGTAATTAACAGAAGCCTCCGGAGGCTTCATTATGAAAACAAGGCTCCACGTGCCAGATTCAGAGGAACCTTGTACTCCTTGCAAACTCCTCCAGGCAAGGAGGATATTGCAGCTGCAAAGGGAACATAACCCAGGGCAGGGAACAGCAAGCACCGATGAGGTCTGTTTCTCAGTCCTTGAAAACAGCTTTAGCAGAAAGCTGCAAAATGCAGCAAATTGAAAAAGGACATTCCAGATGGGATCACAAAATAAAAGGGCATCAGTTCCACTGACAGTGAAGATTAATTTTTAAATTACATACCGAAAAACTCTTCCAAGAGCATTTGACCTGTGTCAATGTAGGGACTCCAATCATCCCTTATGCAGGACAGAGGGAATACTTGGAAATTCCCCTTACAGAGTTTACCCCGCGGCTCTTTCTTAGCTCCTTCTCCCTGGATTTTTTTCATCCTTTCCTTATCCATTTCTCCTTCCATGTCTCTGATGAGGAACTGCTGCTGCTCCCTTCCTCCCGCCCCTCCCTCCCCCTGTTTGCTGTCAGCCATTTCACTTGGCTTTTTCTGCTCTTGCATTCACCAGAGCTGAATTCAGTGACAGCCTCTTGGCAATTTCCCTTTGCTGGTGACTCAGGTAATTGGATCTGGTGCCTTGGGGAGCTGCCAAGCATGATGTCACAGCTCTGCAGAAAAAAATAACCTATGTAATTGCTTGATACACTAGCTAATGTCTCATCCCCGTGGAGGGAGGAACTCTGAGTTTGGGGGTTGCCAAGATTTCAGAGACTCGGGACTCTGTGGTCGAAGTGAATAAAGAATTATCTGTATTTTTTGTTTACACATGTTCTTGTTTGTTTACTATGTGATTATTAACTGTCCCCTGACCAGGGAGTCTGAATGTTCATAATAAATACCACAGTCCCTTTATGAAAAGGGAAGGACTGTGAACCTTTCATTAAACAAAAGAAAATGGGAATGAAACATCAATACAGTACAAGAATGAACAGCTCTATGCACAATGGTGTAACCCTGCATCAGGGTTTATTGTGCCCTTTAATAACGTTTGCGTACCAGCACTTAAATGCACTTGGATCCTTGATTTCTTCCAAGATTGCAGGGAAGACATCTGTGTTTTCCTAGCTGCAAGGAATGGATTTGGCGGACAGGCTATGGATAAGGAGGGATCAGTGTTACTCTCAGGGTAGACACGAGAATGTATCTGAAATTCATTAAGTGAGGCAGCAACATGAGAATGAACTAATGGGTGATTCCTGCTAATGCACTAATAAAATGGAACTGAAAGTTTCTGGCTCTTCCCTAAACTGCCCCATCTTGTTTGGAAAAGAAACCCTTGGGAATTTAGCATTCAGAAGAAGCTGACTGTTCCAAGTTCTGCTTTTCAGATGTTTTATGCTGATCTTCCTTCTTTTGTAGACTTAAGGAATCCAGCCAGCAAGGATCTGGCGTAGTGAGATGTTTGGGCCTCAGCTCTCTTCCCACAGTTCATCTGCAAGGCTGAAACCATTGCTAGAGGTATTGATTGTGGTGCCAAGAGGAGGGAATGAGAGTATGAGAATTCAGAAAGGAAATCTTTGATTGTCTTCCCTGCATGAAACATTTTCCTGAAGCAAAATAGGACCTAGCTTTGCTTGCAACTGCCCCAAAAGACCTCACAAGAAAATTGAAGCCTTGTATAAGATATGTTCTGCTCTGGATCTCCAGTATGAACACGGGTTAGCTGCAAGAATGTTTTTGTCCTCTCCCCTACTGCAGCTGGAGTGACTTTGAATGATCTGGAAAACTTAACAAGTCCTGAGAAACAATCAATCATTTTTTGATAGGTCACATTTTCCAGCCAGAGGAGATCTGTCCTGACTTTCTACCATGCTCTGGCCAATTCAGCAGATGATAATTACTATTCCACTGAGCTGGTTCTCACACAAGCACAAATATCATATTCCTCAGCTCTCTGTCATAGGTATTTGTTCAGGCAGGTCACCAAATTTGTGTTAGGTCTCCTGCTGTGTTCTCTAACACCCTTGTATTTCTAATCCTGCCAGTCCAGGCCATCCCCTGGACTTCTGTGGCTTTGATGAAGGGATGAAGTTTCCAAACTTTGCTGCATTAGTCCAGCCCTCCTGGAGTGACTCACTAGTTTAGTTTCCTCTTTAGATGTTAGACCTGTGTAGTATTGCGGCTGTTCTGGGTGGCTTGGAAATTATTTTGAGAGAGTCTGGAATAAAGGCAAGAGGGTTTCAGTTCCCATTTTTCCAGACTCTTGCCTCCTCACACTCTGCCTTCCGATGGCACGCTGTTATATAGGGATCTAAACAGTATCACAGCTGCAGAAACCTGCCATGCAGATGGCACCACTCCACTCCTGGAAAAGGTGTTAGAGGTCTTGCTGGGGAGAAGAGGCCACACCTCTCTAGCCTCTCCTTAGGACCTCAGGTATCCATAATATTTTTAGCTGGCTTGTCCCAGTGACACCACTCAGACCTTGGCAGCACAGCTGATATCAGCAGGATACAGTTCAGCTAGCTGGAAGGATTGTCACATGGAAGCCTCTTCAATTGTTAAGGAATTAGCAATGGCCTTAGAATGATTATTTTTAAAAGGGGGAGGGAAATGCAAATTTTCATCACTTCTCCTATTAGGGCAATTTAAGTACTAAGTGGAGAAGCAATTTGCTCTAGAGAAGCCATTTGCTGAGAAGTCTCCCTCTGTCCCTCAAGGGACAAGCCTCCCTCACAGCTGCAGAGAGATGTCCACTGCCATTTCCAGGACTACACATACAACTGGTAGTGTATCCCCTCAATAAAAAATGTACAAGCATGTATGTTTTGTGACATGAAACACAAATCCATACCATTTCAGCCTCTCAGATTTTCTCCTTGGATCAGCTGAGATGTTCAGTCTAGTCATTCAGATATTTATTGCTTCTGATTTCTTCACTTGAAATTCCCAGCCAACCAACAGGAGTTATGTATGGATATAAGGACTTGGAAGTAACAAGTGACCTGTGAATAATATTCATCAGCGTAAAAAAACACTGCTGTATTGTGACAAGGCCTCAGCACAACAGGGAAATATGGACACCTTATTTGGGAGCTGGTGTGAACACAGACAAAGATAACACTAGCAGTAGAGAATGCATGGGAAAACAAGCTATTCCAAATGAAAGGAGTGGATCCAAAGGCAGCCTGAATAACTGCCCTCAAAACCACTTTAGGAGACTCGAGTCTGCCAGTCTGAAGACAGGGTGAACATACAGAAAGGGGCATCAAGATCAAATCAACAGATACAGCCAAAAAGAGCAAGCTAACTACATACTCAGCCCTAGGGCAGAGAACAATTACAGCAGCTGACTGCCTCGGCAAGCCCAGAGATCAAAGAACAAAGCATTATTAATTACTGCCATTATAATCATTAGCATAGTGCCCAGTAGTTCTGGTCATGGACCAGTACCTCATTGTGTTAGCCAGTGTGCAAATAAAGAAAAGAATGGGCCCTGCCCAAGGAATGCCGAGTTTCAATATTAAATGTGAGACAGCTACAATAGGAATGAAGAGGACAAAGAAGTGATAGTGTCACAGACAGAGGAAAGATGCTTGGAATCCAGACCAACAACTTGGCTACCTCCAGGGCAGCCTCTCAATTACCTGGAAACCAGCAGGTTGCTTAAAGGTCTTTACAATGCACTCTGGTTCTTTCAATTCAATGAGATGGTTTATAGAGGTGCCAGATATCCATGGTTTGTCTCTTGAAACAGCAGCTGAAGGCATGTTTTACTTCAGAGTAAAAAGAGGAGAATGAATCTCCACCTAGGAAAAGGCTGATTGAACTCTGGACACTGCAGGTGCTGTGCGATGTCTTCCCCATGCTTTCCACCACATGCTGCTTGTTCCAATGCTGCCCACGAGACAGAGACCACGTGTAATGTTTCCCTGCAACCAGGGCAATTGCACTATCTCTTCTCAGAGTAGTTCACAGTTCTCACCTTCCAAAAGCCACACTACACCTGGCACTTCTTCCTCTCAAAGGAGGAAGGCTGAAAAGGCTGTTCATCCTTGGGTGGTCCAGGACTGGTCTGAGGCACAGCTGGAACTGACAACTGATTCTTATGAAAGAGGATACCAGATACCACTCGCCAACACTGCAGGGATCAGACGAGTGATATGCCCCTGCACTGGAACAACTGTCCCTGTGTCATTTCTCCGTCTTTCATCAATGACAACATCCATTCTATTTTCAAGGTAATAACGGAGTCCATGATCTTCCAAGTGTTTCTAGTCAATGTCGTGACTAACAAATGGCGGTATTTTTGATCCTCCTCTAATACACCCCCATGAAGAGTTTACAATGTTTCAGACATCAGTCAGTGTAATCTCCCCATCTCTAATCTCTCATCTCCCTGTCATGGTCCATTACCCCTGTGTCACCAGTGGAGAGGATGGTGCCTCATACACAGAATGACCTACTCAGAGCCACAGAGCCAGTCAATGGTGACTCTGGAATTTGAAAGGAGAAAAGACATGTCTGTCCACACTGGGTCTTCCAGCTCTAAGCAGAATTCTCCCACTCCCATGTGATTCCCTTATAACCACATCTGTGAAAATGTCCTGCTTAAAGCTTCCTTTTAATCTTTCTTCTGATGTTTCCACATTCTTATTTTGTAATGGTCATGCTCACATTTTGCTCATTTTCCCAGTGCTCTCATAACCTCCTCAGATGGAATTTTTTTCCCCTTTAAAAAGATTCCAGCCACTTCTTGGAACCCTCTGTATTTTATATATCTCTAGATCAGACTGTTAAATAGAGCCTATTCCTCAGTATCTGAATATCTCATAATCTTTAATATATTCATAATGACAATATCCCATGAAGGAGACAGATATTACTGTCTGCATCTTAAAGTCAGGAAGCAGAGGCACAGAGGGACTAACCATAACCACTAGCCAGTGCTAAGCATTAATTGCAACAAAAGTCAAGGACTAAAACAACCAGACAATTTCAAATTCTAACATTGCTGTTCATTTTCTAAGACTGCTTTCTGAAATTGTTAAGGGGTCAATTCTTCCATCTTTTATCTGCTGTCATGAGGTTGTGTCCATGTAACAAATCTTGAAAACACACAAAAGGAACAACAGCCTGAAGAACAACTGCACAAAAAGACACTGTCCCTGTGCTTCCAAAATGAGATATCCTAACAGCAAGTAGCAGGGTAATTGCCTTAGTATTATTCTCCCCACCATGGCTCACAAGGAACCAGATTTGGTTATAAGGGCAATGCTGATTTGTGTAATATCTCTTTTGATATTTGTGTAATATTTGACTGCTTTCCCCAAATACAGTCTCCAGCTGGCACTGCTGGAATCAGAAAACTCAGCAAGGTGGACCAATAATCTGACCCAGCAGGACACTTCTTACACTGATACAAAGGTCTGGAAAAGTAAAAAAAACTCCATTTCTTTTGTAACCATTCTTTATACTGGAATTTTTTTGTTTATACTGGAATAATATTCACTGTGTCCCCTTTAACGTCTCGGTGTCACCACTGATAACAATGTAGGAATTGCACCTTGGCCTATGCCATGCAATGCGTCTGCAGCCCTTCTTCGTATGAACTGTCCCAAAGGAAGGGCCATAGACTCTCCTTCCTTCAGTCAAAGACTGCAGGTACTGTCCCTAAGTGATCAATTGCCTTGCCTAGACATCAGAATATCTTCAGCACAGGAATGTAATTAAGACACATCAGTGTATCTGTGTTAGTTTATGGGATAAAAATGAGAAGCCAGATGTCTACCTAAGGAAGTATATAAAGACCACATGGTCTGGTTAGATGAGTGACAATGATTACACATGTCTGGGAACAAGGCTATTAAAAGGAGGAATGAGGAACTTTCTGAGGCTGGCAAGCATCTCAACTGGCCACCTACCCAAAAGATCAATTAACTGCTCACCTCATGCAGTTCACAGAGAAACAGAACAGCATACCAAAGGGCATTTCATCCTCTGGTATTTCATCTCACCTACTCAGAAAGACACCTTACAAAGAAGCAAATTGCCCTCTTAGCAGACTGTGGAAGATGCCTAAGTGACTAATTTAGGCAATGTCCTAAGGTTTAGAAAGCTAATGTTAGGCGAGGCATATGCCACCCTGAATCTTTCATTTTTATTTCTGTTCAATAAGCTTCAGAATACCAAGACAATTCTAGTGCACTGGAGAATATAACCTGAAGTGTGCAAATACTTACAGAGCTAAGTAGTATTTCTGTAGATTTCCAGGCTTCTTAGCCTGGAATTAGTTCTGTGAAACTGGGAAACAGTGAAGTATAAAAAGAAGGTGACACAACTGATACCAAACAAAGTGACAACACAGAATATCATGTCCCATTGAAAACATCAATGTTGGTTTTAATGCATTTACAAATTTGGTTGGTAAGATAACTAGTACTGGTACAATATATTTAGGTTTCTGTAAGGCAGCTGACTTTGTCTTTTCTGGCCTTTGATAAAAAAATATCACTATACAAATCAATGCTGCCCTTACTAAACAAATTCAATTCCCACTCAACTGATGCATCATTAAAAAGTAATTGTAAATGGAGGATTATCATTATATGTGACTTATTCTACTGAGCACCTAAGAAATCTGTTTTGAGTGCAAAATTACTCAATATCTCTATTAATTAACTAAAAGAAAAATAGAAAATCCATTAGTGTGACATAAGAATTGGCAATAAAATAAATAATGACGGGTCATGATAGTAACAAAGATCCACCTGGAGATCTTTGTAAGGTGGGCTTATCCAAAAAACACAAGTCTGATTGCAGTCAAGTGCAAAGTCATAACTAGCACAAGAGCTTCCAAAATGGGAGTGTCTCCAGGACTGCAGGGATCTGAAAAAATATTCCAAGACGATGAGAGAAAACCAAATACACACATCTGCAGGAAGGATGCTGATCAGCTGGAAAGGTTCTGAAGCAAAATACGGGAATAATATGGAAGCCATAAAACACAGCCCTCTGTAACAGATTGGGATGCTTAATCTGATCATTCAAGGTAGTTTGTTTATAGTCTCTAAGTAGATATATATAGGAAAGAGTTCTGACAGTACTTGACTGTGCTGTTTTTAAGAAAAACAGGCATATCAATATTTGGTGGTTTGAATCAGACACAAGGAAGATTTAGATAAACAAGTTTGAACAGTAAGGTCAATTATCTTGTCTAGGATGCAGAAGAAATTCTGCTCTTGGAGTTCTTTAACTCGAGAGAGAGCTTAAAAATATGCTCCCACTCAGCCCTCGATCATCCGTCACACAACTGATCCAGAAACACCTGCTGAGGATCTATGTTTTGGGCTACAGCCAGCACAAAATAACCTCTACGATCTTTATGTTCTTCAGCTGGTCACTTGTGGAACAGTTAATGTTAAAGGGCATGGGGAGAGGAGTGGGAGCTGGGTATCCTCATGCCACTGGCTCACTAAGTTGAACAGGGATTCAGAATAGAGGGATACTGAACTCAGGAGAACACAACACTGTCAGAAAACAGACTGATCCCCTCTTCTTCCTTGGACTTCACTGCACAGCCTCTCTCTAGATTGATTAACCCCTGCCTATCCTGAACCACTGTCACAGCCCAGCTATCATGGATGTGATGGAGGTACAAAGCAGAGCAAAACCCAGATCACTCCCTTACTCACTGTCTTACCACAGCAGGTAATCATGTTCATTAGTAAGGTCATCCAGCACAACTCTATATGCAGTACTGACAGAAATGCTACAATTTTTTTCTCAATCTTTTCATAGGAGCCTCTGGAGTAAGTGAATAACGACCCTTATCTTAGGGCAGGCCCTGCATACCCACGACTATGCACAATGTGTGTGGGGAAGAAGGTGACAGAAGCGCAAAGCCTCTGACTTGCAGCTTTTCCACAGCCAGGACTTGTGCCCTTATTCATTGAGAGGATGACATGTGACCTCTGCAGCCACGGGGTCACAGGGAAGCTATCGAGGAGGGCAAATATTAAAACTGCTGTCAGAAATACATCAAATATTTGAAAGTAACACTGAGGGGATGGCAGTGCTAAAGGTGTCAGCAGTTCTTTACTTGTGTCAAGGGAGAATATTTGTATGTACTTGTGTAACTGTCCTCTCTGAATATATGATGAGAGCATAACACGAAATGGAGGGGGGTATGTACATGCAGGGATTTTTTTTGCTTCTTTTGTGTTTTATAGAACCTGACTATAAACAGCCGTGACTGCTGATTTGAAACGACCCCAAGCCAGACACCACACAGCCCCCTGAAATTAATTGAAATGAATCTTTGCATCACTCTGATTCTGGGATTTGATTTAGGCTGGGTATTTTTTTAGTTGTTATTGCTGTTGCTGTCGCTCCAGCTCACATATTCCAGTTTAGTCTTGTGGGACACATGACACTCAAAATTTGGTAAGTGTGTGGCAACGGGTTTTGCCAATAAGAATCTAGGACACACATCGAGGCAAGAATCAGTCTTTCATCCCTAAGACTAGATGTGGCAGAAAACTTGATAGCTGCTGGTTCACGTGCACTTAATCCCTTCACTCCTGAAAACTTTCTTGACCAATCTTCCCTTCAGCTGCTCAAACTCCTGTCTTATGCTAATGCTATACACAAAGATAAGATTAAAAATCAAGTGCCCTAAACAAAAGTATATTCCTTCTTCCAGGTATATTATATTTGCATACCAAAATCAGTTCACAGTTTATTAAATACAATTTATTAAACATTTTTCAGGGCTAGAGACACAGAGTTGGAAAGGCAAAGCTTGAGGCATAAAGCTCATCAAAATAGCTGCAGAGAAGTGGGCAGCCAGGAGTTTGGAAGCCTTTGCAGGTTCCGTGCTTGTCCACAAAAGCATGAGCTATCCTCTGGTCAAAACAGGACAGGGGCTATATCGATTTGAGAGACAAACTGACAACCTCAGTTTAACCGGTTCGTGTGCCCCTATTCTGAGCTTATAAGAAAAGTTATATAGAGCTATTGAAAAGAAATCAGCTTACAAATAAAAATATGAATCAGAAAATTCTCATTTCAGTCAAATAGTCAAGTAAATAGAAAGTAAAGACATGTAGGACCATAAGGGCTCTCAAAGATCGCTCTTGTTCTATGGCAGTCTATCTTCGGAGTTCACAGAGCTCTGTCTAATCTATGCTGACACAAAGAAAAGGACACCTTTACTGAATCAGGTTTTGGCCATTTCTTCATTTACCAGAAACTTACAAATTCTGATCTTTGATTAGGACCAGCACAGACCTGGAGGCTTCTTTTAAAATCCTAGCCACCCCTTTGATAGCAAACAGCTTAGGGTTAGGGTTAACCCTGAGAACTTCTCCTTCAAAATGTATCTCCACAAATTGTGCTTCTATTTCATAATGATTCCATTTACTCACATTTCTGCCATAGACTTAGAAGAAGGTTAGATGAGACATTGAAATCCTTACTGAAATACAGATATATATACCTATTATTTTGCCATTCACTGTTAGGCAGTTACACTGTCAAAAAGGGATTTAGATTGCTTTGACATTATTTGTTCTTAACAAATGAAGCCAGGTAGTCCTAGATTACCTTGATATCCTTTAGGTGCTTATGAATTGATTATTTGATAATTTATTCCAGTGTTCTTTCAGACATTGAAGCTAGCTGACTCACAATGTCAAAGTCTGCTTTCACCCCTTTTTAAGACGGATGCTTCCCTGCCCTCTATTAATTCTCTTTAACTCCTCCATACAAGTATTAATGCTGAGCAAGCAATTAAGTGATGAGATCAGCCAGTATCTCATGACCCACTGTGAGGAATCTCATGTTAATACATTCCTGACTTGGAGCCCTGTTGTGTATTACTGAACCCTGTGAGTTGCTCTGCCTTCAGAAACATCTTTTGCTCATTTACTTCAGAACAATAGCTAAGGTTTTCAAATTTTTCTGTAAATGTAATGCAGTATAGTCTGTAAAACTAGATTTTGCTAATGTTAAAATTCACCAAAGCACTTTGCAATTTAACCCTTTCTGAGGAATGGGGATGCACCCTGATTTTGCAGGTGGACTACTTTATATATGGAAGAGGGAAAGAAGTTTTAGGTGGACTGTAATATAGTATAGCAGAAGTAGAAACAGATTGTTCTACCATAGATGAAATAAAACCTGCTAGTAGTTTATACAAAAAGATCTAGGGAAGTATTTTGTCTGTTGGTAAGGCTGAAGTGCTACAAAGAGCACTGTCAGGCCTGCTCTGCGTCAGAAGAAAGCTGGACAATGGAATGTAACAGCAACTGAGATTTCATTAAAGATTTGTGCTATAAAATGATAGTGTATATGTGTGTTTTATTTAGATTTTTATGTTTTATTTTTAATTGATATGTTCTAGTATCACAAACCAACTAATGATTAACTACCCTTTTTTAAACCTTTATGACACTGACACTAAAGCATGACACTTCCATTAATTACAATCCTATTACAATCCTATTGAGTGTCTTGAACTAAAGGTTTGTGGGCCTTCAAAAGCTTACGCATGGGAATGCGGATTTCTCTCCCCATGACAGACTCCTTACATTGACATTAATATAATCTCACAGTGGTCCTGAGATTGCTCAGTATCTGTGGACACTGGTGTTGTTTAGTACTGGTGACCTTTGGAAGAGTATATTACTACAGTAATTTTAAAGCTCCAGGATAGAAATATCAGAAAGGCTAAAACTTACACGACATGAAAAGCTTATGATTTCGGGTGCAATGTCACATGGATCCCTGATGCCATCAAGTCAAACGCTCTCACGAATTACATTAGGAAACAGCTGCAAACCCCCTGGTATAAGACTTTGTTTTGTTTATATACTGCACAGAGCTACACTGGCCTAAGCTGTATAAGCAGACACATCACCTATATAAGCATCTCTCTTTGTACTGCATGGAATTCCTTTCTCCATATGCTCATAAACTCTCTCTCAAGAGTATCTGAGAGCAGAACAATGCATGGCATCCCACTGCGCTGATTTTCTTTCCCACATCTCAGGAAAGGTAAAACCTTTTTCTTCATTGTAACTTATTTAATTGTATTTTCAAGCTGCTTCTTTCCTCACTCCCTCTCACTGTTTTAGCTCTTTTCACTCGTGCTTTCTTTTAGTCTCTTTTTTCTTTCACCTTCTTGTCTTTTCTCTGCTGTTTTCAGATCTGTCTTCAGTAAAGCCAGAGAAAGGAGATTTATATCTTCAAGCAGAGTGATCTGTAAAGCCATGACCCTGCTTACAGAATGCCTTGTCTTTCATTATCCTAAGGTTCAGAAGAACAGTGCTATCAACATGCAAAGAAAGAGGCTTTTCTAATATATTCTTGGATAGTTTCACAGGTGGCCTTGAAAACAAACATAAAGACCTAGAATTGATGTAGAAAGTAGTGGGGGAAGGCTGAAGCCTTCTGGGGCTCTTCACATGACTTCTTTGAAGGCAGAGGAAGCAGCTATTCATGTCCATGTCATACGAACAAACATTCTTATGAGCAAAAATAATCCATTTCAAAGGCTCTGTAATTATGACCAGTGTCTGGAGTAAGCGAATGTTGCAGAGCTTAGCTGGAGCTAGAAGCCAGCACTGCAGGCAGGCCCAGGAGATTGAGTACAGAGCTGCCAGCACTCTCCATACCACAACCAAACCTGAACCTCTGGTGAGGACTGTCCTAAATTTCAGTAACAAATAGGTGCACAGGAGCATCTCTTCATGGGCCACTTTACTATCTTGTTTCAATGTGGGAGGTTCAACCCCAATTAGTAGCTTGGAAGATCTGAGTGCTTCAGGGATGTTATTGATAGAACTGGATGAACAACAGTATGGCTCAGAGCAGAGCTTGACCTCTTCTTCAAAGCCAGTGTTAAGACTTCCTGTCATCTGCAGCCTAAGCTGCTCCTGGGCATCCCTTGCGATCCATCCCAGCCATAGCAGACATGTGTCTCAAATACAAGTGGTGACTGATGCTTTACAACAGATCTAAGGGGTCTTACGATACCAAAATGCTCTAAATTGGAGAATGGGGGATGTTGTGTAGCATCTTAGGTCAGAGTGTACTTTTTTCATTGTGTTGCTGGTGGCGAGCTTCTGCAAGCAATACCCAACACAGTTCCCTGTACACTGAAGTGCTGGTCACTCTAGGGGCATAAAACCACTCTTGGTTAATGAAAAAGAGTGATTCAGACGTTGTAACTGCAAAATTTTTTAAGCACAGCATGCCTGTAACTGCATGGAGTGGAAAGATAAGCTTCACCATACATGTCTTTCACCACCCATGCAGGCACAGCATCAGACCTTCCAAGTCTGCGTTTGCAAGTAATTAGAAGCTTCGTGTGTGCGTGTAGTGCTTTTTTCCCCTCTATTTTCTACAATACCTAAACCACCATATAAATTACAGCTAGAAAAATTGTATCTGATCCCATTTAAACTGTTGCTTTACAGTCAGTATTGAGCAGCTTCTTCCAGTCCCCAAGCACTTTTTTCCTAGCACTTTTGTTGTGTCCCTCAGGCTTTTCTTACATTTGGCGTGATGGAGATTGCCCACATCCACTTTGAGCACTTTAGACTTTACTTGTTTCTATATTGCTATGTGTATGATTTCTTATTATCTTTCTCAAAACACCTAACAGGTAAGTTTACCCATGTCTGCATTTGGCTACACCTTACATTTGTCTCCATAAACAAATTTAATATGCTGAGAGACCGCCTCTGTGTTGATTTGGCCAGAAGTGGATTTAAATGTGCTACTGACCTTATGCAATAGTTAAAGCTCCTTCTTGGAAATAGCCATAGGTACCTATTTTCTCCCACAAAAAGAAGCTATTGAGTTGAAAACTGTCTTTTTAAGGATCTCAGAAAATCCCTCCTTCCTGACCTGAAATTGCCCTAGAATTCAGTTGGTTTACTTGTTTGTGAAAAACACCTCCTGCCATGCTGGCCAAAACCAATTAATTTCCTGCTGGTCCTCCCCTGTCTACCTCTGTCCACTGTTGGTCTCTTATTTTATTATTAGACTGTGAACATTTTGGGGCAGAGAGCCTTTTTTTTAGTATTATGGTTTACTAAAACAAGTGATCTTGACCATGGGTAGGACTCCGAGGTGCTACTGGAAGAAAAGTGACCACAAAACTCAAGTGCTCTGCATCCTCATTTGGCAATTTGCAATTCAGAGTTTGGCACCTCAACGCTCAACAGAGAAGCAGGGAGACTGAGCTCTGGAATCATCAGTTTTATTATTAAATGTTAGTATGATTAGCTATTCCTTTGAAATCAGTGATGTGTCTAATGTCAGAGAAAAGACAGGTCCTATACCGTTAGGCTTTAACAACCTAAATGTGATTATATAGCATGAGATTTGAAAGCCTGAGTACATGTAGTTTGTTGAGTGTCAAATGTGGAGCAGGAAACAAGGGTAACTGCAGCATCTGAGGGAGGCAAGTATCTCAGACAGATAAAAGGCAGGAGAATAAAAAGATTTAAAATATTAAATTGGGAGAAGGAAAATGCAGGATGCTCATGAACAAGCATTCCCTCCCTGTGCAATGTGTGAAACTGCAGAATACTCTGAAACCTTACAGGGCTTAATAAGAAATATCACCAGTTTCAGTTCTGGGCCCCAGAACTGGAAAGTGCTCACTTTACTTGCCTGCTCATTGAACATATTTATTTACTGCATGAAGAGAGTGACCCAATAGTGACCCTGCAAGGAATGCACTGCACAGATTTTAAGCATGTTCCTACCTCTAAATGTGGGGGGGGAAATATGGTGAAACGGGCAAGCACAAACAGAAAGAAAACTTTGTACAGAATCACTGCCTGTACTGTTTGATTTTTGAAATGCCTCCATGAGTGGGAGGCAGACGGAGCTCCCAGGGTGCGAGGTAGCTCTAGCCCTGCGAAAGGAGCCCCGAGCAGCAGCGCAGCGCAGCTCCCGCGGGGAACCAAGTCCCGCACAGCCACCGAGCCTGGCCGCGCACGGCCAGCAGGCTGTGTGCTCGCTCTGAGCTGGCCCCAGCTGCTGCTCCTTGCTCCTTTGACGTGTATGTGTGTGTTACATGACTATAGAAGGAGCAATCAGTCAGCTCCCAGGAATCTTAGCAACAGCCGCGTCCCCAGAAAAGGCTTGTAGCAGCTGGAACGGTGATGACTCAGCAGCATGGTCTCTCTGGCCTCTTGCTGATCCCTGGCAAGGACTGCAGTCCAAGTTCTGGCTCCCTTGTTTGGGTCAGTGCTTTCTTGCTGGCACCAGTAGATGAATTCCTGGATCCTGCTGGCCTTGGCATTCGAAAGCAACCAAAAATTAGCCGATAGCTGCAGCCAAAAAAGTTTTTTGTTCCCTTTTTTCTTTAACGACAAATTAAAAAAATAAAATCAAAACAGAACAAAACTGAACAAAACCCACAGAATCCTGTTAGTACACTGTAACAGGAGACAAATGGCAGAGTTCATCTGTGGCGGATGTGTAGGGGAAGATGATCACATGCCAGGAGGCCCACGTCCCTGTGGTCCCTTGGGGAATGAAACAGATGGGTGGGTTGGGGCTGGGCTGGAGACTACACAAAACATCACTAGAAGGTTTGGTTTTCTGTGCCGAGAGTTTGGGGCTGTGGTGTTGAGTAATTCTGTCGACATTTCACCTAGTTCAAGTCACTAGTGCGATGAATCTACTTGGTCTCGAGTTGTTTTTGACTCCAAGGATAATGTTAATATCACAGACTTCATCCACCCTCCTGCGGTAATTCCACAGACGACCGAGAAGAAAAATTGGGATTAAGGAGTCACGGGTCAGGACTGCGGCGTGTCTGCACGGCGGGAGGAACCTTGTGCTGGAGCGGTGAAGGGACACAGGCGTGGGTGGGCAGAAGGTCTGCAGGGTCCCCGGGCAGTGCTGCCGCCGGGAGAGGCCCCTGAAGAGCCGAGGGGGAAAGAGAGCGGACAAGAAGGGGCCACAAGAGCCGGGACGGGGGGCTGGATGTCTGGATTCTTTTGGCAGAGGGCTGCCGGGAAGCTTGCTGGTCCTGTGCCAGAGCTACAGCGAGCTCCGCTTAGTCCCTCCCTTTCACGGGCACTAAAAATTCATCCTGAAACAAAAACATCCATGTGTGTGTCTGTGTGTATAACAATCTGCCTTCTCAGCAGCACCACCACCACCCCGGCATCGCTGGCCTCATTACTGGGAGCAGGAAATGAGTAAAACACAAATGGCTGGGGAGGAGGCAGGAGGGGCCGCCCCGCTGCCGGCCATGGGGGTTGCTGGGAGCTGCCGCGCCTTGGTGCAGATGTCGGAGACGTCAAATGTCTGCCGGAAATTACAGCTCATGTCGGGCGGAGAGACGTGTGCTTCCCCGGCTGGGGAGCCCAGCGGGAGCCCCCTTACCCCGCGCCGCCCTCCCCGCGCTGGGGCCGGCAACCCCGGCCCTCGCCAAACCCAGCTCGTTAAATTAGTTCGACTGGAGAAAAATGCACGTAGGAAAATGTCTCGGAGCAGGAAAGGGGGAAAAAAGAGAAGAAAAAAAAACCCCAAAACAAAAAAAAAAAAGAAAAAAGAAAAAAGAAAAAAAAAACCACAAAAATCAACCCTTGCCTGGAGAGGGTCGCGGGGGGGCCGGGACCTGCTGGACGGGCGGCCCGGCAGGGAGGCTACGGCCACGGCCATTGCAGGAAGGCGGGGAGGAGCGAGGCGGTACCCCCCAGCCCCGCGCAGGCCAGCAAAGCTGCCGGGAGAGGCCGCCCCCCTTCGCTCAGCAGCCCGGAGCGTTTCCCAAATAAACGCGGCAGCGCGGCCTCTGCGTCGGTTCGGGCCGGCACCGAGGGCGGCGGGGACCGTCCTGCCCCACAGCCGCGGCAGCGGGGAGGCGAGTGTGCCGCACTCAGATCCGCAGTCCTCATAGCGGCGACCGCCGGCAAAAGGCTGGGAACGTGGGAAAGTGACCGGGTGTGCACAGCGAAACAGGTTACAGCAGGGTGTTGTAAGTGTAGCAGAGCGTAAGAGCATTCGGATGCCCTGGGCAATGTCTGCCAGAACAGCAAGAGCAACACCTTAACTGCCTCAAATAGGAAAGAGCAGGGTGCCTCATGGTGCGATTCCAGCATTACTCACCCCAAGGATCAAGCGCTTCCCCACCCAGTTACATATGACCAGGAAATTACAGGCTGCGCTGCTCCCCGCCTGCCTGAGCAGCTGCCATATCATATGATACACAGCAGAGCGGCGTGTCTGATGAAACAGCACAGCAGTGTGTGCTTAGTGAAATGCTAATGTTTTGCGGAAAAGACGGGCTGGGCTGGGTCAGACTCTCATTTGGTATCCTGAATGCATGCTCCCTCTTGCACATTTTGCCATTAATTAAAGTACTGGATAAAAATGAAATCCTAATCTTTCTTATGCTTGCTGCTCACTGATCTTCTTCTAGTAGACTCCACAGCCAGCCCTGTGTGGCTTAGGTGTTGCAATTCCTCTCTCTCTTACTTCATCCATCCAATTTGTGGACAAACTAATTTTTCTTCACAACCAGTATTCACAAAATCTTTGTTCCTATAGCCATTGTATCAAGGGCTCTGCATCTCTCGTCTTTATTACTATAGCATTCATATCCCAGATCAGACATGCACCTCTCCTCTCTGCAGTACACAGCAAATGGAGCTACAAAGGTTATCTCTGCAGCACATGGTCATGTCCCTGGCTTGAATGTATCTACTACTTCCTACTTAACTGTTTAAGAAACTTGTAACAATGAAAGTCACCTGTGCAAGACTGTGCATCCATCTTTTCTGATATGCTTCTCCCTGTCTCCTCCACTAATAATGTGAGCTTTTGCTAGCCCTGCCAGTCTCCTCACGCCCTTTCATGCCGTTCTCTAATACCTCTTTGCTTCACCTTTTGCAGCAGCATCTCTACTCAGGTCAGCTTTCTGCAACTAAAGCAGTCTGATCTCCTACAGTTTTTTCTATTGATTCTAAGCACCAGTTAAAAGCTCTTTCTTCCATGTGTTTTTAAGAGCTGCAGCCTGTGTGAATTTTCTGAAGTCTGAGAAAATACAAAGTCCTGTTGCAACCTACTTCCGAGCTGAGGAAAAGAGTCTTCTCTTGGCTTTTTATTTTAATGAAATTAATTATGAGCCAGCTTCTCACCCATCCGATTTGCTTTTAGTTGACCAGTGTATCAAAAATCATACATGCATCTGACAGACCTGTGATGTCATACACTCTCCCCCTACCAAAGATCTTGTGATCACACAAACCTTTCTTTGCAAAACCAGGCCTAAATTGTAACTGCAAAACCATGTGCTGCTTCTCATTACACCCCTTCTATATTAGTTGTTTTCCTTTCACTATTGGTCTGTGCTTGCATTTTTAGATCTTCTGCTTCTGAGGGCACGGTCTGGGCTCTTTTCTGTTCCTGCAAAGTGTTAAGTGCCTTATGGGCATAACAATTTAATTAGTTAATAACTACTAACAATTTGCATTAGTATCATACTTCCTGCCATGTCACATCAGACCACTGCTCCAGCCTGTCAAACATGTACCTCTATCTTGTGGTGCTCTGAATCAATTGTCCCCCAGTGAGGGCCTCGTGTGTTGTAGTGGTTGGACACCCAATTCCAGTCTCATTTTGCAGAGTCTGTCCAAGACTTGCTTGTTCTTAATTACTCCATTGCCCAGCCAGTCTTGGATCTGAGCTCCTGCTGTATAAAGGGACACTCTTGGCTAGTTGAGGCTGGTAGAGTATCTGACAGAATGAGATTAGACAAACTGTTCAGAGGAAAGGATGGTGGCTCTGTAACACTCCCACATGGTAGTGATCTAGGGTAGAAAAAACACAAGGATTAAGTAGGACTTCTCACTGACCCCAGTCCTTCTGTGCCTCCCAGCACTGTGGTTCGGAACTTCCTTTCACCCAGTTTCCAGGGCCTTTCTGTTTCTTAGAAATGTCTCTTTTTTCTTTAAAATCCAGTATTTGCTTCCCTAATATCATGCAGTAGCAAAATCCACAGTTTATCCTATGATGCTTTGCTTCAAGGAGGGATAATCTGTTCTTGATAACATCAAGTGATTTTTTACATCCCGTATCAATCATACTGAATTATGAGGAAAACTGGGAGTCTCCTGGGAGGGCTTGATGGCTTTACTGTGGAAAGAATCAGGAATGTGAGACTTGGGTGAAGAATTTCAATTAAAAGGAAGCCAGGAAGACTTTTGAGACATGGTGGACACCTGTATTATATTGTAAGAAATATTTTTTGTTTGTGTATCTTGTATTTCATACTCTGCACCAAGCCTTTTTCAGCAGAGAATCCTACACTGAGAATCAGCAGATGGATGATTCAGACAAAAAAAAAACACATTCAGGAGGGGAGAAATGCGCTACTCCTTAAAGTTGTTCATTTATCTACTGTTTGGTCTTCATAGCCTGACTGTCATCCTGCCTAGGAACAGGAAGGCAGTTTCAGGCAATGAAAGCAGTATGAGAAAAGAGATGGAAGACTGCATTGCCACTTGAGAAGATTGCAAGGATCATTGAAAGTGCTGTTGAACTGGGAAGAGCCAGAAACTGAATGGTTCATTGTATGCAGCTGGAACATGGTGAACATGCTGCAAAGGCCTTCTCCTGGGAGATGACTCTGGTCACTGTTCCTTCCATAGCAGCTGGTGCCTGTAGGAACTGCACCCTCAACACAAGTTGCAAAGGTGGCTGAAGACCTGAAAGAAATGCTGGTGCACCTGATGTTTATGTTACACTGTTCCAGGAGTCATGTGAGATTAACAGCTGGTAAATGATGGCATACCTGGAATAAGTTCTCTGTTGGCACTCTTGGGCAATATATAAGAAGAAAATGTGCATCTCAGTACAGGCACACTTAAACCATATGAAGGAGACCTGTATTTTTGGAATGACAGGTCCTCCTCCATGTCTGGAGCATGACCTAGTTGGTGACTGAGATATCTGTTGTTTATAGGCAATGATTCCTCAGAAACAAATCAACTAAATGAACAAACTGGGTGATAAAGTAGAGCCGAGAACTGCATTGTCTTCCTCAGAGTCGTAAAAATTCATCCCTTTTACAACTGCTGAGTGCTTTGCCAATATCATGCCAAGGTGAGAGCAGTGGGGGAAGGGAAGGCTATTGAAAAGGAAAATAAATAGGCCAGGTAAACAGAGCTGCTGCTGCTGCTGCTGCTCCTGCAGCAGCCGTTGTTGCCATGGCAACCGAGGTGAAGAAGAGGAGGGGGTGGAGGAGGAGGGAGGTGGGTTGATCGATAGTCCTGTGCTGGCTCATCTGGCTTCCATCCACGTGCTACTACAGAGGGAGAGAAAATCAAACAGCCACACGCAGGGTAGCCAGGTCTCCAATTCGATACATGGCAGCAGCTTGATCAATAGCTTGTTGGAAGGTGGGTAATTGACTTCCCTCCTACCCAGGAGAAAGTGGTGCAGTGACAGAGATGTGTTCGTTAGCTACTGATTCTCAGCTCTACTTTATTACCCAGCTTGTTCATTTAGGTGATTTGTTTGTTTGCTTGCTTGAGATCCCTCTTCAGTCTGATTTCTCCCTGTACCTGTCAAAGATGAGCACCAGCTGCTGGAGCAGAGCCAGAACTGCCCCCAAGTTTCTGAGTTGCTTTCCCTCTCTTCTCCTTTATCCTTTCTTTGCTCATACTGGTGTTTTTATCTCACATTGGCAGAGGTTTTGACAGGGAGAGCTGGAAACAGGAACAACCTTTTCTTCTGGGATTTCTTGACCTTCCTTTCCTGGGGTCTGGAGGAACATAATTATGGCTCATCTAAACACAAGGAGCACAGTAGCCCCTCCAAAAATTAAATAATTAGGTCGATTTTTGCACCTCATAAACCAAGAGAATTATAGGGAGAGATTTAAAACTATTATGTTTGTATGTCTGCCATTTTTCAGAGGAATTATCTGCAGAGGGTGACTAGGTGATGCTATCAGAAAAGACAAAAACCAAAGAGAGGTATCAAAGGAAAGGGCAGGAAAAAAGGGCATGCTGAGGAAAAAGAAAAAAGAGGAAGATGGAGAAAAGGAGAGATTTCCAAGGAAAGCACATATTCATGAAGTACTGAGAAAGTGTAGGCTAATTCTCCATTGCTACCTACACCTGGGCAGGGAGCCTTGGCACAAGGTACCCATTTGACCTTGAGGCAGGCAATGAGGCACTTTGTAAACAAGCCTGTATGATACAACCAAGTTCACCCTCATGCTGAACAAGCTTCTGCAGATGTTATCCAACAAAACATAGGGGAATTTTAGTGGCAAAACCAGGACTTAATGTTTTATATTTTCTATCAAAGCGAGCAGCTCAAACCTCCCTATCACCTCCTTGGGGCACTAGGAACATAATTGACTTCAACAGGAAAAAACAATGCCATTTTGTGTGGTGCAACACCCGTCCATCTTTTTGCTCTATAGTTGTCTATTGTCCAGCTTGCTAGAGTCCTGGTTTGCAATGAGCACTTAGGGATATAGTAATAATAAGAGCAGTAGTGTCCATTACTGGGTAACCGATACTGCTTTGTAGAGCAACCAGCCCCTTAGGGTATAGCTAAGAAGAGGCAAACACACAAGAAATATCACTTCCTTCAGTTCCCTGGATTTTTCTTGGAGCTAACCCATCTAAATGCACTGATGTTCAATTTTACTTAGCTTCTGAATTAAAAATGAAAACTCAACTTGCTTGGAATTCTGCTTCCCTTAAGTTAGTTGGCTGCAGTCCAGCTCTCAAGGCTTGTGCTTTTAGAGCCTGATCCAATCCCAGAGAAGTCACTGAAAATTGCTCCACTGATTTTAATGAGTCAAACCACTGCATGAGGAGTAAGCTATAATCTTTCAAGGCTTTTTTTTTTTTTTAATTATTTCTTTTATATGCTTTGAAGCACCAGCAGGTGTATCTCACAGACGCTGGATGTAAATCACAGTGGGAAGAGGGGGCTGTGTGAGCACAACTGCTCCCTGTTGCATAAGCTAGAAGATGCAGGTTAATTCAGGTGATGCTTACAGGGTAGAGACTACAGCTCTTTTCATTCCCCAGTATATCTGCCTCTGGAAATATTTACAAACCACCCAAAGATGCCTCTGTGCCCTGCAGAGTGTTTTACTTTGGTTCCTTTGTGAGTGGGAAAATAAGAGCATCCTAACCTCTGGGTATAATTTATGGCAGAAATAAATAGCAGGATGATAGAACAGCTCTAAAGTAAAGTACTGAAAATATTCACCTGCCAGCTCTCCAGAGAAAGCAGGCAGGTGGGTGAGCCAGGAACAAGTCAGACTAAAAGCCTTAGAGGAATAGAGTAGTTTCTTCTAGTCATAAAGGAACAAAAAGTGTTTGCAGCACCTGCAGGCTGTTTCCTCTCTTGAAGGAAGCTGGGAGGTTGAACAAAGTGTTATAGTGACAATGGAACAGTCTGTAGTCAAATTTGCACTTGGGCAAGATAAATAAAAGGACATATAGTATTCAATATTGCAAATGCCTGCACTACCTGCCAACAAGAAGCATATGTATTTGCTGAGTCGTTATGCCTGACACGCACTGAAAAAGTAATGGGGTACATGGAAGACATGGGAAAGGCAGGATGGATCCCTTACACATCAGTAGGACTCCAGAGAATCAGCTCAGTGAGTCTTGCTGCTTAATGTGCAAATTCAAGGGCCTGGCTACTGAAACATAGTTTAAAATCTGGGAAGAATTAGTTACTCCAAATACTCTGTGAGCATATGTACAAGGGGAATAATGTAACACACAAGCAGTCTGTGTCTTTCTCAAAAGGGACCTTCCTTAAAGGGCTCTCTGAGGCTACATGGGAGTTGTAAAAGGACGTATCTTGTCTGCTTCTGCACTACTTTCACAGCTGTATCAGAGGCCCTGAAGACATGTAAAGCAGAGGATTATGGTAACACAAAGGATCCTGTATCCTAAAAAAAGTGAGGAAAATGACTGTTGGCTGCACAGATGAAAGGTACCAGTGCAGCCATTCTGCAGTGCACACCACAATGCTTACCCAAGGCCTTGAAACAAGGAGCATGCAGCAAACCCAGGAGTGTCTAGGACGGAGTTGTCTGACTGGTGGTCTGTGATCAGGCCGTGACATTTTCCTTTGAATACTATCTTGGCAACAGAAGAGCTAGGAAAAGCTGATTAAGGAATCCCTTGAAGGCCATTTGTAGTTCATTCCTTCGAACTTGAGCCACAGGCTCTTCAATTGCTTTTGTGTCCAGCTAGGAGGGGGAGGGTAATCTGGAAGGTTGCTTCTCACTGTACCCGCATATCATCACAGCATCCACAAGGCATCTGAGAGAAGACAGTGCTGACTTTGGGTCCTTTAGCACTGGAAAAACTGGATACCTTGGTAACAACCTGACAAACTGTTCTAGGAAAAACACAGAGAACAAAGAGTGCATAAGAGGATCATCTGCTTTTAGAAGAACAGCCAGTGGGCATGAGGCCGTGGTCTTTGTAAGGACCTGCTATAACTGATATAAGATTGGAACAATTCTTGGGAGGGTCATTGCAGCTCTCAGATCTGCTTCAAATCCACAGAGTGTGACAGTGGCTTTATTCCCTTTACCTCAGCCCTAAGAGTGACTTGTGACCTGGAGCACTCAGCATGCTCAGCTGAAAGTCTGTGCTTGTGCCTGAACAAGCAGCTGTGTACATCCTGGGTGTCCTACATTACACCCAAAATGTGAACAGAGCCTGAAGTGTCTGACTTGACCTTAGAGCACCTTCGACCTGAGAAGCTGGGCCAACGCTCATCAGTACTGTAACTTGAATTCTAAGCTCTTGTGCTGCAGAGATGCATTGTTGTATGATTAATGGATGCCATTAAACTAGAGAGACTCTTCAGCCAGCAGTGAAAACTCAAGAGAAATACCAGGCAGTCAGCCACAGTCAAGGGAGCTGAACCAAAAAAAAAAAAAAAAAAAAAAAAAAAAAAAAAAAAAAGCTTGTGGTTTAAGAAAACTGACTTTCAGTCTCTTCAAGATTGCTCCATTCTAAATTGTTAATACACATTGATCCACCTTAAGAAAGTTGGTAGGGCTGCCTTGTGCCCGTGAAGCTCCCCAGGCAGGAGGAATGGTGTGAGTCCCACCAAAGACAGGGCATGACAGAGGAGTCAGTCAACACTGGTGCTACCCTGACTCCTGTTCCTAGTGGGAAGGCAAAGCCTGGACACTTTGCTCATGCTACCTCAGGTTCTTTTAGATGTAACTGGTCACACAGAGAGATTGATATCAAGAAGAGGAAGGTAGCATGCAGCTGGTAATAACTTCAGCTATGTCAGTGCATCTGCTCCACTGGTGGTAGAATCTACACATGCAAGGATTTGCACTGAGAAGAAAAGTTAGCTTCTAATTGTAATCAAAAATGCACTTCAGTTAGGTCATCTGAAGCAAACGTTGGTGATCCTTTGGGGGTTTATAGTGCTGATAACTTGATCACTGGTCACAGATGCTTGAGTAAAAACTACTTGAATACAGACAAGAAGTACTGCATATGCTTTTCCGGCACACCACAGAACAGAGTGAAATTTGGGCTTATTAAGCAACTAAAATTCCAGTTACTTGTGAAGTTGGACCATTAGGTTAACATTTGATGATTTCTCATGCTATGCAAGAGGCCAGCTGTTCACACCAGTGAGAATCCAGAACCAGGGAGGATGTGACAGACAGAGCCTAAGGAGTGGGCAAAAATGCAGCTCAAAGTCCTGGGAACCTGGAGAAAAGCAGGCAGCAGGTAATAGAAGTGTGTGAGGAGGGTACACCCCTAAGCAGGCAGGATTGCAGGTGCCTCCATCCCTGCACTGCCACATGGATGGTTTTAAGGTAGAGCTAGTAACCATAGCAACAGCACCTACCAGAGCTGCCAGCCATTAGGATGCAGCTCCCGAGGAGGGTAAAGAGCGAGGCTGACCTACCTCTGCACTAACCCCACCAGCACCACAAAGCGCTGTCCCAGGCCAGCTGTGCAACTCCCAGGCCAGTTTTCCCTATAAGCAGGAAGTCCAAGAGCTCTTCACTTAAGATCCCAGTGAAAGCTGGATCCACTGAACAGCAGCTCCTGATTTGAAGCAACGCTTAACTGATTTTTGGATTCCCAGGAAATTAAAAGATACTGAGCTAAATTTTGTGGTGTTGTGGGACATGTCACAGGACAGGAGAACATGCAAAAGCATCCTCAGCAGAAAAGAACAGAGGCATCCCCCTTTTCTGACATACTTCCAGACAAGAGCTTTTCTTTCCCCTTGCACCTGCCTTGCTGTCTTGCTTTTAACTACTACTGCTTCTTTGCTGTTGCTTTTTGTTCTTACCCCTCCTTTCAGTGCTCCAGCAAAAACTTCTGCTTTGTAGGCATGATGCCAATGAAAACTGATGTTTACTAGCTCTAGTAGGGTTCATTTTCCTGCTTACACAGTTCACACTTTCTCCCAGAGAGAAAGAAGTTGTGGAGGAGGGAGGTTGCCATTAGCAGGATTAAATGTCAGACACCTGAGAAAGCTGACACTGAGGAATTGATGGAGGCAGCTCTTCATGAACAGGTGGCTACATCATAACCTCTTACACTTGATACTACCTAGCCCCAGGCTGGCAGCCTTGGTAGAAAGGCCAGTGGCCAAATGGGTCAGAGACCTCTCATGGCAGGCTGGCTTCTTCTAGGTATGGACTGAACTGTACTGCAGTGACTGACTGCACGCTCTCACCAGTGCCTGCTTCTTCTCCTTCTCTGTTGTCATCTTATCTGGACTGTGAATCTCACATCTTTCAGCAGGATAGAATTCGTCTTACATTGAACACCAGGCATAAAAAATACAGGGAAATTGTTAGGCTCTGATAAACATTTTCAGGAACAATTTCATCTTACTGACTGGAAATTTGTGACAGTTCTGAGCTCAGGCAAATCAAGCAAACTGCTCATTCTGATACTGTGAGAGAAAGCAGCAGCAGCCAGAGAAATGGAAAGATCGACAGCTAATTGGAAATGTTACATCTGCTGTTTATGCAAAAGGCATAAATATTTATATCCTGAAGGCTGACTTTTGGGTTTGCTCCTCAGCAGGAAGATATTTACATTTTGAATAAAGACTTCTTTCTTTCTCCTTCTCAGTAAACGTGAGAAGTTTATTATTCCTTTAAACAGAAACCCATAGCCATGTCCTCCAGTCCTCTTAGTCACATGCATGCAGATTCCCTTGGCTTCAACAGAAATTACAGGTGTGTGCAAATTGTGACATCCATCTCCCTCTTTATTACAGACAGAAAGTGGGTTGTAAGACTAAAATGAAAGGGCAGGAACTGTGATCACAAAATGAAAAGGCAGAAAATGCAGTGACAATTCAAAGGAACCTGAGATAATAAACTGCTTTTCTAAGTCTGCTTTTGGTAAGAAAATAATCAAAGTTTGCACCTTGAAAGATTTTGTAACATTAGCTGTTGATATAGAGCAAGGTAAGAAATACTTGAAAAATTTAAGTACAACCCTACATTAGATTAAGCTGCCTTCACCACAGTGTGATGAGTGAACCAGCTAACAAAAGTATAAAATCACATATGCAGTGATTCTAGAAAAGCAAGGGAAATATGCTGAACCAACCAAAAGTCTTTTACCCTGCAAACCGTTTTGTGCCCTATCTGGCCTCCATTTCTCCTGCTTCTCTTTGCTTTTCCTTGCCCCTGTACGTACTGAGCCAGGCTTCATCTCCCTCCCTGTCCTGTCCCATACCGCTGTGCCAACTGCATTGCCCTCAACTTGCTCACCCTCCTATCCTGTGGTCTCCCATCCTGCTCCACTCTATTCTCATCTCTGGCTGCTTCCATCCTTGTTCTCTATCTCAAACTTCACCTGCTGTCCTACTCACTTCTCACCACATGTGCATTTTAGCACATGTGGCTTCAGCCTCCTCCCTCACCCCTATCATTTCCCAATTTGAGGCTGTCCTGCCTCACCTTAATACTACTCCATCTATTCTTGTCATCTTCTCTCTCCATCTGCTCTCTTCGCCCAGTCCCAGTGTCAGCCCTTGTGTCTGCCCCTATTACATTCTCAGAAGACCTCAAACCCACACATCTCTATGTGGATGCTGAAACTGTTTGCCTTAGTCTCTTCTACAGCATCATTCATTTTTCATTTTAATCATTCCTTCTGATTAACTGTAATATTAAAGCTAAAAAAGAGTTACAGATAATAACAAAACACTCTGATGAGATGTAGGATGTTGTGGATTCTTCTCTTTAGTACTTATCAAACACACTGGCCCACTGCTGAAGGCCAGAGTTAAGCCTTGGACATCTCAAACAGTGCATCTTGCCCCCTATTTAACGATAAAAACTATGCCTCTGCAGGGACTAGAGATTCTCCAAAGATATGATCTCATTATTTGAAAGCACTTGTATGAAACATGGTTAGCTTTATAGAAGGAGAGCCTGCTGTGACCGAGAGGGATACCTGACAGGGATACCTGGCAGGAGTACTGATTTGTGGCTCTGTGGCATGGAGCTACCAAAAAAAAATTGCAGAGAATTCATATTCCCAAAGAATTAGCAGACCAGGCCAAAGGTATGGTGGAATTTACTTTCAACTCCTTTCTAGCAATCACTGGATTATTTTCAATGACTTTTCCCTTGCCTCTCAAAAAGACCCCCCAAAAAAAGGGCGCATCAAGATCATGAGAGGATGTTTGCTTTCTCCTCTGGTTTGCCCCTTGTTTCTAAGATCCAAGAATCTCACAGCAAGATTTTATTTTAGTTTAAGGGAATTTTTTGTGTGTGTTTCAAAATGCTTTGTCCTCTGGGACTATTTTTTCTGGCTCCCATCGTTTCTGTTTCCATGGCAACTACAGCTGGCTCAGATGTGCAGTTGCCATGGCAACTGTCTGGTCCTCCTTTCAAACGACGCATTGAAACAGGAATGATATTTGCATCCCCAATGCTGTATGGAACAAATCTCTTTCACCACACATGGGGAAGACATAAGACAACTGTATAAAATCAGCACAAAATCCAATTTAAATCCTCTCAGAGAGGGTTTTAGACAGCTGGCGATATGAGAGAATTGCAAAGAAATTGGGCTTTTCCATTGAAGGGCTTAGGGGGAGGCTGGCACTTGACTGGCATTTTCAAAGTCTGTTCTGGGCAAAGTAGTATGCTTGGAAATACCCACATGGGAAGAGCACAAGATATTCCAGGAACAGCTAATTCATGTAAAAGCTACCACATCTTACCTTCTATAAGATCTCAAATTATCATGTGTTAAGAAGTACATCATAAAATATACCTCAGTATTTCAGCCTAAAGAACAGATCAAAGCTTCCATTACTCATGATTGTATCTTGGATATGACTACTGTTAGGATGCCTGGGACCCTCTTAGGTAGGTACTGTTACAGATTTGCAGAATAATAACACATATCCAACTCATGTCCCCCTCTCTGCTTGTCTAGCCCCCTGTACATCATGTGGGAGGTGCCCTGTGGATGCATGGCAACACCACAAGGCACCATAACTGCCTGCTCATCACAAGCCATAGTACCAGAGGTGCATTTATCTTCTGTGACATTAGGTAAAAAGGTGACAATAGTAGGATTTATTGTGTGGCACATGTAAGGGCTTTGTCTTTAACTTCCTCATGTCATCTACACGTGCCTGCATTCGCTTTGTTGTTTGTCTTCTTCTTCGTTTTCCTTTTTCTGTATCTTGTTGCTACTGTTAAGACAAATTGTGAAGAAAGGCATAGACAGGTCTCTCTGCAAGGCTCTGCTGGTTCTGTCCTCTTCACTTGTCTTCTGTAGCTTCCCTAAAGATTTTGATGTTCATAACAGGTTAACAAAAGACAACAGCTGTGCAATGGAGTACTGTGGGGAAAATGAGTGTATTTCCTTGGGGAAGCAAGGAGTTGGCACCTTTCTTTTACACCATCAGCAGCTGTCCCTGTGCTGTCTTGGGCTTTGTCATGCTGCTGGGCTGAACATGGTCTCCTGGAGGGGTGCAGTTGAATCTGAATGTTTTGCTTTCCAAGTAGGCACTGTCCCGGCTGTCTCGCTTGCAATAGTCACAGTCCAAAAGACTGAATTCCTGAATTAGTGCATGGCTTTGAGGTGAGGTAACTTTGGTATCTTTCCCATCAGCCAAAGCAATTTAAAAACAGTGCTGTTAGTAGAAAGGAGTAGGAAGGAGCAGGAATAATGAAAGAGCAAAAATTACCACAGAGTCCAGGCAGCTGCTGCTAATTATTTATCTGCAGCATATGGGCCCAGCTTCTCTTAGGGCACAGGGCATATACAGCACACCTTCTTTTTAAACAATTTTGCCCTATAATGTTTCATCCAATTCTACTGTTGTCTCCAGAACTTACTTGGTCCCATTAACCAACAGAACATTGTAGACAGCCATGAACAAATTTATTCTACCGTCTAATGTCAGAGGAAGATCATTATCCTTACTGGATAAACAAGACACATAAAAGCCAGGAAACTTGCCTAAATGCAGGTGGTCTACCAGAGCACAGGGACTGGAACTCAGGAGACCCTCTAATTAGGCGTTACATCCCGTCAGTGAAAGCATCCTCATCACTTCATTTGTGCCCAGAGCTTTTAAGCAGTAATGCCTCTGCCATCCAAATACAGTAAAAGCTTCCATGTGTAAATAACGGGTCAAAATAAATTTCTGAATAAGGTGCTAAATTCTGCATGGCTTTCCTTCCTCATTTTGGGGATTTTCAGCAAAACTCACCTTTCACTCAAGAGTGATGGAATCAATATGTTTTTCCATCATTTATGTTGGAAGGAGCGCCATAATACAATGCTCCTTCAATTACAGAAGATGGAATCAATACATTTCACCTCCATTTATGTGGTTAAGGTCTAAGTCAGCATGGCCCACCCTGTATTTATGGGGGTGGCCTTAATACAGCTCACTTTCATTTAATGGGGAGGAACTAATATGTCTTGCTTTCCCTTACAGGGGGTGGGAAGAAAAGAATCAATAAATCCACCATCATTTATTGGGAGGGATCTATAGATCTCACCTTGATTTACCACAGAGATCAATATCTCAACCTTCATTAAAGGGGGTGGTATGTTCAAATAAATAAGGTTCATCTGCTTTTAGAGCAAATTGACAGAATATATCTTTCCATGTATGTGGAGATGGTTCAGTATGGCCATCATATATATAAGGCTTGGACAGCACATGGTTCACCAGCTAACACAGGGATACATGTGTTTCAGCTCAACAGCAGGACTGGGAAGACAAGGGCAGGTTCAATACAGTGGGATTGTGGACTGCATGCCGGAGCTTCTGACTTAGAAATCTGTCTATGCATTCCCATTTGTGAAAGGCCAAGGTTCAGTTTGTATTAGAGTGTGTGGAAGCCCCTGGAATCAGTGTAATATATCTTCCTCTACAGAAGACAGTCTAAAGGTGGTTCTTCATTTATGCAGAGGTACATTTGGTGGGCTCCCTCATTTACAAAAGCTGGATTCACTGTTCCTTACCATGCTTAATAGGAAGCTAATATGAACTGTACTTTAATTGTAGGAGCAGAGAAAGGGGTATGATGTATTCCAGGATGACAATATTGTGGCAGCCTATCTGAATGTCTGAGAAGGAAGTGCTTCTTTACAGCTCCTTAGAGCACAGTGAAGCAAGAGGTAGTGGGTATACTGCTATGAAGAAAAGGGAAGATGCACAAGAACCAAAGCTACTTTTACATCAAGTCTGTTACTGGCATGATTTTTCTCTTCTGCATCACACAGTCTGCAGAAAAAGCTGATCTCTCTGCATTTTAGAGCTGCTACTTCAAACTGCTTCAGGTTTCTTGTCTTTGTCTCCAAAAGACACTAATCACCACCCTTCATATCATCCTCCCTCAAAACAGCTCAAAGCACAGCTGAAAAGAGTGCGACTTGTCCTTTAATCACCTATTAAACATCTAACACCACAGGACTCTTGTGGACACCACAGCAGGGAGCATTTCAAATTTAGGCTAATGATTTGATAGGAGCTCAGATTACCAGTGAGTGACCAGAAGTAAATGCTAGTTGATGCAGCCAGGGGGCTTGCATGATATGAGTTAGGGGGCATCAGTACAATTCCCAGAGGAGATATGTCAGAACAACTTAGGAAAAAATATCAACCCAAGTGCCCACCTTGTTGGGTTTCTCAGCAGGAAGCCTGTGGACTGAAAGGACCCCAGAGATTGAACTGCCCTGTCACTTTTCATTATGTGCAATAGCTGCACAGCATCCAAGCACCTGCAGCTCCCCTTTCAAGGTGAAAAGATAAAAAAGCAAATAGAGAGCACTTTAATATTACCATAAAAATACAGTGTATTGAAAACATGGCAATCCCTGCTGACCTCTCCTTTTTCCCAGGCAAAAACGGGAAATGGGCAAGCATGAGGTGAAGAACCAAAAGCAGACTGGTTTTGACTCAAACTAACTGCTTCTTTTGGCTGGTGAAAGGGTGCAGCAGATTTGTAGGAGGCAGATGGGATGTGTCTTTTCCATCCCTGAAGTAGCAGGAATGTTTATTTTCATCACTGCATTGCATCAGCATCACTGCTTCTCCATCCTGGCTGCTTGTAGTGCTGTACATAAAACTGTGTGTCTCTGTGCAAAAGGACTTTTCACAGTCTGCCTTTTTATAATATGATAGTGGGTTATCTAGGTAGACAGACAGAATGTGAGAATGCCTATTTGCACACAGAGTATTTCTATTACAAACAGGATAAATCCACAGTGTGTCCGTCTCTTCCAAGGTTCTCATGCTACCTTATGCTCTTGTCCTCAATGACACTACCACTTCCCTTTTTTTGTTTATTTTCAATTCAAAATATAACACCAGTGTTTCTGAATCTCCCTTGCTTTATGCCCTAATGTCCTGGCTTTGCCCCCTGCCTTCCTTCTGTTTCTCTCTGGGGTCTTTCTTTAAGATGCCCTTCCTTAGACCTCCAGGTAAGCTTCTCAATATTGCTAAAAAATATGGAGAACCTCCAGTCACATCTATAAACATATGTAATGTTATATTATATCTCTTCCTAGTCTATTACAATGATAAATTAGAGAGTTATTCTGTATGTCACCCTTTTTTCGTAAAGCTTTCTGAGAAATCTTCAGCAGCTACAGATGGATGTGTGAGTTCTGATGCTACTGAATTCTTGAGGTACACAATACAGGCAGAGTCTCCCATCACTACTCAGATGAACTCCTGGAATGTGATTTGGAAAAGGACAAGCCATGTGGAGGGGATCCAACAGGCTACTTCAGAAATTATTGCAAATTCCATCCAGAACTGGAATAAAGCAAGGGAAGGAATAAGAATATCCTCCTTAGGGCAGAAGTGTGCCTTAATTACAGAATATAAGAGACCACACGGTATGATGATGGGCTTGTTAGAAGAATTTGAATTAATATCCAGCTCTTACATGCTGCTTTTTGTTAGAAGAGTTCAAAGTGCTTCACCAGTGGCACAAAAATGATGATATTTAGCCAAAACCAGCCAGTGGCAGGACCACAAATGGAAACCAGCTGTCCCAAGCATACTGGGAGTATGTGCTAGTTCCTAGCCATACTTTCTCCCATAAAAGGAATAAGAAATGAGTTCAGCTTCTTGTATGTGCCAGCTGTAAATAAGCAGAAGGACACATATGAATTCTTTCAGGGGTCACCTTCACAAAAATACCTGTTTTCTGTAGTTCTACAAACTCTTCTCCTAGGAGTACACAGTAAAGACTGCATGACAGAAGTGCTCACCATATGTGCTCCCCCATGTTTCTGCCTTTGTCTACCATAGCAGCCAGTGCAGCTTGGGCACAGCTTAGAGCAAGCCTAACCTGCAGAGAACTCACTCCACTTCGAACTGAAATCAACAGCAACCTTCTTTGTCTTGGTGTGAGCAGCTGAGCAAATTCAGTGCAGTGATTGAGAGGTGGTATTTCGTGATCCACAAAGTATTTTAACACCTTTTCATCGTGAGATGACCACGCAGGCTTTTTGCACTCTTTCCATATCTATTTGATTGTGCTTTCAGTAGCTGTAAACAGGGACACAATAACAGTCTTCCGTCTGCACGGAGTCTTGTTCTGCATTATTCATACATTGCCTTCCTGTTTCACACACTTATGTCAGTCCTCACTCAAGCAAAATTCATGCTAAATGATTCACGCTCTCTTTCTCTGTGTGTGTCTTTCTCTTCTCCTCTGTCTTTGAAATGGGAATGAGAAAAAAAATTGTAAAAAAAACCCTCTATGATTAGACTTCTCTCTCTCCCTTTTTCCTTCTTCCCTCCTCAGCTAGACCCCAATTCTCAGAGACATCTATATCTGGTCTCTTGATTTTAGTGTGTCTGATGAAGAAGAAAATGGAGCAGAGGAGCCATCATTGTTTAAAAGTCTCATCAGTATTGTCCTGTTATGCACTGATTAATCCTAATTTCTGAGATTAAAGAAAGAAACCCCCCATCTGTATATCGTCTTTGCTGCTGCCAGAGATCTATCTTCTCTTTCTCCTTTCCCTGCCCTGTCCTCAGGATGTTTGCCCTGAGAAACTTCCACACCTATCTTAGGAGCATATTATTTGCTCCAGGGCACTTGCCAGGTGCTGTGCAGTTCTGTTTTGCTACTTCCGTTACTTGATATTCATATGGGTTTAATAGAAGGGCCAGCAGGAAGGCACACATTGTGGCATTCTGTGTACAGGGATGAATCCCAGCTTTGTGGTTAGTCTTTTTTGACTTGCATATGATGCAGCTGAATGCTTTAACCTGCAGATGCCTGACTGTAACTCTTCAACATTACATCAAGAGATGACTGAGGTGCTGATGATGGGTTGAAGAAAGCAACCAAGGACACTGGAGCCAGTTTTCACGGTTCACCCCATAGATAAGGTATCAAGGCCAGAATGATTTTAGATTATCATACATGCCAGTGTCCAAGACAGCATTTTTCTGTCTTAATATGGCTAAAAGGTTGCAATCGTTCCCCTCAGAGCAGAAATCCCTACTGTCATCTATGATTTACGTCATGCTCAATGTGCTCTAAAGCACTGCATCAGGGAATGTACTCTCAGTGCACTAAGAAACTGAAACTACTGCTGAATGCAGATGACTGCCAGCTGAATAGACTTTCTCACTGGGAATTACCAATGCTTGCCAAACTGCAGTGGGTGGCCATTGCTTTTCTTGGGGAATGTGAAAGGTTCCTTTGGTTCGTTAGAGCCCTGAGTAAGACCAGTGTAACTGAGAGATGCCTGCCTCCCACTGGGATCCTGCAGTGCCGTAGTCAGCAGAGACACTTCTGCTGATGCCCTGTCTGTAGTGACAAACGGGCTGAATGCTTCTGGCAGGGAAAACCGCATAAAAGAGTCTTCATTTAGGGGTTTTTTCCTCCTTCTGGTCCTGAAATATATTTGTATTTTACATTTCATTTGTTGCATTTTAGTGTCTGCTACAAAAGCCACCTACTTAACTGGACCTCTGGAGCATGAACTTTCCTTCAGGAATCAACCAGTTAAGTCCAGTTATACTGTTACCTTTTCTCTGAAACTGGCCCATGCCAGAGGATTATGGGGAAGGTGGAGACAAACCATTGATGGCAGATGGTTTGAGTACAAGAATTATTGCAGTAATACAGACAGTAGTTTTCAATTACAGAATTTTGCTATATGGGGACTTTGTAATGTTGCTGAGAAATTATTCTTTGTAAGGATTTGTACTTCTTATCTAGAAATGAAGCAGGTGTGGTTTTTTGCATTGAGACAACTAGGGAATAAAGCAAGCAAGAAGGACTTACTTGAATGAGTTTTTTCCTGATATTGATAGTAAATGCTCTTTCATCTTTCTTATATTCTTCCTGGTTAAAGCCTTTTGAAACAACGTGAACATTTTCTGTGGTATTTACAGTTCAGATGCCTGCAAGCACATCATGGTGCTTTTCCACATTAGCCGGTTTTTCTAGCAACATCAGCCAAAGGAAGCTGTCTGCTGCCAAGGAGGTTCTGCAGTTGCGAAACTGTGAAGAAAGACACACCAAGAGGAATGGGAATTGTTTTATCCCCTCCCAACCCTGCCCCATTCTGTGCAACCTCATTTTCAGAGCAATGATTATCCTGACATCTGGGTACCCTCAGTTGGGCTTGCTCTTACTGGACTATATCTATCAGACCTAGCCTCTGTTGCTCATGATGCAATTTCTGAGTGTTTTCTTGGCTCCGTTCAGGTGTGGAATCCTCTTTTTTGGGTTAGGACCATCTTCATCCTGGCCTCCAACAATGGGTGGAACAGTTTCCTCGCCCTGCCTTTCTCTGCAATCCCTACATCTAACTGTTTCTCTGGGGTGAAGAGGGAATGCTGAAATTTGTGATGCTTTGTTTCCCACCCTACCTTTTTTTTGCATCCAGAAGTCCTCCAGAGACCCAAATCCATCTTCTACACTGAAGCAATGCTGGGGAAGGGGAGGGACTGCAGACTGATTTTCAGGGGACTGCACTGTTCAGCAGAGGGACTGTATCCAGGCAACCTGCTTCCCCTGCCTGAGACAAGGACACACAACTGGAAAACTAAGAAGAAGCTACTGTAAAGAGTGGGCTCCATTGGGGCAGTGGGGGAAATGGTGCAGGGGGGAGCCATGTTATTTTGAGCAGGTTATTTCTGCCCTGGCATCTTCATGACACTGGACCCAGCTACAGTAGCCAACAGAGCCACCCAGCTGCTCCTTTCCAGGTCCCCACCAAGAGATGGGAAAGGGAGTGGCTCTTTCATTTTCCCATAGGATGGGCATGGGGACAGGCTTGCCCGGCCTTTTTCAGGAGCCATTCCCCAGCTCCTGAGTGAAGAGGAGTGTAGTACACTATAATCCTGCTTCCTGGGGCACAGTGAGAAAAAGCCCTATATTGTTTGGAAAGCTCAAATCCTGCACTGTGATGGATGGACAGACAAAACAACACACGCAGGCAGAAGATGCTGTGAGACATCAGAGTGGCCCGTGCTGAGGTCCTCCACAGACAAGCACCTCAGGAGTTAAAACCTCCTTTATTGCATTGCTTTCTACCTCACCTGGTGCAGGTGAGTCTTAGATTCTGCACACCTGCTTTGACCAAGGTCCTAGGATTTGGGCCCAGCTTCAGACCTCACCTGATGCTTTACCAGCCAAGAGCCAGGGTGGGCTGCCAGCAGCTCTGCAAAGCACAGGGAAAGCCTCTCCACAATGACTGTCTCGATTCTCTCCCTAAAGGCAAAGACATGAATTTTTCCAGGACCCAGCACCATCTTGCTTGTCAGCTGTTCATTGTTCACTGGTAAGTCTCATCTAACGGCAAGGTAAAAGGTATGTCCTTTAAGTGGAGCTGCCTACATGTCTTCTGACAACCTCTGGAATGTGGGTCTGGTTTTGATATTTAGGGACTCCGCAGGGGATGAGGAAGCCCATAGCCCTTTGGCAAGAGATCCTCCAGGCTTCCAAACTGAGGGAAGTAAAATTGCTCTTCGTTCCTGTTTCCTCTTTTTCTCAGTCATGCTCAAACAGTGCATATTGTACTTCACCTCAATTAGTCCCCTTTGTTTACCACAACTCTATTGTATCTCCCCATCTCTCTTCCTACTCTTTACTGTCTCCTCTTCCCTCCTTCGTATGGTTTTTCAGATCTGAGCCCCATCACCCTGTCTGCCTGGGCTGGCAAGACTGCTTAATAAGCAGAGCTAGGCTAGGAGGGGCTCCTACCCACGGCTCAGGCATATCCTGACCTTTCAAGTGCCTCTCTCGGAGGAGTACCTCCGTTGCCTGCCCTTTGACTTTTTTCAGTGCTTTTTAACCTGCGACTGAGTAGCTCACAAAGTGCCGTTTGCCAAGAGGAGAGAAATGAACTGGGGGGAGGAAGGGGAGGGGCAAGGGGCTTGGAAAGAACATTAAGGAGCTAAAAATAACCATGGGTCAACTCTAAATGAGCCTGAGGCGCTTCTCCTCCCCCTGCCCCCAGCTGATGCCGCAGTCAAAGAGAGGACAAGCAGCCATGAAGTATTCTGACTGTCTTCAGAAGCGGCACCTCGCCCTTCCCTCGGGGCATGCCTGCTGCCAGGACGGTGATTGCTACACTGCTGTGGAGAGAGGAAAACAAAACAAATTAAAAGGAATCTGCCCCAAAATAACCCCTCTGCCTCCTGGCACCACGTCAGCCACAGAAAATTTTGTGAACCACAGATGTTAGGCAGGAAAAGACCTATTAGTTCCCATCAGCTCTCCAACCAGGAGGTGGGAGAAGGAGAAGTTAGGGCCAGATTATCCCCTCCAGACTATTTCAGTCAAGTATATCAGATAGGAAATTCTCTTTAGATCAAATAGACAGAGACACAGCTCTCCACAGCCTCCACTTTGAACACAGTGACTCACTCCCCTTAAGGTATCCATGCAGGTCTGATTCAGAACGGCACATAGGGATGAAGCAAAGATTATAAAGCACCATGAAATAACATCTGGTGTTTGGTAAACTCTAACAAAGGACTAAAAAGAAAGTTTTGAGTGTCCTAATCCATGACTTGCATGAGGAAGTTTCACCAGCTTGTGTGAGAAATAAGGAGTAAGAAACACAAAGCAGAGGCAAGTGTTTCAAATGTGTCTGGGGAAAGTAGTACTACTAATTTAAACACACTACAAATGGTATTTTAAAAACCTACATATAAGTGTAAAGATAGCAGAGGCCAGCAGAGGTAAGAAATGCATGTGCAGCAATCCAGTGTTTAACTCTCATTTCCCTTCTTTCAGATCCCTGCCTATTCAGTATACCAGACATCCTAAAGTATTCAGCAAATGAGGACATCATCAGCCTTCCTTCCAGTCCAGTGAATTGAACCAAACTCAGATTTCAATGTCTAGTTTCCCTCTCCAGTCTTCTTGCAGCCTGAGCTTATGCACAAGGGATTTAGGACTACTAGAAGGCTTGATGTTTTTTCAAATGCATGTCCTGCTAAAGACAGTGATGCATACCTTGCCAGCAGATTTCACAGCTGTAAGCAGATAGATGAGAAATATCAGTATGTAGATATAATGAATTGTCATCCAGATTCCGTAGGAGAGTGCTTTATGATTGTTTATGCTTTTCCCACTTTCATCAGTGTTCCTGTGACCTTTCTGCTGTCACTCATCTACTTCCCCATTCTTCCTGCTATCTTCTACACCATCTTCTTGTCTGTCCCTGCCATCCAACTTCTGTTCCTCTCATGCTTTGAAACTTTGGAGAGAGAGCTTAAGACAGGAGCCAAAGGATACTAGCCAGGTACAGAGGATGCAGGCAATAGTGATGAAAAGCACGATCACACAGATTTGCCATGTATGGTGCTACATTCTGGGATTAACTTCAAGGTCTGGGGAGCTTTTTTTCTCTAACTATTTACAGTATAAAACAAAAATAAATGAGCAGCTCTGCAATGGAGAGGGGAAGTGGGTGAGATCCTCACAAATTTTGTGAATTCCCCTCCCTTTGACAATAAAATGAGAAAGAATAAAATTGGCTACAGAACTGGCTACTTCCCATGTGTCATCAGCCTGCTGTACAGCCCAAGAAAAACATGAAGTTCAGCCAAGCTGAGACTTCCCAGCTCTCAGACTGAGGACATTCCCACTGTGTTCCCTGAACTCTTCTCTAATGGCCCTGCTGACACCTGTGCACATCCACTGTTATGACATAAAGGTGGGGGAAACTGAACCAAGTAAATCCAGGGACTTGCGAACAGATGACCCAGCTAGTTACCTCTTCAGGCAGAACTAGCTTGTACAGAGCACAAAAAGGGGATAAAACAGCCCAAGAGCCGTGGTGAGGGAGATGGTAAACTGTTACAGTGAACAGGCCTAGAGGACTTAAGAGAAGGATGTGGAGGTTCTTGTCACAAAGCCCCAAGAACAATTCATCTAACATTTGCCAGGAATACTGTCCTGTGGGGAATAAGGGGATGAATGGAATGATCTAATCCTACCTTCCAATCCTGTAAGAAGCCTAACTAATCTCAGACACTGGTTTAAAAGGTAGTCTGCAGGATGCTCTTACAAGATGCTTCCTGAATTCATTTTCTCTTATGTCTTAAAGGGAGACTTCTAGCTTAAGACAGTACTGCTTGACATGGCTAGGGAAGTGCAGAGCTGAAGCTGAGTCTGTGAGAAAACCCCTACTCAGCAACACCTTTATTTTCAGTTCCCAGCACCTGACACTGGAAGGCTGCCATTCTCCTCTAATCCCACAACACAAACCAGACCAGCCTTTTCCCACTGCAAGCTCCCTTGAGATACCATCATTGCCTTTTTTCAGAAAGGCAACCTGGACTGTATCAATGAGTGGGCTGGTGTCCAGCAGAGAAGTGTGACTCATTCTTTCTTTGTCACAATCATAAAAGCCACAATAGGACATGTTGCCCCTGATGGCAGGAGACAGGAGAGGATGACCCAGAAGGTCATCCTAGAAAAGCATTTCTTCCAGTCCTGTGTTGCTTGCCCAGTGAAACTGAGAGAGAAACAATGCTTTCAATGTTGAGAGAGAGGATCAAGAGACTTTAATTTGTCCCTGCCTTGCCACTAACTGTGTAGGGTTTAATGTATCTCTTCTATTATTTTACCTGTAAAACACAGGCACTAAAACACACTAAACACAAGGGAAGTGTAGAATTCAATGAATGGATAATTGTGTATCTTGGGAACAAAGTATGCATTTGCAATTAACTGAAGATATTCTCTATTGCCACCAGCCTTTGTAAAGCACCTTCATTGCTCAGAAAGAAACATATAATACACAGTTAGCAGCACACATTATTAAATTAGTCATTCATCCTACAATTCTATATGCCAGCATATTTATAATGTGCCAGTTGGTTTGGTTTCTAGGTGAGAAATGCACAATATTGAACTCAAATTAATGAAATCAAATACTTTACATATTTCTGATTAGAAATGCTACAGATTATTTCCAAAATTATATTGTTAACAACATATGGCTTGCCATGTTCAGGAGGTTTTCATTGCTGCAGTTGGTGGTACAGTTTGGGATCCCCAAGACAAAAGATGTTACATAAATACCAATGCAAAAGTACTTCAACAGTTTCTCACCAACAAAACCCCAATGGCTTTGTGCATACTTTGCATCGTTGTTTATTACTATTACTATTTTTATTGTAACTTTTTTGAAAGTTAAGTAATATAATATATTAAGTATGATTATAATTATTATTCCAGATTCTCTGGTATATTTCCTTTAAGATGGGACCTCAATCCCAATGACTGCCTCCCAGTTTGGGCAGTTCTATCTTATCCCACTTCTCTCCAGTTTCAGCTGGATATTATCTGATTCCATCCATAAGAGACAATGAAAATGCTACTCTGTACTGTTAAATAATTGTCATGTTCAGCCCTAGGAATGACTATTTCAACAATGGGATAAGCAATTTCTGTATTTTATTTGTAAACACTTGGCATATTTCGAATTAAAATGCTTACCTAAAGAGTTAATTTCAAGTATTTGTGCTTAGTGATGTTTATCCCTTCTCTTTTAATTTCTTTCTAGTCCAGATCCCCTGGTCTAAGTGGGAGGGAGGATTACAGAACTCAAATTGTCTTTAAGCTACTTAAATACTTCAGTAATTCTGAGGCTAGTGGCAGCTCAGTTTAGCTCCTAGGGATCATACCAATGGCATCACCTGCTCAAACAGGGCAGAGCTAGAAGATGGTACCAGCAGATCTGAGCATTCATGGGCCGGATGAAGAGAAATCATCCACCAAACTAAGATGGGGAAGCACAGTTGCGGGATGAAAGGGCAGCAGCTGTAAGAACTGAAGATTTCCAGAGGCAGTTTTTAACCACTGGTTTGAGAATCAGCTGTGATTTCAACAGCCACATCTACCCAACTGGACTGAACCACCTCCAGCACAGAAAAGGCCTCAGGGAGAAGATGAAAGTTTAATTAATTAATGCTTGTAAAATGCTTTGAGACCCTCAGATGGAACACACCAGAGAAGTAGAAAGACTTAATTATTTTTACCACTGATATTATGGGGGGCCATTGATAATATCTTATTTAGATACTATAGTCCTTTCATTCTTTTTAGGCTGGATCTGATCTGCACATGGTATCTGAGACCTAAGAGCAGCTAGCAGAAGTGGTGAAATTATAATCTCAAGTATTTGGTTTCTAAAAATATCTTTTCAGGGGTATACACTCAACATTATGTCAGACATGCTGCTAAAAAGTAATCAACCTACAGCATGAGTACACCTTAAACCAGCCACTGAATTGTGCCTTTGTCTCCTGCCACAGCAGTTCTTTTTCCCTTATTTCCCTTTACATGATTTTGCAACAGGAAATTTAGCTATTAGCTAAATGGCAGCAAAATATTCATACTGACATTATCAGAGTTAACCTACTGAATAAGCACAAGGAGATACTGGCTAGTTTAGCAGGACAGGAAAAGAGACTCCAGATCCTTTCACCTCCATGTCACCAGGTCCAGCCTGGTGCAAAATAATTGCAAAAATGCCATTTGACACCTTTTTGGCATGCTGAACAAAATGAACTGGGCAAGGGAACGATGGAAAAATCTCAGCCCAAGTCCCACTGGGACAAGTATCAACACTACAAATGGCACTGCTTTCCAGGTCAGAAAAGAGGCCATTGCATTCCTCAGGCACATTACTTCCAGGAGGGCAGGAGGAATAATGTCAAGACCATGTTAAAGAAACTTGCCCTGTTCTGCATGTACTTTTTAGACTCCAAAATTAACTGAATACCTACTGTCATAAGAAATACCCACTTTAAAGAGCAGAGGTGAGAAAGTGGATATCAGTCAGACAAGGTACTGTTATTTGCAGGCAGTTTCCCAGAACTAGCTGCTTTAGGAGTGTGCTTCAGGAAAGAAATGGGAATTACTGCTAGTAACAATTGGTTGTAACTCCATGTTACTAAAATACATCTGCACCCTGCACTGTATCCATCCCTGGTTTGTTTGCTGCAGGAAGCATAGCTCATTTGGAATGAAATTCAGTTGAATGAGTGGCTGATTCTCAAAGTTACAGTATCTTAGACGCCCTTGAGTCTTTGCTATAACACTTGGGCACTACCTTGTCCTTAGCCTTTTTTTTTAATGATACCCTGATGCCCCTTCAGATGTTCTTGTAAATGCTGCAGTCAGCATGGATCTTACTGCCATAGCACATGTACCTCATATGAACAAGTCTGGATTTTTTAAGCAACTGTGTTTAGCATATCACAGAATTGTAGAAAGTTAAGTGCTGCAAAATTATGGAACTAAAACTGAGGGCCTGAATGTGCAGCAAAGCTACCCTGAACTTTATCTCTTGTGATAAAGAGATAAATCACTTTCTGACATTCACAAGGAAGGCTAACAGAGAGACAATTCAGCTGATCTTTGTCCATGGTTCCTAATGGGATGCATATCTGATAAATTATGTGTTACATGGGATAGCCATGGTTTTTCTATATGGTGCAAGACTTACAAAGTTTCTTGGTACTGCAGAAGTCCAAAGACAGGCAATTAGGACTCACTGTTTTCTTGTATCTGTAATGGTTTGAATCCTGGATTAAATGGGTTTATTCCTTGTAACTCCCTGTCTTGGCTGACAGGATGAGAAAATTCACAGGTTAAAGTTTTGAAGCTCAGGCACAGCAGCATAACCAAAGTGCTGTGTAACCACTGACAGGATGAGCAGAAGGAAGGCCCCATTCCTTGAGAGGAGAATAGGAGCACATAGATGGCCACAGCTCCTCCACAGCCACATTCATGTGTAGACGTACAACCCTGGCCCAAGCCCAAACTACAGTTAGACCTTTTTACTGGATGAAGAATTGAAGCATGGAGGAAGGGACACCCAGATTCAAAAGCTATTTAGACACCTAATTATGCAGATAGATGCCAGCTAGTATTTTCAGAGAACACTGTTCAGCAGCTAAGAGATCAGTAAAAATCTGCCCTAAATCAGCCTACGGCCAAGCAGAAAATCACAGAGGTCAAAGACAGAGAGGTCACCATAGGAATAGCAAGCTGCTGAGTGTCAGCTGCTCTGCAGGAAGCACCTTGGTGCGTACTCCTCTCCTTTGGTAAAGGTGAAGTAGTGTGAGGCAACTTGTCTATCAACAGAAAGGAACAAACTTTCTCAAGTTTAGTGTGGCACAAAGGTGTGTAAATGGATATGGCGCTGCTAGTCTCTCAATACAGAGAGGACTTACAAGGCAGAGCATTACAGTTCCTAGAAAGAAATCCAACAAACTCAGAAAATAAAGCATTCTGACCTACTTTCACCTCCACTAACCTAGTCCTTCCTTAAAAGCTTAAGTAGATACATTCACTTGTTGCTAGGCTCTCAGCAGCAGGATTTGAAGTCCAGGGATTCCAGTTACGCTTAGCAAAGGAGCATGTAGTGGTGCCCGGAATACAAAGACATTGTCTCTCACCCCCACTCTCACAAATAGGAGGACTGGTAGCTTGAATGCTTTTGCAGCTCTCAGTTGAGCTCAGCTTTTGTGAAAGCCTATAAGCAGAGAGATGGGTCTCCGAGCACCCAGAACAAAGCCCACTAAACCTTCACGGGTCACAGCAAGGCCTTTCAGAGCTGGGGTCACTACTGAACTTTGCCTAAATCAGCCTGACCAGCTTATCATAAATGAGGATGATAACATGGTAGTGTCTGCCTTACCAGGGACAGGGATATGCAATGGGTGAAGGTGAGGCTAAAAAACCAGATGTACTTGACCTTTCTTCTTGGGTCCTCTGAGGACTTGCAACTCACACCCTGTCTGAGAGCACTGGTGACCTGGTCTCAGAGGTGGAAAGACAAGAGGAGATGCACAGGATTTTGACAACAAAGTGTGTTTGTAGTTTCACTAGAGCTGAATCCAGGAAATTTCATTGTTCACAGCATGGGCCATGACCGCAGCAGCCTGCTTTGGAGGCAGTGACCTCTGCCAAATGGTGACAGAACTCAGCTCCTACATTCAGCTTAATCCCGACCTGCAGCTCCACCTTTTAGCCCCTGGCTTCCCAAATCGCTTTGACAAGACACTGAACTCCTGACCTACAGAATCCTCTTTTAGTCCAGTCCTTATCCCCCCCCCCGCCCCCCGTCTCTATCATTTCATCACCCTGAGCTCTGCCAAAGCCTCTCACTCTGGATCTGTAACACCTTTCTTACTCCAACACTGAATATACTAGCAATGCCATTCTCACCAGTAAACTCTTCTGCCCGACCGTTTCCAACACCCCTTAACCCTTACAGTACCGGCTTTTTTAGCCACATTGATGGGTTAAACTACACCCCTCCCAATTCGAACTGCCTCTGCTACTACAATTCAGGGCTCACCCTTCCTCCTGCTGTGTTGATGCACCTCCCTCTAAAGAGGCTCTCAGCATACTTTATTCTTAATGGCTACAGCCTGCAAAGATGCTGAAACAGGAAGCCAAATGAATGCTGTGCAACCTTGGGAATGCAAATTCCATGTGTTTGTGAAGTCAAAGCAAGCCGTTTCCTTCCCCAGTCTCTCCTCCCTTCACAGGCGTGCAAGCCGCAGCTAATAGGAAAATACACAGGCACACACAAAGCTTTGTCCATGCTAATTGCCAGGAGCTGAGGCTCAGTCATCCTGTTGACTAATTTGTCAGCCGCTGCTGACTCAGCAATCTTGGAGGGCAGTTTCTCTCAAGCGCTTAAGTGCATTGAGAAGTAAATGGTTCTTATTGTTCTTTCCTTCCCTTCACTCTGGTATCTGTATTTGTGGACAATTCTTGCCCCGGGCTTGACCTTGGCTGCAGCAGCGACTAGAGGGCTGGGATTGCCATGGCTAGTGGGCCTCTCATTAAACCCTAATGGAAAGAACAGGCTCAGTAGTGGTAGGAGAAAGGCGGGGGAATGTGTGACCTCATCTGGAAATAGCATGTACTCCAGCAGGGTAGGACAGAGAGGCGAGAGCTGACCTGAATTATGTGCACTGCATGAGTTAAAAACAAGTGAGACCAACAAACTGGGCTGTCTGGAACAAGCATCCCTAGACCAGCCTGAAATATGCAGGACTTTCTCACTGAGTGCTGCCTCTGCCCTTTGCTTGAACAGCAGATCTGGGGATGAGCCCAGGCAAAAGTCCTCAAGCCAAAGGGAGAAACTGCTTCTGGTGGACTGCAGATGACACGGGAAGAGGCAGAGGCATCCTTGGGCGGATGCTGCAGGCAGGACAGACACCTGCAACCACTCCATGCAGCAGCAGCGTGCAGTTCTGAGCAGCCATGCATGAGGGCCATCCCATATCCTGGCTGCGTAACAGCTTGTTTGCAGAAAAGGTTATTTGAAATGAGATACAAAGTAGAGGAGGAGACAGAAAACAAAGTCCTACAGAATTCCCTTTACCCCAGACTGTTCATGGAGATCAGTGCCCCAAAGTGCACAGGTGGGACAGCCCATATTGCACAGGCATATGTACCCCAATGCACAGTGGCCAAAAACATGTCTTTGTCCCACAGCTGCATGAGCCCATGCACACTTTTGAAGAGCACATATCTATGTGGGGGGAGAAACGCTACCACATGTTAAACTCATCTGCACACATTTATTTGTACATGAGGCTTCTGTTTGTGCATATCCCTGGTGTATCCCTGTCCTGAGCATACCCAGTAGCCCAGCTCTGCCCACAGGCCTAACTCAGTCCATCCCTGACCAAGTAGCTCTGTCAGTACTGTGAAACTTTGACTTAGCTGATAGCAGCAGAGTCAAATCCTTTCTTGGAGAGCAACAAGCAGAGCGCATTTCTGCAGTCACTGCAGAGAGAGTGCTGTGAATGCATAATACTTGTTGGCAGAGCAGTACAGACCGGGATTCTGTTGGAGTTTCGTCTGCAGATGATTAAATAATTCATTATCAATAATATTGAGAACTTTGGCAATATTTTCACTGAATAAATATTCACAAATACATTTCCATTATTTAGCTAGCTTTGGCTCTGTCACATTCCATTTAATATGCAGCTCTACCCGACTTTGCTTCCAGGTAGGAAAATAGGCTGGAGCCTGTAAGATGTGTGGATCCCAGTAAGTTTTAGCCAGTTTTGCAGTCAGCAGGTGGCATTTATCTAATTGTCTCTTTGTGAGAAAGGGCTTTGCTATGCAATGTTTTCCTAAGCATTCTGGGAATCCCGAAAGTGTTTATTAAGAAACCTAGGCATTTATAGTATGTACAACTTCTGTCTGCATTTTCTTTAAATTCTTTTTTTTTGGTAACATCTCAGAAATAGCAGGTTTGCTGTTTTTCACTTTGACCTATATGCCCTGTTTATTGTATTTTGAAGAAAGTACTCTTCTTTTGGAGAGTATTCTGCATGTTAGTAACATCAGTAGGTCCTCTGAAGATAACAGGCATGGTTTTTTCTGGGTCACTGTTTTGAGAAAAGCCTTAGAAAACAAACCTTCTATCTTTCTCCAGCTGCCAAACCAGATATGAAACAAAATTTTGCAGGCTAGTCCTGTGGGTTTTTTCCTAAACATCCTCAGTATAGCCTGCTCTGTTCCTGACTTGCAGGAGTCTAGATCATTGTTAGGCTGTTAAAGAATTTGCTTTTATTCCAGGCTTTCTGAAGTTTACTTTTCCCATCTCTTTCCATCCATCTCAGTTTAGTTACAAATCTCTCTCCTCCTGGGAATTTCTCTGCTCTGCTAGTGAGTCTGCGTCCTTTTATATGGCTCATAAAGAGCTCATGGACTCCAGGGAGGTTCAGAAAACTATAATGAATAACTCAAAAAAATAATCATTCCACCATGTAGAAATGCTGAGAGGCTCTAATTTCTATTGAGGACATATCATACAAATGTGGCCCTTCTAAGCCAAACCTATTTTAAAATAGAATATTCCAACAGTCACTGGAAGACTTTTCAGAGACAAAAAACTTCTCACTGTCCAGACATCACCTTTATTAAATGCCTCATCTAATTCATTGGGATCTCTCCATACTAGGCATAATACCAAACACTAAAATATATCAGGTAGAGAGAAAGATGAGAGTGATGAAGTTGAGACCTGAATTGTCACAGAAAATTACTTCATAATGTTAAATTGGACTCATGGCCACAATCCCATAAAAGTGGGTATTTATCACAGGAAGAGACAGATTCCTAATCTTGGCTGTATTCTATGTATGTATTAAGTTCAAGGACAGAGGTGGTCTTACACCACCCTTAGTGTCACCACTCATAATGTGTTGCATTCTCTGATGTAAATTAGAGCAGGCAAAGGAGTCTTACTAAAGGGGTTTGATTTTTTTCTAGATGTTGCAAATCAGTCACAGGCACAAAGTCAAGACCCTTTACTGTTGATGGGTTCACAAAGCCTGGCAGTAAGAAGTGCCACAGTACTTCTCTCTGTCTGGAGGAGTGAGACCCTCCAGCAGTCAGTCTAGGACCTACACTAGACCCCCATCTATTCACCAGCACCACATTGCAACCTGCACCTCTTGATCAGCTTCACAGTGTGAAAGCAATAAGCTCTTTGGACTGCTTTGTAAATCAAGAGTTAGAGCAGACTAGGCCTGTACTATTTTTTATTCCCACTGCAAAATGTTTTCCAAATAAATGTTAAATTTTCTTTCCTTGCCTGAGAATGAGGATATTTCTCCAATGTGTGAAGAACTCATGGAAAAGGAAAATCCTGCCTTTTTTATTTTAATGGGGGTACTTTCATTTTATCTATGAAAGAAAATAGTTTATTCACCCATCAGGTTCTCAAGTGAAAATAATGATTGTTATTAAAAAAATGTGAAGCCCAATAGAAAGAGATGAAAACATGATCCTGAAATGCTATAGTCTGTTTCCCCTTTTCCCTTTCTTTTTTTCCTTTTTCTTCACTTTTCCTCTGCCTCCTAGTCCAACACTTTCTACCTTCTCTGTAGTAGGAATCAATGATTTCAGTAACACAAATTTTAGCACCAAAGACATCTGTAAAAGCTGGGTAGTTTGGAGCCAGGGCTCTATACCTCGCACCGTGCTTCATTTTAGTTACTGCTGACATATCCTTCAATCTCAGCATGGGATTAAGTACACAGGTTATCAGACAATTCTATCCCCTCAGTATAAAACTGCATCACTGGGTTCCCACCCTTTTTCTTCCACTTCAGTGAGCTGCAGATTTTCCCTCCTTCTATTTCTACTTGTGATACCATATGCCAAGAGCATTAAGTACATTGCTCCCTTCCCATCCCCATCCCCATCCTCCCAGCTGCCAACCCCACCCTTGATGAATGAGGTTGCTGAATTGTATTCATAGGTCCCATTCTACTCTGACTGTATAAAATTAAAGGTTTACAAAATCCAGTTCTGCTGCTGTTGCCATGGTGTCTAGGAAAGTCTTGAGAAGCACAGGCAATAGCAAACCAGGCCTAGTTTTGCATAAGGGACTTCTCTGAAGGAGGGAAGAGGAGCTAGTGCAACTCCTGTGGATTTAGGAGACAAGTAAACAGCTTCTCATGAAAGGAAACAAGCAATTTCCCTGGAAATTGCATGGGCACTTGTCTCCTTTTCAGTACCTTGGCTTGAAAGGGGGAATCCCTCAGTCTCTCCTGCCACATTCCAGTGGGGCTTAAATGAATTACAAAAGAGCAACAGGGTACTTCTCCTTTGGGTGATCATGCTTCTGGTAGTGCAATGCTGAGGAAGGCTGAAGGGACAGCAGGGAGCTCCCATGTGTCTCTACTTTTGGGTGACAGTACTGAAACAGGACAGCCAGGCTACACCACCAACCACCAGCATTTTGGAGGGACTTGTCTAGCAACATTAACAACATTAAAACATGAGTCACATTGGTCCTTAAAGCCTCCTCCCCCATCAGTTTTCTCTGAGGGATGGCTTTTTTCTCCTGATTTTATCTTCCCCTCTTGCTACCCTCCTGTGTTCCCGTCTGGCCTGATCTCTGTGGGAGCTTGGACAGCTCTCTCTGCCTCCAGTGTGACATCTGGGGTTGGCAACACCAGCCTCCATCCCACAGGGACAGGCTTGTGGGGGTGATGTTTGGTGAATTCATGTCTACAAGCACTTTGAGGTCCTCTTACCGCCTCACTATAGAAGATGACTATTTTTATTGCTGCTGTCCCTCCCACAGGCTACTTCTTGGACTTGGATCAGTGTGATGCCCTGCCTAAAGCTCTCGTGCCCTTTATACAGGGACATGACAGTTCCTGAGCAGAGCCTCCTTCACACAGGTTATTTCTGTATCAGAGGTGCTGCACACTAGGCTGCCTAAATCCGGGGCAATCCAGGAAGAGGTGATTCCTCCTCTGCCTTCCCTGCTCACAGCGCATTGTCACCTACTCTGTGAACCAGGCCAGATGCTATGCTGCAGCTTTGCTTTTACTTGGGGAATTACATGCTAAGATGGTCCCTCCTTCCCATCCCCCATATCTCCAGTCACAAAAACAGGCAAATGCTTGTGAGCTAATCCTGTGCAGAGACTTTATTAAATAAACACAACTGGTTCTGGTGACTTGTTTGTTTGGGGTTGCTTTTTTTTTTTGTTTTGCATTTGCTATCTTTGGAAAGCTAATCCTCTGGAGTCCACCCAGCGATTTCAGTCACCTCCAAATAACACTTACTAATAATCTTAATAAATCCATCTCCTAAGCAGCACTCACTGTTGCCTGGCACTGAATTACACAGAACACCTCAGAAGCTCTGCTTCAGATGACACCTTTGTTTATCTGGATCATAAGTGCAATAGAGCACTTGCTCCATACATTCTCAAATCTCCTCGAATGGCTCTTTCGGGCAGTGTGACTGCCAGTGAAGAGGAAGGTGGTCAGGAGGATGTGACTAGCAGGCTTCCTCTTTTCCTCCGCCCTGCTCCAAGCCAGCTCCTGAGCACTTCTCACAAGCCTGCTTATATCCGGCTTAAGAGAGACATAATAAATGTACGTGTAGCCATAAACAGAGAAACTGTTTGATTTCTATGGAAAAATGAAAGCTCATCATCAAAATAATGGTCCTGATCAAAGCAGGGAAACCTGGGGACATACTCTTCACACTTTTGGTGGCTGGTCTAACTACTCATGGCAAGAGATGGGGTGTCAGGACATAGACATTCTATTCTCATCTATTTACTTGGCTTTGTGAAATTGGGACAAGTAATAAAAGCAGAGATCCATCAGGCACCAAGACTAGATCATAAGCACTGTATGTGTCTCAGTTCAAACTGCAAACCTAACTCTTCCTAGGTTCCATAGCCTAATTTAGGGTCCCTGAAAACTAAGCCATGCTCCTGTTTTTAACATTGTCTTTCCCCTGGTACTTGCAGACCTTCATGCCTTCTCTGCTGATCTCATGCTGAACATGCTTCCTCCACTTCACTCCTGAAGAACTTCAAACTGGCACGCAAGTTCACACAAAGACTCCTTCAGTAAGGCTCCATTTCCTTCAAAACAACTCTATAAGAAGCACTGCTCTGCTTAAGTATTATTAACTCCTGGTGGTACTGATGGGAAAATTAAAGATCCATGTGAAATGACTAGCTTATAGCAGTGGCAAATCAGATACTAAGGTAGCAAGAGGACTGGAGATTTTTTGCATTTAGATCCTCAGTCTACACAGCCAGACCCTTTTGAAGATCTTAGTTTAATGATTTAATCACAGCTTATTATATGCTCTGAAATATCTGGATGACAGACATTATGCATATTACCACTTTAACTTGTCTGTATGTCTCCTTTAGAGTGGCTGACACTACAGGCAGCTTCCTTATTATACCACCGGTGAAATCCAATGCTTGCTACAGTCTGGCTCAACTTCTTCTGACTGGTTTTCAGTATTCTGTGTTTCACAGAGAGAAGAAAGCTCGTGGGAAAGATGCCAGGGTCTTGGCTTTGATTACACTAATTGAGAAGTGAGGCAGTTCCAAACCTCCACCAGCAGAAAGTGATAGAGAATTTTGTAGCACTGATGCCCTGTAATACTGGAACTGGCACAGCCAAGGCTGGGCAGAAACAGAGAATCCTATTTCTAATACAAGCTCATCCTTACTTACCACCATCTCTTCAGAGTCAAGGCAAGGTTAAGCCAAACACTAAGAGAATTAAGAGGTTTGCAGTTTTTATCCTACATTAACCATTTGGTCTCACCCCTCCAAGCACCCTCTAAGGATTCTATCAGCTAAACCTTCTTCCAAGACCCCTTTGAGCCATTGGGGAGCTACAGATTTTGGGGAGTTTATTTTTGTTCTTCTTCCCTGTGTTGTGCCCTCTGAGATTCTGAGTGCCATAAGCAGAGGCCATATGAAGGGGAAAGGCACTAAACCAAATTGCCCTCAGGAATTTGCTGTGTTAAGAACACTATGAGTTGTTAAAAAAAAAAAAAAGGAAAGAAAAAAACCCAGAGATTACTGTACAAGAAACATGTTATAAAGAAGGGACTGATTGTGCAGGCAGGATAGATTACATTTAAAACATTTGTTATGGGAGCAAGAGTTTGCAATCTAATGGGGAAAAAGGGAGAGAAAAGAAAATAAATGATGGGAAGATAAGACAGAAGACTGTAGACAAAAGAGTAAGAAAGGAAAAGAAATTGTCTCATTTTCTTTTTCATTCATATTTCTGAATTTTGAAGCACTTTCTCCACAAAGTCATAAACAAAATGCAAGCTATCCCTACATTTCTTTTCCCCTTAGTGTATAGTACAGGAAAACTCATCAGTGCACATAAAAAAAATGCAACTTCTACACTTAAAAGGAAAAAGACTGAGCAATGCAGACACAGAATGACAGATAAATATGGAGATGCACAGATACATATGGGCATAGAGCCACAGAAACACAGCACCCACAGACATGAGAAAGAAACAACACGATACCCATGTGCTTGCAACAGACCCCCCCACACACACACATCCTGAATAAAAGCAGCAATAAAATGCTTCTAATTACTAGAATCTTGCACTACCAGACCAGCTTCGCTATAAAGCAAACAAGAAGCTCTCCTTGTCAGAGCTGTACTCCTCGTCTCTGCCAGCCCGGCATGGCAGCATGCAAAGCCTGCCGCATGCTCTCCCTCTTCCACCAGCCTGGAGTGCAGACACCCAGCTCAGCCAAGGTCTGTCTCTGCTGTCAGAACTTTTTATGTGGTACTAAAAAACTCAGCAAGTTTCAGACGGCTAAAACGCTGAAATCACTGCCTCTGACTAATCTTCATTTTCTATTTAAGCTGCCCTTCCCCCTCCCCCCTCTTTCTCACTCCGTGCTGATTACATGCAGCATTTCCAGGCACAAAAGCGAACTGTATTTTAGCTATGTGTACATGACTGTACAATCTCCCGACCAGACCAGCATGTGCTTTTCTCGATGACAACGTTAAGACAGATCCTGAGCGTTGGGTGGCAAAAGCTGCAGCCAGTTTCCCGTAAGTCTATTTCTGGTGCAATGCAAGTGCATGAGCATGGGGCTGGATGTATATTTAACTCCACATGCTTTAATCCAAAGAGGTCAGGAAATAGGAGCATGAATGCTCTTGTTGTGGCAGATGGGAATGTGTTGGATTGCCCACATTGTCAGGCAAGGGGCCCTGGGCCTGGAGGTAGTGCTGACATCATTGTCTCTCTCTGGGTTTTGCCTGGAGCTCCAGACACAGAGAGCGGTGCAGACAGTAACCCTTTCCTGCCTGAGCGCCCATCTACCATGCTCTGCCACAATCTCCTCTTTGTCACGGTATCTGCAGTCGCAGCCAAGGCAGCCTTCAAAGAAAATTGCTTTTGGCCTGCTACAGCTCTGATATTTCCCTTCCAAAAGAAATAAATTGTATCAACTCCTGGGAGAGAAGGTTAAACTTAATGGCAACGTGTCACCTCGGCTGTGGAAAAACACAAGCCCCAAAAGAAAACCTTGGCATTTATCATCATTCAAATACACAGATAGGAGTGCACAAGGACACAAACCTTCTGCTATAAACACCCGAACCTAAGTAAATTTAGGAACTACATAAAAACTTGACATTTAAATACCCTTGACTTAAGACAATCATATAAAACCAGGAAAAGGAACAGGCTCCAGCCTCTGCATCTTCAGTGCTTCCAGTGGTTTTCAGACCTTCAGGAAATGGCTGAGGCTGAACCAGTCCAGTTATCATTTTGCTCTGCCCCACCGACACTCCTGTTTCTGATCTTATGCTCCCTTTCCCCCCCCCCACACAACCTGTCCCTGACACCTCAGCAGGTACCCCACAATGTCAACAGCTCCCAGGGGACTAAGCACAACACTCAGCAAGTGTTAGGTCTGCAGAGACGCTCTGGCAATGCCAAGGGAGTATGCAAATAAATCCTATAAATCAAAAAAGTCAGAGCACGCATAAATATCACTGTGCTTCCATGCATTGTTCCATGGCTTTTAAGCTCTCTTACAGTTTATCTCCCCCATCCAGACTGATGTAACAGCAATTTAGAGAATGTGAACCAGCAACACCCAATCACTAGCTCTTGGGAATCTTTAAAAGTACCTTTTCTTGTATATAATTTTCTTCACCATTCTTCTCCGTGGTGGAATGGAAACAAGCCATGAAAAGAAGAATGTTGTACAAAAACAATTTCATTCTGTGTTTGCACTTTTCCACAGACAGCAATCCCCTTATGATTTGGGGTCATTTTTTCTTGCCTGTTCCTTTTTATTCTAGCAACATAAAAAAAAGATCCTTAAAAAAATACTCACTCACTGCTCAAATAACAGAGAAGGACTAACTCCCCTTGCCCTGGTAATGCCAGAGAATCCCACAAAGCACACTGACCTCTCCTTCACTCTCCCCTGCTCTGCCCAGGGATTACAGCAGTCTCAATACAGGCTTGTCCATGCATGGGCTGTGATTCCCAACCACTGCATGATCTTTTATGAACGTAATTTCAGCCTTATCCACATTTCCTGACTTCTCTGTATTCCCATCAGACTGCTGATGTAAAAGTAACCAACATGGTTAACACTTCAGAGCAGGAATTTTGCATTTTTACCTATCTGTAGATGACCCTACAGCAACACTGTGTCATAAAAAAACCCAAAAAAATTTGGTGGCGTGTATCTGTGCATGCATTGAACTGCAAAGGGGAGTATGAGAAAGAAGACAACAGTGGTTTGAAGTACAAAATATTTAGGCTTTTGTATCAGGGTTTGTGAAACTGAAAAGTGAGACAAGTCTTCAGTCTCACCTGCAGCTCCTCTACAGTATAAATTAACCCCTGCCTGAACACAGGGCTATGAATTTATTTTTCACACACACATAATCCTTAGCTTCATGTGGTAAAAAAGGCAAAGGCAGAGTATATGCTGCTACCTGCTCTCTGGGCAGCATTGCTGCTGGGGCTGTGGCGAAAAAACACTGTTCAGACATAGTACTTCACTTCAGCTCCTGTTCTGCCGGGATCCACATTAGTCCACAGGTAGGTCAGAATTAGAGGAGTAAAAAAAAGTAAAGAAGTGGGGGCCCACTTTCTGCCCCTGTTCTCCTAAACTGCAGATAACTAACTATTCATTCTCCACATTCAGTGCCTCAGGCAATGGAGTAGAAGACCATGAGGAGGTGTTTAGAGTGCCTTGACTGCAAAAAAGTGTGAGGCAGGAAAAAAGTGTTAAACTTGCACTCAGTGTCCGACTTGATAAATCTCCATTAGAAGATATTGGCAAAACCTTGTAAATTTTAGGGATCCCCTGCTAGCTACCAAAAAACCCAAAAAGTTCTGTGGTGAGTATGAGCTCAAAGTCTTCCTTTCTAAGGTCCTGCCTTAAGTAATTTGACAAGTACCACTCCACAAACCTCGCATTTGGACTGCAGACCGGCCCAGCCTTATTCAGTTGCCTTTCAGTTCCTTGATGTGGTGCCAGTGTAACCCGTCCCGCGGGCTCATGGCCGAGGCTGTGCGCCACACAGCCCCGGTGAGTCAGCAGTCCCGAAAACACCCTGCCAGTGGCTGCCTGGCTCGGGACTACGGGAAGAAACCCGCCATTGGCGCAAAGTGCATGTGCACATGCCTGGGGCCGCGCCGTGCGGGTAGTTTGCCTCAATTTACACGGTGCGGGTTTATTGTGTGTGAACCTACACGCATGAGAGCGAGGAGCAATTTCGGCAGGGATCACCAGAGGGATTTTTTTTTATTTTTTTCCTAAGAAAGGGTTAACCGGAGTGCCCTTGCTGAGCTCCGTGTCTCCTTGCATTCCAGGGTAAATGGTGTTTTGCAGAGCCCGGTTACCTATGGCAACAGCGGAGAGGAATACTGCAGGCGATCTTCTGAATCACAGGATTTACAGCCCATATGTTTATTCTGCAGTGAAACACTTCCAGCCCTGCTTCTGATGTGAGCTGGGAACCGCGAGAGGGCTTTACAGTGCCGTTTAAAAGGCAATGTGAGCTGGAAGCGAGGCCTTTTTAATCAAAGGCCAGGTTCAGAAAAGAAAAACATAGCAGAATCAGAGGAGTTTCCAGAATGAGCTCCAGTGTCACCAAGTACCTGCAGTCACACGCGCCGCCATTAATAACCTCCTCACAACTTCGTGGCTACTCTCCGAATTTCTCGCCTCTGCCTCAGCTCTTGCACAGCCACCCTGGGCCAATCGGCAGCACGCGGAGGCTCCGAAGCCAGCGCGGCCAGGGCACGGCCCCCTCGGCCGGAGCCAGAGCGGGCTCTCCGGGGCCTGAAGGCGCCGTGCTCCCGCTGGAGCAGTACCTGGGCTGGGCACTGCCCCTGCGGCAGCGAGAGCGCAGGAAAGCATCTGCTTTCGTTCTGTGCACGTACTACTGATTTACTGACCACTGCATGGGTGGTTTTCCTCATGGTTTGATAAACATTTGAACGGGATATTTTTAAATTATCACAACTGGAGAGAGCACTTTGAGCCTGTTAAGAATGAAGCATATTTACGACAACATTTGAAAAACAAGACTACAAATACATACTTTTACATATAATTTTGAAATGCCACTGGCTTCGCTGAACTAACTGCATTTCACCTCATCCCTTCTGGGAAAATAAGCAGTTGCAGGCCTGGCTAAGCTGTGGTGGGAAGTCATCTGGGAATTCAGGAAGCTAACAGCACGAGCCAAGGAGCTGTGGTTGAATGTTTGAGCAAAGATTCATTTCACCTAACTCTAACCCTCAGAAAGTCCAGAATCTGTTTTCAGCTGCCTCTGTAGTAAGCAGAGATAAATTTAGTTGCTCAAAGACAACTCATCACACCTAAAAGAAAGACCTGCGTAGCTGAGTGTGTGCTTGCAGGTGCATCTTGCAGTACTGGAGACAGTAACGCAATCTCGGTACAGGCTGAGGGCTGGTCACTGTAAACACAGATAGACAGACACATCAGACCAAACCCATATGGAAACGTCCAATTTATACTCTTCTTTCTGGAACTTGAATGCTCCCATATGTTACTACTTTTTTCTTATGAAATTTGCCATATATGCTACATATTAATCAATCTATCTCAGAGCATGGGACGAAAACATTATCCAAGCTGAATGAAGAGATGGATGTTTTGCAGGAGTCTGCTACTCATTTCTGAAAGCGCAGAGGCAGGTCATTCCAAACTGTACTTGCTGTAACCTAGGAGGAATTTGCCTTGCTGATAAATATTTAACAGTCACGAAGGACTTATCTGCTAGTCCTTGTATGGACACTCTTTCAGCGAGTTCAAAGCAGTACATGCCATTTTTCAGGGCTGCAGCTCCAAGTGCACTTTTTTTTTTTTTTTTTTCAGAAAGGGAAAGGAAAATTCAAAGTAAGATACAAAACAGTTGAATCACAGGGCTTCTGTGTGAGTCCTTGGAATTCAGAAATAGGCATATGTGTTTAACTAAGGTTTTTGTTCCATTTAGCTAAAAAGAAAACATTTACTTCATCTTACTATTTTTCTTTCCCTCAATTTAGAAGAGAAAACAGAATCTGAGTTTATTGATCCATTGAAATTTATTTGGGAAATTGCTTTACAGGCTGGACTAAGATAAACAGTAATTCATAATATATGCAGCAAATGATCATGCAAATCACAGAAAAAGAGTGAGTAGAGGAGAGTGGGAGGAAGAATTCATCCCTTAGATGGAAAATGAATGGGTCTTTAAAACAGGAGAACTGGCAGGGAAACTGCCTGCCTATCTGTACATTGCTTTCTCAATGAACCCATCTATTGTATATAAACATTAAATACAAAATTAAAACTTCAGTTCAGTTTTCCTTTTCATCGTTCCCAGGTTCAGCTTTTTTGTTTGTTTGTTTCTGGGTTGTAGTCAAGCTTTCCTTACAGCAGGGAGATCTACAGGGCAGCAGGCTTCGTATTGTGGAGTGAAATCGCTCAAACTTCAGATGATTTTGGTCAGATGGAGGGAGGGGTCTTTCTTTTTCCCTACAATCAGTCCTGGAACTTGCCTTGCATCTGGCTGAGGTTGTAAGGTTTTAGGAAAAGAACTGGCAATTCTGCTAGCAGGAGGAGTTTTGCATGGTTAAAGAATGGAGTTAAAGCAATCTTTCCCACAAAAGCATGTGTGCGCGGTTGTGTTCGTTTCTCATTCTCCACCATTTCCTGAAAACAGGGCATGGGGAAAAAGCACATAGACACATAACATTTTTCCATTAGCAGAGCAAGCGGGGGAAGGTAATGGTTTGGGGGGAGGGGGCGGTAATCAGAGATCTGCTTAGTCTTCATAGAAAGAAAAATGCCTGGGCGCCTGCTTTGCCATAAATTGCATCTGGTGGTTGGAGCTACAGCAAGTTATTAAATTGACTGCATTAAAGTCATAATTCAGCAGGTCAGCAGCACGGTCTGCAACCCCTCCTCCATCACTCCTCCCAGCCCCTTTTTCTGAAGGGACTGAACACCCATTGCCTGAATCAGCTCGTGCTGCTGCACTTGGTGACTTTTTCCCTGGGAAGGGAAGGAGAGGGGAAAAAAAGAAGGTGAGCTCATGCTGCTGAGTTATTTTGCATTGCAGGGTCAAGTAGAGATGGTGCTGTGCACCCAGGCCTTGGCAATACAGGAAAAATCTCACTTCCCAAATGTAGCTTTCTCCCCACAGCAGCAGGGTGACTCCCTGGCTCCAGGCCTGCTCGTTCTCGGTAAATTGTTCTCCCAGCTTCCTCGCTGGGCTGGGAGAGGTGGAGGAGGGGAGGAAATCAAGATGTCAGCATACCTCAGGGTCGGGGTTGAAGGCAGAAGAATATATGTTGCTTGTGCCTGATCAGATGGAGGGATGGGAACTAAAACAACATCCCACAAACCTCAAGATGGATGCTGGAGCGGGGGCTATAAACAGCCAGCTTAGTGGAAGGCGCTCACTGTCGAGGTCAGATGCTGGCTCGGAGGAGGCAACATTTGTCTCACATTTTGTCTTATTATACTTGAGCTGCTCCCTCCTTGCTGCTACGATGAAAGCTGCCTTCAGGTAATAGCTTCCATTTTGTTTTCTTCAATGAAAAATCAGGCACATACTACACTAGTACAAAAAGGTTCAGGTGCCCGCAGCAACTTTTCTGATAACAACCTTGTGCACGTGTGACTAAAAAGAGACTTGTAGGGGAAAACCCCAATGAACCCCAAAACTAAAGGAAAAGCAGGTTTTCATCTCAGCCTCCCAGTCTAAAACTCATGATTTATTAAAAAACAAGATTTTTTAAAGTGAATCACCTTGCAAAGATCCTTTTAAACATCCTCAAATACAGAAGGTCATCATAACTAGGATTGGATCACTTTTTGTAGATGTGACCCATTTCTCCTGTTTCCAAGGGAACTGAAGTGCCCTGGAGTCACCCTTGCACCCTCAGAAAGTGCTCTGTGGCTCTGTTTTTATTGGCCTGGCTGTAGGGAGCACAGCAGGCCACAGGGTGCCTTTCTTCGGATGCTAAATATTTTCTTAATGAATCTAAGGAAGAACACTGAAGCTGAAACTGCTGAGATGACAAATAGGTGTATGAGGTCATCCAGCAGTGGCAACTTGAGAAAAATGCCAGGTTTTCAGTACATGTTCATGGAACATGGAAAACAGCACGCAAGAGGAGAAAAGCATGCACACTGCTATTCTCTTAGCAGCAAACATTCCTTGCTTAAAAACCAACATGCAAATGTGTATTTTTCTGCAGATTACATGTGTTAGAGACGCTCTAATTTTTCCTTCTGTTTTTCACTAGCAGTATAAATATATACCTCACAGCGACTCCAGCAGAACACTGGGGGATGGGTTTCTTCTGATACACAGGCTCCACAAAATTGTCACACAGCTCCCTTGATGCACAGCCACACATACTCATGACTATGGAGAATAAGTAGAACATGCCACTGCCTTCTGGGTCAGGGTGTTTTGGTTCCCATTGAGATTTTATTATAGGCTTGAGATCCTCTGAGAATTAAATCCGCTGCTTGTCTACAGAATAGATAATGGCAGGGCAACCTTCCCACATCACTGCCTCCTGCCAATGCGGCTCAGCCCTGACCTGGCTACCATTCATGACTGGACAGAGAAGAGCTCATTCTCTGTATCCCATTCATAGCCTTGTTTTTGCAAACAAGGAGCAATTTAGAATCCAATTTGATTTTTTTTTCAGAAGAGAAACCAGCCAGCAAACCAAGCAGGAGCTGAGCTGCAAGCCACTAAAATGATTTCAAATAGATTTCATGAATACAATGTGGGTGACAACAGTGTCAGAGTGCTAGCGATCTAAGGGAAGTAAAGAATTAATAATACAAAATTAAAATATAGAATCTCCCATACCCATACAGAGCTGCTTCAAGCCTTGTGTATGTGGCATTCAGTGGGGCTGCTTCAAAAACACTTGTCACTTTAGTCTCAGTCTCTATCATTTACTAAAGCAGTAGTTGCAATGCCCTAAGCACATTAGAAAAGTAAGCATGTGATGGGAAAGCTTGTATGGCTGAAAGCTCATCTGTATTTTGCAAGACTAAAAAAACTGAAAAAATATATTGCCTCTGCCTACAATCCTCTCTCTAGCTTGCCCCTCAGTCATGTTTGTGCTTCCTGAGAATGCCGCAGTTCAGACAAGTGCTAGGCACTACAGCTGCGATTGCCGTATTTATTATTCTGAATGCCACAGCAATGAGACAGACATTCCTATGTGAGGTCTACGATTTTCCCCCAAATGTGAGGATATTAGTCAAGCTCCCATCACAACGTGAAAACAGTGCGCGTATTTCCAGTGTCATTTCCAGCAACAAGAGGGCAGCAGGGAGCCTCCAGCAGAGCTCGGGATCCAGCAAGAACAGACGGGTGTCAGCTCCTTATTTCCAGTCTCCTCCGGGCAGCGATCATAGATTCATAGAAACGTTTAGGTTGGAAAATGGAGGAAAGCCCACTTCTTGCGGAATATAATACAGCCAAACTCCAAGAGAATACACAGAGTCTTACCATGTTTCTCAAGCAGATGGACTTAGGGGCATCCTGCTCAGGCTCTTCAGGGTATCTCATACTTGTTTCTTGTTTCTAAAAAATCTGATCATACAAATAATTTTTATTCATCAAGCGTTTATGCTGTTTCACTGGACTCGTAAGGGACAAGCTGAGCTCCTCAGAATTTAGATTTTCAAGAAGTCAGGTGCTGATCTTTCATATATATAATTTTACTTGGTAAATGTACTGGGTCTCACAATTAAAGTGGGTTTTGAGGCTGAAACCACCATTTCAAACCTGCAGGTGCATCCTCACCAGTGGGACAGAAGGACCATGAATGTAATTTCATTTTCTACAGGAGTCACCATGGGGAGTATCCCTATCAAATTCTCACCCCTCTGGCTGGCTGTCCACCTCCCTCACAGCCAGGTGTACAGAAATCCACCCATGGCCATGTGTCCCCATTCTCCCCTGAAATGCCCGATAGAGAAACTACCTGTGAAATGCCCCTAATATTTTGGAAGCATTTAGTGTGCACAGCTGCAAAAAAACTACTTGCAGAGGCATTATAGATGTGTTTGGGAAATTCACAAATCAAAGGCAAAATGTGATTATTCCTACTGTTTAGACAAAAATGTAGAGTAATATTTGTGAATAAATCTGAGAGCAGCTTCACTAAGCAAACTACAGTTTAGCCAGATCCAGAGCTGCTGTCATTCCCTGCGACAGGCCTTCTCAGTAAATCACAGCAGCTGTCCCTCCAGTGCCAGCAGCAGCCGGGAACACAAGGAACCATTTTTTCCCTTTCCAGCGTGGAAGCAACATAGGAAAGTCACAGAGCAGCACTGAGTCAGGGCTCTGCGGCACAGTAAATTTCTGAGGCTGCCTGGTATTCTAGGCACATCTTACGGCAATAAACTCCTCAGCATCATATCCCAGCCAGAGAGAATCTGGAGCAGCTAAAAATACAGCCTCTGCATCTCAGATGCTTGCACACAGCAAACTACTGCCTGTGACCTCCACACCCTCCTCTCTCAGTGCACACACACACCCAAGACAGCTGGGGATTGGCCCCCGTTCACAAGGCAAGGACAAGAGACAGCACTCTGTCTAGATTGTGATGGGCATTACACACAAATTTAGGAATAAAACTGGGCATCTTGTAGGAAGGAGAATTTCTTCTTTCTTGGTACATGAGAAAAGTCAGGTGGGTTCTGCATTGCCTTGGTGTTTGAGGCATTTTGCTTAGCACAGTGAAACACCCCGAAGTTTCCGGCATTAGCAGGCACTATAAATCTCGAGGACACCACATGTGTCACTGGATTATATATAGCTCTGCTTTCACATTGCCAACTCCAAAACACCACACAAAGAAGAAGATAATGAAATATCCACCTCTCCAGCCATCACTCTCTAATCTGAAACGGCATTTCCAGGAGCCATTTTCACTCAACCACGGAGTCTAGGAACAAACATATTCCCACCCTCCCACTCACTGTCAGACAGCCCCACAACTGGCATGCACGTACACAATCACACACATATTCATTCTCTACATTTCTTACCAAGAGATACAAAAAGTCTCATGTATTTGCAGTTTATCACATGCAAACATACACATCTCTCCCCTTTCAGTCATGCAAATACACAATCGAAAATGCATTCTGGGTTAAATTCTATTTTCACTTATGCTATGCAAATATAAAAGCTGAATACTTCCATTAAGATAACAGATTTACAACTGTGTAACTGAGATCAGAATATGGTGCTGACTCTCTCATACATAAATTTCCATAGTTGCTCCTGAATTTGTCTTTTTCCTCAGCCGCCTCTCTGTGCATTAATCATTCAACATTTAAATCAGCCATCCACTTGCTCCTTTTTGCTTTGTCAATGAAAATTGTTCAGCATTAATTATAAAACTCATTCTCTACTGAGGTTTTCTTGGCTTTTTTTCATTAGTGGGTGGAAGTGTCAATTTGCAGTCATCTTATTCTGTCTTCAAAAATACCCTGTGTACCAGCTACACTGCAGAACACATTCTCTGTGTGAGAGCGCCTGTAAATGTGTGTGTGAGCTAGTGAATGTGTGAGCTTGTAAATGTATATGCAAGATTGGGAATGCATGTGCATACATGTGTATATGTAGAAAAGATATGGAGATGGTGTTTGAATTAGCAAGGCTAAATGTTTCTCAGCCTTTATTTTCCAGTTTGAATTTTAACCATTTTCTGAATCTAAAGATTTTCATCATAGCGGTACAGATGATTTCAGGTTACAAAGCAGAGTTTATGGCAACTGTAAATGTGTTCAAAATCAAATATCTTTGGTGACAATAACACAATACAGATCTAATTTTATGTAGCAGTAAAACCTCTCCAGATTCGCTTTCATATTTTATAATCAAAAGGATTGGACATTCCTGGTCCAGTATCCGGTGCAATTTTGCAGTACAAAACCAATGCAAGTGCCACAATGCACATGGTAAGATAATAAACCAGTATGCTGTAGCCAACAGCACATCTCAAGGTAATAAAACACCAGGGTTAGAGAATTTGGTTTAAATGGGAAGCATTTTAGTGTATGGACTTAATACAGTAAAGGTGGAGGCTGACTAAACTTGTTTTTGCAGGTACGATTTTCACAATTGTGAATGTCTTACTCTGTTACTACAAAGCAGAAAATACACCAGCATGTAAATGTTTTCCAATCTTTTCATTATACTGGGATGCTGCAACCTATATTTAACCCAAGGGGAGAGATGTTCTCAAAAAACAATTCACTCCTTGGCAATCATTTCTGCTACCAGTTACATAAAATGTTAGACCTCTTTAGCTGCCAAGCAGGGATTACAAAAAGGAGGGGGAAAAGGCAACCAGGAAAAAGCTATATCTCTTTGCAAAAATTTATTATGAAGCAACGTAAGATCTGAGTCAGGAAACTACAGTAATCTCCCAGGCAACAACAAAAAGATCAACAGTGCAAGTGCAAATGCTCTTCCCCTTCTGGGATTCTGGCATGAGTAATGTCATACGGTATGTCATAGTGCAGTTACGGTGTCATGCCCTTCATGGGGGCCTTGTTTTGTGGAAAAAGATGGTTCAGGCAACCAGGTATGTGATATGCTGCCTTGCCTTGCCTTGCCTTGCCTTGCCTTGCCTTGCCTTGCCTTGCCTTGCCTTGCCTTGCCTTGCCTTGCCTTGCCTTCCCTTCCCTTCCCTTCCCTTCCCTTCCCTTCCCTTCCCTTCCCTTCCCTTCCCTTCCCTTCCCTTCCCTTCCCTTCCCTTCCCTTCCCTTCCTTCTGCCTGGGCTGGTGGCCACTGAAACGTGGTGCCTGTTCTGTATGCTCTGCACTGCTGAGATGGAGTTGCAGCTTCAGCTCAGTTTCACAGTACTGCTGCCCACCCCAAGATCTTGCATTGCAACAGGCAGCAATTGCCTCAGCTGCAGAAAATGCACAAAGTAAGGCTCAGAACAGAGATCAAGAATGGAATCAATCCTGAACACTAAACTGGGGAGAAACAAGAAGCTGTTGAGAGAAGGAAGTTAGTATTACCCAAGCTATACCCATTCTGTGAAAAAACAAGAAACCTTCAATCTCCAAGGCTATCAGGCAGTGCTTTTCACTCATACTGAAAAATTGGAAAATAGAAAATGTCTTTTTGCTCTGTGATGAAATGATAATAAGCAGAAATAACAGTCTTTAGTCAAACAACAGAGCACCTCTCCAACAGAAGGTTGCTAAGCTTCTGCTTTAGCTAAACACTCAGAGAGTGAACTGGGAATAGAGCCCAGGGTTTGGGTTTATTTTTTTTGTACAGACCTCTGCATGTGCTGCTCTGGTGAGGTTATCATACAAACAAAGAGGTAAGACAGCTAGTCAAGCAGTGCTTTCTCTCCCACTGATAGAACAGGAGGAAAAAGGGGAGTTTGATTCTCATTTAAATCAAAACCATTTTGTATGCCTGGGAGCAAAAAAAATGAGCTCAAAGTCAAGTCTGCATTAGGGAGCACTTCTCTGGGGTAGGTAACCTGTGAAAACACTACAAATATGCTTACACAGGTGAGCCATGCTTTTGTGCATGGAATAGGCTCATTAGGTGAGGAGACTAAAAGAGCTGCGGCCCCAGCTCTCACATGGCTTCCCACCCAGAGCACAGGCTTCCAGACACACCATGCTAAAGTGCTTGGCAACCCTCCTTACCTTCCCCTCCATGCCTGCTGCTGTGTCTTCCTACAGAAAGTAAGAGGTACTCCATCTTGTCTCCTATTCTCAAGTAAAATAGCCTCTTCCAAGAAAGGCATCTTTGCCATTATAAACACACTGCTACTAGAAATTCTTATTAGCCAAGCTACACTGGTCAGAAATCATCTGTACCATACTCATGTCAGCAGGGCTAGGACAGACCAGCCCTTAGATGGACAGAAAAGAATTTTATGCCAAATTCTAATTTACACCCATAATTTTTTAGAGTTCTTGCCAGCATGAGGGAGCATTGGAAGAAGCATATAACATACCTGTTTTGACCCTGCTTGCACTTCTTACTAGTGTGAATGAGAATTTGGAACTCTGAGTCCATATGTGCCTCCAAATTGCTTCCAATTTTTCTACATGCTTATTTTAGCAGTAGTTGTCACCCATGTGTATGCAAATTAAGCTTGCAGAGGAGCTCTGAGTAATAGGGAGAAAACAGCCTACCACTGTTTATTAGACTACAGCTGATGCCACAGTAAAAAATGCTGTTGGTAATTTTAGTTCCCTTCCTCAGGGACGCTTCCTGCTCTTCCACATCATTATGAAAACTGCTGGTGACAATGCATCTGATCCCAGTACTGGGAGCTCCTCACAGAGACTCATAACAAAACAGGCTCTTGAGCCTGACTTTTTTTTTTTCCCCTGCTAATCTTCCAAGTCTGGATCTCCTTTATCTTCCAGATCAGAGGTGAAATGCATGGCATGGCAGAACAAATGAAGCTTTTTCTATCCTTTGCCCATGGATCTCCTTCTCCTAAAGTCACATAACTTCATTCACAAGAACTGTCAGTTCAATCCCTTTCATAGCCATGATATTACCTGAAAGAATTTTTAATGCACTTAGATTTTAGTATTGTATTTTTACACTTTTCATCTTAGGTTCCATTGTCTGGTAAATCATCTAAGACTTTGAAAGCCACATTTTCTTCTGAGTAATTCTGTCTTTTTCCACTTGGCAAGTGTCACATTTTTCTGTGATTTTCTTATGGCATTTAAAGCAACAGGAACATTTTTATGTACTCCTCTCACTGGGCATTCACATCACTGCCCATTTCTCTCGAAGAATTTACAACTCCAGGGTTACTGCACAGCAAAATCATCCAAAGAAGGCCATCTGCTTTGTCTGACCTCCAAAGCTGGTAGCAAATTTTGCTTTTTATTTAAGTGAAAAATTTGAGTTATTCAGATACATAGATTCAAGTTTCCAGCCACTTTACATATTAGGCATATACTAAATTTGAATGAAATCATTTGCACATGTGCAACCTACATTTATGCATGCAAATCAGGCAATTAGGTACAAAATTACCTGATTTGCATACGTAATGCTAGAACTGAGCAAGTAATATGCAACAAAAAACATATTCTATTAATATTATTTTCTTCTCTTCTGAAATTAGCTGCAACTGGATTAGAAAATACTCAAGATTTTCATCACTCAAAATGATTAGTCTATTTGATGAATATTTCTAGGTCTACTGATATGTTGGCTAATTATACATCTCAAATTATACCGATTTTGTATCATGTTTGGTAACCTAGCATGAAGTTTATAATAAAATGTGCAATACTACCTTTTTCACATTTAGAATTCAACTTGAAATTCATTTGTACAAATAAATCTTGAGTACATTAATATTAAAGCATAGCAACACAGATGCCCCCAAAATTTGCTTTTGAATTCAAATTGAAATTTTTTGCTGTTTGTGCAATGCAGCTGCTTTTCCATGCACACAAATATGGAGCTGCTGTAAAATCATCTGAATAAGTAGAAAAAGAAGCCAGTGAAGACAGTTTGTGGAGTCTGGAGGGTATTTCCTACAGGACTGCAGTTGGAAGCAGACAGGTCACACCTCACAGATGAAACAAGAAGCTTTCCCTCACCACAGCAACACTAGAGGGGCCTGCCTTACTGGAAGGTATGTGCATACCCTGGGAGGGCTCTGGTGACACCTTTGACCCTGACCTCTCTTCTTTCGTGGCTCTTTCTCCCTCCTACTGCCTCCATGCTCTGCACACGTACCAACACACTTCTTTTGGTTTGCTTCCCTTTGCTGTGCTCAGTCTTGCTCAGAAGGCAAACTCCTCAGGCACAGACCTGTCCTATTTGTCTACAAAGTCTTATGCATACTAAGGGGCTTTAGCTGTAGAATAAATAAACAATAACTGCACTTCTGCTGTGGTGCAGAGACATTTTTGCATGTCTCTAACTGTTCCCATGGGCTTATCTCCAAACCCCTTCGAGCAGTTGATTATAATTTTTAAGATGGGGTCACCAATAATCCTTCAGGTAAGGGCAGATCTTGGTTCCTGTCATGGCAGTACAAAGCTCCACATAGCATCCAGCATTTCATTCATCCTGGCATTTGCTTTCTGATCAGATGCCCATTTTACAGACACAAGCTTCTGATAAGTTATCCAGTGGCAATCCGACCTTCCCCACAAATACTCTGGTACCTTTAATAAAACTAGGCAATAAGCTTAGGAAAATTATTTCCTCACAGCATGCACAACTGTGTATGCCATAAATATAACCTGCTACTGTCTGGATCATTCACCTATCACCAGTGTGCCAAGTCCTACTGGCTTGATTTTTTTATGCTCAAATAGCACTTCCAAACATTTCAACATCCCCTCTTGGTTTTTCTCCTTTAGTATTTAAATGATAAGCATTTCTAAGATAACCATGTCTTTGTTTTCTAAAAACTATGTTGCACATCTTTGGCTGATACAAGAATATAACAATACAGACCACCAAGGTATTTGACAACATCCACATTTAAGAACCATCATCTTGCAACAACTTTGCTGCTCATTACCTGTTGCCTCTCATTTCAGGAATTTCTTTGTTTCTTTTTCATTGACAAATTGGTAATGAGCGACTCTTCCCCTCACAACCTATTGGTCAACTATAACTAATTATATTTCCAGTGCCTCTGCTGCTCTGCAAAGTTTTGCTGCTCATAACTATGCAGTCATTTGGCTTGTATGTGTCTGTCTATCACAACAGCTTCAGAGCATCTCTCAAGCATTTAAACCCAGAAAATTCTGCATGTCTCCCTTTCCTTTTCATCCCCACCTGCTGAAGGATAGAGTTTGTATAATTTTCCTTTCTTGCCTTTGCCACTGGCACTTGTTCTTACTTCATCCTCTGTTTCAGGTTAAGGGTCTCCAGATCTCCTTGACACACATCCCAAAAGAGGTACATTTCCATTTCTTGATCTTTCCTGACAGCAACCCTCCCTTTCAACACTCAGCAATTTCATTTCCATAAGGAAACATACACAGAGGCAATTCAGCACCACCTCTGTAAGCTCAGGGATTTGTAAGAGGCACTGGAAAGTCCTGCAGGCCAAGAATGTAAGTGTATCTGTAAGTGGTAGCTCAGTTGGTTAGAGTACAGTGCTAATAACAGCAACGTTGTGGGTTTGATCCCTGTATGGGCCATTCACTTAAGAGCTGACTTGATGATCCTTGTAAGTCCCTTCCAACTCAGAATATTCTGTGAAGTCTGTAATACATATTTCAAGCTATGAAGGTAAAAAACAACAGTAGTTCTTCTGTCCCATGTAAGGTGTACTCATTCTAATCCTAACATCTATCACACTTTCAAATGAACAATGACTCACAGTCTTTCATCATTTTTATTTGTCACACAAATCTAATTTAACCTCACAAATTCCCAAAGAGAAAAAAAAAATGTTTTGTAGGAGTTGCTATGCTATACACAAATAAAGCTTCTTTGCTACAAACAAATTGCTGAATGTAACCTGTCTCTCCTAAGGACCTGCGGTCCTGGAGCAAACCAACTATGTCAAATCATCAAACCCAGCAGAGAAGGAGCCAGAGGAATTACAGAAAGGACTTAGTAGTGAGAGCAAATTAAATAGATCAGTTCATGTGGTTTGCCTTGCTGCAGCAAGCAGATATGCTCAAAGTGGGACAAACTGCTGACTGAATGGCCTTGGAACCCTGAGACAGAGAAATCCTTGGGGAAAGTAAACCAGAAGTTTGTGCACCATGAAGAACACTGACAGACAAATGGACTGTATCACTAAGAGAAAAAAAGAGTAACTACATTAAAGATACTGGCAAACCCAACATGTAGATATATCTCAACGGATTCAGGTGCTGTGCGGGGGAAAGAGAGCAATGCCATTTATCTGCTGGTGAAAAACCAGTAGCAGACCAGGAACTCCTCCTGCAGAGTCAACAAAAGCAACAGGAACTGCAGCTTGCACTTCTGCAGGAGAGACTGCTGCAATGTACACTGACATGGGGCCTGGGAAGTACTGCTGGACTGGCAGAAGGTGGTTTGGGCTGGCTTAGCTCAGGGCTGATGGAGTTAAAACATTACCCACAAATGCACACCTGCATCTCTGGATGCCTAATGCTGCTGCTGTAGAGGGTCAAAATTGAGTAGCTCCAGAAAACCTCCCCTCAGCGAGGGAGGGTCATGCAGCATAGGGAGTGTTGAGCTGTTTGGCTCTGTTCTGGCCAGGCTGAGACTGGCTCCAGAAGCATACTGTCATGGCATCTGGGCTGCATTACATTGATGGGGAATGTGCTCATTTACACCCAGGGAACATCACTACCTGCGGGTTCAGAGATGAAAATAGCCTTGGAATGATTTCCACAGGGTGTGCTACTAGAGCTTAAATGGATTGCCACCCTGAGAACTCCTCCACAAGTAACACGATGGAGGAAGTAGCATGGAGGGAATGAATTCATGTTAGACTATAGCATTTTGCTACAAGAGGTAAAGAAGAACTACTAGTCCTACATCAGCTTGGTCGTCCTGAGAGCAGGGATACTCCAATGATACACAGATGACATGCAACCTTGCACAAGGGAAGGGATTGTTCACTGGAGCATATACAGGTGTATGCCTATCATTTACAGATATGTGTCATGTGCCATTTGAGACATGGATCTCTGTTCAACAGAGCAGCTTCCTGCATGAGGCAGTTAGAGAAACTGTTGAATAGTAAGTGAGTGGTATAATGTTGAATTGAGACCAAATGGTCTTAAATTGTGTGGGAACTCTACTGTGAACCAAATGAAAAACCAAGAGAAATCTGGTAACTACATTGCCAGGATTCCTTATGGAACAACAGCCAAAAAGGCTTAAGCAGCTTAGTAAAAGAGCTATCCGGACACAGATATCTTTAGGCATCAAAGAAAGCTGGTGTATCAGTACACATCTCTACAACCCTGAAACAGAACATCACTGAGAAGTCTGTGTGGTAATGGGATGGGTCCCCATCAAACTGCAGAACTTAGTTTGGGCAAGACCCTGAGAGTAAGGATGTGCGTGCTGCCAAGGACTGATGGCTTAAATGCTTGCAGCAAGTAAGATAAATATGGCGACTCTCAGAGTGCTGGGAAGGAATCAGGCAACTCTACAAATCTCATCTGAGGAGGCAATGGTTTGGAGCAGGTGACAGCCTACAGTTCCCACAGACTCAGACCAAGATATGAACATGAAGGACTTGCTTTGAGCAGAGAAACAACCTTGCTCTAATCTGATCCCTTGCTTCTAAGGTTTGAAGAATTTTACTGGCTTTAAGCACCTTCCGTCTTTTCTGAGCTGGAGGACATATCTGACAGCTACGCACGTGCTGGTCAAATGAGGAAGAATACAACTGTATTTACAAGTTCTATGCTGGAAGGATTATTTTCCTTAAAATATTAGAAAATAAGTCTTTAATTATATGTAAGTCCTCATTTACAACAGCAGAAAGGAAATCTGGGGGGTTTTAAAGTGACTTGAACCTGATGCTGTTGTTTTCAACAAAGGTGCTATTAAGAACTTTTATTGTTATATGGTTTATGTTGTAAATTATTTCCATAGCAACCTGATCGTGTCATATATTCTGTCATAGAGGGAGAGGGGATGGGAAAAGCAGAGAGACTACAGAGAGAGACTACAGAGCAAAACCTGTCCTGATTATTACCTGAAACTTGAATGTTCTTTTTAGTCCAATTTGTTTAAACAGTGTTTATTTGCAGGCAATGTTGAGGATCCAGCCAGGCTGCACCTGCCTTCCCAGGCATGCTCAAACATAGCCTAGCATTGCACATCTTCAAGGAAGAGCAGGGTGGGGTTCCTTCAAATGACAGAACCTTCTGCAAGGAGGAAGTTTCAAGCTGTAACTTGCAAAATATGTACTGTAAAAATCCAGCCATCAGAACACGGAAGATCTGTGCAGAGACCTGCAACTAATCACGCAAAAAACTGAAAGGAGATGCTCTTTGTATTAAGCATGTGCAGTGCAGTTCTCAAGAAATGCTGTCATCAGTTCTAGCATGAGGAAAGACAGGTACAAAAGAGCATGAGAATTTCTTCATTGCTTCCTGGTATTTAACTGTCACACAAGCCACTAGACATTCTATCAAGGCTGCTGACTAATGAATCTATCTTAGGCCTCAGGTCCTTGTTAGCACAATGTGACTAGATGTCCACAGATCACACAACTGATACTATCCCTGATGGCTGCACCTCTTGCTGCCTCCCCTCCAGCAGAAATGGTGCAGTGAGCACAGCTGAAAGAGTACAGTTGGATAAACAGAAAGTTGACTGCTGGAAAGGATGGTGAAGAGCTGGGGGTTGGAGTAAGAGAACCACTCAAAACCACAGCAAATGTTTGCCAAAAAATGAGTATATACACTTAGCAAGGTACAGCTCTTGAAAGGCTGCATCTTTTTGATAAGATACACAGCATAATCTTTCATTGCAGGAGATGGGATACAATAAATGTGCCAACTGGCTTTTCTTATCAATGCAGTCTGAGTTCCTCAGGGAGGAATTATCTTTACATGTAACAGGGAGTCAAGAACATCAACAACACTTGAGCGAGTAATAAAAAATACTCCAAAATTTACTGCTGCAGGAAGAGTTTTTTCAGTTTTTTTAATCGCAGATGTTTTGTACTTTGTCTTTTTATTTTACAGAAATCAATTATAGACACTGAGAGAGTTCTAAGAGAAAATGTCTAGCATATTAAGCTAGATCAAATAAACTTTAAGCGTCTACAAGTCGGTGGCCTATATTTTCCAGTAGCAGACCAGATATTCAGGCTTCCCACTCCCTCCCTAACTCTGCCCCTAGCTCTTACACACATCAAACCTACAAAAGTGCATTGTCCTTACTCCAACAGTGTGCCAGTCTGGACATGTTAAATGAAAACCTGAGCTACACTATGATCTTGCCTCTTATTGCCATGATGTGTGCAGTGAAGAGAAAGATTGCCTCAGATAATCCAGAATACAGCAATTCAAAGCAACCCCCTCCCGTCTTTGATTTGGATGTGGTGTGCTTTCCATCATAGCCAAAGGGGAGCTCCTACCTCTGACACACAGGTATGCACTCTCCTTCACCCCAGCCCTCTGTATGTTGCATCAGCAAGAACAGCAACAGCCTCCAGCCTTGTAGCTATCAGAGTGAAGGACGCACGCTACAGGCAACTGGCCTGGCACCCAACGTTGTTGTTCCCAAACACCTGTGTCACACAAGTGCTTTGGAGTTCAGCTGCACAGTCGTTGTAACAACATGCTTCTATCCCTGAGGAAGGGAGACTAGCATTTGGGGCAGTAACCAATGGCCACGGTCTCCCTTGTTCTAATAGGCGTTTGCTGCGTGACCCTGGCTCAAACACTTGAGATTACCCATCTGGAAAATGGATAAACTAATGCAGTAACTTGAGGAGTAGCTTCACCCTTTCCTAGGCGCAGTTCTCAATTATGGTTAGCAAAGTCCCAGCCAGCTTTGCATAAAAATCACTTGCTTAAGGAAGGGCAAAACGCTGTTTTGGCTTCAAAACAGACTCGGGGCTGTCCCCCCTGGAGAAGCCCCCTACGCCTCGCCAGTTTGGCAGCCCAGAAGCAGAAGCAGGCTGCTAAATCAGTGGTTTGCCTGAGGAGCGAGCGGAGGCTTGCAGCAGCATGGCTGCTTTCTCTGCACATTCCTCTGGTGACGCTGCTTATTACCCAGCATGCAGATAACCCTGAGTCAAGGCTTTGGTATGAGCGGCGCTGCCAGGAGCTGCGTGCTTGGAATAGAGGGTTACAGTTTAAACTGAGGTGAAGCGCCGTCCCCAGCCAGCTGCACCCTGCCTGCCTCTCCTACTCGGCTGGAGCAAGCCACCCCTTCACCTATTTGCAGAAAAGGAGCTTTCCAGTCCCTCCCCTCCACCCCATCGCTCACCCAGGGATCATTCCCATTGAGAAGCTCTCAGTCTAATAGTAATCCCGACGAATTTAGCTGCTGCTAATAAATCCCACCCTCTGCCCCTCCCAACCTGCCTCCATGCAAATCCATTTGTAGGTTACTTGAACAATAGCGGAGCTGTAATCAGCCCTCCCCTCTGGCAGCCTGCAGGGAGGGAGGGGAGGAGGATGATGACAGTGGGGAATTCTGCTCGGCTCCTTGAAGCTGCACAGACATGTTTCATGTCCCCATTCCCATCCCCTGCGCAGAGGCGGGCAGGCAGGAGGGCAGGCAGGCAATCACATGGCTGTCTAGGTCGGCCCGAGCCAGCGGCAAAAAAAACTGAAAAGAACTCTTCCTGAGGCTGGCGACCCTCCCCAGCCCAGCCCGGTTTGGTTCAGTTCTGTTCAGTCCCTGCCTAAGCTGCCAAGCCGCAGCAGTGCCAAGCCGCTCCGTGCTGCGGTGGAGCTGCCAGGCTCAGCCTCCACTCACTAAACAAAGTAAAGGGCCTTTGCGCTGGCCAAAAAAAAGAGAAAGATACCCCAGTGAAGCAGACTTGAGGGAACGGGTAGCCTGGCACACCCAGTACTGCCGGGAGAGCAGTGCCAGCCAGAGAGAAAGGCGTAGCTCTCCATTATCGTCCCCCCCCCCCCCCCCACTCTTTGGGGACGACAGAAAACCAGAGTCTTCTCGCTGTTAAAGCTGATCGTGTAGGAAGGGGGCGTTTTCCTGAAAATAAATTGCTATTTGCAGCAGTTCACATCCTAAAGGTTTCTTTGCAAAGGGTCATAAAAGCAGCAGCGAGTGCATATGGCCGAGCAGGGCTAAGCGGGGGCGGGGAGGGCTGTGAGCGGATGCCAAATCAGCTGAAACCTAAGAAGCTTGACCTTCCTCACCTCCACCCCGCTCCCACCGCCTTCAAAAAACCTTACAAGGGCGCTTCGGGAAGGCAAGGCACACAGCAGCAAGGAGAATGCAGTCTCAGCCCGGCAACAGGCACTGTTGTGCGGCTGTGTCTGTGAAGGGGGAGAGGACATTTCAGGGTAGCTGCATTCACTCTCAGCAACGCAGACTTATACCATCATGGTTCACTGCATCGAGCCAAGCAGTCAGACCTTGGAATCCTGAACCTACCTAGCCCCAAGTAGCTCAGCCAGTCCAACCAGTCACAGACTGCACTGGCCAGACAGACTTTTGGTGAGCATCCTCCCCCTCCCATTCACATGTCTAACTGCTCCCTTCTGCTGTTCACTCTACAGTTCCCTGAATGGCTGAAAGAGAGCGTGTTTGCTGTCAGAAACTTGAAATGACATGTAATCTCCCATGTTTCTTCTCATGGAGCTAGGCGGGCCCATTCCCAGGGAGAAGTACGGAATTCCTGCAGAGCCTCCCAGTTAGGGGTGGCAGCATGGGGCTGGGCTGCCCTGTGGCAAACACGTGGAGACAGAGATGTTTGTCTGGCTCATCAGAGGAGCCCTGTGGTAGCCTCAGTCAGTGCACAAGTGCCCAATTCTTCTTTTAAGACATACATCTGGGGAGTCATCTTGTATGCCTTTCTTTTCACATTCCCCTATCAGCAGACACATTCCCTTTCCCAAACTGCATTAGAGGTTTTAAGGCAGGGGCTGAAACAATAAAAGCTTGGCACATGGTTTTCAGACACTTTGAAGATAAACCCAGTAGTGTGTGTTTCTATACAGGAGGGTATAACCATGCCCTCTGCGTCTTGTGGGGGATGGTTTTAAGGACAACTCTGTAGGTACAGAGTTGTTTTGGGTAGAAAATGCACACTGTAATGGATTCTGATGGCTGAACGCCAAGGGGGAAGCTGTTCTGCTTCAAGAATAGCCTTACAAGAGTCAGCACTACAGTGACAGTTCAGTACTCTGCTGCAAATCTACAGGATGTATCACTTTGGCAGAGAAAGAGGTTGCTAATGCACAACACAATCCATCCTACAATGAATGGAGAATGACCGCATACTGAAAAAAAAAAAGAAAATGGCAAGACCTAGGGAAAAGGGAAGCTGCAAAGCAACTACTGCATAGTAAGCTGGGAACCTGAGAGCTCTGAGGACAAAGCCCTTTCCCTTGAGGGGAAGAAAATCTCAGCTCACAAGACACATAAAGAAGCAGACAACCCTTTTTCCAGTGACTGCTGCAGCCCTGCAAAGCTGTGCTGGCAGCCAGCCTATTTGAAGAGATTGCAGTTTCAAAACAATGTTAGTCCTGACTAGTTTGGGGAGGCCAGCATGCTCATATGCCCAACATTGCTAAGCAAATAAAAAAGATAACAAGTTTTGTATTAAATTACACCAGTTACCATTGGTAAACTCAAGCTCCTGTTGGAATTGTGTAGTATTTCCCCCAAATGGACATAGCATCTCTTCACTGCACAAACACTTCTATCTCCAACTCACACACAGCTGCCAATGCTAAAAAAATAAACATCCAGTGACACACATGTTCTAACCCATTTCTAAGAAAATAGGCTACAAGGCTATTAAAAGAAATGTCAAGAATAATCTAACTGGAAAAAAAAAAAAAAACCAAACCAAAAAGCAAAACACAACAACCCTCCCTGGGAAAATAAACCATTTCAATACTTCCCCATTACAAGAAGGAATGAGAGCACAATAAATGACCACCTGGACAAATAAATTAACTTACACCATTTATTCAAGCAAACATTGGGCTGTACCTTAAATAACTGGCAAGTATGGGGGATGGGAGCATTACTGCAAAATACAGAAATCAGCTGAATCTCTGTACATGAGACTCACTCGGCAGCTCCCTTTTCCTTCTTGAAAAAAGGTTACAACTTGTTTGTCAGCTGAGGACATCTTCAGAAAGAGAAAAACGTATGGAGTGGGTTCAAAGAAATGCTGGCTAATATGCCCAGACTGGCTGCTTAACGAGCCAGAGTAAAAGAAAAGGTCACATGGTTACAAAAAACCTCCATACAACAAACGCCCCGTAGCTATGGTTAACTTTAATTAACTGCAGTATTACAATTCACTTCAAGCTTATTTTCCACCTATGTCTACTGCACCTTACCTTTCCTTTGCCTGCTAAAAATCGAACAGATTAAGTGGGCTTATGTTTCAAAAAATAAGGGCTTCTCTAAAACTATCTGAAATTTTAAAAATCCACCAAATGGATCTCTTTCTAGCTATAACTACTAATGAATGATATCAAGATTACAGGAGTGGTTCTGTTTATATAAATCAGGGTATTCACACTTCTGTGACATAATTAAATGTTGAATAGCCAGTAGTTCTTCTCTTTTAATGGCAGTTGCAATTCACACATGAATATTACTTCTCCTTAAGTTTAAACTTGAATTTCAACCATGTGTACAATTTTTTTTCTCTGCCAGTCATGAGCTTACAATGTTAGTCCCCCTATCTCACAATTTAAAAATAAACTGCTGTGTGAGAATTGCATGCTTAGAAATAACTGAAAATAGGATCCGTACAAACCTATACTCTAAAAAACATATAAGTTTTATCCAACAATTAACTCAAATCATATAGCTTGAATCTAACAATTAACTCAAAACATTCTTTTTCTGCATTATTTCTTTGATCCATTACATAAGAACAATATGTTGGGAGATTTTTAAGCACTGATATATCACTTGGCAGAAAAAAATAAATAGATATATACACACACAAAGTCATTGTCTGAAATCACAGATATAGTGATGCCAAATACTAAATCTCAAAGCATAACAAACCCCCACCCTCTCCCCGCACACATGAAACAGCCAAAGTGTGTATCTATACAAGACAGCAAAGATCTGTAGGCACACTAAGCATATAGTCTCAAGGCTTCTACCATCCTTCCCACCAGGAATACAAATCAAGTATGTATTAAGACCAAGCAGATACCAAATGCCATCCAGACTTGCCTTTATACAACTATGGGGCTTTGGCGGGTGGGGATCCTTACTATTCAATAAAACTAAGAGCTCATAACCTTTGATACTGTTGCATTTGGAACAGCTCTATGTACTGCTGGTCAAGCTGCAAAGGATTTCTGCAGTGCTGCTGGTTTTGTCTCAGGTTTTCCCCTCTTTCCTCCATTTGCCTCACTGGAAAGGACAAAGTTCACATTAGGTTTGTTTGCATTTTCTAGCTAGCATGAGGCCTGTGTATTTACTTTGCCTGTTGATCACTTAACAGGTATTACACTGCTCCCCGATCTCCAGAAAATGCCAATGTCACACAGAATAGTTAATTATACAAAGAATCACATATAATCATTACCAAAAAGAAAGCATTCACTTCAGTGCTTAAAGAAAGCTTCCTTGCCTGAAAACACAATAAAGCCCCCGAACTGTTCATCAATTCAAGTTATGAAAAGCCAGTGCCTAAATGGGGTAGCAACCCACCAGCTGCAACACCAACTGTAGAAGCTGTTATTTCATGCTACCCTTTTTTGTGCTGTGTTCAGCTACAGTCCTGCCTTACCATGAGTTTATGGCTAATGTCCAACTTTGACAATCACTCATAAAATCAACTAAAACTATTAACCACATGATGCTGGGGTTGTTTTGTTGGTTTGGGGTTTTTTTGGTTGTTTTTTTTTTGTGAAAGGAGCTTCGTTTTAAATCTCAAGCCTTATTAAATTGCGCAGGCAATGTATGCATCCTGTATTGCAAACAGCTTGCAGCTGGAGAGCTGGTGGGGGGGAGGAGAAGGGAGGAGGAAATGAGATGCAGGAACAGTAAATAGAAAATGCTTAGTCAGCAACCGTTACTGCAACATTAAAGGTGAAATGTAAATAGGCACAGTGCCAAGATTTAAGTAAGTTTGATAACACCATCAACTACATATAAGTGAAAATGTGCATACAAATGCCACAATTATCACAACAAACTGCAGACTCTTGGTATAATGGAGACCTTTAAAAAGGCAACATGGCTTGTGCATACTGCCTAAGCTTTGAGAAAAATAAAACTTGCTACTCAAGAAGTATTAATATCAATTGAATTTATTACAATTTACTAAGCTCCAAGGCACATTACAGTGTTCTGTTAACTACAGAAATGTATAAAGGACAAACAGAGCATGTTTCTCATGTACAGCATTTTGCTCTACTGTTCAAAAGCATCCGTGCATCAATAAAAGCAAAAACAAAAAACACATGAAGATTAAAAACGTTCAGATCAATAGAAACAAACTGAAACATTTTCCTTACAAACTTGCAACAAAAAACACCCTCCCCCCAGAGCCACCCCACCGTTTTGCAACAAAAAAACAAAAACAAAAACAAAAAATAAGTAAAGTGAAAGACTAACACTCAGGGCTTGTAAAACGTAAGCTGTCACCATTTTTGTAGCAATTTTTTAGGCATCAACACTGGCCTTGGCAAAAAAAAAAATTTTTTTGTCTTTTTTTGTGTTTTTCTTCTTTCAGAGAAGTGCATACATTTACAAAAATACACACCAGCAGCAGGTAATCGCTAAGGGCTATTAACTTTGTACCTAGCCAACACACTGCCAAAGAAATGAGAACAGGTATTATGTAGTAACCAAACAATATTATATTCTGTTTAACAAAAACCAGCTCTATCCTTCAAATGAAGAAGAGTACATACCTTTGTTTCAAAATATAGAAACATACGACGAAAATAATGTCTATACATAAGACTAACTTTTGCAGTTTGTTATATTCACAATTCTACATCTTCAGGAGTCTGAAGGGATTGGATTTCTTACTCAAGGGTCTCTCTCCTTTTTCACTTTAACGTCCCCAGCTAAAATGGTCGCGATCTCGCCCTGCATAAATGCCCAAGGCACGTTGGAACCGACTAGAGGGCATTTCTCTCCACTGGGGCAGTAGACTTCGCCAGTCGCCCCTTGGGCCTTGATGCTCTCTCTTGAACAAGGGAAGCAGAACTTGTGGCTGGGCACAGAGGGGCACTGAACAAAGTGGGTGTCCTCCAAGCGTTCGTGGCAAATGGTGCAGCACAGGGGCCCACTGTTGGCCATGGGGGAGTCCGGAATGTTTTGGGGGTGCACTTGGTCCATGGCGGGGTGGGTGCTGGGGGGAGGAGGGGCCACTTGCAGGTTCATGTCCCCGTTGCGGGAGGCCAGACGGCGCTGGCCCGGCACCGAGGCCGGCGACACGGGGCTGCTGCTGTTCCTGCGGGTGGAGGTGGTGGAGTGCACCGAGCTGCCGTCCTTGGGCGAGTGGGCATTGCCCAGTGTGTCGGCCACCGACATGAGCGCGGCCATGGGGGACTGTCCGTTCTGGGGGGCGGACTCGGGTGGCGTGGTCCGGTTGGAGTGAGGCCCGAGGGGCGGCGGCGGCGGCGGCGGGGGGCCCCCGCCGTGCACCGCCCCGAAGCCCCCGGCCGACATGGTGAGCTTGAGCGCTTCGCTCTGGCTGGCCATCCACTGCTGCCGCTGCTGCTCGTCGCTGAGCTTCAGAGCCCCCTCGGCCGAGTCCGAGGGCTCAGGAGAGGCTTTCCTCTTGCGCATCGCCCCGCCGCCGCCGCCGCCGCCGCCACCGCCAGGTCCCCTAGAGGCGGCGGCTGTGCCCTGCGCCCCGCCGGCCCCGGCCCCCGGCCGCGGGAGACTCACCAGCGCCGTGGGCAGCATGGGGCAGCTGGCGTCCAGGTAGGGCTGCGGCAGCATGTCGGCGCCCACCAGCTCCTTGAAGAAGCGCACAGACTCGGGCAGCAGGTCCCCCAGGAGCCGCCAGTCGCCAGAGCCGTGCTTCTTCTCGTACTCCAGGTACTTGAAGCCCGAGGAGAGGCCGCGGCCGAAGTCCTTCATACAGTCCTGGTACATCTGCTTGGCCACGCCGGAGGCGCTGGAAAAGACGGTGCCGGAGCCGCTGGGGTACTCGATGAAGAGCTTCAGCTCATAGTCCATGCCCGGCTTGGAGACGGCGTCGAAGGCAAAGACGCGGCCCAGCAGGGCGTGATCCTTCTTGAAGCGCACCTCATAGGGCGTACAGCCGGCCAGAGTGAGCAGCGTGTCCCGCACGATCTTGGGCTTGCTGGCCCACTCCTCGGCCCGATTCCGCAAACTCTCGCTGAGCTCGGCCAGCGCCTCCGCGTTGCGCTGCTTCTCCTTCAGCTCCCGCTCTTGGTCACTGCTGGATACCGAGCCCGGCCGCTTGCCGCAGGCCTCGGAGGACGAGCCGCCGCCTCCCCCGGCACCGCCGCCGCAGGTGCCCCCTTGGGAAGAGGCGGAGGGAGCGGGGGGACCCCCGCCGCCGCGGCCGCTCAGGCCCCCGTGCGGCGGAGGCAGCGCCACGCCGGAGGCGGCGGGGCCGTTCAGCAGCGTCTGCGGCAGCAGGTTGGGGGGCACGTTCATCTGAGCGCCGGCGGCCCCCGGGGGCAGGCCAGACACGAGCCCCCCGTGCGCCCCGCGACGGGAGGAGGAAGAGGAGGAGGAGGAGTTAGGGCTCTGCCGGTTCAGCTCCGGCGGCCCGTCCTCAGGCGCCTTGGGGAAGCCATTGGGCCCCCCCAGTCCGTTGGGCAGGCGGGCGCCATGGCTGCTGCCCAGGCTGCCCGGCGGCGGCGGGTACTCGAAGCGGCTGCGCTGCTCCGCCGCGGCGGCGCTGAGCCCGTAGCGGTCCAGGCTCGACTGGGTCAGCCCCGCCGAGGCTGCCTTGGAGGTGGCATCCACATGGTTGAGCTGCTGCTGGGCCGCCGCCGCCGCCGCTTCCTTGGCGGAGAGCGTCACTGCCTTCACTCCGACCGGCGGCGGGGGGCCCGGGGAGCGACCGTCTTGGAAGCAGCCGTGCGCCCGCTTCAACTGCCGGGCCGTCTCGATCACGAACTCGATGCGGTCAGCCCCCTCGTAATTAACGCAGCCCCGGCAGACGGGCTCCGTGAAGTCCCAGATCATGGCCCAGGGCATGCGGGGCAGATCGCATAGGTAGCATGACTGCCTCCGCGACGAGGACACCTGCGCGGCGGACATGGTGCTGCTGGCTGGGGAGCTGCTGCCGCTGCCGCTACCGCCGGGATAGGGGCTGGCTCAGTCTTCCCCCCCGGGCTGCAGAGGGGGTGGCTCTCCGTACCTGATCCTGTTGCCCCTTCCAGCAAGGGGGATCGTCTGCTTTTAGTTCGCTCCTGCTGCCGGAGATGCCGTCTTCTACCTGGTCCTGCCGCTGCTGCCCCGGTGGGGTGGGAAACGCTTGCACTACTCCTCCGGGGGGCTGGCTGGGTGGGGGTCGCCTTCTAGCCGATTCTGTTTCCCTGCGCTCTCTAGCTCTCCGCTTGCTGCTGCTCCTCCTCCGGGAGGAGGCGGAGGTGCACGGAGGAAGATGGGGGGGTCACCTTCCACCCGCCACGGCTGCCTCGTGAGCTTGCAGTTCGGTACGTGCTGATCCACCGCCGTGAGCAAGACAGGGGCACCCGCACGGAGCTGTTCGGTCTCGGCAGCGGCGGCTTCCCCGAGCGCCGGTGGAGCTGTGGCAGCCCGGGAGCAGCAGCGGCGGCGGCGGCAGCAGCGTGGCGAGCGACGCCGCCTGCTCCTCACTCACATCCTCGCCGCTGCTCGCAGTCCGAGCGCGGGGTGCTGCGCGCCGCCGCGTGTGGCTGCGCGCCCCCTCCGCCGCGCCGAGCTCCCCCCGCGCCGCGACGCCCCTCCCCTTCTCCGCGCCACGCTCCCGGCTCGGCTGCACCCGGGCGGGGCCCCGCGTCACCGCCGAGCGCCCGCGCCCCGCTCCCCTCCCCCCGGCCGCCGGCGCAGAGCCCACTTGTTGCGCGGGGCGCGCATGCCCGGCGCGCTGCCCGCGCCCTCCCCGGCGCGGCCGCAGCTGGAGCGCGGCGGGGCGCGGGCAGCCTGCGCTGCCGGCTATGTTTGGAAACTTGAACGCCAGATCGCGCCCTCACCCTCCTCCCCGGCCGCGCTGCCGGCCCCCCGCCGCGGCACCGCGGCCAGGGCGCGCATGCACAGTCGTCGTCACCGTGGTGGTGGGTGGTGGGGTTTTTTTTTTTGGTTGGTTGGTTGGTTTTTTTCCCTGACTGCGCTTTCTAAGTTCAGATGTCTCGCTTTCGGGATTTTGTAAACCCGCGGTTCGCTCCGCTTTGCTTCCGTGACGGCTGCGCGGCGTTCTGCCACCGCGACTGTCGGTGGGATTCCCGTGCGCTCCGGCTGCTGAGGCAAATGGGGGGATCCCGCCTTAATATCCGATTTCGTGTTTCTCGTTCAGTGATCCCAGTGACAGAATGACACAGTTTTTGTAAGCCTGTGACTGCATCAGAAGCTCTTCCACTTTTGATTTGTTTAAACCAGCCATGTTTGCCAAGTGTTTAAGGTTGGGCTGGGAAAGATAGTGCTGTGCATTGCTCAAGGGTGTAGGAGAGGCCAGGCAGGTGAGTAATTGCTGTGATCTCATCTCGCTAATGTAAAGGGACATAGGATTTCCCCGGCGCTGTGAGAACGCACGACTTTTTTTTCTTCTTCTTCTATTTTCCCCTTTAAATAGCTAGCTAACATTTGCATAACACTGTTAATAGGCAAATTATTCAAAACAACCTCGGTTCGTGTATATAAGCCGAGAATTCATTACACTGGGAGGAAAACAAAATAAAACCCCCCAAGCTTGCATTCTCCCGCCCGCCATCCCCGAAGTTGCCCGGTCTCCGCCCGGCCCCGCGGCCACGCCGGTGCCCATGGTGGCCAGGAGGGGCTCTGCAGAACCCGTTTTTGCTCTCATTGCAGTCGGCAGCTGTTTTTGCAAACATCGACATCGCTGCCCGCGTCCAAAGAATAATAAACTGTCACCACGGGGACGCGGTTCGGCCAGGACCCGGCGCGGTGCGCTGCGGGCGGCCACGGGCATCGCGTCACTGGCGCGCAGCCGGGCGCACGGTGCCCGCGGAGACAGCGCGCAGCGGGGGAGGGGGGGGGGCGGGAAGCGCTCGCACGCTCGGCGAACGCGGAACCTCTCCCAGCTGGGCTGTGTTGGATGGATTTCTTTCTTTCAGTACCTCTTCCTGATTCCTTTGTTGCTAGAAACGCCGAAACCCCCGTCCATTACAGGTTTCCCTCTGTGCTTTAAAAGGACTTAGTGTTTCTATGGCGAGGTGCCACGGCTCCCTTACACAGGCACGCTCAGCAGCCATGCAGCACCGAACGGGAAAAATACCTTCTATTCGGTTAATAACGTTTTGTAACTCACACGACAAAAAACCCCCTTCCTTTAAATATTTCATTTCATATCACCAATACGTCTCATTTCCATTTTTAGTTGTCTAAAGCATTTTATATGTGTCTGGTTCTAATCTATAAAGCTGGCAAATGAGTTTGATTATGTATGTAAGTGGAATTATTTTATAGGGAAGGCTTAATGAAATGCACACGTTGAAGTTAGAGAAATGGTAGGACCAGATAAAATACAGTTAGAAAATCAATTGTGAAAAAGTGACTGTTTTTCAGGGGAAGCTTATAGAAGCAGTAAGTAGCAATACAAAAGTCTTTGAATTATGCGAGTCTCCTGTATGCAAATTGGCTGAAGAAGATGCGCTAAAGGGGACTGGATTTCACACTTAGAAATTTCACACCTAAATTGTGGACATTACAGAAGCTTCACAGAAGTATGGCAGATGAAAGATGGTCAAAGTAAAAGTCTTTGCTTCCAGCCACAGTGATTTAGTGATGGCTGCAGGATTTCTACATTAGTATGCCTTTACTTGACTAAACAAGCATGTGTTCCCTCTGATTCATACTGGAATGTCAGCTCCTTTCCTATCCTTTTACTGCCCCATGTTGATCTTCGTATGAGGAGCAGAACTGGGCTGTGGTAAAAGTCAGCTTCTGCTTAAAAAACTCGGGTTGAGAGAGCTGAAGCTTTCCCTTCATCCCGCGTGTCTGGGAATACAGAACTGCAGCATATCCTGACTGTATTTCAGTCCCCAGGTTATACAAACCCAACACATGACAAGGCACTCCATGTGCTTGAACTGCCCCTCACCCTGGATCCTCGCTCCTCTGAATCCTCCTGCAAGAAAACCCTTTTTTGGTAAACTCACCTCACAGGAACAGACTTCTTGGCTCACAAGAAAAGTCTTTATAGTGGGTGTAAATAATAATCACCTTAGATATAATCTAGCCTCAGAAAAAACATTTACAGGTGCTGTCAACTCCCTTTATAGAATAGAAAAGGAGGAGAGATTAGCATCTGTGACCCGACCAAACTGCCTTTACTCTTACTTGCAGGATACACAGTTGCGGAAATATGTTTGTCTTTCCGTAATGATTAAACTTTGATTTAAACTTTGGTCATGGGCACGTACTGTGCCATTACGCAAGCAGCACTTAAGGATGAAGTGTCAGCATAGCAACAATATGGCCAGCAGCAGCAGTGATCTCTGCAAAGCTGATTGATGAAGAGAACTGCAATGTAAATGCAAATAAATGCCACGTCGTGGCACCTTCACAGGGAACAAGTTGTCAGTATCAATCTAATCTGGGTAGGGAAAAATAGATTGAACGGTGGCAATGTAACAAGCCTCCCATCTATGGCAGCACTGTCCTTGCAAGGGTAGCAGTAAGCTTTGCTGCTCACCTTCTGCCTTTTCTCTTTGCCATGCGAGTGGTGGGACAGAAGCAATCCAGATCGGTCTTGCTGGATTTATAGTAAACACATCTGGTGTTTATTTAGCTCTGAAATAATCCAGGAATTAATATTACTTTTGGAGGAGGCAAAGAGGAAGCCCAAACAACGAATCCATTCAGGTGTCTAATCTGGCTAACTGAAAGAAAGAAGCGAGCAAACAAAAAATAGCGTAAGAACCCCCCAAACAGTAGCTTGTTTGATGAAATGGAGGGGAGTGAAAGGAGGAATGGAGCTGCGGCTGCAAACAATTGCTACCCAGCAACTGCTTTTTGTGCAGGAACACAAGTCAGCACTGTGGATGCAGCGTTAGGGATTCTGCAGAGATTGCCCAAAGTTTACGACCTGCCAGTAGTCCCAAGGGACAAGGACTATAATTTTCACAAGCAGAAGCGAAATCTACTAATTCCTTCCTTTCAGTCCTAGGATAAATACTGCCATCCGATAATCCCTTTCCCTTTATTCCTATTACTATCCTTATTTGAAAGTACACACATGCACATATGGGTGTGTGTAACAATAAAACGGCAGGTGAAGCATCGATTTAAATGAAAGAATCAAGATGATCATACAGAATACAATGTGCAGGAGCCGGCCAGTACCTTTCCTAGTGCCACCAGCAGGTACGGGAAGCAGAAGGTGCAACACACCATGAAGGACAAACAACAAAACCCAGGTGGCCTGGCTGCACCCCAGTCACTACTCCGTGCCACTCCCAGACATGAACTCCCAAAACACGGGGGTTACTGTTGAACTGGATGAGAGAGGAGTACTGTGGATTGTCGATCAGCAGTCCAGTGTTATTTATGCAGAATATAGGACAGCCCCAAACTTTGCAAGCAATAATAATTAGGAGCCCATGATCTCAGCAGTTTGAGAATGAACAGTCTGGTCTGGCTCTAAATGCTCACAGCCTGGGAAGATATTTAACTCTTTCCTGCTCGCTTTACAAAGTTTGGCACTGATCACTGCAGCAGTCACAGCAGCTGGCTCTTCAGCAGGCACTCACCTACAGAAATGGCTCTTTCTTTACTGATCAAAACAGCAGCTACAGTTGGAAAAAAAAATACAAGAATGAGAAGGGTAGCGCACTCCCGAAAGTGTAATTTACATGGATTTACCCCAGAATAGCAAATAAAATCCGTCACAATCAGATGACTGGCTTCAAAACAATGCAGAGATTAGCAGTGAACAGAGCACTTGGTGGTAAAGGGAGTGTGTTCAGCAAATCAAAACACAAACACTTCAGGAAGAAGTTGCATAATTTTGTCAAATTAAAAGTTAAACAACATTTTCTTCTACTAGAAGCTGCCAGGAAGTGTCAAAACACTCAGTTACAAAGAATAGGAGTAATTACGTGTATCTGTTTATCGTTTCAGTTCTCATCTCATTATAATTCTGGTTTTTTCCTACCATTTTTCAGGTTGTGAGCCTTGCTGACATACAGAGCTTATTGCTTTCCCACCTAGGAACTCATCTTAAGACACATTCCTTAACGGACGTTGCCTCTCGTTTCCTCTGCTTTTCCCGGTCCCATCTGTCCGTGGGTGCTGGAGCGCGGAGCCGAGGGCACAGCCGGGCGGGAGCTGCCCTGCCCGCAGCCGGGCCGCCGCCGCCGCCCCACGTGTGCAGCCGCGGCAGCTCTCCAAGTGCCCCGACACACCAGCCTCTCGCTTCTGCCCCGGCAAGAACTGAGGGGTCCCTCTTTGAGACCCACCCCACACCGATTTTCCTAGAGCTGTCTTTAAGGTTTGAGAACCTGCCTGGGTGCCTAGTTTTCCGCACGTTAACCTTTGCCAAATCTTACAGTGCAAAATAAGACACCTAAAATTAATTCTGCTCACTCTGCAAGGGACTAGCAACTGGGCAGAGTGTTTTAGCTGGGGCCCCCGCTGTTGTTATTTTTACTTTTTCCCCGGACTGTTTTCATCTTACTTCCTGTGGACGTAGTAAACAATCAACAACAATGAATCAACTGAATCGGTACATTTTTTAAGGCTATTCCCACTGAGAGCCACTTGCACTTTCGTGACAGTTAAGAGTCTGCCAAACATTAGCTTAGTTACCAGCAAGACAGGCTCCTCCCTCCCTTCACCCCATACACAGATTGTTTATCAAAACGTGCTGCCAAGAAAAATATCCCTGCTTTTGGCCTCCACCAGTGATTAATAACACTTGAGAACTGAACAAAACTTTACTGTGTTTTCCAAAACATGAGGGAGGTGGGAAAGGGGGGAAGAAAAAGAGAAAGAAAGAAAAAGAGAAGGAAAGAAGGAAAGAAGGAAAGAAGGAAAGAAAGAAGGAAGGAAAGAAAGAAAGAAAGAAAGAAAGAAAGAAAGAAAGAAAGAAAGAAAGAAAGAAAGAAAGAAAGAAAGAAAGAAAGAAAGAAAGAAAGAAAGAAAGAAAGAAAGAAAGAAAGAAAGAAAGAAAGAAAGAAAGAAAGAAAGAAAGAAAGAAAGAAAGAAAGAAAGAAAGAAAGAAAGAAAGAACCCTGACACTATCTTAAGTTATTTCACATGGCATAACCTCCTTTTCCTCTGTAACTAGGCCATCTGAAAAGACCAAACCCACTTTTTCTCCAAGACCATGTTACAAATGCTGATTAATATTGTTATTGAAAGAAGGATGATATGGACAGAGGATAATGGTGAGAATAGAAGGGGGGGTGGGGGCCACTTCTTTTATTAGCACATATCAAGATGAGCTATGGGGAGAAACCAGGAGGAAAAAAAAATATCATTTACTTTCTTTACAAAGACTGTTGGTAAAATTCCTAAGGGAGAGTAAGTGCCAAAATTAACTGTCTTGGTGTATTACTTTTAGACACTACTGCCTGGGTGAATTAAGTCAAATCTTCAAGCTGCAGCCAAAGATAGCTGCAAGCTGAAAAAGAGGCACTACATTTCCTTGGTTTTTTGGTGAAACTCACAAATTTGTGGATATTGTCTTTGCTCCAGGGTTTTTTTTTCATCTCTCTCTCTCTTTTGCCTTCTGGGCTATTTTTACTATTTTGTATTTGGCATTATAAATGTGTTTTGTAATGGGAAGGCAAGGTAAGAAACAAGTAATTGTTCAGAAAAACAGAAAAATAAAAAAAATGAGAATACATCCATGTATACCATATCTATTTATATGTGTACATACATGTGAGAGTATACATATGTATGTAAGTAATATCAGGTATTTTTCATTACTCTGTTCTCCAAATGACATTATTTAGTAAAAGATAATAAACAACTCTTGAACAGTGGGATATAGACTAGTGAAAACAGTTTACTGAAATTAATGATGCTGGATTGAACCAAACCTTCCTCCCTTTGGAATTAGTGCCAGACATAGTTTTCCTGAACTCTGTCCAACTGCCTGAGCGACAGACAATTTTCATTCTATTTGTGCTAAAGGCTTATGACTAGTGCTGGAAAATGAAGCCCTTGCCCTTGATCTCAGTGCAGATTAAAAAAAAAAAAAAAAAAAGCAAAACTGTGCCAATTTGTTTCCTCTGCCAATAGAAGCCCTTGTGCTTTGGGTAATGCAAAACAATAAAAACTTCACATGAAAACTCTCCATTGAAAGGAAACCCATCAAGAGCCATGTATCTCTGCTACACTCATCAGTCAGTTTCCGAGATTCTCACAATGTCATCAAAATGCAGAGGGTAAGGGCAAAAAATAGTTACCAGCCAGCAATACTATCTTATTTTTCTGTTTCACATCTCACTGCTGGGCATTTGATAACGACTGCTAAAAAATACTCCACCGTAAATAACCACCCTCTCCCTTCTGCTGACATCAATCTCCCTACATTCAGGTACTGCACGTAGATTTAGGGCTGTGCAGCTCCTGTTGTCTGAGCTAATTCTATTTCTAAGGGATGAAATACACATTTGACACACACACCCCGAGTTATAAACGGTGGCTATACCATAGTGCTGTCAGCCAGCTAATCTCTGATTGCTTTTTCCTAGATTATTAATAAAACTAGAATCCCAAGCAGAAGGCGTTTGCTTTCATTGTACAGTCTGCACTTGTGACATGGTACATGTGGAAAATTTTGAGTGCACTGCAGTGAATGGTCTGGGGGTTAGTTTTTAGCTTCCGCTAAGTACCTGGCAGGCTGCCATGGCTGAAGGATTCTGGGAACTGAAAGGCTCCCAAGTACGAACTGCCAGCATTAAGCAGTCCTGACAGCTCTGCTCCTTCCACACTTGGCAGCAGTTCAAAGTGCTCTTTCATTTGAAAGGCTGGAAGGCTGCCATGTGCAATGCAGATTTGCTGTGCCTGCTCTCATAAGGAACTGATAAATGCCGTTGCTGTTGCCATGGGGACGGGAGGCTATCAGAATGGCCTTGTGATCTGCAGCCTCTCAGCTCTGCAGGTTTGGGTTTAGGGGTTTTTTGGGTTTTGGTGTTTTTTTTTTTTTTTTTTTTTTTTTGTGTGTGTGTGTGTGTGTGTGTGTGTGTGTGTGGTTTTTTTCTCTCTCTGAGACGGTGAAATAAATGTTCTAGAGAAGGTTAACTCTTGAAGGACAGGAAGCGCTGATTTGAAAAGACAGGGTGAGCCTCTGTGCATGGCTCCTCCGAAGTGCTGGGAGCAAGATTAACACATACCTGCCAACTGTCCCTGTTCGGAAGGAACGGCTCCAGGGTTGGTTTTGTTTTTTTTTTTCCTGAAGGCCAGGAGGGAGGGAGGGAGGGAGGGAAGAAGGGAGAAGGAAAGACCTCCTTCTCCCTACTCAGTCCCTTTACATTTCTCTTCTAGCTCAGGATCTCCCAACATAATTAAAAGGCCATCCTCTTTATTCCCCTCACTATTGCCACATACAGTTTTCAGATGCTGTGGAAATGAATTAATTTACCACTGGATGTTGTAACATGCCCGATGTCTTTAGCTCTCATTAACACCAGTGGACAGCTAGCAGGATTAGACCCATTATGTGGACTCCATGTGTGGTTAATGTGAGTGAAAAGAATGAACAGTATGATATAAGACTGCATGTTTAAGAGCAATCTTAGTGATGATGCAAGTCCTGAGAGTGAATCTCGGCTTGTCCTAGTTCCCAAGATTAAAATAAACACACCCTTGAGCTATGCACAGTTTGAGTGTGTGTATAGATGAGTGTGCATATCTACTTCTGTAAAGGTGTAGAGAAAAATAAAGGCAGCAAATATTTCAGTCAGGATTTATACTCTTTCCCCTACGTTGTCGTTTTTTTCCCCACGTTATTTCTTTCCTTCTCTGCTACAGCAGTAGATTTGTCTTCCCTAAAGACATTTTGCTGCAGTCCAGTAAACTGAATTCTGTTTAACCAAGGCGAAGCCTGAGCATGACGTCATAGCAGGGAACAATGGAGTGCATCACTGCTCTCCCTGACCACGCAGCAAACTTCAGGGCAGCATTTAAAAAGATCAATATGGGCATGTATCTGTGTTTAGAGACACATGTAAAATGCAATATGCATTCAGACAGTGGCATAAGACAGCAAAGACAAAGCACTGGGGGAATTTTGTTTATATACTCAAGTGTTAGCAGCCTGAGAGCTTTGTTCAAAACTGGGGAAAAAAAAGATCAACCACCCCCGATGTGAACAAATCCTCCCTTCCTTCTCTAAATATGGGTCTCTGCCTTTCAGAACTGTATACTAGTATCTTTCCAATATATGTGAGCAGTATTATATGAAATGAAACATTAAAACTGAATAAACAGAATTTCAAGCCATATTCAACAGATAACCTGGTTAACAACCTGCTGGTTAACCTGTAGCTTTTTAAAATAAACACCACCACTCTTACCTATTGGAGTTTCACTCCACTTTGGTTTTACTTATTTTTGTACTGTATTCGGTTTTAAAGCTTTTTGATTGTGAATGTGTTAATCAAAGGTTTGAATGAAGAAAGTAGTAATTTGAAAAACATACGAGAGAATTTTTTAGGAGTAACAGAGAAATACACACTATAAGTGTGTGTACACACACATACCCACACACCCCCTTTATATTTTCTGAATTCTCTTTTAGCTTATGCTTTCAAACTAATTAAGTCATATGCGATTCTGAGTTTTGTATCTGACATCAAATCCTTCTGGTTAAAACAATCAGCATATTCAAATCAAGATAAAAGCTACCTGTATACATTTACGAAGCAATTTCAAAATTACAAACAAGGCTGTATTTCACAAGCTTTGCACAACAATGAGCTAGGCCAAAGGAAATATTTCTTCCTGATTGCTTGGATTATTATTATTTTTTTAAAATAAATAAATGTGAAGTTAACTGTAATTCTACTGTAATATCTTTACCTGATTCTCTCTGGGTTCTTGCCTATGGTTGTCATGGTAATTTGATCATTCTGGCTTGCTTTCTACACATTCTGTTTGTCTCACTGGATTTCCTGATTTTTCAGAAAACTCTTTTTAAAAACCCTCCAGTCTCTCTCCCTCTGCCCCCATTCTGGGCTCAATCCTGCTTTTTTCATTCCTTTAGCATAGAGGAATTTGTACTATTTTGCTACAAATCTGCTTGGGAGAAATTGTTTTCTCCACTTACCTGAAAACGGAGATAATAGGATAAGCATACATACTAGAGCTCTTTTTAAATTATCTTCCATAGTCTATGATAGGGGATAGAGAGGAAATGTGAAAAGAACTGCATATAGATTTCTTGTAAAGCACTTGGATCTTAATCATATAGATATTATTTAGGGTTTAACTGTTCCATTTCTGACAGCAGAAACATGTATTTAACTGTTGCCTTTTCAAATGTGACAGACACATTTGTACCTCGAGCAAGAGAGTCAGAATATATTCTCTCTATATGACAAAGTAGAAGCAATATTTTTATTCAGGGGTTCAGGTGGCAATTTATGCCAAAATAAATAAACTGATCATGCTTTGAATGCACCAGTGAAACTCAAAGAAAGATGCACACTGCTCAGTAATATTTAGCTCGGGTGTAGTTACAAAAGGTTTATGTTATTGATATGTGTATATTTTAAAAGCACTCAGCATTAAATTATGTATACAAAATATATATGTACATGTTATAGATGTATACGTAATATATATGTGTGAAGGTACATAAAATTGCTTTTCTGGGGGCAGGGATTCTTTGGTTCTTCCCCAGACAGTACATGATTTTGTGATAAAAGTACGGAGCTATCATTTGTACCTATGGTTACTTTAAATAATTTGCTTGAATATTACTTCTCATGTTACTACTGTTCATAGTCCTTGTACATTTAGCCTCTACACTCTTCAAGAAAGGGTATGTATTTTATTGTGCTGGTCAATACCTCATACAACTACACCCTGAAATCGTAAGAATCTCAAAGAATTATTTCAAGGCAAGTAATTCACCATCATTATGAGTCATAACTGAAACTATGGTCCAATTTATTACAATTTTGTCCCAGTAATTTCCACTGTACACTGTCTCTGCAATGTATCAATGGAATCTGCAATCCCTCTGAATTAAAAGTATCTGTATCAACTAAAAGTACCTGTATCAATGAAATCTACAAATTCTTCTGTGTGGCCTCTTTTGCTTACTTCCTCTTCTCTTTGTACTGTAAAGCACAGTTGGGATTTCTTACTAAATCCTTTTGATGGCAACATGCTGTGGAATCTGCTAAACTCAGTAAGCAGTCCAGCTGTGACAGTCCCTCTGTCCCAATCTATTGCCATAATCTAGGACATCAGTGACATCATCTGACAGTCTGTGACATCACCCTGTGAATCACAAGACTAGTAAAGGTTGCTGTTGGTGTCACAGGTAGTATTTGTCATGTGAGTGCAATGTTCACACTCGATTTTAACTCTGAAAATGCTGCTAAAATAAGCCCTTGTACATAGAGATTTATTTGGAATTTTTTTCAACTGTACAAATCTTGTCTTCTTCTTACTTTGATTTTCAAATTTTCATTGTCAGTAAAATAAAAATGACATATTTTATCCAATGCCTATGTAGTGCAATAAAGCAGCAATGAACACATTTTCTCATATGTGCTAAAAACTGCATATCTCCACTACTCAGAAGAAAAGGTTTCAGTAAATCACCTGTAGGACATCTAATGTTAAAGTGTTCTTAAATTTACTTTAGATACCTATTTATTCATGTATTTCTACAATGTAGACACTGCAGAAACTCAATAGACCTTACACTTCATACTTGGCACAAAAATTATGCCCTCTGTTTTCTGAAAAGAAGACTGAGCAGGGCAATGGTCTATTTTACATTCTGCTAACACCTAATTATTTTTATGAAACATATCCAGTAGTATTTATTATTCAAGCAATCATAAATATTTACAAAGAAATTATAGTCTTGAAAGCAACCTACATGCTGATGCTTTTTTTCTTTTCCCAGAATGTTGCTTGTTTACATACCTGCTAATTGTTAAAATTCAGTAATCTGTAGTGATCTTACTTTTATTTGTGTAAATTAGTAAAGTCTTGCTGCACAAATTATCAAGGCTTTGCTATGCAACTGTACTAGGCTCAGCTATTTCATTTAAAAGTCAGTGTGCTCCAGTCCAATTTTTTATTACTGTTATCTTTAGTTCTGTGAAGCCTTGGAACATTTCCCAGTCTGGATCTACAGAAAGTTTCCCAGGAAAATGTATAAAGAGCCTGTGTTCTGCTTTACTCTGCAGTGCCTATGTGCTTTTGGTGAGCTAGGTCTTTGAAGACCCAGCCCATGCATGGAGTCCAGTCAGGCTGAAAAATTTAGCAATTGAGATATTTTACAGTCCAAAATCTCTTTTAAACAAAGGTGTGGTTTAGCAGGGCTGGCTGCTTCTGACCTCTTTCAGCCTCTTATTATTGCAGCTGCTATGATGTAAGGCTGAGTATGGTAGAGCTAAAGAGGCTGAAGCTCAGGGAGAAATGCTGAGAACAGCTGTTTTACTGTAAACATTAACAGGGGTTTGACTTCATTTACAAGCTGGGAGCATTCACAGTTTCTGCACAAATAATACTTCGGGAATTTGTTCTAGATGTTCACAGCACACACAAAAAAATTATCCCTTCTATACATTATTGCAGCTTTGAATGAAGCAAATTCTTTGCAGAGAGATGCATTCCATTAAAATCAACAGGGAATTTTTCACATTAATACACAGCTTCACACAGACGATACAGACATACACACAGGGAAAGAAGAAATATTTGTCTGCTTCAGCTATTTCTAAAGCTCCTATCACATTAGTATCTAAGTGCCAATTAGATACCAAAAATACTCAGTTGTAGCAGACACTGATGTCTGCTGATTATTACAGTGTTACAAACAGAATTCTATCCAAGAGGGCAGAGAGGGATTTGAATGCTTTCCCCCTAGCTCGGTGCTGCAATTCATGGATGTTAGGAAACAAATTTCAGACCTCATTTCCTTCATTACATTCTCGAGGCTGCTTTATTCTGAAGCAAATGAAAAATCTCAGACAAAGTGACCTTTGCAGAGAGCAGGGGGGACATTCACTGACATCACATGCATCTGCATATGCACACACAGGCGTACGGGCCAGGTCCTCCAGACACTGACAGCTGGTTTTTTTGCCACATTATCAATGCAATGGAGTCTGCGAGGCAGCTCAGCCAGCTACTTGCGCATCAGCCAGTGCAGCTATGACAAAGCCTCAGCCGGGTTGCAGCCACTGCAGGGACTGCAATGGCTCTTCCTTTCCTGAGTCCTTGTGAAAGGCATGCAGTTTAAAAATGGCTGGGCCAAGCCTATTTCTCATGGATTCCTAGTTACCAGAGTAGTTTCTTGGGTACAATGGTAGCCCCTGCAAAATTCAGTAGCTCTGATGGTGTTACGGTTTACACAAGGGACCATGCTGGCAGAGAGACAGCCCTAGGATGATGCAAGGACGGCTTAAAGCTGGATTTTCACCACCCTCTCTGAAGCCTGCCAAGAACTGCTTGGCCAAAGCTTGGAGCCTGGGCAACAGTCCCTACTTACAGACTCCTCCTAGAAACTCCCCATATTAAATATAAAGCTATATAAATCCTCACTATCTTCATTTGCTACTATTACGGTTCACAGCTAAGTAGCATAAACTCTGCTCAGCCCTTTGATAAAAGACTAAGGCGAACTTGGAATCCAGAAAGGCTTGTTAAAATTCATCACTTCATCTTAAAGTTGTGCCCATGCTGTTGGATGTGGAACCCTTAAAATGAGAAATAAAATTAACCAATCTGACATGTGACCTTTTTAATGTTCCCAGCACATTTCCCACAAATCTGGAAGTATTGAATTTAGTATATCTCTAAAATTCAAAGCTAGTTAACTATACTCTGCTCTTAAACTGTTCGTGTTTATGCAGGATAAGGGGAGGTTTTTGTGTCTGTCCTGTTTTATAGTGTTAATCTCTTGTGCAGTGAAACAGCTACTGCCTCCTCCTCCTCCAGAGTGGCTGTGTTTCTTCAGATCATGATTTGTTTTTGTATTTTGGGATGAAACAACATAAAACTCTGTCTACCTGCTACAGCTGTAAATAATGCTTCTCTTACATCCCTGTATACAGCGGAAAACAAAAATATTCTGAGTGCCATTTATTCCTGACCCCAGGTATCTTTAAACCTCCAATTAGAGTTTCACCATCCCTGTGTGACAATGGAAGCTTTGAAATGCATCTGCAAACATATCTCTCTTTTTTCTTTCCTTCCTTCCCTCTGACAGGATTTCAGACCTCTGGAACCACATCTGTTGTGAGTTACCTTTCCCTAGTCATGCTTTTTATTGTACAATTGTCAAAAAAACTACTCAGTTGTTTGCCTAGATCTTGTAACCAAAACAAGGCCCCATCCTGTCCTCTTCCACTGCCCATGCCTATAATTTCTTCTCAAGCTGAATGCTGAATGGGGCTAAAGCCAGCATACTATTATGTTTGGAACGGGGTTCAATCCAGGAAAATGATACAAATGAACCTGGGAAATAAGCTGCAGCTTGAGAAAGTAATAAAGCATGCTAGAGTGCTCATGTGTAACTGGAGATGAAGGAGTTGCTTCCAGAACAGGGACTGGAAAGGACATACTGGCACCTGTGTAATTTGTGAACCACTGAAGTCAAATTCTTTCCTCTGTGTCTTGGCAATCCCAGTGATCAGATGAGATGCTGTGGCCTGGCCAAAAGAGAGACTGCTCTGGCACTACAGAAAACTCCTCTATAGCCAATTTTTCCTGTGCTAGTAGCTCTTCTCACCACCTCAAAAATCCTCCCTGAAGCACCGGTCCAAACTCACTTTCTACTACTAGATGAAACATCTGTCACCACCACTGGAAACATTCGAACAAAGAGTGTGATGAGGCACCTTACAGCACTGGGCCAATAACCCTGCTCAAGGCTGGCAGCACACATTCAGACCACTTTATTAAGCATGGTGATTCTGAAGGGCACTGAATGCTCTTTCCTAAAGCTTCCTGAGAAAATGATGTCCAAAAGTTTTGGCGTTATATTGAAATTCCTATTAAACATCCCTGTAAGTTGAACCATTTGGTCTTGTTGTCTGTTCCCATTTACTAATCTCACCTAGAAGCCTTCTTGCCTACAAAGGTGCCAGATACACACAGCTGTCCACCAGGAAGCAGATGTAACCAACAAATTGGGTAACTCACAACAGTAGCCCACACTGGTTTTCCTCTGTTAAAAACAGGACCGTTAAGGTATTTCAGATCTGAGAGATACAATTCAACAATACTGACTCACAGTCCAAGTTATAAATACTTAAAAAAAAAATTTCACCCATTCCTCAATTTGTCAGAAATAAAACCTCATTTCTTAAATAAGACACTGTATTTGAAAATCAGTTTGCCACTTCAGGCCCTCACTGCTGTCCAGCACCTCATGTCACCACCATAGCCCACTTCCAAATGTCCTTCACAGCAGTGAGACACCCCGGTCATGAAGAACTGCGCATATATCCTTTCCTAGCGCTCCCTTTCAGAATGCCAAACCAGTCAGGTTTAAGGAAATTACTGCAAAACTGTAGAAGTTTAGGTGAGAAACTGAACTCCCAAAAAGCCAATCATATTGCAAATGTTCTAGGGGAAGCGGGGGATGGGGGGAGAATGGGTGGAGGGGGGAAAGATTCCTGTGATTTTCCTCAAACATTTTTCAAAGTCAGTTTTTCTCCAAATATAATCCAAAACTTCATCTGGAAGGGTGTGTGTTTATTCCAATCCAGGCAGTCTTTGGGGGAAATGCATAAAACACCAAACTGTATCACAAACATTTTTGATTAGAAAAACAACTCCAATCTAGTTTGTTATCTGAAAATAGGCATAGTCAAGCTTCTGTAATGGGAAAATGGCTGCATTCTCTAACAGGTCAAAAGAAAAATGTACCCTAGTCAAAGATAAAGTCTGACCTGATTTTTGTAGCTTTTAATTTTAAAGCAATCCAGAAGAGCCAAAGGAATAATGGAGCACTTGTAATACGGAATACAAAAAAAACCATCAGTGATAAATACAGTGGGAAGGGAAATATGATGGAGACTCTGAATCTCTGAAATAGACTTTTGAGGTGATAGCCTGAGGATCAGGTTCAGTATGGGAATTAGTTACCCAGAATTTCAACCCCACAGTGCCAAAGTGAAAGGTACTGAGTTCCTAGAGAGAAGTTCAGAACTTCTTGTTCTGTGTCTAGATTTCCTATGCAGAGCATGGGAAAAATCAGGCACCTCTGAGTACAGTATCCAAAACATCTGTTTCTGCAGTTTATCCAGTGACTGTTTATATGAAATATTTAAGAAGCAGGCCGGGAAGGGAATCTAAGGCTTTCTCTGTCAGATGGGTGCCTTAACCAGTACAGTCATGCTTTCTCTTATGCTTTCTCTACTCCCTGTGACCCCCCTTCCCTTTCTCTGGACCAATGAACTTAAATTATTTTCTGCAGCACAGCACAGTTTCAATAGGAAGGGTGGAGAGTGCTTGCCTCCAAAACAGCTTGCAATCTGGTGGTCAGGCTGCTCTCCTGGGACGTGTGAGTCGGAGTCTCCTCACGCACAGAACATTCCTGTGCTCAGAGACAGGAAACAGTGAGGGTGCACTTGAGAACTCACCTTTTTTTTTTTCTTTTGTAAACTGTAGCTGCTATGATACAGATAATAAAAGGAAATATTTAACAATAACCATGAGAATTACCAACACTTATAGACATCTTTAATCTTTGAGATTCCAAAGCAAACAATGGACTTGCTGAAGCAACTTTGCCCTTTGGACTTAGCAGAAGCACCCAAGAATGCAGAAATGGGATTTGCTGTACTTCTTAAAATGTTGTAATGCATGTTTTTTTGTGAGCTAGATCAACTCTGTAGGCTGAGTCAGAAGAAAATTCTGCTTGCACAGTATCCTTTTCTGTCCACTCTATGACGACTCGCTAATACCATGTCAGATTTAACCTTCTTCAGCTCCTGCTTTTCTCGAGCAAAAGTACAGCAGTTGTATTTAAGCACTGTGCAGGACCTCAGAGGGGTCTTACCCACAGGGATGTACATATGAATCACATTGTTTACCATCTCCTGGGGCATCATGCAAGCAACAGTGCACAAGCTTAGGCTAGGAGAGGAAGAAGGCTACTTCAACTTGTTATTGGAAGTGCAGGAAAGAGCTTGAAGGAAGCAGAAAATAAAGCATGTTGCATTTTGTCCAAGACAGTAAGAATTAAAAACCTGACTTCCATCAGCATACCTTGGGATCTACTGTAACTACAGCGATGGCCAGTTGCCTGCCAGGTTGTCAGTTTCACATGGATTTGACGGTTTTGCAGGTTGATCCACTTTGAACCTACTTTAATTCCTACTATGTCTAAACAAAAGAAAAAGAGGAGGAATTTCTCAGTCTGCACAGCACAGCACAGCTGCTGGCAAAACTCCACAGAGCTCATAGAACAGGAGGAAGGGAACTTTCCAGAAAACGGATGGCTCTTCTGGCCAAAGCAACACTTGCTGCTCAGATAATGACAGCCAGTCAGTCCCAGGCTGTCTCTGTGCTGCAACCAGCCAGGAGTCTTAGTAGTGCAGGTGCTATTTCCAGGGCTACCCCATCATCTCTCCAGCTCCTGCACTTACATGAGATGCAGTTATGATGGCCCCTTCCTGTGTCTTCATTTCAGTCAGCTTTTCTGTGCCAACTGCTGTGCATTAGCAGACCTTGTATACTGAAGGAACATGAGCCAAACCTATCTCAGTTTCTAGCTTTTTGACTCAGGAAGTTTATGCAATGCAGGAAGTTATGGTTTCCCAAGTCCTTTCCATAAATAGTGTCTTTGGTGAGCATTTTGCTCCTCTATGACCCAATTGAATCACAGGCAGTTAGAATATAAATAACTTCATATCTGTATTTAAATGTTTTGCTGAATACCAGCCTAAGTAAGATGTATTTAAAGATAAAAAGTTTCATAAAATTATGGATTGGGAACCTTTGTGCATACCTTAAACAATTAAGAACTAGTCATATTTTTCTAATAGCTCCATAAACATTCTACACCAATTCCTTCTTTTTCCTATTTAAATGTAGAGTATTTAAGACTTGTGAAATATGTGCTTTTACTTTAGGGTTTGCTGTAATTTTTGCTTTTGTATTTTTTGCCATACAAACGTGGGGTTCTCAATGTTATGCATTAAGGATGATCATTTTGGCTATGATAAAGGAGGACCTCCTTTAAAAGACTTCCCTTTACCAGCAGAAAATCTCTAGCCCACAACAGGGGAGAAAAATGAATGTCACCTATTCTGTGTCAGCCAAGATTACATCCTAAAAGACTGTCAGCTAAGATTACATCCTTAGTATGTGTTCTTTTTTCCCAATTCCCACAAATTCCTGCTGCTATAGCTTATTATGGCATTAAAGATTTTGAGTAATTTAGGTGTTGAATACCACTCAGTTTGTCTCTCACAAGCAAACACACAGAGACACACATATGCAGTAATATATTCTTACCACTTGTATTTATGAGTCTTTATTGTAACAATGGCTACACTGGGAAAACACACATTCTAATTGCATCTTTGTTAGGCATGTCATTCTATATACCTGGTCATGTGACATGGGCTGCACACCCTATTCCACTCTGAGAACCTTTAGAGAAGGCAATATGTGCCCAAACTCTCTGAGCATACAGTGAATAAGCAGGCAAGAACAACAGCATGAGAGCTATGCTCTGGCTCTGCCTCCCAGTAGCACCAGTCCCTGCAGCATGTGTTCCACTCTGACTCATTGGCCTCACACAGCCTATGTGTATACAAACAGGACTTCAGCCAGCACTGTCCATCATCTTCTGCTTTGCAACTTTGATACATACACATGGTGCCTCTTGCTGCAACTTCTGCTGCTATCAGTTTGGATGGGATCAGACTTTGAGGAACTAACTTAGACATGGTAGGATGAGACACAAGGGTTCTCAATGACTAGAGTATGGGGCTGCAGGACTCTCTCTGACCCTAGACAAAGGGAGACTGTTCTGGTTAGAACAGAACAACTCTGCTACATATCATCTAGCTTACTCCTATAGCAGAGCCTATCAAATACACATCTCTCAAGCAAACAGAGGATGGGAGAAGATGAGCATGCTAGAGGAGGACTGCTTCACATTCTACAGAGAGAGGATGGACAGTGACTCCACCACTTTAGAAAAGGAGTCACTCTGTGCAAACAATTGGAGCTTGCCCAGCATGATGATGGGCTTTATCCTCCTGTCCATAAGCACTGAGATCTGCTCACAAGTCCTGGACATTCCTGACTCCTGCAAGCAGCTTTGCAGTGACACAAAAACTAATTGTCAGCTGGCCAGCTCAGATGCGCTCAGTCCACCATACCCAAATGGTGCGGACCAATGTTGCCCTGAATTCTGTCATGGTTTGACACTGGCCAAATGCCAGGCACCCACAAAAGCCACTCACTCACCCTCCCCTGCTACAGCTGGATAGAGGATAGAAAAATTTAATGAAGGGTTCATGAGTTGAGATAAGGACCGGGACAAAACATTCCAAGGGCAAAACAGGCTCAACTTAGAGATACAAAGTGAGTTTATTACTAACAAAATCAGAGGAGGATAATGAGAAGTAAAACAAGCCCTTAAAAAACACCTTTTCTTCCCACAACCCCTCCCTTCTTCCCACTGACAGTGCAGGGAGAGAGGGGGTGCGGGTCTTGGTCACTTCGTCACCCAAGGTTTGCTTCCACTGCTCAGGGAGAGTCGTCTTTCCCCTGCTACACTATGAGGTCTCTCCCACAGGAGACAGTTCTCTGCTAACCTCTCCGACATGGGCCCAATCTCAGGAGCAGCAGTCCTTCCCAAACTGCTGCAACATGAATTTCCCCCACGGGCAAACAGCCCTCCCAAACTACTGCATCGGGGCTCTCTCCTTCCTCGGGGTGCAGTGCTCCAAGTACAGGCTGCTCCAGCCTGGAAGCGGGGCCCTCTCTCTCCAGCGGGTCTCCCACTGGATCACAGCCTCCTCCAGGCATCCACCCGCTCCGGCACGGGCACCTCCCCCATGGGCTGCGGGTGGATCTCTGCATCCCCCGTGGATCCCCACGGGCTGCGGGTGGATCTCTGCATCCCCCGTGGATCCCCACGGGCTGCAGGGGCACAGCCGCTTCCCCATGGTCTGCACCACGGCCTGCAGAGGAACCTCGGCTCCGGTGCCTGGAGCACCTCCTGCCCCTCCTTCTCCACTGACCTTGGTGTCTCCATGTTGTTTTCCCTCACATGTTCTCACCTTCTCCTCTTGTCTGGCTGGAATTAAAACTGCACCACTACTTTTGATTTCTTCTTAAATATGTAATCATAGAGCTGTTACTATCATCTCTAATTGGCCCAGCCTTGGCCACCGGCATGTCCATCTTTAGAGCCATCAGGGATTGGCTCTGCCAATGGTGGAAGCTTCTAGAAGCTTCTCACAGAAGCCACCTCTGTGGGCCACCTCCTGCTACCAAAAAACAGGTGGTGCAAAACCAACACAAGATCATAAGACAGTTTCCCAGAAAGTATGCTCAGAGGGAAAGGGGCCAAGGGATTAGCTAATTGTACCTGGTGCAGAGGGCCTTCAACAAAGTTATTCAGAAGAGATTTCACTTCCTGACCTATAGAACCTTGCTGAGTACAAGGAAGAATACAAGGACATCATGACGCAATGTAAGCACTGAACATAGATTGCTGTATTTTCTGCATTAGGATATTGATTACAGTTTGATCAGTGCTATCTATCTTGTGCTCTCCTGGTCATGCTGTCCTACCAGACAGGGAGGCAAACCTGAGTATTTCATCAAGCACTAAACTCCTGAAGGGCAGAGAATAAATGAGCTTTCAATCAAGTCATCAAGGTTACCATGTCCTCCAAAACTTCTATACTGGGGCCCAGTATAGAAGAGCCTTTCCATGAGTATGAGAGCCTTTCCATTCAGAATGGATGCTGCAAATAGACTCCTCTCTAGCAACATCTTAAAAGCACCAGGGTAGGCAGCGAGTCTAACTTCTTGATGGGGAGACAAGTCAGAGTTTATTTTGCAACAGAACTCACAGCATGCTCAGAAAGTGCAAATATGTGGGTAAAGGGCCACTACCAGTGGTCATTTCTCTTCACCGTTTTTTGTAGCCACTCTTTTCACTCCTTGATTTCCCTCATGACCCAGCCCTTCAGCCTCTCATGAGTGATGTCTTATTCCCCAGGAATGTGCATGGGCTTCAGCCCCTAAAAGGAAGCCAAAGGCTAATAAGTGAGATTTTCCAGTCATTATGTTATGTGCATTTGGTGGGAGCTTTCTCCTACTATGCTAGAAAAGCTTTTCTCCTGTCAATGCAGCGTCCCTCTGGGCACTGTAAGGAGTTTCTCCCTCTACACAAAATGCCCATATTGGCACAAACACAAAGTGCAGGAAGGTGAGGGGAACATAACATAAAGAAAGTGTCAGCACCTAAAAATTCTGAAAAACATAAGAGGCCACATTATTGTAGTGCAGTATTCATTTTACAACTAGCTCATTACTTTGCAAAAAAGCCCAAAGAGAGCAATAAACTATTTATCCTCAGCAAACAAAGTAATTGAGGATTTGGGCACTAATAAGGATATAGCAGAAGGTTTGGGAGTCATGTAGAGTCACGTAGAACATGACAAAAAGGGACAGAAATACCTTTACATGTTGCTATCTCTTCTCCCATCAATTCCTGCTTCTCACTGTCCACCAGCAAGACACCAAGTTTTGGAGGGAAGCATCTGCACTTGCAAGGCCAGAATGCTTGTCAGAATATGTCTGGAGACCTGAGACTTGATAATGCCTAGCACAGGTTTAATCTTTACTGTTTGCCTATAAATCAAAGCAAGTTTTTCCTGCCCCAAGGCCTACTAGTTTCCCCTTTAGTAGAAAACCTTGGTACAAATTAAGTTTGTAAAGATGGGTGAGGGATAGGGAGATCAGCATGAAACAGGGGTTCATGGTATACAGATACACACAAAATAGACCAGGGCATCTCTAATTTTAGCATAGTCTGGTAAATGGTGCTCTTGCCTGGGTCATTATAAACTATAATGTCCCAGATTAAGCCTAGTGCTTCTCAAAAATATCAGTAAATGTCCAGATCTTCCTCTTCAAACAACTATCCCATTAACTGGCAGATCATCCATTTCTGATGTACCATGCCAGTGTTGATACAGCTAGAAAATTAATTATACTTCTAATTAGTGGGGATATATGGTAACCATATTAAATTAGAACTTCTGATCTAAGACAGAACACAAGTTAGTATTTTGTTCAAAACTTAGAACTTATGAAAATCTCACCTAATATGGGTAATAATACTATATACTGCAACAGAGATTCCAATTAGCTTTTTATATAAAAAAAAAGGAGCTGCCACTATATCTATTTTTAAAATTCAGTTATTTTAGGGTCTTTGAATAAATTGACAATAAAACACTTAATGATCAACAGCAATACATAAATGCTAGTGAACTACAGAAGATAGAAACTGATAGAAATAGAAATAGCAAGATATAATGATTCCATTTTACATTTGCCATATGTGGGTTTGTTTCCAGCCAACTACCAAAATAAGTAACTTGCTTTGTTATGAGAGTGTGTTTCATACAAAGGTCTTCAGAAATGTCACAGTTTATAGTGACTAAAAATGCTGAAAGGAGATGATCAAGATAAATTTTTCTGTTTTGAATGCCCTTGCTAACAAAATCTATTATATTGAAACCAAAAGCCCTTTAAAATATTATTTTGCAACAATTAGTCTGCTTAGTTTGTTTAGCGAGTTCCCTAAATACTGGCAGTGAAACAAAGTTGATTTGTGTCAGGGTTGGTTTTAATCAGTTGTGCTTTCTGAGTCCTGTGTATCTATGTACATGTATCCTCCCTATTACAGTCCCAGATCTTACTGGGAAAGTTTTGCATTTGTCAAGAGCTGGTTGAACAGATAGTTAGTTTCCGACACTTGATGTCATGAGGCCTTGGTTTAGCTACTTGTAATTGCCAAACTAGTCATTTGAATTTAAATTTTCTGTGCCATTGTGCCTCAGGCTGATACATTTTACAATGTCAGCATAGATGTCTCTGTATTTTCTGATGAATAACTTACAGACAATGATACTGTTTTGTCAATGCTAAAAAATTCTTACACTTGTTTGCAGAAGGTTCAGTACCCTGATGCTTCAGAACTGTACACCAAATGCTAGAGTAGCCCTGGTAGAGAGAAAGTTTTTTTATGTTCCCTAGGTAATTTTTGCAGGTAAGGTGGAAAATAACCTGACATAATAAAGTCTACAGTGGCTAGCTGTGTATACTCAGTACATATTAGAGATTAGTACATAAATTTGTTGATCATTTCATCCATACTGAGCACATCCTACTAAAGGCTGAGCCTGGCTGATGGGGAATTCCTTTCCAAATACAGGAGACAGACTTCAGAGAATTAGAGCAGAGGTTCTGTAGCCATTAGGCACTTACAGCACCAGGACACGGCTTCCTGAGTTACAACATTCCTCAGATGTCAGCAAATAGCCATGAAATCCCTTTGCAAAGTGGTTGTCTCATTTTGCCTTTAGAGGTTGGTTGTAATAAAGGATAGCTGCCTGTTGTTAAGGTCAGTATGCACAAGCATAGCTAAGCTCCAGCTCTACTAATGATCCATATGAAACTTACTGTGGTTCCACATGATGGAATTAACACAAGAAATTACACATAGAAAGATTATACTAAAAGAATATTATGGCTGCAAAGTCAAACACTTCAAAATTTAAAATACTAAAATTCACATTGCCATGAAATCTTAATTAATTCTCTTCCTGTTGTTCACATGAGCACAAGATGAGCAACATGGTCAAGATTCCTGGGATACCAGGAAATCATCCTTGGCAGAGGATGCTTACTTAATAACTGCGCTGAAGAGGACTACGGAGCCTAAAAATAAGGACAATTATATCAATTTTTTATCAGCCATTCATGTACCATGCAAATATTTTGAAAAATAAAACCTAGTTTCATGAGTGATGCAAATCTTCTCATCATCAAAAGGGCTTCGTGATGCATGAATTTAGGGCTTTTGTTTGCCTGTGTTTATCTCAAAGAGATAGAAAATGATCTCATGTTTCTAGGAGTGTGTGACTGGTATACCCTGCTCAAGACTTCTGATAATATGGTTAGCATACCTAGCACCATTTTATGAGACTAAGCTGTTCTCTGTGACAGAGTGAGTCATGTATGAGTACCCTTTCCCCTCATTATCAGGCCCTGAAGGTCCTGTGAACCAAGTACACAAAGCAAACAGATTTCTTTTTCCCATCTTTGCCAGTATCAAGATTCCTGGGCACCAGGCTGATTACTTCCCTCCTTACTGGCCTGGAAGGTCCCTGATGTTGTCACAGGACAGGGAAGCCTAACAGCACACAGAGAACTGTCTACAAAATCAAGTAGTTGCAAGTCCTAAGTGGGGAACTTGGACAAGAATTACTGATAGACAGTGAGACCTGCAAGCTTCCCATGGCCAAAGATGTCTCCATGGTCATTTGCTGCCTCCGAGGATGAAATGACTTGGATTCTTTATATGATTTTTGAGTCTAGATTATACTGGTTATATTGAGACAACAAAATGTGTATGAAGATCTGGTCTGATCTGCAGAGGGTCTAGGTGATTAGAAACCATAAGTTAAGTTAGAGTCTAGGTGATTTGAAATCATAAATTCTATTATAAATTCTGTATTAAGCTATTTCTAAATTGTACTACATTGATTCTGCTTGTAGAAATCCTGTGCAATTCTAATAATAAATTCTGTGGCATACTAGTCATAATATCACGTTGAGAAAAGTTTTAATTGTAACTACAGTTTAGTGCCGTCATCACTCTGCCAAGGGTCCCTAAAAGAATCTGTCTGTCCCCTTAGTGTGTGACAGTGTTTCAGTCACTTCAAAATTATTAATTAATTATAATTATTGTGCTATGTAAACAATCAGCTTCATCCCTAAATAGAAGTTGGACTGTGAAATAAACTGTAAATTCACAACAGAAAAAAGTGTAGATGCTAGGTTATACATACACTGCATGTACAGCAGCTTAAACCCTGGAAATTTCAGCTCTAACATGCAGTGACTTGGGCTTCATTTCCACCATTCTTGGTGTGACTTCTCCTTGATGGAATTATAGCTTCACTTACAGTGGTGATTATTGATTTTACGTAAGTCTGCATGCAAATAATTAAACTGATAATTCTAGCTTATACATGATTGATGAACATTAAAACCCAGCACCTCCTGAACCTTGGAAATGTTTCTCTCTTAGTGACATTACAATTGATCTTGAATTGGTCATCTGAAGTTTGACTCTGTAATTTCTTTAATGTTGTTTTCATCTTACTCACTATTGAACAAGACTAGCTGTTCATAGATTATCACAGTAAATTTCCAAGACAAAAATCCTGAGTTCTTCTTCTGATAAAATAGGCACACTTTGAAATAACCCACTGTCTTCCAATAAAAAAATGTACATATTGAAACAGCTCTTTTTATCTGCCTAACCCTCAAGGATTAGCTACCTTAGCTTTTTGTACTGTGCCAGCAGAAAATTAGCTTTTTGTACTGTGCCCAGTCAGAATCTCAAAAATTATTGGGGGTGAGCTGCACAAAGATGCATAATGGGAGAGAACTGTGAAATGCTCTTGAACCCCAGACTTGCATCTTAAAGGTGAGAACTCAGAGTTAGCAAGTCTTGCCCCTTCTTGTCTGCCATTTTTCTGGAACCATAAATCTTGTGCTCCTTTCAGCACAAAGGCGTAGAGCCAACAGGAAGAAAACCGCTGCCCCTACCTCAACCAGTTTGTTAACTATTAGGGTAGGCTCCCAGGGAGGAAGATGATGACATAATTGAGCCTTCTTAAGCAAACCACTGTCTTAGAGGGTAAGACAAAAGCTCTAGCACACAGTAAGGTAACTACCATATCAAAGGTGGTTACACCCTACAATCTCATTTGAAGAAGAAATTAATTATGATTCCTTTTGTAGTTTTCAGTCCTGGAACTATTGTATAGTATAAAAATCCATTGTTAAACAGTTGCAGTATTCCTACCTAGAAGTGGCAGTATTTTAGCCATGAATAAGCAGCCACCTGGGATGTATGTAACTGGAAAAAGGGGAGAGGATCTGATTATTTATGAAATATTTTTCTATCACCAGGATGAATGACAACAGCCAAAGGTAGTATTTTTTACCCATAGTTTCATATGCTGCCTAAACAAAACAGGTAAATCATAATAATACCTTTCCCTAACCTCCTTGTTCTTTCCCCTATGAGCAAATGCAGATATTTACAATGGGCTGAGCTTTGCTATCTTGATAGGAAGCCATCTGCCTAACAAGAAAATAAGAAAATTCTCAGCAAAGTGGATTTTTACTTGGTGCTGTGATGCTTTTAATATTAAAGTCATAAGCTCTCCCTTAAAAGAGTCCATAATAAACTCAACAGGTAATTTGTATTTGAGGTTTGGCTTCTTCCCTTGTGACCATCTTTAACAGACATTTGCTTTTAAATTAACCAGAGGAATGACTGGCAACTCATACAGAGCCAGATGTATTCTCTTACTTGATATTACCAGATAATTTATACCACTTTTTAAATTTGAAAATGCAGTGATTTTTTCTTTCACTTTTTTTTTTTTCCATTTTCCTTTTCCATTTTCCTCATATTTTCTATGAGCCATAATAATCAGAGGAGTGGATTGAGAGCTGTCGCATAGAGACAGCCTCCCTCAGTACCTGCCCTGCATACTAATTAAGTGCTTCCAGTCTGCAGGCTGGGACATGGATTCAGTCTTACAAGTCAGCCCAAGGCTGAAAATGAAAATGAAAAGCCATAAACCTCACTCAGCAGAATGGAAAGCATAAGGTTGCTGGGATGTTGTATTGTGCAAGTTACATTCATGAATACAGTGAAAAGGACTAAAAGAATCTGCTGTGATAAAAAATGCAATGGATCAGGGAGATTTCTTAAGAGAACTGGGTATGGATCTGAATTCCAGCTACTGATACGCTTTCATGTCATCTGCAATATCTGCCATCTCATTGTTCACTCCCCCTTTTATAAGTAACTGCTCAATATATTACACACAATAGGAGTAGTTAGTACCGTACCTTGTGGCTCTCCGCTATTAACCCTTTGTCATGTGGAAAATCTAACAGTTCTGCCTTTTAATCTGCATCTAATTCATAAAAGTATTACCTCATAGCTGTGATTTTAATAACCTTCATAACTTAGACTGAAGCGTTGCCTGTGAGACTAATGATTAGTGAAGGTATAACTCCTTTGCTCTATAATATCCCTTCCTACCCTGAACCTGCAGAGATCCAATGGGAAGACTGAAAACATCAGGCAGCTAGGAGTTTCCAATGCAATTTCTGTGCAAAGAAGCTCAGGCTAGGCGAAGTTAAAGCTGATGGTTGAGCTGGGTGGAGAAGGCAACCAGGGAGAGGTAAGGCACTGCTCTCAAATATTGTATAACTTAGTTATGGAAGACTGAGTTTGCTTCCTTGTTCAGAATCTTAGAAGGAGTGAGAGATTTTGGCTATTTACATTTTGTTTCAGTTGTGTCTGTCTCTTGTTCCAGGAAAATAAGCTCTAGCTTCTCTGTTTTGCAAGCAGAAGCAGCTTGGGGTTCAAGTATTCTCTTGAAGAAAAAGAAGATGACATTTTTTCCTTCCTGCAAGGAATGTGGAAGAGCTCTGTTAATGTGCATGTTTACCACAGATCCAGAAGACAAATCTCTTTTGATGAGCTGTTGGCAAACTAGAGCTTGGGTAGAAACCTCCTCCCACTTTTGTTGTGGAAAGATGCTGTGGATGTCACCATTTCTAGAGACTCTTCCGGGCATAAATCTGGCAAGTGGACTGCCCTAGAACCAGAGATACCATCTCAATAAGCCTATTCTGATGATGTTTGATTCCTAAAGCCCGGGATTGGATGTCTTCAATTTTTTTCTTTAAGGGGAAAAACTCAGTGAGAATGAGCACATTTTACCATGTAACTGATGCAATAAGATCTTCCTGGTGCACAGAGGAGCACTGTAGCCTGGCTGACAGAAAAGGGAGCTGGTTAATGTAAATGGCAGCCATAGCGTACTGACTGCAAAGTTTTCTCAATGTTGGCATTTTTCTCCTGAGAAACATGCAAGTTCAAAAACAGTTCATTACCCTTTAAAGGCAGGGGAACTAGGCAGTGCAATACCCCCCTTGGCTTATCTGAGAGCTTCTCAGTGTGCTCAAAACCAAAAGAGAAGCATATCAAGAGATGGAAAAGCAGACAAATACCCATTGAGAACTACAAAAGCATTTCCAGGGTGTGCAGAGGTGCAGTTAGGAGAGCAAAATCTTAGCTTGAATTGAAATTACCCAGAAATGTCAAAAAACCCACAAAGTGTTCTTCAGGTACATAAACATGAACCAGAAACAGAAGGAAAATACTGGCACGTTGTTAAACGGGAGAGGTGAATCAGTCACCAACAACACTGAAAAGGAAGAGGTTCTCAATGCTTTCTTCACATCTATGTTTACCAGCACTGTTGGTGTGCATGCCTTGGGAACAAAAATCCAGGTTGATGCAAACACAAACCTACCATCAGTAAAGAAAGAGTTGGTACATCAGCTGTTACAAGAGCTTGATCCCTATGAATTGATGCACCCTGACAATAATCACCCAAGGGTAAGAGAGCTGCCTGATATCATTGCAAGGCTGTTCTCCATAATCTTTGAGAAGTCATGGAAACCAGGGGGCATCCCAGAAGACTGGAAAAAAGCTAATGTCACCCTCATCTACAAGAAGGGCTTAAAGGAGGAGCCAGGAAGTTATAGGCCCATCAGTCTTACTTCAGTCCCTGGGAAAGTTATGAAACAAATTATTGTGGGGGCTGTCACAAGTCCGATGAAACATGTGATTGGGAAAAGCCATAATGGATTCACCGAGGGCAAGTCATACTTGACAAACCTGATCAAGTTCAATGACAAAGTAACCTGTTCAGCTGTTGTGGGGTGAGTGGTGGACATTGTCTACCTGGATTTTTCCAAGGCTTTTGAAATGGTTTCCCACAGCCTCCTCCTAGAGAAACTGATGTGATCTGTGTGGTGGGTGGGGAACTGGCTGACCCAGAGGGTGGTGGTGATTAGCTCCCTTTCAAACCGGCAACCTGTCACAAATGGGGTTCCCCTGGGATTGATATTAGGCCCAACACTGTTTAATATCTCCATAAGTGATCTGAAAGATGGGATCAAGTGTACTCTGACAAAGTTTGCCCATGATACCAAACTGATCGGGGAAGTGGACTCTTCAGGAGAGTCAACCCTGCAGGAAGACCTGGATGGGTTGGAAAAGTGGGTTAACAAGAACCTTAGGAAGTTCAACAAGGACAAGTATAAGGTCTTGCACTTGGAAAACATAATCCATGAGTGCAGCACAGGCTGGTATCTACTGGGCTGGGGAGCAGCTCTGTTGAAGGGGACCTGGGGGTCCTGGTGGACAAGCAGCTCAATCTGAAAGAACAGTGTGCTGCTACAGCAAAGCAAGCCAACAGGATGCTGGGTTGCATCAAAAACAGCATCAGCATCAGAGATAAAGAAGTCATTATCCCACTCTACTCAGGGGTTGCCATGACACACCTGGAATACTGTATTCAGTTTTGGTCCCTACTGTTCAAAATAAAGACATGGACAAGCTGGAGAGGGTCAAGAGAAGGGCCACAAAGATGATCAAAGGACTGGGAGAACGGCCATAAAGATGATCAAAGGACTGGGAAGCATTCTGTGTGAGGAAAGGCTAAGAGAGTTGGGTTTTTCAGCATGAGAAAAGAAGGCTTAGAAGAGACCTTATCACCATGTTCCAATATTTAGAGGGTGGATACAAAGAAGATGGAGACTCCTTCTCTTACAAGGAGTTCCGTGGAAAAGATGAGGATTAATGGGTAGAAATTAATCCTGGGGAGATAACTGTAAAACACAAGAGCAAAGTTTTCACAATGTGAACTATCAACCATTGGAATAATCTCCCCAGGGAAGTTGTGGATTTGCCAGTGTTGGACAGTTTAAGATTCAGGTAAACAGAGTGCTGGGCCATCTTGTCTAGACCATACTTTTGCCAAAAAAAGGTTGGGCCGGATGATCCTCAAGGTCCCCTTCCAACTTGGTATTCTACGATTCTATTATTTAAGAGTTGCTCTGGTTTTTTTGAATGGAAACCAATCATGACTTCTGGAGCAGGCTAAAAGAAGAACACGCTCATCAAAGTATATTTGGTCAGTATTGGATCAAGTCTTTCATGTGTGGATGGAGAAGGTACCAAGTCCAAACTTGAAATGCTTGTTTTGTACTTTAAACTCTCTTTCTCTGGTATAGATCATATCCAAAGCGCGTATCACTCTTCAGTATAAAATTAACAAAGTAATGTAACCTGTGTATTCTGTTGTGGACATGGATTGGTCTTCTGTGTACACTAAATTTTAGAAGCTGTCCAAGCACAAGTAAACTAGAGCCGTTTTGAGATCCCAAGTGGCCACTGTCAAAGAAAGAACCTGAAATGGGGCAAAAAAAGTCTTATTTTGACAGGGATTCTGAAAGTAATGTTTCCCAGAAGGCATGAACTATCCTACTGTAAAATGATCTCTAATAAGCAAGTTCTCTAGATAACTAGTGCACTTGCAGACATTAACAACAAAGATAAGACAAAACCATTGCCAAGCATTTAATGATAGCCTAAGGACTAATGAAGATCTGAAGGATTGCAACTTGAAAGGCAATGGTCACAGCCCACCAAGAACATGATGTACTTTCTTGTCTTACTGAGAAATAGGTGGAAATGATTCAGAAGCCTAGAAATCCAAATTCATCCTGAATATTGAAAGGATGCATTACTGCTCTCTAGTAAAGCATGCAGAATTTCCTTTTACTGAAGTATTTGCCCTAATTGCAGAAATTTAAATCCAGTAGATATATATTTTGTGTGTGCATTTGGGAAAAGAATACAGAGATTGAAACTCTTCCTCCCGGCAATGTGTTCTATGATTCGCATTTTCAAAAGGGCCATGTATTACTCTTTAAGGGTTTTTTCAGATAAAGGTGGTTCCTCACAGATTATTCTGAATTGGAAAGGATGAGGATAATTGAACCCAACTCTTACACAAAAGGCCCCTACAGGGATCAAACCCACAACACTGGCATTATTAGCACCATGTTCTAATCAACTGAGCTAATCTCAGGGGTTTCATGAAAAAGATACCAGAAGCAGAAGGGGACAAGGCGGAATCCTTACTCTTTTGAACCTTTCAAACCAAATGGCCCAAAGAAAAGGCAAGACAAAGGATCATCATGAGAGAAATAAAACCATCTCCTCTCTTGCTTTAGATCTCTCACTCATAATCATAAATATAAATATATTTATATTCAACTTTAACTTTGGCTATCAGGGGCAATTTTGATTTATTTTAGAAGAGGCAAGAAGAGGGAGAATGGCAAGAGGGGTGTTGGTTTTTGCATTCTCTCTTGATTAGGTCAGACAGATTCCTATTGTCTTTGAAAGTAGCCAGTTCCTAAAAGAGAACTGTTAACTGCTGTTAATCCCAGAACTGGACAGATTTCCTGCAAAAGCCAAGTTTCATTCAAGCCCTGAAAACAGGCTGTGAACTCAGTGGCTTTCAGGTCTTCCTAAAACTTGCTTTCCTTGGGCTGAAGCAATCTCAGTGAATTCAATTTCTCAAATGAACCAAAAAGGAATTCTCATCTTGCTATTTAAGTTCCTATACTAGCCCAGTCTCTGAGATATGAGCCAGAAATGTCTTCTGAGAGAACACATCATGTCTAAAGGCCATCAGCAGCACAAAATATCAAAGGAACATTGAGGGAAAGTTTGGACACTTCCCTAGATTTCCTTGAAAAATTCCAGATACTTCTGAACCTGAGAGCCAGCCATGAACCACACTGAGTCTGTCTGGCCATAACTACTCAATAATTGGCAGCTACAAGTATTGAGAGAGCCAAAGAATAAACCTTTCCTCCAAACACGTTCAATTGTTTAGACATTGTCTCTAGAGGCTGATGACACTCAGTTTTAGACTTGCAATCTTGCAGCCAAAACCACAAGAAGACAGGATAGGATGCAGGAAATAAATCAGATGCCACCCTTTTCTGGAAATTATTTTTCTGCAGCTATTTGGTAACACTTTTAGGTTTGTGGACCGGAAAGTTGTTAGACTGAACAACTCAGGACACAGGGAAAGGAACATATTTCATAATTGGAATTGCTATGCATTCCTGCCCATCTTCTCCCACCCAGTTTAATATCTATTATCTCTCCTTTAGGGCTTCTTTAAAATTATCTTTGAAAAAGCTACACAAATGGTTGGGAGAGGAGGCAGTACTGGATATCTGTGCCACCACATTTAGGTGAATCTTTAATGAACGAAATCTTTAATGAATCTTTAATATTTAGAATATGAACTAAGATTCCTATTACCATTTTCTTCCCCAAAGTAGTGGTGTGCCTAGTTCTCCCACAAATTCTTTTCTGGTCTTTCCTATCTTCCTTATGTTTGCTTTCTGTCTAAAGAAGGTTTGACACAGGCAGCCACAACAATCCTCAATTTGCACAATGCTCTGTGAACCAGCGACCAGAAAGTGGTGCCTTAAACAAATCAAAACTAGGAAATGTCTGTCTAAGAAGAATACTGGATCTGCCACTTTCCAAAAATTACTCTAGGCGCTGTGACACAAATGAAAGTCACACTCATCCTCTATGCTATTTTTTTTCTTTCCCACCAATCCTCATTTTTTTAATTGGTAAAGTAAACCAATGAACAAACCAACCCAAGGCATCTGGTGCCAGCAAGTCAATTCCATCTGGCTAATTCTTTCTACTTGTCCACTTTTTTGTTTTCTAAAGGCACACTTAATACCACCTTTTAAAGCTTTATATAGAATGATTAAACTTAACTGTACACACCTGGTGGACAAAATAAAGACCTTGCTTTGCTTCTTTTTTTCCCCATGTCAAAACTTGTTCCCCCTCTTTCTTTATCTAAGGAAAAATGAAAAGGTTTTAATTGATCACTTGCTGGTGAGTATACCTGGTTATAAATACAATTGCAAGGCATGTCACAAGCCAGTCTGAAAATCATCTGCAGAAATACTCCCCTGAAAGAGGATAATGCCTGAATTCCTACACACTGACAGGTGTAGAACCAAAGTTTCCTGCCAGAGGAATGGGTAATAGACAAGTAGAATCTTAACACCAATAGCTCATGCTACAGAATGACTGGAAGAAAACTGAAGTCAGAAGGTGAACTCTAGAGCTACCTGAACTATCAGCAATGGCTTCAAAGGTGTTCTCTTGCTTAAATATGACTTTTATTAAGTGGAGTTTCAAAAGCTAGACCCTCAACTCTGAGGGGTTTATGACAGACAGCAAGATGGGATCTATGGGTTTCAGAAATTTGGTGACCTAAAGTTGTCTTTAAACTTTGACTTCCCTTACACAAAGTAGCAATTTTCCTGGACTCCTATTTAGTCCAGACAAAATGCTTCCTAGAGATGATAAGGCAGCAGTAACTGATTATTTGACATTTCCTTCATAAGTACCTCCAAAAACATCAGCTGATGGTATCTTGGCCAGGCACGGTTAAGGGACACATTGCTAGAGATGAATGATCCAGTCAGTCTAGATGCAAGAAGCTTTTGTCCCTGAGATAGGATCCAAGGTTGTTGACTAAACAGATCAACAGATTCAATACACTGTTGGAGCACCTTCTCTTCCTTTCTTTGCTCATATTACAGGAGTTGCTTTCTTTCATTTCTTCTGACAAAATCAAAACTTCTGCCACTGGAAACCCCTTAACAGTTCAGTGTCAGGGATAACACACATAAACCCCTTCCTGGTTCACTTTGCATTTAAATTCTCCCGCTGTGTGAAAACAGGAAAGTAGCTACTTCTTGCTGGTTGAACTAACAGCTGTGACTTGTTAGACTACTAGAAAGAAGAGATGAAAACTCTCTTCTTAGTAGGGGAGGCTATAAAATAGCAAATCAGGGTAGAGGGGAGAAGGAGTACATTCCTCCCAGGGAAGGGAGGATGAAACTAAAAAATAAAAACCTATAAGCCAAGGAGGCAGCCATGGCTTCCCTATAGCTTCTTCAAGTCTCACTTTATAAGAGAATTGCTCCTTTGAAAGATTTCATGAAAAGCATTGTATTGGCTACACCTACATGATCTTTTAGGAGATGTCCTATTTTTCTAGGTTTAAGCGGAGAGGCTTGAAAGACAAAGTTCTTAAGTTAAGAACTGTCACCCTGAATACAATGTATTCTGGATCCCTTAGGGAAAGGTTTTCAACACCATATCCCATTAACAGTTTTTAAAGGCATAAAGCCAGTTTCTGTATCCTGGAATGACCGACACTGAGAATGCATCTGCCATATTGAGAAAGGCCAAAATGTCAGGAGCCTACCCTTAAGAATTTTTTTTTTTTAATAACTTATAATTTTACAAATTTCTTTCTTCCATAAGGAAGGTTTCTTCTAAATACCAGTCTCTAGAGCGGCTATCTGATAAATAAATTGGTTTCACTGCATTTAGACTCTAAATTCAGTATGCTTCCCAGAAGCATTTTTAAATAGGTACAACATTTACCTCTGTGCAAATGTTTGGAATATTGTGGAAACTTATTTCAGATTTTTAAAAGTAGACTGAATATTTTATTAGTAGCCCAGTTACTTCAAGAACTCTGTAAAACCTAGAAAGTAGGAGAAGGTAATATTTTTGTCCCACTAGAATTGCTCATATGTCTTTTAAATTCTTCCTTACATGTGGAATTTGGGCTGCATTTTTCTTTTCTGGTGGTAAAAATACTAATTTGTCTTAAATTACAATGTGAACTACTTCACTTAATGTTTTCCTTTACTATTTGTCTGGTTTGGAGTTTAATCATTATAACCCCTTTTAAGGTAGGATATGCTTTTATACTCCATATCATATTTCATAGTAAAGTCATAATAATTTAATAAAAATCTAAGATGATAAATGTTAATGTCTCAGCACAATGTGTCTTAGAAGCTGCTCTCTGCAAGACAGCGTGATAAGGATTATAAATTTATCTGTCCCATAATTTAAATGCATCCAAAGTCTCAAATGCAGAAAAGCATATAGCAGTACGAAACAGCAGTTCAGGAAGTGATGAACTAAATCATGCCTAGTTCAAACTTTAGAGGGAATGCAGTCAGTCAGCTGGTAACTCATCACAAAGCTGTAATTAGAAATTCAATTCTTGAGAAAGATGCTAACAAACTTTAATAAATTCAACAAGAACTTGAGTTTATACTTCATCAATAAAACAGTAGTTTCTGAATCACATCAATATCATGCGTCAGTTCAATCCTGTAACACAGAACAGAGAACTACACTACAGGCACGAGAACATGCACAGTTTCCATCTTCCAGAAGTCACTCCTGAGGCCCCTATAATGACAGGGTGTCTTGGGGTGACCTTATGATGTGTATCCCATATCGCTGCCTATGCCCAGAAATTAATTATTGGCCTTTCTAAGCCTCTGAACTGAGCCTGAGAGGGGGAAGAAAAAAAAACTGAGCAAAACTTTCTCAAAGCAGTTTGAAACTTGTTCAAGGTCACATAAAGATAGCAGGTTTTTTTTCCCCAGCTGGGGGCGGGGGGAGCAAGGAAGCACCCGGCTTGCAGCTTTTCCAGTCAGCTTTTGGCCAGTTTTTCCAGTTTCTTGGTCTCTGGAGAGAGGCTGAGAGTTGAACTTTTCCTTCTCTGGAATTTCGGATTTTCTCCCTTTTCTACTGGACTGCTTGATTGCTGTAACATCAGAGCACATCGGGAGGACTTTCCACCGGGCACAGAGGGCCTGGCCCTGGGCCAAGCCCCAGCTCTGAGGAGACCAAAGGGAGGACTCGAACACTTTTCCAGGTTTTTCCTCTACAGCGAAAGATTTTACCATTTAACACTATTTTCCTTTCCCGTGTGTTTGTTAAATAAATACTTTTATCTTCCTCACTTTCCTTCGAGGAAAATTTATTTTTTTCCCGAACCTGGTGGGGGGAGGGGTGGTTGTGCCTTCTCTCAGAGGATATATATTTTTCTAAATTTGGCCAAACCGGAACACAGGGGTTTTGTTAGGTTGAACTCAAATGACACTAAAGTGAAACACTCTACATACAAGAAAGGCATCCCTCCATCCCATTCTGCTCCCTCAAGAAGATCCTTGCCAATTTCACCACTAAAACAATTTTCATTCTGACTTGAAATCAGTGCATCAAAACTAAAATCCCATCAAAGCTCATCTCATGGCCAGTCTCATCAGAGAAATTTGGGAGAGTGAAAAATATTTCAAAAATGAAATTACACTACCAAAAAGGAGAGAAGAAAACAATAAATTTTTTCTCCTCTTCCTCAGGCAATGAATGGAAACTCAGAAGCAGGTGATATATTAATTAAATACGACAATTAAAAACAATTACTACCAAAAGCTCATGATCCAGCAAGAGGTAAAGAATGTTATCTAATAAGTGGGTATCAGTGGGCTCAATCCTCTGTCCTTGCACACATCAGCCATAGAAGTCACTGGAGCCCATACTGAAACCTGGCCTTGAACAGACAGTTGCTTTGCTTTCCTGAACGTGTCTGATATCCACAGGACAGAAATCATGCCAGTACTTAGCTTTTCCTTTTGCCCATGCCATTGTATCTCATCTCCAACTTTTCTGGCCCTCTTCTCTTTTACTTAATTTTACAACAAAGCTTGTGCCACCAAACACTTCCTGACACAACTGTACATGGAGAGCAAATCTTCCTTTAGTGCTCTTACAGGAAAGACAGAAAACCAAATGCACAAAGCCTCATTTCACAAGCTTTGCTTTTCAACTTCATGACCATCCCTAGCCTGCCCTAAATTTACAAAGCTACACCTTATAAGCCATTGAGATTCCTTTCACCCATTACTGTGTCTGGGAGACAGTTCCAGAAGTTCATTTTTCTGATGGCTTGAGAACTTCTTTCAACTTCCTGTCTAAATGCATTAATTCATATTCATCTGATCTTATCTTTTAACTTTAATCATTCTTCTCCCTCCTTGCTATTTACTCCCAAATGTATTTCTAGAAAGTAATCATATCCTCTTTGAATCTTCCTCTTGGTCAGCCAAACCAAGCCATGTTCTTGTAATCTCCTCTCAAAAGACTTTTTTACCATTCCATTAAAGGTCCTTGAAAGGTCCTTTCCTGGGTTTATTCCAGTTTAAATTCACTATTTTTTTCCAGTAAAGAAAGTCAGTCTGATACCAGTAATCCAGATGAGATCTAACAGTATTTTGTCTTAATTGTATCAATATTTTCCAATATCCAAGGAGAAATCTGGGCTTGACATTTACAGAGCCTTCTTCATTGCTAAAATATACTATCATTGCATTTATCATATTAAACACAGAGGTTTAACTTCCTGCATCCCTGCTGACCAATGAGCCTCCAGCTTACAGCAGAAGGTCCTAAATGCATGACTTCGCAGTATTAATTTTTTTTCTCCTGATGATTCCTGCTGACTGTCATGCCATTCTTCCTACCTCATAGGCGGATTCTCCTCAATATTACTAATCCTAACTCTCCATTATCTGCAAATTTCATGAGCACAAACTGGGTTTTGAATTAGGGTCACTAATGTGAAACAGTAAAGAGAATCAGTCACAAGATGAATTTTTGAAAAATACCATAAATAAATTCCCTACATTTTTACAACCTCTCTTTCAAAATAACATCACTGTAAGTCTTCAGGTAGTTTTTAATTCCAAATCCTGTCCTCTTCTGCTTAAATAAAGATTTCCGTGAACACAGTTTTAAATGTTTTGCTTAAATACAGATATATTGGCTCCACTACACTGTACTTTTTGAAGAAAACCCTTATCCTATCAGAGAAAGATGAGGTTTGTCTGACATGATCTACTTTTGCTAAAACCGTCTCACATTATATCCCATTCTCTATTTACCTCTACTTCCATGATCTTGATTGCTCCTTCTTTTCAAACATTTTCTAAGACCTTGCACAACATCAAGGTCAAAACAGGAATCCTGTAGCTTTTCTCTCTCTTCTTAAAAACAAATTTTGATATAGCCAATCCCATTGTACCACCCCAGAACTGAAAGATTAATTAAAAATCCTTGCTAGTAGAGTTGCAATTTCAAGTGCCTGTTCTTTCTGGCACATAATACAGATTTCTTGTTTTCTCAGGTTAGAACTCTAAACTTTTTATATTCTTATACACTGGTGATAGTCATTCCTATTACCCTAACATTATTCCCATTGGGTATATTATCCTCGTCCTCTGAATGTAATTATCTTTATTCTCTATCTAATTCTCAAATCATGAAGACCACACTTGCACCTCATAAAACCTCTTTTCATATTTAAATACAGTAGGTCACCAAAACAACAGAAGTACCTGTCTTATATTAGCACTATGGTTAATGTGATATAAGAAATAGTCAACACAGTATAAAAGAGTATAAAGGAAACTCCATTAACATAATTTGGCTCAAAGATACTAGAAGACTATCACTGAAATCAGGAAAACATTCACAAGAAGCTATAATCTCCACCACTGCTTCTTACTAGAGGCACCAAGATTGTTGCGATCTTTCCATTTAGTGTGGAGAAAACATTATTACATTTCTTTCATTCCTTATTTCATGAACAGAGGATGAGGTGAAAGATGTTGCAAGGGGAAATTACATCTAAGTTTTATGCCATGAAATTTTATCAAACAAAAAAGTGTATACTTTGTAAAATGTAAGTTTATAGACTGTAAACAGAAGAGCACATGGATTCACTGGTTTGTTATATTCGCTTCTTATTTGGTATTGCTTTCTTTTTGCTATTACTATCCCATGAGAAAAGCCCATTTAAGTTCTTCCTGAGGCAGCATATGTCAGAAAAGAGACATCCCTATGCCATTATATGCATCTAAGAAAAAGGAGAAATCACTAAAATTAAGTTCTTACTCTCTTTTTATTCCGAGAGTTATGACATTTCTTCTATCTGCCTTTTCAGCCCACAGAAATATGAAATAAAATGTAGAGTTCTCACAGCTCTTCAATCATAGTTTTCAATCATCCATGAGACTGGAGAACGATGTACAAGATTTGGAGAAACGGCATCTCTTTTCTTTCACTCCAGCATCTCCAGACTCCCATCAAGCTCTGCTCAGCCAACTTAGTATGCTTGGACAAACAAGGTAACCGATCAATTTGACAATTAGTTAAACATAATAGCCTTTAGGATTTCTTCCAAGTTAACCTAAAACAGAACAAAGGAAATGAGGAACTAGGTCTAAATAATTCTTTTGAATGCAGAAACAGACCCTAAAAGAGGTATTTTCCTTCCACAATATTTTTAAAGCACTCTATAGCCATCTCAGAGAGATCTGCATTCAGGATACTCTCTTCCTATTTAACTGCCTTGGCCTCTTTCTCATTCCCTTCGATCTCACCGTTCCCATAAAGGGTCACAGATGTTGCAGATACAAGCATTCACAAGCTTGTAAATGACAGCAGTAGTTTTGTTCATGTATATTCATTAGAATAAGTTTATAATTGCATGTTCATATAGTATTTCCATGGTACCATTCCACTGCTCTATCCAGGCAGTGCCTTTTACACATTATCCATTTTCCACATGACTTCAAACATCTAAGAACATGCAATTGGACTTATTTCATAGTGCACAGATATAACAGTTTGGAGAAAAATTGCCCAGGAAGACTATATTCTGTTTTTGCCCCTTTTGAATGCATACTTCGAACTTTAAAATTCCTTTGAGGTATTTTTGTTAGTAAAATGCATTTTTTAAAATCTAAGTTCATAGGTCAGAAAAGACTTTAAAATCCTTTAGTGGGATCTCTGGCATATCACAGTCTATTAAATTTTATTTCATACTAAGGCTACTAACTTATTTTTCACGAAGGCAAGAAAATAACCCCCAGTCCTGTTTTGAAGGTTATTCATATTTCTTTAGAGAAACTTTCAAATCTTCATCTTAGGGGTTGAAGAATCTCCATCTTCCTCTGTAGTTTATTCCATCACTGTTAAAAAATTCTGAGTTTTGTTCCTAGTGTGAATTTATTTGAATCCAGGTTCCAGAACAAAAGGATGCTACTGTAGTATGACTATCCTCCCTAAAATGAATAGCTCCTTAAAATGTCGGTTTTCTCTACAGGAAAGTATTTATACATTGTAATCAAATCACTTCTGAATAATTTCTCTCTCCCTCTCTTTTAAAAAAAAGTGAAAGAGGCAGACTGGGCTCTTCAGTTTTCAAACTACAAAGTAATTCTCCACAATTATTTCTGTGGCTCTCCACCTACTCAAAGTGCTCACCAGTCTCTTTAAAATTCAAGTCTCATCGTTAGTCAGGATTCCAGCACCAATTCCATATGCAAAATTTAAATGACTTCTCAAGTGGTCCATTTCCAATTCAATTTACTTATTTTTGCCAATTCATTACAGTAGGAACCCGTGTGGAGTCATTTATCCACTGTGACCTTGAAAACTTTTCTGAATCACTGTTTTCCAGGAAACAACTCCTCTTCCTACAGAAGAACAGACAGCATGTTTTCTGCTCATAAATATATGATCTTGCTTTTGTCAGTGTTACAATACAACTTCCTTTGAATGACCATAACTTACTCAACCAGTCCAAGTGGTCCCATAAGACTGCCCTGGCTTCACTCAGTATTCACTATTTCTCCTATTTTTATATTACCCACAAATGTTACCAAATGCACTTAGTACCATTTATTTCTTAAATTAATGGGGAAAATATGGATTAGCATTAGCCATCCACTAGCCTACTAATAACGTGTTAATCCTTGCGCAAGGTAACTCCATTCATGATGACTCCCTACTAACAACTATATTTTTGTCTTCCACGTTCTTCAACCAGAGCAGCATGTGCCTTGTTAATACTGTATAAGGTTCATTCTTGAATTAGGGTGGTTTTTTAGTCCCAGTTCAACTGCCTTATAAGAATCTGTATGTATGTTCTCTATAAATCAGTAAACATATAAATGTCAATCAAACTGACTAGACTGATTTTCTGTAAATGGACTTTGACTGGCATTCATTATATTTCAATTATTTAATTCTTTTTTTAAAAACAAATTCTTAATAACTTTCCATTGTATTGGCATGGGTTGATGCCAGGGTAACAGATCTATAGTTACTTGGGACAGGCTGCTTACCTTCTGGAATGTAAGCATAACCTTATTGCTCTCCCAGTGTCATGGAATAAATAATTAATTAGGGGTGAATGCAAATTTCATCATATAGAGCTATGCTGATCTCTATAATAATATGGTTCTAATCTTTAAAGTCATAGTACATGCTGTTGTTGGAGTCAGACAGCACTAATAAAATCACCAGTATAAATGCAATATAGGTCACAGCATAGAAGTGAATAAGATGCACTTTGTTAGTAGATATCAGATATATTTTATGATAGCAAAAGAACACCAGGAGTCAGGTTTAATTATATGTTTTGTTAATTAAAGAACTTCTTTCCCTCCTTTTCTGTTTACCAAACCTAGCTGGTGCTGTGCTTCTTATGTCCTGACAAATATTGTACCCCTACCTGACCCATGACTATTCTTCTTCCTCTTCTTTTCTAAGTCAGATAGCTTGCTTTATCTACTCTATTCCCACTCTTATCAAGAGGAAGCAGCTTTAAGATGCAAGGAAAAAGGTTTTACCGGTTTTCTTTCTGGTACCATGGCACTCCAGAATAACAGTGTCTGGAAAGGTGATGGTCCATGCTAGTCTGTTCAGAGAGTTCTTGGAAATGGACCATTTGCGCTCCTTTTATGAAGGGGATCCATCAGGAGGAAGGAAGATGAGTAGAGACAGAGAATGCTCAGGGTATTTGGCAGCTGGATTCCAACAAGCCACTCCAGAATATTTTAAAAACTGTTTTTCAGAGATTAACTGTTCAAATAAATCTGAATCACCAGAGACACATACTGAGCTTGCTGAACAGAACTGTATATATTTTGCAAAACTGACATCTGTCAGAATCTGAGTATCTATTCACTGTGATTCATCTCCCAAATTTCACTCTTTTGACATAAATTGTGGCATCACTTCTTCCCATACATGTCATGTACAAAGCCTGTTAGTGTTAAAAGAAGGAAGAAAAGTAGGCTTAGAGTCTATATTCCACATTTCTGCTACTTTTTCCTAATTTAGACAAAAATGCAGCAATTGTATGAATAATCAATAATGCTGGCTAGATGACGTTTCTAATTATAAAAATTCTAGTAATAATCAAAGAATATTTTTTTCTCCCTGTGTGGTTCTAGCTGTTAATTAGATGTGCTGTTTTTTTCACCGTGACCATGGCTGTAGACTTGCATGTCCATAAAATTTCTATCTGCCAAACTCACATTGTTTTTGTAAATGTAATATCTCTGTAAAAAAAAAAAACAACAGTCTGTTGTGTTTTAACCACACTTTGGGCTCAACACAAATTTGAAAGCCTGTGTTATTTCCTATGAAAGTATAGAGACGTTTTAGATCTGATTTCCTTTGACCAAAAAATGACATAATACTGCTTGGATGCAGTAAAATGGAATTACAGATTAGTTTAGGTCACTCTATGCTATGCAAGTCATTATCTTTCTGTAAATGAAAATCAGGTCAAAAATTTTGCACCGAGTTCCTCTGAATGTTGTTGAGAAGGTGCAGCATCAATCCTCTTCTTTTAATCAAACGAATATGAGATAGATGGTTGCAGGAAAATTTTTGAACTCCCAAAAAATGCCATATGATGGTGTCAAATGCTACATTATATCACAACTATACTTTCAATGTATACTGAACACCTGCTACAGAAATGTTTCAAGTGATTTTTAATGTAAATAGCTTTATTCTCTTTATTTCCATCATTAGAACAAATGAAAATATCTATTCTCTGGTTTTCTTTTGAACTAGTAGGCAACATCTATACCACCCTGGACACAATATTCTTTGCTTTTCTTTTCAGACACAAAATCGATAGCATTAAGTAGGAACCCCTTTTTCTGTCTGGATACTCGTATCCATTATTGGATCATTTCTCATGTGCAACGAACCATCTGCTTTAATGTCAAAGTTGATTCTTTTAGTTGTTCCTTTAATTTTTTCCTCTGTCTCTTCACTTGTAGTATCTAATATGAAACCACAAATTTAAATCTGTCTGAATGAGAGTATTCAGGACAAAGTGCTTCAATCACTTTCAAATTGCTCATTTTGTGCTACACCGAAGATGATGTTTTTAGAAGAAAAGAAGGTTGCAACTTTCTCTCAAGTTCAAGTCTTTGACTTCATTCTTTCTTTTCTTCCTTTTTTTTTTTTTTTTAAGTGCAGTCACCAATTGATCTGTCATATTGTGGTTTTCAAAGATGAACTGAGAATGCCCTGAAAGGAGCTTGCAGTTGAAGAGCTGCAGGAAGACCTAGAGTAGGGAATTACATTTTCATTGTGGCTAACTTTCAATGACACTGAAGATATCTCACTTGGAAGATCATCAAACCCATGTTTTCCTCTTCAACAGACAAATCTTCATTCATTTGATGTAGAAACTCTGAAGAAACTAATTTTCATTTTGAAATAAGTGTGAATTCTTTTTATCTTGTGATTTAACAGCTCTTGACGATGCTTACATTTCACTTCAGAAAAATGAGCTGTTCTCATAACTTCAGTCTTTCCGATCACTTTTTCCCACTAAGTCTTTTAGTATTCCCTTTTTCAGCCCAGGTTAATATACATGGAATTTTTGTAATAACTACTTCTAAGTTACCTATTTGTTGTATTAATAAAAACCTATCCCATTTACTAAAAATAAAATAAAAATAACCACTTCTTGAAGTTAACACTGTAAAGAATGGAAAAAAGATTTGTTAATCATGACCTTCAATGATTTATCTTCCATTAATTTCCAGCAGATCAAATCCATCCTTGATTACATGATACTCTTACCAATTTTCTCCTTCACTATATCTAACATTTAGCTTCATCTCTGTTCTCCTGTGACTAAGAACATAATAAATTCCACCCATAAGGCTTCCAGTTCTGTAACTATGCTTAGTACAAAGAAATATTTTTTAGTTCTATAATGTTTATTTGACAAAGATTTAACAGACAAAAATGGAGACAGGAATAAAAGCAAAACAAGGCCTAACTTCTGTAAAAGTATATTATTTGGTTCTTTCTTTTTTTAAGAATCCTTATTTTTTTCAAGTCGCTGTACGTCTGAAACTTGTTTTCTATTAAACAGTTCACACACTGCTCTGTGACTTACCATGTTACTGGGCAATAACAATAATGCTCTAAGTTCTTGTTTTGTAAGTAGAGCAGTGATAAGGCCTTGTGATGTCCTTGTTGAGATGGTACTTTACACAGACATCACAATTTTTACCTGAACTACAGATATGACTTTCAGAATTTTGTTAGATGAAGCCGAAAATTTCTAACTAAATTAGAAGTCAATTTGAAGCTCCCAATACAGTATTTTAAAAAGCTTGTGGAGGAAAAACATTGGGAAAGGAAAAAAGATGGCTTATACTTGGTGGGTGAGTTTTGCACTGAAAACATCAGAGTTATTTTTGGTTTAAGTATCAACTGCATATAAGTCTAATAGTTTCTGCCCCCAATTTTATATGGATACAGAGAAGCTCTTTCTGACGTTTGTATTACAAAAATCAGAATACCTCTTTCCTTTTTACAAAATGTTATTGAAGTGAATGTTGAAAGTGAATGGTGAAAAGTGCTTGGTTGCCATCACCGTTGTCTAAAAAGTGTTTGACATAGGCACAAGACTGGGACAGCCAAGGTTAGAGAAGGGCAAATTTCTGACATACGATGCCACTGGAAAATACCTTGAAAGCTCATCTCATCTATCTACAATCCTGATGCAGGGGAAAAGTATCAGTAACATTTCTGAGCACAGGTAATGTGAACATAACAAACTCCAGTAAGAGAGATTTGACATCATCTCTTCCCAACACATGCCCGTGCTTCATAATTTCTACTTATTCCTCCCAATATCTAACCTGAATTTCTCTAGCTGCATTTTAAAACTCTTATTGCTTCTTGTCCTATCCATGCTGAACATGGAAAAAAATTATTATCCTTCTTTCTGGGGTAGCTTAGAAGCCTTATCTGAAGACATGTTTCACCTCAGACTTTTCTCATAGACTAAACACCGTCAGTTCTTCAAACTTTCCTCATAAATCGTGAGCACTCTCATTGTTCTCCTTTGGACTCATTCCAGTTAACCCACCTCCTCTGTGAAGTGTAATGATAAATGCTAACTAAAATATTCTAGGTGAGACTTTACTGATGCTGAGTATTATAATTTCCTGTATCTTACAGGCTACATTTCTAGTTTTGCATACAAGGGAGAGGTACTCCATCCCCCAGATCCTTTTTTAAAGGACTAACCAGTCATAATCCAAGCTATTAAAGCTGTTTCATCCCACCCAAATACAAAACTTCTAATTTCTCCATATTGAACTGCATCCAGTTTTCCAGACAGCTTCTCCAACCAGACAAGACCATTTTAAATTTGAATTCTGTCCTCCAACTTGCTGTGGTCAGCCTACTGCCATCTGTAAATGGAATAAACATACTTTGTACTCCCCAAGCCACTACTTGAAAATACCAAATAGTATGAGACACAGGAGAGATGCCCATTCAACCCAATTGATATAGCCCTCCAATTTGACAGTGCTGATTACTTTCGTTGTTTTGCTACTACTGCTACTGATAATGATTGTTTTGAGTATGCTTTCTGAATAATTCAGCACTAATCTTACCATCATGATGTTCTTACAAGTTTTCCTGCTTTGCTTAGGAAAATGTGGCCTATATATGACATGTAAAGATGGTTAGAAAGCCTGCTGAAGTCAAGATACACAACATCTATTATTGTCCCTCTGTTCACAGATCTATTAGCCCAAAGCAGAAGGAAAACAGATTGATTTGATGTGGGCTGCTCTCAACAGATCCATTCTGTCTGTTAGACATTTCTTTGCTATCTTCCAGATGCTTACATATAATTCATTTGATTATTTGTCCATTTTATTTGTTCTAGCATTTTTTTAGGACTTGCAGTTAAAGTGGCTGATGAAAAATTCCACGGCTGCTTCTTTTTGTTTCCTTTAAGCATTACATTTTTCCTTTTTCAATCTCTTAGAGCCTTAGCAAGCATCCCCTATGTTATCAGAGATGCCTGCTGACAGCTTTAAATAGTTTTGGCCAGTGCTCCAAATAAGCTAGAGTCCATTTTATTAGTCTGCAAGATCATGGTCCTTAGTTTTTCATAATAATTATATTAGCCACATGATTACAGCAGACTTCTGTGGTGAATACTGAAATAAAAAAGGCATTTAATTGATCTAAGACATTACTAGTTTTGTCTCTCAGCTTAGTATTGAATAGCTTCTCAGTCTTTCTCTTATCCCTTACAGAATTCAAGTACAAACTTCGTAGACATAAACTGTGATGCCCTTCATAAAACCAGATTTTTTAAGCTGGTCACTTATAAAAGGTTTCTTGCTCCTCCTAATTATAGCTTCTTCTGTGCCTTGTTCTTTTTGATTTCTTTTTGATTTTTGATTTTGATTTCTTTTTGATGTCCCTAAATACTTATGCATTCCTTTATACTAATCCTAGTAATCCCACATAATTTTCATTTCCTGTATGACTCACATGTTTGAGGTCAATGTATATGATTTAACCACATGATTTCTTGCTATATACTTACTATTCTTTCCTTGCATTGGGATCGTTAAATTCCAAAGAGCATGTTTTTCATGAGGAAGTGCTTAATTCCTTTATTCCCTCAAATTTCTCCTACATGACATGTGATCTCCCAGTATCCTGAGTTTGCTGAAGTCTGCTTTCTTGAAATCCTTTTTCTTCTACTTTGCTGTTCTCCCTCCCTTCCTTCAAAAGTATCATGGATACTTTCATTTCATGTTCGCACAAGTTTCTCTTTCACTCTCATGTTCTCATTCACATTCTGTTTAGCACAAGCCTGCTATTCTAACCTCTCCAGTTGCTTCCTCTACTTTCTGTATCAAGACTCTCACTTTTTTTTTTTTTTTTGCTCTGTCACTGTAAGCTGTTATATTCTTTTCCAGCTGAAGTCTATATAAACTTTTTTCCCTGTTTTTATGAAGTTTCATGCCCTAAAGCATTTGGCTAGTTTCTCAAAGAAAGCAAAAACACCCCAAAAAAGTGCCACTCCACAAAAGCCAAAACTGAACTCAAGCCTTATACAACAGGTATTGCTTGGGATTGCAATGGAAATCTCCCTGTTTTCTCACCAGGTGTATGTATCCTCTTTCTGGACAAGCCACCATGTGTGCCCTTGTATTTCCATCAAATGAGCCATTTTAACAATCCATTACTATGTTAGTTGAGTTGGAGTTTCATATTAGGAATCCCAGCTTTTCTGCTACTATTTTCTATTCCGAATTTCTGTGTTTGAAGAAACATTTCCAGATTTGAAAGGAGAGCAGATCACTCAGGCTTCAGATTGCCTGCTTAGACTGTCATCAAGGGAAAAACACCTGTTCTCATGGAACTGTTTACATCAGTTTTTTCCAATGAAAACCCCAAACGTTTCCCAATGTGCATTCACCACTTGGGTGTTTTTCTGCTGACTCTCAGTCTGTGATTTGGAGTTTGCTTTTATGTACTGTAAGATGAAGAGAATGGCACCTATACTCCAGATTTAGGAACAATTGCTATTTACAGAAGAAAAATGGGAGGAATATTTGGTCTTAAAGTTGGAAAATAGGTTGGAAATCTCAAGTTATTTTCTCACTCTCCTACTTGTGCAGATATTGTGTTTACTAAGAAGAACATGTACTTTTCATGTGCTTTAAATAAAGTACAGGCATAATCCTAGTGAAGACAAGAGAGCTATAGCATGAATTCACATTAACTGAAGTAAACTCTTAAGATTAAAAACTTTTCTGATGGTGACAGTACCCTGGTGTGTGAACTTTGGCAATTCATTTATCCATTCTTTAATTTTTGGTTCCCAAAATGTAAAATGACTACGACAAGTTATCAAATTCATGAGGTGTTTGTCTTAGAGAATATTTATAAGACCAAAAAGGTTCCTAGATTATAAATGCTACAGAAAGCAAAGGATTATTATTAAAGATGCCCTCTCGGAATGATGCTTATATCTTAGTGATAACTTCATCCTTAAAATCACTAAAAGAAGATTTAAAAGCTTACAGAAAATGCTGAAATGAGGCAAATTTTCTCCCATCTCTGTAGAGCAGCAGCATTGAGAGCTCCAGCACACATCTGTCATCTGGAGGCCAAGCAGGCCTTCCACAATTCCAGGAAATCAATTCCAAAGACTGTAGATTGTCAGTTGCTTGTACACTGGAGGCCATCCAGGCAGCAGATTAAATTGTATGAGAAAATTGTAGCAGGCTCTAGACTGCGTGTAATGGAGACCCTCAATGACCTTTCCGAGGACTTGGGAAATATGCATTGAAATTGCCAGTGGGCCCTTTTGTAGCACCAAAACTGCATACTGAATTTCTCTTACTCATCACACAGGGTCATTCACAACTGAGCTGTTTCTGAAGAGGAAAAACAAACCAGCAAATGTAATCACCATCTTTTCTTCTTGCAGAAAATGTACGAGGTTACCAGAGATGCATTATCTGTACGACCAAAAAAAAAAAAAAAAAAAAAGAAGTTGGTACTTGTGAAAGCCACAGTCTGTAGCAGCATTTAATGGGGCTACTGTTCCTGAATCTTTCACCCTCCCTGAGAGATTTTGGCATAATACACGAAACATTGGCCAAAATGATTGCTGATTGAATAAGATTGATATAGACAAGTAACAGTTTCAGTTTTGTTGTTTTATTCAGACTCTGTTAACCACCCCCTAGTTTTTAGGTTTCATTTTTTGTAGAGTAGACCCTGACAGTTCAAACTGCAAATGTGAGCCTTTCGATGCTGCTTACCTGGAGGTTCAGGCTGCAGTATGCAACTCTCCTTGTCACGAACAGAAAAGTTGCATGTACACAAAGAATGTAATCCCCTTAAAAAAATATAGATGAACCACACGGAATCCTGTTTCTTACTTCTGAGCAGTCTATGGTTTCAAAACCTGGGGAGTTAACACCCCTGACTTCTACTTTCCCATTTATCAGTGGCAAGGTGTGCTGGTCATTTTATGTCACTCCTTAATAGTATTTCTACTCTTTAGGAAAGCTGCATGGCTTAACATATATTTGTTTGTTTGTTTTTTTTAATCTATTAGAAAATATTTTCAGGGCATTTTAAGCAGATGGAATGAGTAGATTTGTTGGTGTGGAGTGTAGTTGTGCTTCTCTGAATAGCTCCTTTACGTTCACTATGACAGATAAACATGTCCTTTTGCTTTGCTAAGAGATCATATGGAATCATATCCCAAGCTGCCCATAGCCTAAGAGTTTTGTATTTAGCTTCAAAGCAGCTTTTAGGGCATCAAACTGAGCAAGTTTTTGGTCTGACAGCAAGGCTATACAATCTCTGTAAGGCACATGATCAGAGAGGGAACAGGAACTGCCCTTACTATTCTCATGTTTTGTTGACTCTGCCACAGACTTCCTACATGACTTAGGAAATAGTTTTAAAAACTTGGTCGAAGTCCCTGTACAGTATTCTGGGGTAATAATTCCTCATGTCAGAAGTATCTGAATAGAAATTCATTGCTCAATGTCTTTTACACTAAGACTTCTAAGTAATATACTCTTTCAAAGAAAATTACCTTTCTGCTAAAGGAGCAGTTGTTCTACAGATTATAAACTAACCTTGTTTATATTTTTAACTTTGCTTTATCAGAGATCTTGTTCTGATACTTCTGTATGTTGTACCTTAACGCTTTCACTTACACAGCAGTATTTTTCTGCCACATATATTTGATATTTTCAAGAACATTTTGATCAGCTATAGCACTTTTGGTGCTAGGTACTGTAGAATTAGACCTCCTATGTTCTGGGAAGGAAAGATGGGGAGAAAGGAATGGAGCAGCAATCCTTGCACACACAGAGAAAGGAAATCTATGGGCTAAATGACTGAAGAATGGAATGAAAGGCATATGAATATAAAGAGCAGACTTTCAAAGACTGTTTTAGCCACAGGCCTTTTCATGTCAAATATCTGGTGTATCCAGGCTGTAAAAAGCAAAGCAGGAATTTCTAGGATTGATTTTCATCCCTTTGACTCATCCCTTTCCTTTGCCCATTTGCTCTCATAAGACAGGTCCAGAGTGTGCAACAGGAAACCAAGCAAAAACAATACAAGAAAAACGCATTTTAATTTTAGCCACACAGCTGCTTCTGGGTTCTTTAAATACACTCCTCTCTAAGTGCTTCCATACACCAAGATATCCAAGCACTCTAGACAGGCTGAGTCTCAACTGCAAACTCATTCCACAACTAATCCCTGTCTGGCATTGTTACAGCAATCAAACCAAGTTGGTCAAATGCCCAGTTGGGGCAAACTGGGTGCTTATCCAAGGGCTCTCTGTTATGTGCCTTGAAGGGATGAGCTACAGTCTCCAAGTTCTTTGGGCAGAGACAAGTTTGTGGATAGGGATTAAACACAACCTCTTTTTTTCCTTACCTTCTCCTTCTGCACATTAATACACAGCATAAGAAACCAAAAATATCTTTTGAAGGCATGCCTGTGAGTGACACTGTGCCCTAGCATAATGTGACAGGTGACCTATTCTCCTTGTTCCAGGCTGCATGTAGTCTTGCTGTCTGGAAAACTATCTGGGGAATTTAAGAACTACCAGGAGAAAAATGGGAAATCTAAAAGCTCAGTCACATACTCAGTTCTTCATCTTGGGTTGGTTTTTTTTTCCCTATGGCTTTTGAAGGTGAAACAAACTACCTCTGAATTCCAGAGGTTTTTTACTGCCATCATGTGGAGAATTTCCTTAAAAAAAAGATTAAAACTGTCTTCCCTGACAAGATACGATTTTTCCTGCCCTTGGCAAAACTGAAAGAATCTAATTCTGTCTTCCATCTACACAGAGCTAGTCCTGGAGCCTCAAATGCCATAACATCTGGTAAATATTCAACTGACCTTAGTACATTTTGCTTTTGCCCTATTGAAGCAGTTTATTTGTTGGCATAGCAGAGCTGCACAAGATTGTGACAGCCTGGGTATGCTTGTCATTTCTGATATTCCACTACAGGTTTCTTTCTCTGGTCTGCAGGAACATACAAGCATTTAATATCAATGCTATTTCTCTCTGTGCAGCAATGCTACAAAGAAAAAAAAAAATATTACAGCAGGGTATCACAAATCAAATTACATAAGTTATCTTGGAATCAGAAATACAAATTTTTCAGGCATTCCTATTCCCACTATGCAATCTGCCATTTTTTCTGACCACTATAACAATCACACTTGAGAAATCTGATAAACATAATACTGTTCTGGAAGGCTGGAAATTTAGACGGCTATATTCATTTTAATAAAACAAGAAGAGTATTTCTACATTCCAAGAAAGTCCAAGATTTCAAAAGTTTTGACCAAAACCAATGACTGTATTTCAGTTAGGAAAACCACCACATTTCATAGCTATTTTATTTAATTCTGTACTGTACTGATTAACATTGTATTTACAAATAAACTACGTATTTTTTCAGTAAACTTTTCAGCGATATTGACAGATTTGCCTTAAAGGTTCTCCTTGTATTAAATCAATACAATCTGAAAGACAATTACTGTCAGGACATTTCATAGAAACTCTGTTATTTTCCCAAAGACATGCAAACAAGTGGTCCCATTTTCAAGACTGGTGAGCCCCCAGTAGCTCCTTATGAATCCAGCACAGTGGAAATCAGCCTTGCATGTAGACTAGGAACCCAATTTGTATCTTCTGTCCATTCTGCTATATCACTTGAAATAAATGCTGGTTTTTAGCTTCTCCCTGACCATAGGTTGCAAACAGTAATTAAGGACCTCAGCAAAGCCCATAAATGACTCCAGAACAAAAGTACATTTTAATTGATACTGACATCCTGTTAACAAGACTTCTTCAGAAGAGCTGCTACACCCACCAAGTTTTAAAAGTTGGTCTGAAGATCTGTGAAGTACTACCACCAAGGGACTGCCTTTTTCTAGTGTCATAAAAATCTGTTCAGATTTGGCTACACTATACACAGTCCACTGTAAAAACCAGCACTTAGCAGATTTTTCTTGATCTGCTCCTATAAGCCCTCACGATTCCTATACCACTGGACACAAACTATTCAGTGTTTTGCTGTGATAGTGGAGTCCAGGTTTCTAAGGTAAAGGTAAAATATACCCCACTACTGTTCCCTACAATAGGGGAACATACTTTGCCCTGAAAAGCAAGAGCCAGTTCTATATTTGTCTTTCAAATGGTTCTAATAATTCTGAACGTTTCACAATCATACTGCCAGGCAAAGCTTCAACCACTACTAAGAGAACCCCCACACACAGATTAGTTCAGCCATCTAACATAACAAGCCCACAGGGAAAGCAACTGAATCACAGTGGCATCTGAGATTCTCGGAAAGCCGATGTCCAGTCTATATCCTTGGCTCATCTATCCATACTGTGAGGCACAGCACATGGCTGTATCAATGTTACCACATCATATGATCTCCTACTGACTAGTCTGTAGGAAATGTAATCCTTCTATGTGCAACCAATATGGTTGGTCTTTAGTCCTCCGCAGCACGGGTCTGTACCCAAGGTTCAAGATTCAAGTTCTCTTTCACATGAAATATGTTTTTTTATCCTTACATATAGAGTTACAAATTATTGCCTTTTCATTTGCTTGCAAAAGTGATGAAAATAACAGGCCAAAATCTTTACCAAAATCATAATCTCAAACACAGCCATGTCAAATATAGTTCCCAAAAATTAGGAAAATACATATTTGAGATCACCAATTCATCCTTAATTCTGATACATTATACATTTATGATGTCAGGATTTCTTTAATTACCTACTGACATCTTAGTGTTTTTCTACCAAACAAGGTGTCATTCAGTTGAATGGCTAAATGGTAATGGGAATAAATCATGTAGAGAATTAGGCTGTTGTTTTTAGCATTCCTATCTCGTATTAGTTGCCCTTGGTACATAAAGAAAGAATCACAGAATCACATAATATTCTGAGTTGGAAGGAGCCCACAAGGATCATCACAGTCCAGGTACTGTCCCTGAACAGGACAGCCTCAAGAATCACACAGTTACCTAACATTACTTGAAAGTAAGATTTTGGACTCCTTATTGTAATTCTATGTAAATTAGACAAAAGCCTTTTCACCCTGAAAAAAAAAGTCCATAGGCAGTCCTTGATTGGACCAAGTTTGTCCTCTATACCCTGTAATCCAAAGAGAATCACGACACCCAGTGGTTACCAGAAATAACGCAGGCATACAGAAGCCATGTAGAATGTGAAGATGCTTATCTCAATTCTCAAGCTCACAAAATTAAGATGCAAGTAGAAAAATGAAGACATTGGACAAGGTACAATCCATATTAAAGAGTCTGTAGAGATGGTCTTACCAAACTCAACACTTACGACACAAAAAAACTCGCAAAGCCACCACCACCTGAAATACCAACCCAAGTAATTTTTGAACTCCAGGAAAATATGACATCTAGCCTACTCTAGAGAAAACAGTAGTTCTTCCATGACAACAGTGTAAATCCTGTAGGTTTTTCCACCAGAAAAAAAGCACTATCATGAGGAGATTTCCGTGACAGCACTGCACTGATTAAGTAAATCTATCCTTCTACACCCTGTAGCTTTCCACACACTATATTGAAGACTTGACAGAGAAGATGACTGTGCTGGGAAAGTGAGGGAATACAAAAGGGCTTGCTGCTCTCCAGAGTACTCTGGACTGCTGCAGTGCTCTAATGCTGCAAGGGTTAAAAGCAGTCACTGCTCTTTTGCACAGCTTCCCCAAATCCTCAGTTGGCCCAAAAGTCTAGGAGTTGCAAAGAGGATATTAAATCCACCTTTGCTCTCCTCCAACACAGAACAGTACAGAAGAGTGTAAGAGCATCAGAAGTGCTTTATTTTTGATTTGCCATCTCTGCTAATCATTGGTTATTTTTAAATTAACATCATTCTGCTTTCTCTTAAATTGGATATATTTATGGTAAAGATGAAGTTGCAGATGGATATAACAATATGAAACGTGTACCTTGAAAAGAATACATAACTACAGTTGAAATTTAGAAGAAGATGAGCCATTGCTAAAATACTTTCGTTAGAGAAAAATCTTGTTAAGTCAACTGCTGGTGAAATTCTATAACCTGTGATAGACTGCAGGTCAGAGCACACGATAACACAATGTTTCCTGATTTGATATTTATTAAATGAGATATTAATTATTTACAAAATCCATATGTGGAAAGTCTTTTCAAAGAGATTTTGAGCTTTAATATTGTTTTAATGTAAAACAACACACTTTATCTGCATAAATTTGTTCTTTTGTTGAGACCAATGAAAACTTAAGAGGCATCATTTGAACAATATTCTTCTATTTATGTGTTAAAATTACAGAAGTGAATAACAGAAGGAACAAAGATACCTGTATTGAAATATCATACAAATTAGACTGGTTAAATGAAGTGAGACGAATAAAGCTATTTACTTGCAGAGTAACTGAATACAATACAGTACTTGTTAAACTGTATTTTGTCTGTGATAGCAAAACAAAGCGGTGAGTATATGAAGAAAAAAGATTGAGTACATGGTGTTTTCAGACCTAACCTTTCCAGTTCAGACAGTGTAATGTGAAACCACATTCTTCTGACCTGGCTATGCTTTACTTCCAAAGTTTGCCAAACATTTCTTTCTACTTCTGTGTTAGGACAAAAGATTCTTTGTCCCATAAGCATTTATGAAGTCCATGCATCAACACCTTTATTAATCGTTCCGTAAGCACACAAGACCTATTATTTAACCACCTCATTGGATAAAAACTTGCCTTTGTCCCTCTTAAGCCATGAAAGATGATTTCTGCATCTTCTCCTGAAAGAAGAGATTCAACACCTTTTTTTAATACGTGTTGAAACACCTACACTGAATAAACATGCAGTCATACTTCAATCACATTCTTTTCACTCTTTTCCTGTTGTATGACCAGAATAAACAGGGAAGTGAACAAAAAGTTAATACTTACTTGTCAAAACACTCACCTTTAGGATAAACAAATCAACTACTGTATAACATAAGGAAAAAGGAAAACATCCGGTTGGCACTGACTGTAATCACTGAACTCACACAGTAAATAAGACCTGGGATCAATGAAGAATCAAATGAAAGGAAAAGGGAGAGAAGGGGCAATGACAGAAATATTATCAAAATTACAAAAAGGGCATATTTGGAGGAGGAAGAATTTAGATTATAACGTTCAATATAAACCTCAGGTTTAAGCCAACTTAATTCAGGGACAATTCAGGTGATAAAATTTAATTTATTTAGAACAGAGATTTACCTTGACTATCCAAGAAAACTGCTCTATTAAACAGTATAGTATTTCAGTTCTCCTACCTGCTGCCCCTTCGATGAAGGCCTGGTATCACAATTCCAAATCTGTTCTGAATCACTTGAACTGAACAGCAGGTTGTCTGTCCCAAACACAGGCTACTTGCCCTCTGGTGAGCTGTTTTCACTGAGCATCCACACATACTCCCATATCCTGAGAAATCTGGCCTCTGTGCAGGACAGTAAGGGTTGTTTCTGGGTATAAGGCAACCCAGGACCAAGCCTGTGCAAATAAGACAATACAACAGCATTCTTAGCATGCTTTTCCTCAGAACTCAAAACTCCTGAACAGTAAGGCATCAAAATCCAGAGTCTAGAGATCACACATCTCACACTACAGTTTAGATGTAATCAGAGCCAACTCTGGCATTTCAGTGCTCAAAAATACATCCTAAGAATAAGAGACACTAGTGTTCTCTCACAGCATTTCAGATTGGTAGGACTGGAACCCATCAGTGCCATATTTTTCAAAACGACAATGTCATTTCATGTAATCTCAGACATTTTTGTGTTGTATTTGACAAGCGGTTTATGAGACCATTCTGAGATTAAAGGTCCTTCTCTTTTTCATTCAGGAATTTATTAGATCTTGTTGATCTCTTTAATCAGCATATTTCAGGTTCTCTAACAAGGCTATCGTAACAATGAAAGTGTTTCTTTCCATTTCTATTTAAGGAATTCACTGAGTCTTTGCTCAGGTCTTCCACACAGCCTTTTCAGTTTTCTCTAATGAAATGGCTTTCATGTCCAAATGCAAAATATTCTGACAGATTTCTGGGTGCTGGTAGCATTTATCCAGTTCTCAGAACAAGAATAGCTACTCTAGTTACATTCATTGAACCGGGGACTCATTTTCTCCTGTTTATTTGCCCTTGATTTATATGCAGTTCATGGAAACCAAATCCGTGTATTTCACACTTTCCAATCATGTAAAAGTTGGTTGGTTTTTATGGTTTTACTCATGACAGGAAGAAGTGATTCTTCCCCTGGACTTGGCACAGGTAAAACCACACCTCGAGTTCTGTGTCAATTTTGGGTCCCTCCATTCAGGAAAGGACACTGAGGTGCTGGAGCAAGTCCAGAGAAGGGCAATGAAGCTGGTGAAGGATCTGGAGCACAAATTCTGTGACGAGCAGCTAGGGGTGTTTAGCCCAGAAAAAAAGGAGGCTCAGGGGTGAAATTATGACTCTCACAAGGAGGCAGAAAGGAGGCTGTAGCCACGTAGGGGTTGGCCTTTTCTCCCAGCAACCAGTGACAGGACAAGAGGACACAGTCTCGAGGTGTGCCATGGGAGGTTCATCTTGGAGATTAGAAGGAATTTCTTCACAGAAAGGGTGATTAGACATTGAAGCACGATGCCTGAGGAGGTGCTGGAGTCACCGTCCCTGAAACTGTTTAAGAAAAGACTGGATGTGGCACTTAGTGCCATGGTCTAGTTGACATTGTGGTGTTAGGTCATAGGTTGGACTCGATGATCTGACGTCTTTTCCACCCTGATTCTGTGATTCTGTGAGTCCTCTTTTTGTCGTGTTTCCCTCTTTGAGACAACTTTGAGACCTCTTTGATGCTGCTTTCCTCATATTTGAAGTGCCTGTGTTTCATCTCTCATTCACAGAGTGAGAGAGACTGCACAAAAGCCTCACCTTCTGTGTGGGGAAGAATCGTACTTTTTTGCACAGTATTCGGGAGGCGCAGCACTATCCCAAACTCCTGGCTCTGCTCACCCTGCCGGGCTTCCCCACACGCCCGGGCACGCCAATGAGCACGCTCAAGGCCCGCCCTGCCGCCAGCCCGCTCTGCGCATGCGCGCTCGGGGCGCAGCTGGCCGCGCTGCCCCTCGGCGGCCGCGGGGGCGGGGCGTGCCCGGGGCGGGGGCGGCGCATGCGCGGCCCGGCGCGGCTGAGCTGTGGCGGCCCCGCGCCCAGGTGAGGGGCGGCCTGGCTCGGCCCGGCCCGGCCCGACGGGAGGCGGCCGCTGCCGCCGTGAGGGAGCGGTGGCGGCCCTGGGGCTCCGGCAGTGTGCTGTACCTGCCGCGCCTCGCCGTGTGGCGGGGCGGCGGCTCAGGCCCGGCAACCGGGTGGCTCGGCCCGCCTGCGCGGGCTCTCCTCGTGCCGCCGGAGCCTGGCGTGTGGGCCCGGGAAGCGCTTGGGTGGGATCAGCGGGAGGAACGGCCCTGCACGACGGCGTGGGCGCCCGGTTCTAAATGCGGTGCGCGGCGGAGGTCCTGCCCGCCGGGCCCGGGGGACGGCTATGGTCCGGGGATGAGCAGGAGGGTTCTCACGCCCGTGCCTCGGGGGAGTGGCACTTCTGGTTTGTTTATTTTCCGTTGTGGTTGTGGTGTTTTGTTTTTTTCTATAAGAGAATATGATGTGTCAGCCCTTCTCAGATCTTCCCTTGGTGCAAAACTGGCAGATGAGGTGTTCTTGTTTTATTTATTTCTAGCTCTCTTTCTGTTTCTTGTTTCGGTTTGAGGTGGTTTTGGTGTTTTGGGGTTTTATTTTAGATTAGCATTTCTCCATATCACTTTCTTAAAAAAATACATTTGTTTTGGAAGGGGCTAAGTAATGAAAGTGTGGATGAGGACTTAAACCACTTCTCCCATTACAAGGATAGCATCTAGTTTGCATTTATGTAATCGTGTTTGTGCCATACCTGTTGGCAGGCAGGCAGGTGTGACTGAAGATGGAAAGTAAAAATGATGCAACTAGCTACTTGAGGAAGTTTTCTTCTGCTGACCATTATTCCATCATTCTTGTAATAGATAGTCATGTTCCCATTTCAGAATTCATTACTGGTGCTAAGACTCAGGATTTTGGACCACATGTCTAACAAAGTTGGCAGGACCTGAAGAAGAAACTTGCATTTTTGGGTAGATTATTCCAGAATGTCTGTTGCAATGTCCTTTGAAGCAGCTTGTACTGGATACTGCTGCTGATGTGCTGCTGGCCTGACTGATGCAGACTCCTGAGTTCCTGTTTTTGTAATTTAAATATAAAACTTAACATGAGACATAACTTCAGTGGGTTACTTTATGGGAAAATAAGTTCAACAAATAGTAGTAGAAATAATTTCTGCACTTCATTCTGTCAGTTTTCTGTTAGCCAAACTCTCAAATATCTTCTGTAAGAGAAGCAGAAACTTTGTCTTACTAGACGCTGCCTACCCTCAGTAAGCAGCTGAAGGTTGTGACAAGTATGTGGTGTGGGAGGCCATAATGTTACTACATTCTTCTGATTTTCATAGCTTTTAGTTTCAGCCTTTCAGTGTTTACATTCTGGGTGTGGGCATTTCTGAGGCCCTGTCTCCCCTAGGAGTGTATTGCACTATGTGTTGCTCTTTTAGCAGCATGGATTTCTTTAGCCCCCAGTGTGTTGACTGATCACTCATTCTTTCTCTCATGACTTACTCTACTCTTGAGAATGAAACAAACTGTGTTGGCAAAAACACAGCTTTGCAGGTTCAGCTGTATTTGTTTTAAGAACTTCACCCAGCACAACTGTCTTGTTTTGCAGTTCAGCCCTTGGGACAACAAAGCTTTCATAAGATAAATAATGCCCTAAGTAATTTTAATTCTTGAAATGTTGTTTATGAATAGCCTTTCATTTTTAGTTTGTGTTACTTTTTGGAGTGGAAAGACATGTCCAATACATTAGGTTTTGATCTAAATTTCATTCTTTCAGCATTTTGATATATTTGTTAAAGTCCCCAGTTAGGTCACTGGCAGTATAAAAGGAGATATGCAACTATCCACTGTTGCTGTGTTATACTGATGGAACTTTCTTTAGATTCAGATAAAGTCTTTCTTCTTTGTTTTTAACTGTTTTTGTAGTTCCTCAATGGAAAATATGTTAAAAACTGCCTGCAGCACTATGCAAGCGCTTGGACAAAATAGTCATCTACTGACACCCTTGAGGAATTGTTGGGCAAAGTGACGGAAATGAAGAGCTTCAACCATCGCCTCAGTATGGCGGCAGCTGAATCTGACAAAGACTCCGGATATTCAGGTTTAGAAAACTGCTGTGTTACCTTTGTTGTGTGTTACCATGCTGAGGCCGTGCTTTAATTGGTGATGTTTAACAAATCTAAGTAAAAGAGTTTGTGTCTCACTATCTTGGAGGGCCTTTCTATGCAAGATAGGTTTCACCTGTAATCATCCTGCCACCGAAGTCTTTTGAAGTGGAACATGACCAAGTTTTAAAGTTCATCCTGTGAATTTGAATGGCATGGGAATTTAGAATTAATGGAAGAATCTCAGACTTCAGAGTCTAGAAATGGAGTTGTCAAAATTGCTTTTTGTTCTTTGCAGTGATTAATGAATTTTTGGATGATACTGCCCCGTGTCTCTTACTATCCGACCATATTGTCAGTAGAGCCTGATATACCAGAGAGTAATGGTTATAACAGTAGTAAAATAATAGACACGGTGTGCTGCTTCAGTACTCAACAAAAGTGTGCAAAAATGACCTTTAAAGGATGAAAAAAGCACTTCTATGAAAGATACCTGCTTTACTGGGGTTTTAGATAGAAAATTTCAAGACACAAAATGCCTGCATCACAAACTATGGATGTGGCAATGCTGGAGCCGGTAGTGCTTTCCTGTAAAAGTTTTTAGAGCAACCTTCATGATACTATGCAGTCCCTTGGAGACTAAATACAAAAGAACAAAAAGTAATAGATTTTCAGGGGAGAAAATGTCTGTGTAAGAATATATCTGTGACCTGCAATACAAAGCCTTTTATTAGAGGCTGTCTAACAGCTGTCACAGCAGCTTTAATTTTGTTAATATTACAGAAGTAAATTTTATTGTTCTTTGTGACTTTGTTGAAAGGAGGCAGAATAGTAGGACTGGAAGGCAGTAATAAGCATATTGCATGTGAAACGACTAACAGCTGAATTCTACATCTGGCAGATGGAAGTTCAGAGTGCCCAAGTGCTATGGAGCAGACGGACTCGGAGGATGTGCTGAATGCACTGTGTTGGAATGCAGAGGATGGACCTTGGCAATGCCCGAGGACCACAAGCAGCTCCTTTCCTGCACTATCTCCTATGGTTGTTATGAAAAATGTGTTGGTTAAGCAGGTAGGGAAGAAACAATATCTTTAAAAATATTGCATGTTCTTAATTTTTTTAAAAAACGTTTTTCCTTTCAAAAAAGATTTTGAAAAATTGCTACAGTCCAGAAAGTAACTGGTAATTTAAGAAGTTCTAATGTGAACTGTTCTTTTGAGAGGCAGCTGGAATCACTAAGATGGAATGTGAAATCAGGAAACTGCTCCATCTAATAAACCTCGTTGTCTCAAAGGAGTCCCCCCAAAATACATCTGCAAGAATGTTATGTAAATAGCACCAAAGATTAAACAGAAAAGGCTGATTTGCTTTTGGAAGCTGCTGTTGTCTTTTTCATTCAGTAAAGATGGTGAAGTAGGATGATAGGTTTGTTTCCTTAACTCTTAGGTTCTAGAAGTGCTTCATATGCAATGGGAAACACTAATCCAGAAAAGTTAAATCTTACCCAAAGTTAGCTGTGGTACTTCTGTTTTAATAGTTATTTCACTTAATTGCATGTGATGGCTCACACTGCAACAATTACATTCCCTATTTATATTCTCCAGTATTTTTGTAATGTATAGTTCCTCTGGCACATCTGTGAGACCCTCTGTGTAAATTTTACATTTTAACAGAAGATGTGAGAAGTCCAAAGTACTGTCATATTAGTAGACCTCCTGCTCTATACTCACTCATTTTTGGAGCAGAGCAAAAGTTCTTCAGTGCTTTTTTTTTACTAGAATACTTCTGAGAATACAGTGGGAAGGCGGAAAAAGAATTTAGATCCTGATTCTTTTTCTACTGAATCTGTTACGACAACAACCAAGACATAATATACACTGTTAGTATTTAGTAGATGATGCTTTTGTGGGGGAGGTGGTTCTGTTCCCTGAGCATCATGCTTTATCTTGACAAGAAACAATTTTATTTTATAGTCACGTTCCTAGATGCGTGGACAACACACTGTGTAAACAAATGCTGACGTTTTTATGTAGTTTTTATACAGGCAAGCTTCACCAAAGGCTGATAGCCTTTGGCCCGGAGCTCAAGAATTAAGACATTACCTGCACTGATTCCAGTGGTAAACTCCAAGTTGTGTTGCAAGCAATAAAAATCAGCCGTTAATAATAAGTAGCTTATATATAGAGATGTATATATATATATAAAAAAATCCAACCACATACATATATATAAAAAAAAAACCTGGTAGTATAGCAAAAAAGAAATTTGGCAAGGAAGAGTTGGAGGTGGATAAAATGACCACACTTGGTTCTCTTGAGCAGTGCATCATAATATCTAAGTCTAACTGTGTATGATTAAAGATATTACTGTTAAATGGAAAAACATTTACTACAATAAAGAAAAGCAACAAATCTGAATCAGAATAATAATGAAATGTCTTTCTGCCTCTTTTCATTATGCCTGATTATCTCAGATGGTCAGCTTTTTAAAATGGTCTTTTCAAGGCAGCGCTCAGTTGGACTTGCTGGACCAAAAAAAAAAGAAAAAGCAGCATCCAGTTACTGCTGTTTATTTCTTCCAGTTTCAATCAGCATCATTCTTCTGTCTTGGAACCACTGTGATCCTCCACAGTGATGGTTACCTGCTGTTATCTGCTGGTCCAATTTCAGAATGTAAACAGCTAACAATAATGCTACTAAAAAAAAAAAATCGAGTGGCGATTAATTATCTAAAACACAGTTCTTCTGGTTGTGGTAAGGTTTCTGTAAGTCTTGTGAAAGTCTTCAATAAGTAGGAAGGCTTTTTCGACAAGTGGCACTGGTACATCAGGAAATCAGCCTTCATAGCTTTCATTTAAAAAAGGCAACAAAACACACAACAATTTGCAGGATTAGTAAAATAAAGGTGTCCTTCTCTACTGAAAATGAGATTTTGAGTAGGAGAACAAGAACACTGTGCAATGTGAGAAGGAAATGAAGAAACAACAGAGATAGGAAGAAACCCAAGAGCAAGATAAACAGTTACAACAGCTCTTTTGGTCTCAATGATTTTGGGGCTCTGCTGTGCTAGGTGCTGTTCAGTGCAGTAAATGGCAACTTCTGACTCCAAAGCTTTGCTCCTTAAGGCTACATGTTCTGTCCTGTGTATGTATAGCTACAGTATTTATATGCTTCCTCACTCCTTACATCTCCAGATACTTTTCTTTTGAATGTTCTTTCTCTTGTGTTAAGGTAGTAATATTTATTTTTACAGGTAGCTGTTCTGTACCCCTATTCCATAAGCATCTTGCCCACTGAACCAAAGAAACATTGTGTCAGAGTAGGTAATTGAATGTTATCTCCAAGTCTCAGTGTCCTAATCAGTGGGTAATACCTGCTTTTGGTAAGTTCCAAGTCCTTTACTGGGGGAATGGACTTTAGCAAAGCATGTTAGCGTTTGCCAGTTTAAAACTTATGAGACTGGTAGAAAGGATATGGATTTCAGATTACTAAAAATAATAAGATGTATTTGTGGTAGCTAAAAACTGTGCCTTCAGCAGGCCTGCCAGTTGTGTTCCAAGTTGTAAGGAATCGAAAAAGCAGCTGACAATGTATTAGTATAATTGTAGTGGTGATGGCTTGAATATATTAAGAAGTGAGATTTTGCTTTAGAAAGAATTAGTGTCTCTTACTAGACTATTTGATATCTTTGGAGAAAAGCAGTCATGTTTTTGGCCAGAAGGTCTCATGAAGATCTGTAGTAAGGTGCTGGAGGAAAAAGAGGTAATGTCTTGTAAAAATGGATGTTTACCCCTATATTCCAGAGTATGGCTTGTGGGAGGGAGTAAAAACTTTGGCATTGTTCTTGATGTAAAATGCTTTTAAGGTTTATCAGTGCACACTATTTCACCAGAGGTTTGAAGTTAAACTGCTTTGGGCTTCTGGCAGGCTTTTCTCCTTGCATTGGTTGATATTCAGCCTTTTTTTTTCTGCTTCGTAGTTTTAAATTTATTGAAACCGTGTATTGTACTTCAAATTACAAGACTTACTGAGCAGCTGTTGTGTATCTTAAATAACCATTTCAAAAGCTTGCTATAAGAATAGATTTGAGAAGATTTGAGTTGCTGCATTTCAACAAAGAGGGTGTCTGAATTGTTCCTAAAATGTCTTTGCAGTCTTTCCTTGACTCTTAATATATTTCATAACCACAAAGCTTAATTATTTTTCAGCTTTCCTGTGCACTTGTAGTTTGATCCCAAGTCTGGGTCGAACTTTTTAATGAACATTGAACAATACAGGCTTTCATTGTAATCCTCATTTAGGAAAGCATGTATAAATTCAGATTGAATTGTTTTTAAATATATCTGTTGTTGTATAGTAAAAGGATTATGGATTACAGCTTTATTTCCAGAGTTACGCTCCATTGTCAGAGAAAGAGAAGGATGAGTTTGATAGAAAACTCTTCAGAAGACATTAATTGGACAGTATATATCAAATATGGAAAAATGGCACAGTCTACCTGTTTCATTTAAGTTTTTTTTTTATCATCTTCTACAATGCTTTTGTAAGACTTGTGGTTTTTCCCTGTTTGTGCTTCTCAGGGGAGTTCATCACAGCTCCAGTCTTGGACTGTGCAGCCATCCTTTGAAGTGATTCCAGCTCAGCCACAGCTAGTGTTTCTTCGTCCGTCAATCCCACCTCCCATTAATCCTCACTCTGTTGGGAAAAAGAGAAATGACTCCACTAATTACCTGCCCATCCTGAATTCTTATCCCAAAATAGCACCACAGCCCTGCAAAAGAGATCACTCCTTTGATCTAGAAGAATGTCAGGAAACCACTTGCCATAAACGACTCTGCACTGAAGCACCCAAGATGGAGACTTCTCCTGTACTGATGAGCACAGGCTTGCCTCCTAGTCCTTTTGCCCACCTACCAGTTAGCTTTAAGACCCCTCAGGATTCTAACCAGCAAAGTTCTTCAGCTGTGATGACAAGTGGAAAACTGTCAGCTCTTCCTGGTTGTCATCATGTTTCCAGTGACACTCAGAAAGTGCCAGGTTTGACTCCCCTTTTGCCCTTTGGAACTCTGCAGGCAACAAAGTGCACCCTTCATGAGAGCGAGAGTGCATCACAGACTACAGTGCCGTCTGCAGTGTGGAGCCCTCCATTGATACCAGAAGAGATTTGCACTACCCCTGAGCTGCTCTTGCAACAACAAAGCAAGTGCAGACGCTTTCAGAATACGCTTGTTGTGCTACGCAGGTCAGGATTGCTGGAGATCACTTTAAAAACCAAGGAGCTCATTCATCAGAACCAGGTGACTCAGGCCGAGCTGGACCGGCTGAAGCATCAAACGCAGCTTTTCATAGAGGCAATAAAGAATAATGCTCCACAGTCATGGGCAGAGCTAGAAGCATCTCTAACAGGATCTGATAAAGCTGATAGCAACCTTGAAGACCCCACTTATCCCAACATGTAGTAAAAATCTGCATAGATGTTGGTCAAGTTATTTCTGTGCCTCCTTTTTCCTATCTCAAACTTTTACTTGAGCATTTTTTGAGTCCAAGACTTGTAATTGCCATTAACAGTTTGTCTTCAGAGCCAGCTTTGGGACTGGAATAGCATGGTGGGTTCTAGACAGAATAGGTACTTAGTACTGCAGTGAATTTCATGCTAACTCTTTGTAAAAATTCCTTGGACTGAAGAAGTTTGGATGGGCTCTGGTGGCGTGTTCCCATTCTTGAAGTGAAGACAGTCATTTGCAGTATTCTGCAAGCATCTTCCTATTGACATCTTCAGATAGTTGTTTCTGAGAGTGCAGCAGCAGAACAGGCCCCACTGTGGGGCCATCATCAGTTCCAAGCAGGTGAAGGGAGTTGGTGTGAGGTGAAGTAAGTCCTTCTTCCACCCCCTTCCTTCTTTTTTTTATTTAGAGAAATCAGATGAATGTAGTGAGGGTGGGAGGTGTGTCAGCTTGGATAAACGCTCTAAAAATTTTATCTACCTAAGTTTGAACTTCAAAAAACAAACTCCAAGACATTTTTTCCTCCATATAGATTGATAGCATTCCTGGGCTGCTTGCCTTGAGATGTTGCTGATTAGCACTGTGTGCATAAGATACTGACCTTGCTAGTGGAGAGCCACAGTAGTCATGTTAAAAAAGCTGTTTTACAGATGTTTATTTCATTGCAGTTTATCTAGACACTTAACTACATCACTCCCTGCAATCTGAAGGGATCGTTTTTCAGAGCCAGTGTGTGTAGAAAATTGAGAACAGCTTTGTCTCAGAACGTTAAGGAATCTGAATAGTCTGTGATACGTTCCTTTCTGTGTGACAGTGTTTTAAAAAACTCGTGCCATCTAGGTGACTAGGTATTTTGATGCTGTGATTCCTTTTATCATCTGTTTCAGATTGTTAAAAAAAGGAACTTGAAAGTAGAGTGGATGTCTTGCTAATTTGTGACTAGACCTTTACGTTTTCTGATGCCTCTAGGAGTCAGTATTGCAGAAGTCTGTAGAGAATACTTTTATAGTCCTTCCTCAAATAGGTGCATTAGAGAAATTGTAAGGGCCTTCTCTCTTGTAAGGGATTTTACCCTTTATACACTGATGAAATGCTTTACGTGTCTTACCAAGTTGAGGCATGTGAGTCCTCTTTGTACTAGCCATGGGCCTAGAGAGTAAATGTTGTGGCAGGGTTTGCCCTAGTGGAGCTGTAGCAAACTAGTAGCCATGCCTTTCATGGGATCCTGCCTACCTGCTGAAGACTGATGCAGTATGTGGGAATTGTTTAAAAGTGTTCTTAGACACTGTTCTGGCGTTTCTTTTTTTTTTTAATATACCTGATACAGTTGTGATACCACCATGTCTCATAACTTGCAGCCTGGTGATACTGAAACTTAGCCAGCAAACCCAGAAGGCAGCACAGTACAGGGTAATAATGTAGGACATGTCCAGTGTAGACACAATCTATCAGTTGTGATATCTGCACCAAATGACATTTGGCAGGATCGGTGTGATGGTACCTCAGGGCATTTATGAAATAAGATGATTTTGTTTTCATCTGAACTTCTTACAAGGAGAGGAGGCAGATCCATTGATCAAATACATGTAATAGGCCTAGAGGTGAGAGGTATGAGAAAGTGCGTAGGATATTTTTCCTACTTTTCCTAAAGTTCTTATTCTATCTTTTAAATAGAGAGGAGAATTTGAAGTTCAGAATATGTATTTATAGGAAGCGATTGCCCTAGAAAACAAGATGATGGGCTCAGGGTACCTGGAGATGAAAGGGAGGCAGAAAAAATGAAGTCAAATTGTAGCTGTCTGAGACAAGAAAAAATGAGTCTACTGGTGACCTTCTCCATTCTGTTTCCACTGCTCTGATAGAGTATAAAAGAATGAAAAACTTGCCTTGCAGGGCAGTGCCCTCTGACTTAGGGAGACTTAGCTGATGGAAATCTCTCCTAGTCCTTATAGTAGCACATGTATTTTTTCCCTGACAGTACGGAGGGTGGGCTGAAGTGGGTGTGCTTACAGCTAATGGGCCTTTCAGCTGGTGTAATTTGTATAAATATATGTTCAATAAATCTGTGAATAAAGTCCAGCAGCTGGTTAGAAATCTCCTCCTGGGCATCAGTCCAGACTTAAAAAGTATTTACTTGACTAGAAAAATCCACTCTGGAACTCATACTTAAATCTGGGGCCCCTTAGGAAGCATATCCGTAGATAATGGAAAACCTTAACTCAACATCTATTTAAAAAAAGCATGTTGAAGGTCCCTGGTGATAAATATATCATCAGGTACCATTCTGTTCAGTTTTCTTAGCTGCCTTTATTCCTGGGAGCCCTGATAGAGATTTAAAACAATAAGGGCTTTCCTTTCTTGGCTGCAATGTAATAAAATAGGTTAGCTTGGAAGTGCATTGAGAAAATTAGTTGACTACATCAGGACCAGGGTATGTCCAGATTCTGGGCAGGATCTTGAAGTGGTCCAGTAGATTTGAACAGAAATGTTAGCCTCTGTATGGAAATGTAAGCAATGAACTCACAGGGGTTTTTGATCTTTGAAGCAGCAGGACTTGCTATTAAGAAATTAGCTAAAGGCAGCTGTCTTGGTCTAATTGGTCAGATAGCCTGCTGCAGCTTCAGCTGTTGCTGACAACTTACATTTGGGGTAGCTTGATGGGTCAGACAGACTGATTTTTATATTAAGTTTTAATAAATGTTGGTATTTTTGATTACTTTTACTATGTCTTTTTGAAATTCTGCTATTCTGGTTGGAATGTAAGTATTTTCTGTACTTTCAAAGCCCGTTGCTAGCTCTGAATACAGTAGCCTAACGCCTCTGTTATAGAACACGACCTTTTTGCTAAAACTTTACAGAAACTGACTGTGAAATACAAACGAAATAAAGTATATACTTGAAAAGTTTGTGAGTTATTTAGTGGTGTTGAACTGCAAAGTTGCTGGTTCCAAAGCATGCTTTAAATACAGCTCCACAGCAGCATGTTGCCCATGTGGGAAAGTGCAGATCCAAAACTGATACTATGATGTATCTCTCTGAAGACAGTCATGTGAGCTTTAACAGTATGTATGAATTAAAGGGTCTCTGGGAGGAGCATGCATAGAAATGGGCTGTACAGAACTCTAAAAATACATTGTCGTGGGTGACCGCTGCCATAGATCTGTCATGAACAACCTGGAAGGATTTTTCCATCTCTGAACTGTTGTCTCCATGATGACTGTACATTATGCTCACCGTCTGTGCAGGGTGAACTCCCACGCTGTGTCTTAATCCTGTCAGCTGGGTATGCAGAAGTTTGAAATTGTGAAGTAAAAATCTTGGCTACTGAAAGAATTACTGGAGTAAAAAATTTTATACTCTCTTTTGAAGAACATTCTCCAACTAAATCTGTATACCAGCTTTTCATCAAAACACATTTCTTCAAAATGTGCCTGTCTTGACATGGGCTTTCTTTTGTTCAAACATGACTCTTGCAGGGAGAACTAGGCAGTCATGTCCAAAACATCCAGCAGCCTCGTGGCATGAGATTTTGTCCTAAGATACAAGAGATTCTGGTCAAAGCTCTTACTTGGCACCACACAAGACAATTTGAATCTTATTGCCTTGTATCCAAAAAGGAGTGCCATTCAACAAATAATTTTATTTCCTGAGACTGGAGACTCTGTGTTTGCAAATTTTGTGTTCATAAAAGTACGGATACAATTCAAGCAGGAAATTCTTGGGTTTCTGTCTCTTCTGACTACCTTTTCCTTTACATGGTTAAGTCTATCTGCAGCATGTCAAGCCTTTTCACCTTTATTTCACCGAGGCCCTACAGGTGAATTTCTTCTTTCAAGTGTGTTGCATCTGTCTTGGTTTTCTTTCTCATGATAAAAATGTTCTGAAAGGAACGTTGCAGGCTTGGGCTGAGCAATCTCCTGGCATGCAAAATTTCTGGCATCCACTAGATTGAACATAGCATGCTGTTACTGCTTTCATTTTCATAATTTCTGGTACAAAAATGTAGGGTCCCTCCCTACCTACACAATTTTACACTCTTGCTGTACCTAGGTGATGCTTCTTTCAGGTGGCAGTATAATGCAGCCATATAGTCCCAACAGTATTGCATGGTCCTACGTGTCAAAAATGCTCATGCCCACTTCTCTTCCCTTTTTAAATCTACCTCATTTGAGGTATTTCCATGAAAAAAAATGTAGCAGTTCCAGTGTAATCTGATTCAGAAGGCAGAAGGAAACACCATGTGTTCAGTCTGCTCTCTTGCAGAGCAGTTTCCAAGACTTCCTCAAATTCTTGTTTAACTAAAGCTGTTCTTAGAAGAAGCATCCTGCATTGATTTGAAAGCTCCTAAGATTAAGAATCCACCCAAATTGTTTGAAATATCATTACTTACTGTTAAACACATGCCTCTTACATTGAGCCTGAATTTGTCATCTTTGTGTATCCAGCTGTCAGATCTTTTGTCTGTTGTCTGCTAAACTAAAGTGCACGCTGTGACATTGCTGTTTTCATTGTAAGCATTTGCAAACTGAACAAGTCACTCTTTCATTTTTAAAATAAGTAAATAGACTCAAGCCTTTTGGATCCTCTTTGTCTGTGGCACTCTTTTTTGGATCCTTTAAAATAAATGCATTTTTAATTGGAACATTAATAGCAAAACAGGACTGCTGAAAGAATTGCACAGTATTCACTCTCCCTGCTGCTGCTCTACTTCATTTTTATAGGAGTCTTGGTCATGACATCCGATTGGAAGTCTAAATAATCCCTGTGCCTGTTGCTTCCGTGGTTGGTGAATCCCTGTGCCTGTGTGTTTCCACATTCCTTTGAATGTAGTTTGCAGCCAGAAAACAAAGCAATCTGGGTTTAGGAAGTGGCCAATTGTATTCATTAGTTTTCTCTGCTTCTGTCCTTTGAGACATTTTCATCTTTAGATGAGATTTTAAAGGTAATTTTATCTTGTATTTCAATTACTGAAAATAATATTAAATAATGTTATAGTAAAGAACTCATTTTTAAAATAAGAATAAGAAGATTTTGCTTAATGGATGTCTGTATACAATTCAGAAACCATAGTTGCAATGTATTTCATACCAACCAGTTAATTTTGTATAAATCCAGCTTCAGTCTGCATGTGGCACACTTTTAAATGCCCCTCAGTAGTATAAATACTACATGTGTGTTGGCTTTGTCTTCCAACCAATTTTTAATTCTAGCTGATCAATATAAGGAGTCAGTTTTATCTGACCAGCTCTATTTCTTAGAAGCTTCAGTAATTTCAATTAGTTTTGCTTTCTATGTCCTGGAATAATCAAAAATTTTGGGTTATTCCATTATTTTGCTTTCCATTGTCCTGCTGTGTCAACTTAAATCAGTCTACCTACTCAAGGAAAAGCTGATGCTCTATTAGTTCTTTCCTCACCTCAGTCCTCTGAAATCTTTCCTAGTAGTGTGAAATTCATTTAAATAGTATTGGTGGTCCAGAGAGCTTCTTGATAAACTCTGTGAAATTTTCAGTCACAACTTATTCAGACTTGCTGAATTTAAAATTCCTAATAAGTGTCGTTTGAAATGTTCTGAATTACTTTTTGAAGTGGAAATCAAGCTACTGTTATGATCTGAGAGGCATAATACATCTTTTTTCTAATCGCTCAACAGGAATTTTTTTGAATTGCTTTTGCCATTGTGCACTGCAGCATTATAATTTTTATTTTGAACTGAAGCTCTGCCAGCAAAGATTTCTTCTGCATCTCATACATATTAGGAAATGGAGGAAATGGACTTTCCAGGGCCAAAAGAGGAGTTTCATCAAGTTCTTAATTGTTTTCTTCATGTTCTTATTGTGATTAAATTAATTTAGTTAATTGGAAGTGAAATGCTTCTTACCATGCTCACTTAACACAATCTTACTTTTTTTCCATAGCAGTAGTATGGATTTTATTTTTAGGCCAAGTACTTAGGCCAGGACTAAGAAATCCAATAACAGAAAACCAATCCTTACTGTTTTTTAGCAGACAGGACTGTTTGAAAAATGCATATGTTTTCAATGGAAAACTCAGGTGGTTTTTTTTGAAAATGAAGAAATCTTTTGGCTGAATGTTTAAGTGTTTTTCAATGTTCGTCATAGCATTCATTTTTCAGTGAATCTCAAGCACTCTGGAAATAGTCTGGACTGTGGGAAAGGCAGATAATGTTATTTCTCTAAAGAAATGAGGTAAACCTTCATGTCCTTCACCTGGATTGGTTTGGGTTGCCTGTACAAGAAACAGGACCCCAACTTTGATGAGTGGTTCTACCACCTCATGCTGAAGAAGCAGATGCCTACATAGACAGTCAGAACTGCTCAGTTGTTTGCAATGGCAGAGGAGACCAATAGAGAGATCCCAAGTGAGGATGAAAGAGCATCTCCTGAGAAAATCACTGGCTCAGTGAGTACAAATACAGTTTTTTCACCCTAAAAATTGTACTTTAAAAATAAATAAATACGGGTTTTGTTTGGCACAAAACATCATGGTGCTGGATAGGTCTCGTTCTACGTTTGCCAGAGGCAGAGTTCAGTGCAGTGACAGTTTTGTGAAATGGGCAGTGTTTAGTGTGCAAAGTGTGAAATACGAGTGGACAGTAGGAAAGCTGTTTTAACCCGGGGTGAATGTTAGCAATGCCTGTTGTTTTGTGTTCTTGCTAAATATTGTCTCCCATGCAAATGATAGTGTTGTACATATCCAAACATGCTCAGGAGTCAGAATAGGATAGTCTATATCAAAGTGAAATTGGTTCTCACTGTTCAACATCCTGTCACTAACCATGCTTGCAGAACACTTACACATTAATGCTTTTCGAGAACATTCTGAAAGTGGGTTGCTGAAACTAATTATGTGATAAATGGCCAGGAAGTATCCAAAACATTTGATTGCAACTGATTGTGCAAGGATGAAAGTCTGAGCTTGATGGTAATTATCTAAATAGTGGAACGCCTCCACATGTATAATGGGAGCTGCAGCCAACCCAAACTGGGACAGAGCAGAGCAAGTAACTGTACTGAGGTCTGTTGCTGTAGTGCTCCTGGTTCTGTGCAACAGCAGCGTTTGGGTGGAGACCGTTGAGAGACTGTAGTTAAGACAGACGGTGTCACTGAGAATGATATGTTGGTGCACAGATAAACCAATGGCCCTGACTACCTTCTAGCAGTTCAGAAACAAGCTGGGCGGTCTGAACACCCACCTCGTGGCCAAAGTCAAAGGCTCTATTTCTCTGAAAGGCTGGGATGCAAAGGTCAAACTTGCCTGCATGTTAAAATTGTTAGCCCATTCAATTTTTTCCACAGCCAAACTTAAAACAGTGGTGTTAGGAGAAACAGAATGATACATGGCCTCTGCTGGATCCTGGAGCCAGCAAAGTTATGGGAAGGATAATTGCAGTTTCTAAGGCTTGCTTTTTTTTCAAATTCCACTGCTTCTCCAGCACCTACCAGCCTGAGACACTACAGCTGTCTGATGTGAAGTGCATATCAGTGAGCTTTGTTGGGTGAGTGGAAGGAGATGGATGCCTTCTCTTCCAGGGGGCAAGTGATGCCTTGATACCACTTCTCCTGTTTCCAGATTATAACATCTGTTTATCTGCAGAAGAACGCCTCAAAGGAATGCTCACATTCTTGCTTCATCTCACTGCTCTGGCAGTCAGCTCAGTGACAACCAAGTGCTCAGTAGCCATGCAGAGATTCACTATTTCATAAAATATAATGACAATAGCAATAACAAGCCACTGCCTACCTCTCATATTAGTATGGGGAAGGGAGGAAAACACTCCATTGTTCTCCACAGCTTAGTTTATCTTTTGGCATGCTTTTGTTATTTCTTTATCACACCCTGTTCTGATGCAAGATCAGTCCTTAACACATCATTTTTCAGTAAATGGGCTACTGTATCCATTTTATCTCCCTTCAAAATATAAATATGACTAAAAATAAGTCCCAATTTGCCTGAGATCGTTTTCTGTTTGGGATGAGAACAAGTATAGCAGCACTCAGTTCTTGGATCTTCGTACATTTCCATGGCACCCAAGCTCCAGATGAGAACTTCTCTAACCTAAGCACTCAAAACAGCATGAAATTGGTACTGGCAATTGTGTTCACACTTAATGTCCTACAAGTGCCATTAGCACTGACATGTCTAACATATACTTTTGGACTTCTTCCTTATTTTGAGATTTGCCATGGTCTCTTTCTAATTAATTCAAAAAACATCTCAATGAAAATGTGATATTTATGATGTGTAGCATCAGCTCTCAGTCTTACCTCAGTGATTACTATTAATGTTCAGTATTTCCTTGGCATGAGAAAGTATTTGTTTTAAATCACGTGCTGTTGTCAATGCACTGTAATTTTCCATTGCTTTTCTATAGTCTTAAATTGTCACATCAGGTAGAAGATAAAATAAGAGAACTTTGAGCGAGGGACTGGTTGCCATATGGCTGACACCTAAAATCTTGGCAATTTGACGTGAAGAAAATTGAAAAAGATGAAGTAAATTCCACAAAATTATTGCCATAAGTAGGTGACAGCTGTTAGTAAAGGAGAAAGAACAAAGGCAAAGGAAAGGAACACTGAACATCAGTGTTACCAAAGTTTTTTCTCACAGATGTGTGAAAATAGATTTTAAGGTAACTGTCCACACAGTAGACCAGTTTTCCAGGTTTCTTTTTAAAAATGTTTTTAAACACAGAGATTTTTTTTCACCGTTTGATTTAGATGTATAAACTGAAATGTATCTTGGTGGTGAAGAGGAACTAACTTGCTGCTTTCATTGAGTGTTCCCTCCTCTCCTCCAGCCAAAAAATATGCTGTAGGCTTAAATTTGTTGCTTTAATCCCACAAATCACACCCACCTCAAAAGCACTTGGCACTGGCATTGCTACTGCTGCATGAAATAATTCAAACAATGACATATGGTTGGAACTGAGATGGCCCCAGGCTCAGTTTCTTGTTTCCCCTTGTAGAAGGCACTTTGATCTTCTCAGCTGTAAAATGAGAAAAGCATAACTTGTTCCCTATTATAAAGTGCTTCAAGCTTCTTGTATAAGAATTGGAACAACAAGTCATGGCTGTGGGCTGTCATGGTTCTGGTGCTAGATTTTCTAAAGGCTGAGCATTTGTGTGGTTATACTAACCTACATTTTCTTTCATGTTAATAGATTAAACTACATACTCACTGGGTTAATTTCCCTAATGTAATTCCACAAGTGAGTATAGGGACTGTTTTCTTATGGTTTCGAAAACTGAAAGGAAAAAATGTAGCTGACTAAAATCTCTACTGCTATGCCTATCCAGGAAACTTTTATAAATATCTCAAGGTTGATAAGGCTAGAGGAATGGATAGAGTGCTAGCTGGCTGTGTTGCAGACACTAAAAAACCCTCTTGTGGTGTAAACACACATCTGTTGTGCCCCACTCATGTATTAATTTGTGCCCATGCATGTAATTTTCCTTTCCAGCATGTAAACCTCTTCATGTAACTGTAATAATGCAACATATGAAACTGGGGTCAAAAGCCTGGAGACTTAGGAGATGTCACATTATTCTGTCTAAAAAGGCACAATATTTGAAATCAGAAAAATGCTTTCAATGCACTCCTGGAAGACATTGAGTACTGCAGTCTAACCAACATACCTGCAAAACACATGAGTAAAATGAAGGGTGTGAGTAGTGCAGCTGCAGTCATGGGATTCTGTCCATGCTAGAAGCTAATATGCTCAAATCTTTTTTCCTGGACTGCGCTGCAGTTCTCTGCTACTTGTAGGACTGAGTGTTTTCATTATTGTCTTCATCCATGAAGCTTCTGTCCTGCTTGCTCGCATGGGTTTACATAGTTTGCACTATTTTGTTGGAGAGATGCTGGGATTTGTCAGAACCCAAGGTAAAAAGGATCAGGACTTTTAAGTACTGACTTTTGAGACAGTGTAAATTTTTGAAGTAATGTCATATGGCTTCTAATCTATAGCAGTGCATTAGTGAGTGGAATTTTTGTATGCCTTGAAGAATCTTCAGGGGCACAGTCTTGCCATTTGTGCACCCATATAACCCAGATGATTGAGTCACATTTGTTAAAAGACTCGACATTTGGCTAGTTAGCTGCAAAATCATTACTTTTTCTGATGTAGTGCTGGAGACTTCTGACCACCAGATAAATGCTTCTTATGCCTCAGGGACTTCCTGTGGGGAGTGAAAATCTGTACAACCTCTTAACACTTCCACTTAAATATGAGCTTTAATTTTAGGCTTTTGCTGGAAATCTAAATTATGAATTGGACACATTTCCACTGGGGTTTCAGTAAGTAAATTTTATCCAACAAGTATAAAAGGTCATTCTAGTTGACTTATAAATAATAATAGCTGAGCTAATGAAATGTCTGCTTTCTCCTCTTTGGTATTTCCCACATATTGTAAAGGTCTCTCAGTTCTTCTATGTAAATCTTTTCTATATGACCTGCTGTGTTTTATCACAAATCTTTCCATGTATTATTTTGAAGGAGGGGGAAAAGGAGCAAGAGTAAAGAAGAAAAAGAAAGACTGTCTTAAAATTATGTCAGAATTCAAAAGTGGTCTTAAATCTTTTATGACATCTCAGTTTGCATGTGTTTATGTAGCTGCTCTATTTGAGGGTCTTGACGTTACCAAAGTTCTTAGCTGGTAGCATTTTTCCAAACCATCTGAAAGCTGTGTTATGGGAAGTTAACATACCTAACTGTTCATTTCAAGGTTAAAAAAAAGTCAAATAGAAATACGTTTTCTTCAGTTTGCACAGAGACAGAGAGGTCATTCTGACAGTCCCTTAAAGTATAAAAAAGGGTATAAACATAAGCAGCTTGGGTATCTCTTAGTCCTATTGAAATTCTGAGAAATAACACCGTAAGTCATCATCGAACAAAAACTGCAGTGGCCTGTGAACATACATGACAAGGGACAGAGAGAGTTTTCAGTAGGACAAGTCCCTAGTGCCACAAGAACCCCTTTACGTTCGGGTGACCAGAAAGGCTTCTCCCAGGCTGCATTGGTCTGTTATGTTCATCTACCTCAGCTTGGATTCCCGGGTTGCCCGTCAGCCTCTGCCCCTCGTCACTCCCCCAGAGCTTCCCCATTGGTCCCCGTTCCCTGGTGCTGCCTTTTCTCCGCCCCCGGGTAAAACTGTGAATTTTGGGGTCACGTTCCCATTTGCCTCTGCACCCTTGGACAGTGTAGCAGCAATAAATGCGCCTGTGGGAACACACTCAAATGCCCTTCTTGACTCTTTGCTCCCAACTGTAACACTGAACCCACCCGTGCTGCTGTGGGGGCACGCAGGACCCCACGGAGCGGGGCAGGGACAGTGTTAGAAACCTACTTCAGGAATATAACATTGTGATATTGTTGGCCTACTCTCAATCATTGCTGATGCATTTACAAACAGAAGCCATGTGGGAATCAAGCTCTATACCATACTTATGAAAAGAAGACCAAAACACTGGTTTTTGCATCTTTCAACACATATCACCTATATATAACTTTATTTACACAACTATTTCTGTTTCATGTTACTTTTATTAAATAAATTTGCACTGATGCTAATAAATATTTTGAACCCAGACGAGATGGTAAGAAGTGAAACGCAGAATAGAAAAGGATAGCTCCTATTGGATTAAGCTTGAACAACTGTCTAGGTAAAAAGTGGAAGCTTCTCTGATTTATTTTTCCCACTATTATTATTTATTTTTCCAGCAACAGCAGGCACTTCCCTATTCACTGTTCTTTCCCCTCTTCATTCTGTAGCTCCCTAGATTCCAAGATTTCAGCTTCTCAAACCTAAGTTTATTCCAAAAGTTGACAGTGGAAGAACTGTTTGGAAGTATTTCCTGAAATGTTAACATATAATTTCCTTTTCTTAAACTGAAGGCTGTTTCCAGTTGATGCTTGTTTGTCCAACATGAATTATTTTTCCCACCCTCCAAAATACATGGGTGGTTACCACATTTTCCTTACATCCACTTTAGTTGTAGTTTCCTGAGCTAGATAAATATGACAATTTTTTAAATCTTACAAATCCATTTCTCAGCTTCTTAATCACTTATGTCTTTTCTTTGAACTCCATCTGATTGACTAATAAAGGCAAAGATGAATATAATATTCCATGTCATTCTGCATTACAGAACTATGGAAAAGGTTTATTGTAATTTTTTGCTTCAAGTCCATATGCAGTCTAAAATGCTGCCATCTTATTCTGCAGGCTCATCTCACTTTGTCCTTCATGCTATAATTTGCAGGCTGGGTTGGCACGCTCCTTCATGTATTTCACACTATCCTTCTCTTTTCCCATCAATATAATACATATCCTAATAAGCCCCTGCTGAAATTCATCCTTTCACAGAACATGCTAATAGCTGATTGGATGATGCTGGACAAGTTTTGGCCAAATTAGTTCATGAGGAGTAGTCCGTATGCAGAGTCAAAAAGAGATGGTCAAGGGGAGAAATGTGGTGTTGGCCTGCAGACTGATGTAGCTGGATCCGATAGGAAGCTTCTGTCCTACAGGAAAGATCCTTATCTGTTGGGGTCTCCTCCCCTGCCGTGCAGCCCTGGCAGAGGGGCCCTGAGGGCACAGGCACGGGGTTTCCCTGCCCCTGCTCAGCCTCGTTCCCATGGGTTGGTTTGTGTTCCCTGCGCGGGCAGAAGGACCCTCGGGTGCCGTGACTGGAACAGTTCCTGGGCAGAGCCCCGGCCATGCGGCTGGAGAAATAAACATCTCTGAAGCAGCTATCAAGAATCTGTTCATATATATTTCCTTTCCACGGGACTCCTGGTTTGGTGCATTGTGTTACTGAATCCCCGCTGTAACACTTACTGAACTAGGGGGCTTCTAGTGCCCTGTTGACAGCCTGGATAGTTTTTTCTGAGCTGATGGCATCTCCTGCAGCAGGCATTGGCTCTGCCTAGGCTGGCTGTGCCTCCAGCTGCATTGGTAATACAGTCAAATTTCTGACATGCCTTTCTATCCTGAAGCAATGGAATGATATGAGGTGATTGTGGGGTGAATCCACACACCTGGAAAACACTCCAGTTCTGATAGACAGAAACTGGGTCTCAGAGTTTGATTTGAAATTTCACCTTTTCTCCCAGCATGAAATTATTGTGTTTTTTGGAGCTTTGTTTCCAGAGCTTTAAAAGGGATTTTAAGTCTCTATAAACAGTATAGCTGATACATAGGTAGAATTGTGTTGCCACATTTTGCTTTCTTGGGCTTCTTCAGTAGCTTCATATTCACAAATTGACTTATTTCCTTGGATGGTTAGTGACAATGGAAGCATAAAGGAAGACAGCCAGAGCTGTCAGTAAATTGCAGTCTGGTGCATACTACTTCTAGTGCATACTGCTGATAGATCAGTCCAGAAGATTTATTTCATACCTGTACTGTGGCTTGAAGAGAAAAGTTATTTCTCTTGACAATAATAATCTCAGTCAAGTTTTCTGTAGTGTAATAAATTGCTTGGTTAATCAAGGTTTTCTCAGACAAATCCATCCCATTGGCTGTTACAGGTGTTCCCTGGAGAAGAAAATTATAGTATCAATGGCTGCTACTGGGATGATCTATGTTGGTCTGCAGTATTGAGTAAACCACTCAATATAGCATGGGGTGTTTTGGCAGAACATCTAGTGACAGCTTTAAATATCAAACTCAGTGGACTTTAATAAAGAACTGATTCTTGAAAGCTGTCAGTAGAGGGACGGGCTCTCCAAGTCTCGAAGGACTCAAAACATTGATCTTAACACTGGGTTCTTGGGAATTCTTAATTAGTGAATCACTTTTTCCTTTAGGTAGTGCTATGCTGAAGTTTTTTCTCAAAGTAGCTTTCATAGCATCTGGACTTTGTGGGACTGTTTGACTTTGGCAGTTCATGTTTAGACCTACAAAGATTGCTTCTGTTGTACTGGTCAAGTGTTCCCTCCTGGCAGTTATAAACCACTAGGAGTTCCAGATGATCTGTCTCCTTTTTTCCTGTCACTGACCATAAAGCTCCTCTCTAGTCTCAAGCAGTTCTGGATGATAACATAATTCCTTGATAATAGTCTCTGTGACAAGGCTGCATTCAGCAGTTGCTTGTTAACTCCTACGGACTCTTGGGTGGGTCCACTGTGTTAACTCCATTGCGCAGTAAATATATAAGATTATTAAGGGTATTGTGATGACAAACCAATCTATTGTACTTTCATGAGTCTGATGATACATAGGTTCAGGTCTTCATCTCTTCTTCTCCAACACAAGCAGCTAAAAGACTGACCTGACAGCTAATGAAAATCTTCCAGTTAGGCATAATAATTTTGGAATGACTAGTGGTAAAGACAGACTGAGTAAAAGAGCTGAAATACAGGCCAGAGGCTGTGCATTCCCCTAAGCTGTTGGATATACAGTAAAATCTGTAGCAGACAAATGAAACTTTGGCACACAGAGCTTGCTATTGCCATTCCCCGCCTTGCCTCTTGTGAAGTAAATGATCAACATGCTCCATTTATTTTTAATTTATAGCAGCTCTGGAACTTCTATTAAGGTGACTGACAACATGTTAAAGGAGGCAGTATGCAAACAGTGTATGACACTGTATGTTGAGTCTGCATGGCCAGGTTTTGGTAGTGGGGAGGCTAGTGGGCGGCTTCTGTGAGAAACTGCCGGAAGCTTCCTCCATGTCCAGCAAAGTCAATGCCAGGTGGTTCCAAGACAGATGTGCTGCTGACCAAGGCTGAGCCAATCAGGAATTATAGTAACACCTCTGTGATAATGTATTTAAGAAGAAAACAAAGGTTGTTGAGCAGGTGTACTTGCAGCCAGAGAAGTGTGGGGTGAAAATACTTGACAAGAACAATTCTGCGGGACACCGAGTGGAGGAGAGGAAGGAAGTGTTCCAGGTGCCGGAGTCAAGATTCCCCTGTAGCCTGTGGTGAAGACTGTGGTGAGGCAGCTGTCAACCTGCAGCCCATAGAGGACCACAGGGGTACAGAGATCCACCTTCAGCCCGTGGCAGAGACCCACACCAGAGCAGGTGGATGCCTGAGAGAAGGCTCTGAACCCATGAGAGGCCTGTGCTGGAACAGGATCCTGGCAGGGACCTGCAGACCCATGGAGAGAGGAGCCCACACTGGAGCAGGTTTGCTGGCAGGACTTGTAACCCTGTGGGGACCCATGCCGTAGCAGACTGTGCCTAAAGGACTGTACCCCATGGAAGAGTGACCCATGTTGCAGCAGTTAATGGAGACTGTTGCCCATGGAATGGACTCATGTTGGAGAAGTTTGTGGAGGATTGTATCCCGTGAGAGGAACCCCACACTGGAGCAGGGGAGGGACTCCTCTCCCTGATTGGCAGCAGAAACAATCTGATGAGCTGACCATAACACCCATCTCCCTGCACCGCTCTGGGGGAGAAGAGGTAGACTTCAGGAAGGAGAGGAGAGAGGGGTGGGGAGAAGGTATTTTTAAGATTTATTTTACTTCTTATTATCCTGCTCTGATATTGTTAGTAATAAATTCAATTAATATCCCCAATTCAAATCTCTTTTACCCGAGATGGTATTTGGTGAGTGATCTCTCCCGGTCTTTATCTCAACCCATGAACCCTTCCTTAGTTATATTTTCTCTCCCCTGTCCAGATGCAGAGGGGAGTAATAGAGGGGTTTTGGTGGGTGCCCGGTGTCCAGCCCGGATCAACCCACTACACAGTGGTACTTTTATTTGTAAACATCTGGGGAGACTAGAAAATCTGGCTCTAAAAACCTTAAGAGACATGGGACTGGTGTGCTGGAGCTCTGACATCACTTGCCATAGGACAACCAATGCTAAAAGCTCTTTGGTATAATAAAGACAAAGCTGCTGCCAGGATGTCTCCATAAGAGGACTGAAGCACTCTTTGGTCCATGTTTGCTGACTTTTGGTGTAATCTCCAAGGATTCTTTATTCCCCAGGCTTTCTGGAAAAGAGCTGGAAAAGCAAAAATCCCACATGTGGACATCTCATTATTAGAGACCATCTTGCTGTTTGTTGTCTGACGTTTCCATAGATTTAAATATCTAACAGGACACCGAGACTCCACATAGGTTTAAATTTTCTTCTCCCTATATTTGTATTGGACAAGTAGGTCATTGCTTTACTCCAACTGTGATAGTTCTTGCTGGTCTTTAAATAACTCAAAGAGAACTATATGGACTCTGCTGTTGCTGCTTATGGTTTCTATCCATGCATGTCCTTCTTGTAACATTAATTTGCTGTTCAAGAGAAAAAAACCCTTTTGGCTCTGCTGGGGCTTTGAGGTTTTTTGAGCAGAAAGTGATTAGCAATGAGTTTTGTTAACTTTCTTTGTGTCCATTCAGCCAACAATCAATGAAGTTAACTTGAATTCTGTTGTCATACCTCATACTTCCCGATGGCTCTCCTCATGCCTATGCGCATCAAATCACTTCTGTTCTCACTGGGGCCACTTTCTCTGATTGGTCTCGACCTCAGCTTTTCTTTCAGTCCAGGACTGCTTGTCCTCCTCCAGCTATATCCTTACAGTTAATGAGTCTTCTCATTCATTTGGTCTGTCTCCTTGAAAGTATTTTTAGACTGTGATCATCTCCCTTGAGTTGGCTGTTTCTTAAGATAAATGCTATTTCATGTCATCTTTTCTCCTATGTTCCCTGTGCCTTATTACTTGAGACTTTTACGTTTTAACTCTATATCCTCTGAGGATATCTAATGAAGACCTTTTGGCATGCAGGCCTTCAGGGCTGCCCAGCAGTGCAGTATGAAGAGGAACACCGTCTACTACTTACTTTGTATGAGATTCTTGCTATACATAAGAACAGACTTCTGGTTTACTTCAGAGTTGCATCTGCTAATTTTCTCTATACTGCCATTGTAAAGACTTCTGAGACCTTAGAGGTGACACCATTTTTTCGGATAGTCACACTTAAAATAGACAACCCACTAAGCAAAAGTCTGTGGTTTCTATGCAAGGTCTTTAGCAACAGGGAGCTTTTACTTCAGCCACTAGTATTACCAGAGAAGAAATCTGGTGGTCATCTGATTTTCCAAAGCCAGAGAAGCCTAAGTGCTTTATTTTTAAAACCTTTGCGAGTATTTAGACATTGCCACAAGAAATCATGTTCCAAAATATATTTGCTATTGCAGCTGCTATGTAATGAAATGCAAATAGTAAGTAATGACTCTTTAAGCACAGAAGATGAGAAGCTTTTATTATTTATCCTTAGAAAACTTTAGAGCCATTGAACAGATTTAGAATTTGTGACATTGCCATTGAGCTCAGCCTTCATTTACTAAATCTTAGCTAAGAGCAAAGGTTCTGTTCACAGTTGTTGAGCCCTGTTACATTTTCTTGCCAAGGATTTCTGTAAGTATAGAAAGGTATGACAAGGAAGCGATGTCAGGGCAGCTGACTAAAAAAATACCCTTAACTGGTCCTGCAGAACCACTACCCCAAACAGGGCAGTCTGCACACTTGGGAAAGAGCAGAGAATTAAGCCAATATACAGGGTCAGTCTAGTGTTACATTTTTATAGCTCTTTCCATCCCAGAGGGTTGTAACTATAAAGGCTGTATCCATCTGAAAGTCCCCCACAACTGCTGAAACCCGGTAGTTTGCTGCAAATGAACCACTTAGCTACATAAAATGGTGATGCAGCAATTTCCAGCCAGGAACACAGGTGTCTGACAGGAAGAATAGTTGTGCGTGATCGTGCTGCAGTGACTCAAACTGGGATCTATCTGTGCTTCTGCAAAGACTGAAATTTTGTGGTGAGGGCAGACAGCTGTAACCCATTATGTAGACATAATCCAGCCCTGATGGGAAGAGGCAACAGGCTTCATGGGCAACTGATGTTGTTTATGTTTACTTGTACTGGATGGATTCTGTCCTTGCAGAGTGGCCCATTGAAACTCTGAGTTTTCTGCCCTTCTCAGTGTGCAGCCCTAAGGAGCTTTACAGTCCGAGGCATTGTGGCAGCAGGTGCCAAGTGCCATGAGCTGCCCGAGACTGCAGTGTCCCTCAAAAGCCAAAAGCAGAGGGCAAAGATGTCAAACCATAATTTCTGCTGGTGGGAGGTAGCTTCTGGCTGAAATTTCGAAAATCTGTTGTCTTTAAGCCTACAAAAGTGGAGAAGCTGTATCAGTGAGTCTGTGGAATAAGAACCATCCTTCCAAAGCAAAGTGTATGGCATGAGACTCTGGCTCTCATTCCAGTGTCTAGGTGACTGTCTGCTCACCTTGACGCCATTTGCCAGGAAGGAATAATTTATGTCGAGATGCTGTTTGTGAGTGATGATAATAGCTTAATTTTCCCATAGCTTTGAGTTGACAAGCTATGAATTTGGTAGTGTAATTTATAAATAGAAATTGGAATGGGTCTGCAAATTGGTTATTAGATGCATTTTTAGATTGGTCATTACATTAAAGTAGAGAGGATGAAAGGACTTGTCAAAAATCACAGGATGAATTATTGGCAAAGCCAATAAACAAATCCTAATTTCTTCCTTTGACACATTTGTGTGTATGCTGTAACAAATGTACAGAGACAGCTAATGACAGCTAACTGTCAAAAAGCACACTACAGCTCATGTGAAAAATCAGAACACCTTTTATTGTTCACTGTTAGAGAAAATACAGCATATTACACAGGGAAACAATGGTGTGTTCATGTGAACACACACAGTGTGGAAGGATGTATATCCTCCATGTTTTGTAGTTATCCAGCTAAGGGTTTTTCCAGTATATTTTCAAGGTTACTCTGCTCATCACAATAGACTTTGTTTGTTATTGATTCAAATATGTATTCAAGTGTAAAGCGGTCAAAGACGGTTACAAAGCCTGTAGGAACAAGTGCCTCCATTCTGCCTTGTGAGAAAAGCAAGGATGAAAGCAAGGTGCATTCCGCTACCGGGAACGCACCAAGAGCATTTCTGAGGAAGAAATAACATTTTTCACGGCTTGTCAGCATACTCCCCAGCCTATTAAAGAGAAGCAATGGATTCCTATCCAGCCCACATAAGCTGATGCAGTTTGCCAAAACAGAGGCTTCTCATTGCAGCTGCTGGGAAATCCAGTGCTATGATCCTGGTAGAGAAGTCACGGTATCCTTTCTTAAGGCATCTATAAGCATAGGATCTCAGCACTGATCTAATGGGCTGTTGCTGCAGCTAAAAAACAACTGACACATTAAGTTGATTAATCCCTGTAGTAATTCTATTAACATCCTTAATGGAGGTATAGCATGGATAAATTTACCCCTCTGCAGCAATGCGAGAGGGAATTGCCCTGGAGAGCCTCTAACTAAAGTGTGGCAGGGACGTCTGAGAAAAACATTTTTCTGTTTGTTTTAGTGCAAAATGAAGTGCCCTGATGGGCTGGAAAACCTCCCTGTCTTCTGGGATTTTGAACTCTTCACAGCATAAATGGTGCACGTGTCTCCTGTGAGAGGGTGATGCATCAGGGCTCTGACACAGCAGCAATGCTCTTGGCACCCTCCCAACTGTTTGCTGTATGGCCACATTCCTTCTGTCTCTCTCACAGGTATGCATAATCTGCCTCATCACACGGCTTCTCAAACACAGCATTTTCCTTCACCTTTGTGGTTTCCTCTCCTTGTCCCTCCATCTGATCGTGATTTATCTGCTTGCTGCTCCCTGTCAGAAGGGCAGCTTTGCCTGGACTCTGTCATTGGACAAAGGACTGCTACAAATAAGTAGCAGAGCAACAGTCTTGACCTATCATTGTGTAGGGAACAGATCAAGAACAGAAATGAGAAATTCTCGATTTCTTTTTGTTTTCCTCCTGATTTTCTAGCCTGTGGAGAGAAGATTTACCTGATACATTAACCATGTTCATAGCCTGTTCCTAGGACAGCTTGCATTGCAGTTCTGTCATTAAGGGCTTCTCAGTATTCAGTGAATCAAGAATCGTATCTTTTAGATGGAAAGGACCTACAAGGATCATTGAAATCCAGCTCTTTGCCCTACACATGACAATCCCAAGAATCACACCATGTACCTGAGATCATTGTCCAAACACTTTCGGAATGATGCTCCCATGTGAAGTTACCTCAAGTATGTAAGAGCCAAAAAGGCACCCCACAAAACCCTCCTTAGGACTAGACACCATTTTTACAGTCTTCCACAACAGCCCAGGCTCCTGCTTCTGTTTGTTAAGACTATATAGGGTGACTAATGGGGCTGGGGACTGGAGGATTCAGACAGGAAGCCACAGGAGGGCCTGACTAATTTTTCTACTAGTTCAAAGACTGTTGCCACATATGCAGGTGCAGTGATGTGACTACTAAGCTGCAGTATCTCGTCTACATGGTTTGTGATTTCCATGTTAATATGCTAAATTTATTCTGTTTGATAGCCCATCCTTTCCTCCCACAGTGGCTGCAATCCCGAGAGATGGAGTAGCCCAGCTCTGTAGTGATCCAGGAGACAGTGGGAGAGAACAGGGAAGGTGTTTTGTGTGTGGGATGCACACACACACACGGGGATTTTATTTCTCTTTCTGCCTACGGTAGTTACTCTCCACGTTCAGCACAGGGATGAGAAGTCCTAGCAGCCACTTCTTGCCAAAGACTTCTTGCAGGTTCTCCCTCCAGGGCCGGGTTCTTACCACCATTCCTTTCCGCACCTGGTAGCGTGTCTGCCCACGCAGGATCAGCAACATCTGGTGGCAGCAGAAGCCGGCGCAGGCCAGTCCAATCCCAAGCCAGAGGTAGAGCATGAGGATGACAAACATCTCAGAGCTAAGGAGAGCTCCTGCAAACCAAGAGTTGTGGGGAGGGAGGACAATAAAAGAAAGAGCTTAGACAACACATCTCACATACAGTGTAACACAGCCCCAGGAACCAACAAACCACCTGTTTTCTCTGGCCACAAGTGGGGAGGTAGGAACAAGACAGGCTGGTTGCTCTAACCATATTAAATTATTTCCTTCATAGTGTCTGATGCAATAGACCTGCTGGGGAAATACTAAAATGATAATGGTCTCTGTACACTTCTCCTTTTGCTGTTAATGTGAGGATCTAGATTACAGGGACAAATTCAGCCAGAAGTAAAGCATATCTGTAAGACTCCAGCACTATTTTGAACCATGATTAATTTATTTAAGGGTTTACCCACTCATCACATTGAATCTAAGATTTCTAGGATTTTGAAAAGAAAAGTGGATCCTACAGCATGTAGATCCTTCTAGAAGCTTTACTGTTTGTATTAACACAAGGCAGAAATATTTGAGATTTCTCTCTTTTTCTCCATCTCTACTATAGGAGTATGTGTGTGTATATATATATACACATACATACATATATATATATATATATATATATAAATGTTAAAAAAGAAAAATAAATCAATAATGACTTTCCTACCTTTGGGGCAAGGCAGTTTTCATGTGAGTGCAAGAAAGAAACAGAAACCTTTCTGAAATACAATCCAAATTCCTTTTATTAGCTGCTCCTAGAATGCGCAAAATACTTGGAATGTCTGAAGCTCCTAATTCAACTGGTGGGATTTTAGTATATATTTATGATGAATATATATTTGAATAAAAATATTCTGTAGGCCCTTTCCTCTACAATGATTTTAGAACTCCTTCTGGAAAATATTAGTATAACAGCAGGTGTCACTGAGTGACCTTTCAGTGTGTAAGCAGATCTAAACCCATTAATATAATATTCTCTGTGTGCCCATATGATGTTTATGCACATATTTTGTGTATATCGGTATACTATTAAACACCCATATTTTCACACAGGCATATTTACACAAAGGAAATGAAATGTTTGTCAATACTGGTACAAATGTCTGATATCTTTTCACTGGTTCCTGTAAGGTTTAGAAATAAAAAAGTTCTCACATGCTTCTGTTCCTCTGGAAGACTTTGGGCCCCACAAGAGCAACAGTGATAGAGCAGGGATTGCATGGACAATAGAGGTGTACTGCCTAAAAGACGTACATGGGTGCTTCAGGTTTTAAGTTCAATACAAGGGTCACTGGATATGCATCTCTTGCTTCCTGTTTTGCAATCTGTGAATCTCATCTTTTCCACCTGGCAGTGCTGTAAGTGAGAGATTGGGGCCAGCTCCTCTGAGGATAATTTGTAAGGACACTGACTACAGGCTCAGGCTTTCAGAGACTGTCTTCACTTGAAAAAGGCGCAGGAATCATTCCATTTTCTTCCTAAATGCAGTGTCATCTTTCCCTTCTTATTAGAGCCCATTCAGCTCAGTGGGCTCCGTATGCAACACAGCAAGAGAAGAACAAGCCCCTTAGGATAATGACAAATCCTCATACCAATTCTGTCAGAATAACTTAATCTACCAGGTAAGAAGCCCAGAGCCAAATATTGGATTCTCCATCCCTCTTTTACTGGACCAGAGTGTGACAGATATTTGTTCTTTCCTACAGCTGATACTGAGATGGGATATGGAGAGAGACATTTTCCTTAGACCCTTTGCAAGGCAGCTATAAGCTTTATTCATATGACTTGCTGAAATTCAGCATCCAGGAAGTAATTACCCTTGTTTCTCCTTGAAAATATTAAGCCTCTCTGAGCCATCCTGTTCAGACGTGATTTTTAAATTTTTTTTCTTCAGGTTACCTACATAAAGCTTTTTCTGTGATTTCTTTTGTGGGTCCAATCTGATGTGTTTACAATAGTGCTCTCCATTTGTCCCTCATCCCCACAGTCTCTTTTAGTCTCAGATTCTTTTTTGCTCTAGGTGACCCAGTGTGATCTCAAGCTTATATTGCCATATATTATCCATGCCAGAAAAGCTGTATTGTAGGCTGCAGTTATAGACTTTGGATCAGATTCTGAAATCCATGCCTGAGTACAGTCTGGGAAGAATGAGCCAGCTGAAAACTTTCCCAGCATGAAAGCAGGGAACACTTCCTGCCGACCAGCAGATTCACCCTTCATCCTCCTTTACTACTTCTGCAGTACAGTGGCATGATGGAGAAGAAGAAAGATAAAGTGTTTTCCCTGCTATCACAGTTCTCTGTTTGGATCATACAACAACCCTTAAGTAATAGTTACATTAGCTGAAAAATACTGTGTGAGGAACCCTTCCAGGTAACTGTTCAGGACTGTGTTTTTCTTTCCTGAAATGGAAGTTAAACGTGCTGGTAGAAACCAGTAGGCCCTTCCTCCCAAGCAATCAAGACACCACATGCCTGTATCTTACTGTGTGAGGCAGCAGTTCTCTTCTTAGCAAAACTAGAGGTTTGGTGGGAGCTGCTGGATGCTGCTGCCTCTCAAGGCACCCTCTCAAGGGTGTTCTGGCTCTTAGCCCTGCACCCAGACCCATTGTGTCCCACTCAAACACTGTGCACATGATGTCTTGGCACCACAGTTGCTGACACCAGAGCTGGGGCACTTTGGTGTCTCAGCAAATATATGCCAGGACCCACCTCTGTGCACATGAGCCCTCAGAGTCATAGGAAACTAATTCCTTGATAATCTCCTCCCACATCCCTGCTCCCCCTCCCAGACTGCTGTGCTGAGCAGAGCTTAGGGGAAAACCATTCCCAGTGTTTTTAATGCTAGTAAAGCTCATGCAACATTATTTACAAAAATTCTTCTAGCTGGAAAGATGATTCCATAAAAATGTCATGGCAGGATTTCATGTTTATTGTCTCTCAGTGATTACCATGACAAATCTGCTAATTTGCCAAGTAGAGAGATATTTGTTTGTTTTCAGATGGCAACCCTGCAAACCCAGCCTGGAATCTGAAAAGCAAGTTGGGGCCTCTCTGGCTCCTGTATCCCCAGCACTGGAGTCTCCACACTCAGATCTTAATCAACACTTATGTTGACAGTGCACTAGCCAAAAGAGACTCCCTTCTTACTGAGCTCAGCTGAACCTCGAAAGCTAAAATATATGGGATACCTATTTTAGTCTAGTAAAAGCTGATGTAAGTGTGTGAGGCAGGAGCTGCAAAGGGGGAAATGGCAATTTTCTGCAGTCACTCTCAGGGCAGAGTAACAGTCTAGGCTGTCTGCATAATCCCTTCTCTGAGGTCAGGATCTGTTTAACTCTTGGATTTGGACAGAGAAAGGGTTGGGGCTGGAGAATTTGAGGGTGTGTTGAAAGGTGAAGAGGCAAGGCTTCTTGCTCTTCAAGAGCAGAGGATGAGTTAGGGAGCAAAATCAGGAGAGGGAAGGAGAAGGGTTGTGGAGATTTACAGAAAGGCAGGGAGAGAGGGGAAAGGGGAAGAAGTAGAAAGAAGGGTGAGGAATGGTGGCAAGGAGAAGGAGGTATTTGCTTTTGGTGTGGAGCTTTTGCAAAGAGCAGCACAGAGAATTTCCCCTGGTTCTCTGTGGACTTGTGTCCCAGACTGGGATCACAAGAGAGGTACCTAATCATGTCACATTAACTCCTTTCTTGGTTTCTGTTGTCTGAACCCCAATTCTCCTGTGCTAGAAGGATGAAAAAATCTCAGTAAGTTTGCACTGCCAGGAGGCAGGAGGTGGGTGACAGTGAAGGGAGTGAGTGGACCTGGATGAAGAGAATGAAGATATACCTGCTGGGATATGGGGAACTTGCAGATTTGTAGGGTACAAAAACATACAAGACCCCCCACCTCAACCTGTAGGACAGGCAAAAGATCCCTCATACCTGCAGTGAAATCTGTCTCCTCTGTCTAATTACAACACATGTTCTACATAACAGATAGTCCTATTCCATCACCACCAAGTTGGTTATGGGGCATTTCTAGAGCCTAATGCATTAGGAATATGGCTATGGCTGTAACCTGGAGTGGGTCCCAGCTTCTTTTTCAGGTGAAGCAAAGTCTTTTGAGAAGGCTGGCTGTAGCCTCCAAAGAAGGCCAGTTGCCCCTCTTGCCCATTTCCATACCACACCTCTACACAGACAGCTATCCAAGGAAGATCAGGTCCCCCCATCCCAGAAACCCTGGAGTAGGAACATGCTCCTCACCTCTGAGCAAGAAGTCCTTACCTGAGAAGAATTGGCTGATGGAGTGAGGCAGAAGAGTGAGGAAGGCCAGTGGGTCCGCAAAGGACATGGAAAGTGTAGCAGAAATGTAAGCCATGCCTACCACCAGGGAGTCAAGGCAAGCCAGGGAGGTGTAGAGGCAGAACATGATGAAGTTTCGCATGTTCCTGCTCCCGATGCAGTTCCCTGTGAAGAAACAGTGGTGGTCATGCCTCTGGGTGACTCTGGCACACAGTCTACAGAAGTGAGTGCAGGGTAAGGCTGAGCCAGGGGACCTGTTTCCGTCCAGCCAGTCTGCCATTTCGGCTCCTTTGCCCAAGTTTAAGTCCTTGCCCAAGTCCTCGGGGGAGCTCTGGATCACAAGGATGTAGTTGCCCAGGGCATTAGCTGAGAGGAAGAGGAAGAGGGCCCCATGCAGCAGAGCAGGCGAGAAAAGTGGGGTGGTGGAAGGGTCTCTGAACATGCTGGGGATGAAGACAAAGATCTGGAGGACGAAGGTCACTAGGGAGATGCACAAGAAGTAGGCTGGAGCGACAACATTGAGCAACCTGAGAACTAGCATTGCGGATTACGTTCCTGCGGGGGAAAGCATGGAGAGAAGGAACATCACCGCTCCGGCTGCACACTTCATCCTTCCATTTCCTGCCGGGTCCCGGCCCCGCTGCCTTCGGGAAATGCCCTCCGGGGGCCGCTCTCCCTCGCCGCCGCCCCACGGCCCCGGCCGGGCCGGGACAAAGGGACAGCCCGTGGGCAGCGACCGCTCCCCGGTCCCCCGAGGAGACACCCCGTCCCCGGCGCCAGCCTCCGGGGAACTTGCAGCCGCGGTGCCCCGGAGGGGCTGCAGAGGCTGGAAGGGGAGAGGCGGCTCCCGCGGTGTGCTGGCGATGTGAACACTGCTCTGTTCGCCCAGCAGAGTCTCTCTGCCAGGCAGGGTCAGTTTTGGTATTGCATGAGAGGAAAAAAGGTGGTGCTGGAGGAGGGGGGAGTGAATTGGAAAGGAGGGGTGGGAGGAGGAGAAGGGGAGGGGGGAGAGGTTGCTCTAATCCACTGCAATACGGATCAAATCCAATGCTCTAATTTATCCCTTAAAGCCACGGATCTACAGATTACCTCTATGACCGCTGCCCTGTTCTGCACGAAATTAGAAAATATACAAAACAGCTGGTCAAGTGCTGTCCGGATGCAACCTGCGGCGCTCGGCTACCGAGCCGGGGCAGCCCCGCAGCTGCAGCCGCAGCTCTGCCCGGGCACGACGCATCCCCGCCGGACGGGCGGGCACCCCCGGCCCCGGGGCTCAGCCTGCATCATCAGGGCACAGGATAGCCCGGGGGGCCACACGCGGCGGGGCAGCGAGCTGGGTGGCGGTGTGGCTGCCCCGGCACCCCGAGCACACCCACGCCGGCAGCCCCAAGGACTCCCCAGCGCCGGTGTCTGCAGAGCCCCGGCGGCCCCGGACCCGCCTCGGCCCCGCGGCGCTGCAGGCTTCACGCTGCCACCTTGCAGTCCCCTTGTCCCCAGGCACGGCGGGTGCCGCCCGGTACCGGCGTGTCTGGCGCCGGTGGAGCCGCTGCTATAGCCGGCTATGCCGAGAACCCCACGGCAGCCGAGCCGGAGCGCAGCCCGGAGTCTGCCTTGTTCTTCCTCTCCCCCTTCCTCTTCCTCTCCCTTCCTGCTCTTTTCCTGTCCCTCTTCTCTCAGCCCCTGCCCCGTGTCTGTCTCTCTCCGTCCAATGCCCCGTGTCTCTCCTTGTGCTTGTCCTCGTCCCTGTGCTTTTCAACCCCGGACTTCTCTTCTCCTTCTCCCCCCCTCTCTATGTCTCCCCCCCCCGCCCTGTTCTTGTCCGGTCTTCTCCCTTCCCGACCCTCCCCGTGTTCCTGCCCCCGCCCCTGCCCGTCCCCACCGTAGCTGTCCCTTCAGCACCACTCGCACCAGCTGCAGATCCTGCCACCTCCCACCGAGCACGACCCGGGCCAGAGGAAGAGAAAGATGTTCTTGGGCCTCTGAGATTCTGACAAGTCCCACGGGAGATCAGAAGGGTGGGAGGAGGCATTTTGCTGCTTCAGCCCGCAGAACACCATTCCTTCCCACAGTGTGGGTGAGGGAGGCAAGGTGAGGTTTCTGTGTGTCCCCGTGCTGCCCCAAAGCTGCCCCTGTTGGAAGCAGCATTAAAGGCAAGGGGAAATGTGGGGGGCGGGTGGGGAGTCTCTGCAGGTTCAAAGCCTCCCTTAACACAAGCAGGAAAGGCTTTGATCTGGGCAGGTGGTGCCTGGGCAGTAGAAGTAGCCTGGTGCTGGTAGAAGTTTTGCAGACATGTTTTCTCTCTGATAGCTACACACCCTCACCCCCCTCTGCCCACCCACGCTATCCTTGTACTGTCTACACAGGCTCTGTGCACAGCCTCTCCTTCTCCTACACACCTACGTGCTGCACCCTCCCAGCTCTGATGAATAGCATCCCTGTCTCCCTCCACAGATGAGCCACCCATGACAGGAGAACAGGAGAGAAGAGGGCTATTGGGCTGCAGCTGTGTCCCCTCTGCACTGGTGAAAAGTCAAATAAAAATGCATTTTACCTAATCTTAGGTCCTAGGCTTACTGGCCAGCCCCTCAGCACAGGCTGTGCTACTCCACAAGAGACTCTCCCCTTGCCTGAAGGTTCAGAGCAAAATGAAAGTGTGTTCATGTCTCAGTTTCTAGGGAGAGAGGACTGGAGGAGAAAGCGGCTGTGCTTATCTCCTGCACGTGCACTAGCATGAAAGGTGATGACAGCAACTGAGTGTTCAAAGGTTCTTTATTAGAAATAACTTTTCTCCCAGATAACTTTTTTGGTTCACCATTTCTGAGAAAAGCCATGGCAATAACACAAGCAAGTGCAAACCAAGCCTGTAGGCACTGGATCTGCAGTGATGAACAGCTAAGAGACACCTCTGGCAGAACTGAAGGGGAAGCTGCTCAGAACCGATCTAGTTTTCACTCCCACCTTCCTCATTCTTCTGTCACGACTACTGAGAATAAAAATCCTCCAATATTCCATCAACTCATCAATTTAAAGTAGACTGAGCCTTGCAATAGAGATACGTGACCCAGTCTAGGTTTTATCTTTAAATAATCAGACAGTGTTTTCTCCATATTTTAACAGCTTACATCAAAATAATAATAAAAAAATTACAGAGAAATCTTTTCATGTCATGAAAGACTCCCGACTGTAGGGACTGCATCTCATGAAAGACATTAAGCCTGCCTGTGGAGGGAACATCAAAAGCTGCAGCCAAAGCGAGGGGAGGAAGGGAAGGGAAGGGAAGGGAAGGGAAGGGAAGGGAAGGGAAGGGAAGGGAAGGGAAGGGAAGGGAAGGGAAGGGAAGGGAAGGGAAGGGAAGGGAAGGGAAGGGAAGGGAAGGGAAGGGAAGGGAAGGGAAGGGAAGGGAAGGGAAGGGAAGGGAAGGGAAGGGAAGGGAAGGGAAGGGAAGGGAAGGGAAGGGAAGGGAAGGGAAGGGAAGGGAAGGGAAGGGAAGGGAAGGGAAGAACTGGTTTCCACTGGAATGGAAGACTGGCAAGGCAGATTATTCCCCACATTCTCATTAAAATGCTCCTGCACATTGATGCATATGATTTATCTCTGTCAAAATAGTGGATTCATATTTTACAATATAGCAAAAAAAGTCCTCTTCCAGTGCTGTTGTGCTGATATTATAAGCTGTTTGCAGGATAGGGAGAAGTCGACTGGGGATGAATTTGCCTATGTATATGCATGTGTATATAAGAGAGAAATGGGTAAACAAGGAGATTAGCACAGGAAGTAAGCAAAAAGTGGGAACAGTAGTTAATTTGGAGCAAGCATTAAAAAGTAACATTTACTGCATGAATTGGGTTTTCTGCTGTGAAATTAACATCATGAGACAACTTGGGGGTGTGACACTCAGAAATATTATCTCCTTTTCTCTTCTCTGAGTCTGGTTTTGACCCAGGAGGTGGAGTATTTCCCCATTCTGCTTTTCAACCATAGTTAAAATCACTTCACTCATGTGTCAAGATTTCCTTGTCTTTTGAGTAGGGCAAGGATGATGCTATCTGCCTTTGTTCAGAAGAATCTGGCAGCTGGGCATAAGAAACAACATGTAAGAGCAATTTATTGTTCTTATTACTTACTATGCAGATCTTCTCCAGAAATTAGCACAGTATACCGCAGCCAGTCCCTCCCTCGACACCAGCCTTGATGATTCTGAGTGTCACCACTCCACTCTCCCCTGCTGGCCAATTGTGTGCAGGGACTTCCCTTAATATGGACTCTTTCCAAATATGTCCCTTTAGCAAGCAGGGTAGGAAGCCACTGACATGATCTATACAGTTGCTAGCCAGCTGGTGATTCCAACCTCTCATTCAGTCATCTGGGCTACATTTGATGATTGGCAGATGACAGTTTTCATAGCTTTGTCCCCAGATCTCCTAATTCTTTGTGCTCAGAGATTTCAAACAGAATAAAATACTGTTCCAGTTGATGCCATGCTCTGATACAGCCTGCTCAACATCTTTGAAGGTTTCACTTTAAATTGGATCCCAAATTATGTATAATTTCTTTCATCTCAAAATGTGCATTGCCTTAGCCCGTACCATTAGTTTATTTTTCAAGATGCAGTCTGATGGTGATTTTTCTCTGAAATGAGTCATTTAACTTCTGCTATTTGCTGTTACATTTGTAAAGAAATGAATGCTCTCTGTGGTAAACCAGGTGTTGCTTGATTTAAATTGTCACTTAACTACAAGTTTTATAAAGTGGTTTTTGTTTTGGTTTGGTTAGGTTTTTCTTTTTCTGGGTAGTTAGCCTTCAAAATTTGAACACCCACAATGTCTGGAGAGGTTTCCTGTTTGATTAGGTAAAGCTGAATGGCCACAAAAAGTATCAGGGGAGGCCAGATGTCTTCAGTTTAGCAGCAAAACAAAAGTAGCATGGCTGAGCTGCATGCCTTTATGCTGACCAGCTTCAAATCTGCCTAGGTGGAGGCATGACTACTGAGAGCAAAAGGGTGCTCAGCCCTTTCCTCATTCAGTTCTGGCTTATACTACATAGGTTGTCAGGATGGACCTGATCTTCCTTAAACACAAATCTAGTGCTAAGCTTCTATTCTTAGTGAGAAATGGCCTTCAGAGGCCAGCTCAACCATCTTTCCCAATTTTTCATATCCTTGCTCCAAGCTTACCTGTCCTTTGAAGACAAAAGTCTGATCAAGTCCTGAAGATCTCAGGTGATGGAGATTCTCCACCACCTCCAGGCAATCCATTCAGCTGCTTGTTATCCATTCAGAATATTTCATGCATAACATGGCACTCCCTTGCAGCAGTCTAAGGTCTTAGTCCTTATCCCAGTGGATTCAGAGAAAGATAAATCTTTTCCTCACTGCAGTCTTTTACATACTTGAAAGTGGCTACCATGTCTTCTCTACATTAAGCTATTCAAGTCCTTTAATTCTACCTTTTGGTCTGTGTTCACAAACCTCTGAAAGAAAGAGCAAGGGTCCTGGGATATTGTTCCTGTTGTACAAGCGCCTGAGAGGGTCATCCAGCACCGAGATCAGGCAGACTGACAGTAGGGTTTTTGGCAGCTGGGTTTTAGTTGATGTAGATTGCCCATTGTGGTGCTTCAGTTGTGCTGAAAGGGTTTAATGAGGAGAATGTTTATTACCAAAGGAAGAGATGGAAACTAAATGGGTGACCCACGGTCATGACTTTAGCATGCTGTCAAGCACGTGCTGGATCTGAATTTATGACTTCAGCTACTGAACCTCTTTTTCAGCTCCTGTCTGGCCAATCTCCCATCTGGCTGGGGGAAATACTTTGAACCCCACTCTTCCAAAGAGCTTGTTCTCCACCTTTCCCTGTGACAATGTTCTTTAGAGAATGGCAGCACTTCAGAAGATGGAGTGAACTGTTTATTCGCAAAAGGTCAATTGCCTCCAAATAAAGAATGAGTTGTTGAGAAGGCTGTAAAAGATGTTTTATGCATATCAAACAAAACACCTTTTGAACTTCTGAATAGCAATGCCTCCCCACAGGCTGCTGTCGTTTCTTCCAGAAAGTCCAAAACTTGGGTGCTCCCAATAGTGTGAACACCAAGGATATATATAGACAAGGAAAAAACTAACTGGTTTGTAAAATGTGTCTTAGTGGTCTTCTAATTCACAGTATTTCTTTTTAAACAGGACTTGATTCCTAAGGCACAAGCAAAGCCATCCTTCAAAACATTAGCTTACTTTGCTTTGCTACGCTCTGCCTCAGTTGGTGCTGGCTGCATGGCCTGCTTCCCTTCCTGCAAGCATGGAGCTGCCACAATGGCTACATTCCTCTGATGCTGATGGTGACTAACAGGGGAGTGCCGTGACTATGAGATACCAGCTGTTTACAGGCACTCAGCAGGAATACAGAGCTCTGAACACAAAAAATCAGAGCAGCCACTAATACTGCCTCTTCTTGTGTGAAAGTCCTTACATGTCTCATTGTCCTTCCCAACCTATCTCACTGTCTTGGAGCCATATAAACATCTAAATAATTTTTTGGGAGCAGAGGAGAAAGACCAAATGGCCAGCATGTTTCCAAGGAGCTGGGATATCACATTGTTCATGATGCTCTGGTCCATTTTAGTCAGCCCATGCAATGGAGCAACAGGCCTGTGTGAAGCAAGGGCTCTAAGTCACAATTTATGGTGTACCCCACCGTGTCAGGAAAGCTGTTGCAAAAATCAACATTTCACTTATTTTCTGCTTGGTGGTGGTGTCAGGAAGCAAACTTTTGCAGTCAAGTGAAGTTCAGTGTGTCAGAGCATAACAGCAGGAAGAGAAAATATTGCTGTTAGGTGGGAAGGGAGTGTTGTAGGAAGGAAGGCACTCTTGGGCCCGAGCTCAGGCCAGGGTTGTTTTCTGTGGCTGTAGTCCACTCTCTCCTCCATCCGCCTTGCCCTGCAAATCCTCCTGAGCTCTGTCCTCATAATGGTGTGGGAATTCTTCCCCTAAGAGACTCAAGATTCTTCCCTTCAAGTGCCTAAAGCTGCTCCCTTCATCAAATGCTGCCCATAATACTGTCTCCACACCAGAGGAATAGCTGAATGCTGCAGCAAAACCCCCTATGGAAAAGCTCCAGTAGTGAAAAGAAAAAGAAAGAAAAGAAAAGGGGAAGTACTATGGGCATTTTGTTCCTGCAAAGCTCTGAGCATCCTCTGCAGGTGTCTGGGTGCGCTTGAGTTCCTGTCATCCCCAGCAGGCCTCAGTACCACATGTTATATCCTAACAACAAAGTGTCATGGTAGGACTCTTCTCCTTGCTTTCAAGATACTTTGACTATCAGGTAAAGTACACAATAAAACATCTCTAAAAACATTTGTCTTAGCTGACTGATTTGGAGCTCCTGAGCCATAAAGCTCAAGACAACTGAGCAGAGCCATCACTCCCAAGTGACTATCATGGAAAGTTATTGGAGCAAGGTTCCTGACAGTCTGCATCATTTCCAGGCAGGACATTGCAGGAACAGAGCTCTTAAGGAGTACAAAATTAAACTAATAAATGTAAATGGTGTTTATTGCAAGGGAGGATTAAACCCCAAACTAACAGGCATGAACATGTGAGGATGGGCATCCAAAGCAATCTTCCGTCAGAAGAAGCAGCTCCTGCTCCAAAAATCGTGCACTGCCCTTTTTCACAGGTCTGGCTTCTTCCTTCCCACCCACCCGCAGCTGGCTGCCCAACCCTCGTCTGCCATCGTTGGATGCTTTCAGCATTGTGTCAAATTTATACTGGGCATATCAAGATGCAGGAGCCCTGATCTTCCTTTCTGGTTGTGAAGTGTCAAGCACACCTAGGGAATCCTATAAATAATAAACAATAACACATGCACATAATCATAAGCAAGTCATTGTTTACATAGTGAATATTCAGCACACACCAGATGGTTCTTCTTTCACTGCCTCCAAAATGGAAATGACCAGTTACTAAAGATAAAATATTCCTTCCCTCTACTGCTTCCCTAGGGCTCCTACTTGTTGTTCTCTTGTAGAACTGCTGCTCCCTAGAGAAGGAAGCCTTTCAGTCTTGGAAACATTGAAATCAGATCTGAAATATGAAATGTTTCAGCAGAAGCTGCAGATAAACGAACATAATGTTAAATCAATTCCAGAAAATAGGCTTGGATTAATCCTCCTGCCTGCTGCAGCAGTGCTCTGGGAGAAGAAATCTCTCCCCCCACTGTCACATGGCTACTGCCTCTGCTATCAAGATGTCCCTCCATTGGGTCTGTAAGAGCAGTTCCTAAATTACTTTTGCTCTTCAAAAATGCTAGCTAGCAGCCAGTGCACTATATGTACTGCACACAGCCACCACCCAGCCACACTGCAGGTGGCAATGATTTTAACTGATTACTACGTGTTGCTACATGGAGAGCCAGACTCTGCCTGCTTCATTTCCACCCATCCCAGTGGCTGCAGTTTTCATTTATGATCTCTTACATAAGATGCACTAACAGCACTGGGAGAAGAGACCATGCCCTCAGCCACTCAATGCTGAGTCAGACCATCTTGCTTCTTGCCTTTCTTTGTTCCCACCTGCAATACATAAGCTTGCCCAGCTCCATTGAGGAGATGGTCCTATCCCATCCCATCCTATCCCATCCCATCCAGTATTTTGGTATGAAAGATGCTAGGCTCAAACCATGGCAGATTTAGGAGGACCTTGAGTCCAGGCACTTCACTTTCCAAGCACATGCTAAAGCCCCAGATTTGGTGCAGAAGAAGGGCCATTATCTCTGCCAGTCAGATGCCCACATGGAAGCGATTCCCACACTGATCCCTGAGTCAAGTTGCATTCTGTGCAACTCTGAGCTAGGCACCCGTTCAGCTCCGTCACCAGCCAGGGCATCCTCTTGGCAGCTCTCTGTCCCTACTGGTGAGGAACAGCATCTTTTCCTGGAGCAAATCTGGCTTGCTTTAACAGAAGAAATTCAAAGTACCATTCAGGAAGAAGAGGCGGAACCATGTCCTCTTCTCAGGAGGCTGGAGGCAGCCCCACGCTCACCTTTTCCCAGCCCCTGTGTGACCTGGACTTTCAGGGGAGGCAACTCTTTCTTTGTGCCATAAGGATGGGGGTGTGGGTGGGACTGGGCAAGTTATTCCTACAAATGCTGGGGGCAAACCCCAGGCCCCTGAGGCCAATACCACCTCTGGGCTAGGCAGGGCTGAAGGGTAAACCTTGCTCTAGGAATATCATCTCCCCAGATGAGCCAAGGAAAAATAATTGAGATGCTACTTTCTTTTCTCAGCTGTATGAAAAAAAAGACACGATTTGATAATGGATAGCTGTTTGCCAGTTTCCAGGAACCACCTGATGTATTTGGTATCAAAAAAATGAAGATCTTAGCACTGCTTTGAGTAAGGTTAAGCTGATGGCACTTCATCAAGGTCAACTACACATGAGTCTGCCAGAAGAAAGAGCATGCATCTGTCAGATGGTAATTTCCCTCATCCCCAAGCTTCTGGGCACCTCCAAAGGCCAGTGATAGTCCAGGGACTACAGAGCCACTGTAGTGTCTGCCATGGGGACAACACCTTCAATCATTTCTCCCTCCTTACAGGGATAGTGACCGAGTGAGGAAAACCAGAGGACTGCACTGGAGAAGTAGTGGTTCTCCTCAGGGGAGGACTGTAGGGGTAACTACTGGGGACCACAGTGTAAACAGCAAGAAGAAAGGGGAATTATACCCATCTGAAGACCCACTGAGGAGCTAGGGAAGGAAACAGAAAAATGAGGAATAAATATAAGGGAGAAGTTCCATAGCAGTGAGACTGGACTTTCTCCAGACTTGTCTTCACTTGCTTCTCTCAGACTCCTGTCTGGTGGATTTGGGGTAAGCACAGCCAGTAGCTGGGTTCCAAAATGCCTTCCAGAAGCAGAAGTCAGAATCTGCTTCACTCACAGTTTGGGAAAGGGAGCTGTCCCATAGAACTGGCGGGGGTAGCAGGCATCTTCCACTCTGGGAGCAGAGGGAGCAGCGGCTGCACAGTGGACAGCAAGGACAAGGTCACTTTCGGGGGTTCAAGGGGATCAGGGCCAAGAAGAGCCTTGTGGAGAGCTCAGGCAGGAAGAATCCTGGCATGATGTGGAGGACAGGACGTAAAGGAGGTGGGAAACAAGAGTGGAAGAGATGAAGATGCAGGGATGGAGGGGATTTCAGTGTGATATGAAAGCTGGAAAGAACAAGGGTGGTCGGGGTCAGAAAGAGCCAGCAGAGAGGCTGGGGTGCTCGCCGGGATGAGAGGGTCAGGCGGCACTGGCTTCCCAGGCACCCTTCCGGCGCCGACCCTCCCCGTCGAACCTCCCGGGACACCCGCCCCCTGCCCGGTTTTCCAGCTGCTGCTGCTGGCCCCTCCGACACGTTTGCAACCAAGGGAGGGCTGCAGGTCCACGCGTGACAGGTGAGTCTCTCACCTCCTGAGGAATGACCAGCGGGGTGCTGGGGATAGGCTGGCACATGGAGGGACACAGCCCCCCGGCACGGCACGGCCCGGCACGGCCCTGGGCGTGGCAGGGATGCCGGGCCAGGCCGGCAGGTGGCGCTGGGAACGCGCCGGGAGCTGCGGGAGGAGGGAGCGGAGGAAGGAGGTGAGCGGAGCCGGGGAGGAGTGCGTGGCCTGCCCGCGGTGTCACAGGGCGGGGACATTTGTGGACGTGGGATGGGAGCCAACCATCCCTACCCAAGAGGAGTCTCTGCCCTGTCTCCCTCTCCAGCTCCGCCGGGGAGCCCCCAGCCCTGCAGCTGTGATCAACCTTTGGAGGGCAGTGCTTTCTTCCCGAGCAGGACCCACCTGCAGAGCAGCATCCCCCACCGAGAGCTCCCCAAACTGCCCCTGGTGAGGACTGCAGTCCTCAGTACAGGAGGATAAAAGATACATCAGATGTGATGTGTCTTTTACCCGCTGCACTAGGATGCTCTTTTGCAACGTGGCTAAATATGGTCCAGGAGTCCTCCAAGCTTTTGCTTGGGAGATGTAGTGCTTTTTCCTTGTTCGTTATGCCACATATTACATTGGTCACCAACAGGGAGCAAAAGAGCTGCTGCATCTGCCTTGTCTCAGCATGGTGGAGCTCTCCCTGCAGCTCTGGGAGGTCTGCTGAAGCAGTGGCAGAGCTGCCAGTTGCAGAGCTACCCAGGAAGGTGGATGAGGGACCAGATGTAGGGCTGTGATCAGCAGTGACCACCAGTGTTTTAGGAGTCTGCTTGTCATGGGATGGCATTATTAGCCATAAATTGTTTGTCATTCACTCACATTTCCCTTCTGGTTTCAGTTCAGTTGAGCATTCCCAGATTCTCCCAGGTGTAACTCCAGCCTGATAAACTCCATATTATCTCCACCCGAGTGGTGCCTTCATTTCAGTGCATGTGAGAAGGAAGGGAGGGATAAAAGAGGTGCAAAAAATAGAACCATAGACTCATAGAGTGGTTTGGGTTGGAAAGAACCTTCTAGATCATCTAGTCCCAATGTCCTGCCATTAGCCATGATACCTTCCACTAGAACAGGTTAGTCAAAGCCCCATCCAGCCTTGGGCTTGAACATTTTCAGAGAGGGGCAGCCACAATTTCTCTGAGCAACTTGGTCCGGTGCCTCATCACTCTCACAGTAAGGAATTTCTTCCTAATATCTAATCTAAACCTACTCTCTTTCAGTTTGAAGCCACTGCCCCTTGTCCTATCACTACATGCCCCTGTAGGTGTCCCTCTCCAGCTCTCTTGTAGGCTGCGTTTAGGTACTGGAAGGTGCTATAAGCTCTCCCTGGAGCACCTCTTCTGCTCCAGTCTGAACAACCCTGACTCTCTCAGCCCATCTTCATAGAAGATGAATGAAGTTGAAGGTGATAAATTATACACACAGTAAAACCATAGGTAAAGCCAGCAGCACGAGCAGGGAAGTTAATAAATAATTAGTTGTTGTCAATTAGGCTCAAAGGTTGACCACATCTTCCAGGCAGAGAAATGGATGAAAGTAGCTTGTCAGTGGGTCAGAAGAAACACAAGGAGACATTGTGTCCTTCATACAATGTGTGGCTTCACCAGGGAACATCTTGCTGCAAAGTGCTGTGGATGTCCACAATTTATATGCTTCTGAATCTCCTTCAAGAGCAATGTGTTTGCTGGTGAATGGGAGAGGACACTAAAGGAGCATCATCCACCTGCTCTGTTCTTAATTTCTTCTCAAGATGTTTGCTGCCAGCCACTTCCAGAAACAGAATGATAGCCTACACAAACCTGTTTTCTGACCTAGAACAGCCCTTCCTTTTTCTTTCCATTTTGTATTTTTTTTCATTCTGTTGCTTTTCTCTACATAAAAAAGGGCCAATGAGCTACTTAGAAAATAAGTTTTTGTTGAATATTTTGTTTATGAGAGAGCCTATTTAGAGTTAATGACTTTCACAAGGGACTGCGCCACTGTGCATTAGCTGGCTGCGCTGCTGGCAACTGTTTTAGCTAGGGAGAGCATCAGTGCATTGAGCGTTTGCTCCCAGGAAGGCTGGCATGTGGGCAGAGACACAGCCTGCATGCAGAGCCCCGCATTTGGCCGGAACATTATGGTTCATTACATGATGTGCATCTTCCTCACTGCCTCTCCCAGCTCAGCCTGTTAGCTTACATCTTTCCCCTATAATCCACTGACATTCTCATTAAAACTACCATCACTTTTCCCTGATCTATCTGCAGTCAGTCTTTCATGGCTCTAGACATCATCAAAAATGCCATTTTCTGCTTCAGAAGGTCAAGTGCTTAGCCTGAATCTTCTTCTCCTATGTCAGGAATTACCAGTTGCACCTCTTGAAGCCAAGGGATCATTTCCCTGAGACTTCCAGAAAATATTTCACTCTGATCCATGACCTCCATTTCAAGTTCCGTATAACCATGTTTTTATTTTGTTTCTTTCTCACACACATTTGCTTAAGAGAGGGAGATGTATTTTACACAGAGTAAATGAACCCATGTTCCTTTCTGCATCCATCTCCACAAGGAAGTGACACGGCACGTCCTAGGCTTTGAGAGCAGACACAGTGGGCCAGGTCAGAATGTCTGGTATTGACAGGGTAGGTGAGCAGCAGGCCTGACCTCTGGGGAAGTGCACACTACCTATTTGCAGAATAATGCAAGGATGTTTGATGCACAAAAGCTCAATTGGTGCTATCAAGTGCAAGCCTGACTGTCTAGCTCTCCACTGGGTCCTTCTTCAAGGAGGTGAGTGAAGTGTTCCATGTTGCTAAGGCAGTATCAGGGTAGGGAAAAGTGGAGGAACATTTGATTAGTTGGGCTGAAGAGAGGAAAGCACCAAGCAAGAGGTTGCACCATTTGCTTGTGGTGATACAGGACCTGATGGGAGCATCTACAGAGACACTGCTGCAGGCAGTAGTGGCTGACAGCCAGGAGGGCTGGGGATGGTATTTGTGAAGATGAACATGTTGGGTTTAGGCTGCATTGGGGACTTGGACAACTTGGGCTGCCTGCATTGAGGGCCCAGCTATGGTGTCTTTTGGAGCAGGGCTGGTGGTGTCTGGGCAGCACCATGGGAATATCTTGCTTACCCAAAGAACAGAGATATAGAGTCACAGAGAAATCTTGTGCCTGCAAGTACTGAGCCACATTGCCCCACCTGACTGGCAATTGGGAAGAGCCAATTAGCATATATTAATGCAACTGATTAGTGCGTGGTCACGCAGCCTGGGTGGTGGGTGATTTTTGGAGCAGATTTGAAATTATAAGCATGCAGACGCCAAACCACAAGGGAGCCGGCATGGGGGAGAGACAATTTCCCAGCATAGCAGCTGCGGCCCCAGTTTCTCAGCTATTCCCAATGGCAAGCCGCCTTCAAAGAGCCCTGAGAAGATCCGGGGTGAGCACTTGAAAATTAAGAAATTAACTTTTTTAATTAACGGAACACAGGTGGCTGGTGTGATGGTGGCTCAGCCTCTGCTGCAGCTCTTCCAGCCTCTCCTTTCGCACGGCATAAGTGCTATGTCTCCTGTGGGAAGGGAGAAGCACCTTGCCTGGGCCGGGGGTCCCTGCCAGGAGCCCCCAGTGGAGGGCACAGAGCCCTCTCCAGTGCAGGGGGCTGCGGTTCTGAGGCAGCCGTCTCTGCCGGATGTCAGGGGGGTTGTGCGGGAGGTACTGCCCCGCATTCGGGCTCTGGGAGCGGGCTGTGGGGCAGCCCGGAGTTCCCTGGCCGGGCTGCGGCTGGGGCTGGCGCTGCCTTAGCGCGGGGTGGTGCCCGCAGCTCCCCCGCGCTCCGATGTGCGCACTGCAAGGAGCTGCTGCCGACAGGAGCTCCGTTTCCTTAGTTACGGCAGGCCGGAGATATTTCGGGAAGGAGGCAGGCAGCGCTAAGAAAGGCCGGCAGGTCTGGGGAAAGAAAGCTCCGCGGTGCCCGGGCTTCACCAGCCCCGTACACCGTGTCTGAACTGCCCGGGCTCCGTTTCCCGGAGCCCAGATTGAAGGAATGCCGGGCGCCCATGGCCGGGACTGGAGCCGGCACAGAAGGGCTGCAGTTCCGTGCCAGGGAAAATCCGCCCACACCGCGGGGTGACCGTAGCTCCGACCTCCGCAGGCGTGAGCTTCCATCTCTTCCCAGGGGTTAATCTCCCACTTGCCCAGGGATGAGAAGAAATTCATTCCTGCTTTTGCAGCATGAAAATAATGCAATGATTCTATCAGCCCTCCAAGGAAACAAGTAGTTCTGTCCTAGAAGCAGTTTGCAGGTAAGAAAGTCTGGGACCACATCCAGGGCTGTGCTATACCATTTTGTGCTTTTCCCCATTTCAAGCTTCCCTTCTCAGGTTCTGTATCCAGGTCTGCCCACACTGCAGAGTCCCATGGAGCCCTGCATTGGCTCCCACCCCTGCACTAGGGAGGTCAGGGCTCTCTGGAATGGTTGCCTACAGGCAACCATTTGCCAAGGGCTTGCATGCCGCACTCAGCACACTCCAGCTGGCCCACTCATCCTGGTGGGGAGCAGCCAACATGGGGATATCCCGGCAGTGCCATGCCATGCCAAGCTGGGCTGTCAGCCAGGGACTCAAACACAGTCTAGGTGGCTCCAGGGGCAGGGATCAGGGACTAAAAGGTGTTCTAATTCCCTGACCCTTCAAGTCTGCCCCTGGTCAGGGCAATTCACAGATTTCCGGTTTCACACGAATCAGCCCCATAAGGGTATTCAAAGGCACATCTCCAGGTAAAGGCCACACCTTTGCCAGTATTTGCCTCTGAAGCTCAGAGACACTGGTGCTGCCCAAGGATAAACCAACAGCCTTTTTTAAAAACATAGCTGCAATAGCCTTTTTCTACAGATGTCATTCTCAGGAACAGTTGCACCATCTTGCTTGAAATATGTCTAGATGAATTCAGCCTGAGTCCCTCAATCTGCCTGGAGAAATTCAGCGTAAATATTAAGGCCATAAATGATGGAAAAGAGGAATTACAATTGGGAGATTCACACAGCAGGATGCAGTGCCACAGTCCCAGCTTCCAAGCAGCTCCCTGTGCCTCATCCTCCTGCTGCCTCTGGCCGCAGCTCCATGTCTCTCCCACACTGCTGCAGGGTTATGAGCGATGCAGGAAGGAGGTATTGTGTTCCTTCACACCCAGAGCTGGAGCTGAGCCACACACCGCTCATGCTTCTCAGGCATGTGGAGGACTTAAAATCCATGGGATGCCTGAGCCCTTGTGAGACCGCACCTGTAAGGCTCTTCTTGGGCCAAAATCGTGGCCAGTGAGGCCCAGTATGTAACAGAAGATGAAGGAGTTTTTCTCCCTTTTAGGGTTCCTCTGTATTTCCTTTTTGGTTTATTATTCTATTCTATTCTATTCCAACTAGGCACAATCTGTGCCAGAGGCAGGAGAAACAAGTATCTCCAGGGAATGACTTACACGCCAGCTAGGTTTGTCCAGCTTTGTGTGATCCCTGATGTCTTGGCAGGTAAAAGGAAGGGGAGAGGGTGTTCCCACCTTTGGGACTGGGGCAGCTCACCAGCAGCAAGGTTGCCAGATCTGCTCAGAAGTTAAGATTTCCCAGCAGTGTTTGCCAATTTAAGTCATCGAACATGTTGGCTCAGAGAAGCCACGGCTTATGAAAAACAGTCTTTACTTGCTGAGACGTAGGGGATCAAATATTGGGGACCCAGTGGCAGATCACAGTCATGAGGCATTTTAGAAAATCCCCATGGATTTTTTTCTCCCACAAGCTCCCATTACTCATTGCTTGCAGAGCACGTGTTGCACTAAGCTGGCATGGTCATCTCTGCTCTCTCCTGAGGTAGGCAGTGTCCCCTGATGCACGGCAGCAGGCAAGGTCTCCAAACCTTGGTGATGCTGTAGGACTGCCACTGGCTTGTCTGGAATGAGAAGGCAAACTCTGTGGCTTCTACACATCATACATATGGCTAAGGAAGATAGCAGTGAAAGAGATTTTGAAACATTTTTTTATTCAATTGTTCCCTAAAGTCTTGGGCATGTGTTGTTTGGGCTATGGTAGCTCCTAGAAGTCACTGGTTGGAGATAAAGGTCTCATTTTTATGAGACTCATTTACATGAAACTGAAGTTTTATCAAAAGACATCATGTTGTAGCCAGCCTGTTCTCTGCACCATGCTCCAGCAGACCCGAAGTCAGCTGAGGGCTACCTCAGCCTTGGGGAGCCTAAAAACAGAAAGGAAAGACACTAAGGGGTACACCTGGCTTTCATCTCTTGGTTGTTCATGGTCTGTGAGCTGTGCCTGCCATTTCCACTTGCAGTATGAATGAAGCTGTTATATTATGTTCATTCCCTGATGCTTCTCCTGGCGATTTTCATAGCTGTGCTTGTAAGACTGGAAGGTCTTTTACTTAAATGGTTGGAGTTTAACCACTGAACTGTGCTTCTTCAGCCCAAAAGTGATGAAATGAGCCAAAACAAGCCTTCAGAGGATGCTGCAGAACAATACTATTTACTCAGCATCTGGAGAAGCCACAGATGTGGGACCCCAGGTCTAACGTACGAGGCAGGAGCAATGAAGCACTTGGCATGTCAGTGAGACTTCTCTGCAGTCACATTCTGGTGACTGTTCCCTGGTAGCCCACTTGCAGGTGAGTCTCTGACCATCACTTGGGTGTTGGGTGCCGGCCGTTCAAAACACCCAGTACTGCATCCCTGAGGGTGCTGTGGGAGGTTTCTCCAGCACAGAGTGCACTGCCTGCATCATCACGGATTGGAGAAATGGGGACCAAACTGGGATGCTCATGGAAAACGAGGCTCTCAGTGCTCCTTTGCACTTGGTGGGTCAGGTCCCTGTCTGTCCTGCTGATCATTCCATACGAAGGCAGAGACCCTCTGCAGGAACAAGACCCGTAGGAACGTTCTTAGCTACCACCCCTGCTGCCACCCCTGCCAAGCAGCTGAGCGATGCTTCATCAAGGGGAGAGGTTTTGCAAACGGTGTTGAGGTCTCAGATGTACCCACCCCCCTGCCCCTACCACTACCCTACCCCGTGCGCCCCACCGCAGCGGCTGATGGCCCCGGAGGCCCGTTCCGCTCGCCCCCGGGGCACACGCCGGGCAGCCATCCCGAGGAGCCCGAGCGCCGCGGAAGCTGCTCGGAGCGGCGGATGAGGCGGGCACAGCCTCACACCCAGAAATAGCCTGAGACGCGCAGACCCCGCACCCAGGCGTTCTGCCGGCAGCTCCCCGCCCGCTCCCCGCTCCGAGCGCCGGGGCCGCCGCCTCGCCGCCTCCTCCCCGCACGGATGCCACGGGGCGCACGGTAGGCAGAGCGGCGGGGGCTGCCCGACCCCGGCTCGGGCCGGGAGGCGGCTGCGGCTCCCCACGCGGGGCCTGGAGCTCCGGCGGCGCAGGCCCCGGGGCCCAGCACCGGTGAGGCGGGGGGAGCATCCCGAGCACCGCAGCCCGCGGACCGCGGCCTCTCCGCCGCAGCGGGGCGGGCGGGGGGCGGGGCGGCGGCGGCCCCGGCCCCTTCCCCTGCCGGTGCCGGGCCCGGGCCGGTGCCGGGCAGCCCGAGGCGACCGCGGGGAGGGGAGGAGGGAGGCGGCGGGAGCAGGGCCCGGAGCGAGCGGACCCCCCAGCAGGTCAGTGCGGGACGGGAGCCGCGGTCCGGGCTGTGGGGCTTGGCGGGCGCGGCAGCGGGCTGGGGGCCCGGCGGGCAGCGGGGCTCCAGCGGGTGGGGACTGGGGCGCCCCTGGGGTGCAGGACGGATCCGGGGGCACGACCTGGCGGTGCGGTGGTTGGGATGGGGAGGAAGCGTGCGTGGGACTGACCCCGGCGCGCCCACGCCGAGCTGCGCCTGCCGGGTGCGACTGCGGCGGGGGATGCTCACCGGGCGGGTAAGCCGGCATCTCCTCGAGCAGCCCCGGGACAGCTCGCCAGGGCCGTCCCGCGGGTCCGGGAGGCAGGGACGGGTTTGGGTCGGTGTTGTGGGAGATTTCTGGGTTACTTGGCTCTGTTTAGACACTGTTTGCCCGCCTTCATCTTGGACCATGTACCAAAGTGTTTGTAAGTAATGCTTGCATCTGCCTGTCTGATGGGCGGCTGAGGCCCAGCAAGGCACAGGGGCTTCCCTGGGCTGCTGGAACAAGTTGGTGGCAGAAGCAGGGAGTGAGCCCCAGCCCCTCAGTATCATCTCCCAGTGCACATGCACTGGCCTGCGCCACTGGCCTGTGATGCGAGATAAAATGTCACCCCACCGCTGTGTCATGTCATGGCTTGTGCTCAGTCCTCACGTCATCCTGGCCACAGAATCGTCCTTCTGGGGGCTACACCTGACGGTGTTAGATATGCTTTGTGCTGGCAGGGGAGAGGAGGGGGAACTTCTCCCCATTTCTCCCTCCAGTTTCGTTATAGTGGTGATTTTGAGAGGGCTGGTAGGTCAGGGTGATCTAATGCTCTGTCCAAGCTGCTCTCCCCCAGGTTACAGCTTCATCCAGATTTGTCCATGGATGAAGGCCCTGCCTTCTCCCTTGTTTGCTTCCCCATCCTCACTAGCGGCAGCAGTACTGCACAGTGGGTTTGCTATTCAGAAACCTCCTGAACAGGAGTGTTACCCAGGAGAAAGAGAGAGAGAGAGACCTTTGTCTGGCTGACAGATGTTGTTTCTGCATGAACATCTTTTTCCTTTTAACTGTTTAGCCACCATCTCCAGAACATGCCAGCCTTCTCCCCTTTCAGAGAGTTCAGGGGAAAGCAGGGTGTGGAGGGAAAACTGGGTGGGGAAACAAGGTATGAGAAAGCACTTTGCCCCATGTTGGAGATTTACAGTTCTGTATAACCAGTCAGGCTGCCTGTCTGAGCAGAAGAGAGACAACAAAATATGCCATTTGGGAGAAAAGGTGCTGTTGTAGTGGTTTGCAGTATTTGTTCAGCGGGGAGAGGGGAGAAAGTGGAAAAAATAGGAAGCAGAAAGAGTGATTCTAGTACCAGACCAGAGCCTTGGCCTCGCTGCCTTCCCTGCTGCCCTGCAAAGTGGTGGTCAAGGCTGGGCAACAGATGGAGAGGGAAGCAGAAGCAGCTCCTTCAGGAAGGATTTGTCTAAAGTATCCTGGCAAACAGCCACTGGCAAACAAATAAGTAATAAATAAAAACAGGGAGGCCACCAGCACCCCTGCGGCCTCTGACTCCATAGCACATATGGGCTTTTCTGGCTACCCTGTGAGCTGAAACCTCTGCCTTCTTCCCATGGCTCCATCCTGGCTCCTGAAACTCCATTCCAATGCCTTTCAGGTCTTTTTTTTTTTTTTTTTTTTTTTTTTATTTTAAGATAACGTTTGAATCGCTTTGTAACTACTCTCCTCTTCAAAGCTTTCCCTGATGTTAACTATTTCATCTCTGGTTTGGTGGCTGCTGACAGTGGTAGGCATAGGGTGGTCCTGTGAAGGACAGAAATAGCCGTGCTTGCTGGGGGTGCTGATCAGGGGTGTGCGTAGGCCCTCGCAGGTAAATACTGTCTTCCTTCCATGCAGAGACTTCTGGCCCACAGGAACATAAGGCAGATTTCAGCACAGCTTCAGAGCCTGCATCTGCAGAATTGTAAAAGGATGAGTGTTTCTGCTTTAAAATATTTCTTGCAGGAAATACTCTCATCTTAAGAGACTTCGAGGACTTTCCAAAAGCAGCAAGAAGAGGGAGAAACGTTTCTAACACCCACAAGTGAATTGAATTGATATTAAACTAATCAATCACCTAAACTCCTAGGCAAACATCAGTGTGCTGTGCAAGTGCTGGCTCCTCCACGAGGTCTACAAACACGAAAGCCTTCTACTGTTGTCACTCCTGTGTTTCACTTTAGTTGCTGTAAATATATTTTGTGTACTTAGCCCTAAGTTTGAAGAAAACATTGCATTGCCGATGCACTGTGCTCAGAGCAAAAGCAAGTTTGTTTTGAGATTATTTCAGGACTGGAGAAGCAGCTCCAGTCCTAATTTCCTTCGGCTGTGGCTTGAACACATTCAGTCCCTAACCAGCTGTCATACTCAAACACAAGAGGACTTAGAGCTTTAAAAGATCCCACTTGGCATCTACCTGCACTTGAAGGTGCCTAAATATCCTTTGAAAGCTTGTTTGAAGTTACTGCTTCAAATGTGTCTGAGACTAGTAATTAGGCTGTGATCACGTATTTTTATTAGGTGGGGACAATGTCAGCAGTTTGCTCACACTATTACAGCAACAATGGGACAGACAGAGAGCGGAGCACAGCCCTTCCCATCCCCCGGGCCGCTATTGTTGCTGGCTAATGGGTGAGAAAGGGCACGGCAGGTCCCCCTGGGCCTCTCTGCAGAGTAGCTTGGAGGGGGCCATGGGCTTGCCTCTCCCAGCCTGCTGCCGTGGTCCCTGTGTCATCCTCACCTCCCAGGCAGTTCAGCTGTCGCTTGATCTCACACCTCCTCACCAGGTTTGCTTTTTATGACTTGTCTTGATGGTTACCTTAGCCCCAGTGTTGTCCTGCTTTACCTGTCCTAGCTGGTATGGCCCTCTCTTGGTTGATGGCTGTGTTGGCTTAAGAACTGCAGCCATGCTGAAGGCTGCAGAGAAAACCTCTTTGCCTGAGAAATTGGCGTCCTAATTGAAATTACCATAATGTTGTCCAGCCTCTGAGGAGAATGAATACCACTGTATAGAAGCATTTCAACACTGGAATCAGTTGTGTAGTTCCAAGCAGAGTCTCCATGAGAAGCTGGGGTTACCATTTTCACCAAGGAGGGGCTTCTTGCAGTCATAGTTTGATCTTAAATAAAGATGTGTTTAAAATGGAGTACCAGAGCAGAGAGATTTGGTGCTCCTGTTCAGTGGGAGCACATGAAAACTTTGGGTGACCCGATTCCCCTCTCCCCAGCACCAAAGTTGTGTCTTGTCATCCACAGATTTGTGGGTGAACAGAGAGGAAGGCAGGATCTGAACAAGACAGGCTCCGCTGCACCCCCAAGTGCTAAAAGGCAGCTTGTGAGAGGTGGAAAAATGTGTCATCATGTAATTTTGAGTTCCTCTAATAGAGATAGGAAAGGGCTCTGGCCCTGCTTCACTGGAGAACGCTTTATTATTAGCTGGGAATTGGTGGTAGGAGACAGCTGGGGCAGGAGGTGATGGAGATTGAGACAATGAGCCCCTTAATGTGCTGTGTTGAATGGTCAAGGGGAGACCAAAATTCAGAGGAGCTAGGGGTGCAGGAGTTAGGGCAAACAACAGTTCTGGAAATGTAGCTGGGGAGTGGCTCCCAGCTGTTGCCCAAAGTGAGCCTGTGGTATCCTGAGGCAAGGTCTGGGGCCTCTGCATTGTCCAAGCCAAGGTGGCCCTGCCAGAGGAATCCTCTCGCTGCGCTACCCATGCAGCAAGGTGACCCACGCTAAGGTGACACTTCCCCACCAGGCTGAGGTGCTGAGATCGTGTGAGGGCTGGCGAGCTGGTGCTGACTCTTGAGGCATGGAAGTGGCTGGCCATGGACCACAGGCACCTGTGCTGCCAGGATCCCAGCCAGCATTGGGACAGCCTCTAGTAACATGGAGCTTGGGACACACCTGGCTGGAGGATCTGGTTGAGATGGTCTTCTTGGCATGGCTGTGGTTTGGAGCAGAGTGTTCATACTTTGAGATATTCAAAACCTTCTGGGACACAGCCCTGAGGAACCTCTTCCAGCTGACCCTACTTTGAGAAGGGAGGCGGCCCTTCAGCCTCAATGCTTCTGAGCTTATTTGTGCTGTTGTCTGACAAATTCAGTCACCGTGGGATAATCCCCAAGGCAGCATTAGAGAAATGACCACAGGTTGAAGTTTGCCTAGCTTCCTTTTGTCTGCAGCATTCTGAAGGTCTCTACAAGATTAGGAGACTGCCAGGGCTTGCAGGCTCCAGGCTGGGGATGTGCCCTGTTCACTGTGTTTCTGGGCTGTTTTTCTCAGGGAGGGCACAACTACCTGGAAGTGTAATGGCAAAGAGGACAGAAAAATGAACCAAACTTTAAAGACTTCGGAGTAAACTTGTTCTGTGCCTTGTTTGGCTCTTGACCTGCTGCTGAATAGAATGGATGGATTAAAGTCAGGACTTAATGATCATAAAGTCACGACCTAAGTACCTGTTTTTTAATCGTGTACACTTCTGCTCTTTTCCTAAAGTTAAGTTGATTCTCAGTGATGAGCATGATGTAGGGCTTAGGGCTGAGCAGGAGGCTGCACTGTGCTAAATGAGTGAGTTTATAGCTAACATATGGTTTTTTAGACAATGTCTATATTTCTTGCATTAAAAAATGGTGAGTGATGCATTTCTTATTAGATACCACTTAATTATTTATTATAAATTTGGTCCAGCTATATTTCAGTGGAAAATGAAGTCCAATTGAAAATGCAGAGTGTGAGCATTTTAAAGTGGTTTCTAGTTGGTTAAATAAAACTGCTTAAAATGTATGAAGACATTATTTATATATGTAATGAATTTAACAATGCTATACTGCTATACTATATTGTATTACTATAATACTGTATCATAGGAACAGAATTGTATTATAGGAGATACAAAATATAGCCAGTGATATAACCTGATTATTTCTGACATTTAAGAATTCAGAACTAGTAGAGATTATCCTCTCACAGTTCATCTTCATTAGGCTTTGAAGGGGAACCAGGCTTTCCTGCATTAACCTGCAGTAATTTTTCAGAACTTTTACTAAACTAATCAGTGTACTAAGTTAATGGAAACATTTTTTCCCCTCTACTTTCAAAAAAGGTTGCTGCTGTCAGAGCCACTTTTGCAGTTCATCAGGCTTTAGCTCCAGGTGCTCAGCCACTGAGTGGATCTGGCAGCAAGGACATACTCCATGAATTTCCAGTGACTTACTTTTCACTGATGAGAGACATCTGGGGTCTTAGCATGTAGGTTTTATGAACTTCTAATTTTAAATTTGCTGTCTTTAATTTAAAAAGTTTTTAGTTCAGACAAAATCTGATTGCTTTTCAGTCAGGTGTATGTTTCCAAGAATCATAATTCTTTTATTTGTTCCGGTTCCAAGTCCTCTATATTGCTTTTTCCTTTCATATTACTGCTGCTAATCTTCTCATCAAGCAGTTTCATTTGATTTTTCTGTTGGGAGGTTTTCATCAAGCTTAATTTTCTTTTACCCAAGTTTTTAATTTCTTATGTTTTCTTTCATGAAGTTTCATCAAATTTTTCCTTCTTTAAAAACAAAGAAAGGCTAAACAAAGGAAATAATTGTGGTAGTGGCTGTGTAACCTCCTGAGAATTGTGCGTTTTAAAGACTTTCATGTTTTGTTCAGTCATTTCAGGAGTCAGAGGATTGATGTCTTTGCAAATACAGTCCTCTGATATCCTACACATTGGGCTGGAAAAAGCTAGCTGTGGAAAATTTTAGTAACTGAACTTAGAGAAACTATGACCATGCCCTAAGTCTTGTCTTGGGTACATACATACACTATGATGACTGTAGCTTTGTGTGTGCTCCAGGTTTCAGGATTCCTTCATCCCGGCAGCTACATCTGAAGGACCAGCTGCTTATTTGGTCAGTCCCTGCACAGAGGTAAACTTCTGAGGTTTCTTTCCCTCCATAATGAGAAGGTGAATTCCAGCCCTCTTAAAAGGCATGTTGCAGTTTGTTTCGGCAGAGAAGAGATTTCACTCCATATTTCTTTGGGCCTTGTTTTTTGGGGGCTTTGGGGTGTTATTTTGGTTTTGGGGGGTTTTGAGGAGATTTTTGGGGGTTTTGTTTTGGGGTTTTTTTGTTGTTTTGTTGTTGTTGTTTTGGGGTTTGTTTGGTTTTGTTTTGTGGAAAATATCCTGGAGGCAGCATAAATTTCTGTTATATGTGTAGCCTTAAAAAGTCCAAGCTGGGAGCAATACTCAGGGTATCCATCTAACTCCCCAGGTGCCCACGGGAGCCCTCCATGCCAGTGCTGTGTCCTCCCCATCCCCTGGGGTGGGAGAAGAGCTGCACAGGCATTTGATGGGACCCTGCCGACCCTCGGCTCCAGGCCTGCTCTCAGTGCTGCAGGCTGGTTGTGTGCTCCCTGAACACGCTGGGGAAAGCTCTCGGTTCCTCACAGCTCACCTTGTCTGAGAGGTAGAAAGCAGGGAGGGTGTTTGTGTCAGCAGGTATCTCTCCCCCTGACTGAGCAGAGCTAAGCTGGGGAGCTGGGTTTTGTGGCCATGCCCTGTGCGTGGCCAGCCTGGTGCTCTGCACAGCAGCAGCAGCAGCACTGTTGGAGCTCTTGGGTTCAGTCTGGTCCTGCAGCTCATTTAGCACTGGGTTTCTCCATGGCATGGTGAGCATTAGGAGGAGCCTTTCCAGTGTCCTCCTGTGGCTCTTCACACCTGGCTTTTGTTATTGCTTGGTCCCCTCCCTCCAGCATGACATTCATGTGCCCCATGACACAGCTGTGCTGCCAGGAGAAGCATGGAAAGCAGCTGGGCAGAGTTTGGAGGCTCTGTGTGTGTCCTGCAGGTATCAGTGTATCCCCAGGGAAGAAGCAACAGTGGGAATTCAGCTTCATGAATGGGAATTCAACTTAAATGTTGATGCCCACCGCTCTGGGCTGCCTGTTCAGAGCTCTGCTCACCCTCCCAGGGCTGTGGTTGGTACAAGGATGGTGGGATGAGCCAGAACCTCCATAGTATCTGTGGTTGCACAGATTTTTGTCTCTAGTGAGTGCAGGTGTGCTACTGGCAATAGTGAAGCTGAGGGGTATTTCGCTGCGGGATGTGTCCATGCTTTACTGACAGTGCTGGTTGCCCCAGGGAGTCAGTCTGGGAGGTGGCAGCTGTGCTGACGTCTCATGCATTTGTACCTTGCATTTTCCCAAACTGGCTGGCAGTGTTTCCAGGTGGAGAGATGCTTCTCAGAGCAGGGACGGCAGCTGTGCAGCACAGTGAGCACCAGACTGCCCCTTACATCAGTCAGATAGTGGATGAGTAGGTGAAGACCCTCACTCATTTACTAAATGCCTTGCTCGTGCTGCAGAGGTCAAATATGGGATCAGGTTCTTGGGGTGCTCAGTGCAGAGCCACAGTACACAGTGGCAAGTTGGGATGTGCTGGGTGGGGATGCAGGCAGGGAGAACGGCCTATCCAAAGCCAGGGATAAAGCAGGAGCCTTGTCTGGGACTCGGCAAGGATACCCAGCCACTCTCCAAACAACTCCATATCAATGCCACATCCCCAAACATCTCTTCCAAAATGGACACAGAGCCTGTCTGATTCCTGCTAATTGTGGCAGGGCCTCAATAGCTGCTGGGCTGTGGAGATGCTTGCAGTGGTTCTTGCTGCGACACTGATCACTGCCAGGTAGGGGGATCAGAGAGAGATATACCATCCTGCTGACACTGGGTCCCCAAATCTCTTCAGCCAGCTATATTCCTAGTGCTGGCTCTACTATGCCCAAACCACCCTGGAAGAACGAGGAGGCATGAACTTGGGGAGGTTCCTTTTGCAGCCATCTCCTGCAGTGCCTCATGTTTAATTTCCCATTCTTACCTGTTCCATGTGAGCAGTGTTTATGTGGAGCACAGGGGATGGCTGCCTGGGGACCCTGTGCTGCTGGCGGAGTGGGCAAATCAGCTCAGGGGCTGACAGCCCTTCCCTGAGCACCAGCCTGGCTGTGTGGCCCTTTATGTAGGGAAGGTAGGCTTGTGAAGAAAAGCCAGGGACAATCTCTCTGCCTTCCCTCTGATTTTCCCCCTGATCCTAGACAGCCTTTTTCCAAGGCTGAATTGCGCATGAAGCATCTCTGATGCTGCCTTTTGGATGCAGCATGTTTGAAAGGATGCAACCCCCCAGCAAACATGCCAGGCTGGGCTGGCAGCCCCTGTGCAGTGTTGTGTTGTGTGCTCTTGCAGCAGAAAAAGCTTGCAGGTCGCTCTGTGACCACCCCACTGCCAAATCTGCCATCTGTCTCACATCCTCTGGGCGATGCTGTGCCTCCCAGCCCACGGCTTCTCTTCTCCCAATGCCTTGTCCCTTTCCCAGCCTGGATGCTGTACATGTCCAGATGTGACACTTCCTTCTCTGCCTGAAGGGAAGAAAAACATTTCTTGTGTTTTTCTCCATTGCATCTGTCACTCCCAACACCCCTTGCGCTGGTGTGGGCAGCTGCTGGCCAGTGGGTATAGCCAGAACAGGGCAGGACAGCAGCGCAGTGGGTGCAGGCAGTGCCAGCCTGCAGCACTGGCACAAGAGTCTGTTTGCTGACCATTTGTGTCCCATTCATCCCCTGTTCTGGGCCACCCGCCTGTGATAGGTGTGTATTGGGGGGATCATGAACCCCAGTTCTTGTCCCAAAAGTCCTATGATTTCCTTTTTATCTCTGGTGCTCCAGGGCCATTTGACTCCCCAGATCCTTACCATGGAGAAGGTGAGAGCAGGCTGGTGGGTGTGATGGGCGGCCTGCTCTGCTCTGCTTGGCTCTCCTGTGCCCTGCAGCAGGTACATGGCTGTAGCTGTGCTCAGGTGTTGTGGGCAGGGGAATTCCTGGGGATGATGCAAATGATGGGGACAAGTCTTGTCACCATACATGCGCACCTGTCTCACTAGAAGGAGGTCAAAACAGTCGTGCTTTGCAGAGCCACTTGTCTGCAACTCCACATGTGCCTGGGAGAGCTATCTTCCTTCCTGGCTGAAGCAGCAGCTTTCCTCTCATCTCCCCCAAAAGCTGTGTGGGCTGCAGAGACAACTGGATGTGTGCCTCAGCGACCGGGGGAGAGTGACTACCCGCTCCCTCCACTTCCCTGGTGAATAGCATTGCCAAGATTGCCCTGCATCGTGTGCACCATCAAAAGCTTTCCCTTCCCTTTGATGCACTATTGACTCAAACCGGTGTGCAGAGTGCTAATCCCTCTGGCACTGCTGGATGTAACTAGCATGGCTGGATGTGACTGACACAGTGACTGCTGGGGCCATCCCCACTTGTGCAACCCACTGGTGCCAGAGCCTTCACTGAGCTGCCAGCTCCCATGCTCCCAGGGCAGTGTGATTCATCCCAGTCATATGGTGTTACCCAAATCTGCTCAGAAGCTGGGCAGAGGTGGGAGGAAAGCCTTGTCAAGGCCAGGATTGGTGAGTGGTTGTGCTCATGGGCTCCTGCCGCAGCCCAAACCTCACTCTGCCCTTGGCACCAACCACAGGCAATAGAAATGTTCTGGCTCTGCTCTAGATTTTACATGCACTAAAATCATACTTTGTGTGTGTGTGTATGTATGTGTATGTAGTGTTGTAATCCACTGCTCTCAGGAAGAAGTTTCTGTGCTTGCAGAGAGGGGAGCTGGGCAGGGCAGGAGTGTTTCTTTGCTTCTGCAGCAGAGTCAGCTGTGGAGGATGTTGTGACTGCTTGAAGATGGGGAGAAGTGAAGGGTGGAGAGGCTGGTGGCAGCCAGGCACCAAGGCATACCCCAGAACGGTGTGGAGGACCATGTCTGAACCCAGGCGAAGGGGATCAACAGGATAACCGCAACACTGCCCAGTGGCCCCTAGGAAGCTGTGGGATGAGGGTGCTTGGTGGGAGGGTGCTCCCAGCTCCCTGTCAGGCAGCAGCAGGCTGGAATGGAGCAGAGCTGTGCCCAGCAGCACGAGTGCCAGGCCCTCGGTGCCCACCAAGGTGGGCTCCCTACACATTGTGCAGCAGGCTGATGGGCATCAGCCGTGAGGAGGGCTGGCTGGAGCTCAGCAGCTGAGAGCAACTGCACAAGGGCTTGAAATGTGCTTGCTTTCTTCACCAACTCAGCAGTGAGGTCCCTGCCATCCCCAGGTGTGTCATGCTGTCCTGGCCAGGCAGGACACCGGGGTGCAAAGCCACCAGTATTGCCTGGCCCAGCCACTGCAATATTTGGCTTCCCAGTCTGCATCCTTCTCATGCACAACCCAACTCCTTGCCAGTCTCCTTCCCTCTGCCCTTGGGTGGAGTTCCCTCAGGTGATGGCCCCAGCCATGCTGGCTGCTCCCATGGCTGGCAGTCTCTGCAGCAGGTGGCTTTATAAAAGGCGTCAGATAAACATCCCACTCTTCCTTTCTACCTCCCACAGCTCCCTGCTCTCCAAACAGTGGAAGGAACTTGGGGAGGAAAGAGCTGCCTTTTCCCTATTTCCATCCTGTCTTGTTCCCTATCTCCAGGAACCAAAATGCGCCTGGCATCTTGTGGCATTGTGAAAGATGCCTGTGACTTGTGGTGACAGCTTCAGTCTGGGCCCTGACCAAGGCACAGCTACTCCTGGTTTCTCTACAGGTTTCCACAAGGGAGTGTTTTTCCCAGTGGAGGTGGCACTTTTCCTTCACAAAGGCCTTAAAATCCTCCTCTCTGTGAGCACTGTAACCTGGGTGGCAGAGGAACAAATCTGCTTGTAACTGCCTGACATCCCACCACTGTTGCAGCCTTGCTGAGATGTGTCTTCCTCGCTCTTCGATGCCAAATGGGAGCTGCCTCTGTAAAGTAGGCTGTGCATGTGGGCACATGCTGGAGCTGGCTTGGAGCTGGCAGCTGATAAGGAACCTGGAGATACCCTTTTCAGGGAAGTTCAAGCCCTTCCCTAGGGCCAACTGCTGCCATGTACCTTAGTCACACAGGCAGCAGGGTCTGGGAGTTGTTCTCATCTGCATGTATCATCATTAATTAATTGCAAGTGCAGGGGTTCCTCTGGGACTGTGAACAGCATGCATCAGCCCAGCTTGGAGCAGGGATCTGGTGGTACCACGATGTCTCTTTACTGTTTTCCTGAAATACTGCTTTTCTGAATGGACGTGTGTGTGTATGTGTATAGGTTAACTGAGAACCCCAGCATGATACCCTTTCCCTTTCCCATGTGTGAGCTCCCCATTCCCTGAAGTCAACCCTGGCTTTGTCATAGTATCATACAAAAGTTTGGGTTGAAAAGGACTTTTAAATGTCTTCTAGTCCAATGCCTATGTTCATGCAGTAAGCATGAACATCTTCAACCTGACCAGGTTGCCCACAGCACTGTCCAACCTGACCTTGAATGTTTCCAGGGATGGGGCATCTGCCACCTATGTGGGCAACTTGTGCCAGTGTTTCACCATCCTCAACTTAGAAAATTTCTTTCTTATATCTAGTCTGAATCTATCCTCTTTTAGTTTGAAACCCTGTCGCTACTATGTGTATTGAAAAGTCTGTTTCCATCTTTATTATAAGGCCCCTTTCCCATCTTCCTGCTCCCAGCCATCACCTACCAGCAGCCCAGCAGTGCCCTGTTCTCTGTGTGGGCTGGGGCTGGTCCAGGTAATCCTTTGTGCTGAAGAATGTTGATTTAAGTTTTATCAGAGGACAAGGGTGCATGATGCTCTGGGGAGCTTGCAGCCCCATTAGCTCATGTTTGCTTGGTGCATTGCACACACAAAATGTTCTGTGGCGGGCTGTGTGCACAGCAGGAGAGTGAAATGCAAACCAAATACGGGTTAGAGCCAACCTGCACTGGCAGCTTAGTCAAATGTGGCAAAAATGGCTGGGGGTGGAATAAATAAATTCCGCTCCGATTCTTCCTTCCCAATCTCAGTGCGCTGGCTTCAGCAGCCGCTGGCTCGCACATGTGTGGAGGAGGCGCTGGAGAAGAGCTGCTCTGTGCACAGCATCTCCCACACACACTGGCCCAAACAAATCTCCCTGGCTGTGGGTCTCACTGTAAGCACTGTTTGCTCTTGGTTGCCTGGGGTTTGGCTTTATTCTGCCAAGGAGCACTGCAACAAGTCAGTGTTGGCCTGCTCAGTCCACAGCATCCCTGCAGGAGAAGGGGCCTATGCAGGTGGCTGTTTGGAAGGCCACAACCATTGTCCTGCAGAGAGTCCCAGCAGAGGCTGGGGATTGGGATGCCTTCTCATTCAAAAACTTCATGGAACTTAGTCTGCCCAAGTGCCAAAAACCCACCCTGCATGGTGGTTCTGGGGAAGAAGGGGAGGGCAGAGAGCTGTGAGTGATGTGACAGCCACCACAGGAACACATAGCAGGGGAGGGGTTTGTACTGGTTTCAGGTGAGTCCCTGGGGCAGCATGACCCTGCACAGGGTTTCCTGAAGGTAGTGGCAACCTGCCAATCCTAAGTGCAGAAAAACTTGCTTAGCTCCCCAAAATGGGGTCAGTCTCAGCCTCCTAGTGGGTTACATTATTTAGATGAACAGTGTGGCAGGGCAGATTGGGAATTATGAAGCACTGGGAGAGGAGCAGCAGTGCCAAAGGCAAACTCACCGCTGAGGGGAAGGACCTCACTGTGGGGTTTGCATGCCTGAGTGGGCTCGTGGGTTGGCTCTTTCCCCAGCCTCCCTGCCCTGGCTGGCAGTGAGCCTGGCTTCGTACTCCTCAGTGAGAGAGCAGTGCCAGAGCTTACTGGTAGGGAAGATGAAGTTTATCCACTTTTAAGCAGGTTTATATTACGCAGTCATGCACTCACATTCATTTTCTCATTAAGTGGTGGGTGTGGGTGTGAAATGGAGTAGAATCAATGAAGTATGAGTCCTTCTGACCTCTCCGAGTGATCATATCTTCATTGGCAATGACAAAAGTGGTATTTGAGCAGGTGTTTTGTACCTGTTAGGAGTCATCTGTTGCTGCAGAGTGGTCCTTTGCCTCCAACCCTTACTAATGCCATCCTCCATAGCCCACAAGACATGTTGCTGCTTGTGGTATGGTCCTTGTTTGAAAGATGCATCTGATTTGCAGGAGGCTAACAGAACAGGCTGGTGCATGTCCCATATCCTGCTGGTGATAGGATGGGGTCTTCTGCTGGTGGGTTGTCTGTCTCGCACCCTGACAGGGTGTGGGCACAGCATTCACACCGGTGTCAGTGAGCCCTGCCCAGGGATGCTGCTGCCCCACGGGTGCTCACCTCACCGACCACGAGCAGCCAGAATCTCTCTTTGCTTTTTGGACCTGGAGGCCATTAATCTTAAGAGGGAAGGTTGAAGGGAGAGCCAGGGAGGAGTGCCTTGGACCTCTGTGGGGTTTTGGAGGGCTGTGTCTGTGGTCCCATCCCCTCTGTGCTCATACCCCTTGGGGATAGATGTGGCCCATGGTGTGCCTGTTCTCCCACGCACCAAGTTACAGGAATGGAGAGGTCACCATGCCCTGTGGTGCCAAAACTGCTGGGGGGTGTGTTGAGCTCAGTGCTGGCTGCTGCTGAGCCTTTTCCCATCCTGAGGTACTTGGTTAGCCCTGCTGAGTAAGTGGCAGTGGCTCAGGTTTCCTGCCCTCCCTGTCACTGCAGTCCTGCAAAGTCAGTCACTGCAGTACTGCAGGGTGGGATGCTGGAGGTTTGCCTGCCTGCCTGGTCCTGTGCACACCAGGGCATGAACCTGATCTCCGTGTTACAGCATCCTTGTTTTTCCCTTCCACAGCCTGGCCATGATTTTGTGATGGAAGAAGGATGTTGAAGCAGTCAAGTAGCATAGATGCTTGTTTTCTAACTCTAGGTCCTCAGCCTGGCTGTTCTGTGTGGCCACAGACTGCTCCATCAGCAGCCCCATGCCCTGGTTGCCCTCTAGCCAGCCAAAGTCAGTAATCCCACCTGTGCTAGAGTGGGATGCTAAGGCTGGATGAATGTAGGCATGCTGGGAAACCCAGCTTAGTCATCTCAACGCTCCCAAGACTGTTTTGATGTTTTGCTACTCCAGCTGTCTGTGAATCCCCTAGCAAATGAGTTTGCTGGCAGGATGCTTCAGGGGAAAGAGAAATTATGAAAAATTGCATTCACATAAAAGACATGCCTTATCTTTAATTGGAAATCTGATTCTCTGGATTAGTGCCCACCCAACCGGAGAGAAGAAACATATGCTGATGTATCAACAAAACAAAGAGGGCAGTGAATATTCAAAGCAAACCTTACATGCACTGAAAATGCTTCATAGAAATTATCCAGAAAATCAGTTTCAATGGAAAATCTCATGCATTCACTGTCCATTCACAGGCCACAAAGAGGAGAAAGAATTGCCCTACATGTTTTCTGACTTTTTTCTAACCCTATTTTAGTATCTTTCCTCTAAGTAAGACCTATAATGGATAGACCATATATTGAAATTTCTGCCTTTATGTTATTGCTTCATTTTCCCACCTGCAGCCCTGTCCACCCCTGTGTTTCTTGACTAGTGCATTGCTGTCAATTCTCTGGACAGTGGCTGCTCTGAGGAACATCTGCCTGTGGCTGGCATCTAGAGGCCCTGCCTCATACACAGCTGATGGGTAGCTGTCCTGACACCTTCTGGAGGTGAAGGTACCCATCCAGCTCTGTTATTCACAACAGTATTTGTTCCTTTGGCCCCTAAAGATTGGGAAAAGCACAAAGGCAGTGGCATAGCTGGGAACAGGAATTGGGTTGGTGATGCTGTGGGTTTTGTTGAACCTTTCAGATACTACTGCAGAGTGCCATCAGCTGAGTATTGCAAAATTCTGAATTTTCTCATTTGTATGATGTGAAAATTTAGCTTGGGCATTTCAACAATGACTTTAAGTGTGACCTACAGTGTCCCCGTGATTTCTCATTCTGTATGCCAAAAAACTTGCCTCTCCAACCAGAGGGAGTTTGAACATGTTCTAGGGGTCTGCATTTAAGCAAGCTGTTCTTGGTGCACATGAGCAGAAATCTCCTCCACTGCTTCTGCTGCATGCTGTTGCTAGAACATATACATGACTTACTTTTAGCTGGTTGCTCCCATTAGTTATTTTAATGGTAACACTGCAGCTATATAATTTGCATAAGCTTTTCTGAGAGCAGCACCATAAAAGGTGAGACTAGCTGGAACAAATGGCCTAGAAAAGTAGTGATTTGGGTATTTGGAGGTGAGTTTCTGTGGCTATCTGGCAATGAAAGGACCAGCGAAAAGGCAGGAGAGTGGCTTGAGATCAGGTTCAGAGGAGCTGTGATACGCTGCAAAGGCTGTGTTTACAGGCCTGAGCATGATATCACAGCTCCTTTGGACTCCTTTGGAGTTGGAGGTGCTTAAGAGAGAGAGGACAGAGCTGGACTGGGTCTTCAAGTATCTTCTGCTCTGAAATGTCTCTGTGCAGTCCGGCATTGTATCAGCAGTGCTGTGTGGAGAGAAATGGGCTGGAAGGGTGAAGGCTTGCTTTTGGGAGGTTTCTGGGCAGGAGAGCTGGGAGCAGGAGATATTAGCACCATCTCCAGGAGGAACCCGTTGCTTTTGGCCACCAGGAGCAAAATATCTGATACGGGAGAGAAGGGGATAGCAACAAGCACTTGATAGAGAAACACAACTTGTGCAGATCCCTGTGAAAATCCCTCTCACCCTGCCATCCTCCAACAGGATGTTCCTCCTACGAGCGTGAAGCCGGTGCCTAGAAACAAGCTGCAGGATCTTACTGCTGGGTAGTGGAGTGGTGGTGACTGAGAAGGGACTTGGAGGTTGCTAAGAGTCTCCTTGTTTATTTGCTGATGGTCTAACAGCTCCCTCGGTCAGAGACACACTCTCCTTGTTAACAAAAAGGCAGTGAATTATTGAGCAGCTGAAAATGCCAGATGGCAATAGCTCTGCTGCTTACAGGAGGAGGGGAGAGAGGGAGACATGCACATGGTGGGGAACAGATTGAGAGCATTTCCATAGCAAAAAGCAGACCCCGGCTAGAGGTCCTAGTGGCCCCGGGTGGTTGCCTGATGGCAAGCAGGAGGCAGGCAAGCCAGGGCAAACAGCTGCTGCTTGCCAGAGTAGCCCCCTCACTTCTTACAGGTCTCTTCTGGAGGTCCCTTTTCAGGGGTCATTATCCTGGTGGGACCATGCTGGCCCTTGAAGTACAGGACTCCCAGCCATGGCTGGGAGGCAGGCTGTGACTGAGTGCACTACAGGGATGCTTTGCCAGCCCATCCATCACTCCACACCCAGGTGCAAGTATTAGCCCCAAGTCTACTGGGATGCCCTTTGGAGAAGTATCAGCATATCTCAAGTGACCTGGCAGTTCTTTTGAGAGTCTCACTAATGTTCAGCCGTCCTAGCTTGGGCAGTGATGTCTCCAGACACCACAGACTGGACAGATGGATGTGTATATGGATAGGGACCTCCAAGGAGAACTGAAGATGCAGCATGGGCAGGTCTGTAGCAGACACGGAAGCCCATGGCTCAGCTGACGTTGCACCATGTGCACAGGAAGAGGGACTGCCATGTGTCTGCATGTCCTGGGGCCTGTAGCTCAGCAGCTTCTGACATCCCTTCAAGGCATCTATGCAGGTAGTCAGATGCCAACCTAATACTGCAGTGGGGTGAGGCTCAGGCTCTTCTGGGCTCATAGCCTTGGTCCAATCATCCGAGCCACTCCTGGGCTTCCAGTGAAGATTTTTCTTTGGGATGGAATTTATGCTTCAGAAATGAAAATAGCAAGTCACCATCTTTTTTTGTGTATTTAATTTGAAAACTGCAGGCACCAAGAGTAGTTCTTAAATTCTTCAACACTCTGGAGAGCTTGAGTTGAGAATCCCTTGGGAATCCTCAGTGTCCAGGCTGTCAGATCTTTTTTTCTTTTTTTTCCTTTGTTTTTCTTTTTTTTTTTTTTTTTGGTCAACTCTCGTGTTTGAAAACCTCCCTCCTCTTCAGCTTATTCTTTCCCTGGATGAGGAGGTCAAAGAGAGTCAGTCTCTCAGGCATGTAATGTATGTCAGCTCCTGCAGCAGCACTCTTGCCCTGCCCATTCTGGTCAGCTGTGGGATGGGGGTGTCTGGGCGCCTTGTGACTTTAGGACAGGACTCCTCAAGCAGCAAACTGCAAGCTCAAAGAGAGAGAGACTGAGGCCACAGCCATGCATATAAAATTAGGTGCTGCTGTAGTCCCCCATCTGTCACACTGACATAGAACAAGTAAATGTTTCCTAACAAAAGCAAATCTGTGTAGAACTTAGGAATATCCTCTTTCTAAGCCAAGTCATTTTCTGTGTGATGTCTCTATGCTCCCCAAGGACCTCTCAATTAGGTTTCCTTTGGTGTTGAAGAAGAGTTGATCCTGTTTGTTCTTGGTGGCAAAAACAGCCATAAACACTTTGCATCTCCACATCCCTGGAGGTCCCATCTCTCTTTGTTTGCATTCTCCTCCGCTGCTTAATTAAACCATGGGTCCTGCTTCTCTTCCTCCGTCCTGTTCATGTGGGCTTTGAGTGTCCTCCAGCAGGGATCACCTGGTGCTGGGTAACTGCAGGGGCCATAGCAGGGTCTCAGTTGTGGCTGGAATATAGATAAAAAGCAAGGAGAAGAATGAATGCCTAGTGGCTTGGATGCAAAGCTCACAGGAGTACATGTTATAAACCACTCTTGAGTTTTCACCTAGCCTTTGCACTGGTCACAATATACTGACCACAATATACTGTGCCCATCATGTCTTATAAACTTCAGGCAGGCCTGAAAATGTTCTTGTCAGGAGCACAAGTTCCTAAGAATAGAGATATAGAATAATTGTGGTTGGAAGGGCCCCCTTGGAGGTCATCTGATAAAGGTCCGTGCTCATGGCCAGGCCAGCTTCAAAATTATATTTGGCTGCTCAAGGCCTCCAAAGACTGTGTGGTCTCACCACAGACATAGCTGTTCTCTGAAGGCCATGCAGCTCTCCAGGCACCAGAAGCAGCTGGCTAAAGGTGTTGAGGGTGACTCCAAGGCTCAGAGGCAGGACAGGTACATGAGGACAAGAGACTCTGGCCCACTTGTTCCAACCCCATATTAGTTAGTGTTTGCTGTGCTGGTTCCCTCTCCTCATCTTTGTATGGTGAGTGCAGCAGCTGTTTGGCACTGTCCTGTGGCATCCCCATGAGTAAAAACCATGCTGTAGAGTGGTCATTCCCAGGGGCCCTAGGCACTGCAGGCTTGGAGAGGATCCACTCCTATCTAAAGCATGGTGGTAGGAAAGGTTATGGAAACAAGCCGCCGTCTTCGCCATTAATGGCCTTTAAGTGTCTCCTGCCAGTGGGGACTGTAACCTATGGTATCAGCTCCCGGGGAAGGTGGTGGGAAGCCTGGCATTTAGGGTTTTGAGAAGCTGACTCTTCTGAAGAGATCAAGATATCTTGGAAAGAGCAATTGGAAAGCAGGTGGAACGATGAAAGGGAAGTCCTCTAACTCCCGAGTCACACAGATCTTGATGCTGGAGGAAGACATCAGGCTTAGGGATATTCCATAGGCAGTAGATATCTGGCTGTGGGGAGAGAAGTGAGTGCAGCCCCAGCAGCCCAGTTGTCAATATCATCATTGCTGTTTTTTTCAGAAATTCAAACAAATGCTTCAGCTTCTCATTCCTGCCTGCTGAGGACATCAGAGTGGCCATGGCTCAACCCAGCTTCCAGGACTGAGGAGCAGAGGTGGTGAGAGACCTGTCTCAGGTATGACAGAGACAACCAAATAGTGTGGGGTTTAATGGGGTGGGGAAAGGGCAGGAAGTAGCTGTGAGATTTCTTCAGCAACACCTCTGTGTCCAACAACCTCTCCCTGAGAGAGACTGGGACTGGGGAAGCTCCGAGGTCACCAGCCAGTCCTCTCCCCTCCCTACCCTTAGTGAGCTCCTCAGACCTTGATGGAAGAGATCTGGAAGAGCCATGGCCTCTTTTCAAGCAATGGCTTCTCCATCCACACCCCTGCCTCTGTGTTGCAGGGTGAGACCCCACGCCGGCACTGATGGAGAGCACATACTCGATGGAGCCAGCACCTGATGGTGCCGGCCTCACCTCGCTGGATGTGCTCATCTTCCTGGATGCTCCAGTGAACAGCACGGAGGAGCAGTGCTTCAGCGCCCGCTCCCGCAGCACCGTCCTGGAGGGACTGCCATTTGGTGGTGTGCCCACCGTGCTCGCCATCAACTTCACCCTCTGGCTGGTGAGGGCCAGGAGGGTGCCATTTCTAAGGGTTCTGCAGCCCCCACATGCACTGACAGCCACACGCAAGTGCAGCCCATGCACTGGTGCACCTGGCTGACTGGGGAACAGGGATGAGTGCAGAAGTCCAAGGGCTTTGCCCTCATCGTGGTGGGCAGCCAAGGACACTTGGGCAGCAGTGGTGAGATTGCGGAGCAGGAACAGTTTGGAGCAAGAGTTTTGCATGAGCTTGGGCTCATGAGTGAGAAAGCAGAAAGGAGGGATATGAGAAGATCCCATGGGGTGAGACCTTGCAGCAAAATACTCCTCTTTCTTCTTCTTCCAGCTTCTCCTTCTAGTCTTCTCATGTCTTCGGAAAGCGGCTTGGGACTACGGGCGCCTGGCACTGCTGATGGACAATGATAGGTGAGGAGGATGCAAAGCTGCTGCAGGTGATGGCTCCATTCTCTTCAAGAGGGCTGGAAGGAAGGCCAACACTGTGGGGTGACACACAGAGAAGTTCAGCAGGTGTTGCTATCCATTCTTCCCACTGGCAACGGCCTGGTGCCCCCTTTTCCCATGGAGACACAGCCACCATCTGTGGCAGGGAGAGGGAAAGCCCAGGCCAGCTTTCATCCCCTCTACCATTTGGTGACAGTGCTCTTGGTGCCATTGAGGGCACTGTTCTGGGAAGGACAAAGGCCCAAGAGCTGCTTTTGAGTGGGGAGTGCGCCACTGCCTCTTCTCCTGCCAGTCTCTTGGGATGAGCAGGACTGGCTGGTGGAGGGGGCAGAGGGAGACACACAGCAATAAGACTGTTCCTCATGTCACCACAGCAACTTGCCTGGTCCGTCATTTGGGCTAGGTGCAGAATTCCACAAAAATAAGCAGTGTTCTGGTAAAAGGGGAGCCCAGACCATATTTCTAGGTGGGCTGTTCTGCCCAGAACAGCCTGTCTGCCAGAGCACAGCTCACCTTGGGCAACAAAGCATCTTTCATTGCACAGGCAGGTGCACACAGGAGGGGTCAGTGCAAGGCTGGGCAGCCCACAAGAGCAAGTTCTGTTAAGTCCCTCTCCTGCCTCCTCCCCTCTCCAGCTCCTCTTGGCCTCTGAATCTGGAGCTGTCTGGCAATGAATACGTGATGTTTCCCTTTATCAGTGAGATCAAAGGGCAATCAAGACTTAAAATGCAATTCCTTAAAAGGAATGATTACATTCCTTTTTTACTGTAAAACCATTTGAGACATCTGAAAACAATGGAATAGAAATACCTGGTTCAACAGTCTCTTGTAATGGACCTACGGCTACACCTCCATGAGCCCATCATGGGTCAGGGCCACAGAGAAGCCAGGGAGACTTGTTGGTGCAAAGGCAGCAAGATGCAATCCCTTTGTCCCAAGCCCAGCAGTAATCACTGTTCCAGGCCCAGTGTAGGATGCAGGGAGGGGGGAGGCATTTTCCGGGCTGCTCTCCTGGGAGAGACTTCTCCAAGGGTGCTTATCCTCTCCTGTCTGCTGCTTCTCTTCTGCCTCACCCATCCACTCGTCCCCTCACTGCAAAGCCTGACGTCGCTTTTCTATGGAGAGCAGAGTGAGAAGGAGAAGTCCCCGTCAGAGAGCAGCCCTCTGGATGCCGACAACAAGGATGTGGTGAGTGCCAGTGGCTGTGGCAGTGGGAACCTGGGCTGGGCTCATCCTGGCCTAGCCTGTCCTGTTCTTCATCAGAAACCTGGGTCAGAAGTTAAATGGGAGAAATTAAATCTCCTGCTCAACATCCTTTAGCAGTGGAGATTTCAGGGCTTTTTGTCCTGGGTTCTTTGAGGCATCTATTTTGAATGGCAGTTTGGAGGGATGCCCCTGTCAGGGCAACCGTCTCACAGCTGCACGGCTGTCCTTGCAGCTGTGGGAATCTAGCTGGATGCATGGCCAGAGCTTTGCTGCACGCCTGCAAGGACCTTTCCCACCCCTCAGGACAAAGTCTCCCACACCACATTTCCTCCTCTGCCAGCATCGTGGGGCTTTAAAGTAGTCTTCTGTTTCTCTCTACCACACTAGGCTTTGCTGGAAACAAACACAGATGGACACATTTTGCTGCCCCTTTCTTTTTTGGCAGAAAAAGCTCAAACATCAGTCACTGGTATGACTATGAACAAATGTCATGACTTATTTAAAAATTGAGGCAGGAAAGAACCAAAAGAAGCAAAATCCTTGCAAGTGGCAGGAGGCCAGTTTAAAGGCTCTATACCAGATGCTCTAGGCAAATGTATATTGCTCATGAAAAAACAAGTGAGAAAGACTACAGGGAAAGCCAGCACACTAAAGAGCAGATTAAAGGAGATTATTAGAAGCAAGAAGACATCCTTTAAAAAGTCAGACTGTTCACAAATGAGGAAAATCTCAACTCTGCCAGGTTAGATGTAAAATACACTAAGAGGAGTGAAGAGCAGTTATGAGGGGAAATTTGTAGAGATCATAAAAAGCTCAGAATCACAAAATCACAGAATGGGTAGAGTTGAAAGGGACCAAAGTGGGTCATCTGGTCCAACCTCCTTGCTCAAGCAGAGTCATCCTAGAGCACATGGCACAGGATTGTATCTTGAATATCTCCAGTGAAGGAGACTCTACAACCTCTCTGGGCAATCTGTTCCAGTGCATCGTGCTTTCTTCCAGTCCTCAGGCACCTCTCCTGATCACCAGGACTTCTCAAAGATGATCATGAGCTGCCTTGCTGTGGTGTCTGCCAGCTCTCTCAGCAGTTGTGGATGCATCCCATCAGGCCCCGTGAACTGGTGGATGTCAAGTCTGGCTAGGTGTTTTCTAACTCAGTGCTCCTTCACCAGGGGAGAGTCTGTCTTCTAACATTCCTTTATCCTGATCTCTTGGGTCACAGATCCCAGAGGACTGGTCTTGTCAGTCAAGACTGATGCAAAGAAGTACTGGATTTTTCTTTGCATATCAGGAACAGGAAACATGCCAGAGGGTTTATAGTGCTGTTAGATATTGAAGATAGAAACTATTCACTGGAGGAGGCAAAAATGCTGCCAGACAGCTAAATGAGGTTTGGGTGCCTTTATCCAGTGAGGAGATTGACCTGTTCATGCCCACAAACCCTTCTCTGGGATGCACCAAAACACCCCTCCAGCAGTGAGGTTGGAGGACGAGTTGCAATAAAAGCCTGACAAATTTCCACTGCCATCAGAAATTCCAAGGAGCAGGCACAGAACTTCTCACTCACCCTGAGATGAAAAGCCAGGATACTGACTGGAGTGTGCAACCTGTCTCCTGTGTGTGGGAATCCTTAAGAATGTGGAATCAGCTGATAAATGCTGTTGTTTCAAGAGGGTTTCTGGACAGCCCAAGAAATTACAGCCCAGGGAGCTTGGGGTCTGCAGAGCCTCTTAGGCATGGTTGTCTGGAGCAGAGCCTTGGAGTAGGACATAGGAGGGGAACCTGCTGGGCTGTGCTAAGGGAGTGTCTGACCCCTCTGGAGCTGTTGGGGATGTGGGTATGCCTGCATGTCCAAAGCCTCCTTTGGCTTTTGATCAGATGAAGCTAAGCTGTAGGATAGGAGGGAATGTCCAGGCATGAATAAAGTCAAGGGATGGAGAGGAGGAAGAAAATGCCAGCTCTCACATGGCAGAGTAAAGGAATCCCCCATGCTTGGTGTCCCTCCCATCCAAGGTCAGCATAAACAGAGCTGGTGAAGGCTCTGGAGCACAAGCCTTACGAGGAGCAGCTGAGGGAGCTGGAGTTGTTCAGCCAGAGGGAAAGGAGGCTCGGGGAAGACCTTATTTCTCTGTACAACTACCTGAAGGGAGGCCATAGTGAGGTGGGGGTCATTCTATTCTCCCAAGTAACAAGACGCAGGACTAAATGGCTGCATTTGTAGCAGAGCATGTTATTGGAATATATTGGGTATTAGGAAAAAGTTCCTCGCTGAAAGGCAGGCTGCCCAGGGAAGTGATAGAATCACTATTCCTAGAGGTATTTAAAGGGTATGTAGATGTGGCACTTAGGGACATGATTTAGTGGTGGACTCGGCACTGCTCAGTTAATGGTTAATGATTTTAGGGGTCTTTTCTAACCTTATGATTCTATTATTCTATATAACCTCCAGAAAGTAGTGAAGAGGCCAAATGGATGAGTGCTATTTGGCACAGCCATGACCTGGAGAACTGCAGAGGGACCTTGAACTTGCATGATCTCTGGTGTTAGTACCATGTAAAATAATGCATACGGGAGAAAACGCCTGTGCGTACACTGTGACAAGGAATAAGCTAGTACACAAGAACTTAGGCTGTCCTGTAGCACTCTACAGCAGTGCCACCTCAGCACCTGAGAGTAGTCAAAAAAGTGCATTGAATTTTAGGGGCTGTCAGGGAAGGGGAAGAGGAGGGAGCTCTGGAAACAGGAGCCTGTTACAGTGAGCCTCCTAAATATTCAGAGGAAGCTGAGGTCCAGCAAGTCACCCCTGAAACAGTAGGTTAATGCTTCACCTCAGCTTCCTCTGCAAATCTTTCTGTGGCCAAAAATATGCACCTGACAGCCATCAGGTTGGTTGATGTTTGTAGAGAGACTTCCCTGTCCCTTTATACTCCTGCCCTAGCAGACTCCTTGTTCCCCCTCACAGGAATTCTCTTATCACCACTTTCAAGGTCACATGGTCCCTCAGGGCTCTTGCCACCTAGAAGAGAGGTCCTGCTCAGCTTCCCACCAGCTCTTTGGATGTGTTTTCCTTGCTTCTCCAGAGGCAGCTGCCTTTCCCACTGGGCTGAGCATTGCTGAGCTGCCATGGGCACTACCTCCATTTGCCCCCTGGCCATAGGCACCGCACCACCTCTGCCTGTGTCCCCAGCTCCTCACCAGGGAGGTGGGGATGGTTGCCCTTGTCTCATCCTGACTCTCTTTCCTTCTAGGGATTCTGTTCCTGGCTGCTTTCTATCTACCAGATGAAGTAAGTGTGTGTCTTTGGCATTATGGTCATGCCCCACCACCTCTGGGCACCGCTGGGGGAGCTCATCACCAGGAGCTGCTGGGACCAGCAGCAGAGGAGAGCCCTCTTAAAACATGCATTCTGAGGAGAGAGCAGAGAGCTCACCCCTGCATTTCCTCCTGGCCCCTAGATCCTATCCCAAAGAAAAGGGCTTCAACCTCTCCTGATAGGAACCAGTCCTGTAATGAGATGGCATCTGGAGGGCTGCTTGGGTCCCTCATTCAGTCTGTGCTCAAATCCTTTGTGCCACAGTCAGGATGTCATGAGTTGGTGTGGGCTGTGAGAGACTGGAGAAAGCCAGTGTCCCCATGACGGGAGATGGTGGGGAGGAACCAGCCACACTCACCCCCACCTGCCTCTCTCCAGGGACGAGGAGATTCAGAGCAAGTGTGGGATCGATGCCACCACCTACCTCTCCTTCCAGCGGCACCTCCTGGTCCTGCTGATGCTGGTTTGCGTGCTCTCTGTGGCTGTCATCCTGCCTGTGAACTTCTCAGGGGACCTCCTGGGTAGGTGCTTCCCTAGTCACAGGATGACTCAGGAGTGCCATGCAAGTTTCCTTTGGGCAAGCACTGTGCCTCTGGGGCAGAAGGCAACAAAACCCCTCTCTCGGAAGCTCCCATGTGAGCAGGAGTCCACCATTAGCTGTGGGACAGAGGAGCATAAGAGGCTGGGAAATTCAGGGCAGTGGGGACTTGGTGGGGACCTGGGGGATGGAAAACAAGGGAGCAAACACCAGAGCCGATAACTGCAATAGGGACATGCACACTGCGCTGGGTTCCCTTAATCTTCTGCTTCTCCTCTTCCTCTGCAGGACACAACCCCACCCACTTTGGCCGGACAACCATCGCCAACATCCCAACTCAGTAGGTGCTCCCACAGGCAGGGGGGCTGTGTGTGCTGCCGCTGTGGTGGGCGCTGCTGGGAGCACCTAGGCACAGAACTCACCACAGCTCCGTGTGAGCGGCACACCGCTCACAGTAGCTCTGCGTCTCTCTGTTCTACGCATGAGCACAGTCAGGGCAGCCAACACAGTGGCCCTGCTCGTTGCACCCCCGTGCTGGCAGAAGCGCTCTCGGGGATGCTGCGTGGCCTCATTTCTGTAGTATCTCAGTGAACACCATGGGTGCTGCTCTTCTAGTTCCTGGGGTGGGTGTCTGACAGCTGGCACGGGGAGGTCCTGCTGGGTGGAAGGGGTGGCCATGGGTGAGATACTGAGTGCCGTGCTGGTTCCCATGCCACATGCTCATCACAGTGCTCATTGATCCCCTCTTCCTCTCTTCCAGAGACCGTCTCCTGTGGCTGCACAGCATCTTTGCCCTCATCTATTTCATCCTCACCGTCCTTTGCATGGCTCACCACTCTGTCCACCTGGAATATAGAGAGAATGAGAAGGTGAGCAACCACCCCTCCTCCAACCCTGCCTTGGTCAGTGCTAATGGATAGCTTTTTGCTTTGCACAAATGCTGGTCCCAGTAGGTACAGAGGGCTTTAGGAACAGCCTGGAACTGGGCTGGCAGGGAGAGGTATGGCTGATTTTCACCAGCTTCTGGATAAAGTGACAGCCTAGAGACAAATCTCTCTCTTGCTGTCTTGTCTCTTGAGACTGAAGCTCTGCTGTATCCATCTGTCTGGGGTATGGCATTGTCTGGCTATGCCCCCAGGGTTTGGGTTTGGGCATTGAGGAGATCTGTGCTGACTAGCCTCCAGGATGGCAGTCGGTGCTCCAGCTCCCCTCTGGGTGAACAGGGTGGCAGCGATATGTCCTGCAGACCCCTGCCCATCTTGCAGATCCTGCAGATCCATCCTGCAGATCCCTCTGCCTCTTCTCATCCCCCAGGTTGCCCGGACACTGATGGTTACCCACATCCCCAAGGAGATCACAGACCCTTCCCTTATCATCAAGCATTTCCAGTGAGTAGCCATGTGCCACAGCCTTGCTGGGTGAGTGGCAGGCAGGTGGCAGGAACTGTCCCCATCCCCTGGCTCCTGGTGCCACCATGCCCCTGTGCTTGCAGTGAGGCTTATCCCAGCTGCACCGTCACCAATGTCCAGTTCTGCTTCGACGTGCGCAAGCTGATGAAGCTGGATGCAGAGAGGTGAGGGGGTGCACGTCTGTGTTGCCTCTGTGCATGGGTGTACTGCTCCTGCCCACCACATCCAGGCACCCAGTCTGGGTTTCTGTCTGTATACCTGGGGCTCCCCGAATGACCTTCACCCCTATCGGCTTCCTGGCAGGCGCAAAGCAATGAAGGGGCGGCTTTACTTCACCACCAAGGCACAGAAAGAGGGGAAGATCATGATCAAAACTCACCCCTGCGCCCGCATCTTCTGCTGCCGCTTCTGTGGCTTTGATGAGGTAGGAGGGTGCAGGCAGGGCTGCAGGCAGCACACCTGCACCATGGGCAAGGCAGAGTGTGGCAGCTTGCCCCTGCCCCAGCCTGGTGTGCGGCACAGCCCTGGCTGCTCCCGCAGGTGGATGCTGAGCAGTACTACGGGGAGCTGGAGGAGAAGCTCACAGATGAGTTCAATGCCGAGCGCAACCGCATCACGCTCAAGCGGCTTGACATGGCCTTCGTCACCTTCCAGGACGAGCGGATGACAGCTGTGTGAGTGCCCCTCATGCAATGGCCATGGGATGCTCCCCAGCCTGTTGGCCACCACTGCTGGGGAACTGGGACACCTTGCCAGCTTTTCCAGCCAAAGCCAGGCAACGGGTCGCTCTCCTCTATGCCTCTGCCATTTGCAGAGTTGGCTGCCCTGTTAGAGCTGTGGGAAGGGTCTCTCAAGAAGTGAGATCTGACCCCTGGCTCCCTCTTCCTGCAGGATTTTGAAGGACTACAGCCACATCCACTGCCGCAAGCACCCCCAGCAGTCATCTGTCACCACCGTGGTCAAATCACACCACTGGGGTGTTCACTATGCCCCTGCACCCAGCGATATTATCTGGTGAACCCCCATGGCAGACGGGAGGGAGGAAGGGGGAACAAGCAGATGTGGGGAAGCCCATGTCCATACCTATAAGGAGCCCATGTCCATAGCTATAAGGAGCCTATGCCCATAGCTATAGGGAGCCCGTATAGCTGTAGGGAGCCTGTGTCTGTATCTGTAGGACACTTTCCCAGGGTGACAGGGGCTAAGAATCCCTCCTGTTGCCATAGCAGAAGTCAGCAGGGGTGATGGGGGTGATCACCCCAAGGGTGGCAGGGCTCAGCCAGCTGAGATTGGGGGTGATCGCCAGACTCTGATTTCTCCAGCCTGATTCCAAAACCTCCTGGTGGTATGGACCTCTGCTGTGGCTGTTCTCTGGTCCAGGGGGCTCTGCATGTGACAGGAAAGCAGCGCAGGGAGGGGAAGAGGGCGAGCTCAAAACAATGTCTGCCAGGATGGTTGGTGCAGATAGCTGGAGGCAGAGCTTCATGAAGCTATGCTGGGAGGCCCAGGACATGTGGCTTTTCCTCTTCATCATGTCCAAGTCACGTTTTCCTCTTACAGGGAGAATTTATCAGTCCGTGGCACATCCTGGTGGGTGCGATTCTTCCTGCTTAATATCTGCCTGTTTGTCCTCCTGTTCTTCCTCACTACGCCAGCCATCATTGTCAACACTATGGACATGTTCAATGTCACACACCCTGTGGAGAGCCTTAAGGTAGTCCCTAAACCATGCCAATTGTACTGAAAAGTCATCATTTCCAGGCTTGTCTGTGACAGGGGGAGGGTACCAGCTCTACACTGGCCCAAGAAGATGAGCCATCACTAGGATGAGCATTGATGAGAAACAAGGTCATTGATGAGGTCATGTCTGTGCTTGCTATCCATCCCCTTCTGCTTGTGTTTCCAGTGGCAGAGCCCTAGGGCAGCTATGCAAACCTGAGCTTTGGTGCTGGTGTCCATGGAGGCAGGCAGGTTGCTGTCCACTCAAGAAGAAAGGTCTGGAAAGAGCTCAGGAGATGTTAGGAGCTGCCAGCAGCACATCTCCTTCTTGCTCATTGACCTGTGAGCTTTTGGGTGGGCACTGAGGCTCAGAACATGGCTGTGGTGCCTTTGGCTGGCCTCAGGTTCTTATCTCCTGAAACAAATGCCCCTGCTCAGGGAGGTGATGCCCCAGCCCACCTGCTGCACCACCATGTACTACCTCCAGCATGGCTGTGCTCTGGTGGGTTGCTGAGGGGGTGTCTGGCATCTCTCTTCCTGCAGAACCCCATCATCACCCAGTTTTTCCCCACGCTGCTGCTCTGGGCCTTCTCCGTCTTCTTGCCCTTCCTTGTCTACTACTCAGCATTCTTCGAGTCTCACTGGACGAGGTAATGGGGCAGGCCCCCTCAGTCCCCCAGGGCTACCAGAGATGGGAGGAACCGCAGTGGAAGGGGAACCCACCCTGCAGGGAGGCAGGCAGTGGAATGGCAGACCCCCACTGTGGAGCAGGGCCCCCTGGGTGTTTCTCTCCATAGAAAGAAGCCGTTTGCTTCCCATAGTCCTGAACACTTTCAGGCTACTGACAAAGTCAGGTGGTTTTAAGATGGATCTGAAGAAGTCTGTGAGAGGGACAGTGTGATGGTGGACTGGCAGCAGCAGGGCCATCCCAGGCATGCTCCCAGCCCTCCAAGGCAGAGGTATGGGTTCAGAATGCTTAAGTAGCGGAAACTGCCCAACTCCTACAATGTGCTCTCTCTGTCTTCACCCTTCATCAGCCTCAGCCCCTGTGCCTGGTCTGATAAGTCCTTGTAGGAGCTTTTTCACCATCTCCCTTTTTCTGGGGGAAATGGGAGTTCATGAACTTGTACTAGACATCCGTCTGCCTCTTGTTGGGTCTATACCAGAAGGGATGGTAGGAGAGGGCAAGGATGAAGGAGGTGAGAGGCTGGGAGTATGAAAGCTTTCACTACAGCAAATTCCTCATGGTTACACACCCTGGCCTGGGAGAGGCTTTGCAAGACCCCAGGAGATGCTCAGATCAAATGCACACAGCTTTGTGTGGCTTGGAGTTACTCCTTGGTGAAAAGAGAGACTCAGCTCAGCCCCTCACTCCACCTGCTGCTCTTTCCCAAAAAAGTGCAGTGTTCTTTTCTTGTCTTCCCTCTCTGCAGATCAAGTGAAAATCAAATCACCATGCACAAGTGCTTCTTCTTCCTGGTGTTCATGGTTATCATCCTGCCCTCGCTGGGTCTGAGCAGGTACAGACCACCCTGCCATGCTGCTCTCCCTGCTCATGAGCTGCCAGGATCACATGCAGGCCCCTCACCCTGGCAATCCAGCCCCAAAGGGCTAAGGTCCCACTGCCACTGAAACACAGCAGTCTCTGGGGGAAAGAACACTCTTTAGCAGTGCTGAGCCACTCACAGATGGTCACAGACAGAAACCTTCCCTGCAGAGGAGTGGAGCAGAGCAGTTTACCAGGCTGCCACAGCTGACCCAGCGGGGCTGGTGGCAGTGATCAGCTGCGGCTTGGGTTCAGCAGACCCTAAAAGGACCTGGTCAGGGGTCTGCATAGCCCCACCTACAGCAATCCTGGCCATCCAGGAGGCAAGCACACACTCCACGGTGATCTTGTGTGGCAGAGGGGGCTGCTCTGGCAGTGTAGGGTCCAGAGGGTCTTGCCTGATCAGGGCAGGGGAAAGCACATGCCTTCTGGGTGTCTCTCACATAGCTCGCCTTCTTTCTGAGCTGCTCCTCTTCTCTCCCCTCCAGCCTGGACCTGTTTTTCCGCTGGCTCTTCGACACCCACTTTCTGGATGAGGCTGAAGTCAAGTTCCAGTGAGTAGCAGGAAGCTCCCAAACTTCCCAGGCAAGCGGGAGCACCTGTTGTCCATCGCCAGCAGCTCTTGCTGAGCATCCTCTCACTGTCTCACCTCTCTCTGTCCCTGGGGCAGGTGTGTTTTCCTCCCAGACAACGGCGCTTTCTTCGTCAACTACGTAGTCACCTCCAGCCTGATTGGCACGGCCATGGAGCTGCTGCGCATCCCAGGCCTCCTCGTCTACACTGCTCGCCTCTGCTTTGCCAAGTCCGAGCCCGAGCGGCTCCATGTCAAGCGGGTATGTGGCTCTGGTCACCTGTGAGCCTACGTGACCCCCAGCACAGCAGGGATGCACCCACTGGAAACTCAGGCTGTCGTGGTTTTGTGGGGATGCATGTGGGGACTTCTTCAGGCCCCTTGGGGGCTAGTGGGGATGAGGCAGTCCTGTGGGCTGGCATGCAAAGGCCAAGTGCAGCCTTTGCAGTGATGGAGGCAGCAATGACACTGTTGGTTGTGCCCCAGAGCCAAGCTTACCAGTTCCAGTTTGGACTAGAGTACGCCTGGACCTGCTGTATCTTCTCTGTTGTCATGACCTACAGCATCACCTGCCCCATCATCGTCCCCTTTGGTGAGTATGATCCCATGCCCATGGTCCCAGCCATGCCAAGAACAGCTTTGTCCCAGCCGCCAGCAGCAGCATGGGAGTGCGGGCTTCCTGCATGGTACAGGAGGGCACCCTTGGGCATCATCCCCAGTGCCTGCCCTGCATCCTTGTGTCCTGGCTGTTCCCATTGCCCTCCTCCCAAATGTCTCCTCTTGTCCCACCAGGGTTGCTCTACATGCTGCTCAAGCACATGGTTGACCGGTACAACATCTACTACGTGTACATCCCCACCAAACTGAACCAGCGCCTCCACGTGGCCGCCATCAGCCAGGTCGTGGTGGCCCCCATCCTCTGCATGTTCTGGCTGCTCTTCTTCTCCGTCCTGCGCCTCGGTAGGGAGAGCCTGGGGCTGCACCCTGCCACTGCTGAGAGTCGTGTTGATGTTTGGGGGTGACGAGCCACTGGTGTCACCCTTGAGTTAGGCATGGCATGGAGGGTGGCAAGGGGGATGGTGTTGGGAAGACCTGGCAGATGCAAGAGGTGTCAGCTCGTATTTTGGGGAGGGGATTGAGAGCTTGTAAAACCCAAAGCAGACACCAGCCTGGGGCTCAGCTGGACATGCAGCAGGTTTTTTGGAAGCTTATGTGCTGCCCCAGTGTCTCTGTGCTCTAGGTCCCACTCGGCCTGTCACCCTCTTCACCTTTGTGGTCCTCCTCTCCTGCATCATCTTCTCCTTCTTTGGCCTCTGCCTGAAGAAGCTGCAGCCGCGGAAACCCTCCAGCTACCAGGTGAACGCAGCCACCCACCCCACGGTTCCTTCACCCCACTGCATCCCCTCCTCACTTACCATGGGGAGTCTGACATAGCACCTGGCTGTCCCCAGCCAAAGCTGGGCCCCCAAACCATGATTTCCTCATGGCCTCCTTCTCCTCAGATGTCTGACCAGTCTGAGGGCACCTTCAATGACGTGGAGCGGAGCAGTGTTTCCTCCACCCCTAACTCCAATGTGAGTACCCCTCCCCAGCCCTGATGTGGCCACCTGCTCTGGCTCCCATGGGTCCTGATGGCCCACTGCCCCCCGGGGCAGCTCTTTGTGGCCACTGTCCTGCAGGAGCCTGAGCTGAGCCTGACGCCGGCAGCCTCTCCAGCACACCAGTCCTATGGCACCATGGGCAACCACCTGGAGCCTGCGGAGGATGGGGAGGATGGGGGGCTGCAGAGCTTCGAGACAGAGCTGGAGACAGTGGAGGGCGAGTACAGGAGCGGCCCCGTGATAGAGAGCCAGGCTCGCTACCAGTGAACATCCCTGGCACCAGCTGGGAACAGACTGCTGAGAGCGGAGGACGTGCCGTGGGGCAGGAAGGAGCCTTCCCTGCACTGGTGGGGGCCACCTTGCTTATGGGACAGGAGACAACAGGACTGATGTGAGGGGGACACACCACTGCATGGGCAGTGGCAGGAGGCTCTGGTGGTACCTCCCGCTGCCTGCACTGGCTAAGCCCCTTAGTGTCCCCCTGTCCCCACCTGCCTCTTCCAGCCCACAATGCGGGAGAGGGGGTGCAGCAGTATAGGGAGAGGGTCTCTCTGAGAGGCTGTGCTTTTGGGGGCAGAAGGAAGGCCCTGGCCCCTCTGAGAGGAGGAAGCAGCCCAGACAGCCCAGATGAATGTGCCTGCCACCACGCTGTCCTCTGGGTCCTCAGAGGCAGGGGACAGCCACCCCTAACCCTTGCATCTCAACCCATCCACCCATTGCTCAGGCAGCTGTCCTGCTGCCTCCCCTGCTGCTGGCCTGCAGGCTGCTGCCTGCCCCGCTTTGTCCATTTTAGCAGGGACTGCTGACATGCGTGTGCTTTGGTAGAGGAGGTGAGTGTCCCTACATTGGCCACCAGAGCCCCTACATGAGCACCAGCAGCCCTGCACCAAGGCAGACATCAAATGCAAGCCCAGCTCTTCCTCGACCTCCCACCCCATCCCCCCATCTTGCCGCACTACGCCTGTGTCCTTGGGCTCTTGGGGAGGAGGTCAAGAGACAAGTGTGTTTAATGGCTTTGAGGACAGCTCCTTGTCACTCCTCTTCCCTGGTGGCATCCCGTCATGCTCATGCTCTCACTGGGGCTGCCCATGGGACCCAGCATAGTTCTGTCCTAATGCAACAGAACAGGTGGAACAGGTGGAGTCTGGCAGGACCCAGTTTCCAGGTCCTCCTGGTCCACCACATCCTGCCTGCCCTTGTCCACAAGCTGCAGCTGTGGGTTGCTCCCCCATTAGCCACACTGCCTCTTGAGTGTGAGTCCTGCTGTGGTTAGTGTAAATGTGCCATTACCTGCCCATACAACATCCCTGCAGTTTTCCAGTCCATCCAGAGTAGCTGTGGTGGCCCCTGGGGACAAGGGTTTATCCTCATCCTGCTCAGCTTCTCTCCCACCATAGCCCACCTGGGCATGCTGGCTCCTTACTCTGCCCTGCTTTGGCCTCAGGGCTGATTTTCCTGTCCCTGATTCTCCTGCTAGCTTCAGAGCAACTGGAGTTGCCACCGTCCCGGGGCAATGCCAGGAGGGAAGGGAGGAAAGTGCGGCTCTGCCAGCACCAGAGCTGGCTGGCATTGGGAGTGCTGCTGTGCGAAGGCACATGCTCAGCCGTGGCACTGGTTAGCATTAGTAGTGCCACTGGGAGGAGGGGTACAGTGTGCCAGCTCTGGGCTGGGGGGAGGCTGAAAGGCAGCCCAGCAGTGAGAGCATCAAGTGGGCCCTTGGGGCATTTCTGTGGGGCTGGTGGATCTCAGCTCAGCCGGCTGGCAATCCCATGGCCCCCGTCCCACCCACACCCCTGCATGCTGGGGCGGTGGCTGCAGCACACGAGCCACAAAGCAGTTGGCTCGGGGCAGCCTTGAGCTCAGACGCTCCTTTCCAATCCCAAAAAGTTCTCTGGGGGGTTTGTGGCTTCCTGTCCAGGTGCCCCTGCAGCTGTCCACAGCTCAGCTGCTCCCCTCACTGCCCACTCCAGAGGCAGCCCCAGGCAGGGCACGGGGATGCTGGTGGCCTCTCTGAGGGTAGAAGCAAGTGCCTGCTAGTGGCACTGTGTCCTCGGGAGCTCGGGCTGCTGGTCTTATTGCCCTTGGCTGCCCCATTGTAGGAATGTGCCAGAGGCCTGTACCTTCTTGTGATTTATTGCTATGACCGTGCCTTGAATAAAATGACTTCACCCAGCTGCTGCCTGGCGTTGTCACCCCATGCATCTTTCCTGGCACTTGGAACACAAGCCCTGTGAGGAACGACTGAGGGAGCTGGGGTTGTTCAGTCTGGAGAAAAGGAGACTCAGAGGCGACCTTATCACTCTCTACAGCTTCCTGAAGGGTGGTTGTAGTCAGGTGGGAGTTGGTCTCTCTCCAGGCAGCAACTGACAGAATGAGAGGGCACAGTCTTAAGCTGCGTATGGGGAAATATAGGTTGGATATTAGGAAAAAGTTTTTTACAGAAAGAGTGGTGAAGTACTGGAATTGTCTGCCCAGGGAGGTGGTGGAGTCACGATCCCTGCATGTGTTTAGAAAAGATTGGATGTGGCACTCGGTGCCATGGTTTAGTTGAGGTTAGGGCATGATGATCTTGAAGGTCTCTTCAAACCTGGTGATTCTGTGATTCTGTATAGGGGGAGCCTTTGCCACTGGAGCCTTTTCCCACCTGTGGGCTGCATTTGACCCTGCCTGGGGATCTCCTGCAGAGGCTTCAGTGACAAGGAGACTGCTTGGACACATTCCCACCTCCAGACTGCCCACTATGATCCCCATAAAAACAAACTCCAACAAATGGGCAGAAGCAGCAAAGTTTCCGGAGTGGAAGAGCACCTTGCTGTGTCTCATCAGACAGACTGGCACAGCCCTTGGCACCATCCCTACATTGGCGATGGGTTGCAGTCCTGGGACAGTCGTGCTTTCCTTGTCTGCCTTCTGTCAGCAGTCACTCCATTGGCAGAGCTGGCTCAAAACACCACCAAAGGTGCAGGTGCTGCCTGGAGGTCGCAGGACAGTAGCCTGGAGCCCCTCTGGGACCACAGCAAGGGGCAGGGGCAGGAGGAACCCATCCCATCTGAGGATGAACTGCCCACCAGCAAGTCCCAGGGAAGGGAGTGAACACCATTTTGGAAGTCCTTCTCTAGATTTTGAGAAAACAGTGCTCTTTTCTCACCTCCTCCCTCCCAAAATACAATCTTTTTGCCTGAATTCCTACTTGAATGATTTGCCTCTGGTTTCAGCAGGTTCCTCCTGCTGGCTCCTCCACAGCTTCCCTGGAATGAGCCTTGCCACTCTGGTTTATGGCACAGCGCAGAAGGCATGGGGAGGGCTTCCCTTTGGGTGAAAAACTGGAAAATTTAAAACCCCAGTCCCCCATTGCATGCCCCTACAGAGGCCCCCCATGGTTTGTAATGAGTGGTAAACAGAGTTAACACAGAGCAGTGCTGTGCCAGGGAGCTGGGCAGGAGCACTGGCTGTGAGCCAGGGCTGTAATTGCCCCCAGTTGCAGCTCTCCCGGCCCTCACACCAGGAAGCTCATCACAGCCTAGCGAGGGCCCTCAGCCCCATCACGCTGCACCTCCACCTTGGAACCCGCTCAGGAACCCGCTCCCTAATTGCAGCCTGCACACTCAGAATCCCCCACAGCCAGGGCCAGCAGTTGCATGGAGTCTCCCAGTGTGCCGGCTGGTGGCAGACAGTGACAGGAGCATCCCTGCTGGGCAGCAGCCGCAGCAGAGGCGCAGTTTGTGGGAGCCATGGCAAACCGCCCTGCAGGCACAGGCAAAGATGGGGGTGCTGCTGGAGGCTGCCGTGCTGGCCCCTCCCTGCAGTGCCAGGTTTGGGCTCCCACCACCAGTCCCAAGGCCAGAAAGAGTTGGAGTGTTTTAGCAATGACCCAAAGGGGGTATTTCTTTGCATTCAGACCTCTGCTGCTCTCCTTGCCCTTCACAGCCCATCACACATTGCCCTGTGGAACAAGCCCATCCTAGATGAGCAGCATGGCTCTCCCAGGATGTTTTCACTTCTCTCCTGTGCCAAGGCTGGGATTTCCAGCCTTCAGGAAATGCTATTACAGAGCCTGAGCTGGCTTCCCCACTCTAGGCACCATTCTTCAGCATCAAGTGCCCAACTCTCCCAGGGCTGGAAACCCATCACATCAAAGCTAGAACATGCTAGAAGACACAACCTCCTGCATCCTCACCAGCTGCTCCCTGGGCAGGGCTGCCAGAACGACTCCACAGCTCAGCTGGCAGGTTGGATGCTCCATGGAGCCAGACAGGACTTCTCTATGAGGCCATGCTCTGCTGCTGCAGGTGACCAGCAGTGGGTGACCAGCAACAGGTGAGCCAGTGCTATGTCAAAAAACAAAAGCAGAAGCTGAACAACAGGAAAGAGATTTTTAAGCTGATGGCTTAAAATTCTAATTCCATTAGAGATTGTCATACTTGAAGGGTCTGAGCAATTAGTGGCAGGGTGTCTTTTAGCCCCTCCACTGCTGACCCACTCAATCACCAGGCACAAAAAACTCCCAACAGGCTTTTGCTGCTGGATGCTTTCTCATGCCAGCCAAGCTGCACTACACAAGTGCTCCTGGTGACCAATATCTCCAAAGCTGGAATCAACAAGAAACCAGTAAAACCCTCTCTGTCATCCTTTTTTTCAGGTCTGCTTGGGCCTTTTATATTAAAATATAAACACAAGGCATCACAAAGGGCTAAGACTCACTGTTGTTCTTTAATAAACAGTACAGCTGGGTATAAGAGGCACATAGAGTAGTTCAGTTCTCTTGGGAGTTACACAAAATGTGGCACAGAAGAGCAGAAGACAAGGAGCTGGGAAGGCTAGAGGGAGCAGGGATGGTTTGGGCAGTAACACCCACACCCCACCCATCACACAGCTGCGTACTTGTCACACGGAGCCAGAAGGTGTCCCACTCCCATGATGCTGAAGGCTGATGCCCCATAACAGGGTTGCAAAGATGACATCCCCATTCCCAAACCCTCCTGCCCCATATCATGCCATCAAAGTTGTGTCTCACCCCAGCCCCAGCTCCTCCATCCCTGACTGCCAGGTGCAAGAATGGGGAGGACTTCACCTGACCCAGCTGATGGAGAGAGCCATGGGCCAGGACACACACCATGACACTGCAGGGCTGCAGAAGCAGAACACAGTCCCATGGGGAGGACAGGGAACATGGGGATGTTCACTGCCTGTTTCACACCTATTAGCTTGTGTCCCAAACACAGCTGGAGGGTTCTTTGCATGCTAGAAGCCCATGGCTACCATCTGGCCTTGCGGCAGGGAACTAGAGATCCATCTCACAGGGCACCCCGTCATCCCCTCCATGGCATGGGCCTAGAAGACCTGCCACGCTGAGCAGGCAGCCTTCTTGTGCCCCAGAGTGAAGGACATCTGAGAATAGGAGGAATGTATCTCCAGGACAGGACCATGTCAGACCTCAACACCAGGCTCCTCCTGTCCTGAAGAAGAACAAAAAAAGTGCTGCCTGTAACTGAATAATTGCTCCATGTCCTTGCTCTGGGGCTAGTGGTGGCTAGAAGCATGGTTCTGCTTGTTCCACAGTGACTTCCCCATAAAGATGAACTCTTTCTCAAAGCACTCACATTCAACCCCCTCACCAGAGCCCTCAGGTGCTGCCTCTCAGCAATTCTCTGGGATTTCTTCTAGCAGATGCTATCTCCTCAGTCTTATGAGAGTGAGGAACTCTGCAGATGGGTACTGTGAGCAGCTGGGAAGCACTCCAGATTCTGACAGCATCAGCAGAAAGATTCCAGCTATGCTTCCTCTGGCCAAGAGCCAGAATTTCTGGAAGTTGTTGCTATGGCACGATTGCAACCTTCATTTTTATTTTAAGACATCTTTTCCTTGGATTTACTTTATTTTCCTTAACATAAAGCAGTAAACAGACACCGCTGCTGCTGCATTTCAGATGGCTCTAAGGTTAAGCCAACTGGCCAAATCAACACAAAGCCTTTCAGCTGGCAGCCCAGCCCTGCCAAACACAGTCTCATCTTGGGATTAATGTGACACCACTGCCTGAAGCATCCCTAGGAAACCTACTGGGTTGTGGCCAACCTGACATGGGGAAAAGCCAGGGATCCCATCCAGATCAGAGGCAAGGCAGAAGAAAGCACTGGGATTAACCATCTGGTAGTAATGTGTTGGTGAAGGGAGAGAGGGAAAACTCTGCAAGGTTTGAGGACAGCCACGTGGTGTGACCCGCCCTCTTGCTGCCTTTCCCCCTGGATGGGGCCAAATCCATCACTGCCACAGCTGAACCAGGTACAGTAGTGCAGGAGGACTGAAGAGGGTCAGACCTGGCAGGTAAAGCACAGCAAACAGGGTTTCAGGCAGATAAGCCCAAGAGGCCTATGCCAGCTGTCACCTAACTAGGGTGGGTGCAAGAGGAGGGAAGATGAGCAAGCTGAAAACCAGAGTAGGTACATGGGTGGTGGTGCTCCCTAAGTAACTCAGGGCAGGGTGGCACCTGTGCTGTGGCACTGCCCGGCCTCGCTGCAGGGACGCACCCTGCCAGCCCTTAGCAAAGGCAGAGACACGCTCGTGTTGAAGCAGGGTGGAATCACGGGAGAGCCCTGCAGCACGAGTGTGGAGACAGCCATGGGCTGGTGCACACTGGGAGACAGAGGTGGGGGGAGGCAGAGAGTGTGGCGTGAGTGTTCCCCGTGCTCAGGACTGCTGCATGGTCAGGGACAGGGATGGCTGGCAGGATCTAGTCCCCTTCTGGAAGGGTCTCCCAGCCACGTTGCATGGCTTTCACCACAGCATTGTAGAGTTTGCTCCAAGCTTCCTGCACCTCTGGGCTGAAGGCAGCACCAAGGCATTTCTCCAGCATGTACAGCAAGGACTCGCCGACAGTCTGCAAACCAAACGGGGAGGTGTCAGGCTCAGCACCAGAGGATGACATGCAGTCCCTTGTCTCCCTTTGTCACGTTTTTGACTTCTGCCAATGCAGGGCACCTGCTCCTCTTCCACCAACAGTACCAGGCCCCTCCAGTCCCTGGCTGGCCAGAGGGGACCCAGAACCAGCCCATGTCATCCCCTTCCCCTGCCCTATGCTGGCCCTCACCATGGATGAGTGGGGAGTGGAAGTGAGAGAGCAAAGGCTGACACTGCACATGTAACACCGGGGGAAAGGTACGCATCCAATTTCTGTGGCTCCCAGGTGCAGGTAGCTGGCCCTATCCCTTGGCACAGCAGTGGAGCAGCAGAGCTGAGCAAGGCCCTGATGTCAGGAGAGTGGGTCAGACCCCACACTGCCTCGATGCCTCTCAGGCTTCTCCACTGGGCATTGCTCCTCACAGAGCTGTGAGCAGCCCCATGCAGGAGCACCCCCACACTGCAGGGCTGGTGGGGATCACTACCCCAAACAAAATGGACCCTGCTCCCTCTGAAGAGAACAAAAGCTAGCAATATCAGGAATGATATACCATGATAACCATGTGTTGGTTAGAAAACTTTTCTTGAACCTGCTGCATTCCTGTCCATGCTTGATGGCAGGAGAGGAGTAATCAAGGGTTTAATATGGAAGATGCTCAGGTCTTACTGCCATCGAGGAAGCAGGGGCTGAGGTGCAGTAACCCCATCCCAGTGCAGACACAGAGAGGTGAATGCTCCCTTTTCCAGGTGGGGTGAGGTTTGCCCAGAGCATTAGATGCAAAGGATCCAGGGCAAAGGCTGAGCCTGCAACCCTGTGGCACGGGAGGGACTGCAGTGTCCTAAACCATGGTCCTCTTCAAACAGTGGAAATGCCTTGGTCCCATCTGTCCTTTCTGCCTGGGCTTACTGGGCAAGTGCAGAAAACAAGGGGAGCTCAAGGGTTCCCCTCATTGGGGCAGTGTCACTACATTGGCACCTTGGACAGGCTGCCCCGAGCCACCAGCTTTCTCTCCAGACAGCTGGACCCAGAAGAAGGATGGGGACAGCTGAGGGTTGCAGGCAGGGATGAAAACACAGCCACAGCAGGACAAGAGAGGACACCTCACCGAGAAAGACTCAACCTTCACACCAACTGCCTGGTGCTTCTTGCCAAGGTTGCACAGATACTCTTCCAGGCAGGACAAGTTCTCCAGGTGGCTCACAGCAGCATCAATCACCAGCATCACCTAGCGCAGGAGCAGAAAGGCAGAATGGCATTAACAGAAAGGTTCTGCTCCCCTCCCAGAGGAAACAAAGTGTCTGACCCTCTACTTCACCCTTGTCAGCCTGACCCCCTCCCAGCCCAGATGCCCTCTGAGCTTTCCCTTGCTCTACTGTGATGCGTGTGTCACATCAGTGAGGCTGGCAGCAGCACACACCACAACCTTCCATGGGACACTACCAGAGTTGCATAGCAAGCAGCACTGCTGACCACCCTGTCCCAGAGGGGATAAACAGCCATACAGCAGAGCAGTTGCAGGTTAAGACCTAATGCTGATGCAGTCATTACAGCTCCTAGGACCCCAGGACAATGGCATGGGAACCCCAGAAGTTGCTAGGACTAGGGTTTCCAGTTAGAACTTGCCAAAATGGTGCAATTGTGAATAAGGCCACTCCAATTCTAAGATCAGCCAAGGTATTTTGAAGAGATGGGGTGGAAACTACAGCCAGATCTCTTGACGTGGTCTGGTAAAATATATACCATAATCTCCCAGGAGCATTAACAGCCAAATGGAAACAGGACAGAAAAGATTTAATGAAGGATGAAGAGAAAAAAACACACCAAATTAGAAGAAGAGATTAAAGGCAGGGCATGGTTACCTTAGCAAAGCCAAGAGGTGATAAATTTGTGCTCTATAATTTCAACAGGCAATTTATCTCCAACAAGAGCAAAGAACTATTTCAGCTCAAGGCAATAATCTTAACTTTGCCAATAAAGAGAGGCTGGAAAATAACAAAAAGCTTGCAGCTATCAGAGGAGCTCAGTCCTGAAACAGCCTCTATACAAGGAATAAAGACAAGCAAGCAAAGCACTGAACTGGTTTAAAGATGGAACCAGGCAGTTTGTGAAGGCATCTGCAAGCCAAGGCTGAGCTCTGCCCCAGCATGACTGCTCTTCAGGGTTCAGCAAAGGGTCTCTGCTGACCAGGTGTACTTCTATGCATGCCTGAGCCTCTCCTCACCATTGCTCCTTTCTCTGCTTTGGGGGGAGGTGAGTGTGTACTGCAGTACTCCCTCAGAGACTCTCTGAGAGGTGCTGTGGGCCTTCTGGCTCTGCAGCTGCACCAACAGCCTCTCCATAGCAGTGGGTTCAGGGAAGCCTGGCCCACTGCCCAGCTCTGTGCCACCTCCTGGTCAGCGAAGCACAGGGCTTCAGTCCTCATCTGGACAGAGGTGAGCTCTCTGGTAGGCACTTCCATGGTAGGGGAAGGACTCTTTCAGCTTTCACAGGAAGCAATCCACTCTCAGATGAGGGCATGGAAATCAGCATGGTGCCTCTTAGCCACCATAATCTGCATTCTCATCCCCTCCCTGCTGTTGTAGGACACTTTGTTCTGGCCTTCTGCTAGCATGAGCAACGCCAGCAGTTACCATCTCAGAAGGAGACTTCCCATGCATTCCCTGGTCAGACACACCACAGTCCCAAATCATTGCCCAAGGGTTTCTTCCTCCATGGAGGCTGTGCTCCAGCCATGCCACAGCCCCTCTCTCACCTTCCTGATGTGATCCAGGAACTCAGGGGCAGAGAGGCACTCCTGAGGGCTGGCAAACTGCTTGCAGTTGTACTGGAAAAGGGGCAGCAGGTCAGGATCCAAGTCAAACAACCTGCAACAGCAAGAAAGAACGCCCCATTTTCTCATTTCCTCAGGTTTATCTGAAGTCCTGCTCACCCCATCAGCAGCACACCCACAACCCACTTCTGCGTCCCTTCCCACCTACTGATCCCTCCCCACCTGTAAAAGATCCAAAAGTTCTGAAAGTTTTAGTTTGGGGCAATCCAGATTACCTATAGACAAAAACCTTTCTGTTTCTCTAGCCCATAGCCCCAGCTCTTGGATCCATGTTCATGGCACCTGAGAACTAGTCTCAGCCCTCTGGAGTTCCTCCCAGCCTGACCCTTCTCCCCAAAGTCTTGGTTGTTGTGTCAACTCCTCCCATTCCCACTTTTTGATCCTCTTGAACCCCAAAGCTGCCAAATCAGGGAAGGCCTCCACGCTCCAGCAGCCATCTGGACAAAGGGGGGGCATGTAAAAGCTCAGCTGATGCCCCACTCGACACCATCACCAGCTCCTATCTCCTCTCTCCCCGCCCCCTGCCCCTGTATGTCAGGCACATATGGGACTCAGTAGCAGCCACCCAGGTAGATATAACAGGCCACCAGTAATTCAGGCAAGACGGTCTCTCTTCTCCTCATCCCGCACATTAAACTACTGCATCCCTCTCCCCCCACGTTGTTGTCACTGCTCTGGTAGATTTGGATCCCACTCACTCCAGAAGCTGCTCATCAACTCTCCAACTGTCCTTTTCAAGCGACTTTTCATTGATTTTTCCTTTTTTCTCTTCACATAATTGGTACATTAATCTGCTTAGGAGAGGCAAGAAGCTGGGTATCAGCCATTGCACCCGGCACACCATTTCCTCTGCCCTGCGACTGGATCCTTCCCTGTCGGCCAGGTCTGTGTCTGGGGCTGCACAGCACTTCCCTGATCAGGGAACGACCGCGCGGCCCCTTCCACACTCTCCCCAGAGCCAAGCGGACACACAGCCCCTTCGAAGAGCAGAAGTCGCGGCGGCAAGGCAGGGGATCGGTGGGCAGAAACGCACCAAACCTGCCCGCCGCTTTTCTCTCACTCTCCGTCTCCTTGTGGCAAAGTTCTCACTCGCGAAGGGTGGGAAAGGTAGGGCAGCAGTGAGGAGCTGCCCCACGCCGCTGCCGCACGGCACCTGCGGCTCGGCAGCGGAGGGGCTTCGGCTCCCCGCGGACCCCAGCCACGGGAAGGGAGAGAGGCCGGGGGAGGGGAGCCGGCCACGCGCCTTCGCCAAGCAGAGGGAAGCGTTTCTCTCCAAGAAGCGGAGCCCGCCCGTCCATCCCTCCCGCACGGGTCGGTGCGGGCGGGCAGGAGGCCGGGACCGGGGTGCCGGTGGCCGCATCGCGCCGCTCACCTGGTGAAGAGGACGAGGCCGTGCTGCACGGGGCTGCCGCTCACCCGCTGCCAGCTCTCCCGGATCAGCGCTCGCTGCCCGCCCGACAGCGGCATCCCGCTCTCCATGGCGGGGGCGGGGGCCCTGCCCCTCGCCGCCCGAGGCGAGGCGAGGCGCTGGTGCCGCGGCTCCGCGGGCTCAGGGGCCGGCGAGCTGTGGCCGCCCGCCCCTCGCTCCGCCGGGGGGGTGCCGGCGCTGCCCCCGCGCCCCCCGGGGGTCCCGCCCCCGCCCCGCCGTGGCCGCACCCGCGCTCCGCCCGCCGGCACCGCCGAGCCCCGTGGACACTCTGCCCCACCGCGGCTGCCCCGGCCGGGGAAGGAAGAGCTCACCGAATATTTCCCACTCGGGAGAAGGAAGGAAGGAAGGAAGGAAGGAGGGATGGAAGGAAGAAAAAGTAATTCAAAATGCCCAAACTTCCCTATCCCGGGGCCGCGGGACAGAAAGTTCAGCTGGTTCACGGTTGACATTTCCTGCCGTCCTGATTTTACGAGTGAAGCAACAGGGCAGAGCCCTGCCAGCGAGGAGACCACCGGGACCCGGCCACCATCAGCACAGCTCCCTCTGAGTGTAACTTTGCTTGGGAGGGCCTCAGCGATGCTCCACAGCATCCTCTTGCTCTTGGCAACTTCCACTGAGAGTTTGGTTGCCACGCAGCCACCTGCTATCTCCACAGGAAGATGCATCCTAGACACTGCAAGGTACGTGTCTAAGGCTAATTATGCCAGCTGAACCAGGCAAAGTTGTCAATAACAGATGAGAAGATGTCATCTTTGTCAAATGTGTTCAGGATGCACAGGTTCTCTTTATCTTTACTGTTCAGACACTTCTTAATTTGGCGCCAGGATTTATGGAGCACAGAGGAAACAAAGCAAGAAAAGGCAAATGAGGTCTCAAGCAGCACAAGGGAAGTCAGGAAAGTTAAGGTTTTCAGAAGGATGAGAGCAATACAAAAGTGCAAATATTACTGAAACCATCACAGTCTGCACCAAAATAACAATTGTTCGGATCTTATTACAAGTTCTGCTTCTGTACATCAGACTTATTTCTGGTAATCAGGAGAAATGACAGCAGCCTCCGACCCATCCCAGGAGCGCATTGACTCAATGTAAGCAGAAAGGAAGCTCTTCTGAAAACATTCCCTAGGAGGAGACAAGTTCAAAGGCACAATGTTATGTTCTCAGCCCCAGCTTGTCTCCCAGGGGCCTTTCTCCTATAGAGCTGGAGTGACAGCACTGACTGCAGTGACAGCAGGAAGCCACCCGAGACGGCTCTGCAAGTGCCAGAATAAATTACCTGTTCTCTCAGGATTTTGAGACCTTGCATTCCCAGCACAGACCAGATAAGATGCTGCGTAGGAAAAGCTCCACATGCAGTAAAGGAAGCTGAAGAACCCTGTCCTAAAGTTGGGCGCTTGAAGGAAGAGTGCAACAAACTCAAAAAAAAAAAAAAAAAAGGAACTGTCAGATGGGACTAAGGAGTCAAACAAAACAGCATCTTAACTGTGTGGTTTCAAAGGGTATGTTCACACTGATGATAAGTCACTGTGATGATAACCCCTGAAACTGCAAGGAGCCTGAAAGGGCAGCTGGGAGAGCAGCGGGAAATATAGGGTTAATCCGAGCAGGGCGGAGAAGACCAGCCCTGCAGAGCCAACGCAAACATTAACCTTTAGCTATCTTGCGGCTGATCGAGCAAACCAGCAACAAGCAAGAAGTGTCACCATATGTCATCTGTGCAAGGTACTCTGACATTTCAGCCGATTGTCACAACCACACAGATGTGGAGCTTCACCAGAGCCTGGCTGGATAGTTCAGCCCGGCCCTGCTAACAATAAAGGGTAGAACAGATAGGCACTGGAGTGCTGCCAGGGCACTGGAAAGGAGCATGGAGAGTCATCCCGGGCCACGAGATACTGAGGAGCAGAGTAGAAGCACATATGTACAGTCAGAGCAACAACCAAGGCTGATTATTTGCCTAGCAACATTTTGAATATATTCAGAGCTGGCTGATAATGGAGGAAGAGAAAATCCACAAAAGCAAGTTGTAGTTAACAGAGATCAGTTCCTGAAGATTTGTTGGGATGTGGGACACCTTTTCTCCCGTCCACATAGGGCACCATATCAGCTACTCTATCCCAGGGCAACAACTAAGTACAGGTTTAGCCATTGTTCCTGATGGAAAGGGTGTCTCAGACAATAGCAGTGAAGCCATGATGGCAAAAGAAAATGGTGGCTCTTGTCCAAAATGTTCCCCCCTGCACCTTCTCTCAGCAATGATATGCCTTCCTTCCATGGAAAATATGGGTGCCTCAGCTGATGAAAGGGGCAATGGTCTGGCCAAATTCCCACCCACCTCTTGCTACCCAAACCCCAAATAGATATGACACACAGCAGAGTCTAAGAACTCTTCCCTGCCCCCCAGCAACAGCTCTTTCTGGGCAGGATATATTCAGGAGCAGTTTCCCCATCTTCCCTGATCATCTGAACAGGGAATCCATCCCTTTGCTGCCTTCTGGCATGGATGCATCTCCACTCTCTTAATAAACCCAGCATTTTTCCCCCTGTGGCAGCACAGGTCTTCCAGCACAGGAGGAAGGATCTGCAAGGAGGGACTTGAGATGGGAGACAGGGAGAGCTCAGGGATAAGAAACATCCAAACCACCAATCAAATTATTTAAAAGACCGAGGGTTTGGGAGAGACGGTGCTCTTGCCTGTGCGCAAAACAGCTTCTCCCTTGCAGCTACAAGGCTGTCAGAGTTCCTCCTGCTGTCACAGCACTGAGGTGCTGAGAGCACAAGTCAAGTCCAGAGAGGATTTAAGCACAAGGAAGCAAACAAGAAAACCTCTCTTCTTGTTCCAAATGTTTTGTGAGCCCTCAAGCACGAGAATCTCAGCAAGAGGTTGAGAACTGCAGATGTTTCCATGGTCTGAGGGTTTTCTGTGATGGTTCCCAGCTCCCTTGGCTCCATGTACCTAACCTGGCAGTTCGGCTCTTTCCTGAACTGCCCTTCGATTTCTGCAAGACGGTCCCTGGAACTCTCATGAGTGAAGAACAAACAGGTCAGCAGCACAGACTGCTCCAAAATCATTGGCAGACCACTTGAAGAAAGGGGAGGGAGGTTTTCAGACAAATTCGCTGACATGCAAAGAGGATAAGAATGCTCTTTTGTGCTTTGGGAGAACACAAATTTATAATCTTTTTAGTTTGCAGTGGGTTTCATTATTGTAATCTACAGCTGCTTCACGTTACAGTACCAACACTCTTAACTTCCCTTGCCAAGTGTCAGCTTTACTTGTTCAGTGCCTCAGTTTACCCACATGGAAAGAAAGTTGCCCAGTCTCGTGAAACAGTGTGGCAGAAGTAGGAACAAGCTTGCAAATGCCAGTCCCCAGCCCAGCCCTCCGGGTTCACAGCATCTGGAGAACAACCCTCCCTGCCCAGGGAGGCCCTGTCTGCCGGGCCCAGGGGTGACTGCTTTGCACGTGCTGCTGTGGCACTGTCAATTTTCATCCCAGCTGCTGCACTAACAATCCCGTATCTCCCTTTGAAGTCCTGCTCATTTCCAATTCTACATCTGTGAGTCTTCATGAATAATGACACTCTGATCTATCTGCCTCAGGCTTCCTGCTCACTTAGGATACAGACTCCTGGGCTTGGCTAATCCCCTTTGTTTCCCCTTGTCCCCAGCCTCAAACCCAGAGATTATGACAGGTTCTCTTTTTCCCAGACTCCCATCACCATCGTCAGGTGGGAGCAGAAATCATGCAATGTTTCCCAAAGTCTTCTCAAGCTACCCCCTCAGGCCATGGTGTGGCACAGCTCAGTAGCAAAGCAAGTCACGAAATATGGTTGCAAAACAAGAATCAAAAGCGATACAGGAGATAATAATCTTGTACATAAAATGATTAAGATGAGCTGCAGAGCTTGCTTGCTGCCACCATGACTGTGGAGAGAGCAGGGCAGCACCACCACCCTCACTGGTGGGGATCTGGGCTAAAGGGAGAGGGATAGGCAGTGGGAGAAGGAGGAGAGAGAGGATTCAACAGCAGATTAAAATGAAAACTTTTTTTAAATTCAGTTTGCTAGACATCCCCAGGTTTATCTTGAATATCCTGTGGCCAGCTAGGGAATATTTGTACAGGCAGGTGAAAACAGTCCTGGGATGACCGGACATGAAGTGGTGAGAAAGGTCAAAGGGGATTACACTGAGCTGTCGGACCAGGTCTGGTACTTGTAGATGTTTAGACCTTACCCCAGATGTTATTCACCTTGAGCTCCCTAGCACAATGATAACCCAACACCACCAGGCTGATTTTCCAGGAAGCAACCCCTGCCTTTTGTAAATCACTCTACCAAAGTGAGTTCAAAGAGTTCAAGACCATGTCAGTCTTGACACACAAGCTGAATTTGGTCATAAGACCATAACAGCTCTGGAGGTATGTGCACCCCAAGCTGCTTTCATTCTCCACCTAGTAACTGAACAGTTATTGTCCCTAAAGCACTGCAAGGCACCAGCACACTGCCAGGGTGTGACCCAGCTGATCCAACACTGATGCTTTCATAAGGACACATAATCTAAACTCCCATTCTGATCAATGGAGAAACCCAGGTACTTCAAGACCACCTCATCCTAAAATATATGGAGAAAAAAATAGGTCAGGTGAATGAAGACTTAAGACTACCTTTTGTCAGCTTCATGACAACAAGATGATGGGCTTTGGATGCAATATAGAGATAAAGCAATGACACAAGAAGGATAAAAATGGAAAAGCAATTTACAACTATTATAATGCTTGTTAGACTTACACCCTTTCTCTAAAGCACAAACTTTCTATTTCCAGAGCATGCTTTACATGGGCCAGAGTTACAGAGTTAGTGGTGGTGTATTAGAAAACAACTCCAAGGTGTTCAGCCACAATCCTAGGACATAAACCAGGCAGCAGTGGTGGGTGTAGTGAAGATGAAATCCCTATGATTTCAGCATATGAGCATGAGGAGACTGATGGAAGACATGGTGCAGTTTGGGAAACCTTATCGGTAAACCGAAAAAAATGAGAACAGAGTCATGGGAGATTGAGGGCCAAAGGAAGCAACTTGCATTGGCAGCTTCTATTTGGTTAGAAAATAGAAGACTGAGAGGCATCTTGAAGACAGAGCACAAAATCTGTATTAAAACACCAGGTTGTAAAAAAGCCTCATTCTAGTTGAGGAACAGATAACGGGCTGATGGCTGGAATCTAGAAGCCTACAAATCTGGCAGGTTCAAATCAAGTGGAAATTGGAAGCAGTTATCAGTGTTCACCCACGTGAGATCACTTACCTGCAGAAAGAAGTCATTCTTCCTTTAGAGGGCAGTGAGAAGTAAAATTTTACTTCAGATATTATCAGATATTACCAGCATTTTATGAACAACACTTCCTTCTTTTTTGGTCATTTCCCTACATTCTAGCACAGCTTCTGTATCAGCAGTCCTCCCTTCCAGAACAATAGCCCTGATCAGACAATATCCAAAGACCAGCTTGCACTGTGTGAAACAATACAAGAAGTCAATAGGCTTTTCAGTAACCATTTAATAGCCTATTGTATCACCCTGTACAGGCCACAGTCCAGTTCCTAGCTGTCCTGGCTGTACTTCAGTAGCCCTCGGAACATGTCCAAACTGACTGGTTGGCTCTCCTCCAGCACTCATCTGGGCATCAATGCATAGTCCCAGATAAGGTGGCTGTATTTTGGTTTTTCCCATCTAGTTCCACCTCAAGCAATCCCTTATTACACTATACTCAAAAGCATACCCCAGCCCCTCACTACAGCCTTGTATAAAGCCAGAATCTGATTTTCAGTGTTTCAGTTTTATTACAGATTCTTGCATTTAGTTCACAGCAAGGGCCTCATTTGTACAAAACTGTGCACCAGTCTGGTGTTATGGACACTACGGACTGAACACGACTTACAGAAAAATGTTGGGTTCCTGAATGAAGTGCTTGACCTGTCAGATGAAGTGTTGATAGGTAACCTGTCAGAAGCTTGATGAAAATACCCATTAAATGGACCTATTATACCTATTGACAATTTACCACATCTTTAATAGGGAGAAATAAACCCACTTCAACAGACAGTACTTTATTCTTGTCCAAATGTACCAGTTTCACTTTCAATTGTGCTTACGAACACATTGCTTGGATTGCAGTAAAATCTGATCTCCTAGAATTGCAGTCCAGCAACACTTGTGTGCTAAAAGCTGATGTACATCATCACTATCCTAGATTAAATTCTCCAATGGGTCCATTTAAAGTTCATGTTGTTACTTCAAGCATGTATGTGAGGAAGAGATGAAAGGGGGAAAAAAACCCACCCCAAGACCTAGACAAAAAGAGATTGCTTTAAAGAAGAGATATTTATTACAAAATTAAGTTCCAAATTCTACCTCATTTTCCATTATCACCTGTACAAAACACATTTATAGCTCAAGGGAACATTCTGCCATCTACACCACACGGTACAGTAACTGCACTGTAGTTAGAAGAATTCAGTTCATGGACAGATGCACGCACGCACCCACCGGCTGCATTAGTAAGAAAGGTCAGGATGTAGGACAGAAGTACAGAAGAACCCCTCTCACTGTTGCTCCAAACTCTTGCTTAGTCAGGGGCAAGTTCTTCAAGGATGGCTCTAAAAAGTGTCTCTTGTAAAACACAGTAAGCTCACTTGGCAAAGTTTTAGGATCAATTACAAATTCAGCAGGAGTGGTATCTATGCTAATATGTCACCACTTCAGATATTATGATATTACTCATGATAACCAGAGCCCTTGACATCCAAGTAAAGAGCATAAAAAAGTTTAAAAAGTGAAGCAACTTGCAACCAACAACACAACCAAGATCCTGGTACTTCAAAGACAGAGAATTTTCAGTCCTGACTGCTTGCAGCCCACACCCCCGCCCCAAAGCGAGTATGCTACGGAGGTGGTGTTCTTATCCTCAGCCTTCCTTTCCCAGCAGGGAAGAGCCTTATGTTGTTCTAACAGTCCACACGTTTTTGCTTTCACAACACACTTGCCCATGTGTGGGGTTATAGGGTCACTTGCTGTAAAGGAGGAAAAAAGCAACCTTACCTACATTCCTCACCCAGCAGAAACACAGGGCACTGCTAAGGAGGTTTTCACATTGCTAGCAGAACCCTGAGAGGAGGAAATAGTGCTTGTGCACAGAGTGCCAACCCAGAGGCTCACTCAGTCACAGTATGGAAGGGAAGCTGCTCAGTGCGGCAATGGAGAATTTCAGGTAAATGCCTTGTGTTTCCATGTTAACAGCTGGTTTGCTCTCAAGCCCCTTAAAAACAATTCTCTGAGGGATTCAGGAGGGATGGGAGGCAACTATCAAGTAACACATGTTTACCTTTCCATAACAAAGTTCTGGTTTTGCTCTCAGTACATGTGACAGGTATTCATCCACTCAGGCTACTACAAGATGTCCTGTCCAACCCCTTGTTCTGGCACCTGTACGAAATGGATGCATAGCCCAAAAATTGGGGAAAGCAAAGACATGTCCTGTACTTGGGTATACTTCAAAAACCAGAAGGAAGGAGGAAGATATAAAAAAGTATATCCTATCAATGCCCTTTGTGCATCAATCAGCCTTTCCTATCAAGATGCAAAAAGAAAACCCTATACAGACTAGAGAGTGGTGGTGGCTCCCAGGGCTGCGAACAATGACGGCAAACAGTGATGACACAAAGTGCTCCACCTGGACCAAGAGCAACCTTGGCACAGAAATCTCCATTCAAATCCTCCTCAGAGTCACATCTGTGTCTCATAGCATGAGTAGTCCAGTTCCTGGAAATAGGCCAGTCCCTGCTGCTGGAATAGATGTGTGCGTATCGATGTCCTGAAGCGACTGTTAACAGAAACCTTTTAAGATGGATGGATTGCTTAGGATAATGCTAGATGAGCCTAAAGGCCCTCTATCTATCCTTCAGAGACTCAGGAGTTGAAAATAGAGTTTACATACAAAAAAGAATTTGAAGCAGGGAACGTGGCAGCCTGCAGCTTTTCATGATTTGAATCCATGGATACGGTTTGATGAAATACATTGTGAGTGATAAAAGGAGCCCTGTCAAGCAAGGTTCAAAGAGAGCAGCTGCTCCAGAGAACAGCACCTTTTGGCTTTAGAAAGCACCATCAGCTATTTTCCACATGACTGGAGAGGACAACTAATGAGCAGCTCTCAAAATGAACCTGCACTCATTCCACAAGCCCAACCGGAAAAACTGAACCGAAGCAGCCCAAATTCCATCCTGAAAGTGAGGAGTGCCTTGCACCCACTGCCTCATGTCTGCACCACTCAGAGATTTCAAGACAGAGTCAGGAAGGGAATCCAAATTATTTATTTTATTGACCTCACAAAATATCAGTTACAATTATCTTTCAGCAATGGCCTGACAGGTTTTGTTTTAAGAAGAAAATACTGAAGGTCAAATTCTAACTAGAATAATTTTTCAGTATTTCTCTCCTGAAAGAAGACAGAGCTGCATCAATTTACACTTACTTGAAAACTCAACCCTTGGAGTCCAGAAGGTGCAGAGGAAATGTCTGCTTTTAGTCTTCAATGTAGACCTTTCAATCCTTTTAACTCCAGATCAAAAATAAAAATTCTACTGGAAGTTGCTCCCCCTTGTGGAACAGCTAGATATTTTTTTTCACTGTATGTCTCCACCCCCTTACCAGCACAGAAGACCTAAGAAATAGATTAGTCTCAATGCCAATCAAATGCTCCCAAGAGAATTTCTGAAGTGACAGACCTAAAGAAAAATAAACCTTTTGTTTGTGTTGAAACAGAAGCTGGACTTGTGCATAGGAAGGTGGGATGGGAGCATGACATTTGCTGCCTTCAGCACTCAGCTGCCAATCCACATCCAAAAGATTATTAATAATAAAGGATGGAGGGACCCTAGCCAAGGAACAGACTGGTTCATCTTCCTCAGGCAACTCCTACAAAACTGACCCCTTCATAATAACTGAAAAAAACAAAGTTACTAACACAATTTTTGCATTCCCAAGGTTTAATCTGATGAATAAAGAGTGCTAGAAACTGTAATTCCAAAACACTCACGAGCTTCCTAGATTTTTTTTGTTATTAATGCTAAGGGGATGTGCTGGAAAAAACTCTGCACTTTAAATCATGGCTTTTGCCAGCTCTTCTGGCAAATCCTCCCTCCTTTTTAGGAAAAGCTCCTATTGAGGACAGCAATGTATTATAAAGTCAATAATGTCACCAAGTGTAGAAGATGCTGGATCACATTGCTACAAGGCAGCACTGCACTGTCTGCCTTCCACATTGCCAACAGTTAATTTGCTGCTGCTGTCAGATCTGGCAGATTCTGAAGAAGTTTGCAGCCTTCCCCCACATCCTTCTTGCCTATGTATCACCTCTGTGAACTCCTGGCTCATGCAGGTAGGAGCACTTCCTACAAGAACAGGTGGAAAAGAATCATCAAACCCAGCGGCTAATTATTGCAGTGACTTCCCACCATGTATAAGCAGCAGGTGATCAACTCAAAACCTTTAGAACCAAAAGCACAGGTCCATCCCATCTGAGCTAGCACCTATAGGAGTCATCTTCTGGAGAGATGTGACATACCAAGCCAGAGCCTTACAAAAGCAAGCAGCTGCCTTATTGAACAATGCCATGGATCTCTACCAAAGAAGAGTGAAAGCAAGTCTGACTGGAGTCTAGTCACGTCCCTCCCCCCACCCCGCACAACTATGCTAATGCAGCCCCTCTGTGTGGTAGGAAATGTACTGGAATCCAAGATTTGTTAAGAGAAATAAATGCACAGTCCATGTTTAAAGGCAGACACACCCACCTGCTGTTCTCCCTCTACCTGTAATTTTGATGCAAGGCTGTGAAGCAAAGCAAGAACTCTGAAATAGAAGGCGTGAGTTCATTGAAACATACACAGAAGAGTTTTTCAAGTATTGCTTCTTGAGATAGGAACACAGCTGGGATCTAAGTGTCATTCACGTTGGCTGCTACAAGGTAGCAACTTGAACTGCGACAAGAAACTGACACTGGATGAAGAACAGGAAATAGAAAGAAAGGGACATCAATAAAAATACACCTAACGCAGGACGAAGGCACCTGATAAATCAAATTCTTCTTTCTTTGAAGGGGTGGATTCAACATCCAATGGCTCCTGACACCTCACAAAGAATTTTTGCCTGGCTTCACATTTCCTTGTCATTTGATGTTCAGCAGTCTAGAGAAGGAACTTGTTCAATATGGGAATACACTGAGCAGATACTTTGGCACCAGCAGCCAGTTTTGCAGATGCCACATTCATTGAGGTGAAGCTTTCCCTTAAAAGCACAGGCACTGGCACTGAAATAGCTGGGAACAAAAGCTGAGTGACAGCTGTCTGTAAGATTTCCAAGCTATCATTGCAGCCTCTAGTACACCACCATGCTGGTCTCCACAGTGTACTGGGGCTGAAAATAAATCACCTGCCATTTCCACTGTAATTTCTTTGGCAGCTTCAGACAGAACTGGAAAGAAGCTACAAAGAGCTGAACTGGAGCAGTCTGGCTCTGGAAACAGGCCTGCTAGGTGAGTTGTTTAAATGATTAAAGGTGACCAGAAAGCAAGGCAGTATACAGGGATAAACAATTTCCATCTCTGCAGAGGGCCTGTGAGACAGGCAAGGCACAATGGCTCGGGAGATTTCAAATAGACCCTTTCAGTCAAATTTTTTAAAAATTCAGGGTCAGAACAAAAAAACCTACAGACAGCCAAGGCAGGTAGAATGAAGGTCCCCAGATACAGTAAAAAAAAAAAAAACCTCACCATAAGAAAAGTTGTTAATCATGATAGAAGTCCTATAGTACTTCAAACTGTAGTAGTGCTTAGATTACAAGAAGGAAGACACACAAACACATGGAGTGTACATGCAACCGCAGACAGCCTCCAACTTGTACCGGTCTGGCTGCTGGAATGCCACTGCTGTTTGACTGACATATACTGCTTCAAAGAATTAGCATTTAGGCAGCCAGTTGTCCATTAATATAACCTAAGGATTCAGGACATGAATCTTTTAATTTAAGGGGACCTTCTCATCTTCTGCATCTTCCAATGCAGGCAGTGCAAACAAATGCCAAAGCTACAGGGTTACTATACCCCGAGTTCTCCAGAGAGGGCATTTTATAGTCACATGTCTTCAAAGCACCAGAATGAGCCTGACATGCAGTAGACCTCATGTTTCTGATCCGCTGCTCCCAGGCTTCCTTTGCTCTAGAACTCCCAGGAGTCCATCCACCGGAGCCCTGCCATGGGACTGCTAGGGTCGGAGGCCATGGGTCCTATCATCCCATAGGACAGCGGATGGAAGAGGTAGAAGCTGTGGAAAGAGACCAAATGCCCATCAAACACAGCAGTTTTCTGTCTCAAGAAGTTCGCAGCCTATGGGACCTTTCTCCTTGGGCTGCTCTAAGCTCTACTGGGGACCTTCTAATCTCTGCTGAACCCAATATACACAGTTTTATCACATGTGGTATTTTCTCTTAGAACCTAATAAGACTTACGACAATGAAAAATTTGCCTGTATTTGAGGAATATGTCACCATCACGGGGATTAGAACCACAAACCACTGAAGGGTGGGTTTGCAGGAGCATAGAGTGTTCACACTGTGTGCTGTGACAAAAGGAAGATTCCCTGCAACGGAGAGATGTTCTTTAATGCATTACTGGGACACAGATGCTGAATCTAATCAAATTTGAGGGTTTAGGATTGGGCTTGAGGGTGTCTGACAAATTCAGCAGAGAAGAGAAAAGGAAACAAAGGCTAAGGATAACTAACAGGCAGCAAAGTTTCTATTGAGATGGCAACTGTCACTTATTCCATGCATGCAAAGTTCAGCTTTCAGCACTCACCTGTACAGGATGAGCAGAACCAGTGCCAGGAACCCGCCTCCATATACCTTTCTAGCTGTAGTGCTGGGTGACAGGAACCCAGCACAGAACTTCAGTAATGCATCCCAGGTGATTCCTAGGAGAAGGAAGAGGTAGAATTCAGAAGAGCAGAGCTGCTATGTTCAGAGACTAGGCTGACGAAACTCTGTTAACACCAGAGGACCATGTCAATTTTTAAATTCATTTACCTTGGTAACCTTCAAAACCATAGAGATTGTTTTGTATTAGCAAAGGTTCTTTTTTCCTACCTTTCCATTTGAATAAATGCAAAAGAGATCTGGGCCCCTGATGCTAATGAAGTTGGTATAAAATCACAGGAAAAACTACCAAAGCCAAATTATAAACAGACATGACAGAAAAGTGGGGGCAGCAAACAAAGAGGGAAGTAACTTATATACAAGAATCTATAAGAACAGTGAAATAGCAGAGAGTAGGAATCCCATCTCTAAATTTAAATGCCCTAAGCACTAGACATGACTGCCTCTTCAGGGTGATAACAAAAAAACCCAACCAAACAAAAACAAACAAACAAACAAAACCACCAGAAAAAACCAAACAAAAATTGGCACTGCAGCTGCTTTGTGAAAAACATTTTGACTAAGTCAATGCTTTCAAGCACCTTGCATGAGCAAACATAAAGCCTATAAAAACAATAAACATTTTAGTCAGAAAAACATTCAATTTAACAGCATATCACCTTTTCCCCTACCTTGTCTTCTCCAAGACTCCAGTATTTACCTGTCAACATGCTGGAAAAAAGCATGGCAGGAAAGTAGTGGTGGAAGTAGAGAACTCGACCCATCATAAAAAAAGGGAGGTAATGAAGGAGCCAGCCCAGTGTGATCTGCCCTCCACCATGTAGCACAACTCGGGACAGTTCTGGAACACAAATAAACAGACTTCAGCAGAGAAAAACTCAGCTACAGTTCCTATTTGCAAACCTTAACACACTAAGCAAACTCAACAGGAATGATCTTTCCAGGAAGTCATGTATTGGTCTGGAATTGCTTCAAGCCTCTGCAACATCCTATCTGCAATCTTTATAAGTATACAAGCACTCTTCAGGAGGACAGTTATCAGAAAGCCCTAAGCCTCAAGGCATGGCAGGAGGTTGACCACCCTCTATGTTAAGACCAAACATGCAGTTTCTCAGAATGTGCATCAGACTAATCAGGTGATTCTGGTTTCTGATTGTTTTCATTGTCTCTGCAACAAGAGCCATCCAGATGATCACTTTGTCAGCCCTTCCTGGAAAGAAGTGGTGCCTAGTTTTCAGAGCCTGGGGAAAGGACTAAGAGCTCTGGTGTCTGTATACAGCTTAGCCAATAGCTTATTGTATAAATGAGAAGTTTCCCATCACATTTTAGAATTGACTTCCCACAAGGAGATCTAAAAAATGAAGCAACCACTGATGTAAACTGGAATGGTCAGAGTATGACTGACTAGGGCTTGTGAAAAGCTCCATAACCTTGGCAATGGACATAACACAGGATCATTTTATCTCTTCCATTTGTCATTTGCTTTGCATAAATATCAGAAAATATTTCTTGTCTTTAAACACTGTGCATACTACAGAGTACAGGGCACATGCAAAGCTTGAGAGCAGGACATTGATTAATTGGCCTGTACCCCTTGCAGCCAATGTAAGTAGCTGTGCACTGCTTTTGTAGAAGATCTGTGGTGCTCACTATTAAACTACAGATATGAAGTTCCCACTCTTTTCCCTGTGGACACCGCTTGATAATCCAAGCTCAGTGGTTTCCAACCCTTGACATAAGAAGTCCTCCCATCCACACACTTTTAAGGTGCCTGCAAAAGGCATTCATGAAAAGGAAGACTGACCTCACCTTTGAGTTCAGATGTCAGTTGGACACCTCTCTTCAGAGCCACTGCAGTGCAAAGTGTTATCAGAAGATATAATCCAATAGTGACCAGATTTAGCCACCAAATCACCTACACAAGAGAAAAAGAAAGATTTGGGACTTTATGCTGGACATGTGCATGTGACATGCAAACATTAAGAGTACAATAAGAGAGACAGTCCAAAAGGAGAAGGAAAAGAAACACTGTCATGGGCAGAAGCAAGACTAAGCTAAAATTTGCTAGACATTGGCTTGGAACCTCCCACTCCAACTTACCGGGTTTCCAAGCAAATAAACCCGATAATCTGTCTCATTGACACCAGAAAAACGCAGTCCCTGAGGAAAGAGATCAGAAGGGAGAGAAACGGATACTCATCAGTCCAGTTTGTATTTTGCACAGTGTTTAAGGTGGGACAAATTCCCATCCATGCATCTCAGGTGCTACAAAAGAAAGCTGACAGCATCTTCAATGCAACTACAAGGTGTTGTGCTTCAAAAGGCACTGCAAAAGCACTTGAAAATAGAAAGGACAATGGATTGATCAATATACCTGGTAGTTGATGGGCCAGTGCCAAGGTTTGGATGTAACTTCATTGTCCTTTGGTTTGAGGCCGCTGTTTCCCTGCAGGTAAGTCAACATAAAATTTAAATAAGCAGGCAGTTATGCTGCAATGTCTGGCCAGAAATGTCCATGTACACAAACATACCTCAATACTCTTCCTGAGTGAAAGTTCTTTTTTGACCTACATAAACACATCATCTTCCACAATGGTCACAATTAGGAGTATGAATGTTTTAATACTACTGTGCAAGTGAAAATGGGTTTTGGGTAGCATAACGGGCAGTATTCTCTTATTTCTCTTCTCCAGCTTTTCTGCCACTGCAGATACATGTTGCATAAGCAAAACCTTTTTTTCATTAAGAGACTAGTGTGACAGGTTTCCCTCCACTATGAAAGAAAAGCCTCAAAGATTATTCCCATGGAAACTCATGCAGGTGCTTCCTTACCTGAGACAGGATTATCACTAATTGCCATGGAAACACTTTTCAAGTACTAACAATAATGTGCTTGACTACTTTTTTCCTCTTTAAAATCTGAGAAGAGCTTCACAAACAGTAGCAGAGAAAACCCCAGACTCCCTTCTCAAAATAGTAACTTCTTATTCTTCAGATGAAGAATTGAGGAGCTGGAAGCAGAAGAGCTGTGGCCAAGTGTACAAAGAACAATCCTGGAAAAGGACTGCAAGAGCAGTCCACCTTGCAAATATTAAATCTGCTCTTTTTAAATATATATATATATATATATATATTCAGAGATAAAAAGTAAACCAGAAATCACAGCTCCTTGATGAACTTGAAAAATATCAGAAGTTTTCCATTTTCAATCCAAACATTTACTGTGCTTCTAAATTCTGTTTAAAAATTCTGTTTAGCTGATTTTTCTGATTTTGACCACAGTAATATCCTCCTGCCTCACAAATACTAATTTTACTTTAAGCCTTACAGGAAGGTAGGGAAAACATTAGTAGCTAGATCACACCAACAGCAGATCCAGGCATTAAGCCTAAGGCTTCCAAAGTTTGACTTGGACGATTTAGCTCCAAGACCATCCTTTTTTCTAAGTATAAATTCAAGTAGGTTGCTTGGGCATGTAAATTCTGCCCTGGCTTGCAGCCATCACCCAGATCTCTCAGAATGTGCTATGTTTTGGGTTTTTTTTGAATGCAAGAGAGAGGAGGAAGAAAATTATAATTTAGAATCAATGATATCCTACCCGGATCATAACCATGTGGGATTCTAGCAGAATTTCTGCAAAAGAAGGCTTCAAAACATCCAGGCTGATATTGGGCACTTCAAAAAAAGAGAGAAAAATAGATTAGAAGTTTGTATGGTTTACTTTTATTTGCCTTTTTTATAATAAACTAAACTCTCTCCTCCTACAACAAATCTGCTTCCAGAACCTCTTTTAATTCTCTATGCAATTTATTCATATTCTAAACACAGTGGTTTGCAGTCAAAAGTATCCCCCAATGAATTTTACAATTGTTGTACTCCTCAATTTCCTCCTTTACTTCCAGGAGCAATACAAAATAGATAAAAGTCCATGAAATAAATAGATTTGTATTTCTGGCTGAAATTAGAGACATACTCTTCATAGCCTGCTGTTTATCTGTAAATGAGCCATAAGTATGGGAATGTAAAATACATTACAACAAAAGAGGAAATTATACAAAGTCAACAGCCCAGGATTTTTCTCCCTTGGTTGCTTTCACAGGAGGAAGAACAGGAAGAACTAAATGTTTTAATAACTTGGAACTCAGTCCAAGTCGCCTGAAATTCATGGGATGAAAATTGTGTTAAATAACCCAGGCCAGTTGAGCCTGTGAAACATATGTAACTCCTGGATGAGGCTGCAAGGCCCACCTGTGTAGTGGTTTGGTCCAAAATACTCATTACTGTTTACCTTCTGTGATAAGAACTAGGAGAAAAGCAAAGCAGGCACAAAACTTGAAAGAATATAAAGAAGTTTATTAACAGACCTAAAAGAAGAAAGAGGGGAAAAAAAATCATACCACACCTTCAGAACACTTCTCCTCCCCCCCACCTTTCTCCCTTCTCCCACTGACAATGTAAAAAGACAACCCTTGAGATGTTCAGTCTGTTTACCACTTCCGTAATACCCTTGTTCAGTCCATTTAGGAAGAGGAGTCTCTCTTGCCCATGCTATGAAAACATTATCACAACGAGACAGCCGCCCGGGTTGGTTCTCTGCTCACATGTGAGTCCCTTCCCCAACTTGCAGCTTTTCCACAACTGCTTTCAAGGGTCCATTCTTGAAGTTTTTGGGGTACAATCTTAAGGTTGAGCTGTTCAGAAACAAAAGTTCTCTTCATCCATCTCTGGGAGCATTTCATCTCTAAGAACAGAGGCCCTTCTCCTTCCCTGGGAGCAAAGGGTCCTCCTCATCTTCATCTCTAGGACTATCTCCAGGAGCATCTCTAGGAACAGAGGTTTTCCCCTTTCCATGTGGAGTAAGAGTCCTGATCGCTTCCATCTCTCCCTGTTCAAACTTCTCATCGAATTACAGCTGCGTCAGCATCTGCCTATCTCAGCACAGGTGCTTTTGCTCACAAGTACAAGTTGAATGCTCCACCCCCCCATGCCTTCATGAACTTACAACAGGTAGTCTGATGCATCATAGCTTTACAACAGAATTTCAGCTTTAAGCATCTCCTCTTTCTCCTCCCTCAGGTTTTCAGCTCTTCACAGCACTAAAAGGGTTAATCTCACCCTGGCCTTGCAGCTGGAATTTCACTTATCGCTGTTGGACACATGATCTTTGCCGAACAGCAGGGCAGCTTCAGCTGAATCTTGGCTGCACTGGAGAGGGGGAGCCGGGCTGCTCTGTCTGCACGTAGCAGGACTGTGGGGGTTCCACGGCTGGAACAGGTCCATCGGCTCCAGGATGGCCGTGGCCCAGCCCAGCCTGGCCCGAGCAGGGCCTGGGCTGGGCCCGCTGGTCCCCACACGGGGCCCGCAGCCACCTGTGCCAGCGCCGGAAACAAGAAAGGGCTCTGCCCGGAGTTTGTCTATTCTTAAGTGTGGATCACAAAGGCGGTCAGAATTTAAGTGGATTAAAAAATTGTCCATATTCAAACTGGCCAGATGATAGGTTCTGTCAGGTCATAGAGGAGATGTAAGCACCCCTTTGCAAGAACATCACTTCTGGGACTATGCTTTGCTAACCCATGACAACCTGTCATTACAGGCAAACTTAGATCTCTGTCACACACTATTCATTTCTTGATGGTACTGCAAAGTCATTACTTAGCACACCCCCAGTAAGAGAAGGAAAAAAAATACACCAGAACAGAGTGGATCCTAGCTTTTCAAAAAAATCTTTGAAATATATATGACACACTCATATCAATGACAACAATTCCCAATTAAACAATATTAGAAATAACAGCCTGTACTGGAGTGCTTTTTTAATACATTCATACCTCAAAATCCTTTAAAAAGTCTTTATACTTCCACTACACTTCATGCATTATCACCAGCTTCCAGTACAATCAGCGAAATAGAAAAGGGCTCTACATCCCTGCACAGGCTCAAGTTCAGCAGGTTTGCACTTAAGCTGGGAAAGACCACAGACATTTCAAATGCAGAATGCCAGTTACTGCTATCTGATACCTTATCCCTTCCTTTAACAGCAAGCCAAGACGCACCCTTCAAAGGAAAAGGAAATAAATTACTTACATTTAGGATTAATATGATCTTCAAAGTTCCAGAGGGAATTGGGTGTCTCCTTCAGGTATGGTGTGCAGGTGACTTCCACTTGTTCCCAGCCCCTGAGGATCAGCAGAACAGTTCACCACCACCCCACAGAACACTCAAAACTTCCATTTTGTGTCTAATTTTTCCCCATTTAGCTTTATACTTCTCTGTAACGCTTCAGCAGTTGCATTCTTACATGCTATGAGAACCATGTAGAAACCAAAATAGATCTGCAAGGCAGTTGACATCAAAATCCCACAGAACAGTTGAACCACATTTCTCACTTTCTCACCTAAAAAACTCTAAGGTCCATATATAAACAGTGGGATTTTTGAAAATTATGCACCTTGCCAACTAGAAACTACTTCCAATTCAACCCTTATAGTCCCTTCAAAGGAAACCACCATCATCAATTTAAGTAAACCCATACCTACAACAACTGTATTACAGAAACAAAACAATTACCTTAGAAGATACCAATAACTGTTCTTTAGTCTGTCACCCTATGTCTAGTAGGTCACATCAAAGACTTTGGGAGAAAGTGCATCAAATCTGGCAGTAATATGACAGATTAATAAGGAATTTTCTATCAACCACCACTTAGCAAATTTCACTAATTAAGTAATCCATTAAATAATTACTATTAAATTCTCTGAAGGACAGTGATTATTACCTTTTAAATATAAAAAATATAAAAATCTGATATACTCTAACCATCCTGATTTGCAGTTAACAAGTATTTTTTCCCCTCAGCTCTTACTATTATCAGTATTTTGTGGCAATAACTTCCATTCACATAGTAAGTTGTTAGTGGGAAAAAAAAACCCCAATTCACAACCTTTTTTGAATGCTCTTGATGGAAACTGGCTTTTTGTTTTTTTAACTGAACACATTATTTACCCATGAGCCCAGTTTTATGGTGACGTCTAAGTGGCATTTGCACTCCTGGCCATGCAGGTGCCAGAGATACCGGCCTGCTCTCACTATGATTCAGCATCCACAGGATTCCTTACAATGCGGTTTTACCCCAACACAGTGAAGGGAAACCTAGAGCAGCAGAAAGGGAGGCAGCTTTCAAAACAGCAGCAACATGACGTGACTGCACAGCCTCTGCTTCAGGATCCATGTCAGCATCCCACACAGTGCAGCTTTACAGACAGGGCAGCTTCCTGGGCGTGAGCCTGGATGTCTCTGCATACACCTCATTTTAATGACGAAGATAGAGAATTCAAGGACATACAAAACCCAGACCCCTGCTAATAGCAGCTTGTAACCACTGCCTTGCTTCAGGTGCTGCATGCAAAAATGGCAGAAGGTCTTCTAATCACAAGGTAAATTAATACCAATAGAAGGTAATTTTGAAGATTATGAACTGGGGTATGAACTGCCCCAGTTTCCAGTGATATTTGCAAACCCCAAGGAAAAAATGGGAATTAAAGAACATGTCTGTCATCCTGTCCTGGCCTTACCAGAGGATGAGATCTATGTCCATGCCACTCTTGGATCTCTCAGTAAGGGATAATATTTTTCAGAGCCATATACCTTCACTGTAACACACTGCATAATCCTAACCCAGATCTTTCCCTCTGGGCATATATTTAGCACTTGCTAGTTACATTTTTATTCTTTTAGAGAAATAGAGGATATGCAGTTATTGCTTAGTCTAAAAGTACCATTGAGTAAAGGAACATGTCAGCTAAAGGCCTTGCATCCTCTTGGATGGGGTTTACAAACTATTTACCATTTTGGCAGAGTCTTTCCAGAAGAGCCCAATATACAGCCTGTGGCCACATGGGTTAGCCGGACCTGACTCCGCAGGACTTTGATGAGCTTCCCAGTCTTTCTGCCTACCACTTCAATCCGCCAGAAGTCATTGGAGTCTCCTGTTCCATTCTGTCAGGCAAACATACCATTGGAGAAAAAAAAATTACAAAAACAGAAAAAAGAAACGAAAGAATGCCCAAACTAGAAGACATACAGAACTGAAGCACTGCAAACAGGAAATTCTGAAACTCTACTGGGGGCAAAGCTAAACAAACTAGCCCAGACCACCCTCACTCACAGTTCAGAGGAGAGATTCCCCATCAGGAAGACATCATTCTAGACATAAGCAACCACTCACAAATATACCTCTATCTTTCCAACCTTAATTTTGTTTGCTTTCAATTCATTCTTGACTGTAGCTCAGAGTTACAGCATAAACAGGGGTAACTTGGCTGCTTCACAAAAGGGGTTTAGGCAACAGATCTTTGTGTTTAGGAATTCAGCCCTCAAAGCAGATTTAATCTCCGTGATTCAAAATTCTGTCATCATTCTGTCAAAAAAACACTTGTCGATGTGACAAGGCCAAATATATAAAATAATACTTGTCAGAGCAACTTCAAGGTTGCTCAGTTTGTCATTTCTGGAGCTGAATGCTGCCAAAGCTAGACTGACAGTAAAAGTTTAAATTTTTTTTTTATCTGTGTTCACATTAAATAGACCTTAAATATGAGATAACTACATAATATAATCATACTACACCTGGTTTTTCCTTCAGGATGGCAGATGTCCATCTATCATCCTGGCTAACAAACTAAAAAAAGCAATAATAAATCGCCTTGGCATTATATGAACTCTCCCAAAAAAGCAGCTTTTGTTTTATCTTGCCTTCACTTACTATTCCATAGCCAGTGACCTGAAAATGCTTCCTTGTCAGGGGAGCCTCATGCTGGTGACTGTGCAGATTTCTAGAAGTTCTGAAATGAAATTAAAAGTCAAACCTTTGAACCTTGTCAATTTGTGATAAGAACATTGGTTTGAGCCACTCAGAGATCTGCCAGTACTCTAACCACTGAATTCCAGCTGAGGGCACAGCACGATGCAGCCTTAACAGGATGGGGGACATGAAGTGAAACTGTCAATTCCCAGCATGTGACTCTGAGCTTATGCCACACTGGGCAGTGACAGAAAAGGATGACAGCATGAATAAGTCCAACCCTCAAACTACAATCTACCACCTCTAAAAGGAAAAGAGGTTTGTTTCGTTTTGCTCTGTTGTTTCCCTTTTTTTTTTAAATTAACAGTAAAAGTGTGACAAACAGACCTGTCTTGTAAGAAGAAAAGCAAGATCCTGACTTTTGCGATTATCAGTTTTGCTTTTGAGGGGAAAGATTGTGCCATTTAGGGGAAAATCAGTGGCCACCATTTAGCACCAGCACAGTGCAGACAAAGAGCCTCCTACCCTGGCAGGGTCTGCCAACTGCAGCAACCAGAGAAATGTGGCCATGGCCCGCCAGTCCTTGCCAAAGCCGCTGGCAGTGCCACATCCGCACGGACATCTCTGTCCCGCAGGCTGCGCCACAGCCCGGCCCCGCCGGATCCTGCCACGGCACCGCCGAGTCACTCCCGTGCTGGAGACCTCATTGGGACTCAACCCATTTTGCCCAATCCAGATTTTATCATCCTCATTACCGTATATTTGATAGTAAACTCCCAAATTAAAAATTTTTTTTAAATAGTCTTATAATCATTTTGGAAACCTAAGCAATGATTTGTACATGTCATACTGAATACAGTACAACATGATTTCCAGACTCAAAAGTTTAGAGGTTCGGTTAAGAAATCAAAGCTGTGAAAGCACAGAGCATTTTGGCATAGTGACATTAGACTAGACAAAGACCAAATATCAAGTCACTAGGGTTCCTCTGCTTCCTCTTAAGGTATTCCCTGCAGAGAGGGAAGTGTCCAGCTTCCATTTTCATCCAAGGTGCTATGATCTCAGTGCTCTCGAGAATTTCAGTGGGTGGGTACTGCCTATGAATATAGGAACAGGATACTTGCAGTACACTGACAAAAAAACCCATACTCTATTTGCCTAGCAAATTCAGCATGGAGACAGGGAACAGAATGAGGGTTTTGAAATTGTTTCTCTGGAAGAGTTACCCTGATTATCACACCTCACACACCTGAACAAATCTCCGTGCTGCTTAGGTAGGTATTTCTAATAAATTGTGTGGCTATCTTGAAAGTTTCTCATTTAATAGACACTTTTCAAAACATTAACCATAAAAGAAAAACTCTACAAACCTCACACTGGAAATTCAGATATACAGATACCTCTGTCACACAGCCTGCTTGTGCTCATCTAACCATAATCTCCAGCAGGGCAAGTCTCCCACCAGTTCTATTCAATCACATAATCTCTTTGAATCCCAGAAATCATCCTTACTCTTTATGTTCCAGACGAATAATATCTCCGTGCCTCACAAACTCCACAGGGCTTGAGGGGTCAGACAGATCTGCTGAAGGAAGATGAACTGATCATATCAATGCACTTACAAACTTACCAGGGTCTTAGAAAGTTTCTTGCTGATACTCATGCCTCAAGCAGATAACAAAGCAAAAATAAAGTATTGTGTTGACTCTAAGCCTGGTGTAAAACATTGTTCTAGACTCTAACCCTGAGAGCTACTCCCAAGAATGTGAATTATAAATGACTCTTGCAACACTGATTATAATTTTTCTTAGATACCTATGTTATTTACATTTTTTGCTGTTTAGACAATTCTTGTTAATTTTTATAAACACATGTGGCAGGTAAAAAAAGGAAACTGCCAGACCAAGCATGCCTCAGCTACACACACTACATAATCTAAATCAACAGCTTTCCATACAAACCACAGATCATCACATTCAGTACTCTTATCTTGTCCCAAGCAATCATCCACAAAAATCTGTCAAACAAGATGTACCAGATTGTAACAGAACCCAACTTCCCCAAGACTCCTAGCCACAATAACAGACTGCAGAAAATATTAACTCAGTTCACACTGATTTCCTCTCTGCTGTTATTTGCAGCCCTACACAGCTGAAAAATTGTCAATGCAACCTTCAGCTAAGAAAAGCTTATTTACTTCAGCTGTACAATCTGGAGAAGAACCAAAAACACAGCAGACACACACAATGTAAATCAAGATGGAGACAGCTTCCCCTTGTTCTTCCTCTTCTCCCTCTCGTAACCATGAAGGATACTCTGCCCTGGAAAGAACTCAGAATATTTATGTCAAAAACAGAAGCAGCAGTTATAAAAGGCACTTTACTGGTATTTGTTACCTGTATCTGAATCATGTTTCTTTATAATCCACAGGTTATTCAAATCTTTATGTAAGTAGGCAGTGACCTGAAATGACAGGATTAATTATTTTACCTAACAAGAAAAAAGTTGTTGATAGCAGTCACACATTCACCAACAAATCAAAGCCCCAAATGCACCAACAACACAGAAATCCTGGGATTACTTTTCTGACAGTGCCCCCTAGGAAACGAGTTATGGGCCACTGCTTAACCCAGATGACACCTCTTAGCCAGTATATAGCCCATCCTCAGAAGCACTACACTTCATGGCAGTTCACATGCACCATGGGGAACAGGCTCCAAACACAGTCTGACCTCCTCTCACCCTATTTCAGAGGCTCCTTCTACAACAACAGGATATCCAGACCAGAACTCTTGAATAATCACTGACCACTCTCTGAACCAGGAGATGGAAGCAGCACTGGTTTTACAGACAGTAGAGATTTGACAACAGGATTCAGGGATAACCCGTTACAGCCACGCATGCTACACAGCTAACCCTTGCCAGCCTGCTCAGCCTCACACAGAGTAACTACATCTGCTGCTACCATGGACATGGGAGACCATCTTATACCAAGGCGCTGCTCCCCAGTGCATGTGGAACTGTACTCCCTTCACCCACCCTACTCTTACAGAACAGCAAGCCATGCTCTGTGCAACCCTAGCCCAGTGCCACACCTGTGCCTCCCACTCAGGTGGGAGCAGATGGCCCAGTGGGTGGGTGAGAGGCAGAACACAGAGGAGCATCTGAGGGTGGGGAAAAAGGGAGAACTGGAGATAGAACCTCATACCTTGAGGTCAAGCCATTAGGAGAGGAGGGAAAAGTGGAAGCAGAGAAATCACTTTTTCCTCTCTAAACCTCCTCCAAGTCCTAAATTCCCTTCTCCAGAGCCCTGAAACTACCCTAGAACCCTACTGCTGTCCTACCATCAGGGCAGGGAGCACAGGGGGAAAATCGCCATCCCTTCCCACTTTCCACAGGGAACTCCCATTAGTGTCCTCTCCAAATTGCCTTTCCCTGCTTTTAGTATCATAAAGCATGATCTGCACTCAAATTTTGCCTGTGCTTGAGCCAGTTTGGCATGACATCTCCATATACTACCATAAACACTATTGTCATGCTAGAGTATTAGAAATTCTGATTGTGACAAGCAGCAGGAAAAAAAGATTGAGACCAAGTTTTCACTTCTGAAAACTTCCTTCTCACCACAGAGACAGCAGGGAGTTAAAAACCAAACACTTGTGTTTCTCTGGTAACTTTCTTTCAAGGACCTCAGAACAATTTTTAGACACTAATAATCAAGCTGCAGAATACATCTTGGTAAAAGTGCAGAAGCGGCAAAGATTTGTGAAGCTTGATGATGATGGACAAAAATAAGTATTCCACTCAATGTTCGTACATCTTAATTAGAGATAGTTACATGATTTCTGATTTCTACTTTCACTTATTGCTTAATCATTTAATGAGAAGCCCTTAGTTCAGATGGTTTCCATACGGCTACATTAGCTTACAAATGTACAGTATCTAATTTAATGAGCAAAGCATTACAAATTCTTCGGTGACAGATGAAGGCAGGAAGGCACAAAGGAGAGGAATTCATGTAAGGCCACAGAGGCCAGTGGCTGGAGTAAAAACAATACACAGCAGTCCTACTCCCTTGCTTTTAATCTACAGCCAGAAAACCTGCAAGATAATGTACTTGCTTTAAACACAGTTTTACAGCCTTCCTTGAGGTAACTTTCATTATGGAAGACTATTCTGAAGTCCTCTTGGACTCCATTTATGGACAGTGGTCTTGCTATTATAGCAAAGCCTTGTTACTGTAGGTCACCCCTCTGGTGTAACATGGTAGGATCGCTTCAAGCCTCCTTTTTAGTTGGAGTTCCAAGCCAAGTGCACAGCTGTGGCACTAAGAGGGTAACAGATGCTGAGTAAACACATAGCTCCCATCACATCACCCCTAATGCTAAATGCAAAGGCAGTCAGTCAGTGACTGTAGTCACAGGCCATACTACCACAGCACACCAACCTGCTGCTGGCGAGCCCCAATGCCTTCCGGGTACAGGTGCCAGTGGGAGTGAAGGTATCCCCCTGCCATCCGAAGGTTCTTCATTGTGACCACAGACCCATAAGCCAAATCTGCATGAGAAACAAGGAGGAAAAAAGACATAAGGCAGCTCTCCTGTATCTCCCCCCGCTAGTCTACAGTGCTCGATTAGGCATGCATTCTCCATTGTTTTGATGTAAGTTTGTTTCCTGTTTGACAAGTTACTCCACAGGGCTCATTGCAAGCTTATCTCCCATCCCTAACCCGGATTCAGTGAAACAGTTATGTAACATTTGGCTGAAACACTTAAAACTCTCCCACTGAGTTTTAACAGAAACAGAAGTGCTAAGGCACTCTTTGGTATGTAATTTCATAATGAGAGTTTTGAGATAGCTTTCCCTAAGAGTATACAGTCAAATTAAAACATTGCTAACCCCTACAGCAATACAAGAGGGAAGGGAGGCAAGCTCAGCTACCGGATAGCAGAGCTGATACCCTGGCTTAAGACATCTTCCTTTCCAGCACGTGGGAGAACTCAGCCTTGGAAGACCTGATGCTCTTCCAGTGGCAGCTCTGGAGCAGGGAACAGGCAGAAAAAAGCTCAATTAATACCAAAGCTAAACCATATTAAAGGCTCAGTAGTCCCTAGCCAACCTGAGGACTAGGGAACAACCACAGAGCTTTTCGCTAAATTCAGATCCATTCTGAATACAACACAGCTGGACCAGTGGCACACTGTATTACACAAGTTGATAGTTTCCACTTACACATATTTTGGAAACAAAACCCACATCTGAACACTTACAAATCTAAGGTGAGCAGGACAATAATTTTTTTGTTGTCTCAAGCAATATAGAACCAAAGAATAACAAAATGCATGTACACAAGTCAAATCTCTCAAAATGGCACCTTTCCCTCCAGATAGAATATGATGAAACAGCTAGTGACCATGCACTGAACATAGTGGTATTTTCAGCCTTTTTCCTTCTCTCAATACATAAAGCTGCACAGAGGAACAGCACGGATCTGACCTCGACCATGGAAGGCATAATCCACATTGCCCTGCACTGAGTCATGGGAGACACCATTTTTATTTAAGCTCTCATGTACACTGACAACATTCAGAGTGCTTTATTCATTCGGACACTCACGCTCTGGAATGGAGACATTATGAAGATTGTTCCCAATCAGCTGGGACTGAAATGCTGAACTGAAGAAACCATCTCCAGGACCACTACAAGAGAGAGCAAAGAATGTCACAATTCGAAGTCTCACTGAACATGCATACAAACCTCTGCCATGCATTACCAAGTTGTTTTTACAGAAGAAAAATTATAAAACCAGACTGGGCATCAGAAGAAGAAGAGTGGGTGCAGTTCCCCTAGAGGCACACTTCTCTAACGTATATAATCACAGCAGATAGACACAGTCTTGCAGGAAACTGTCCAGAGCTACAAGGGCTTGAGGTCACAAAAATGTACGTGCTGGCACTGCACAAAGCACCAGAACTGTCTTTGGAAGTGTTCTTGCAACACATAAATTGACCTGCTGTCAGGACAGATTTAACAAAGCCTTTCTCTGTGGCTCCTGTAGTCTTATTTCTGCTAAGAGGTTAGTGGTAAGACCAGTCGACTTTAACTGGAAAATAACATTTATTTTTCTATTCTTTTTCTACGGTGAAATGCTTATTCACCTCATTTTTTAATGCTGGCATACGGAAAACATTACTTGGCCATTTTACTAGCTCTTTCCTTGTAAAAGCATCCCTTGGTTGCAGGCATTCAGAAAAGAGCCCTCCCTTCAGGCACACTCAGACTTTTTTAATCACTGCCATTTTTCAGGAATGCAATGACTTTAATTACTAAAAGACAAAGAATGCAGTTGAGACATTTTCAGGTCCCGGAAAGAAAGCAGGAAAAAAAAATGAGACAGAAAGTTTTGTTAGGTTACTTGCTTGGCATTTCAGAAAGTCTCAAGCTCAAATTTAATTTCACTGCCAGCTTGACTAGAGTTGGGGAAGGGAATTAAACAAACACACAGCTTGTGGCTGTGCTTCTGACACTGAAAGTGGACTACTATATAACCAAAAGCATTTAATTCAAAGCAATGACAATTAATTCTTCTTCTGGAGAAAACATTGTGAAATACCTTCTATTTAACACTGCAAAATGAACAGCAAACATAGCCATGTAGAGGGCAAGCGGGAGCACGATGAGGCAGAGTACACGAGCCAGTAAATGCTTCCCAAACACGACCTGTAACAAACACAGCCTGGATCAAACAGTGCAGCTGCAGGAACAACTTCACTCCTTATTTCACAAGACTCTGAGCAGCAGTCCTATGGCTGGAGCTTGCTGTGCAAGAAAGCTTACCAGGCTGCAGAATTACCTCAGAAAAGCCCAGAGAGAGGTAAAAACTGAGGCAAACCTTGCTGTGTATCTCCAAAAGCTGGAGCTATGGTACCTTGAAATTTTAGGGTCATGGGAAAAAGGACAAAAACAGGCAATAGAAGAGTTTAGCATTCTTAAGTGCTGAGCATCCCTACCTTTGGCAAAGGAGGTTGGGCAGCTCCCACTGAAAACACTTTGAGAGCAAGGACCTTAACTTGTTTATCAGTGGTACATATCTTGACCCAAAATCCCAGCAAAGAGATGGCTTCCAAAATAGTAACTACCAAAGCTGAGCAAGACAGCAAATGAAAATTTGCTTCCCCAATAAGTCTATGCAAATGTGAATGTAATCAGGACTTCTTGGGGACCTAGATATGTTTCACTCACAGAAATCACCTTGCTTAGCAAGAATGCTCTCATACTGCAACTTCTAGTGCTGTTCACCCAGAAGCTACAGAAAAGTCAGCAGCAAAACCTGTTATTCAGCTGTCTCAACAGGAAAGCAAAATATTTTATTTCAACCAATTGAAAACATGGTTTGCAAACAGATGCCCAAGAAGCTACTACATTTTCACATCCTACTGACACTGCTGGTAGTAGAGTAAATAATGTAAAATAGAGGGTGGATAATAAATAGCTGTGGAAGAAGAAAAAATATTAAATAGCAAAACCTGTATCCTAAATGCCCACACTAACTTCAAAGTGGATGAAATCAGATGCACTTGCTATTCTCCATATTTTTTTAACATGATACCTATCATATCATTAAGCTCATAATCATCATAATCATTAAGGTAATCATTCTCCATCCCTTAGTACCAGAATCAATTAATTCAGAAGTAATAGAAAAAGCTGAACACACTGCAAAATGCGCTGAAGGTAACAAAGGAAAGAGCTGTTCAGCTCAAGTATTTCAGCAGAACACTTAATAACCACTGGACACTTGGAACAATGCTGATTGATGGTACATAACCAAATATAGGCAGTGGAGAGGCACATGAACTAACCTCCAGTTCCCTACTTAAAAAGGCCTCAAGATGCTTCAATTTTCATGACAAGGTTTTCTTTAACTAAAGATTTCAATGCAAAGTCAAAAAAGAAGAAACTGCATGTGAAAGACAGCAGTGAGCAAACCAGAACAGTGGACCAACACAAGCTGAGAATTCCAGAAATCAAGTTAGTCCCCAAAAAATTGCATGTAAATAATCATAAGTAGCTTCCTAACAAATGCAGAGATAAGTTATTCAGGCTTTCAGGAGATTAATCCTCACCTTTTTTTTCCCTTCTCCTCAAGCACCAAGGTTGCCAAATAGCTATTCAGCAAGCATCTACCTTCTGGAGTAAATTTCTTTACATATTCTAACACTCAAGGGTTTGCTGCCTTTGCTGCCAGCAGCACAAATGAAATCACTGTGCAGCCGTCTGCTGGCAGAAAACTTAGACATGATGGATTTGTTCTATTTCAAATGCAATTAACTGACTTTGCTCAAGAAGTGTTTCTCTGGAGTTGGAACATTGAATCTTTGCAGCCTGTATTGATTCATATTAATCAAAGAAAACATTTCACACATCAGGAATACATAAAGTCCCCCCATGCCCCCACTGTTTATAAGACAAATGAGACAAAAACAGTAAGTGAAAGAAACAGAATTTTCAAGATTCAGAAGAGGCTGAGACAAGAGGAGAGCTGAACACCTTTTAAAAGATGTGACTGAAGAATTTGTCTTCCTGCTGGCTGCAAGACAGCAAATGGTACATCAAGGTATTTCTCCAAATAGCAGATTTCACAGTCCACAAACATAAAATGCAATATATTAGACCAGGACACTCAAACCCACTACCAAATTTTTTAGGGCTTAGAAGAACTAAATGTGTGTGAATTCAAGGCTATGGCTGCCTTGTTCTTCTGGACTGGCTATGGATACTGCAAGTTGTAGAGCATTTCTGTGGCTCATGATGCTCTGCATGCGCCTGCTATGCAGCCCATGCCCCCTTACTCTCATGAAGTAGAGCCTGAGCTCACGCTGCTCATGCAAACTAAGTGCTGCAAGACATGCCTGTCTGCCAGGCAGCACATACTCCTTGGAAGGTCACGTAACAGTGTTGGACAACCTCTTGCTTTGGGCCACTGCAAAGCCATTCCCAATGAGCATTTTCAGCTTAGACTGAAAATTCAGCCAACTGGAATGGTAACAGTTTCTCTCAGGAAAAAGTAACAATCTTTCTGCTGTGCTGGTATACATTACGTCCTGCTAATATAAGTGTGCTTGGTTTTTTCCAAAAGTCTGGCAATAGTTTCTTCATTATAACCTTAATCTCTGTTTTTCATCACCCATATCAGATGCCCCTCTTTGCTGCAGACCGAGTACCTCTGTTAGGGTTGTCAAAGACTAGGAGAATTACAAAGCAAACAAAACAAAGAAACCCTTAAAGTAAAGTCTTTGAAACTCACCAGTGACAGGCTCAGGTTCCCCAGCAAGTCCCATAGGTCATAGATTGTGTTCAAGCCAACCAAGAGGACTACAAAAAGGCCAACAAATTTTACCCCCATTGCTCCAGCAAGGTTCACACCAGTCAGACTCAGCCAGAACCACCAGGAGGCAGAAAATGGCCTGTAGGACCAGTAGAGCAAGTCAGTAAATAAAATGATGGCTACATGAATGGGCAGCCTGCGGTCACAAAAATAAATAACAAATCAGTTACCCCACAAAATTCCAGTCCATCTTCTCAGGAGCTCATAAGGAGTGGAAAAACAAGTTTTTCATTTAGTTTAGAATCATGCAAGGATACTGGTTTCAGATACAGGCTTGTGAAACCTTGATACAGGCTTCAGGTACACTTAAGCTGGGGCAACCATAGATCTCCCATTCAAGGATGGAAACACAGACACCAGGTATAAGCTGAAATAGTAGTGTGAAGAAAGTCTGACTAGATGGAAGTTCGGAGAACAGAAACAAGAATTTTGCTCCATAAAGTGCAAACTTAGTTCTCTCAGAAATTTAAGAACATGGGGAAGAACAAGAGACAAAGAGCAGCCTCCCCTACTAAAGCAAGAAAGCCTTAGTGGAAAATATCTATCCAAAACACAAACAAAAGCAGCAGCAAAAGGCAAACAAATTATAAACTGACATAAAACTGAACCACAGAAGAGAGATGAGAAAAAATGACAGCAGAATTTAAAACCCTGTTCCTACTGATTCCTAATGTCTTGACACTTATTTTGACTAGACAAAATCCCCATGACCTGCTAAGCAACACAATACCTATAGAGTTGGCTTTTAATTTGCGGAATATCAACTACTTTGCCAACAGGATTATTTCTAAGATACGAACAATAAATTCAGGTCAAGGCACACAGAGCTGATCCAGCACTGCCCCGTAATTCAGTGCTCACACACCCTGGGGAACGTGATGTAGATAAGGATGGCCTTGGATAGCAGTACATGATGCTGCAGGCTGCATTTCAGCCACATGAACTGTAGACACAATAAGATTGATATGATCAGTTCTTGAATGTTTAATGAAATAAAAAACTGCTCATATATAACACAGAATTTTGAGGTTTTATGTCTTTGAATTTGGGATGCATTTCAAGGAAACTACTCTCTGCAGCCCAGCCACAAAGAAGCCTTTTGACATATTCCAATACCTATAAATCACCACCCTCTCTGGATGGTCTACAGCAAAAATCCTTAGCAACTTGACTACTTTATTCAGGATCATCCTGGCTGTATTTCCCTCTAAGTTTTTGTAGCAATTTCTCTAAATCAAGCAAATTACACTATTTACCTCAGATGGCAGGATTTTTATAGGTGCTTACAGCCACAGATAAGTTGTGTTTCTCCAGCCTGGAAACAAAGTAACTGGTTCAAGATAACAATAATTTTGCCATTAAGGACCAAGGCCTTGAATATGCTACAACCATCCTTCATTCCTCCTTCTCTGACCCATCATGTCCTTTATTAACTTTTTCCCCTGGGAAGTTTTAAAAAGCTTTAACCTTCTTGTTCCAGATTTGTGGTTCCATAAACTGCATAAACTATTTCTGCTGACATTTCCTTTCATGCTAAAGTAATCTATTTAATATTCTCTCGGTGTACCCCAGTCACAATACTTTCTCCCTAACTACACAAACCCTCACAGGAAAAATTTCTCTCCCCTACCAACAGTCATTTTCACCTTCAAATTTCCTGAAGTAATCTCATTTCAGCCATTCACACATCACCAATGGCAGACATTACTTCAACTGTGTGCAAGTTGAATACCTATAGTTTAACAAAATTATCATCTGTATCTTACCTGTCTGCACAGTTGTTACATTTCACCATACTCAGAACAGCTCCCATGAGAAAGAACATTAGAATGGGATCCAGCAGGATATATTGGGACAAAGTAATACAGCCTGTATCTGCAAAGAAACACACAGCAATGTCAAAAAGACTTGCAGTTCTGAAGTGAATCTAAGATTGTGGGAATTCAGTTTCCTCAATGTAGTCAAGACAAGAAGAAGGAGGGAAATTTCAGAAACAGGAGATCACAACATTTCAACTTCTATCTGGGTAACAAAAAAAAATAAAACAACAACAACAAAAAACAAAAACAAAACAAAAACAAAAACCAACCAACCAAACAAAAAACCCAAAAAACCAAAAACAAAACCCCCCAAAAATCAAAAAAATCCACCCCAAAAACCCCAAAAACAAAAACCCAAAAAAAACCCCCCAGGCAGTACAGCAGTATCTGTGAAACACCACTTGGAAAGTGCTGGTAACATATTCAGATGGAGATTACAGCCAGCAATGATCTACCTATGGCATCGCCATGGTGCCAGAGGATGCCAGAGGAGAAATCATCTTGCATATGGTACCTATAAAAAATTAATATGGTTTTGATATTTTAAGTCTCCATGCCTCAATACCTGTGTGTCCTCACAAAATGCCTATTTAGGTAACTCCATTTTTAAGGTCAATTCCTCCACTTGGCTCAATTCAACATGGAACTTTACTAATTTATTATTGTGAACTCTTCTAAAGTAATGTAGTGGCTGTTAAACATCTCTATAATTCATATGGGAAACATCAATATTTCACTAGTGGGCAAAATCATTCCTGACCATCCACCTTATAAAAATGTTTAAAATTAAGGTGAAACCTAATCCAATACTGTGGTTATGCAAATAACAGAAGTACCTATGAACTAAACAAGACTGTAAAGTTCTCCAATTAAAAAGCCTCATATATATATATAAAGTGGAATTACTTTGCTTCTTTGTTTTGAGAGACTTCAGAAAGTCTCTCATTAACCCAAACATCCCCTGGTTAGGTAACACATGATAATCCAGAAATTAAATTATCTGAACAGTTAAGATACTCAATTTTGCTGTAGCAGGAACACCTACCAAAAATAAGGATGAAAGCTGTGAGTAAGGCTGCTGGCAGTGACTTTGACAGTTCCAATACTGTGAGGTAGGCAAAGGGAACCAGGCAGGAGCCAAGGAATGCACAAAACTAGAGGAAAAGATCATGGGAGAAGTTATAACCCCACCCAATGTGAACAAGACCTCACACCCTCTCCTTTCCTTCATCTTCCATACCTACAACAACAGGAGGTGCGGCAGCAGCTGAACTGAGTTACAAAGAACATCAGACAAAAGCCAACTGAACAAAGACCCTGTTCAGAGGACAGAGGCTTACTCTGTTCTGCAGAGGTGTTAGTAACAAGTCAGTCACACTCGTGCTAGACTACACCAGATATTCATAAAAGGATGTGTCAAGCAGATGCACTACACACCCACTACACACAACTTTTTTATAACAAGATACTAGATTATGAAATCTAAGAACAAAATACACCTGCACCTTATATCTTTAGCAGACCAGATTCCCCTCTCCTACATAAATAAGACCAAGGACAGCTGGAGGAGAAAGAGCAGAAATCAAAACAAAAGAAAGCAAGACCACAGTAGAATTTCTTCTCTTTAATGTCTGGTTCCAGCACCTCTCCCACCTTTGGTTCAGGGAAATCTAAAACCATGAACCTCTGGAAACTAAACTAAGAAAACATGCCTTCCCAGTTTTCAGTTTTCTTTCTAGGTGGTAGTAATTGGCCACTGTTTCTCTTTTTGACTTATCTGCTGTCAGTTATAAGGCTCTTGGTCTTCCAAAATACAGTGCAGCCAGGGTTTCAGATAGAATACAACTCTGAATTCTGCCCTGCTGTCCCAGGCTCCATCAGCATACTCAGCTCTGTGTCACTGGTGGTGGCAAACCGCAGGTGTCAGTGGAAGATCCTGGCTTTTTGATATCCTTGGCTCCTCAGTAGATTAGCCAGGCACAATGGAGTGAGAGAAGCTCAAACTCAGCAATGTTTGCTTTCCAGAACAGGCAAGATATCTGTCCCATGCAGCAGTGTAATCTCACTAATTAGCAGAAAGAGCTGGCCTCAGTTTTCACCTTAATTTCTTATCTGGCCTCTCACAGCCAGACATTAAGACTTATTCACAATAGAACCACTAATACTTTTCAAAGGAGCTTAAAGACAAGGCACCAGGCTAAATAGGCCTCTGACCTGATCAAGAAGAGCTGTTCTTATGATGTAACACTCTGTATTGGAAGGCACAGGGAAGTTAACCAGCTTGATGCTAGCCACAGAGCCTTACCCCTCTCATTCCTACGTAGTTGTGCTGCTCATATCGATCCCCTGGTTTTTGGAAAGGAAATGTACCATCATATCCACTAAGGTAGCCAGCAAGTCCAATCAGCATCTGAAAAGGAAAGGTGAAAAAAACTGGTCAGGAAAAATCACACTGGAGGAAGAAGTATCCAAGCTAGCAGCATATAAGATTTTTATAGAAGCCACATTGATCCAGAGGACAAATAATTCAGACACATCATCCAAAAAAGAGTTTATTTACAGGAATCACATGCATACATATTGCCCTTTGTCTAAGGCAAAATCAGAATTATTTTGGCTACAGTCTATAAGGATGACTGCAAGCTCAAGAAAAATACTAAGTGTGGAATTGAATAGAGAGAATTCTGTAGCCTCCCATAGCTCCCTATTCCTTTAGTTTCAGGAGACTCAGTCTGAAAGGAAGATAACCTTGACGAGGCAGGAGGATGCACCTTCATCCACACTACACACTGTTGCTAAAACAAGTTAATTTACAGAACAAGAAATCAGTGCCCTCAGGATACTTTGAGGAAGGCATCTCATCTGCTCACAAGTTATCAGGAACTGTTTGCTTCCTTTAAAATGTAGGCTTCTATTACATATGCCCTCCAAGTGTCACATTGATTTTTTCATGTCGAACCTTTCAAAAACCTAACATGCAATATTGTTTGGTTTTCTTATATTAGAAGCATTTTTGTGAAGACAAAACGTTGCAAGTTGAGGCTCTGGACACAGAATGCAAATTGTTATGATGTTAACAACAGTTAGGAAAGACTTTGTTGTTCACACTCTTTGGCCAGAAGGCAGCCAGACTTTTATTGGCCCACTCCTGTGGCTTCTGAAACATGTAACAGAAAAGCAGTTTACCTTCCCCAAAGGAGGATGGACATCAAAGAAGAAGGTTCGATTAATGTAGTAACTTCCCATCTTCCCAAAATGAGTTTCATCCCAACTGCAAAAAACACACCAACAAAACACAAACCACAATAGCCAATCTGCTATAACGCTGAAGACAAAGAAAAAAAAGAAAAAAAAATACCCAGGAATGTGTTTTTACTTATGCTTTTTATAGTACAGGGGGTTACTGCCATACATTCCATATGAGACAATGTGTTATACTCAGTGGGAAATCATGGACAGCATTTCAACCATTCTAGGAAAGGTCCTTTTTTAAAAGAGTTTGATATAATCACTCCAAAACCTCTGGTTTGCCCTTTTGATTCCAAATTGACCTTAGGTTAAAAAGTCAGCCTGCTACACACAGATCCCCAAAGTCTCCCCGGGACCCGGTGCCCTCTCTGCAGCACGTCCCGAGAGCAGCGGGGAGCGGCGCAGGACCCGGGCCGGACCAGCCTGAAAGCGCAGCGCTTCCTCGTGGCCCTCACTGCCGCGGTCCCGGTCCCTCCACCTGCCTGGGATAAACAGGGATCCCTCCCACGCCGGACGTGGCTGGGGCGGGGAAGGGGCGCGGGCCGGGCGTCAGGGCGCAGTCCCGGCCGCTGTGGCCGAGAGGAGGCGGACACGCACCCACCCGCACCCCGGGGCTCGGGCACTGCCCGGCCGGAGGGACGAACGCCCCGCCCCGGCCCGTACCAGACGTGCGGCGGTTCCCGCAGGCGGTGGAAGCGGGAGGCGAAGCTGAGGACGGTGACGAGGGCCAGCGCGGCCGGGCGGGTCGCGGCGGGCGGGGCGGCGGGACGCGCCGGCCCCCCCGGCCCCCGGCGGGGCTCCCGCTGGCGCGGCGGCATCCGCGGGGATCCGCCGCGCGCTGCACCGCGCCGGGCGCGGCGCATCCTGGGCACGCAGCGCGGGGCATGCCGGGGGATGCAGTCCCGGGGATGCGGTGCCGGGCAGCCGCCGGGCAGCCGCCGAGCCCTGAGCGGAGGCCGGGATGGCAATGAGCGCTGCCGCCGCCAAGGTACGCGGCGCTGGCTCCGCGCTCTCCCCGCGGGGCGGGAGGGGAGCGGGGGGCGATGCCGGCGCCACAGCCGGCGGGAGTGGGGCTTGGGGCGGCGGCTCTCCGCCTTCGGCCTGAGCGGGCCTCGCTCGGTTCGGCCCTGTCGCCGGCCGTGGCGGCTGACAGGGATCGCGGCCACGATCGGATTCTGGTGCCCCGGCATCCCGGGAAGCCCGGGATGGCGGTTCTCAGGAGGAGTCCACCCCCGCTCACAGCGCCTCTGCTGCCCCGGTCTGCAGCCGGGTCTCTGTCGCAGTGGAAAGCAAGGAATTAACCCCATGCTAAATAAAATGCTTTAGCGTGCTAATGCTTTTAGCGGTGGTGCTTACTAACCATATTTTATTCGCCTGCACTGTTCACACCAAGTCCTGCTGCAGAGATACTGAGAATTTAGGAGCAAATCTGTTATTTCTGCTTTACATTTGAACCCAGCAGAGTCCAAGCGGTACCTTTCAGACACCGAGGTGTCCCCTACCCCAGTCCCCAAGGAGCAAGCAGTCTATGTGTGCAGGCTGCTGGGCTTAATGGCTCTCAGGAAAGGTGAGAGATTTGGCCTTTCCAAGTACATCCCGTATATCACCTGGAAAGAGGTGGTATCCAGAGGAGACCGTACTGAAGAAGACAGGAAACCTGAGAGGTCAACACAAAGTTTGGAGTGTTTCTTCCATCTTCCACAACAGTGAAATGCATTTCCCAAACCTTTACTCTGGACTGGTATTTAAGCCCAAACTTTCCTCACTGATTGCCAGAAATGAAAATAGAACCAAACCAGAAATTGCAGTAGACACCAAGAAAATGCTGTCCTCCTGCTATCATCCAGCTCCAACCAGTCTAAACTGCAGGTTTTGGGGATTTTATCCCACAGGGTTGTAAATGCAGGCAGTTCGTTCCTGATACTTCTCTGGCCCATGCTCAGCATTTCCTCTGAGGAAGATACAGTGTCACTCTGGGACCTGCCTACTGAGGACAAAACATTTCTGCTGTCTCTAGTCTTGACTTAGCTGATTATTTTTGCCTGTGATCTGCCCTGCTGCTGGGAGCAAAACAGCATGAACTCAGGAGAACACTCCAGGCCCACAGCCTGTGGAGACAGTTCCCAGCTGAATGCTGGGTTGGTTTCCATGTTCTTTTTGGTGAAATCCCCCAGGCCCTTGAAATTACAGAGCAAGGCAATTATCTTAGCACAGTTTATTCCAAATGATAGCACAGGCTGTAAAAACAAAAAAAGAACTGCAGAGAGGATCAGGAGAAATGTCTCTGCTAGCTGAGAGGCCAGAGTCCAAAACATGTAGTGAAGGACATAAATTTCTGAGCCAAAAAACCATTAGCAAGGTCCTCAGGAAAAGCTAGTAAAATCAGTGTCTCATGAATGCTCTGCTTCTCTTTTGAAGCCATCGTTTCTGTTTCTTTCCCTGCAACTCCGCAGGCTAGACCTTTGAAAAACGAACATAGCTGATACTTCTAATGCCCTGATCCCAGGAGCAGAGAATTTAAGAAAATCAGTAAATACTTTGTCCACTCAAGTGTTACCAGTACTGCCATCACTTTCCTCTCAGTTATAAGTAATTTTCCAGTAAATCTGATTAATTTAGTCAAAGACATACCTCATTTAAAGTTATTTGAACCAATCTAAACTGTAAGAGAAGCATCAAGTTTACAAAGAGGACTGGAACACAAAGATTCTCTGTCTCTCTGGTTTTCTGTTGACAGACTATTATTGGGCTTTCTTTTTCCCTGCTTTCTTTTGTCTTGCTGCCAGTCTCTGGAAAAATTTTTATGCATTTTGGGAGGGTAGAGACACAGAGAGATTCATGGCATGTCATGGGATCTGTGTAAGCAAGGAGAGACATGATTACAGGTTTATTTAGAGACATACATGACTACTAACCTCCTGTGTGGAAAGAAAAGACCAGGACACATAAAAAAGAAATATTTTTATTTTGCACAAAGTTGGTCTGGGAGCAGAGTAACAACTACTCCCACATTTGCAATGTAGAAAATCCCCTGCAGTGGCCAGTAGTGGTGGGAGGAGGGCTACAGGAGTACACTAAGGAATCTCCCTGCAAAGGTAGCCCATTCCAGGAGCTAGCAGTCATTCCTTAGTGAAACAGAAATTCTGCATGCAGCTTTGGTTTTCTTGCTTTGTTCTCCATGGTTAGATTTCTGCGTTGGCAACTGGTGACAGCCTGGGAGGCTCTCTAGATACCTTATTTGTTTCTGGATGAAAAGCTACAGAAATAAGAATGGTTCCCAAATATCCTTCCAAGCTTAAATCTTGTTAATGGTTTTGATATCAGGGCTGGGAGAGGGTGACTGCAATGACTGCAGGATTGAATCTGACTGGCTGGCTTTTGTGTCCTGGGCACAGCCTGGGGGGCACAGTCCTTTCCTGATTGGTTTTAGGAGAGAAGCCTTCCCCCATTCCAGCTAAGTTAAAAGGGAAAACACAGAGGTGGTTTTTATTTTGTGGAGGTGACTGCACACACTTACCATGGCATCTGAAAAGGTGAGAGTTTGGCCAGGGTGGAAGCATCTGGGAAAGCTGCCTCAGTGTTATAGTTCAGGTAGAGGTGAATTACCTGTCTTTGTGGCTTTCGTCTCAAACAGCAGAGAAGCTCTTCTTATTTGGAAAGAGTTCTGGCTTTTCCCTGCATGGCTGGAAAAGCTAGTTCATGCCATGCAAATACCCAGTGCAGGTGCTTGGCACAATCAGTGCAGAAATAGTTTCAGAAATCTAAGACGGGATAGAAGTTAGCAATATTGAATAGGGACAAAGAAGGAAGCTTTATAGGGAATAATTTCAAGGTCAGTCATGTACTGCTGGAAACATCAGGTGCAACTGAATAACCAGAAGGCTATTATGAGAGTGATGCTACCTGTATGCCCAAATCAGGAACAGTTACTTTCAGAAAGGAGCCCTCTCTCCTCCAAACATTGCTCTTCCCTATCTTAGAGTTCCTGAAATGACTTCTGCTCATGCATTCTTCTCCTTACGTACAATACTCTGGTGCTCCCAGCATATAACCCTTTCATCTTTCTCTTCTCAGCCAATACTTTACAGCTATTTCCGAAGTTCCTGTTCTTGGAGAGTGCGAATCGGTAAGATTCAGTGTTGATCTCCCTTTTTTTGTCCCAGTATTGCAGTATCCTGCCCTTCACTAACCCAATTAATCAATCACTTATTAACAGAGGTCAGCAAACATGAACCTGGAACAGTGAGACATCTCCCCACAGGGAGGGAGGGGGACACTGCAGCTTACCTGGGGCAAGAGGAACAGAGGGGAACAGATAAGAGGGCTTCATGATACCACCTCAGACTCTGGCCTGCCCAGGTCTTGAGAGCTAAGCAGGGCTGGGAATGGTCCCTACTTGTACTGAGACAGAAAGGTGTACATGTAAGCACATGGCCTCCTGCCCTCTATAAGCTGAATCAGGAAGGGCTGTGCTGCAAAGAGCTGCAACAGGTATTTTGAAAAATGCAGTGGTTTTGCCAGGACTGATCTTTAGTACTTTGGTCCTTCATTTGCCAGAGCACTGCCTTCTCAGTGGACTTAGGCCACCCTCCTTGAAGAATAGGGTCTTTTTTCAAATGTAGATGCTAACATTTCCCTGAGCCCATTACCAGTGAAACTGGTCCCAGTGTACCTGTCTGAAGCTGTACACTCTGCTCTCCCTAGCACTGGCTCTGAAAGGAATTTCTTATGACCTGGTCCCAGTGAACCTCATTAAGGATGGAGGACAGCAGGTAAGGATAAAGATACCACTGCTCTCTCCAGGGGTACTGAACTTGGGGATCATTAGGAGGCTTGGAATTAGCACTAGAAAGCTCACAGGCAAAGTTACGGAATTCCTCAACACTTCTCTGTAATTAATAGTTGCTTTCAGCCAGTATTCCTTGGCATGTGAAACAGAAGGAGAATATGACTGCAGGAGACTAGAGGCTTTTTCCTCCCTCAAATATTTGTGACTGAATCCGTAAGGCCAAAGATCTTTTGCTCTTGCTTACTGATACAACCGAATATATCTGGAGCACAGACTTCAGAGAAGCTGCACTGCACTTTAAACAGACTCGGCCTCATTCAATTAGCACCAGAAAGTGCATGGAGGCAGGGGTAGGGGCTGTCCAAAGGATGCTAAATGATATTGCAGAGGGCTGTAAAGGGCCTGGCAAAAGGAAGAGGTGGGTTGCTGAAAGAGATCTTCACTGAGACCTTACTTGGGCGTCCATAGGAGGGAGTTGTGCACCTCATAGTACCACCAGCTCAATGGGCTGGTATGGAGTTGGAGAGAACTAGGACAGTAATGGTGGTACTGACGCAGGACCACCCATTCTGGGCATTGCAGTGATGCTTTGTCAAGAGATAAGGCAGTCTGGCCCTGGATGCAGTGATCCCTGAGCCCCAGTGAGAGCTTGCTGGAGGCTAATAGTACATAATAGTGCATAATTTCCTGCAAAGATTAGTATTAAGGCAGAGAGAAAAAAAGAGTTAGAAAAAAAATTTGGTAACAGGGTTCTGGGAGAAGAAAACAAGGAAGAATTTCTTATTGCTTTAGAGTAATCTCAGGTTTGTTTCCACAGTTTTCTGCTGAATTCAAGTCACTGAATCCAATGCAGCAAGTCCCAGCCTTGAAAATTGATGGCATCACCATTTCTCAGTCAGTGAGTTATCAGCCACATCCCTGTTAACCTTTCACTCCAGCCTGCTGCGCAATCTGGATGGGATGGCTTTGCCCCGTCTTTCTCCCCAGAGCTCGCATCTATACATTGGAAAAGAGATGGCATTTATGATCCCTCTTGGGAACAGAAATAGCACGTAGTCCCTGACAGGAAACTACTGTCAAGGATTTAAGTTCAGTTCTGCTTTGGTTCATAACTCCTCCTTTCAGTGAGCAGTTTGTAGTCTGACTTCGATGGCTGTTTCATGGTTTGCCAGAAATTACAGCTGGACCAAATGACAACAAGGTCACAAGCAGACGTCAGAGGGGTTATTCTGTTCCTTGGATTGGTAACAAACTGCATTCGAAACCTGTTGTGTTCTCTTGGATCAGCTCCCCTTTCCCAGGTGTCCAGGATGTGAAGTTTTCCTTGGCTCTCCAATAACCTCCCATTATCTCTTTGTTCATTACAGCTAGCTATAATTAATTACCTAGAAGAGACACATCCTAACCCCAGGCTCCTTCCCCAAGATCCAAAGAAGAGAGCCCAAGTCAGAATGATCGCTGATCACATTGCCTCTGGCATTCAACCACTCCAGGTACTGCCTTGTCAGATCCATGCAAATGAGAAAATTAGAAAGGATTTGTGTCTCTGACATGCTCGGTCTCCTTAAATTGTTGCCAGCCAACTGGGTGGCAGAACTTCAGACTGCTGTGCTAGCAGATCAAATGTGCTTAACCTCTGCCTCATCTGCCAATGGCAACAATACAGTATTTCCAACACAACAAATCCTATAGCACCCAAGCGTTCTTTCCAGAAAGAGCTGAATCCATATAGTTTTACTGCTGGGTCAAGGACATTTTAGGAAAAAGAGAATTGAGCAACCCAGAAGGAAGAGGCAAAGGGATACCCTGGCAACTGTTACAGAAGGGTAGTGCCAAGAGAAAGATACACCAGGGTGCATGATTCAGTGAAGGTGAGGTCAGGGCTGACCGCACCAACTGAACTCAGGCCAGTGATTCAGCCTTGGGAACTCCTCATCTCCCCTCTCCTCCACAGGATGACACAGTGGGCAAGATCCAGCCAGCAGCAGTCATCTAACTTGGAGATTGCTTTGCCTTCACAGAACCTGAGTGTCCTCAAACAAATGGGGGAGAAAAAAATGGAATGGGCTCAGAACTGTATCGCGTCTGGCTTTCAAGGTACATCCCACATCCAAAATTATCAGCATTTTGGCTGACCTTACAAAATGCTGCACCACTGGCATTCTACTTGCCTCTTCAAGTAGAACCACAGATCTTCCTAGGCTGGTGTGCTGGGGTCCTGCCTTGCTGGCAGAGACAGTGCTCTTCCTGCCCAGAGTCCCTTGTCCAGGACTGGTAGCTCCCCAGGATCTCAGAGGAAAGATGTCCACAGAACACTTCCTTTGCTGTACATGGAAGAGGGGAAGCCTGGGGCCATCCTGCACACTGCAGCAGTTGATTAATTCTGAAGTGTAAGGGCTCACAGCACTTCTAAAGTGCTACTTACATATATATACATATATATATGCTTTTGTAATCTGACATCTAATGGCAAACTCCCACAGAGTCTAGCAAGTAGTAGAGTATTTCTTGGCCTCTTTGAGAGAAATGGTGCTTTTTGTTTCCTCAAAACCCTTTCCCCCATGTGCTGCAATGACAGGCCCACCTTCACTTTGCACAGACACAAACTGACTGAACCTTTGTATTTTTTCCCGTCCCCAATCACATATTTCTACATTATCCTCATAGTATTTCAGGTGCATTGTCTGAAGCAGCTGAAATCACCCTGAGCCCAAAAAAGCTGAAGTACTTTTTCAGTCCTAAAAGACTCCCATAACTATACTAAGATTTATGTTTCTTCTAGTTTTTGTCCCAAATTTCTCATTTTTCGTACTCTGCTCAGGGTTAAGATGCCCTCATTCATATTCCCAGTCTAGAAAGTGTTCGGTGTCCCTTTCAATTTGAGTTTCCAATGCCTCACTCCAGTGTACCACCTCTCTTGACAGCACTGGAGCAGATTCTGCAGCATACTGCTGGACGCTATTGTGTGGGGGATGAAGTAAGTATCTGAGAGAGCCCTGTGTGCCACTGCAGAACTGAAAACCCCAGTATCTTCCCCTAAAATAGGAAAGAAAAGTAGTTGAGGAGACAAGAACACAACCCCATCCAGTGTCTAGAATTACATGCAGTGCCTTCACCATAACAAAAAACAGCTGCATGGATCCTACTTAGGCCATTACTGACTGGCAGAGAGTTATGGAGATGTTTACTTGTCCCTGCCTATAACCTGCTGATGGCCAGATTATGCAGCTGTATCTCGGATCTGGCTGGTACTAGAGGGTGTGGGAGAAGATGATACATCATTTCATCCTTATGGGATTTGGACTTCAAAGTGACCTGTCATAGGGGCAAAGCTTGGCTCAAGAAACATAGGTTCAGTTCTTTGCTCTGTTCTATGGAACCTCTAACCAACTTGTATTTTTCTGTTCTGATTATCCAGTTTTAATATGGATGGATTTCACAGAGCTCACATAAAAGCTGTACTGACCCTCACCAAACTAGATGCAGCTCAGGCCTCTTCCATTTATTAGTTCTGCTGCCAGGCAAAAGATCTTTCCTATAAAAGCCTCAGAAGAAAGGAAGGCTCCTGCAATATCCTGGGATGCAGAGGATTGTCTAGTAGCAGCCTTGGTAGGCAAAGGCTACTTACAAGATCTAGTGTTGGAGAATAATATGTGCTCTGAGAGGCACCCAAGGGCTTTGTGACCTTGGGAGCAGGGGAGGGACAGCTGCCTCTGTCTGTGCAGATAGGCAGCCAGCAGGAAGGCTGTCCTTGAGTCTTCCTTTCAGACTGCAAGTCTCTGAGCCTGTGTGCAGAGGCCCTATCACATATCAAGTCTTGACATTGGCAGGACCTGCTCAATATTCCTGCGGTGCAAACAAAATTTACTTATCTTTTCCCAGCCATGCAAACACCCCCTCCCCCTACATCACCTCCCTCTGCAGCTTGCCAGCAGACCTGTTTGCTCAGAGGCAGTTGCCATGGAAGCACAGTGTCCTTGAGGTCATAATGATCAGCTGGTAAATATAAATCTCCCTAAAAGCTAATGGCTTCTACTAGTGACTGTTACGAAGTTCTTTTACTTGTACTGTTGCTGTATTATTAATGCTGAATTAAAGAATTAGATCATCATGACAACTCCTCTGTACTGGCTGATAAAATAATTTCTATCCTGGTCTCAAAGCGTGCCACCACTGGGAAGTGTGATGGGACAGGCTCTGAGTTACTCTAACCCCTTTTCTCTTCTACGTTTGCAGGTTTCCATGGCTGATCTGTGTTTAGTGCCTCAAGTTGCCAATGCTGAAAGGTAATTAGGGCTAAGCTTGAGGTGTTCTTCAACACACCTACTTAGGCTGGGCTGTCAGAGCTTACCTTCTGCTGCTCCTTGTGCCTGTTAGAAAGTATCCCTTCTGCCTGCCCTATCCACTTACATTTCTTCTTTCCATGAATTTTCCTATTTCATAAATACTGTCTCTTTTGGAAATAAGGCTCTGTGGTCTCCTCTTAGAGGCCCCTGGGGAAACCTGATCTATGTCCTTAGAAAAGCTCAGGTTGCCCACACTCCACATTCTCTGTCCCTGTTTGCTCTATTCTTACACTGCACACAGGAGGAAAAGATGAATCAGACTTTATTTGTTTAAAGCCTTAAACCCATACCAGTGGCTGCATGATTCCCAGGAAAAGCAGTGTCTTCTTACCTTGTGCTGCACACTACATAAAAGCCTGGTGAAGATCACGTAATCACAGAACCACTGGGGTTGGAAGGGAATTCTGGAGGGCATCCAGTCCAATTTCCCTGCTAGAGGAAGTGGCACAGGATTGCATCCAGCTGGGTTTTGAGTATTTGTAGAGAAAGAGACTTTACAACCTCTCCAGACACTGATTAATCTTTCTAGCATTTGTTTTTAAACTTACAAGGATGAACCTTTTCTGTTAGTGTAAATGCCTGTGAGACTCTGGCACACTAGGCAGGCCTATCACACTGCTCTGCACTTCTGCTCACTGCTGCACTGGCTCTCCAACTCATAGTACTTCACAAATTCTTTTCCTTTTGCAGATTCAAAGTGGACATGGGTGCATACCCCACAATAACCAGAATAAACAAAGCTCTCTTGGAGTTAGAGGCCTTCAAAATAAGCCACCCTTCCCGGCAGCCAGATACTCCTGCAGAGCTGCGAGCTTGAAGCCTTTCTACTCATTAAATCTAGAAAGCTGATGTGATAAAGAAAACAACTCCTACAGTTTGAGTAGGACTTCAGTTCCAGTAGGAATACCTAGTACTATTGTCTTCCTTTCATCTGGATGGTAAGAAGGACAGAGAGCCTGGAAATAGCATGGATGACTTACAGGAGCTATGCCTGTGCTGGAACACCTGCAGCTACTAGTTTTTTGTATCTAGTCTATCTCCATGAAGCAGATTAAAGCAGAAGTTCCCTCTGTATGGCTTTGGGTTGGGGAATGTGGCCACAAACAACTGTGAGGCATTGAGCCAATTCTGTATTCCCCACAGGGGCTACTTCTTTCTACCATCTACATAAAGAGCATCAGGCAACCTGTACACAGTGTGCTTATCCTTGCAGCTGCCTCAGAGCCACAGCACAGTCAACAGTTCCATGGATACAAACAATGAGATCTAGTCTCTGATAGAATATAGCTTAACCCTTGCTGGGGTCTTGAAGGAGCCAAGTCAGCAGCTCTGTTACCCCTTGCAAGAACAAGAGCAGTCGCACGGAATTTATAAAAGGTCTGCCTAGAGCAAAGCTAGGTGATTGTGCCATAGACAGCAAGGCACAGCCAGCTCTCTCCCCTACACTGAAAATTACGTTCTCTTCTTTTGCCCATCCTTGGATACGGCTCTAGGTGTTTTCCTAGTTTTCAGCTGCAGACTGTTGTCCAAGGGAATCCCACCCCAGATTCCCTCCAAACCAGAATCATGCCTGTACTTTTACTATGAGGACTTTCCAAATAGCAGGAGTAGATCCCACTCCACTCATCCCAAATGAAACCAAATACCTGAATCACCTTCAAAGCTGAAAGCACCCTGGGAATTCCAGCTTAAAACCTGTAGGACAAGAAGGGAACCCATAACCTTGTATCTGTGTTCTTGTGCAGACTCAGCTCAGATCCCACTGAATGTTTTGGCACCTGAGCCCAGATACTGTATATCAGGTATCCTAAGAGAACAATACTCATGGCCTTCAGACTTTACAAACCCACAATCTCTTGTACCAAGGTGGCATTCACCTACATACAGATACCTGGACTGCTATGTTGCTTGGATTCATTTATTGCCATCTATATCTGTATTTAGGCTGGTAAAGAGCCTTGCTGTTCAGGGTCATTCTGAGTATCATGCATTATCCTAGGTCAAGCTGGATCTTGACTGTGCTGTTATAAAAGGTCCCAGCACAGTTGGAGCCCCCAAAGACTAACACCGTGTGCAGGTTCTGCTCCTCTTTGTTCTCCTTGTCCATATCCATCAAGTGGGCAGGAGTCAGGTCAAGCAATGTGTGGCCAGCTCGGGGAACAGAGCAGAGGTCGTGGTGGATCACTGTGCTCCATGAGAGAGTATCTGAAATAGAAAGGGGCTATCAGTACTGACAACCCCATTCCTAGTGCAAGGGATGAGATAAATGGACTAGACCAGGTGTTCAGAAACACCACTGTAGCCCCAGAGTCACCTTCAGCTATCAAAACAGGGCAGGAAAGTCACTCACCTAGGTGGAAAACAAAGACATCCTGCAAGGCTCCTTTGGCATTGCAGCCTCCACTGATCAGAACCTTCTGGTCCGACACAGCCAGGGCTGCATGAAAACTGTGACCAAAGCAAAGTCAAATGGTGACTACAACAAAACCTGCTGGGATGGCCTCAGTCAGAAATTGGCAGGGATAGGCAGACTTGATCTGGAGATTGGGAGCTTAAGCGGCAGGAAGAAAGTTGACTTCTGCTTCTCTCTACCCTGACTTGCAGAATAACCCTAAAAGAGATGTTTGTCTGCGTCCGCAGATCAGGCCTGAAGAGCAACTCATTATCTCAGAAGGAGCTATCAAAACTCCTATGCAGGCTAGCTGGGCTCTGCACTGCTTTAGATCATTGTTCTAGTGAGCAATTCTGTCCCTTTAGGAACAGCACAGTCCTGGTACAGGAGTTTCTTCCTCTGTGTGGCACAGTACTTCTCCAGCCACTGTGAAGACCAAACAGCAAGCAGTTTACTAGGACACAGCAGAAAACTTACCCTAGCCTGAAAGGCAGATTTCCAGGGAGACTAAGGAATATCCCCCCACACCATACAGGCACCAACAAGGACAGCACAGGAATTCCTGCCCCATAGCAAAGATCCACTGTATTTTGACTAGTGGGACAGAGATATGCAGCTGGGTCTGATCACAAGCACTGTTTAAACCTGGCTTCAAAGAGAAATGACAGAAGAAGATAGCTCCTGGGTCTGCAACAGAATCTTACCAACGTGCAGAAGGCTGTCCTGCGAGGAGAGGGACTGGTGTGTACTCCATGAAACCTGAAAGCCAGAGAAAAGGCAGGTGAAATGTCCAAAAATCTCTGCCTCATAACTAGACAAAAACTTATACTCTGTTGCATCAACAACCTGCCTTCTCTATTACCCAACCTCTTCCAAAAAAGCCATTGTTTTTTCTTCATTCCCCCCCCCTTACTGCCCCAGAAAGGGTTTTTTTTAACCCATAGTTTTTCATCTCCATTGCTTAGTCAGGAGTTTGTATAATGTTATTGCTCTTTTCCCGTTGAGCACACCTCACTCCCAAGCCCCTGTCTTGGAACAGACCTTCCCAAGGCAGCCAAATGGCACAGACTTTCTTACCCAGATCCAGAACGTGCATGTCACTGAGGTAGAGAGAAGTACTCCGACCCCCAAAAATCAGCAGCTTGTTTTTCAATAGAGTAGCTGAATGCCTGGGCAGAGAGAACTCAAGTGAATAAAACATCTTCAGCAAGTTCCCAAAACTTCCATTTTAGCCTTGGCCTCTTCTACTGGGCTGCCATAGCTTCAGTCTACACCTGCCTCTACCCACAGCCACTGCAGCCCAGGGACAGAATTCCATCAGGATTCATAATAGGAGGTACTGAGTCACATTGCTCTAAACACAGCCCTATCTTAAGGAGTAAGTGGTGGAGAACAATCACCTAATATTTAGGAAATCACACTGGTGTGGGAGGGAAGGTGAGCAGAGGTTTCCTGCATTATTTTGGATAGCTGGAATTAGAGCACTCTCACCCAAGCCTAGGCAGAGGCTTCTCCCCTTCTGAAATGGGCTGATACCAAATTTCATGCTCTGGATTGAAGACATAAAGCACATTGCTGCAGGGTGCAACTGCCAGTGATGCCTTTCTGGGGAAAGTTCCTCCAAAAACAAAGAGCTCCTTGTGGTAGATAGTTGCACTGTGGTAGGTGAGCACTGGTATTCTCCCTTTAGCCTAGAAAAAGTTCAATATATAGTTGTTACAAGAAGTGCATTATTTGCTGCATGACCCATAGGAAAGGGACCCACATCATGCAGTGAGTTTGGTAAGTCTCAATTTTCACTTTATTGGCTCCCCAGCCAGATCTTTGCTGCACAGGCAGACAGTATATTCTCTGCATGCTCCACACCACCAGAATGCTCTGATAAGAAAACAAGTCAACCTCCCACACCTTCCTCAGAAGATGTCAGGGAACAGAAAGATCTCATCCAGGTTTACTCTGTAAAAGCCATTTTGTGCTTTAGCCAGGAATGAGATGGATAGTCCCATGCTGACAGGGCTCAGAATTCTGCTGTCCTCAGAGCGGTCCCCAATTTGAGAAGATCTTCACGTCAGCATCTGGTGCTGCATCAATGCATCTGGTGCTTCACCAGCTCTTCACGTCAGCATCTGGTGCTGCTCTCAAATGGCACCATATAAAATGAGAAGCCATTTCCCTCTGCTGCTTGTAGAGTACCTCCCACCCTTGGGCTTGGTCAGACACAGCCCTCTGCAGCACCCATTTTTTCACATTGCTTCATTCATTGTAGGCGCAGCTCCTGGTTTCTGTTCAGCATGTGGCTTTTCAACACAGCCTCCTAATACATGTCAAACCCAACTACGCATCTCAGACAACCTGCAGCAACAGTGGACCAAGACTACTGGACTAAGGACATGGGTACATCGACTGCCACATTCAGGCAGAACCTGCCACCCCTCCTGCGCTTTTGTCTTGGAAGAGATGCAGTACTCACAGCCACAAAGAGCCATTTCCAGGTGACTGTGTCCAGAATGTAGATCCTGCCGTAGTCTTTGTCCTCCCTTATGCCCCCAAAGATGTAGATACGCTTGGTGTCAGGGTCGTAGGTAGCTGTGTGACCATGCAAGCATGATGGCATGGCATTTTGTAGCTGGAAACCCACTGGAAGCCATAAATCATTGTCTGTGGGAGCAACACCGGACACATGGTATGCAAGTTCAAAAATGCTCTTGATTTCTCTAGATTTAAAGAATATGCCATAAAACTTTATTCAAAACCTTGCTCCCTTCATCTCCTCCTCTCCTTTGATTCAGGGCTAGAGGGAGCTCATACAGAATATTGTTTCTGTAAGGAATGAAGGGGAATAGCACAGTGAAAAAGACCAGTGAGGTGCAGAAAGACAAGGCACTGGAATTTTATCTCACACTTTCCCACCAGTGACCATGCACAGACTGCAAACTGCACTGTTGCTTTTACCCCCTAAAATCCCCCCAACTCTTTCCAGAACTTGTAGCTTAGCTCCTAGAGGGCTCTCAAGTACAATCCCAGAGCCTCTCAAGGCCCTCTGTGCTGTCAGCTCAGCCTGGTGACATGCTAGATGTGATGCCTTTGCTGTCCCCTCCATATGCACAGATGCCCAAGTATCCCCTCCCATCTGCATGAGCTGTCCTCGAGTCCCACTGTCCCCACTGCCTTTGACAGCCCTAAAGTCCCCACCAATTTCCAGCTTCCAGAGAGCATCCCTGCAGGACTGTTGATTGACACCTTCTCCACCAATGAGAACAGCTGTCCCCAGGTCACTGAGGCACATGGCATGGCACCACCGAGGGCTGGGACTGCCTGGGGAGGAAAGAGCACAGGCCTGTGAGCAGTCAGACAAGACACCCTCAGCGCCCTTCCCTGCTGGGAAGAACAAGCCACCTGAATGCTCAGAGAGAGGAAATGGTAAGGCAAGGGCCCCTGGTCCCTTCCCTCTGCAGGGGAAAAAGACTTACCTTCCTGAGAAGTATTTCCAGTTGGCTCATGGGAGTAATTGCTGTACTTAGAGAGACCTCAGGAGCAAGGAGTAGCTGGATGTAGGATGCATTCAGGCTGCCACTTCAGACAGGCTTGAATGTCCCCCATTTACTACCCCATCTCCAGAAGTGATTTCCCAGTTGTGCTACCTGCCCCACGCCACTCCTTGTGAGGGAGGGCTACCCATGGACAGCTTGTCAGTGCCGAAGATGGAACAATCAGCAGCCTGGGGCTGTTTCCAGAGGTATTCCTTGTGCTGCTCTGTTCCTCCTCCTTTCCCCTCCCAGGCCCCTGCAGTTGGCTGAGCAAGCTAGAAAGATACTTTTAAATCAAAGTCTATTTCATACCTTACCTTTTTTCCTCAAAGAGCTATGTACCCAGAGGTGTGTCTGAGATTCAGAGGGGCTAAAGAAACATATTTGAGAGCCTGACAGTACTGGAAGCACCTGTACTGACGGCAACTGCATGAAGAGGAAGAGTGTGTACACACAACCTACTTGTTATTCTTGATCACTGGGGAGATACAGGGTGAAGCATGAGAGGCTTCTGACGTTGAAGGGAAGGAATATCATCACTGAGTGACTGAAAAGACAAATCAGGGTCTAGGAACCAAATCTCACCTTGCAACTCCTTCACCGCCAGATCTGCAAAGGGAACACAGATATGGCCCCATAAAGCAGCCAGCAGACATATTGTGGAAAGTGCTCAGCTCCACTGTGTAGGAGCCCTTTGACCTTCCTTCCTCCAACCTCCAGCACAAAGCTACTCACTGCAACAAACAAGGTGCAAGACCAAGAATCATGAACTAAGTCTCATCGGAAGAAATGCAGAAGATAGGTAAGAGGAGGGCACACTTCCTTTGACTGCCAAATGCTGTCACCATTGCATTTTACCCCTCTGATCGAAGTTCGTTTCCCCCCTTCTCACACTGCCTGCAGCAGAAACAACTTTATGATGAAGCTGTATTTGCATTTATGACAAGCAAGCCAAGTCCCAATAAGTCATTTCTTATGGGGACCACTAAGTTATTGCCAAACTTACACATAAACTTGGTCACACTCTGGAGCTGACTTGGAATACTCACTCCAGAAGCCTAAGGTTTTGTTTCCAAACCCCTTGGCAGTTCCCTTCTCAAAAGTCAGTACAATTATACTAATAACATATATTATTATATACATATATTCCTTTTTGTATTCTCTATACTGTAATAATAACCAATGTCTTCTATGGACCATGTGGTATGCTGTTAAGTAGGGGTGCAAACAGACTAATGCAGAGGTTACAGAACATCACAGTAAGTAACTTTCTTGTGCCTCAATTTACTCTTCTGTAAAACAAGGTTAATGATACTTGCCTATTTATAAAACACTTTTACTTGTATGAAAAGATAGGCATTATGTCACAGTACAAAGTGTTGGCACTAAGAATATCCCATGTTCTATTTCTGGCCTTTTCCCAACAGGCAAAAACTCATCAAGCAGCTGATCCAGTAATAAAGAGCATTCTCAGTATTTCAAAGCCAAACATACAAGCCCATCATGCCTTGGAGGTATATAGAGAAATGGACTGGGAAGTTGTGGCCTAGCAGCATTGACAGATCATTCAGACAAGACCTGTAAAATAAAGTTGGAATCTACCAGAGTTACCTTCTTCATCGAGATCTCTCTCAGATGCTGTGGGTTCAAACAAAACTTTCCTGGGCTTTTTGGAGTGGACTCTTGGTGGTCCTTGGTCAGGACTCTTCCTCCAGGCCTCACTGGATTCCACCTTGCCAGCTGGTGACTTCAGAGCACAGGGTACCACCAGGGTCCTCAGTGGTGGCTGGATGTCCTTCTTCACAGGCACGGATGCTCTGGCAGCCACCTCTGAGCTCTGACTCTTAACCTGTGACATGAGTCCCAGTCAAATCAGCCCTCAAGAAAGATACCCGAGGCTACTGTGAATTGCATCTTACTGGGCCACAGATGTGGTAACTGTTTTCAGGCTTATCCTCCCATTGAGTTTTAAGGGCCAACATGCCATCAGTATCAGCTGCCAAACGGGTGCTGAGCAAAGCAGCTATCTGCTGCTGTGTGCTGTGGTCGGCTTTCAGACTGCTGGCTGCTGGGCACAGCTAGAACATGGAAGGGCAAAAAAAGGCTATATGTACTAGGAATGAAGCTGATCATCCCACCAAGGACTACTAAATTCAACCTTTCAAAAGGTTTCAAACCATTTCAATGGAGAATATATCTTTCTTCAGCACAAGAGAAACTTTGGCTCCAGAACTTGCTTAGCCGTATCTCCACTGAAAAAATGGCAGCAAATGTTTCAGCTAGACATTAACTGAATGGCTACTGGTGAGGGAGAAGATACTAAGAAAAAAGGTGAAATAACAAGGAGACAGCTCCAAAATACACATACCCCAGTAGGATCTTCCAGGTCCTGGCCAAGGGGCCTATCATCCGCTGGGAGCACTGGTGACTGGGTGGTCTCTGGTACAAGGAAGGGATGGGCAGGTGTACTGCTGGAGACACCTCGGAGCAGCTGCAGCAGAAACAGTGACAGAATAAAAGGACCTAAGTGTGCTAGCCTCCATCCACAAAAAGGATGAGCAAAAACATGTCTTGCAAGGGACAGATTCCCTGCAATCGAATAACCTGCCTCCATCTCCCACACCAACAAAATAAACAAGGAAAAGGAAAGCCAGGCACTGCAACACACTAAATCCATTGGCTTCAGCTCAAGGTAAAACAACTATGTAAGTACCAAAGACTCAAGAGAGAGTGGAACTGGAAGTGAACAGCTGTCTGCTGCCCATCTCCTGCGACACACAAGGTGTTCTAGCAAAACTGTGTTCAGAGGATAGGCCTGGAGCATCACAGCAGTTTCAGGCTCAGCACAGATGTGCATTAACAGATCCGTGATTGTCAGCTCTACCTTGGAGTAGCAGAGAAGGAAAAGAAGAGCAGGGAGAGGAGGTTCTGGGGCTCAGAAATGACAACATTTGGGACCCTGGGCAGGAAGAAAGGAGAGCGTCAATTCTTTTACCTGTCCATTGACAGTCAGGACAAGCCTCACAGGGTTGCCTTTGTCCCTCTCTTTCAACGAGGCCATGAAAATATCTGTTCTCCAGTCATCTTCCCACACCAGAGACCTGCACAAGGGACCACAGCTTTTCAGCCCACAAGTGACACTGACCAGGGCAAAATTCCTGCTCCCATAGTAGATTATAACAGCCCAAAGCCAAAAGAGATCCAACCAGGAAAGCAGTCAAAAGGAAGCTGGAGTCATCACTAGAGAGAAACACCATGGTGGAGGACCAGCAGGCCTGAGCAGCTTTTGCATAACACCAGCAGAATCAGGTAGCACCAGAGATCAGAAAGCTTTCCAGGATGCCCCTCCTGACACCCTGGCAGCTCCTGCTGTAACCTGCGGGTGGGCTCCAGCGTGCCGACCCGCTGTGGTGCGACGCCTGGGGACACCAGCACATCCACTGCGATGCTCGTGTCCGGAGAGTAACAGCTCCAGTCGCCCAGCCCGAACACCACCAGCTGCTTTGGCAATGGCAGGGGCAGCCAAGCCTGGAAACCCATCTGGCTGGACTGGCTGTAACGGGAGGGAAGAAGAACGAGAGATAGTAATCAAGGAGTAAAATAAAAGGTGATAAAATATATGAAAACACCTAAAAATTGGTTTACGCCTGGGAAGGGTGAGAGGAGAGGGGTTGTGCTGTTTAAAGATGAAACCATGCAAGGACGCAGTGGGAAGGGAGAGGCGCCAAGGGCTGGGGCAGCGCAGCCAGGTGGGCAGCGGCATTTCCAGAAACGAGGGCCAGGGTACAGCGTGCAGGTGCCCGGCCCGCGGGGGAGCCCAACCCTGACAGGGACCGGCCGCGCCCGCGCAGCCGCGGGGCAGGGTCGAGCCAAGCCGGGCCGGGCCGGGCCGCACCTGCCGAGCCGCCGTGGCGGCTCCCGCAGAGCCCACAGCACGTAGAAGGCGAGGCCGCCCTGCCGGGCGCTGCCCGCGGGCCCCGGCCGGCCCCGGCGGCGACGGGCGCGCAGCATCGCGGTGAGCAGGGCCGCGGCCGCCGGGACCGACATTAACGCGCCGCGGCGCCGCGGGGGCGGCCCTGCAGCTGCGGAGGGGCGCGGCCTGGGCCGGCCTGCCCGTGCTGGGAGCGCCCGGGGGCGCGGTCATCCCCGTTAGCGGCGGGGCTGGCGGCAGCCTTGCCTTGCAGGGAGGAGGTTGGGGCAGCAGGGCTGGCTGTTCAGGCCTTCGGAGTTCGGGACCAGCCTTGCCTTCGTACCAAATTAGCCTCTGTAGAATTACAGAATCAATTAGGTTGGAAAAGACCTCTGACATAATCGAGCACAGCCAATGACCAAACTGCACCCTGTCAACTAGACACGGGCACTACACATCCAGTCTTTCCCTAAACACTTCTAGTGGTGGTGCCTCCATCACCTTCCCGGGCAGTCCATTCCAGTATCTACTCACCCTTTCTGTGAAGAAATTCCTTCTAATGCCCAACCTCAACCTGCCCTGGCACAGCTTGAGATTACGTCCTCTTACCCTATCACTGGCTGCCTGGGAGAAGAGGCCTCTTCCCACCTGGCTCCAACCTCCTTTCAGGTAGTTGTAGGGAGCAATGAAGTCTCCCCTGAGCCTCCTTTTCTCCAGCCTAAACAACCCCAGCTCCCTCAGCCACTTCTCAAAGAACTTGTGCTCCAGACATTTCACCATTTCTAGAGCCCAAGACACATGTCCCTTTCCCGAGAGGGATAATTTGCTTGCCAATTCCTAAATGATTGTAGCTGTACACATTTCTTGTAGCCTTCATGAAAAAGAGAAGGTGTGAACCTTGCTTCTCTTACTCTGCAGTCGGGGCTTGTATCAAAGAAAGGCAGGATGGTGGCAGATATTCCTTAATAATTGCATGTGTGTATGTGTGTGTTACTACAGAGGTTCCACTGGGTAACTGACACCACCTGTATAACAATGGGTAGCTCTGCTAAGCTTAAAGGCTATTCACCTGAATATTCACTTTCATGGCAGAGGCAACAAAGCCTGCTGCAAGGCCTTCGCAGAGCACCTCATGATCAGTGTTTCTGCTCCAGCCCATCCACAACAGTTACAGCAGGGAGAAGGGGAGTGGCAGAGTGGGGGTGGATGGGAAGAACTAATGTGAAATGTTGCATCACTTCCCTGCATCCCCGCTGTTTTCCTTAGTTTTCCTCTTGGCCATGGGCCTGAGCCAAGCACAAGGATGCATAGTGAGTGCATGGTAATTAAGTAGCTGTAGCACTGTTTCTCTTTGGTGTTCTTAAAATGCAATGAAACATCTTTAACTTGGCAGAATCATCTGTCCTTTGGATCAACTTGGTTTATGATTGCTCCTGCCCATCAATTAGTTTATAAAAGTGCTCTAAGGAAACATTGGACTAGAACAGAGAATTGAACCTCTGCAGCACTTGTCCTACCAAACTTAAAATGAAACAGGTGAGAAAAGATGACTCCAGCTGCAGGCATCATTCCTCATTTTGACCAGCAGGTGCTTCTTTCAGAACATGTAAATAGAGCCTTTGTAGTATGATAAAGCTGATGGGCAAAGCAGCTGTGAGGAGCTGTGAAGGGCAAACACTTTTCTCTAGACAATTTAATGAGTATCTGGTAACTGAAGAGATGTTTTTTGATCCTCCAGATTGAAAGCTGAAGTAATAAAGGAGCTAGGGGATCTCTGCAAATGGAGGTGACAAGTACCAGTATGAAGAACTGGAGGGTAAAGTATTCAAACTCTACCTATGTTCATTATATGGGTTTAGCTACTTGCTTCTTCCTCTCCAATTCCTCAAGCATTCAGTACAATCTCAAGAAAAACATTTCAGCAAGTCATTTTAACAGACAAAAAATTTCCTGGCTGGAACCCTCATCACAAGCTGACAACAGAGCATTTTCCTATCCATTTATAATCAGAATCTGCTGTACACTGCAAAGTACATTTTGAGTATTTGCCTCTGCTTTGCTCCTAAAACTAACTACATTATTTTGCTGGAAGGTCTGTAGTTGAATTTTTCATATCAAGATATTCACTTGTTTTAAACAGAAGACAAAGTTCTTGGTTGCATAGTGAAAAGTTTATTTAAAGGGAATAAGTTCCAATATATTATTACAAATCAACCACAACACATCAAATATAAACAATACAAACCAGTTGTAGAAGGAATGCAAGCACACTATAAATATAGCCTTCATAAGAGCCCTTCAGAAAGAGCCCAGTGCCACATTTTGTTAAAATATCCTCTTCTCTATTTAAAACTCACCTCTTGGTGAGCACATGAAAAGCCAATAGTTGGTGCTGAGAACTCAATTTTGAAATCACAGGACATCAAAAATATTCACATCACATAGATAAGGACTGACAAACAACCATCACAGTTCACAAGAACATAGGTCTGAAAAAGGTATGACCAGCTACAAGGTGCTCCCCATCGAAAGCCTGTGCTAATGGCTTGGAGCTGTGAGTGGAAAGGAGCCTGATTCCCTCTGAGGAGAGCAGTTCCCAGGGCATCCTGGAGGTTGCAGGGAGACCATCTCCATCTATTTATCATTTCCAAACACAGCTCCTAAACATCAAGGTCATTACTTGGCAAGGTGTCCTTAGCTCTGAGCTTTGTGGCTGGCATCCTGCTTCTTGCCCAAGGGACTTGACTCACCAGTCCAGACAGATTTAAAACAGATAACCCTCACTGATGGATCAGAAAATTCTTCCTCTCTCCCTTCCCAATAAAGGCTACATTTAATGTATGATAATTCTGAGAAAGCAACATGCTAAATCCAGAATGGAACCTAGAAAAGCCAAGGGGACTCAGATCCACCATCCACCTGGCCTGATGCACCTTCAGCTGCAACAGCACAGTTTCAGAATAAGTAGCCAGAGACTCTCTCCAGACAAATGTGGAATATCCCCACAGAAAACTCTCCTCATTGCAATATACATTTGAACTCTGCTGTTTATGTACCTTCTAAAACTTTATTTAATTGGTATTTACTGCAAATCAACTTCTTTAGATAAATGCCTTAGCACGTTGACTCCTGGCTTCTTTGACAGTCTAATTAGCAATGTATTTAACACAATCAGTTCCCAGCTTTTCATTCTGCCAGTTGTGAAGTTCTCATTCATCTACATGACACTGTAACATCCAATATTTTTCCCAGATATGAGAAAAGGAGAAATAGTTTTTTCTTTTACACTTGTCGAAATAAAAAAAATGCAAACAAAAAACTTTGTTGCTTTGGTCTCTCATCCAGCCTCAATATGCATAAGCACACACCACTCACAACTCTGGATTTCGACCCTCTTTTTAGAGAAAATTACGAATGCCCAGAAGAAACACTCCTCTATCTAGTGTTCCTCTGGTCCTTGGGTTTAGTGTCAGCATATCAAAAGGAGTACTCCTCTGGTGTTCCTAGACATCTGACAGCAGCATATGAAGGCAAAGAACGTATGGCACCAGGAAACTCAAACACCATTGTATAACTCATCTTACAGTAACAAGGCGGTCTATGAACAGATCAGATCTCCAGGAACAGCCTAGAGGGGCTCTCCATGCTGGACCTTAGCAAGTACCACCCCCTACCCAAATGGGCAGAGAAATAAGAAGAAATCTCTTGTATTAATGACACCTATGGTTCTTATTTCAGACATGTTCTTTGTTCCTAAGGCACCTTGTGATAAATCCTCTGTAGAGTGGCTTTAATAGGGGTAGTGAGACAAGAAGGAAGAGTATAAGCAGTGGGGATGAAAGTGAACTCATTTAGGGATTCATTTTCTACCCTAATTCCCCACAAGAATGACAAAATCTTTCAGCAACTAGACCTGTAATAAGGTTTATCTCAAACCCACCTTACCAGGTCTAGCACCACAATAACTGACCCACTGCAAGCCATAGATGGAGGTTACATGCACACACAGGTACAGAGAGACAAGCTGACAGCGTAGAGCCACAAAGAAAGGCACGTGGCTGCCTTCTACACTCAGTGCATAGTAACTCGACTTTCTTAGCACCTGAAGTCAGGCAACTAAGCTCTTCTTCTTAACACATTCTCATCTTACCTGTTCATGCATATTAACTGGGTCTCAAGCATTAATTTGCTACAAGCCTGTGTCTCACCCCAGTAACCTTTCCTGAGAACATGTATTACAGGCCTCCAAAGAGTCTGAGCAAATGTAATCAGTACCAGTAGTGGTCCTTGATTTAAGCAATTTTAACTCTCTCTTCTCAGTAAACCACATACATTTTAAACTCCTGCTGCTACGTTACACCTAAAGCAAAAAAGAGAAAACAACTGAGACTTTATTACCTTCTCTGACATAAAAAATGTCCAACAAATTAGTACCATTATTATAGCTAAACACTTATACAAGTCCTTTGCTACAGGATATATCTCTGTCTGAACATACAAACTTTATTTAGATCTAAATTATATTCAAAACAAAATGTAAAGCAATTTTGTGCTTTCACAAAAGCAAACCAAAAATGCAAAAGAAGCTTCTTCTGTGATTTAGCTTTCTGAATTTCTGGACACAATTTAGAGGGAAAAGAAACACATATTAAAAACCTATTTGAAATCTTCCTTCCACAGAAACAAAGAAGAAATTTTTGTTTCCCAAGGATTAATTTCCCTCTCTGAAGTGCAACTGCATTTTAAATTTATTTTTCTTTCTTGACTCAAGGTCTAATTCCAAAGATCTCTATTTAAATAAGAAGGGTTTCCGTACCAGCTAGCAGGATTGAATACAAATCCAGGAAATACACCAAACTGAAAAAATTACGCATGCAAAATAAGATTATTTCATTGAAACAACTGTGGGTTTGATATTGAATGGGAACGGTTGCTGTTAATCACTAGCCACACAGCCAAGCTATTTGACTTATCAGAAAATTAATAAAAACTGTGTATCCTTCCAAAAAGAAGTTGTCATTTGGATAATGAATGCTATTTAAATAGCTGAGAAACGACATACTTGTATAATGTGGAAATATAAGAAAATAAACAAAAATAGGAATTATCCTGTGCAACTATGAAGCTTTCCTGCAGATTAAATATTCCTAAAACTATCTTGTGTTCATAACAGATATCAGATATTTCTGGGAAACTTAAGCAGTGGAACAATACACACCAAATGCTTTCAGTTCCACTGCAGCAGGCCTGTCTGTGGGCAGGCTGCATTTGCAGACCGGGCACATACTCATTCAGATGAGATTCCACATTCAGTGCTGCTTTTGGGTTTAAGTCAATGAGACCAGGTAGACAGGCACAGTTCCAAAAGACTGACCTGAGCCTTACTAAAGATTGGTCCACACTTCAGAAAGCAAGAACTGAACAGTAGGTTTGCCATCTACAGTGCAATTTATCTTAACAAAAACCATTAACTAATGGCTTGAAAACTGGCACATACTATTTATGTGTCAGCAAGTGATCAAAACTGGTTGTAAGGCAGGCCTTACTAATTTTTTAAAACATGACAAAATGTATTTCAAACCTTATTATGAGACAGAAGGGGCAAGTAGCTGCAAGCTAGCAACAGGGAGGCCACAGTATAGTTTTAAATAGAGATAACCCACTAGCCTGCACAAGCTGTACAGCTGAGGATCAGTAACTCTGCAATATCTCATGTACATACAAGTCAGAGGTCACTTCAACATAAATAAAAACTAATTAGAAAATGGACTAGGTGCCAAATAGTGCATCATATGTTAACCAGCACATACACACAGGGTTCTGCAGATCTCACAGCCAAAGACCAACAGCAACCATTGAGTGGGGCAATGCTGACATTGTGGTCAGACCGAAGGGTCTATTCCATCTTCTTCTGTTTTGTGCCTAGAGTGACAGTGTGCTCTCCCCTCTCTCTTCTGCTTGAGCAATAGCCAGCCACCAGTGGTGGTCAGGAGGACTGTATCTGGCTTAAGTTGGACTCTGAGAAGGCAGGTAAGAACACAATAGTTAAGGGCCATAAGTCTTGCTCAACAGTTAAGGGCCAGTTGGGCACAAGGAAACCCAAAATACAGCCAGTAAGGAAATATGACTGTAAGTCAACGATCTTACTCTAAATAGTGGACAGCCTAGGGCCTGTTACCCTCTCCTGCATGGCAGCAGGCTGTGCACCAGCATCTCCACTTGACTAGGGATGCCTCTTAGGGTTAACTTCTTGAGGCTGAAAGATTCCTTGCTAAGGAATTCTCACTAAGTGCTTAATATCATCATGCAAAAATTTGAAATCTTAGCTAAGTGAGATACACAATTGACTGTACACAATATCCTTTAGACGTAAACTGCTGACCAAGTCTAGGACCAAGTCTGGATCCAGCCACACATAAATTCCCCTCCAGTTTAAAAAGTAAAATGGTCCTTTCTGAACCTCATGACTCAGTAGAGGGTCTCCCTAACAGTTTTTGTCTAACCCTGTTCTCTATGCAGTAAACAATTAGTATACCTTGCCATCAAATCTTGTTAAACTATTGTCACATTTACTCATAGAATGGTTTGGATTGAAAGAGGACCTTGAATATCATTTAGTTCCAACTGCTCTCCCATGGGCAGGGACACCTTCAACTAGACCAGGCTGCTATACCTGCAGGGCTGTGTGGGAGACAGGTTACATGTGCTGGGGTGCTGTACCTGTGGGGCTGAGTGTGCAGGAGATGGGTTACATCTGGTTCACAGCACTGACCTGAGTGCAGGATACCTGGTGAGGAGGGAGAGAGGATGGGTCTGGAAGCCATGAGAACAGCCTCTAGAACATCTGGGGAGAACTGGGCATGTTCCAGTTACTGCTGCATGTAGTGCTTCATGAGGCATGTATGTACTGTAGTCCATAAGCAGCGGAGGAGTTGCACGTTGCAGCCATGTCAGTCAGTTCTGATGTTCCTGGCACAGCCCTACCTTACAGACCGTGTCTGTCCAAGTATTTTGTACTGTAAGTGTGTGAGCTGACTGACATGACTGATGCCTGCTGTCTGAATGATGCTTCATGAATCTCTTTGTCCCATTTTTAATCAGTAACTTTCATTATTCACAAACCAATACTTTAGAAAGGGTGGGGGAGTAAAATCCCCAAACATACTTGCTTGTGATTTGCTTTTCTAACTCAACTCTCCTTTAAACCAGAAGCTGTTATGAAAGGATACTGTCAATTGCAGAATGTGATGCATAACTCAGGTGGCCTGAGCTGCAAATTGCCCTCATAACACTCAACTTCTACTGCTGGGTTTGGCTATCAGCTTGTTAAGGAATTATTTTACTATATTAGTATGAATAGCAAAAAAATTATTTTACTATATTGGAATGAATAGCAAAATATAATGAACCTGTTACTGTGCTTCTTGAGTGTTTCAGATTTTATTAGCAATGACAGTTTCAATGAACTTTTAATGAAATGTTTACTTCTTTTATAAAACCACCCATAAAAAAAATCTCATTTCTTAAAACCAGTTACTTAAACACTTTTCTCAGTCTAAAGACCTAAAGAGCCTGCGTTTTTTTGAGAATTTTTGAAATTTCTGTCTGGATGGGAATTATTGCACTTCCTTAGATTTTCCTGCTTCACATCAGCTGTTACAGTGTGTATCTGATGGATAGAGACCATAATTTTTAAGAATGCAGACCTTTTTTCCTCTGTCTCCTAAGACCCTCTGAAGCTGAAAAAGAAGTATAGTCCAAGCTCCTAACAATTTGGGACAGTTAATTCCAGCAATGACCTTATTTTCAGAAGCTGGCTTGTGTTATTAAAGCATTTACTAAATAAACTTGCCATTTTCCTGTTGTTGGTATCTTTTACTTCCTACATCATCTGTTTGAAGAAAATTATTAGTCTGATCCTCTACTGTACGATTCTACCTGATGCAGTCTTTTAGGTAACGGAACTAAGTGAAATTCCATAAACTTGTGACAGTTGGGAGTTCACAGATTGACTTAAGCTTGTACCCACTTTACAAAAGCACTTCCATGACAAGCATTGAGTGATGAACAAAGGTATTTTTTCCAAATTAACAACATAAAAAATAATATAAGGAACAACCTAGTGAAACCTCTAAGAAGAATGTAATTGCTCTTTTTTATTTCCTCTAACAGTCCTGCAGAGCTTCACCACTGAGTTTCAACACCACCAAGTTTTCCCAGAGCCTGCAGAACAGATTGAAGAACCCTGGCAGTATTGACCACACATGTATGTGGCTGATCCTATTGCTCTGGGACATGACCAACTGTTGTATTTTATGTGCAGCCTCTCTTCTGGCATTGGTCCATAGTGTTTTCTGTGTGATCATAAATAGTTTTAAGGTGTTTTCCAGGGACTCGGTACAAAAGGTTCATAGAATCATAGAGTATGTTGAGTTGGAAGGGACCCATCATGATCACCAAGTCCAACTCCTGTCTCAGAACACCCCAACAATCAGAACATGTGCCTGAGAGTGTTGTCTAAACACTCCTTGAACTCTGGCTTGGTGCTGTGACCACTTCCCTGGGGAGCCTGTTCCAGTGCTCAACCACCCTCTGGGTGAAGAACCTTTTCCTAATATCCAACCTAAACCTCCCCTGAGTCAGCTTCATGCCATTTCCTCAAGTCCTGTCACTGGTCACAAGACTGAAGAGATCAGTGCCTGCCCCTCACAAGGAAGTTGTAACTGCAATGAGGTTTCCCCTCAGTCTTCTCTTCTCCAGGCTGAACAGACCAAGTGACCCCAGCCACTCCTCACATGGCTTCCCCTCCAGACCCTTCACTATCCTTGTGGTCCTCTTCTGGATGGTCTTTAATGGCTTCATGTCTTTTTTATATTGTGGTGCCCAAAACTGCACACAGAACCTGAGGTGAGGCCGCCCCAGTGCAGAGCAGAGCAGGACAATCCCCTCCCTTGCCCGGCTGGCAATGATGCCCCCCAGGACATGGTTGGCCCTCCTGGCTGCCAGGGTACTGCTGGCTCATGTTCAACTTGCCATCAACCAGGACCTCCAGATCCCTTTCTGCAGTGCTGCTCTCCAGCCTCTCATACCCTAGTCTATACACAACACACCAACTATGAAATGTTGTTAAATTGATGTTTTATGTCAGCAAACATACTACTACCACCTCTTTGTTAGGAGTGAAGTGTGTCACTCCATCAGCAATATCTAGGAACTTGATAGACAAAGGATGAAAAAAAAAAAAACAAACACCTTACCTAAATTGCTCAGGCCTGATTCAAATGCTGTAGAAAGGCCGCAGGATGGTTCTTCATTTCATCCAAGAGAGGTTAAAGGAAAGAACAGCCTTCTCCAAGCTGCTAAATGAAACAGCATCTTGCTCTGACAGATACCAAGCCCCTGTCTCCCTGTGCTTGACCTGCTTGAATAAGGCAGCTGTGCAGTTCCCCCCACCCCTGGTGAACACACTCTCTCTTTTGAGGAAGGTGGTTGTTTTCTCCCCATCTCAGGGCCCAAAGCAGCAACAACACTGCTCCTTGCCCACTCCCCCAGAAAGCCACTGTGCTCCAAGCAGCGCTCTTGCAATTTTCACTCCTCCTGCTCCCAGCTTGGGCTGCTCTACTGTACTGACTGCTCCCTCTCTTACCATTTTGACCTAAGTGCTCTGGCGCAGTGAATCAGTAAGCAGAGATAGTTAAAAGTAAGAGCTTGAATATGGAGCAAATTGCACAGCATTACAATATATCCTTAATAGGAAATATGCAGCCCTCCAACGAGAGCAAAATCTTTGGCTTTAACTACCCCAAATAATTTTGTCCATCATGTCCTCTCAATAGAAGGAATGGACCAAGTAGAGGTGCTTTACCTGGATGATTTAAAAATAAAACTCAGAACTTTTCTAGTATTACCATGGAAAGTCATTTTGTGTCTCTGCAAAGAGGTATCAAAATGTAAATACAGCAGTATTCTTAGAAAAGAGAACAATTTCAAGTTAAAAGTATTAAAATAAACAACAGTTACAAATAAACATATTTTAAAATTCATCTCTGATGGATTAACTTCTCCTTGTTCAACTCAGTCACTACTTAAGCAGAAGGTGATAACTAATACCATCACTAGTCACCAAAACATGCCAGGGAACTTCCTAACAATACCTTTGCAACAGCAATAGCAGCTGACAAACTGCATTTCTCTGGGAGCCTTTTCCTTGCTAAATATGTTTGCAATACCAGTGAACGAACATGCTGCTACTAAGAAACATTTCCTGTATATTTATTGGTTGTATTCCAACCGTTTTGTATTCATTCAGCATGGCAGTAAGTAATGTTTTCTGCTTCGCATCTGGATTACAGGAAAAACTTTTGGTAATCACTGAGGTTTTAATCATCTACATACGCCTACAATCAACAGATATAACATCCAATTCTTAATCTGTAGGAAAGCCTTCTTATGGACTATGAGCTGTGCACCCTGCTCCCACCCCGTTCAAACATGAGCTGTGACTGCTATTTAGGGCCCACCTGTTGTAGCACTGCCAAGCCACTGCAGCACGGGCTGCTGCTGGCCAGCTACACTACCACCCATTTGCGCGAGTGAAGGAAGCACAGACTGCTGGTGCCTGTAGTGATGGTAGGTGATGGGGTTGCCCTGGCTAAGTGACAAGCCAGCTGTGCTTCTGGCTCACTGAAACTAACAGCTGCCCTCTAGTGACGCAGATGCAGCAGGAGAGTTGGAAAAGTTATTCACAAAACAGTAACAGATTATTTTCACTTCATTTTGTACCAGCACAACAGATCAGAACCACAACCACCTGAACCTGGCTTCTGGGCAATTGCCAGCTGTGATGTGAAGGTCCAGCCCACTGCCTGCATGGAGCAGACCTCCCAAAGTTTTAGAGAAAGAGCAGCTGCCTGGGAACAACCAGGCAGTCACAACTACCTTTCTCCCTGGGACAGTGGAGAAGGAAGGTGTGGGAAGAAACCAGTTCGTGTTCAAAGAAGAGCTGGCAGAATTGCGCCTTCGTTCTGTCACACAGCAGTACCCATCAGGTGGTACCAGGGCTGGGTGGCAGCCTGCTACACTCACCATCACCTGCCTGCCATCCTTGCCCTTTCCCTCTTCTTCAGCTGGTGTAGTAGACGTGAAAAAACAGAGTCTTATTGCGGAGCAGAGAGTACGAGTTATCAAATTTCAGCAGGTAGATGCCCTCGCCCGGGTACTCGTGGCTGCCTGCCTGTACCTCCCGATGGCTGTTCCTGCGGTACACAGGCATGATCTCTCCGTAGCGGTTCCGCAGATAGCTTTTGGAACCCCGCTCTACATCACCTACAGGGGACAGTCCTGAATGGGAGAGAGGAGACAAGTAAGTAGGCCAGAACCAGTTAAGCCAGATAAAGACTAAAACCAGAATGCAACACAGACGTGAAGCTATACAGAAGGCTAACTGTGACAGCATTACCCAGAGCATCTCCTCTGACCTTTCTGCAAGTAATTCCCACAAAGTCCAGTCTTCCTTATCATAACAAAGGTCATACCAAGAACCTGTTCCTTTGGGAATACTGATGGGACAGTATTTACTAGACTGCCAGTCCAGTCTCCTCTCTTACCTTTTAGACACCTCACTGCTTTTATACACACAACAGCAGTCCCATGATACAGACTTGAAGCAAAGAGAGGCAGGAAAGCTCTTAGCTGTTACCTCATAGTGTCTACATCCTCAATTCCCTTCTCCAAGAGGATTCCTCATACAGGAACCTACCCCTGTTTACAGGGCCTGCAAAATTCAGATGCCAGCCTCCCAGCTACACTGGTTACACATACACTGAAGCCACAGAACACGCAACATTGCTGTGTATTTCCCAAGTACAGTGACACGGGTAGAGGACATTTCAAATACAGTCAGAAGGAGCTACTGATGTACTGGGGAAAAAAAGAAAACAAGAAAAAAAAACAAAAAACAAGCAAAAAACCCCCAAAACAAATGACAACCAAAAAAACCCACCCACCCCCCAAAAAAACAACAACAAAACCCAAAACCAAACAAAAAACCAACCAAACAGAAAACAAAACAAGAACCAACCAACAAACTAAAAAAACAAACACCCCAAAACAAAATCTTTTTGCCTCCACTCACCACCAAAAATTTCTCAGTCTGAGAGTCTAAGAAAATCAGTCAGGTTAAAATTTCAGACTTTAATCTTTTTATCAGGTAGAAGTTGACTGAGCAAATTCTGATTTTATTTTTCAACATGTTCAATTTTAAGAATGCTCTTGGAGAGGACACCCACTGAGATATGCTGAAGCAGGAAGGGCCAAATGCTTTTTTATCACTCTAACCAAGAACCCAAAAGGCTGCAGAGATAGCAAATGGGCTGACTAAACAAAGTAGATGGAAATTATAGCATTTGACAGATATTCTCAGCAGCATGGCAACAAGCACCACAAATTAACCTTTATAAGATCTGCACTAACCTTCAATTTCCTCGTCTTCTTCTTCATCCTCCTCATCACTGGATTCACTGACCTGAACAGTAATGGCAGTGCTAGTAACTGTGGTCCAGTCAAAATAGACTCCAAACCCAATGTCGTAGTCATCCGTAGCAAACTCCCAGCAAATGCATTTCCCATCGGGATGGGTTGGCACACGGACTGTCACCACCTCGCCTCGCTTCACCACCATCCGGCCATTCTTCTCCTTTCCCATCTTGGCTTTGAATTCCTTCATCTTCTCGGTGGTCCACATGGTAGGTGCAGCCAGAGGGGGAGGCTGAGCTGAGACAAGGGAAATGATCACAGGCTTACATGACTTTTCACTACTGAAAAACGGTTACCTGAAAACAGTGAAGCTATTTCTGAAAAGGGGCCTGCTCCCAGAAGCTCCAGATGTGAAGTTTTTCCACTAGCCAGGAGCCCAAATTTCCAGCAGGAATTAGTGTCTCCAGGACAGTCTCTGCTCTTCTAGCAAGGGCAGGCACTTAAAAAATTATCCAGAGTTCTGCCTTCAGGACTCACCTTTCCTCTGCTCCCCAAGGAGGTCTGCAGTCTCCAGCTCAGCTGAAAGGATATCCACAGCACCAGTGTGATCGGACTGAATCATGACTATATCCCCCACTCCCTGAGGTACATGGTAGTTGGTTACCCGAACAGCAGCTTCCTGCACAAAGCACAAAAGAAACATTGTCACAAAGACCATCCTGGTTAAAAAGTCTCTGCCTGGATTTGAAACAACCCATTAGTAATTCAGGCATCTTTATGAAACCAACTCAGACCTGCAGAAGCTTCTATTGTTAGTGTTGGCCAGCTCTGAGACACCTCTCAGCTTTGTTTCCCCCACTGCACCAAAGTAATGAACTTTGAAGTAAAACACTGCATTAGTGTCACAAATTACACCCCCCTTGGCTGCCCCAGGAGTCCCTGAGCAGGCGCATTTTTGCACTTGCATCAGAGTTAATTGTCACCCCTCAACAAAGCAACAGCCTCATAGATTTAGCTGACTATTCTTGGAAAGAATTCCCAACACACAATCTCTCTAGGGAGAGCCTTTCAGCTCTGTGTGCATCCAGACTACAGCCACAATCAAACTGTCATTGCTGCATCCTAGTTAGAAGTTCATCTGGTTCACTAGGGCCTCTCTCCTCATATATGCAAACTCACAGGTCCTGAACTGGGTGTCACTTCCACAGGTTTTCCTGGCTATCTGTAAGGCAAACAAATTGGCTGCTCACAAGAAGAAACAAGGGACTTTCAGCTCCCTCTTCCATTACTCTGCAAGAATGGAATTTCCAGAAGCACCAGGTAAGAGCGGAAGGTGAGAATTACCTTGAAGCCTCAGTCAGCTAGGAAGCAAGGACTAACTGAAGGCACAAGAGGGATTTTGCAAATTAGACTGATACCATTTATCTCCCATGGATGTATAGGACAAAATGTAACTGAATCTATGTTAATACTACTTTTTTCTTAACACAACCCTTAGAGCCTCAGTCCCATTGTGGTAAGCACATAAGTAGGGTGGGAGAACTGTTGCTGCACTTCTTGGTTCTCAGACATAAGAAACATACATCTACCTTTTTGAGGGACTGGATTTGGTCAGGCAGCTTCTCTTCTACTTCAGCCACTTTCTGATCTTCCAGAATGCCAACTTCTTTCTTTGAGTGCTCTGTTGTGCCTGTACTCAGGTGCGCCCCAATCTGTGACCTTTTGGAGGAAGACAGTGTACAATTCAGCACTTGCACCCAGGGCACAGCCAGCACAGGAATCACTGCTCTGGAATTCAAATGAACTGAAGGAACAAGCTTCTACGGTCAGCACCTGCCAACTGGACAAAGAACCCCTCCCCACCCCAGTCCTGCCATCTCTGCATGACTACCTTCCATGTGAGCCAGGGGGAGCAACTTCAGTGGGATTTACCATCCTTTAGATAGCAGAAATTCACTGCACTCACCCCACAGCATGCTGGCTCACCAACACTATACTAAGGAGAGACAGCAGCAGCAACTTTTCTGGCCAAGAAAGGACAACTACTTTTATGCCAGCTACTGCATGGCATCTGCATACTCCATCAGAGGTCAACTGGATCAGTGAAAGAATTCAGAACAATTTTGACAGCCATCCTGAGAATGCCCTCTATTTAAGTCACCCAATATGCCTTTCCTACTAGCAACGCCAACAGAGAAAGAGAGCACCCAGGTGTCTCTTTGCCATATTCAAATACAATCCACAGATAAGCAGTAAGAAATACAAAGGGCAGCACAATAACTTAAGCAAAGAGGTCCAAGTACAGGACTGTAACAAAAGAAAATGGACATGCTAAAACAATAAGAATGGCACATAGCAGGAAAAGAATGGGCAAGAAAGGAAACATCTTTGGCATTTATTCTCTGTTGAGGATTTTCTTCTAAATTATATTGAAAAAAAAATTGCTGCATGTTGTCTATAGCTGGACTTATCATCCCAAATGAACTCAGATGCCAGAAGAGTGTCCTCTGTAATGATCTCATTACGTATGTGAAAATTCTATGAGAAGCAAGCTAGTATTAAGTAAGAATAGAAACATTTCCGCTTTTGAAAATCAAAACCTTCTCACAGCACTATAAAACCAACGTCAACTACCTTGCTCTAAAGGATCAGAAACATGAGAACACAGCATGAATGGAAAAAACATGCATTTCTTCAAATGTCTCCTTTCAGAAATGAGAAATACTCTCATTAGCAAGGAAGCAGACCATAAGTATAGTTTGGAATAATTAAAATAAAATATACACAGCTCAATTAAGACAAATTCTGCATCCACAGAGAAGACTTGAACAGGGCAAATGTGGCTTTTGTTTTCAAATTGTTACTCCTATGGCACTACAGAATCTATCCAGAAACAAAGCCATTTTTTACTTACATTCTCCCAACAGTGATTTCCTTTCCTAGAATTGGCACAATAGACCAGAACGTCTGTAAGAACAACTAAAATGAGATGAATAACAGGTTGACAAAATGGCAGCAGATGGACAAGATAAGAAGGGACACTTGGTGGGAACAATTTTTTAAAGGAAGAATTCTTGGACTTCCATGCTGTTGTTTTCCAGCCCATTTGCATTTTAGTTTAGCAGTTGCATGAACACACCTAGATGGGCTATTTGGTCAGTTGCTACCATAGGTGCACACATCTGCTCAAAAAGCTCTCCATCAACACAGGAGCTTACAGCTTGGGATTTTTTTCCTCTAGATACCACTGATACCCAATAGTCTCACTGAAAGACTAGGAAGAGTTACACAAGCTTTACAAGCAGACTTACAAAGACAGATTCAGCTGATTCCTCCTCACACAAACCTTTTGGACCATCTCCACCCCTTTCAAAGAAGAACTAAATTAAGACAAATTTAATAGGTAATGTCCACAAGTATCCATTATCTACATTGGCCATTTTGCTCACAGTCTGTATTAATCTCTTCAAAGAAAATTAGAGAATATAATAAAAAGATGGAAGAACTCATTTACAGACAGGAAGGCTGATAGAGGTGTCAGCAGCATCAAACCAAGATGGCATCAAACTGCTGTTTTAGTAAGAAGGGTAGTTTGATGTGGAGTTTTTTTTTCCTGGATTTTTGCATCTTTTTGATGAAGTTGTGGTTTACCTACTGTAACTAACTTACACATTTCTGAAATTGTATCCTGTGCAAAAAATGTGTAACGCCAAATGAAGCTTCACTGCACAGTATTACTGCTTCTAACCAATAAAATTACTTAGCTACAAACACCACATGCCCAGCAGATACCAACAAATCAAACATCTGATAACAGGGTTGATCAGCAGCATTAATGGAGAGACACAGAAAAAAAATGATGAAGAAAAAAGCCAAAATTTTGTCAAGAAAACAGCTTCCCCCAGATTTATAGACAGTGGGCATGCTCAATTATTGACGTATCCCTCAGACAGGACACAGGAAATTTTCCCCTGAAAATGTACTAGCTCTTATAATGGGTTATAAAACTTTGCAGGGTTCCTTTCAAGCTGTATGACTCTGTGATTTGAATAGCTGAGCCATGAAGTATGCTTCACAAGCTTTAAAACAACCTTAAAGCCTGTAAGAACAGGCCCTCCCGTACTGATTCCGGTATATACTGTCCCAAAGCAGACAATCCAGTCTCCAGCCCCTTCTTTTTACCTGCACAGAACAAACTGCCACACAGGAAAGGTCATGGGGAGTGAAACAGACTGTCATGCATGTGGGGTACAACACACAGTAAGGTTTTCCTACCCGCTCTGCGAAGTACTGGACTCCAAAGAATCAACAAGCTGATCTGCAGGCTCTGTCTTTTGGGCTGAGTCTTCATTTTCTAACAACAAACAAAATATACGAAGAGAAGGTGAAATAAATGTTGCTGTTTATAATACACTGACAGGAAGAAAAAACTGCAGCCAGCACTCAAACGTTGACAAGGTCACACAGCTGTGAAACAAAGAGCTGTGCCAACCAGTTTTTCATGTTATGAGCTGTATCTAGAACCTTGCAGAACAAAGATTTTTAAGGGACTCAACCCTAGGAAAGGGAGAACAAAAATCTATGCATGTTTTTGGTGTAAAGCCATTCTCAGAAGCAGGGTTCATTCAGGAACTACTAATCCTAGCTTTAGAAGGACAGAACAAGGCCAAATTTCATCATGTAAAGCTGAGCTGACAAAGCCCTGGAAAAAGCAATCATGCAGCAGTTCACAAAGGGCACTGACGAGATGGAAATTGCTAGGTCCGTGCTAAAAGGACTGTCTATAAAGATGGCTCCTGGTCTTCCCCGAGTCTGCTGAACTCAGGGAAAGCTCTGTCCCCATACGATTGCGGGGCGCGCTCCACAGCGCTGCTCTCCGATCGCATGAAGGCAGGGAACAGGGCACGGACAAGTTCCAGCTTTTGCAGGTCGCTGATGCCCCTTGGAGCCGCTGGCCATTCTCAAGAGTCGGTGCGAGAAGGAGGCAGCTCCAGCCCAGGGGCACGCAGCCCACGGCGCAGTAGAGCTCCAGGCTAGACGGGGCCTCTCTCACCGGGGAAAGCACAAACCTCCATCAATCCTCCCTCTTCCCACCGCACCGGGAGGAACTCTTGCTGCAGTTCCAGGCGCCCGAGTTGCCGAGTCGCGCAGAGACCACAGCCCGGCCCTCTCCGCAAAGCCGGCACCGCGAGCGGCACCCGCGGCGCTGCTCTCCGCAGCGGGCACCGCACTGCCTCCGAAGGGAGCTGCCACCGTGGAAACGGCTTCTCCGGCGGAAACGAGCAAATCCATCACGTAAAGGAAACTCTCCCCGTAAGGCCAACGCTAAACTCGCGCCCCCGGGCTGCCCCCGGGCTGCCCCCTGCCCTACCCTGCCCGTACCTGCGGGGCCCCGGGGCGCGGTGTCGCCGCCCGGGGGCTCGGAGCGGGAGCCGGCGGCGGCGGACAGCGCGTCCGACATGGGCACGGCTCGGCGGACGGCCGGAAACACCCGAGCGCGGCCGGAGCGGGGAGGCCGGAAACACCCGAGCGGGGGGGACGGAAACACCCGAGCGAGTGCGTGTCAGCCGAGCCGCAGGGAGATGGTGGCGCCTCGGTGCTCGTCCCTCAGCCTCCCCCCTCGACAACGCAGCCAATCAACATTTAGTTCTGCAGAGCCGCGGGGCGCGGGCGGCGTTGCAGGCTGACAGCAGGGAGGGAGTGGCGGAAGGGAGAACGGGGCGCACCTCCAGGAAGTGATGGTTGCCAAGGTAACGGGGTCCCGGAAGGACGCGTTGCCGTGGGGGCCTGGGGATGGAGCCGATGGAACCGCGCCCGGGTCCCGCGGGGCCTGGGGTGGCTGAAGGGCCGCAGCCTGAGCCCGAGGGCGTGGGGGGACCGGGGCCCGTCTGCCCCTTCCTGTCCTGGAGCGCCGACGAGGTGGCTGAGTGGGTGGTGCAGCTCGGCTTCCCCCAGTACGAGGTGCGGGGCTGCCGGCCCGGGCGAGAAACCCCCGCCCTCGGCACCGCCTGGACCGGTGGCCCTGAGCTCAGTGTGTGTATGAGCGTGTGCGTGTGTGAGCGCAGGGGGGCCGGTAGTGGCAGGGTGCGACCCGCCTTTCCCTCCGCTTCCCTGCCCAGGAATGCTTCAGGGCCAACGGCATCACCGGCCGCCGCCTCATCCTCGCCAACTGCTCCAACCTCCCCGCCATGGGCGTCACCGACTTCGGGCACATGCAGGTGCGCCCGGCTGCGGCTCCCGGAGCTCCCCCCTCAGCCCCTCGGCGCCCAGCGCTGACCCTGCCTGCTGGCAGGCGGGCTGGGCTAGGGCCTGTCTGCAGAGCGCTGATTCAGACAGCGAGCCTGAAACTGGACAACCGAATTTATACAAACCGTCACGCTTTTAGAGCATAGGTCTATTCAGGTATAGGTCTTTAGCTGGCTGCAGATCGAGGGCTGCTTCTCTGGGGTACCATAAGTGCTTAGCCTTTCTTTAAGTTATGCTGCCCCTCTGGCCCCATAAAATTGCTTAGCAAGATGCACGCACCCTCAGAATTTAAGTAATTTTCCACTTACTGATTTGTAGAACTTCTGAAAATCTAGTTAGATTTAACCTGCAGCAATTGAGCCACTGATCTCAAGCAGCAAAAGGGCCACTTGTTATTTCCTTGTTTTACGCTTTGCTGGACACAAACACGAGCTCTGTATCTTCCTCATTTTATGAACATGTAATTGGTCTTTTTCTGTTCAAACCTACATATTTTCTTTAGCAAATACTGATAGTTACGGCTGAATTTCGGGGCTACAGCCTGGCCCTCCAAAACTTCCTGAAAGTTCAGAAAATCAACAAGTTGACTTAAATTTCATTACCCTCTTTCCCTTCCCTAGTGGAAACCACTGAGGGACTTGGGCTGCATTTATAGAGCCAAATCATCTGTTTTGCATCACAATTTGAAGTTGCTTTCACCAGAAAACACAGGTAGAAGTTCACTCCAGGAAGAGAGAAGAAGCTTTATGCTCCAGTGACTAGACTATTAACGCAATTTGTTTTATTCTACAGTACCAAAATGCAATTTCACCACAGTTCTGTCTGGTTGCACAATCTTAACTGTTTGTTTGAAACTAAATATGCCACCAAAAACATTAACTAGTGCCATGACTTTGCCTGTTGTTTTGAGAGAAAGGCATCAATTTACACCAAGTTTTTCAGATCACAGCCCTTCATTAATATTTCTGGTACAAGCAGATTGAGACTCTATAGTCATTTGTGCTTTCCAAAAGTGGCAAGAGTTTTATAGCCTTTGGAAGCCTTACCCTCATACTGGGGTATAGGGATTATGTATGGTGTTAGTTCAACTGCTGAGTAATACTAGGCCATGGGTTAGAGATATCAACTGTAACCCATTCTTCCTCTTGTGGGAACTGAAATTCCTTTAGATAAGCAATAGACAGCCAGGACACTGCCGCAAGCTTGGCAATGAGACTGTCTTGGTAATGTTTTCCAAAGCTTGCAAGTAAATGGGAACATCTCACAGACTTCAGTGGAACCTAGATGTTCTCAAAGGTCATGCCCTATCCTGCCAGTTATTTGTATTTTAAAGAACTTTAATCTGATAGAATCCAAGCATGCAGAGCTCTGCAGGATGTGGCCCTTTGGGTGTTTCAGGAAGTGTGTATTAGAGCAGGTGAAAAGTTAAAGCTGCAATTTCCCAACAAGAAATATAAACGAAAGGCTGTGAGCAGTCGAAACTGATACAGTTACTATAGAAATAAGAGTGATAGCATCAACTCAGTGAGACAGAAACTGTTTGCAGTTTAGGGGAAATGGCAGTTTGGTAGAGAACTATGCAGCTAATTATGTGGAAGCTATGCTATGGACAAGTGACATTACTGCTGGTTTTAATCCCACTGTACTGGTATTTTTAATATTAAAACCACTCAAGATACAAGTCTGGTGTTCTTTTGCTATAACAAAAAGTAGGGTACTACTCTTCAGAGTCAAGCTAAAGTTGAGGGAAGGTTTTGAGCAAATACTGTGAAAGATCAGTAAAATCTTGCAGATTGTATTTTGAAGCTTCAGTCAAATTAGATGCTTAAATTCTCAGAAGTTGCTTCAAAAACAATGACAAGGTACTGCTCACTCACAGTTCCAGGTCCAGCTGGCTCAGACAACCATACACTCATCATTTTCTAAATGAACAATATGACTTTTTGCTAATAATTTTTTACACCTTTGTGTAGATTGTCATTCACATTATAATTTAACAAACATCCATGATTTTGTATTAAGCAGAAGAGGCTGCAGTTCATTCACCCATAACTTGTTTGTCCCTGAAGTACAAGGAGGAAAGCAGGGCTATATTTACGCCACTAAGAGACCAGATGTGATGTCATCCCTGATAGTAAATCTGGAGAGAAAGTGATCTGCGCTGCTTTTACAATGTCACATGGGGCTTTTGGGTTCAGATCCCCCATGTGTTGCAACTTCAAGCATGAAACTGTACCAAAATTCAGAATATCACTTCTTTTTCCTGTTGCTATAACATGGAATGGATGGTTTTAGCTGTTGCCCTGTTGTCTTGGTTTGAGAAATGAGAATTTCTGGTGTTTTGTCTTATATTTCAGGAAATTTCACGACACGTGCGAGAGTTGCTGGGGATTGAGGAGCCTCTCTTCAGCAGATCCATCACACTCCCATACAGAGACAATATGGGTCTCTTCCTAGAGAGAAAGGCACCGACAGGAAAGAAAGCAGATGTCCTCACTTTCTCAAAGTTTATCCAAAAAGCAGGACTGGAGCCCTATACTACAGTTCCTTCTTTGCAAGGATCCCAGACCATGGTGGGAGTGGATGCTCTCCCTGCATCGCAGGACATGCAGAGGCAGAATTAGAGACTCATGCTGCACTTTTGCCTTTGCAAGAAGCCCAGCAGCCACAGCAGACTGTACCCTCATCACCTTGCAGATTGTTCAAGGAAGTACAGTTCCACTTTTTCACAATTCCAAAAACTGCCACTGCAGCTCTTAGACATTTGATTACACCAAACCCATTCCCACATTGTATCTTTTCTGCAATCCTTCATTTGCTTACAGGAACCAAGTGAAGTGGAGGTTGTAGAACAGACTGTAGCATTGTCTGTCTTTCACTTTGCTTCACAGTTGATTAAAAGAGACCAAAACCCAATCATAGACATATTTTAAGCACAAGCAATTGATAAGAACTTCCCAGATGCTCAAGTGAATAGATTTCTCCCAGGCTTCAGTGTCTGCAGACCAGGCTTGCTCTGAAGCCCAGATGTAAGATAAATGGCATATACAATAACTGGTGTACAGGTGTGGCAACAGCTGCTGTCAGCAATCATAATTAAGCAAGGGGTCTAAGCGCAACATGCAAAACTAATCCTTGGCCTCACCACACAAATGATTTCCTGTGAGGCAAAACCAGGCAGGCAGTGTTTTATCATGGTAAACACTACTGAAACACATGATAGATGGCGGCAGAAAGTATAAAAGAATACTGAATTAAAGAATTTAGGGAGTAAAAATTGCTTTGTCCCAGGTGGATTTGGACAGAATATCCAGTTACTTCCTTTTTCCTTGAAGGACATATCATATAGTCTGTGGCGGTGAGGGTGGGATGAATTCTCACCAGCAAGGAAGTGGAAGTGCCGATGAAAGCCTAGCTCAACAGAAAGAGTACGCCTGACAAAATCATTAGTATGTTGTCAGGATTCAATGGCTTTCTTGAGATCCCTCATGGGGAATAAAAAAATACAACAAAAAAAGACTGGGCCTGATCCTGTTTAGTTTGTTACACTGAACCTGTAGCCACTACAAAATAACTCTAATTTGGTTTTGTAGTTCAGTTTTGTATTGAAGTTGCAATAGAAACACTGTAAAACTGAAGCAGTTCATAGGCCAAGCAGACTATGTAATAAGCAAATTCAGACAAAAAAAAAAAAAGTAGAAAAGCTCAGGCAACCAGGGATAAGCAAGTTTGTTGAGCAGTGTAGAGAGTGAAACTTGTAGAAGAAAATGTGTACATTTTTGGCTGGAATAGTTTAGAGTCTGAGAGTTAACAGTGCCGGTTCTTGCCCTGCTTAGTCCCATAAGGGATGAGATCTCAGCAAAGCATTCCTCATGGGCTTCAATATGGTTTATGAGAATTTAGAATCATACTCAGCAGTTTCCTCTGGAATTTGGAGAAACTGTTGGAAGCAGCTGTGGAGAATGGAGACTTGTCATCCAGTATCACACTAGGTTCCACTACGGCTGAAGTGAGAGATGTCTTGGTGCTGACCAGCCCACATTGCTTTGTAGGCCAGTCTCCAGGGGGTGCCTGGTACAGTAAGAGCACCAGGCATCAGATAGCAGCAGACAAGCCCTCTCTTTTCTAACAGCTGGCTAAAGAGATACTTTCTCAGTGGCACAGCTGTCAGGTCAAACCAGTGGAAGGTTCTGGGAAGGGAAAACCAGTGGAACCATTTATGGGCAACAACAGTCCAAAGCAGCTTCCTAATAATGTAACAGTGGTTTTCTTCAGTGTCTGACTACAAGACTCTTTCTTGGGCCTTTGAGAAACAATCAGACTCAGAGACTTGAATATAAAATGTTCCAGGCATCACTCTGCCAAGTGAAGTATAACTGAGACTAATGGCTCTAGAACAGTCCTGCAAAAGCAGGAATCCTTTCTCTCAAGCAGTGTTCTCTTGACTTAACATCCTCAATAATTTAGTTCGTGAACTGTCATAAGATCATTACCTCCAAGAACTGTCCTCTCTAGATATTCCCAGAGGATTTTTTTTTTTTTTTTTTTTGGCATCCTGTGCCCTAGTATTGATCAGTGGCTTCAGACAAGCATAAGTAGCCAAACAGGAACTAGGGGCAAAATAACTCAGTCCAGGTCTTCTATTGCAAATACATCATCTAAGGCAATTCCTCTAGCAGAGATGCATCCTAAGGACAGCACAGAGTTCAGCACCTTCCAACCCAACAAGGCAGCCCATGTTTTATGTGAGATGAGGCAAGTTGCAGAGCAAAGAGACAAGCAGTACCTCAGCATTCAACCCTCTACTTTCTCCTCTTGAGTAATTGAAGGGGCAAAATCTTTGCTGACAAAACTCTTGCACACAAACCTGGGCAGGAAGGGTTTTGCTCTGCACAGATGAGGCAGCATTCAGGAAAGCTGAGGTCATTGCATAGTTTCAGTGCCTTCTGGTGAGGCAAATTCTGCCACATGATGCTGTTCAGGCCTGCATAAAAAATGACCACCAGCTATTCATGGAATTTTATTTTCCTTGCAGGACGAACAAAATCAAGTATCAGTTACCAGTGTGCACACACATGTGAAGAGATAGTCTCATCTCACACTGCTGTGAGGAATCACACTGACAATCAGACCTGTTTGGTTTGAAACCTCTGACCTAGGACCATTTTAGGTGAGCGATGCTAAAACTAACAGTAACAAGTCTAATAGAGCTTGTATTTTATGTAGCTCAGTCTACCGAGTAAACAAAAGTCCTTTACAGGCTGTATATAAAGTCATATAACCATTGGGCCATGATGGCATGGTGAGCACCATGGGTGCTTCAGGCACACTCAGCAATGCAGTAATTACAGGGTGGTTGTTCCGATGTTTCTGGTCCCCTTTTGTAGAAACAATGGATTCGAGTCCCATCCAGTGGTAAAACCCAGAAATTGCAGGTTTGAGTCCTGCAGTAAATCCTGTAGTGAAACTGTGTGGTGAAAGGTGCACTATGAAGTGTTTTTAGGCCACATGTAAGTTAGTAGCTTTTATGGTGAAATTTGCCCAGATGCTTTGAGTTCTTTTAACTCTAAAGGAGGCATCAATGCAGTATGTAAATAATTTGTGTGTATGTGTTAAGAAGAATGAGGTGTGTGTTGATTTGAGTCTGCCAGCATAAAAAAAAATTGACTTGGGACACTTATGACATAGAGCTTGTTTGCTCAAAGATTGTTTTCTAGAAATGTAAAAATATGTGAAAAGTCTTGCAAGGGACATGTGCAACTGGAATGATTTTCACTGCACATCCTAGCCAGAATAAAGTGATGCAACTCACTGACATCTCAAAGATGGTGTTAGAGAGTTTAATTTCTTCCCAAGTTTGGTGACAGTTCCAGGCTCTGAAATGACATGGTCCATTTTTCTTACAGGGAGGGATGGAGGTGTTAAGGCTGTACACAGTGACAGGACAAATGACAGTAAACAGCCAGCATGTGTGACAGGAGGCAGCAGAGGAACACAATGTCCTCCTAGGCCAGCAGCTGAGCATTGTTATAAAAGCATATAAAGCTCTGCTTCTGCAGGGCTACTGCACTAAGCAACGAGAAAGGGACTCAAAAGCCCAGAGAGACAGGAGAGTTGACCAACCAGCACCTCTGGGCCCTGGAACACAATTACCTGTGCTTTGCCACATGCAGGTGAAACACAAACCACTGCTACCAGACTAGTAGCACTGTCTGCCTGCCAAAAGGGGCAGACAGGGACTTTGGCAGCTGCCCATCACTGTTCTTACCTGGCAAAGGGCAGCAGCAGAGTGACACAAAGGAATAACATACAGAGAGCTCAGCTGCCTGGCCCAGTCCTTGCAGGCTGATTTGAAGTCTTTAGCTGAACCAGCTGAGACTTGGGATCTGGCTAGTTTTCAAGATCTGTAAAAAGCTATTTAATAATCCCTGATTCCTCTCTTCTCTGAGATAACAAGGGGAACTGGGCACAAATTGCAATGTGACGATCCATCTGAAGACAAAAAACCACCTTTGTACTGTGAGTGTCGCCAAATTCAGGAACAGGTTTCCTGGAGAAGCTGAGTCATCTCCAGCTGTGATAATACTGAAAACCCAAATAGCCACAGTCTTGGTCTGCGTGTTCTAGGTGACCCTGCTAAAGCAAGAGTAGACTAGATGATCCCTTCCAACTCAATGATTCTGTAAGAAAAAATACAAACACCAACAGAAAAAAAAAAAAGAGAGAGCTCACAGTGCAACAGGGAGGCTGGAATCCAAATTTACTCTGATGTTTGTGTGACCCCCTGTGGCAGCAAACTCTCCTATGTTAAAATTAATTAATCTGTGCTGATGGCATTGAAGGTGTGAAATTAGGTACTGCTGCAAGCAATGTCACTCCACGGTGACATGCACTGTGCTTTTCAAAACATTAAAAAACACCCTGCGACTCATTTTGTGGGAGGTGATAAATTGCTCAGGATTAGCACTCAGGAGTGACAGTGTGCTTAGTGGGGAAAGGAAACAAACAGCCCAAGGAGAAAGAGACAGCTTTATTTACAGAGTTGAAGTGAGGTCTGAACGGATGAAGCCAACAGTTGCCTGAGGAGTTGTGTTTCTGAGAAAGTGCATTTCAATCCCTCCTGGCTAACACTTTCTGAGAAAAGAGCTGCTGGGGCCAGCAGGTTTGTTGCAGTGGAGAGAGGTCCCTGTTTGCTCTCCATCCAACCCATCAGGACTTTGACCACCTCCACACTAGTCTTTCCCTGATAAAGGGATCTTCCAAATGCTGCAGAGTGCTAGCAGAAGGATACTGGCAGAAGTTGTTGTCCTGGCTCTCTGCAGGAGTTCACATACCTCTTTTCCTAGGGTGAGCCAGAACAAACCAAAAAAAAAAAAAAAATTAAAGTGCAGCTGGTCCTTTCCCCTGACACTTTCACATGGGGAGAACACAGTCCAGGTAGGTTTTACTCCAGCCACAGCCATGATTAGTGATGCCCAAGCCAGCTTGACTGTTACAGGGACTGGTCAGCACTGTCTAGTGGAGAGGCTCACAAGTGTGACTGACATGTTCCTCTTGCAAGAATAAGCTCAGGCAACACCAAGAGCAAACATTAATCTTGCTGTGCCCAGCAACTTTCCTCCACACACACAAGTGATGCTTGGCTTACAGCCACATCAAAGACAATCAGATTCCAAAAAGAATCAACCCTGATGGATCAGTACCATGGTTTCGCCAGCTACATTTTAGCAGCTGTCTTCAACCAGCCTGAACACCACGCTCCCACAAGCCACAGGCACCCACTGTCACCAACGAACGTTGATCATGCAAGGAATAGGAACAGAGCTGCTCTGTTGGCACTGGACTGGGTTTTGCAGTTCCTTCTTTCAGTGACAAGGCTATGGCCAAACAGGCTGTTTCCCAAGTGCTCAGTTCTTCCACCGGATTTGCTAAAAGAGAGAACAAGACATGACTAACAGCCATGCTGAACATAGAGCCTTCAGGGCCAACTGACAAGGACAGCTATAGCCAGAGTGTGCCATTTTTATCAGTATAACCATTCATTCCTATCCTGAATGCAACCCCAAACAAAAGATTAGCTTCCCAGCAGGGACAGAAAGTATGTAGGACAGCCATGTCCTTACAACTAATCTATATCTGTTTCTGATGAGTGTCTGGAAGAAAAAGTAAGCATCTCTTACCATGTTGTTGAGAATGCTGTTGATCTTTTCTTCTTCTGCAGAGCCCCGCTCCACCTTGCATTTATATGCTGTCAGCTGGATACGATCCTTTAGATCCCTGTAGGTCTAGATAAAGAGCAAAACCAGCACCCAGCTGAGAGAAAGGGACACTTCCACCATTAGATGGTGCCCTGCAGATGAGCAGGGCAACTCTACAATCCCCCATCCAGTTCCCAACACAGAACAATTTCACAGCACAAATGCTAGGAGCCACTCTCCTGGCTCAGGGACTCCTACTTGGGAACCTTATCACTCTTTCCAGGCCACAGGGACAAACAAACATCACCAGGCACATGGCAGAGAACAGAAAAGCTAGAGAGAAAAAGCAGGCCCATGTCCCATCTCTTCACACAGCAGGAATCTACCTCTATGACAACATCATGGCACTTGTATTTGGTAGCGAGGTTCAGCCGCATCTCCACATCCTCCACCAGGCGCACATATTCCTGCAGCACCTGCAAGATACGGAAGAATGTCTCAGCTCTCTTCCACAGGTTTTTCCTGCCTCATTCCCTCACCTCAGTCCCAAAACCTTTCAAAGTTGCTGATCACACAGACTTGGCCCCTTCCTTAGGGAACAAGTGACCTTGACAAGACTGCTTAAGATCCCAGAGGCTTTGCCTGCAAAGCTCAGAATCACAGAATAAGCTGAGTTGGAAGGGACCCACAAGGATCATTGAGTCCTACTCCTGTTCCTGCACAGCACCATCCCCAAGGGTCACAACATGTGCCTGAGAGCATTGCCCAAATATTTCTTGAATTCTGTCAGGCTTCATGCTGTAACCACTTCACTGGGGAGCCTGTTCCAGTGTCCAACCACCCTCTGGGTGAAGAACCTCTTTCCAACATCAAACCTAAACCTCCCCTGACACAATTTCAGGCCACTCCCTTGGGTCCTGGCACTGGTCACCCTTCCTCTTCCCCTCACAAGGACATTGTAGACTGCAATGAGGTTTCCCCTCAGGCTCTTCTTCTCCAGGCTGAACAGACCAAGTGACTTCAGCCGCTCCTCATATGGCTTCCTCTCAAGGCCCTTCACCATCTTCATTGTCCTCCTTTGGACACTCTCTAATAGCTTAACGTCCTTCTTATATTGTGGTGCCCAAAACTGCCCCCAGGACTTGAGGTGAGGCCACCCCAGTGCAGAGCAGAGCAGGACAATCCCCTCCCTTGCCTGGCTGGCGATGCTGTGCCTGATGCCCCTCAGGACACGGGTGGCCCTCCTGGCTGCCAGGGCACTGCTGGCTCATGTTCAACTTGCCAGTGACCAGGATCCATGGTGCTGCTCTCCAGCCTCTCATTCCCCAGTCTGTCCACACATCCAGGGTTGCCCCATCCCATATGCAGAATCCATCACCTTGCTGAACTCCACATGGTTTTGGTGACTGCCCAGCCCTCTAATTTGTTGGGGCTTCTCTGCAGAGCCTCCCTGTCATCTAGGGAGTCAACAGCTCCTCCCAGTTTTGTATCATCTGTGACTTGCTCAGTACTTCTTCCAGTCGTGCATCCAAGTCATTTATGAAGATGTTGAAGAGCACAGGGCCAAAGATGGAGCCCTGTGAAACCCCACTAGTGACCAGTCAACAGTCTGATGTCACCCCATTCACTGTAATGCTTTATGCCCAACCCATGAACCAGATGCTCACCCATCTCATCACCTGTTTATCCAGCAGTGTGCTGGACATTTTGTCCAGAAGGATACTGTGAGAGACAGTATCAAAATCCTCACTGAAATCCAAAAACATTACATGGAGTGGCTTCCCTTGATCAACTGGGTTGGTTACCTTGTCATAAAAGGAAATCAGATTTGACAAGCAGGACTTTCCTCTCTTGAAGCCATACTGGCTGTGACCAGTGACTGTGTTGTGCTGCAGGGTTTTCAATACCTGCCAGAATAATCTTCTCCATAACTTTACCATGCGCTGAAATGAGACTAGCAGGCCTACAGTCTCCAGGGTCCTCCTTCTTGCCTTCTTGAAAACTGGGACAACATTAACCAGACTCCAGACATCTGGGATCTTTCCAGATTCCCAAGACTACTCAAAAAATCATTGAGAGAGCTTTTGTGATGACATCAGCTGGCTCTTTGAGGATTCTTTGATGAATCCCATCATGCCCCATGGATTTGTAGGGATCCAGCTGGAGCAGCAGATCCTGCACAAATTCAGGGTTGACTAGGAGGTGATCATTCTCACAGTCATGGTTCTCCTGCTCAGGGCACTGAGACCTGCTTGGTCCATCATCTGTTTGTCAGGTGACCATCCTCATCCTGTAATGGGCCAATGTTATTTCTACATTGCCTATTGCTATTAAAATATTTCTAAGAACTCTGTTTATTGTCCCCCACAGTTCTGGCCAGCTTCAACTCCAGTAGAGCTTTGGTTGCATGAAATTTTCTCCCTACAGTGGCATGCAGCATCTCTGTATTTTTCCCATTTCATTTGGCCTTACTTCTACACCACCTTTTTTTGCCTTATTTCCAGGAGAAGATTCCTATTCAATCAAGGTGGCCTTCTGCTTTGCCTGCTTGACTTCCAACATTTGGGAATTTCCTGCTCCTGTACCCTTAGAAGGTGATGTTTAAAGGGTGACCGATAGACCCCACTGCCAGCAAAAACATTTTCCCAGGGGATCTCACCAATTCCCTGAGCAGCCTGACGTCTGTTCTCCTCATGTCCAGAGTTGAGGTTTTGCTGGCACTTTTCCTCCTATCAATAGTCTTAGGCTACCTCGTTCCTATGTATCAGGTTAACATTGCCAGCCAGATTAAGCAAGAGAAAACTTAACGTAGCAAAGAAAGGTGGCAATGCACATGGGAAGAGAGTTCCCAGCAAACTCTGGGCCAGCTGTCCCTCTTGCAGTCAGAGCTAGGACCCAGCCCTCAATAGCACTCACGTTTCCTGCTGATGCATGGGTTGCTCAGCTGAGTGCTGCGCCCACCTGGCAGAGCCAGAAGATCGGCAAGCTTCTCCCACTTCCAGCTAGGAAGCAGCTCACCTGAGGAGTCATTCACACACCAAATCCCAACAGAGAGCAGGACATAAGCAGGGGTTCCTGGCTCACCTGCACAGGAGCACTGTTCCTCTGCAAGATCTCCACCACCCGGTGGAAGCCAATAGGTGCCTTCTTCTTGGTGTAACCCAGCCAGTTCTGAAATGAGAACCAAACCTATGTTAACCCAAAAGGGCAATCCCTCCAGCCACAAGAAAACGTGGGTTTTTTCTCCCAGTTCCAGCAATGTACTCCACAGCCACCATGTGCAGCCCATGGCAGAGCCCTTCACACAGTGGCTGGATACAGGCTGGCTGCAATCCCTTTGGTAACAGACCTCAGGGGCAGCCCCCTTCTCTGAGCTTATTGCTGCAGCCAAGCCAGGCCCAGCAGAGGTCTTGGGCAGGGAAAGGAGGAAAGTATTGCAACACCCTGCAGCAGAGGCCCTGCTGAAATAAAACCAGTCTGTCCAGTAACTCAAGAACAAGCCAGCTATCAGTAGCAGATACCAGTTATTGGGACTGTGTCCCCAGCAAGGCTTTCTGCAGCTCACCTTGGTGGTCAGGAGGGCATCCACATCACCCCAGGCTCGCAGCTTGGCACGGGCAGCCAGGGCAGTCAGCACATACTGCTTATCAGGAATCTGCAAGGCAGAAAGCTGCAGTCAGAGCAGTAGCTCAGCTCAGAAGGTCTGTGTGGGCTGGACATGAATGGCATCTGCCCCAGCCCTGCCAGGATCCACACCAACAGCCAGGCAAACAGCCAAGATGCTGCCTGATGCCATGGACAGCACTGCAGACAGCAGGAAGTGGGGATTTGCAAGTGCTGCTGCAGACAGGATACATCCATTGATAGTCTCCACACGGCTCCCACTTGCCTTTCTGAGACTCCAGAAAGGTCCTGCTCAAAAAGGATGCCATGGCCCCCTCTCTAGCTCAGTGCTGAGCCCCTCAAATTCCTCCTACTGAGCCCCTTCATTACATACAGTTTGTCTGTGCATGTTTTCAGCTAGTGCTGCTGCAACAGGAGAGACTCACACACCTTAAATGTTTTCTTCAGGTTGGTGGGGCTGCTGAACATTCCCTAGAGAAAGCAGACAAGTCAGTGCAAACTCAGCAGGGCAGACCACGGGTGGGATTTAGACACCTGTTATAAGACATCTGCCTTCCACAGGGGCAATCTTCTCAAGATTTTACTGCTTTTTGCTCATGTCAGTGTCACAACTGGCAGAAGAGAGCAACTGTACTACCCTACTAGCTCTCTGGTTTGGTTTCCCTACATCCTCAACTGGTGCACCTCCAGCATTTCCAAGACCAGTACCATGCATCTCAGCCTCATGGGATTTATAGGGGTTTCTAGGAGGCAATTCCCTGACAAACTGTGCTGGGTTGAATGTCTTGAAGCACAAAGGAAAACTCCAAACTGGTCCCAGGGGATGAAATATGACCTCTCTTTCCCTTTCTTTCTTTAATATGCCACAGCTTGACCACCCCACATCTTGAGGGCTACAAGGATGAGATGCAACCCTTGTCTTCTGCCACATCATCCTCACCTCAGCCTCTGTGTAGTGGTAGAAACAGGAATAGAAGAGGGTGGTCACTAGTGGCATGTTGAGAATTGAAGCCTTGCGAGGATATTTCCGAAATAGCTCTGACTGCCCAGCCATCTCCAAGTGCCGATCATTAGCCTGTGGAATCAGGAAGACAGACAGGGTGACCATGAGCCAGGACAGCTCCCTGTGTAGCTGTGGGATAGAGACCTAGAGAGAGTGTTGTGACAGCAATGTGCAAGCACAGCTCTAACATGCTGTCAAATCTCAGATCTGGAATTTCACAAGTGCCTGGCACAGCAGCCTGAAAAGCAATTACAACTACACTAGCCAGGGCAGGCTGGTTAGATCCAAAGTGGTGTAAGTTAGGGACAGCAAGAGATCTCACAGTCCCAGTCATCTCCTGACCAGCAGAGAAGATTTCATACCTCAATGATGATCTGTCGCTCCAACAGGGTATAATGGTCTTGGATGTGGGAGGTATCCTCAGCTGAAAACGGCAGCCTGGCCAGACATGAAGGAAAGAGACACTGTGACCAACTCTTAAGTACAGAATCCTTCATTTACTTCTAAGTGCACTTCAAAGGATTTTTTTTCTGTACCAAACAAGCTCCCATTCTCCCCAGCTTGAATGGCTAGTGGGTACTCAAGTTCCTGACCTGCTGCCCTCTCCAACTGGCTCTCTCCTAGACAGGCTCCAAAGAAATGTTATGTGGCACCTCTCACAGAGCAACCTGAAGTGGATGCTATCAACTTCCTCAAGTGCCTAAACTTTCACCTATTACAGTCTGAAGGGTCAATGATCAGAAAGTCCCTTGCAGCATCTTTCCCCCTGAATAAGCAGCAAAAGCTGCTAGACTAGTGATCACCACGAATGCTTCCTCTCTGGTCTACATTGTGTCCACAATACCCCACTCCCGCTAAGGGAAAACCGACATCAGCTCTCAAACCACATAAGCCATGGCACTGGGACAGAGGTCTAATTTTCTTTACTACCACCATCTGTGAAGAATCCACATCCCTCCCAAGCTTTTGCGTTTTTTCTTACCCAATGCAACCTTTCAGAAATTCCCTCCTTTTTTCTACATCCTGGATGTTCAAATGCTCCCGGTACTGAGACAGCTGGAGGAAAAGAGGGGAAAGAAGCAGTCTGTTCTCATGGATTTGAGAGATACAGTATTCCAGAGGGTGAAATGGGGACAAAAAGCTTTTGCCTGACTACCAGACACTCTGCAACCAGCCTCCCCCTGCACTAAGGGAGCTTGTGCTCCTGGGAATACTCACAGCAACGTCCTCAGTCCTGTCTAAGAACCTGCAAAAGGAAATTAGCGAGCATTAACTAGGAGGCAGGCTCCTAGCAGTGTGCTCAGTCCTGCCACAAGATGCATCAACAGCCTCACCTGAGCAGATCCAGAAGGAACTTCTGCTCACCCGTCTCTCTGAGGAAATGGATCAGATGGCACAAGGCCACCTGCCGCACCTCCAGCTCCCGAAACAAGATCTCTATAGGGGAGAGAGTTTATGTGCAGGTGGGTAAAGTAAGAAAGCAGTATCAAGCAGAGGGGACTTAGCAGGGTGCATGGAGTTGAAAGTGACTGGAAGGATTCAACAGCCTTATCCCATCTCAAATCACAGTCTTGGAGGCTGGAGCACAGAAGAGCCCAGTCACTGGGCTGACAGCTGAATTCACAGCCATGTGCTGCCGCTACAGATTCATTTTCATTCATCCCATCACCACCACCTACCACTGCTTAAAGATCCTCTGTGGAGTCTTTGTGGGCATCATCATCCCCCCCGCCTCCCACATTACACTTGCTACAAAAATACTTCATGCTTAGTAAAACAGCAATACCCCAGATGCTCTCTTTCTAACTTGCATCCAGTGAAAGAATTATCCCCTCTGTCCTTAACTGAAACACAGTATAGAAACTCCAGCCCCAGTCACGCTCACCTCTCCTTAGCGTCCGTTTCAGGAATATCAGGACCTGTGAGCACAGAGAGACAGCTCAGAATTAAGATGGATAAACAAACAAGTCAAGGCCTAGAGAAGCTTTTGCAAAGGGCTCTGAAAACACAGCTCTTACAGCACTGAACTTAATTCTGGTACCCACTACACCCACACCAAGCAATGAGCCTGGGCCACAGTCACCTAGATGCTTGCCTTAGCTCCTACTCTGGAGTTTAGGTGAGTGAGACCAAAATTTACAAAGGAAAACCTTTCCATGCAAAATCCAAGAAATTAAAGGCCTGGATGAAGGCAGCTCTGACACAATCCAATTTCCTGTCTGATACTTTAAGAGCCAGAAAAACTGGTGAGGCACCAGATCCCAAGTCCCATATCTTCTGTGCTGCAATGAGCAGATTAAACCTTGACTTTCGAGAAGTAGTTGCAAAAATCTGTAAGGCTGATGGATCAGATTCCTTGTTATTAACATCAATTAACATTAATTCTGCTGAGTGGCAGGAAAGACAGCAGGAATATGGAATTTCCCAGTCTTAAGATTTGACACTTTTTAGTAACTGTTGGGTTTGAACTAAAGAACACCCCCTAGTCTTGCAAGACTGGGTGGCCAGCTGACTGCGTTCTCACAAGAGCTCTCTGTGGGGCCACCCAGAAGTCCCAGCCCTGTATTGCCCCAGCTGGACTCACAGCTGTAATGACATTCCCATCATGCCCTGCCACAGCTTCATCCAAGAGCACCAGCTTGTCCTGCAGGGAGCGAAATCTCTCCAGAGAGCAGACCTAGAGACAGAAGAGGAAGAAGTAGGCATGTGGGACATGAGACAGTCCTCAGGCTGAACCAATCCCCAAGGTATTATCTATTCCTCTCCCATAAACCCTTCAGCAACACGAATAACCACCCTCCCAACGAGTGGAAAAGTTTAGCTGAAACCATATGCTGCATAATCCCTGGAAATTTGTCCAGAGGGGTTGCAGTCAACGCTAATTACTGCCCAGTCTAGGACAGCAGACAACGTATATTCAGCACAAACACCCTTGTAACAAGACAAAACTTTCCCGTACACCACAAACCACTAGCCCTGACAGGAGGAGGGAACTCTGCAGGCCCCTTTCCACAAAGGAGACCAGAAAAGTAGAGTCATAACTCTCTGCCTTCTTCTTACCCCACATCTGTGGCCTCTCTCAACCTTTCGTTCATCTCAGCCTTTAAGGAGACACATGCAGAGTAAAACCACAATCTCCCTATGTGTTCACTGCACACTGAGGTGGCTGAGACTATGATTACAGCTCCAGTGAAACCAAGACCATTTCAGTCTTCCTCCCTCCATTTGCCAGCAACTCAGAATGGAGATAAAGGCCCACCCCCTCAGATTTTTAAAATAAACCCAGCCCCAGGGAGCAGAAAGGGTAGAAAGGGACACAGCAGTACAGATACCTACTGTCAGAGCCTTGCTGAGGGGACAACTCAAGTAAACAAAGCAACAAAACCCTGAAGTTCTCCTGCTGCTCCTGAGCTAGTGTGATCCCATCACTGCCACCTGGCAAAGTAACAGACAGGCAGACCACCATCCCTGCTAGGTGTTGCAAGCAACACAGATCCCCTCCTTGCTCCCAGAACAGCCAGGAGCATAGGAAAGTGTAAAGCAGTTTAGGACCACCCACCCTCCATCTCTTACAAGCAGGTGGGAGCGTAAAGTCCTTACCTTGCCCCTCTGCATTCGCCTGACTGTATCTTTGGGACTCCAATCACTGCTGTAATCCTGCCACAAGAAGAATAAAGCACTCTTAAGCCTCAGATCATGTCAGCAGTCTCCAAGCTGCTTTCCACTTCTGCTGCATTAGTGATGGCCCACATGTAGCTACTCACACTTACCCAGCCGCTCCACAGAAGGTGTTAGTAGGCATGTGTATGTACATTGTCCAGGTGCAAATGCTGAGCCCTCAGACTCTGCACATGCTGGTGTGGGGGAAACTAAAGGCTCATATGTTAACACAGCCTTTCTATTGCCTCAGTAAGGTCTGTCATCATATCCTTTATAAGGAGTGCATTGCAGCAGGTTGTCCTCCTTGAAAACTATGTATTTTGTTGCTTTCAGGACAAACAAAATACATAAAAAACAGACTAACCCAAAACTGAGGGGCAAGGAGTCAGTTTCTTCTTACAATTCAGACAGACTTCTGCTGGTGAGCCTTCCACAGCAGCATGGAGAGCGCAGGGACAACACCCTCAGGCAAGCACCTGAGGAGTCGCACAAGACAAGGACAATGTGACAAGGGCATTGAAGCCTGTAGGAGGACCATCTTAAGGTAATATGCTACCACTGCTGCAACGACCAGAATTTTCCCCCTGCAGCCTGCAGACATTACGATAAAAGCTGGATAAAAAGCGATAGTGGCCCAAGCCACTCCTGAACTCAGATACCATAAAGTCATCTAGGTCTCCATGAGGCACTCAAGCCAGTGGTTGCAATTCAGCTTTCTGCCTCAAAAGGCCCAGAGAAAGGGAGCAGCAAGAACCAGCTCTGAGGACTTTTAAAATCCATTGAAAATTTACTGAAAGCCCAAATCTAGGGATAAAAGATCTGACCCAGTCCTGTTAGGGGACGTCTGCACATGAGTCTCTCAAATCAATGTACAGCTGAGTTGTCAAATATCCCGAGCACCAGGGTTCCCTCCAGCACCTCTGGACAGAGGCAGCTTCTCAGCCTGTCACTATCAGGACACTTATCAAAAGCTGCCACTAACTTTCCCTTCTTTGTTCCATCCCACTTACACCACCCCTGTCTGCATTTAAGGGGCTGTATAATCCTTCTCCTTCCTGTTTCACTGCTTCTGCAGGCCCAGAATAGAACACAACAGGGCGAACTTGTTTCTCCTGCCGTGCTTTGAGGAAGTGCTGTCTGTTAAGTTATGTCACTAATGGCTAATTGACATAAATACACCAACCGGGGGAGGATCAGATGGCCAAGGATAGGCAGACCATGAACCCTAGCAGCTCAAGGATGCAAGTGCCAGCTACTGGAGGAGACTGGGGTCTGGGATTCAGCTACAAAACAAATCAGATGTCTAAGACCAGCTACTGGACGGACCCATAGAGTATGTTCCACTAGTGGAACTGGTCAGACAGAAAGATCAGGATCAAGCTCAGGATCAAGCTTGAGTGGTTTCTGTATGTGTCTGTTCATAAAGGCATTAGTTTCTGTCAGTGTTAATCCATGCAGGCAGATGTGTTATTATTGTACATGTGTGTATCTGTAGGGAATATGTGCTCAGTCCTGTTACTGCCTGGACCTAGGGACATGGAACTACAGCCTCACACCTAGTAAGAGGAATCCACCCAGTCCCAAAATCCTCTATATTTTCCAACACCTATCACAGCACATCTAGTAGACAAACATTCCTGCCAATTGGAACACTGCCTCTGCACAACACCCTCCGTGTTGTCCCAGTGATTCATGAACAGGAAATTTCAAAGCTTTCATATTTAAAAAGATGTAAAAACCACATGTGATGCCAGTTTATCTGACCCAGCATGAAAGCACCTTACAGACAAAGCACTATTTAAGAATCCTTTCCACAAAGACTGCTGGGCTATTCACTAAAAGGAGTAACCAGGAACCCCGGGAAAACTCCCTACTTCTGAGCAAAAGCAGAGAACACCTAAATTACTGCAAGGCTGCATTTTGCAGTTCCCTGTCCTATTCCCTGCATTGTCCTCTTCTGTCTGAAACATCAATTATTCACTTCCCATGAAACCAGTGGAGTAGCAAGTCCACTAATCTCGACATACAACACGCACAGGCTGCTCACCTTGTACTCAGCTCTCGGTCTGCGCAGCTCTGGGGCGTAGTTTTTAACTCCTGTGTCAGTGAGGGCTGAGAGGGAAAGGCACAGCTGAGCAGCACATAAAAATTCTGATTCACATCCATTTCCAAACCCATCTCGCTCTTGGTTTTCATGGCAGAAGACCCAAACTTAAGCACCAAATGGCAATACAGCATTGCTCTAACACAAACAGCTGCCAGTTGTACATAAGTAATTACCCCAGATCACCATGCCAATTCTTTAATTTCTTTGAGGAAAGAACCACCCATGATTGAACTTTTAGATAGCACATGATACAGTTTCCCTTTTTGCACTGTAAGGCAGATGACGCTTCCCCTTTTTTTGGAAATGCTTTGTTTCATGTAAATCTGCATCCCTCCCAAAATGAGGCGGGGACCCAAAACTTACCATCTGAAAGGGACTGAAAACTTGGAAGTTTGTTTCGTCCTGAAATAAAAACACTGATGAGAGACTGTCCCTTCACCAGCAACATCTCTTGCACAGGGAATGTAAGTCTAGACTGCAAGCCAGTTTACTGCAGCTATGCCACTGTAGAACAAGCCACTCTGTACAGTGATTAATACTACACCAGCACAGCTGGGGCTCACCTGCTTACACTCTAAGGTGTTGAAGTCGTCTGTGGCATCGCAAACCACCTCACACTCCATCCCTATCTGCTCTCTTGGTGCGGAGGCCAGGAGAGGTTAGAGCCTGAATTCACTCATCTACCTGCAGAGCAGAGGCTCAAGCACATAGCACTGCAACATAGGCCACGGCAACATGGACAGCTCCATCCATCAGAGCTGCGATTTGGATGCCTTTCTACATCACTTTATTGTCCAAGTTGAGAGTAAAAAAACACCCCAGGGAAAGAGAGACAAAGTAAAAGCTGCTTTGTTGTCTGGCTGTGAGAGAACAGAGCTGAATTCCTGCAAGCTATGTATGTTTGCCCAAGGCCTGCTGTACAGTTCCCCCTGTAACCAGCTACGCTGCCACTGCCGCTATCATGTGTTTGCTGAACCGACACCAACAGCAGCCAGCTGAGCTCCAAATAAAGGATAATCAATCTGCCTTCTCTACAGAACTGAAAACCAAATGAGGACTACACAGGTCAAGCCAGTCCCTTTGCAGCCTGCTCTTTTCCACCAACCAAACAGATTGCCACACAGTGCTGTGCTCTACCTTGCTGTTCTGTGGAACCTGGATTTTAAGAAGCCGTAATCTCCAAAGCCCCTTCCTGCTCCACAAAAGCATGCAATCTACTGCACAAGACAGTCTTCAATTTCTGACCAGTGAGCAATACACTTCCACCCTGAGAAAAGATTGGAGTTTCCCTGTATTGCAATACATTTCAGATAAAACCATTTACATAAGATAACACAACTGCCCCTTGACAGTCTTGAGGGAAAACACATTTGTCAATATGGTATATAATGACCCTCACCTTTGAACAGGCTGCTTAGGGAGTAGGAAGAAGCTTGTTTGGGGAGAGCAGCATAGGAGGAAGACCCCTTCTGTAGGCTGGAGTCTCGGCCATCCAGGGAGCTAGTGCTGCTGGAGGCTGTCTCTTTGATTGACCAGGAGATACCTGTGTGCAGACAGAGGTAATTTTTAACCAAGAAAGAGTCTGTAAAGAATGATCTTCTGGCATGGCAGAAACATTACCAAATGTGTGCTGGTCAGTTCTGCACAAGCACATCTCGCCAAGTCTGACCCTCAGCACTAAGCAGACGCAGTGCATCTCTCCATGCGGAATCCCAGTCTCATGTCATGCTGCTTGTTAAGCAGTGGCATGTTGTGCTCCAGAAATGGCTGATTTCAGCAATGTTGTACAGCTGGTTACAGCTTGTGTAAAAAGAATACATAGACACCCCCACCATTTATATATTATTGCATGGGGCAAAGCATAGTCCTTGCTCCGAAAGTACAAAGCAAGACAGAGAGTCCCTGGCCTACCTCAAACTGCGGAAGCCTAAGAGCATGTATTCCTGAACACTGGAAGACTAAGATAGCTTTTCTTCTCACACAGACAAAACAGCTCTCAGTGTGCACATGCTGCTGGCAACAATGCATATGTCTCCCTCCTGCCTGTTCAAGACACAGTTTCCCCTTGTTTTCACACAGCTGCACAACACACATATTTTACGATCGGGATGACAGACAAAAAACCACAATAGGTAGAGAGACCCTGGGTGGGAAAAGAAGAGGGAGAAGCTATAGCAAAGGACACGAAGATCAGTCTTTGAAGATCCTTTGGGTGATCCATACATAAATTTTCATTGTTTGACACTGGTTAGCAAGTGTCACACATTCTGTGGGTCATGAACTCAAAAGCACAGCACACAGCATTGTGTGTGGGCCATAAGCTTGCTCCCACTATCACTAGAAACACATCTGCTTAATGTTTACAGGTTCCTTTCAAATTTCAAGCGTAAGAATCATTCTATAAACACACATTAAACCTTGAATTATCTGCTTAAAGTGCTGTGGCGTCAAAACACAGAAACTTTAAATAGTGCCATTTCAGGCAGCAGTGTGAAGGAAATGATCACCTAGAATCTCGCAGGCCACCTGAGCATGATGAATATCAATCCACAACCTTCAAAATACCTTCTCGGAGCTTGGCTACATATTAGAAAAAACACAGTGAATTCCCTCCATTTGTCTGCACTCCTCTTTTCTACACAATTTGGGCTTCTGCTCACTCTCTTTTCAGTGGATCTGGTAAATCAAGTAGCTCACAATGTGACCTGGGAGACTAGAATCAGATTAGACATGCAGGATTAGATAGCAAATAATACCACTGACCTAAGTGACTTGACTTAAACACCAATTTTAAACTCCCTCTGTCTCAAGGATAATTTGCAGTACTTCTACACTTACTTCCCACAGGTTCTCCGCTCCAGCTGACCCTCTCGAGGTCATCATCATCATCATCAACAATATCCCGAAGGCTGTTCACTGCCCGTTTGGATTCCTTTAGCTACACACAAAAGAGCGAGCTTGCATAAGGACCATCAGAATTGCAGAATGCATTTCGTTTCCTATTACCATCAAAAAATCTCCCAAAGAACTTTGAATACAGCTTCTTCAGCTTTCATTGCTTCTTCTCGGGGTGGTATTCTAGTCCTGTAGCTGTTCAGCAGACTAAGCAGCCCTTCCTCACCACTGGGAACCCCAAGGACATCTACACAGACATTAACAGCTCAACCAGCGGAAGATGCAGTTTGCTGGGTAGGCGAGGAACCACATGAAATTTCGGACTGGCTAGTGTGGGGGGAGAGACGGGAGCCCTTGGTACCCTCCGCAGTGGGCAGGAAGTGACAATCCACCCACAGAGCATCAACCCGCCGCAATCCGCAGGGCCCAGTCCTGAGCTGGGACGGCCACGGAGGCCCTCCCGGCGAGGGTGTCTCACCGCCAGTCGCGGGGTCGGACCCTCCCTACCTGCGAGAGCTCGTCATCCTCATCGTCGAAGGTGAAGGCCCGGAACTTGGAGCTATGCCAGTACTCCTCCTCATCCGCCCGCACCCTGCTCATCTGCAACGGCACCGCGCGACTGCCTCAGCAGAGGGAGGGAGCGGCTGCCTCGGGGGCATGACCACCCCCGCCTCTGGTTCTGGTTCTGGTCCTGGTCCTGGTCCTGGTCCCGGTCCCGGTCCCGGTCCCGGCCCCGCCGCCCCCGGCCCTTCTCTCACCTCGCCGCCCCTCCCGCGCCAGCAGCGCCCCCGTCCTCACAGCAGGGCAGGGCACGGCAGAGCGGGGCGGGGAGCTGCGCGCGGGGCACGTCGGGACTTCTAGTTCTCCCGCTGAGCGCGTCGCGGCCGCTCCTCGTTCACGCACTACGAGCCCCGGCGTACCCCGCGGGCCACATGACGTACCTTCGGACTACCAGTCCCAGCGGGCGGTGTGCGCGGCAGTGCGGTGTCTAGGCCGGCAGCTGGGATCGGGGCTCTGGACCGATTCCGAGAGCTGTGGGCTCCGGGAGCTGTGGGCCGGCGAGAACAGGACAGGACAGGACAGGACGGGATCGGGATCGGGATCGGGATCGGGATCGGGATCGGGATCGGGATCGGGAGCACTAGCCCCAGCCCCAGCTGCTGGCGGCGCGGCGGAACCAGTTAGCCGAGCGGAACCAATAAGCCGGGGTTGCGCCGCGGGGGCGTGCCGGAAGGGCCCGCGCCGGGCGGAAAGCGGGAGGCGGCGCGGCGGTTCTAGCAGCTTCCACGGGTGTTCGGAGCGGAGGCGGCAATCCCGGTCCCGATGGCCAAGTGGGGGGAGGGAGACCCGCGCTGGATCGTGGAGCAGCGGGCGGACGCCACCAACGTCAACAACTGGCACTGGTGAGCGGGGCGGCTGCTCCCAGATCCGCCCGGGAGGCCCCGGGGCGGAGGGGGCTGCAGGGCCGGAGTCGCGCGCAGAGGGGACGCCTCCCGTCCCCTCCTTGCGGACTGGTGCTGAGGCGGGGGTGTCCGGGCTGATCCTCTGGGGCGGCCCCCGGCTCCGTGCGTGTGCAGGGGGCTGCCCGAGCCGATGTTGCCGGGGGAATGTGTGGAGGTGGCCTGGAGAAGAAATGTCTTGTGTGCTTGTGTTGAAGCGGGGCAGGGCGACAAGAATCGGGGAACACTGGATAGTCCCAATATATGCTGGTAGCGTGACCTGTCCCAGATTCTCACCCCGCTCGGTTTTCCTGCAGGACGGAGAGGGATGCCTCCAACTGGTCCACGGAGCGGCTGAAAGCTCTCCTCCTGCCTGTCAGGGTGGAGGGTGAGGAAGGGATGTGTGAGGTGACAGAAGTGAGCAAACTGGATGGAGAGGCCTCCATTAACAACCGCAAAGGGAAACTTATCTTCTTCTATGAGTGGGCTATCAAGCTGGCATGGACTGGTGAGTGAGGTGCACTCCTCCTGTTTCAAGGTCAGATTCATGTATAATATGAAGGGTAAGGATACTTATCTCACTTGGGAAATAAAAATAAAGGGAAGTGTTGTATTTTGATACAATACAAGTTTGCTTTTACAAGAACCAGAGTAAGAAAGGTTGATCTGAACAATATAATTGTAATTGCAGGCACCTCAAAGACAGGAGTGAAGTACAAAGGTTATGTGGAAATTCCTAACCTCTCGGATGAAAATGACATCAATGAAGTTGAGGTAAGCACAACTGGATGTATAGAGTATGCTAACAGGAATACAGCATTAATATTTCCTTCCCAGTTACCTTTCTTAGAACATTTGTGTAGAATTTTTTTACTCCTAGAAATTGTTTCAGTTAATAGAATCAAAGAATGGTTTGGGTTGGATGAGATCTTTAAAGGTCATACATTATCAACCTCTCAGCCATGAGCAGGGACATCTGTAACTAGACAAAGTTACTCAGAGCTTCATCCAACCTGGTCTTTAACACCTCCAGGGATGGAGCATCCACAGATTCTCTAGGCAACCTGTTCCAGCACCTCACCACCTTCAGAGTAAAGAGTGATCTAATCTAAATCTATCCTCTTTCAACTTAAATCCATTCTCTTTCATTCTGTCACTACTCTTCCTGACAGAGAGGCGCTCCCCCACCATGTATCTTTATCAAATTAATTCCTGTCTTCTGGATACAAGGGCTCTACAGCACAAGAAGGTATTTAGGCACACATGTACAACACTGTAGGCTGAGAGATGAAGTGAAAGATGAGTAAAACTTCAGGGCTGTTTATGAAAGTTTAGCCAAAGTCTGTGATGTTGAATTGACTAATAAAAGAAGTGTGCACATTTGTCCTTGTTAATCAGTGCTTGTCTTTGTTGTTCAGATCCTTGTCAGCCTTGCTAAAGATGAGCCTGACACTAACTTGAAGACCCTGATGAAGCAAGAGGGTGCAAAGAAAATTAGAGATGCAATGAAAACTTACATCAGCACTCTCAAAACGGGTATGTAACTGAGAGAGAAAAGTGTTATGGGAACCCATATGGACTAATTCTAAAGAAGGGATGGGGGTAAAGAGAGGAGTTGCTCACTCCATCTCAACAGAAAGGTATCAGAGCAATAACAGTAACTTTTCTGTATTTTTGGAAATCGTTAGGATTTGGTAAGAAGCATTTCTGGTTCTAGGCAGTATAGCACAGCCCAGAAAGATTGACTTTGTGATAACCCAGTAATAAACAGTATTTTTGGATTTATATTTTAAAACTGAGAATGTCCTTCACGTGCTGAAGCTCAGCTATAGAGAAAATGAAAGCCAGTAAAATGTGTTTGTTACCCAGTGACACAGTCACTGCCTGTGGGCACAATCTGGCCTTCAGTTTGCTTCTCCCTTTGAAAGTGATATCTTCTCCAGTTTGTGGTTTGTTTGTTTGTTTTTTTTCCTCTTGCCACACTAGTAAAGACATCTAGTGTTACTTAGAGTGTAGAATAACTGATATCTGGAAATTGCTCTGCAGGTTTTGTTGCTGTCTTTTAATGAGCTGTTTCAGCATCTGCATCAAATACATTTTTTTTTTTTTAAGTTACATATGAGTCCACCAGTTGGAGTTAAATCAATGTGCTTTGGTTGAGTTTGGCTTTCCTCTCAAATACAGGCTGGGAATGCTACAGTTGCTTTTTTATATCTATTTACCTATATTACACTACATGTTCTAGATATGGTGGGTACAAACCACCACTGATTTCCATTTTTCCAGGATCAAATTTCTGTAATTTTGGGGTTTTTTCAGGCACTATAGTGTTCAGGCTGGGAGATGCAGTCACCCAGTGAAAAATAAGAATGCTAATCAGGAAAAACTGTATGATCTTGTGGGCTGCAATAAATGAGAACAGGTGGGAACCAAGTATTGCAGGATACAGGTTTATGCACATATGATAAAATTCTGCTTTATAATGGAATTTTGCCAGTCTGAACGGATGAAGAGGAAGAAAAAATCAAGATGTTGTATAATTGGTAAAAGCAGAAGTGACTGAGCTGGAGAAAAAGCAAATGTAATTCTGAAAGAGGCTGAAGGTTCTGACTGAATTACAAAAGTGTTAGTGCTGCTGGACAGGGTGCTGGTGAGGCCTTGCCTGGGTTTCCATGTGTAGTTTTGGCATGTGGTGTTGATAAAGATAAATCAAGGAGGGAGTTAGAAGTTACTATTGTTTACTGCAGTGATACAAGAAATGAAGAGCCAGTGTGAAAAGAAATGGAAAAGCTTGGTTTGGTGTGTCTAGGCCAGCAAGGCAAAAGTTCTTGAGACGTGATTGCAATTTTTATTAGAGAGAGAGAGAGGAAAAAAGTCTAAAGCTAACCAACATTAATGTGAGAGCAATGTGTGGAAGACGCTATGTCTAGGCTATGAAGAGGAGGTAAATTCCAGGTTCTGACAGGGCCTTCGGTGGACAGTAGTGAGGGAAAGAATGAATTGCTTGTAAAAAGAGGTCTGTTTACTTTTTCTAAAATCTGTTTCAAGTCATGGATGCTAGCAAGAGCAAGGGGGAAACCAGGAAGCCCTTTTTGATTGTGTATTTCAAAGTACAGTCAGAAGGTTTACTTGATTTTTTTATTGTTTTCATGGGCACATTCCTGTCTTTCCAGAATTCACCCAGGGCATGATTTTGCCCACAGTGAATGGTGAACATATGGAAACAGCACCTCAGGTGGCTCCTAAAGCAGAAGACCGCAAGGTAAACAAAACTGCAAACACGCTTTGGGATCAGTGAAGAAAGGTATACTGTATTAGATTCTGGGGCTTACAGGAGCAACCTATGTTGTGTATAGGATATATACATCCAGGAACTGGCAGTCTGTGGCATAGGTGTCATTTGTTTCCATTGGCAGCACATGATGTTTCATCCAAGCAAAATGATAAATCTGCTTTTTACATCTAAGTACTTTTGTATCTAATTGCATCTTTACCAAGAGGTTTTGTTTTTCCCCTTGGATATGTGAACCATTTGTTGATTTTTGGTTTGGTTGTTGGGTTTTTTTGTGAAAAAAAGTGTGTATGTGTTTGTTTTCCTTGTTGTTTTGTTAGACGGCTGCCAGGAGCAGTACTGCCCCATCACAGTCCAAATCTATTGGAGTCAAGATCCCTACCTGTAAGATCAGCTTGAAGGACACCTTCTTAACATCTCCTGAGGAGCTCTACCGGGTATTCATTACTCAGGAGGTAATGCCTGGCTTGTTCTGGGAGTTGTTCTTTGCGTATAGGAGGCTCTTCCTAATAAGCTTTTTAAGATGTTCTGTAGGCCACTCACAATCCATGAGAATGGACTAAGAAAGCTGTTCTGCAGAGTAGTTGCTCAAAGCTTATGTGTGCATCTTTTCACACAGCTGACAAGAGGGGATTAATGCCAACCAGAAGCAAGTTCCAGACTGCTGTCAGCATCTGTCTGTAGGTGTATCCCTTACTGCATGTGACCAGATCACTTGGGATTTACAATTGTGTGCTTCTGGTCTGTTTTTGTTTTTTCCTTTTAAGGTTAGGTGGTATCAAAGCGTACTTTGGGAACAGCTTCCACTTTTCTGCACACTATTACATAGTTTAGGAGGAGAGAGCAGCATTGTATCATATTTAAACATGGTCTTAGTCTTTTGTTCCTCCTGTTTTGATAAGAAAAATGAAAAAGCAAAGAATATTTTTTCTTAGAATTAGGTTTCATTAAGAAATCAACAAAGTAAATCAATGTGTTACTCAGAACACCAAGCATTAGAAAGCTGGGGGTTCTTTTACTTGGGCAGGCGAAATGTTGCTGCAGTGGCTGAAACCTTGCTTTTCTGGCCAGGGCAGGGGTTTTGTCTTTTGCTGAAGACCTTACACTATTGACTTACCTCCTCTTCCAGCACTTTTGTAGCTGGGCAGGAGGCAATAAGTTTGCAGGAAGGTAATGTCAAGTAACACAGGTCTGCTCCTGAATTCTTTTCAGATGGTTCAAGCTTTCACCCACGCACAAGCCACCTTGGAGGCCGATAAAGGAGGCAAGTTTCAGTTGCTGGATGGCAGTGTCACAGGAGAGTTTGTTGACCTAGTAAGTACTAACTAGTTCAGGTGTATCTTGCTCAGAGGCAGCACTTTTATCAGGCTGTAACTTCCTATCAGTTCTGTAACAATGCTTCTGTTAGCTAACTGTGGGGTTCTACCTGGTGCCTAATAGTTACCTCTAATTTCTGTGGCGATTGAAGCATTCCTAGCAGTATGAACTAATGCATGGGACTTCAGTCTGGGGAGAAAACGTGGCTTCCAGTCATAGATCTCCCCTGGTTTTGTGTGATTTTACTTACCAGGGGTGGGAGGAGTGTTAAAGATAGTAACTGACCCTTTTCTCTTTAGCCCAATTGCCACGAAAGCCTTCTGGACAGGGACTCTGTATCAGTGTTCAGGGCTGTACTGTTGCATACTTTTCTAGAAGGGGATTGAAAAGAAAATGACACTTAAAATCTCTCCCTCTTGTGTGTGTGTTTCTCAAGGGATCTCTAAGGATTCATTCATATCAACACAATTCTAGATGTTTTCCATTAGACTGTAGGATTTACAAGAAATTACCACTCAGTCTTTGTCTTCCTTTTCAAGGTTCCCGAGAAGCAACTTGTTATGAAATGGAGATTTAAATCTTGGCCAGCTGGTAAGTAGTCCAGAAATGTACTATGGTATTACTGCCCTTGCCTGTCTTTGAAGGATTCCAGTCCCGTTTGCTACACTGTATTGTGGCTCATGATCAGGGAGCACACTGTGTTCTGGGAGCTGCTCCAGTGTTATCCCAGCTTCTTATCCCACGTTATCATGTCTGCATCTTCAGCCACTGTGTGATTGAAGTGACCAGGTAGGAAGGATGAAGGTAGCTGCTTGTGCAGCTGTAGCTGCAACTGCTTCAAAGCCCAGGAAGAGGGAGCCCTCTCCTACCTGTGTTTCTAGGGACGGGCTACAGCTGCCATAAGTAGATCCTCTGCGAAGGACCTCGAAGAGTCTTTTAAGTGGTGCCCTGTGAAAGGAGGGGCAGAGCAGCCCCTGAGGGCTGTATGTACTGTACTACACACTGCTGACAGATTTGCTTTGGTTCCTCTAGGGCACTTTGCAACCATTACCTTGAACTTCAATGACAAAGGTGGTGAGACAGAGGTGTGCTTGGAAGGCAAGGGCATTCCTGCCAGTGAGGAAGAAAGAACAAAGCAAGGCTGGCAGCGCTACTACTTTGAGGGCATTAAACAGACATTTGGTTATGGGGCCCGCTTGTTTTAATACCGGTTACTTGGAGGCTCTGCCTGAAGATTCTGCCACATGGACTGATAAATTTCTCGCCTGTTCCTTTCTAATCTTGGCCCTGCCGCTGAGTAAAGTGGGATGACAGGTGATGAGGAAGGCCATGGAGCAGCACCACTTTCAGTCCCTCACTGCTTTGTGCATGTCTTGTGCTGCAGGGGATTCTCTTACATGTACATACTTCTATTGCTAAATAAACCTAACTTAAAAAAACACTGTGGAATTTGTGTCCTCAAATCGGCTTGAGTTCAAAGGGTTGGGCGATAGGCTGAGGGAGGGATCTGTCTGGAAAAACACTGATCAATGAGGAGTGCTGATGCCAATGTGATTTACTCCTCACTTCTGGGGCAGTAGAGAGCATGAGCTTGATGCAGTTTTTAGTCTGAGCAGCTGCTCATTTTCTCTGCTTTTGATCTGCCGCTAGTAAATGTTTCATACATTTTTGAAGGGATCTGTGATCCTGTTCAAGCTGTTCCTTTCCTTTTGCACATCCCCTTCTTCAACACATTCATTTCTTACACTTCCACTAGTCTGCTCTACAAGAATGACAATTGTGCACACCAGTGCTAGGAAAACTCCCACCTACAGAATGGTTCTAGAAGGTTGTGGGGCCCAGGGCCAGCTACCTCCAAGAGCTTCAGGCGAAAGCAAACTGGTTTTTTTTCAATAAATCCCACCTCAATTTAGAGTCTACAGAGTGCAGTACTTTCCACTCATCATACTTCAGCTATTGCTTTAACTGGTGAGGAAGGAAAAAAATGGCTTTTTCTCACCTGCTAATACAGTTTAGTTCCTGGAGCTGTCTTCAAAAGCAATAAACTTGTTTATAGGAGGGGTGAAAATCTGACTTATCAGAAGTGTCCATCTGTTTAACCTCAAGGCTGACAGAAGTGCTTGGTTTTCTTTCCGAGGCATGAGCTTCTCTTGCATACTCTGTTTTCTGCTAGTGTTTCCTGCAGAGCTCCCCTAGTAAGCTAGAAGAGAGTAATGTTACTGGGTGAAATTTACTGGTTTGGGGATTTTTGTTGTTTTTCTTTTCATTTTTCAAATCTGAATGGTATGTGGTAACTGTTCCCTGCAATAGAAGACAGGAAAAAATAACTTGAGTGCCTGTTTAAAAAAAAAAACCCTGAATGGAGTTGAGTCTCCTTTTAAACTATAAAGAGCATTTTCCCTGTTATCACTATTCCAAAGTGCTGAAGTATGAAAAAATCATGATAAAGTGTGTACAGACAGACATCAAGAATGCAGCATGGAACTCAATTCTGTAGTGTGTGCTCATCCTTGAGCTGACCTGCGAGAGCAAAGGAAGTTGTACGAAGAGGCAGCTATAGATACGGTAGAGCTTCCCTGTGTCATGCAGGGTTGTCTTCCCTAAAGCACTCTCTGGCTGGGAAAATGGATGCAGGTGTTTTGCCAGGATTTTTGTGCACAGATGAACTACTGTATGTACCTGGTAGGCTGCAGGGGGGTGGGTAACATGCTGGAGGCACACTGATGTCACTGTACAGCATGTATGCTTTTCTGTTGGGAAATCTTGGACAGAAACATGGGAAACCTTAAACAACAGGGCTAGCAAGTGAATTTACAGCCAAAAATTTAGTAAAAGAAAAGCAAAATTATTTAAAAACTGAAATAAGTCTAATTCTAAGTCAATGAGGCAAACGTGACAGCTGAATTGCAATGTCCTTGCCATGCTTCAGCAGCTATGCTGTGGTAGCAGTGCTCGCCTGCTGCAGGCTCTGCTGGCACAGCTGGGCCAGGGCAGCAGAAGGCAGGCCGTGCTAATCACCTGCTGCTGGAAGGTTAGGAAGTGGGACAGGAAGGCAACTGAAGTGGAATTTTAATTGCCTTCCTTTCATCACAAGCAGGGTTTACTTCAGGCATCCTGCTGCTACTCTAATAGGACACGCTTTGGCCTCAGCCAGCAACCCACATGCATGGGGCTCATGGACTCATGGCTTTGCTCAGAGGCCATCTGAGGGCTCTTCCAGCAAAACTGACTACCCCCAGTTATGCTGGTGCTTCCCCAGCTGGCTCCCTGCCCCGCAGGCTGGAAATCACCATCCCCACAGCAGCAGAACAGGCTGTGTAATGTAGCCGTGCCTTGCCTGCTGTTCACACGTGGATCTCTTGGACTAACCCGGCGGTGAGGGAAAGCTTGTGCTAAAAGGCCAGGCTGTGCACTCAGGCAGAGCGTGCCAGGCTGTGCCAGCTCTAATGGGGCACAGCAATGGTAATTAAGGCCTCAGACATTTACTTGGGGATGGAGATCTGAGCCTTAAGTCATGCTAGAGAAGGTCGCTGCACTACATCTGCCTGCTGCCAGCAGACACACACTCCTTCAGCTACAGCTGACCTCTGGTGCAGCTACACGATGCTAATGAGAAGCCCCAGACCTTTGCTTTACTTGGAAGTGTGGGGAGACAGGCACAGTTTGCAGTCCTTCAGCTATTTGGGGAAGGGAGGGATGTATAAGATTAGGGAGAAAAGCAAGGTTCAGCATACTCTGGCCCAAAGGCTCTTTAAGAACCTGACATAGGATAAGAGGGAAAGTCTTGTGAATTAAAGAAAACAAAAAAACAGAAAACAGAAGTGAATTTTTCACAGTGATGAAAGTCAAAGGTGGATCCTCAATATGCTATTATGGGCACATGGAGATGAGTAAGGAGCAACCATCAAACAATAAACCAAAGGGGTCTTTGAACTTCTTTAAGACTGTAGGCAGTGCTCTGTATAATCGTTTTATTAGTAAATAAGGGAAGGCCTAATAAAGCTCATGAATCCATTACATTTCAGTATCGAAGATAATTGGTAACTTAACATAAAAAAAACCCCAACATTACCACTGGTGCTGTAAAAGACAAGTTTAGGGTCGAAAATTATCTTGACCAAGTGGAAAAGTGAGGTCAGGAGGACTAGAGCTGAAAACCTGTAATGTGCTGGGGTTTGGTTTTTTTCCAATCTTCTGCTCCAGAGATGTGCCACCAGCACAGAAGACTAATGTGGCCACACAGCAGGGTGTGTCCCTTCTCAGACCAGAATAGGGGTGTCTGAAAGGTTTGTTTCTCCTCTAGAACTACAGTTTTTATTCAAGATCTACAGACCACAACCACATCTTGCTCCTTCCTAGGCTAGTACCAGGCATTGCAGTTCAGGCCTGCTGCACAGGCTTTGGCTAAACTCTCCCGGCATTATCATTCTGTCTTCCCTTTCCAAAGGAGATCCTTCTGGGCCCAGCTGGGCTTTTTGTGTGCTTTCCAAGAAGTGGATTCTTGGAGGTGGAGCCCTGAAAAAAATCACACAGGTACTGGGATCTCTGTTGTTGTAAACATGTTCCTAGAAAATCTGAAGTTCATCCCTGACAGATGGGCTGTACTCACCTCACCTGTGCCCCAGCAAAATCTGGGCACAGCTCCTTCTGTGTGCAAACAAACACCACTGCACGCCAGATGCCAGGGGACTGGTACAGCTCAGCTCCAGCCCAGGCTGGCAGACTACGACAACTCAACAGCAACTGGTCAAGAAGTTTTGTGTTCAAAGCCGCAGGCAAAAGTGCAGCTTAAGACTGCCACAGACTCACTCTGTGATTTCAGGTGATATCTCCAGGTCCTCAGCACCTGCAGAATTAGGGCAGGAATTCTTCCTGCTTCCATCCTCTGGCTGTGGGATTTCTATATCCCACGAGTTTCACAGTAGGGCTCATCATCCAACACAGCAAAGACCTTGTTACAGAGGATAAAAATTAGGCATGTTACTATACACAGCAGTAACTGTTGACTGCCCCTCCAGGGAAAAGAGTGATTTTCTCTGAGCAGAGTGGAGCTCAGCCGGCTCCCCCCGGCTTGGGCTCCATGCAACAATGTTTTTGATGTTGCAGAAGGCCGGTAGGAAGCTCCTAGCATCCTTCACTGAGAGAAGTCACCTGCTCCCCCTGGGCAGGGGCTGTCAGCCAGTACCCAGCTCTGGCCAGGCTGACCATGGAATAAAACCCGAGGTCAGAGCTGGGGCACAGGCAATGCATTTGCTTCTCAGCACTGACCCTGACGGTCTTCTTGTAGGAGGCTTCCTTCGCTGCAAGCAGAACTTCACATATTCCATGATGTGATGGCCTCCAGCTAGTCTTTCTTACCTGTGACTTTTGCAGCCAGACAACTTCAAATACAAATGTTACGGGAAGGAAGCAAAGCCATCAGGGCCCCAACTGGGGCTGGGAACCCAAGACATATAGCTAAACAGATCATCCCCCTCAACCAAAATAAATAGCAACATATGCTTCAGACACAACTGAATGACATCAGCGTGAGATATACATATATAAAGTGCTTTATTGCAGCATCAGATTAAAGAATTCTTCTCTGTGAAATTTTGTAGGAATAAAAGACATTTTATATATATATTATACATAAAAAACCACAATAAACTTAAGGAGTGAAAGCTTAGAGATTCAGCACTTAAATAGCAGTGGGCTGGACAGAATCTTTGACGGGATATAAAAATAAACACTTGCTTAATGCCTACTTTTCTCATGGTGTTCTGCAAAGCCTCACGGTGTGTAAGGTGCTTGTATGAAGAACAACACTGCTTTTTTCTCATGCTCCAGTTTGTGTCTGTATTGTCCAAACCACAGAGGCAGCAAAGCAGAACAGCTACTGGCTCTCAACTAGCTTTTGTGGGGGTAGTGGGGAATGGGGGGGGTATCAATGCAATAGATTTTTCTACCTGCCCTTGGACAGGAACTCCAGTTATTACAGAAATTACAGGGTTTTTTCTGGGGGTTAGACTGGTTGACATAGCCAGTATAAAGAGGAGGAGGGTACAAATCCTGGGTAACACTTATTGTAAGAACACCTCCTTAGAGAGCAGCCAGTCTAACAAACAAATTGGCTGAGCTTTTGCAAGTCTTCAGGAAAGGCTGTTTGTGGAAGTCCTGCTTCCATGTGTGGTCCAATACTGAACACTAGGCACGTTCAATAGGACGTTGCTTTTAAGAAGTCTGCACTGATGGTAAATAAACTCCTGTGAGAATCTGATGATGTTAATGACAGCATATAGTATGGGAGTGGAAATACGCTCTGCTGAATGACTGCTCTTAACAAGCTCATTCTTCCACGGCTTCAGCTGCTCAATTTGTTTGCTTCCATGTCTCTTGCTGAGGCTCCCTGGCTCCCAGAACCAAGCCACCAGATCAGTGTCACCCCCTCTTGACCACCTCTATATGACCTACCTCTTTGCCAGAAACTAGCAAGTGAATAATCATCTGGGCTAGAGAACATGTAGTGATCATGATAATTTTCCAGGGTCTAGGTCTCTATCCGTGCTTATTTGGTTCTCTTCCTTCTCACCATTTACAGAACACTGGTCATCTCAGACTGCATGCCAGTTGGGAAATGGATGATGTCTGCCTGTATTTTAATAGAACCCATAACCAGAGTCTAGGGATACAGGGGTGTAATAATAGTTGAGTAAGAAAATTCAGTCATAATTTCATGGATACTTTTGTTTTACCAGCTATGAAGTCTTAGGTATAGATGACCAAGGATGCAATCTTCTATCAGTAACCAAGGCAAAAGGATCAACATACACTCAATAGATACAAAGACACCCCCAAAAGATTCCCCAAAGAGCTTTCAGACCAAGGATACTCACTGATGCTGGAGAAAGCTCCTGTAAGCAGGACAGATAGCACAGGATGGTCAACAAAGGACCTCTGCAACCAGTTTTTTGGTTCAACAGTGCCCTGCAGAAGTACACGGAGTAGCTAGCAGCCTTGTGTGAAACCTCTAGTGTAGAAATTACTCCATTCTTCTTTATGTGTGCTTAACTTATTTCCCCTGATGCAACAAATTTGTTAAATAAAAGCTATAAATTTTCTGCCAGTTCAGCAACTGAATGTCCAGGGACAAAGGTGCTCAGCCTAGCTTCTCTGCAGAAAAGCCTCCAAAATATGCTGCGAGACACTGCCATGGACCTGTGAAAAGCTGAATAAAACCCAGGCAAGACCAAAGTGCCAACAGAGAGCATCACAATTCATGATCTGTGGACACCAGGTATTGACATTATTAGCATGTGTGTGTCTTCCTCTTCTGGAGCCACACTTGTGAGCCTGGCCCGGAAGTGAGCCTGAGGATCCATGGCTCGGTTTGTCTGGCCTGCCTCCAGCTGGGGACCTGGGCAGACACAGAATGGAGAAGCTGGGGACGTGGGCAGACAGCATGGAGCAGGGTCTTGCTTGGCTCAGTGCTTTTTGCTCCTCGCCAGCAATGCCATGAGCAGTGGCCAAGGTGCCTCCTGCCCCTGGCAGGGCTGTGAGTGGGAAACACAGGACTTTCTTTGAGGCTGTGTCACAGGTGCTCCTGAGACCTTCTGGGGACTGCCAGGGGACCAAGGACTGGTGGAGGTCTAGTGCTGTGACTTGCACAGATGCTACCACCCTGCTCCCCTCCCCCAAGCACCAAGGCAGAGGGGCTGAAATGCACACAGGTGGTGTGTCCCCATGCTGACCTCCTCTGAGGTCCACCTATGCGTAGCTGTGGCAGCCAAAACTCTGGTGGCAAGGCAATCTTGCCAAGGAAGCCCAGGCAGCCAGTCTCCTCCTGCCCCACAAACCCCTTCCCTGGACCCATGGACCCTTCTAAGTCCTTCCCTGCTCCTTCCCAACTGTGCACACACAAACCCAAGAATAGGGGAGGCCCTGCTCTGTATGTGTGGCTGGGACAGCCCTGCACTCTCCAGGAAGACCTATCCCCCGTTTCAGACATAAACCAGCATGTGCCAGGGCAGGTGTACAGACAAGGGCAGGCAGCCATGCCTGCAGCAGCTCCTCAGATGTGGCGTGAAGCCAGCAGGAGCTGAGCCCACTTCACCCTGTGCTCAGCTTACAGGCTGTGTTGAAAGGTCATAGAGAATAAAAGCAGACAGGAGCAGCCCCTTGTTCCCTTCATACCTCCCAGTCCCTGCTGCTCCCCACATGCCAGGCCAGGAGCCCTGGACTGCAGGACTGCCCTGGGTGGCATGGCAGGCACTGCACCACAATAACCTCCAGCACCCTCAGAAATCAGAGGGGGACTGAGACACCTCTCTGAGGGGATGAGACAGATGGCGCATCCTCCCCGTTTTGCCTGGCACCACTGACCCATGAGCAGGGTCAGGGCTGGCCAGGCTGCACAGGGCTGCAAGCCAGTGGTGGTCGTGGCACCTTGGAGAGTGGCTGTGGCTAGTACTCCTTGGCCTCCTGCAGCTGGGAGAGGTACTCCTCCTCGGTGGGGTTGTCAGCACACCGTTGCCCATTGTTGGGGGGCCGGACGGCGTGGTACCGGCTCCAGTCGCCCTTGCAGAGGATCCAGGGCAGCATGTCCACCTTGTAGTGCAGCTCCGGGGAGAACTCGGTGCTGATGAGGTTGGGGACACCGGCCCCCTTGCCACGGGTGATGAGGCGGGTGTGCTCATCATAGCAGCAGTGCTGGGCAGCCAGGGTGGTGCTGTCAAGGGAGAGCATGGAGCGCAGGCAGAAGCGTGCCGTCGGCTTGTAGATGTCCAGGCGCTCCTTGGGGCCGCTGGCATCCCGCCATCGGAAGCTCTTGCCCTGCTGCTCATCCCGCAGGTTGACAGCACTGTAGACGGCCTCCAGAGGGTAGGAGCAGGGGCAGCTGGGCAGGTCCGTCAGCACCTTGCTCAGGTACTTGGTGAGGAAGTCGCTCTTGCAGTTCAGCCACTTCTCACAGCTGTCCACCTCTGGGGGAAGGGTACCAAAAGGGTGAGGGCATGCACATTCTGCACCCCACTTTACCCAGCTGCCATTTGCCTGAAGCCATGCCAACACCACCAGTGGAGCCTGCAACCACCAGGCAGGAGCAGCCAGGCTCTTGGGATGAGCTGGAGCCAGGCTCCACTCCCGAGGCAGTGACAGAGGGAAGGGGTTGTGTGCTGGGGCCAGGCTGGCAACATTACTTCATGGTAGAGGGCACATGGCAGGCTGGCCTCAGTCAGTGAACCATAAAGCAGGACAGTGTTGTACCAGGGCTGTGGGAGCAACTGGGTTTCCCAGCATGACCACTGAAGCCTGCACAATGTAGTGGTTTGGGTGGCTTAGGTCTGGACACCAGACACAGGACCCCTTGGCAGAGCCCTGCCCACAAGCCAGCTATGACCCTCCCAAGGTCTGTCACTGAAGCCCCCAGTGCAAGGCAGAGGCAGAGGCTGACCTGAGTTGAACAGCTCTGTGGTGTTGTCGCTTTTGAAAGGAGTCTCCTCTGTGGGGAAGACCATTTCTCCTTCTGCTCCTTGAGACAGAAACAAAAACAAAACAAAGAGCCTGGTTGAACACCAGGAGGAATGGTGTTTTTTTCCTCTGTATATGCACCAGACACCATCCATCTCCCAGAGCCTCTCCTGCCACTTCTTTGGTAACATGTCCCTGTGTTTGGAAGGAAGGGCCAGCAGCAAGACTGGCCCAACGGACCTGAGGCTGTTATGTAAATCCCAGTGGATAGAGCTGGCTCTCAATATGTCAGGAGAGGATTTCAAGCTCCCAGTGTGAGAGAAGTGCTAGAAGTCACACACAAAGCCTGATGCCAGCTCTACCACCTCCTAGGCCCCACACAACTACCTGGGGAGCCATGAAGCCCAATCATAGCTTCTTTGTGGACACAAATCCCCATGGTCATTAGCCCCGATCACATCAAACATACCTAATTCTTGAAGCATGAGCAATGCCCAGCCTGCAGCAGTGGGGAACCAGCCCACATCAAAGTCAGTCAGACAGTCCCCAAGGACTGATATGGCCAGGGGCTCACCAGGGCAGCGTGTCAGATCGCAGGTCCTCGACTCCGTTGCTGTGCAGGCATAGCCACAGGACCGGGTCCTCTTCTGGTTGCCACGGCCACAGGTGATGCTGCAAGGGGACCATGGGCTCCACTCCTCCTCATCTTCATAGTCTGTGCATGGCAGGGAAGAGGCAGAGAGTGATGGACCTCAGCAAAGCTTTAGCAGGAGGGGAGACAACAGCCACCTGGGACCTCCTGCAGCTCTGCCTCCATCCCTGACAGGGACAGTGCTGCCTGGGGCACAGGGAAGTGCCCAGCCACACAATGCCAAGGGCCAACCCCGTCCTCGCTGCCAACCCCAGGAAAGCATCCCTGAGCAAAAGCTCTCATTCTCACAACTTTGCTTCCATTCATACCAACCCAAACAGGTATTGCTGCCCATCCCGATCCTCACCAAACCTGCACAACACACTGGCCATGACGCTGAAGCATCATCATGTGTTAGCAAAGGTTGGCTGGTTTTGAAGTCATGGCCAGGAAGCTGCAGGAGGGAGCTGCTGAGGTGCCCTGGCCCATCTGCCATCTAGCCCTCTGCAGCTCCTCTCTTGGGGGGCACCCAGGTCTGTGGAAAAGGCTTCTGGCACTGATGTCACTACAGGGACCTGAGACAATGGCAGCAGCACTTGTCATAAAACATTTGCACTGTATTTCTCATGTGAGCATGCCTTCGCTAGAGCCCATGCTCCAGTGTGATTACATGCAAGGGCAATTCCCACCAGGACACTGGCATGTCTGCTGGCAGCCCCAGCTGAGTGCTGGCCTTGCTCCTTGGCACGCTGGCTTATTTTGTAAGTAAGAGCTGAGCACCAGCGTGCTGTGATTGCTGGTGCAGGGCTGTGGGCCAGGCAGGACAGGGGAGGGCAGTGCTGGTCTGCAGGGCAGCTGCACATGCCATGAGAACTCACCGTAATTATATTTTTCTTTAAAGATCCAGTTCTTCTGCCCAGGCCATCGCTGGTCCCAGTTACCTCCTATTCCACTAAGCATGGACTCCTCCTCCTCATACTCTGTTGTGTAATCTTCCTCTTCATCATCATCCTCTTCTTCTTCCTCCCTGTCCCCTACATCCAGGTTGTCATCCTCTTCCTCCTCTTCCTCCTCCTCTTCATCTTCCTCCTCCTCGTCCCCCTCAGCAGGGTCAGTGTATTCCCAGAAGAGGGGCCAGAACAGGTCCTTGTGAGACAACCACTCAGAGGATGTCAGAGACCAGTCATTGCTTGTCTCCTTCAGCAAGTCCATCTCCATCTCAGCCTGAGGATCATCCACCACTTCAATGGTCACCTGGCGGGCAGATACAAGGCAAGGCAGTGAGCTGGGGCACAGCCCTTGGGCAGGCCTACCAGACCATGCACTGGTTCCCAGCCTGAGAGGCCAGAGACACTCTGGGCTGCAGGACCGTATGAGGAGCGCAAATGGTCTCTCCCCATCCAGAGGGACGGACAGAGCGGGAAGCACAGGGTGGCTGGTGGTCACCCACAGGGGCCAACGCCACCCTCAGAAACTGAGGGGTCACCCACATAGTTTGCTCCTGCTCTGTGGAGAGGGGCTGGGGGGGGCCAGGGAAAAGGCTGTGAGCAAATTCCTCAGTCGAGGATCTTCTCCATGCCAGCTATTTGCAGCTGGTAGTCACCAAAAAAACAGGTGACAGTGGCCACACAGACCCTGCTCATGAGATCCTTTCTCTTAAGGAACCAAATGAGGCTGGAGAGCACCACTTTCAGCGCAGTGCTCACGCACACTCCCTGTGGCCTTCCGAGACCCACTCCCCACCTGGATGTTGGGGTTCTGGGCACTCAGGTCCACATTGGCCAGCCCTGGCAAGTTCTGCAGGTCCAGCATGAACGGCAGGCTCTCCTCCCGGCCAGCACCACTGGGCTGGGGCAGCGCTGGGCTCCTGGCAGGCTGCTGAGCCACCCCTCTGCGCCTGTGCCGCCGCGGGCCAGCCTGCCCACTCCGCCTCAGCCCCCGTGCCTTGCCCGATGGTGGCAGCTCCTCGTCTCCTGCCGAACGGGGGCTGGATGATGCCGAGACCTGGAGAGGGAAGAGGCAGAGAGAGTATCTCTTGAGGGTGGCAGTGCAGGGCAGGGAGCAAACTGCTGCCCTGCAAGGACGGGTCTGCCCCAAACAGTTCCTCCACCCCATCTTATTGCAGCATCAAGATAGCAATTAACATGTTAATCAATCAAGTTAATACCAAGTGCCCTGTACTGTGACAGCGCTCAGTCCTGCTGCACCTGAACTTACAGGTCTATTCAGACTGGTACTGCCCAACCCCATGACCACCCTCTCTGCCATCCCACTGCCCATCTCGCCTGGCTTTCCAGTTCTCACTCTCCCTTTTTGGCTATTTCTCAGTCCCTGGAAATGGGTTAACAGCAAGGGCTGCTTCTGGTCACAGAGTTACTGCAGCTCAAGTTTAATAATTTTATATATTTATATAAAAAGTTTACAACAAGGGCTTTATGACAAAGGGGAAAACCTCACCCAAATAAATAGTTCTGTGGTATTGGTATTAGGGCAGATGACTTCAAGCAACACAGGTTTAATTGAGATTTCTGATGGTGCCCAAAGGCTACCACAAAGAGGGAAAGAAACTGCTGGTAGATATAACCCAGCTACCTTTAGCTCTTCGGGAAAGGGAAGATGCCCAGCCAAACAAGTCAACAAAACTCACGAGTGCTGCCAAAGGCTCTAAGTGCTGCTGCCATTCCAGGGGCACATGGCATTTCGCAGCCAGCCCTCCAGTCCCAGGAGGAGCAGCGGCAGCAGACAGGGAGCCCCGCCGGAGAGGCAGCACCAGCCATCCGGGGGGCCAGGGAGGCGGCCAGCAAATGCTGCCAAATGACTGCGCCCGCTCCGAGTTCCCACGTTCCTCGTCCCGCACTCGGTGCGTACTGGCACGAAAGAGCGTGACTCAAGGGGCCAGCAGGCTCCAGTGCGCCCGAGAAACCTGAGATGGGAACAACTGGCAAAGCCCCCCCTGTGGCACGGGCGTCCTTGGGAAGGTCTGCAGGGCCCTGCAGCTCAAGGCTGGGAGCAGAGGTGCCCGAACTCCCAGCATCTCCGCCAGCGGCTGCCTATTTCTGGCTGCCCAGCTGAAACCCCCTTTTGTTCCCAAGCTCTCACCCTTCGTGTCAGCCCAGTCGAGAGCTGTGGGATTAATGAAGAGCATGGAGTGCCCCCTCCCCACGGCGTCGGGCGGGGGGGACGCAGAGAGGCATTTCTACCTGCAATTAGAGCCAGATGGTTTGGGGAAGGACTCCCCTCCCTTTCATCCTGATCACTGGAGCACTTCAAAGGCAGCTGGAGCCTAGCCAGACTCTCATGAGCGCACACAGCCTGTCCCCAGCCCTGTCCCTGTACATCAAAGCCCGCGATCCCTCCATCCCCGGGGGAGGGAAAAGAGCAGCAGGGACGCTGCTGGTCCCTTGGCTGCTGCCCAGAGCAGGCTGAATGCAGGAAAGGGCCGGTGACAGACTTCACCAGATGGGCCCGGAGGAGAGAGGGCTGCAGAGAGGAGAGAACCTGTGCTGCCCGGAGAGAGCGTTTGGGGCTTGCCCCTCTCCCTGGCCTGGAGGGCTCCTGTGGCACTGCTGGTAGCAAACATGAACAGAAGCACCCCCCTGCATGCACCTTCCCCTCCAAGCGCCCTCTGTCCCCATCCATACCACAAAGGTTTTGGGAAGGATGCATGGGAATGATGCCTGGCTCTGTCTCAGCCCATCTCCCAGGGCCTTAGCCCCTTGCTAAGTCTCCTGTCATGCCCCAGGACTCCTTGGCAGGCCGCAAGGAGCCCAGGTGGAACAAAAATAGCAAGAGGGGCTCAGCGGGCAAACCTAGCCATGTCCCAGTGCTGGCTGCATGACACTGCCTGCTGGTGCTGGGTTTGCTGCCAGCTGCACATGCCCAGCACAACCCCTGCACAGGAGACTGGCAACAGCTCTGCAAGGCTGGCATTCCTGCCCAATTTGCCAAGAGCTTGTTGGGCCGGGTAAGCTCACTTCACAGGCAACCCAAATTTAATACACATGGAAAGGGAGGTCTCCTCTTAGTAACAAGATCTGAGCTCACCCAAGGACACCAGAGCAAGCAAGCCAGGAACAGACTCAAAGTCTCCAAATTTACACTCAATGCCTAATTCAGATTTTACGCCCAAACAAGCTCAAGAAATTCAGAGTACTGTTCCCACAGGGAAAATGTAAAACTGCTCCAGGGGAACTGGCTGCAAGAATGTTGCAGGGCAAACAGAATTCCCTCAGCTCCCAGATACTCTGGAGGCATAAGGACGACAGGGGTGGCCGCCCTGGATGGCCCAGAGCCCTTCAGCCATGGTCACTACAATGTACCACCCAATGCTTCCCTCCTGTTAACGTCTGCATCGCTCTGAAGCTTTGCTGGGCTCAAATTTGTCCCTGCATCAGATGTCCCTCCTGAGTAAGGCTCAGTGCCCTGCCCCAGATAATCAATCCATGGATTTAACAAGCTCTTAGGAGGTCCAGTGCTCCCTCCAGGTCAGAGCATCTATGGTATCAGATGTGTCTTCTCCAAGTCATCAAGGGTCCCCTGACAGCCACACAAGCAGCTGCCCTTGAGGTTTGCACTCCTGCTGTGTGATATCCACCCTCTCCTCTGCACTGTCCAAGGAGCAGCTGGATAAAGCCATCAAGGCTGGAGCTAAGCCACTGCAGTGGGCTAAGGGAAGAGAAGACTTTGCTTGTCCAGAGGGAACACTCTATTCCACTGCTCTCTATAGAGCACAGGAGAAAGGCTGCAAACCATTGCAGAGCTGGTCATCAGCAGCTCCCTTCTCCTTCCACCATCATGGAAGAACACTTGCTACCACCCCACAGAAGCAGAGTGCAGTGCTGGGAAGCCATTAATGTCTGGCAGCCGAGCTCCAGCCTTCTCCTGCGACCAGCCAGCACCAAGCAAAGGAAAATGCTGAACAAGGAATTGCCACAGCTGCTCCTGCATACACTTGGCATATCCTACCTGTCTGGGAATAAGGATTCCCAGGGCAGGAACCTGAGAGAAACTCTGGGGCAGCACTCGGGAAAGAGCATGCACTTTCCATTTGTGAAGATCGTATTTCGACTGAAGGCTGTAAACCGGATCACTCCTGCCTACCTACCAGTCCAGGAGCCCTTCCCACATAGTCCAGGCTCTCCCACATGTAGGACTGATCACCTAAACACCCTGAGGCACAACCTTAGAGGAGATGTTTGGAAGGGGAAGTAACCAGTTAGCAATTCACCCCGGTGTCATGCCTACTTTGTACATAACACAGGCAACAAGGTGTGTGGAAAAGGTGTGGGAAAAGGCCACACATCATTCCTCTAGAGACTAAAGGCTGACATTTTTCCCTTTCTAGTCCATACATCTCTATTAGAATTGCTTCAAAATCTGGAGATGATGAAGAGAGCAGCCACAAAAACATTTCACGGGATGGAAAGACTTTTTGAGTGAAAAACTTGTACAATTCAATTTGTTTGTCATGCTGAAAAAAGAAAGCAATGACTTGGTTTTCCAGTTCTTTAAGGCAGTAATCCATCAGGCACCAGAGACTCTATAATCCAGAACAGAAACACTTAATAGGAAACAATGTACCCAAGTCAAAGCCAGACAAATTTAACTGAGGAATAAGGATCGGGCTTTTAATGCCATAGTAATTAACCACAGGAACAATTAACAAGAAAAATGACAACTTCTCTCGTGGAGACTGTCAAACCCACGTCACTGGGCTCAACATGAGTACTGCAACTGCACTAGGGAAGAAATTCAAGGCTCTAGTAATTTCTTCTGCTCTTAAAATTTGTGATTTTGCTAGAAATGTCTCTAAGGCTTTGAAAGCCTTAGAAATGTCTCTAAGGTTAAGAAAGCAAATGGCCAACGCTCATGTGCTGCAGCTCTTAACTAAAAATTACTAGAGACATGACATTTCAGATCCTACAGCAGTTTAAAACCTGAAAACATCAACGGACTAGTTCCTGTGCTGTACTGCACTTCGGCAACCAGGAACACCACTACACTGCCACTTAACCATAGGTACTTGTCCCTCCAGCACGTTCCTCAGCATCTCTGTAGGCATCTCAAGTTGCCAGAGCACCCAACAGCAGTGCTCTTTGTAACTACATACACGGCTGAGCAGAGCTGCCCCTCATCATGGGGTTAAGCCAATCCAAGTACCTTTGAGAGAACTCCTCTGGCAGCAAAGCACTGCTGGAGCTTGTGCATCAGCAGCCAGCGGAGCAAGCAAGTCACCAGCATAGCACAAGCTCAGAGGATGCAGCTTCTACCCACACCTATTCCAAGCCAATTATAGAGCACATAAACTCATTCAACTTGAACCAAAGAAACCTGTGCACACAGCAGTCAGATCAGAGGCAACATTCAGGCTGTGCTTTGGGCTTGTTAACACTGCAGTGAGGAAAATGACGTATTTGCTAAAGGCCGGTATCACACTGAGCTATAATTATAAGGAATGGGCGCTTTTGTTGCTTAATCATTACTGCTTGTGTTAGGTTTCCTTTGAACAGTTTTACCATGCTGTATTGAAACAAGAAACCACCAGAAGAACTATTGATCTTTTCCTGAATAGACCTTCCTTCTCTTTCCCCCAAGCTCTCTCCAACATTATTTTAAAATCTGTCCTGCAGTCTGTTGCAAACTTGCCCACTTATGAATTAGTCATGTACAAAATTTTTTCCTTTTTTTTTTACCATAAAACTTTTCTTTTTATATTTACCTAAATGAGCTGCAAGGATCTGGAGGAAGTATTAAAAAAATACATCTTTGGATTGAAACTGGGCGGGAACAACTCCAGAGCAGGATTTTACTATAAAGCCATACTATAAAGCTATGGAAGTAGAGAAGGCTGGTTGGTTGCACTAGAAGGAAGCCCAGCATGTCTGGGGTTAGCTCTGGGGCTGCAGTTTGCAGAAAGGCTCATGACAATTTTTGCTGGTGGGACTAGGAGAAAGGAAGGTTCTTCTACTGCTAACAGGTAACACTGTTGTCTCTTTAAAATAAAGTAAGGTTGAACAGCAGGGTAATCACCAGGAACAAATGCAGTGTGCCATGATGCCTCCCTCCCATAGTGCATGCTTTCTCCTCTATGAGGCACTGCTCAAATAAAGGGCTTTTTTAGCCCAGCCAGCTGAAACCACTGCAGCCTCCTGAAGGCTGTAGTTTGATCTTCCTGGCTCATAACCCATCCACCAGCACATAACCTGTCTACTGGCAGTCTTTCAGCCAGATGGAAAATCCATGGGATGCACATTAGGCAAGTGACCTCTGCCAGCCATCAGCTCATCACCCACTTAAGGGATTTCCCAGAGCCGTGACAGAGCACAGCAGCTTCTAGCGGTGTCAAGAGCTGGGTGGGAACCTATGAGATAACAGGGAATGCAAAGATGCTGCTCAGTTCCTGTTACTGTCTTTAAGACCTTCTGAGCCACAGCCCCAGTCATCAGACACAACACATTTAGACTTATAGGCAGGTGGCTTAGCAGGAGCTATCACTCAGGATTTTGACACGTGAGCTCTGGAAGATCTGCCAGAGGTAATTTAAAGAAGTTAACACCTCCAGTTGCCTCCCTCTTCTTGTGCCCTGGGTTACACTCCTGCCCGCAAAGGGGCTGTGGCACAGGTGAAGAGCAGAGCCATGACTTCCCAACTGCTATACTATCCGGTCCACCTCAGGATCAACTTACGTGGGTGCTGGGAGGGGGGGTTATTGGTTTGTTTGTTTGTTTTTGTTGGCTTGTTCTTTTCTTTTAGTAAACACTCCCTTTAGGTTTTAGGAGAATTCTACAAGTGCTTACAGAACAGACAAGGCGCTTGGTTATTACGTGGGCAGATCCTGTTTACGACACACCAGCAGGAGCCAGCAGCAAACTGTAGGCTGTGCAGATAATTATTACGCCCTCATGATTATAATTTTCATGCAGTTATCAAAATACTTTAGATCATATGGTATCACTTTCTTTTCTAACTAGCTTCATCCCACCTGTCTTGGGTGGGGAACTGCAGGAGGCAGCATCAAAGGCCTCCTCATGTTTCACATTTATTTTCATGTCTCACAGTTGCAACAACTGTAATCTCAAAACTCTTTCCAAGGTCGGTGACTCAGTTGCCCCTGAGGCAGAGCCAGCCCTGGAGCAGAAGACACCACAGCACAGAGAAGCAGCAGCATGCAGCACCATGAGGAGCAAGGACACAGCATAGCTGACTTTGTGCAAGACCAGAAATGAGGAGGTTGCCCAGGCTACTGAGAATGCTCCTCACCATGCATCCCTGCGTGCAACACAGCCCAGGCCCTCTCATCCCAGCCAGCTCTCTTGTGGTGTGCTTATGAGTAACTTGCCCATGGCATCCTCCCACCCCAGATCACTTGTGACACAAGGAGGAAAAGTAGCAGCCTTGTGGCCTTTCACCTCACCATGCCACACTGTTGCCCTCCTCATGCAGATCATTTCACTGGCAGATGCTTCTCTACCATAAATATCTTTTCTCTCTTTAACACTGAGACAAAATTCTTTGTCTGCAAAACTCCCATTCTGCAGACAAAGAAAATGACCTGCTCCTCAGGTAGCCTCCAGCAAGGCAAGATACATGCGGGTCTCCCATGTTGTACTTGGGGAAGACTCTCAAGAAGGTTCACCACAGCTCAGTTTTTCCTCCCCACCTGCCCTGGAGGAGGGACTGGTCTGCTTTCTAGACAGATGAACCACACAGGCCTTGTAGTGGAGAAGCTGGAGCATACAGTTGGCTCTACTGATATGTCCCAGCACAGCAGATGGGGCTGTCCTCGCACCAGAGACTCTGTCCAAGTGCACAGGTCCCAAGGGACAATTCTTGATGGGTGGTGCCTGCTGCAATGACACCAGCTGGTGGCAAGGCACCCATTACTTGAAGACCTTGAGACTTCTGCTGCAGTCATGGTATGGGAGAAAGGAGACTGCATGGAGAGGTCCCCCACGGAGATGAACAGACACACATCCACACCCTCTGGTGCTCTCTGGCAAATGCTCTTGCTGGGGCACATGGTTTCTGTTAACATAGTTGAGCAGTAATACACATAAGCTCCTAATGCATCAGAGGGAGTCGCTGCTAACTTGTTCCAGCTCTAAAGCCCATGTGCTTCAGTAACCATTAACTTGTTCCAGCTAATGATCTGCATTTGCTAGTCTGCACACCGTAACTCTCCCGCTGCTCCAGCTGCGGCTTTCTTGCCTGCCACAGCCCAGGCAAAACTGCAAAAGGAAGAAAACCCCAAATACTGCAAAGCAGGTGTAGAAACTGACAGGACCAGATCAACACCAGCTTCCCCCTGCCTGCTAGAAGAGGTGGGGGAGGGGATCACAGGGCAGGAGGGAGTGCAGGGGGCACCTGCTCCCCTTGTCCCACGCAGGGCACACAGGCTGCCCCTCCGTGCAAGCAGCAGCACAAGGAATGCAGCCAACCAAACAAATGCAAATCCATCAGGGATCCCTTCAACAAATGGGCACCTGAGCCAGACTCGGAGTATCTCCATGCCCTGCACAGGAAGGGATCCAGGCAGGGATGCTGCATCTTTTCTTCCCGAAGAGGCAAAGCTGGGATGACGCTCAGCCAGCAGCCCCTGCCCCAGGTGCTTGGCTGCAGTTCCCCAGCCTGGGGTCAAGCTCAACTCCTCTCCCCAGCCAGCTTTGACTTTCAAGGAGCCAGCAGCCTTAGCATGTAATAAAACCACACTGTCTCTAGAGGGGAAGGTGTTGGGAACTGCTAACATGAAGACATCTGTACAACATCTTGTCTCGATGGAGGTGCTGCATGGTATTGCACAGTGCAGCTGGCATTCCCTGTCATTTTGGCTGCTGTGGGAATGGCTGCAGGTGAAGGGGAGGGCAGGGAGGGCAGCAGGAGGGAGTGCTGAAGTGGTAAGGAAGAGAGGATACCCCAGGGAGGGAAAGAGATCGATTTTCCACATGGGGCACCTCCCAGAGCACCTCCAGGCCATCCAGCAAATAGTGCCTCCTCAGCCAGCAGGGCCCTGGGGCTCAGCTGCTGGGAAAGAGCTGGGGATGCCTTGCTCACCCTAGGCTAGGGCTGCCAAGGCTGGGATGGAAGGCGGCTCACCGGAAGGGCACGGTACCCATGCCATGTGCCAGTCTCCAGCTGAGCCCTGCGTGATAGTGGCAGTGGCATGTTCCCACACCTGCCCTGCAGCCCAAATCCTGAGTGCTAGATAAGACCCTGACAGAGCAGGCCAACCATCAGCTCCTAATCCAAGATAAACCCACGCCTCACCACCTCTTCCCTGCGTGCGTGGGTGTTTCCTGGCCTTCTGCAGCCAGGTCTCTACCTTGTGCCCATCTTGTGGTGCCAAGGGACAGCAGAAGGCAGCAATTTACCGCATTTTGTTCCCTTTGAAGTTGTATCCTTGCCCTGGAGACTAAACAACCTAAACCTCAAGAGGCATTGGTGCCCTTCATGCCAAGGGCCGCCCAGGACTCAGAGCCAGGTAGGTCACCATTTTTTTGCTGTCTTCATCTCTTAAGTACTGAGATGAAAGCACATCTCAAACAGCTTCTCAGACAAGCCCCCGGAGTCCCTACACAGAAGGAACATGGAGCAACGGAATTGCTTGGAAGCAACACCATGCAGGCTGACATTTACAGCTGACCACATAAAAGCACCAGGCTGCCCAATGAAGGTTCCTTACAAAAACATTCTACCAAAACAAACAAACAAAAAAATAGTCTTTACACTGCACTTTTGCAAGCTTCTGTCTGAAACAAAAACGATTTAACACTGAAATATGCTGCAATCTCTTCCTTGCTCCAGTATATTATACAAAACCTGAGCCTCTGGCTGGTAACATTTGCTTTGAAGGAGCTGGACAGCACGGGTACACCTTGTGGGCCTGCCTGCAGCTCAGACTGTCCCCAGGCTTCCCTATGGGAAGTATCAGGCTTCATGTTTTGAGGATTATTCTGAGAGGAAGAGTACTTACTGCTACAGTGGACCAGTGTGCACTCCCTGTGCGTAAGACACTGACAAGAGGAAAGTGGGAATTAATCTCTAACATACTCCCTCTATCACCCCACTGGTCTGAGAAAGATCATGGCTGGAGGCAGGATGAGTCCCCCAGCTTGCCTGTCTTTTGAGGAAAGGGTCTGCACTGAGTCAGACAATTTTGGGAACCCAGAGAGAGTGCAGGGCCATACCCTGTTGGGCGATTTATGCCTAATCTCTTCCCTTTACATGTGCCTTTTACAGGAACCCCTTTGATTCTAACAATGGGGACGCAGCAGACCTATTTGTGCAGTGAAAATGGAAGAAGCCCCCTTGTTGGGCAGCTTCCCTACACCCGGCTCTCCTTTGTTTCTGCTGCTGCCTCAGCCCCAGGGCGGGAGGGTTTTCAACTGTGTTGACTAAGATAATTTGGCACTTCTCAAAAGGAAATTTGCTACAAAGGGCGAAGTACCTCCCTGCGCACAAAGAGCCCCTTTCAGAGCGGAAGGATGCTTCAGTGAACGTTTTGTACCCACAAATCCGACCTCCGCCAAGGACAAAGCCAGGGACAAGAACGCTTAATTGCTGAAGAAATGAAAAGGTAAAAAGCACATCCTCAGGCAAAATGACTCTGCTACTGACACAGCCCGCAGTGGCGGCGGGGATCTGGCTGCGCAGGCAGCCAGCACCGATCCAGCTGCCCACTCGTACCCCAGCGGGGCTCTCCCGAGGAGACGGGAGCCCGGCAAGGTGCTCCCCGCAGGGCGGACACGGGTGACAACACAAGCTGGGGATCCACAGCAGGGTGAGAGGATGAGACCGCTCTAGGGCAACTGAGATCCTCTCCTTGGCCAGAGCCCTAGAGGAGTCAAGAGGGAGCAAGAGCTGGGGCAGAGGCACAGGGCAGGCTCCCGCAGACCTCTGTGCCTGTCCAGCCCATCACCCCAGTGGTCTCCCCAAACCAATGTGTCTAGGCTGTGTCAAGGCTCCCAAATGACAAGGCTACTCCGACTTAACAGTCTCCTGACAAACTCCACTCAAGCCCAGCTGATATTTCTTTCACTCTTCTTATGTAGTACAGCCACACCATGTCACCTTGGAGCTCCTTCGCTCTCTGTCTGCTCTCTCCAGCCAGGCATCACATCACTGCTATACATTTAATTTTTAAGCACTCTCACGCCCTTATGCACAGGGCAAATTGATTTCAATCAAGACTGCTAGCAATGATTTTCAATCAGGTGTAGACCTTCAGTTTTACATGTAGTTTCCCACTGCTATTCTCACTGCCTGGTTTAACCAGTAAATAATGTGTTGTGTTGTTGTTTCCTTATTTCTCAGGGGCCAGGAGCCAGTCATATCAGGTGCTGCACAAACCCACTGATTTGCAGCCAACTCAGCCTTTATGCTACGATTGATATTTCTTTTGTTGCCTTCCATTATCTCTTATCGCAGGTGCCAGATTTGCTTTGCTCACAGCCTCAGACCAGGGGAAATCCAACAGCAAGTTCCAGCGTGGATTTGACCCCTGTCCCAGCTCTGCAGTAACACCCCGGGTGCTTTGGGAAGTTTGCTGACGTTACTCTTGGGCCCCTCTCTCAGAGTGGTTCCCTCCTGCAAAAGAGCACCCACCAAGCCCACCAGAGCTGGACCCTCCATAAAACACTGTTGGCTTGCTCTGCCTCACCCTGTCAGTGCCAGGATACTCCAACACCCCCATCACCATTCCTGCTGGCACTGTTATTCCTGTGCACAACTACTGAAGCTCTTGTGTGGGTTCACACAGATCTAATCACTCCTAACGTTTACATTTGCAGCATGTTAGGACTGTGGCTGTTTTCTGTTTACCAGGAGAACACTGGAATTCATTGGTATCAGCTGGAAAGAATCCAAACATCTATTAACTATGTTCAGAGCTAATATTTTGAAATCCAGTGAGTTTATCAAAACATATTTTTCATTTAAACCTCCTGACTTCATAAATATATAAACTATTAAGTGATGTGATGAGCTGTATCTTGTCTCCACAAGGGACACAAGCTTTTCCAACTATTATGTTACCCAAATCTGAAGAGTCACTTAGTGGTCAGTGCTCCATCCTGCCACATTTCTGCCCACATCAAAGTATGATGTATCCAGCCTGCAAAAGCCCTTCTGTACACCTGTCTGCTGTTTCTGAACCCACCTGCCTTCTCAAACGTCACCAACAAACCTCCAAATGAGCAGGTACCTCTCTTGTTAGATTTAAGTCACAGTTTGGAAAGAAAACTGCCTTTCAACTTTCTCATTCTGCCTTTTCAACTTCTAATCAAATAGACTGAAGAAATAGCAAAATATTCTCACTTCATCTGTTGCTTATGCTGAGCACAGTATAATTCAGGCAAAGCTTTGCTGACCAGTGTCATTGCTGAGATAATGTAAATGCAAGTACTTGCTCCTTTGGTAATGCTGGAAATAATGGATCCTGACTGGGGTACAGAACTTTGGACACACTGATAAGGCTAGCACCTAAAAATAAATCATGTGTTCTCTCCATCCTTCCTACAATAAGAAGACTTTCTATCCCAAAAAACTTACTGGAAAACTTATTTGTTTTAATTTTTCTAAATTATTTTAGTATAGGAGTGCAACTCTAAGGCTCAGCACAGATTACAAAAATTCCCATTCAATTCTAAACCAAGGAAAAACATTTGCTTTAAACGAAGTTGTTAAATTAAAATAAATCCAAGTTATGTCATTGTTTAATGGTTTCGATTGTCTATCTGCTCTGCTCTGTCATTTCTATTTTTCTCCTCACAGCCCCCTTCATTCTACCCACATCTGTAGGGCATTACCCATAGTGTAACCAATACTCCAGCTGTGGCTGCCCTGCTGCCATAGAGACAGGACGTATCAGTGCTGCAACAGGAACCATCTGTGTGTATGACCCAAAATCACTCTGGATTTTTTTTAACCACCATGCTGCTGCGCTTGTGCTCTCTGCTTTAGTTCAAACAGCTGGGCATGACTACTTTAAATTGTCCCCTGCATGCACCAGAAACAGAGGATTTCATCCCAAAACGCAGCTAGAAGACATACGCGAATACCTACTGCTTCCTCCCTGCCATGAGAAGTGTGCCACCAGCACTCTGAGGGATGCAGGGTGCACACAGGAGCACCGCCAGACTCCCAGAGGAATCCACTCTTCAACTTCCTCCTTGCTCCTAACCTCCACCCTCAAACCTTTGCCTATAACCTTGTTGTATGTTTGTATTTCTGCAAGAAGCAAAGGTCCCGGGGACAGAGGCCGCGCTGTGTAAGCGCCAAATGTGATCTTTGGCTGGCCGCACAACGCTCCCCATTCACAGCCATTCACAAACCGCGACTGACAGCAGCTCACATGCTCTCCCATGTATTTCAGATGTCAGATAAAAAGGAGCCTGAGACTGTGCCGCAGGGTCCCGTGGTGGGGACGCGCACAACTTCCTAACAGACAGCTTGTCCCCACCCTTGCTCCCCGCCACAGGGGTGCAATACCTTCCTGGATTTCAAGTGTAAATCCCTATTCCTTCTGCAGCCGGAGCCTGAGGGCACTCTGCCTGGCATTTGTCTGGCAATTGAAGCAGCATCTCTATCTATGGTTGAAGTTTCACTAGCGAAGATCAGCACCAGCATGGTATTACCAGCACTACAGCACATCATCCCCAGCAGTTCTTGCATCTGCTCAGTCCACATGCCACTCAAAACCATCACCAGGCTTGACTAGTGGTACTTGGCTGGATGCCAAGTACTTGGCCCTCTCTTGCCCCTTAGCCAAGCATTTCATATGGTAGATTCCCTTCTCACACTTGTGCCCTGAGCTTCACGCTGGCATGGAGTTTAGTGCATCCGACAGGAGCTGCCAGCATGACTCCTCCACAGATCAGACCCTGTTTTGGCATTAACTAGCAATAAAGTATATTCCCATAGCTTCGCACCTCCTCTGCCAGTCTGACTGACACTGAAGATCAAACCTGTTGCTTTGCATACTCCTGTGTATCGCCAGAGAGGACTGAGCTGCTCTGACCCTGTCATGCTCAAACTCCTCCTATCGCCACCTTTCCCAATCATTCCTTTCCACCTAGTTTTAGCAGTAGCATTCTTTGAGAGAGTACTTTTTGAACACAGCTCTGCTGGCTGAATGACTTTTCCTCCAGAGAACAATTTCAAGATGGAAACAGCTTGTTTTGACCATCCAAGAGACTTTCTTACACCCGCTCTCCCGGTAGTTTCTTTCCCATTCCATTCCTGTCATCCCCATCAGGTCCCACCAGTTGGCTCCCAGTCTGACTGGACCCTCATTGCCTGCTGAAGTCTCCCCTTCCACAAACCGCGCTCGGCAGCGAGCGCGGGACAAGATCCGGAACTCAGGCAGCCCCGGAACATCCCCTCCCGGCCGCGGGGCTCCCAAGGCCGCCTGCCCCGGGGGGCACTGCGGGGGCGCAGGTTGCCGGCATGAGAAGGGAGCGTGGCCGCTCCGGAACCTGCCCCAGGGGCGTTTCGGCGGGGAGGGGAGGAGAGATGGTGGCTAAAATCCATCGTGTCTTAGGTTTCTGGTAGAGGAGAGCTGGCATTCCTGGCAAGGCACCAACTGCTACTTTGACTGCAGCCGGACCCCTCTCTCCCACCTGGGATGCTGGGCGCCGGGGGCAACGGATCTTCCCGGGCAGCGGGTCACGGCACTCGGCCCCGAGCTCAGCAAGCCTAAAGCATCCCCTGTCCTTCCGCCTCTGTGCAGTGGTGAAGACCTGAGGCTGCCCAAGAATCCCGCAGGCCGGGAAAGGGCTCTGCCCCTCAGCGGGTGAGGAAACAGCCCATAAGACGGGGCCCCCAAACCCTGCTTCTCCCCGCTGCTGCTTCTCTCCCCGGAGCTCTGGGCGGCCGGGCCGCGGGACACGTGTTGGATGCTGCTCCCGTCCGAGATGCACAACCACGTCCGAGAGAGCCCCAGTGACCATCCAGGTGACCGGCTGTCCCCCTCAGCTTTCCCGGGCACGGGAGGGGGTGCAGAGGCTGAGGAAGAGCTCGTCCTAGCAGCCTCCCGGCTCCCTGTATTTCCCCAAAGATCGCCCTACCTCCGCCAGCCTGGAGCTCCTCTCCTTCGGGCTATTGCTGCGCTGTTTCCCCCTCACAGGTAGTCCTCTCACCGCGGCCAGGAAAGTTGTCAGGAAGACGAATCCGAGGATGAGCACGACTTTCCCTCTAATCAGAGGCATCTCTCCCTTCCTCTCTCCCCACCTCGCACGTTCAGGGCAGGCGGTCCGGCAGCACGCCCGCCCTTAATGCTCCAAATCCTGTCCGCCGAGAGGAGGGGGAAAAAAAAAAAAATTATATATATAAAAACCACCGGAGCCGGGAAGTGCGGTGCCCCGCGGGCGCGGGCAGGGGCCGGGGTAAGGGCAGGGGTAGGGTCCGCCGGCCCGGGCCACTCCGCTCCCTCTGATCGCTCTTGCAGTTTGCCGAGCACCTTCCGCTGTCGCGGCTCCCCCGGGCTCGCCTGCCGGTACCACTGATGCTGAAGGATAACTCTGAAAAGCTTCACAAATGTGCGCGGGGAAGGAGGGAGGGAGGGAGAGAGCTTCGCCTCCCCACCCCACTTCCTAATCCTTTCGGCAATCCGATTTCTTTTCCTCCTCTTCTCCTCCCCTCGCCGAGTCACTCCCCGGTGCTGCCGCGGCTCTGCCGGCAACGCCGGGCACCGGAGGGCGGACGGGAGGCCGCTCGGCGGGGAGAGTCTCCTACTCGGATGAAACGCGCTCCAGCCCCTCCCGGGCGACCGCCGCGGCTGCCGGCCCCGGGCACGGCTCCGCCGCGCCCCTGCCCCGCTCGGAGGCTGCCGGCACTGCCAGACCTCCCCCCTCTCCCTCCGGGCGCTGCCCCCTCCGGGGCGCCACCGCCCGCTCCGCTCCTCCCCTGCCGGCAGCTGCATGGCCGGGGCGGCCACCGCCCCCTCCACCCGGCGGTGCACGCAGGGCGCTGCCCCTCCGGCGAGGCCGGCCCGGGGCTCTTTGTTCCGCGCCTCGGCGGCGCCGGCCTCGCACAAGCTCCGCGGCACCGGGTGCTTCCCGCCGGGGCAGCCCCGCCGCTGCAGCGCCCTCCCGGCGGGGCGGGGCGGCCGCGGGCCCCGGCGGCTCCGGCCCGGCCGCACGAGGCGGGAGGATGGAGGTGCCCTGGACGGAGGGGCGGGAGCAGGGACGCGGTCGGGCAGGGGGTTCCGAGCCTCCCGCCGCGCCCCCGGGGAAAAGAGCTTGCAAAAGCCGCCCTTTTCCCCCTTCCTCGGAGCGCCAGGGCTGGGGCCGCTCTGCGGGTGGGAGGGACGGGCTCCCCCGTCCCGGGGCCGGCCCGCGACAGGCAGAAACGGGGCTCTGTGCTCCCCGGTGAAAGCCCTGGCTGTTCCCGAATTGCGGGAGAGTTTCTACCGCTCAAAAAAAGTCTTTATTCCATGATCTGCTCTCTTCTGCGCCGGCAGCATCTTATCCAGTCCTTAAGGCCTCTTGGAAACGTGGAGTGGCTGTTTACTTGGGGTCTAGAGAGTATCTTTTCCAGGATCTCCACAGGCGTTCATGAGCCTGGGAACAAAATTAGGGAAAGGATTATGAAAAAAATTATTAGGGAAGGACACTGAAAGGAGGTTTTGCAGCCCGCTAATGAAAAGTGCCAGTGCTGGCACGGTCCAAAAAAGGGAGACCTGGAAGGGAAAACCCAACATTTCTACAGCAGCCTTAGCACAAAGCCGCAAATCACCTGGGCCCATTTGTGTACCCAGCTAAAATCAGGACCTGCACCTCCTTCTCAAATGCCAACATGTGGTTTATGCAGACCTAGGGCATGGAAAGAAATGTTTAAAACAAGACACAGACGGCAAGACAGATGTGAGGTCAAGAATCCCCTGTGAAATGGATCAAGAAGCCTTTTCAAACATCTCATTAGCAGCATGACAGCTGAGAGCAGCCTGACACTGTAACAGCACCCAAGGGTAGCAGCCTGGTTTTCAAGCACAGCAGCATTTTGGGGCCAGCAACGAGCTACAGAACGGGCACTCATCGTGGGAGTGCTGCACATCAGGAACAGCAGCTACCACTGCAGGCGTCTCTCCGCAACAGAAGTGGCTTTTCTAGACTGCTCATCAAAGCTGCTGCTGTACGATGGACTGGAGACTGCCAAAAACCAGCTAAGCATCCATCTCACATGCAAGGTTTCCTGGCTCTGGAGTACAAGGCCAGAAGGAAACAATGATCTGTCTCAGCTCACAAACAGGCTATGGTTTTACCCAGTCATTCCAGTATGAAACTTGTGTGTTGAATTTTTTTGAGGTTTTTATTTTGGGGGTGGGTAGGAGAGGGACTGGGAAGAAAGAGGAAGAGGGTTCGGTCTCCTTAATAGGGAAAAGCCTCATTAAGAAAAAAAGCACCAAACCCACAATATAGTGTTTTTTTAAAGTCTTTATTATGCAGAACATAGAATATATTTGAATGAATTTTTTTCCCATTTTTTTTTCTCCAGTGTTTTTTTTTTAAACATGCATTGTTACCTTTTTAAAGCCAATGTACCATTCATTTATCTTTTTCCCTGCCCACAGAGCATCCATATTCATGTTAATCACGAGTGTAAAAAAAGTTAGACATCTGGCATAAAATATCTTTGGGGGGAGCCCATTTAAAAATTTTATCTAAAATGTCTTATCTACAAAAAAATCCAATATATATGTACATTATAGCAACACAGAGGCATAAGAATACAGTGCAATTTAAGATGAAATGCTGTGACTTGGTAATTCTGCCCAGGGCTTGTGGAAATGTGGGCCACCATTGGCTTTAGGGCTGCTAGCCTAAAGCCTCAGGCTCCAGCATTCCTCTGTTCTCTCTCAAATGGGTCTGAAGTTGATATTGGGAGGCCAGAGATGCATAAAACTTAATATACCATTAGGGGGTAGCAGAAATACTGTCTGAATGGGATGAGCTTTGGCAAAAAAAGAAGAATGTTTACAACGGTCAGATGGGTTTGGTGCATGTTTCACCTCACTGTGGGTATCTTTGCAACGGCACCAACCCTTGGCATATTCATGTGAGACCTGTTCACCTACTGTTGAGGAAATGAATTTGCTAGCTGCCACTGGTTCTGGAGTCCCTGACCCTCTCAATAAGTTTCCCACTTTCAGCAGCCCAGGAACAAATTACCGATGGAACTACACAGGAACCATGTAAGCTACACAGGAACATCAGTGCAGAGAACTGCACTACTTCTGGCTCCCACGTGGAGATATCTCCTTAAACAGCTGCTAGCCAGGGTCACACACAAATTGAATTTTAAACCTCTCCCTCCCAATAAAATAGCAGTACATAACTGCTTAACTAAGAGCACAGAGTATTCTTCCATGGGTTAAAATCCACTGCATTCTTCAAGGCCAGTCTTAATTTCAATTCTTCATACCAAGAATCACAGTTTAAGGCCTTCAACACACACCACAGTCATCATCTGCTTCACCCAGCCCCTTTTGGGGATATGAACACAACAGCTCCAATGTCTGCAGCAAATGCTTTTCTTTTTAGTGAAAGGTAAAGCACAATACTTCACACAAACACTTCATGTTTGTGCTCTAGTATGATGTCTGAATCCTTGAACAGGTGAACAACCGGAAGGCTGGGGATGTTTTCAGGAATACAAAGCCATCCAAATGGCATCAGAGATGGTTTTTTTCTTTTAAAACCATGTTCAGGTTAGGCAGGTCAAATGACTCCCAGGGCTTTTCCCAAGCAGTGGTCCAATGCCACTTGGGTGTCAGGTCCAGCACCAAAACCAACAGTGCACCTGCTGAGGGGTTATACTAAGCATTCCTGAACAGCTCAGGACTTCACTAGTGCTAAAACAGAACAGACTGCAGGTGCCTCAAATCTCCATGCAGAAGGTGCCACCCACACAGATCCCAGCATGCTTGACACTTTCATAGGCTAAATATAAACTGTAAAAATAATATATATAAACTGCATAAATTCTGACTGAGCATTGTATATTGGGATACATTTCCACAAGTTTCCTTCTCTGTGATGCAGCAGGGGGGCTCATGCATTGTGCTCCAAATCCAATGCTGCAAGGTGTTCTCTTAGATGAAATGAAGAGTCATGCTCACACTTTCCTCCAGCCTCTCCTATGATCTCCCTGAACGGGTAACATGGATTTTGAATGAGCAAACAGCTGTAAGCCAAATGCTTTTCAGAGGTAAAGAAATCAAAATTTGCACAGAAGGAGAAGTATTTACTTGGTGTGGAAAAGTTTTAGAGGAGTGTCCATTTAGGCACTGAAAGCTGCATTCCTGATTTAGGGATACTTGTTCAAGTACATGTGAAAGATCCCTGTACAGCTGAAAATAAGTGATGATTAGCTACCCCTTTTCTCCTTCTCTGCTGTATCAGTCCTTCATCCACACAGCACAGAGTCGCTGAGTTTATGGGCACACTTCCCTTGCCTGTTCTTTGTGAAGGTGCAGCTCTGATAGTGAGTACCACATCTGCACTCTTAGAGGAAATAGCAAGAGGAGGATGGATAATGCAATTCCTTCACTGAATGACTTCATCACAGAAAGATGTTTGGTCAACTCGCTCCTGAGTCTTTGCCTAAAGCAGAAGCATACTACACCTGTAACTCAAGAACCAGAACTCTTCATTAAGGATGCTACTTAGAAGGGAAAAGATATAGCAACTAAAGAGTTAAATATACCATATACATACTATACAAAAGTTTGTGTTGTGTAAAAAATAAAAATGAAAGCCCTGAATATTTTGACACAAAAAAAATTAGTTTCTTCTCTGCCAAAGTATGAAAGGAAAACTATGCATCAGGCTCCTTAAGACAAAGATCTGCTTGGGAAGGCCCATTCCTAACAAGAAGCACATCTCCCACTCTTTGCTGATGCTCGGTAATAGGAGCTTCTCAATTTTCTTAGGAGTGAAAGAATATAGCCATTAGCCTTAAAAACAGTAATGGTTCTAAACTCTCCACTCTGCTCAACAGAGGCAACAACTTGCTTGCTAAGTTCTTCAGAGAGCTACTGAGATGGTAACTGTTGTATATTTATGAGTAAGTTTAGCCAATATACAGTACAGGGCAAAAGCCTTTGTTCAAAAGCAGCCTTCATTTTCTTTCGAATTTTGCATCTCTTAAGAAATACCAGGAGTCATTTTCAATTAGAATGTCTCTGAAAAGTTGGCAGGGACTGAAGTCTTATTTCTTAAGCAGCTTTTCTTCCTTTGTGATCTCTCAAGATTGGTTCTTTCATTCATTTCTACTGCCAGGAGAAAAAGGAGACAGATTTCTGGTCAGTACATAAATATCAAAGCAGCAATCCATCCTAGACATACCGTGACAGCATACATACTGTAGGTTTGCCTAGCACAAACCAGTATTGGAGATTTTTTAGTAGATGCAAAAAGGTTTTCCTGGCTTTCAAGCTCAGTGAATTACTGAATTAAAAGCATGAAATCTTGGCCTTGTAACTCTTACTTTTTCAGAAGCAGTTTCAACAGGTTTCATTATTTTTACCAGACTTTGGCAAAACAGGTTCTTTTAAACAAAAGGCCTCAGAGAGAAGTGGGGGGATTTGCTTCCCAAAAAGGATATGACAAGGCTGAAATGTAACCAAGCAGTTTGCAAATGCTAACTGCCAGAGTTATTTCTGAAGTGTCTTTCTTTGCAACCCAAAATTCAAAGTTATATGCAGACAGTGTGACACAGCAGAAAGATATGAAAAGGCAGAAGCTTGAACACAATTTCCTCAACAAGTGCAACTAGAAACCAAATGGACACTAGTAATTCTTAAACACTGACCATTTCAGAAGTATTACACAGGATTTATCAATATTATGAAGATTTTTCCAGATGCTTTTCTCCCTTCCAAAGACAAGCTGCTCTAAAACTGATTCCCAGAGACAAGGTTAAGATTCAAGACTTGTAGAATCTATGATAACCCACTTCTAACCTAATACATCACAGTTTTCAAACTGACTTGACTACACAGCAGACAAACACACTGTACATTTGTGAATGCTTAAAAACAGCTACCTACTGACTCAAGCCTTTAAATTGGTCAGATTTGTCTGCTCTTAAACCATTCCATGATCAAGCTAATAGGATCAGGGCTGAAGTCAGGGCTTCCTGTACTAACTTCCTCTTGTTCCCTAGTACAATCCAGAGAGAAAAAAAATCAATAATTCTTTGAGGTAAAGCTTCTTGAAGTGAGAAAGCAGGTCATCTGCTGGAATGTTAGAGCTAGCCCTGGGCAGAACACGGGCAAGAAAGCTCAGCTAACTGAGGTTTGTTCACTCTGTGGCTGAACATGTGAGACTATTTCAAAGCTATCCAAGCTGCACATACAGACTCCCCAAACTCTGCACACACTCAGCTCCAGAAGAGGAGCCAACCAACATTAATGGACTAAGACAGAAATAGTTATTTGGACCTATTTTCAAAAAGTCAATTTCAGTTCTTCTCATATAATTAAATTTCTGAAATTCAATGGTAAAAAATGAACCAGTGTTTTGAAGTTCCAGTACATTAAAATGGAACAAGATCTATAAATGCATGAAGTTAGATATTCTATTAAATAGAAGCCAATTCTGCTTTAAATCACCAGATGTATTTGCAGAACTACTTGGTTCTAGTGGCCAAAGCACTCCTTCCTTGTTAGTTGCAGAGTGAACATAAAAGAACTTTAAAAGAATGATTTTTTTTTTCAGCACCACACAAAGAGCTTTGAGCTGCCCTCTGCTTTAGTATGATGATGGTGATGAGTCGGTTTCTAAAACCTCAGTCACCTGCAAAAAGCATCTTGCTAACCCAAACTGAAGAGCTGGCCCAAACCAATTGACACAATGTTAACATTTTACGATCTTTGCAGAAATCATATATGTCTAAGTAGAAAATACAGAAACTATACTGCAATTGACTCCTATTTAAAATTTTTGGTACCTTTTTGTTGATCCATTCTGTTCTCTGAAAGAATTCAAGATGTAAAGACTAAGTAGCAACCATAAGGTGTGTTAGAGCAAAGGCATCTATTTTAAACAGAGGGACAGTATGAAACTTGCAAATAACGACTCCAAACAGCAACTGGCTCAATAAACACTCATTTGAGCAGTGTTGATCAGTAACAGAAGTACAAAAGAATAAAGATGTCAAACTAAATGCAATTGTGAGGACATTTTCTCTCTTCAGGGAAGGCCTACAGACATGCAGCTGCCGTTGGAGACTTTGCTGGCTAGCCAAAATGTAATGTATGATTACAAGATTCAGGTTGTCCGTACATGTAACAGGGCCAGTGAAGAACACCTCGTGGATGACAAGAAACAGTGAGTTAGCATGGCAAAGGGCAGCAGTCTTTCACAGACTTAAGAATAAGCACAAGACTTGCTCTAGTTTACTCGCACCCAAGAGCACCCTCCTAGAACTTAGCAGTGACTTGTTCATGACTTTATGATAATTCTAAAGCAAGAGAAACTAACCTGAGGATGAGAAAGCAACACAAACGCAATCTGTATTTTTCCTTTTTTTTAAACAGAAGTATTAAAAACAAAACAAAACAAAACAAACCCCTCTCCATCACTTACCCTCTATCAAGGGGACAATTAGTGTCAAAACCAGGAGACAATCTGGTATCCATACTGGGAAGGAAAAGAGGCTACAGTTCCAGAAGTCCTTCTGCCTGTGGCTTACAAAACTAAATAATGTTTGGGAACAATGGTCCTGTCAGCAACATGTCAACAACACATTTATTTTAAAAAGGCTAAATTCAAGTTTTAAACATAAGTAACTGCAAATGAAAAAAACTACTTTGGTTGATTATCCATCTTGTTAAATATGTCAAAGTTAGCAATCAACAGTTTCTCTAGGAAGTCTCCAAAAACAGACAGGTCAGCTCATTCATTATTGGGAAGATCAGACACCTAGCAGTGACACTGAAAATGCTGCCATGCCAGCATCACACATGCTCACAACATCTCAGCCAGCATTTGGGAGGCTAATGGTGCATACAAAGTCTGAACTAATCAGCCACAGCCAATTTGGGTTGCTGTGAACTCATTGAGACAAATAAATAAAAAAAAAGCAACAAGAGAAAAAATAAAGCCAAGCACCTCTAGGGCCAGACCCTGAAGACACGGGAATCAAAGAATTTTTTTTCTCCTCTCCCTATTTACAAAATGCCATTTGGAGCTGATGTGGCCACTTCAGTATTGTGAGGAAATGTCTTTTATACTAAGCAGTCCTAAGTGTGTTGTTCACGGATGCTGTGGCCTGTGTGCCACGGAGTGTCCCATGGGTTGTGTCCCTCCCACTGAGGCACATGGAGGGAGTTCAGTCTTCTGTTTCTTCGTATGTTGTCTCGTCAAATGGCCGGTCCAAGAGAGGTACCAAACGGCGACGGGAATATTTCAGTTGCAAAAGGTCCCCAACTTCATTGATTTCTTTTAAAGCCTGACAAAGAGACCACAGTAGATCAGCAGAGGAGACAGATGCAAGTTATCAGCACATCTTCCTTTTTGCATGCCTGCAGACTACTCTGACAGCCATTTTACTTGAGATTTTATTGTGCTAGAAGCCGGTACCTTCAGAAGTGCATAGGATTTTTTTTTTTATTTTAGCATTCAGAAATTTTGAGACCACGTAAACAGCACTGGTCACTTAACTGAGACTGCCTATGCATCCACCTGACTATTCCAGTTCCAAAACAGGATCATAACATCCAGCAAACCCCATGACTATTCACAGATAGAAAACCAGAGAATAATGTTCTTCCCTTCCTGGAGATAATGAAGCTGAAGTAGAAGAAAATGTACATGGAGGTTTGGCTCCTCTTTATGTAGAAAACAACCTGTGTTAGCATACCTGATCTACCACATTTTTAAAATTGCAAAATAGTGAAGACAAACTACAATAGTGAGCTAACAAGTTCTATAGATGCATTTGTGTTATCTACATTTGGTTAATTTGCATTGGCCATATACAATTACAGATGAAAGCTATGTATCATAAACTACATGGCACAGGAGATTTTTGCCAGACAATCCAAGGAAAGAAAAAGTTATTCTGGGTAGGACCCCAAGCATTTTCTCCTTGGAAAGCAAGGCCCACTGAGGTTGCCACAAAGGCCACACTCAAGCGATTGATGACCCAGAACACTGCTACTGAATTAGCACAACCTTTCACCATTTTGACCTGAACTCAAATATTATGAAGTTTACCAGAGATCAAACATCTGCTTGTGTAAGAAATGAGGAAAGTCCCAGCTCAGATAATCATGCTTCCATTATGTTGCAATCTCTGATAAGTCACTGCCCACAATAAGTTCTGTTCAAAGCCAAATCCTAAACTTCATTTCTCTACAGAGCAAAGTACAAAATCAGTTGCTGCAAACAAATCTGCAATAGCATGTGATGCTAGTTATTTTATATAGGCAAGTGACAAAAAATGAATTCAGAAGATCACTTCCAAGTCCAATGTGATTTTTTGGATTCAAAGGTTGGCATTTTTTGCTGCCTTGAATTGTACTACATTTATTTGAGATAGGTACATTCAGCATTGCTTCAGAATGTCACTAATTCAACATTAATGCTCCAATCTGGGTCAAATGCTTGTCTCTTGAGGACAGTTGGCAGATGGGGGTTGATACCTCTACATGTTTTTTCTTCCTAGACGGATAGTTCAAGTTTTTGTTTCTTTAAACAATGGCCCTTCATGCTTGTTATATCTGGCAGCAAAACCCTCTGCACTCTAAAATCTCAGGGAACGACAAACCCAGAAGTTGGACCTCGGTAAAACAAAACAAAACAAAAGCGTGGGCACAGTCTGCTAGAGCTTTAAGTAAAGATCCCATATGGAAGCAATTTAAAGCTGAATTTCTGTTGAAAGAGTATGTTAACTGTTATTCTTGAATGCAGATTTAGGATTTTATTAATTTAAAACAAAAAGAGCCATGTGACCAACAAAGACTACAAAGGAAATGGCATTGGTGTACTCTGACTTTAGGAGAGTGCAATATATTTTTCATCACTGAAAAGAAAGCACAGCCCACAGGGATGCAGGTTATGAGGGGCTTCACTCTGATCCTAAGCCAAATATTTTTAGGCAAGTAAGTTTTATTTACATAGAACAGTTAAAGTTGTAACTAAGAACTGTTCCTCATCATGTGGGTGTATTCAATAAGAACAAGGAAGCATTACAAATATCACCATTTGCAAGACAAGCTTCTCCTCCCTATGCTTCAAACCTGGGTAAGTTTTCTTTTAAAAAATACCACAAGAGCCCTGGTTAGGAGCCCTGGTTAGCAGCCATGAATACACAGATGGGATACCAAGTTATCCTCTGTCACTGACTTGAAGAAGCTGTCTGCCAGCTCTCCCCAAGTCCATTCATTTTAGTTCTTCCTCTTCCTGAATGTTGTTGCCACAGTTAGCAGAGGGATTAGATCTGAGGGTTGCCTTAATGATTAGCTGCCTGAAATCAATCCCCTTTCACTGCATCACAAGAAAACACAGCACAAAGTCACTGACAAAAACACTTGCTCCTTATTAACTCCTCTTGCCAATGCTCTGGGTTTTGAGCATGCAGCTATTTTGAACCTTAAAGGGGGTTACACTAACTTGGAACAAAGCCTCTACATACTGAGCTAAATCAGGATTTCTTCATTCACTTCAAAATTCACACCTCATTTTGCTCTGGATTAATTTTCTTAGGCAGACAAGCTCTAATATATTGAACAAGCATTTCCTCAATTTAGTACATTTAACACTTACAGAGGTACTCTAGCAACGAGTCTTATGTTAAATGCACAAAATCTGAAACATTTTTTGGAAAATGCAGTAAGAATTGACAGGAAAAGAGGCTTTTAAAGCAGAGTAATAAAAGTTACAGATAGATTTTGGAAGAGAACAAGTGTGATACTTATACAGACCCTACAAAAGCAGCTTATTATGGCAAAGCCCCCAGCTAGTCACTAAAAGAGAAGATCAAGAACCTAACCAACTGTAAAATTGAATGATTGCTCACGTAGTGCCTTCACATCAAGTTTCTATGGTTTCAGTTTTAGCTCAATTTGCAGCAGTATGATTTCAGAGACTTCAGTTTTCTTTATTTTCCTTCCTCCCACCTCTTATCCATTCATCCCCACTCCATGCCCACCTGTCCAGAAGTTACTGCTCCCTCATTTGTGCCAATGAATGGTCTCTATTACCATGCTCTGAGCCAAGTCGGATACTATTCATTTTATACATGGGGAAAGGAAGCGAAGGAGAGGGTCTTCTCTGAACATACTGGTTCAAAACCTTTACTCAGAATAGAAAACTGAATTGAGATGATTAAGGCAAGAGTAGCAGAACAAGTAGCTGGGAAGGAACTCCTTAAACCGTCTGTTGTTGGAGTGTTGTGTTAGGGAATCTCTCACAAGGCACAAACAGCTCAGGAGCAGCAAGTACAGCACCACAGATACACAGCAGGTTAATACTACTCAATGACACTAAACATACATTATGAAACTGCTCACATCACTCACTGCCTTACTAATTTTCCTAACAAAAATTAAAAAGTGTGCCATTTGAAGCTGTTGATTTTTATGTAAGTCCTGCAGCAGCAAAGAGTGAAAAGGTTGAGTCTGTATTTTTTTTACAAGACATTAGTAAATATCTGTCGTATGTCCCATTTGCTGTTCACATATTGAAGTGTTCCCACCTGATCATATTTGGACATTGGGCACGATTTCCCTTTCCTAACTCCGTGACCACTCTCAGTCATGTTGTCCACAAAATGTTCAAAAATAGTTTCAAGATTTTTTTTCTCCACAATCTTCTCAATATAAAGGTGTGTAGATGTTGAAAGGGCTGGCAGAGAGATTTTCCTATTTTTCACAGCCGCCTGTGGAAAGTCTCCGTTCTCACGCTAACTAGCTGGGAAAACAGTTTGAGGTTTTGTAAACTATATTGCAGGTGCAAGCTGTTTGTGTCTTTGTTTCCCACACTGGGAAAAATATTTTGGAAATGGGTGTTATGCCACTCTTGCGAACAAAGCTATAGAAGCTGATTTATAAAATTAAATATAGCCACTTCTGGCCTTTGAACCTGATCCTGGACTGTGTCATTCTTGGTATAACAGTGACAAAGGCGAGGCTTTTCAACCTGCAGTTCCCCAGATTTTTTTGCCCTTCTTCAAGATGAAGGTGGCATTTGCCATCTTCCAGTCCTCAGGAGCCTGCCCCAACCACCACGAACTCTTCCTCCAAAGATGATAATCAAGAACGGCCTTGCAGTGACAACCAGCTCCCTCAACACTTGTGGATGCAGCTCATCAGGTCCCATGGACTTGTGCATGTTGATTTTGTTTAAATGTGCCCTTATTGGAGCCTCCTTCACACCAAAGGTAAGTCTTTACTGCTCCATACTTTTCCACAAATCTCATGGTCTCAGGATTCCTGAAGTCTCACCAGGAGACTGAGACAACAAAGGCACTAAGTACCCTTGCCTCTTGCATGCATTTGTCACCTGATTCCCTGTGCCATTCAGCAGCAGTCCTCCACATTTTCTCTACTCTTTCTTTTGCTACTAATACCCCCATAAAAGCTCTGCCTGCTGCATTTCATGTCCTTTAACAGACTGAGTTCCAGGCAGGCTTTAGCTTTCCTGACCCCATCCCTGCATGCTCAGGACTGTGTCTCCATTCTTCCTCGGTCACCTGCCCCTGCTTGCACCTCTTACACACTTTCATTATATATTTTTGTCAGTTTATTTATCCATGCAGGCTTCCCACCACATTCACTCTCCTTTAAGTCAGGATAGATCATTCTTCAGGGAAGGAGTGGGGAGGAAAAATCAACTAGCTGTCCTGGACATCTCTGCTCTTTGAGGCTGTATCCTATGGGATTCTTTCAAGTAGGTCTCTGAACAGGACAGAGTCTAGTCTCATGAAGTCCAAATTCATTACTTAACCTAGTTTATATTCTAAGTCACAGACCGGCAAAGTGGGGAAAAATGTGCAATGCAGAACTTTGGCAGTGCGTAAGACAGCCCATGTACACATGTCCATCAAAAAAGATTATTCAGAAGACTCAAAATTGAATGTAGCTACCACACCAAGACTATTCTCAGTATGTCAGGCTTATTCATATAATCCTCTTTCAACTCTATTAGTCCGAGAGTAACCACCATCCTTACTTTTTGAAGGCAGCATCTCCTAACTGTGATGCAGGCCTCCTTTGAGGGGACTTCCATTCCCTCTGGAAGTGCTGGTAAGAGTAAGTAAGGCATTGCATGTGGCACAGACTCACTAGGATTGGTTCATTTAAGATACAGTGCTCTGAAGCTTTAAACAAGAACAGGAATAGTAATCTTTGGAATAAAAATTCTCACTAGTGCTTCCTTTTGAGAGGAATATAAATGTTTTGGAAGATCTCAGGCCTTTTTATTTTTTTTCTTACCATTAGCATCTAGGGTCAGAAGATGCAGAATGTTTCTTTCTAACTAGTTCAATGCAAGGTACAGCCTTTAAAGAGGGGAAAAAGCATTGTCTCATAGGAATGAGACTATCTCCTTTTAAAACAGGACAAGAAAAGCTCTGAGATTTACTCTAAGCGGCCATTCTGCACTACTGAAGCAAGGAAAGAGATGGAGTCATTGCCAGCCCTACTACAAAGGGCTTTGAAGATTAGGTTCAGCTAGTTTGCCTACCAAACATTGAACCAGTGTACAAAATCCAGACAACTGTTGTATCTGTTTATTAGCAGGCATGAGCAGGAGGAAGACAAGATGAGACACTTACTGTATCAAGCATCTCTTTGGTATGAGCTGCAGACAAACAGAATCTGGCTCTGGACTCGATGATGGGGGTGGCAGGGAAGCCCACAACCACAACACCGATGTTCCGCTTCAGCATCTCACGCCCAAACGCACTGCCAGAGAGAACGAGATCGTCACAATTATTCCAGTGGTGGCAAAGCAGAAGCATGAAGGACTCAATATGGCAACCCATACAGGCCTTTGTTGAGGCAAGGCTGTCAGACCACAGTTTGGAGCTTCTGGTGCTTTCTTTTTAGAGGCAGAAATGCTTGTGCACAAAAGCCTTTTTTAAGTTCAATCCCAAGGTGGTCCTTCTCAAAAGGTTTCAGTGTATTAAGTTCTAACAAAGATGAAAGATTGTATGTGGCAGAGACTGGTCTTTTAGCAGGCTGTTTCTAAATGGATTTGTAACCAACCTAAGCTTGGAAATCCTTCCAATAGGAAACAGTGATTTTGGCTCAGAAGTTTGACTATACAAAGGAATCCCTCATGTTGCAATGCCCCAAAGCGGATGTTTCTGCAATTTCAAGATGTTTTGTTTTCATGAATTTAATTTAAGTACATTATTGCATCACAGAATGTACCACTTCATAAGTATCACAGGAACCACAATCACCACAGTAAATTGAGATCATCTAATATGATACCTAATATTTGTAAGGAAGGTGCAAAAATATCATACAACTGTCACACACTACCTTCAACAAAACCATTTCTTAAGGAGATTAAAGAAAGTAGTGGCTGTGACTTATGCAATGAGAGGCACAAAGATCTTGATCCTATCTGTAATGGCAGTGCGGTTCTGGGTGTTTCTACAGGCCACAGGAAATGGTTAATCCTTTTTGAACTGACCTTGTTGTGAGAAGTAGCAATGAACTTAAGAGGCTTATAAGGACATATAAAAATAACATTCTTTTAATAGGTTTTTAAATTTTCTTCCACAACTCTTTTCCTTACAAATATGTGCCTCCTGATACACTTCATTTTGTATCCATTTAGTACTCTCAAACTATTTTAAAAACAGGCTACAAGGGACAAAGAAAGGATCAAGTAAATCTGATGCTCTCTGTTCTTGCTCATTTAAAGTAAGATACTGGCCCAACTGCTCAGCTAATAAATATTTCCATGAATATTTCCAAGGAAAAGATTGTACTGCTTGGTAGAGAAACTGGGCAGCAGAAACAGCTGCCTCAGTGTGTGGGACATGTACTGTGCAGCCCCCATAAAGGTAACAGGCCTTTTAAAACTGTGTTACACTGAGAAGGGTGGAGAACAACTGTATCTAGCTCTGTAAAAAGTGCCAGACTGAAGCCTGAGCTAGTAAAGCACTAGAGATGCTCAGCACAGCTTAAAATGAAATTATGTTTTCCAAATTTGAAAGTGTTGATTGAGCACTGCATTACACAGACACTAAAAAGTAGCAATCAAAGCCAAGCTGTCCTTGAAATCAGGTTTTTGTTTATGTTGCACAAATTTTTAATATATACATTATATAGCCTCCTTGCAGAATTTTAGCCTTAATTATTCACACAGCACCACACTAATCAGCAAGCATTTATAAACCTATGTGCTACAGTTGTTTTAGTATTTACAATACCAATACCCGAGTGATTAAATCTGGACTTCTTAAAAACTTGGGATTCATTAAATACATGTTGTTGGCTCCCATCATGTCTTGCCCCCCTGCTTTTCCTTTTTTAATTTTCAAAGTTCATCAATGGAAATGCTGGCTCCTTCTGATCCAGGAGTTAGTTGAAAGACTTCTTCCAGTGACTTTTAATGTTCATTTCCATTCAATTTTAGCTCCTCTTTAGCACATTTATAAACTTTACATATAAATATAATGGAAACACACAACCCAACCTTTAAAGCATGACACATGGAGGCAAAATTGCTTCCCTGAAGTGCTTTCTTGATGCTCCAAGCTACAAGCTTCAATTTTCTCAAGATCACTTACAGAAGTTTCCATATTTTATAACACTCAGTAATGATCATAAAAGCAAAAATCAAACAGGTCTTTTCTTATATTTAGAAAACTCTTCATATTCTTACACCAACCTAGCTTTAAAGAAGGGTAAGAAGTTATGCTGTCAAACGTACCCAATTTTTGCTGGCATGTACAGCATCAGAGGCACAACAGGGGAATCTTCATTTCCATAGATGATAAAGCCCATCTCTTTCAGTCGTCTCCTGAAATATCTCGTGTTCTCTGCTAGCTGCTGCACACGTGCTCTCCCTAGAAAAGAATTGAAGGTGAGACTGTGAACTCAACTGTTGTAGTCACATCCATAACTGCAACACAAGACCTCAAACTAAAGTACAAGACATTAATGTCCTGCTTGTGCTTATGGAAGCGTTAAAAACAAATGCAAATTGGGATTTGCAGTTTCTTCTCCTTTATGTAACCAAGATTAATCATGCATTTTCTGACAAGTCTGAATGGACCAGGACAGGCACAACTATCAAGTCCAAGCACTGCCTAGTTTTTCCATACCAGGTTTTCTTTCAATCAAGAGGTACCTGGCAAAAAAGGGGCAGTTACCTGCTTTTAAACAAGATTCAAAGTTTGCTCAGAATTCACTAGTAACTGCATCTTGAAGAAGAGTTTGCTTACACTTTGAATAATTAATGGAAAACCTACTGAATCAGCTGGGGTTGTTCACCATGTTTTATCCTGCTTGCTTGTATTATTGTAAATTACTACCTTCCTCTTTAGATCTCTTTGCTGAACTACCGCATGGCTGCTCCCTAACCTTTCTCAGTTAAAATGATCTAGGTTTAAATTAAACTGATTACTTCTGATAATCCAGATCACTTCACTTAAGTGGCAGCAGCCAAGCCAATTTATTATGTATTCAGCCATTTCTGTAGGGGTACTTTGATATTTGTCAAAATTAGAACACAGGACATTAGACAGCTAGTATAATTTAAATATTCCAGATGTTCAGATCTATGCATAGAACAACCTATTTATCAGTTAATTAAATTCTAGCCTAGCACACTGTACTACATTTCTGTATTGCCCAGAAAAAGGTTCACGTCATCTCACTTAAGCAGATCATAATGCATTTCTGATCAACTAATAGTCTAATGTGCTTAAGAGATTAAGCACTATGCCATTGATGAGACTATAATAAGTAACACTTAACCTTTCTTGTCTCTGGTCCACAAAGTATATTTCTGGGTAATTGATTACCCAAACACTGCCCTGCCCAGATGGGTGATTCACAAACCAAACCATTAAATGTACAGCACACAGATCTATGCCACGTAGTGAAGGTGGCTGCTAGACATAATTGTCTTCCTTTGAAGTTGTAGATAACATTAGGTGATTAACTAAAAGGAATGCCAGGTCTCAAAGAAACATCCAACACCCACGTAGCTCTGCTCCAGGCCAGAACAAATGTAATTTTAAGAACCTATATAGTATTTGCTACCAAGAGTATCAGACATTCCACCCACAACCAGACAATCAAAAGCAAAATCCCATCAAAGGCACAGTATAAGAAAAAAGGGTGAAACCTGTTAAGTTTGCAAAACTTGGCCTATCATTAGCGGGTAGAAACTGGTATTTTTAATAGTACCAACTGTCACTTAAGACATCTCTTCTTCTCCATTAACAGCATTATTTCTTAATCTTTTCTCCCCCAGAGTTTCTCCAGAAACTTAATTCCTCTTCCCCAAAAAGCAGTAAGATTTCACTAAAACACAAAGGCTTCTTGAACTTACAAAACTAAATTTTTAATTTATTCACATCAGATCAGATCCTCTGCTGCAGACCCAGCTTTCTCTTATGTTTTCAGACCAATTATTTGAGCATTTTGAATAACCCAGACTGCAAAATGAAGTTGAAGAAAAGAAACAAACTCAGTAAAATTAAAAGAACCAGGCTTACTACAAGATACTAAAAATAGTGGGCCAAAAGCCACTACTTGCATTTCTAATACTGAGGCAATCAATAAACACACAAGTGTCCACAGCAAACTACATGCAGAAAAGAAGCTATTTTGGTACCTTCTGAGAAAGCTGCATCTACACATCTCCTACAGAGAAATGCACCAACTTCTGATATGTCAGGTCAGTGATGTACAATCGCATCAAAATACAAATCCGATTTCACCACTATGGAGTAGTAAGGTAAAGTACACAGCTGCTGTGATCAGCCCCTCTCCCTGACAAGGAATGCAGCTTTTGCCATACATACATCTTCTCTGTGTTCCCATAAAGCATGGAGTTTACAGTTGAAACAGAAGGAACTTCATCACCTTTATGGTTTTCCCCTCTACACATTCACACCCTCTTGTATGTTGTTGAGAGCCTTCCAGACTAAAGATTACAGAGCAATATTAATTTGTAGCTGGCAACCCCTTCACAGTCTTCCCTAAACTCCTACCAATAAAAACAAGTTATGATTCTAGATTTGTCCTTATAGATTGAAGAGTGCTTTGCAATGTAAACAAGTCTCAAGAACAAGTCTTTCAGTACTCTACAGAGAAGTAATCACCTATTAACAGCAACTGAGAGATTTGGAAGATGCCTGCCTTCTTCAGGTTTGTGGGTCTCAAAAGTCTATCAGCTTTTACTTCACTCTAGAGCCATCAAGTCATTTAATGAAATTATTACTTCTTTAAAAACTTGTGGCTACAATAATATACCAAGAACTTGAAAACATATTCAGTGGCATCTGCTCACTACCCACCATGTCATTACCATCTGAAGAGAACTGTCGTCGTGGTGAAGCAAAGCACCAGGAATCAAACAAAAATTGAGCACAGGTTCCTTGTCCTCTGCTTGCCTTTCTCCCTGCGTTCTGTACAACTACTCTTCTCTGTATGTCAAGATATTTGGTCTCCTCCTCCACTATAAAATCCTGCAATTGGAAGAGTGATGCCACATGCTAATTGAATAGGGTTTGTAATACTATGCAACAAGCATATATCCAGTGTTCAGCTCTACTAATATTTGCTGGTTCAGCCCCACTGCTACACACTGGTGTAGCAAGCTGTTAACTGCTACTACAGTTCCACCATGTTTTCTGGGACCACAAAGACAAACTAAGCAGTGCTAGAAACAGCAGCAAGTAGGTACCATTGCTAATCCCACCCACAACCCAAACAATGCTTGAGCACTCAAACAGGACCTCTAAATCCCTTCCCAGCCCAAGCATCTTCCAAAGCTCAGAGCTTTGTCCACAACTGCTCAACTGTAGTAGGCCTAGAAAAATTGTCAGGACTGTAGCAATTCTCCAGCAACTGGCTTTTTTGGCAGTATGCAGCTGCATTTTTAAGACCATAAAAAAGGCCAGATCAGACACCATCCTGCCAATTGTTCTTGCATAGGAGTTGTGCAATGATTCTGGTAACATCCTTTCATCTAGGAAACTGGAATGTGATGACCTTCAGCAAAGAAAGGAAAGGGGGAAGAAAGGGATGATTACTGGAACTGAGTTCTTCAGAAGGTTCAAAAAGCTAGAACTGTTTATCAGATCAACAGATCTCAAATCCCTCATGGGTCCTGTAAATGGCTTAAACTAGCTACTGACAGAGCAACATTGAAATTAGAGGACAACTAATAACTTTTCCTGTACTTCTTCTATACCCTTTTACAAGTTTACTGCAGTCATATCAAGATTGCTCTTACAATTTAGTAAAACACTTCTTTGCTTGTAGTAGCCTGGGCATCATTTAGTCTAAAGTGCACATGTATCTCCTAAAGCACATGCTGCCATTTTATCAGAAGTAAAGGTCACACACCATCTAAAGGGGAGAAACGCTCTCAGGTCACAAATATGCAATGCAAGCAGTATTATTTTAAAAATGCAGCTCGCATATACCTGAAAAAAAAAAAATAGAATTTCCACACCCTAGAGAAAGTACTTCATTATGAATTTGAAAGCCCATGAGATGCATATTCCTTGTATCCACTAGAGGTAAATTAGTGTCTCTGCCAGGACAGGTTCCCACAGGCTAAAAGAATGACCCTGAGATTAGCTCAGATGATTAGAGCATGGTGCCAATAACGCCACGATTGTGGGTCCGATACCCGTATGGGCCATTCATGTAAGAGTTGGACTTCATGATCCTTTTGGGTCCCTTCCAACTCAGAATATTCAGTGATTCTGTGAATAATACTTCATCACTTGTAAAGGTGTCTGCTTTAGAGGTCATAATGCTCAGAAAGGCAGAAGTTATAATGAAAGCAGGAAGCAGAGAAGGCAAGAGTTACTGAATGCCTTCTTCGCACTGGTCTTCACCAACAAGAACACTCCTCAGGAATCTCTGGCTCAGAAGACCAAGAAGGGTAAACGAGTATTATAAAGACTCTCCCCTGGTGAAGGAGCACCGAGTTAGAAAACACCTAGCCAGACTTGACATCCACCAGTCCATGGGCCCTGATGGGATGCATCCATGACTGCTGAGAGAGCTGACGGACACCACAGCAAGGCAGCTCATGATCATCTTTGAAAAGTCCTGGTGATCAGGAGAGGTGCCTGAGGACTGGAAGAAAGCAAATGTCCCCCTGGCCTTCAAGAAGGCAAGAAGGAGAGCCCAGGAAACTTCCAGCCAGTCAGCCTCACCTCAGTCCCAGGAAAGGTGATGGAGCACCTCATTCTGGAGATCATCTCTGTCCTCATGGATGACAAGAAGGGGATCAGGGATAGTCAGCATGGATTCACTAAAGGTAAATCATGCTTGTCCAACCTGATTGACTTCTATGATGAAACAACTACCTGGATGGATGAGGGAAGAAAATGGATGTTGTCTACCTAGACTTCAGCAAGACTTTTGGCACTGTCTCTCACAATATCCTCACAGGTAAATTCAGGAAGTGAGGAATGGATGAGTGGACAGTGAGGTGGATTGAGAACTGGCTGAATGGCAGATCCTAGAGGGTTGTAATCAGTGGCATAAGGTCTAGTTGGAGACCTGTCACTAGTCGTGTCCCCCAAGGTCCAATACTGGGCACAGTATTGTCTAACTTGTTCATCAGTGACTTGGATGGAAGAGATAGATGCCTCCTCAGCAAGTTCACTGATGACATGAAGCTGGGAGGAGTGGACAATACCCTGGAGTGCTGTGCAGGACCTCAAGAGGTTGGAGCAATGAGCAGAGAAGAACTGCTCAATGAAGGCAAATGCAGGGTCCAGCATCTGGGGAAGATGGAGCCACAGAAACTGGTATAGGCTGAGGGCCAACCTACTTGAAAGCAGCTCTTTGGAGAAGGACGAGGGGGTGCTGGTGGGCAACAGGCTGTCCACGAGCCAGCAGTATGCCCTGGCAGCTGGAAGGCCAGTGGTATCCCAGGGTGCATTAGGAAGAACACTGCCAGCAGGTCAGGGGAGGTGATCCTGCCCCCTCTACTCCATCCTGGTGAGGCCACAGCTGGAGTGCTGTGTCCACTTCTGGGCTCCTCAGTACAAGAGAGACTTGGAGCTCCTGGAACAGGTCCTTTGGAGGGCAACAAAGATGCCAAGGGAGTGGAGCATCTCTCTCTAATAAGGAAAGGCTGAGGGAGATGGGCCTGTTCAGCCTTGAGAAGAGACAACTGAGAGGGGACCTCATCAATGTACACGAGTATCTGGACAGAGGATGCCAGAAGAAGGATCCAGGCTCTTCTTGGTGGTGCCAAAGAACAGGACAAGGGGCAATGGGCAGAAACTGATGCACAGGAAGTTCCACCTGAATATGAGGAAGAACTTCTCTACTGTGCCAGTGACTGAGCACTGTAACAGATTGCCCAGAGAGGCTGTGGAGTCTCCCTCACTGGAGATCCTACAGAAGTGTCTGGATACAATCCTGTGCAAAGTGCTCTAGGATAACCCTGCTTGGGCGGGGTGGTTGGACCAGATGACCCACTGTGGTCCCTTCCAACTTTACCCACCCTGTGATTCTGTTATTATATAAGAAATATTTAAGCCCACCTTTTCTTGAAGTAAAAATTGAGTTGATATTGACTATAATTATCAGCAGGATAAAAAGGGAGCTGCACATTCCACCACAGCACATCTAAACTCCTTTTGCAATGGGTTTACCAATGGCACACATCAACAGAGAAACTCACCTGTATTTAACCTCGCTCTCTCATAAAGGCTTATGCTTAAACTAATGGTCCAGATACTTAAGAACTCTCAAACAACCCAGATTTACAAAAGTCAGTTTAATAAACAAACAACAATTGCTCAGCAATTAAAAATTTTTGCAAGGCCAGGATGAACTTAGCCTTTGGAAAAAAAAAGAAGACAATTCTTAGAGCTAATGTCTGTGTAACTTCTCAATTCCATGTTAAAAAAAAAATCATCTCTACAAAGAACCCCAAGAATTTGTGGAAGTTACTCTCTCACAAAAATCTAGTATTTATAACATTTCTGTCATCTATTAAGGTTGATAAATAAGCTATCATAGATAGTATTGGACACAAAAGAAAATTCAGTTCAACCTGGATGTACTTGTTTCCCTCCCCCCGCCTTGATCTCTAAGCAGTAACTGGAGAGCAATCACAAATCTGTTCCAAACAGTGCAACACTTAATCAGCACAGCTTCTTGAGAAATAAAAAGCATGTTGCATTATACACAGACAGACTACCAACTGACACTGAACTCAGAGGGGCAAACCAACTTCAGATAGGCAAAAAACACACACAGGCAGGATTTTATCTGCTTGTCACACTAGGGATCACTGTCTCCTGGATCTAAAATAAAGATACTTGCTGCAATATAAAGGAAGCTTTACATTTTAAATTGGTTCTTACAAAGACTTCAAAGCAAAATAGTAGGACATATCTTGAAAAATGGTTCCTAATCAGTGAAACTGTAAATTGTATGCACAAGCTCTTGTTGGTCAACAAATATCAGTTCACATTAGGCAGCTATGATGAAGTTACTCTATATTCTTTCATTAACCGATCTTGCAGATGTTCAACACTAATATGAGAGTTTTATTATTGCAGCCTTAATTTAACCTATTTACTTTGCTGTCAACATGGAAAGAGAGGCTAAACTAAGCCATATAAAAAAAACCCTCTTGATACAAATAGATTGGAATTCAGTACATGCAGAATCATTCCACTTGTGATACATATTTATTGACCCAATTACTCAGTCCCTCAGTAACAGCTCATGCTGTAACACAATCAAACACCTTCAGGTTCAGTTTTCATTATGTGATCAAGGAAATGAAAACATTTATTAGCAGAGATTTGTAAGAATTCTGTAAGAACTTGTGAAGATGTAGTCTGACAGTAGCACATGGCCTCTGCTAAGACTTAGTATGTGTCTAGCAAGAAATAGTTTTGTTAACAAGATTGTCGGGTACATATTAAAGATGTTTTAAACCACTGCAGGAAGATTATAGCAAGTTAATATCAGATCCATAAGGCATCTTTAAGACGAAAATACTCTATTAATTCTTTGTGGAAAATTTGCTTTCAGTCTCTACTGTAATCCACTTCACACTGTTTTCCAAGTTGGTCCCATCTTATGAACTCTTGCCAGGTGTTGGAGGTGAGAAATATTACATTAACTACTGATAGATGTGCCATCCTTAATTTGTGGCAGAATCATTTCTCTTAGTAGAGCTTATTTCAGCCAAGGAAGAGATTCATCTGGCAATCAGTTTACCCTGACAAATACCACAGCTTTACTGATGCTAGCATGACCTCTGCAGATTTACTTTGCTAGGGCTATGAATTTTATAGGATTGCTTACCTGGGCAGGTTTCCTGTCTTCTCCTTTCCTGACAGCCACAATCCAGGGAATATAATAAAACTTTTCCCTCCCTTGTACAAATGCTTTCCCAGAACTAAACAAGTTTTGGTCTTTCTCAGAACTAAAAATAAAAATCAAGCTAACTAAAAGAAGGTATTTGGCCAACTAAATGCTTATGGGGATTATGGCAGCTCTAAGTGCATGTATACACAGAATGGGGAAGGAAGGGACCAACGTGGGTCATTTTTTCACACTTCCCTGCCCAAGCAGGGTTATCCTAGAGCACTTTGCACAGGATTGTATCCAGACACTTCTGTAGGATCTCCAGTGAGGGAGACTCCACAGCCTCTCTGGGCAATCTGTTACAGTGCTCAGTCACTGGCACAGTAGAGAAGTTCTTCCTCATATTCAGGTGGAACTTCCTGTGCATCAGTTTCTGCCCATTGCCCCTTGTCCTGTTCTTTGGCACCACCAAGAAGAGCCTGGATCCTTCTTCTGGCATCCTCTGTCCAGATACTCGTGTACATTGATGAGGTCCCCTCTCAGTTGTCTCTTCTCAAGGCTGAACAGGCCCATCTCCCTCAGCCTTTCCTTATTAGAGAGAGATGCTCCACTCCCTTGGCATCTTTGTTGCCCTCCAAAGGACCTGTTCCAGGAGCTCCAAGTCTCTCTTGTACTGAGGAGCCCAGAAGTGGACACAGCACTCCAGCTGTGGCCTCACCAGGGCTGAGCAGAGGGGCAGGATCACCTCGCTTTACCTGCTGGCAATACCCTTCCTAATGCAGCCCAGAATACCACTAGCCTTCTTGGCCATGGGAAGGGCATACTGCTGGCTCATGGACAGCCTGTTGTCCACCAGCATCCCCTCATCTTTCTCCACAGAGCTGCTTCCCAGCAGGTCAGCCCTGATGGAAAGAAGCATGCATATGGTGTCAAAGGAGATGAAAGCAGCAGATCTCAACCTACTTTTTCAGGAAATAATGCTGAAAGGCATTTTATAACCTAAGCATTAATAGTTACTGACTGTTGTGTGGAATAAAAAGAGCTTGTGGAAAGGATAGGTTCTGTAGCATCTACCATTGTTCCAAAACTACATGACCACTCTGTAACCCAATTTTACAGAAATCCTTGACCATGTAAGCTTACTACAATTTTTAGCAGACACGTATGCAACTAAAAGTCCTCCATCGCAGAAAACAAACAAAATAACAAGAGAAGGAAATCACAATCCACTACAAAGGCACAAAGAACAATGTGATGCCAGTGTGTCCTGTTTCTCCAAACAAACATTGGCTAAATACAACCTACACAGAAAGGATATGGACCAGGCTGCAATACTCTGTGGTTGCTTTTCTGAGAGCACCAGCATCAATGACACAGAAGATAAAGTACTACTTCATTAACAAGGATAGTGCTTTTTCTCCATATACCTTGCTATCAATGGGCCAAACAAAAGATAATAAGATAAAATTTCTACTTCAAAAAGCCTGTATTTTCAGCCATTGGGAAGTGCTTAAATCAAAGTAAACTGGCGAGGAAAACTTGGTTACATATATCATTCTCTAAAAGTTTGTTTCTTCAAGTCAGAGTGACGTTATTATACAATCAAGCTTGTAAATTTTTCCACATTAAAACCCCCTTGTTTTTGCAAAGGCTTATACTTTCATTCTGTTTATTATTCCTACATTTCCATCTTTTGGTTGGCTGTTTCAGTGAAAGACATAATTCAGCATATTCTGTTTTGGAAACAAGCATTTTTCAAATCTCAACCAGGAATTCAATATTCTTCTGCTGATTTAACAGATTCTCCACTAAGCTTTCAGAAGCTAAGTTGCCTCCCAAGGGCTTATGAAGATCTTTTGCAATGTTAACATAATAAGTCAAGTTGTTTTCTGGACATTATACTTGTAAATACCTCATCATTAAAAAACCCATACAACAGCCAATTTTTCTTTTTTTGAGAAGACATAAAAGCACTACTACCCTTTTACTGCCATGAACATGTTTTTCATAGAAGATATAGAGAACTCCCCTCTTGAAGGCTTCTCCTGAAAAGCACAAGTCAAGCAGGACTTCTAATAGTATTTGCATGATGAAAAAAAAATAGCAAAATGTTTCTGGATTTGCTAACTAGCAGAAAGGACAAGCACAACTAATGAATATCTGACTGGAAGCAAGGGTCCGATTAGAAACAAAGTAGTACCTATTAGGGGTTACAGTGAGTAACCTAAAACCAGAGAAAGTTGAGTGAGATTTTAAATCAAAAAAGATTGGAACACTAAGCAAAATTCCACTTCAACAATGATTGTATGCCAAAACTTTTACCTTTTAAGGAAAAGTTGCACTAAGAGAGACAGAGAGAGCACAGTGTTGTTAAAAATGTCATAATGGATGCTTAAGGACCTAGCATGTGCTGATTTCGAGATGCTTGTAACATCATTTGTGAGAAAGCAGACTCATGACACAAACTCATAACCCAAAGCAGAAAGAGGGATCAACAGTGATTCACCTGCACAACCCACCCAAAGGCATCACTCACGCACAAAATAAGGGAGAGGTGACCCCCTACAACAATCTATTCTGTCAGCCTAAAAAAAGTGATTTACAACAGCTCATAAATAAGATGAAGGTAAAAAGCAAAGTTTTGCTGGTTTCTTCTGAGAGATCACTCTACAATCGATAATAAAGAAAATTTTATTATACATTACCTAAAGATTTCTTATCTTTCAGAATACTTTTCCTATCTCATTATTTAAGTTCCAGGGACAAGGTGACTCCACGTTTCAGTCTGCTTCCTCCAAGTTTGCTCATGTGAACACTGCGTCACTGACAACATTTGCAGTAAGAATTTTACATCCTCCCCTTCAGATACTGTCTGCAGATTTTCATTACAGATCTTCAGAAAAGTACTGTAGACAATTATAAAATGTAACCTGAGATTGCACAGAGATATATTAAAATGTGTGGGCCAGAATACTGTATTCCCCCAGTTTTATATTAGAACATACCAGTTCACATCAACAAATACCAAGAGAGCCTCCCAGAACAATGAGAAACCTAAAGAAAGTAATTAGAATAATTCCTTAACTCATTGCTATTATATTACCATCTAATAGCTCAAACGTTAGTATTCAGCAAACCACTCTGAAGACAGAGTAAACTCACTGGGTTTTTTTGCAGGGTTGATGGAGAATCCAGGTTTAAAGCTAATTTGGGAATGGGAAGAGTCTTCGAGCTGTATGTTTCAAGCTGGAGGTCACCAGAAGGACCGGGCACCTTCCACTAGAGGCCAGCGCTGCACCCCTGGAGTCCCCAGCCGCGGTACCTGCTCACAGCATGTGCTCCCCACAAAAGGCTGCACTGCAGCAGCATGGCAAGGCCGTGCTTAATTCACCCAGGAGACGCTAAGGGGACAGCTGAGTCAAGTTATTTATTCTTCTGACATACTTGCATGCTTTCTGAGTTCAGCACTCGGGAGAGAAACTACAAATAACATGGTAAGAGAACAGTTTAAGAATCAGTGCCCTTGAAAGTGTGGATGAGGAAATCAAAAGACGGCTGGGAGCTCATGTTCGTTGGCCATATGGCAGCAGCATAAGCAACAATTTATTTTAGGAGAAGCAGTGAAAGGCTTGGCTCATGACTATTCTCAGTTAACCCCAGGACTGTGGATTTTAACAACACTGTATGCAGGGGATTTGCCCGGATTACATGGGTACTCACTATGGAGCCACTGTAGAGGTGATGGTAAAAATGCTCAGTGCTTTAAAGGAGAGAGGAAAACAGCTAAATCTGATTTTAAAAACTGGCAACAGTAAAGCCAAAGAGAATCAGAAACGGAAAAAGGAGAATAGAAAAATTATGGTTGATATTCTTGGCATTAAAATATCTCAGAGAAAATTTATGCTAATATTAAATATCCATCATTGCATTTGCTATCAAACTAAATAGTTCCAGTGGAGTCTAAAGGCATGCCAAAAACAGCTGGGTGCATGTACTGTGTACTCATTGAGTTTATATATACTGGTGAGATTGAAGCCTTTGGCATATTCCAGAGCCCAGAGGAGTATTTTTGTATTTGCACTTTCTGATTTTGTTTGCAACTACCAGCTGCATTTAGAGAACTCCAAGGCAGCCTGCTCTCCCCATGAACTTCATCATAAAAAGAAGCAGCTCTCACCAAGAAGAAATCATGTTGCTTGATGTGACTGGAAAGATGAAATCTGTTAGAATCATAGAAGAGTTTGGGTTGGAAGGGACCTTAAAGATCATCTAGTTCCAACACCACTGCCAAAAGCAGGGACACCTAACACTAGACCAGGTTGCTCAGAGCGCCATCCAGACTGGCCTGGAATGTTTCCAGGGATGGGCCATCCACCACTTATTTGGGGAAATTACTTTAAAAAACCACTTATCTGTGTTCCACCACACTTGTAAAAAGAATTATTCCTTCTATTTAGTCTGAATTTACCTTCTTGTTAGTTTAAAACCGTTGCCCCTTGTCCTACTGCAACAGGTCCTACCAAAATGTTTGTCCCCATCTCTCTCATAAGCTCCCTTTAAGTACAGAAAGGCCACAATGGAGGCACTTTGCCAGAGGATCCTACTAACTGTTCAAAATAGCACATGTTTCACAGGTTATTAGTCTATTAATAGAATACCTGTGTTGGTGACCATGAAATAACTTGAATGATCTGGCTGGATATGCACTTCAAATATCACAGAAGTAACATTGCCCAACCTTGCTGTAGCCAATAAAATAGTATTTGTAAATATGATTTCTTCATACTGCCCTGCTCTCTGTATTATTTAAACTTCTCTAGAGCAGTGACAATATGTGTCAACAGGCAAGCACAACAGTCTTAGCTCATGTCAAAGGATTTCTGCAGTATGGGGAACACAAAGATGTTACAAAATGACACTCTAATAAAATCAGCTAAAATGGCGGCTCCTCTGTGCACAGCCATGAGAGTATTATAATTATTTGATTAGTCATCTTTTGCTTCAAACAGCAGGCTTCACCAAGTGAGCAGAAAGACTTTGAAATAAGATACATATGCTAAGGAGACCAGAACGAATAAACATTAAGGAGTTAGTAAAAGCAATATTAAAACCAATTTATTTAAACTGAGCCAATGTTTATCAAACTACAGGAGTCAGCTTTTCTACAGCAAAAATACTTTCCATAAGATCCTAAAAATTCAAGCTTTAAAGAGAGAGATTAAAGCAGTAGAATTCTACTGATCCTACAGCAAAAAAGTTCATCCTGCCTCAAATCTGGCCAACATTGGCTCCTAAAATGAGCATATACTGAACATTTAGTAAGAGCTGCAAATACATAAAATGAGTACATTCCATTAGAGATGTTGATAGCTGAAACTTAGAAATTATTAATCCAAACTAATTAAAGTGGAAGGAAAATTATTTCTTGATAACCCAATTCTTTAATTATCTTGTGTGCATGTAAGTTTGATCTTCTGGGTGCACATACATCATTAGTAATCAACTTCTATACTTTTCCCTTTGTAGCTGGTACAATTGTATAGCAACCTGCATCCTCCCCCTTGTGACTGAAACAAGGCTAATGTTCAGCCTTACATGTGTCCTTTACAGTCTCTCAGCTACAGAATTCAGTAACCTACTAAAGACTCAGAGGAAGGTTATTATGCATGAAAATAACACACCAAGTGTTAAGAAAGGTAAATCTAAAAATCAGGATAGAAGACTCCAAGCAGTCCCTGTCATTACAATTAGCGAACAACGGGCCCAGGTCTTTAAAACATACATGAATAGAGAGCTACTTTATCAAATGTAGCATCATTATCATATACTGTACCAGTGGCAGAGATTCTGATAAAGCCACAATTGAAATGTAAGATTGATTGACCTGCAGGTGTCTGAAAAACGTTTTTAAATTATCTTGGGCTATGTTAGAATATTTTAGCAGAGCATGCTTCCACTACTAGGGAAGACTTCTGTAACCAATCCTAATAGTTCATGGAGTGACTGCAGCCACTCATACACTGAAGCCTTTAATAAGACTGGATTGCTCTCCGTTATTGGAAGTTTCAGTCCTGAAGTACAAAGCTTAAATACATCTAAAATGCAAGAAGATAATATTCTGATTTGGATGAAAGTCAAACATCATCAGGAAGAAAAACTATTACTAAAAGCTGCCAGTCATTCCTTTTCAGCAAGATCACCGACAAACCTTATGAAGCATATAAGTATAGTAGGAATGAAAACTGGAATTTGCCTTAGAGAAGAAGTTTTTTTACTGAAGGAAACACCCTTATTGGACTGCTGTAGGTACTTCAGAACTACAGGGTGACTGAATGTAGAAAATGGCATCTCAAAGATGTAAGTGGCCAAGGCAGATGCAAGAAACCCATCTAAACAATGGGTAAATTTGAAAGACAGTAACCAAACAGCTACTCCAGAAGTGCTGAGCAAGGGACATGTAACAGCTTCTACATGGCACAAAACAGCCCACTTAGCAAGGTAAGGATGTCCCGTTGGATCTTGCCTGCTTACCAATTAGCAAATCCTTTGTAAGTGTGACAGTGTTCTGACACATGGGCATCATTCAACTCCAGAGAGAGGTTCCAAATGCTTTGATGATCTCCTGATGTCATTCTGTACAATCAGATCTGAAAGTATGTAATATATCTATGGTCTGTCCAAAAGATGAGATGCTAGAGACCTGGCCAGATCTAAAAGGATGGACCAACTGACACACTGTATTGGCTTGCCAAAGACCATCAGAACGAATCTCATCAGAGGACAAGTCAGCTTCTCTGACCATAGGCTGGAACTGTCCATAAGCAAACAAACATAAATCACCTATGAAGCATTAGGAACTGATGTTACAAGTGTCAATACAATGAGGTCGTTTTAGGATGCATCTTGCACAGACAATGGCTCCGGAAACATCCACTCTGCATCTTTCCTATGGCACTGAAAAAGGCTTTTGCGGAATGTAAAAGAAGCTCTGCAGGTTTATTATTCTCTGTGTAAAAATATAAAATGTCCCAAGTGGTGAAAAGAGCTGTTACTGACACAGAAGGTACCACTTTCATTTTTCACGAGTTCTTTAGGTTGGAATAGATGTCTCGAAATCACTCAGTCCAACCTGCCTGCTCAAGCAGGATCAGCTAGAGCAGGTTGCCCAGAACTGTGTCTAGTTGGGGTTTTGACTGTCTTCACAGATGGAGACTTTACAATCTCCATGAGCAGTGTGTTCCAATGCTTGAGCACCCTCACAGTTTGAGTTTTTAGAAACTCTTCTCCTCTTTGGTAAATCCTAAAATTATCAAATGACTTACCATCTACTAGGTGCAGAAAACATTACATACATTAATTAATACACACTACTATTACATACATTCAGTACTACCTTGTACTTTAAGCCATCTTCCACAATAGAGGATAAAATTTCAAGTCTATTGGTTTGAGAGATTAATAATAACAAGCACTTTGTAACTTTTGCTCATCAGCAAACTGCACATATTAGATAGGAGGCATAAGCCTAAATAGCTTGAAGCTGCTGAGGCATTTTGCCCACAAAAGGTGAAGGTCTAAGCTGCCAAACCCCAGAATAATACACATCCGCTTCTTATGTACCCTGGAAGCCAAACAGTGAGTCAAATTTGCCAGGGCACTTTGCTCATTATACATAGAATTCTTGACTGAATTTTAGTAACAACTCAACGTGTCTTCAGAGTTATTTTAACCTGTGGCCAATCCCCACATGTATGTCCAAACTGCCTAGCCACAGAAATAGCAAGCATAGCAATGCCAGGTTCAAAGTGTTTCCTCTTTACATCTTGTTGGGGTTTTAGGAGTCGTTCAGTTTTCTTTTTCTCTTAAAGAATTTTTCCCATAAATGTTGCCAGGGCAACAAATTACTGGGTGCTTAAGAAAAACAAAAGACCTGGCCACAGAGGGAGGGGTCCAACGGGCTACTCTCTTTCACCTGGACTTGTGGGCTGGGGTTCTCAGAGTTCGAAGGAGAAAGAGGCTGCCATCTTTGTGGAGGGATTTAATCTGCTGCGGGCTTCTCCTTTTCTGCTGCCTTCCTTCTACTGTGAGTGGAGCCTGCTCACTGGAGCGGCTGTTGCACCGGGACCCTAACACCCCACCTTACTAGAAGAGGGACCTGTTCACCATCTGCTCAGGTGCCTCAGGGAGAAACCCCAGGATTCCCAAGCCCGCCTTTCCCTGCCCCGCTGGGAGCCGAGCTGTGGCTGCCCTGCCCCCGCCGTTGCTTTGAGCCTTCGCTGTATCGTAGCCCCACACGCCCTGCCTGCCCAGACCTCCCGGGGTTCCCGCTGCAGCTCCGGAGTTCGATACATCTCGTCTGCCACCCGGGATTTGTGCTCGTCCCTGCTGTTCCAGCCTGCTGTTCCCAAGGGTCCAGCCGGACACCGGGATCGGCTGCCCAGGGGTTTGTGAAGCCTTTGTTCCATCCCTTCCCGGGATCCCAGGCTGCCATTGCCGCGTGCTCCCCGAGCTCGCTCCGGAGCGGAACCATCGCAGCCACCCCGCTCACCGGGAGCCGCCAGCGCCCGTGCTGGCTGTGATCGGAACTGCACCCGAGGGGAAAGGGCCTGACAGCTGAGATGGCTGGGACTGAGTTTGTGGTTCTGTTTCCTGTTACTCCTGTAGTTATTGTTGTTTGCCTGGTTATCCATATATATATAGAGAGAGAGAGAGAGAGAGAAAGAGTAAAGAACTGTTTTTCCTGTTCCTCATATCTTTGCCTGAAAGCCCCTTAATTTCAAAATTATAGTAATTCAGAGGGAAGGGGGGTTGCATTTTTCATTTCAAGGGAGGCTCCTGCCTTCCTTGGCAGACACCTGTCTTTCAAACAAAGACACATCTAAATCGAAGAGAAATGTTATTCATGCCACATCATGCAAATATAACTGCAAGGATCCAAGTCTTAAAAAAGAAGTGGTAGGAAAGTAAGAACTAGTAATGAGTGGTATTACCGCTATCTCAGCCCAAATAAAAAAGACTGAAATGCTTTGCAGAGTTAGTTGATGACGCTTTCCTCTGCAGCAACTCACCTCAGAAAAGATACCAGAAGAGCTTGTCAAGAATAAGCTTTATCATAGTGTTGCTGTGATTATGTTTTTAAAGCTAATAAAAACAACAAATGGAAGACATTTCTAAACCAAGAATAGTAATGTGTGTCAAGAGAATTTAAAATTGTTTCTGAAATAAAATCTGGAAGTAGGAACCAGCCAACATTCTCAACAAATCAGACACTCTAGGAAGTCACATGCAGTATGTTCTACTCGCAAACATTTAAACCTGTCTTACAGTTATAATTCAGACATTAAGAGAACCAAAACTGCCTCTACCCTCCAAGACTCTTGCAGACATTTCTGCTTAATAATCACCATTGCCTCAGATGTTTATTTTTGTCATGGCACAAGAACTGAGCTGAATATATCATATCATTAAACAGTATCATAAAATTAAACAGGTTGAGGAAGAAATAATACTTTGGCTAGGACAGCAAGAAAAAGAAGTAGCTGCCAGGAGGACAAATTCGCTAGCAAACTACCTAACAGCACTCTGAACTTTTACTTACAGATGTAAACTGACTACTTGGCAAGCTTTCAGAAAAAGAACCTACCTCCCTGAAGCTACGGCAACAAACAAGTTTAAGTACAACCAGTTCTTGAGAAAAACCCTTTTATAACCTGCATTGTTCTTACTGCTAGGTGAGAACTACACTAACAGTCCTTGGGTGGTAAAGTAAAATAAATGGTGTCAATTACACCTGAAATACTCAGTATTTCCATAATAATTTTTTCAAGCTCTCCCTCAAGAGATTAGTGGAACTTACCTTGCAGCAAGAATTAGTTCCTAAAAAAATCCTATACACTACCTTGCTTTCTGATATCTTCCTTTAGAGATACATCTAAAAGACAGTAAAAAAAGCAAAAACTTTGTGATTTCTTGGGGCTTAAACCATGACACCAAACACAGAGAAGTGTGTCATTTATACAGACAGTCTTTATTTCTTATTTTCTACCATGTGGACATGAAGGTTTTACATCACCCATTGCTACCAAAAAGCTGCAGCCTTGCCAGGGCCATGTAATTTATCACAACCAGATGGTGTGCTGTCAATAAAGGAGGGGCTGCTATCATTCCAGGGCAGAATAATTACCTTTCCTTTGAACCAAGGACAATGTTTTCAATAAAAACCCAAGCTGTTTAATGCAACTTCCAGTCTGTCAAGACTCCCACTGTGCAGCTCCAGGATTCATTAGACTCACAGAAGTGAAGGAGACCATTTGTTAAAAACATAGCACGAGTATCTCAGAGAACATTGATGACACACAATTTAAAAAAACCCCAAACAGTAAAGACATTTTGAATCTTCTTTAAAAGCTTTTTGCACAGACTTTTTTCATCACAAATTTTACAGCCTAAGTAGCTGTATTGCATTAAAATGCCACCTACGTCACAGGCCTTTTAAGTAAACTATGGAAGATATTCACTGCTCTGTTACGCACCTCTTCTGCTTTGCATTTCTACATCTCAGGAGTTGGAGTAGCAACATTTATTCTGGGAGGAAGACTAATAGATAAAGACTGTAAAGCACAGAGAATTAAAATTAACTAGCAGTAAAAGCTAAAGAAGAACAGAAAGCTGTCTCTCACACACCAAAACACTAGTAGGTTAACACTCCTCTGACATCTGGAAACACATGGCAATCATACTGGAGTAATCAGAGGAATGGACCTTGCAGCATAATTAAACAAGTTACAATACAACCACAAATGGTACCTTCTCTTGGAGCAATGCAAGAAACTGGATGAATTTCACACATACTAAATGTCCCCTTGAGTTTCAAACCCCACCAAATAAAAAGCAGTAATTATCTGAACACTCGAAGCGTTTTCTGAGCCTACTTCCACGCCAAAAACTGACTTTCAACTTGTCCTTCTTTCAACAGTACATATTTAATGAAGTGGTTAAGAAACACATCCTTTTTTCATAACACCAGAACATTTTGTTCACCTCAAAAAAGTAGAATAACTCTCTAGCTTGGGAAATTAAACATGAGCTGGAAGCCCAAGTGTGACCATTTCCAGGAATTACATCTAACAGAATAGAACAGAAATATTCCTGTCGTTTTAGTTCCACAGTGGTAACAAATGTATTAAAAGATATCTTGGCTCAGTTTACTTTTGATTGACCCTCTCTCTAGCTAAGATCAGTATATTCTTTTCTTCACGTAGCAGTTGCCTAAAGGATCCTATTATAGATTCTACTATATTTTACATGTGAATTACAGCCTTAGAAGAAAAATACATTCAGGCAAAACATGATAGAAAACAAAAAAACCAAACCACCACAACAATTGAACAGCATTTAAGACTTTACACAAATCGCAGCTGACAAATTTCTGCTCATCACCTCCAGAAGGTTCAGTAAGTAGCTGATGACTTACCATCCAGAAGACCCACAACTCATTAAAAAAGAGTAGAAGATAAAGCATGATCCTTTGGTTCTCCCAAGAAGCACAGTTATGTGCACGAACAAAAAGCTTCACAGGGAAAGAATAAGTTGTCTTCTCTGTCTTAATGAGCAAGGGTGGCTCTTACCTTAGGATACCGGGGTCAAGTCCCACCAGAACTTCAAATATCACTGGAAAATCTCTTTGTTGTTCACTCTTAATAAGCACATGCAGTGGGGACATAACACAATGGAGACAGCAACTGATAAACTTCCACAAACACACAGATACAGATCTATTTTTACTAACACTTAAAACTGTTCTCAGATTTTAAGCATTTCTTGCACCTATGCAGTAGCCTTCAAAGGAGATTTTGCAGGCTTTTCCAAAGCCCAGACACAGGTGTGCAGCAACTCACACTCACTGTGCAAAGATGTACAGTAAGAAAAAGCTCAATGCCCTTTCCAAGTTAGAGGCTTTTGTTGGTTTTCCAATACATGACAATTAGTCTCACCTTGATAACAAAATATTTTTACTGTTCTTGTTTTGTACAATACTGTTATCTCCAACTGTGCCATATTACACAGAGAGTATACTACAAAACCATTGTTTTGAGATTCCCCAACAGCTCTAAAGCATTAGTGTTGCCACTACTATTAAAACCATGTTAATGAAAAAGTAAACAGAAACCAGTCAATCTCCAATCAAGCTAAAGGCAACTGAAGGCATTTGTCTTTACATGAAGAAAATACATTCAGAACCACCAATATCAACTGATGCACAGTACTTGAAAAAATAAAGCCAAAGAATATAGGCTACACCACAGCACCGATGATCAGGTGCTAATTAGGTCAGCACTTACACCAAGGCAGAACCAGACTGTAGCATGTTCAGAACCTTCCTCTTGATCAATCTCCTGCTCCAGTAAGTGACCGAAGAAGTGATATCAGCTTCTAATTAACACCATATTAAAATCATGTAATACAACTCTAAAGACAAACATGCCTGAACAGTTTTCCTGTAGGTTTTATTATGACTCTTCCTTTTAGTTTGCAATTTATATTTCCTAAGTAATCTGAATTTTCTAGAGCCAGCAACCAGAATTAACCTATTTTATTAACTGAAACACCTCAGTCTCTCTTGACACACAGAATGAACTGGCATCTGCACTGAGATGTAACTAAATGAAACAGGGGGACATCCCCCAGAAAAGCCCACAACTAACAAAAAACACAAGGCACCAATGATCACTTTTGCTGAGCTTTGTGTGAGCTGTAATGAAGTGAATTTCAGTACAGTTCTGGGGAATACAGATTTTTAAAGGCTCCACTGGTATGCAACATCATGGGTTGCATACTGACTAGCATTTTTAAAAATACCAGATATTTTCAGCATTCTGATAAAAATACAGCCAATAGAATACACCAACTATTTCAATAGATGAACTTTCAAAACTCTCCTGTTTAAAATACTGCTTCACAACAGGAACAACACACAACTCTTTGGTACCTCCAAAAGACAGGACTGTTTGTAATTTAATACGGAAACATTACAGCTGTCTTAATACCAGGATAATTCCTACACAAGTCTGGCATTTGAGACATGCTACATATTTGTCACAGAAGTGCGTGAATTTTTGTGCTGTTATGTGAGGTTCATCAGTTGATGCCTTGGCCATAACAGTACCTCCTCCCACACATTTGCTCTCAGGTTGCCAAAGAGATCAGCCCTCTGAACCTGCTTTTTCACCAGACCATTTATTTGTTCTACAAGGTACATCCAGCCCTCAGGAGTTCACAGCTAAAGGGATACCAACAAAATGCATGTGTTTACAATCTGTCAACCTTTAAAAGAAATCTTAAGAACCACTGAGCTTGTAGCAGCAGCCTTTACAAAGTTTAACACTTGAGCTGCAGTGCTTTTTACCCTAATTTTAAAAACTGCCCTTTCCCTCTGTATAGATAAGAAAATGACACACAACAGGGATATGGAGCCATTACCATCTCAGGCTCCCTGTGTGATAATCAGAGGAAATGATCTGCTGACCTCAAGCAGTCTTTGAAGTCTGCACACACATTACCTAAAGAAGAGGGAAGGACTATTCAGCAGGACATACATTCCCCTAGGCCTGCTCCTCCAAAAGCTGCTGGATGAGTGGTTCTCTCAAAACCTGTAAACACCTGGGCTGCCAGAAAGCTTATGGTTATAGACAATGTTCAAGGACTGCTGTGAAACAGGCTTTGTATATCAGTGTTTCATTTAAGCCTAACATGCAAAAACTGTCATGCAGCAAGCATTGATTTCTTTTCTTTAGATCTGAATTATTAAGTTAGCATCAGGGAAAAACAAAACAAATCAACCACAAAAAATCCAATCGCCCCCCAAAACAGGCACCAAATCCAACCACAATTCTGATTCACATTTATACAGCCTTTTATCTTATGCAAGATGGCATGCAAAGTAAAATGGAATTGCTCCCATTGTTTAGTTTCAACAGTCTCTTGATTTTAAAGATACAGAAATTATAGAATAGTAGATCCACATCACATAAATAATCTACTGGAGTTATCCATGTAAAAGAGCCACATCCTCAAACGTAATGCCACCTTGCAATTAATTTCAGTAACTCAGTTTCAAGAGATGGGAAGGAAGTCATAATACCATCTCTTGCCACTTCTCTGCAGTCAAAATGCACTTTGAATTACAGAAACCTGTTTTCTTTAACACTTAGGAAAGTCTAAAAAGACTGGTAGCTGGTAGCATCAGATTCCTTAATGACTACTAGAATCACGTGTATCTGGTAATCTGCTTTTAAATTTTTTCTCCCAGTACTAACTCAATGGTATACCAGACACTGCAGAAACACCAACTGTCTCTACTTTAAAGTTCACACAACAGAGAACAAAAGATTCCATGCTCTTCTTTTGTGTTTAGTGTGACTCTTCATGGGAAACCCACCCAGACAGAAGTAGGATTTGATGTCTTTGATGAAGAATGGATCTTGTCCAAGGCAACACCACCACACAAAACCAAACCAAAACACTGTCTCCTGTCAGAAGGCTGTCAGAAAGACACAAGCCCTTTCCACTTAAAGGAGAATTGAAGATAATGCCTGGTTGATTAAGTTGATAAAATTATCCACTAACTCTATTTTACTATTAAAAAAAGAATAAGAAAGCAACAGCATGTCCCTGTGTATCTAAAAATGAGTAAGACCGGCTGAACACAAAATTATTTCATAGGCAAAGAACTGCATAGGAACAACAGTTACATTTCATGGTCACATTACACTCATCTCCTCATATACGTTTCAAGCCCTGTTGCAATGAGAGACTAGGCCCACAAGACTCAGAAGGATTCCCTAACTCCAACCCCACAAGCCACCACTGTACTTTTCCACACAGGACTTTTCCAGAGGCCAAATTTCTACTGAAAGCAGTTTAAGTTCCGTCTAGCATTAACATAGCCAAATGGATTAGCCATACAGACAAAGAAAATCTACTGTGACAGAAAGTGAGGACAAAAGCACATTACCAGCCAACTTCACTCTGACACTAGCTGAAGGATCTGCTGAAGAAAAGCAGCACTGCCTGCAAGAATCCCAGCCCCCCCGCCTCAGACAATCCAGAAAGCAATTTCTGAAATGTAATTCACAATACCTGTTCCTGTTTGTTTATACCTTGCTTACTGGATCTGGCTGCACTGCTGTCACATGACTAAAATTCCCTGCATCCTAACAATTATGATTTAGTCGTCTTTATTTTGAAGGTGAACTTATAAAGTATTGGTTCAGATCAAGAGGTAATTTTAAAGAATGGGATAAGGGCTATCCCTCCAGAACAAAGAAATTAAGTTTTTGTTGCCTGGGTACACGTATTATCTAACTGTACATTAAATCACTGGGAGGATTTGTGGGATTGCATTAACACTACTTACACATTAGCTCATACAGATTTTGTATTATCACAAATGCAGTCATGATAATAGTGTTCATAATCATTAAAAAGACAGCTGTACATATCCTGTTTGACAGCTATTCTTGTGTCCTGCTGAGAAGAAAGAAAAGAAATGTGCGCTCATCAGACTACTCTTCTGAACTAGTTATGGCACCTTCACCATAAAGTCAGAACCATGAAAAAAATTACCTTTATATAGTTTCAATAAAACTTACCTTTTAATTGATTTGTTGAAAAAAGCAAGCATTAAAAACCTTCTATTTTCTTTTTATTATGATACCACAGACACTGAAATTTAAAAAGCACATCTTTGCTCTTAAAAGTCTCAAGAGAAAGCATCACTGAAGAAGAGACAGAACAAAAAAAGACTCAAATCTTTGAACAGTACAAATAGGTTGGCAGGCCTTTATGGCAGATTGAAGCTACAGAGAGCAAAAACATCAGGAACACATACAAACACCACATTTCTTTAGAAGCTAAGGAATGTGCAAGCTTTGACAAAGCATATTATATTAAGGATGTTTATAATCTACTTCCATGGAGACAGTTCAGTAGCTTTACAACATAGCAACAAAGAGTGTGAACTATATTTTCCATCTGTTTTGTGCGGAATTTTTTTTTACAATGGAAGTCAGTACCAAAGCAAACTGCTCCATGGGATTTTAAACAGCAACACAAAAGGGTAAAGAAATCTTTTCCTATGTAGTACAAGAGAAGATGGAGGATACGAATGGCTATTAACAATATATACAAAAATATGTGATGAAGACCTCTTGTTTCAAGCAGGACATGTTACACATGATATAGCAGTCACCTAGTTTAAGCTAATATTACTGTGTTTATTAATTGTAAAATATCATACAGGTATAAAAAACCTTACAGAACCAGATAGATTATCACCTCCAGCTGAACATGTGCAGTAAGAACAGCAAAGCAGCCCCTTTCCACATTTTAAGAGAGCTATAATCAAAAATGGAAAGATACAGTCAAGTATAAAACATGAAATCAGCTTTAGGTCAACCATGAGGAGAACAAAAAGGACAGCACTGTAAGTACTTCTTCAAGAGGAAAACAAAAATATCAGCACTGGAAGTACTCCTTCCATCTCCAAAGTTCATTTTACCATAAAATCTCTTCTGAAGCTATCCACCTTAAAACAGATAAAGCAAATTTTAAAAAGTATCTATTAAACTCATATATTATTAGCACATTTTCTGCCATTCTGCTGCTGTTAGGCTGAAGTTCACCCTATGTTATATGGCATAGCTGTTCTCTACATGCATAGACCACAATAAGAAGTGCAGAAAACCATATTTCTTTTCCCAGAAAGCAAAAGAGCTGCAGTGCACACCAGCTTTTCCAAGCAAAAGCACAGTGCTTAAGTTTAATAGGTGTGATCTATACAGACAAGACTTTAAAAGAAAGGCACTCGAAACACTCCACAATACATTAGTACTATAGAAAAACAAAGGTGTATGGAATATACAGCCCTTGTGGCCACATTAGACTCCCCTCAAATCTAAAGGGAAGTCATTGAACATTTATGCCCTGTGTTAGGAAAAATGCTGCTATGAAAAATATTCCCAAAGTCCCCCATATGAGCGTTCAATCCCACTGAATACATCAAACCCAAAACTTAAGCTGTCTTATGAAGATCACCACATGGATCCAAGACCACGCCTAAGCAGCAGCAGTATCTTCCACCATTCCAATAAATGCCATTACAAAAGAGCTATCAAAACCCCCAGATCCTACACATCCACTTCCCAGAACACAGTGTAATTCCCCTTGTTTACCAGGTATCTACAGAGCTTCCATGAAGACATGCAAATCCTTCACTTCGCGATGAATTGTCAAAAGAACTAATCCCAAGACAACACAAACACTTGTAGTGGAATATTTTTTTATCTACATAACACTTTCCAAAGGTTTCCCTTGGTAGTAAAATTTCCAAGTTAATTAAATACCAAAATCTACAGACTCAACCAGGATATTAGGGCATCATATTCAAAATCGACAGGCTACAAGCTACTAGCGCCTTCTTCCTAATGGAGAAAATCTCACCGAAAAAAAACCCAAACAAAAAACCAAACAAAAAACCCCCAAAAACCAACCAAACAAAACCCCAAACCAAACCAACAAAAAAACACCACACCAAAAAAAAAACCAACAAAAAAACCCCACCAACAAAACCAAACAAAAAATCCCAAAGTGGTCATGTAGCACCTTCTACTCCAAACTGTGCTCACTTCTCTCAAAACATAATGAGGAAAGAATGCACAAGTATGAAGCATTATGAAAATGAAAAGTATTGAAATCCGGTAAAAATGACTGCATACTACACAGGTTATAGCCAAGCCATAGGGTTAGAAAAGATGAAGAGTCTGACAACCATAACCAATGTCACTGAATGCCCTGTGTTAACAGGGAACACCTCCCAAAATCAAACTCGGAAAAAAAGAATTAGCTCCGTTGTGTTCAGGAAAAAACCAGAACAATTTTCCCCTAAAATTCTCAAATACAAGAATAGTCTTCAGGGAAATGCAGCAAAGTATAGTCAGTGTGGTTTAATGGTAAAGTTATTATTTATTAACTAACATTTAGTTTGCCTGTATATTTATCCTGCCATTAGGCACATCTTTAAGGAGCTCACAATGGAATTCATAGACTGGAAAGACAGCCAAGTATTCAACTTTAGAGCAGTAATTTGGTAGCTCTTCTGACTGAGCTTTAACACACTAGCTTCCCTATAGAATCCTTGCTAGCTAGTCATAAAAATTAGATTTATTTTTTCCTGAATTTTTTTTGAGTTTTACATCAAACCAGTATAAAAGCACAAGGTTTTACAACACCCATAGGCCTTAATCTGTTCTTCTAAAACTCAATGCCAGTTCAGGCAAATAGAAGGATTTGTACATCATATAAATCACAGGCAACAAGGTAGACTAAGAAACAGTGCAAATTAACTGCAGATGACTAGCAACAATCTTTTCCCCCATTCCCTACAGCTGCATTAGCCACATACTGAAGTGCTGCCCTTACATATAAAATCAGATAGGAATGCTCTAAGTGCAAGAAACAGCATTCAGCAAAAGTCAGCTGATTGGTCACACTCCATGTCAACACCTTAAAAGCTTCTAATAGCATTGCTGCTGAAGCATCTGGATTAATGCTCAAGTTCTAGCACAGCAAGGCTTGTCATTCACTGGAAAAGACACACCAGCCAGCTATAAAGTGTCCACCTTTGGTTAGAAATAGCCAATAATCAGCTTCATCTAGAAAGCAACAAATAGAGCTAAGGCATCCATTCTCTTACCTGGATAGTGAGGTATCCCTGAGGGGGTATCACCTGAAGGGTAGGATGCGTCTGACTACTGTACTCTTTAGCAAACTCCTTTGGGAGGTGGCCGCCATAAACACTGAAGTACCATCTTCTGGCCAAACTGAACAGGAGTCAGCTCTATAAAGAAATGATGCCAAGTGTGCTACGAAATAGGCTCCATGAGCTTGAGATAATAATCAGATCCTACAGCGAAGTACGCTTTGACCAGTAACTGATACTGTAAAGTACTATGAGAAGTATTTATCTCTGTGTTAGTCTGAAAATCCAGAAAAGCAGCCTGGCAGACAGACTACCTTCTAACTATGTCTCTTGGTAGAAGAATCCTTTAAGGGATAAAGAAAGTGAACAGAATAGTCCTCAACACCTACTTTTCATCAGTGGTACTAAATGGGACCTTATGGAATGGAGCACATTAAGTTCCAAAGTTCTTTCTGTACTTCAACCGGACTTTGATATACCTCCCAATATAATATTGCTACAGATTTCACCTAAGAAGAGGCACAGTGGGAGAGACAGGATGCTGCAAGTGTGTATGTGCTCTTTACTAACGTGTCCTAAAATTACAAACTTACACTCTGAACGAGTTGGTTTGGTTTGTTTTTTTTCAATAGGAAGCTTATGTATGAAGTCATTGAGAAGGCAGCACCTCAATCTTTCACAGAACACATTTTCATACATCTTTCTGTGAAGACTTTGATCCATTCAATAAGAGGTCCTGTACAACATTTCAAGTTTCTCCTTTGACATCAAAGATGCTTATAGCCAAGTTATCTCATGATAAAAACTATAGCCTGGAAGTTTCCCACCAAGTCAGAGCTGCCCACATCTACCTGTGTTATCTGTTATAGTAGCCATACTTGTCCTTCCACAGTGTGCTCTCAGATTTACCCTAAAACTCTGCAATAATTTCAACAGGAAGGGTGTTGAGCTTTCCCATGTTAGTAAGTTGTATTTGGCAAGAAGCTCCTGTTATCCTGCCACCTGGAACTGCAGTGAGGTGGAAGAGTAGGCTTTGTGCCTGAAAAGGCCCAAACCCTGGAGACCTTGCCTCTCCTTCGACATTTACAGACTTGTTTTTCCTGCACAGCTCTGTTTTCCAGGGATCCTGGAAAGATCAAAGCTGTGCATATAAAACCCACAATTGCCTCTACAATGCCAGGTCCTGAACAAAAAGATACTTGTCAGGAATATAGCTATAATCCTAGAAAAGACAAGCTGTATTTCAGATTGGAGGTACTAAACATTTTGCTTCCAGCTCTTGGTACAGTTCTTCTGCAAGAGTTACACATCCGTTTGCACAGAGTACTTAGTTCTAGAGATGCTAGTTGCAGGACAAATGAGTTCTCCAATGCCTACTTAGAGCCTGAGTTTGCCAACACACTTATATGATACAATATTAAGCTGACCAGCTGGAAAGCAAGCTTGAAAGTCTTAAAAAGCTTCAGAAGTATTTTACTGCTGCCTTTTTTATCTTTTTTTTTTTTTTTTCAATCCCACTGTCCATGGACAAACAGTTAAGAAATATTAGGAGCTGCTAGCCAACATGAACTTGAGAAGCATGCATACTCTGTAACACATTTTCCCCCATGCAGACAGTATTGTAACCACAACTTTTGCACTATGCAACAATTAGGCAATAACCTGAGCATTAACAGAAGCTTACTTGTGGCAGAAAGAAGCCCTACAGGTTGGTTTATCCTGTCCTTGACAAGTCAAATTGTCTTGAACTAAACCCCAATACTGAAATTAGACTGCAACAGAATCTGCTCAATCTTGTTCAAAGTAATCTCAAATCTCTCGTCTGGCCATATGGTCTTCAAACACATTAACTGGCATGCAGGTTTTTCAGACAGCTTCTTCCTTCAAAGATTAAATCTGTACTATCTAAGAAAGTTTAATTCTGAAACATTAGCAAACATCTGCACTCTAGTAGGACAAAAGTACACATTGTAGATTGTCAAGATTGTCTGTGTTTGGGAATTTGTGGCAGATCAACTGCATTGATGGGAAATGGCATGAGTTGACCTTGTGCCAAACACATTTTCCATCAGAACCCACTAAAGTAGGCATGGACAGTAGCTCAGCTGGCCTGCAACTCCCACATAGCCTAACACAGCCCACAGAAAAGGCTTCATTACTGACTATTGCCTGTTTCCAAAGAAGATAGAAACAATTCTACCACAGTCTTCACAGAAGTCTCTATACTGCAGAAACTATTGCAGTACTAGTATTATTTTTAATATGTAGAAATTTGGTGCAGTTGCCAGGACTGATGATAGGAGGCAGTGCTTGTGTGGGTCATTCACGTATTTTCTAAAAACTCTGCTCTAGTAAATCATGTACCACACCAGGAACCATGAACTCTATTTAACACTAACCCAAAGAAAGAGTGCACATCACCTCATGTGTGACTGCTCCTGTTGAAATGCTTTACCTTAATGTTACCTTAATGATTTAGAAGCGTATCAGTTGCACTGTTGCTAACAATATACTAGTAACCTGCTACCAGTATTTTCTCCTTTCCCTGTAGTAGCTGCACACCAGCATTCTGTAAAAACCTGGCACCACATATGCTATTGAGAGTAAAAAGATACACATTTTAAATCAAATGTAGTATAAGAAATGAAGAAAAAATTAAATTACTTCAACAAAGCAATATTTCTGAACCAGAATGTTGCAAGAACAAAGCAGGTGTACACTTACAAAGATTTATAAGCTCTGTACAAACACCACAATGTTGAATAAAGTCCAAAAGAAGAGGCACTGAAGAATTCTCACATTTCAATGTACAACACAAAGGGCACAACTCTGCTAATGTCTGTAAACACTCTTCAAAGCATCAAAAGCTGAAAGATTTCTCCCGCCCAGCCCAGGTTAAAGCAATTTTTCTGGAGGCTTGCCGTACTCTGTGGGAGGCAGGTAGGGGTGCAGCAACAAGCTGGATTTAAAAGAGCCTCAACTGGAAGTACAAATACAGAGAATGATGTTTAAAACTGTTAAACCCCTGGAGAGAAGCAGGAAACTCTCTTTATGACCCCCAGAGTATTTGTTTTTCCAACAGTTTCCCAGCTCAGCTTGAGATTCTCAAGGGCAGCAACAAAAAAAATTTCACTTTGCTCAAATTAGTTTTGACTGGTCCCCAGGTTCCCAAGGTGATAATTTAACACCTCATTAACAAGTGCATTATTGGAGGAAATTCAGATGAACCGATTTTAATGATAATTGAATGTTTTCAGCATCAGCCTGCAGAAGGAGTATTTCCCCCTTGGAGTACAACAGCAGCCACTGCTTCCATTTGTGGATCTACTGCTGGCCATGAATGGCAAAGTACAGACTTCATTTATATATATACCATAAGCTACTTAAAATTCAGTTCCAGGTGCTGAAACATGGGCTATTCCTTTATTACTCCTTATGTTTGTACGTGCATATAGTTGTGGTTTGTCTTTGGAAAGAAAAAGGTAATGTTACAAAATGTCCAACTTCAAGAAACTTACTGATTAGGCAGATGATTGAACTGCTGAGATCCTTTCTTCACGTGAGGGCCTGATTAACCGCATGGAAGTTAAAACACTAATTGCAGTCTTTTCTCCTCCAGAATTTAAGCAGCCTATCTGAGCTTTGTTTGGTTTAGCTCCCCCCCCCAGCATGCTTCTCCCTGGGCATATTGACAGTATAACAATGGTCCTGAATTCTGAACAGCTCAGTTATGCTCAATTCTCTGCCAAGACAGCTGTACGTTCTTATTACTTCTGGTTATAATTGGCTTAACTACCTTCTCTGATTTAACTCACTTAATATTGTTGCACATAGCAATGGCAAGAGTAGAATTTTTTTTTTTAATGTTTTCACTGATGAGGTGGAGTCAATTACTGGCTCTTCACAACTGAGGTGCTGAGAAAAATACCAATCAGACTGTGTGCTGCTAACTGACTGACCAGCCTCCAAAGAGCAGTTTCCAACAGTTTAGCAGCTGGGATGGTCAACGCAACTGCTGCCTCCACTGAACTGTGTTGGATAATAATCCTTCATTTCTATACAGTGCTCAAGACAACATTCACTCAAAATTTAAGAGCCATCTTGGGCAAGGTCTATCCACAACTCATTCTATGCATGCTATGTATGGTGCTGTGATTAGGTGTGGGATATTTGCCACCTAAAACTCACATGGAAGTCAGTAAACTCATTACAAATGTCAACAGGTATAATTACTATTACTGAGTTAAGGTCTGTGGAAAGAAGTAGTTCACCTCTTTTACAAGCCATTAGTACTGCCAGCTGTAGTTCAAACTTAAAGGACACCTGGCTTTAAGGCTGATCTTCAGTTTTAGTACACAGGAGAGCAAACTCAGTTTCAGCTCTGAAGGTGCTTAACCAGTCCCTAGACTGGTTTCACTTTGCATGTTTTGATTTGCCTGAATCTCACTTGGGTTACTTATGATTTTCTTCCACATGCCCCCAGCAATGTTATCAGGGCAACAAACAGGCTGGGTCCTGAAGAGCTACAGTGATAACAGAACTCCAGTTGTACAGGATGTATCATTGGCTCTTATGTAAATAACAGAAAGAAGCCAGCTGGATTCCCAGTCCTAGTGAGACTGTAGTGGCAAAAAATCCAGCTTTCAACTCAAACCAAACCATTGATGCTGAAAAATTCATCACGACAGGCCAAGTACTTAACATCATAAATCAAAACAATGTCTCATTTACCATGACAAGACCCAAGCTGTCTCATTTTCCCTACAGTCAAGTTAAATAACAGCAAGAATCAAGTGGCTCTATGCTACAGCTTTCCAGAACTCCATTCCAAGAATCAATTTGTCATCTTTGTGTATGTGTAGTATGACCCTGAAAAGTCTGCTTATTGTGTCTTTTTATTATCATTGTTTAAAAAGCTCCTTTATCTACAAAACTATATGAAATTCATTCATTTTGTGGCTGAACAGAGCAAGAGCAACATTCACCAAACTGCTGACAAGCATCTGCAACACTTCTTCATTAAAGTTTTCAACCATAGTGACTCTGAATTGGAAAACAGTTCCAAAAGGTTTTTGCAGAAAGAAGCCTTCTCCATCTCTCCTGCTCACCTTGCTCTACTATATATCAAAGCCAAATGTGATGATATACAAGATATGTACATTGTCACCTGAGTTTTCTGAAGAGTCTGTATGCTCAACATGTTCAACACTCTTGAGGATGACTGTTCCTCTGAAGAAATTCTCAAAGGGATCACAGATCAAATATGTTTCGTTTAAGACCCCATGGTGGTCTTCTAGCCAATTACAGTGCAAGACAAGTAATGCAAAGTAAAATAGGACAGAGTATTGATCTGATAATGTAGAGGAGCTACAATACTGCAACACTACTACCAAGAACCCCTAAGGTGCCTCTGCCATCGCTTTAGCTGTTGGCATGGTTTTTTGCAGTCTGGATGAAGGAACAAGTAAAATACATATATATATATATAGAGAGAGAGAGATAAGATATATAATTCATATATAATTCTACTGCTGTAACTGTCTTCAGGGTGATTGAAGTTTGCTAGTCACGTACATGCATACACATTACAAAGAATTAAAAGATTAATTTGAATAGAAATCAAGACACAAGAAAACTACTGTCCCAACTCAGGCAGCACATCTCCACATAAGCACATCTTACATTCTCTGTTGAGAAGCTTTTTATAGCATCTGTATTTTGTCTGCGCTGCCTCCTACTAATACCCTATTTAGTTGCTGGCAACTTGCTGGAAAAATCTGAAAGGAGACATTCACTTTTTTTAGTTATGTAAAGTTTTAGTAATTACACCACCTTATATTGTAAGTTTAGAGTCTTCAGATGCTTCTTTAGATTTAGAATTAACCTAAAAACAATTAACATATTCTTGCAAAATGATATACAGAACCTCTTTCATCTTCAAAAACTACTCTGTTCCTACTACTTATTCCTCAGCTACAGACTGTCTCAATCTGACATGACAATTTCCACAATAATTTGATGCCATGGAGGACAGCAGGTTTTACAAATAGCATGTGGTAAACAGAAGCAGTCAGACAAAGAAGCCGCAAAGGCTCTTTTCAATAAAGCATTCTTGAAGCCATTAAAAGATTTAGCTGTGGTCCAAAACATGAGGTTGGGAGCTAGCCATCTACTGTTCTGATTCCAGCTCCACTCCTGTGCTCTTGTAAAACCACTGCACTATCTCAGTTTCCTTCATCCATTCATTCAGCTTGACTAACTTAAATGCAATGAAATTTTTGTAGTACACAGTCAGTTCAGAGGTGCTTACCAGTCACCCAGTTTAACACTATTTCTCCACTTGTCTTTCACAGTTAACAACTATTACCAGCACCCATCTACTCCTTATTTATCCACAGTCAAACCAGCTGCAGGCAGTGGTCCTCCAGAGCCCACTTGTAATTCCACAGAATCTAAACAGAAGTTTTTCAGCCAAAGCCCTTAAACAAAGAAAAACTTCTGTCATGCTATCACTAATCAGCTGCTCAGTTCATCCAATTGAACTTTCGCCAACTTCATCCACAGAAAATGTCTAAAAAGTAGTATTATCTCTAAAGCCTTAAGGCAATTAAAAAAAACCCGCATGACTGGGATACAGCACTTTGCAGAAAATAAACAGAAAAGCACTTTCATGCAGAAATCATCCTGTGAGGTGCTTATCTTAACTCAAAGTTGACTTAGATGCTTAAAGAAGCCAGTAACACTTTCACAAGACCTGTAGCTGAGAAATCCTTTGAGATTTGACAGGGTTCTGGCTATCCAGATGTTAAATCCATCACTTACGAAAAGTGCTACAGCTCATATAGAAAGTGGACATATGGAGACTTCTTGGAAATGAAATACCTATCAAACACCAAAACCACTCATTTTCTCATTAGAGTGCCTAGGAATTCTGGTACTTCTTGGTACCAAATTAGCAGGATGTAGCTTGACATGCATTTTAAGCAACATGAGAACAAAAAAGATCTTTTGAGCTTATCTTTTGCCAAATTCGTTCCTGATCTGGTTTGCCTTTCAGCTCAGATGGATCTCGCTGGCATAATGGCAGGAGAAGTCTGGAATGGAAGTTACTTCCATTCTCCTGGCTTGAACAAATACCACACTGTAGCCTCAGAAAGAGACAAAAATGCCTGAGTTTAAATACTGCAAACAGAAATCAGTTACACATTCCTTGCTTCCTGTTTCATTAAGCAAAACAGATACTGGAAGAAACCCAAAACAAGCAACGCCTAAGCAGACCACAGATTGTTGGCAAATCATCAGCTATAAAAAGCTCAAACAATTACTTTTAAGACTACAGCAAGACAACTTTTTGTGTAGTTTGATGCTTGCTTAATATCTGTACTCAAGAGCAGGGAGTCACCTCTTGGCTCTTGGTACAGGTCTCTCACATGGACCACTCAGAAGCACTCAAAGCTAGCACAAATGCAGGCTGCTGCCCAGCTGTACTTGCCTCACTGAGGATGTGTCTACTGAGCAACCACCAACATCAACTGCTGGCACTTAACCCTGGTCTCAGATAATATAAGCAAACCAAATGAAGCCTATTATAACAGAAAAATTCTCAAGTCATTTCCCCAGTGAGCTTTTCCACTGTAAGTTATCCAACAGGTTGGTTGGTCAGATGATGCATGTTCAAAAGCCAGTTCATTTCTTCAGCATACACCACCACCACCTTGTGGCCACATGCCTCCAGCTCCAAGAATTCAATATATACTGCAGTCGGAATTCTAAATGCCTCCAACAGATCCTCAGCAAACTACACCAGCATCCTGTCTGAGCTGCTCACAACTTTTTAATTACCTGTGAAGAGGGAAAAGTATCCTACATGCAAACCATTTCAGTTTCAAGGCAGCTTAAAGAGCTATTTACTTCATGCTGTAACAGAAGGAAGCCACAACCCCATAACCAAACGAGACAAGAATTTGTCATTATGGCTTTGAATGCCCAGAAAGTAGTACAAATTTCCCTTTTACTTCTACAATGAAACAGGAAAACTAAGGCAATAAAGACAAATATGCTGAATGTCTTCTCCTAGGCCATCAAGTTCACCAATTTTGAAAAATATACCTCTAGCTCCCCAAGTAAAAAGGGATTTCAGAAACGTTTCCATATTTACTTTAACTGAGATGCAAATATAAGAAAATAGTGTCTTAGACAAGACTAAGATGACTTACCTCTAGCTGAAAACTCTTTATGCTGTAATTAGGCTGATCTGCCAAGCAGAATTGTAAACTGGTTTACCGATCCAGAAATTCCAACCACACATGTACTAACAGATAATTATGAAAGCGCCCACTGAATGTGTTATCTGTCAAAGTGATAGAAGCTCTTTTTGGCTTCCTGTTTCTACATGCTTACTGCTAGAAAGACTCACCAATAGTTGTACCATCTTCACCCATAATGCACTTCACGGAGGTGATGATTTGCTCCACAACAGGAGGTGACATTGACGTTGCATATGCAGCACTGTGAGAGTATGTCCTGAGGTAATCAATCAGTTCCTAGCAAAACACAAAAGGCATCAGACATAGCCTTCCCAGCACTCAGAGAAATGCTTCTGTCGTATCTTTAATCACAATAAAACAAGGCACCACAAAAAACTTCTTTCAGAATGCCCCATAAGAGAACAAGTACCTCAAGGATTAATTTAACAGTACAAGAAATAAACAGCTGAAATGTGAACAGCAGGGACATGACAAATAATAATGTCACAGGGCAAGAATGCGTGTTGATCAGAGACAAATGTCTATGACAGATTTGTTTAGCTAACACCATCAGCAGTGGGTTGCAACAAGGGTTTGCATTATGTTTGTATTGCTTAGGCTGTGCCCAGGGTGAGTTTCAAAAGTGTTCATTACAACAGTAGGAATACACAGAAAATCCAATAGTGGGGAGCAGGATCCATACATGCTTATGGATCATGCTCAAAATACTTTTTTCCCCCAAAATCCACTAAACAAGGGAACAGGTCACAAAATCTTCTCTCTCATTCATCAGCACAATATAAATAAACCAGTAGGTGTAATTTAAGAGCACAAGAACCTCAGCCTAACCCTTCTGCATTTCACAGTTAAACACATGCTATTTTTCCTAGAGGGCAAAAGCAGGTCATATAGGAACAAAGGACCAACACACCTTTTATCTAGGCTGCTTGTTAATGGTAATAAAACCATGCTAAAATACCACCCTACCAAAATATTATAAACATCAGTATGAATGCCAGGACAGATTCTGTCTTTTGCTACCATAAAATGAATAATGACAACTCTGTAGCTATCACAAGCTGCAAATGTATTATAAAAATGTGCAGAAGTGTTCGTTGGCTGTCTGCCTAGGGACAGAGTTAAATGAAAGGAAGTTGTAAAGGGACTTTGAAATAAACTAGGTAAGAAGATTTAAGGCCTCTTACCTCTGAAGCAATCTCTCAATCAGTAGCTAAAACACAGTTGCAAAGGACTCTTAGCTGCTTTACCTTATGCCATGGAGTCAATCCCACTAGCTCACTACCTTTGGAAAAAGATTTATATGATGTTTTTTTCTGGGGAAGTTGTCAAAGTAATTTTCATCTAACTGCAGTTAACACCCTACAATATCTCTAAGTTCTATCTCCGTTTGGGTCAGTGGAAGTAATTATCGCAATTAATACGTAAAAAATTATTGTCCTGGTAGGAAAATGATAGAATTTTACCCTCAAATGAAGCTTAGAAGCCTGATCTATGAGATCAGATATTTTAGGATATGGGAAAGGTGACACAGGGAATTGTCTACACTATCCCTCTGAGAATTAGAGGTTTGGCAAAGGCAAAACCTTCTAGCTATACTTTCCAATGGAAAAGAGACAGTAGCCAAAAAAACTCCCCTCAAAAGCCCCCAAAACCCCAAACAAACAAAATGCCTAAACAAATAAACAAAAACACCAAAACAATCAACCAGCCAAAAAAGAAAAATGGAAAAGATGTCTTTTCAGAAAGCAAATTGTTTCCACCATGGGGAAATCAATTCTACCAGACCAATCTAAGAGGATCTTCCTCCAAACAGGTTGAAAAACTTAAGCTTTTGGCATTCTTCCTTCAAGTCTCATTAAAAGTAACATCAAGAAATCCCAGCTTCCTGGCTCCTAGCAGTTCCTAGAAAGATATTACATCACTACTGTACACTCTGCAAAATGAGATCATCATGTGAAACCTAAATGATTATGAGGTATTTTACTAGACTAGACTCTTCTGCACTGCAGACTTTCACAGTATTAGACAGTATGTAAAATTATGAAACAAATGGACAGTAGGGTACTTGATGAGTAGATTAACTTTGAAATGCTTAATGAAGAGTTCCACCACCTGTCTGAAATGGACTTCACCACCAACCATGAGATTCCCAGCTTTTTACCTTCTTGCCCCCAATGTATCCTCCTGCAGCTCCAAAGCTTTTGGTGAATGTTCCCATCATAACATCCACATCTTCAGGACTGAGTCCAAAATACTCCACTACACCCCGGCCACTGGGACCCAGGGCACCTATACTATGAGCTTCATCAAGGTACAGATAGGATTTGTACTTCTTCTTAAGGGCAATCACTTCAGGCAAACGGACTATGGATCCCTCCATACTGTTAAGAAACAAAAATTCAGTATAAGTTGATTTCATAGTTGGGACCACCTTATAGAGCCTAAAGTCACTAAGCTTTCATTTCTTCACTCTTTCAGTAATTACAAACACCTAAAATTTGCTAGACACATCACAGTCTGCAGAGATGCACCTCTCCTCCTTGTACCTGGGGCCCAGATCTCTACTTTCTACCTGTTCAGCATGTCTGGGATACTGACATACAGACTAAACAGTAGTGGCAACAGTAACTTAGGGCATAGGAATGTGTTCAGTGATAATTCATTTATAAAATTATCTCAATTTTACTTCTACCCTAATGTCAGTATTCTGACTTGACATCTACTTACCTGATGCTTCTAAGAACTGACTAGGCTCTCATTAGTAACACTCCAAAACACCCCATTTTGTGCTGAAAGTCACCATGATTTAAATGCCTAACATAGCTATGCCTACTGCTCCTACTCACTCTTAGCAAAAACTTTAAATTGTGCAATTCCATTCACACTAGCATAATCTAATGAGCACAGAAAGAATGAAATGGACAAGCAACTTAAGACCTCAGCTCTGATAAAAATAATCCGCTTTGATTAATTAATTTCTACAATCTAATCAGGATGTGGGAAACATTGTGATAACACCAGGTGCAGCTATAGTTCTAGCAACAGAAAGCCCAGGATGTGAGACATACACGGTGTAATTTAATTCACAGATGAGACTAATGAAATAACTATGAAGTGACAATATTCATAGTTTGATTTGGCAAAGAAACCCAAAAACTAAGCATTTAGATCTCATGTGGAGGGTCTTAGGAATATAAAGAATAGTTTGTACCTGTATATTCCTTCCACCAAGATAAGAATTTTTTTCCAGGGCCTCCGTGTACGAGGTTGCCCATGCACAATAGCATCTTTGAGCAGCTTCTCCAGGCTTTGCATATCTGCGCCAGAAATTACTGTTAAATGGTACCAAAACAGCTACTAGCTTGAGCTTTGACATGACTAAAGACAGCAATACTCCAGAAAGGCACAAATTGCTCCAGGGTGGAGGACAGACCATACACAAGTCAATAAGCACAGGCTTCATCTACCTACAGGCCCATGGATGAGCTTGAAGGGAATAGGTAACTGTATGAACTCCAAGGAAGAATTTCATCATTCTAAACTAAAACAGAAGTTAGAACATTAGGCACAAACAAAGAAAGTGGGGGGAAAAAAAAAAGATAAAAGGAAGATATCTCATTCTGATGAAAAGAGAAGGCAATTTAGGTAGTAAGAATGTCCTTGTGGATAGAAATAATTCAGAACAGAACAACAGAATAGAGCTAGAACACAACAAGTTCAAGGATAATCAATTAAAGACAAGTAGAAGATAGACCAGAGTGCAGGAAAAGAATCAGGGCAAGTGTACTTTTTTCCTTTGTTTACAACTGAAGGTATTGGAAGTGTGGAACAGGAAGCTTCTAAACCAAAAGGAGAAAAGGGAAAAAACAGAACCACCAGTGTAGGAAAGAGGACAATGTTCAGCATATCAGAAACTAGACAGATAAAGCTGTTAGGAGAAATGTATTCTGAAATCTTACTAACTTTGGCTACAAACACTTGACATGAGTCCTAAGAGACCTAAGTAATGGGAACAAATACATACACGTGGAATCAGTCCTGAAAAAAACTGAGGAAAGGAGTGAAGATGGGATTAATCAAAGCATAAAAGCCAAGTGCTGAGCAAGAGACAGATCTAAACACTAGGGCATGAAAAAGAGCACACATTAATAATGAAAAGAGCATTGGTAGACTAGGGCAGTTGTAGTGGCAAGAGGAACTTGTGAACTAGATCTAGACTAAAAACTACACAGCAAAGTAGGTCAGTTAATGGACTGTTAAAGGACAGCTAGCATTAAGAAAGTCAATAATGAAGAAATCTGCAGTGTAGTCCCTGTCTCCAACAGGTCTCTCAATGAAGGAAAGACAAGGTTAGTGCAGTTAGGGAGAACAATGGAAAATAAACTTCTACTCTAATTTTTCAGGAAGGAGGGGAAGATTAGTCTGACCTTAATAAAAAAGAGAAACTACAGAATAAAGCAGGAAAAAAATAAAAACATTGAACATGGAATTTCAGGGGAATTTTTCATTCCCCCCTCCCTCCCACTTCTAAAAATCTGAGTATGAATGAAGCCATTAACATCTTGAGAAAATGACGTTAAAAAGGCAGCACAGAGTGTAACAAGAGTAAGACTGAGAACGCATACAGAAATATGAACTGAACATTATCTTGACAGGCCAAGACCACTGTTTGCAATTTGCCTTGATTCTAATCTGCCATTACATTCTCTTTCACAGAAACCCACCATCTAGAATGTTTCTAGAATACTCCCCAATTTCACCAGTGCTAATTTGTACCCCATGCTGACAAATCATCTATTTTTCATCACAGCAGCTTCTAAGTCCTTCTCCTCATAGCCAGAACTATGTTTGTCACCAATGTTCTCTGAAATTCTGCAACTGGATGTAATGTTCAGAAGTATGTCTGTACAAATGCAGAAGTTGAATGCAAAACTTTTGTGATCTTGCTCAGCAACCAAAATTTACAAATACATTATGTATTGGTTTGGCACGGCCTGGTTTTATGTAGCAGGGGGGCCACAAAGGTGGCTCCTGCGAGGAAGCTGCTGGAAGCTTCCACCATTGGCAGAGCCAATGGCTGATGGCTCTGAGGATGGACATGGTGCTGGCCAAAACTGGGCCAATGAGAGAGGTTGGTAACGCCTCTGTGATGACATATTTAAGACGAAAATCAAAACGAAGTCACAAGGTTTTTGATTCTAGTCAAAAGAAGAGGAGGAGGTGAGAACACGTGAGGGAAAACAACATGGAGACACCAAGGTCAGTGGAGAAGGAGGGGCAGGAGGTGCTCCAGGCGCCGGAGCCGAGGTTCCTCTGCAGGCCGTGGTGCAGCCCATGGGGAAGCTGCTGTGCCCCTGCAGCCCGTGGGGATCCACGGGGGATGCAGAGATCCACCCGCAGCCCGTGGGGATCCACGGGGGATGCAGAGATCCACCCGCAGCCCGTGGGGATCCACGGGGGATGCAGAGATCCACCCACAGCCCATGGGGGAGGTGCCCGTGCCGGAGCGGGTGGATGCCTGGAGGAGGCTGTGATCCAGTGGGAGACCCGCTGGAGAGAGAGGGCCCCGCTTCCAGGCTGGAGCAGCCTGTCCTTGGGGGACTGCACCCCGCGGAAAGAGAGAGCCCCGGCGCTGCAGTTTGGGAGGGCTGTGTGCCCGTGGGAGGGGCTCACGCTGCAGCAGGGGCGGTGCGGTCGCTGCTCGGGAGAGAGGACCCACGCCAGGGAAGTTCAGGAGAGCTGTCTCCTATGGGAGGGACCCACGGCCTCACAGGGGAAGACTCCTCTCCTGGAGCGGCGGAAGGAAATCCCGGTGATGGACTGACCAAACCCCCAGGCCCTGTCTCCTGTGCTGTCGGTGGGAAGGAGGGAGGGGCAGGGGGAAGGTGTTCTAAGGGCTTATTTTACTTCTCATTATCCTCCTCTGATTCTGTTAGTAATAAATTCACTTTACAGCTTAAGTTGAGCCTGTTCTGCCCTTGAAGTGTTTCTCCCGGTCCTTATCTCACTCATGAAGTGTTTGTTAATTTTTTTTTTCCTTTTCCCTCCTCTGCCCAGCTGTGGCAGGGGAGGGTGAGCGAGTGGCTCTTGTGGGTGCCTGGTATTGGGCCAGCATCCAACCACAACAAATTAAAAAGAAAAAAATGAATGTTACAATAAGCTCTACTTTTTTGTAAAACAAATTATTTCAAATGATAGAAAACAAGAAAGAGTGAACACAAAAGAAACAGTATGCACAGCAGAGAGAATCCACACTATCAAGTAGGACAAAGAAAAAAAAAATTTCAGTCACCCAAGTTTTGCTGTTATCACCACACACTTCAAAGAGAGCAAGAGCCATGGTGATCTCAGAGACTGACACTATAAAGAGTGTTAGGAGTACCTGAAGAACGAAGGTTGTGGCCTTACTAGTCAAGAAAAACCAGGTACCTCTTTCATCAAGAGTAAGAGAAGGAAATCCTAGGTAGTTTTAACCTGAAAGTTATTATAAATACCTCCTTTGGAGGAAGATGAAACTAGGAAGTTAAAAAATCTGTGTATTTTGGAAACAAATACTTAAAGCAAGTAATTCAGTAAACTTAATCTATGCTTCATGACCCAAAAATTCTTTTAGTACTACACTGTGCCAATTCAATGTTTATTCAATTCAATGTTTAGCTAGGACATCTGCAATCATAAGCTTTTGTTACTGTAGGAGCATGTTAGCATCTAGTTCTAAAATTAAACTTCCTTATCCCCCAAATTGTAACCTAGGCCCCTACAAGACTGCATTATTATGTGACACAGACTGTTAGAATAGTCTAACCATGCTGAGCTACCCAAGCACGGTAGAACAAGAAACCATGTTAAAACACCAGTGCCCCTAGAGTTGCCAAAAGGTAGCATGTTCTTCTCCATATGCAGAAGATGTAAGCCAGAACAGCTTCAGGATAAAAGTGTTATTAGTTGGGACTGAACATACAAAAAAATATCCTATTCAGGATGATTCTGCTTTCAGTAGCAGCAGACTTCTGACCTTTCAGGTAACTAGCAATTGATTTCCTTGCATGAAATTGGATTTCCAACTGTTAGAAGATAGAAAAGATTGTATTTGATCTATAGCATCTGCAGAAAGGCAGAGTCCACCATCTGATACTTACTGTTGTGCTTAAAGATTCGAATCGTTGCTCCTGACAGTCTTGCTCCAAGCACTAGTGATGCATGATTCAGTTCATCACTCAAAATCAGACAGCCCTGAATTAGAAGGGGAAAGAGGAAGATATTGAAAAGGTTACGTTTCACAGCCAAGCATGTAACACCTTTCAGCTCTGAAGTACTTCAAGATCATTTAAGAAAAAAAAATTCTATCATAAATGCAGCTAGTCCAGGCAAGACTTGCTAAGACCCAATTTGCAGCCTTATTATGGCAAATAAAAATACACAACTTCTCTTAACTGAAAGAACCACTCAAGTTTCACTTTTGCTGGAAATCCTGCAGATGAATCTGCCTGAATATCTCATGCTGCTGCTGAGTACTCATCCTCCTATGCAGTCAGGTAAAACAGGGAGCAGAGCAGCTTACCACAGTTCACTCAGCAAGTCTACAGTGCTGCTAAGAAACAGGACACAGAAGTCCTAGATTAAAGGCCTTATCGAAGTTGCGCTATTTCTTACATTAGGAAGCAACCACTGACTAAACCCATGTGTAGATGGAGGTAATATACAAGGGGCAGAAAGTGGAAAACAAAATTGCGTTGTGAAATTGGGAAGTTTTCTGAAGCCATTAAACATGACATTGAATTCATTTGCTTTTTCAAAAAACCAGATGATAAATCCTTGGACAAACATTAAACCAGGATATGTATGCTTTGAGAGCAGTGATGATTACAGGTCAATAACTGATATGCTGAACATTCAGTCACAGCGTTACCACTGTGGACTTCAGGAATGTATATTGGGGGATTAATATATAAGGGAGCAACAATATTTCTAAATAACCTTGGTCCGCTCCAATTACTATGCAAATGTGCTGCAACTTTAAAAGTGACTTTGCTCAGTTAAAAATCTAGAAAGGGTGTCAAAATGATGAAGATCAAGCACTGAAAGATGGTCATTCCATGCTTCTCTAATAACAACTGATGGAGGGAATAATCAAGAGGATTTCTTCTCTGCAATGGGAATTACTAGAAACGACTGTGAAAAGCATTGCCTATAGTTATAGGAGTGTCACAGACAACAGTATTTTCTCCAAAATAAAGGAAACTGCACTAGAATTGTGATGAACTTAGAAACATTCTACATTCTGAGAGAGCTCAAGACTGGCTTTCGTCAGAAACTGCAATAAATGCCATGTGTTCATACTGCTGCTACAAACATTCACATTACACAGTTCATAGACTTTGGCATATGCAGTATGAAAATTTCCAACTAGTGTTTGCTCTTTGGAACTACTATATCAGACCATGTATACATCAGAGGGCATTACTGTTAAACACCACTGTATCAAAAAACATGAATATAATAATCCAGTACTACTATCCTTCTTGGAATGGTAGAAAGCTGATGATAGATTTAAAAAAAAAAAAAAACAAAAAAAAACAAGAGGAAGAAGAGATTAATAGTCTAGAAAAAGCTTTTCCATAAAAACAAGGACGAGCATTTGATGGAGAAAGTAGACCTAACAAATTGATCAGCAGCAGCAGCCTCTTTTCACCCCCTGCTAACAGGACATTCATTTAGAAACAAATTAATTTGAAACTGAAGAAGAAGTAAAGAGTCTAATACTGTCTGCCTGTAGAGAGAGGGCCATGGATCACATAAGCCACTGGTACAGCAATCCCTGATGATCATATGTAAAACTGGGTGCTGCTACTACAATAAGACTTCACTAGCATTTATGAGCTAATTTACATTTGAGAAAGCATCCAGGACAAGACTAACAGTAACTGGAGGTAACACTACTTGGGCTCTAGAAAAACATTTTAGTGAAGATCAGGCTTACCACCACATCCTACAAGGCCTATTGAAGTGAATGTCACATTTTACCACAGAGTGCTATGGACATAAATCGCGTAATTCAGTCCTGAGCACTTAATTTCACAACCCACCTATGTATGGAAATTAATTTACTTTCTTACAACCAAAAAAATATCCTTCAAGCATCATTGTTCTAACTCAACTGTCTAGTCTCTCAATCCAGAGCTATGATAAAAAGTTCCGTGCTAAAGGCAGTACAGAATGGTGTTATTAACTAACTACACTAACGACACTTCCTGACTACATTATGCTAACTACATTAATGGCACTTACTCCAAAACAGGCAAGTTTGAGAGTCTAGCTTAGCCTCGAATGGTCTAACAACTTCTAAGTAACCCTCAAATTTCCCATTATCTGTGGTCTAGACTCAGCATACTTGGCAGTGACTGTACCAGGCACATGACAACTTGGCTGTAAACAGAGGGTGTCTACTGATGAAAACTACCAGGTGCAGAAAGACCTGGTTTTAGTGATGCTTTAACAGTGCTGAAATACAACTTTCAGTCTACACCAACTATACCTATTAACAGCAGCCTCTACTAAGCAGATGCTGAAAACAAGGCACAGTGAATAAAGATCAACTAAGTAATGATGAAGCTTTTGAATTCCTTTTGCTGACTAATGCTGATCAAATTATGGCGTAGAGATGGATCTAGGATAGTCAAACTGTATTTGTTGCTATTAAAAGAGGATTCAGTAGGAACATAAACTAAGTGCTTCAGGATTCCACAGAGCAGAAAAAGAACAGGTGGTCCAGTATATGTGAGCAACTACACTCAGTAGCTTGTTTTTAGCTAATTAAATAGTAATAGAGGAATCCAGATATCATTAACGTCAAACATATCTTGTGTTCCAGGCAGCTTTGCAGTTGAAAACGTTAAGTAGGACATGCAGAAAGACAAACAGTATTAAAAAAAAAATTAGCCCAAGAGTTTAATCAAGCATGGGAATCTCTGAGCTTTGCATGGGAATCTCTGAGCTTTACTGAGGACTACCAAAGCATTGCCAAACAGGTTGTGCACACACAATTAATCGTGTACTGGGTGGTGCCAGAATTCAGGATTTATGTGTCCTTATTTGCAGACAATGAAGAAATCAAATGTGCAGTGAGAAGCAACTTCAGGCAGCCAAAAAAAAAAAAAACATTTAGTGAACATTCTGAGCTGCAAAATGGTTCATCTGACAAGAACTTTTCTTCACTAGAGTGTGTTTTCTGTTTGGAGTATCCACCTGAGTATAAGGACACTTGTATTGTTATAAGGCAGAAGCTTCTTACTACTTTATTTCAAGCGTACAAAAAACTAAGTATCCTCATGACTAACCCAACACAGACTGCTGTACCCATTTATGACAAGAGTTGGCTTAGTAAATGTACAAGGGAGCTGTATAAAAATAGGTATGTTACGTGCCTTGAAATTTACTGTTCAGATTTTCTCAATGGTTGTAAAACCTGTTGAAGTTCAAAGGTGAAAACTCAGGATCTGAGTAAGGTGTCTCGAGGGTATTCTCATAAGGCATTGAAGATATACAGAAGATATGCTCCACATAGAAAAAAAGATTGAGTAAGTTTGCAGGAATGAGTAATTTGTACTGACAACAACCAGCAATCTACTTAAATGTATCTGACAGTGTGTACTAAAACTGAAAGGTCTCACAGAAATCACTAATCATTTTTCTGTTGAACATAAAACTGGAGAGAAGTGGAAAGACAAAGAGCCAAAAAATGCAGGTAAAAGATATGTCAGAAGTAACACAAGTGCTCAGATTCATAGCACTGCAGAAGTATTTGACTCCAGAAAGACTAGATTTGAAGCACATCAGACTCAAAAATGTTGGGTTTTTTTTTATTGTGCAAAGCATTTCATATTTCAAATTTAACAGACCAAAAGAAAAGGCACATTATTTAGACAGTGCTACTTCCTTGTTACAAAAAAAAAAAAAAAATAGCATGCAGGAAGACAGTGCAGCTAATCAGACAGAATCACCAGGAAGAAAAGTTGCCAGGAAGAATGAGACAGCAAATTTATAATCTGTAGATACTGCAAGAGGAAGATTTACAAAGTAGTATCAGGAAGTGAAAAAATAAATAAATTAAATAAAAGGAAAATAATTCACTACACAGGGACAAAGAATTTCAATAGACTAGTAGTATTAGGGTGACAGTGAATAATTAAAAAAAAACCACCTGTTCCAGTCCTTGCATTATTTTACTCTATGGAGGAGCTAAGAGTACATATATTTTGCCTTAGAAGATGCAAACAAAAATTTCACTATTATTTCATTTTCCAATAACTAAAAAAACATAGCTGGAGATACTGGACACTCAGACTAATTGTCTACTGTTTTATGAGGCACACAGTAAACATCATGAGTCTTTACTTATTTGACCTTATTTCCCTCAAACAACTTTGGTACTTCTTCAAAGGGAGGATTTTTTAGCTGTCACTCAAAGGTAATAAATTCTCCATGTGCCAATATGCAATTCAGCTTATCGGTGTATCTGACACAGTCAGTTCTTAGTGTCTCAAAAACACCAAAGTACCTCCAGCCAATCAGCCTGTTAATCAGCCACCATTTCACACACCAAGGAATAGCCTGAGAAAGCAAGACTTAACATGCTAGGCTTTTTGCCAGAGAGAAAGTTCTGGGCTGCTACTGGTCCCATGGATGCTGTTTCCAGAAGAAATTTTTGCAATGCTTAGAGATGCACACTGTGACCTACAGCTTCCATAGAGAATATCTGCAGGGGTTGCCACTGAGGAAACACAAAAGCAAACAAGTAGCTTTTAGAAAATTCAACCACTAGAATCTTTGTTAGGTGAGCTTTGGTCCATGACTTAATCCATACCTTGCCAACTAAAGCAGGAATGTTCATAGAGTTGGTTGCAAATCCCATTCCATATGCCATTGCAGATTCCACACCTAGGAACCTGGCAACTAGCTTTTCCAGCTCCTCATGCTTGTCCAAGTTTCCTGCACATAAAACAAATGGGAAATGCAGAGTAAGCAGAAGCTTTCACTATTGCTAAATTCTACAAAAAGAATTTCCACCAACCAAGCTACGCTTTATTTAAAGGCCCCTAACGGAACACTGAAAAAACCCCATATATGAAAACATAAGAGAACTGCTGTGCAATGTAAATCCAGGGAGTCAATTTGTCCTCACTGAAGTAAAAGTTTCTTTATTGGTTAGACTAAAGTTCAATGCTGGAACGATTAATGGTTCAAAGACCTGCAATCAGATACAGACTTTGAAATACACATTCAGGGAACATACTATCATCCTCCAACTTACCCATCTCCTGCCTAGTGCTGCACACCCCAGCTCCATACTGGGACAGGACTTTAGCAGCTGCTTCTTGGCAAGCCCCAGCCTTCTGTGCAAATCCAAGGTAGTTGTAGGAACCCATATTTATAATGTCTTTTATCACTCTCCCTGTGTACCTGTGTTTTAAAAACAGCATAAGTTAGGATACTCAAAATTTAAAAACTTATTTACACCAGAAGATTATTATTTCACTTTCCTAGACTATGCACTGAAATGTTAAAACTCAGCAGAACCAAACATTATTTCAGTACTGCCTCTCATTATCAAACTGCAACAATCACTGAAAAAGATTCTTTCCCTATCTTACAATCTCAAATTAATTCCCAGGAGAGTTTACATTTAAAGGTGAATTTGCTATCACATATAAAATTGCTTGAGGCTTCTCAAAGCATCTGTTGCTCTGACATGTTTCCCCCTCCATCCCAGAAGCATACAAGTTCTTTTTAAATTACAAAATAACACCTCTCTATCAATTAACTTGGCAGCCCCTCAAGCGGGATATCCTCTAACCACAGAAAGGAAACACATCTGGCACTTCGGTGCTAACAGTACGTGACAAGGAGAATAAGGTAGAAGTTTAGCAGAAAAAAATCTGTTTTAATTCTTTTGCCCTTGAAAGCCAAGAAGAGACATAACTAGTTTCACCAAGTACTGTGCTGCAAACCTCTTCACGTCAAACTGGTGATATGTCATTTCCAATTTGTAAAATTCCTTTCATTGTATTTCCGATTTTGTTTCTACAGACTACTTCAGTTCTGACTCAAAGCAATCATGTTAGAGTCAGTTCAGGCAGCAGCATTTACTTCAAGTGGAAGAACTTCTTCTAAATGAACAGAGACACTAGCAGCAGTGCAATCCAAAGGATCTACCCCAGGTTCTTATCATACACAAAGGTATAAATTTTATTGCAGGTGTATGCCCAGGAGATCATAGTACAGCAAAGTAGCCAAAAGATTATATACAAATCATCGCCTCGGTGGCTAAATGCATTTCAAAAGAGCAAAATTCATTGATTCAAGCTGCTAGAAAGCTCAAACTAAACATAATTCACTGCTCCTTTAACCTCACAGCCTGCAACTTGCTTTTAGAGACCCTGTATTTCAAGGCAGGTCTTGCAAGTGTTTTCTTCAGTTTTGACTCACGTGAATGTCCAGTTATAGTCATGGGAAACTCTCTCCATCATGTCCACTTTGGCCCCTGGCACACTGCAGATCGGACGGTTCCAGCTGTCCCGAATGCGCATGTAGAGGTTTCTGTTGTAGAAATTTTCAAAGTCCTGGTACAATGGGACAAAGTCCTGAAACACATCAAAGGCACTCAAAGTAAAAAGAAAGTATATACAATAGCAAAATTAGAGTAAGAAGAATAATTCTTTTCTGTCATTCTGGTATAATGAAAAAACTCAAGAAAACACATAACATAAAATAACCCCCTTCATTAAATCCTTGGGCATATAATCTTTGCAGGAGAGGTATAGTCAGCCTTCAGAATTAAGCAGAGCAAGGGAACATGCAATGGCTTTTTGGCACCAAACAGCATACACTGCTCTACTGAATACACAAAGACTTTTAAAACTAAGGTGCTCTACCACATTTTATTCTGTGCACAAGGAATGCATTTAATATAGCAATACTAGCATTATTTTACACATTACCATTAGAACTTTTCACAACTTTTTGTTCTGAATAGAAACTAATAAGCTACATTATGGCACTGCTCTTCTGCACAGCTTATCAACACTGAAGTCCCATGTGATTTTTATGAATGAGCATTTCCTGAATTTTAGCTTCCCTTCCAATGTTTTCCAGGAAAAGTAAGTGACTGCCTTGAATGGATAACACAAGAATGTCAAACTAACTGCAGCAGCAAGAACATCTGATCACTCAAGAATATTTTTTTTCTTACTCCAAAGTCACAAGATTTCCTTTTTACTAATTAATTAAAGAAAGTTTGACATTTAGTAATGATAAGAATGCATAATTCATTTGCTTCTGTTGGGTGGAAAAAAAAAGCGCCTTTTTAATCTACAGAGGAAAAAGTCGAATTTATTACAAAGGTATGAGCCAGCAGAACATTTCTTCCTGTTTTGCACAAGAAAAATGCAAACATTGTGAATTTTATTTTTGGTGACAGTATGAGAAAGGCAGAGTATCTATCTCACCAAGTACTACAGCGTCAGACATTTGCACCACTGAAGCAAAACTGGGAGCATTTATGGCAGATTTTTAATAAAAACACAAACGGGCACTGACAAGCTCTTACTTACAATGTTTGCCTGCAGGAGGAGTACTTTTTTCATTACCTTCATATTGTAATGATTTAACAACTTTGTCCTTGCAGTTTGGAGTAAAGGAACATTTAGGTCCGTACCTTTGCACCCTCCTGCCAGCAGCTGCACAGGAAAGACCAAGCCCAAAAGTGCCAACTTCTAAGCCTAAGCACCTAAACCCATTTCTGATTTGCCTGTGCCAAAAAGGCACAAAGATATTAATTTTCATCATTTCAACTATGGAAAAACAACCCAAATTTAGCTAGCAATCACTCTTCCAGAGAATCACAAGCATGTCCTTTCTCAAAGACAGACAGTGGAATAAAATTTCTATGCGCTAACATGCACAGAAGGGCAATTATTTCTTCCATGTTCCTGTCCCAATTCATGACACAAAATCAAAATAATTATCCACAATTGTTTCAAACCCTCTGCTATGTTATTTGTAGAGGGGTGGAGGAAGTGAGATCAAAAAGAAACCCTGGCACATTAGAAGATCAATACTTGAGAGACTTGTTAAATCTAATTATAATCTACTGAGATGCTTCTAAGTATTTTCCACTCCTCTCAACCATCTATGCACAAGAGTTCAGCTTTGCAATAGTTATCCAAGCACACCAACTATGTGACCCAAGAAACAATTGATATTTTAGCCAAGGTTCTTGGCTAGGAAGGGAAGCTGGAAATGAGTCATTATACCAACCCAAGCAGGTATGCCTGCATTGATACAACCCAATCCCACTCCAGATTACTCATCAGATGAGTTTTCTTTTGAAACCCAAGCTGACAAAGCCGAAACAGTAACAAGCTCAACTGGTGAGATAAGGACAATCACCCACAACAGGTTGGCACCACCAGTATACGTAACAAAAGCATTATCTTACAAGCCAGCATTAGAACTAAGTTTAAAGGGATTTAACTGTGAAGTAGAGAAGTTCTCTGAACCTAATGGATTATGATAAAGAAAAAATGTGTCTTAAAAGTCAAGAATTCAAGGAATAAATTATGGGTAAGGGAATTAAGGTTTAATATGGGACACTAGCTTTAGTTTTTTGGGGTACCAAGTTGTAGAATTATAGTAAAGGACTTTAAGTTGAGGTATCAGCATACTGTGAACTCCTTTGTTATCTATAAATGTACCCCTCCCTCCAACAAACCATCCTCAGATAGGTCTCATGAGAAAGTTCCTTGGAACAGACAGGCAGGAAGTACTTTGGCATAATGCAAAACTGGATTGTCTATTTCCTCAGTAATCCTAACCCCACTGAGGGGTTCTCAGGACCCATGCATCTGAGAACGTGTAAAGAGAAAGCGTAAGGATATTGTGCCTTTATAAACTGATACTGACTTTTGGAGTTTGAGAGCCCTCTTTTGGAGCTGGCATACAGGAGCAGATGGTCTGCTGGTTGGTTTGGGGGCTGGTTTATTTATCTCCTCCATGCTTCTGCAGTCTGGCATTCCAGATAAGAAGTAGAGAAGATAGTACAACAAAAAGCCCACTTGAATTCCTCATGCTAATTTAATGTTTTCAATCTTTGAACCAAAAAAATAAACACCTGGGAGGAAGGGATGGATGAAATCTATCAATCCATACTTTTCACCCAGAGGGTAATTCACCCAGAGGGCACTGGAAGAGACTCCTAAGGCAAAGTGGTCACAGCACCAAGCCAGACAGAGATCAAGAAGTTTGGAGAATGCCCTCAGGCACATGGTGTGACTCTTTGGGATGCCCTGTGCAGGCCTAAGAGCTGGACTTCAACGTCCTTGTGGGTGCCTTCCAACTCAGTATATTCCATGATTTCAAATTTTTGACACATGCAGCCACAGTGCTCTGCTGCAAAAGTGTCCTAGAGCTGGAAGCAACCACTATCACCTTTAAATGGCCTTCAGAGCTTGTTGTTTTTCCATCACATTCTCATCTTATTTCAGATCCAACACTCCTTCTAGCTGTAAGAGTCCCTACGAATATCAGTCTGAGATGAAACAGTTTCATTCAAGGAAAAATATTCTAGGAGTTGATTCTTTGAGCAATCTTCTGAATAAGCAGAGTCAAACAACTACAAAAGTTACACTGGTTCCAAAAGAGAGAGCAAAAGCAGCAAGTTCTTTCATTTATGGAGCTAAAAAAATCCTAAACAGCTTTATTCCTGTCAATTTAAGCATTGAACACATCCCGTATTAGTGAGGGGATGCCTGATGAAGACACGAAGTACTAGTGGTCTCCCAGAAGCCCGAAAAGCATAACAATTTCAGTGAAAAGCACAGCCAATCAAGGGAAGAATAAAATTCTCCCTTGGGCACAACACCTTAACATAGGTGATTAAGGAATCCATTATTTCATCATACTGTAAATTAATACTACAAGTGAAGGTCATAACAAGAGCTTTGTAGCCTTTAGCTCAGGGCAAAGGGACATGCAAATGCAGTGATTATGCTACTTTTAGAGCCAAGTTTTCACAGCATTGCACCTAAGCTAACAAATGGTGCCATAAGCACCAGCAGGGCTTATCTGCAATTCGCATAATGTGCTCCCTGGTAATACATAACTGACTCTGAACAGAAATCAAGCAGACAATTGCAACAAATTTCAGGCTTCTGAAAGGAAGCAGAAAGACCAGTTTCATCTCATTGTTACATGAGTCAAGAAAAAGTGGAGCAATAACTGTGGGTAGCCTTTGTACCATCAGGAGGCCTCTGATGAGCTACACAGATGTTAAGATGACACTGAACAAAAGACTCCAGTTTACTGCCCCTGAAATATTCCTACAGCTGGACTCCTGTGAACATGTGTTTGAAAACCCCAGATGCTAGAAACACGTTCTAACTGGGCAAACTACAGAGTATGAAGCAGTATATTAGAGAGTTACCAGCCCCATTTGCACAGTCACTCCCATATACAAAACATGTAAGGTAATCAACAGGCAAATTAGACTGGAGGAAAGGTAAAAGTGATTTTCATCCTGCCTAGAAAATCCTATAAGCATTTTGCAGATTTAACTACATTGTATGACCAGACAGCACATTAAATTGGGTACGCATAAATTGATTCCAGAGTAATTGAGAATTTTTCATCTTGCCGTTTACCCATGCCTAAAACAGACCGGTAAATGCTTCCGAGAGGATGTGCTACACAACAGTGGTTTCCAGGAAAAGCTTAGCTGGATGTATTTGAAACAAAGCCAAAACCCATGAAACTATTTCCTGGAAATCAGTACTAGCAATGTCTGTCCCTTTTCACCCTTTTGTGTTTCAACCTGAGTGAATATTAGGTTTTCCTGGAATCATTTCTATCAATTCATGGCTCTAATAAATTCCAAGGAATTTACCTGCCATCAGAGACAGCTGTAATTCAAACCTGTTCAAAATCATGCTCTACTCTTTAAATTTAGTCACTTGCAGTTTTCTAGTTATGATGCAGAATAAGATTATACTATTAAGTGACAATTTAAGGAAGGATTTTCTCTACTGAAATAAACTGCCCTCCCTAACACAGAAAAAACTGAGTCTTTTTCTTGAGTTTGTTTTTAATACTACATTTTGGACCCAAGTTTATGTTATGAGTTAAACGTAACCACCTTCAGAAACACACCTCAGAAAATCCACATACTTCAACTCCGTGCTTTTCAGAACAGGTTCATTCAGCCCTTTACAAAATACTTTCTCACACTACGTAATTTTGTAATTTTTCACCTAAGCAATTATGAACTATTTCAAAAAGGTAAGGCTAATCCTTTTGCTTGATATTTAAGAAAATCATAATAACCTAGTTGGCTCTTCAGAATTTCAATAATAAAAAAGTTACTTTCCACACAGAAGTCACAAATCTACCAGAAAGTACCCCAGTGTAATCACAGGGCTCCTCTGATTTGATGTATTAGTAATAATAAAAAAGGTGAGTTTTGAGCCTTTTCTGCACACTGGTATCTGCACTCCCTTACCAAAAGATGATTGGGCTGTCATCCAGCAGAGATTCAAATATTTGAGAAAATAATTTCAAAACAAGTTATTGAGCACACACCTCCACCTCCTGCACCAAAATAACCCCTGGCTCCCACATTAGACATGCTGCAATGTGCTCTCACCAATTCATTTGCCAGCAAACAAAGCTTAAAGCAGCAAAGGGTGAGGATAAGTACTGTATGTTCTAGACCTCACATGATCACTTTTCTATTTGTCTGATATCAGAAACAGCTATTATAACCTAAGTGCTAGAAACATGATTTGGGGAAGTACACTAAGCTGAGATTTCTCCAACACCAAAGCTTCTTTAAACAGGATTTCCTATTTTTCATTCTTACACAATATTCACTGGCACTTTGTATTAGCTCCATCTGCAGACATCCTATGTACAAACAAAACCAGAATACATGCATCTCTTCATGGAAGCCATAACCAACACAGAAACTGAAAGAGTTTCAATTCATCTGTCCCGAAGGCATACTTATTAAGCAAATGTCTTTCAGGGTAAGAGGTAAGATGCAATGCTGAGCTAATTTATAAAAAAATTCAAGGCTACATTTCTTTTAGGACTAGGATAATCTGTTGCTAACCACCTCTGTGCTTCAAGGTCCTCTATGGCAATCTTTACTGAGAGCCTAAAATCAATAATGTGTTACTGAATTAGACCTACTGCCCCCTTTCTGTACACTCACTCATGTAAGAGCCATGACTGCTCCCACAGAAAAGGACTGCTGTAAGCAGTTCTTACACACTGAAAACAGGACAAGCGTTTCACAACTGTGCAACAGAGATGTAACAACTACAGGATAGAGTAACTGCACCAACACTTCAGTTATTCCTTTAGAATTCTCAACACCATGAATACCCATCAATATTTAAACTTTTATTCTAATGTCTTAGTAGATTTCTGCAACTGTTTTGACTGCTCTCCACTGTACTTTATACACAGAAAAATGTAAGGGTGTCATGTTCTCAAGTGTCATAAACCAAAGTAGCTCAAAAGACATTAATGAACACATCAAGTTTCAAGTTGAGATTTAACCAGCATTCTTTAATTAGATATTTTAACTATTAAGAGGGATCCAAGATTTTTACTTTCATATTCCACAAGTCAGTTTTGGCAATAGCATAAATTTAAACTCCTGTACTTTAAACCAATATGAAACGCCTTTTACTCATTAAACTCCTGTAAGAATGTTTGTTTTGGAATTTAGTGCCCTACTGTGACTCTGCTTAATTCTACCTCACAATGTTCACAGAAGGAAGTTACCATGAGGTAATTTTAGGCACTGATCCTTAGCTAATCTACTGCAAAAAAACCAGGCACTGTACTCCAGTGCTGTTTCCCTTGATTATTTGTTTGACTTACTGAGATGTCCCTTCTGCGTCCTCCTATTTTCTGCTAGCCAACTGCTTTTGTGGCTGCAGAGAGAACCAGAAACCAGCAACTGGAAAAGGACCTCCCTTAACATTTTATAAGCCAGATTGGCTTCCCAAAGCAGTTGAGAAAAACAGAACCCAAATCAGCAAGAATAAGTAAGACCTTTGGAGAAAGCTCACTGACAGTCACACTCTTTAGAAGAGGGCTCACATTAAGAGTTAGCAAGAAAATAGCTTGTGAACTTCAAGTTTCAATGGTAGCTTTCCTAACAACAATTAGCTCCTGTGGGGAATAAAGATCTCTGAAAATAATTTACAAGTACTGAAAATCAGAATTATCCATTCCAGGCTAACTGCTGAGGCAGGCAAGACCTTTCACCTGGTAACAGAAGCTTTTGTGAATAGGTCTTAACATGAATTAATTCTTTCTAATCACTATCAGTGAGCCAGAAGTCAGTACCTAAAATTACCAGCTAACCTGCGTGTGTTCTGGACTCCAAATGAATTTAAAGTCATATAGCTTGTGCTCTGGAGCTAACCCACAAGCTTCTCTTTGCAACTGCTTCAGGTAAAAAGAATTAATAACATTTCTAAATCAAAACTCAGCCTCCAGATCAGCATCAGAAAGCCTCCCAAACTCAAACCAGAGCCTTTCTTTAGGTACTGATGCTGGCACATGCAGTCTCTCTTCCCCAAACCCTTGTTTCTGCAGCTGGGGGATCCTTCAGTAGGTTGATATAACTGTCAATGCAACTTTGCAGTGAGACAGATGAGGAAACTACTCTGAGGAAAAATAACTCAAAAGAAACATTATTTTTTTAACGACACAGCAGTATTTGTATAGTATTTAGGGCATCCAGAAGACAAGGAAAACAGCAGAAAACTTTGAACACCACTTCTCCCCAAAGAAATACTCAAGCCTCAGCCACATCATTTCCCCCTGAACATTATTTCCCAGTGGTTACCTTCTGTTCTTCTCTTTCTGTCGCATTTTGACACTTCTCAATCTTCCACTGCCGCATGAAATCTCGCAGATATCCAAAGAGAGTGAGAACACCATAGCCTACATAGGTCAGCACAGCAACCAGCATTGGTGTTTCTTCAAAAGCTTCATTGAAAGGCCTTTTGTATAATCCTCCATTGTGCACAATATGATTTATCTATAGTGAAAATTTAAAGAAAGGCAGTTGAGGTATTAATTGAAGAAAAGACAGATAGACATTTCAGAGTAGTCCCCAGCCCTCTGGTCAGTTATAGGCTCTGCATCCCCCCGCCACTCAGCACAAAGTGCTTCCAGCTAAGTTCAGCCATTACTGATAAATACTGCCAGCCTCCACACAGAAGTTGCCATATTGCTGATATAACCAAAGTCACAGTTACCAATCTAGGGCAGTTTAATCGAACATCTCACTAAAATTATTTAGCTTGCAAAGTTACATACAGAGCATTGCTTACATCTGGGCAAACCAAAATGAAAAAAGTGCCTTCACCAAGAGGACACAAATAACAGAATAGTGATGTTTCCTAGGATTACTACAGAGAAAAAAAATAGAAAGTAATAGTTTTATTGATCTAAACAATATATTCTCAGACTTGGAAGCCTATATTAGTGTAACAAAACAATCATAATCCATGTGTCTCTGTCACTGTTAGCCTAAAGATGCTGACATAAACACTGTACTCATCCATGAGGCGGACACGACACCACAGACAAAAAAGTCATTGTATATAGAGTCTCAACACAGCATATATGTCAGCACCAGAACAAAGCAAAGCTTTCTGCATAAAATCCATGCTAAAAGTCATCTTGCTACTTACATATCATCTGAAGGTAAGGTATTTGCTAGCTGCCAAATACATACAGCAAGTCTATCTCAAGTACAGTTACTGGAATATGCAATATTTGTGACTATTACAGAAAAGTTTCACAGCTACAAGCCAAGTGCTCACACAACATTAACACTGGGAAAAAAATAATGGTTTTAACTAGACTACTTTTTCAAATATTTACATTAAAGATCAGATCTCCTAAGTCAATGAATGAAAACACAGAAACCTAGCCATTAGACACAAATTGCTGTCTGCATTGCTAAAAGTTATAGACTGGCTGCACTATAATAGAATGGCTACATATGAAAGAACACTCTCCAAGATATAAATCCCCTTTGTGTAGCATCAAATTTATATAAAAATAAGAAACATATTTCTTAAAATATACTAATCAAAGAAACCTCAACACCTAGGAAAGAAACTGAACCTAGACACGTCAAAAAAAGACAATGGCAAATAATTCCTGAGGGGTGTGAGCCAACAGACACAATAAAACCAATTATTCACCTATGTCACTCAGATTATCATATGAGAAAGTAAGGTAGAATTGTACAAACCTCTACAACAGCTGATGAATCAATAAAGGCACACATACTTGCTGGCCTTACCAGACACTGCATTATTTGGAAAGTGATACCTGCTCATCTCAGGTGCTGGAGCAAGTCTGTATTTCAAGTCTGTCATTGATAACGTGAAAGCAATTTTTCAGAAGCAAGGGTCTGCTGTTGGAGATACAATTATGCTGCAGCTATGCCGTCACCGAATATAAGCCACAACAGCACCTTCCCTCCTGACAGTCATTTCTACCTCTTCCCTTCTGCTGACACAGTTCTAAGCAGAGCAAAGCTTTGATTTGGCCAGCATAGTCGAGGGGACTTTAGAATAGGTGTAAGTGTGGAAACAAAACAGCAAAGACACAGTAGGAACTTCCTTTTTAGTAGCAGCACTTAAAGCCAGATGCAGGTAACTAACTTGCAGTGCTTTGAGGCCAGGTTTAATACTGAAGTACTATTTTAAAAACATACTGCATACAGTGGTGGCTTGAGTTAGAAAATTGCTACGGCTTTGGAACAAGCGTACGTACACTTGCTTACCACATTGCAGCTCAAGTGCTGGCAATTTAAGGCTTTAATGCAGGCCAAAGGTTCATACACTGTTTTCTTCATGAACGATGCCAGCCAAAGAAATTGCCCCAGCCCCTCTCACTCCCACTTTGAGCCATCCGCACCAGTCTCCAGCTTGCACAACTAAAGCAACTAAATCTGATTATCAGCACAGTATCCCTTCAACACTGAACCTATCCATGTTGAAAATATAATCATTTGCAGAAGGTTATTCATTAGACTGTAATAGCCTTTACAGTTCTGCTCCACAAAGTCATTCGATAGAGCTCAGCAAACAAGAGCCAGCAGCTTTTGGAGAGAGAGGAGGGGCAGCAGCACCATGACAATCACCGAATCAGTGAGCCAATTGAAAAGGAAAGGAAAAACCGTGAAAGCAAAGGAAAAACCGTGAAAGCTGCCTCTTCCCTATTACTCTCAGGATTGCTTAACTGTATCACTATGGCTCCAGTACCCAAATCTATAGAATTTTATTGCATCCACATACAAGAAAGACCACGCACCAAAGCTCTAACCACCAGAGTTTACAGCTTGATGAATTACAAGTTGAAGTTTTGCATCCCCACATTGTCAGATCAGGCTGTGAATAGCAGCTATTCAAGAGCACGCACACTACATACCTGCCACCTGGGCCTGTCTACTAGCAGCTGATTTCTGGATAAGCAGACAGAAAACTGGTAATGACTACTTTGCAAAGTACCTAGGACTGAATAACTAGAGATCACATCAAAGCTTCCAATGCCTTTCCCAGGTAACTGGAAGTTCAGCCCGAAGAGATGAAAGGCTACATCCTAAAATAAAGGATCTGAGGTTACCAAATACCAGAAAGTAGTTAGAAAAGAAACAACTAAGAGACCCAAATCTATATGCAAATTTAATCAGAATAAAACCATACCAAATTATTCCAGGTCTTTGGAGGTGCCTGGGCTTGTAACACTAAAACTGAACAAGTTATTCCATATGGTTGAACCCCACATTTCACTAAGAAAGGCTGTTTTAGGAATACCTGTGTTGATTCAACCCATACTCCAATCAATTTCACCTCTCAGTGTTCTTCCACCAATGTGCTTATACATGGTTATATTCACTGTCAGCTACCACATCAGCTGAGAAGCTTGTGTTATCCTAGCTGAATCAAAAAATTAAAGACTGAATGCAATTCCACAAACTCTTCATGAAGCATATGACCATAAAAAAACCTCTAGAGCTGACTACAGAAGAGACATTTGTAGTCACATTAAATACAAGCCTATTTGTTTTTCTAAGAATGCCTTATAAATCCACACATTAGCCTTCAAATGAAGGCTTACATGCTGCAAGCTCCAAAGCTGCTGCAAAAGAGCAGCAATTTTAGGTCCAGAGACCAAGAAAGGAGGTGGCTACAGTTCAGTGCTTCATTTCCTTTTCATGGGAGGAGAAAAAAGGCGTGGAAGATTAAGATTTTTATGATTTCAACAAGCCTTATGATCATAAAGTGAGCCATGACCTTTGAAGTAGAATATACGGCATATCCAAGTACAAAGAAAAGTCAGAGTTCACTTAAACACGTGGTTCAAAAAAGCACATGTATGCTCACCTACATCTCTCTTTCCTGTACCGTGCAGAGTATATGTACGCAGAAGAGCACCACCACATTAAAGAACTCAACTGCAGGAGAATCAGAGAGCACAGCTCAGCTGGTTACAGGAGGCAGCAAAGAATCAGCCACAGGTAACGCCTGTATTGGGCCAAACTCTTGGGGAAACAAATCACATTAAACAGTATTGTAGCAGTTACTCAGCAGCAGCAGCAGCATCACACAGCTACTGCTAGAAAGGATGCCACTGGTCTAAGCAGAACACATCAGAGTCTGATGATAATCACAGAACGTACTGAGTAGGACCCACAAGGATCATCAAGTCCAATTCCCACCCCTGCACAGCACAACCCCAAGAGTCACACCATGTATTTGAGGGAGTTGTCCAAGAGCTTCTTGAGCTCTGTCAGGCTTGGTGCTGTGAACACTTCCCTGGGGAGCCTGTTCCAGAGCCCAACCACCCTCTGGGTGAAGAACCTTTTTCTAATATCCAATCTAAATCTGCCCCAGAACAGCTTCAAGCCATTCCCTCAGGTCCTGTCACTGGTCACCAGATTGAAGAGATCAGTGCCTGCTCCTCCTCTCCCCTCATGAGGATGTTGTAACTGCAATGAGGTGTGCCCTCAGCCTCCTCTCCCCCAGGCTGAGCAGACCAAGGGACCTCAGTCACTCTTCATAAAACTTCCCTTCTAGATCCTTTCACCATCTTTGTAGCCCTCCTTTGGATGGTCTCTGTATCCTTTGTGAGTGAGAAGACAAAAGCCATGCACAAACATGGGAACATCGGCAGATGCTCCCATAGACAACACACAGGATTTACCACAGGGCTCTGGGTACACACCTTGCATGGCAGGCATGTATTTTAGGGACAGAAGATGCTACAAGTGCTACTGCACACAGTACAAGTTAAGTACACTGTAACTGCTTATTGCTGCTACCCCAGGAAAGGCCCAGCACTCTGTATTAAAGAGGCCGTTTCATTTCATACTGACAGGAAGAACAAATTAAGATGAACCTGGCAGACTTCATGTAAACACCTTAAAAAGATTATTTACGCTGGAACACAACTTTGCTAAATTCTTATTAAAATTTAGTAGCTTCTCATTGCCACATACCACACATACTGCAGAAATTTTACTAACAGGTTTGCGGCTCTATTTTTAGAAACACAGTGTGAAAGACCGCATCCATGAGTGCGCCTCTGTATGCAAAAGTGGTCACGTTTATTACAAAGGATTGAAGAAATCAGCACTACAGAAACCACAGCAGTGAGAATTCCATGATGGCAGCTGCTCTAAGCTGTTATGTATTCTGTGGTAATTTTACTGTCACCTTGCACTGCTTTGCTTAGACTTCAAATCTCAGACTGTTGCATGGGTAAAAAGACCCAGTATTTACCACGAAAATTAGAATTAAACTGGTTTGAATCACATTTTAAGCTTTTAAAAAACCCTCACAGGTGATAAACTTGTTTTATAAAACAGACTTTAAGAGTATATTCCTCATTAAAGATTTGTTCTTCTTGACAGGTATTATCAAATATTTTTACTTGCAACTAGTTACTCACAACAAATTTGACAGCCCTTGTTTAAGATGCACTTACCGTATCTACAAAAATAGTGTAAATCTTCAAAATGTTTAAAAGTTGTTTGGTTCTCCCCACCCCCATTAGCAAGCAAAGGATGCAATTAAACTTGGGGTTTTTTGCTTGCTACATATAGGTGACAATTTCAATCCTCCTGAGAATATACTTTTTTTTCTGACAGTTTACCTCAAATTTAAAACCTTAAACCTTACATGTAACTTTATCTATTATGTTCAGTAGATTTTAGGCATACAGAATTTTGACAGAGAATTTCCTAACTGCATGCTTAATTACTAAATATGATTTACAATAAAGATTTCCAAAGACAGCACAGGTCTGCAGTGCTTCCCTAACAAGTCAATCTCCAGGCTCTCAGATACCTCTGAAAGCATTTCCAGACATATTTTAGAATCTGCTCTCATTTTTTTAGACATTAAACCCCATTACTTCCTAAACTTTCCAACTCCTGCTTTCTCAACTGTAAGTATTCTTCAAAACTATACTTTTGAATTAAAAACAGTTCTTTTTCTAGGATTCATTTCTTAATGATGGCAAAACAAAAAACTGGAAACCTCATTGAAGATGGGCCAATGTTTTATGTTCCATCTAGAGAAACTGAAGTCAATAGATAATTCAGATAAAGCTTTTGTCCTCCCAACAAACTGAAAACATGAAATATAGAAAAACGTTGGTTATGTTGTACAATTAAAACAGAAAAATACAACATGACATATCACTTAAGTAGATATCGTAAAAAAAAATTAACTTGTATACATTTATAACAATTTCTTAGAGCATTTAAGGTTTATCACCAGCTAAATTTGAAATGGCAGTACAAATATAGTCTATATATTTTAACACTTCACCCAAACTAATTTCTCAGTAGCACATACTCCAATCTAAGAGAAGCCCATCACATCAGCAGCTACCATGAGCATTTGTTTTCATACCAGCACAGACACACAAATTCTCAACAAGTACAACACTGGCACTACACCTACTAATATAACATGATGGCCTCAAATAATTGTTTAGCCAGGGAAAATGTTGAGCACCTATTCCTTCCACAAAGGCTCACAGTCTTTTATAACTGAATTTGGTATTAGAAAAAGATCATTGTGCACAGGTACACTTTTTCAAAAATAAGTTTTGTCAATTAACACATCCGAACAAGGTTGCAGTCTCTTCTAGATCAGACAACCTTCTTCTCACTTGAGTTTTACGTTACTAACACAATAAATACAGTCAATCATAAAACCAAGCAAGAGTTGGAAAGTAGTAACTTCTTTCCTGAGGTCTGATATAAGCCTCAGAGTACCTGCTACAAGCCCTAAGGCACACATTTTTACAGGGGTTCAGGGATTAAATGCTAACATCTAAACCTGGACAAACTCTCCAGCAATCCTGTAACCATGGAATAACCAAGGCTGGAAGGGACGTCCAGTGGTCACCATGTCCAAGCCCCAAGTCAAAGCAGGGCTAATTACAACAGGTTGCCAAGGGCCACATCCAACAGTCTTGAACTCCTCCATGGATGGAGATTCCACAACCTCTCTGGGCAACTTCTTCCAGTATCTTACCACCCTCATGGGAAAAATTATTTTCCTTATGTGCAATCAGAATTTCCCATTCTTCCAAATTACATGTGCTGCCTTCCATACTATTGCCACACGCTTCCAAGAGCCTGGCCTCATTTTCTCTATATCCTGCAGCCAGCTAGTTAAGCTTCTCTCTCCTAAGGTTGAGCAAACCCAGCTGTCACAGCCTCTTCATTTCCTGGGGACCCTCCACTGGATTCACAGATTGATGTGGTTATGTCAACATCTTTCTGGGAAACTCAAAACTGGACACCATTTGCAAGATGCAGTCTCCCAAATGCTGACAAAGGGGGAACAACCACTTCATGAAGAAGTTAATGAGATTTAGATTCTCAGGATCATTTTTTTTCCATCTGAATTTTAAATTTGCACACAGATGTGAAAAAACCTCACAATTCTGTACTCCAATTCTTTTCTATACCAGTGGCTAGGGTAGTTATTTAGAATATTTATCTTATCCTAAGTTTCATCTGAAACAAGATTCATGTCACTGCTACCACTAAATCACTTGTAGCAAGAAAAACTTGCAGTATCTGCTGCAGTCATCTTAAGTGTGCTCTCCGAAAGAAGTTACACTAACCCGAATTCCAGCAAAAGCATCTAAAAACCAAGAGGAAGCTATTGTTCCCCTGCATCCTGAAGCATCCCACAAGATGAACACACAAGCAGTTTGACTGCTCTATTTAAGAAGAGCAAGCACAAATCACAGGTCTACACAAGCTGTTTTCTGCATGTACACACCAAGGCTTCCAGGAAAGAAATACCTATGCTGGCTATTTTAATAGTTGTTAGAATTCAGGACTTGTGACAGTTTTAAAGGAATGCAAATCCCACAGTACTCCCACTCTTCTCAACCAAACTATTCCTTGTCTTCCTGAGGAAATAGTACAAGACCTTGTTTACAAAGGCATGCACATGCAATAAGCTATCTGGAAGTTGCTATAAGCTGGTGTTTGAAAACCTTCAAGAAACACCAGGGAAATTAAAACTTGTTTATATAATTCCAGCTCCCATCTAACTGACTTGGAGATACTGCACACAACAGAAATTAAGAACTTGATATCTAAAACCTATATTCCAATTTTATTGTTTTTAGTTTGAGACTATTCCTTCTTTAACTTTTCTAGAAGCATAATAGAACCATTCTAATGTGAGAAGCTCAATTAAGGAGTTTAAAAAAAAAATCACATTACTAAGAATTTGTTCACAATAATAGGTAGATTCCAATAAATTATCTTGGAAAATAAGGGCATCTTCTCCCATTAAAGATGTCCCAATCTTCCTATTCTAAGCAAGAAAAATCTTTTTAGATGCAGCACTGGAAAACCATTAGTCATTTGCAAAACACTCCAATGGAGAAATACATTCCAGTTTAAAATTGCATTGCAGAAAGAAAAAGCAATTTCCCCACACTCGTTATTCCCACAAGTGTCTTGATAGCTCCTAAACACCATTTTTCTATTGAACTCAACACTCTCCCCAAAAGAGCAGAAGGGCATAAAAAGCACAATCATGCACAACTTGAAGAGGTAACTTCACATCTCTTTTACTAAGATTTGCTCTCTTTCTCCTATCTATGTTCAATTCCTCACATCATGACAATACCCTTTGAGATGTCAGGCTTTATCTTACATAGTGCAGTATTACACCAGAGCTCTATATCAATTTTAAGTCCATCCATAAATTACCATTCTTTCTAACAATGAACTCTCTCAACTGCACACAGTCAGAAAACAGTCACTTTTCTCTAACATTCCACAATTTTTAATTGCTATATGGTTCTTCAACCTCTTTTAATTAAGGTGTTCATAATGAGATTGAAATTCAGTGAATGCAACAATCTCTAAACATATTAACTTCAAGCAGGACCCAAGTAATTTGAAAACAAGACATCTCAGGAAAGCCAAGAGCTGTTATTTATCTTAGTACTTCAGCAGAATGTTTTTTAATATGCTGGAACCTTAACTTCAAATGGTCACTTTTCTAGTCATTGATGCTATTCCATTAATCTCCAAGGTAGCCAAAGTCAGTTATTGCACAGTTTTAGTAGACAGCAAGGTTCCCTCTCCTCTTATCAAAAAAAGGTTTAGCAGTTCAGAAGGAGACAAATACAATCTCTTTGAAAATTAAAGCGAACAATTTCACCCTCTTCTGCTCATGCTGGAGTAACAGTAAAGAACCCATTCTATGTCAAATACCACTCCCAGTGAAGGGAGTATCATAAGGAAACCTTTGAATCTAAGCTCTAGGTTTTCTAGGATAAAACCCCCCAAAAGAAGATAAACAAAAAAATCAAAATTTTAAAACCCCAAAACTTACACAGGTAACCTGAGCAGAAATGTCCTAGGTAGAAGAGGACTCCTTTTTTTTCACACTGTTAAAAATGGGTGAAGTTTTCCTGCACTATCAAGCCCTACTGGAGGGCATGGTAATGCCCTGTCTCTAAGCTCTCCCCTCAGAAGCTCTGTGGTTTTCCAGATAAATTGACAATGACTGGAACATTTCTTTAAACCAATGGTTTTCCTTGCCTCTCCTGTTCCCATCATTTTAGCTAGATCTCTTTCTGCCTCTTATTTCTCACACAAACCCTGTAAAACGCTTTTTTAAAAAAGTTCTTCTCCTCATCCTTATTTTCTGTTTTGTTTTTTTTTTTTTCTATTAAGTAACAATTGCATTCTTTTGTGTAAGCTGCCTCCTTTTTGGTACTTACTTACAGTTGCAGATTCTCAAGTGCTGTATGTGGTATGTACCTGGTATATACCTACGCAGACAAATATATTCAACACAAAGTAAGCATTCACATGTTTCCCTTCTTCTGCATAAAAACCCAAAACCGAAAAGGCGACAGACCAATCAAGTAGCCAAATCTGTGATACATCAGCAAACACATCTTCTGGCAGCTTACCACCACTGATGCTATCTGAGAAAGCTAGACATGATTAGTTCCCCTGAACAGTTGCTTCTTCCACTCCAGTTCTAACATTCAGATCCTCACTTCAAATTTAGCCCACATAAAATTACGGAGAAAAGGATGTAATACTCCTAATTATAAACCTCTGACCAGCAAGCAGCTGCCAGAAAGATATCAAACTTTCCTACATTCTTCTTCTACCCTCTAACAATGCCCCTATGCTTTGGCTTTTTGGTAAAATTTCTCATTACCACTTCTCCAGTGAACCCTCACTCGCTTTAGAAATAGTTATCTCAAATCCCTCAGGTCTCCAAAACATATCTGAGCATAGTATCACAAGCAAGCTACTAAGTGAATAGAACATCTCATACACCAGCAAGGCTTTTAAGCTTCCTCAGTTTGACATCTATGGTTTTTCCAATTCACACACTGCATCACCCATGTTTTCCAGAAACCCAGCTGAACAAAATCCTTGAGGAAGTGCTTCCCTACGGCACTTTCTGTTCTCCTGAAGTAGAATATAACTGTATTCAGACCTTCTTCTTTAGAAAGCACAGGGTGGGAAAAAACTCTCACAGAAGAACACTCACCATCACCATGCTTTATCTTATTACAAAGATTTATGTGTAAGGTTTTATAGCCAGCAGTGCTTGGTGCTTGCAAGGCAAGACTACCAATGCCATGGCTCCCCAAACCAGTACAAGCTGACACTGCTGCCAAACGAAGGTTGTCATGGTTTAGCAAACCAAACCACTACAAAGGTATTGTACCTCCTTCCATTTGTTCACTCCCAGTACTGTGCTATACCTCCCAAGGGCCAGGGCAAGACTGTGAGCATCCATTCAGTTAAAGAAATACAGTAACCATCCTAAGTTAATGATAACTCAAGGAAAAAAAAAGCTTTGTTTTACCCTGCATCAGTTCTCAATCTAGTTCACACAGTGAACAAGTGCACAAGCCTACACTGAGAAAATAGAAAGGACAGCAGAGGACTGAAAAGCAGAAGCAACATGAGACATGATGACAGAGGAAGGCTCTTCTCAAACAGCTTGAGGCGTTCAAGGAAACACAACTTACTGACTTCTGCTGAAAGTGACTTCATGAGAACCATTAAGTTCCTTACACTATAACACAAAATTTGAGTGTTTTGCAGAGCAACAACTGGAGTCTGCAAGCACAAATACACACTTGCATCACAGGGTGTTAATACAGCCGGATGGGAAGTGCTGCATCAACCTCCAACTCTGCTCTACATGGAAGTCCCTGCTCAACGCTACTTGCACCCACAGCCCAGTGCATCGCACCTACAACAACAAATCAGCGGCGAAGAACTGCTAAAACCTTTTCTTCTAAAGCACAGACCTAGTGCGGTATAGCGAGGTTTAAGTTCAAAGCTCTGCCACCACCAAAAGCCTTGCAGTAAAGTTACAGCCGTGACTCCAGGGTCAGTCGTTTCACATGCCGCCACCAGTGCGGTAAGCGAGTAGCCCCCGGGCGTAGCCCTTTCTCCCCAGGCGAGGGCCGGCGACACAAACCACCTGGGTTCTGCCGACATCCCTCACAGCCACACCTCGGTGCCTTCCGGGGCCCCGCCGCCGCGCCCCCCGCCCGCCCCGGCGCCCCCCCTCCCCCGCGCACACCTGGGTGCCTGGCGGGCCGCGGACGAAGCCGTTGCGGAGCGCGCCGTGGGCGCCGCCGCAGCCGTTGGCGCGGGGCCGCTCGGGCCGCTCCATCGCGCCGGCCCCGCCGCGCCCGCTCCGCCGCCCCCGCCCGGCCGCGCCGCACCGGAAGCGCGGCCCGCGCTCCCCCAATCGCCGGCGCGGGCGTCACGCGGGGGGACGGGCCCCGCCTGGACGCGCCGGCGCGCGTGCGAGGCGGGCGGACAGGGCCCAATGAGAGCCCGCGCGGCACCCGGGTGGGAGGGGAGCGCGGCGAAGGGAGCGGCTCGCCCAATCGCAAAGCGGAACGCTCGCGGGGAGGCGGAGCCAGAGCGTGAGCATTGTCCAATCACTTGGCAGAAATGGAACCGGGAACGGAGGGAAGGGAAATAGCTAGCCAATCACAGCTCGAGGCCGAGGAAGAGGCGCGAGTGAGCCGCGGCGTCCGTCCAATGGCGGAGGGAGGGGTGGGGCGGGGCGGAGGCGGCAGCCAATGGGCGGGGGCGGGAGCGGGGGCGGGAGCGGGAGCGGGGGCGGGCGGGGGGCGCGTGGCGCCGGTGGCGGCGGCGGTGCCGGGAGTGGCGACAGGGCCGGGGCCGCGGCCGCGTGAAGCTGCCTCGCCCTTCTCGTCCCGCTCCGGGAGGGACCCGGAGCGCCCGTGAGCGCGTTTCCGCACGCGGTGGGGAGGGGCCCAGAGCGGCGCGGGTTGGTGCTGCTGCCGTCACCATCCACGCCGGGAAACCGGCAGCCCTGCCTGGGGCACGCCGGTGGCTAGAGCAGGGAGAAGGCCGGGGCGGGGTGAGGCAGCGGGGAGCCCTTCGCTGCTTCGTGTTGAGGGAGCTGATGAAGCGGTTCCTCCGGCACCCGGAGGGCTGTCCCGAGACGCCTCGGGCTGTGTCCTGATGAGATCATCCGTCGGAGCCGACGGAGAGCCCCGGGTGAGAGCTCCGGAAAGGAGATCAGACGTAGTTACTCTAATGCCCTTGCCAGCACTCGGGAGATGTATCCCGGCCGGAGTCCGCGAGGTCATCGAAGGCCCTTGCAGAGAACCCTGCAGACAAGCCTCGGGCAGAGCTTAACCCAACAGGATGTACACTTGGGCGGAAGACTGGTGTGAGCCTGGCCGCCCTGCTGGACTGTATCGCCCCCGACAGCTGGAGCTGGCTGGCTGTTCGCTCTGCCCACGGCTCTGTTTAAAAACCATATTAGCTTTATGTATAAACGTGTTTCCTGACAGGGTTTGGAAAGATGTACTTCTTTTAAAGACCAGGTAAATTAAATTCCTTATTTAGTTCGGGGACAGGTGTTACCAACCTCAGTACAGTTTGGGTTACCAAACGTCATGCAGACAAGGCCAGAAGGAAAACACAAAGCGTCTGTATTTGTGCGCTATTAAACACCTGTATGCATCCTGGTGAGGGAGTGGGGAGCTGCAGGAGTGTTAATTGGCAGAAAGAAAACAGCCTGACATGTTTAACCACACACTGAAGAGATGGAAGAGTGTGACCTTTGATATCTCTGGTGTAATTTAGAAGGAAGGGCTGTGGTTTTTCTTAGTACTTAGCAACAGGGAAAAAACAAAATGAAGAGTTATCAGGTTCAAGTAGATGAATTCAAAAGAGCGGTCTCATCCTTTTCTCTCTGATTTGCTGCTATTGATAGTTATTTTTATGTATTATAGTCACATCTTGGAGCCTTTGTCACGGATCTTACTGCAAATTTGATATGAACATGCAGTACCTAACAAGCGAATTAGCTTCTGTGAAAGGCAGTCATTTTTCTTCCCTCAGGAAGGCCTGGTTTCAGCCTATTTGTAGGCAGCAGTGCATGCCCAGTCTCCACGTCACCTTTGGATAAGAGGGCTTTTTGTAATGCGGGGTACAAGCACAGTCTCAGAGTAACAAGTGCAAGCTGGGTGTTTGACCTTGTTCCTTTTCTTGCTGTCTGTGGCCACTCCCATATCTGAACTGCCACTGAAGCAGGTATGGACTTGCCTCAGCAGTAAGCTTTTTTCACCTGGTTTTGATATGCAGTAAGAGAGGGGCTGGGCCATGTCCCATCTTTTGTGTTGCAGGTTGGGGCCATGGGGGACACTGGTGTTACTAGGAAGGACCTTGGGATCAAAGCAGCAAACACCCCTGTTTAGCACTTGAGTGCTTGTGCCAGTGGACCGTCAGTGTAGGTTCAGGGAGGAGCACTGGTGGGGAAGAGACATGAGAGATTTAGTGGAGGGCTTTTGCAGAGTTGAAGTTATCCATGAAACTAATAAATATGAAAAAAAATGAGCAAGAAAGAGAGAAGTGTATTAGGGGACCACATACTGCAGACCTTTTTGAAGGATTTTTTCCGCTGTTGCCGTAGTTGGCTATAAGCATTTTCCTCCTCTCTCCTCTCCCTTTGAACAGAACAGGTTAAATTATACTGACTAGTTTTTGCCATGAGGTGTAGATGGTCCACCTGTCTACACTCACAGGGCATATGTAGGGCAGCATCCTCTACTCCCTGCCCACCTGCACAGGGAGGAGTTTCACCTGAAAATGCCTTACTTCTGGAGAGGATAAGCTGCTTTTCCTGACAGGCACTGGATCTCACTGCTGTGTTATCTATTAAAGCATAAACCCTTTTCACATGTAGGTACCTGCAGACTGGTCATTTCATCTGTCCTTGAACCCAGCTAACATGAACCCTTAGAATGTGATGGTTTCAGTTTTGGTTTAGGAAATGTAAATAACATTAAGGGAGCTACTGTTTACCTTATGCAGTCTTACACAGCAGCTGCAGTGCTGCCCTGCACAGAGGGACCTCACCCTGCCCTGAGCATGGGGCCAGCATAACCTGGGGTTTGAGGAGCATCTGGTCCCTTCCAGCACAGTGCTGGGGACACGGAAGGCCATGCCCACACTGGGGTTGCAATGACAGAAGAGTCCAGGATATCCACGGAGACAAGTCCCAGCATGGGGATGACATCCCAGGGCACAGCTACTGCCACAGGCAGCACCGAACACATCCCACAGAGCTCCTGGAATCACACCTGGGGGCAACTCTGATATGGCTCTGTGCACTGCACAAGACACCTGTGTACACAGGTGGCTGCAGCTTGTACCTCTGCACTCGGCATTTGCAAAATAGAGAAGCCAAACAAAATCTGAAGAGCAAATTCCAGTTTTAAGTTACATTTAAGTTTTCATGGATACTATTCCAATGAACTGTCAGAGCAAAGTGCCTTACTCTGCCAACTGAACAAAGCGAAGGACTGTATCAAAAAATTAATGAGTCAAAAGGAAGAGTAGGCCATAAGTAACAAGTCAAGACAGGCAGGGATTGTTGCATAGCAGGCTCATGTCAACAGAAAGCTTACATCACTGGTCTGAGTCTATGAGTACTGTTCTAACCATCTGTAGGTTTGGGGATCAGAGAGGAGAGTTTTGAACTTTGGAGATGGCAGAAGGGCAAGTTCAGGAAGGAGCAATTGGGTAGCCACTGGAACAAAGCAGCAGAAAATTTTCCGCTCCAGTGTCCCAAACAGAGAACAAGGGCCTTCTGCACTGCTAAGAGATCATCAGAATTCATCAGAGCTGTGACTGAGGGGTAGAATTTCCTTAGAGAAAAGGGAGAACTGAAAACTGACACAAAACTGGGCGTCTGAATGATGCAAGGTATGCAGAGAGTCTTGATGGAAGGTCACAAGGCAGCTGTAGTCAGAAATAAACCTTAGCCTTTGACTTCTATATTTGCAATTCAGAGGCAGAAAAGCAGTGGCTCAGCAATTGCATTCAAGGCAGATAATAGCAGACAGTCTACTCTGAGAGGGAACAGTCTACATTCTTCAGGTGTCTTTCCTCCTCTTCTACAGTCTCCAGGTGCAGGCTGAAGTAAGCAGAAAATGCTGAAGGTGTAGCTGAAAAGGCTGCAGTATGACCAGGACAATGCAGTGCTGTGAGGTGTTACTGTGTCCTGTGTTTCTGTCATGGTTACAGCAGCCTAGCACTGAAGGCACAGGGACTGTGCTGCAAAATGCCTCCAGGGCAGCAGGGAACCTTGGTTTTAAGCTTGGGTCTGAATGGCAGAATGCACCTGAAGAATGTAGACTGTACCCTCTCAGAGCAGCCTGTAGCATAGGTGAAGAATTAGCATAAGTGTGGAAAGCTCTTTGGGGACCTCACAGCCTTGAAGAAAGCAGATAGTTATGAGGATGCTCAGGAAAACTTGGTAAGCCCCTAGCTAAACTTCATGGACAGATGGAGAGGCAGTGCTTGGAAGGTTGGCTAGCCTGGTGTAGGAATGACCATCATTTGTCCTCAGCATATCTTTATAAGTAAAGGTAAGCCATCAATGCCCACAGCAGATTGCTTCCTTCTGGTGGAGGCAAGAGTAGGCAGGTACATATTTCTAAACAATGGAGTTGGTTGGTTCAAATTTAACTGTGCTGAGAATCGTGTTTCTGCTCCAGGAGAGACCCTCCCTGTCCTTAACACCTTCTGCTGTGGATGCTACAGTTCTAGGCTCACTACAGCTTCTGTTTCACTGGCTTGGAAAATAACACTATTCTGGAAATATTTTAACCTTTAAAGCTATGTAATACTAAAAGGACTGTTCAGACTACTTTCTCCTCTTTTTTACAATGCAGCCTTGACTGAACCTGTATTTGGGCACTGACTTGGACCAGAATTTCTAAACACAGTGAACTGTTTGCTGTTCAGTCTGTTTGCCTGGAGAAGCCAGGCTAGCCAACGAGACTTGAAAAAGGTTTTGTTGTGAAATGGGGAAGGAGTCAGGATAGGAGGTTTATGATCAGAGGTGCAAGATATCAGAGAAGATACACCAGGGACTGAAGAATGTGTATGAGCATGGGTCTGATGAGCCACAAGAAAACAGAGGGGATGATATCTGTTAGGATCAGGGTGTTAGCCAGCAGAACAGGGTATGTGAGGGATTCCAGTGTGGCAAAGGGGATAAATGACAGACTAATTTAACCCCCTGTAGTTGTTATTCCTTTTAATACATACATATAAGTGGCAAAAGTTTAATCCTTCATTAGGAGAGAAGCGGATAACTGTATTTACCTTTTTTATTATTTACAAAATACGTATAGTGTTATATTTCTAATGGTGTAAGGAAATCAAACAGCAGGGCACTATTTCCTTGCTCATGGCTCCAGCCTTCTGTCACAAAAGTGTGTTTTAGGTTGCTCAAAGAATCACTGGGAAAAGTATCAGCAAAAGCAGGTTTAATATTAAAGTGAAAGCACAACAAAGTTCATTGGCAAGCTTCACTCTACTACTAACTAGGTGGTTAAAGCACACAGAGAAAAATCAGACCAAGATGTAAAAATCAGTCAGTCTAAACCAACAAAAAATTATCTGCATGGAGGCTGGAGATGGGAAAAGGGTAAGAATAAAAAGAAATAAGAGAGACCCTCCTGTTGAGTCATAAGGTTTAGAGTGGACACCCGTACCAAACTTAGCCCCAGGTTTGACCAAAGCTTTAAACTTAACAGCACTGAACTGATAACTTAATCAATTTAACAAAAAAATCTATAGAATTTGCTATAGCATAATGACTCACATGCCTAACTTACTTATTAATCTAAAGTACTTAAGAATGTAGGAGAACAACCTTCATAGTACATTTGCTGTTGCATATTCACACTTGCACGCACAGAGACCTAAAGGAATATGTACATATGCCTGTGAAAAATTCCCCTCTAATTCAGTGAAATACTCATGTTAGATGCCTTTGCATATTTTCAATGGGCAAAGGGTTGAGCTTCAAGGAGTGGAGATAGCAGCTCCTTTGTCGGCAATCAGCAGCAGTCATCCAAGTATAGCAGACTTGAAAGTTTGTGAGCTCTGAGAGACCCCACTCAGAGGGAGATTGCTGGTCACAGCCCACTGCAGTCCTGGAGAGCTCAGAGGGTCTCACTTAGGACTGCTCTTCATAGGGTCACAAGGGAGTTGACTTTAGCCATAGTAATTTTCCATCCTGGCTGCAATTCTAGTTGGTTTTGCTATCAAACTTTCAAAGAAAAGTTCCACTTGGGTTGTTATTCAGGCAAGAAAAGTAAGTTTCCAAGGCTGTTTGTTAAAAAGCAGGAGCTCATTAGACAGCATGAGTTCCTGGGAGCAGACAGTGTTTCTGATAAGCTCAAGAGGAGCTGAGCCCAGGTGCTGTTGGTCAAGGCTGAGGCCTAACAAGCATTTCTCAGATGATAGTGCACGCAGAGGTGGGGAGGAAGGGGGCATGCACCACCACACCTTTTTTCAGACCATAACAAAGAGCTGTTTTTCTCTAGGTTTTAGTCAGGGCTGACTACCAAGATTGTCCTAGCTTTGTTTGGAGCCTCCTATGCTTTATCTGCTTTTACTTATGTCCCCTGTCCCCAAGATTTCTAAGTGCAGTACAAAACTGCACTTAGAAACTCGTATCTGTTCCCATCCCACCCTCCTCAGTTCAATTTTCTGGATATTTGGCCCTCCTTTGGGCAGTGACTTGGGCAGTGGTTTGGAATGGAGATGTCTGTTTCTCTGCAACAGAACTAGACTGTATCTTACAGCCAACTTAAGGCCAGCAGTAACATCCATCCACTTTCACTGCATTTCACTCAGCTGTGGAAAGATGACCGGGGGTAATATCAGAGGAAATGGAGAGGTTATATTCACAGCCTAACAGAGGTTGTAATGGTATGGAAATTATAGAGTGAAACACAGTTGCTGCTCCCTGGACAGAATGCGGTTGGCATGTTCAACACCTACTCCAGGATGGTTCCCCACACCCACAGTCTGCAACCGTAGCACCTGCTAAGGGGGATGGAAGGGAGGGTGGAGTGGAGTCACCTCCTGTGGGCTCTGTTGAAATCCTCGCAGGGAGGGGAACTCGATGGCACTTTGCAGCTGAGAAACTGCATAACACCTGTCAGCCAAGGGAGACAGGAGATGTCTTGCTGCTGAGCCAACAGCTGTGGTGAAATCATTCCCCTTGGATGAACTTGGGTCATTATAGCCTAATTGTAATATTAACACACACCTCCACCCCAAAGTTACCTGCCCCCAAAGTACAACCACCCTTCACTGGGCATGTGCTCTGTATTCTTGACTGTATCTTTAAAAACAAAGTGAGAGAATTTTACACCAATCAGTAACAGTGGTGTGTATGACTGGAGTCACTCAAGCTCCACCTAAGTGTAGAGTAGTAGTATAAAAGTAAGTTGAGAGCGAGGGAAAAGTTAGGGAGGACTCCATCATAACTGCTGGGATCAGTCAACAGGCTGAACTTGCCTTCTCCACTGTGGAGATGCCTACTGGGTAAGAATCAAACTCTATGCTTGCTGAATATTTTAATGGAGATTAGAGCTTTTCTGTGCACTGCTTTGAATATGTTTTTGCAGTCAGATACTATCACCAGCACCCATCAAACCTTAAGCTGTCACAATTTTATATTAATAAAGAGTGTTGTTCCATAAACTGTTAGTGAGCGTCCTTCGTGGGCACTAGAAGTCACCAGCAGCAGGTAGTGTACTGAAATAAAGAGGAAGACCCACTGAGGGATCTCCCTTATGCTGCTGGTGCATGTCCCTCTCTAAGTCAGTGGAACCACGCTCCGGTCCAGCAGGACTGCTCAGTGAAGGGTTGTCCTAACAGGAGTCTGACAGACTGGTCAGGCACAAGGATCTCGACTTTCCTGGGGTGTTGACAGACAAATCAAACACTATGGGTCAAGTAAATCTCCCCACACTAAGGGTTGAGGAAATCTCCCCTTTTCACATGACATGACTTGCTTCTTCTGGAGCCTGAATTTTGGGCCTTTGTTTATACCATCACAGTGGAACTGTGTGGTTTTTGTGTCTTTCTAGGTTGTTTACTGGCACTGTTGGACCAACAAAGGCTGTAGCTCAGGAACCTTGTACTTGCCACTGAGAGAAGCTGATACAAGTTAAGCTTTCCAGAAAAAAATGATTAGTTTGGTCCTACAATACAATTCACCTTGTATCCATGTCAGATACATGGTTTAATACAGCAGCGTTTGGGAATGCAGAGGCATGTTTGGGAATGAATGGCTGAGATGTGATCAGTTATTTCATCATTCTTGGCTTATGTTGGCTTTTGTAAATGGAAATATGGCCTAACAGGGTCTGGTGTCAAGATACAGAAGTACTGGCAGAATGGAGGTGCAGTCAGTGCGCATTTACTTGGGCAGCAGTAGTTGGAAGCAAGGTAATCTCTGTCGCTTCTGATCTCATATTTGGTTCCTGTGGTGTGTATTTAATCACCCGTGCTGCTTCAGCTTTCATGTCCATCCTCCATGGACATTCATTGTCACCCATGCCTGTTGCCAGTCATGTTGGTGAGTGGGGAGCAGTGCAGAAGAAACACTAGGTCGCGGGTTCAGTTAGTTTCTGACGGTGCATCTGAACAGGCCTCCGTGCCCTGTGTTCAGGGTTCCTTGGTGTATTCATTCCTAATGCCTCCATCTCAAACACATCGGGAGTTTGACCTCACATAATGATGAGGCTCCTATGAGCCAAGTGATGACTCGTCTCCCCCTCTCTACAGTAAAAAACAGTCCCATGGTTGTAAACTGTGATCAGGATCTCTGCCTTTTTTGACACCCATGTTGGGTGATATTGAACTAGTGAGTTCATTTTGTTTGTGCCTTGCTTTCTTAGTCCATAAAATGAGAGTAGTGAGACCATTACTGTCCCTGCCCCCCTTCCCCATCCAGGATGAAGTGAAAGGCTGCATCTGTGCGGTATAAACAAAGCCCTAATTTACATGTAAATGCATGTGATATCGCTGTAGCAGCAGAGCTGTAGCAGTGAAGCCCTCCTTGTGTGCAGGCAGCTTATGTCAGCAGAATGAGGCTCTTTTTTGAGCAGAACTTTACCAAGCACCATCAGCTGTATCAGCAAAAACATTGAATACCAATATAACTACATCCTCATTAGGACCTCTAGGCCCATAGTATTTTAATTTCTAACTTCTTTCTAGGTGCTTAAATACTTTTGAGGATCTGGAACTATCTATTGGCATTATGGAGGTTACCCTCTTCCCATCAGAACCCTGGCAAACAGGCTCAGAGCAGACAGGTATGGTCTCACTTTATCAGTGGCTGTGGAGCACTCTGAGAAACTCTGGTTAATGGCCCAGAGCCCAGCAGAGCATGATCAAGCTGCTATGGCTGACTTCAAGGGCAACATAACTGCTGCTGCTGCTTCTGACAGTGCTGTTAGTACTGCAGGAGACTGGACAGGTTCCTCTTTATTCACCTCTTCCTGTGAGAAGAACAGAACTAAAAATGGTGTTCCCTGGAAAATGTCTTTGTTGATAGCTTTCATTTCATCCTGTACTGATGCTATTACAAAGATGGCACATGAGAGGACAGCATACTGTAGAGAAGAGAGACAGTGAGGACAGTGCTCTAGCACCTGAGCAGTGACCAAACCTTAGCTTGGAGAGGAAGGAAGGGTTGGAGAGGAAGGAAAGAGCAATTTGCTACCTTTCAAATACCAAGCACAGTTTTTCAGGTTCTTATTTTCCTGCATCTCTTTAGAAAAAAATGAATGAAGGAAGAAGATAGACAAGTTGGCAAAAGACATGGCTAAAGGAGCTTTTTTTTTTTTAAGTGCTTAACTTTGTACTTGCAGAGTGAGTCAGTTCAATTCATCCAACAGAAAATTATCCTACGGAAAATTTTCTTCAGGTCTGTGAACTGAAGTGGTTTGGTGGCTGGAGGAAGGTGGCGATGGATTAGACATAAGGGGAAACTACCCCATCTGTGCAGCAAACTGCTTTTGAATTACAAAATCTGGTATAAGGGGTGATGGGAGCTCAGAAAGAACTTGAAGTTCAGTCCAGAGAAAAAGGTCAGTACAGGAAAACAGAAGGCTGCTTTCTCTTCTTTTGGCAAGGATATTATTATAGATAGAAGAGAAAGAGACTTTGCCATACAGTGAAATGGGGCAAGGGAGAAATTGAAGAGTCTTTAACTGCCCATAACTAGGTAGTTAAAAACTTTCCCTCCAAAGTCAAAGGACGTAAAACTTAACTAGAGGAGATGAAAAATGTTAAAGGCTGTGCACTACCAAGAGGGGAAATCTACCCTGGGACCAGGGATTGATACTCGGGCTTCCATCAGAGAGACAGTGTGATGCTGCAGGCAGGACTGAGCACTCGTGTCTTTCCCACTCACACTGCGCAGTGTGTTGATCAGCAGCCAGACAGGGATGCAAAGCTCATGCTGTGTTTGAGCCTCGAGTGCAGGGGAGACATGTCTGTATCCAACAAGTGTAAGAGGAAACTACGGGAAATGTTTCGTAGGTATAATTTATAGGAAATTCATAAATATTCATAGGAAAATCACATCTCCAGTGAAGATGCTGCAGGCCTGCGTGGTTGCTGTATCGGGCATGGCCATAAGAGGGAAGTGTGTGCTCAGGCATTAGGGGCTTTCTCTGGGCTGGAGCAGCCCCAGCTGTGTTGGCTGTGGGCTCTGCAAGCACCGTGGATCTGCCTGTGTCCCACCTCCTCTTCAGGGCTAAAAGCAGGGCCAGCACCTTCGGAGGCATATAAGCTCAGCCACAGCCAAGTGTGCAGGTAGCAGTGATGGGGATGGGGTCAGAGGGGAGCAAGGGTGGGAAAGTGAATTGTCACTTCCTGGAGGTAGAGGAGGATGAGATGTGCAACCCTGACCAGTCCTGAGAGAACTGGAGATGTCTTGTTCAGAAATGATGGGCAGTCAGGTGGGGAAATCTCATTTCAGTTTTCTCCTCACACATATACAGATGTCTGGTTGTGTTACCTGGATCATACTCAGATTAGGGCATTCAGGCTTGAGGATGGTGACACTGAGGTGCTTTTAGGAAGGGCAGGGGACCTCGGGAGAAAGCAAGCTGAAGTCAGCAAGCTTGAAAGATTTATGAAGAGGAATGAAGGTACAAAAGCGTATGGGCAGGCAACCCTGCCAGCTCTCTAAAGGACATGTTTTGCCTGAAGAACTTCGAATAGCATTTTGTAGGCCACATGCATAGAGCACATAAGCTGTGAAGCAGCAACAAGTGGGTCTTGGTTGTTAGCAACCCTGTCAGACTCAGGTGACTGTTACTGTCAGTGATGGGCTGTCCCTGGCTGCGTGCCTTTGCTACGTGCTTGTTAAAACTCACCACTGCACAAGGTAGAAAGGGACACTTACACCATGCAATATGGGAACTTGAGGCTTCACTAAGTCCCTGCCTGCTGACTCCCACGGACCCTGTTATCTGAAACTGTCATGTATATATGGCTGAGGAGTTTCTCCTTGCCTCCTGGAGATCCTGCAGGGACCCACAGGGTGCTTTGAGGAGAAACAGTACTGAGATGATTTCCTATCCTTCCTGAGATGATTTACCTGCCAAGAATTGTGAGCAGCAGGGTCCAGTCAGGAGCACCAAGTGACCTGATCACCAGCTTCCCATGAGCTGGCTCTGCAGAGAGGCACCCAGGTTTCTCCTTATAAACCTGCTTTTCAGGGACATTTTTTTTTTTTGGTCAGAGACAGAAACAGAGGAAAATGAATAGGACAAAGATGAATTTATTCCTTGTTCATGCCACAGCATGAAAACAAAATGCATCTAAGAATAAACTGTACAAGAGCTGGAGGCAGGTGTGGTGGCAAGGCTGGGGGGCTGGGGGAGACAGGGTGGGTGCATCTTTTGGTGCCTGGCTGAGCATGTGTTGATCTTGTGCTCCCGAAGCATCTTATGCCTGTGCAATAGAGGGACCTATAGTTATAGGAGCAGGGACTGGGTGGTTATCCAGAGGCATAGGTGATGTGAGGGGGAGAGAGCTGAAGGAGTGTGAATTGCTCAGCACATCCATGTTGTGTATCATCTACGGCAGCGGTGTGGCCCAGCAGGGGATGTGTAGTGTAGCTGTGGGCCGCGGGCAGGGGGTTGCTGTGCTGGGAGTGGCTACAAAGAACCACACGGGGTCACTTTGCAGTTAAATGAGGCGAAGAATTACCACGGCGACCGCACTCCTCTCCCTGACAGATGCCAGACTTCCAGGCAATAATGTTTGTGCATTGCTCTAAAACCCCCAAATTCTCTCTCCCCCACTTTTCAGAAAGGGTGAGGACCATGCTGCCCTGTCTCCAGAGTGGGAGAGTGGTAAACACTGGGATATGGGGTGGTTTCTACACACTCCATCTTCCAGTAGAAGGGGGCCACTGTCTGGATACCTCCTACACTGGTCACTACTGCAGTGCAAAGACAGAAGGGGTGTGATTCGAATTACTGTGACACAGTATGGTTCTGGCACTGTGCATCCACTTAGTGACCTCAGGAGCAGCGAGGTCTGAGCCAGCTGCCAGCCCTTATGCACAAAGTACACGTGTGCAGAGACCTGTGTGTTGGAGGACATCGCACCCATGCTGCAAGAGGTGCTCCAGGGAGCATCACAGTGAAGAGCTCCAGTCCTGGTGCCACCAGGAGCTTGGAGCTCACCAGCAATATGTACTGCAAGACTCCAAGGACAGACAGAAGACAAATGTGCACCAGAACATAAAGCTTTTTTCCATCTAGTGTATTCACACTTGCTTTTAGTGCCCACATGGAACATGTTCTCTGTTCTTATTCAGTTGGATCAAATCATGTCCTATGCTGTTTTCCTGGCAAGGAAAGTACAGCTCCATCTTTCAGGTACTACAGGTGCTAAGGTGTGTTCCTCAGAGACTTCTATATTTCATCTTCGGAGACCTTAACTCCTTTTATCTTCAGAAGCCTTATTTCTTTCATCAGTTCTCTAGTTCTCAGTGGTCTGTGAGGCTATTATAAACAGTGTCTATCCTGTGTTCTCAGAGGTTTGGGGAGATGGTTACTTTGTGGTCTGTGGGGAAAACTTGAAGGAGGAAAGGCTTTGTGGACTAAAAATGTTCGGAGATGCTTGGTTTGGGGAGGAACGCTGATGCATCCTGCACAGAGCCATATGCAAAAGGTGGAAAGAAAAAACCAAGTGGATGGTCACACTGGTCCTGTAGGCTGAAGTACCACAGGAAACCAGGGAGGTGCTGTAGACCAGCAAGCAGGTCATCATGTCACTTCTGCTGCACTGGTATTTTGCAGACATGCAGAACACAGCTCAAGGCAAAGGTCCAGTGCTTCTCCTCACTGATGTGCCCATCGCAGCATCTTCCCTTGAGTACTCATCTTTTCCCTGTAAGAGTTTTTGTTTCAATCACAGAAAAGCATTCTAGACACTGACAAACAGGTATTGTCATCTTGCAGAGGGTTGGCAAAAGAACAAATAGCTGCACTTCAGTGGAGGTGCAGCAATCTTTCCACACAGCACAGACTTGCTAATTTGCATGGTCATGAGGTCTCATTGGAAAGATATTTTTAAATGAAAAAGCAAGGAACTGATGCAAAATAGATTTGAGCATATTCCAGGAGATAGCTAAATTTTTCATAGTGAAACCCAATAATAGATCAGTCTGTGTGCTATGAACCTCTCATTACAAAAATATATCACAGGAGGCTTCTGCTATCTATTCTGGGCTGAGCACTGACCTTGGCTATTAGATCTCAATTAAGCATGTATGTGACTAATGCTTCTTTCTCTTACACTTTTCTGCTGCAGAAAACAATATTCATGGAATCAAACACAGAGTACTTGTACAGTCACTCTCCAGAAGGGACCCATGGCTTCTCAGTAGGTTTCATATCACATGAAAAAAAAAGCATTTCTGATGTGAAATTCAGGGAAAGGAAGTATTAAAAATCTGTGGAATTAAGGATTGCAGCCTTCAGCACTTGTGGGATATGCCCAGCCACTGCCCTGGAGGGATGTCTGCTGAGATAAGAGATTTCGCAATCACCCAGCAGGACTCCCTGGAAAGGAAAGGACTTTTGAGTCATGGTGAGGAAAAGTAGACCCACAATCCTTTGGGAGACCCTATGCAGATCATTCTGTAACCCATTGGTCTGTCCCAGACCCTCTGTAACCCATTGGTCCCCTTGCTGATCCCCTGTATCCCTATAAAAGAAGACAAGTTCACCTCTGTAGGGAGAGCTCGTCACTGGCCTTCCCTTCGCCGGAGGGAACCACCAATAAAGCTACCTTCGTGCGGAACCAGCCACACGGGTCTTCTCGTCTCTCTCTCTGGTCTGGTTTGGCCTTAGAGGCAGCCCTGCAGAGCTGAGCTGAAATCACGAGCTGATAATCACTAAAGAGCTGATAGCTTCTGCAAGGGCTCCTCTGCCAGCAGCTGAGAGGAAGATACCAGACTTCGGGCAGGCGATTCCTTTCGGGACCATCTCCCCGGACCGGTCATATCTTCCTGGGTCGCAGCCACGGACCCCATCACCAGCTGTAATAACTGGCGCCCGAACAGCCTTGGATCCTGGACAACCCGGACCTGGCCTGAGCTGCGTCTTGATTGCCAAGACAGAACCAGCCGTTCGTGTGCTGCTCCTCTGAAGATAGACCTACGTTTTAGCAGGCCTTTCGGACGGGGACAGTTCGAGTCCCTCATCTACCACCGAAGACACAGTCCCTGAGGATCGAACTGCCAGACCATCCCCCCAGCAGACTTTTCCAGGAGCCAGCCCCACCAGAAACGGGATTTGTAAGTTTAAACCTGGGGCTCTGCTCTCGTCTTGCGCGCATTTTAAGTTTTTTTTGGTTTTTTCTCTTTTTCTGCTGAGGGAGGAACTAAGATGGGACAAAGGCAAACTAAACCCAGCCTTTCCCAATCTGAGAGAGACCTATACCCCTTTCTTCTGACTCTTCTCTTAAAATCTGACTTTAAATTCTGTAAAGGTGTTCTTTCTAAGAAAAATCTCAAATCTTTCAGTAATTGGCTATCTCTAAATTTCCCTGAAGCTACCATCGATTCTGTTCTTTCTGATTCTTTCTGGGACAGTGTGGGGAACAAACTGTATTCCTCTCAAGCCTCGGGAAACCTGTCAGTTTCCAAATTCATTCCTTTATTTCATTTACTGGTTACAACGTGTCGTGCGAAAACCCCCCCTCAGCCAAACCCCTTCTCTGCCCTTCCCCCCTCCCACCCCCCCTCTCCGCCTCCGGCACTGGCCAGCCAGAGCGCGGACCCCGCCAGCTGCCCCGGCCCTGGCCCAGCTGGGGCGCCGGCCCCCCCACTTCCCTTCCCCGATCCCCTGTTCCCGGCGGTCCCCCCGTGTCCGGCCCCCCCCGCTCGCCCCGTCGGTTCCGCTGTCACCCCCCAGGCAGCGCACGCGGTACCCACCCCAGACTCATCCCCCCTCCCCGGCGTGGATGACTCTGAACCCCCCCCAGCCCTGTCTCCCTGTGCCCCTGGCATCCCGCAACCCTCCCCGCACGACACCACCCTTCCCCCTCTCGCACCGGCCCGCGGTGCCTCCGACCCCCCCCACCCCACCGCGTCCCAGTTTCCTGCCGCGTCTGCCCCTCTCGCCGCTGGCGGAACGCAGCTATCCTCGGCACCGCCTCAGGCTATCGCCCATAGAATGGAATCTCCCTCCCCCCTTCCCCCACCGCACATGGCCCTGGCACCCTGGCAGGCGCCGGCACACCCGCTCTCCCCCCACCCAGCTGCATCTTGCGCAATCCCTGCTGATGTTCCCCCTCTCCCTGCACCCCCCCCTCCCCCTCCTACGGGTTCTTGCGCAATCCCCATTTCCCCCGCTGCTGTCCTAGAGCCTACTGCCCCCCCCCATCCTCCTATCGCCCACCCCGACTCCACATGGAATTGCGAAACCGGCACTACCTGTAATCCGCCCCCCCAAACGACCTCCTGCTGTACAACCTCTTCACCCACTTGCTGCCATAACAAGACCCCTTCCCACCCCTCAAAGCACCCCCGACCCCCCGCCATTCCTGCCCTGGGTAAAGCAGAGCCGGCATTTCAAAAACGCCGCGCTACGCCTGTATCCCAGCCCCGGCCTGCCATGGCCTATCCTTTCTGTTCAGATGACAGTAGCAGCAGCTCTGACTCTGAATCTGAAGACCGGTGGGCACAGACACGCAGGGAAGCAAACCGGGAGGGGGATTGGGAGTTGGCTCAGAAAATTTCAGCTTTTCCAGTCATTATAGGGAGAGGGAGGAGGGGTGGCATATCTACAAAAGCATGGGAGCCTTTCCCATACAGAGAAATCAAAGAGCTTAGCAAGGCAGCAAAAGACCATGGGAGAGGATCACATTTCTTTAGAAACTTATTGGAAGCCACTTTCTCTGCCTATACATTAGTACCACATGATATTAAAAACATTATTAACTGCATCCTTTCCCCTGCCGAATATATGTTATGGGAAAGGCATTGGAAAAGACACTTAAAAACACTATCTGACACTTATGCTAAAGATGCAAATCAGACAAATTGGACAATAGAACAACTGGCTGGAGAAGGTGACCTCCAAAAACCTTTAGATCAAGCTACAACCTTACCTGAAGTAGCATTACAAGATATAGCTATTGCAGCTAAGACATCGCTGTTTCTCACCCCTGATGATTCTGTTCCTACACAATATTTCTCTAACATCAAACAGTCAGCAAATGAAAGCTTCATTCAGTTTGTTGATCGTTTGAAAGCTAGCTTAGAAAAACAGATAGAAAGTCCGGATGGACGAAAAGAACTCTTGAGCAAACTTGCCATGGTAAATGCTAACGAACAATGTAAGATCATCTTGAGGGCCCTACCCATGGACAAAGAACCCACAATAGAACAAATGATAGAGACCTGTACTAGACACACATCCACAGAGAACACAATGACCCAAGCAGTTGTAAAGGGCATCACAGAGGGAGTTTCCAGTGCATTTGCTGCAGCAGTCTCTAAGGAGAATGCCCGCTGTTTCTATTGTGGCGAACTTGGACACTTTATAAAGGACTGCCCACAAAGGTCACCCACCCAGGACCATCGCGCCGCCTACCAAAGGCACCAGAGACAGCAACAGCACCAGCAGCGTCCAAAAAACTTCTATCGGAGCGCGGTGTCAAGGCCCCGCGCTCAGACAACAAATCAAAGGCCATACTACCCTGCCGCAGCGGTGAACTCCACATCGGACCACCGAGAGCAGACAGCTGGACCTCGCCCGGCACCATCATCCCAGGCGATCCCAGAACACATGAAAAGGATCCAACACACGGAACGCTACCGATCGGAACGAGACGCCAACTGGTAACATCACTGCCATTTAACTTTGTTGACAAGCGTTTTTATCGTATCCCCACAGGAAAGTATGGACCGCATGACGGCCCATGGGACATTCTTATCCTAAGCGATACCATCCATGGTCCAGAACAACTCTTTGTATTACCTGAGATACAAACAGTGCACCCTGGACAAGAGATTCTTGTCCAGCTTTGCTGCACGGACACACCTTTCTTTCTCCCACAGGGAACACCAATTGCACAAGCTTTTTTACTTCCACAGAACCGCCCAGAACAGCTTCCCCTCAATCCTACAGCAATGTGGATAGAGATCGTGGGCTCAAACAAACCGACCATTGAGTGCAGCTTGTTCTGTAAAGGAGAGAGGGTCTACCGCCCAGGGATGCTGGACACCGGAGCAGACGTGACCATCATCGCCCGCTCCGAGTGGCCAGAGAATTGGGAACTGGAGCCAGTGGCAGGTATGATCTCCGGGATTGGTGGAGTTGCAGTATCCATGAGAAGCAAACGGAATGTTGTCATTGAAGGACCTGAGGGCAAGATAGCGACCACCCGACCATTCGTGGTAAGAGCCCCCATCACCTTATGGGGCAGAGACCTTCTATCCCAGTGGGGTGCCACTCTTACCATTCCCAGCCAGGATTTCTGACTGGGGCCACTGAGAAACGCGCGCTGCCATCTACTCCCCCACTCACCTGGAAGACTGACAACCCAAAATGGACAAGGCAGTGGCCCCTTGATAAAGAAAAACTCAGCGCGCTGGAAGCCCTGGTGGAAGAGCAACTTGCCAAAGGTCATATCACTGAGACTACAAGTCCTTGGAATTCACCTGTCTTTGTACTGAAAAAGCCCGGCACAAACAAATGGAGACTACTCCATGACCTACGAAAGATCAATGAGGTCATTGAAGACATGGGCCCCCTCCAACCCGGCCTGCCATCACCATCCATGCTGCCCCGAGACTGGCTGCTGGCCATCATAGACATTAAAGACTGTTTCTTTAACATCCCGCTCCATCCCCAGGATGCACCACGGTTCGCCTTCTCCATCCCTTCTCTTAACAATAAAGCCCCACTCAGAAGGTACCATTGGCTCGTCCTCCCACAAGGCATGAAGAACAGCCCGACCATCTGCCAGTGGTATGTCGCCCACATTCTATCCCCCATCAGAAGCCTGTTTCCAGAAGCAATCATTTACCACTATATGGATGACATACTAATCTGTGCATCAGAAAAAACTTACTTGGACAGAACTCTTAAAAAGACAATTGAAGCCGTAGAAGAAGCAGGGTTCGAGATTCGTGAAGACAAAGTGCAGCACTCCAGCCCATGGACTTACCTCGGCCTCCAGATCCATGAGAGAACCATCGTACCCCAGCAACTCTCCATCAAAAAGGACCCTAAAACCCTAAGGGACTTACACAGCCTGTGTGGATCCATAAATTGGATACGCCCCCTACTGGGAGTTACAAATGAAGACCTTGATCCCCTGTTCAACCTCCTCCGCGGCAGCAAAGACTTGGACTCTCCATGTGTCCTGACACCTGAAGCCCGAGATACCATCACTAAAGTTCAAGAAGCCCTATCTTCACGCCAAGCCCATCGCATTGAACCCAGCCTGCCTCTTCAGTTTGCAGTTTTGGGTAAAGCTCCCTGTTTCCATGGACTGATCTTCCAATGGGACCCTAAACTCAGAGACCCTTTGCTGATACTTGAATGGGTCTTCACAAGCCATCAACCTACAAAGAGATTAACCACCTTCCAAGAAGTGATGGCACATTTAATAAAAAAGGCCAGAACTCGTCTCCGCTCTCTTGCAGGGTGTGAGTTCACATGCATATACTTGCCATTGACCACTGAAGATCTGAAGCTGTTGCTTCGGACCAATGAGAGCCTCCAGTTAGCCCTAGATAGCTACACAGGCCAAATTTCCGTTCACATGCCAAAACATAGATTTTTCTACCGTGAAGCAGCTTTTAAATTGATTCCAAAATTAATCCAAAGTAGAAAACCTCTTAAAGCTCTGACCGTCTTTACTGATGGTTCATCACATCGGTCTGTCATGACATGGAGACAACCCAATACCCAGAAATGGGAATCTGATATCCAAACAGTAGAGGGATCTCCACAGATTGCTGAATTAGCAGCTGTTGTCAGAGCCTTTGAGAAGTTTAAAGATGAACCTTTTAATCTGGTCACAGATTCGGCTTATGTCGCTGGTATAGCTATGAGGGCTGAACATGCTTTTCTAAAGGAGGTCTCCAACCAAAAATTATACCAATTGGTTTCTACATTAATCCATTTAATCTCGCACAGAAAACAGCCTTACTACATTATGCATGTGAGGTCACACACTAACCTCCCTGGCCCCATTGCTGAAGGGAACAGGAGAGCAGATGCACTGGCCATGCCAGCAGAGACTGCAAATGTCCCTGACATCTTTGCCCAGGCAAAGTTGTCACATGCATTTTTTCACCAAAACATTCCTGCACTCGTCAGAATGTTCAAGCTTTCAAAAGATCAAGCAAAAGCTATCATTGCAACGTGCCCGAACTGCCAGAACTACCAAATACCATCTATGGGTACCGGAGTCAACCCCCGCGGTCTGAACAGCTGCCAATTGTGGCAAACTGATGTAACCCACTTCCCATCCTTTGGGAGATCCAAATACGTGCACGTGTCAGTTGACACATTTTCTGGGGCAGTGTTTGCATCAGCCCATGCAGGAGAAAGTGCCATCCACGTCATCAAGCATTTTCTCCTTGCCTTCGCCACCCTGGGAGTCCCTGAAGAAATCAAAACAGATAATGGGCCTGCCTACACCTCTCACAAGTTAAAAGATTTCTTCAACCAATGGGGAATAAAACACAAGACAGGCATACCTAGCAATCCCACAGGACAATCCATTGTAGAAAGGACCCACCAAACCCTCAAAAGAGTCCTCAACCAGCAACGGAGAGAAACGGAAATCTTGTCTCCTGTTGAAAGACTCTGTAAGGCTCTCTATGTCATTAACTTCCTAAATGGTACCTCGTCAGAGCCTGACCCACCAGTACTCCGCCACTTCTCAAATTCAACCCAAGCTAAGCTCACGGAGAAGCCACCAGTGCTGGTGAAGGACCCTGAAACACACCAGGTATCTGGGCCTTTCCAATTGATTACCTGGGGGAGAGGCTACGCCTGTGTCCAGCTACCATCTGGCCCGAAGTGGTTCCCAGGAAAAAGCATTAAACCATACTTAGGCCCTACAAACACTGCTACTACAAACACCAAGAACTCTCCTGAGACAAATACAGGACCTCCACAAAACCAGACCAGCTCGGCATGGAGACGAAAACGTCGCCAGATGCCCACCAACCAGGAAAAAGATCGTCCCACCACACGGCAGCAGACGAAACAGAAAGCTGAACAAGAAGCTACAGCAAACAGTCAAGCCGTAGGCCAGACACAGCCTGGAAAAACTGATCCCTAGTTTATATGTTATCACCCCTTGCTACCCCAAAATATCCCCTTCCCTCAACCCTTGTCAAACTTCCCTAAACCCCAAAACCTCCCCTCTCACCACAAAGCTAACAAAATCTTGCTTGTATTCCCTCTCAGAAGCCCCATCCCTGCCCAAAGATGAAATGTATCTACATTGATGCTCTCCTCACCACAGCCTTGATGACCTAAAAGTAGACAATGACTTTTTGGACGATGGGGAATAACGGGATGGATTGTATCTTTGATTAAGGGAGCTTTGTGGGTATTCATTGTAATTATTACTATGTTACTTATGTTCTCTTGCCTCCTACGTTGCTGCCAAAAGGCTGCTGAGAATGCCCTTTTAATAAATACAGAAGGGGGAGTTGTGGGATATGCCCAGCCACTGCCCTGGAGGGATGTCTGCTGAGATAAGAGATTTCGCAATCACCCAGCAGGACTCCCTGGAAAGGAAAGGACTTTTGAGTCATGGTGAGGAAAAGTAGACCCACAATCCTTTGGGAGACCCTATGCAGATCATTCTGTAACCCATTGGTCTGTCCCAGACCCTCTGTAACCCATTGGTCCCCTTGCTGATCCCCTGTATCCCTATAAAAGAAGACAAGTTCACCTCTGTAGGGAGAGCTCGTCACTGGCCTTCCCTTCGCCGGAGGGAACCACCAATAAAGCTACCTTCGTGCGGAACCAGCCACACGGGTCTTCTCGTCTCTCTCTCTGGTCTGGTTTGGCCTTAGAGGCAGCCCTGCAGAGCTGAGCTGAAATCACGAGCTGATAATCACTAAAGAGCTGATAGCTTCTGCAAGGGCTCCTCTGCCAGCAGCTGAGAGGAAGATACCAGACTTCGGGCAGGCGATTCCTTTCGGGACCATCTCCCCGGACCGGTCATATCTTCCTGGGTCGCAGCCACGGACCCCATCACCAGCTGTAATAAGCACTGAGCCCCTCTGCTGTTCCAGAATGGTGTGCAATGATGCTTGCAGCTGCAGGCGGGGTTGAGTACACCACGGGGACAAAAAGAGCATACTTCACTTCTTTATGCTTACTCACCTGGCATCCTTCGTTCGAGAAGGGAAGAAGGGCTAGTGAATTTGACAGTGGTAGTAATAAGACTATGCAAGACTTGATTCAGTGCTTAAGACTCCTATGCAAGCCAAGACCTGTCTGCAAACTTGTTCCACTTTCAGCTCAGGTAAACGCTGAACCATCAAAACAGCATGCCAAACTCAGATCTCTCCTGGAGCATAATTACAGTGTTGGGCCAGAAGGGCTTAGAGGCAATCATATCCCTACACTCATACTTGACAGGTCAGGACTGGGGACTAGAGAACTGGTGAGCCTCACCTTTATGCCTGGGAAGATCGTGGAGCAGATCCTCCTAGAAGATATGCTAAGGTACATGCTATGCCAAAAGCAAAAGAGATGCCAATTGTTCACCACCCTTGTGATGAGGATTTGATGGAGCAATGCCATTGTGAAGAATAGAAGACAGTTCTACAAGGTGGGAAAAAGCCTTGCTTTAAAAGGGCCTGAGGTGTGTTTCAGCTATGTGGACTGAAAAGAGGCTTGTGTGAAGCAGGGTTTAGAATGGCTGCAGATTATTTGCAGTAGTGTGGCTAAAATCTTCCTGACCTGTCATAGACACCTGACAATCAGCAGTTCTGCCAAGTCAGGTTTCATCATAGCAATGAGAACAAGCTGACAAACTCAAACCAGTCATCACAAGATTAGTGCAGTTCTCTGCCAGCCTTTCCAGATGCTAGTTACATTTGACAAAAGATCAGGCTAACATCTGATTCTAACCCTAGAGGAATGTTGTCTGAAAAGCCAAGGGGGAAAAGGCCAGTGAAAATGAAAGTGTGCTGACTGGAGTGGCACAAAGTTGTACCTAAGCTTAGTCTCAGCCACTGGGACCAGATAGATGATGCCAAATAAATTCTCTCTGTTCTAGAAAAGATGGGACATGCTACTCAACACCTGGTAGTGAGGTTGTGTTAGATTTTGGTGCTTGTCTCATATTCAGTGTATGGTTTTTTCCATTTCTCTTCCTGCTCAGGCCATGGTGAGCAATGACACTTTGTCCTTGGAAGAAACTATTTCCAAACATTTTTTTGTTAACACTGCTGCTAAAAATGTCTTGATGCTCCACTCAGGTTTACTTTTTTTCAGCTCCATTCCATGATTCCGAGCTCCATAATATCAAAATTTGTGTAAGAAGTTATCCCATTATGACCAACAAGTCTTTCCAAAATTTAAATTCTGTCTGGAAACAAATCTAACTCCAAAGGTTTAGCATCAACCAACACCTCTGCCTGGATTGATTGTTTTAAGCAAGAACAGTGGTTTGAAAGATGAGTCTCCTTTCCAGACTGTGTGCTCTCTTTTGGCTACTCCATCATTTCCAAATCAATAGCTGTCTCTGCTTGTCCCCCCCTCCCCTCCAGATCCTGCTCTTTACTACCTCGTTTTGGTTTTAATTTGCCACAGCAAAATTGCAGTAATTTTTCCCCCACCCTAATTAAGAAACCTATCTGTTAAGGAGAAAGAAAACAAAAACAAAACCTTCTTATCTAAGCCCTTAGCACAGAACAGAGGAGGAATGATTGGTGAGATGATCACCTCTAGAAAGCCAAGGCCTTTATTGATTCTTCTGGCCTTCCTCAGTAAATACAGAATGAGTATTTCAAATTCACCTAGAAGGAAGCTAAAAGTTAATGTAAAATACTGACTTCTCAACATCAGAGGAGAAAGAGAATGTATGTCTTCTAGGCTGATTCCCTTTTTTTCTCTATACATAGTTCAACAAGAATATTTGGATAGTGTTTCATTGTGCCTCATAGATTCATAAAATCATTTAGTTTGGAAAATACCTCTGAGATCATTGAGTCCCAGCATAAACCTAACAGCTAAACCTAAACCTTGGCTGTGGTGGACAGCCAAGTCCACCACTAAACCATGTCCCTAAGCACTACTTCTACACATAAGTGTGAGTGCCACCTCACATTACCGCTGTTTCAGTTTCCCCACAGTTTGTTATAAACTGGCCTAGCTTCTGAACTTCTGGGGGCTAATGGTCCTGACCTACACTTTGGAAGAGCTTTGAGATCATGAAACAGCTTAGAAAAGCTGTATTGTGGGCAGGTGGCAGCAGCATTGACCTCTTGAATTAAGGAAATAAGCATTGAGTGATGGTGAAGGAGGGCACAACCCCAGTGCTGAAATGGGTGATTACATGAACAAAAAGGGACAGGCTACACAGAGAAGCTCAGGGGAGAGTCCAGTACACAAGGGGATTTTGTGGAAGAGGACATTTAACAGCCCTATAGGAAAAGGTCAGAGACAGAATAATCTCCACTGACTTGGGAAAAAACAAGATGGGAAGCGTCTCCACAAGGTTAAAGCTTTCACTTCCTCATCAAGAGGAATAAACATCTCTAGTCTGAAAAGAGGGAAAGCTACTACAGGCTTTTCCAGATTTTATCCCCTTTCTCCTTCATCCCTGATCTAGTGGAAGTGGTACTTTCCATGTTGCCTATCTGAATACAAGCCCTAGCTTCGAATAAGAATCAGGTCTGACTCCCTGCTGTACTCCAGAGACTTATTTACCACCCTGGAGAGTTAAGCATTTAGCTGATTAAGTTCAGTCTATGTGCACAGTCAGCTCCTTCTAAGAGGGGTGATATAACAGCAGGAACCAGATGGGGATTGTGCCTGCTGGACTAAAATTACTCTGATATTCCAGATTGTTTCTCTCCTCTCTGGGACATCAAGAGCAGAACCCTCCAGAGCAGGACCTGCTATAGAAGTCCAGACCAGCTTGCATTAAGAGCACAAATGTAGCCTTTTGAGACTGGTTTCCTAAGGGAGTAAAGCATATGTTCTTATGGGTTGTGCCATGTGTTAAACTTGGTGTGTCCTTGTTGGGGTCCCTCCCCTGCCATGTGGCCCTGGCAGAGGGGCCCTGAGGGCACAGGCACGGGGTTTCCCTGTCCCTGCTCAGCCTCGTTCCCATGGGTTGGTTTGTGTTCCCTGCGTGGGCAGAAGGACCCTCGGTCCCGTGACTGGAAGAGTTCCTGGGCAGAGCCCCGGCCATGCGGCTGGGGAAATAAACATCCCTGAAACAGCTATCAAGAATCTGTCTGTCCATATATATTTCCTTTCCACGGGACTCCTGGTTTGATATATGAATGTTGCAGTATCCCCACTGCAACATGTCCTCATGCTCCTGTCCAGTAACTCTGAAACCTGTTGGTCTATTTCAATTAGATTTGATAAATTTCACAGCAAATAAAGTTCCTGCAAGTAGTAGGTAACCAGTTAGAGGAGAGGGACTCTATAAATATCCTGATTTGGGAAAAGGGTGCACTGTGCATGTATTAAACTCTGCGGAGATCACATGGGAAAAAATTACATGTAAGTACTCATCTGGATGAAAAGCTTCAGTGAGAACTCGATTTTTCAGGAACAGAAATCCATAGGGGACCATGGTTCATTCATTCTGCACCTCACAAAACTACTACTTTTATTTTGCTATGATAGAGATGGGAGGAAAAAATTATTTAATCTAGGAAACACTGTAAAAAAGCTGATCTAGTGGAACTAGCAGGTTTAGGAACTAGGGTTCAGTAGTCAATTTGTTGACAGAAACCAGCCCTAGCAGAGAGAGTGGTGCAGCACCTGAAATCAGACAAGGTTCTGAACAAGGCTAAAGTGAAGAAGGGTGGGGCACATTATCTATGGGGAAACATTGTGGTTCCCAGGGTCCTTCCATGTGTCTCAGAGTAGACTAAGGGGAGATGGTCTAACTGTAGACTTCAGTTGTTTGTAGGAGAGTTACAAAGCGAGTGGAAGCAAACTCTTGGTAGTAACAGATGGTAAGAAAAAAGGAGAGAGAATAATAGAGGTTGTATTCTGGAAAACTCAGGTGAAATTTCTTCTTAAGGTGAATATGACAGCACTGGGCAGAAGTTACTAAAATAAATGGTAGAGTCTCCATCGTGGAAGGTTTCCTAGTCTCATGTAGGCAACAGCAGTAATTCCTAGTGGGAGGTTGGACTAGACACCTTCAGAGGTCCCTTCAACCACCATTTCTGTGGTCCTTTACTTTTTGCCCAGATGATGATGCACGAAAACAGCTTTTATGAGCAAAGCTGTCACAGAGAGTGGCAACTTTTATCTCACCTCAACTTTACCAGAGGACATATGAACATAGTCATTGTTCAATTCCTTGTATACAAAAAAGGTTTTATTAAGGTATTTGTGATTTTTATTTGCTGAGTTTTAAATAATGGAACTTATTTTGTACTGTGCTAAACTTGTGTCAGGCACATCTTGTGCCTCCTTGTACCAGACCTATAGCATTGTGCTACAGACTGTTTTCAACCAGCTTTGGTTGTTAGGATTTACAGAGGCATCCGTAAATGGCCATGGATGACTGTCACTGGTTTTCTCTAAGTCTCTTCTTGCATAAAGATTATTTTTAAAAAAGCCTTTTATATATGGGTCTTTTGAGGCCTCTATCAACATATTTTTCTGGATCACTGATGTCTGCAGGCCATCAGTTACTTCTGTTAACTTTTTGAGGTAACGTGTTCAGACTCAGGCAAGTTTTATGATTTCATCAGAACTAAAGTATGCTTAGAGCACACTGAATTATAGCTCAATTAATTTTGCATTCTAATTAAGTGGAAAACAATCTTACCACCGACAAGTCTCTTTTCTGTGTTAAATCTATCCTGTTTCAGGTGTGATGCAGAGAATAACTTACATGAATGGAAGACAGATCTGAGCTGCTGTCTGCACTGCATAAGATACTGGCCAGCTTCACCCTGGACCTGTAACCATGCCACTGAGATGCTGCCGCTGTCTCGGCAGTCCCTACCCAGCTTCTTCACCCAGCCACTTGCTTCTCTCTACCTACTACCTCAGCAGAGCACAGAGCATCATAGAGGAGCTTAGGTGCACCTTACTACAATCTGTAGAAATATCTGCTGTGAAACAGCGAGGAAAAACTGTCAACAAAGCTCTCAAAGAAAGGAAAAATACCTAAGATCAGAATCATTCCAGCAGCAGGCACAGCTTTAGGGACTAGCTTGCCCATAAGTTACTGCCTGGCAGCATGGAGAGGCCATGCAGTAAATCTGTCTTGGCCACTAGCCAAAAGTCCAGTTTGTAACACTGAACTTTTCTAGCACAGTACTCTCAAAAGGACTGAAAATTTTTAGTTTGTGCAGGCAGCTTCCTCTTCTGCTTCCAGTATTCATCCCACTGCACTTTCTCATTTAACTGGAGATTTATTTTCCCTTTATTCTTGATTAAAAAAAAAAAAGCAGTAATTTTTGGACAGCTAGCTTTATCTCTAGATCACATAATGAACAGCGTACATGTGGTAAACCATGTGCTTCGTTTCCAGGTGGCTTTGAAATAAACACATTATTATCTTCCTGTAATCGACTCATTACATAAATTTTCTTGCAGAATTGGTCCAGATGTCCTCTTCTTTACCTCCTCTCAGATGGATTAAAAACTACAGAGATTATCTCAGCATGCACCTATATGAAGACAAGCAATTATTGGTGGTACCTATAGATACAAAAATTTGATCAGTGCTATGAAAAAACATTGTTAGGTCATCACAAACCCAAGCAACTGCGGTGCAATGTGAGACTGAAAGCTGTGTGGAGTAGGTCAATGGTTCCTGAGTGTATTACTGAATGCAGCCCTATCCTGCCTTCTTGCCAGGATTTACTGCCTCTTTGAAATTATATTCTGGAACCACAGTTTGCAAAGCCTGCAGAAGTCCTGTGGTTTGCTCACTTGTACTCCACTCTGCTGTGGATGAAGAACCAATGATCCTGCTAGGCTGGCAGTTCAGGAAATTCTCTCTCCTTATTGTTGTTTCTCTTGGTACATGGATGCTTTTTTTTTCTGGGTCATTTCCCATATATCCCTTTCTGGGTCATGGACTTTTCAGTTTCTGGGTGTCTTATACAGAATTAGATCAGGGCTGTCTCACTCACGATGACATTAAGTAAAAAGCTTGACTGCAAGTCAGCAACTCAGAAAATTCTCAACTCAGTCACATTTAAACGTAAGACTTCAATAGACTGGATACTGCTCATGACTAACTGCTGTCAGCAGCTTGCAGCATTTACTACAATTTTCAGTGCAGAGGGTAAACAGTATGGTTTCTTGTCCTTGAATCACAGGAACAATTGAATCCTGGAATAAATAATTGCTTGCCATATATATTTATAGGGAACAGAAGACATGAAAACCATGGAGTTACAATTCAGCCTGTGACATGAAGAAACCACCTCCAGTTCACTACCTTCTAGTTCCATGACTTTGTCTTGTCTCATCATTAGAGATGGGTGAGTTGGACAATCTTTGCCTCCCTCTCCAGGGTGAAGAACAGTCAGTCTGCCTTCTCAGTTAGGAAAACAGATATTCCTCTCCATCCTTCTCCACCTTCAGGTGCAACTAAGGGATCTTTGCTGTTTTCTGAGCCTGACTCAGTCAACTTTCCTTTCTGGTCATGTTGTAACCTTTCTGCGTAATACATTCACTCTCCTAGGGCTCAGCTGTAAATATAGCAGGCCTAGGCTACAGAAAGGACACACATCTAGCATAGAATAAGATATTGGAACTCTTATCTGATTATTTCAGACCTTAAGTTACTGGAGCTCTCTGCAGTATTGTGTAAGGAATTAATTGCACACAAACACACATTCGCCTGCTATGAAATAAGCAGACCAGACACTTTACCCATGAGAAAAAGCTGCCACATATGTATCAAATTGGACTTTGATGCTGCAGGCAACACTCCTCTGCAACTGCCCTCCGAACTGCCCATAAGCAAAGCAGCCCTGCAGACAAACGGAGGGCTCCTCCACCAGAGCTGGCAGATTGCAGAGGCTGTAGATCCAAAAGCCTGGAGGGAACTGCACAAGGAATACAGCAGCACTAACAACACACTGAAACAACTAACAGGGAGAAAAAGAAAAGAAGAAAATAGCCAGCCCAAAACTGATAGACATCTTTAATTTAAAAACTGTATAAGTTTATTCATTGGGAAAGTGCAAAAAAATACCCCAGGGACAGTGCATTCCACTTCAACAATTAAAACTGCATTAAAAAGTAGATAGGAAGGTCTGAATCTTAAAAAGAACTAGCACAAAAGCTACTGCTTTTCTTTGTTTCAATATATTTATCTTTGGGCAACAGAGATAGTCACTGATTAATTTTTTAGGTACTTAATTTACAACTTCATTGCTTCTATTTGCAAGTCATTCTGTTCCTTATAGATGCTAGCTTGGGACTGGAGAACCAAAACACACAGGCACTTAAGAGAGGGCAGTTTTGAAAGAATGGGGATGTTGGGCTCAGTCACATACTGCTGGGAGGAGACCCAGTTGGAGCTACTAAATATTCTAAGTAGATATCACCCCCAATTGTTTCTCTCTAAAATCTGAGATAAGATGTTCAGTACCACTCATAAAAGCAGATTTTGCTGCAGCTGAGGGGATGCAAGCTGGCCAAAGGAAAGCACAGGACTACACCAAGCTTACAGCAGGTGTTGCTTGAGGGAGCTGCCAGTTTCTGACCACTGGACCTATTTTTGCCGTAGAAGTAATTATCTTGAAAATGTTGCAGATAGGTCTTACACCCATAGCAGCCTATTCTCATCCATACTTGTTAATTCACTTCAGCTGGGCTTTACAAGCCCAACAGGATTCTCTATCACATAGCAATTGTGTATCTTTTGCTAACACTCTCTGCCCAATGATTTCAAAATACTTTATAAGCATCACTCCTAAAGCTTAAACCAAGCTTCACCAGAAGCTTAAACCATCTAAGCTTAACCAAGCTTAAAATTCTCTGACATACAGGTAATTTAAAATACCTGTAAACATCTGCCAACAAAATGCCAATAGAGTTCATCTCCTCTGAGTCCTGAACTCATCCTTCCTTTCCTTTTAAATTCTTTTTCTCCTCCTATCTATTTATTACAGCAAGAAGGACTACATTTATTCTGCACAAGTTTATTAACCGCAATACAGACAAGTGACTTCCAGTATTACACTAGTTCCTAATTCCATATGGAGATTGCCTGTCCAGCCCATGTCAGTATGATCTCCTGGTTTCAGCTGACTGTGTTTGGTTTATGTCTTTTGGCTTTGCTGTTCTCATGATGACTGTCTTCAGAGGGTGCTTGGCCCTTTCCGTTTGTCCCAGATTCCTCTGGAAATTTCTGACCCTCAGCCAACACCTGTCGAATAGTCATGTTGATGCGGGAGGACTGCAGGTACTTGGCACACACCTGCCAATCCTCATCAGAGCTGTGCTCAATGACTGAGCCAACAGGAAGGTCTGAAGAAAGAGCTTGGTCGAGGCATGAAGGCAGAGCTGTGCCCTCGGGGTTGGGGAGGACGCGGGGAACAGCATGGTACAGCAGGCGGCTGAAGCCAGACATCACCATGATATCTCCACTGTGCATGAACATTGCTGTTGGGGCCTCCTCCCGCTTCAGGCCCCCAAGCAAAAATATCGAGGATTGCCCAAAACTAGAGATGGTATAAGGATGGAGAGAGAAGAGAAAACAAATTCAGGCAGAGAACAATTTTCTGCACAGGAAGAAAATATCAGTAGTTAAATTCCTTTATGAGAAACACCCCAAGCAATCACAAAAAACAGATGGACTCCTAAGAACAACTTTTCAGTGGGAACATGGCAAACAGGCTAAGAGATCTGGTTCAAGACAGGCACAGTGTGAGCAATTGCCCTGCCGAGATACTTCTTTAGTACCTAACTGACACTGCTGCTTTAGAACAGAACTCTGCTCTGTGCAAAAGAACTCTTCACTCCAGGCACTACATCCATGCTATTCAAGCAGTCCTTAAAGAAAAGCCTATGTCCCTGACCTACAGCCTTCTGCTAATCAGATCTTCTGACAGTGAAGATTATATACCCAAACTACATCATACCGCCTTCCTATAACCATATGCAACCCTAGAAAAAAGCCACCAATCTTTCCATAACACTCAAGTGTGCTTTCCTTGACTCACCTGAATGATAGCAGGGGCCGAGAATGGTCTAGTTCAGACTCATCCACATGAATTCCCAGTGAAGAGTCAAAATGATAGTAGTTCAAGATCCCTGCTTGGGCTTGGAAACCCCGGAACCCACAGGCTGCAGCCACTTGTTCTGATAGGAATGCAAGGTCTGAGGGGAAAGGAGTGTGGTGATTTGCTGAGTACTTCTGGAAGGATGAGAGGGGGGAGAAAAAAAAAAAAGAAAGCCACACCCAACACATCAGAGCAGCAAATACAACTGGAAACAAACACTGAAAAAGAACTTGAAAGTCTGGCTGATAGCCATGGAGAAGGACATCACATTTGCCTAGAAAATGACTACAGCACAGGCAGAACCACAGCAAGTCTACCTCTTACCATTAAAATCATGGCCTAGGCTGAGAGTGCCAGAGATTCAATGAATCGTGAAGTTAATCATTATATCTAGATACTAAACTTGAAATCAGTAAGATTAGTACCAACATCCTGAGGATCTTCTCAGTCACAACCTGAAGCTGCCAATGGAAAGACAGTCCTGTAGCTCGTCAACAGAGCTCCAAAACAACCATCTTTATTCTCAAGCATCTTATTCTTTCATGAGTAAGAAACAGTGATCAGTTGCAAACCTACTTTTTCTCTGTCCCATGAGTGATTCTGAGAGGACTGGAAGATAATAACCAAACTTTTATTAAGGCCATCCAATAACAGGTTGATCTGGTAAATAAAAAGCTGCAAGCAGATTGGTTATCTGCCGTATACAGGTAAGATGCATATTCACTCTGCCCGCGTTTATCAGCCTCCATCTATCTCAGTCTTACGAAAATAGTTTATTTTGATCGGGATCCTCAAAACAGCTGTTGGTTGGTAAGAATGTGCTATACTGGTTCAGACTCCCTTAAGCTCAAAATCACAAGAGCAGCAGTCTCTTCTTGCTCCTGCTCAACCCTCCCAAGAAGAGGAGTTTCCCAGAAGTCACACTCAGCTTTATTTAGCAATGCTTTTGTAATCATCCCTTTTGGTAGGCAAAAATGCCACTTACTCTGAAATAGCTGCAGGTTTAGAGCTGAGTGCATGCTCTCATGTTAACTTTCAAAGGAAAGAATGCAGCAATGGACTTTTGCGGTTAAACCCTTCACAGTAAACTAATACAGATTAAAATGTTCTTGAAAACACAGTTTGTTAGTGCCTTTCCTCAATACTGTCTTGTAGGATCATAAACATTTTATTCCATGATGTTCTTTGTTTGCCATTCTGAGTGCTTATGGCTAAGAAAAATGGAGAAGAATTTAATCTCAATACCTTAGTATTCCAGTTATAATGGTAACCAAGGGTCACCCAGCGCAGCTTCTCCAATAGGCTCCTGGGCTCCCATTTACTGGAACCTTTCCTTCTACAGAGACAAAATATAAAGAAATAGGATATGTGTTAATTTCTGAGGGGTCTTCTGGTAGTGCAGCATACAGTAATGAGATTGACTCATCCATTTCACAGCCTATTAAAACCAATCGATGCTATTAAAAACAATCAATACTAAACTTTTATTTTCAGTGCCAATACTTTCTTCCTCCAAAGACCCTGAAAATGTAGTTCATGCAATGTGTGCAAGCTATGGGGCCTACTGCCAACTGTTGTCAGTTTGAAAGCTTGTATTTTCAACATGGTACCTAAGAGGTTGTCAGATGGAAACAACACAATGAGCTGCGCTGTTGGGGTCCCTCCCCTGCCATGTGGCCCTGGCAGAGGGGCCCTGAGGGCACAGGCACGGGGTTTCCCTGCCCCTGCTCAGCCTCGTTCCCATGGGTTGGTTTGTGTTCCCTGCGCGGGCAGAAGGACCCTTGGTCCGGTGACTGGAACAGTTCCTGGGCAGATCCCAGCCATGCGGCTGGAGAAATAAACATCTCTGAAACATCTACCAAGAATCTGTCTGTCCATATATATTTCCTTTCCACGGGACTCCTGGTTTGAGATATGCATGTTGCAGTATCCCCACTGCAACATAATGGTGGAGATTTGTGAGCAGAACGATCCCCGATCCCTAAGCGACTGATTTGTGTGAGTAAACCCTGGAAACTTTGGATTCCTCTTCTTGGTTTTGCTTTGCTATTCCATATCTAAACTATGGAGGAACCGTGGGAAGACTCTTGGCTCTCAGAGCCGCATATGGACATTTATCTTAAACTTAAAATGATTCTTGAACAACGATTTGTAAATTTTAGCTTAATTCAAGCTCAAAAAGAACTGAAACACTTCCTGGCATGGTTGTTTAAGAACTTTTTCTATGTTTCTTGGGATTTAATTCTTACGAAGGGCTTTTGGAACACCGTTTGGACACAGTTAATTTCTGAGTCAAAATATATGCCGATGGAAGAATATTTTCGTGAATATTATTTAATTACCGAGACTGTTGAGCAATGTCAGCTGTGTCCTGGCGAAGGGAAGCCTGGCGCAGGGACCGTGCGACCCAGGCCACGTGCACCAAGCCCTCTGCGAGCAGCAGCGAGGCAGTTCCCGCGTGCGGGCAGAGCCACGCGAGCCGCGGTGTCGGTGGCGGAGCGAGGCGCGGCGGGAGCGGCGGGACCCGGCGGTGCCCGCCCGGCCCCGTGCAGAGCGTGGTGGAGCGAGCCCCGGGAACGCCCGACCGAGAGGGGCGGCGTGCGGGCGGCGATGGCGGTGGAGCGGAGCCGCGCCCGGCCGAGACGCGCGCTGGAGCAGGGCACGGGGGTTCGTCGCTCGGGGGCCCGGCCGAGATGTGGGTGCAGCGCCTGGCAGCGGCAGCGAAGCTGCGACCAGAGGAGGCGACGCACGGAGAACTGAACGGCGCAGCCCAGCCCGGCCCACGCAGCCCCGAACGCGACCCCGGGAAGAGCGCGCAGGCACCAGCAGCTCCGACAATTCCAACACGGGAGCGACCGAAAGAGAGAGCAAAGACGCAGCGAGACAGAAAACAGCAGCCACTCGGAAAAAGGAAAAGATCATAGTACCTAAGATCTTAGGGATAGTAAAATGGTATAATGTTAAGCAAAATTATGGTTTTATAACAAGGTGTGACAACCAGCAAGACATATTCGTGCATAGAACTGCTATTAAAAAGAATAACCTTGAAAAATGCATCCCAAGCTTGGGAGATGGAGAGGTAGTGGAATTCAAAATTGTGCTAGGGAGAAAAGGGTTACAAGCATCGCAGGTCACAGGGCCTGATGGTGTTCCTGTAAAAGGCAGTATATATGCAAAAAATTGTAGTCATGTTAGACAATATCTCCATTGTAAGCCCCCCCTACAGTCTCCCTTTCCTAATCCCACCTTTCCCTTTTACCCTATGTCCTATTACCCCCAGTGTATTCCTAATCTGTTTTTTCATCCATGGTTTCCCTCACAAAACCATGCTTTTGCCAATTGTTTCCCCAAAAATCCCTTTCCAATGCCGAGTGGGGGATGAAAAGGGGGAGGGAAGAAGTTAAACCCTCTCCTGCCTCAGTTTCCCCACAAAGCATGCTCAGAGAGTTCTGTCTCCCTTCTGTCAGCCCTAAGATGTTCCACAGAATCTGATTGGACATTTAAAGACTCAGGAGGGTGGCTTGTTTTGTCTTGAAACTGTTCTTGTTATGTTTATCCAGTTGTTTTCATTCTCCTTTTATTAAAATAAAACGGGTGAGGTGTTGGGGTCCCTCCCCTGCCATGGAGCCCTGGCAGAGGGGCCCTGAGGGCACAGGCACGGGGTTTCCCTGTCCCTGCTCAGCCTCGTTCCCATGGGTTGGTTTGTGTTCCCTGCGCGGGCAGAAGGACCCTCGGTCCCGTGACTGGAACAGTTCCTGGGCAGAGCCCCGGCCATGCGGCTGGAGAAATAAACATCTCTGAAACAGCTATCAAGAATCTGTCTGTCCATATATATTTCCTTTCCACGGGACTCCTGGTTTGATATATGCATGTTGCAGTATCCCCACTGCAACACTGCGCAGATTTAGAAATCAGAATTAAACATGTCCTATTTGAGCACCTGAAAGACTGGAATCTGAAGATCTAAAGGTGCAAATGCAAGGAAAAAATATGCTAGGTACCTACTGGAAAATTACAAGAAAGAAAAATGAGTTGCCTGACAGTGAAACATAGCATGCTGCCTAATACTGCAAAGGATGGTGAGTTCTACTACTTGGTGCTTTGATAAAACATCCTTAGGACAGACTGAGTCACAGTAAAAAGCAAGACTTCTCTAGCTATGACCACAGCGTCAAGAAGTCTAGACTACAGGTGTCCCCTTATCCAGGCTGCTACACAGGACAAAGAACTGTTCTTATCACATGACAACCCTAAAGTAAAGGGACTGAGTGGTCTGAAGCCACACACCAATTTACCATTCTTACTTGAAGGTGATGAAAGCAAGAGGCTTCAAGGACAGGCTTTTAGTAGGACTATGGAAAAGCTCTTGAAAAGTTACAGAGTATAAGTAACTAAATAAGACAGAAGTATGTTAGTGACAAATACAAAAAGGAAGATACACATCTATCTTCTAGTCTACTCATTCCAGCAATTTCAGCTTATTTTTCTCAAGTCAAATCACGTGGTATGGTAAAAAAGGAAAAAGAGAGAAAAGGGAAATACACTGAGAAGATAAATAGTAGCACCAGACGGTCGGCTCCCATTTATAGCCTCATTAATTCAGCCAAACATGCTCTCTTTTACAAAAAAAAGATTTGTATTTGTGCTGCCATGGTCAAGTCTCAGTCAAACATCTGCATTTAGTGTGCATTTCTACCTGGATATGCAGCTTGTTCCTGCCCTTCAACTATGCCATGCTGATAGCTCCTAAGATAAAACAAGACCAGGAGTAAAAGGCCAGTTTCTCTACTTTTAGTAATTTTTCTTAGCTCACTGATTACTGAAAGTAGTCTTGCTAACTTCCACCTATCTATATGGTAACAGCAACTGCAATCACCATAAACACCAACACAGTAACTGTCAAATACATGCTGCTTGGAACAATTTGTGTAGCCTACAAGTAGGTAACACAGCATTTAGAAAACATGGAGCCCACAACTTGTTCCTGTACAACCTTCAATTAACAGTGTTCATAATGAAACATTTTTAGCATGTGCCTTTCAAAAGTGCCCTTCTTTGGCTACAGTGCTAGTGTTTGCACAACAGCAAGAGTCCAAATGCGTGTGGGAAGTCCTCATTCCCAGAACTTGGTATTCTGCATGTGATTTCATGTGTGATTGCTAAGAAGGGGAAAGTGTGAGTGTTGTGTATCTTGAAACAATGAGGTCCTGCAGGAAAACACAGAAAAGGTCTAGTATAACTATGTTAGAACAAACATGGGAGCTTTGGTCTGAAGATCCCTTGTGTCTTTATTTGCAGGTCATGATTGCATCTGTAAAACCCCTCCAGCCTTTTCCTTATATATAGATATGTCCATATTTGTGTATCTCCCTTGTGGGAATGCTCTATCCCCTTTTATGCTTTTAATTGTCCCCAGTACCAGAGACAATACTCAGGCTCCACTTTGTGAGGAAAGCACAGCATATATGTCTAGGAACTGTATAGATTCACCCTACCTTGTGACTCCTGCATCCTAAAAAGAGCAGGTTAGCCCCAAGGACATGCATGCATTATCCTGAGGCTTTAAAAATCATTAAAGTTGTGACCCATCTTGGAAGTAGACCTCTTTTTAGTTAAGCACTGTTTCTCGCCTCCTAGAAAGGCTTTCACTACAGATACTAGAGAGGCTGGCTAGGTTTGATCTGCTGCCGCTAGGTATAAGCACAATACAGCAGTTTGCTCACTTGAAGACTTAGGCAAGTACTTCATAAAACTGCCAGTGTTGCTGCTAGCCATCACTCTTCCAAACACTGTTTTCAACTGAACTGGATTCAGCTGCAAATGAACGTCTGTTCTGATCATTCTCTGCACCCAGGAGGTCCTGCTGGGAGAGGCCTGTCAAGCTGGAACAGTACCCCACTTTTTTCAGCCACTGGGCATAATGCACAATCCTTTCAAAGAACAATTTTTCATCCTTGATGGAACACAAAAATGGTGTCTACATTTCTGTAGCTAATTCTGATCGAGCCTAGAAAACACAAGTGAGGGCATAATTTCTCTCCTAGGTGCAAACGGCTAGAAGTCCAAATCTTGCTTTTGCCATTCTGTATCTTGTAGATGTCAAGAGTTTTTTTGAAGAAAAATCTCAGCATGTCAATCTCACTAAGAGACTGAGGTGGAAGATGAGCATTGTAGGGAACTCTGCACCATCACATGAAACAATCATTATGAAAAATGAGCGGTGAAATCAATAAGGTAATGATAAATATCCAAGTGGCTAAAAGGTTGTGTAAACAGTCTGTCTTATATGTCTTTTTACAGGTGACGTTAATAAAGTTCAAGCTTTAAAAGACTTTCTCTTTTTTTAAACTTTCTACCTGACTTCAAAACTGGGACAAATTCTCCATTAAATTCCAAATCAGGTAGAGGAAAGGCAACTGCATCAGCCGCAGAATTCTGAACCTGAAGGAAACTTTCAGATTAAACAGGATTGCCATTAAAATGGTACATTTAATACATTTAATTCGATGTCATGCTGAATTAAGAAGAACCACAAACAAAACCAAACTAAAAGAGATACTTTAGAAAATAAGAACACAGAAACTGGTAGATTTAAGAAGTTCAAGAGAGTACCGCTAACAGCACAATTACAGTATACCGGGTCTAAGAGCTGACTGGGAAGAAGTGCTACCATTAGTGGGGAGTTTTGGAAAGGATCCCTTTTGCCTCAGGATAACTGAGGCCTAGGAGGACTTCATGGTTCTACCTGTAGCTGAGTTTAGCAAGCTTCCAAGTACCACATCAGCCAGGGTCACTATTTAACATTTCACTGATGGCTTTAGAACAATATGCTACTAGAAAATCCCACTGAGCATGAAAGCAGAGAATTAACAAGGAATTAACAAGGATGCATGTGAAGTCATGAAATAGCCATCTTTAACTTGGTGTGACACCATCTGTATGCTGCCAGCATGTACACAATCTTCTTCAGCTTTCCTTTCCTGCTCCATTTTCTTAGACCTTCTCAGAGGTGAGATCTGGCTCCATTAGTTTTGACCACCAAAGGTTATAGTGGAGTTACCTCAGCTGTTCCTTGCTCTGTCCCCACAGGTCCATGGTCTTCTCAGGAGCCATGTGCAGGTCCAGGTTGCAGACATTGGGTTTCCCAGGGTATAGCTTGAGACACTGCTTCACCCAGTGACGCTGGCAGCCCGGAAGGAATGGGTTTGGTATGAAAATAAACCCTGACCACAAATAAAAAAGGAGAGGATGGAGAGAAAGTATGATTAGGAGTTTCCCTGTTTTTTTTCTGAATCTAGAGCAAAGGACAGGAGTCAGAAGTAGTGAAAAAAACTGACTGTGCATATAAACTGATTAAATCTATTATAGATAAGTTAAAACTTACTGGTTTTTTTTTTTTCAGAAAAAACCAAATGATGGCACAAGGGAAAAGGCAGAGAGGGCAGCCTGTGGTCCAAACAAAAAATGACAATAAAGGACTTATCTGTGTAAGGCATATTGATTACAGGAGACAAAGGAGTAAGAATATGAAAATCCAATTGCTTTGGAGCAAATTTTATTTTTTTCAATTATTCAGCATGACTTTTGTCTTAAGCCCTGCAAAGTTAAAGTAATTCTGGCCTAGTTTTTCTACACTTCAAACTAACTTCATCCTGTCTCTGAACTCATACTTTCTTCCTATTGCTACTTCAGAAAGAAGTTCCTGGGCTGAGCCAGTGTCTAGTAATGTAGTGTCCTCCCCTTTGCTTCATGCTTATTTCCAGGTAAGTCTGGTTGTATCCACATTTGCATTTTGATACAGTAACACTCAGAAAGGGGCATGAAAGTCAAATGATATCCCAAACCACTTGCTGTTGACTGCAAATACTTTGCAGGCATTGTTAATTAACAAAACAAAATAAACATGCAGCTATTCTGCACATTCATTTCGCCAGGCACCTCAGGCAGGGTTCAAGCAGTAGCCCATATGAGAAAAGCTATTAATCTGTACTGTACCTACTCTGAGAATCAAGGCACTCTCTCAGAGACTGTCAATTCAGTAAGGCTCACCAACACAAAATCCAGATGCAAAGAAAGGTAAGGATGTAAGAGGAACAAAGGAAAAGGAGGTTTTAAGGTTTTGGCCTACTGTATCTTTTTGAACTTCTCAGTCATATCAAGTTAACAGAGACAAAAACAGATGAAAAAAGAAGCAGCAAAGCTAGGAGTCTTAGCAGGATACAAACTTGCCTTGTGAAAGTGGTAATAAAAATACAAAAAGAGCAACCTGCCAGCATACCTCACAGACTCAAGATTAAAGTAACTGGTTAGAAAAAAAGCCTTTAGTGTATTAATAACACATGGTCACTCACTTCACTCTGTTTCCTGCACTTTCAGACTATGGTGGCCTTCTGATAGGTTTGGCTACATGAAGTTTCTTTGCCAGAAGCATTACATTTACTTTCTGTTGGCGTTTGCATAGAACAGAATAATAATATTGCCCATCCTGTCAACAGTTTTTGATGTGGGGTCCTTGAAGCACTTTACTACATTCATGAAATTACACTCTACTATGTATGTATTATCCCCAGGTATTAATAAAGGCATTGAAGCCTGGAGGGCTAGTTATAAGCAGAGATGAGAACAGGAATCCAGATTTTACGGCTTTTATATCACAAGCTTGGAACATGCTCATGTCACTCCAAACCTTTCCTTGACCTAAGTTTCTCCTAAGAAACTAGACTGGTCTAGAGTTACAAAAGCAGTAACAACTAAAAAATGGGTTACTATTATGCTTACTGTGTCAAGAAAGACAGGAACTGAATTTCTAACAGTTGCAGAGTTTTACTACAAAATTCTATGCAAACATAGAGCAAAGATTAATAGTACTAGAATCAGTAACTTGCACACATAGGAGGGAGAAGAGTAAGAAATAAGAAATGTATTTCTGTAGCAATCTTTCTGAACTGACTAAAGTTCAAAAACACCACAGACAAACTTTAAAGACAACATAACTAAACCTCTTCGCCTTGAAAGATGTGGGGGGAAGGGCAAAAGAATTACTCTTTGTTAATCTGTATACTAAAGAAAGCTGCCCTGAGGAAGCAGATGCAATTCTCTTACTGCAGCACTATCTTGCTACAAACTAGGAATTAATTCGTACCTACTGAAAGTGGTCTCCAACCTCAGTCAAAGGAAGGATAAGACATGCAGATGTCTAACAGCAAGAAAAACCTCTCATAAAAAAAAAAGTGTGTCGATTACAAAGACCCAAAGACAGCATCACATGCTTCTCACAGAACTCAGGACACCACAACAGAAATTCGCCCAGATCCCTTAGTCTTCTATTTCATTGCTTACTGTGTGGACAAAACCAAATTACTTCCTTTCCATTCGCTCATAGACAAACTAAAGAAATTCTTACTTCACTTAGAAGGCTATTGGGACAGTTGGTTACACATCTACTGTTTCAGGATGTCCAGATAAAGGTAGCTGAAAAATGATAAAATATTATTCTTTTCAAGTCCACATGACTTGATTCTAAACAGGACAGATAATTTGTCAATGTATTTGCATTTCATTTTAGTAAAAGGTTTCCTTTGCCAAAGCAGAAGAAAAATGCAGTTAAGTGGAAAACGTGTGATTCCCCACAGCCCCTATGTAATTACTAGGGAAGACATTTAGACAGACAGTAAATGGCAGGCAGACCAAGCGAGGGCAGCTATAATATGACAGGTAAGTGGAACAAAACATTTATAGAGGCAAGAAGAGGCAGAAGCCTTTCTCCTGAAGTTATTCAATTCCCTGTGTATTAAACATGCCAGATGGGTAGCATGGCTGCTTCAGTTTCAGGAATGGTAGGCTGGCTTCATAGCAACCACCCACAGAAACTGAGGTCCCAATGAACCAAAAGAAACATGAGAAAAAACAAAATTAATCAAACAAAAATCCCTGAAATAAGGAGGATCTGGGGAGCTACAAAGTCACCAGCCTTACCAAAACCCCTGATAAAATTATGAAGCAAACTTTCATGGCAGCTGCTTCCAGACACACAGTGGTTGAGAACAGACAGCATGAAAGGCAAATTTTGTGTAACCAAATTATTGCCTGCTACAGTGAGATGTCCAGACAAGGGGAAAACAGGGGATGTTGTTTACCTTGGCTTAAGGAAAGTTTTCCACTTGGTCTCCTGCAGCATCATTGGAGCCAAACTGGGGGCCCATAAATTTTTTGGGGAAACTGAAAGGGTAAGCAAAAGGTGGCTGGATCACCAGGCTTAAAGAATAGTGATCTGATGATTCAAAGTCTCACCAGCAGCTGTTATGAGCTCTGTTCTTTGATCCTGGGGCAAAGACTGATAACTACATCTACATCAACAACATGGATGGATGGGATGCTCACCCCATTTCACTTACAGATTGCACTAAATTGGGGCAGCAGTGGATATGCTGGAGGCTACTACTGCACCTGAAAGGGGCTTTGACAAATGAAGGAACGGGCTAAAGAGAACCTCAGGAAGTTCAACAGTGGTAATTTTGCATCAGGGGCAGAAAAACCCCATGCAACAATACGGGCCCAAGGGCTAAGAGCAGCTCCAAACCAAGGCCAGGCTGCCTTGAGGACTGTGTGAGCAGCGGTGAGGGCTGGTGACACATCCTGGTATTGAGCACTACCTACAGAGAGAGGAGGGGAGCCAGATTCTTCTCAGACATGCACAGCAAGATTAGGAGAGACACCAGTCACAAATAACAGCAAGACAAATTTTTATTAGATATAAGGTTTAGGAAAAAAACATGGCCAAACATTGGTACAGGTGCCCAGAGAGGGTGTGCAATCTCTATCCTTAGAGATTTCCAGAATTTACCTGTACAAAGCTGTCAGCATCCTGATCTAACCTGCAACTTCATCCTGCTTTAAGCAGGGTGTTGGCCTAGACCTCTGGAGGTGCTTTCCAACCTAATGCCCCTCTGTGACTCTACCAGGTAAACTGCAAACTAAAACACATTTCAATTTCTGAAATAATTTGCCTAATGAAATTACTCTGTATATTGAATAGGCCTATTCACTTACTGTACTCAGTGTCCTACACTGACAAGTAGATGCCACACTTCAACTGTGAAACTACTGTATTTCAGCCATGTACCCAATGTGCATGATATATATTGAGAAAAAACAGATTCTACAGAAATAAAGTCTCTGTCAAAGGCAACAGGAACCCATTCTCATGAGCTATGGTCTGGTTGATCTCACTGTGAAACAACTGGCTCTTCTCACCTTCATAAATATTGCTGCGTCCCACCCTTTAGCTGATTTGTTCATCCTCCTCACTTATGACAACATTAAATTACACTTAGGCAAACCAAAATAGCTTTTTCAGTCAGGACAAGAAAGCTAAGATTGAAGTTGCATGAATCCAAAGCAACAAGGTTGTGTTTAATTCTTCTTGAAATCAGAGGCACCTACCTGGATACCCAGTGAGGCCATAGGCTTTCCACTGGCTAACTGGCTGTAATCCTGCTCTGTAGGCATCTTGATCACTGACTGAAGAAATACTGAGCTGTGATCTGAACACCTAGCAAAAGAAAACAGTTCTGGTTTAAAAAAAAGTGAGAAACACAAAACTCCTCCAAAAATAGCATCTAAAAGGAAGAGTGCTACCACACTTGAAGGTATTACTACAGGTTTTACTTAGGGATGAGGAGAGGTGTCCCCCACTCATAAGAAAACCCAAACAATATATACCAATGAGAAAAAATTCATCATGATTTTTCCACAGTACAGCCTCATCATTGTAAAACATTCTGGTAATTATCAACCTCCATTAGAGAGCAATATACTCATAACACTTTATACTTCGAAGAACATTCCAAATACAAGTTGCTCATGATCCTATAGGGTAGATGACTATTCTCATCTCCAATTTACAGAAGGATAAGCAGTGCAGTGATGAACTAGCCAAAGCTGTCTGATGTGAAGGACTACAGAAACCCTGTCAATTCTGAATGCCACCCTGCCACTTCTGTTCCCAACAGCAGGATCACCAGCTCAAGGCTCAGCAAGATGTACTTACTGGACATATTCTCTTGGGTTGCAATAACACATGTATTTAAGCTAACATTTGCTGAAAAAACCCCACCAAACTCATTCTCCTGTGTTCTCACTCCCTTCTTTCCTTAGGACAGGGAACTGTCTTGAGGAGGGCAGGGTAGAGGCACGTTGGTTTTGTTCTGGCTTAGTTCCCCAGTCCAGCTCTCCATGCAGCAGTGGAAAAGTACAGACTCATATAAGGAAAGAGATGGCCAGGCACAGTAGGAATAAACAGGCAGAGACTGCAAGACTTTGTAACAAAGTGTATATCAAATTAAGGCCTTTGCACACAGCCTCTGTAGTGGTGCATGTGTAAATCAGTCTCTCTGCAGCTGACAGCTCTGGTTAACATTTTATGAGCAACAGAACTAAATTACATACACTGAATTTCTAAGAAATTCTGAATTACTGCTGGACAGCACCTTCTGGCAATGTAGTTAAGTTTCACCCATTTTTCAGCTCTCTGTCAAAAGCAGCTCTGTGAGTGCCAGCCTTGAGGAGCTTACTTCACAGTCCTATCCACAGAATGTCCCCAGGAAGGCTCATCCTCTGACCAAAACTCTGCCACATCACTGCCTGCTCAAAGTGCGTCCACACCAGCTGTTGCTTGGGCTTCTGAGGAACAGGAGATGATTCTACGCTGAAGAATTACATGTGCTGAATCAGTTAAATAAGTCCAATAACAGGGCAGATGGGGTATGTCACACTTCACTGAAGAGCTCAATTGCTTGAAGCAGTTTTCTGAGAAAAAAGAAGCAATATTATCTGGGCCAGTCTGCCAGCCTGTAGCTCTTAAAGAGAAAAGCCAGATGTTTTTAACCTGGGGGAAAGAGGAATAAAAGATGTTTTCACTAGTAAACTGTCACCTGATCTTAGAAGGTAACAGGCACAAAAAGAATCATATTGAGAGAAGACAGATCCTTGTGTTGTTTTCAAATACTCTGAATTTCCCAGAAGAGCCATAATGCTGTAATCCTTTACCAAATATAGGACTGCTGCAAGCTCAAGAAAGGCTGAAATGGTAAAACCTTCATTAGTTAATTCTAATGCCTCTAACAATTTCATATGGGTCAGGTTTTGTGTTCCATTAGCAACAATAAAATTATAGTCCAAAAAGACAGAAAAATAAATACCTGAATAGAACACTAAAAAGAAAAGACTAAGCATTGAAACTATGAAAAATTAGGCAAAGTTTCATTTTAACTATATTCCCCACTCCTTTTTTTGACATAGGCTCCTAAGTAGAAAATCCCTGGTTAACAACACTTCAGCAGCTATGTGTCATCCTTTTGTGAGGTGACAAAACAGAAGACAAGTTTTAAGGATCATTTCTTCATCACTAAAGGCATGGTGAATTACTATGATGGCTACTGCTTTCAGCTGTGCTCCCCAACCCACTGCAACAGCTGAACTCACCCTGATGACTGAGCCAAGCATTTATTATACAGGAGCGAGAAGGGAGAAGAAACTTGACTAGGGGGAAAACAGCACAGCAAGGGGCAGCTGATCCCAGCTCACCCAAGTACTTCAGGGCTAAGACAAGGGCCAGGAGGCCCGGGAAACAGTGTCAGCTCCGAGAGCGAAACTTGGGGGTTTTTATGTCAATAAGTTCCGCTGCTTCTATTAGAAGCTTTGAAGATCCCCTAGTGCAGAGTAGGGAGCTAATGAAACATTATGAAATACCAGCCAAAGTAGTAAACCCGTGACTAGGCACCGCGCTGGCCAGGGGCGGCCGCACGGCACCCTGCTCCCTCGGGCAGCGCCCCATGGCCCAGGGGGACCCTGGGCGCGCCCGGCTTAGGGACCCCCGCGCAGAGGGGCCACGGGCCCTTCCCAGCTGCCCCTCCCAGGTCACGCCATCATTTGTAAAACATCACAGGGATCCCTAAGAGGGTCAGCGCTCGAGTGCAGCGTCCTCTAGCCAGAAACGGGGCGGCACCAGGGATTCGGCGTCGGGCACGAAGGGGAACAGCAGGTGGAGAGAACGGGCTGCAGCGACACCGCCACAGCCCCGCAGAGACACCGCGCAGAAAGCGGGACGCCCTCCGAGCCGCTCGCCACGGGGCACGGGCAGAAGCAACCTGGTATTACCTGGCCCCCCGGCGAGGAGAAGTCCACCACGCCCCGCAGATCAGACGCGTCGCGCTGCCGATAGAATCGAAAGAGCCGGCGAAACGCATCCTCCCCACCCTCACGGGTCAGGGCCGCCGCCGCCATTTCGGGCCGGCCGGGGCGGAGCCGCCCCTCCCTCTCTCCGTCCTCCCCTCCCGCCGCAGTCCCGACATGGCGGCGGCCAGTGCAGTGCGGGCGGTGGGGCGCCGCTCCCGGCGGCTCTTCGACATCTTCGTGGCTGAGGTTCCCTGGACGGTGTCGAGCAGTGAGTCTGCGCCCCCGCTCCCATTCCTCACCGCTGCTGGGCCTGGCGGGGTTGGGCGGCCGCGTGTGCTGGCACAGGCCGGGGGTCGGGCCAGGGCGGCGCGGCTGCGCGGAGGCGCCGGGCCCGGATAACCAGGTGCGTTTCCCCACAGAGGAGCTGAAGGAGTACTTCTCCCAGTTCGGGTCGGTGCAGAGGTGCCAGCTGCCTTTCGTGAGTACCCGCGCGTCCTCCGGGCCGCAGTTCGTGTCTTCTCGGCGAAGCAGGGAAGAGCCCCCGGCTGGTCCTGCGGCTGAGGCCTTGCTCCGAAGCAGCTTCCCCGCTTCCTAGGAGCTGGTCTGGACGCCTCATCTTGTACTCTAGTGAGGTTTTCAGTGCTCTCTACCCTTAGCTCCTTCTCACAGGAGCATCACCACTTGACTGCGAGCGCTAGGCCTTATTGAAGCTTAGTGTTTTCCATTGGCTTTCAAAGAGCTTTACAAAGCACATCCTTCACATCTTGTTGATGCTGGCATTTCTCAATAATTAATGTAAAGATGCTTTGAGCTTTTCTATCATCGAGTTACTATTTTTCTGACAGAGAATAACGTTTTTATATGCCTGGTCTAGCTGGCCAAAAACGAAAGGTGTGGGTATGAACCTAGCATCTTTTTCTGCTGTGGATTCAGACCCCATCCAGAGTGCGAGGCTAACACAAAACCCATAACCTCTGCAGGATGCTGCCAAGCTACCAATGCCTCAGTCGTTTAGGCTGTTTATCTCCTGAGGATGTAGGTCAGGGATCATAGATATCTAATGCAGTTTCTTAGAGATGAGCAGTCAAAAAGTATTCCTTTGTGGGTAAGTTGCAGGCCATTGCTGAATGTATCAAGGTTCTGTCCGCTTGTGTTTCTCCATGTGAAGTAATGGTCTGTTAGATTAAGCTCAGTGTGTAGTGAACTTCAGTTAGTGAGCTGATGGGTTCACCTCAGTTGAGGATTAGTGTGGAAATGGAGAAAGATAGTTTGAAACAGCCTGGTTGTTTTGAACAGTTGAAGCTTAGGCACCTGCCTGTCACATCATTTTTCCTCAGGCCCAGGACAGACTGCATCATTCTGTTGTAAAGTCTGGTGGCTTACCACAAACTCATGCATGTGTACCTTTAGATTCAGTGATTACTTAAGAAGTTTCATTAATGCTTAAAACTGCCAGGGGTACAAAAATCCCAGTGTAGGACAGCCTAATTTAGACATCACTGTGATACTGAAACCAGGCAGTGCCTTGTAGGTGAAAACTTCCCTGGTGGTTTGGAAGTGTTGCCTGATGATCAGAGTGGCTGAGCTGTTGTGAGCTCTGAGGGGGATATGAGTAGACATAGAAGGCACTTGGATACACCTGGCTTTTCCTCATTATCACCTCTTTATTGACAATTGTCTTTTCTGACTGGTAAATTATTTCTAAAAATAACTTTTTTCTTTCCGGTGCAGTTAGTGTTTGTCATTCTGAATTGCAGAATGCTTTCTTAGTCTCTTAAGTAGCTGCTTTATATCTTGCTGAATGCATTTCATGTACTGTGGCCATTTAAATGTCAGTTCTGTTGTGACTGGCTATTATTAGTAGATGAATACTGCAGTTTGAAACTACTGCCTATGCATTATTCCAGGCTTCAACCATATCTTAAGATTGTGATTTTTTAAAAATTATTGCTAGATTTAAATTGAAAGGTATGTAGAACAGCCTTTGCTAGACCCCACATGCTGTCACTGACAGCAAATGTCTTAGTGTGAAGAAACAGCAAGTGTGCCAATTCCTCTGATCATTTCTGAATAATCCTTAAATTCAATATCTGTAGAAAGTTTTTAACAGCCTCTGTGAGTATTTCCTATAGTAATTGCATTTTGTTTTTTTTTTTAACGGGTAATTAGGACAGAGATACAGGCTTTCACAGACGTTATTGCTGGATTAAATTCTCAACTCCAGAAGAAGTTCAGAATGTGTTACAGAAGGACTCCCACATTCTTGAAGGTTCCAAGGTAATGTGCTAATTCCTTTCATGAAGTAAGGCGATGAGTTGACTCTAATTCTGCTTTCAGTTGGATACAGTAACATGAAAATATTACCATAGTCTTTCAAAGTGTGGTTAAGGATTTTGTCACTCAGTGTGCTTTCAATGTTTTTTAAATCATTACCACTTCTGTTTATTCCCTCCTCTCAGCTTGAGTTGTTAAGGGTCAAGATCATAGAGCTACCAGAGAGATCACACACACAAGAGACTAAAAACTCCTGCTATGCTAAAGTAACATGAATTAAGTAAAACTGTTTGGGATTTACTATGCAACTAGTTTGCACTTTGAAACACAGGTTTCTGCAGGTGGATTCCAACATCTGATCTGGATGTTGAGTGGCTGGGGAAACGTGATAAAGAAAGTGACGCTAAGTTTTGAACTTTAGTGAAATTTATTTTTCTTCAGCTGTCATTTCATACAGGAGAAATCAGCTGCTTGCTTTCATGTGTTCAAGGCAACTTTAAAGTTGCTTTAGTGTAGGGTTTTATTCTCTCCATCTTTAACATTTTAAATGTTAGTGCATTAGTGTATGGGATCAAGACAGTGTAGTAGTCTGGCACACAGACACTTTTGTATGTCATTGACTGGTCAGCTAGAGCCAGACAACTATATCCTCCAGCGTCACTCCAACACAGAAACTGAGCAAAGCCATCTCACCGTTTTCCCAACATCTAGTGTGCAGTAGTGTTGACAGATAAGGAATAAAGGACAGGGAGTCAATGGCTGCCCAAAGCCATTGATTTGTTAACAGCTCTCATGTCAAAATTGTTAGAAATTTGCATCTGGTATGTTCCCCTAATAGGGGATTTTCTTACAGACTTGTATGTGCTTCAGCTGATACAACTACTCAGAGGGTGTACTACAGAGTGAAGTCATGAGCAACAAGCAGGCTAGTGTTACCAGACACAATCAGTTCAAGCCTTTGATTAATTAATACAAATTCTTCAATATCCTTTTGACAACTAGTTTCTTATTTTGAGACTTTGAATGCTAGGAGAAAGTAAAAGTAAAATTAATTGGCAAACTTCAGTGATGCAGTATTTTGATTGTGATAAAGTATTTTGCTTGACATGGTTCATATTACTGCATAAGTTATTGTTGGTTGTGGTACTTCAGCACCCATTCCCAAGAAGAACCAACCTGCAAGTTCCAACTGTGGTACAAAAATGGCAGCAGAAATTAAGACTCCTTAAACTGTGACTAGATAGGCAGTAGGCTGGTCCTTCATAAATTGTGCTGAACTAGGATGTTATCTGTATGCAATTACCAAATTAAGTACTAGAAATAGCATAGTATTTTGTGTAAATTTCCTGGAAATTTTTGCTGCTTTTATTCTTGAAGCTTTAAGGATAGCCACATGCACTTAACTGCCTAGGCTTCAAAGACTATACTCTCACAAGAGGTGCAAGCTAAGAGACTTCTTTATAGTGAAATAAAAAGCAGAAGGCAAGCAGTAGTTATTTTCATTTCTTAAAAAATGCAGGCTTCTCTAGAACACATGAGCACTTCTCCCACTTGGTTCTAGGCTAGGTTTAGACAGTTGCTGGAACAACAAGCAATTGCTGTCCATATATATTCAACTTTCTTGTCAGGAAAGCCCTGGCTTGGGGCTCATGAAACTGAATTGGTTATAAATGTATCTTCTGCTTTCCATATCAATGGAAAACAATGAAATGAAATATAAACCTTCTTGCCTAGTAATTTCAATAATTTCCATTGTTTTCAGCTCACTCTCAGACAGCAGACCCGTAGAAGACGCAGTCAAAGAAAGAATCAAAGTGCATGAGTGGTGGAAGGAGGCTTTATTTCACTAAATGTAAAGAAACTAAAATAAAGATTACCGAGAAACTATGAATGAGTACTTGTTTTAAAACAGAATCCAGCTGTTTCCCCTCCCTTGTTCAAAAAAACAGTATAGCCACACTAAAACACTGAATCATAAACACCCCAGCATCTGTTACAGCATAAGACGATCATTATATACAGCAGGAAAGCTTTTAACAGATCAAGTCAAAGCTTTAGCTACCTACAAAAACTAAAGCTGTAGGAAGGGGGCTACATTGTTACCCTGAGATGCTGGGCAATGGGGAAATCAGCCAAGTCAGAGAACTTGCTAAAGAAACATGAATTCCCTTATGAAATGTTTCAGAGTGGTCTCCTTTCTCCTTGGGTAGCAGTCTTATGTAGAAGAATTAGTGTGTGTATATATCCACACGGCCAGAGTTGTGAACTGCTGTGTTACAACGCCATCCTCCTGTACACCCACTATTAAAAATCCTTTTGCGTGAAGTCCAAGCTTGCAGTCCATTTCCCTACCTCTCAAGGAGAAGAGGCATTCAGTCCTTCCTCCTCTTCTTGCTCTCATGCTCATGTTCTTTAGGGCGGCTGCTGTCTGATGGCCGTTTAGAACCACCGTGTTGCTTAGCTTCTTCCAGAAACTTGTCCAAACCAAATGGATCCTCCTCAAATTGAACTGGCCCATCTCTGCCCCTGCCTCTTGTGTTACGATCCGAGTTAGAAAACTCTTTGTCAGGAACAAACCTGCAGGAGAAGATGATTCTCAGCTGACTAACTTCAGAGTACTAATTAAGAATATTTCTTAAATTTATTTCCTTACCTGTTGGTCTTTATTCGAGCCTCTAGATCATCACCATACACGTCCTTATCCACATTTTTACTTGGTCTGTAGATGTTTTGGGCCATGTCCTTGCCACTTCTCCAAGGCTGGTCATAAACATTATAAATTTCATCCTCTCCTCCAGCAAAGCCACTGTCCATACCCTGTGAAGAACAGCAGAACAGCACAAGTGAATCTCTAAAATGTCAGCTAACTTAATTTAAGCTGACTGATCCAAATCACACTTATAGAGAGGCTTATATAAACTGTGAAAGTAGAAGTGTCTGCTTGTTAATTTTTGGTTCATCAGCTTTCCCTTCTTGCCTGCAAGTCTTTCACTGGAGACATGAAAAAGAATGATTGACAAACTGCAGGTCTATTGAGGGATTTGCTGAAGCCTAATATATTCTGTCATCTCTGAATAGTATAAAATTCAGAGGAAATAAATGTTGCTGTCAAGTGTTTATATCTTCAGAAGTATTATTAACACAAGCAGTAATGGGAATAGAAAGTATTTACTTCTCTCTGAAAGCAGATTTCCCTATTTGGTCAGTACATTTGTACAAGAGAAGAAAATGAGGTCACTGCAGCTTGAAGGCAAAATAGTTTTTCTCCCCACTCCCCAATGAGAAAAATCACAACAAAAACACTTTAATTCAGCTATACACTTAGAATATTCGATTTTTTTTTTTTTGCACAGGCTCTGGATAAAGGAAATCAACAGTTCCCTAATCAGTTATGTGAAGACTTCTTTCTGAGTGCATCCACACCAACCATGAGAACAGGCTCCCTTTAGTATTCTAGCCATACCCACTAAGGAAGGATGAACATGTTCTCATAGAAAGCTACACAGCTGTGAAAAGGTATTTTACCTTGCTCTGGTTGAACAGCCTCTGGTCATACTGGATTTCATTGGATGGCCTGGGGTTGGGTACCCCCAGGGCAATAACTTCACTGATATCTCTGTTCTCATTTCTTTGCAGCTTTGACCTGAATTAAAAATTTAAAAGTTTTATGAGGTCAGTAAACCATAGTTGTTGACATGTTCAATTGCAACTGGATCCTGTATTAGATGCTAACAATTTGCCGCAGGAGCCAGATTTTGACTGTTGTTCTTCCTTACTAGGTAACATTTAAAATTTGTCTCCTGGCAAAGGAAACATTTGGAAAAGTTATGTTCAGCTGGGCATGACATTTAAATTTGCTTTCCACTATCTGCAATTCACATCAAGGTGACTTGGTCTAAAATGTCATATTTATTTTTGCAAGAATCAGTGTAGTTATATTCTGGGAAGGCCAAGCAATCCAATTTTAACATATTAGAGATTTTAAGCCTCCAGAAACCATTTGCACTCAGAAATCTCAGTGGCTTCAGCTAGTAAGATATTTCAGCCTACCTTCATAAATCTAAGCTTACTTTAAACCAGCGGCTTCAAGAAGCAAAGTCACTATTGATAACTCTGGTCTCACCAAAATTAGAGGATTCAGGTTTCAATCTTTGCTGTCAACATGTTAATTAAACCTGAATATACTGAAGTTCTGCTAAAGAAAAACCCACACAAAATCAACACAGCACACCCCTCTCCCATTCATGTGGAAAATTCTACATTTTGAAGAGAATATTGCAATGTTTTCACACAGTAATACCTTTTCATACAATGAACTGTGCTTCGTACCAGTGACTATCTCCACAAGATAAAATTCAGGCACTCACATCAAGAAAAGGAAAGCCCAGCAATAGGTTCCCTGGTGGGGAAGCCAGTGCCAGTACAGGAATAAACCAGTTTTTTTTTGTGACTCACCTTTTATCAGGGGCTGCCCGGGAAAGATTTCTGTCATGCTGTCTCTCTTTGCGCCGGTCATGTCTGATTTCGTCTCTTTCTCTAGCTTCTCCATCCTCTGAACAAGTATAAGATTGCTCATTATAGAGAAATATTTGAAGTTTGAATTAATTATGCCAGACATTGGCACAGTAATTCCATTCAGTATTCTTTTACGGAAGAGTAGTGACCCTTAGTGCTATTTAAAATGTTACACTTTATTTAAAGTGAACACACGGAACACCACAGCTTTCTTATGCCCCAAGCAACTGACTGTCCTTGATAAGAGTCAAAGCAGACATACCCTAACAACTATGTTCTTCCAACTTTCAAGAGCTTTGAATACTTGTCTGTCTAGGAATGCAATATCAGAAAATCACTCAGGTTGAAAGGGAGTCTAATTCACAACCTCCTGCTATCAATGCTGAATTCAAACCAGGTTGGTCAGGGCTTTCCCCACTCAGGTGAGGAAAACCTGCAAGGATAGAGACTGCCGGACTTCCTAGGCAACCTGTTCCACTGCTGTTTGTCCTCATGGTGAAAATTTTTCTCCTAACATATAGTTGAAACCTCCTGCTTCAACTCTCGAGCACTGTCTCATTCTTCCACCATGCAACTTGGTGAAGAGCTGTGACAATCATTTAGGAATCATTATGGGATGATCTTGTGGGTAAGTTCCCATTATTTGGCCCCAATGGCACATCATCTCCTAGCAGAACAAGCTTTATTCTCTCAGCATCACCTGAACAGGCAGTTACTTGAGCCTGTGACCATTCTGATGGCCTTCCACTGAACTGACTCCTATTTATCAATGTCCGTCTTGTACCTGGAGGCCCATAACTGCACAGAGTATCCCAGATGCAGTCTAACAGGTCTCCAATAAAAGGAAATTATTACTTCCCTTGACCTACTGGTTACAATCCTGCAGATCCAGCTTTGTATGCCCTTAGCATTACTGTTGCCAGGGCACACTGCTGGCTCATATTCAGCATATTGTCCACTACAACTCCTGGGTCCTTTCCAATAGAGTGGCTGTCCAGCTGGCCAGCCCCCAGCCTGTTGGTAAGAGGTTAGTACATCCCAGCTGCAGGATCTGGCTTCGTATGACCATATCCCTCCGCCTTCTAGACAGATCGTAACTGCTCTGTAAGTTCATCATCTTGAAGTGTAATTTCAATCAGAACATAAGACTTATCACAATGGTGACAATTTAGTTAGGTTGGCAGCAGGGATTTTAGAGCCTGCTGGCCAACAAAACTACAGCTCTGCAAGACCAGTTACAACAGTGCAAGAGACAGAATATTGCGTTTTACCAGCTTTGAAAACTTAAAAGATGGTTTAGTTCTTCTAAACAAAGTTGCCCTTCGTCTGCAACATGCTGCTTCTAAAAACATTAGAACTGTCCATGAAAGCCACCACTCGCACTGATGCATTATTAACTCCGAAATTCTCAGTGTCCTAAACCTGTATACACCAACATACCGATATGAGGTTCAAACCTGCATCCCATCAAACCAGCCAGTGACTTAACCAATAGAGTGAAGAGACGAACTGATGTAATGCTTAGAAATTTCAGCTGGTATTTGGATATTTTAAGTTCTCAGGTTATTGCTCCACATTTCAGAGTGTTAAAAAAAGCCATAGCATCTTAATAACAAAGAAATGTACCTTTTTCAACATGTGTTTTGATCCCTGCTCTTCTCTCCCTGGCTTTTTGAGCCATTTCTCGGAGCTTTTCCTCATGTTTCTCCTTTTCTTTCTGAGCCATCTTCCTCTCCACCTGGGCACGCATCTCTACTGCCTCACGAGCCTGCACAAATAAGACACAGGTAAAAATACAGAAAGCCTACCACCTGGGATACAAGCAGATCTGTCATAGAGTTAGCTAGTAAACAGGAACAGAAATGAAGCCAAAATTAGGAAGCTTAAAGCCCATCAGCCACAGCAGTTAGCGCTGAGAGACAAGACCCATGACTTCCGATAACTTAACCCACGCTGAGCCAATGATTCTGAGGTAGTGGGGATAAGACCTTAAGTCTTACATTAGCAAAGAAGCAGAACAAATCAAAAAGCTATAGCCTATTCACAGCTGATTTTCTGAAGGAAATTAGCATACAAAGATAGTAAAACTATATGGAACAAAACAGTTTAAAGAACTACCTGACCTTTCTGTCAGCAATATAGAGCGCCTCAGCAAGTTTGGCAAAGTTTTCATTAATATGAACAGTCTGCAATCCTCTGCCATCTGCAGCCAGACGCTTATCTAATGGAATGGTGTAACCCTACAGTGGAAACAGAGAGGCAGTTAATCACAGAAACAGTATTTGTAATAACAAGCATTATTATATTTATTGTGTAAGAAAAAAAAAACACATACAAAATTCATAGCCCATCATTATTATGCCTCAATGGATCTCCTTTTCATACGTACTTCAAATTCTTACCAGGTAATACTAAGCTTCACTCCAATTCCACCCTCCCACCAAATCTGAATCACAGCTTCCCTTCAAGTTTCATCTTAGGACAAAAGAAAGTTTTCAATTGATAAGGTCCACTTTTTGCTTTGTCTTAAAAAATCTACAGATAATAGCTTCTCCAGTATCTCAGCTGTTTTACCTAAATGGTTTCCCTACCTGTTAAGAGGTTAGCTGATTCAAAATGAGAAAGTAAGGGGCAAGGCAGCCAGCAAGACACACTAAATACCAATTTTGTTTTCCAAAGCTGAAACTCAAAATTATGAATAGATGATATTTTAAGATTTTTTTAGTGAGCTCTACAAAATTTCTGCTTTGGTTTTAGCATCTGCAACCTAAAAATTGATCTCCTAATTAGCATCGGTCCCAGTCAGACAGCTGTGTTGGCCTACACAAGAAAAAAGTAACCTCCAAACATGCAGCTTTTCCTTCCTCCATTTGAAGGGGCTGTCTCAGGACAACAGCTTAGTATGTTTCAGAATGATTAAACCAGTTACTGCAGGGAATAAATTCTCCCCTGTCTTGGAACATAAACTGAACAGCTGATAAAAATCAATGGGACAGGACCTACTCAAACAAGGAAAAAAAATAGCTAGCTGACCAGTCGTAAAAATTAATTAATGAAAGAATGCAACGAGGAAAACTTTCCAGAAATATGGACTGGAGTATTAAAAAGAAACATGCTTGGGTCTCTGATAGTCTGGTCTTTTTCAGTTTAGATGGCTTTACTTTGTGACCTCGAGAGGTTTTGAGTTTCGACTGCGCTATTATGGGGATGTTAATTAATATAATTTTTTCCTCTCAAAATTTATAATCTCTGCCATGAAGTAACATGTTTTCCCTGAGTTCTATACTCTCCATTGGACAACCCTTATATGCCAAACTGAAGAAAAATGAGCTGTATGATCATATGCTCTTCATGCTAGAAGCAGCCAGTTTACCTAACTCTAGAGGTTTAAAATCAGTATTATTCAAGCTTAAATCATGCACAGAAGTTTCCCATCAGGGTGCAACATTAGGAAAATAAATTTATGACCACTTAATTACCTTTGCATTTTTCCAGTTTGAAATGCATGGAGGAATTTTCCACTCTTGCTGCTCTTTCACAGTCATCTGATTTAAGAGAAGAAGCAAAGTCATCTTCAGAATCATAGTAAAAGGAAATACTGTTTTCTTTCTCAAAAGCAACTATGAAACTATTGAAGTAAGTCAGAGTAGAAAGTTCAGGACTCCACTACAAAACCCCAACTCTTCTTAGGAGCAATAAGATTACAGAATCAAGGAATGGTTTGATTGGAAGGGACCTTAAAGATCAGCTGGTTCCAAACTCTCTGCCATGGGATTTATCTTTGTACTGTATCTTTGCCAACACTGAATAAAGTCCCGACAGCTCTTCAGCCATCCTCTTAAGCTTTTGTCACACAGGCCGTAACTCTCAGCCAGCTTGTTAACATCTGCACATTTAGCAGCCGTTCAAGTTGAACCAAACTGATGAACCACCACTACAATCATTTCTCAGAAGGAGCTAATCCTTAATGACACAACCTAGTGTTATGAAAGATTATTTTAACAGTGTTGTCTAAAAGCAACATAAGGGTACCCAGGCTAAAGCCTTGGTCAACTCATTCATGCCATGAACTAATTTAGCAATGCAGCCCTGCATAAAATACATGAGACATCTACTCAACCTTTGACAAGATAGATAAAAAGACAGCAACTTACAGAACTGCCCAAATGAAAAAAAAAAAACCAACCAAACAAAAACACTGCACCAGGCACCAAGTTTATCACTTAACATCACATCAAAAGATCAGTAAGGAGAAGGTACACAGAAATGAACTAGATCAAAGAAGAATTTGTGACCCACCTAAGCATTCAAAACTGAGAACAGCTATGGTGTTTCATACCTTTCTACTAGGAGAGTGCATTACAGGTGCCGGAGGAGATGGTGGTCCTCGCGGAATCTTCTTGTTAATTCTGAGCAATTACGAAAACAATTACAATCATCATGTTGCACAGAAATACACTTCAGAATCTTCTACTTGCCTTGAACAAGCTGTGAACACTTACTTGAATCTTGGAGGCTCCATAGGGTCCTTCTGCATTTCCACCATCCGAATAACTCTCTGTTTTGCCCCAGAGTTGAATGCAACTCCTTGCTGAGATGGTGTGTACCTGAATAAAACAGAGTGCTCAGTTTTCTGCACACAGCTAGATATTCCTTTCCCACCTCCATTTTTACTCAGTTCACTGCTCTAGCTGTGGTTTCATGTTATCCACAACAGTTTAAGACTATTCCACTATGAATGTCAGCAGCAGGTAACTGCATACATGATACTGCAATGAGTGCAGACTCAGTTACACCAGACAGAATGTAACTTCTCTTCAGGGCTATATTCTCCTGTTTCGACCTAGATTCTGAAATGGAAGAAAAACAAATACAATACACACAGCTTGTCACAATACTCTCCTCCACCTATGTCTGTGAAGCCCTGGTGACTTCTTACTGTTCAATACCAATCTCTTCACATACTTTTTTTTCAGAATTAACCTCAAGCCAAGTGTAACCCTACCATGAAATTTTTCTGTGTTTGAAACAGAAAATCATCATAAATGAGTATCAGCCTCCTCATCATTCCAATTCTTTCCAATTGCTCATTTTCTATGGAGGAAGAACTTTGTTACATATCTTGTTGTGGCTTGAAACTTGCAGTAAATACTTTCCTTTCAGGGCAGTATCATTAATAGTGATCCCTAGCAAATCTGTGTTTTGTTGCTAAAACAATAACCCCACCGAAGTGCCACAACTCATGACATGTTAATGACGTATTTCTACACACTTCAAACTAGGTGGTTTAATTCAAAATACATAAGCCAGTTTCATATTCCTTACAGAAGAACAGAATTCAACAGGAATTTCTGTTCTCAGAAATTAAACAAATATGCCAATTTTAATCCATTTTGTCTATCACAACATCTTGCACAAACACCAGCACTACATACCGAATGTACTGTGCAGGAGCTAGTTTGTCAGCAGCTCGAACTGGCATGGCTGCTGCAACTTTCTGAGAGACTGATTTCTCCAAGGCTGCTCTTGTTTTCTCTGTTATCTGAAGAAAAAATACCACAGTGTGCATCTCATCCCATATACAAGACATAAAGCATACCACTGCTTACTAGGCACATCAGTGCATACAATACCTCTCTAATTGCCTCCTCATCTGGTCTTTGCAGTTCAGGATCATCTACATTCATGACCTCTTTTGGAACAAGATCTGTGTACTTGCTGTAAATAACCTGGAAGACATTTAGATTTTACTTGTGCTGATGAACAGGAATAAATGTACATATATCAAAAGAAATCTTTCAGGCTTAGACTATACTTTGGGTACTAATTAAAATTAATATAAAACTATATAAATGCACTACAATTACATATCGTTCAATTACTCCCATAGAAGACCTGGTTACATATATACTCTGGACCCCATTTTACAGATGGAGTGATCGAAGAAACAAAGCAATCTGATTAAATATAATTGTATAAATTGCTCTCAGAACTGGCATTAGACAGCAGTTTTCTGTTTCCCATTCCTAGTATTTTCCTTTTTAGGGACCTCAAGACAGACAAAACCCCACACATTTTTACTTTGTTTTCAAGGATTACCCAAGAATTTCATGCAAGTATTTTCCAGCATCTGGATTTTTTCACATCATTAGGTTTACTATTTTCTTGAAAAAATAAATACTTGAGAAATCTGGCCTTGACACTTTCCCTTCTATAGGTACTTGAGTTTTCACACAACATGCAGCTAGCTGCTGGCAGCTTCCAGTCCCGGTTTAAAATATTGGGAAAGAACACTATTAGATGGCTTCAGGGAAAAATGTATTGTATTACATTAATGCTTCACAAGTATCCAACAAAACAGCAAGTTTTAGTTCCAAGGGTTAAAAGTCAAGAACTATTATTTCAAGTTCATTATGCAGTACATGTCCAACTACAAAATTAACCTTTAGCCTCAGCATTAATTAATCACATGAGAGGATTATCTGCTTCTCAGCCTTCACTCCTAAAATTTTAATCCTTTGAATTAGTATCGGTAATATTCTAGCTTCTCAGATGCTGAATGAAGGACATCTGAAGAGCAGAGTTACTCTAAGGTAATTAACTCTTAAGTCCAAGTGTCTTGCTGCATGAAGAACAAAGTATGCTGAAGGAGCTTTAGAGCATCCCAAAAGACAAAAGAAGAAAATAAAAGAAGGTGCTCCTTGTGGCGGTCCAAGAGCACTCTAAAAACTACTTTACAGTGAGGTACAAATGATCTATACGAACTATTTAAACTTTGAAGTATTGCATGCAAATGGCAAGATGCTTTATTATGGAAGAAATACATAATATAGATTAAACTATCCTGAAAATACAAATATTTCTGCTGCCATCAAAAACTTGATACTCTTGTTTTCATTGTAGTCCTTTTTTTGAAGTGATACAAAGAGGCAGATAAAGAAGTTACATTTCTTTTTGTTGTTTTTCAAGACATTTATCTTGTTTTAGGAGTAATGTTGAGACATTTCATTAATCTAAGCTAAAGAGGAGACCGGGATTGATTGACATTGTACTGTGCCCATCCACTACCATTTTTCAGTCTGTAAAATTTGAAATGAAGCATCAGCCTGTGTTTTAGATATTTCATTCTGATTGCTACTGAAAAGCAGAATCTCCTTCTAGACACAAAGAAAAAGCTCAAGTTTTGGTACAGCCATGCGATTCCCTGGCTGGGGCAGCCTTAACAGGCAGTGATTAGAAATCTGCATGCCACTGCAAGCAGAAAGAGAATAATATTACCTAACTAGCTAAGATACTGTACCATGGCAGGATTTAGACATCAATCACATTCAGAGTCTCACAAGGCACTTGACAGGTTCAAGTGTCTTGATAGAAATTTCTTAATTTGCTACAAGAAATCCTGTCCTCGACATATTTTGTTCTATATATTCCAACCAGCCCTGTACAGTGCTCATCAATCCTATATGTACATCAAGAAGTTACTATCAAGCAATGCAGAATGAATTCCTTCCTTGTCAAAGAATGGTTTCTCCATATGAAGCATATAACATTTTAGAAATCATTAAAATTACCTGGTTGTAAGCCTGGTACACACACCAGATAAAAAAATGGTAACAAACTCTCAAACCAAGCTCTGACACAAAGGCAAATAGGTTGCAAGTAAGTAACACTTTTGATTATTTGAGTTATATTCATGTTCTTTTGACCTGTTCCATAGCTGTGACAGGACTTCAACAATGGAACTACTCTCTTGTAAATGTTTCAATTGAATTGACAATCTTGGGAAAAAAAACATGTAAATAAGCTTTGTGATTTTTTTCTCCTTTAACAACTAAGCCACAGCCTTGGGCCATGAAGAAGAAATCCAACTCCAACATAAAAAGTTACTCTTGCTGGAAAAAAGTAAGGTACCTAACAGTTCCATTCCTTGATTTCACTCTTTCTTCTGTCTTCATAAAAACACAGGATGCAATTAAATGTTTTTATTTTCCTAATAAGGGGACAGCATCAGTCTCACCAAAATATATCACTATTGATGCATTATTTTAGCCTGGCTTTTAGTAACGTAAGTAGAGAAAGTGCTGAAAGAATTTACAGCAGCACAAGAGCTAACCACACAGCTAGGCTAGAAATCCATCTCGACAACCAGACGGAAGGAACTCCATCTTCAGATCCATAAGGTCATGCATCCAGGTCTGTCAATATTAGCCAGCATTTCATGTCTAGCAGATTTTCTGCCAAACCCAAACAGGAGGCTTGTCAGACTATCACATTTGTGTCAGTATTTTTCAGGCAAAATTCTCTGAAGCAACTATTTTTTAAATATGTAAGGGAACAGATGCAAGAGAGATGAACCACTGCAACAGTAGAAACTGCTGACAAGTCATCTAGATATAGGGGCTGGGTGATGGAACTGCTGCCTCTACAGGAAGGCAGAATACTAAATTCAACTTTGAAAAATCCATAAACTGTAGCGAAAGCAAAATTTGCTTCCTAACTCAGACCAAAGACGTAGCTCCTAGAATAGGTTAATAAACTCCATCTAATTTCTGTCAGGCTGCTAAGTATCTGTTTCTTTTAGCTTTAAGTATTAAGATTGAAGAAATATTGAATTATGGCTGCAGCTCTCTGGAAAATGAAACTTCTGTATCTAATCCTACTGACACTGTACTATCAGAAGGTCTTAAGAGAAAATATTCCACATTATTCAATTCAACGCAGATCACTGAAGTACTGCTCCCTATGACATCTCTGCCAATATTTTCTCCTGCAAAGCAAATCAAATCAAGCAATAATAGTTCTGCTGCTTCCAGTGAAATTGTTTCAAATATCTGTTGCAGCACAAAGAGCCAATTGTATCCTGAGCTACATCAAAAGCAGTGTGGCCAGCAGATCGAGGGAGGTGATTCCGCCCCTCTACTTTGCTCAGCCGACACCTGAGCTGGCATGCTGCATCCAGCTCTGAGGCCCCAAACACAATGTTGACCTGTTGAAATGAGTCCAAATGAGGCCACCAAATTGACCACAGGGCTACAGCACATCTTCTATGAAGACAGGCTGAGAGAGTTGGTGGTGTTCAGCCCAAAGAGAACGCTCCAGGGACACCTTACTGCAGCTTTCCAGTACCTAAAGGGAGCCTACAAGCTGGAGAGGGACTTTTTACAAGGGCATGTAGTGACAGGACAAGGGGGAAGGGCTTTAAGATGAAGGAAAGTAGGTTTAAATCAGGATTAGGAATAAATTCTTTACTGTGAGGCTGGTGAGGCACTGGAACAGGTTGCCCAGAGAAGTTGTGGATATCCCATCCCTGAAAAGTGTTCAAGGCCAGAATGGGTGAGGCTCTGAGCAAACTGGTCTGGCAGAGGGTGTCCCAACCCAAACCATTCTATGAATCTGTGATCTAATTTTCCTCTCAGTTTTACTCCCCTTTGAATCACAATACTTAAATCTTTAATCTCAGCATTTACATCCAGCTGGATGCAACCAGGATCAAGCTGACACAGAAGGCAGAGCTCAGGGTTAGAAAACCCTAACTCTACAGTTCTATAGAGCCTGGATTTGGAAAAGCCCCACATCTCTTCCATCTTGGTGAATGAGAACAAGAATATTACTGCCTTCATTATAGATGCCGTATGGAAAGTTAATGAAAGTACAGATCTTCATGAATCAAATATGACAAACATTAGTGGCTTAAATTAACTCTAATTTAACCTGTTAAGAAGTATTTTCCTAACTCTGAACCAAGTAAGTCAGTGAAAGATTACAGTCACTTTTGCCTCAAGCCTACTATCATATCTAGTTATTTTTCGAACGTACTAAGATTCCAATCTGAACAGTTCTATTACATGCAAATTACAAATAATCCTACAAGTAAGTAAAGATGTACTTGACAAGTTGTAAAAATGAGGGTTTAACTAATTTTTTTCTTATTATTTGGCCTGCAGCTTCCCCAAAATTGGTATGATTATTACTTCTTGTCTAATTATCTGCTTGAAATTATTTTGTATGCTTTCGACAAAGCAACATTTCTATTTAGCATGAAGTATCAAATATTTAGTAAAAAATTTCTTCAAATAAAATTAATATTTTAACACCTTCCTCTTGAAAAATAATTCCAGACATTAGATAAAGTCTGATGGAACTCCAAGGAAAGTGTCGTCAATAAAAATATTGCCACTGCTGGTTTTTTCTGTTTAGTCTAACTACTTTCTTCCACATGACAGCATGGAGACCAATTTGCACTCATCTTTTTCAAAGGTACTGCAGTAACATATGAGGCATAGGATGAGGATATGCAAGATGTGATGCTTTTTTGACACTCAGAGTATTAATTAAATATAAAATCCTACTGGCAGTAGAATCTATTTAAAACAATAAATTTATCTGTTAAAAGTATTTTCCCTGACATTCTTAGAATGCCCATCCCAGCTTTTTGCTGGAGAGGTGAAGTTTATATTTTGGTTTCCTCCCTTCCTCAAATGCAGTAAAATATGGGGCGTATTACATAACCATAAGCTTTTTAAGGCACCCTAAATTAAAGCCCAAGAAGTCAAATTATTTTGAAAACAACTATTCATATCTACTAGTTAAAACACTCTGTGTAGTTAACACTTTGTTTACGCTTTCTTTGTGTTACCCTATTCTTTACAGAAGATGCTTGCTGGAAGAAACAGCTGGTCATACACTTGATCATGCCTGAGCAGTTTTCCAGCCCCCAACACCTGCTTAAGAGAATTAAAGTCCATGTAGCCCACTTGGTAACACTTGAAAAGGCAGATGTAAATACTCCTTAAAGTAGACTTAGCAGACCCAAGTATCTGACCTCAAAACTAGTTAGGATCTCAAGTGTCATCTCTTGGTATTAGAAAGGCTACTGGATACAGGAAGTTGAAGTTCCCCCCCTAAAAAACTCCATGAGAATCTTGCCATCTCTGCACTCAGCACAAAACTTATGGAGTATAACCACTGGCAATACTTTCTGCTGCAATTAAACAACAACAGCAAACACAGAGCACACAACAACACTGAAAACAACTGGAAGTGCCAAATGTTACATCTGTAAGACACAAAGTGCGGTATTCTGAAGGCTGACCTGTGTTTTCTGTCCGGTTTTTTGTCCCCTCTCTCTACATACTGAAATGAGGCCACAGAACTGTTCCAGTTTCTTGTCTTCATTGGAAAATGAAAACTGCTAAGCCATCAAGTAAGTTCTGTGTAGAGATTCTCGCCACTTTTGACTTACCTCTTACATTACAGAGAGGACCACAATTTCTGTCTGACATTATTTTAGTTCTTACATAAGAAAAGAGGATGCAATCCATGTGGCTAATGCCAGACCAATGAGTTCAATTATATGCAATGTGTATGTACAACTCTTCCAAGTATATATGCCAGCTGACATACTGGAAGAAGTATTACCTTGTCTTTTGACTGTCCTTGTCGAGCAATTGCATCGTATTTTATTTTTCCTTCTGCATCCACCTGAACAGCCAAAGCATTGGACATTTTCTTCTTGCGGCCCATATCCAATGGATACTGGGCCACATGAATTTCTGGGAAAGCACCCCCATCTCCAAAATCCTACAGAAAAGAAAATAGTAGTGAATGTTCAAAAGACAAAAAAATGCAAAATGGAATGAGAGAGTAGATTGATTTCAACAAAAACTAACTTGGCAAGAATGCTCCAGTAACTTTATTATTTTCACTGGAAAGAGAGCAGTTAATGAGAGAACTTGCAGTTATTAAAAGACACTGAAATGGAGAGCCATCTTGCAGTAATTATTCCCTGCACAAAGTAGGAACAGGTATTACTGACTAGAATGTGCAGGCAATACTACGCTACAGACAATAAAAAAATTAAGTATTTAATTCTCATGTGAGTTATTAATTAGAACTTCAAAAATTGACCTTCCGCTATAAAGCAACTGTGGATACTAAAATAACAAGAGCAGCATTTTTATGAAGACTTCTACTGGTTATTTGTTGCTTTTCACACCATAATGAAGTGAAAAAGATAAAAAAGCATTCCATTCCTTTCAAAGCCTGTAGCTCATAGCTTTACAATGCTATGTGTCAAGCATTTCCTTACTTTGACGTGTAAATACACTGAAAACTGGCCCAGCATGCAACAGCCCAATATTCTTACAGTTTATTTCCTCTCTCCTACAGTGTGTTGGTGTAAAAAGATTTAATAAATATCTAACCAAAAGACTTCTTAAAGCAGATAATCCTGGCTCAGTAACACAGAGGACCCAGTAGTACCACTCACAAAACAACTTCAGGCTACGGTTTCAAATGCAATGCTTTGGAGGAAGCATTTGCTTAAAGCAGCATGAGCATCTATCCCGCTCCCTGTTGCAACGGCATGGCTTATATGGAGTCTGGTAGCAAAACACATCAAAAAATAAGAATGGGTGTCTTGAGCAGATCTGTCTCCCTTCATGCTCACCATGTGACCAAGTAGTTACCACTATGGGGATGGAGTGGACTGAGACTGGAAATGACCAAGCAGAACACTTCCAAACAGGGATGGTGTGCTCATGCCATCTGCAAATGCTCCTTGAAACATAGTTTCAGTTATTTGAAGGTTTCCACTGGATGTCCCACATTCAACAATTTGTTGTTAAGTATTAGCCAGCCAAATTCAGTCATTCTTCCTTTTTTTTTTTTTTTTTTTTGCATAACTCATAATGTATTAAGAACAGGTTTTGCTTTTTCCAACAATGGCATTCCAGGATCACTGGACAAAGATTACGCTTTGGAAGCATTTGCTGCTTTTGAATTTGCACTTGTTTATGAATCAGAAAGGAGCCCTTAACAGGCTTTTTTGGGTATGTATTAATTTGTGGCCAAGTGGTGCAGGAAACTCTTTGCAAACCTTCAGCACCTGACTTCTTAAAAAATTTATTAACATTTAGAAAGAACAAGCACTGAAACATTAACTTAAGTACTCAACAGTGTAGGAAGGAAAGCCTACACTGGGTATAATGAAAGTATAATTTTTAACATCACCCACATAAGAATGTTTTCTTTCAGTGAACCACTGGAACTACTATTTGAAATACATGGATCACCACAGAACAGTGCTGGATTTACAAAAATGGCACTCAAACATAAATGAGGGTAACGTTGTTACAAGCTGATGAAATTATGGTATTTGGAAACAACGTAGGATCATACATTTAAGTACTGTAATAAAACCTCAACAGCATGCTTGGTCCCAAGAGCACTGGCTTGTGACTCACCAGAAAAGGTCTCAAAAGTTATTGTAAAGGATCATTTCAAACTGCAAGGTTTTTCCAGCTCACAGTGAGACTGTTCCAAACCAGTTTTGTAATCAGAGCTACCCATCTGTATTTTCTTTCTACTTTTAGCAGTTCCAGTTCAAATTACATTAAACTGGCAAGGGTTACAACTAATGACACACAACATTGTCCAAAACCCTTTTGCTAGTAACATACTTAACAAATATCTGACTAATTTTTAAGTTTTCTTCCAACTGTAATTTTCTCCCCCAATAGCAGCTATCTTTTCTAACAGAACATCTGAGTGTTCTCTTCTCTGATACACACACGTTCACTTACTTCACCTATAATCTGGAACGTGTATTTAACAGAGACAGAGGAACAATATGGACGTCTTTCTTGGAGGACCCTTGCGTTCACAGACCGTAAAACCCAAAGGACCACAGATGTATTTCCATAATACAGCACAACAATCTCTGAAGAGAGGTAGACTTAGACCATCCTGTTTACCATCAAATGTTTTAAGAAATCCAGTGGATTAGAACCTCTTCCAAAACAAGAATATATCAAGCAGTCTGGATGATGCAGCTTGTAAGGCTTTGCACAATTCTCAGCTACATTCACAGTGCTCAGAGTTTATTTCTACTCCAGATTTGTTTTTCCTCCTTTAGCAGACACACTACTACTTGTATGAATTTAAATATTTACCTCTAGCACCCGTGGTATCCATCCTTTCCGGTAACCATATGGTGGAGGTTCCCTTCGTGATGAGACCAGAGCAGTCTGCCTGGATCTCTGAGCTCTTGCTCTTTCTTCTAGTTCTAGCTGATCTTGGGACAGCTGAGTTGGAGCTGGCAAAAAACTGGACATCCATGGACAGCCACCAAAAGAGAATGACATAAAAAGTTCATTCTGGTAACTTTACTCACTGATACTCAACTATGCTTGAGTCAACTTCATTCTAAGTTACTACTTTCTCTACAATCACTCTCTACAGATTAAGAAACAATTTATGAAACTTGAGCATTGCACTCATAAATGTGAGAACAACTTCTGAGATTCAGTAACTTCCGAGATTAGAGTGGCAAAGGCAATGTGTGCTTTCTCAACATTCTATAAGATTCCTAAAAAAACCTAATACTAAACTCACCCACATTCACATAGTGTTTGAACAGAAGTGTGACAATGCCCGTTTTCCAACAGGAATGCCACATACTACTGGGTATTCTTTCCACTACTATGGATAAGAAACAAATATTATGTTCCTGTGTCTCTAGTCCCAATGACTCGCTCTTCCTTTCTCTCAAGGCAAACACCCACAAACAGATCTGTCAACAAGCTCCCCTCTTCAACACCTGACACCTCCCTGCCACGGGCAAGTTGAACCCAAATTTCTTCACTTCCTCTTTTTCAGCTCTTCTTATCTACAGAACCCTTCTGTGCGTTTACTAAGAAAATACCCAGAGAAACACGGGATTCCGGGGCGGCCACTGGACCTGCAATCCCAAGCCCAGCGAGAGACACTCCAACACGCAACAAAGACCGCTCGCCCTCTCTGACGGTGAGGGAACCTCGACAAAACCCCACGGACCCAACCGAGGCAAAGGAGATCCTTCCTCCCGCAGGGAACACGCGAAGTAAGCAGGACCCTGAACCACGGGCCAAACACCCGCTCCCGCCAGGGCTCCCCCAGGCCCGACCGACTCTCGCTGCGCTCCCTGAGGCCGCGGCCCGGTCGGCGGGCCCATTGCCCAGGAGAGGCCGCGGCCCCTCGGCGAGCTCCCCAAGCGCGGCCGCTCCCGTCGGCGTAGGCCCGCAGCGCGGCGGGGAAGCCGCGGGCCGGCCGAGAGCCGCAGCGCCATCACGGCCCGACCAGGCCCGCCGGACCCACCTGGTGAGCGCCATCTTGACCGCCTCCGCCGTCCGCTCGGCAGCCGGGCCGCCGAGGAGGGGGAAGGTGGCGGCACCTGCGCATGCGCCTGGCCCGCAGCGTGGCCTGGGAGTTGTAGTCTGGATAACGCCACTCGCCGCGCGGTGGCGCACGCGGTAGGCCGCAAGGCGTCCTGGAAGGTGTAGTTTTACAGTATCCCCTTTACCTCTTCAGCCATCGTGTTCCGCTCCCCTGTGCTATTCACGCGGTCTCCAACAAGTTCAATAACTTCACAGTTCATCCAGCTGAAAATGCCCAAGTAAAAAGCAGAAAATATAGAGCAAATGCACTGGAATAAAATTTGTTCTGATACTTGCTGCTTAGAAATCATTGAACTGGGACATGGGAGTGAAGGGAAGAAGAGAGACTGAAAGCGGTGTCAAAATAGTGATTTAAAATAAAAAAACTTCTGCATTAAAAACAAGGAGTTGTGCTGTCTATGTTAAATGGCCGTCCATATGTTACACAGGAGTTCTTTAAATCAAATCAAGAGATGCACTCTTTAGAGTATAATTAAAATTTGGAATATGGAAGAATACTTCTCAGGGAGTTGTAATACATGGGAGCTAGGTGGAGCTTTACATAGGCAAGTCACTATTTGTGTTAAAGTGGCAATATATAGCACCATATATAACTAAGACAGTTATTAATTAGCAGTTACTACTGTTACGTAGCATCTGGTGAATCAAAGGGAGAAGAGTCCCACTGGGCCAGGCACAGTTCATCTAGAAGAGAAACAGAAGCCAGACAGAGAAGAAAAGGGTAGAATGACTAAAGAAACAAACATGGTCTGCCAGAAATTCAAAAAATCATACCATGAGAGGCAGGAATACGATATGACAGAGTAACTGTCTTGCAATCTTCTAGTCATTTTGTCTGTCTTATCATCTCGCGATGATAAGGGCGAACTACTCCTGCAGGCTAAATTAATCTCCTGCAACTTCTAGGACAGGGGGATTTGGAGGAAGGTAAGGGCAATCCTGTGCAGTCTGTCTATGCCCAAACTCATCATCTCCAGGGGGAATCTGCTTTTGGTTTAGCATTGTGGTGACAACAGCTCTGTCACCATCTCTATGAATGACAGATACTTCCCCTTCTCTCTGAGATAGTTGGTGTCTTATGAGCACTGTAGACAAAGCTAAAGATACAAGACTTTGTCACATGCCATTTATCAATAATTTTGCTAAGCAAAACTTATCTGTCATCCCTTCTACCCATTTCTGTCACTAATTTAGTAACAGTATCATATCTGGCCACCTGACTCAGGAGCCTCCTTTCCCCCTTAGCAGTTGCCAAGGATTCTGTGCCCAGCTGTTTACTAGTCTCAGTGAAAAAATTATGTTTTATCCCTCCAACTTTGACATTTCTCCTTCTTCCTTTGCTGTGGAGTATTATTTAATGCTGTATGGAAAATATACACCTTTGTAAGCTATTTTGCAACATAGTTTGTATGACAGCCACAATATAAGTTTGCTGTTTAGAAGGTAAAACTGTACATGAGCAATCTGCTTCAGCTCCTGCGCTAAGATGCTCCTTTCATTTCCTCAGTCTCATAGCTTGCTCGGAGAACTGTGCAGGTCATTTCTCATTGCAAACAGTGAGCTCTCAGTGCTCGCAGATGTTTATAGTTGTCTGACTATAAGCAACACTGGTTCTTTTGAATATTTTCTTTCCCTTGAACCTCTTTTTTTTTTGTGGTTTACTTTTGATGTCTGACTTGGCTAATTTTGAGTTTGCCAATATGGAAGGTCCTTAGTCCAGGGTAGAGAGGACCACATGATACAAAGGAGCTGTACAAGCTTATTCAAAACCATATGGCTCAGTAAACTCATCACAGTCTTTATTTTATGCAACTGCTGCAAATCAAGGTGTGAATAATTTCTTGTCCCTGCTCTGCATTACCTATCATGCTTCAAATATAAATGCTTATATATTTGGTTTAACTGGTGAAAAATGTTTACTAGGAAAAAAAATTCTGAGAAGTTATGCACTTTAAAACTGTGTGAAGTTTGGAAACTTCAGTTCCTGGGAGCAGACAGTGTTTCTGATAAGCTCAAGAGGAGCTGAGCCCAGGTGCTGCTGGTCAAGGCTGAAGCCTAATGAGCACTTCTCAGATCCCAGTGTGGCCTGAAAAGGTGGGGGGGGGGGGAATACACCACCACACCATTACTTCTATCTTCTGCTTCTGATGATGTTTTGATTAAAAAATTAGCACTGTGCAACACCTGAAGAAGTGTGCCACTGGGGTTGGGAAGTGGCTGGCATTTTGAAATACAAAGGAATAATCAGCAGTGGATCAATGCTGCACAAGGTACTTCTGAGGAAGTTACAGAGGAAGGGAGACTCTGACTTATATTAGCCACCATTTTCATCAGCTTGCAATCAATATGAAATTGCTATTCATAAAGTCTGTATGTTTCAAAATGAGTGGCAAAATGTTCAGGGATACTGGGAGGAGAGTCATACAGTGTGAGCTAGATGACTTGGTAAGTAGAATCCATTTGAATGAGGTGTGTTTTTCAACATCACATTGTGCAAACATATATCTGTAAGTAAGAAATGTGGGGTCAAGTACAGGCTGTGCTGGGAACCAGCGACTCTGAAGAGGATCCATGAGGGTTATGAGAGACAAGCAGCTTAGCACAAATTTTGTGTGCTATGAAGTAAAAGAAGTCTCATGCAGTCCATGGATGTAGAAGTAGGGACATGGTGAACTCTGGAGGGACTCTTGTCCTAGACTTCAAGTTTCTAAAACAACACTGGAAGGTAGAAGAGTGTTAAAAGTCTACAAAGGTATTATAAGGCTAGCATTTATTGGAAGTGTAGGGAAAATACAATAAGTAAATTTGTTTTGTGGTGAAGTTTAAGAGGTAAATGTTAATATTACCAGATTAGAATGAGGTTAACTCAATTTATCTGTCCTTTGACAATAACATCACATGAAAAATTACCTGAGCAAATTAAAACACTTAGTATATTTTGTTCATTACAAAAAATTGAGAGGAGATTTGACCATCTTGTATATGTACCCATACAAATTCGAAATGCAAGATATTAAGCCACTCCTTAATCACACAGAGGAAGGCAAAACAATAACCAGTGACTGGAAGTAGAAATTAGGGAAATTCAAATGAGAAGTTAGGTTGAAATATTTAACAATGAGAGTGATTAACCTTTGAAAAACTGTGGGAGGTGCTCACTTTTCTATCCCTTGTTATCTTCGAATTAAAACTGAAATCTCCTGGGAACAGACAGTTTCATTATTACCAGATCTGCTTTGGGCAAGCCTAAGCAACCAGGGCCCATACAGGAACAGTCAGGTGAAACTTAATGTCCTACAATCACAACATTGGAAAAGAAAAGTTAATATTCCCTTCTGAATTGACGATCTCTGTGCATTTTCATGTATCTCCTTGGTCTGGACTTCCTCTGAACCAGATCAAATTGTTCATTGTTCAAATGGCAGAGCTGTACTCTGCTTTGCTGTGAACTGGTGCGGCCTCACCTTGAGTCGTATGTGATATTTTTGTCACCGCAATATAAGAAGGACATAAAGCTATTAAAGAGCATCCAAAGAAGGGCTAAAAGGATGGCGAAGGGCCTTGAGGGGAAGCCGTATGAGGAGTGACTGAGGTCCCTCAGTCTGTTCAACCTGGAGAAGAGGAGACTGAGGGGAGACCTCATTGCAGTTACAACTTCCTCAGGAGGGGAAGCAGAGGGGCAGGCACTGATCTCTTCAGTCTGGTGACCAGTGACAGGACCTGAGGGAACGACATGAAGTTGTGTCAGGGGAGGTTTAGGCTGGATATTAGAAAAGGTTCTTCACCCAGAGGGTGGTTGGGCACTGGAACAGGCTCCCCAGGGAAGTGCTCACAGCACCAAGCCTGACAGAGTTCAAGAGGCATCAGGACTATCCTCACAGGCACATGGTGTGATTCTCAGGGTGTCCTGTGCAGAGCCAGCCGTTGGACTCGATGATCCTTGTGTGTCCCTTCCAACTTAGCTTATTTTGTGCTTCTCTGAAAAGAAGCATTAGGCAAGGAATGGTTCCGAGAATCTGAAACTTATTTTCCCCAAATATAAATCTCTCTGTAAGACAAAAAGGATTAATTCCTTTCTGGTTTTATCATGATATTTTTTTAACAATATCTTTCTGGACAATAATGATATCAGGTTTCCACATGCATCTCTATTCCCAAAATGATCCTGGGTATGGTGAGCAAGGAGTTCAGGCTTTGTGGAGGTCTTGGGATGGCTGGGAGCAGGGACATTTTTAGTTTGATGAAAGTATCACAGCTGGTTTTAAGAACATATTTCTGAGGCATTCTGAGGAGTCTTTTGGGGTAGATTTATGCTGTTAAATCCTCTGCACCTTTTTTATCTACTTCAGCACTTTTCACATTTGCAAATCCAGAATTAAATGGTTCATGAAATATCTTGTAACAAATTAAGATGATGATACCAAGTAATGGAATAAGCTATTGTTAATATCAGATATCTGTATGCCTACCAGTTGCTGCACACAGTCGGATAAAAATGATCAAAATAAACGACTCTTCTTAACTCGGGGGAAAAATTACGCCACAGGTAGGATGCTAAACAGTGAAAGAGAAGAGATTTACCTAAATTGAAAGGTTCAACCACATCTGCAGCCCCTGTACTTCACACTTCCTAAGGGGTTACAGGCAGCACTCAGGAGGAATAATTATAGCTGGGAGGAAAAGATCACAAGGTTTATTAGTGCTTTTGTAAAAAAACCTTTAAATTCTTCAAGCCATGTCTGTGTTCTCTGGAATGACTGAAATTAAGGCTGTTTTAATTTCTGTTATTTGTTGCATATTGTAGAAAATTAAACTTTCTCAGACAAAAATGTTCTCATGTACTTCTGTAAAAACCACAGACTCTGAGGGTGTTTTGTGAAGGTGATACACACTTCCAGGTGATAAGATCATTTCACACAGGACATGCTGGCTCACTGACACTTCCCAACAACCTGCAAGAAGAAGTGGAGTGCCCTTTAGGCACCGACAACTTTAGCAAATAGAGTAAGGGGAATATTTTTTGCCAACAGAAATTATGAGAGAAGTATGGAGGTGGTATGCAATTGTCTAAACTGATACCACAACATCAACAAGGTTGAGCAAAGGCCTTGAAGGAACAAAATACTGGTAGAAGGGGATTTTGCTGCTCATCTAGAGCCCCTCTCTCCAAAGAGCATATCACTTTGTATTGTCACATTCAGACTTTGGTTACTACTGAGTCACAGGGACTGAATGACCTTAGGCAATGGGCATGTTTGTGTTGAGAGATGTTTTATCCAAATACTGGCTCTGTGCAGTATGATTGGTAAGAAGATGCTATTCTAAAATTTTATGGCTTACAGAGTCAGCTCTGAACTTTCTGTTGCTGATATAAAGGCAAAACCTGCCAACCTCTATTTAAGCTGGACCAAGAATGGAGTGGGTTTGGCCTATCAGAAGACCTGTGTGAGTATGTTATCTTCTAGAATTACCTCCAGGTAGGAGGTTGCTGTATTTCCTATCTTCCATGTTTATTTTCACATCTGTCAACCATTATACAGAGATATTTGTAATATTTCATCTGGTGACCTGAACTAATCAGGCCTGAACTAATCAGAAAAGAACCAGAAAATATTTGAGAAGTACACAACTCTAGCAGCAGAGATCCCACTGGCCACATCTTTAACTTGTATGAACTGGCATTGCTACTGTGATTTCTAGAGTTGAACTTGTTTATAGCTGCAGAAGATAGATTTGCCTCAATATTTGTGTTGCTGACCATCCACAGGAAGGAGATCAGAAGAGTGAAGGGTCAAGGTGTTCTGGTGGCAATTTCCCACCACACCTTTCCATATCTCCTCTAAGCTACTCCTCTGGGTTCATAAAATCATAGGATCACCTGCTTTCTGGGATGGTTTAGTTCTCTTTTCCCATGCCTCCTCTCCGTATATAAGGAATGTCTAGTATAAGTGAGCCTTTGCGGATATCTTGTCATGTTCTTCATCAAAGTGAATCTAAACAAGGCATTGATTCTCAATCGCGAGAGCTGATGCTGACCTTCTGTCCTCTCTTTAGGCTGTCTGGCTGCTCTTGCTGCTCCAGTGCTTGAGACAGAGAGGCCAAGTCTTTGGGTTTGCATCTGCATTTCATGAGATTCACACCTGGGATGCAAATGTCTTCAACAGGAATGAAAAGGAAACGCTTTTCACAGTTTATCTTTCACAGCAATTTGGGGTAATCTGAGATTTAATTTATTCACCAGTTGAAAAGGAAAGGGAAATCAAGCCAGCATCTTTCTTTCAAGCCAAGGTTTTTCTTGCATAGCCCCGTGCAGGCGCACACAAAAGAGCTCTGATCACTCTAACTAGGTGCTTGTTCTAATTATAGAAAGATTTAGCGTTTGTTACATAATTGCCCACTGCACATCAGCACACGGCATTGTTATGCTACAAAAGCCTCTTTTTTATTCCCCTCTCTGCAGCAGACCCAGTGTCAGCCTGTTTAGCTGAAAGCTGCAAGGAACAAAATAATTCTGAAGAAACCTCCCATAGCTTTTCCAGGAGAGGCCAGCAAAAATCAGATGCTGACCTGCTCCCTGTGCTGGGAGCATTGCCAGCATGTGGGATCTCGCCGTTAAAGCAGGGGATTGATAGCCCGGGAGGCAGCCTTTTAAGCATCCCGGGCAGAAGCAGTGGGCTGTGGTCAGGAACCAGTGGCTGTGCTGAGTTTAGAGTCGCTATTTTTGTTTTTTATATGCAATAGCACAGTAGCTTTAAATGGATACCCCACTATCACGCCCGCTATCAGCCTGAGCCATGGAGGTTGTGAATTTGCAAACACAAAAATCTATCGCAAAACTTACACATGCTTTAGTAGACACAAGAACAGTAGACCTTTTTCCTGTATTTTTCAGCCTTTTTAATTATGTGATTCAGAGTTGTTACTTCACATTCAATCTGTACTAATTTTTCTCATTTCCTCAGCAGTACATCAGGCTGACTTTTTATTTTCTTCCTCTTTTCCCTCTAAACCATGAAGCTTCCTTCCAATAAAGTCTTTCCTACACAATTTGTAATGGTCCAAGACTAAGCTGCGATGCTTCACTGCCCCCCATCAGTTCAAAAGCTCCCATCTGTCCTAGAAGGGAAAGAAACTTTTGGGATTGCAGCCAGTTTAGCCATCATATGGCTGATGCAGCAACTGGCCATGTGGGCCCTGTATCCTCAGTGTGCTGGCAGGGTAATCACCTTAACTCCGCCCTTCATAATTTGTAGCTGCTTTGTTTCTTAGAGGCAATATTTAGCAGGAAGCCCACACTGTGCAGGCATTGACATTAAGGTCTGCCACAGTGTACAAGTGGGGAAAACGAAAATGAAGTGAAGCCAGATGGAAACAAAAGGGGTACTGTGGCAGGTTGACCCTACCTGGATGGGAATTACCAACCAAAGCTGCTCTCTCACTCCCCTCCTCAGCTGGACAGGGAGAGAAAATAACAAAAGCTTTATGGGTTGAGATAAAGACAGGGAGAGATCACTCACTAATTACTGTCATGGGCAAAACATGGGGACTGGGGGAGATGAAATGAATTTATTTTGAATTTAGTAGCAATCAGATCAGAGAAGGATAGTGAGAAATAGCCTCAAATTTAAAAAAAAAAACCTTCCCCAACTCTCTCTTCTTCCTGGGCTCAACTTCACTCCCAATTTTCTCTACTTACCCTCCACCAGAAGAGCAGGGTGACAGGGAATGGGGATTATAGTCAGTTCATCACACGTGAATGTATGTTGCTGCTCCTTCTTTCAAATGCTAGAACTCCTCACACTCTTCCCCTGCTCCAGTATGGGGTCCCCTCCCATGGAGAGCTCTCCACAAACTTCTCCAATGTGAGTCCTTCCCATGACCTACAGTTCCTCATGAACTTTTCCAGCATGGCCCCTCCACAAGGTCACAAGTCCTGCTAACAAACCTGCTCCAGTGTGGGCTCCCCTTTACATAGGTCCACAGGTCCTATGTAAATGACCCCCTATGTTCTAGGGGGTCACAGGGTCACAGCCTCCTTTGGGCATTCACTTGCTGCAGTGTGGGGTCCTCCACAAGCTGCAGGTGGATATCTGATACACCATGGTCCTCCATGGGCTGCAGGGGTCTTCACCACAGGTTGCAGGGGAACCTCAGCTCTGGCACCTGGAGTATTATGACCCTGAGATTAGCTCAGCTGGCTAGAGCATGGTGCTAATAACACCAAGACTATGGGATTGATCCCCCTGTGGGCCATTCACTGAAGAGTTGGACTTGATGTTCCTTCTGGGTGCCTTAGGATATTCTGGAAATAGCCACCTCCTCCTCCCTCTCCTTGTTCATGGACCTTGGTGTCTGCAGAGCTGTTTCTCTCACATATTCCCACTCCTTTCTTCTCTGGCTGCAATTACGTCTGCACAATAACTTTTTTCTCTTCTTAACTATGCTATCGCAGAGGTGCTGCCACTGTCACTGATGGCCTTGGCCTTGGCCAGCAGCGGGCCTGTCTTGGAGCCATCTGGTGTTGGCCCTGGCAGACATGGGGGACGCTTTTATCAGCTTTTCACAAAAATCATCCCTGTAGCCCCCTCCACTACCAAAACCTTGCCACACAAATCCAATACAAGAACCCATCAAATGTTTCCAATATTATGTTGCTCTTTTAGGAAAGTATTTAACGTACCATTGTCTCACAGCCAGGAAGAAGGTAGATAAATTACCTTTACAGCACTTTTCCACAGAGGTTTGGATGAAAAACCTATTTATCCAGGAAAAAAGACTTGTCATCAGGATGTTTTCTTGAGTACAATGTCCTGGTTTATTACTTTTAGAAGCTGAGATCTTTTGCTTCAAATATTTCCATCCTTTTGGGTGCAACTGCATTCCTGCAAGTATGAATGGAAATGCTGCACAGTGATGCTTTCCTTGCTTTGTTTCAGTGTTTCCAGAATCCTGATGAGAACAATAACTCCCAAAGAATTATTAGGAACCTTTTGGTCTCATTTGGTTATGGTCTCTGACATCCTTCTAAAGTATTAAGGATTAATTTTGGTAGCTGTAAAATACTGGTATTTGGTAGCTGTCCCAAATACTTCTACCGTGGGTTCCCAGGTATTATTGAATTGCAGGTTCTCTTTCTCAGAAAGACATTGACTGGAAACAACACTGAGTTTCTTTCTTTTCACAATGGGAGAAAAGTTCAATCAGAAATGCTAAGTTTCAAGTGGGTGACTATCAAGATAGGTATTTGCTCCAGATAATATGAATATTTTACATTATTTTTGATGATTCAGCAGCATTTTTTCATTTACTGCTTTGTTCTTTCTCTCTTTTATTGTAATCTTTATTGCAAGAAGGCTTTAGTGGAGAGATTGGTTTTGCATTGAACCTTGAATATGATCATTTTATAAAATAATTTTCATTTCTTATAGTAAGGAGGTGAAGATTAGCTGTAGAGAAAGCTATTTTTTTTTCCATTCTGCAATTATTTTCCTAGTCGCCAACAGTTCTTTTATTCTTGATGAACACAGTTGTTTTACTGGCTCATTCTTGTGAATGGAGAACGGCAGGTTTTGGGATATTTATGATGCACATCTCTTTGGAATATCCTTAAATATAAGCTGATATTAGACAGCCATGTGTGCATTTCACTGAATGATCAATGCTAAGTATAGCTGCACAGGTTAGGTTATCAATTTACACTGCTTGAGGATCTGACCACATGATAGACAACATTTGGTTCACCTCCAGCAGGAGCAGGACAAGTGTTGCAACTCTTGTCATTGCAATCCCACTGGTGAGAGCACAAGAGCACCCCTCAGCACCAGGGGCAGATGTGCTGCCAGCCCACATGCTACATGGCTGTGTAGGTGACTGTGCTCACACCCAACCCTGATGTGTTGCAATACCCAGACTCACAAAATAAAATATTCCTAGTGCCCAGGTCAAACCCATAACCTTCACTAAAGAACAGGTTTGATTTCTAGTTGATAAAAACATCAGTGCCCCTTCAGCATCTCTCATAGACGTGGAAAAGGAGGGCTCTGAGTTTGTAATTTCTACCTTCTCTCATGATTTCTGATATATGTTTGTATATACCCATACATGCATGCAAGCTTTCTCCCTGCTGCAGAGCTTTTGGTGAGAAAACACTGAAAACCAAATGAAAAGGATAATAAAAATATTTTATAAATACATTAATAGCAAAATGAGGGGCAAGGAAAACCTCCATACTTTACTGGATGTGGGGGGGGAATATAGTTACCAAAGGTGAGGAAAAGGCAGAGGTACTTAACACCTTCTTTGCCTCCATTTTCAAAAATAAGACACGTCCTCAGGACAAATGGTCTTCTGAGCTAGTAGATGGGGACAGGGAGCAGAATAGCACCCCCTGTAATCCAGGGGGAAGCAGTTAGTGACCTGCTGAGCCACTTGGATGCTCACAAGTCTATGGGACCAGATGGGATCCATCCTAGGGTGATGATGGAGCTGGCAGATGAGCTTGTGAAGCTGTTCTCCATCATTTACCATCAGTCCCAGCTCCCCGGGGAGGTCCCAGATGACCCAAGGTTAGCCAGCATGAACCCATCCATAAGAAGGACCAAAAGGAGGATCTGGGAAACTACAGGCCTGTCAGTCTGACCTCGGTGCCCAGCAAGTTTATGGAACACAACATCTTGAGCACAATCACACTACACCTACAGGATGCCAGCATGGATTTTGGAGGGGCAGGTCCTGCCTGACCAACCTTACTTGCTTTAAGGACCAGGGGACCTCCCTGGTATATGAGGGGAAGGCTGTGGATGTTGTCTGCCTGGACTAGTGAAGGCCCTGGAGCACAAGTCCTATGAGGAGTGGCTGAGGGAGCTGGGGTTGTTTAGCCTGGAGGGAAGAGGCTCAGGGGAGACCTTATCACTCTCTGCAGCTCCCTGAAAGGAGGTTGTAGCCAGGTGAGGGCTGGCACCTTCTCCCAGGCAACCAGCAATAGGACAAGAGGACACAGGCTGTGCAAGGGGAGGTTTAGGCTGGACATTAGGAAGAAGTTCTTCACTGAAAGGGTGATTAGACACTGGAACGGGCTGCCCAGAGAGGCAGTAGAGTCACTATCCCTCGAGGAGTTTAAGAAAAGACTGGATGTGGCTCTTAGTGCCATGGCCTAATTGACAAGGTGGTGTTAGGTCATAGGTTGGACTTGATGATCTTAAAGGTCTTTTCCAACCTAGTTGATTCTCTGAAATATCCTTAAATGTGAAATTTTTTAAGAGTGCAGAAGATGGGTTTTCTGAGAGCCCCACTGATAAAGTGGGATTGCGTTACCTGCAGTTACCGAACGGGAGGAGGTAACAATCCTGCAATCCGGGGTTGTTACGGGGCTGTCAGCGCATCCCGGGCGCTGTCGAAGCGCAGCGGCTCCCTCCACTCCCCCCGCTGCTCCCCCGTGGGCTCGCCCAAGGGCCGCCCCTTGCAGTCCCGCCGCGCCCCCGCCCCTCCGAGCGGCCGCGGCCGGAGACTACGTTTCCCGGCGTGCCGCGCGGGACCGGGCCGTACCGTGTGCGAGGTGGAGGGGGGAGCGGCGTGGGGCGCGCGCGGGTTGAAGTGCTGGCGAGGCGGTCGGTAAGTGCCGCTCTGAGCGCCGGCGGAGCGCTCGGGCCCTCCCGCCCTCGCGGTGGCGTCGGCCCGTGCCGGGGACTCCGGGCCGGGGGCTCCGGGCCAAGGCGGCGAATGCTGCCCGCAGCTGCGGCCCCGGTGGCGGAGACCCGGTTGCCGCACGGCTTGGCGAGGCCGGGGTTGTTCGTGGAGGCGGGAGCGGCGCGGGGCGCGGGTGCTGCTCCGGGAGACCCGGCCCCGCCTGAAGGAGAGCCGAGAGCAGGCAGCGCCGGCCCCTTGTGTCCTTCCCGGGCAGTTCTCGGGCGCGGCGGCGGACGCGGGCTCGGGGGCCGGAGCGGCCTGGCCGGGGCTTTGAGCGGCCCTGGGTCCCCTATGCCCTCGAGGCGGTCAGCGATCGCCGCTGCTCCCGGTCTGGACAGGTGGCGATGGGGTCACCTTCGGGGCTCCGACTGGGAACCGGCACCGTCCCGGCTGCCTCTGGTGGAAACAGAAGTCCAGCTGTAACGCGAGGGACCCTTACGTGAGCGAAGTTGTGTGAAAGTCAAAGAAACCATCTCACCTAGGTGAAAAAAGAGCTGGAGGTGATCCATCAACGCAGGGCTTAATAACGAGAGGCAGTGACATCCCAAGGCTTGTTTCACAGCTGACAGGGCCTTTAAGATATCCTTAGGGGTGTCGTAATGGCTCATTTACATGGAAAAGGCTCCCCTATACCTTATGCAAAACTTTGAAATACAATTTATTCCAGAAAATTCTATTTCTCTACCTTACATTGGCGGGGTTTTAATTATTTCCTTTTTATTGCTACAACATGTTAAGCATGAAAGCAGGAACTTTTTTGCTGAAGAATTCAGCTTCTCTGCCTGTTTATTTGCTACCTAAAGTTCCCATCTTCTGTTCGTGTAGAGCTGGCGGGTATGGCAATAGATGTGATGTAACAAACTGCAGATTATAGCTTCAGGTAGGAATACAATGCAAGAACAGATGGACCTGCATTCTGCTTTCAATAAAATGTTCTGTTAGCAATTGAGAAAGTGAAGGAAAAAGGAAAAAAATAATGAAAAAGAGAGGCATATTTTCTGTTAAGAAAATGTCACTGCACCTTTTACTTTTCAATAAATGAAATGTCCAAGGAGCACAAATGGTTTAATTAAAACACTTTGCAAAAAATGACTTTTGAAGGTGACAGAGGATACAAGAGATCTCTGTACAAAAAAAGATTGGTCCTGCTGGAAGAACCCCCAAAGTTTCTAGAATTCCAGTGAGGCAGGGGAAGGAGGGCAACTTTTTTTTTTGTAAAGTGCGTGTTCGTTTGGCTGCAGTCAAGAGCCCAGGTTTATTTTTTGTTGAGTTTTGATCATAGATTCAAAGGAACCCTGGTCAGCCAGCTACCCATTCTGACAGGAGAAAGAGCTGGGGTGCTGCAGGCAATTCTTACAGGCACTGACAGAGTATGTCTCAGCTTTTCTGCCTCACAATTACCTAGGGCATGTAAGGAAATAAAAGGAAATAATAAAGTTTAGCTAAGGTTCAGGTACAAAGGTCTCTTGTGTTATATTAGCTTATTTTGTTGATTGTGTTCTTGTGAACTGTTTTTGAAAGACGTGACCTGTGTCACTGCATGTGTTTTTTGGTTACAAGGCTTCCAAGAGAAAAGGCACAAGCCAGACTGACCCTGCTAAAGGTTCATAATGAGAAGTAGGAAAGTTTCTCAGTCAAGCCTAGGAGTGGGAGGATTAGTAGACTCCATCTTGGTGGGGTGAGAGCCTGCACTGTGTCGAGGATGCTCTTGAGAGCTTGCAGAGTAGGTGACCATACCTTTTGATTTGTGATAGAAGCAGAAGGAATAGTGGATCATATTTTCTGCCCAATACCAGCCATAGAGAAAGGAACGAAAAATGTACCTACTTTGTTATTTTCTTTCAGGTCTGAGTCCTCTAAGATGACATAAGGAAATGGAAAATATATATATTAATGTGTAAAGAGTTACACGTTTATGCTACTTTATATACTGCAAACAGTGAATGTAGTGATCCAAAGTGCTTAGTGTGGGAAATGTGTTCATTCCCTGCCCTTGTCTCACAGAAAACATGTGGTTGAGAAGTGTATCACCCCAGGCCTGTATTGGGCCTGTGACAGAGCTAGGAATAGGCTGTAGATTCCTGCAGATGAGTGTTCTGCCAGTACAGTTCCTGTCTGGCACTAGAATGGGATGGTGATAATGAGAAAACAAATCTCACTTGGTCACTCTGATCAGGTCCCCCATCCCCTGCATTCTCTCTGGTTGTCTGGCACTGACTGCTGGAGTGGCATACAACATCCTGGGATGCATTGCCTCTTCCTAGACCACTCATCATCAGTGTGGAACTTTTAGAACTAGCCTGGTAGAGTTTCTAAAAAGCTTTGGGTGCTGTTGATGTTGCAAGTCCTCTTTTGAAACCCTGTTTTTTTATATCTTCTGTTGTTCCCCTTATAATCTGCCTATGCTATGAAATCTTCAAAAATTTGTGTTGAAGAAATACCTGTTGCTAGGATCAGAATTGACTTCTGGTGATCTCATGTCCACCTGTTGTGCCTCCTTGAAAAGCCTTTAGGATCCTGAACAAATGTTTTGTTGCACATATGCAAGGTCTAGCAGTGAGTTACTTCTGGATTTGTGGCCCATAGACATTGTTGAGTTAGGAATAGCAATGAGCAACTTATCCGCAGTTGCTGGGTGATTGCATGAGCTCTTGGCTGGGGGCAGTGGTAGCAATGTGTCATTAGGAAAGGAGCAATTAAAACTTGGATTGTCAGGTCCTCTGGGGCTGTAGGCATCAGATCACTAAGTCCTTATCAGATGTTACAGTTGCTGTTTTGTGTCTTGGCAGGGTTCATCAGTCATGGCACTAAGGGCATTGAAATTTGCCTCATTGACAGCAGCTGCTTCTGGCATCTATCTGTATGGAAACAAGTTCCTGGATCCTAATGATTTTGGAGTTGTTCGTGTGGGCCGAGCCATTGCCACAGTAAGTTCTACCATAGTAATGTGCAGGAAGATTCCTAGATGGGTAAGGGAATTGAAGTTCACAAGAACTTATGATTTTCTGCATTCCCTGTCTGCATTTTCATTTGGCAGCTGGCTCAGGAAATCAGAAGATCTGTGGGGAGCTCTTCAAGTTCTTGACACAATGGGGAGAAAGGGGGTGAAAGGATATAAGGAATACAGCTGTTGTTTGCACATTTTGGAAAGAGAAAAATGGAGATACTGAGCTGCAGAGAGCTGTCTCTGCTTTCCTAGATAGGGTGAGACCTTCAGAGCAAGGGCTCACTTTGGGCCCACATTTTCATCAGCCGCCCTTCAAGGTCAGTCACCCAGGTGTGGTGTCTTGGTGCCTTTTAAGGGTGACTTAGTTCAAACCCTCTTCTCTGCATATGCTATTTCTACATTTTGTTATAAGGATCCTGGTTGTATTGATAAACTAGGGTAGCCATTGCCCTATGACCCTTGGTATGAGGTTTGGGGAGAGAAGGACTGGTGTTTTGAGGATCATTCTCAAAGCAAGAGTAAAGTGAGTATGGGTGATTACATACTTCTGAGATTGGAGTGGTTTCCAGATTTGTAAAATAAATGCTGTATCTGCCTAGCATCATTGATATTTCTCAGAAAAATGGGAATGGAGACTGCTGCCTTCTCCTTGAGGATGCTCACTGATGAATCCATGAACAGCCAGGAACATGGAGAGCAGAGACTCTAGAGGGGGTATCAGTCTCTTTGTACCTCACTTGTATTATACATCTGTCACTTCAGGCCACAGTCTCCATCATTTACGGACCCCCAGTGGTAAGCACTTGTCTGTCTGCATTTTCTGTGACTTTTAAGCACTTCATTAATGAGTTTTACAGGGAGTCAGCTCCTGAGGGCAGATGCAATAAGAAACAAGCTCTGTGGGTTGGCCCAGGTGCCATGTGCATGCAGCATCATAAACTGTTGAGAAAAATGAATGCTTATTTTGAAAGGGTGAAGGTAGAAATACAAACTGTAATCTTTCCTTCTTACTTAATAAGTGCTAAGCTTCATCCTCTGTCCCTGACCATAAGGTAGCAGCTCTTTCCATTTTAAAGCACAGGAAATTGAGGCATGGAGAGGGAATGCACCTTCTTGTGGCTGGAGGAGAATCTGTTATTCAGGGTGTTTGGGTTCTCCAATCTGCCCTTGAGTTCTGCCTGCTTGACCAGTGTTTCTCAGTCTTTCTTAAGCCACTGTTTTTCTGGTAATCTACTGTTTAAGACAGAAGTAAATGAGAAGTTCCAGTGATGAGGCTGTGCAGTTGGTCCGTGTTTTGAGTGATGGTGAGAGATTACTTTCCTGAAGAACAGGATGTAGGAGAAAAGAAGTATTCTTTGCTTTAGATGCTGGCAAATCACAGACATGCTTGACTTTCATGTTCTTTGCCTTCAGGGAGGTCACAAGTCATTGGCTGTAAAGCGCTTCACTGGTCCTGCTCTTAAATGCATTAGAGGGTTCTGCACCCATAGCTGCAAGCAGTGACCCCCAAAACCAAGTTACCAGTGCTCAGTCTTCTGTAGGTGATGGCAGCATGTGTTTAAATCTGTGTATATACTTTTATAAAAGAATGTTCTGTCTCTTTCTGAATTCTGTTTCCTCTGGTATATATGACTGCATGTATTTGAGTTGCTTCTGAGAGATTCTTTAGTCTTGCTGCACCAGTGACCTCTGCCTTCCCTGCTCCTTGTTGGACAGTCAGAAGTCAGCTCTCGTCTGAGCACAGGCAGCCTGAACTGCTGTCATTCCTTAGCCGTGGACCAGGTGAAGCCAATAGAGCAGACATTCACTTCTAAGAAGCTCAGCTTTGGGATTGTTCTTTTTGTAAATCAAAGATAAGTCTCTAGCAAACAAGTGATTTTGGATATTGGATATTGGTGACATCTACATGTACCTAAAGTATATGTCCTTCAATCTAGCCGTGCCCAGGCTTCTTACCTGGATGCTTGATTCCATCATTGAGCCATAGCCAAGGAAAATTCAGACTCTAATGAAAAGACTGCAATTCTTAAGAGCTAATAAGTTCAGCAACAGCAGACACAAAAATTTAAGACAAGTTATGGTGGGGCAAGCAAAAGAGAAGCCTGGAGAAAAGAACACACGAGGATCGAGGAACCTGACGTACAACTATGAGACTCTGGACAGATTTAATCTGAGTTTGATTAGAGAGATTTGAATCTGGTTGTATTTTAAGTATGTTAGTTCAGTAGTTCTTTGCAGACTCTGTAAGAAGCCTGATGAAACTCACTAGTAGAAAATTTATTTTTAAGCCTCTGTTTAGGGAATTGGCTCTTGCTTGTATATGGGTAGACAGCTATTCAGGGGGAACATTGTCCCATGACTTGGTAAGATCTGAGGATAGGTTTAGGAGCAGTAGAAGAGTGTACAGTATTGAGAATTCATTGATACCAAAGTGGGACATTTAACACTGGACAGGATGCAAGCTCAGTGAAAGTAACCTGGCATTTGTAAAGGGAGAGACTGGTTGATTTGTATATCTTTTTATAATTCTGAGCTTCAGTCTCACACTGTAACATGAATCACAGCACTAGTCTTGGATGAGAACAAAGTCAGTGGCGTGGGCAGCTTCACGCTGCAGAGAGTTTCTGTGTTCTGGTAAAATTAGAAACCTGGCAGAGCCATTGTGCATTTGCCATATTCTTTTGAGAGTATACCAGTTGTTTTGGTTATGTGGAAGGAACATTCTGTGCAATAGCTAGACATGGGGAGGGATTTGGCAATGTCAGAGTTGCCTATCAGGATCATCATAATATTAATTTAGTGTTTAAGATTACAGTGTAATTAGCAACCGCTTAATTAATTCCCTCTTCCTCTGTAATACAGGCCAATCTGTTAGCTGCTTCTTTTTGAGTTGGAGGTGATAATTACCCTCGTGGACCAAAGATAAAATAAGAACCAACTCAAGCCTTCATGCAAGACTGATTTGAACCTTTGAGGTTGTGAAGATGCTTTGAAAAATTTTTCTTCTGAGTGGTCTCTGTAGCTGTGCAGCTCCTGAGTTCATCAGGGGCAAGAAAGCCTGAAATGCCAGAAAAAAAAATTTGCTGTGCTCAGTTTACAATTTGAAAAACAGGAAACATGAGAAACCTAACCTCCACAAGGAGGGACTGTGTCTGTTACTGATTCCCAGCTTGGTCCACTCTTGGATGTGCATTTCTGAGCTTTTGAGTCTTTCCCTCTTGTTTGTTCCACTGCCTTTGTCTCAAACCAGGTTTGATTCCCTTGCCTCCCTGGTTTTCATGGTAAGTCGACCGTACTTTGTACCCTTCCTGGGCATGTTTATGGTGAAAGGTGGGGCTAGTATCCTGTGCCAGATACTCCCTTCAGTAGGGAGATTGTAGGAAAACTGACTTTGATGGAAGTTATACAAATAGTTCTTCATGGCAACGATCTTGAAGTTCAAATTAGTTAGTGGACAGGCTCCCCTAGGTGTATATCCCCTTTTCTCCCTCCAAACATGACCTGTATGTTTCTCTTCCATTCACTGATGTTCTGACTGTGGAAAGTGAGGAACTTTAGTGATAGGAGTTGTGAAATACCCTAGATCTGTTTTCAGAAATCATTAAGGCACTTAAGAATATAATTCCATTGTCCATGGCAATGTCTAACAGGCTTTGGCTGGATCCCATATCCTGGTTTTGTAATTGGGTTTTCGACCCTTTGGCCCCATAGTCCTTTGTGCAGTTGAATATCCCCAAAAGTACTGCTGCTTGTGCTAATCTATGAGTTTGTCTTCAGTCACTCTGTTCCCTCCTGAGCTTCTACCCAGAGCAAGCAAGTTAGGCAGTTTGGAGGTGTGAAGTGTGAGATAACTGATGGGGTGCAAACGGAGTCTGGATGGCCTCTGTTACTACCAGCAGACCCTACTGTGGAAGCTCCAGATGGCTGACCGAAGATGGGAGTCTGCTGTGCAAGGTGCTGTACAGAGATTAGGAAAATGCTTTGAGCGTCTCAGATAGAAGATGGTATATGAATGCTAAGTGTTGCTTATTTTTAATAGCTACATATCAATCGGGCCCCTGCACTTCTTTTTATAAGTGTTCATTGAAATGAAAATATTTTCATTTAATTTATTAATGAGTCTGTTGCCATAGGCTTCACTGTGAAGCCTGAACTTTGAAGCCTAAGGTACATACATTCTCTTTAACAGAAGTCTTATTGTTTTGATAACTGCAGAGCTTGCTCAGCATTTTTTGGTTTCATTTGCAGACAGCAGTTATCACCTATGACTACCTCACCTCTCTTCGGAGTGTCCCATATGGATCAGAGGAGTATGAATTCCTCAAATCACAGGTAGGTAATAGCACTGAACTGCATTCCTTGGAAACTGCAAGGCACAGGTGTGTTGCCAAAACCATTCCTGTAATGCTGTCAGCTTAATAATTCAATATGCTTTCTACCTGATTGTTAACAGCAATATTAGAAAACAGCCCCATATTAGATAAGCATCTTGCAGGACTTGCATTGCCCAGTGGAGGAGGTCCGGTCCTTTGTCAAAAGTAGCCATATGCATCCAGTGCTCACTTAAGTCCAGTAGAGACTCAAGTTCTTGGTGTATGTATTTGGGCTCTGTTACCACATCTCTGCTGCCCAGACTGGTTGTGTGGAGGTCAGCTGCTGAGAGTGGCCTGGCAGTGCTTTCTTATTCTGCTTATTGTTTGGTAATGGCCATAACATGAAGGCTGAGGGATTTAAGTAAACAGAGTGTGGCGAAAAGGAAATAATAGAGATGAATCAGACTTGCAGATCTCTGAGGAAATGACAATTGTGCAAAGAAGTGTATATCTCATTTTGAAACACTCTGTTGTGTTTTGATGTCAGTAATTAACAATAATAACAAAAGCATTTCTAGTGAGAAGGAAGACAAGCACCCCCACTGCTCCTCTCAAGTCTTGTGCTGCACTGTTCATTCCAGCCTATTGCCCTATAGTTCATTGAGCTGTGAATGACACCTGGTTTTAGTTGATCGCTTGTGATGTATGTTAGCCTGGGTTTCTCTGCTATTCTAGTTCAAGGCCTCTTTGGAGTGGGAAGTACAGCTTGTGCCAAATTAGGCCAGTCTGCATAGCATGTTTGAAGTAAGGTCTTTAACCTCATTTCTCTTCCTGGTGCATGTAGGATTTAGGCCACTGATGGGGTTATAATGCATGGAGTGGTGCTCTCCAGGGATTCTTAGACTGGGGGGAATGTAAGGCTGGAAACAGCCTTGAGTAAGGTAGAAATCAGTTACATTGGACTCCAGCATGCTTTGGTATTCCTCTGGCAGAAAATCCACATCTGGAATGGTTTGCAGAACGGCTTCCTTAGGCTTGTTGTCATCCTCTCCTGTTTAAAGATGCTAAGCTGTTCTGATGTAGCTCCCCATCCCAGGTGAGTGGCACTGATGCCCTGGCATAAACCGGAGATAGGTGTGTTGGAGTCTGGAGCTTCACTTCCGTCTGCCCGTGTCTCTGCCCTGTACCTTTGAAGTCTGGTTTGCAGAAGGGCTGCCTGTAGCTTCCTTGAGCGACACCCAAGTTGTGGAGTTATAAGTGCTGTGGACAGCTTATTGCTTGGCAGAATTTGCAGCAGCTGTTGCAAATTCCTCACCTTTTGCCATGTATCTCCATGGTTTCATTAACCTCTGTCATGCAGGTTGTGATGATTTGTCAATCCATGCCCCAAGCAGCCAGAAAGGGCCCTGTTTACTAGCATTGCACAGAGCTGTGGCCTCCCTGCTTGGCAGCCAAGACTAGCTGAGTCAGCCCCTGCATGGGGCAGAGCCAGTGGCAAGTACAGCATGCCAGCATGGCCAGCACTAGCCTTTGGCTGCAAAGAGGGGCATGAGCTAGGAGACAGGAGGAAGTTGGCACAGGCATAGCATGAGTTGGCGAAACTCGTTGACCATGGGATGCCTGTCCTGCTGTTGACAGGTGTTACGGAGTGCCGCCACTGAATCTGGCAGGAACACCACTTACGGGTTCCTCCGCAACATCCCTGTAGAGTTTGTGCCAGTGAAGCATCAGTTTGGCATGGGAGATACTTTGGACCTGGGCAATTGCACACCAAACTGTTAATCTCAGTGCAGTTTTAAGTGGATGGCAACCAAGTCTTTACCACCTTGCAGCTCTTTTAACTCTGTGTGGCAGCTGATTCTGTTGGTGTTGTACTAGCTCAGAATGGATGTAAGAAGTTGCCCCATTGGAGTTGGTACTTAAGATTAGTCACTGGATGGGGCCAAGAGGATGTGAATGCCCCTCCCAAATTAGTGTTGTGTTTTAACAATACTTAGCCAGATGTTGCTTTTACTAGCTTCTGTCCTGGATAGATATCTGGTACTCTCAGCCCTTCGTCTTACTCTGTTTCTGTCCTTCTAGTGAGGCCAGCTTAACCTCCTCTTGATATACTGAGAGTTTGGAATTTCTTTTAAGTGTGTGTATAAATTGGCTGCTGATTTCCAGATGCAGTTTTGGTACTGTGCCTAGAAGAGAGATTCTGTGAGGCAGGGTGTATCTATATGTGTGTATGTGAGATCTGGGGACCATGCTGATAGTGCCAAAAGGTCTGAATGCAGTTGTTGTGCCTCTCTCCAGTGTGCGGTGCAGCTGCATATGTCTGTGAGGTGCTTGCAGCTCGGAGTGGAAAAACAGTTTTCTCTGTGGATCTCCTCCTGGATAGAGCATACTGGTGATGCTACTCCAGTGCAAATAATGCTTAACTTGTTCTCCGTGGATTTCCAGTGAAACATTAAACTGGAGTCTCTAAATTAAATGGCCTTGAATGAGAGATGGGAAGCTTCAGTGGCAGCACCAGTCCCCTGAGCCTATTGGGGCCAAACAGGGACAGAGTCATTAGGAAACAATTAAATGCAAAGCAGATTAAGAAGGAAATGGGTTCCCCTGGGACTTTTAGTCAGGTTCCTGCTTAGCTCCAAGGAATTATCTTCAATTGTACTGTATATTTCTGTCCCTTGTGGACCACTTTTGATGCTAATAATCTAAGCCCCTCAGTTTTCAGCACTTTTTTATCACCAGCAGATTGGGGGTATTCTACTACTTTCCATGAGGCAGCAAGCAGTAGATGGGAATTCACTGTGTGTCCTGAGGTTAGTCTTCCTCTCCATGGATCTCCTGTCAGCTAGGAGATACGAGAATCCACTTTCCAGATGGCGCCCATAGCTGTTCCTCAGCAACAACCACTTTTCATTCCTGCCCCTGCCTGTAGCAGAGATGAACCTGCTTATGTGCTCAGGCTTTATGTCCTTCCCAGTGGTTGCTTCATCTCACCACTGGTGGCTCGACCACATTGGCAGCTTGATCTTTCTCCTGAGTTAGGGGTCCTTTCTTGGTGTGTGGGCCCTTTTCCTGCATATGATGCCAGTGTAATGCCAGTGTACTGATGTCAAGGCCAGTGGTAGCCATGGCTGGCTCCAAGACATCGTATGTCTGTAGGTCTACGGTCAGGAATATTAGGGGAGTTATGACCATTCTTTCACTTCATATCTGTTTCATTAAATGATTCTGGACATCTCTGCACATATAAGCTTGGGCATTTCTTTTCATTTGTGCTCCTGCTTGCACTGGGCCAGAGGAAGATGGAGAGCAGCCTGCTCGGTGCCATTCCTTACCTTTTGTTTTCAAAGCAATTTTATTCTGTAGGAGGCTACATTTCTCTGACATTCTTCTGCCTCCTGGAGTGTTGGCCCTTCACAGTGTTTGTCTCCTCAGTATCAAGTCAGCCTACCATGTGGCATTTCCAGTGGTTTGCTCTCAATGTAGCACCTGGATGTCTTGGCTGACACTTCCTACATTGCTGGCGTCAATTTCTGTTGATCCTGCTGTCAGTCAGGAGGTGTGTCACAACATGCAGTTTGTTTAAGGGCTGGTATCAATGGAATTCTGAGTTGTCAGTGTAGTAAGAGGATTGCAATGGGTCAGTTGTCTTGCAGATTTTGGCACAAGTGGCCACAGTTGAAAATCTTGAGCAGGACATCTTTTTGTTGTTTTCCTCTGTAAGACAAAAGGTTACTGCTGTGAATTTTATTTTTTTTTTTTTTTGTAATAAGGAGGAGACTGCAAGGAGAAAAAAGGATCTGTGGTCAAGGTATCTCAGAAGACAGTGGGAATCCATTCTTGAATTAACTTTGTTGGCTATAAAATTGCTTTGTCAGGGAAAAGCCATTTGGGGAGGTTAATTAAATCTCCTCCTTTTGAGAGCAGAATGAGGATGTTCTCCTCATTCAAACTTATGGTTATTGGACTGTCAGTACCTGGGCAAATATTTGGAAACTGTAACCTTGTGCCATCATTATACAGAATACGATTTCTTGCTCCTTGGAGGCTCTTCCTGTCTTTGCTATGTTTGCTTTTCACAGTGAAGTGGGTGTTCTCAAAATGAGTTTTGTCTCACAGTGAAGTTGTCCAACTGAAGGATCTTGGAAAGAGCAGGAATGAATGTGTGTGTGTGTGTGTTTTCAAAAATAATCTATAGTTTCTGGATAGTTCAAACCAATGAAATAGCCTGTGTCTTCGGACTTCCCTTGTGATTCAGTAACATTGTGTGCCTTAAATATTAAGTGATGTCCTAAAACAGTTTCTTCCTGATGGGGGTGGACTGCATCTGTAGAGAGAAGTCCTCAGGAACTCTCCACGGCATTCCTTCAAAAAGGCAACTGTGAATGGAGACTGTGGGCTGTTCTACGCTACAGACAGTGTGTGCAGTGGTGGGTCTACTTGTGCTTCAGCCTCTGGTGAACTGAGGTGACAAGCAAATGAACTTCCCTATGAGACACGAAATAACCATTAGGTGGCAGTGACTTTCTGTCACCGAACTAAATGGGAACCAGTAATAGAGAGGTGAAGAGCTTCAGAGTCATCCACAGTCCCTGAGCTGATCATGTTTGGTTGCCCTATTACGTGCTCCCCAGGATATCTCTTCATCTAAAAGGCATGGTCGACACTAATGCAGTCTAGAAAAGCTACTGTCAGGGCCAGCTGGTGGCTTGATGACTCTACATTTGAGCACTGCTGTCTAACAAACTTCCTGCTAGCGCATAAAGCATGAAAGCTTTGCACTGAAATCACATAACAAGCTGTAAAAGAAATCTTCTAATTGCAAGACACTTCCTTTTCCTTCTTGTGCTTTGTGGAGTGGTGTCAGCTGAATGCTCTGGCCATAGCATCTCTAGGTTTTAATTTTGTAGCATTAGGAAGGTCCATTTTTGGGGGGATCTGTGCCTATGAAACTAGATGTTCTTCAGTCATCTGTGGTGATTTACTCAGAGAAATGGACCATCTACTGTGACATTTTTGAAGGAGAAAGAAGGAGGTAAGTGAGGGGAAGGAGGCAGTGCCTCGTTTATTGCATCTTTTTTCCTGGCTGTGCACACTTGTCCCTGAAGTGCTTTGCTCCAGGAGCATGACTGTGAGTTGTCAGGTGCTCACCTTTCCTGAGTGTCTGTCTCAGCTTCCCAGCAGGAGTGACAGTGTACCTGGGGAGCATTTAGCTGTCTCTCCTCCAGGTGGGGCTATCCCTTTTCATTTGAGTCCCTGAGGACCTTACCACGTTGCTTTCTTGGAGCTGCTGGAGAGGTACATAGAAGCCAGACTAGTATCTGAAGAACATCTCATCTGGTAGAGTGAGGAAACCATTAAGAAGCCCTGGGAGGATGCAGGCTGCAAGGAGCTTGCATCTTAAGAAACATTATAAAAGGAACAAATGAGAAGTGGAGAAATAATCATGCTTTACTTAGTGTTTGGACTATGCCTTGAGTCCCAGTGTGAAATGAATGATAAGCAGTGCAAAGTCGAGGTATGGCAGGAGATGGTATCTTCTCTGAAGAGCTCATGGGCGTAGTTGATTTGCCTAGATTTCCACCCTAGATGTGAGTGGTGCAAATAGATGTGAACATGGAATTTTTCAGAGGCTGAAGGTCTGTGTAAACAGGGAAGGAGGCAAAAAACAGAAATTACGTAGGATGCTACTGTAAGTGACTTAATGCTGATCCCATTGACATTGGATCAGGCCCTGATTAGGGATGTTTTCTTAATGAAGGACTGTGTAGCCTGAACTACTGACCAGTTTATATGGTTCACAGAACACAGAATCACAGAATATTCTGAGTTGGAAGGGACCCACAAGGATCACTGAGTCCAGCTTTTAAGGGAACGGCCCATATGGTTGTTGGAGGCCACCTATAAAATCCGTAGAGCTGACAGGTAGCCAGTACTTAACCTATTTTAAGAACAGGAAGACCGCTGTCTTGAGAGTACAATGATCTTATCTGAGACTAGGAAAAATAGATAACCTAAAAGTTTCGTTTGGGGATAGCGACATATAGTTGCAATGTCAAAGTGAACTTCTGAAGTGTTTTGTTTGCTCTGTGAGTCCTTGGCAAGACCCATATTGTGGATTCTATTCCTTTTTCTAAGGTTCTTGTAGTTAGCTTGCAGTGAAACACTATCTTGAAAGACTCCAAATTAGGAGTACAAATTAGATATAAAACCAGGCGTGAAGAGAATTGGTGGCATGCAGAGGATATTTCATGTATCAGGCCAGGTTGGAATTTCAGAGCAGGACTGAATATTGTAGATTTGCTCTGCTAAACCAGTGACCTTCTCACATTCTCCGCAAAGTGGATCTGATAAAAGAATGTGCTGGAAGGCAGCTCACAATTACCTGACCTGTCAAGCAAGTGTCTTCATTTAGTCAGTTAAGTCAGTGGTGAGGGAATTGCTGTGGTGGGTGGTGTCTTGCAAACACTCATCTGGACTTGTTTGCAGTGTGGGAGGCATCTTAGTGGGTTCCAGGCAAATCCTTTGTATGTGGGGGCTACGCTGTTTGCATACTTGAGGGAAAGGTCTCTCTGAAAGATACTGCTGTATTCTTCTATCTGGTGCCCCAGGGCCAGGCAGGACTCTGTAAGGCCTGACGAAGCCCTGCGGACTAGGAAAAAAGGAAGCTAAGTTTCTCTTGAACTGGAGTTGTTGATGATTTAGTTCTAGGAATAAACCAAAAAGTATTGTTCAATGTCAGGTTTTAAAGCTATCCCTTGCTTTATTTGCTAGAATGTTCAGGTGCCCTGCCTAGAAATGTGCATTTTTGTACATCTGGACGGACTCATCTGTTTGCCTTAGACACATGCCAGTTTGTTCAGGTGGGAGTGCTTATAGTGAAGTAGCCACTTTTGAACAGAGCAAAGGTTCAAAGATGGCTTTGGAAGAGTCAATCCACGATGGTAATCACATTCACTGCCACACTAGTTAAGCCTACTTTTGGTCCTACGGAACTGGCTTGGGGTGCCTTTATTTTTATTGGGTGTTTTGTTTACTTGTATCTTTTTTGGCTTGAGAGTTCTGTCTCAGTGGCTACAAGTTCTGCTGGCTACAAGTTCTGCTGATGGTGCACCATTCAGAGCAGCTTGCTGCTCCTTCCTCTGCAGTAGCATCATTTTGGCAGGTCTGACACCGGTAACAACTTGTTCCTGTCAGTGTACTGAGCCAATGTGACACGGAAGAGGGCCACAGCCAGCAGATAAACAAGGGTCATCTTTATAAAGCCTCCACTCTGTTCTGAGGTCCACTTCAAAAAGGAATTTGCATGTGAGCTTGCACATGTATGAACCTATCCAGTATTTTATGAAATGTCTTCTGCCAAGCCTGGATCCATTTACTATGTTGCTAGTTTTGCTGAATTTAGAGGTAAATTCACTGAAAAGGTCACTACCAGAATTGCTTTTCAAAAAAACCCCATGTCTTAAAATGTCTTTACTGCCTGTGCAGTCTTTGTTTGAAAATATACTCATTTTGAGTTGCCTGTGAACTCTGTAACTGTGCAGCCTGTTTGTTATTGTAGAGCTTTTCTGAACACAAGTTGTTTTTTACAGAACTGTTGAAGGGCAGCAGGCTTTGTTTATCGTAGGACGGGTGTGTGAAGAGAAGTAGGGAAGATACGCTTTTCTCCCTCGGGCCCTTTCCTTGGCATTCACAGTCAGGCAGCACAGCTGGGCATTTCCAGAGCCTGGTAGGAGCTGTTTTATCTCTGCAATGCCTTGGCATCACCTGTTCTGTCTCTCTTTTTCCTCTCCAGGACAACTTCCCTGCTTCTATTTCTTGCAGTAAGCTGAGGTTTTGCTGTGGCAGTCTGAATTGGGAGTTATTCTGTGCCAACATACAGAGTGCTGATCCGTGACTGGGGAATGTTAAATTGGAATGATGGCTCCTGATGAGGAGATGAGATCATCTCTCTGATGGAGATTGAGAAACATCAAGGCTAATTATTAGCTGGAACTGCACTTTCCTCACTCTGAGCTGGTGCTAGTTCATGACTGTGTGCTTGAGGACAAGAGGTGACTGCAATCTGATGCATGAGAGGGGCTCCCAAGAGCAATATGAGCTCCTGCCGCGACTGGCAGGGTATATCCTCTGCAGCTTCCCTGACTTCCACTCTTCCCACAGTGGACTGAATCTGTACCAGAAGTGGTGTTTGATTGTTTTAAATCTATGTTTTGATTTTAGGGTAGCAAGTGTTCGGTAATCTGGTTAAGTACTGAGCAAAATGCATGCAGAAGCAGCTTCACGCATGCACTTCTCCTGGTGTATCCCCATCTGAATGCATGCAGCTTCCCACACTGGCCCTGCACAGCTGAGCTCTCTGTTCACTTGTACTACCATCCTGTACCAGGCCTGCATCAGCATCCTGCCTGCTCCATCTCTGTCCTTACCTCTGCCCACTGATGTCTCAGCCCAGGCTGCCACCTCCCTGGCCCCTGTGCTGTTGGCGGATTGGATGCAGGTTTACCCCACCTGGCCTCACATTTCTTGGTAACTCATGTGGGAAAGATTTGCCACAGTCTTAATTTTCTGAGAACTGAGACCCAGGTGCTGGGAGGATACACTGCCAAACCTAGGCAGGACAGCTGCTGGCTGCAGTTTTTCACACTTGTGTCAATGGCAGCCAGACCAGCAGGTTTCCCCTTCCCAGTCCCTCTGTGCAGTAGGATTCCCAGCTCTGGCACAGCTTGGTCCTCATCTGAGAAGACGAGCTCTACGTTGTGTGTGCCCTAGTTTCATTCCTGTAAATCTCATTTCAGAGACAGTCAGATGTCAGGTTCCACAACATGTTGAAATCCAATGAGCTCACGGCCCGAGGAACTCTTCCATTTACAAACAGCCTAGCAACCCACTATATTTCCTATTAGTATGGATAGAGTGAAGCCAGTAATGCAGACATGAATTTTATTTGAAGGATACTAAATTTAAATAAAGTAACAATAAAGAGATCAAGCTCTGTCCTTTTGCAAAATCTTTGAAATGGTGGGGTGTATGTGTAGCTAATAAAGGAAAGTTCCTTTGTAAACAGTGTTCGCTGCTTATAATTGCTGGACATATGTGTAGTAAATTAAGGAAGAAGCAATGTATTGGTAAGACCATTTACCCACATCGCATCCCAATGACAGATGCCCCTCCTTCCACCTGCATTGCTCAACAAATTTCTTCTCAAGAGGGGAAATGAATTCTCAATAGCAACATGCCTAGTAATTAACCGCACTGTAATTCTGATGTGCAGTGCTGTCACCCACCATCAGGTGGGAGTGGAAAAGGCACTGCATTTTGTTGATGGTGGAACATTTGTTTTCCTCATCATTTTGACACCAGAGGTAATTGCCATTCCTGAAATATTCTCTTGCTACTATTACAAAGCAACTGTTAGGGACAAACTAATTATGAAGAATCTCGTTATGACAGATTAATAGGCCAAGAGAGGGGATTTCTTTTTTTTTCTTTAAGGCAACTGAATAGTAAAATCTAACAGCTCCCATATAACTGCTAGAAACACATGCTTCTCTGTAAGCCAACATATTTTTTCTTAGAGGTGAGGGATTTGAAAAACTAGGACTAGAGTATAGAATGGGTTTCCAAGCTTGCTTTTATTAAGCTTTCGGTTTCCCAACATTATATGCCAAAATGAGCTAGAGTCTGGGTGTTGCCATATGGAGGGGAGGTCTTCATGGTTGGTATTAGACCAGCATCTTCTATCTGGGTCATGGTTGAGCAGCATCATGAAGGCTTGAAGTGAAGAATGCTGGACTTGTGATTTTTATGGATTTTAGAACAAGACACGAAGTCATTATCTGGGCTGCTTTATTGCCTCTAAGGGTTTTCTGTGTCAGGGAGGCCAAACTAATATGCTGGTTGAGTTCCAAGTGGCTGGTATGCTTGTGTCCCCCTGGAAGTTGCAGACTACCTGCTCCAAATTATTCTTATGGGGTGCTCTCTGGGAGCTGTTGCAATGTGGCTCAAACATGTCTGCTTTCCCATAGTAGAGGGGATTGAGGCACCTTGCCTCCCTGTGACTGAACCAGTCTGTCAATGCTCAGAGGAGGAGGACTTCGAAATACCTGTACTTCTCACTGCTGTGTTTAAAAGCTCACACAGTGTATGAGTAGTCTGGACAGCCATCCATGTAGACTTGGTAACTGTGCTTTCAAAGAGGCAGTTAGGTATGTAACTCGTGGCTGACTGGCTACTATGCGGTGCTAGTGAATGCCAGGTTCATTAAGTGGGAGCCAATTATAGGCTTTGAAATAGAAATAATGTACAATTAAAGAAGCTCCTGAATGAGGTCTGTTCATGTTCTCAGCTTTGCCTTGATGTCTCCCTCAAGTTGTCAGGAAACTACAGGCAACTACACATCAAAGGATCTCTGTAGCTGGGACTGAGTCCCCTCTTTCTGTCTCCAGCCAGGTGTTTGTCCCCGAAGCAAATCTTCAGAGGTAATCAATGCACAGCCCCCATTCATGCCATGATCTCCTTAATGAGAGAACAGGGAAGCTCCATTCTTTTCCAGAGACCGAATCAAGACCATGTTTATGTCATTTTCTATCTTCTCCTGCCTGCTGACATCAACTCCCAGTTGCACTGTAACTTCATTCTTCTTTATGGGATCTCTGTGTGGAGTATGTAAATGCTTTAATATTAAATATTTGAGGCTAGAAGTCAGAGATAGTATTAATTTTTGATTACTAGCATGTGCTTTAATTTCTTTGCTTCATGTCCATCTTGTGTTGTGCAAATTCTTTATGGTCATTTTTTTTCCGTGCAAATGTTGTCTTTGGGAACATACACAGTGATTTTACTTGGCCAGTAGGATCTGATTCTTTGGAGGATCTTTGTCAGTATTATTGTTCTGTCAGGTTTTGCACCAATACCTTTTGTCTTGAGTTCACTATTTGCCTTCTAGCCAAGGTTAGACATTAGCTATCTTCGACTAGCCTGTTGATGGAGAAATATTGAATATGTAATTTTATATAAAGATGATCTCAGTTTTATTCCCTTCACAACCCTGGTGAGCCACAGCTAAGTGCAGGGGAGGCATGTACAATATTGTTCGTTGTGATACCAGCTGCAGTAAAGGCAATTGCCTCGGGTACTGCTGGAGGTAATTCCTTCTGCTTATTGTGGGAGCAAAAGCAGTCTACTCTGGATAACATGTGGCCTCACCTGGGCTCTCCTTTTGTTCATCTCAGTTTGGTGCCATGTCAGATATTCATGTTTTACTTCATTAAATTGCTGTCTCCTGCTCTTTTAAAGCAGCACTCTCATAGCCAATACAGGTTCTCTCTCTTCCTTCTGTTCCTAGCGGCCATAAGGATTCAGTAGACCAAATGCTACCTTTGCTGGCACACACACAAGCCAGTTTTTTCCAAATTCTGCTTCCACTGACACCTGCAGAAACCTATTGTTTTCAGTGAGAAAGCATAGGAGTGGCTGCAAGGAAGGGTTGGACCTTCTAATTGCAGTTTAAGAAGTCTATTGTGTATGAGTCAGAACAGACACCTGCTCAGTGTCCCATACTGGTGACATTGATGGGATGCTAATAGACACCAGCTGCCTTTCTTGGTGTGGAGCTGTGTGGTGTCAACTAGATGAAAAAACTGGAGTTATTTATATATATTTTTTTTCACTGAAGTCAGCAACTCTGATGGATATCCAGAAGGGAGCAGACCTTCTGAGTAACAAAGGGACATTCCTTGTTTGTTTTTTTTTTTTTGACACAGGCACTTTTTAAAACACAGAACTGCACTTTGCCATTGGTGATGACTTATCGGCACTGCAGCCACTCTCTGTTGGATGTGGTGCTATGACAGTCACTGCAGTTTTTTGGAATTGACAGCGTAATCCCATGGTTGTTATCTTTCCTGACTTCCTCGTCAATCCAATTTAATCACTTCTAGTTATTTCATGTTTTACTGTCTCTTTCCTTTTCAGGCATCCTGTTCCTGTGGGAAGAGGTCTGTACTTTAAAGGTCAGAGCTTCTCAGATTAAAGAAGGGGGAAGGAATCCGCCTCTGTCAGTTTGGTAATGGGCTGTACTCTCTTTAGAGACACTGCAATAGAAACCCTTCTTTCTGGAGTCTGTCACCCAGCTGAATGCTGGTGTGTGTTTGCATGGCTGTAAGAGAGGGAGCTGGCTTGCTCTGCTCCCCTGGCTGTTGGAGTGACCTGCCAGGAGAGAAGTTACATATGTACAAGGAGGAGAAGCTGCTGTTGCACGATTTAATCGCCTGATGTTGACTCAGATGGGTCCTGACTGGAGGTCAGCTGTGACGTGCAGCTGGTAGGGTGGGATTCGACTGTTGGGAAGAGAAAAATGCCAGCCCAGATTCTTCAGCGTTGATGAAGTGGATGTGACGATTTCTCCCCTCCAGCTGCAACGGCTGCCTCTGTGCTTCCTAGTTTTCTGCACATCCACAGTAGGAGAGCAGACTGTGAAGCTACCCTGTCTGGACCCTCAGCTGCTGAACTAGATGAGACTTAGCTGAGCTTTCTCAATGGTGCTTGGGCCATCCATCCTCATAAAACTCACCTTTCAGTGTGCCTTTCAGTCTGTCTTCTGCATGTTGGGGCTTCCTGTGGAGTCCATGGCTTTTCCAGCTCCATTTTATTGCAGGATGGAGTGTGAGAATTAAGGGAAGAGGCTGTCAGATCTCCAGCTTCATTCCTCCTGCTAGGATTCTTCACTTAGCTTTGAAAATGTGGCCAGATCTGTATGAGCTTCTGTGACACCTAATTCCTACTGTGGCCTTGTTTGAGTTCTTCCCCCCACCCTCCTCATGGCCCAAGACCAGCCCTCACTTCCCATGCCTACTGCCTTTCCACGGTCTTCTTACATGGAAATAGCTGTCTGGGGAGTGTTCTCCTTTCAGGTCATTTTTACTGCACAACATCATCGTCTCTTGCTATTCTGTCAATAGTATGTGGTTTCTGCAGGGCGTGTGAGCAGCTCCTGTTTAGGGAACACTCCTGTGTGTAATACACAACTTGGTTGATACTGTTCCTTCCAGCAACTGAAAATATCAAATGAAACGGCTTAGCAGGACTGATGAGAGGGTGTGAGTGCCCCCTGCCCCCCAGCTAAATACAGTGCTAAATAAGATGGTGTCTTTACGGTACTCAGCTTGTTTTCACTGGCATCCCATGTGGTTTGATCCAAGCTGAACTGAATTAATTTTGTTAGTCAGATTTTGAGAGATGCTGTGTCAAATTTATTATCATTTTGCCTGCCTCCGTAACTGGAGCTGCAGGCTCTGTGATCAGTGGATCAAGACATGTGCCTCATTTCATTGTGGCTTCTGTAAATGTCTCCGTGCCTTCTGCAGACATGCTGTTGAATTACTTCCTATCTTCCTTGGGTTCTCTGCAATGAAGCACAGGACAGATCTATTTGTATACCAGCTATCAGGACAACAAGGCACTGAATGCACTTTTCTGAACCTGCTGCCTTTGCAAGTACTAAATGTCTGTGTATACATGGGTCTGATCCTTCTGTCTTGGGCAAATCTGATCTGATCTTATCCTCATGTGTAACTAACCATTCATGATAATGTATGTGCCCCATGAGAGAGCCTGTGTGAAGGACCTCTTGAACAGTCACAGGGTAAAATAGCCTCAAGAGCAGAACCTTGTTCACCAGAGGTAAAGTCTGGGTGTAGGGAACTCAGCTTGACTCTCAGATTCCTGCTATAGGCACAGGAGTTCTACGGCCCAGTTATTTTAGCATGTTATTTTCCCTTTGTCTCTGACCAGCCCATGCCTGTGCTCCTTGTTTTCCTGGCTCAGGAGACTTACACAGAACAGTGCATTGTATCACAGGGGTGTCTAGAGGGGAAACAGCTGCTCTCTTCTGATTTTTATCCCGAACTGCCCAACAGCTAACTAATTGCAGCTCAGTTGCTTCTATTAGCTATTTACCTAAAATTGAGCTGGCTAATGAAAATGTTTCTAATTAATACGAGGCAGATTAAAACTCATTACAGCAAGGTCGTCAGTAATGAGAGATAATCAGAGCACAAATGACCGAGCTTGGAGAAAAATGAAGATGGAACACAAACAGGTGATCAGTGCTGGTTGTGCATGCGCCGGCCAGCAAGGGCAGGGTTCAGCAAGGTGACTGCTGGTGCTCTGCCCTGCAGTTGAGAAACACTGTATCCTCCTCTCCAGAGCATCTTGGGGAGTGACTGGCCAAAGAGGTGGACCTCAGCCTAGTGTTAAAATGTTTCTTGAACCAAGTGACATCTCACACTAGCAGTTTGTTGGAGGGGTTTTCAGCCACTGGGAGCTGGCAGAAGGGGGTTTTATCCCTCATGTGCTGACACAAAGAAGCCCGGAGGTCAACGCTGAAACCCCTCTGGAAGGCGGCACTCAGTGCCCAACACACAATGAAAACGGGGTAGAGCTCCTCACCCAAAAGGGGCTGTATCCTGTCTCTGTTAAGCAGGCACACAGGCAAAGGCAAAGAGGTAAAGAGAGGAGACTCTCCGTATGTGTTCTGCACAGGTTTATTCCCATGAAAAGACAGGGATGAAGAGACCAATTGGTGGGAGGGTCCAGGGATCGTAAACTGGGTACAGAATAGGTGGGGAAGGGGATCTCAGCCAATGGGATAGAGACAAGCAGGTGGGATTGACAGGAAGGGAACCAATGGGAACAACACATTGGAGGGACTCAGGGAAGGATCCAATAGGGCGTTGAGGAACAAAGAACTTTCTAGAACTAATACATATTAAAGAAGGAAAATGAACATACATAACTTCATACATAAAACAAAGAGACAAAATATTCAATCGGGGGAAAACATGCAAAAGGCAAAACAAGGGAATCATGGGTTCTCACCATCACTGCAAAGTTACTTGCTAAACTTGGGTTGCTGACCACCACAGCTGGTTGTCTGAGTTCTCCTCAGGAGAAAGAGTAGCTACAGCCACCTGCACTGCTACAGTTTGTTGCTAGGCCAGCCTTTAGTCACCTATATGAACTAAGTTTTGAATAGGGGTTTTAGCTGGAAGACTTTGGAGTATGTGTGGCACAGGTGGGATGTCAGCATCTGTGAGCGCTTGTATGTGGAAATTCAGAGTCCTGATGGCTCGAGTGTGTGAGCTTATTATCTGTTCAGCGTAAAATGTTGGCCTAGGTTTGGAAAAGTCCCTTGTGATCTCCAGGGAAGTTTTGCACGAATCATGAAATGTGTTTGCTTTAATTTCAGCTACCTGCTGCATTGCTGATACAAGGCCACAGCACCAACACCAGACTTCAGCTGTCTGATGCAGGCTTACTGTCTACATTCCATTAGTACAGAGTTTACTGGCCATCCTGCTAGTTGTGTGACTCCTTGTTTTCTGTGTTTGTGGAACTGAGAAGCTTAAGAAGATGGCACTTTAGTCTGGGGGATCATCTCCATCCTTAATCCTTTCCAAGCTATAAAGTTCTCTTTCTCACTTCCTTTCTGTCCCACTGGCAACCAACTGTTGTGCCAGAATTTCTGAAGGATCTTATTAAGTTATACATAACTTATACAAATAACAAATTATTAGGTAGTGAGGTACATTGCACCAGGACTTATTCCAATTCCAGAGGTGTGGATCTATCCATCATTGGCAGTATGATCAGTTAGTATTGGTATAAGGAAGCATTTGAATGGGAAATAGCTAGTGTGCTTAGGAATGAGCTTTTGTAAAAGGTAAGTAGGAAAGATAATACAAAAAGCAGACAATAACTATTCCATTTAGAGTTGTGTGTCTTCCTGCAGCATCCTTGCTGACAGTCAGTTTGATTACCAGGCTGCTAGTGTTAGTGAAGGCTGTAGTAGTTTATATTTACTGTATGCTTATTCTGATTAGTTGAAAGAGGAGATAACAGCCCCTTAGACAGAACTACACTGTCACTGAAACGGGTTCTACATTTTGTACTGCTGTTTTTAAAGCACCCAAGTACCCTATTCACATCACCAGTAGATGTATCCTCCCTAAACATCTTTTGGCATGGCCACCGATTTCAGTTTCTCACTGTGTTAAATTGAGGTGGACATCTTTTCACTTCTCTCTGGTTTGTGCTGTCCTGGGTCATCTAAAGCTCCTTCTGCAGTTTTACTAGTCCTGTGCATATGGCTCTGTCATCATCAGGGGTGGAAGAGAAACGACTATGACCAGATTCCTTTCCTGTATTCTCTGACATGTCTTTTCTTCCTACCCAACTTACTGTGTTTTGGGGATATCAACCACAGAGGTGATGACATCCTCTTTTCCCTCTGTAGGGAGTCCAAAGGACAGCCTGGCTCTTCCAGTCAGTCTCCTGCTGCAGGCATTTCTGGAAGAGTGTTCTTGTCCGGGATGGCTCACAGCATATATGCTTGGGATGCTCCTACCTACTGTATGCCACACAGAAGTTTCTTCCCAGCCTCTCAAAGGCTTAATATGAAAGACCATAAGCAGCAGTTCTGTTGTTCTGTGGAAAGAAAGCAAGAGTTCATCACCAATGTCAGAACTCCTTCAAATGGCAGGTAATTCAGTGAATATGGAAGACCCTTGGAAACAGGTTGACCTCAGCAGAAGATTTAACTGGAATTTGGGAGTTGGATACACCAAATAGGTTCTTTGAAGATTTCAATAATGCACCCTGTTTGCATTTTCTCATTGTGGCTAGACAATAGGGTAATTTTTGTCTTGATGCCTTGAGCAATAGTGTTCAAAGCTCTTTAGACATTTTATTACCTGTAATGTTCTTATGAGTCTGTAAAATGGGGAATAGTGATCCTGAGTTTTGTAAAGAGGTTTGTAAAAGCACTTTTAGAGATGAAAAGCTCCATATAAAATCAGGTATGGTTGTTTTATCATAAATATCTAAAGCCTTTCTGAATTCCATTAAGCTCTTGGTTTCTTTCTCCTCTGAAAGTGAGTGCCACTGGTTAATGTTGTATTGTGCAAAATGGGATGTAGAAAAAAACCAACTTAAAAACGGTTGTTGCTTTGTGGAATGTGCCATTGTTTGTGGGTTTATGAGAGTTGGAAATAGGAATGGGAGCTTTTTTCCCCCTTTCATTATTTTATCCAACTTTTCTCTCTTATGCATCAACTCTCTGTAATCTAAACAGTCTCCAAACATTTCAAATTTCCTTTTTAATAGACTCTTTTATATTACATGGTCATATTTCCCCTGTCTTTCTCTGTCCTTTTTTATTTATCTACCTCTTTTTTTGTGAGGGGATGTCCTAGAATCCAGGGTGGGGTTGTGCATTGAATTTATACAATAGTGTTTTGATATTTTAAACATTTTAATCTTTTTTTATCACAGTCAAACAGCTTTTTTTGGGTTTTCCTGACTCCTGCTGTGCATTGAGCACGCTGAGCAGTCCACAAAAATGTGATGCAAGTGTTGGATGGTTCCAGTTAATTGAGAACCCAGCAGTGTCTGCGGGGAGGACAAACTGCACCTCCCAATATGTGTAACCTTGCAGCCATCTATGCTGAGGGTGAGATCTCCTGGTGTATTGATTTTTCACCTGTCTTTGGTAGGGAGTTGGCAGGGCTTATTTTTCCACAGTGGTGAATAATATCTGTTGCATCTCATGGAATTGTTGTCACTGCACTGTTCTCTCCTTTGCCAGATCAGTAGCAGGAGAATGAAACCTTGGTGTAAGAACAAGTGTTTGTTTTTGACAGTGATGCAGGTCAATCATTTTGTAGTAGAAAGCTCCTTCTGCCTTCTGGGCGCTACCTGGACCTCTTCCCCTTTTCATCATATTTCTCAGTGTTTCCAGTGCTAGTTCATCTTCCCTGCAAGTAAAAATGAATGCAGGTCCTAAGATAGACAAGGCTTCTGCAGGATCATCTGGTCTAAAAATGCTCAGAGGAGGTTGCAAAGAAACTGTGGTGAAAACAGCACTAAGTGTTGCAGCCTTGTCCTAATTGGAGAGTCTCCCATTGCTGCTGTCTGTAGTGCTGGGTTTCTGAGCTGGGAACGGGATAAAATGAGTAAGTGATGTTCTTGTATTTCCAATAATTGCTGAGTTTTCCTTTCACTCTTTGTGAGGATATTTGTTGAAAGCCACTTGAGAGCCCCAGTAAATACCTCTTTTCTAATGCCTCTTTTCTATTGGCCATTGTATTAACACACTCACAGTATTTTAGTGGACTGGTGAAGAATAGTTTTTCCCCCCTCAAAATCCCTGTTGGCTTTTTATCAGTTGTATCGCATTTAGCTAGTGATTTTTAGTACTCTCTGTAATTATTGTCTCAACTAATTTAGTTGATACAGAATTAAAGCTTGCAGGACTATATAGTTTCCCAGATTAGTCTGGATTTTTCTTAAAAATAGGGCAACATTTTTCCCTTTTAGTCCTCTGGAAGTTAACAGTTTTAATATAAGATTTTCTTTTTTTATGATTATTGGCATCTCAGCTACTTCTTGAATTAATCTCTAATTTTTATGTGATTGAAGTCTTCCAGGTGTTTTCTGGAGACGGATTTCTTGAAATACTGTCTTGGAGAGTGTATCTCCATTGTAAGCAGTGATGGGCAGGCTGTTCTCTTTGCATTCCTAATCCTCATTTCACATTTGTCAGCTAAGAGTATGGCCTGCAGAGTTGGGATGACTTTTCTGAGGGATTTCATATGAGGGGTTGCTTCCACCACTTACTTTACTGTCTTTAGTGGCCTTTCTGAGCATTTTTGCCACCAGGTCTGTCACCAGATATAAAATACTGAAGTTCTCACTGGTATATTTTAGCTTGAGCATTTATTTTCTTCTAAATTAATTCCTTTATTTTAAAGACCAGGTTAGCACCTACCAATTTATGACATCTGCACATTTGATGTTCTGACGAGCAGTTCTTTGCCAATAATCTGTGTCAGTAAAGGCTCCTTCAAAAGCACCCAAATTACTTGAGAAGCCAGGTCTGCTTGTACATCAAGCATAATTCGAAAAACATCCCTTTGCAGCTCTGCTTGCTGAGCGTGTGCTACATCCCAGAGTTTCCTCTTCTCCATACTTGAGAGTTGTTACTTTCTTAATAATCAGTGTTAATCCCAGTCTAACCAGGGTTTAGGTAAAGCAGAGGAGTCTGATAGCCGTGTGGGCCAATGTAGAATTTGTCCTGCTGAAGGGATTTGAGACAGAAGAAGATTCCCATGTGGACTGAGGAAAGAGCCATGTACAGAGTCAGACAGGATTTGTGATCTGAAAGGTTTTCTGATGGAAGCTTATTCTTGATATTCCTTGGTACATGAAATGCTTCCTTTCTTTGTAGTGTGCTCCTAGGGGTGATGCATACAAGTATGTCTGTGTAAAATTAGCTGTTGTTGCCAGCTCTTTCCTCTGATAAAAACAGTCTTGAAGAATTGCTTTTGCAACAAAGAGCAGTATCTTGAAGAAAAATTCTGAGCCATTCTGGGGATTTCCGTTTACCTTGTATTTTCTTCAAGGTAGAACAGAAGCATGGGCCACCACTACTGGACACTGTGGTAGGAATGTGATGCTCTTATTTTGTCTATGATTAGGGGAATATAGTCTGTCAGAGAAACAAGTGCTGCATCTGGACTGTGACCTATCTTGGGGAGATCCAAGAAAATAATAGAGATCATTAGGAAAGTTTTCTGCTAAAAAACCTGATCTGGTTGATAAGAAAAGAGTTCTTGGAAGCTGCATTCACAGTCCTGCTTCATGCTTGCTGTACTTCTGCCTCTAATGCAGACTGGAATTTTGTAAGATGTAGGGTTACAGATTTACTTCTTCTGAGACAAGTTGCTTGGTCATGTTGTCTCTCTAGAGGTGCAGGAGCTGGAATTCCCTGGTCCAGCCAGCCAGCCAGGGCATCTCTTAAGAGTTTAAGCCAAGCCAGTTGTGAAAGCACTGTGGAGAATGCTGTGCATGGGGGTTTTGTTCTGTTTTGTTCCTGGAGCCCTCTGTAACCATCCTCTTGTTTCTCTTGGCCAGGACTCCTGCATCCATGAGGCCAACCAGCTTCTCAACAGTATGGATAAATTTGTGAGGGCTAAAATTTCCTCTCAGCCGTGTGCTAGAGGAAAGAGGGGCTATTTCCACCTCTTTCTCAGCAGTAACCAATATGAAGATAAACCCTGTATGCAAGTGTGTCTACAGTCAGTTGTATTTTTAGCTACATGAGTTTTCCATCCTGTTTTTTCCATCTCCCTTGGCAATCCATGTGGTGGGGGTAATGCACTGGAGGCAGCACCTCTATCCTGAGCTGGCTGCTTGGCCTGACACCCAGCACTGCATTACAGCCCTGGGCTGCTGCTGCTCTGTCCTGAGTCATGCTGCAGCCTGGAGTCATTTGATGGGCTCCTGCTGTGCATGGGAGATCGTAGGGCCCTGTACTGGCCTGAGCTCAATGCTGGGAGCTCAGTGCTGGGTTTTCTGGGACATACCTGTATAGAGCCTTGCCCCTGTTTCCTGCCAGTGCCTTTGGCTATGGCTGCCCAACACCTTGAGGGGTGTGGCTGGCCACCACTCTCCTTCACTGCTGGCAAGGGTTTTCCTCCACAGCTGGAGGCCGTGGGTAGAGGGTGACTATTGGAGCTGCAAAAAAGCTGTTTCCCTGTAATGGACTCCCAGTGTTGTGACAAACAACCCAGCTGCTCTAGCTCCCTCTCTCCCTTTCTCTTTCATGTCATTACTCCCTCCCTGGTTTTCTTGCTGTTTCATCTTTTATCACAACTTCCTTTCCTTGTTCCCTTTTGGCCTCCTTTTGTCCTTGCCGCACACAGGGAAGGAGAGCAGGGAAAGAGCCAGGGCAGAGGCTTGTTACAGCAGGAGCTTCGAAGCTGTTGTGTAAAATGCAGGAGAATGATGTGGGAGACTTGAGGCATGCTCATGGGTGTTATTTGCTGCCTATATATGTGGGAGTGTTCTTGAGCTGGCAATATGCTGGGGGAAGCTCATTAACCCAGCACGAGTTACACTTGCCCATATGTGCCCACCTAGGAAAATGTGTGTGTGTGAGCACGTGTGCCTCAAACTGTCAAGTCTCACACTGAGGGCAAGACTTGCACATTAGGCTTTCTCCTCACACTCCCCTAGGCCTATGTTTCATGTACTTGCAGCTCAGCACTCAGTCTGTCCCCGACATGTTCCCAAATACGAGACACTCAGCCTGTCCCATGATGTGACAGGGCACCACTTTGCACAGAGAGCAAAGATAGCTGCTGAATGGCATGGGTGTATGTGCTGTTCATGAATGTTTGTGGTATTGTTCCTTTTGTCACGTACTTCAAGGCTTTTGGTGGAGTCCATCACCACAGGATCTTGGGCAGATGAGGGCTGCAAACACAGGATTTGACCTTCAATGACTTCTGACACAGAAGCCAGAGGAATTAGGAGGCTTCATGTCGCTGTTGTACCAGGGATGGCGAGAAAAGGGGCATAGACTTTGGTCCAAAGGAAGGGAATTTTTTTGTTAATTTCCAAACTCATTTATATAACCTGGTTCGCTTGAATGGCATAAGGTTATTGGTCCTTTGACCATCCAGCTCTTAGAATGATTGGTTAAACCCTACAACACCCATTTCAAAATATTTCTCCAGTCAGTAACATAACAAACTGCATAACTAACTTGCAGCTGCAAGATAAAAGATTGGTTTACAAAAACCTCTCACTGTTCCCAGCCAGCATGCATGTGAAAGCAAGACTCTCACACAGATGCTGGCAGAAAGCTGGAAAACTTCCCTGTGATCAAGCTTTCGGGATCCATAGCTTCATGCAGACAGGTGTCAGGCGTTTACAGGAGATGGGTGCACAGTTATTTTTTGTTATTGATCTGCTTAGATTTTATTAATGTACTAGGGTAAACTTATATAAGTTCATTAAATATTATTCAATATAGCTGTGTCCGTAGTGAGAGCCTTTTCTAGTGAGAGTAATAAAGGCAGAAAAAATCATTGTCACTGAAGGATGTGGTGGCTGGTCTATTCTTGAGGAGCAGAATGAACCTTAAGAGCTGAAATGCAGACCAGACAAGTGTTTGGCAATGGGTTTTTGCTTTGGTAGTTGCGTTTTGGCCACTGTGAGCACAGTTGGCAAGTCTTCTAACACTTGGTTGCTCAAACCACTGTCACTGCAGACTTTGTTGGCAAAGACCTGGCTGGACTGGAGGGATGTAATTTCCCCTTGTGCATGTCAGAGTGAGGTGAGGAAGATGAAGGATTGCCCACATACTGTCCTTCTCACTCCCAAATAGATGTCTGTAATTTTGATTTTTAACAGACTCTAAGTTCCTGGAAGTTTCTGGGATGGTTTCTGTGGTTTTCTTCTCATTTTAATTCACTGCACTCACACTAAGAGTCTGATATAATGGTTGTGGTTGTGATTTTTGTCTTTTGACAAGGGGTTCCCAAACTATGCATGATAGTGGTGAATCACAGTGACAAACCAATGCTGCCCTATGGCCAGACTTTTTTTCTGTGCAAGGATGAGCCAAAAACTAATGTGCTGTTACTGATCATGGTGCTTGTACAAACAAGTGTTGAAGCCCTTTATATTCTGGGGCATCTTGTGCTGGTCTGGTTCAGACCCTTTAAATCCAGACAGAGTCCTAATACTGAACTGACGTGTTAGATGATGATGCCCAGAATCAAGAAAGGAAATCCTTGGTCTGCTTAAATACTGGACAAAAAAAGATACATATGTGGACATGTGCATGTAACAGACAGCAGAAGGGCTTGAATAACGTTCTGGTCTCTTCACAGGTGCACCTGCGCTCTGCTGAGCGCCTCCGGGAGTTGTGCTGCTCCAACCGAGGCACCTTCATCAAGGTGGGACAGCACCTGGGAGCGCTGGACTACCTCCTGCCTGAGGAGTACACCCGCACCCTCAAGGTGCTGCACAGCCAGGCCCCGCAGAGCACCAGGCAGGAGATTGAGCAAGTTATCCGTGAGGATCTAGGCAAAGAGGTAGGGGCAGCCGTAGCCTGTGGTGGCTTCTCAGGCCTCAGCAGGCCCTGGACAGCTAGAGGAAGGAAAACTGCTGTTTCTCAGTTATAAGAGATACCAAGGGAAGATAGCTCTTCCTTGCCTCTGGGAGAATGCCATGTGAGTTTTCCCTATCCATCAATGGGCATTATTGGCAAAGCTTTGGTAAGGAGAAGATAACAGAGGAGTAAGGGTGTGAAAGGTGCCAGATGGAAATGGCAGGACTCAGCAGAGCAGCGTACTCTATATGATAAGACTAAGAGGGTTGTGGGAGGTCAGGATGGAGGGCTGTCTGCTACACTGAGGGGTGGGAGCTGGAGGTATTGATGTTGAGGATGAAGATATATTGGCAGAGCTCTGTGAGGGATGACTGCTCTCCCCTGGCTGCACTAGACCAATTCCAGCTAGCACTGACAGCCCTTTACTTTTTCGAGCCCCTAATTAACCCCCAAAGAAAATAATAGCATAAATCACTTTTGGTGCTGCAGTCAGGTAACGCAGTAGCTCAGGAGTTGGTGCCATCATTAACCCTCAGCAGCCCACAGCACTGAGATCAGTAGGTAGGTGACTGTGTTCATTAGATATGAGGGGAGTAAGCACGGTAAATTACAGAGGGCGTTCTGCTACTTTGCATCTTGCTCCCCTCACAGTCTAGCCCAGGTTGAGGAGAGGCATTTCAAGGATCACAACTGACAAGGGAAGAGGGAGGCAGGGCGCAACAGTGTACAATGGTGATGCTAGGGAAAGTGTCTGTGAGGTGGTGGAAGACAGAAGGCTGAAGAAGGGAAGCAGTATGTATATCTGTTGGTTCTCATATTTTGGATTTTTGGAGCTGTTCTGGTTGTTCTGGCTTGTCTGACTGCATGGTAAGGAGGTAGGGGGGAAATACAAGGTAAGTGAAATATTTGCACCTAGAGGGTGCATTACGGGCAGATTTGGATGGGGTGTGTCTGCCTAGGTGTAGTTTAAGGGTCTACATATTGTGTGGTCAGGAATAACCGTTAATATTTCCCTACAGTTTAATGGCAGGGTTAAGGTCAGCCCCCAACCTGCAACATACTCCCTCTGTCAGCACTCCGTCCTTGTAGCATGGCTGGTACCAGCTGTGTTTCATAGCTCAATGGATAGATGGAGCAAGGCAGGCTGGCTGCTCCCTGCAGGCCTCTGCCTCCATGGGCTTCCATGTAGCAATCTCCCTTCCACAGGAGCTGTGGAAAGCCACCCCAAGGTTAGCCCACACGGAATTACCACACCACCCAACGATGGCACAGTTTGTGTGGTCTCTCTTAAAGGCTGAAGTAGGTGCTCAGAGGTGGGACCTTTTCTCTCAAGTGTGTGTTTGTCTAGCTGCCACTGATAATCCCTGGTTTCTTTATGCTTCTTGGGAGCTAGATGAATGCTCTGTGCCTCACTGATTCCCAGTGAGGCAGCTCAGATACAGTCTCCACAGCCGCATTACCTCATAGCATTCACTTTCTTCACATGGGCAGTGCTGGGCAATATGTAATTTTTGAGACAGAGGGAGGGCAAAAAAGGTAGAAATGGGAAGAAAGTGATGGAGAGGAAATGGTAACAAGAGAAAGACAGCAATGATAAAAGAGATAAATGAAGAGAATAACATGTATAAAAATAAAGGACTGTGTAAAACTGGGCAGTATTAAAAGCTGATGTAAATGCCTGTGTTAATAGTTACAAGGTACCAAATCAAAGTATTTAAAACCAGAAAGGATTTGAGAACCTAATGCACCAAAGCTGTCCTATCTGGAGCCTAGAGGTTTTAACAGGGTTGCTTCAGGAACAAATTTAATTCCAGTGTAGCTAGATCCTCAGTATATTTTAAATATGGTATACTTAGCTGAAATATAGGTGGCAGAGGGTCATGGTGGAGTGTCAGGGCAGAGAAGAGCGCAGAGAGGGATCCTGAAATTTTCCCTCCTGGGGCCAGCATCGCACCTGGGAACTTGCAGATGAATTCAAATAGAAGAAAAAATGACAGTGAGGGAACCTTCCCAGGGTGCCTAGGCCTAGTCCTGCTGCTCCGGAATTCAGTGGTAAGACTTCCAGTTCTCCCATCTCCCAAGGGCAGGGCTCTTCAGATGAATCTTAAGTGTAGGCAAGAAGTAATTACATACAGCTTGGATCACTGCAGAACAAATGGGAGAAAGAGCAACTGGAAATACAGAGATACCTAGGGAGGTATGTGACAAGCTAACAAATTAGGCAAGAGCTTGCAAAAGGGCAGGAAGATCAAAAAAAGCCAATTTCATGTATAGAAGCATTATATTTTTCAGTCAATTAGAAATAGTCTACCTTCTAATGTGACCTACTCCTGTGAATCTTATCATGGGATTGGATGTTTGACAAATTTTGTGGGAAAACCGGCTTAAATGGAGACCATGCCAGTGGGACTGATGTTTGAGCAAAGACAGAGCATTTGTGATGTGGATTTATGGCAGTTCAACATGACTCTGTTGTCCCCACACAGACTTGTTTGACACCCTGCTGATGGGGGATCTCCCATTCTAGGCCAGCATCATGGCTGGGGACTGGGAGCTGCAGCATGTAGCCCTGATGTAAAGGTGAATGGCATGTGTGCTGATTTGACACAGAAGGAGAAGCATCATATATGCTGACTAGTGGGTGGTCCTGTCCAACCTGTTTTAAGTCCAGGGCCAGTTTGTGTACCTATTAGGATCACTGGGATAAAAATAATCAGTAGTGAGCAGATGCTGGCTTTCTAATCTCAGCCACAGTGGTTTGGATGAGTGATGGTGGGAGGTGATGATGCTCTCGGGTGTTACATGCAAGAGGTTGAGGTGGGCGGGGTGGGATTCGCAGGGTAACACAAGTAGTAGCAGTGGGAGAGGCTGCACAAAGAAATCTTTGCAGTAACTCCTGGAAACAATCACCAGTGAGATCACAGAGCAAGAATCTTTTGGGGAGACAGTGGAGATACCACAGGTTAGGCTTGTTCTGGGTATATTCCTTGGAGCAGTTGGGAAAAGCTGTGTTCATAAGAATGGGTGATAAGATATGAATGAAAGACTCTCTCCTACCTCTATTTTTATCTTCCTTGCTTGAACAAGGTTCTGAAAGTGAAAAGGTGTCAAGCATGGAAAATGAAAGCAAACAGAATATGTTCTTTCTCTGCAGAGCTATTAATGACACAGGGAGAGAGAGCTGGTTCAGCTAAGTGCTCTCTTAACCAAGTACATTGCAGGGCAGAGCCAGGCAACTTCTGTTGAAATGTGTACACCACACATTTAGGGAGGAAGACTGATGAGGAGCTCTGGAAAATAAATCTTTCAGTGTGTGTACCTTAAAGCACAAAATCTTTGTGCTTAGAAACTAGAAAAGGTGGAAGAAATTTTGACAGCATTGGGATTAGGGGGATTTCCTCCCTCTGGTAGGTTGTTGGAAAGGACTGTCATGTGGCTGTGGGATACAGGCATATTGGGGAGGTAATGCCACTCTGTTCTGATCAAGTGCATTTCACAGCATCCTTTGTCATGTGATGGAGTGGTTGCAGAAGGACTTGGCAGCCTTTACAGCCCTGGTCTTCCAAATATCCTTTGTGCCTTTCTGTTGCCTGGCTCCACTACTGTCCAGTGCATTCCCTAATACTGGTCTCACTTCTCTGCTGCCGCACAATGATAAGGAGTTTAGATACTGGGTCATCTCCTTGCTTCACTGTGTACTCTTGTCTACGCCAACACACACTTTTACCTGTTTCTAATCCCAAAGTACCTTCTCATATTGCACATTCCAGTAGGCCACAGCATAGCTCTACCCACTCAGCACCAGTTATTACTTCTGTGTACAGCAGGATGTCCCTTTTCACAGCCAATTCTCATCAGCTTCCAGCCCATCCTTACACATTGGCATTTTTTAATCAACTTATTGACCTTTTCCCTAAGACTTCTTATTCTCCCTCTGGATATGTTTGTATACTCCATACTCTACCTAGGCCTTAACTCATGTTGGAGGTAATTTTCCTTGGTGGGAGACACTCCCTTCCTCCCCATCTGTCACTCTGTCGATTCAGAAATATCCCAGTTCCCGCTCCTTTCTGGCAGGTTCCTAGGGAACAGGTTCTCCAGTCATTGCTCCTGTGTCTGGTTGGATGTTGTGCGGTTGGGGATGAGGGCAAGGACAAAGTTAGCACCCCCGCAACTGAGGGCAGTGTGGTCCCAAGCAGGGTCTTTGCCATGCTGATGGGGCGCTTGTGTAGCACGGCTGCCCAGGTGCTCTGTGTCCAGGCTGTCATTGCTTGGGGCATGACAGGCTGGTGTAAGGCATGTGACTAGCCATGGGAGTGAGTGTCTCTCCTTGTCTCTTGACTTACCTTCACATCTAACAGTTGCTGAAACTGTTGCAGAGATGAGTAGAAATGGTTGAAGCTGAGCAAATGAGGGATCCCAAGAAATCCTGACTGCAGATACCCATATCTGCATTCATGCTTATGCCATTGCTGGTGAGTTTGCTGTGCTCCAGGAAGGCTGAGGCAAGACAGGCTCCCTACTGAGAACACACCAGTGATTGAAAGTTCTGCTTACAATGCTTCCTTTGTTCAGAGCTGGGAGTAAGGGCTGGGAGAACTCAGAGGTCAAGGCTTGTCTCTGCTGAAGCCAAATCATATAAAGGGCTTAAACAGATGGAAACATAGTCATTTGGAAGGATGTCATTCTGGCTCTGCTTTGTGGAAATGCAGGTAGTGGGAAGTAGTTTTTAATTGCTTGATTACCCAGCACCTCCAAGGAGACTATCCTTTCCATCCGTAGTTAATTGCAGCTTTTACAGGTTGTTCAAGCACTATTTTGCCATTTGCAAGAAACCTCCTGCAGCCATACAGTGAAGGAGCTTGTTGATTGAGCAGGGCAGGATACATCAATGGTTTGACTGTGATTTATAAACAAAGCACATGTGGTAGAGGAACCTCCTGTGCTGTGATTTGTGAAGTAGGATGCATTTCCACGGTGATGTTTGGAGGATTCAGCCTTGGATTCCTGCTGTTGTACCTGGCAGAGCACCAGTGCTGTGCAAGTAAGAAACAGATACTCCTTGTCTGAGAAGTCACTGGCTTTGCAGCAAAACCATGGCTAAGAAGGATACTGCCTTTTGTCAAATGTAAGTGGTAGAGACTAGACAATACAGAATTTTTGTCAAGTCTCTAAAGGGGAAAATGATGCCTAAAGATTTTTAGCTTTTTGTATATTTTTATAGATTTGTAGCCTTGTAGATTACTAATGCATGGCTGTAGCTCCTAGTACTTTTCCTACCCTTTTCCCCTACATGTTAGAACAATAAGCTAACCTTCTAACACATTCCTGGAATACTGTTTAGTCTTACTTAAGAAGAACACCACCTACAAGGACGTTTTGTTTTCCAGCTGGAAACTTAGGAGACACAACAAGAAATGGGATAGAGAAGCCTCTGGACCAATTCCAATGGGGCAGTACCCAGGGAAAAATTACCTAACCAACTGCTCTTCTAATTGGATGATATTTGATAGGTATACTAATCAACTAACCTTATAAAAAAATCATAGAATTACTTTACCATGTGCGTTTTTTGTCATACTGTGTACCTGAAGGCTTTCAAGTAAAGGTTTGCTTTTATATTATTCTAACGTTGTCTGGGAAGGTTTGTTCTATTTCCAGGCAACACTTTAAATTGCTTCCTATCTTTTTAGGAATGGTATTCTCCAATTTAGTACTCCAGCTAAAACCAACTGGAGGCACAAAAGATCACAGGTCGAGATAAGAACAATTTACTGGAAACAGCAATGAGATAAGAAAACAAACGATAACAGCAACAATATTAATAATGAAAGGTATAGGGCAGAGAAACAATTTACGTGAAAAGCCCCTGACAATAGACAATACCTGACTGTTCTGTCCACCACTTTAACTCCATTGGAAGGAACTCCTTTTCCTTGGAAGAGAAAGAGAATCCCTTTCCCCTGCCTCTGGCAATGTCATGAGGTGGTATCAAGTAACTTTAGGGGCCACACCCCCTCCTGGCTACTGCAAAAAAATTAACCCTGTCCTGGCTGGAGCCAGGGCACTTCCAAAGTTCCCAAAGTGTTTTTTGGGTTGGGTACATGAAATATTATTCATCTGTTGTTGAAACATGCCCATATATGCCTGGGAGTATGGTCACTGCAATCATCTGCAGTGATGCTGCATGGCCCTTTGATGGGGAGGGACAAAAATTGTATGCCCATGTGTACTGCCATGGGAAAGATAGAGAATGAGACCACAGCAAGGTGCTAATCCCCAGTGCAAGAGACTGCCCTGTCCTCATACTGTTATGAGAGTATGAGAAATAGAAGGAAGAGAAAAGACTCTTTTTACTCCTATTTCTGCGTGAATTCTTGGTATAGTATGGGATGCCATGCCAGTGAGAGGGAGAAGGATGGACTTGATTCCCGACCTTCTGGAATTTGTTGATTAGCATTTTAAGCTCTGGCAACACATATGCTTATTTCTGATTTGCAGAATGATTCAAGCAATGCTCAGCCCTGTGGGAGAGGAGCTAGGCCTTCAATAGGCTGTTGGGTATTACGCTGCATGTCCTACAGCATCCAAGTTATTCCCAAGGTAGTATGAGCCACTTTCTGTAGCTGGCTCCATATGGTGTTCTAGAGAAGATTAATTTACTGTGCTAGATCACAAGGTCTTCATATCGTAATGAAGGTTGCTGCAGGTTCTGTTATGGCTCCAGAAAGCCTCTTCCCAGGCTGGCAGTGTTGTCTAACCCACCCAGGATGCCAGGACAGAGCCTGCTTCCTCCAGTGTTGCGCAGCCTTGTGGTTGAATGCTCTGCCCAAAAGCACTGATGTGTGGCACAGTGCACAGTCCCTCTTGTGATTGCTTGGGGCTGTGGACTGACACAGAATGGCTTTGCTGAACACAGAGGTCTCCTGTAGTTTGTGAACCTGGTTCTGTCCTAAAATACCATCTCCAGCAGTGCTGTGCCGGGGTGGTCAGTGAAATCCATCACTGTGCATACATCACTAATGGGCTCGTGGCAACCAGATCTAGGTCAGCAAGAGCCTCTTTTGCCTGCTATGGGTATTGTTGTTCAGAGGTCCTCATTCTGCATGATGTTACCCACCCTTCTTTACTGACCAAAGTGGAAGCTGAGCTGTGGTGGCCATTGCTCTGACAGTGTGAGGAGCTGGAAAGTGGGATGGGAGGATAAGGCCCTTCTCCCACCACTCTGAGTCTCTCTCAGCACACCCGGCAGGGCTTCCAAGCAGGCATCAATAAAAACCACATTTTTATTAAAACTGTAATGAGGAATAAAAAACCTTCACATTTCTTTCAATAACTTGGCATATAAAAAAGAGATTTTTATCAATTATGAAAAGGATTTTGGCCATAAAAAGGTAATTTAAAGAGTCTGAGATGGATGGCGAATAGCATTAATGTCACCCAGAACAAATGGTCCTGCATTACTCAACGGAAAGGCACAAGTGGCTGCCTGTGCAGTCCCACTGCTGCTGCAGACTCTGCTGTGCTTGCCCTGCCCTGTCTCTGGTAAGAGGCCCCAGTCACTGGCAGATCCCAATGTGGCTGCCTCTACACTGAGCCCTTGTGTGAGCAGCAGCTGTCCAGAACTGCTGCTCCAAGGGCAGATGGGGAAAGCAAACAGAGAGCTTTATGTGGCTCAGGTAGTGAACCTTGCTTTGTTTCTTGTGTCCCTGCTCACTCTTTATGCAAGCTTCAGTGTTACTGACCCTTACTGTCGTGCCAAGGACAACCTGCTGTTCTGACTGAGAGGGGAGCTTTGGAAGAGGGTACTGCCACTTTCCATGGGTTTTCTCTCCACTCAGAGCTCCTGGGAGAGGATGGCTGGGTCCTGCTCATGGCAGCTTCTTCCTGGGTACTCTAGGCCCCATTGTCTAAGAGAGAGAAGGTTTTGAGTATAGATCAGAGGATAATCTCCTTTGACTTCTTTCAAATTAGTAAGATTTACAATATAGGAAGTTGGACAGTTGATTTTCTGAAGGATTGTTTGGAGGGCCTTCTGCAAGGAAGAGAAAAACTTCAGATCAGAAAATGCAATGAGGAATGGCCTGGTAAGGAGTAGTTCTGAACTGGATGCTTAGTGACATTTTTTTCCTTCAATTTACAAATTCTTTAGGTGCCTGGGGGTTAGTGTATGACATACCTGCGTGGAATTTGTTGGCTCAGTGTCTGTGCAGATGGTAAGCTGTGTTACAGTACAGTTTTCTCAGAGTTTTGATTGCACCAGAAGTGTTGCTTTGATGCAAATACACCTTGGCTGGCAGTGCACAAAACAGCTGTGTCAGGCTGTATTCAGTATCCACATCCTGCAGACGTGGTGGATGTGCTGCACAGCAATGCTCAAGCCATTGACAGAAAACACTTCTCAGCATGTGGGTAACCCTTCCAATTCCAAACAATCACTGGAAATTGGAGTCTGTATCTGGGATTAATAGTCCTTATTCTTGCATATGGAGACTTCCTTTTTTCGAATGTGTATCTCCTTTGCTCAGCAATCTCCAGGCATTTCTAACACAGCAGGATCTGTGTAGGGGCAGAAACATTGAGCTGCTGTGTGGAGGGACTGGCTTCTGTTTCAAAGCCCACTGCTGATATACTCTGAAATATTCTTCACATTCTGATCTTTACACAGGCCGGGTTTACTATGCCTGATTTTTCTCTGAGGGAGCAGAGAATCCCATCATCTGCCTGCCCACTGATCTTTTAATATCCTACTTGATGCTGACTAGTTATTATCTCCTGATTTCTTTCAGAATTTTACATCTGCACAGTTACTTGGCTCTTGACCCATCAGAAACATGAAAACATGATGCAGTGAGTCAGGCAACTTTTGGCAATAGGTTATTTGTAGATGAAACAAATAACATAAGATGAAGTAAGGAGTTACAGGGCCTGACCTTGACATATCTGCATTTTTCTAACATACAGAATAGACACATATAATTTTTATGGATTTTTAAGATGTATGGTGATCTAATAAGCTTTGTTTTATGGCACTTCTGGGATCTGTCTGACAGGCAGCTCTTGATTCTATGGAAGGATGCTGAGCCATAAAAACCGCTTCAACTCTGCCTGCAAGTTTTCTTCCCTGTGAAAAAACTGCTAGGAGCATTGGAAGTTCTCCTTATGAGAAGCCACACACTCAACATGCTTTTATATTTTGAGAATTGAGGCAAAAATTGGGATCTAAGGGGTCTCAAAGTTCTTTAGACCATTAGTGAGCAAAATCTGTTTGTTCCTAGTAGGCAGACTAGCCTGAGGAAGTTTTCTTATGTTATGTTTGTGAACATTAAGAATATTTTGCACTTATCTTCTGTAAGATTTGCAGTATTTAGTTTTACAGAATGTGAGGTTCAGAGCCAAACCTCTGAAGCTGTCTTTGACAACTGAAGAAGTAAACTCACGTGAGCTATTGCTTGTGCCAGGAGAGCTCAGCTGAAGCAAACCTATGAGTTTCTCACTTACAAAGCTCACATAACCACTGCATCTCAAATTGGCAAGTTCTTGGAAAAGGCTGTTCAGCACCAATCCTTTCAAATTTCAAATTATTAGTAGAAAATTTACATTAGTTAGCTCATTTTGGATAATGAATGAAACTGAGGTGGTATGAGTTGTGTGTGGAGAACAAAGCTAATTTTTTCAAGCACCTTATTGGGTGTAGCTGATTGGTTCAGGTCTATTAGCTGCTATTCCCATTTATCAAGAAAGGCTAGAAGGAGGCTAGAGCAATTAAAATTACCAGGGCTTATTAAGAGGGGTTATAGTAAAGAAGTCTCCCCGTGTAACTTTTCCTGCCCTGCCCTTTGTAAACTGCTGATGTCTTTGCCCTGGCTGCCAAAAAGACCTATAAGCCAATGCCTCCTCTCCCGGTCTGTCTTTTGTCCTTTGGACCATAACCTAATCTCTTCCTCTTCTATTTTTTTTCCTTTCTGTTTGAAAGAGGTGTAAGGCTGGTTCTTAATGGGATATCCTGGCCAAGGCCTTTGCCAGTCCCTTGCAGTCACTAAAACCAGCTCAGGAATTACAGGTTGGCTGCTCCAACGTAAACATTTGAGACACTGGGTGGTTCTCAGTGAGTGAGCAGGAGGGAATGGAAAGACATGGACCAGACTGGTTCTGTGGTCCTTATCTCTCTAATGACTACATAGCCATAGCACACTGATTACAGTGTGTTGGAGCGAGCGTCTCCAGTGACTTAGTATCGTGTACCTGATGAGGGAGAAAGTGCAGCCTGACCGCTCCAGGATACTCTCTCCTGGCTTTGCTCTCCACAGGACACGTCTGAAGTCAGTGTCAGTACTTGGCCTCTCTTCGGTGAGGTGAATCCTGGGTTGTAATGAGGTGATTTTTGAGATGCTTAGAATAGATGGAATCCACCAAGTTGCTTTTCTTCATCCACAGAAGCCCAAATATTTTGAACTATAGGAAACAGAGCTACGTACCAGTTAGTATTTAGAGGCTTCCTGTCCTGCTCCTATTCCAGAGGCTGACTTTGTTGCTCTATTTTTGAGCTGCATCAGCCCTAGGGAAGGAAGAAAGGCAGTTGGATTCTCACTTTAGAATAATGGGTTGCTAGTTTGCATGGAAATGCATGTGAATTAATCAAAATTACCCCCCTATCTTTGTTTCTGTAGCCTACTCTTCTCCTAGTAAGAACCTCTAGCAGTACACGCTGGGGATGCCAGAGGAGAACTTAGGTTCACACTGTTTCCCACTGCAGCCTGGACTGTCAGCCCTTCTCTTTGCAGTACTTTTCACCCTGCAGTGGCAGCAGCAATGCTAGGCCTGTAAGTGTAGTTGATTTATGTTAACCGTCGAAACGATAATGTTTAATCTGTAAAGTGCTAATCTTTTTTTTATGTTGATTATGAATAGGCCAGCTGTGCCTACTTTCCTATTCATAGAGTTTAGTGAACAAGCCCGCTTCACAGGCTGGGTTTGGAGGGTAATTTACATGAGAGCAGACACTTTAAGGAAAGTAAATCAGCTGAGTTATACCAGTGAAGCAGGGATTTGGCAGCCCTTCACGAAGATCTGGAGGCAAGGAAAAATACATGGGAGGAAGAGGAGGAAGAGACAGATAATAAGTGAACTGTAGAAGGAACATATAGATCAGAGCAGACATGTGAAAAGTAGGGGAAATATGGTCAGGAGAAGAAAGGAAAAGTTGATACTCAGAGGAGAGATTGACAAGAAGAAAACAGGACAGGATGTGGCTGGCTTAGTATAGGACTTTTCTCTTGGCGTCAGTGCAGAGAGCTCAGGGCTCCATGGTTTGTATGACTGGTCATTAGGGATGTACTAATACATGGTGCCAGTGACACTATTGGCAAAGTCAGTTGTGGATTTAATTTGTCGTGCAGTTGTCTCTCTTGAGGGACTTCTGTTGATCTCTGTACATTTTCTTCTGAGACTTGGCTGTAAAGGATACAAACTCCAGAGCCCCATCCAGACCTCTTAGTAAGTTTTTCTACTGCAGCTTCTCTTTAGTCCCTGTTCTTTGGTCTCTGTGGTGTGCACTGCACAATAGCTGTGTCTTTTGCATGGACTTGTCTGCCAGGTGTGCTGGTGTTTCCATATCCCATCAAGGCACTGTTAGCACCAGTAACTGGCTTATGAGCTTTACATCTTTGGCAGAGCTTTACTACCTTTTAAGCATTATTCTTCTAAAGTAGTGACCTTATTATATCCCTTTCTTGATACCAGTTCAATTCAGGCAGCGCTGCCCACATCTGCCAGACTGCATGTACTTCCAGGTCCATCTCAGATCCCTACTGCTACTTCCCTGTTCTCTTCATCTGGGGCAGTGTTGTGTCTCAGTAAGACTTCAGGCCTGCTTGTATCTATGTAATTATAACCAAAACCAGAGGAAAGGATATAACTGGGCAGAATCTGTCTAGGATTGGGCTTTGCCCGCTGCATGTTATCATTGTACTGTGCCTCTGTCCACCCTGGTGACAGGCTGCTGGATTGTGCAATGCTGCTTCTGTCATTACCGCTCTTTGTCCCATGTGATGAAGATCATCAGAGGGCTGGAACACCACTCCTGTGAACACTGGATGAGAGAGTTGAGATTGTTCAGCCTGGAGAAGAGGAGGACTGGGGGAGACATCACAGCAACTTCCAGTACCTAAAGGGGACTTGAAAGAAAGCTGGAGAGGGACTTTTTACAAGGGCATGGTAGTGATAGGACAAGGGGGAATTATTTCAAACTGAAAGATGGTACGTTTAAGTTAGATATTAGGAAAAAATTCTTTCCTGTGAAGGTGGTTCTGGAACAGAACTGCCCAGAGAAGTTGTGACTGCCCTGTTCCGAGAAGTGTTTAAAGCCAGGATGGATGGGGCTTTGAGCAACCTGGTTTAGTGGAAGGTCTCCCTGCCCATGGCAGAGAGGTTGGAACTTGATGATCTTTAAGGTCGCTTCCAACCCAAACCATTCTATGATTCTATAAAACAAAATGCAGTGCTGTTCTGCACACACACTGCAGGAACCCTCCACTCCTCCTGCACACCCTGTCTCTGCACACACACAAACACCATCCTGATCCTATTCTTCATTTGCCTCTCTGTGGATGGATTTTGCCTGCCATTTCCCAGGTAAGCTGTGTACACAAATGCCCTGCCCCATGCTTCCTTTTTAACTCTGTGCTCAAGCCTTGGCACAGCTTCACTTCCTGACCAAATCCTTGTACCTGGCCTCTTCCAAACATCCCCTCATCACTCTCTGTATAGTCACATAAAACTGCCCATACACATCCCCCACCTTGTCTTATACACTTCTTGAAGCCCCCAGGCTTTCAAGGCTGAATCAGAGCCATTTAAGATGAGGCACAGGTGATGTGTGTTCCTGAAGGTCCTCATATATCCTCAGGCTCTGTCAGCTGGTTATTTCTCACAGGACTGCTGCTGTTGTGCAGGCTTACTGCTGATAGGGCACTTGGGGCATCTCTGCAGTCCTCTCTGAGCCTCCCTCTATCTGGCTGTGACTAACAGGGAGCTTGTTGTGGCTCCTTGACCCTTTCCTACACAGGTTTCAGCCAGTGAGTGGTGGGGATGTGTTTATACCTGGAGTCAAAATGGTCTTGGAAGTTCATTCGCTTCTGGGTATTTTCTTAAATCTAACCTTCTTGCTTATGTGCCAACTGGCCCCATCTCTGTGGCATTTTGAGAGGCTTCATCTTGATACAGGTCAGAAATTTTTTACATTGAGAACTACCAATCACAGCAACAACTTCCCCAGGAATGTGGTAGAGACCCCATCTAGAGGTTTTCAAGAAGTTCTAATCTCTTCTAGGCCTCCTTTCCCAGGAAAAGTTAAGTTAGACCATCTTTTGAGGTCCCTTCCAACCAGAGCTGTTCTATGATTTGATGATTCTTCACAAATATTCTGTCTTTGCACCATGCTGCTGGCATCTGTAGGGGTGTTATGTCATTTGGGACTATGCCTTCAGGAATTCAGTCAAGGGGTTCTGTGTGTTGGGGACCTCCACATATCTTACTACATGTGTGGCTCAAGAGAAATGGGAACTTTGAGGGGATGGGGGACAACAGTGGTCTTGTTTTCGCCTGTCATTTATGAGCATTAGCACTTGATGTCTAGTACTAGATTCAGACCTTGAAATGAGATTTGGAGCAAGGTCACTGTTGATGACAAGGTCAGGGCTGCAGGCATGCTTGACGGAAAGTAGGTGACATTCTCTGTTGTGATGAGAAAGGAGACAGAAGGGATGGTTTGAGTGAGAAAATTAGGAACTGTGCTTTAGCTTTGTTGAATGTGAACAGATACGACTATCTGAAAGAAGATGACTGAGAAACAGGCTGAAATTGTAGTTTGGCTAGAAGCAGGCTGATGTGGAGTACAGAGCCAGAACTACAAGTCAGCAGAAAGGAAGTGGGAATTTTATGTGAGCTATTATCCAGATGCAGTGGTGGGGGTAGAGGTTGTGAGCAGAGCTTTGTGTAACATCTCCAGAAAGCTGGGAAAGGGATAAGCAAGCTGCTCAGGTATACTAACAGAGCCATTAAAAGAGCAGAAGGCTGAGGAAACTCTTCCCTTCCTTAGGAGCTACTGGGATGTTCCTGCTATGTTAGCACTTTCAGCTCTGTTGCTTGGGAGCTGAAGAGCTGCAGAGAACACAGAAAGCCTTGAAGATCTTAATAGAATGGGGCAACTACTGCTCTACCGCAGCCGTGGAATAAGAACCCCTTTGGGCAGATGGGATGCAGCAAGGAGTTGTCTTCTGCTGTGCTTCCACTGTGCACTGGTGTAATAAATGAGACCCTCCTTTGTAGCGGGGGAGGAAAGAGAAAGAATGTTTTCAATAAAAATACAAAAGATGTCTGGGAGTGGAGGCATTGTGTGCTCTTGAAGGACTGTGATCCAGTCTGTCTGAACAACTGACAAGTGTGGCTCCATCCTCACAGACAGGAGAGATGCAGAGGAAGTAGTATTTCCCCAAACAGTCAGAGAGAAAAGAGTGGATTTAATGAGCATTGCTGAACTGGGAGAAAGATTAAAGAGCAAATTAAACAGAGCATTTGTATGTGCAAGGGAAGAGCAGGGAGGCATCTGCCCCATAGCCTGCACTGCTGGAGTGAATAAGTAGCTCACAAATCACTATTTTCTTTTTCAGCATGATGGAATGGAAAGCAAGCAGGATTATATATGTATATACACACCTTGGCTTTGCTTTGGCGTGTGCATTTTGCATAGGCTATAAGATACTTATGTCATGCATAATAGACTCCACAGTGACATTGTTTACTGTGCACATAGAGAGACTGTCATTTTTCATCTTCCATTTCCACACGAGCATAGTTGTTGGTGGGCTCTTGCTTGACCATTAGGATCAGGAAGCACTGGCTGCTGTTGGAGGCCAGTCACAGACAGGCTGGAGTGTGGAAGTGGTTTAGGATACCAGGAAGGTGATGAGCTGCACAAGATGTTATACTCTGAGATGGAAAGAAGTGGGATGCTGAATGGGCCAGAGGTCATTGTGCTGATTAACTGCATCTGGAAACAGAAAATAAGCATTTTCTCAATGTCCACATCAGTCTTAGAGGCACTGGTTCTTTGTTATCACTCGGGGATTCTGAGGAAATAGTTGATTCAGTCATGAAAGGTCCTTCCACCTTCCATGTTCTCCACAGAGAAGTGAACTGGACTTGCAGCTTAAAATTATGACATAGCTTCCAACAGCAAAACCTTCCCCCTAGTAATGGACATTTTTGAGAAATAGATTTTCTTGGAATTTAATTCTGAGTGTGAGATTAAAGACATGGGGGAAAGGTACCTATATGGAGTACTTTGACCAGGAAAAATGCTCACACACATGTGGATGGATTAGAAACTTGTTTGGACACATCCCAGCTTTGCTGTTTCCTTTGTCTGGTTTCATCTATATGATTGTGCTACCAAAGATGTTGTGCTAGCCCTGCAGATGATGTCTGGACTCTGCTTTCTTACAATTGAGCTTGATATCTGCCTTACATCAGCATTATATTGTGCGGTTCGTCTGCCTTCAGAGTGCTTTGTGAAACCAGCACTTGGACAAAGAACAGCTGAATGAAGCTAAGCATGGAAGAGACTGTGGTGAAATGCTAGTGGAAAACCTGTAGAACTCCAAACTGTTGAAAGCATGTCTGGGTGCTGAGCTAATCTGTTAATTTTAGCAGCCTGTGTCTCTGGAAGATAGTAGGACATCCAGTAGCTTAATCGGTGAAAAACATTTGTCTCCTTGTGCCAGTCACGAGGATGTTCCTGAGCCAGTTTTGTTCCAGTCTGGCCATGACAATCCTGGCTTTTGTTAGACTAAATGTTGTTTGTTTGTGGGAGCCATGGATAAGTGGCTCCCCTTTTAGAGAGATGGGAGATGAGGTCCACCTCACGCACAGGGTCTCAGGAGACATACATCAGCTCTGTCTGCTCATTGCTCATGCTGCCTGTTGTAGCTGTCACCACTGAGATCCAGGTTTCGATCTGGGATGAGTGATAGTCTCAGACAGCTCTGCCTTGTTTTAAGGATCTGACTTACTCAGGAAAATAAATGAAGCTACCGTGAGCGTGTCTGAGCACAGACTATTACGCAGGAGTCTTCAGGGATAGAAAATAAAAGGTGCTTTTCCTCGAGGTATGCCTCTGTAATAATTAAAGGTACTATAGCAAGTAAAGTAGACTGATACTATTGCTGCACTGCTCAGTGGATGGATGTGATGAATACAAGAGTGGCTTCATGTAGGCTTTTCCATTGCTTGTCTAGCCAAGAGAGACTATGGAAAGAGGATCATAGGTGAGCAGAACAGGAAGTAGCCAGGATCCTAGGTATCAGTGAATGAGTGAGCAAACGTTGGTCTCTGGCTGATGGGGATCAAGGACCCTTCCTTTAGCAGAGTTCATTTTCTGTAACAGTAATGGCTTTGTGACTGAGAAATGCTGTTGGTAGGATCCCAGAGAAGATTCTCAGGGTTTTAGCAGGTAGTGGGCTGCAGAGGACCAAAGTGGTACCAGGTAGAAATAACAGGAAAAAACGAACTTCACACCCCACCTGTGTCACAGCCCTTTCCTAGAAGAAAGGCTGATGGTTTATGGACAGCCCTGGTTTTATGCTATTGTAATGCCACATTAGCAGTGATTAACTAAGTTAGCAGTGATTGGCATGCCAGGAACAAGTGCGTACCATTGGCAAGTGAAGTGACATGTTTGTGGCTGTGTGTAATAACTGTTGTATATTTATTATACTGATAGGTTTTTAAAGGGAAAGCTAAAAATTTTGTCCTTATAAATTAGATGGATTTCTAGCTGCACAAGATGTTATATTCTGAGATGGAAAGAAGTGGGATGCTGAATGGGCCAGAGGTCATTGTGCTGATTAACTGCATCTGGAAACAGAAAATAAGCATTTTCTCAATGTCCACATCAGTCTTAGAGGCTGATTCTTTGTTATCACTCGGGGATTCTGAGGAAATAGTTAATTCAGTCATGCAAGGTCCTTCCACCTTCCATGTTCTCCACAGAGGTACACACAGAACTCCTCTCCACAGAGAGGTGAAACAATGTTAGAGCTCAGCTCTTCCAAATTCTAGGCAGGCACCTTACTGCATATCACCCCCTGAAAAGAACCACGTTACTTTGCCATCCTGTGCACTGAAAGATGCAGGGATTTTGTGTAATAAGCCAAAGGTAATTGTTTCAGTGCATGAGAATACACACATACCTTTACCTGCAATCATTTGGATGCAGCGTGTACCTCTCTATATATGCACATGTATGTGTAAATGTAAAATGAACACCAGCAAGTCTGTTGACAAGAAAACCACTATTCTGTATATATCTGCAATATTATTAAAAATACTGAATTAATAAATAGATGTTCTTGACAGATGCATTTAGGAACCATCAATTAAGCTTGGCATTCATTAGGTGGGGAGAAGTCCAATCAGATTTCACTGACTCAACAAAGCCGCCTATAAATTGTGGGCTGTTTGTTCTGACGTTTGATGAATTATTCTTCATAATCCACTGTCTACTGCGATAAATCTAATCTTTCAGTTTTTGCTGTCTTAATAATTCTCAGAGCAACACTGTGACATTTTGTTTTCATAGAAGGGATAGAAAGGCTTGGACAATGGAAAAAACCCCTCGCTTGCTGCCTGGGAAGTATATTGCTTTACACCAAGGTAACATTTTTCTCACACCTGGAACTCTGGTCTTGCAGACTTGCAGGGATCAGTGAGTCCTTGGCACCATGAGCTGTTATGTGTATCTTGTTGAAAAGATAACCAGCCTAGGATGAGGTTCACATTTCTTCAACCAGGAAAGCCATTCAGATTTCTGAGAGCAATAGTATACTAGTGTTGATAAAGTGAATTCCCAAAGTTCTGGGAAGCGCAAACCCTAGTAATGCTGTAACAGACATAGAACTGAATGTCTCTTCAGGTATTCTGTTCCTTGAACTAGAGGGGACATTGTACTACGTAGTGTTATGGTGGCAGCTGCAGCCCCCCAGCTTTTCTTCCCAGAGTGTGATACTATGTTGATCTGTTTTCCCACAAGCTGGTGAATCCTACTATCACACTGCCCTGCACTGTCTTGTCTGGGAGGCTGCAGACAGTAGCTCCCAGAAAGCTGCAGACTGAGCTCACCTTAGCAAATTGCTATCCATGGAGCCATGATCAAGAGGGAACTGTTTAGTGCTATCTCTATCTTTCTGCCTCAGCAGAAAAAAACAGATTGAGTCATCTTATCAAGTGAATTCCAGCTTGGAGAATCACAGCACAGGGAATGTGCAAAATTTACCTACCTTAATCAGTTTCTTGCTGTCCACTTCCTCCATGGACTTGTGTCACAGCTGTATCATTCCCTGTGTCTTGAACGGATTTATACCACCTTTTCCATGTGCATTTTCCTGTGCTGCTACATGGCTTCAAAATGATAGGTGACTGGTCAGCTGATCCTGACCATTGCAACACAATACTCTTGGTAATGGAGCTCTGTTGTATCATGGCCTGTGTGAGTATCCTGGAGACAAAAACAGTTCCAAATTAATCATGTGTTACCTGGTCACTCCCTTTTAAAATAGCAGGACATCTTATAGATTATAGTCTCCAAATACAAAATGCAAGACTCAGGAGCAATTACAGTATGCTGTGATCAGAAGAGGAGTTGAGGTTTTGTTGGTTTTGAGGAGTTGAGTTGTGAAATTGTAGTTGAGGTTTTGAATGTTTTAGTTTGCTCTGGTTTTGGTAATAAAGGAATAGTATTATCCCTGTTTGGCCTCTTTTTGTGAATTATTTTGCACAGCTGTGATTGGTGAAGCTGTCAGGCACAGTGAAGTGTCTGGAGATGGCATCTGCCTGAGATGGTCTCAGCTCTTGCTGCATGTTCCCATTTGTGCCAGACTCTGGCCAAGTTCCCTAACAGAGGCATATTTACCTTTTTTCTGTCATACTTACCATACTAAACAGAAGCAAATTTATTATTTGAAAGCTACATGACAGACCTTTCATGAAGATATACTGTTACCAAAGCTCAGGGTTTACTCTGGACACAGGTCTACTTTCATTTGTGGTTTCCCTGTACCCTTTGCACTCCCAGAAGCTTACAGGGTTTATCAGGAACTTTCTAGGCTGTCAAACAGTGACTGAGTCCCAGCTTGCCGCAGGTGGAACAGTTCCTCCAGTGTCCATCCTGCTGTCATTGAGACTGGTCAGTCTGTTGGGAGAGCTTGTGAAGAATGTAAGGATGACAGTACAGATCAGACCAAAACCTGGAGCTCACCACTGTCTCCAGATGTAGCCACGGTTGGCTAAGAGACAGTGGGGTTCAGCAAGCTAAACAGCGCCGGACTGTTGAGATGCCTTCTGTTGTTAGTGATCCTGCATCTCACTGCACCCTAAATTTGTCCTGAACAAACTGCTGACACATGGCCAACATTCTTCACAATGGCAGAGCAGAACCACCACATCTCATGTGGAATGATGTTTTATAGTGCTGGGCTGGGAAAGGGCTCTGTGACTCAGGCTTCTGCTCCAGGGTACTGTGCTAGCAGCCTTTCTGGAGAGGGAAGAGAACATACCTTTCTGTGAAGTAGGCAAGTTGAAACCAGGCAGTAATACTCCATCATTTGCTGCAGCACATGGATATAAAAAGGTTGGGATTAAGAGGCAGTATATTTCAAAAGAAATTAGCTAGCAAGACATGCACATTTAACTTTTATGGTTTAGAGATTAAGATATCAGTCTGGAACTTGGGATATCTGGGTTAAATCCCAGCTCTGTCAAAGACTTCTTTGAACATGCCAGGCAGGTCACCTAAGGCAATACTTTCGGAAGGGACTCAGGATTTGGGAACTTAAATCCAATTGACTTCCAGTATCTTCCTAAGTGTTTAAGGACAGGATTTACAAAAAATACTGAAGCATCCTGATGCGCAACATTGTGGCATCAAGGTGGTATGTGCTGCAGACCTTGGGAAGAGCAGCTGTGCTTTGGGAAAGCACTTCAGCATGTAAGGAAGCCTGTAGCTGACATCTGGGAACTCCTGGAAGGCATGAGCTTTTGCAGGGTCCATGGTGGCTGTGCACCTCATACCATGGCACTCTGGGCTTAATGTGGTCTCTAGGTGCAACCTCAGCTCAAATACATACTAATAAGTGTCTAAGTAGATAGATCCTTTAAGAGCTTTTATATCAGTTCCCTGAGGTGTGAATACTAATACCAACAATCATGAAAAGATTTCGCATATTTAAAATTAAATGAGCTTCATTCTTTAGAATTAAGCAGTCAGGGCTGTGCTTCCAGTGAAGTACAGTGCACATTCATTTGCTGGTGGAGCATGTGCCCAGTGGGGACCTGGCTATGTAGAAGGAGTGAGGGAAACCACTGTGTGCAGGGACACCGCTCACCTGTACAGCTGTAAACCTGCAGCTGGCTGTCCTGTTCCTTCGAAAGAGCAGCCCTAAAGTTCCTTCTAAACCTTTATTAAACCTGTTGGGAAACTGCTTGTTTCATCTCCTGCCAGGATTACAGGTGGTAACAGCGAGTTTGATGAGGTCATTTGAGACCAGCTGTAGCCTGGAAAAAACTAGAGAGTTCCTTAAGTTAGGTGGGCTCCAAGACTTCCCAGACCTTTGCTTGCTAATTACCCATCCTGGAAATGACAGTTTTTGTTAAGGGTGCTTGTGAGCACTAAGGGCCTGCAGCCTGTTCCAAGAACTCCCTGCTTGTATGAAATGGGTGCAGCCACCTTCCCTTGGAAGGACCCACTCCCTGGCAGGCAGTGTGGGAACCTAGCTCACCTCTTCTCTGCTTCCATGACATACTGCCTCTTGCTTGCTTTTGCCTGTCTGGGACACACAGCCTGCAGCAGAGGCATTAGCTATCTCCAGTGAGCCAAAAGACAATTCCATAACGAACAAGGGTCATTTGCTAAGTGGGGGGTCCTGGAGCCCAGCCATAATTGTGCTTTGGCTTTATCTCAGCCTCACACCTGCTCATGTAATGGCTTGGCTGTGATCTGCTCCCTCTCCCTGTGCATGTTCTGCCCTTTTACTCCTGGGGTATCCATCAATTCTCTGTCCCTGTTGCAGTCCCTCGCCTTTCTGTCCTTGCCTGCAGCCTGTGAACGTGCACAGATTTGCCCTGGAATTGCAGTAGGGCCACTGGGCAGGCTCTACTGGACATGACTGCTAACCTGACTTTCATGTCCTAAGTAGCAAGTTTTTAAATGAAAGTCTTCTATCCAAAATAACTCCTAGATGCAGCTTTCTTCAGTTATGTTTCTTTAGAAAATTTAGTCACACGATAATGAGGTGGATATTATTCCTGCCAGAGGGAACACGTGCAGCTTTTTTTTTCCCCTGCATGCATTCAGTACTGGTGAAAATGGTTGGATTGACAGTGTAGGCAATTAAGAGGTTTTGAAATCCAGAGCAGATGGAATTTTATCCAATTTATATATGATCTTACTATAAATGTACCTTAGTGGATTCAAGCCAGTGAACTCCCAATTCTGTGTTTTAACCTTTGGGGGATGTTACCCAGCCTTATGACAGCTAGACTAGTAACCACTTTGTAAAGGGTACATCCCTCTGATACAAGGATGTAGGGTAGGGAGAGAGCTGAAGAAAGTCCCAGCCTGACCTCATATAGCAAGTTCTCTGTTTGCATTTTTTTCTTCCTTATGGAATCGTACAGCCCAGCATGCTCTTGACCACCTTAAATCTTTACCCTTAACAGATCCTCTCTTCAGGCAATAGATAAACTGCACATAAAGGTAAAAGTCCCTGTGTCTTGAACACATTTTCCCTTGAGACACAAATGTCAATAGGTTTGAATTATGGACCCTCTGTAATTAAAAACCACATAACTAGTTGTTTTTAAATGCAGTTGTTTTACTTAATTGATTTTGCCGCCAGGAGCTACGAGAATTAATTAAATAAATAAAATGCACCTTCCTAGTGAATTACTGGAGGCAGCTGAGTCTGTGTTGGTATCTAATTACTGCAAATGCTCCAGTTTGTTGCTAGCAATAGTTTTCTGTGGAAGGGGCTGGGAGAGAAGGGGTAGGGTGGTGTGGGAGGGGGCTCATTCCTTAGCAGCTGCAGGAGGGAACAGGCTGCTCCTTGTAGTATTTTTCTTCCTTTTCAGCAAAAAGAGTATTCGTTTAAGGCTTTGTATGAAGACTTTGCTTAGAAGGTCTTTATTCATATTTAATTGCTAGGTTGCTGCAGCTTCCATCTTTAATTATGTGTTAAAAAGCAGGTTATAAAATGCACTGACATTCTTTCTTTTTTGTTACTGCATAAATTACAGGCTTCCTAACTGCTCACTCGAAATCAGTTGAGCCCGTGAGAAGGGTAGAACAGGTTCCCTTTGCTGACTTCTGGAAACTTCAGAGCTTATGTTCACCTTGCCCTACAGAGCAGGACAAAAATCCTCAACTAGCATTACATGAACTAGGCCTGAAGCCACATATCTGTGTTGGCCCTTCCTGTGAGCTGACTGACTGTGGAGGGCCCTGGCTTGTCAGCCAGGCTGGTATCACACTACCATGGGAGTAGTGTTTCCAGAGCCTGCACTACCTGGTGCTGCACTCAGGCTCTCTAGCAGGGTGCTGTGTTATGCAGGGCAGTGGGCCTTTGCCCCTCTGCCATTGCCTCACCCACATCTACCTCAGATTTTGCTTCCTGGACCTGCTCCTGGTAAATCTACTTCATCTGCAACTTTTCTTGTAGTCTAGCCCTGAATTTCTCAGCCAGAGCTTCTAATAATTTCCTCTCCTACTCACAAAGTGCTTTGCTGTCCCTGCTTGGTGCTTTTTCTGAGTTGAGAGCACTGGTTACTTCATAGAAGGTGTGACAAAGTCCATCACATTAAACATGTTTTCAGACCAAGTTGTCAAGGTTGAAACAGCGGTTTTTGTCCCCCTGCCCTGAATGCAGCCCTTAACCACTGCTCCCAGTCATGTGCTGGCTTTCACCAAGTAAGCTAGCTGCTGCTGCTGTAATGCACAGGAATACACACTGTCAGGTTTCAGAGGGTGATGGTGGGTGGTATTAAGTGTCTGCAAAAGAAATATGTGCAAGGGAACAGCTGTTGGCTTCTGCACCCAGGATGCTGACCATAATCACTCCAACCCATTTTCAGGACAGCCTGAAGAAGTTCCTCATGTACCGCCTGGCCGCTACAAGTCCAAGATAAAAGGTGCTGCTGGGGCTCTGCCACAGGTTTCCATAAGCAGAATATCTCCAGGGCACTTGCACGTTTGGCAGGCTCTACTTGGAGGCCAAACAATGACAAAGCTAAGGGAGGGGACAGAAGAAGGATGAAAGGCCTGAGTCTGCCCAGCTTTGGCACAGGAATTCTCTGGCCTGTGGGCAGGGCTTTCCTGAGAATAGCCTCTGTTACCCCAAGCTGATGCCTCTTTCTCTTCTCTTGGCAGATAAAAGAGCTCTTCTTGAGTTTTGAGGACACTCCCTTGGGAGCAGCATCACTAGCCCAGGTACACAAAGCAGTGCTGCAGGATGGGAGAACAGTGGCGGTGAAAATCCAGCACCCCAAGGTGCAAGCTCAGAGCTCCAAGGATATTTTGCTCATGGAGGTAAAACTACCTGTTGACTTCAACTTACAGAACAATTGCCATTGAACCATATGAGGACCACATTCACCCATGGTGTAAGCAGGTATAACAACACCAACCTGTAGCTTTGAAACCTCCACAGAAATCAGTGCTGTCTTGTAGGATTAACACAGAAAATTGGTGAGGATTGCAGTGCTGGTGAATGTGTGGATGGAGAGACTGAAAAACAGGGTAAGAGGGAAGGAGGGCAGAAGGAGAAGACAGGTAAAGATGAATGACATCATAGTAAGTCCCTATAAGATCTAAGAACTAGAGAGTGAGTCCTGAAGTCTCTTTTCAGCCTGTGTGCCCATTAACTGGTCTCAATTCTCTTGTAGTCAGGGCTATGTGGCCAAGGAAGATCATTGCCCATGATTAGCATGTTTTTTTTGATTAAATTCTAGTGTGGATTCAACAGTGGATGAGGTTGCTATGATTCAGTTTTGTTTCTTGATCAGCTCCTTAATGCTGAACTGATTCATAGTAGAAACAAAAACACTGAAATGCAGAAAGGGTCACCTAACAGGGGAAAGTACACAAATGAGGGATTTAGCTAGGAAAAAAGTTTCAATGCCTGGCTCCTGTTCCTCTCCTGAATGGTGGATACCACTCGTATTTCCCAGTGCAGTGCTGTAGCTTTTCCCAAACTTCTAAGTCTAGCCATGGAAAGGAAGAAATGGAGAAAAACTGTGGCACTGTACTGCATTGCAGCAGACAAAGATGCCAGCAATATGGTATAGAACAGGAAATGGACACAGGGCTGAGGTGGAAGAGATGGGAAGGATTAGGTCTGCAAGTGGTAACACTGAAGCTTTTTGCTCTCCTAATAAAGCATGTATATCTATATGTATACATATATATGTATATATATGTGTGTGTGTGTATCTGTATAATACAGTAAGTGCACATTAATTGGCAGACAGGTAGGTCCATGGGACTAAAGAGGGGAAGTTTAAGCTGAGGAGTTCTGATGAGTGTTTGGAGGGTGTTGCTGATGCAGTAACACAGTTCTCCATCACAGAAGATCAGAAATCAAAGATTCTGCCAGCACCCTCTCAGAGTACCACGTAACTAAAGCTTCTCTAGGCTGTTAAAATACCCTGCTTTGAGCAATCCTGGCTAGTCTGCATAGAAACACAGCTGGTTTGAGCTGGGGCAAATTAGTTTGCAGCTGAGTATTTAATTTGAACTTATAGTGAAAGAAATCTTTGGGTTCCAAAAAGATGTCCCAATAAGATAAGATCTGTCTGTTTCCGTGCTGGTTTGAGAACACAGAACTGTTTGAACTGACTTTGGGTCCAGACACAGATTTGAATTTGATTCAGATCTTCTCCAGGACTCTGCAGTAGTCTGCCCAATGAATTTGCTTCTGTGAGTAATCACATGCACAGCACTTCTCAGGGGGCTTATGACATCCTTCAGTGCCTCCCAAAACAGAGTAGCAGAAAAAGAGCAATCAAGGATTAAGGATGAGCAGGTAATGAAAGAGTGTGGGATCAGGGCAATAAGAGGATTCTGTATGAATGAACCAAAACCTGTGTCTACCTTGGGACATTTGCCCTTCCAACAGTGGATATCACAGAAAACATATCTCCTCACACCATGTTGCTGTGATTTCTGGTTATACTGGTAAGAGACATATAAACAAATTATTTTAGAATGATTCCTGTCTTTTCTGGCTTTAAACCATTCCTCCTGGGAAACTTGAAACTAAACCAATGTATTTTGTTTTGGTAATTTGGTACTGTCCTTCTTGTACAGACAGTCTAGTTTACCATCCTCAAGATGTGTTATATATATGGGCAGGTAGCTCAGAACGTGACACATGCAGTTTTGTTTTTAAAAGGTCTCTTTTGGAGTATTGGCTTACATGCACCATCATATCCTTGTGTGGGACTGTTTTTGTGTAGGCTGCATAGAAAGCCAGATCACATGTGCTAATGTTCTGGTCCTTTAAGAATCAGACACACATTGCAGCTAGGTAAGAGGTTAATTTAAATACTGATGGAGATGGTTTTATTTAGAGACTGCTGGGAAGGAATCTGAACACAGAAAGGTAGCTTGAGGTTTCATAGCATCAGTGCTGACTCTTTAAAAATCAGTACAGCATCTAATAAACCCAGAGAGAGATACCTCACTGCTCTCTCTATATCAATAATTATTTCAAGACCATATGTTAGACAGATGTCAGAAAAGGGATAGGTGAAATACTTGTTAGTATGTCCCTGCTGATGGTCAAGTTGGCAAATTGATTGAAAAGAGCATTTGAAGAAAGGAAAAAAAATGCATGAATTTTCTCGCGTCAGGCACCAAAGAAATAATCTTGGAGGCCCTATGAAGTTTATGTTCATGTTCATGAAGATCGCTGGTTACATTTCATTTGGGTGACATAAATTTGAAAGGATTTATGCCTCTAGATATAACAGTAAAAAATTCAATTCAATAGTGTCTGGAACCTGGTGATTACATTTTTAAAGGAACATTGAGTTTGCAACTGACATTTAGATAAGAGAAGTTGAGACGGGGTGGAGAACAAATGTTGTCACACAACTGAACAGGAGCAGTGATGGTTCATAAATTTATTTTTGTCATACATTTCAATGATAGCAGCTTCCTGTGTGTACTTTAAATGTTCCTCCGGCAGTGCGGGAGTTCCCACCTCAGTGGTGGAGATCGAGAAAGGGAAACTGTGCAATAACACACACTTAAAAGCCTTTTTCTGTTTTCGGATGAATGTACAGAACAGGTGAAATAAAGACAGCAAAGTGCATTGTATTTTTATGTTTTTTTACTTGTTTTATGACTCAGTTAGTTAAAAAGAGCCAAAAAACCTATTTTCCTTAAGGTGTGGTCCATATTGTCAGCTTGTGTAAATTTGTGACTCTGGTGGAGAAACTGTCCCTTTCTTTGAACAGAAAGCATACTTGCCTGCTATGCAGCTTTGATTATGCCATCCAGTTGTGTAATGTTGATTCACTCACCCGTTAAATGTTGCTTCAAGCAAACGTTTCAAGGAACTTTTTGGCTGGGCTTTTCAAGGTGCTGTGTTGCTGAATACCTAATCCCTTTAAGAAGAGCATTCCATGTGGTGGATATATGATACTTGGAAAATACCTCCTCAGCCTTGTGAGGATGGCTTTGTCTGATGCTGAAGAGCAACTTGCCCTCTGACTCCCACCAGAAGTGTTATTTAAAGATTTGTAACCTACTAACTGTATCCAAATTCCACTGTCTTCTTTGAACTGCCCAGAAGATTTTCTGTGCTCAACAGTGGAAGAAGTAACACAGAGGTGACAAGTCTTACTTTAGATCTTCCTCATCTGCTTTATCTGAGAGCTGTTCAAATGGTCAAAGAATGACATGTAGAATTATCGGACTCAGAAGATAATTGCTCTAGGGCAACACCCTTGGTGAGATCTGGCCATGTCGTCTCTTCTCCTGAGATTTACTATCTTCTAGGCAGCAGCCAGCTGGCCTCCCTTTGATGTGTATGCCATCATTTAACTCCTAGATGTGCCTTCTTCTGTGGAAGTGTAGGCCGGAATTTGTGTTACATGACCAAGGCATGACACTGTGTTGTGTTGTGATACTGCAGGAGCCCTAAAAGCACTTGGTTTTTTCGTCTGTAAGTTATATGGAATGATCCTATCAAAACAGCACAGTGTGTAGCTGTGTGGCTTTGGAGCCAGGATGGAACTGATTGTCTGTTTCCTTGTTCTCAGGTTCTCCTCTTGGTTGTGAAGCAGATTTTTCCAGATTTTGAGTTCATGTGGCTGGTGGAAGAAGCTAAGAAGAATCTGCCCTTGGAGCTGGATTTCCTCAATGAAGGCAGAAATGCTGAGAAGGTTGCTCATATGCTCAAAAACTTTGACTTCCTGAAGGTGAGGAAACACGTATTTCTGTATATGTATGTGCATTAATAGTCTCCCTTACTTAGTCTTAGGCTTCTCATTCACCAGGTGGAGGAACCATAAGGAGGGAGAATGGAGTTCAGCCCCTCTGTGTTGTTCATCCTAGACTGCTCTCCAAATACAGACCAGAAAATGCTCTGAGACATGCTTTCTCCTTGTTTGTTTCCTATTGAATGCACTCTGTTGGGTCGGGAGTGGTGGCTTGGGACCAGCAGTCTCTGGAGCCTGCTACTTATTTTCCCAGGTTTTCTTTCTGAATTTCATTTTCATTTTCTTTCTGAACTTGTTCAGAGGCTGTGAATTTGCCATTCGTTGCTGAGCCATCTGATGGTACCTTTCCTTGGGCTCTGTCTCAACTGAGGGCAAGAAATGGACATAGAACAGAAAAGCTAGACTGAAACTGATGATGTCAAGTAGTATTGAGGACACCTTGTATCTCAGGAGGAAGGATGTTCACATGAGTCCTTCCTACTGAAAAAAGCACGTTCTTACTCTAGAACTGGATGTTCATTCTTTATACAGATCTATGGCTAATGCATTCATGTTACCTTCATACAGAAACCCAATTGCACCCATGTGTGCTCTTCCCCACTGACATTTTTACCCCACCTCCCCTGCCACACACTAAGGTCACTGACAAATGTCTCAAGTAAAACCAGACATGTACACATCTCATTCTTGGAAAAACATAAGGTCACATCTTCAAAGTCACACTTCCAGAAATCTTTTGCTGACATGTAAGAGGCACAAGCCTCAAGTGTGTGCTTTCTGGAAACACACATAGTGCCATGGTTGCAGTCACTGATGTGACTGTGCCCATGGCACATAAAAAATGGCAGCAAAAACACACCCTCCTGTGGACCTTCCTGCATACACACTTCTAAATGAGCTTTTCACTCCTGTTTATGCAGAAGTCCCAAGATAGAAGTGACAGAGGTCTGAAATAAGGTGAGTTTTTGTTAGACTTTACAGGCTGATACATTCATTTTTCCTTGCTTTTTCCATGCAAAGGTTGTAATTCCATATTGCCTGACTCCAGGTTTGGAGGAGTCCTTTTGGAGCCCAGTGGCAGCAGTGGCTTTCCCATAGACACAGATAGCTAAAAGCCACCAGGGCTATGGAAGGCCAAAGGCGAGTGGTTTTGCTGAGTGGGCACTTACCAGAAGTGATGCACCTTAGAGAATGTATCTGTTGCAGCTGTAAGTAGCATGCTGTGAAGTAAATCCCCATGGAGACAGCCAATCACCTCCTTGCTGGGGTAAGGAGCTATCATGATATCAATATGTGTAACAATAACAAATGACTTGAGATGGCTAAATAATGGATCCTCCCGTCTGACCTGCCAATTCAGAGACGTGTTCATCACCTAAAAACAACAGAAGAATTGGGCTCCTGTATCATAAATTTTCCTGAACACGCTAGAAAGCTGAGAAGTAGATTTTTTGCTGTGAACCTGTGTGAGCTTTTAAAGCCAGAGATAAATTATTTCCACACACTAGCATTAGAGCCAAACATCTGTGAGTAATTAAAAAAATCGCTGAAGAATTTGGCTGTGATTGAGAGAGGCATCTCTGACAGCATGAATAGTGCTTTGCAAGCCCACTGACTTGCCTGTGTAAATCCTGAGACAAGAATGAGTGTTATCGGAAGTGATCTAAGGGATCAGTGAGCTAGATGGGATGGGGAACTCTTAGTTTCGGAGTTAGCAGGCTTTGTCGCCAATCTAACTGCAAAGAATGGGCATCCAGATAAGCTGGGAGGGCTGCGAGTGTCTGAATCCCCCTTACTTATAGTGGATCTATGGCATCAAAGTCTAAGCAAGATTCACATGCAAAGTATACCAGGAGTGTTGAACGGTGGGACTGAGGAACACTGAAATTGCTCAGCAAAGGAGCCTTTGATCTGAAGTGGCACACACGTGGTAAAGTACAAGTGGTCTCTCCAGGACAGGAGCAGGAGGGAAGCAGATAGTGTGTAAGGGACTGAGACGTTGTCAATAGTTAAGAGCAGCAAATGCTGCTTGTTCAGGAGCAATGATGAGCATCACCTGTTTTGGTCAGTCAATGGACAACACCTCTTACCTCTTCCTGTCCTGCCCCAAGGTGCTGAGTCCATGGCTGAGTCAGGAGGGTGAGGAGAGGGGACTGCACGGCTGGCTCCCTCTCTGCATGATCCAAAATTTTTATCTCTCTAGTGGGGGACAGTAATGGGAATGGGCGGAGTTCCCTTATGTCTTTGGTAAAATGTAGATGTGTGGCTTCACCCATGTGCAAAAGCAGATCTGGGCAGATTGAGGGTTTGGTCAGCACTGTGACATGAGGAGTATCCAAAGAGAATTCAGTGAAATGGCTCTTGACAATAGGGACTTCAACATGGAAGAAATTTGTCTGGAGAGGGAGGCTGGAAAATGGGGAGCCAGCCTGAGCAACACTTGTGTCACTGCCTCTCTGGATGACACCAGACCTCTTCTCTGGTACTTCACTCAGCTTGATCTACCACAGCTTGGATGAAAAGTGCATTGACATTTTACACTCGTTACTTGTGTTGTTGGCAATAAGATAGTTAAGGGTCTCCCATGGTTTCTGTGACAAGTCCCTTATTTGTGACACTCCATTTTTCTCCCAGTTCAATTGCAGATGGCCTAAGTATGCAGGGTTTGTCAGCTCAAAGGCATTCGTGTTCCAAGGGGCTCTGCGGAGATACAATTTATGACGATGGCTTGTAATTTTTAAAGCTGCGTAAGTGGACCCTCTGCGTAGCAAACAAAATGCAGTTCCTGTCTAAAGGAGCTGAGTGGATGATTCAGAAACTTGCAATAGGTACTAGTTAAACTGCCCAGCTAGAGGAGCTGCAGAGCAGGTAAGAAAGTTCTCAGACATCACTGGGAATGGGAGGTGGTCAAAATCCTGTAGAGTGTGGCCAGAAATGTTGCATGAGATCAGGTTCTGCTGTGGTTAAATCAGTGTGTTATCCTTGTACACATTGCTGCTGTCCTGGGGAAGAGGCTGATAGATGGATTTACCTCTCTTGTGCTCATCAAAAAACCAAGTCCTCACTTCAGCTGCTTCCAGTTTTACTCTTTTTCTGGGATTTGTGTGATACATTCTCCTTCCTTTCCCAAGCTGTTGCTTGACCTAACCCATCTGTTCCTGTTTCAGGTCCCGAGGATCTACTGGGAGCTCTCAACAAGGCGCGTCCTTCTCATGGAGTTTATGGAAGGGGGACAGGTGAACGACAGGGCCTATATGGAGAGGAATGGCATCAACGTCAATGAGGTAGTTTCTCAGCCGTCTCTGAACTGGGCATGGTGGGCAATGCAAAACTGATGTTGACCTTGATGCAAAATGGAGGTTGACAAGACAGGATGGGATGGGGCAGAAGAATAAGCACACAGAGATGTGAACAGAGCAATCGATCTGAGAGATCTGTTCTTGTGCTCCTTTGAAAAGTACATAATCCCTTTTGGGGAACACTCTCCTGTATGCTGCAGAGCTAGGGGCATCTTCAAGGAGGCATATGCTCTTACATTAAAGACATCGTGGTTTGTTTCAAGATGGAAGTTCCTGTCACCCTAAAGGAACAACTTCAGTTTCTTATTATTTTTATCTCATGGACTTTGCTATTAAGAGAGATTTGAAAAGTTCTGTCTGTAGCAAAACATGGTCAGCTCCATTCATCTGGACAAGTCAGCTGGTCCAAAGTAAGAGAGTTGTTTCTTTGAGTGAGTTTATCTTATAATTCTGCTATAGGCAGAAGTCAAATCTATCTCACATGCTCAGATAGGAGAGTGAATACTCCTCAAGTCTTGAAATAGTCAGAAGGGCTTGTTTTGATGCATTAATGAGAGGACTCTTGAGCAATATGTACATTTAGATTTTGAGCTGCGCTTCCTCACAGATCTCAGGCAGCAGATCCATTCTGGTATTGAGGTAGCTAGCATAGCATAGCTCCCTGGGATTTTCTTTGAATTTTCTCAAACTGCTGGAGATAGCAAGGTTGTAGAGCAGCAGCTAATTTCAGTTCTTCTAACTTGCAGAGGCTTTTGCTTGTGATGGGAGCAATGTAGGCTGAAAATTTCTGCTAATTTTTTTGCTTATCCATGCCTTTGGGAAGGTTGTTTCGTGATGACTTGGCACAATATGTTCTGTGCAGAAGTGAAATCACGTATTTTCTTGAGTCTGAGCTAGTCTCTAAATGATAGCTAAGAAGTAATTTTTAAAAAGTTGTCAACAGACTTCTACTACTGCAAAGTATAAGCCTCAGAGAGTTCTGGCCATCTGTCAGGTAGAGAATGTTACTCAGCTCAGTGGCAGGACTGAATTTTCTTTCTTCCTTTTCTCTTCCTACCCCCTGAAATTAATGATTAACTTTTACTCATTGCCAATAAAGCAAGGTAGAAAGGAGGGAATACTGAGCCTGTCAGAATCATGTGATGGGAAAAGAGGTCTGTTATTATGGCCACAGTAAGATGAGGTAGGGGCAGTGCTCACCCCAGACTTCTCCTGCAGCAAGGTGCAGCAGATGGGGACAAATATTGCCTGGGTTAATTATTGGCTGCTGCTGTCGTTGCCCTGGGTAAAGGACTGCATGGCATGGTGGGGAGATGAGCAAAAGGCAGCAGACACTGAAAGGAGCATGAGGAGGGGGTTGCAAAACCGTAACCTGGCTTATAGTATGACAGCAGTCTTGGCTTTCAAGAGATGCATGAGCTCCCTATAAATCACCCGTATCTATTTATTTTATCAATGCCTCTATCAACTTACTCCATTTTGTTTTACGGTGTGGAGGAAGAGGAGTCTTCACTAAGCAGGATTTCTCTTTTGTGACAATGCAGCATTGAAAAGCAAGCTGAGCCTCTCTCCTCTAAATGGAAAGGATCCCTGAGGTGAAAGCTCCCTTCAAACCAGGTTACTGACATTTACTTAATACCGTCTGTAGCAGGATTATCATTAAAGCTGCCCAAAAGCACATTAATCTCTCTGGATCCGTCCGAGTGCTGGATTGTAATGGCATTTAATCAGAGAAGGCTTTGATTTCTAAAGACAAGTGCAAACACTGAAATATCTGCCTGTGGAGCAGTTACTTATTCATGTACAAGTGTAGCTGAGGAGGAACATACAACTAGGATATTGACAGTGAAAGGGAAATCTGGAGAGGAGAGTTATCAAGGGTGAGCTGGCAGGAATTTTAAGGGAAGGCCACAACATGGCAGGGCTAAGAAGGGGGCGCCTGGAAACTGGTCTCTTCCTATTTCAAAACGTAAGAACATTTGCAGTCTTGGTTGGGGAGGTATATTTGGAAGAAGTCAGTAGGGCGGGGAAGAGAGAAAAATTAGATTGAGGGGCTCTCAGGGGATTTGTAGCATGCTGTATACAGGAGGAAAGTAAGGATAGCAAGCCTACTTAGAGCATGGATTTTTAAAGAAGATCCCAAATGGCACAAATGCTCCTTTTGCATCCATTCTGATTATACCTGATTAATTTAGAGAGACCTTATTTGTATACAAATCTTAACATTATCTTTGGTTTGCCGCATGGCTTCTCCATGTCCTTCCTTGTGCATTCTCTGCCTGTCTCTGCAGGGGCTGCTGTATCAGCAGGCTGTAGGACCTGTGGAGCTTCCAGATGCGGTCATGGCATGTGGTGTATTGCCTCAAACTAACCAGCCAGCTCAGGTAGCCAAGTGAAGAGTCCCCATGATCACCCTGATTTGGATTTGAGTCAAGGAAAGGAAATGATGCCATATACTTCAGCTTGCTAAGAGCCTGATCATGAGCCATGGTTGATTCAGAAGTTAGGAAAGTGTTTTGTCCAGCTGAGAATTGGAAAGCAAACAGCTAAGGTACTTAAGATGAGCTACTGTGTGCAGTTATTGCCATCTGTTACCCCATCCTACTGTGGCATTTTGCTTCTTTCTGTTACTAAATGGGTTCTGCACTGGAACGGTATCTCTTAGCTCAGTAAAGAGCCCAGTACCTTCCTGTAGCTGACAGCTTTGCAACTTGAAATATGCTTTCAGTCTGGGATTTACCCTTCTGCCAAGAGTCAGGAGCTGTAGCCGTGTAGCTGCTAAAATTTAAGTGGTATTTCCCAGGGTGGGATCCTTTTGTCAGCAGTGGAAACCTCTCATGTCTCAAGTATTTGTGCTTCTAACACTCAAGTGTTAGATGAAGCGGAGCATGGAGAAGAACACTCTTTCTGGGGAAAATGGCTACTCTTGCTCTTTGTACTTGCTGAGTTAGTCTGGGGAAAGGTTTCTTTGCAGATTGTCCTACGTTTCATCTTGTCTGAAGCTTAGTGAAATTCACAAGGCACTGATAAGCAAGAATAGTGACCTCCAGTATTTTCAGCTTTTGGACTGTGCACAGACACCAGGTAAAAGAGTTAAATTACACACAAATCTGTTTCTAACTGAAAGTTGGTATTGAACATCAATGTCAATCAATTGCTTAAGACTCAGCAAGATGCTTTACATTAAATCCAAGGAAATACCAACTGCATTTAAAGCCAAGGGAGATGATCCCCATGGTCATTTTGGGTCTGACAGAGATGCAAGAAACAATTAAAAAAACAATGACTAGTCTTCTCTAGGTGTGTCCCTTTGAGAATCTGTGCAAACTTGCAGAGTTAGTCCCTCAGTTCCCTGGGTGGATGAATCATAATGTTTCTCCCCACTTAAGTGCCATGGAAGATGGAGCATTGAGCATGAAAATAATTTCCTGAGTCCCCAACAGAGAGTACAGAACTAGTGCTAGGAGTGCACTCCAGGAGTTCTAAAAACTATTCCTGTGTCTTAATGATATCAAGTGTGTTCAGACATCACCTTGCTGTGATGCTAGATGACTGTGTAGTGATAGTACTGTCTAACAGCACTTTTGATCCTCACAACTGGATCACAGAGGACAGAGTGTTAAATAAAATCTCTACTGTGACCACCCTAATCTGCTGTGGATAAGAGCCATTTCGGAGCAGAGACACAGAAGGCTTCAAATTGTGGCTATTGTCCATTCACACCCTTTGCTAATTTGACACCAGTTTAATTGGGCAGAATTGCCCTCGCAGGATTAAGCAAACCCTTACATGATGGCTGTAATAACAACACTGAAAGCAAGCAAAAACCCAATACAGTCTTCAATCCAATTAACCTTCGATTAAGGTTCCAAAATCAATGCTATTATTTTGGCCGGAGGAGGTAATACTGAGCCCTGAGAAATGAGCTGCACAACGACCTTTACTTTTAATGAGATCAATAGAAGTTAGTGTCGCCATCTCTTGAAATAATTGGCAAATATTACAGCCAAATTAAGGCCAGAGACTAGTATCTGCTCCTGATCTAAAGAGACAGTCACAGATGGAGGTGGGACAGGAAGGGATGATGCCCTATCAGGCAGTCTCATCTAGGACTTATCAGGGGCAAGGCAGTGAGATCATCTCTACAGGACTATGACACAGTATTTTTTCCTTTGCTTTTCTTCTTTATGTCAGTTAGAGGCATGGAGGCAGAACCACTCCAGCTTGCTCACAAGTCCAGGAAAGGATCAGTGACTTTCTCCAGATAAAACCAGGCTGGTTTGTTACCTTGCAGCTAACCATGAGCATGATACATGTGCTTTTTACTGTAGGAATACTCATAAGCTCGAATTTGCATGCATTCTTTCTTTTCTGAGAGATTTCTTCCGTGTTGGTGTTTTTAAAGATACTCATTTGTGATGAACTTTCTAGAGTTCTGTTATTGTCACATCGCTCTGTCAGTGGATGTGCTGATTTGTTAAGGGGAGAGTTGCATACAGGGGCAAGGGTGACAGGTTGTCTAGGCTTTCAAAACTGATGGCAGCAATATATTGTGGCTGTGTAGATATACAAGAAGAAATATATCACTGCTGGTATCAAGCTGCACTACAGCTTGGGATCCTCTGAATTAGATGACAGAAGTGCAGTAGGTGTATTTGTTAAAATATTTGGTATGCTGGATATGACTCCATTAACTAGAAAAAGTGGAGATTAGTAGGGAAATTGCAAAGTAGGTGAGAAACTTGTGGAGGCAATGGTGGACAGAAATTACCATAGTGGAGTTTTGTGAGGTTTGCTCTTCAAACAGATCTTACTTAACAAATTGGTGATGACCTCAACATAAACAGAACTGTATCAAGGAGATTGTTGATGACACCAGGCTGGGAGGTCTGACATTATGGAGGAGGACCAGAGTAGCAATAGCCCTTGTTGGCCTTGAGGACTGAAGTAGTAGAAAGGGATAAAAAGGAGCAATGTTGAGTGAAAAGTCATGTGCTTGAAAACTAGTGAGAAGAGTTTCTTAAATAAACTGGGAGTTTGTCAGAGAGAAGTGCCATATTAGAATTAACTTTAGGATATTGGTTGCAGTGTAAGTGTGTCTTTCTTATGCAGTGGAACTGTGCAAAAGGCAGATTGACTCCTAGGACACACCAGGTGAAGGAGCACCCTGTAGAAATGGGGCAAATTTCTGCTGTTTATTATCCTGATTATTATCTGACTGGTCGACACACTGGGGTAGTAAATACTGGAGATGAATGGAACTAGTTAAACACTAGGATTATGCTAGCTAAAGAAATATTTAAACTGAACATCGTTAAAGTTAGGCTGGGATTTAGGGGAAAGGTTCTGACCATCTAAAGGGTAAATTTTTGGAACAGCTGACAAAGTTATACTTTCTGTCTCACATATTTCCAGTGAACTTGGCCAGTTTATAGAAAGACTGTGATGCTGTACAGTAACAAACCTTAATGTCTTCACTGCATTCTTATTTTCTTCTGTATTTGTTTGTAACTCACATAGGATGGTTTGTGACATGTAGCATCCTTGCCAGATTGATACATGAAAAGCACTTCTTGTGCTTAGGTTGGTGGAGAGTTACTCCTAGGTCGGGCTGTTATACAAGTATCTGTCACTCTGTTGTTTGATTGTTGTCAGCAATCTGTTTATTCCTCAGCTCTGTTTTTTTTTCAAAATGAAAACATTGGGCTGAAAGTGTGGGGTTTCCCTGACACCGTGTCATGGTCATGTTGCATAATTTTGCAATGGCAGGTTGGTATTTGCATTGACTGGTAAGGCCACAGGCTCACTTGGTGACTGTAGTCATCATGTTCTGCTGCTGCACAGACAGGCAAATTTAACTTCTTTTAGGCAATAACACACCCTCTGGCAATAGGCAAGGACATGCCTCTGGCCAGACCTAGAGCCTGATGTCATCCTGATGTATCAAGCTAAGCTCTGCTTGCTGATTAGCATAGTTTTTGTTATGCCTAAAATATGTGTTATGCCTAAATTATGCCATTCATGATTACACCTGCTTCTGCCTAGTTGTATTTCTTGTAGCACATACAGAACTACAAGTGCTTCTGCTTCCTTGCTATTCAAACCTAACTGGTAGACTGTTCCTCGTCTGCCATTCCTTAGCCAGCTTTGGAATCTTCAGCTCTCTTTTAATCTTTTTCCCAAGTAAATCCCTCCTGCATCCTGCTCATTTATTTGCTTTCTCTGAACTCCCTCTGTGTAGTCTGCATCTCTTGTCTTAATGAGGTGTCTGGAAGTGAATGCAGAATTCCAAGAGTGATTATTATTTTTTTACAGTGTGCAGCAGAACAATGCTGAGGGACACTGGTAATGATAAAGACCTTGTTTTGTTGGATGATAAACAGGGAAAGGACTGATGACCTCTCTGTGTCATAACAAAAAGCCTGTGTGTTAACTTTGGTCTTTGCTTCTGTAAATCATTGCAACCTTTTTTCTAATTTGTGATGCACCTTCACCCTGAGGTCTTACACAGCTGAAATGCATGCTGAATTCCTCCCTTCTCCTGAGCAAAGGTTTTCATAAGTCTGTTTTCTCATTTCACCTCGCTGTGTTCTTCCAAAGTGAATTCTGTAGATATTATTTATCCAGTGTCTTCTCAATAAGGGTGGAATAAGGGCCCGAAGTGACAAGGCACAGTACTGAAGAATTAATGTATATAAAGGTTTCATATTTTTTTCCTAAACTTTTTCTCAAGAAATGTGAACTTCCTTTGTCTGAATTACAATGATAGGTTGTTATTCATATTACACTCTAAGACCTAGAGTGTAAAGCTTCCTATTTTGTTTAGAATTTGGCAGTATTGTTACTTTCTATCTTAATTTATTTTGTATCCCATTTTAGAGGTATGACAACAGACAAAACTATGTGTAAGTACTTTAGTGTGCACCACAGCTCCATGGTAAATTTTTTCCAAAAGTGAAGACTGTTTATATGCTTGTGTCATAAATCCCTGTAAAATATCTTTTGTATGCTAATGAAATAGTACAGAATACATTCATATGTCTTAAAGAAGCCATAAAGTTTAGTTGAAGATACTGGAGATACTCAAGGTTGCATGTTGGGGGAGAGGTAAATGTAAGTACAGCAGGGAAGAGAGAGAGGATGGGGATCTTGCAGTGAACATTGTCTTCTACCCGTGACGCAGCGTGTGGGTCTGAGCTGGGCTATGACCCCTCTGTTTTCATGGGAGGATGGGAAGATGGATCTCGAGCTGCTTTTGTGTTGCATCATGGGCTGCAAGAGGCTATGACCATAGACCTATTTAGTCACCTTTCTGCTGATGGTGACTCAGGAGGGGGGACCTTCTCTGCATCTGGAGCTTGCAGCCGTATCATAAGATGCTGCTATGAGGGTGGCATGGATAACTTGGTGAGAGGCGTTTTTGTAGGATCCTAGGATATTTGGGGTTTGGAAGGGAACCTCAGGAAGGCTTCTATCAAATCTCCTTCTAAGGCAGGGTCAGTTATGAGGTCAGACCAGCTTACTCAGGGTGTTAGCTAGTCAGCTCTGTGAAACCTCTAAGGATGGAGATTGCACAACCCCTTCAGCCATGTCCAATCAACCGGTTTGTGGAACTGCCAGCCCTTGTCTGGAAATCTGTTCGATGGGTATGAGGCATCATATTGGGCCCCAGATTGTCCCCAAGTCCTCATTTTCAATAATTCTGTGCTTTTCCATGCCCCTGGAGGACAAGCAGCTGAGACAGCGAGGGCCAAGCATGGTTAGTCCAGTGTGTGCACCAATGTCAGGATTGATGCTGTGATCAGTCATGATGTCGGAGTCCATTCCTTCTGGTGTACAGGTCCCTGGGAGGCTTTGTGAATGAGTGACATGATGGGCTTAAAACAGACTATTTGGCACATCCTTGGACTGTCAGCAAGGGCTACTCATCTCTTCTAGGAGATCACAGCACCTGGTACTTTGGTCGTATCTAATTTTAGAGCCTGCCGATCAAGGAGACTTGTAAGGGTCACTTCATGGCTCTGGTGATCTCTGCCAGTGATTCAGAAGGGAAACATCACTCCCCTCAGTCAGTACTTAAAATAACACCTGCATAGTGTTAGGGAAGCTGCACTACAGGAGGTCATAGGGCTGTGCTGTGCCGTCTGTGTGGGTGAATCATCTTGGAGCAGGCCAGCATTCCCTGTGATTCAGCAGTGGTTCCAGGTCCCACTTGAGGGACAGAGGATTGTTTCACCTGATCATACTGCTGTCCCTGTTGGTGTGCTGCAGGAAGGGTTCTTGTTCTTTCTCCTCATTTGTAGTTATTTGGCCACTATTCATAATGAACGCTCTTCTTAGAGGTGGCCACATTTCAGAAGTGGGTAAAGCAAGCCCTTTCTTGTCTGTCTGGTTTTCTGCAGGATGAGCTGTCGTTACTATCCCTGTTACCTCTTCTACCACTTCTGCTTGTGGGCACAGCTGCCCCTTTGCTGCTTACACAGTGTGTCTGGAGACATGCTTGGAAGGATTTATAATGACTGTCTTTTAATTGCTTATTCAGCACTCTGCTGTGGAGCACTGTGCCTCTCTGGGATGGCAGGGAGGGCTGGTGGTGGGATGGCAGAGCAAGGCTGCTGTGTTAGTGCGTGGCAAGGGATTGATCCCGTGCCCTGGGGATGTTTGCTTGCTCCTAGGACATTTTTAACTTTAATAACATCTCTTGGTGATAAGGAGCAGTAGTGTGGAGAGACACAACAGTGACAGGGTGATTTAAACAGCTTTTCTGTGCTTCTTCATCTTCACAGACATTGCAAATCAGATTAGCATGGGTCTCAGAAAAGGAAGAGGGAAAGTGGGGAACAGTGTGATGAGGGAGGGGAGAGGGAACCCATGTTCATTCTGGTGAGGAGACTGAGAGGCTGAGTGCCCCCCACCCCTTCTCCACTGTGTCCTGCTGCCATCCATGGATGGAAACACCTGAGTATTCCTCCATGCAATCTCATCCACCTCAGCAGCATATTCCATGCCTTCCCTGTGAATGTGTATCTGCCACTATCTGCTGTCCTACTTTCCTCCTCATTATCAGAAACCCCATTCCTACCCACAGGTACTATCTCTTCTTTATGATAGACAAGTGTCCTTAAATAACCCCAGATCCCACAAACACCTTCATGGTGCTCCCTGGATGGATCCTTCCCTGAATGCCCTGGACCACCCTGCTACCTGTAGATGCCAGCAGCCACCTTGTGCATCCATCCGTGTGAGGAGCTGCAGGAACTCTGCATGAGGACATCAGCATGTACAGACCCTTGCTCCCTGTAGGATTGTCACATGGAGGCTGCTTCCCCTCCCCAGCAGGCATCCTACTGTGGGTGGCAATCTGTGACCATGTCTTGTCTCCTCACAGATCTCTCGCAACTTGGGGAAGCTCTACAGCGAAATGATCTTTGTGAATGGCTTTGTGCACTGTGACCCACACCCAGGCAATGTGCTAGTGAAGAAATGTCCAGCCTCTGGCAAGGCTTACATTATCCTCCTGGATCATGGGCTCTACCAGGTATGTAGGTGTGATGGGCTTCCAGGGCCTTGTGAGGCTGCCTTTGGGCGTCACGCTGAAAGAGCACACTCAGCTGGAACCTTGCCCCTCTAAGCACATATAAATACATTTTTCCTATTACTTCCATGACCCTCCAATGATATTTTTTACTCTGAAATGGAGGACAGGGCACGGGTAAGGGGTGCAAGACTTTTCTCCCTGTTTCCTGTCCTCTGTGGGCTTCTGGGGACCATGTCTCCCTTCCCAGGTGCTGAGCGAGTCATTCCGCATGGACTACTGCCGCCTTTGGCAGGCCCTCATCAAGGCCGATATGAAGAGGGTGCAGAAGTACAGCCGACGGCTTGGGGCGGGGGATTTGTATCCTCTCTTTGCCTGCATGCTGACTGCCAGATCTTGGGAGTCTGTCAACAGGGGCATTGACCAGTCACCAGTCTCTGCCAGCGAGGTAGGTCTTGTGTGTCTTTCCCTAACATGTGCCCTTGCTTCTCCTCAGGTGCCTTTCTTTGTTAAAATCACTTGCACCACTGAGATTACAGCAGTGCTGGGTAGCCCCTGGCAGCTCTGTAGCAATTTCTGCTTTGATAACTGAGCTAGCAAAAGCCAGGACTCCTTCTGCAATGTGTTTCATAGTGGCTGAATTTAATTTCCCGGATTCACTTGTCATGGGCTGCCTAAATTTTTTATAATACTTGAATACCTAAGTGTTCACCGTTTCTGGCTGGGGAAACATTTCTAGATTGTCCTTTTCTTAAAAAATTGTTGAATGTGGCTGTGCAGGAAACCATCAAGGAGGCTAGGATAAGGTACAGGAGACATAAAGGTTTGGTGGGAAGACATGAGAAGGATAATGCATTATCACTATTCATGTAAATGACTATCAGCACTGATATAAACTCCTAAAAACCCCTGGAAATTACCTCCCAATCAAAAACCCTATTAACTTGGAGTCAAGGTTGCTTAACTGCAGATCCTGTCAACTCAATCACTACAAATCTGGGAAATTGCACTTACATTCTCCACCCTTTCATATCCACACATGCTGGGATCCTTCTCACGCCTCCTCGCACACCTGATACACACATAGCCCACCTTAAGAATAGTAGCAGCCCTGCCAACTGTGCTATTTCTAGAGAGGAACTTAAAGTGATGTGATCCAGCCAATGGACGAATGTCTGTAAATAGAAGTGTGTTGTATCCTATGGTTTGCTTTTATCTGCACATATTTACAGTAGAAAGGATGAAGTTCATTTAAGTAGTGTTATAATATTGTCCTATGAAATTCTCTTCTAAAAGTTCCTTCATTTTGATGGATGTGGCAGAATTTGCTGCACTGGCTTGTTGTTATCAATAGCAATGAGTAGGTCAGATACCTTGGGTAATGGACCCCTCCCCAGTAATTTGATTGGTTTTTATCTGAGTTAATTTTCTGTACATCAGAAATAATATAATGACTGTCTAACAGAACTGTGCTTATCTGGTGAGTTTTGTAGCTGGTAGCTCCAGAAAAAGATTCATAGGTGCCAAAGCAAATTGGCACAGCGTTGACTCCAATCCTACCAGGCCAGTGTTGAATCTGAGCTAGTGAGCAATGTTTATTCCCAACTTGCTTTTGAGGGTTACACCAGGGGTGTAGCTGCAGCCTCATGGTACCCTGTGTGTGCTAATGAACTTTGTCATTGAGTTGAATTGCGTGTATGGAACCAGCTCTGTTGTCTTTGCCTACATGACACAATTAATGCTGAAACTAGATAATCCTGCAGCAGATAATGGGGAGCTGAGCAGATTTGCTGTGGCATTAGGAAATGAGCTGCTGCTTGCCCTTACTTTAGAGGTGAATTGAAAGATTTTATCAGCAGCAAGAGCTGAGCGCTGTGTAGGCAGGTACCATCAGTGCAGAGCTCCAGAGAGTGTGCATGAGATGTATCAACATGACAGCAGCCTGTGAGACAAGGAACCAACCTTCCTAAACAAAATCTTATCTGTAGTACTGTACTCAGTCTGGGGCACTGCATCTTGAGAAAGGTTTGATGAAACTGGGGAAGTCCAGTAGGAGTCTACAAGGACTAGTGGCCAAGCAGATGCAACCCTTGAGGTAAGTCTGAGCAAGTTAGGTCAGAAAAAAATCTAGAAAAGGCAGGTCAAGAAGAGTTGTAGAAGTGATTTTCAAATTTCTTGAAGAGAGCTGCAAGCAGGACAAGCAGTCATGGGTTTAAGTTTAAATTCAGCTAAACATGAGAAAAGCCAGATCTAACGGCAAAGCAGTGAAATGCTAGTGCAGATGGTCTGGGGAGGTTTCAATTTGTGTTACTGGAGAGTTTTAGGTGCAGGCTGGGCAAATGTAAGAGGATTGCCATAGGTATAGTTCCTGCCTTAAGCCAGGGCCAGGCAGCTGATCGCTCAGGGTGGCTGCTAGCCTCATCTCATCTGATTTTATGATGTCTTTTGCTGCATCCTGCAGCAGCCTCAGCAGCTGCAGCCAAGGGGCTTTTCTCAGGTCCTGTGGCATAGCTTACTTCTTCCCCTGTACACAGGCTTTGCCCTTGACAGAAAATGACAGTTCTGATGACAGATCATGTGGTTGTTTTGTGATGTGGACAAGCAGCTGGAGCTAAAAATAAAAAGAAAAGAAATAGAAAAGAAAACCTATGTGTGGAAAATAATGTAGGCTCTGCAATGATGCTGGCTGGGAAAAGGGATAAGAGATAATCAGCGAGGAATTTTCTGCCAACAAATAATGGAACAAAACAATTAACATTTAGGAGAGCTAAGCATCTTCTTGCTGAAGCCTTGTGTATCTGGTCAATGATAGAAGCAGGAGGACACAAAGATTTGTTTGTCAGTAGCAAAGCAGCCATGGTGGTGTGTGAGCTGTGTACATCTCTGACCATCATGACCTGCACACTCAGTTTGTGCAGGTCTGTTCCTTTATAATAAGTTTGAAGTTCACAAAGAGTGAGTGTGAGATCCCACATCATGAAATATAGGCCATCCCTCATTCCAGAGGAGAGAAGGCTTTAGAGCTGTCATTTCCCACAAAGGAGCTCCTTCCTGTAAGAAATTATTTACTGCCCCTCTGCATGTGTCCTCCTGGATTTTGGAGATTTCAGATGTTCCAGGGACTTGTCTTTGGATTTCATGTCATGATTCATGACATGGCCTCTGTAAGAAGAGGTAGGGACATGGTTTGCATATAGGATCAGCTCCCAGCTACACTGTGCTACATTTACTGGGATGGTGAGGGAAATCTCAGATCTAAAAACAGGCAGAAGAGGCAGAGCTGACTGTCTTGCATGCTCTGGTGGCTTGTATTTGGAGAGGAGCTCATCTTATGTGGCTCAGGCTGTAGCCTGTAAGTTATCACTGGGTTCTTACAGTAGGCAATGTATTAGTTGGAATCTGGAGAACCAGAGAACATGAAGGATTGCCTTGGACTTAAACTCTTCCCTTAATTATCTGCTACTGGCTGCTGTAATAGAGGATATAGGTCTAGATCTGACAGGTGACAATTTTTGATCTTTTGGGTTAACATGATGCTTAACTACATAATGCTTTCTCACCTCTGCTGAATTGTGTCGAGGACAGAGGACTAAACTAGGCCTTGGAAACAGCTTCACCGGTATAGCATAGAGCCATCAGTTGCATGGGGCAGGAAAGAGCAAGCAGCCTGGTTGTCTTGCAGCATGCCTCCACCTTCCTGAGCAATCTTGCTACCTGCAGCTCTGCCCCTTTTGGGGCTCGTGAGGTGAGAAGTCTCCAAGGGCAGTAATGAATTCTGGTTGCTGCAGGCTGCCTAGGACCAAGAACCGAGATAACAGTGAGTGGCTGTTCTCCTGAGAGGCTATTAATACTACCAGTGAGGAGATAGGTCCTTATCTCACCAAGGGACAGATGGGATATGGCAAGAGTGATCTGTGCTGTGAGTGCTGTGCCCAGTGTCTGCAGGAAAGGAGGACAGAGCTCTTTAGCTTCTGGCCTAGTGTCATGGTCTGTAAAAACACTGTCTCTTCCTGGCAAATCTCAGCTGCATCTGGACCTGGATTTCCCATGTACTCTCACCTTCTCTCTCTTTTCTCCCTGATACGACCTGGCTGGCCACAGGACATGGAGATCCGGTCCAACGCTGCTGCTTACTTGCCCCAGATCACCCAGCTCCTCAACAATGTCCCCCGCCAGATGCTGCTTCTGCTGAAGACCAATGACTTGTTAAGGGGGATTGAGTCAGCCCTGCACACACGGGCCAGTGCCAGCTCCTTCCTCAACATGTCTCGCTGCTGCATCAGAGCTGTTTCCACGTGAGTCTCTTAAGCAGGCACCAGAGGCCAGACAGGGAGCAGCAGGAGCTGACTGTCCCTGTGGTCCAGGAGATGAGGGAGATCCCAGGTACAGCAGGCCAGTCAGGGTCCAGTCCCACTGCAGCTGAGCAAGGCGAGCAGGACAGACCCTGAGATGGTGGTCAGATCCAATCAAAACTCCTCATGATAAGGCAGCATGCTGGTGATGTGGCAGGTCTAAAAACAAACCAAAGTCAATCTGTAGATTATGTCCAGTGGTTGTCAAGCAGATCCCTGGTGACAAGACAGGGCTGAGGTCAAGCAAAGAGGTCAGTATGTGACTTGAGGTCCAGGCCATGGGGCTTCACAGCAGGGCATGAGTTGGGGACCATTACTCTTCCAGTGTAGCTCAGGCGGGAACAGAAGGTGCAGGTCTGAGATTAACTGGGGTTCCTGGGCCTATGACCAGAGGGTTGGGGGAGGTTCCAGGCTAGTCAGGGTCATTAAGGCTTATTAGAGGCCCCCACTCAGGGGGCCTGACAAGCCTCTGACTTGACTTCTTGGCCTATTACTCTTAGCTGTGGGTCTTGTCCCCTCATTGTGGTCCTACCTCTGCTCAGTTACACATCTCAGCCTTTGTCTATGCTGTTCTCACATCCATCAGCCTCTCCAGACAACTAACCTGTCACCCTGGGGCTGGGGACAGGGATAGAGTTGGAGGCCTTAGGTTAAGGGTTTAGGATTTGTCCCCCCAGAGGAGGGGAAGGGGCTTCCTGCCCATTACAGGCATTACCACTGGGTGGTATTTGTGGGTAGGATAGATCTGCAAGTTCACTGCACCCTGATTGAGGGAATTGGGCTGACTGAAGATCAGGCTGATGTTTAAAAGCCAGGAACAGGAGTTGTGCAAGTGATTTCCATCTGTGAGTCTTATGAGTCAATGCACTTCTGCCTCAGATTCCTCCTCCTTGCAGATGAAATAACAGTAATTTCTCGGGCTGATGAGGGACCTATGAATCCCAATTAGCCCCTGCTAAAGAAAGGTGGAGAAATACTTTTCCTGGAATCTGTGTGTCAGGATTGCTGGACTCTTACAAGTGTGCTACCAGGAAAAGCAGTAGGAGTGTGCACCTGTCCCTGTGAGCTGAAGTGAAGCTGGGCATAGAAGCAGAGGGCTGCCATAACCCAGGATCACTATGCACAGTGGGAAGAGAACTGAGTTCACAAGGGAAGCAGGCTGTCTCTCCTGCCAGATTCATTCTAAGAAAGGCAATCCCCAGCTCCTCAGAAGCACTGCTTAGAGAAAATCCCTGCTTCCTGGGGATTCTCCAGATGGCAGATATTGCCCACCCCTGGGGAGGGTCAGTTGTACGGATGATGTAGGACAGGCCTCCCTCCTGGGCTGTTTCCTGCTGGATCTAATGCAGCTGTTTCTCTCATTCTAGGTACCAGAGGAACAAGAGTCACTCGCTTTACAGGAGGGCCCAGATCTCACTCGCAGAAGCCCTAAGCCTGTGGCAGATCAACTTGTATGAACTCTTTCTGTGGCTGAAGGGGTCCCAGCTGGGGAACTGGGTCATTGCTCTCCTGAGACGGATGCACCATTTCACATACTGACATGAACTGGTGGGAGAGGCCTGGGTGTTCCCTCCCTCCTTTCTGCTCTCCATGGCACATTTGCCTTTCTCACTGTTTCTGTTTTTGGGTCTTACTCCACATCACACACTGCACTGTCCTTGTCTTTTACAGCATTAGCTTCCTCTGTGGTACAGAGAAGTTGAGTTGGTACCAGAGCCCTATTGTTTTGTGGTTTAGGAAAAGTAGGTGCATGATGCCTTGTGTCAGGAAAGACAGGAAAGTATACTTTCTTTCCTCATTTGTGCAGGTTAAATTCCACTCAGATTCTAGTGGGATCGCACCAGAAGCAAATACCTCTTTGACTCTTTCTTAAACAATCTTAAAGAATTTAAGAGAATCCCAACCCTACCTAGAATGCCCCAAAACATTTCTCAGACCCTCAGAGAGAGGTGGTAAGTCCCTTTAAATTGCAATAGGGTTTATATTAGTTTGTACAATCTCCTTAGTCTGATTTCTGTTCAGGTGTGTAGAAGGTTTCTCAGACTAGTGAGGCCTTGTGGAAAGCTGTCACTAGGGTTTTCTCTTCCAGCACCAGGGAAATAGGACTCACATGGTAAGAGTGGTGGACTGGGAGTCTGACTTTCTAAGGTTCATCTCCAGTCCTGTCAGCAGGTGCCTCTGTTTTTGGACTTCTCCTGGCCTGTTTCCTTGCAGGTGAAGTGTGGGAAGAGGACAGTGATCTTGCCCCTCTTCTCAAATTCAGGGGAGGCAGTAGGAATGACAACTCAGGGCTCTGAAACTGCTGGTAATGTATGTGTACTGTACAATACTTCCACACAACAAAATAAATGAAGACCTTTGGGGGAGGGATGCTTGGCTGTGCACTAGAGTTATGTTTGGGCCTCTATCCTAAGTCCTGTTTCCACAAGTGAGTGATGCCAGGCAGTGCCGGCAATTTCTTGTAAGTAAAATGTCCACTTGGTCTTTCCTCTATCCAAGAGGTTCGTACCACATCTGAGTCCTCTGGTGCTGCATCAGATGTGTGTTGGGATGGAATGGAGGAGCAAGCATCTTTCTGCTGGGGGGACACCTCACACCCTGCTGTCCAGATCCATGCTGAGCCTGCGTCCTCCCTGCCTGTGGAAGTGCGCTGCAGCACATCTGTGAGATGTCACCATCCCCATGCCACACTGAGCATTTCACCTCGTCACTGCCTGTGATATTTTACTGCTCCAGCCTCAAACAAAAACCTGCCATTAGCTCAGTGGTGCAAGTGACAGGTCTGATGGCTCTGACTCTGCAGTTGTGGGACAGCTACCAGAAAGTCTCATCTAGAGGCTTGCTTTATGGGAGACATGTTTGAGATACTGGGAGACATCTCTGCTGCTTGTAAGAATTCCTTTAGCCAGAAAGGGTGGATGGTGGTGACTGCTCACATCATCTCAGCTTTTGTCATAAACTGTCTTGGTGAAAGGGGACATGAAGGACAGGATGGGAATGTCTCTCTACTGTCAGAAAGCTTGCTAAGCTGAGGGTTACTCAGGTGCCAAGCTGGGCCTGAGAGCAAGCTACAAGAAGGCCATTCACTCTCCCAGTTCCCATACAATTTCCCAACTTGCACGGATGCAAGACCCGGCCTTGAAGTGAGTTCATTTGCTTGGGAAGGAGTGGGAAGGGAAGCAGGGCACGCAGTGCAGGTGAGTGTGTGTGTGTGAGTCCCTGGGGAACCAATCATCTTGCTGGCTGTGCAGGGAAGGGAAGGAATATAATCCAGAAAAAGTACCTGACTGCTGGTGGGCTTGGGCATGATGGGTTAGGGACTGCAGATGTACAGACAGTGGCTGTGTACACGCACAAGCATGTAGGCAGAGCTGGCTGGCTCAGGACTGCCAAGAGGTGGTGTGTGATTGGCAGAATTGTGGATAGGGTATTACTGAATGGGGGCTTGAGGTCTCTTTGTGTAGTCAATCACCTGATCCTGGCATTAACTCTGAGCCCTTCCGACTTTGGGGGCAGCAGTAGGAGTGATGTGCTCTCTGATCTTTGCTAAGAGCAAAAAAGAAGCCCTGGTAAGACTGAATGTCCTTGCAAAGCTTGTTCCTGACCCATGCAATGACAGGTCGTAGATTCCCTTGGCTTCTCAGTTGTATGATGGCATCAGGGAATGGAGTGGTGGTAATTGCAGGATGAGATTCCTGAGTCGACAAAGAGTCACAGGGGCCTTGGAATACTGGGCCTGCAGCCTGTACATGACTAATCTTTGCTCATCTGAGCAGTCTGGCTGAATCACTGCCTTGCTCAGGCACTTACAGCTGGTAGGCTGGCCAGTATGGGCCTGACTTGTTCTCATCACAAGTAGAGCTCCTTTCAGAATGGTGGCCTGGTGTGCCTTGTTAAAGTCCCAGAGACCCTCTAATAATGGTCACCAACTGCATATCCTCGCCTTGTAGCTGCCTCTGCAAATGCCTTTGCCTGTTCGTGGCTGGATATGCTGACCAGAGCACTGTCTGGGTCTCTCATCTGTGAGTGAAAGCTCCTCCCATGTTTAGGTCCTCATTTCTAGAGAATCCCATGTTGTGGAGAGGCTCCCTGCAGCTGGCATTTGCACTGGCTGTCAAGCTCATAGTGTGCTCTCAACTATGCATGTTCTTTCAGTCCTTAAAAATCCCACCACATGACTGCTAGTTCTGCTACCTGAGGAAGGTCCTGACTCTAAAAGTGGTAGGGAACCAGCAGCCCCTCAGACTGGTTTCTGGCAGTGTACAGCAGGCAGAGAACAGGGTATATTTGGCAAAGCTTTGTCTATTGACATTAGTTTCTGCTGGGAGGCTGTGTTGCAGTGTTAGCAGAGGGACTCCTCCATCAGTTGTGCTCAGCTCTCACCCTTCCCATAGTCAATCAATGAAGGTTTGTCTTAGGAAAGTACAAGCAAATACATGGAGTTTGACCCTTTACCATTTCTGCCTTGTCTTTTTGCTGAAAGCTCTCAAAGGTGAATGTGCTAACAGGGTTTTGAAAAGACACTTTCTCATCACAATTTGCAGTTGTCAAACTGGGTAACCTGGATCAGCTCTGTGCACTTGGCCTCTCCTTCCAACCTGCATTTATTGTTGTTTTCACCACCAGCAAACACAGCTTCTGCTGCTTTGCTTGCAGGCAGCACATGGGTTGCTGTCTGCCCAGCTTCATCTGTGAACAAAATGAAGTTTAGTGCAGACACTAAATACTGACCTTGCAGCCCATCAACTCTTTCTCAGGACTAACGTGGGGGTAAGAGCTGGGACCAGAGGTGCAAAACTGATGGGTATCTTTCAGCTCCTGTAATACGAAGTACTGTGTTGTAGCCTTATGGGATCACCAATCCTAGTGGTCTCAGATGTGTTGGGAAACCAGTGGACATTTCATCTAGCACTTAAATGTACCATCATTACATCTGCTGGAGGTGGAAAATGGGGCAGTCAGGGAAAGTGAAGTTGCCATGCAAAACTTCAAGAATCTCAGGTATGAAGTGAACATGCTTTTGCACATCCAGCTGAAGAAAAACCAGAGAGAGCATTAGTCCAGGTGGAACAGCATAGACTTTGCCTAGCCCATCTAGTGAATGCTAATGATGATGACTGGGTGGCATATAGATTTGCAGATCAAGGCTGCATGGTGCCCTCTGCCATCTTGCAGGGCATACAAACCTCATGCACTTGCAGTGTAGAAGCTTTGGAATGAATCACACCCTGCTTCCCACAGCATATGTCTTTTGAACTGTGACTTGTATGCAGCTTGTCCAGCGTCAAAGTCATTCCCCTCACAATGACTCCCCCTTCCAGGGCATCACTTGGCAGGGCTCTTCCCCCACCTCCACTGTGCATCTCTGCGTCCTCTGGTACTATTCCCTCTGCCCCCATGCCCTGAGTCCAAAGGGGTATGGGCAGCCTGCTGGGTCCTGGAGCATGCAAGAAGGTGTCACACATGGCGGGCTGTGCCAAGATGCCCAGCAATCAGGTGGGAATAGAGGGAGGGTGTAACAGTGGGGAAACTGCAACACACATATCAATCAACTAGGCATGTGGAAAAGAAATATATATGGACCAATTCCTGATAGATGTTTCAGAGATGTTTATTTCTCCAGCTGCATGGCTGAGGATCTGCCGAGGAACTGCTACAGTCACTGGACCTGAGGGTGCTTGCCCGCGCAGGGAACACACAAGAACCAATGGGGAATGAGGCTGAGCAGGGGCAGGGAAACCCCGTGCCTGTGCCCTCAGGGCCCCTCTGCCAGGACCCCATGGCAGGGGGGGAGGGACCACAACATTTCACCCATTTATTTTTAACAAAAAGACATTTAAAACTTAACATTGAAAACAACTGGATAAACATAACAAGAACAGTTTCAAAACAAAACAAGCCACCCTCCTGAGTCTTTAAATGTCCAGACAGATTCTCTGGAACATCTTAATGCTGACAGAAGGGAGACAGGACTCTCTGGGCATGCTTTGTGGGGAAACTGAGGCAGGAGAGGGTTTCTTCCATTTGTACCTGTTGGAACTCTAAACAACAATAGTTAATTTTTTCCCTCCCTCTTTTCATCCCCCACTCAGCATTGGAAAGGGATTTTTGAGAAAACAATTGGCAAAGGCATGGTTTTGTGAGGGAAACCATGGGTGAAAAAATGGATTGGGAATATACTGGGGGTAATAGGATATAGGGTAAAAGGGAAAGGTGGGATTAGGAAAGGGAGACTGTAGCGGGGACTTATAAAGGAGATATTGTCTAACATGACTACAATTTTTAGCATATATACTGCCTTTTACAGAAACACCATCAGGCCCAGTGACCTCTGATGCTTGTAACCCTTTTCTACCTTGCTCAATTTTGAACTCCACCACCTCTCCATCTGCCAAGCTTGGGATGCATTTTTCAGGGTTATTCTTTTTAATAGCAGTTTTATGAACGAATATGTCTTCTTGGTTCACACATCTCTCTATAAAACCATAATTTTGTTTAACATTATACCATTTTACTATTCCTAAAACCTTAGCTACAGTGATTTTTTCCTTTTTTCAAGTGGTTGCTGTTTTCTGTCTTGCTACGTTTTTGCTTTCTCTTTTGCTTTTGCTCGCTCCCATGTTGGAATTGCCAGGGTTGTCAGTGCTGCCGGGGCCATCAGGGCTGCTCGTGTCTGTGCGCTCTTCCTGGGGTCGCAGTCGGGGCCGCACAGGCCGGGCCGGGCCACGCTGCTCAGCTCCCCGCACGCCGCTGCCTCTGCTCTCAGCTGCACTGCCACTGCCTGGGGTCACGCCCATGTCTTGGCTGGGCCTGCGAGCGACACCCCCCCCGCGCCCTGCTCCAGCGCGTTTCGGCTCGGCGCGGCTCTGCTCCGCCGCCAGCCACCGCCTGCACGCCGCTCCTCTCACGGGGCTCGCTCCACCACGCGCTGCGTGGGGCCGGGCGGGCTCCCACCGTGCCTCGCTCTGCTGCCGACACTGCAGCTCGTGTCACTCTGCCCGCGCGTGGGAACTGCCTCATTGCTGCTCACAGAGCACTCGGTCCACGTGGCCTGGGTCACACAGTCCCTGAAGCAGTTTTAACTTCGCAAGGACACATCTGACATTGCTCAACAGTCTCGGTAATTAAATAATATTCATGAAAATATTCTTCCATCGGCATATATTTTGACTCAGAAATTAACTGTGTCCAAACGGTTTTCCAAAAGTCTTTGGTAAGAATTAAATCCCAAGAAACATAGAAAAAGTTCTTAAGCAACCATGCCAGGAAGTGTTTCAGTTCCTTTTGAGCTTGAATTAAGCTAAAATTTACAAACTGTTGTTCAAGAGTCTTTTCAAGTTTAAGGTAAGTGTCCATATGCAGCTTGGAGAGCCAAGAGTCTTTCCAAGGTTCATCCATAGTTTAGATAGAGAATAGCAAAACGAAACGAGAAATCCAGAGTTTACTCACAAATCAGTCGCTGTCCTTAGGGCTCGGGGGTCGTCCTGCCCGCATTATCCACCGTTTGTTACAGCGGGGAAACTGCAGCACGTGTATCAAACAAGGAGGGCCATGGAAAAGAAATATATATGGACAGATTCTTGATAGATGTTTCAGAGATGTTTATTTCTCCAGCCGCATGGACGGAGCTCTGCCGAGGAACTCCTCAATCACGGGACCCGAGGGTCCCTGCCCGCGCAGGGGAACACAAACCAACCCATGGGAACGAGGCTGAGCAGGGGCAGGGAAACCCCGTGTCTGTGCCCTCAGGGCCCCTCTCCCAGGACCACATGGCAGGGGGAAGGGCCCCAGCAGGAGGGATGTCTGGAGTGATACAGCCCTCAGGGCAGTCAGTGCCTTTTTCCTTTCATCCCCCAACAACTGAATGGCTAGAAAGAGGGTATGGATATTTCTTCTTCCTTGGCTCCTGTCTAGAAGTAAGAGGCTGGGGCTGGCTTTTGCCTCTGCAGCCTGAGCTCTGTCCATGCCCTTCTCACCCAGGGATTGTGCTTGTCTCGGTGATGGCAAGAGTCTGTATTGCAGCTTTCAAATGGCCCAGAGCAAACAAACAGCACTGAGATAAGAGGGGTGCGGGCTGGGGCCATGCACTGTACTGGGAGGGGGAATTTGCTGGTGCTGCCAAGCTGAAAGGTGGAAGGAATGCTTCAGAGGCTCCCAGTCCTTGGGATAAATCCAGGTCTGATTGGGGCTGCTGATTCTCAAGTAGCTTGAATAGGTATGCCCTAAGGTGAAGCAAGGTATGTAGGGAAGAAGCAGTTGGCATCTTTGGCTTTGCTCATGACTTCCTTCTTGGTGTCCTCTGCAAAGCAGCAGGAGGGCTGCTCTCTGCATCAAAGAGCCATCTCCTGCCTGCAGGCTGAGATGAAGGTCTTGTTTTGCTGTAGGAATGCAGTAGCTCCCAAGGAATCCTGCTTCCTCTCCTGCCCCTGCTTTGGGCTCCTGAGCCACATGGCTGCAGCTTCACACCTTGAGCAAGGCTGCAAGCAGTGCTGGAGGCCAGGACCTCCAAAGCTTCCTAGGGGCCACCCTGAGCAGTAAGGTGCCAGCAGCCGACATCTCTGGGGGCAAGCTGCTGCCACCACTCCGTGTTCACTGCCTCCTGCTGTGCTGTGTGGAGAGAGCCTGCAAGGCCCAAAGGCTTTCTGCTCCTTCCCATGGGCAGTCCTCAGTTTTGCCAGCTGGGGGGTGATTTCTGTCCTACCCCTGTTGATGTGAGAGGACTTGGCCCCAGATGCTTTGCTGTAGCATGGCAGTGGCCAGTGGCTAGCATGGTGTTGGCACTCCAGCCAGGCAGCAAATTCCTCTTCACAGAGCAGTGGGAGGATGCACGTGATTCTGAGTGTTTGCAGCAATTAATTTTGCTAGTGAGTCCTGGGAGTTTGGAGATGGGAGGGGAGGAGAGGTAAGGAAAGGAACGGAAAAGGGAAAGGAAAGGGCTGGCACTCTGTCGGCCCCACTGAGGCGCCTGTGGCGTGTAGGTCATCCTCCTTCCTTCAGCATCTGGTCAGGCGCTGGCCAGGACTGTAAAAGAGCTGGACAGTAAGAGACTGACATTTAATTAATGAATTATCTGCCTGAGAAAAATTACCCTTTCCAAGAATCATATGGGTGGTGGCGACATCACATGTTACTCTGTGAGGTATCACTAGAACTAGGAAAACCTACTGGTGGACTAACAGCCCTGCAGGAAGGGGTTACAAGGGACCCCAGGTAAACACGAACTTACAGTGGAAATCATGTCCAGGGCTACTTGTTCTCCTCCTCTGCTTGGTGCTACTGAGTCCACATGTGAAACTGTCCTCTTTTGGTTCTCTTGGTTGAAGACGGATGCTGGAAAACTGTATTGGGTCTGGTGGAGAGCACATGACATGGTCAGGACCTATTCCTATAGCCTGTAAGGGAGATGGGCTTCTTTAGTCCTGCAAGAAAGAAGCAAAAGGATGAGGTGATAAGCTGGAGGCTCTGAAAGGGGATTAGAGCCAATCTCCTTCTGGCGGTGCCAGATGACTAAACACGGGCTGATGGCCACAAGTCACAGTTTTCAAAGTTAGGGTTGAACTTTACCAGGAAGGTGGTGCAAAGCTGGGACATGTCACCCAGAGAGGATTTCCATCCTGGCTGGCCAGCAGAGTGGCTCAGCTGGTCTTCTGTTGGCAAGAGTCTGCCTCAGAGCAGGAGAGGATTCAGATCCCCAGTGGTCCCTCCCAGCCAGCCTGTTGGCGAAGCCATACAGCCATGGCATGGGTCAGGCAGGGAGCTGGCTCACATCACCATTGAGTCAGTGCTGTGGGATGAGGTTGGATCTGGGTTTCACCTTTCCCAGCTCTCCTTCTGTTTCACTGTCTGTGCTCAGACGCGAGATAACATCCCTGACTAGGTCTTGTCTTTGCTTTGAAGCCCAGGCCAGGGCTTACCAACTGTTTTTGTTTGGTTCAGTTGTGGAGCTGTGTGTGAGCCTGCCTGTGCTGGCAAATGCCAGCCTGGGTAGCTTGCCTTGCAGTTTTTATCAGCCAGGCACCTCTCGGGTCCTTCTTGGGCAAAACCTGCATGTCACAGTGCCTTCTGGAGAAGAGGCAGTGGGTGTCTCCCCAGCATCTTCTTGTGGCTAATGCAGGCTTTAAATGGGTTTTAAACTGGGAGTAAATTGTACGCACCTCCAGCTGAAGGGCTCCTGAGTGGGCTGGAGGGATGCTCAATGATCTCTGTGTGATGGTAATCAGCCCCATCGAGACAGTTCAAAGCTTCCCTGACAGGGCATTTGGAGCTACACACCTGTCTGAGGTAGTGATCAGAGCTTCTGTCCCCTGCAGGAATCATGGCTGTGTGTTCATCCACAGCAGTGCCTGAGGGGGCCCTGGGCAGGACATTGACCACACTCTTACCCATGCACATCCCGATGACCCTGTGCAGTTCATACTGACCTTGTCAAATGGTAACAACGTTTTTGGGTTGACTTGTGTGACCCAGAGAGCATCATTCTCTGTGTCACTCCAGATCAGCCATGATGTCAGAACTTGGAATGCTCTGTGCACAGCTTCCCCCTTGAGCTGCTGGCTGTAACCAGGTACTCATAATTTCTGGTGATCTCTAAAGACTGTTCACCTAGACTGCATGAACAGTGGAGTAGGGAGGAGCCTTAGCATTTTACTATTATTTTATTTTGTTTTACTTTATTTCTGTTTGATTCAGAGTCTTTTTTGCTCAGGCTACTTTTCCATACTCTGATATATATGAGCATAAAAAACACTCAAAGTCTCTTCCTGTAACTGAAGCTCTGCTATGAAGGTTATGGGACTTGGGTCTGACCTATCAGGACAAGTCTGCACGTAAAATGCACATTAGCTGCTGGTGGTTTGCAGGCTTGCAGCTCCAGGCTCAGCATTGATGTACACAAGCTGCCCCATGAGCCCTTGCTCTCCTCTCAACTCTCAGCCCAACAGTGCATCTAGCTTTAATAAAGCAAAGATGGAAGAGGTTACTAAATGGTAACTAATAAACAAAGTGACATGCATGAAGCCTGGTAATACCATATTGCTCTTCAAGAAAATATGAAAAAAAAATCATGGACATTGTTATTGCTGTCTTGTACTTCACCAAGGCTAAACTATCCATCATGCTGATAAGGCTGAAAGGAAAACTTGGCAAAATAAGATGCATACATCACAGGGCAGTGAGTCCTATGGCTGCCTGTGCTGCACCCAGTCTGCGCTGGGACTGCAGTTGCTCCTCTGCATCACTGGATAAACTGGATCAGGGCTAGCCTGTCACCATAGTCTCTGGGAGCAAAACGTCAGTGGGAAAATAGCTGTTCTGAAACAGCCAGTTTGGAGACCTAAGCAATGAGGTGATGCAGACTGAGGATTTACTTTGGGGTACCAATGAGCCTAAAACACATTGATGTGAACTGGAGGGAGCACCAGAGGAAGACAAAGGGAAGAAAGCAGACTGATGTGGTTTGGGAATCTAAGCTAAGTGTGGTACTGCTGATAACTTTGCACAACAGGCTGAAGAATCAATTTTATGGGAGAAGAGTCTTGCCCTGGAGAAACCTTACTTGGCTGTTCAATTGTGTTCCCAGGAAATGAGAGTTCCTGAAGCCAGTGAATGTGATGGAGAGCTGCACAGGCTGTGTAAGGTTGCCCTTACAGCCCTTGCTGGCCGAAGGCTGTTCCCTGCAGTTTGCTCTTTCAGGTTATGTGGTTAATGGAACTTCTTCATTTTTGAGACTGCCCTATGGTCTTACTTAAGGGAGCTGTGTCCAAGGTCTTCTTCCCATGCTTTCCTTTGGTTGCTGCAGTTGCTCTCTCTGCCAAGCAGTGGCTGCACAAGAAACAGATCCCGTAGGAGTCTCTGTGGGAGGGTACGGGATTGCAAAGCTGCTTGGGTGTTCCTGTGCCATGTGCAGTGTCCTTGGCACCACCCAGAATTTGCCATGGGAGCAGGTGCTCCTGTGGCCCCTACCCTGGAGCCTTCTGCCAAGTCTGGGCTGGGGAGTCCCACCCTGATGATGTGGATGGCTCTGGGTGCACTGCATAAGCTCTCTCCACAGCCTGTCTTTGCTGGGAATGGGAAAGGATTATTTGCCATACTGTGCTAAGGGAAAAAAACCCCACAAGTACACATAGTAGCAGGCAGGCGGCAGAGCACAGAGCAGGCTGTTATCATTGGTAGTTACATTCTTCTTGCTCAGTGGCCTACAGATGTTGGAGCATGGCTGCTGAAATGAAATGCTCTTAAACCTGGGACATAAATCATGGGCAGGACACAACACTGCATGAAGGCTGCCCCTGGCATTTAGCTTGGCCTTGTCACATCAACACCGTAGCAGGGATGGTCTTCTGCACAGGGATCCTGCTGGGCTGGGTCATGATCTGTGTCCATGCAAGTGCATCCTGTGGCTGTGGCAGCTCACCAGAGCCAGACACGGCTCTCTGTCTCTTTCCTTTCCTTGTTGCTTTCCCTCTGGGCTGGGCTCCCATGCTGTCTTGCCATAGCTGCAGTCATCCCCATCTCTGACCATTGGGGGAGGTTTCAGGAGAAGATGGAGTACCCCCTGGGAGAGAGGTGCTTTGTACTGCAGTGGCACACCTTAGTAGAGCACAAGGAAGATGTAAAGAAAAGCCTTGGCAATAGCCCAAAGCAAACTGCTCTCAGGCAGTGGCACAGTGGTGTTATGTGATGCCTGGGTCATCCCCAGTTTACACCAGGATGATTACCAGGCCCCTCCAGGACGTTGCCAGGGCATGAGTGTTGGCAGGGAGCACAATATGACCGAGTTGTCTTCTGACCTCTCAATTGAGGCATGGGAATGGGGTGGCAGAGGTAGGGGAATAGGGAGAGAGGCTGGCCAAACTGCCCAGCTCTGGAAATCAGCAATACGTTTGTCTCCTTCAGAGCTGCTGGTCATGAAAACTAACTATGTGACATATGCCAAGGGCTGGGGCTGTCACTGGACAGTTGGAGTGGTTTGGTTGTTGTCATGCTAACCCATGACAACAGTTCAGGCCATGCTGTTTACTCACACTCCCCACCACTCACACATCTCTATATCCCCCTGTCTTGTCTTGCTCCTATTCTTATAAGCTCCCATCGGGCCAATGGAGCCTTGGGCCCCTTGCAGGTACCTGCCAGGACAAGATGCACTGTGACCCACTGGAGCCAGCTTCATGGATGTAGGTCTCCACCAGCTGCCATCAGCCAGTCCAGGACATGCCCCTCTTCCCCATACAGCAGGGTTTTGGCACTGGCTGCCACTGGGGACACCCAGCTGCTGCCTCTCAGGTAGTGACAAAGGCAATTACCTCACTGCTGAGCTCCCCGGCTGGCTACTGAGACACTTACCTGAAATTAGCTGTGGCCAGTGCATCGCAGAGGTGAATGCAGTTGTGATTATGAATGCACTTCTTGTTTGTCTTTTCAGTGCCGAAATCCTGTCAGCGAGGAGATGCGATAATAACATGCTATTAAGTTCTTTCTGGATAATGTAATTCAGGAGTCAGGAGGCAGTTTGGTCATTTATGCCTTTGAAAAGCTCAGAATAATTTTCGGTGTCATTATCTTCCATTTTAAAGAGGCTGTTTCAAACATCAATACCGAGAGCCCCTCTCCTCACCGCCTCCCCTCTGCTTATGTGGTTTTCTTCCACTTTTTGTTCCTGTTTTCTCTGTGCTTTCAGGGATCTGGGGTTTGTTTCCAGTCATTCACTCCCCCTGAAACATACCACACTGAACCCTTTCTTTCACCCTTTCTCTTTTTATATTGGTTTTGGAACTCACTGCTATTTTATTCAGCATTTTTCAGTTGTGGTTGGTGAAACATCCCTTTGCGAGGCGGGGGAGCACTGCTCGGGCCACGGTGGCAGTGAGAGGAGGGTGGGTGTGATGTTGATTCAGGTCTGCAGGACTGCAAGGGTTTGAAGCAGTCTGTGTCTGTCCCCCAGGGGCCAGCGAGCAGGTGGGCAGAGCTGCCACGAGTGTCTGGCTGTCCTTGGGAACGGTAGCTCTCTGGTGGCACTGCACATGCTGGAGGTTTTGGTTGCATTGGGATGCCCTGCTGCCAAGGCCATGGCACAGGCATGGTGCTGGGGAGCCCATGCATCCTGGCCACCCTGCTCCTGACCACTCCCTCGCCATCTCTCCAGGCATGGCTGTAGCCAATGACTTATATGTGGAGCTCGAGTCTTATGTTTTTTGCTCATGCTTTTGTTAAATGTGTGCTTCAGAGTAAGCAGTTAATTGATACTTTTTTGCCCTGAAATAGCCCCCAGGATGGGGAGCTGAGAAGCTTCTTAGCAGATGCAACTTCAACACCAGCTTACACTGCAGGCATGAAAACAGACAGATGTCTCTGAGTGAATGCAGCAAAAATTATTATCCAGAACTAGGACAGGAAAACAATCCAGCTCCTCTCCAGCATGCACAGAGCATGGCTGAAGAAGAGAATTTTATTCATTAAGTTAACTGGCAATGGTCCCTGAAATGTCAGCCTTGGCCTTAAGTTTGTCTCTAGGCTTGGAAAGCATTCTAGCCCTTCTGTTTTTGAAAGAGGAAGGTATATGGCTCCTTCCATTTTTTATGTGCTGGCTCTGCCGAAGTTTCAGTGCAAATAGGAGGGATAATGCCCTTCCATTTGCTGCCTATTTCCTTCAGAGGGGAAATGGGATCTCCCAAGCAGAGTACAGAAAATCCGCAGGGAGCATGCAAGAGTCACATCCATCATTAAGCCTGGTTCATATTGTTCAGCAGCTTCTGAAGGAGCTGTCGGGCACTCATGTGCCAGCAGTCAGCAGTGGAGTCAGGCTGTGACCTGGCATGAGCTTATTTGTGGAGAGGGTGTGGGAAGACTTGTGCAGAGAGCAGGCTCATTGGCCTTCCTCTGCCTAGAGGATGCGGGAGCATTAGCGGCACAGTGTGGCTTCATTAAAAAGCTGGCCCAGCATCGTTAGTGTAGAGGATACAGTCTCCTTGGGACAGATGTAAAGAGGGACGAGAATGCTCTTTCTTTTGTGAGAGATGGAAAGGCCTTTTAAACACTTTTGGCAGTCCCAGACGTGAATGCACAGTTCAGTGCTGGCCAGGGATGCCAGGAAGGGAACCCACATGATAGACTGGGTGCAATGGATGCATCTGCTCCCAGATGCTGTCTCTACTGTCTGCAGAGAGGCTGCAGAAGCAGAGGCCTGCTGCTGATCCAGCTGTTATGGGCTGATCCAGCCGTTATGGGCTGTGCCTGCCTCCATTGCCTGCTGATTCCCTGCTCCATGTCCAGCTGCAAGTGCCCTTCTGAGTGCGGAGGCAGACTAAATGTGTTTCCTCTGGCCTGCGGTAGTTATGGGATTTCTTCCACAAAGGTTTTCTGGTGCTTGGTATTTTAGCTCGCACTGCAGTCTCTCGCAGTGGGGACGCTCAGAGAGTCCTCTCTCTGCTCTCCACCTACCTATTTTCATTAGATCTAAAAGACTTTAATTTTCTCTGGGGTCTGTATGCCTCTCTTCGTTGAAACTGGAGAAGGATTTGAATAGAAGCTTGTCAGTAGGAAGCTGGTAAAGGTTCAGACAGCCGAGTCCCTCCTCTCAGGGCAGCTTGATGGGATAAGCTGTCTGCCCTTAAAAAATGGACTAATAAGGGAAACACAAAGGGAAAAAGAGAAAGAAAAGATGGTGAAAAGTAGAGGAAAATGGATTTCTTAAATGGCTTGTTATATCAGCCAGATATCCATTCACTCTGCCAGCACTCTGGCCAGCTTAGTCCCACTCCCATCAAGAAGCTTGTGTCTTGCACTTTGCCTCTCTTCTTGCATGTTTGTTCCACTTGCAGCTGGTTTTCTGAGCCTGATTTCTCTCCAGTTTCTGCTGCACTGAAAGCCTGTGTACCATCACTTCATGGCACTGCTGGCTGGTGCTATGGGCAGAGCAAACAAGGCACAGGGAGGGACTGACAACTAGCATGGGGCACAGCTTCTGTTCGATCCCTGCTTTAGCCACAAGGCAGATGTTGCTCCATCTTGGCTGCATGAAGCTGGTAGGGCTGTGCCCACCTGCCCAAAGCAGTCTGCATGGTACACCCATGTGCCGAGTCATTTCCCTGTTCCTTTTCTTGCTGCACCCTTCCTTCTCAGTCCACTCTGCAGTGATGTTTCTCTCATGCTTGGTTTGCCTTTCCAGGCTGAAGGAGACCTGGCTGGGGTTTGGGCCATATTGTAAAGATGCTGATGTTGCTTTTCAATAGTCCTTGTTGTGGAGAGATGTTGGGTGTGGTTTAGATCACTCCAAAGACCAATAGTTTAGTCTTCAATAGTGGTGTAACTCAGATCTCAGCTCAGCCTGGGCAGTTGGGACAGGCACAGCAGTCAGGCTGGAGGCATTTTGGCAAGGCTATGAGGAAAGCCAAGTCTGCAATGGCATCACCAGGCCAGGAGATTGTCAACCATCCCATAGAACCACCAGCTCTGGCAGGGAACTCTTAGAGCATTGCAAGAACAGGGCTCAGGGGACCCTGTGTGCTTACAGGATATGGGCACAGCATGGGCATGATGTTCAGCTCCAGCTCACTTTAATATTTTCTTTAGATAATAACACTACTCAGGTTCCATAAGTCATCTGAAAACTCTGCCTGGCTCTTAGCAAGGAGAGTTCCCCCTCCTGATGTAATGGAGGTCACTGCAGCGTGAGAGCAGGCAAGTCGTCTCCTGACAGCTAATTCATTCCTGTGCTGCTCTTCCAGCCGTCTCCTGGGATTTGAGGCTGTGGAGCTGCTAGTATGAGCGTGCATATGTGTGCTCATTTTTATGTGTGCACATGCTGGCTGAAACACTGAACTCCAGCCTGTGCTGGTTTTGCTCCCGGTGCGCTGCCTTCTCCACGCTCTGCTGGTTGTGCAGTCAGAGACCTTCTAGCACTAGTGCCAAAGGACTGCGACAGACCCCTGGGTGGCAGCAGGCCATTTGGTTGATGGATTATCCACTCCAAACATGAGACAGTAATCTTCAGAGGAACAGGCCCAGAGAAAGGGGCAGAGTTAATCACTTTGAGCATGGACAACAGTTGGAGAAGGAGGGGGTGGGCAGTTCTAAGAGAAAACAGTGTGGCTTGGAGGGGAAGAGAAAGCAAAACATACAGCAAAAAGTCAAGGGCTCTTGCTTGGCCAGGAGAGACAAAAGATGACTGGGTTTTTTATAGCAGGATGGGACTCAGCCTCCACCAGCACCCTCATTTTGTCATTGATTTCTCACATGTTCAATGGAAAACAGCTGCCCACTGATCTCTCCACAGTGGGACACTGCAGCCTCTCCCCATAAATACACACACGCTGCATGGTTACAAATGGGAGAGGTAGGGGAGCAGAGTGCTGTTTAATCTCTGACCTCATTGCCTGTATTGGGATGGCAATAAGAAGTGCTCAGGTAGGTATTTTATGCCTTATGGATTCAAACAACAGATTCTGCTTGAGACTATATTAAGAAGTGGGGAATTTAGATTACAAAGGCATCTCTGTGTTACTACAATATTCACATAAAGATGTTTTTGAACTCCATACCGCATTACTCCAGGAAAGCCATTCTGGGCTTCATACCAAACCAGCTGTATGTTGGGCAGAGGGTTTTGTCAGTTTTCTGACCTGCAGCTGGGTCAGTGAGTATATTAGCCACTATTTCCAAATCTTAACGGGTTATCTCTAGGCTCCTAGCAGCCTACACAGCATCTCATTTCACAGAAGGGCTTTGATATATAGGGGTTGAAAGCATTGCAAGTCCTGAGTATTAATGCCTGAGTTAAAAATTCAATAACTAGTGTCAAGAGACAGGATACATTTATATTGTTATTGCATGTGCCAATGGATGATCCCACTATACACAGTCTTTCAATTTATTTTTATTGTCTTTGGTCATGGAAGGATGTGATACGGCGCAGAGATTTTGCAAGGTTTAGGACAGAGTCAGGAGACCTGAAGTGAGAGCCTTGTAAGCACCTCTGTTCTGCTCTGGGTTTTTATCAATGTCAGTTCAAGGGGAAATCCACACCAGTCCTGGGCTGAGGTCCCTGAGAGCACTTGCATGCTCTTCACCACCTGTGCTCCAGGGCTGCATGTATAAAGCAAATGTGTACACTATTCCCAGGCACAAATCTTTTAGTTCTCTTTTGCTGGAAGGACAAACCACATACTGTAAACATCTGGTATTACACAGACTAAAGGACAGTGGATGGAAAAAAGTAATTGAAAATATTAGCACTGGTTACAATTAAAAACCACAATTTCTAACATAAGACTGAAATCTTAATGACCAGATTAGACCAATGCTCCACCTAGTCCATCCTGCAGCCTCTAAAAGTAGTTCTTCCTGGCTGGTCCAGAGGGCAGTGGAAAAGACACACAAATGGACAACACCTGAAACTTGTCAAGTGGAGCAGTTTCTTCCTACTTTATACTTCTGTTTATAAGAGGTCTAAACTTTTAATAAGAAAGTTTATATCTCTTAACATTTATAAATATATATGTACGTATTTAGATATAGTGCAGCTGTGCCTGCTTTCAGTAATTACTGAGTACCTTAAAACCATTATAACCAATGCAGGGCACAGTGATAAACCAATTAACTGTGTCTTTCTGGGCCCACCCATTCCTTGTGATACAACAGTGGCAAAGACTGAATCAAAGTGGTCACCGAGGTGTCCTGTCCAAGCCTTCCTAGTCATATGAATCACTTGGCTCCATCACATCACCAGCTCATCTTAGGCACTTGTGTGGGCCGGAGTTGAATCACTAAGACCATATGAGGCATCTCAGTTCCCAAGATCAGTTCAGTTGCTCCAGTTAACTGCAGGTAAATTCCAGAGCATCTTTAAAAATACAGTAAAGATATTGTAGAAGCCCAGAAGATAAGAGGCTAATATGTATGTCTCAAATACCAATATCCAGATAGCCATGGAGCCAACCAAGGACTGCTGGTAAGATCATGCTGTGCGAATGACCAAGAAAGAACATGATGTGACAGGAGAAAGGGGCCATATGGAGGTAGGGCAGTTCCTTTCTTGGACAAATATCCTTGTTCTGGCTCCTGGCGATAAGCACAACACAGTACAGTGCAAGTGCAGGAATGAGGTCAAGAAGTAGTCATGGACTGTTGAGCAAAGGTCAGTCCTGTAGGGGAGGATGAAGACACCAAAGACCCCCAAAAACTTCTGACCCATTTTCAGAAAGAAATGAACTGTGCATTATAACTAATTTGCATAGAAAGATAAACTCAGCTCCAGGGTGGAGAAAACTTATGTATACAAAGGTACCCCCACAAAGCCCAGGTGTGTAGCCCCAGCACCCTGGACACCATCAGCTGGATCAATGCTGGAGCCAACACTGACTGATGGACTTTCCCTTTCCCTTTCCCTTTCCCTTTCCCTTTCCCTTTCCCTTTCCCTTTCCCTTTCCCTTTCCCTTTCCCTTTCCCTTTCCCTTTCCCTTTCCCTTTCCCTTTTCCCTTTCCCTTTCCCTTTCCCTTTCCCTTTCCCTTTCCCTTTCCCTTTCCCTTTCCCTTTCCCTTTCCCTTTTCCCTTTCCTTCCCTCTTCCCTTTAATCTCTCTCTTTCTCACCCTACCCCTTTTTCAAAGTCTGCCTGTGTGTATTTATAAGGGACTAACTTGAACCAAGTGCATCGCTTGTGTTATAATTTGGGCTTGGAGAACCACTCCTGTCCCCTCCCACTCATTGGCCTGGTGTTTGGAATGTTGGGGACCCAGAGAAAAGATCTTGCTGGTCCCTGTGGAAGAAGGAATCACTTGATGAGAGGAACTTCTGTCTGTCATGGCTTTTGGAGAGAAAGTCAAGAGAACAGGCTGCAAGGGTATGTGTCTGTAGAATTTGGAGGAGGAGGAGTAGAGGGCCTTGAATTGGAGACAATGGGCAGGAGATTAAGGTGGAGGACTCTTCATGTATAAAGTCTCAGATGTTATATTTGGGGTGGAGAGGGGCTGGCCTCTGTTGATCGCCACTGCCTGGTGGGCCTGCAGTGCTGGGGAAATGTGGAGGCTGTGGAGAGACAGGGTCTTGTGGGGACATCTGTAGTTCCAAGCTGAAAGAAGACAAGAAAACTCGATGTGATTCAGAGAACAGCCTTGCAGATGCACCACAGCCCACCCTGCAGGGATCTCCCTTGGGATGATGGAACATTTGCTGTCATGGCCTCTCTGGCTCCTCCTGAAGCTGCCAGCAAGGAAGATATCTGGGGAAAGTATGATAGCACCTGAGCTGCATTTCAGCCTTGGGAGTCCCCAGCCCTGTGGTTACCATGCAGTATTGAGTGCATGCTTTTTTGTAAATACTTATTTTGCAGTCTTCCTCTGCAAGTGGAATCACTCAACGGTACTCAATGCTTCAGCTGGACAATTTTTAATAGATACAATATAAGGGAAAAAGAGCATCTTGGTTCCAAGCACTTGATAAAGGGTCTTAAAACCCCCAACCACAACACATTCTCTGGTGCAACATGACTCAGTGTCTTTGGCTGACGTCTTTGGTGACATTGCTGATGACTAAAGGTTTTTCCCAAGCAGCAGAAGGTTTAACCCTGATTTACAGCAAGGGCTGATATATTAACACCAGCAGTATTTCTCTTTTGCTGTTTCAGGGTGTGGCACAGAAGGGGAAGAGTGAGTATACCCCTTCCTGCTGACCTGAGGGTAAGAGATACATGCAGTATACAAGAAGCTGTCCTGCAGTTATGGCTGGGACAAAAGACAAGGCCAGCCAGATTCCACTCATAATGATCAGGAGATCGCTAAAGATTCTAATCAGGCAGAAATATTTTCCCATCAACTCATTACAAATTATAAGGAGGTTGCGGCTCTGCATTCTGGCTGCCTTTTCACTGGCTGAAGTTAACGAGTGCCTCTGCTGAAGGCTTTGGTGGCTCATTTGGTGTGACACATGGGCAGTGTGAAGAAGAAAAGGAAGAAGGGGCAGGGGAAAGAGCCCAGAGCAGGGAGGGTGTCCCAAGGAGCGGGGTTGTTTTTGTCTGGTGACCTGGAGAAAGGCGAGTATTTGCCTGCTTCTTTTTCTGGGAAAAAAACAAGGGAAGGGTGGCTAGTGGAAGTGCTGCTCCTGCAGATGGTGGTGGCTTTTGAATATGATCTCTTCTTGAACTTCTTTGTGAGCCTGACAATGAGTACCTGAGGAGACCTTCATCCTGTCTGGTATATTGGTTGTGGGCCTAAGGTGGTGTGTGATAGCAGCTGAGAACAAATGTGAGAAAGTGTGAGAAAAGCGAAGCAGTGCAGAGACTTGGAGGGAGCTGTGTTTTGTGGAGGTCTCTGCTGGCCTGTGTTCCTCCTCACCCCTTGTCACTGAGGAGAATTTTGATTGAGTGCACCAATGCATTGCCTACACAGACACAAAATGTTGCTGCCTGTTGGCTCACCAGCACCTCTGTTTTCCTCCCTGGTCTTCTAAAGAATTTGGCCATGTGAGGAGAAGCTTGCAGTAGAAACATCTCTGGGAGACTCAAAACATAAACTAAGTTTTATTAAGCAGCATCTGACTTTTGCTGAGACTAGTGCTAGGTCTTATTGACTGACCAAAGCTACCAAGCCTATTGATCCTGAGAGGCTGCTCTTAAATATGGAGGTCCATGGCAGGCTGTATTTGTTATGAAGATAACCCATACTCTTGTTAATTCCCCTTGTGTCAGCTACTCAATAACCTACCTCACAGATTCCTCTGTATCTGTGAAACCATTTGTCAGCTGAGACAAACGTCCTCCTCTCCTACCATCAGGGGCAAAGGTCATCAAGGTGGAAGCAAAGAGCTTCTGTGAAGTGATAGGAATCTGTGGCAAAATAGGTTTTGGATATATAGTTCTGCTAATTCACCACCTACTTTGATGTCAAGATGCTAAACAACAAATTTTGGTTCTGCAGACCCTACAAAGCAATCTTGACTTTTTCATCTCTTTATCTTAGCCACAAGGACTTTCTGGAAACTTGAGGAATGAACAATGTCAGAGGAGCAATATCCAAGATGGAAGGAATATAAGCAAGGCTCAGAGGCTGCTGTCCAAGAAGAGTTTGTAAATAGACAGGAATTTTTGAAGGTAAGCTACAAATACACCCTTGGGCTCAATGGCTGGCTTTCTCTTCTTGCAGAGTCAGGAAATGAACCTGAGAAGCATCTATTGGATGCTGTTAACATGTTGTGGTGCATCTCTTTGGACTCTGTTACCATCCCAATAGCCTTTGTTGAAGGGTGGGTAGCTATATCTAGTTGATAGACATGACTGAAGGCCCATTCTTTACTTGTTATACAATTTACTGTCTTCACGACATGAAGGCAAAAGCCACATAGGAGTTAAAATTGTACTGTTCCTTGTGTGGTATCTAGGTACTGGCTAGCAGGAAATGCTCTTAAGGAAAAAGATGCTTGCAGTCTGTGTGGGGGCATTAAATTAGATGTACTTTAATTTTGACAGAAGAATGTTAAGTACAAAAATTAAAACACAAGTAATTAGCATCTGTTGTTGCAGGAAGCAATTCATTTGGTAATTCCGCTGTGAGCTTGCTGGGCTTAAGATTCTGGGGTGTGTTCTTAGTTTTTTGCCCCTGGCACTCTTTCAGCTGCTATCTCTATACTACATTGCTTCACACCTGGATTGACCTGCCTTTATAATGTGTCCTTGACATCCAGTCAAGGTGGTTTTGAAGCAGAAACAGTCCTATTAAAATGCTGGTGAGAAATCTGAGGCTCCTTCTCTAGTACTATTAATAGTGGGTTTGTATCCTCCTCTAATGTGGCTGTGCTTTCATGCTCCCATCTGAGCCCCTCCAAGGATCTCCGGATGTGCCTGCCAGAGATCCTTGTTCACAATACTGGGTGTATGTCTTGGAGCAAATGCAGGGAAGGGCCACTAACAGGGCTGCTGCCCAGTCCGAATGTGGCGAAGTACCTGAAAACTAAGGATCAAACCAGACTTTGTGGTAGCACTCCTGCTGCTTGCCCTCTTTCTCTGGCTAGAGATCCCTGTGAATGGTGCCATATCTCCACAAGAGTGCAAGGAAGCAGTGAGCTTGGTGTGGTGACTATGAAGCCCTTGTGCACATGACGGGATTTAGTCAGGAAACTTTCAGATACTTGTGTGAATTCCTCTCTGCCTGATCTGGATGGTATCCAAGGCGTCACATGGCCAAGCCATGCTGAAGTGGCTACGCAGTACAGCAATTGACAAGTGGTGCCCCTTGGGAGTCTGAATTGTGACCAGTGTTATTTAATATCTTTATTAATTACATAGATGAAGGAATCAAGGGCACCCTCAGCAAATTTTCAGGTGACAGCAAGCTGAGTGGTGTAGTTAGCACACCTGAAGGATGGGATGGCATCCAGAGGGATCTGGATAAGCTTGATAAGTGGGGCACAGGAACTCATGAGGTTTAACAAGGTCAAGTACAAGGTGCTGTACCTGAGTTGGGGCAACATCCGATATCAACACAGGCTGGGGATGAAAAGACTGGGAGCAGCCCTGCTGGGAAGGACTTGGGGGTGCTGGTGGATGAGAGGCTGGACATGAGCCAGCCATGTGCACTCACAGCCCAGGGAGCCAACTGTATCCTGGGCTGCATCCAAAGCAGTGTAGGCAGCAGGGTGAGGAAGGGGATTCTGCCCCTCTGCTCTGCTCCGGTGAGACCCCACCTGCAGTGCTGTGTACAGCTCTGGGGTCCCCAGCACAGGAAGGACGTGGACCTGTTGGAGTACATCCAGTGCAGGGCTGTCACTGTTGTCCATAGGGATGGCGAGAAATCACAACATGGAAGTCCAGGATAAAATGGCATTATTTAATTAATTACAGACTCATTTATATAGCATTATTCGCAAAAGTGGTATATATAACATTATTGGGTGCTTGACCATACACCTCCCAGAGTGATTGGCTGAATGCTATGATGCCTATTTCAAAATATTTTCTTCAGTGTGGAAAACAAGACTGTGCATAACAAGTTTGCACCTGTGAGATAAAGTCTTGATTTACAAAACCCTCTACACTGTTTTCAGCTAGCTAGTGTGAGAAAGGAGACTTTCCAAGCAGCTGTAAAAAATAGGAAAATTTCTCTGCCAGCCTTTTCAGCATCTACAAAGGGCCACCAAGTTCTTTGTAGGGATGGAACACCTTCCCTATGAGGAAAGGCTGAGAGAACTGTGTTTTTTCAGCCTGGAGAAGAAAAGACATCAGGGTGACCTAATTGCAGCCTTCCAATACATAAAGGGAGCCTACAAGAAAGATGGGGAGGGACTTTTGACAAGATCCATGCAGTGACAGGATAAGGGGGAATGGCTTCAAACTGAAAGAGAGTAGGTTTAGATATCAGGAAAAAATTCATTACTGTGAGGGTGGTGAGACACTTGAATAGGTTGCCCAGAGAAGTTGTGGATGCCCCATCCCTGGAGTGTTCAAGGCCAAGTTGGATGAGGCTCTGAGCAATCTGCTCTAATGGAAGGTGTCCCTGTCCATGGCAGGGGAGTTGGAACTAGATGATCTTTAGGGTTCTTTCCAGTCCAAACCATTTTGTGATTCTATGAATTCCAACAGGGAACCTGTGCAGGCTGTGGAAAGGAGCATGATGAGCAATTATGCACTGTGTTGCAACACAGCTACACAGGGAGGTTTAAATGCCTCTTTCCAGCTATTGCCTGATTGCTGCTGTGTTAATAGGAGCAAGGATGCTCTCTCTTTTGGCATTAAAACCCTGCATGTGCAGTACAACATTTGTAGCAGGGACTTCAGCTTTCAACTAGTTTTGCTGCTACTTTTGCAATCTTCTACCTTCACTGTCATCTCCATCCTTCTTTTCTAAAACTGTCATGCCTGCTATCCATCCATCACGGCTCCTTGCCACCTGCTTCAGGATTTTAACATCCATTGGGGTGTTAAAAAGCAAACACATTGCTTGGCATGTACAGTTTTTGTAGTAACAGATAGAGCAAGTGAAAGCCCTAGACAAGGCATATTGGTTAAGTTTTATTAATGCACTTGGCTTTAGGGAAGACAAGACCTACCTTGAAGCAAAGGGCCTAAATCAAATGCTTCAAATGCATAAAGATCTTCAGACGTAGAACTTTGGAACAGCTACAACTGCGGATTTTTTTTTTAGTTTGTTGTTGTTTTGTTGGGTTTTTTTCTGTATGCTTTAGGATGCTAACCAAAAGGGACTTGAAGAAAAAAGTAGGGCTTCACTTTGGACTATAACTGTCTCCCACCAATATACTTAGTGTTTCCTTTTACTTCTGTATCAGCTGGGAAAAGTAGGGGGGACATGGAGCAAGTTGGTAAGATAGCCTGGCTTGGTTTCTCCACCAAGATCTTCTGTTTCCTGATGTATTACAGTCACCTCTTCCAGCGTAAGTCACTGACTTAGGGCAGTGCACATCCACCAAATAACTGTGAGTGGCTGCCCATCTCAATGTCCTCGCCAATCAGCTGAGCTGCCCGCCCAGCCTTTGCTTCAGATGTAGATTCTGTAGAGGGGACGAGTAACCTGGAACTGACCTGCTCACTGGGTTCTAGGGCCCAGATCTGGAAAGAAAGACCAGATTAATATTACAAAAAGTGAAAGAACAGCCACCGAACAGTTAGCATAGAGCCTGGAGTTTGGCGCTGGGCTAGGAAGACGGAGACAGGGAAGAATTGGTGCAGTTTTGAACATGGAAAACACATCTTAACACAAGTCTAAGAAAGTGAAGTTGGGTCGGGATTTTTTTTCTTGTGAACTAATGGCGAGTGCTAAGCCTTGGAGAGGGCCAAGATCATATGGTGTTCAAGTAAACACCTATTTTTGTTACAAAAAGTTTGAACTGTTCATCCCAGCCTTCTAGTCTCCTGGCAACAGCGAAGAACAGACCATGCTGGGACCACTATTTTAATCAACCTAATTGTAGATCCTCTGTCTCCTCCCCCAGCAATCAGCCTCCTGGGAGAGAGAAAACCCTTTTGAGCACGTCACCTAAAGGACTTGGAGACTCTTTAGTTTGCCCTGGTGCAGTTACATGTTTTGCAGTGCAGTATTCATTTCATATTTTTTGCCTGGAAGCAAGGCATAACTTTGGGGGGTTTGCATTTTCCTGTCTGTTACATTAAAAAAAATTTGTTGCTTTCACTTCACCAAAAAATTAACTGCAAATAGAAATGCTCTGCAGTTCCAACATGTTTCCCCGACTACCTCTCTTCCTGCCCATGATGTTCAAAAGGCCTTTCTACCTCCTGCTCCTGTCCAGAGAAGTGCTCTCTTGCCCATGCAGATATGCAAAACAATAAATATTTTGTGTACAAAGCATACAGTGATAAGAAACATTTACTCTGATAATGAGAAACACCAGCTATTTTCAGTCTTCTTAAATACTTCTAGTACTTTATCAGGGAATTGGTTTATCCTAACCTTCTTAGCCTCCTGGACTTCTGCAGCCCCTGGGCTGCTTTTCCAGCATGGTCAATAAGAGAGAGAAGCCCTGGTGCTGAAGTGTCATCACACAGTGGGAAATTCTGGCGTCTGGGATGATACTGTGAACAAGCTCAGAAGTGTGTGGCTACACAGAAGGAGTGTTGTAATCCTGGTGTGAAAATGCTTCAGTGCAGTGTAATTGAACTGCTGCACTTAATGCAAAGGAACCAGGCTGTCCCTTTGCCTCTCACTCTCTTTCACTGTCTCTATCTATTGGCAATAAAAGGCAAAAATAACAGTTTTGTATTTTTCTCCTCAAAACTGTGTATACAGTACTGGGTGACAAAACCCATCTGCTCTCCTTTGCTGCCTGGCAGCAATGTAACACTGGTCCCAGTGTCATCTGGCAAGGCACATCACAGCTTCCTCTTCTTGCTTTCTCTTCTTCTTCAGAGCACCTGAAAACAAATAGGAAGCCATTTCTGCCCATTTTTTTTCTGGTTACACTCTTTCCCCTCTGTGTTCAAAGGATTGACCTCAAATCTATCCTTATCAGACAAGTGACCTGAAGTGCATGCTTCTAGCCATGGCCCTTCCAGGGTCACTGTTGGAAAGCCTCCCAGGCATGAAAAGAGATTTCTGTTTCCAGAGCTGATCCTGCAGCACCCCTTGTCCACATAAAACCTGCCCAAGAAATGGGTAGGACCCGCACCAAGCTGAGTGGTTGCTGGGGATTCATGGTGCCTGTGCCCATGGGGGCATCCTGCTGTGCTGGGAACACTGGATGCCCAGGAAGCTCTCCTGCCTCTCCGCAAGTGAGCTCTCAAGCACCAGGAATTATCTTGAGGCAATTTAGCAGGCACTGGGGGAGGCCGATGCAATTGTTTCTTTGTCCCCCACTCTGTTATAGCAGAGGCCTGTCTATCAGAACTGGGAGCAGCATGCAGCCCTCACGGGGGCGCTAAATAAAACCTTTGGTGCTGCTCAATGGCGCCTCAATTTCTGTTATATTGTTGCAGGAATCATACTTTCTTTTTTCATTTGTATCCTTGCTCTCCCTACCCCTTTTTCTTTTGAAAAAATCCACGGAGTGATTAGATTTGCAAATGAATGGGCAGGGAAGTGACGACAGAAGTGAGCCGGAGCTGAGGAGCACAGGTATAATTACTGTAATTAACTCAAGCAGCAGGGGCACAGCCAGTGTTGGGAGCATCGCTGGGAGTTGCCGTGGGCGAGAGATGGGAGAGGAAGAATGGCCAGCTGCAGAGATAGTCCTCTGCCTCACGGGCCCCCGTTCCCCCCTTGAGTGCCTTGATAAGAAAAGCGTAGTTGTGCCCTGTCCCTGTGGCTGCAGGGACCAACATCTCCCCAGATGAGGTGCAGAGGAGCTCATTCTGTCTTGTACCAAAATTACTCCATGTCCTGCTTGGGCAGCCGCTAAGATGCCCTCGTTTCCTGTAAGTCCTCAGGAGGTGGGGGCACCCAATGTGCAACAGCAGTAGCTCCCTGCCAGGCAGACAGAGCCAGAGTGCAGGGAAGCAAAACCCCTCAGCCACAGCTGAGCCCTCGCAGGAGGAGCTGGGACAACTGGGGACAGCTTGCCTCAGAAGCTCTTCAGCATTAAAATATGTTACCCATTGACTTTGCTAGGTGCTGGTCTGTGACTTTATGGTTGATCTAAGAAATGGCCTTAATGATCTTCGTTGCTGGCAGACTGAATAGGAAGCATGACATTCTCAATTTGGAGAGAATAGCCATGGGTTCATATGGAGACACATGTATGGCATAGGAGGCAGTGTTTTGTGCACTCCTGATCATAACACCAGGGAAGTTTTATGATTACTAAAGAAGGAAGCAGTACGTCTTTGTCTGCCCTAATTCCACTAGTTACAGTGCTGCCGTCACTTTTCTCCTCTTGGTAGTATACGCTTCCATAACCCGTGCCATGCTCCTCTGGGAGCACTGCTGGGCATGATGCTCCCAGCACATGCTCCCTGCCCATTTCCATGAGCACACTCTGCCCTCCAGCAGAACACTGTGACACGGCTGCCTGCACCACAGGTCCTGCAACAGCTCTAGCTCTTGGCAGAAGGACTTCTCCTCTTTTTGTAAAGAGATGGGGGGGGCTGATATTTCAAATACAGGTGTTAAAAACATTAATTGCCATTGGTCCTATTCTTGGAGTCTGAGACTGACACTGGTTTTAGGGTTTTATAATCTTTCTAGAATGTGATTGTAATTTGTTGGGTGGGTGCATTAGATTTAGTGTATGAGAAGTTCCCACAGGAAGACATAAACAAAACAACCCCCCAAAACTCTCTATTTTTGGAACTGCATGGACCAGTGAGCCTGGGATGTAAACAGTTTTCCTAGCTGGGGCTATAGGGCGAGGGAGGCATGTGCAGGCAGCCGCAGGGGTCTGAGGCTCTGTAGTCACCCCTAGGAACAGTTACACAGGTTTGTTGGAAGAGCACTGTGGTTTTGTTGCTGAAAGATTAATGTTCAAGGCTCTGCTCCACATAGTGTTGAGAGCACATAAATGTGTGTCTGGTGTATTTAGAAAAGAGATTTGCTGAAGCTGGGTAGGGAATGGTGTGTGTGTTTTGCTGTACTGTAAAAACTTCAAAACTCTCCCTTTTTATTGTGGAAAATACCTGATGTGAGGGATGGGGAATGCAGAGTTCTGTGAACATCTTCGGTTTAGACTTGCTACTGCTGATCAAAAAAGCTATAGGAAACAGGATTGGAAGGGGCTTTGAGAGATCATCTAGTCTGTCTCCTTGCCCAAGGCATGTCCAGCTGCACCTCCTTTGCCTTTGTCAATATTTTGACTGAGCTCTGGGCAATTTATTCCAGTGCTTCGCTATTCTTAACAGATTAGCCCAAATCTTCCATGCTGAAGTTGAATTTATTGCCTCTTATTCACCATGGGCATGGAAAACTGATTACTTTTTTCCTTGTAGCAGCTGTTCAGATATTTGAAAACTGTTACAGTGTGCTTCCCTTGTCATCATTTCTTTATCTGGACATCCTCTGTCTGTTCTGTGTACCCTCGTTTGCCATGGATCCTAAATGTTTGACTATTCCCCTTCTTTCCTGGGCTCTCTCCAATGGGCCTCTGTCTCAGAGTGGGACACCCAACACTGGACATAACACTTCAGGGAAAAATCTACATCACAGGTCTGTCAGACTGACGTTAGCATCCCAATATGATACTTGTCTGTCCTGTGGTGGTGAGGCGTGCTTTTTACTGCTTTTCAGACTGTGGTGTGCAGGAACTTCCAGAATTTTTGTAGAATTGCCACCTAGACAGCTGTTCCTTTTTCTGTATTTATGAAGTTGATTATTCCTGCTTAAGTCTAATTACATCAATATGTCCTGGTTGAATTTTATCTTGTGTTCTCAGATCATTTGTCCAATTTAGTGTGATTGTCTTGTAGTCTATTTCTGTCCTCTAGTGTATTCAGTCCCTCCCAGCTTGATGTCATCTGCAGATTTAATAAGTATACACGTTATTCCATTATTCAAGTCATTAATGGAAATACTGACTAGTGCTGGACCCCTCCAATGAATACCTCTAGGATCCACTCAATACACCTTTAATTTGGCAATGAAATAATGATAACTATTTTAAAGAAATGTTTTTCTAACCAAATGTTATTATCTCACAGTAGGTTCAGCTAGACATTCTTCTCTTGAATATCTTGAGTCACACGTCAAAATGTCAAGACATTGCACTTGCTGCCTCCCAAGCCCTGTTACTCTGTTGGAAGGGGAGACTACATCACTGTGACTAGAGATGCTCTTGTAAATCCCTATTGGTCGTTATGCTGCTCTTCAGGAATAATTTCTACTTTAGGTTCAAGGCTCTCCTGTTTAAAGGATAGAGCTCAGTGCTTTAAACCAATAGCTCTGAGTAGCTTCCTGTGTACTCATAAAATCCACTTCATGCTTGGAGGAAGTTACTTACTACTAGTGGTATTTATACTGAAGGGAAGGCTGAGTCCCAGGAAACTCTGATGATTGGTCACACAATGAAGGTTGAAGCTCAGAACCGACCCGTGGAAACTTGCCCCTAGATCCTGGTCCAAAAAGGTAACTCAGGTAAGCCAGGTTGCAATGGGCAGCACAATTCTGCAACAGCATCAGCAGCTTTCCTCAGAGATGCAGGCACCAAGCAGGGCTGGCTATGACAACCAAGCCCCCTCAGGCCGAGGATGCTCACAGCTTGGATCTTCAGCTGTGCTGGCCACTGGGCTGCCTAACATGCAGGGGCAGTGCTTAAAAGAAACAGAGTAAGCATAGTCCCACATTCCCTAAAGAAATAACTTGCATCCTAATCCAGGAATGAGGATAGATTGTGCATCCCAGTTGCTCAGAGATGTCCTGGGATGAGAGTTTGGGCAGGCACCTTGCTCCAGGCATGTCCCCTCTCCTTGTGCACATCCTGCTGCTGTCTTTGGTGGCTTGTGGCCCCATTCACTCTGCCTCAGGTGAGGAGTGGCACTGATACCCTGCCTGCTGGCACTCTGGGCTGAGCCTTGGCACAGCTGGGTGTGCTGCCAAACACCTCAGCCACGCACTAACTGGACTCTGTTCCTCGACATGTTCTGTAAACGGGCATTTAAATGCTCTGTGTTCAGCAGACAACTGTCAGGGAATATCAAATTGCAATTGTCTGCCTCTCTTGTTGCTTGGATAATTGGATGGTAAAAAGCAGAATACTGATTCTCCCACCACACCAATAAGTGCATGTAGTATTTTTAGCAAACAAATGTGCCAAAATTTAGAAGCTACTAAATATAGAAAGTCTCAGCACTTTTTTCCTTTTTTTTTCTTTTGGTCTTTTCTTTTTGACAAGAACTCTCTCTCTTGTACTTTGGAAAGAAATGAAGCAATCAACAGCAATATATATTTTTTTCCAGTGTGGGGATATTTTTTTTGTTCTGACCCATTAATTCCCAGCTATAATTCCAACATCACACTGCGTGGTGTTAACATGACTGAAGGGACTCTTTCTAAAATTAAGGTTTTTAGTTTCTCAGCTCTGCCAAGGAAAGACTCACCTTCCACTGCACCATACTGTGAATGGGTGAGAACTGGATGAAAAACTTGGCAGAAAGGGAAGAAAAACAGTAAAAAATCACAGCAACCAACATGTTGAATGCTCTCTTAGTCATGCTGGGGTTTGCTTCCTTTCTGCCTGTTCCTTGTCATATCTAAAGCCCTGATGCTGAAGTCAAGTCTACATGTATATGTGTAGGATCAAGGGGCACAGATTGGAGCTTTTCAGCTGCTTGAAAAACTCATATTACACTTTTATAAATAATTTTAAAAATAAGGGCTGATCCAAATTTGTAATAAAATGGTGTGACTCATCAAAATGTCATCAAATTACATTAAAAATTGCTTCATAAAGTGACTTTAACCCAGTAAATATACTGTAAGTTGTGGTGCTACTGGAGCAAGTAAGAGTGTCAGCAGAACTGGGATGAATGTTTGCTGGTGCAACAGGTCAGGTGACCAGAGTGGATCTAGTTTTCTTGTGGCTTATGCTTTTAGAAGTTGAGAGTACTTGCAAAGTAGAAAATGGGTGTTCTGCTATAAAAAGGAGAGCATCTGGCCATGGATACCAAAGACCGGCTTCCACATGACTTACACTTTTTTTCTCGGATGTTTCTGATGTTGGCATGTTGCTTACTTTAGCCAGAGCCCACCCTTAAGGCAAGGCTGGGGAATGGTATTTGAAAAGCATAAAGGTTGCTCTTTTTGGAGTTACCTGCATGTAGAAAAGGAATGTCTAGAGGTGCTTAAACAGAACATGCTTTCCCAGCTTTCTAGAGAAGTGGGAGCTGGATCAAGCCTTGTTTTCCTTTTGTCCTGAAAACCTCTTCCCAGATGGGAATAGGCCTAGCAGCAGAAATCAGGAGATGACACTGGGAAAAGTGGAAAGCAGTAGAGCCTTCTCTTCCCTCTCTGGTGTGCAGCACCCTGGCCACACACAACCTCTTGGGCCATACCTCTCCCACAGTTTCTTGGTGCAATCCAAGTCAGTGCAGTAAAGGTGCTGCTGCCTGGGGGGATCTGCACAGCTCTCTGTAGAGAACTTCTGTAGGATGTAGCCATTCTCTGGCAGCATGTGTGGGGGCTCAGAGTTGCAGGGCAGGGAGAGTTCCTTTAAAGATTATTGCTGAGCACTTGGGTTTACACTTCGTCTCAGCAGGTTCACCTCGCTGCCATCTCTGCTGTACGCCTCAGAGAAGGGGACATCTCTAGGCCATAAGCTCAAACAAAATTAGAAGGTGAGCAGGTATCAGCATAGAGCAGAGCATGGGAATACAGCTTACTCAAATTGGGGTTTTGCACAATTGCTGGCTGAAAAACTATTTTTCAGAGAGTTGGAGTTTGAACTTCGTGACATGTTCATTGAAGCACTCTCCTGTATGGGTTCTCTGCTGGTGTTGAATTCACATTTCACATCCTTCATAGAAACTTGATTTCTCTTCTATTGTTGGTTTGCCTGTTTCCATGAAACTTCTCAGATAGATATGTACCTGTGTCATAGATTTAGCTGAAATTTGTCCACAAATTAAAAAGCTCTGGAGAGGTGGGGGAGGCAGGAGGAATGGCATGCTGCTGCAGGTGCATACAGTATGTGCCTATGAGCCACCTTCCCTACAAGCGGGCTGGTGCATTTAGCAGCAAGTCCCAGTCAGGCTCTTCCTCGCTCTTGCTGTTAGTACACAGAGCGTTCTTACTGACCGCCTGCTTGGGAGACCTTGGAGATGGGATCTTCTTCCTTTCATGCAACTCTTGCAGGAACTCCTGTCTCGACATACTTCCATGGCCTCCACATACCCCTTTCCTTAGCCAGAGTCCCCTTCCCTTCCCTGCAGTGCTTTCTTCTCTCTTTTCACCAACTCCTTGTTTTTCTTTCCCTCTCTGCCCTCTCTTGCCACTCTTCTACCCCTCTTACAAAACACTGGCTTGGGGAGCAGCAGAGAGGGTTAAACCTGCAAGGTCTCATGGCTGGAGAAGCGTTGGTGGCCTCATGCATGGTAAAGTGCCTTTTTGGCATGCAGAGCTGTGAGCAACCACCCTCTCCCTCTTCCCCTCCTCGGGCTCTGTGCCAGCGGGCAAGCATTTGCAAAGCAAAATTACAGAGCTCTCTGGGTAATGATCTGCCCATTCGTTCTGTACAGCAGGTGGCTGGAGGCTGAATCCACGCCACTCCCTCTCAGCTCAATTCCCATGCACATCAGGAAGAGATGGCTATTCCTCCCTTACAGCTGCTTTCAGGGAAGAGAGGCCAGGGGAGTCACCCTCCCAGCAGCAGCATGCCGTGGGGGTGAATCTCTTCCTGCAGAGAGCTGCAGTGGGCTCCGACCAGAAGGGCCAGATTCAAATGCCAGCCACGTGCATGGGCAGAGAGGGGATGACATCTTCACTGAGACTCATGCAATGTGGCTGTGCAAGACAGCAACACCATTTCCCCACCTGCCAATTCTCCTCGGGGCATCAGGGTCAGAGAGTTGGGATGCATCAGGCATGTCCCTTCTAAAACCTCTGTTCCTCTGTCTAAAACCTCTGATCCTGTGAGTCATACACTGGCTGCAGGGACCGCCCCAAACTGCTAACATTACTGAAGAGGAGTTGGGAGGCTGTTTTGACTTTCCGGCAAAGCTCCAGGACAGCCCACAGTGCTCACTTCTGATCCTAACTGTTTACCCTCTTGCATTAAGCCAGGTTGGATAAGGCCTTGAGCAACCTGGTCTAGTGGGAGGTGTCCCTGCCCATGGCAGGGGGATGTTGGGACTAGATGATCTTTAAGGTCCATTCCATCCCCTCAACATTCTATGATTTATCTGTATTTCTCCTTTACTATTTGCTTACTCAAAGAAAGGCTGAGCAGGTGTGTACGGAGTCTGCAAGGCCACCAGCGAACAGGCTAATCCTGGCTGTGGTACATCCATGTGATTTTCCCCTCTTCCCTTTCCCTCATACTGCTGCTGAAGGCTTCCTATACCAGCACCATCCTGCTTTCCTCTCCTGCCCTGCCAAATCCTCCTTGGAGCCATCAGCCTGTAGGATTTCCTTTCACTGTGTTGGGAAGCACAGTCCTTTTACATCAGTAGGAGGGAAGGAGTGTCAGACCGCAGACAAAGAGGAGCAAAAGGCCCCTAAGCATGTCACATCCACTTTCTTTTCGTTGCTGGAGAATAAATTCTGAGAATTAGGAAGATGAAACTTTATCTTTTACACTGTTAAAAAGGATGGGTGGTGTATCCTGTTCTGGATAAGAACTCAACCTGTATCTCTGTACCCATTTTATTCTCTTTGACTCTTAGCGCTCTCTTCTCCCAGAAGGATCCTGTTAGGAGTCTCTTATCTGCATTTATCTTGCAAAATAAATATTTTATAAACAAAGGCAAATACTGTTAAAGGGCATTCTGAGACATTAACTTATTCCCCGAAGCAATAGAACAAACAAAGCAACTTCATTAGCCATAATATAGCGTAATGCCCGAGTGTCTCGCTTTGGGTGGAAGAGCTGGGCTTGCTCATGTAAGCCAGGATCTCTGGGGACTGGGATGCACCAAATTACATGCACAAGGATGGAGGCTCTTCCATGACACAAAAGTGAAGCTCTCCTTTTTGGGGAGTTCAGCTTGATCCAGCAGTAAAGCCTGTGTGGTCACAGAAGTGACATACAAAGCTCGGAGAGTCACAGATTCCTAGTCCTGTTGCAACTCCTGAAGGCAGTCAGAGCATTGAAAGGAAAACAAGTGAATGCTGCCATCCTGGTGTGGTTGCCTCTGGGGTCCCATGTTATTTCTTATGCTTTTTGGCTTCTGCGTGAAAACAAAACCCAGTGAGCAATAACTTCACAACAGCAAACAGAGGAAGACAGGGTGAAATGGGGGATAACAGAAATGCGGATTGTAGTGAAAAACAAGTGGGGGGAAAAAAAGACCATATGGAGAGGATGAGTCCAGGGGACAGAAATCTGAATTATGACCTCTTCCTAGCCCTCTAGAAGTTTAGTTCTTTTCAATGCAGTGTGGGTCCTGTAAAAAATTGTGTATGATAGAGCACATCTTTATATATAGGGATTGATACTTGAAGTACTTTAAAATGTGTTATAATCTGATAAAATGTTATATGTATTGCAATATTTTTCCCATCTGTTGTATCTTCTCCCTTGTGATCTTAAAGCACATTGCAAGTTTTCCATTCATTAAGTTTCCCAGCATCTTTTTAGGGCAGGCTTATCTCTGGACTGCAGATAGGAAAATTTAAACTGAGAGTTCAAACTGCTAAGCTGAGAAGATGACCCGGCATCCCAGGCCCCAGCAATGCTGGTTAATTTGAAGCCTGTCCATCAAGACAGTCACCCATACAGCTGCACAGGAGGGGCAGTGACTTGTGCAGAGCCCATGGAAGAGTTGAGGAAGAGGAGGCTCTGCTACCTTGTATTTGTGCTGGCACCTCATGGGAAAGCTTCATTCACTGGCATGGGGCTGACTCCAGCACAGATCCAGCCATGTGAGCAGTCCCCAGAGGGAGTTGTTAAGTGCTTAGGACAGAGCCACTTTGGGCTTTGAAATCTGTGGCTGTGCTCAGGGCAGGTCCCTCATCACCAGGGCCGCCCAAACTAGCTCTGGCTCCTCCAGCCCTTCTCCAGTCCATTTCTTCCTGTCATCTCTGCATCACTCAGCCCAGAAATGCTGCTGCCAGGGATTGGGAACCTACATACGTTGCCTTGTCGGTGGCAGCCCTGGCCAGTGCTCATTTTGCTTTTAGCATTATCAGCCTGTGGAGAAAATATTGCAGCTCTGGTGTAGAGAGGTCTGTCTCCCTCGACACGTGATGTACCTCCAGCAGATGAAAATTTGGTACTTTCAGCACAAGAAAAGGCAAAGCTGGGGATGGGCAATTCAGTGTCTTTAGATCGCTCCCCATCTGTATTTCTTTTTCAAGAGTGGTGGCTTCTCTGCCTCTCTTTGCTGCTGGACAGCCCTGTCACAGCCTGTTAAGTCAGCGGCCTCTCAGCATTACCCTGGTGCTCCCTCCTGCCAGCAGCCTGTGTGCGTGTGCACTGGAAAAGGACTGAGGGTACTCGTGCCCAGGACACGCATGAGTACCCTCCTGACTAGCTTGGCCAGGCTGGGCCAACAGTGGTGGTTTGGTGGTGACCCTCGTGGGCATTGAGTGGGTTGTTTGCAGTCCTGTTCCTGGGACACTTCATCTCAGAGATTGCCACCTACAGGAACACGACCTCTTGCCTGAACTATTCCCTTCATTGCTAAGCTATTAGTAGAGAGCAACGAAGTGGGGTTTGCTGCAACATTGCTCCAGTTCTCCTCCCAGGCAGGTCCTACTGCTGACTCGGAGCTTGGATCATTTCTGTGCCCAAAGAGAGAAGACAGGATTGGATTTAGATCTTGGATGCTGCTGCAGCAAGCGAGAAACATTGGTCTTTGGTAAACCAGAGCTGGCACAGGCCCTTAGGGCTATCAAAGCAATGCAATTTTACCAATATCAAATCCTCCTGAAAACTAAACCTGTTCCCACCCCCTGGGAGGATCCACTGTGGAGTGAAGTAAGTCTGGCTTGGAAATGTGTATTCAGTTTGGATCTCACTCCTCTCCTCTGACTGCTCTGCAGCACATGCTCCTGAAAGTGATTCCGTTGCACTTGTGCCACTGCATAAGGAACAGGAGATGCTTCCAGAGTTCACACTGAGTGCCACAGGGATCTAAAATAAATACTGCCATGTAATAGATTTTTATCCACTGCTTTGCTGTAATCCCCATCTGAATCCCTTCCAAATTGCAGTCGGGCAGCTGTTTGTATAAGTCAAACATTGATTCAGCTGCTCTCAAAAGGGATTCAGGAGGTACAGGCTGGAGGGAGTGCTAGCCAGGGTGCTGGAACAGTGGGATTTGTTATGAGCTGAAGGGTTAAACTCTTCCCACAGCACCCAGCACCAGAGTATCTCCCCTTTCTGCACACGAGGAGGAGGTACCCACATGACGAGGAGGTGGTACCCACATGACGAGGAGGTACCCACAGAAAGGATAATTGCTGAAGCAGTGAGCCCGGAACCTTGAGGAGCTCTCCTGCCCTGCTTGGCAGGGCTTCAGAGGGCAGGATCACAGCAGCACTCTAGTTCTAGGTACTTCAGCTTCTGCTAGCAACCATTGCTGCTACCTGCAGCAGGGTAAAATGACCAAGACAGAAGTAAGCAAGAAGAAAGGATGCAAAGTCCATGAATGACTGCTGAGCTAGATGGGGGCTAGATAACTGGCAAAGATATTCTGCTGGAGCAGGGGAAAGAAATTACCCTGGCAGTTGATCACCAACAGATGAATCAGAGAAGTTCAGTCTAACCAAAACAGATCTGAGCAAAATCTCAAGTTTAGCCTAGGAGGAGTGTTAAACTATCAGTGAAGTGGCTTAAGAGTTTCTGTGCAGGGTATTTAGGCTCATTTCCACAATTGCAGCAAACAAGCAGGATTATGGTGTCAGCCAGAGTGGCTGCAGCTTAGGGGCTGGGGCAACCATGTGTAATGGAACAAGGGGATTGCTGGCAGCATTTATCTCCTGCTTGACTTGGAACTTTGCAGATCCAGTCAAAATTGAAGGAGAGGAAACAATTTAATCACCTGATTCCCAGAAAATCCTGCTGCAACCACACTGGCCACAGACTCAGGTCATCTCAGGTTGGGAGGGAGAAGAATGGAGCTGCCCACTCTCCAGGAGAGTGAGAGCAAGAGGCTTAAGGCTCCTCAGTGCTAGAGAAAGTAACGGAGTGCCCTGCAGCTCACAGCCCTGCTTGAAAATGATGGAGGCTGACAGATCTGGGATTAATCTAAAGGTTTCAGCTCTCTGAGCACTGAGTGGAAATTCGCCTGGAAACCACAGTGCCGGAGCTCAACATCATGAAAGCACAAACTGGAAGGGGGGAGGCAGAGGCAAGCGTGGGTCAGATAGCTCGCCCCACCTGATTATGTGCAAAGGCTGGAGCCCTCATCTCTTGCTCTCTCTGCCACGTCTGGGTAGAGAGGGAAGGTATTTAGTGCTAATAAGAGCATTAAGAAATAGGCCACTTTTATTTTGTACGTTAGGCAGGCTCTGCTTCGGGTGCAACTTTGCATTGCTAATTAGATTCAAAGGGAAAGCTATACTCTCAGTGCTCAGCACTCCTGATTGTACCTGCTCATGCTCTCAGAGGAGCCAGGTCAGGTAGCCTGCACAAATACTGCAAGCTGTGGTTTTCCCTATGCAGGTATTTGTAGGTGCTAGGCTGCTTGTGTGGGATGAAAAGACAGTGTGGGAGGCTGACTAAGAGCTGGAGCCAATGTGTGCTCTGCTGATGCAAACTTGGACTTCTCTTGTTCATCTTGTCTAGCAGCATATGAGAAAGGGTACATTCTGCTCTGTCTGTAGCTTTCCTGTGACATTAGGAGGCTGACCTAGTCCTGAATGTGGAAGGCCAGGATTCATCTGATTCGGCATCCTTTAAAACTGCTGCTTTAGCCCATAAAGTTATGGGGACATATCAACTTTTTTCCTACTACACTCAAGTGCAGTTTGCAAGGAAGGATGCATATGTCCCCCCTTGCCCTCAGAGACCAATAACCTTTAGCTGAGGCTGACGAAAATCTTTTCTCAGTGCAAGAGAATCACAAAGTCTGCACATTCTGTACTACGTGAGTCTCCAAGTATTAGCACAGCTGTCACACTTAGCCATGTCTGCACGTTCATGCCTTCATATCCAATTCCAATACAACACTGCCATCACCCCTGTTGCTCACATCAAAGGACTGAATGCATCACAGTGCACAGTTTTAACTTCTTTCAGTTTAACTTGCTCTATAAATACATAACTCACGGTGAGTGGGCATGTGCAATATATCCCTGTGTATAGTTCTGCTTAGTGCTGCGGATGGGGCTGCTGATCTGATTATTTTAAAGTCACTGGGCTACATCTACTGTAGGTATAAATTGGTACAGCACAGTGGTGTTGCCAGTTTATGCTAGGTGAAGGTCTGACCTATAATATGAATCTATAATAGAAACTTGCTTGTGTTCCTGAAAAGAGGGGATATTTTGACTGTATAACCAAATTGGCGTTCTTATCCCGGCTTCTACATGGTATAATTGTAATTCCAAAATTATAATTGTTATTAAATTATTAAATAATGTAGCAGTGGAAGGTTAGTTTAAGGCTGTGCTTCTTATTTATTTGAAGTGATATTGTTGAACCAAAATCAGCATGGTGATATATCCCAGCACACAAACTGGATATGTACCAGAGATGAATGAACACAGGCACAGTTTCAGACCAACCAGCCAAATCTGAACACATGTCCTCTTCTAAGAAAGGAGTGTAGGAGAAATAATTTTCAGCTCCATGATCCACACACCCAGTCATTATCACAGACATTATGATGGTCTCTCCCTGCTTATATTTTAGAAAATCTCAAAGCCTGAATTGCAATACAGTCGTTGCTAATTCAGAGTAAGTGGGTTACACTGCAGCTGGTGTCTGTTTGCCCATCTGATGTATGAATAGCAATCGATTTGGATTTTTTTGCTAAACATGGTGTGATAGTGAGTATGAGATGGCTGCCAAATGTCCATGAGGAATTATGCTTGGCTTGGTTAGAAGACTGATGCAGATTGGCCACCCTATTAATGGGTGAAGCATACCATCCTCTCCAGCCTGGGGAGTTGTTTTTCCATGGGCATCTTCCTCTGTATTTAGTCTCAGAAAATATAACAACTTATAGCAAATAGAGGAAATAAGTGCTCCACTTCTGAGTCCTGTACTAGATGAATTTCCGAAAAATGTTTGCTAATACTCATCCTGGGTTTACTTTGTTACCTTCTTTTTGTTCTTTTCTATTAGATTTACCTTCCTTTAACACCTTACCTTTTCTTCGGAGAGACTGCCAAGATTTGGAGATGATTGCCTTTTTATTCTGCTATTATATAATTATTATGTATAATCATAGAATCACGGAATATCCTGAGCTGGAAGGAGCCCACAGGGATAATCAAAGTCCAACTCCTGGCCCTCTACAGGACAGCCCCAAAATAACACATGTTCCAAGAGTGTTGTCCAAACACCTCTTGTACTCTGGCAGCCTTGGTGCCATCACCACTTCCCTGGAGAGCCTGTTACAGTGCTCAATCACTGAAGAACCTTTTCCTAATATCCAACCTAAACTTCCCCTGACACAACTTCATGTCAATCCCTTGGGTCCTGTCACTGGTCACTGGAGGGAAGAGATCAGCGCCTGCATCTTCACTTTCCCTCATGAGGAAGCTGTAACTGCAATGAAGTTTCCCCTCGATCTCCTCTTCCCCAGGCTGAGCAGACCAAGTGACCGCAGTCACTCCTCAGACAGCTTCCCCTCCAGACCCTTCACCATCTTCTTAGTCCTCCTTTGGACACTCTCTAATAGCTTTATGTCCTTCTTGTATTTGGTGCCCAAAACTGCACACAGCACTTGAGGTGAGGCCACACCAGTACAGAGTAAAGTGGTTATTTAATGGTAACGTTGTTAATTGATATCATAAACATAGATACACCCAACAGAGCTTTATAGCTGTTTCAAGCTCTTTTAACTTTCTGAAGTCTGTTCTAGGCTGTTAATCTCATTCTAGGACTGAGATGTGGGGAGAAGCCCTTTTCCCAATCAAGTTGACAGCAAGTCTGCTGCTTTGAGATCTTAGGAGACAAAGCACCAGGTAAGCTCTACATACTGTTGGGAACATCAGAGAAGTAACTCTGTGAAACAGCACTGCAATTTGTGTTTATTCTCCCTGGGTGAGATCGGCGTTAAGGCACTATATAAGTGATGACAAAGTTGTTCTCTGCTGCAAGCTGAGCCTGAAGGCAGGAGGCCAGTGTGTGATGGAGAAGATGGAGTTTCTCGGAGCGATACATTGCCTTTGCTTTCTCATAGCACAGTTTTCAGGAGGAAATTCTTTGGCTTGATGTTTAAGTACCAGAGACAGAATCAGTGATGCTGAGGAGAATTCAGGGGTGGGAGGGAGGTAAATAGGCTTGGATGAATCAATAACAAACTTGAATCTTTGATCAAAACATGAAGTGACATGCCTGCCTCCTTCCCCTCCCTGCTGCTGTCTGTTCCAGCCTCGGATAAAGCTCGGGGAAGTTGGGGAGTTAACAAATCTTTTTTAGTAAGTGGCTTTGCATCTCTACACAGTCTCCACATATGGGGGTATATTGTGCCAGTCCCTAAGATGATGTGACATGACAAGTGAAGAGACAAAAGACATATGAACCTCATGCAAGAGACCATGTGCAATTTCTGTCTTTGTGGAGCGAGCTGTACTGCAGACAGGCTCTCCATCAGGGGAATGTTAGAGCTCAGGTTTGTCTGGGTTCTGTTCTCTTTTGTACTTGTTGAACATTAGGTTGGAAAAAAGCTAAGCTGCTGAGACTTGAGTTTCGGTGCTTTCCTTCACTCCACTGCTGCTGTTGCATACTGACCTTCCTTGCTTAGCTTCTTCTGTGTGTCTCACCATGGGTGGTTGGAGCACACTGCTGCTTCCCTGCCCTCTGCCAAGCCTGATGCTCCATGACTTCTGGTCCTGCCACTTCCAGGTGGATATGGAGATAACCAGCAATGTGTTGGCTCTTTCCCAGCCAGTCCCTGCCAGGGAGACAGCACCAGCACTTAGAACAAACATTATCTTTTGCAGTACATGAAGCTGTGATAAGTTGGGATGGTACTCGTGAGAAAAACAGTAATGTGTGTTGAAAGCAAAAAGGACTGTCACCTCAGACCCTGGCCAGCTGAGGGTCTGCTTGCTGGCATGAGATCACTGCTGAATTTTGAAGACATGTTTTTCCACACAAATTTGAGAGCTGCTAATGCCATCACTTTGCATCATCAGTGTGGCAGAAATGAATCTGTGACATTGCAATGGAATTAAAACAGAGAAGAAAGTCGTGGAACCTAGCCCAGGATCCCCAACTTTTGAAAGCAGGCTTGAGTTCCTGCAAGGACCTGCTTCCAGTGGAAACTCCCCTGAGCTTATGCCTTTCTCTGAGGCAAAGTTTGGAAAATATTTGACTGAGGCACTTTAATACAGAGGCATTGCTTATAAAGTGGATTGGTCCAACATGTAATATGTTGTAATGATTTTGGTCACTCTGTATGCTACAGTCTCTGCACACTCTACAGTACAGAAGCTTATGATCTTGTGTTAAAGGTGACAGTGCTGGTTTATGGTCCATTTTATACCATTGTGTGCTGCCCCGAGCCAAGGTTGCAGCCTTGCAATGGTGTAAGTATAGTTGGTCATGCCTTGGGGTAAGGGGATGGATTATGTAACCCTTGAAGTCTCCCTTCCAGACCTATTGTCTGTGATTGCAATGCACACTAACCTTGGAGGAAAAACTAACCTGCAGTGCCATGGTCCAACTTTTTCCACTAACTCTTCAGTTGATGGCTCCTTTCTAGATACGAATCCTTCACCCATTCTTTCTCCTCGTCTGCAGCTCTCTAATTCTCCGTAAGTGGCTCTGTGAGTGCAAAACCACTTCCATGGGAATAACTGATGCCTTTTCCCCTAGCAGCAGTTTAGCTGTGTCCCCTGCCCCATGGTAGAAGAAGATGCTCCAGAAGCAGTGTCAGCTTTTTTCTACCACTATGTTGTTTACTCCAGCCCCTCTTCCCCAGTTGCTGCTGACAACGTAGCAATTATGCTCCCATCGATCCCTCCTCTTCAGGAATCACCCTGTGCACACTGGCACACTGTCACAATCAATAGCCCAGCCCTTGTGCAGAGACAGCGAGGGGGCCACAGAGGCAATTTGCTCACTGGACAGGTTACAATGAAATAATATTGTGTCAGGAGGTGAAGTGGCAGAGTGGCTGGCACTAAATATTTCCCTCTGCATTGCCACAGGGAAAGCTGGGGCTTGATGAGATTTAAAGTCAGGCTCAATACCTGCTGCTTAGATCCTCTTGGAGATAAAGTGTAACTGAAAGAATGTGGGGAAACGATTGTTTAGGAGACAAAATTGATGTGGGCCCTTAAACCTATCATTTCAAAATTGTTCTGACTAGGACTGAGAGGAGGAGATTAAATACCTTTCATTTTTGACCTCTAGCTGATAGGTATTAAACACATACAGGGTTCATTGCGGATAAAACTCAGGGCTTTCAACAGCCAAACTCAATCAATTAGCTTATTGGTAAAAGACAAATATTGCAGGCAAAAAAAGGAGGTTCATGCCTTGGCAGTCACTGCTGTCATCCCATTTTAAAGGCATATTACAAATTAGGCGATCAAAGGTATCACTTTCAGCCAATTTTTAACAGGCAAAATAGGGGGAATTTCAAGACTTCTCAGAAATATTTTTATTTTGTTTTCAGTAGTCCCTTGATTTTGTATCTCAAACGAAATGAGTAAAGAGCTTTATGCCTGTTACTCCCTGGTTCAAAGTTCATGCCTGATATGTGGTAGTTGTCTCTCCTGAGTAAAGTATATTACAGTCTTCAGCTTTGCTGGGCAGAAACAGAGGACACTGTGGGTGCTGCTTAGCTCAAGGGCCTTGGTGACCATGCTACCCATTTGCACCCACTGTCTTCCTCGCAGCATACATCAAATACTTAAAAACACAATACTAATTTCTGTCATGGCATCTGTGTTAATTGGCACAGGATAACTGTGGACTATTAATCTGGAAGCTGCAGAGCCAGCACAAGTCATCCAGGGGCCCTGTGAGAAGCCTGCATTTAGACTGGCCACAGACTGCTTTTCAACACAGGGGGACCTTATCCATGGCAGCACTGGGGTCCATCTCTGTTGTGCTGGGCCTGAGAGCATTGCCCCAGAGAAACCATGGGATGGCTGGAGGCTGCAGGAAACCCCAAGGGCTTAAAACTCTGTTAAAACAGAGGTTAGTGTATGCGTGGAAGCCACTGATAACAAGGTATTCAGTCAAATGTGGGTTCATAGGAAAAGAAGGCTTAGTGTTTAGACCTGGGAAACTGCCTGAAGACTGCTGTTGCTCCCAGCTATGCCTCACACACTGCCACCCAGGTGCATCATTTAGGCCAGATTTTTCAGAAGTGCCCAGTTATTTGGAGTGCTTCATTAGTGCTAATCCAAGTGTGGAGCACCTGCAGATGCCCCTCCATTAGCAGGACCTAGCAAGCCTCTGTACATCTGTTCATCAAGTCAGCCAGCAGTTAGGCATCTTGCAGTTATAATGGAGGCTTTCTGCTTTTAGCATCTCTCAGTTTCCACCTTTGTGAAAAGGAGGCAATGCTGCAGGAGATAAACAGCTTAGTGGGAAGCCCACAGGCGAGAATAGCCTTTACACACTACATGGCAGCAGGGAAACCTTGGGTAACTTGGCACTCCTAAGAAAACCTGGGTCTTGAGTGCCATCACAGGATGCTCACTCCAGCTGCATGGCTAAGCCCTTGGAGTTCCCTGCAGCCTCCAGCCACCCCATGGTTTCTCTGGGGCAATGCTCTCAGGCCCAGCACAACAGAGATGGACCCCAGTGCTGCCATGGATAAGGTCCCCCTGTGTTGAAAAGCAGTCTGTGGCCAGTCTAAATGCAGGCTGCTCACAGGGCCCCTGGATGACTTGTGCTGGCTCTGCAGCTTCCAGATTAATAGTCCACAGTTATCCTGTGCAAATGCAATACAGGACTGTTTGCCCCTTTGTGAATAAATGGGGGCAGCAATGTTTGAGCCAGGCCTGGCAAGGTAGGGAGCAATTCCCTGGCAAGCAGAGAGCATCTGGCTTCCCCCAGTCCTGCAGAGTCAAAGGACAAGGCATGACCCACCCTCTCTATGCTGTACAGCTCCCATCTCTGCCAGATGAATGGTGCTTATTTGTCACCACAGAAAGGAAAACCCAGCCATGTGCAAGCACAACATCTGCTCGGCGGGGGCTGCCACTGCTTGGCACTCGCCAGCAGGAGGCTCAACACAGTTTGCTGGACCCCGCGCCACGCTCCCTGGGGACTCTGCAGCGGCACTGGCTGCAGTGCAAGAAGGGTCAGGGGTGCATGTGCCTCCCGCCAGCAGGCTCAGAACTGCTGCATCAGAGCCTAAAGTGATGATTCCGTGGCTGTGTAGGGATGTGAGCAGGGACTGACAAGCTGAGGCCAGTGGGCTCTGGCGGGGCAAGTCGCCTGCCTGGCCCTAGGGGTTAGGAGGAGTTGGGCAGAGCGGGCTCGTAGCTGATAGCTGTTTGGCTGCATTTCCAAGGGTTTGCCATGAGAATTTGGATGATGCCTCCCTCTTTCTGTGGGGTTTCCTACCTGGAAATGAATTTAACAAGGCATTTGAAGATTTCTTTATTTTTGTCCTTTGCAGTTCAAATGAATCTGACTGCAATCCTTAAATGCCAACATTTTTTGGTACTGATTTGTCTCTGGGTGTGACACTAATGTCTTCCCCTCTCCAAGATATTGTGGTTGAGTTAAGGCATAGCATGGCCCTGCCTGGGGGCAAAGGGCAAAAGGAATGGGTTCTTGTACAAGGCAGGAAGGCTCTGCCCCAACTATGGGGCAGCATCAGCCCCAAAATGCAGGGGTGTTGCGGGGCACAGGTCTCCCCTTGTTGAACTGACAAGTCCATGCCTCTTATCTGTATTTGTGTAGTGATGAGGGCTTTCCACTAGAGAGAGACATGAGAACACACAGAAAACCTGTTTGCTGTTTGTATCATACAGTTCACCTGGCCAACATGGTGCAAAAGGGCATGGCTGGAGCTGATAATTAAATGAGTTTTTTTGCCCTGCTGAAATTTTTACCTATCTTTTCTGACTGACACTTGACAAACATGTCTTCAAGATGGGGTTTGGCACAGAAAATCCTAATTTTTTTTTTCTTGCTTTAAAACAACCTGTTTTTATCCTTTTTATCCTTTGTAGTTCTTACAGAAGAAGCCAAAATATATTGAAATATTGGACATCTTACAATGAAAAAAAAGAAACTTGCCAAAAATACTTTTATTAGAAATACAATTTTTTGAGAAAATGTTCAGCTGGTTGCTGTTTATCTGACAAGTTGATATTACCCAGGCAAAAATTTGTAACTCTCATGTACCTTTTTTTGTCTATAGACAAAAACCCAATTCAGTGACCTCTGAAATATGCACATCCTGTGGAAGGACCATGATGATATTGAACACAATACATTTAAGAGCAGAAGTAAAGCATAACTTTTTTAGCTGAAAATCCTAGGGAAATAGAAATGTGGCAAAGGACAGTGGTGTTAATACTTCTTTATTTATGTGTCATGCTGTAATCCTTGTAGGCAGCCAGGCCTGTGCTTTGCACACCAGAGGAAGCTGGTCCTCTCAGCTGTTTCTCACCAAAGACCCACACAGCCAGCAGAACCAAACCCTCTTAGTGGTGTTGGAACAGTGCCCATTTGAACGGAAGAGCACTGTTGAGTGAGGTGCCTTTAGCACATAATCTATTGTTATATGTATACAGTACAGGTTTTCCTTTGGGGTCACCTGCAGCTCTGAGTGCGGAGGGTGTGTAGCACCTAAAGCTGCTTTGCCTGGGATTTGTGCTGAGCATACAACTCAGGGTGGCAGGGCTGTGAGTCACACAGTTTCTTCTATTTTTGGATCCTGTTTCTGAATGCTTTCCCCTGTGGTATATGGGTGGTTGGAGGCAACACACACATGCAGGCTTCACATACTGCAAATAGAAAGTCTGCATTTAAAGGCCTCCTATTGCTTACTTGCAGATCCTGCCAAGCTTCAACCTGCTAGTCTTGATAAACATACTCTCCTGGGGTGTTGCTCACTGGGAACAGATGGTCCCATGAGAAACAGATGGCCGCAGAGCTGGGAACTTCCAGGAGCTTTTGTGGGAGATGGGATCCCATCCTTTACCTCAAAGGCCCATCCTACAGGCACAGTGAGAGCATTCTCCTCTAGCATGTTTCTCATCCCATGATAAATCCCCTTTCATTGCCATCAGGTCTGAGGGGGTACTTGAAGCAGGGGATTCCAATGCACAGGCAGTGTCCTCCTTTCTGAAGGACACAGAAGAAATCTGAGGAGTGAAGATGGAAATGGGTAAAACATACAGACTCAAAGACTATGACGTAATGGCCTCCCAAATGGCTCCTCGCACCCAGTTATGTCTTGCAGTACCCAGAGTAAGATCATCACACATCTCCATCATGACTGGAGACTGTGATGTAAATCCATTGCTTTAGGTCTCTGATGAGTTAACGTGGACCTGAACAAGTCACTTTTGAATATTCACTCTTGAATTACATTCCCAGCTTTGTTCTATCTTATAATCTTGGAAAGCAGAGGTGCTGGATTTAACTGATCCCTTTACCATCAACAACCATTCCTGCAAATGAATCACTGCATTTAGATTGTTTGCCTGATGCTTTCCAAAGAACATCTGATATCTTAAAGAGATGTCTTTTCCTTTTGTGTTTATCTAACCTGGAGATATTATGATTGTAATAGCTGTGGGATTCAGAACACCGGGGCAGAAAGCCTCTCTGGATCCTGCCCAAGGCACCCCTCTCCTAGTTTCCTGTAGCATTTCTTGAGTGATATGGCCTAGACCCAAGAAAGTTGTTAAGCTCGGTGTACTAGTTTGAGAAACAAACCAGTGGGAGGCACCAAGTCAGAATAACAATTTAATGGGGGAAATTAAAGAAAAGGAAAAAAACTAAAAGAAAACACTGGTTCAAACTGACAGAGTCAAGATACAACCTGAATCCCTGTTAGGCAGGGTGGTGGTAGCAGTCTGGTGGAATGGTGGCTGCAGTCCTCTGAAGCGGTGATCCTGTAGAAAAAAGGGTCTGCTTTTCCTCGGGAGGTCCAGTGGTTGCTGTGTAGCTCCTGTCCTCTGAAGTCCAGTGGAAAGAGTTGTCTCTGGTGTTCAGAGTCCCAGATTATATCCATGATGGGATCCTCCCTCTGGGTGGAGCATCTCACAATGGGATAATGAGTCATGAGGCCAAGTGTTGATTAGGCTCATTAAGAGAAGATAGTCCCGAGGGAGTTATCTCTGAGTCATTTGGCAGGACAACGATGGGCCATTAACAGAAAGATAGTCTGGGGGGAGGAAGCAAGGAAACACTGCCCCACCTGATTGCAACAGCTCATGAGGATGGTGATAGAATACACTGCAACCCAGGACACTCAGTTATGTGGTGTGCTAGCTCAAAGAGCGCCCAGAGGTCTAGCCGCAACCTGACTGGTCCTAGGTGGTCCACACAAAAAGAGAGGACACAGGAGGGGATGAGCTCCTCACCCGAGGGAGCGGTCTCTGAGCAGGGTGTGAGGGCACGCAGGTGGAGGTGAATAAGCAGAGTGAAGGGACTCCTCGTGTAGATTCCACGCAGAACACTTATTCACGTGAAAGGGTAGGGACAAAGAGGTGAGGATCTGAGGGGGTGTCCAGGGATTTTATAGTGGGGATAGGACAGGCTGGGATAAAGGATACAGGCAATGGGATATGGGATAGGAGGCGGGGTTGAGGTAGAGGGAACCAGTGGAATTAGCACATAGGTGGGACTAATGTCCAAACAACCAATGGCATGTTGAGGGGTGCAGAACTTGGTTAACTAAAGAAAATGAATATTCAGAACTTTATACATAAAACAGGGAGGGGAAAGCATTAACCAATCAACTTGAAATACACAAATTATTAAACTGGGGGATTGGGAGTTCTCACTCTAACCACGGTGTATGGTACTAAACATTAGTGCCTGACCACCACACTTTGGTTATTGTTGTGGATTTTGGAGTTTTCTCTGGGGCTAGGGTGGCTGCAGCCCCTTGCACCACCACAAACCTCTCACAAGTTTGTAGTTGTTCTTAATTTTCCCTTTGAAAACTGGCCCTCAGCTAGTGTGGTTTTCTCAAAACCTACGATCCTTTGTTATACCGTTTTTGTTTTCTCCAGTTTGAAGCCATCTTTATGCAAGGAGATAATACCACACGTAGGGGAATAACTGTAGAGAGATACTATAGCTGGGAATTTCTACCTCAGGGTCAAGTTTTACCGTATATCACTTCCTCCCTCTGTAACACCCCTCTGGCCTCCTAACAAACCCCCCTCTCCACTTGTTTATGGACTTCCATTCTATTTCAGAAATCTGGTAAATGCAGAAGCTTTAGACAGAAAATGTAGACTAAAAGCTGTTCTGATCCAATGTTTCTTGCCTCTTCTTTGAAAGCCCAGTGCACATTAAATGAAACTTACATGCTTCTTGAAGCTGCCTGTGTTATTATTGGAACTGATGCACATTCACTCCAACCAATCTATTTTTATTTGAACCACTTACTCCATATGAAACCAAGCATAATAACTACAGTCAATACAGATATATTTGTTTTTATTTAAACTCCTAAGTGTGCTAAAAGCAAAAAATGCTTTTCTCCCTGAAAACCAATATATATGTATAATAGGCAGAAAATGTATGTATCAAAGCAGGAGTGGTCGGTGGCACAGGGGCCGCTCCTGACATCGCTGCACTGCCACCTTCGGCGGCAGGCGCGGGGACCGGGGCTTCTGCAGGGGGCAGGAAGGGACAGGGTCTGTGGGGGACAGCAGCTTCCCCTGGGGAGCTGCCAGCTTTCCCTCCCCGGATCGGCGGGAGGGGAAGGGCAGCGCGTCCCGGTGCTGCGGGCTCAGGGCGCGGGTGGGCTTGGCCGGGGGCGGCTGTGTGAGCCCCGGAGCCGCCTGGGGAGTCTTTGGCACCTCCGTCAAAGCATTTTTAGGAAGAGCGGCAAGTGCCATGCTCAGAGGCCAGAGCAGCAGGGGAGACCGAGGAGGAGTCCAAGGCCGCGTTGGAGCAGAGGAGCAGCTGAGCCGGGTCGGGCGGGCTGGGCGGGGGCTGCAGCTGCAGTCGGAGGAGGCGAAGGCACTGACCCCGCTTTCCTACATTGTTCTTGCGCGCAGGGGCAGTCAGAGGGACGACGTATAATGTGTGGCAAGGGTACTGGGGAGAAGAAAGTAGAGAAGAGAGTCTTGGCAGAGGCAAAGGCTGTTTTCCCTGTGTGCTCATTTATTTGTCTCAGTACCAGAATCGATAGTTAGAACTTTGTTCATTGACAGTGAATTAAATTGGTTGAAAATTCCCCCCCAAATCAGAATCTGTTTTTGCCTGTGACATCAAAATACCTCTATGAGTGGATAGAAATGGACCACTTTAGGGATGGGATTTTACCCCCAAAAGCTAACATGAAAGTTAACAGGCATCTTCCTTCTGCTCTCATGGGGTCTGCTTGTCTGCTTTTGTTCATCAGGAGCTTGTCACTTTTCATCATCAGGACATTAATACGCAGGAGAAGAAGAACTTTAAGAATGAACAAAACGGCTTATTAAGGTTGGAGGTGCAATTCAAGGTGGTTTGGGTCTATCCTGGTTGCTCTTGAAATGCAAGGTCATATTGCCTATTCTGACCACACACCTCATCAACTCCTACTTGTGTGAAGTATAAGCAACTGCTTCCTTCCTATCCTTCCTCCACAAGCTTACAATATGTCAAAGCCAGGAAATGCTATGATCTGATGAGTAATCATTGGTAGGTCTTCTGTGTTTTACAGCTCCTCCTAGAGCTCACAGACCATCATCCGTGTTTCCTATGCTTATACATGTCTTTTCTGTTAGAGCAGTCCCCTCTTGTAACAGCTTTGTTAAGCTGACTCTTCCACAAAGATTCCAAAGCTTCAGTTTCGTTATTCTGTTCCCATGCTCCTAGGCAGTCAGTGCTCATTACCAGAACCTCATTAAACACACTGAATTGTGAATGGCTTGTTTCCAATTGCATGGAGTTATACCCAGTATGCCTCTGGACCTGTTCTGAACTCCACAAAAGAAAGAACTCAGACCATTAGGGGAACTTAGACCATTAGGTGGTACACAGAGCTGATTGATCCAGGAGCATCTATTCAGGCAAGCTTCAGACCCCAGTACCTCCCAGTTAATCCATTTAGCATTATGTTTGCTGACGCATTCAAAGGGGCTTTATGGAAAGAAGGATTTCTCTATAATGAATGGAAACAAACAAGATCAAAAGGCAGAGATAAGCAAACAGACAGGATTTCAAACCTAACCTGTGTTTAAACTGAGTGGCTGTCAATATTAATAACATAAAAGCAGCAGTGAAGTGTGGCTGACACATGCCAGGTAGAGAATGCTTGGAGACATCTGAAAATCCCATCAGAAATTGCAAAGGCAAATGTAATTAGCATGTCTGGAATTGTCTTAATTCATTGGGTCTATATTGTCTTGAGAAGCTGACAAGGGTCCTCTGCACATAGCTTGTGCAGGCACAGCTTTGTCCTTTTCCAGTCCTTTTACCCCTTTTTGGCAGTCTATAGATGGAAGTAGGGAGTGATGCTAACACAGGATGTTCCTGCCTGTGGCATAAGGCACTTTTTCACTGTATTCAGGATTCAAGACTTGTTGAAACTGCAGACCCTACTTGTCAGTTCTGCATGCTGGAAGAATTCAATTTTGCTCTGACTAAACATGCAGGTCAGAGGACAGAGGCCATTATCAGAATGGTGTGGAGGCCTGTGGCTGGGCTGGCTGGTGCTGATGTAGGCTGGGAGAGCAAAGTTGTATGGGGGAAAGAGCAGGGAGGCAAGTGTGAGCACTGAAATGGGTAATGGCTCAAACATTGTTAAAATTGCTGAGGAACTTTGCCTGTTGTACCAAACTGTGCAAAGAAGCAACTGCTGATCTGTGACCACTGAAGCCCACCCCCCAAATATACCTCCTGATGGGAGTTTGGGCCATGAGGTAAGCCACCTGATGGGGGAAGTAAACAAGACTGGGGGAGGAGAATATAACCACAAGGAAAGCCAAACTCAGCAGCTGTGCTGAAAATCAGCTCTGGCTAGATTTGGTGGGGGGAGGCCATAGCCCTCTGACATATTTGCTGAGGCTGTGTTTACACACTCTTCTTCCCTCAGCCAAGGGGAAGAGGAGAGTTTTTGGGTGTGTGATGGTGTAACCTCTGGTCAGGATAAGACAGAGGGGCTGAACACTAACCACCAGAGGCTACAAGCCAGATAAAAAGGAGACCCTGTGGAAAATCCTCCCTTGCACAAATGGGCTCTGCTGTAATAATCCCTGCCCCTGGTAAGGTCACATTTGCATGGAACATTCACGTGAGAGGCAGCTGTCATGACCTAAAAGATGTCATAAAGCATCAAACACCCCCAAAGTGCCCCCAGACTAATTTCTGAGGCCTTCCACCAGAGGACTGCACATGATCCAAAGTGTTGCAACAGATCCAGAGTTCATTGCAAAAGACAGTATAAAACTTCCCCCTGCAGGGTAAGTGCTTGGGCATTCCCACGTATACCTGAATTATATTAATCCATAGAACTCTGTGTTTTGTGGGACCCCCACCACTGAGAAGACTAAAGAAGAGGACCAACACAATGCCACTGGGCCCACAGAATGGTGATATCTTTTTACTTATTCTGTCTCTCTCTGACTCTCTTTCTACCCTCCCCCCCCCTTTTCTATTTCTTTCTATCTGTCTTTATACCTCACATTCACTGTTAAATAAAATCCTTACTATTGACTTCGGCATGTGGTCTTGCTTGCTCTTTAATTCAGGCAGAGGCATCTCTGTAATAATTTCAAAAATTGGATCTTAACAGCGAGCAATGCTGTTAGTCAAAACCAACGGTGGTTGAATTGACTGTGGATGTGCACTGCCTTTGTAGGACCAGACCCAAAGGTAGATGCAGTACATGGAGGAGTACAAAACCAACAGGTAGAGGGACAGATCAGAGAAATCAGGTAATGAAATGCAGGAGCTGAAACTGCAGTTTAATGTATCCACAAGTGCTCATTTAGCGGGCAGTGGCTGATGACAATGTAGGGATTTGGGGGCTGCACAGTAAATTTCCAAAGCCATTTGCTCAGTAGATTAGTGCATAACCCAGGAAATCAATTGCCAAAAAGTGTGTTTTATGTTGAAACTGGCAAACAGGTACAAAATCACAGTAAATAAATGCAGAATGACTACACTCTCATGCCTGTATAAATACATCTGGTGGAAGTGTGAGAGGGCTACAGTGCACTCAGCTACATTTTTTGACAGGACTTTGGCGATGGAGGGAGAGCCTCTGCTGGAATATTTGGCAGGATTTGAAGCAGTGGTGGTGGGAATACCTCGTGAGCTCAGGGTGCAAAACAGGCTGCTTTTAGTGTCAGTCAGGGCACTGGCCCTATACAGGGAGGGTCAGCACCACATGTGTCAGCTGTAAGGAGACATGATTTGATTTAATGAACTCATCCAGGCAACTAAGGAGCTAATACGATTCCTAAAATACAAACACTACAGGGAAATCTATTAACTGTGACTAAAATAAAGCCTAGCTGGAAGTGAATCATAGACCCAGCTGTCACAGAGTAGTGGTTCCTGGCTACTAAGTCATGAGCACAGAACACAAGTGAATGGGCCTTGCTAACCCAGAGACTCCTGACTAGTTCTGAAAAATATCCGCTATTTTTGGTTGGGTTTCTGTGTCAGTGTTGGCACTGCTGACACCATTTGTCAAGCTGGTAAAGAAAAGGTGTGACAGCACTGCAACATGGAGCCAGGTAGAGAAGCAAGGTGAATGAATAGCACAGGTTGGAGGAGAAGGGAGAAGACAGCTGTGACAATAGCTGAAGTAGAATAAAAGGGCTGAGGAGGTCATACAAATAGATGCAGAGCATTGCTTGATTTCTGAATAACTCTCAGCTGTAGAAATGTTCTTGAGCAAACAGGTTGCTGCTGTAGCTTGGATCCACAGTCAAGGAAGGCTGGTGAGAGCACTGGGAAAAACCAGATTTGCTATGAAATATGTATGTGGAGCTCAAGATAAGCTCTAGGTGAGTAAGGCCAGACACCATGGGGCTGGAATAAAAAAAGGAAAATGGGATGATAGAGACTACAGACCATCTTTCCAGGTGATGTCTAGGTTTGAATTGTCTATGGCCACACTGGCATTTAAGTGAACTGCTGCTCTTGCTTCCCTGGGGGAATGGCCAGAGGTGAAATAACTCAGCAGCCCTGTGCTGGTGGATTTGTTTTTATTTCAAAATATAATATTGTTTCCCTCCTCCTACTGCCCTTTTTTCTCAAGTGTTTAGAATTAGTATTTCTGCTATAACTAGGTCAGGGAACCTAAGTAGGTCAGGGTGACTCTCTAAATGTGGCAGATGTAGAAGCAAAGCTGGAGAGGGAAGACCTGACTGTGTGTATAAACAAAAGGCGGCAAGCTGGGCCTAGTGGGATGGATGATCCCACAGAAGAGTGGTGAGAGCTGAGAAATACCTGTGTGGGAGCTGAGAAAGAAAAGTGAGGTGTGGGGCAGGGAACAGGGGCTGAGGGAGCAAGAAGATTTGGGAATGGAGTACAAACTGGCTGGAGGAGTAGGTAAGAAAACAGGTGTACTAGTTTGAAAACAAACCAGTGGGAGGCACCAAGTTAAAATAACAATTTTGTGGGGAAATTAAAGGGGAAAAAAAAAAAAAACCAAAACCAAAAAAACAACACTGGCTCAAACTGACAGAGTCAAGATACAACCAGAATCCCTGTTGTAGCAGTCTGGGAGAATGTTGACTGCAATCCTCTGAAGCAGTGATCCTGTAGAAAAGGGTCTGTTCTTCCTCAGGAGGTCTAGTGGTGGCTGTGTAGCTCCTGTCCTCAGGAAATCCAGTGGGAAGGATTGTCTCTGGTGTTCAGCATCTCAGATTATATCCACGATGGAATGCTTGGTTCCTCCCCCTGGGTGGAGCATCTCACAATGGGATAATGAGTCATGAGGCCAAGTGTTGATTAGGCTCATTAACAGAAGATAGTCTGGAGGGAGTTATCTCTGAGTCATTTGGCAGGACAATGATGGGCCATTAACAGCAAGATAGTCTGGGGGGAGGAGGCAAGGAAACACTGCCCCACCTGATTTCAACGGCTGATGGGGATGGTGATAGAATACACTGCAACCCAGGACAATGGGATTACAGCTGTAGATGTGAGGAGAGCAGGGAAAGGGTGAAAGGGTTACAACGGGGATAAGGCTGAGGAGGGAAAGAGTAAGAGATGTGTAGGTGGGAGCAGTTGAGAAGGACTGGGAATGGGGTTGCATGGAGGACAGAAGGTGGGAAAAAGGGGGGAAAAGGCTGAGATGCTGAAGTGTATCTGAGAGGGAAAGAGTGTGAAGGGCACAGCAGGGATGATGTTTTTAACTAGAGAGTGGAAAATGAGAGATCAGGGAGAGAAGAATGTGGTATTCACATGGTGTGAAGCTGCCAATCCCAGCAAAGGTGTGGTGAAGCTGTCATTGTGTCCTTTCCCTCCTCTCTGGGACGGGTGAGCATGCTGAAGGCAAAATTTAAAAAAAAAAAAAAAGGTGGCTGTGATTGTGCTTGTGCTTCTCAGTTTCACCTCATTTTGCAGGGGCATTGCTGACTTTGATGTCAAAGCTCTGACTCCCATCCAGGGTTTGGTTTTCTTCCGCTGGAGTCATCAAAATTTGCTTCCCTCAAAAGCAAAGATGATGAAGCTGCAGCAATGGGAAGAGATGTTTACATCAAAGGGAGAAACACCCAGGGTTTGAAAACGAATCATTTCTATGTGCCTAATTTTGTGTCTTTGTCACCCAGTGCCTTGCATGTTTGGGGTTGCCAGGTTGAAAATGATGCATGTGACCCTGTGGGACCCCTCAAACTATTGTTCCATGAAAATGTAGAGACTTCATTTCCCCATCTGCAGCATCTCCCCACTTCTTTTATCACATTGTAAGCATATTCATGGGTGCAAAACCCATGCATCCATGCAGGCTGCAGCTGCTGTGGGAGGGCATTCTGGGTCTGCTTCACACAACTGGGAATACTTCTTCCTGAACTGAGTAGGATGCTGCATCTCTCTTTCCCTTGTGGTCTCTTGGGCAGCTTATGTCTGCATTCAGCCCAGCTCCCACAGCTCCTCTCCTGATAATGGTTATGCTGCCCCATTACAGTGTTTGTAGTGCTGCTCAGAGGACAGAGTGGCAGCTTGCAGGGAGAGTTGTCCTGTTTTATTTTTATTGTCAGCCCTGGCTGTAAGATCCACTGGGGTAGTGTTGGCAGTGGGGCAACCAGAGGTGTCATCTTGTGTACAGAGATCTGCTGTACCTGAGCCCTTGTTGATGGTCCTTACTCCCATAGTTGCCCTATTAATACTGATAGTTTTAGTTTTCTTCTTCCATGGAGGTTATTAGTCCTGACCTAGCTGCTGCTCAAGTTTTACTGAGTTTAGCTTTTTCTATTTGTTTTGGACAGCTATTGCATGGTGCCCTACTGAAATTTGCCTCTTAGGGCTAAGAGCAGTGGATTTCGAGAAGAAAGAAGACGGACAAAAAAGAAATATTTGTTAAGGAGGGGGCGAGTCTTCTAGTGATATCAGCTTGGTGAGTCTTCCTTTCCTTTTTCATTAGCAGAGATGTTGGCTGTGAAGGGGGTGTGCAGCTTTGGTTCTAGCAGCCAAATCCACTCATCAACTTTGGGCCATTGGCAGTTCTGGTGTATTAGATCTATAAAGTATCTCTGCACAGGCACTGTAAACAGATGTAATCAACGGGAGTCAGTGGGCAGTGGTTAGGTAGACCTGATAGGGATACAGTGTTGTATTGCTGAGATATTAATAAAAGATATCTGAGATTATTCTTATGTACCAGCATATACATCCTCCAAAAACAGGGCAAGAAAGGCTTTAGGATATTGACTTTAAGTTTTCTTGTTGATTGTTTGGGGTTTTTTTTGAACCAAAATTGCTGCGTGAATGCAAGAGCAAGACAGGGTAGCAGAATTTACTCTTCACTGACAGTAGAGCAGAGATTTGTCTATGGACACTGCAATATTCACATAGGAGTAGAGGGTAAAGTTGGGTTCTTATACAGAACAGTTGGATGTCTCATCTGCGGATGTTCTTTAGGATGAATTAAGCCTTTGGATAATCCTAACTTGATTGTAATTCCAAAGGTGTAATTTGATGACACCCTATAGTGACCACGTTAAGAGTATTAAGCAAAAGCATAAAAATAGTTGAGAAACATAAAAACTTGTTTGGTTGTTTTTTCCCCCAGTTATTTCAGAGAAGTTTTTCACAGTGAAATTTTTCCTCAATACTTTAACTTACTAGAAAAAATGGAGTATAGTTATTAACCCCCTTTGGGCTATGATTTATAGGCATTTGATCTTTTTCTTTACTCCAAATACTATTTCTGACCATGAATACTTATATTACTTTAGAAGAATGCAAAATAAATATGAGCTTATTTTGTTGGTGAAGTGTGTCTTGAAAGAAAATATTATAGTCAGAATTTTTCCTAATATTTTATTTGATGGAACACCATGGAATTATGTGGAAACTAGAATGCAATATGAAAAGCTGAACTGTCCAAGTGAAGCAGGGAATTAATGTCACAACTTTGTAATTGAGTTTTTTGAATACAAACACAAATTTTGCAAAATCAGTATCAATTTTTCAGAACTGTGATGACAGCATCTGATTTATTATTATTACCCCAACTATTATTATTATTACTTTCAGAGTTAAGCTTTACCCATCTGCTTTCTTCTGTGCACACATTAAGAACAAAGGCCACCCTGGGACTTTACAGCAGAGTTCAGACAGCAGCAAAGCAGTGTAGCAACATGCATTAGACATGAGGAGGAATCACCACTGAGATGAGGCAAACACCTGGGATTAGTGATGAGCAGAGTCACTAGAATCCATCATGGTACTGATACCTCTTAAAAAGGAGCACCAGCAGTTGAAGAATTACAGAATACTGTTATGCCTTGCCTGGTTGTTATGAAATCAAAGATGGGACTGGAATCCAGCTAGTTCAGGTCTCCACTTGAATGAGTTTCTTCTTCTCTCAGCTCTGCGCCTTTTTTTTTTATATGCTCCTCTCTTAGTACCTTCAAAAGTACCCCCTGCCCCACTGCCCAGTGTCACTTCTGTAACAGCTCAGCTCTGTGCTGCTTCCCAGGAATCTTCCTGATACCTTGCTGGTTTCTTTCTTAAGGAGGCTGGTTTCTTTCAAACCTGAACAGAGGCTTTATGATTTACAGTACCCCTACATTTCCCCTATGGAGACAACGTTGTGTCACTCCTAGCTCCAAAACACACAAGATGGAGGACCCACATACTAGTTAAGATCATAGAATGGTTTGGGGCAGAAGGGACCTCAAAGATCATCTCATTCCAGCCCCCTGCCATGAGCAGGGGTGCCTTCCAATAGATCAGGTTGCTCAAAGTCCCGTCCAGCCTGGCCTTGAACACTTCCAGAGATGGGGCATCCACAACTTCTCTGGGCAGCCTGTTCCAGTGCCTCATTTCCTTTTGAAAGCCTGAGGGTTTAAAGCTTTTTTAGGGGGAGATATGCAGGAAACCTGTTACACATATGGGGAGAAATCTGATCACATACATCGGCGGGAAGTATCTGCAAATGAAAGAAGAGAAGGAAGGTTAAAAGAGCTTGTTTAGCAGAAATTTGCATAGCAAGCAAGATGTGTAGGTGCAGATAAATAGTTATTAAACTGTAACCGTGACACTACCTGTAGCACTACCAAAATGTTTAATCTGTTAACAAGTTTTATGTTAAATTGCAAAGATAACTCTATGGTTGCATTTTGTGATTTCTACACATTAAACATGATGTTGATGTCAGCTTTTGCTCTGTACTAGTAGTATGCCCAAGAGAAGAAGGCTATAGGGGCATATTTGCCTTATACAAGATGTTGAAAAGGCCTTTCATAACTTTTCAGGTAGATTCTGTGTTGCCTTCCTCTTTGCTTGATCTTTGATATTTAGCTGATTCTTTAAAACGTATTCAGTTCTTCCTACAGATAAACTACATGCAAGATGTAGCACTAACACACACATTCCTACAGAGGGTCTTATGGTATGCTGGGAACCTGATCTCCACTGTGCCACTAGGGCAGAAAGATTTTGTGTTCTGGGCCTTGACCTGCAGCTCTGGAGATCTGCATTTAATTTTCAGCTCTGCCACATACTTCCCAAGTGACCTTGTGCGAGTCATTTATTCTCTCAGCATTTAATTATCACCCTTTTGCAGATGAGAAGTTGACACTTCTCTGCCTTCCAGAGAGTAATGTGAGGATAAATTCATCAACCTTCATGTTCTGCTGTGAACAATGGGAATTCACTGAGGCAAAGCAAAGTCCAACGAGGAGATGAGACAGCATAGGGAACCAAAGCAAGGATGATGCCCATTTTAGCTAGCTAGAGAGCTGTCCTGTATCAAAAGAGTGTATGATGTCTTGCAGAGATTTACATCAATCCTCTGAGTGTGCAGTGCTATGACCTCAGTATCCTAGTCTTCATTATAGTGACAAACTGGAGGGTGGGGGGAACATGAGGTTCCTAGGTCTCTTTTAGTAGGTAGTCATCAGATGGCTCATTTGCTTATGTCACTTTTTTGTGTAGCTCCTGCCTTTTCATTTCTGTAGCTAGTCTGAGTCAAGCATGGAAAATGGTCATTTACTGAGATTACAGAATGTGGGTTGTGTCGCAAATAGGAGGAAAAGGTGCAAAGCATAAAAATCCTCTCTTGGAGAGAAAATGTTCCATGTCAGTCGGATTTGTCATTGTGATTTATTGCTCTAGAGCAGTTGAACATTTTTATTCTCATTGCCAAAGGACTTCAACTATATGGGACATTTCCAGCGTTCCCTAAGGAGATGGCTTTCATTTTTACAGGTGACAGCTCTGGGTCTGGATCACATGAACATATATCTTGACCTTGGAGTGAAGTTATTAAAAAGTAGGTGCAATTCAGAGGAGTAGGATTGCTGCTGAGGTGTTGGAGTCAGCCGCCTACGTATCCCTTGACTGTGGTTAGTCACTAAGCGCGCACCATAGACACTTAACAGTCCAGATAGTGCCTCCCTTGTCTGGTTTCAGTTGGAAACTTCCAAGACTTCCAAGCAGAGGACTAGCTGCCCCTTCCTTTGTAGCTGTTCCTGCAAGTAATTCAAACTTGTTGACTGGTATTTTGCAGCTGTTTCTCTGCTGATGTTCAGAAAGGTGGATTTCAGGTGCCTTTCTCATCTTGCTCCTTCAAGAGCATGTGAGCATTGGGCATCCTGCTGTGTAGCCAGAGCATGAACTCAACCCTGAAGTAATTTGGGATGCCAAGTTACATATGGCAGTTGGTGTCTTCAGGTATGGATGAAGGCAATTACTTGCCCCCAGTATAGCAAAATACTATCAGACAACTGGTCTAATTTTTGGTTTATTCTCCACAGCTTTTATTAAAGCTAAATGGAGCCTCAGGTTTTTAGCACTTTGGAGTGTCGTGTTACAAGACAGACTTCTTTTCTGTTAATGGAGGTTACTGGCTGTGTAGATGGAAAACACTTATAAGAACTAGACTTCATTATTTTTATTATTTTTTCAGGTATTGAAAAGCTACCTTTCCCACTTGCTGCTTGATATTAGATTAAAAAAAAAAAGCCTTGGTAATTGATTTAACTTCAGAATGAAGTTCTCTTATTTTGCAGCTTCCAGGAAACACAGATAGTCTGTTTGGATGTGTGCATTTTGGAATCTTTTGGAAGCCTACTCCCTGTGAAACTCACGGTTTTATAAGATGATATCGTATCTTGGCTAGAAGGCTCCAAGATGCCAAGTAAAAAAGAGAATAGAGACTTGGGGGACTAGATTTTTGAGTATTCAAGTGGCTAATGGTAATCTATTTCAGTTTGAATAAGGTACTTGTATATCTTTAGGATGTAAGGTCTAGTTGGGGATGTAAGTTCATGTGGGGTTTTTTTTGTTGTTTGTTTGTTTGTTTTGGTTTGGTTTTTTTATTTGGGTTTTTTGTTTTGTTTTTGTTTGTTTAGGTTTTTTGTGGTTTGTTTGTTTGTTTTTGTGTGTATGGGTTTTTTTATTTCCATTCTGTCCCAATGTCATTTTAAAAATCTCCTTCCCAGCATTTCTAATGTTAGGAATAATTCCAGGAAAATCAAGCAGCCCATGAGAAGTAGATGCGGCCTTTGCTGCATCTTCATCCTGGCTTCTCTGGAGTAATGTTGTAGGGGTATAAAACATGTTTCCTGTTAGGAAAAAACGTGCCATAAAGAAGGAAGCCTAAGTAAATATACAATAAAGAGATGTATTAAAGTGTCTTCAAGAGACAATTCATGGCTCTGTTAGTATCACAAGGAGATTTTTGTGTGGGTTTTTAAAGGCCCGTGCTGTAGTACAGGGAATGACTCTAATGCCAAACTTTAAACCCCATGCTGAAAACAAACAGCCAGCAAGTTCTCAGCCTTTTCAGCATCTGTTAAATAAGGGAGTATAAAGAGCTGTGCTGTGGATATTAGAGGCTTGGCACACTCCTGGTATAGCTGTCACTGGGAAAAGGTATTTATAAAATGTGCTATGGAGCAAATACGGTATTGCTGCTAATAGTGAAGCAGCCCCAGCAAAATGCCTTTGGAACTCACATGAGGTATGATAATGCAACAAGACCTTTCATCAAAAAATTGCAGAGTGGGGAATGAACAAAACCTTCCTCTTCCTGCAGTATGTCAGGTCATATGGGTGGGTACAGCTGATACTTAGGCACACGTAACAAAACTTGGCAACAGGAAGTGAAGGGAAGTCACATGCTTAGCAGAAACTTCAAGGGCACACTCAGGAGACGGAATGTAATTACTCAATTTGGATTTTAGCCATGACAGTGAGTTAACCCTCAGAGAAAGTATGATTTTATTTATCTCTCTTCCCCAACCTGAGAGTTCCGAAGATTAGAGGTAGGCGCTTAGGACCCTTTATTTAATTTTTTTGATAAGCTTTTTCTATGACTTGCATTCTTATAATAGCTGAGCCTTACAAACATGAATTAATTTAGTCTAATATACCTCTGTGACTCTGAGAAGTATTTTCCCAGCTGCCTTTTTATACCTGGAAATGGTCCCTGAGAGAAGTAAAAGATTGGGGTGGTTTGGTTTGTTCCTTGCATTGGGGATTCCAGTTTTAGTTGCTGTCCTTTTTCACAAGGGAAGGGCATAAATATCCAGGTTAGGAAACAATGGGTAATTTAATGACCCTCAAAAGACCTAGTGGAAAACAGGGCATTTCCCCTCACTGCTGTCTGTACTCATGATGAGTGCAGAACGAGGGGCCAATCACTGTATATTTCATGAACAAAATATCAAGTTTGTTCCTGTATAGTGTGTTGTATGTTAGGCAGCTGGCCTGTCCCCTCTTCCTTCTGGCTGATAGTAGGATTATCTGATCAGGTAAGGTTTCCTATTATGTGAGCCCTACCAGTGGAGTGCACATGGAAAGCGTGTTCTTCCTTTCATTAAAGTGTTGCTTTTGATGAAAGAGATGAGATGTTGTGCTGGTTTGGCCAGGAGTAGAGTTAATTTTCTTCACAATGGCTGGCATGGGGCTGTGTTTTGGATTTGTGCTGAACACTGGGTTGATAACAGAGAGATGTTTTTGTTATTGCTGAGCAGGGCTTACACAGAGCCAAGGCCTTTTCTGCTTTTCATACTGCTAAGCTGGTGAGGAAGTTGGGGGTGCATGGGAGGTTGGGAGGAGACTCAGCCAGGACAGGTGACCCAAACTGACCAAAGGGATATTCCAGACCACATGACATCATGCTCAGTACAGAAAGTGGGGAGGGAAGAAAGAGGAAAGGGGGATGTTGAGAGTGATGGTGTTTGTCTTCCCAAATCACCATTATGTGTGATGGGACCCTGCTCTCCTGGAGATGGCTGAACACCTGCCTGCCCATGGGGAGCAGTGAATTAATTCCTTGTTTTGCTTTGCTTACATGTGTGGCTTTTGTTTTACCCACTAAACTGTCTTTATCTCAAAACATGAGTTTTCCAGCTTTTACCATTCCGATTCTCTGCCCGATCCTGCTGGTGGGGGAGTAAGTGACTCTGTGATGCCTGTTGCTGGCTGGGGTTAAACCATGACAGATGTGTTTTCCCCCAGTTTTTTAGGTTTTCCTGCAGAACGGCTGCACAGTGCTCTGAGGCTTGCTGCTGGCCAAGGCCCCTGTCAGCATAGATAGGTGGTGATGCAGAATAAAAAGATAAAGGCAGGTAAACTGCAGACAGATTACCCTCCAAGTAATATTTAATTAATTTATTTTGTAATCCATAGTGTGTAGCTATTCCTCTTGCCTTTCCCTGTCATAGGAATAGACAAGTGGTGGACTGCTTTAAGTAAGGTCATGCTTCAGGGTACAGAAATCTGAGTTCAGAGTGCTCCACAGAAGACTTCTGTACACAGAAAGGTTTAGACCCATTGCACGCACAGAACTCTCCGTGACTTAACATAAGGAAAGATGCTCATCCTGTGAAGTCTGGTGAGATCGCAGATCAGTTACGACCTGAGCTGCCTCTCAACAGGAGGCCATCAGGCCAGTAAGCAAGGGCAACAGGATCTAGACTCGAAGCTCAGGTTTGCGCGTTGAAATAGTCCAAGGACACGCTGCAGTGACTGGCAGTGCAGCCAAGCAGCGCAGGCCGCCTGTGGCGTGGAGCGAGCTCCGTTCGCGGGGCGGCCGCGGCAGAGCCCGCCCGGCAGCGGCGGCCGAGGGGAGGCCCCGGCGCGGGCAGCACCGGCGCGATTCAGCACCGTGGAGAGCGGCGATCAGCCTCCCGCCGCCGTGGGCTAACGAGCCGCTTGTTCCAAGCCACTTGCTGCTTTTATAAAGTCTTTGTATGCCAAGCTCTTCCCAAACGCTCACTTGTCTGAAGAGAATTGTAAAAAACCAAACCAAACCAAAACCTGAAGTTTTTTCACAAGAGCGCTCAGCAAAATGGCAGGTTTAACAGTCAGTACTTGGGCAGCACTTTTCATGCAAGGGTTTACACGCACTTTGTGAATATTAATGAAGTGAGCTGCAAAATCAATCATCCCTTTATAAGGAACGTAGGCTTCATTTTCCTTGTCTAGTTGGGGAAACTGAGGCAGGCAAGGATAATGTGGTTTGTCTCAGGCAGTATTGAACCCAGGAAATAAAAATTATAACCTTTATGCTCTCACTAACACAAAACCATACAGCTTCTATAGCTCTTCCTGTTTTGGTTTTAAGAGGTTTATTTCCTTCTTCAAACTACAATTCTTCATTTAACTGATCTACATTGCCAAGGTTATGGCAAAGGATTTTCCAGCCAGCCTAATTAAAGCAATTCTCACCTACTGCCCTTCTGTTTCTTAAGGATTGCTGCTGTTTTCAAAAAGAGAGTCACTAGCCTTATTTCAAATGCACACCAGTACATGTGTGATGTTGGGTTTGCTCTTCTTGAAAATGTTATTTTGAAGCAAAAATCTGCCCCTTTGATGCTTAGAAAATAGAAAAATATATGTGCTATTTTGCACTCAATTGTCAGGCATGTACCATGGTGTTTTGTTGTTTCCCTGGACAGGTGGAGACAGAGCAGTTAGGCACTGACGGCTTCTGTCTGGTGAGCTGGCTCTTGACTGACTGATTAGCTTCTTTGTATGGCAGGCACTTCTCTCAGCTCTGTCATTAAAGATGCATCATAACCCCTTGCAAGAGCCTTTTTTTTTTTTTTTTTCCCTGACATAGAGGGAGAGGGAAAGAGTAATTCTGAATGTTTTACAGTAGGGAAACTTTTGTTAATATGGAAGGTCTTTAAAGATGGGATTTAGCCAGACTTCTGTCTTCAAAAAATTTAAAAAAAAACCCCAAACAGTTAAAAAATTGCTGTCAGGGCAGTAACTCATCTATCTCCTCAAGATTTTTCATGTATAGCCTTCAGTTATTTTTGTTTATGGTAGGTATTTTTAGTGTTAAATAGTTAACCTTTGTAAAAGACATGGGAAGGGGTTGGAGAAGTGCTTTTCATTTTAAAATTGGATGAAGTATGGAGAAGGAGACTGGCTTATAGACATACCTGCAGGTGTCTGGACTGTCAAGTTCCATCTGTCAGTCAATTCAGCTTGACACCAAACTATGGTTTCTTCCAGAGGTAGGAGACAAGACCCAGGAGATGACCCCAATTCTCTGTCAGTGCTGGTATCTGATGTAGCTTCTTTCCTTTTGCTGTTGATAATGCTATGAAAGTCCCTTATCTAATATGTTTTCTGCCTGGAGATGTGATACTGGTATGTGTAAGTATGAACTTAAATTGATATGCTAGTATAAATTCACTGTTTTTTTGTAGGATAACTTTTCACAAGTCAGCTTGCTTCACTTTGGAGGGAGCTTAAACCAAGGAAAACAAAACAAAAAAGGCACCTCCTGTTCTGCAGCAAACATTTACACAGGGAATTGTAACAATTCCTTGTTTAACAAGATTTCTGAAGTTACACATATATGCCCAGTAAAACTCTCTCTCACACAAAACACTGTGGGTCTTCTGACTACTTCTTCCTTCAACTGAAGGATTAGTTCCTGTAGGAGGATTCTGACTTCTGTGTACATGAAGCCAGTGCTCAGAGGCAGTGCCTCAGCATTTAACCAGGTATACCCATTATTTTATTGCAGTTCAAATCCTGATCCTAGATCTGATGGGTAGAAAGCTTCAGTGCCTCCAGCTCCGAGTATAGGTATCCAGATAACATTTTGCCTAGTAGGAATTTGCTTGTTAGAGAATTGTAATGTCATTTCGTAGGAAGCCTGCATAAGGATTCACATATTGTTCTGTGTGATGTGAATCAGGTCTATGAAGGCACTGACATATCAACATATGGATTTTTGTTGGCTTCTACACATGGTCTAAATCTAAGAGATTTATAGGTCTTTGAAGTTGTGCTTAAAATCATAGAAGAAATCCTGTCTCTTCAGAGGTCCACAGAGTTCTCCATTGAGAGTTAGCCATAGCATAGGTCCATCCTGGGATGTAGTGTTATGTCTGGTTTAGTACCAGTGTGGAGAACTAAGAAAAACAATAATTCAATGGAGCTTAACAACAACTCCCTTTTAATTGTAAGTCTTGTTGACTGGCTTCTAAGAATGTTTTATTAAATCATCTTCAGTCAGGAATATTGATGACAATGGACTGTTATCGAGCTGTATTTGTGGTGGTGTGAGGGGTACACTGTGGGAGGGCTGTGAAGGCTACTCTATTTTTGGGATATAAAATTGCAGTGCAAGGAGGAATGGATGGCACCTTGCTGTGAAATAATATAATTCAAACCCGTTGCTTTACAGTACTGCCCTTTGAATGGGCAGTGACATGGCAGCCTTGTCTAAAGGCAGCTGCCCAACCTTTCCTTGTCCATGTTCAGTGCAGAATTTTAGCTGTTAGGAACCGTTTGCATGCAGCAGATCTCATTCTCTCTCAGTTGCATTGGTGCAGTGCCTGTCAACTTGGGGAAGAAAGAAAAACCTGTTAACAGGAGCATTTGCTTGTTTACTGTGTATTATATATCCCCTTCAATCTTTTTTTTCCCCTAAAATTTGAATATTTGATGTCAGTTCATTTGTTTTTATGACAAATTATTTTTTTTTCATTCCAGAAACAGAAAGCAATAGAGATGCCAGAATCATGGGGGCATCTGTTCTCTAATTAGTCCTTCCCCCCACACTCACTTTCAGCCCATATACAGAGATGCATGACTCCGTTTCTTGTTTGTTATCTTTTCTTTTTTTTTTTCCAACTACCTGTGTCATCAATTACAATGTGCCTATCTGGGTGTTATGCCAAAGACAGATCATCTATGAGGTCTTAAACACTGCTAAATGATAAATAAAGGCCTTTGCATGCAGCTGATTCCCAAGGATCAAAGTCTGTTCCGTGAGGTGCGCCCTCAGGGAGGACTGTTGCTTTTTCCTTAAAATACAAAATACCATCATGCAGATTAATCATGAATTTGTTACTTTGGAGGTGTAATATAGCAACCAACGCTTTGTCTTCTCTTGTGAAATGCCATCTGCCCCTTCCCATGTGGGTTTTTTTTCCCCTTAGTAAGAAGACTTGATGCTATGCTGCCTTTCAATGCCTCCATACCAGGTCATGTCTCAGAGACTTCAAAGGGATCTAGCAGTTCTCACTTCCAGAATTGACTAAGTCACTTGTTCTGGGTGTCATGGATTGTGTCTATTTTAGATCCCTTTATACTTACTACTGTAAGTTCAGGTTCAACTTGGTTGATAGAATGAAGAATGAATCCACTGGGACCTGTAGTCAGTAGTCACAGCTAGTTTTGCTAGGAGCCTTAAACTGATTTCAAGGAAAGGAAGAGTGAAAAACCTGCATTAGGAAAAGGAAGCATGAAAGTTGGGCCATTAAACCATAACAGGCTATCATGAGTTTAATTTGAGCAGGAAATATATAGATGTAATGGCCCTCAGTTTATGTCAGTGGTGAAATTTATGAGGCTCTCAAAGGATATCAGAAGGGGGAGGTAGTGAGTGTTGTATGGCATAGGAGAGTTTAAGTGAGGTGACAATGGCACCAACAAATAGATCATGGGGAATAATCTCGTTCCGATTGTGAGTGGACTGGAAGAACTATCACCTTAGCTGATCTTTCTCACCTCTAAGTCTCATGTGGATACAACACTCCGAAGAGCTGAGAATATCCATCAATATCCACTGAAGTCTGTGATAACTAAAGGCATGGATCATTCTGCAGCGAATGGTATTTCTTCTCTAGGTTTGAAGCATCCCTCTCTGTTTTCTGCTTCAAACACAGCTCACTTTTCTGCATGTTTCAGCACTCTACATATTTTGCTTGCCTCACTCTCTGCTTCACAGCTGCTGCATTAAATCTATCCATGGACACTTAAAAGATGCTATGGAAATGTATTGCTTGCCTTCAGCAATAGCAGTGGTTGGCCAGCACATTGCTCCCCTAGCCCATCAGCCCCAGCACTGTGGCACTTGTGTTTGCTGGACTGTTTCTTCAGAGTGTACGGAGATGAACACATGTTCCGTATTAATCTTCATTTCAATGAAGTTGTTTTAGTTCATGCTTTATTGCAGCGCTTTGTAATAATGCATCTGTAATGGCAGCCCTTGGGGCAGCAGTCGCATGTGGCAGGCTGAGTGCCTGAACTGCTCCTGAGAATGACTCCAATCATACAGAATGAGGCACTCCCTGGTGCACCATCTGAATTTATAATACCAATTTATATAGTGCCCTAAAGCAAGGTTTGTATTTGCTCTGGGACACAGGAGCCAGGCTATAGAAGGGGAACTGCTCTCCATTTTTTTTTTGCTGTCCCTTTTTTTGAATATATGCATTTGTCTAGCTTTTCAACTTGCCTGTCTTAAAGTCTAGACTGAGCCCAGGAAATGCAAGAATATGCCTTAATACAGAGTGATGGGTGCTGAACCTGTAACTGGACAACACAGACCTGCTGTCAGTCTCACAGCATCAATCAAACCTTCCACCAGGTGCAGAGGGGAGACATGCAGGAGGGCAAAGCCCTTCAAGAATTGTAGGGCAGCATCCTGGCTGCTAGTTCATTATGGACCTTCTTGTCTTCCTGGGAGTCAGTGTTGGCTTAACCTCCTTTGAGAAAAGAGGTGATGAGACCCAAGGTGGTTAGGGTTGGATAGGTAATCAGTAGAATTTTCAGAAAGTGCTTAAGTAGCATGGATACCTAATGCCTATTAATTTTGAAAAAGAGGCATATAGTGTTTTAAAGGTCAAAACCAATGCTTTAGGCTTGCCCTGGAGATATGCCACACCTAGCATTAAACAGAAGCTAAAAGGCTTTTGTGAAAAACAGTGTTTGCTAACAGAGAAGAAGGTATGTTTTGCTCTTTTTGGCTCCCTGAAGGATTTTGTTGATGCTACAGAATTCCCAGCCCCACTGTTTTATAGCAGCAGGAATTTTCCCCCCTCACCCTGGTTTTATTGGAGTCCTATTTGGGGTTTTTCATTTCACCTTAAATCTTCATATTATAGATTCATGCAAAAAAAAAAAAAAAAAAAAACATTTATTGGCATGTGATTGTGAATGAGAAGTACTTCCCCCTATGGCTAGAACCATGTTTGAAGGCATTGTGTTTGTCTGGCATGTGAGCAGAGAAAATAAAAGTTGTTTCATTTTATCATGTTTATCCAAAATAGTGCATAAGGTTTTCAAATGAGATAGTTGAACCATTAGAAACTGGCTGCAGCAGTTGTTCCTTATCCTGAGAGCTTCCCAACTGATCAGTTACTTATTAACACGATGCTTGCAAACACCTTCCAGGTGTTTATCTCTTTTTCAGGTGATCATGGGATAAAAGAAATTCTGCTGGGGAATGTACACTTAACTCAGACACGAGATGGGTGCTGTAGTCAGTGTGATGGGTCTGCTTTTTGAGAGGAATAAAGGGCAGTCTGTCTCGTCCTGCCCCAATGCTGTTATTCTGCACTGATGTCTTTGTTCCACCCACTCCTGTTGGCTGGGAAGGGTTTCTATCTTGTGTGGATAAGTGGCCAGCTACAGGTAAGTGTTTGATGTGAGACTGCTGGGGGTTGATTCTAAAGACCAGATATAAACTCCCAAACTGTCTGTTTGGAGTGTTAACTAGTGCAGACAGCAGGAAATGTCCCTATCTAGTACCACTGGTCTTGAGCAATCAAGGTGTCTGTACTTCAGGATCACTGAAGGGGTCAAAGGCAAAAAGAGAAATAATATTTAATCTTCCTTGAGGAGCTGCTGAAGTTCTTCAAGGAATAGCTCCTGTGTATGCATTAGATTAGCATTTTATTAAAGAGAGATTTATCTTTCACTCATGTTAAATCCAGCTTTTCTAATTGCAGGTCGTTCTAGCTCTTCTTCTTTTAGTACTCATCAATTCCTATTCTTACCCAACCCTGTTGATGGACCAGCAGGTATGACATGATATTTGTTGCCAGGGAAGCACACTGTGATGTCATTGGTTAATTTTTATGGCTCCACCTGAGGTTTCAGAAATAAGGAGAGGAGGCAGAGCTCAAGTGGAGGAGGTAGTAAGCAATAAAGATTGACTGAGTTTTACTGCAGGTGGGGGGCTGGATCACATCATAGAAACATCACCAGAGTGATCCCATGGAGTTATAAGGCACAAGAAGCAAGAAAGGATGGAGTTCAAAACTGGTGGAAATACTTTTTGGAAGGTTATGCTTTAACTCCAAGCTGTGGCTTTGGTTTTGGCCATTTCACTGGATGCTACCTGCTGCCCCTAGGAAGTGATTCTCTTCCTTTTGGCCTGTACTGAGTCAGGGTCACGTTGTTGACAACTTGAGATGGCAATGGGTGTCTTTGTATCTTAGAATGAGATGTAGATATATGTCTAATAGCTGGTAGTGGAGGTCACAAAGCCGATGTGACAACCATTACATTTTATATCGCTGACCTAAAGAATGTGCAGCTTTTATTTGATTCTCCCTTGCAGAATTGAGTGTGCACACACGTCTGTCTCTGTGTTGTTATTATGTTTATATATAAATACACATGTACCATGCATCCTCTTACAATGACACTCTTAAAGATGGTGGAAAACAGTGTATGAAACTTGGAGAAAGTCTTGCATAATTTCTTTCCCCAAATTTGTAAGTTGATGCAATGAAATATACTTTTTTTTCGTACATGACTTGCCTTGAATTTACTCCTACAGCATTTGCACACATACCACTTATTTAATCTCTCTCATGCACTCTTCCCACAAGGAATCCTTTCACCTGAATGGGTTCACCCTTACATTCTTGGCTACACACATCAAGGTTTTTTTGTTCATTCATGCACCTTCCACACACTCAAAGGTGTGTCTGTATAGTTTCTGTCCCTTGTACACTTACTTAAACAAAATGGTGCTCAGAAAATTACTTCCAGTATACACTGTGTAGACTTTGTGTTAAATAAATGCAACAGAATATGCTTGGAGGAGGAAAAATATTGTGAATCAAGAATAAATGGCTATTTCCTGCAAGTGGTCAGAATAACTTCGGAGGTTGAACCTCCAGCTGGAGTGAAAAATGGCGTTTGCAGGAGAGCTTAGAACTAATCCTCTGAAATGATGGTAAAGGGAATTCTGACCAAGCGCTGTCATGATTACTTTCCCCCCATCTCTGTTATTTCTTATTATTGTAATGAGTTTTGCTCTCTCAAGTAGAATAAGGTCACCAGTGAGATAAGATCAGCTTCATTTGGCACAGCCAAGAAGATCTGATCACAGTTTGGACTGCAGCTTCTAAATTCACCTTGGGTATTAACTTCTGGGCAAAAAGACACTGAAAGTGCTAACATGGCCAAAAAAAAAAAAAAAAAAAAAAAAGCCAGAGAGATAAATTGCATTCTTGCCATGTTGCACAGATTTTCCTGCCACTGTTTCAATGGCAAATTCCCCTGAGCCTCATTTCCATTAAATTGTACCATACAAATGCTTCCTTTCAAGGATTTGGTGAATGCCATTCAGAAAATCTAAGGAGAAATACCAGATTATACTCCATGGGACAATATTGCTGTGCAGCAATATCCCCTTCCTATCCCCTGCTGTTACACTCAGGGCATTAGTTTAGAATGAATCTTCTAGATCTTGTGGTGCAGCATTTGGACATCCTGGCATGATGGATGATGCCTCTAACTTCTGTCTCCAGAGTCTTTTCCCCTGCTCAACAGGCAAGGGGGGAACCAGGAACTGATGATAATGGCATGTGCATTCTCTATTGTGTCCGGGAGATGGGTAGCTCCTGTGAGCCAGCTCGCTCCTCTAGCAAGACCTAAGCAAAATCTGTGTGTGGTGCCTACTACAGCTGCTGCCCTGAATTAGAAAGCCCAGATCTTGGAGCACAATAAGTACTTTGAAGATGAGCAGTTCCACGTAGCAATTTATTGAATTTGCACTGACTGAATTGCCCCAGTTTATGACAGCATTTTGTCTTTTAGTTATAACAAGCATATTGGCTTGGTAAAAAAATTCGGAAAATTATTCTAAAGGGAACAAGCAAAAGAAGATGAATGGCATTTCTATGAACCTGTGTTCTTGCCTTTGCCTCTTCTCTCTGGTGGTGTTGGGAGGGAATTGTCAGGTGCCTAGGTCTATAAATCTATGTCACTGCTAATTTTTAAGGCTCTGGAAAGGAAATTGGCTATTTTCTTAATGAAGACAGAAAAAGTCTGATCTAGCTACTTTTCTTCTAGAAGGGTACGAAACACTATCTAGAGCATGTCATACCTTCTAAAAAGTCTCACCACAATGCCAGTGGCATATACTGGGGAGATGAATAGTATTAAAGGGGTCTGGTACAAACCTCACTATAGGAATCATGTTTTTCTTTTCTCTCCCTGCAACTTATTTGCAAACTGCAGGGCTAGAGCTAGAGATGAGAAAGAAAGAAAGAATTAGAGGAATTAATCAGAAAAATCCACTCCCCTGTTGAGCAATTAGAGCATTGCTTGCTGGACAAAGAACTTCTTGTACTGCATTCCTTTCCTCTTGTCTTTGTTTTGCTGCACACCCCAGCAAAGATGTACCTTGCAACCTTAATGAAACTTCCCAGCTCTTCTAATATTTTCTCACTATTCTGTGCCTATTTATAAAATGATGTCTATTTTGGTGCCTGACTGTAACAATTTTTCAGAAGTAGAGGTCTATGTGTCCGAGTTAGACACAGTAAGATTTTTTTCAAAGTAGTTCTTATCTTCCTTAGTTCTATGTAGCACTCTGAATGGAAGTTTCTCAGTTAGACAAAGTCTTCTATCCCTCTTTCCAATTTGTAGACATTTCATATGTGAGTGTCCTAGGTTTTTCTTTTTCCAGTTGAAAGGATAGGATGAAAACTAGCTTATTTTCCCCGAATCTTTTTGGGCTCACTTTACCCTTGGTGATTAAACTGGTTAAAAGTTGCTAGTTTCTTTTTTCTCACAAAAGACAGGCTGTTTTCTGTCTGCTAAACCGAAGAGGTTTAATTTGGAATTGGAGACTATGCTGTTGTCATTGATTTTATATAGAAGATACTCTGTTGATAGGCAGCCAGATCAAAACATGGTGCAAGTATGTGTGTGTGTGGTCTAAGAAGACCTTGGAGAGGGAAGGGGTAGAGTTGGTGCAGTTTCAGAAGACTATCTGTACAAATCATTACTTTGATAAACTGCAAGCTACAAAATGCTAGATTGCCAGAACTACCAGCAGGTGAAGAAATGTACTAGAAGCCAGATTTTACGGCCAGATGCACTTTTCAAATCTGGAGTTAACTACTGAAGTAAATGAAGTAATACCTGATTTTCTTCACAGTAATTGAGACCAGGATCTAATCCCATGCCCTAAGGAGGGATTGGTAGTTCTTACTGCTGTTATGTTGCCCGTATAAAATAGGATGTTTAACAATAACCTGACCTTGCACAAACATTTAAAGGGATAAAATCTTGCTCTTGGGATGCTGATTTTGGGTCAGCAAGATGCCTCTTTGCTGGCCCATTGTCACCTTGTTGAAATAGGTCTCTATTATCTTCTCTGTGTATGTATCTGAATTTGTTAGGGTGTGTGATGGACAGTGTTTTTCAGGGAAACTTCCCAAGGGGCTCCTAATACTACTTGTAACTATTATTTAATGTTTCTGTGTGGCTATTATCCACCTCAGACACACCTGCATTTTGATAGTAGGAAGGTGATCAATACCTACTGTATCAAATAATAATTATTTATTATTTATTGGGTACTGCGGGTAGGCTGTCTGCTATGCAAAATGTAGAAAAAGACAAAACCGTTTAGATACATGATCAGAGGGGGAAGGAAAGACAAGTGGCTCTGCAGTCTGTCCCTAAGGCAAATGTATTCCTAAGTGTCTGGTGTTGCAGTATGAGCATTATACACAATTTTTACAAGATCATAGGGTCTGGAGAGAGGGGCCAGAAGATTTGGTTTCTCACTTTTTGGTTTGCATGCACTTCATTTCATTATAATATTCCTGTCTGCTAATGCACCTGTTTGAGGTGGACTTTTAGCATGATAACACATTAAAAAACTTTACATACTCGTTCCTCACAGTACATTTACTTTGCTAAGTACTAATGGTGATAAAATGATAAATAACATTATCTAGGATGTACGCTCTAAATGATTGAAATACTGACCCCAACACAGGCAATGGTGTCTGTCAGTTGCTGTTGTCTCTACTTTTACAAGTGAGGAAATGAGTGGAAAAAAAGTTTGAGAGATTTGTACAAGGAAACTTAGTGGCTGGTTTAAATGAAATGGGCAGTATATAAATTGACTTGAAATACGCAGTAAGTTTGGGTCAAACTCTGAGCTAGACGGGAAAATTCTTTGTGAACTTTAAGGGTTTTGGGGGACTCATGAAACTGATTATCTGAGGAAGACGCTGCCTCTGCTCTGACGGCAGGTCCCTGGTGGCAAACTGAAGGAAAAAATAAGCCTCATCCGCCCGGCTTCGCCTTGCTGAGACCAGAGGGGGAAAAATCCCCCCTTGCTGTGCCGGCCCGGTGAAGGAGCGCTAGAGGAACGGGACGCTGACGGGCCGAAGGCAGCCGAAAAGCCGCTGAACCTCTTTACTGGGAGGAGGCGGCGGAAGCGTGGGAGGTGAAGCCCGGCGGAGCGCTGCTGCCCGTGCCCGGGGCCGTGCCCGCTGTCGGGGCCGGGCGGACCGTGTCGGGGGCCGGGGCGCGGACCCGCGGTCTCTTTAAAAGCCGGGGCCGGTCGGGCGGGCGCGGCGGCAGCAGGGGGCGGCGGCGGCGGCGTGCGCGGGGCTCGGGCTGCTCCGGCACCGCGGCGCGCTCAGCCCTGCGCAGCTCCGCCCGCGGCCGCCCGCGGCTCTCCCGGCTCGGCACGGCACGGCACGGCTCGGCTCGGCACGGCCAGCCCAGCCCAGCTTCCCCGGGACCCCCGCAGCCTCCGCGGCTGGGGCCACACTGGAGCCCCCTGCCCCGCAGCGCAGGCGAGCCGCGAGTTGGCGCGGCGGCCGGCGCCCGCCCGGCTGCGGAGGTGAGAGGGGCGGCGGGCGGGGGGCGGCTCGGCTCGGCACGGCACGGATCGGAGGGAGCTGCCCGCCCGGCGAGCGCTGGGCGCCGGAGCTCCGCGGGTGGGTTTCTCCTCACCCTTCTCACGACAACTATTTCGGATCGTTTTATCCCTCTCCCCGTTCCTTGCTGCCCCGGCGGGGCTGGGCGCTGCCCGTCCGGGCGGAGTGGGCGCGCACCGACCCCCGGGACGCTCCGGCTGCTTTGGTCAGACTTTTTGGGAGATCGCAGTTCCCACGGCGGGGCATTTTGGAATGGAAAATTGGTGTGTGTGTGTGGGGGGGGGGGCTCTCGAAAAAGAAGACACTACGCTGAGTTACAGCAGGGATACCCTTAGAATGAGCCAGCTGTTTGACTAAAGCTTAAGGATTTCTTAAAAAAAAATGCTAACGAGAAAAGAAGAGAGGCTGAAGATGAAAGTTTTTTTCTTTAATATTTTTTGCCTCTTCCAAGTCTTCGGATCTATTACAGTAGCGCCTTTCCTCCCCGCCTTCCATTTGTTTGTATTAATGATTTAGTAGCCGTCTTGCCTGAAAACTTCCACCGTGAGTGACTGCTGTGGGTTTTCAGGCAGTCAGTGACCTTAAAGGTTGGTTCAATGCTTTTTTCGTGCAAAATGTATGTGAAATAACCGCTGTATTGTTTTATTTCTTATAGTTTCTTTCTGTAAGGAAAAAAGACACCTGCTTTATAATTTAAAAGAAAACACCATTGAGTCAGGGAGTGATGTAATTCTCCTACCTAAGGGCACCGACTCTGGTGCTTTGCAGGTGACTTGTCTTTTTCTTACTCTTAAATTTATTTTAATGGTAATCTTAATGTAGCTAGGAAATAACATATTTAACAGTGCTGTTTTAAGAATTTATTTTGTTAAAATTGAACACTTCCTATTTAAAAATATTTTTGTTCCTGATTTCTGCCCCTCCTCCCTCAAAAGAAAACAATAAAAAAGATTAGGCATGAGATCAGCGGCAGAAAAACCAAAGGATTGGGGAGGCAGAAGCGGGGCTAAAAACATTGAATCGTTTATGAAAAGCACACTTTCAGCTTTTTGCTTTTCCAAGCTCTTGTTCCACCTTTCTGTGGCCAAACTATTCAACACTTCATTGCAAATAGTTTTAAGAAATTATTTCTGTTTTTTTCTAAATATTATTTGTCCCTCCTGTATTTTTTACTGCCCGTAATTGTTCTGAGATAAGCACACAGCCTCCTAAAAAGGTGAATATTAAAATGACCGCTCACCAATACCTGCTTATTGCATATTTTGAGGGGCTATTTTTTGAGGGGGCAAACTCTTAACTAGACTGGTGAAAAGTCTAAGAGAGATGTTGTGTAGGTGAGGGAAAATTTGATCACAAAAGGTTTTGTTTGCCGTGATGATAGTCAGTTATTAATTGTAACGTTAACCAAAAAGGTGTTGCGTCTGTCACTGGTTTCATTTAAAATGGTCATCAGTGTTACGTTGAGCAAGTTTATATAAGGGTTAGTAGTATTTTAGGGGGAGGAGGTTGCAGAGATTATTGCTCTTGGGTTTGCGACTGAACGCACTTTATCAGCTGAATGAACTGGATTATTGTATAGAAATAATTTTCCAATTCTCTATCAGTTTCTTTTCAGTATTCGTCACTTTCTTAAATGTTTATCTCTCGCTGACAAAGTGCCTGGTTTTCGGGAGTAGGGAGATGCAGCTGGGGACACGGGAAGTTTGGGGATAATGTGAGCAACAGGACTGTATTTATTTATTAAAAAAAACAAACCCCAAAGTTAGGAGGTGAGGATTCTCTTTCTGGAGCATTCGGGCACCTTCTGATGGGGTATGTCTCTAGGCTTTTAATTATTTATTTCACTTTTGTCCTTTCAAAAATGAAGTAGAGCGAAACCAAAATGAAACAAAGTAAAATTAGAGTAAGTGTTGAAAAATAAATAAATAAAGCAAGGGAACGGCTGGAAGCCCAATACTTGATTTCATCAACCTGGTGGCAATGGCTTCTCGATAGAAGCGATATCTGCCGATATCACCCCTGTTCCATGGCTGTAGCCTGGCCTCATTTTACTCTGCGTTTCCACTGAACATGTTGACGTGCTGCTGCTTATATAAGGAGAAGAACAAATTCAAGCAGATTAGTGCTTGGGATTTTGAGATCGGCTACCCAGATCGCGTTGTGGGTTTTTTTCCTTTCCTTGGGGGAGCTGATGGGGGAAGGCTGGAGAATGACGGGAGGGGATGAAATCGAAATGTGTGGTTGGGAGAAGATGGGGGTGATGCGGGGAGCAGCTTATTCGCATAATGTCTGCGCTGCGTCCCTTTTTCTTTTCTTTTTATAAAACCCATTATCTCTAAAAACACATTATTCTTCAGCCTGGTCTAAAAAAAAAATAGTGGGAGGGGTTATCATAGCGAGGGGGTTTGGTATGGGAGTCATTAGACCCACTGCTGCAAAACCAAGATACAGAAATCCATCTGCACCAACATTTCGGAGGGAGGGAGGGCGTAGAGAGGGGGGAAGGGATGGATTGTCTATCTTGGATTAGCGAAGTGCAGCTTTGTATTCTTCATTTTCCTCCCCATTTTCTGCCATTTTCCCCCATCCCCCCCATCTGCACACCCGCTTTCCTCCTCCCAGCCCCCACTCCCCCGAAGGTTTCTTATCCCTTGACGAGAAAATTCTGTGTTACATCCTGATGGCTCTGCGGCTTTTTTTTAGTGCATCACAACAGTGGCACGATGACCTTTACTTCATGCCACACAGATTTGGGCTCCCGGTAGGACTGTGACCGCAGCTTGGGCACACTCATACACCCATAGTCATGTACCTTGGATAGTCATTGATTTAATTTCAATTTTTGCGTGTGCATCTTTGTGTGTCTGTGTGGCTGGTAAACACTGGCAGAGGGTAAGGAATGCAGTGATTGCCAAAGGCACGTCCATCCATTTTGCCAGCCCCTCTTGCCGTTCTCTTTTCCTGAACATTGTGTCACACATCATGAGATTTTGTGCCGGGGAGGGGTGTGCCCTCTGTGGATGGCAGGGGCCTGGGGGTTGGAGGAAGTGTATGCGTACTGGGGAGGGAGAAATTGTGTGGGGGGAAATGGACCTGACAATGCTAATAACATTATTTTGGTCAAATGAACGTCTGGTGATAATGATTCAGTGTAACCATCCGTGAAATACATGCTTGCGACACACTGGAATAAAGGTTACTCCAGGGAGCTCCGTCAGAGCCAGGCATGCTCGGGGAAGTGAGCTGTCCCCTTGATAGGGGAAACAAAATTCATAAGCATCCCAGGTCCCCTCCCTTTTCAATGCCTGCTTGCATGTCCGAGCTGGAGGGCATTGCGATCGAGCGAGGAGGTGGGCTGCATTGGAGCCAGGATGAAACAAAGCATTCCCGCCTCATCCTCCCGTGCCATCCTCTCTTGCCCTCTTTGAGCTTATCCGTACTGTTGATCCAGAGGATAGAGGAATATCGCCATTTCCATGCAGTCCCTGCTGGAGCCTGGAGGGTGGTGAATTGAGAGGCGGAGAAAAGCTCCTTGTGTTTTTGTTGTAGGATGTGCAGGAGAGCCATGGCTTTTCAGGTCTGAGTGGAGCAGGGAAAAGGCCGGGGTGGGGGAGTGAAGGGAGCTAAGAGTCTCTCCCTCTATCCATTGTTTCCTTCCTTCTTTCCCCCAGCTAGAACACGGGGAAGGACCCGACAATCCTCAGTGGGTGGTTGTGGTGACTGGCATGCAGGTATGAGAGAGCTGAGGCAGTGAGAGGGAAGCTTTCCCTGCATTTCAGGATGTTCAGGACCCTCTCCAAGGCTCACAGACCTGCTCAGCACCTTCCTTCTCTGGGTGTGAAGGACTTCCTTCTTTGGTCATGGGCTGCTCACACCCAGGCCGAGGGGAGCTGTGGCAGGAAGGTGCTCCTGTGGTTCTGCTGGCTGCTACTTCTCATTTCCTCTGTGTGGCTGTGCCTACTCTGAGGTCTCCATGTTTCTGGATCTTTCCTCTTCATGAAACAATAGCAAAAGTTGAATAAATAGATCTGTCCAGAGCTACTATTGTTGTTCGCCTTTGGCTTTTCTCCTTTCTCTGACCTTGAGGTGCAGTGGTAAACTACAGCTGGGAAGATGGGGGCAGGGGTGTGTCCAGTGCCACAAATTGTTGCTGTTGGTGATGCCTGGCAAGATTCCTCTGCTCTTGTGGTTTTTGCTCACCAGAGCCAATCTTGCCTCAGCTGCCCAGCTTCACCAGTAGTTACTTTTTGATCTCTCCCTGCCCTCCCTCTTACCTCAATTACTTTGGAAGTGGTTGTTGTGCTGCAGCTCCTGTGCTTGCAGGCGTCTTACCATCATACAGTATCCTCAGCTGGAAGTCCAACTCCTGGCCCTGCACAAGACACCCCAAGAATCACACCATGTGCTGAGGGTATTGTCCAAACCCTTCTTGAACTCTGTCAGACTTGGTGCTGTGAGCACTTCCCTGGGGAGCATGTTCCAGTGCCCAACCACCCTCTGGTTGAAGAACCTTTTTCTAACATCCAACCTAAACCTCCCCTGACTCAGCTTCAAGCCATTTCCTCAGGTCCCTCTGGTCACCAGAGAGAAGAGATCAGTGTCTGCTCCTCCACATGCCCTCCTGAGAAATTTGTAGACTGTGATGAGGTATCCCCTGTCTCCTACAGGAGACTGAACAGTCCAAGTGACATCAGCCGTTTCTTGTAAGGCTTGTCCTCTAGGCCCTTCACCATTTTTGTAGCCCTCCTTTCAATACTCTCTCATACCTTTTTATCCTCCTTACATTGGGCTGCTCTCTAAGATGATGTGGTGGCCATCTGAGCAACAGGAAGAATGTATTGCAGGGCCTGTGTGCCTGCTCCATCCTGTGGACACTGCCTCCCTGGTATCTCCCTGGTACTCTGAAAGAAAAACGTGGGCCCAGGTTTTATGGTTCCTCCTTTTCCCTAGTGATTCAAGTACTAGTGTGTTCTTGTGACATGGTCAGCTTGCTTTTATGAATTATTTGTTAACAGGAAAAGTTGGAAAAAGCATTTTATTGTAGGTACATTTCAGTGATTGCAATGTGAGTTTTGTAGCTCACCCTGACTGTCACACTTTGCCCTTCCTTGAGCTTTCGCAGCCAACGAAGAAGAGCATTGACATAGTGCTGGAATTTACCCTGACCCTAAATGTTTTGCATCCTTGAAGTGAGAGGGGAACTCAGTTCCTGCAGAGCATTCAGGGAGTGAGAGGTGGTGCCAGGGGTAATTTGTGGTAGCAGTGATGGTGGGTTTTAAGTCCCTGTGCAAAAAGGGAGTAAATACACCTCCTCCGTCCCTTACTTTCTTCCCTTTCTAAGCAAGTTGCCAAGCCATCAGGTACAGGCAACTCTTTTTTTTGGTGTTAGGATTGGATTTAAACCCTCAACCTAGAGGACACCTTCAGACTGTACAAGATGGTTGGGGTCTTGTCTGGATTATTCCTGGGAAGGTAGAGTTTAGTTCCCTTTTTCTTGTATCAGCAGTGGTATTTTGGTGGATCTACTGAAATTCTTTTTCCGCAGCCTCCTCCAGGGCTCTTTAGTGTATTTTTCTTGAGAAGCAGAGTGTATTTCCCTTCCCCCTCCCCCCGCCCCCGATCTGTTTTCCTTTGCCCTCTCCTTAGCTCTGTGCTCTGGGCCTGTGCAGGTGGATGTCAGGATACTGGCTGAGCTGTGATATGCTGTATCAATGATAAGGACACACAGTGATCTGTCCAAGAGCAAACTGAAGGAGTCAGAGGCTTGATGATGACCAAGAGCCATAAGATGATGACCAAGAGACATGGTGTGTAATTTAAAAACAAAATGCATCCAGCTTTATTTGCCCCTGCCCCCCACCAGCATGAAGAGAAGATGGGCTTTATTTTTGGACAATTGCCAAGGCAGCTGGAGCCAAAAATTACCAAATTTTGGTTAAGCTTTGAAAATTTTTGTCAGCTCTCATCTCTCCCTCATCCCCCTCTTCTAGGTAATAGCAGTCTGTCAGTCTAGCAGAGCTGGTTCTTAATTCATACAGCAAGTGGTGAGGAAGATACTTTTCATTTTGGAAACCAAGATATTAGAGGGATTGGTAACTTCTTGAAACCAGTACTCTACATAGTCTTGGTTCAGGTTGTTTGCTTTTTCTTTTCTTTTGTTTCTCCTCACTAGGGCAGAGACAATGACAATTCACGTGTAAAGGACTCTGAGAATCAGAAGTGGTGTTTTGACCAAGATATGTTCGTAGAAAGGCAGCATGGGAGAAATTTGTTCTGCCTTTCTCCTTGTTGTGGGCAATAGATGGCACTTTTAGTGGTTGATTTATACCTTTTCTAAATTTTTTTTTTTTAGTGGAAAAACCATGACTTTTGGTAGGGCTAGCCTGAGTACAGTTTTACTGAAGTCTAGTAGGGATAAAGTGCAGTCTCTGTAGTGATGTTCTTGAAAGGTTGAGCAATAAGACTCCTACTGGAAATACACTAGCGATGTTGGAAGATCCTGTGTTCTTCCTTAAGGGAAGGTGGGAACACAATTTCTCTTGTTACCATTCACATAAAACTGTCCTGTCTGAGCATTGTGGACAGCTCTTATGCACTGTACACTACACAGCCAGCTTGGCACAGTGCTCTGTCTGGGCTAAAGCCTTCAGCCTCTTTAGACTCTGGGCTGCTGTGGGTATCACTATGTGGCTTTTCAGAGTGTGCTGGAGGTTTACTTACAGCTGTCAGAAGTTCAGCTCTGTCTGAAATATGGCCGCTTGCTACAGGGTGGGTTAGTCCTTCATCTGCCTTGCTTCCCCTTGTCTCAGAGCTTTGTTCTTGTTTCTCACAGCCATGTGCCTGAGTTCTCTCCCAGGCGTGCTCCCCTGCCTGTTTTTTGTCTGCTGGCAGAAGGAGCGAGCTGGGGTGGTGGGAAGGGTATATCAGGGATTTGGGGGCTGTCATTGTACTTGTAGTCTCTCAGTGGTGTGCTGAGCTCCTGTCCTTTCCAAATTCCTTTCCTCTGCCCTTGATGGTGAGGGATGGCTTATTTCAAACACAGTCTGCTTGTGTCATTCCTAGTCCTGCCGCTTGTCATCCATCACATCATGGGAACTAATTAACACTAGTAGCTTTGGATCCTGGGAATGACAGTGCTGGGATGGTAGACTCTTTCAAAGATCCTGATGTCTCCCTTCGTAACTAGGGCAACTCAGCCCAGGAGTTTATGGACTCTGCAGTCCTTCACCGGCTGCACCAACCCTGTAGTGTGGGTGTCTCTGTGTGTAGCAGGGAGGGCGCTCAAGCCCTAGGCCTGCCTCATAATGCCCTTGACAGTGCTGCAGCATCCCCTGCATCCAAGTACCTCCCAGCCGCCGGATGAGAGCCAAGGAATGGGATAGAATAATAATTGATGAGGATAGGGGGAGGTATGATGTAAACCTTTTGAAGCTGCCGGTAGCATCTTCGCTGGCTTTGGGTACATACAGCTGTGCGTAGTTCCAGGATCTGCTTGTGAGTTTGACCCTGTGAGAATCCCCTGCTCATGGCAGAGCTCACTGTCCTGTTTCTGCTGTGCTTGCCGTGTTGATGGGGGGGGTCATCAGGGGAATCAGTGTGCTGTTCCTGTGGGGATAGCAGGATTAAAGATGAGGCCTCAGTCATACTGTGAGGCTACACAGACAGCACTTGCTCCCCTTCTCCTTCTACTTTGTCTTGTCTTCTGTTGTGAACCACTTCTAAGAAGGAAAAGAGTCCTATGGGGATGGAAGGAAAGGTAACTAAGCAAGAGGATGATGTTTGCTGGCAGCCGAAGGAGGATGAGGAGAGGAATAACTTTCCAGTGGGATAAATATCTAATGGTACTGGCTGCATCTGCAGAGCAGGGAAGTGCTGGCTTTGTTTCAGTCTGCTCTTGCATCCCATTTTTTTTTTCCAATAATGTGTTAATTAAACATCGATTTCAGGGGAAAAAGGAATCTGCTTGAACTGCAGAAACTAAATGGAGTGTGGAGGAATGGGATCTGGTGACGGATTTGTGGAAGTACCTTCTATCTTCATGACTAGTCATGGAGGGAAGCTGGACAAAAATCTGTTCACCTTAAGTTTAGAGTCCTTCACTCATCTTAAGTGTGAATCTTCCTTCTCTAACTGCATGGTTTTCAACTGATATGTGTTAAAGAATTACCAGGTAGACAACAGTATTTCTTACAAAATACTTCATTTTTATTAAAAAGCAAAATGGAAGAGAGATTCTTTTCAAGGTGTTCAAGAGGCTTTCTGTCCAGTTTGACATACTTCTAATTTTCTGCTCTTATAGTTGCTGTCGTACATAGAAGTGAATCAAGTTGTGGTGCAAGTTAAGCCACCAATTGTAATGCTCTTGTTACTTGCAAATATCTGACTGACCTTCACTTACTACATGTGGATATCAATCACTGAACAGACATATAAGGTTGTGATGTGCACTTTTTAATATTTCCTCTTCTGGTCTTTGGAGCATTGGAAGGTGAGACGATTATGATATGTCCTTCCCTTGCTTGGTTGAACTCTGTTCGTTAGAAGGCTCTTCTGCCCTCTTTTTGTGCTCCCAGGTGTTAGGGATGCATAGAGAAGATAAGAGTCCTTGCTTTAGTCTGAGATCTTATCTGGAATAAACTTTTCTGCTGATGTAAGCAATATATTCTTAACAGTATTAAACAGTTTGAGTTTTTTTGACCACTGTGCTTTCTGTCTTCGCTAGTTCTGGGAAGCAATGGAAAGGAGGGAATAACCTGTCTGACCTTTCTGAGCATTGCATAAGTCTGAATTAAACTGATCTCACAAAGATCCCAATCAGTCCATGCAGTAAGTGAAATAGCAGCATTGTCCTGAGAAGGAGTCTGTCCTAGCTGTTGAATTCCTTTCTGCACCATCTGCAGTATTAGTCTACAGAAGGATCTGCTGTAGCATCAGGACACGTTTGAAAAGGAACAGATTAAGCCACAGAGCAACTATTTTCTAGGAAAATTTTTGACCTGCTGATGGCTGGTGAAATCCACAAAATTACAGAATAGTTAAATTTGGAAGGGACCTCTCAAGGTCATCTGTCCAACCTTCTGCTCAGGCAGGGCCTCCTAGAAATGATGACCATGTCCAGATGGCTTTTGAGTATCTTCAAGGAGGGAAGCTCCACAACTTCCCTGGGCAACTTGGGCCACGGCTGAGTTAATCTCCCAATAAAAGAGCATTTCCTGATGTTCATGCAGGACCTTCTGTGTTTCAGTTTGTGTTTGTTGCCTCTGGTCCTGTCACTGGGCATCACTGAAAAGAGCCTGGCTCTGTTACCTTTACACCCTGCCTTCAGGTAATTATGTACATTGATAAGACACTGCCCAGCCCAGACACCTTTCAGAGTATTTTCTCCTTCAGACTAAACAGTCTCAGCTTTCCCAGCCTTTCCTAGTATGAGAGATGCTCATAATCTTCTTCATGACCCTTTGTTGGATTCCCTCCTTGTGTCTGTCTGTCTTGTTTTGGGGAGTCCAGAACTGCATACAGTATTCCACGTTTGGCCTCACCAGTGCTGAGAACAGGGAAGGATGCCCTTCCTCAACCTGCTGACAACATTTCTAATGCAGCCCAGGACACCATTAGCTGCCTTTTGTGCAAGGCCGTGTTGTTGGCTGATATTCAGTGTGGTGTCCACCAGGAACTCAGGTCCCTTACAGAAAAGTTGCTTTTCAGCTAGGTGTTCTTCAATGTGTACTGATCCATGACCCATGAACTTCATTACAGTGGTACTGAGTGTCAGCAGAGCAGGCAGGACGGTCCTTAAGTATTAACTTAAGAAGCAGAAGTCTGGAGTTCTTTCCCTGAATGTGTTTATCCAGTTTTTCATAACAGTCATCACTTCTGCCATTCATGGAAAATTCAAAATTATCATTTGTAAAACACTGAGTTCTTTGAAAGGAAGGCTTGATATATCTGATAATAGAATAGAATAGTTCCAGTTGGAACCAACCTACAAGGATCAACTAGTCCAACCGCCTGACCACTTCAAGGCAGACCAAACATTAAAATATATTATTAAGGACATTGTGCAGCTGTCTCTGGGAATCATAGGGCATTCACCACCCCTCTAGGAAGCCTGGTCCAGTGTTTGGTCACCCTCTCTGTAAAGAAATGTTGCCTAATATCTGGTCTAAACCTCACCTGCTGCATCTTTGAATCATTCCTATGTGTCCTGTCACAGAATACCAGGCAAAAGAGCTCAGCACCTCCCTCCAGTTCCCTTCCTCGGGAAGCTGTAGATAGAAGTGGGCTTGCCTCTCAACCCCCTTTTTTCCAAATTAAATAAACCCAGAGTGCTCAGACACTCCTCAGAGGACATGTGTCCTAGCATTTCAGCAGCTTCGTTATCCTCCTCTGGATACAATCAGTTAACATCTTTTTAATTTTGGGGTGAGAGAAATTCTGGAAATTTAATTGTCCTCTTATGATGGCTGGTTGCACACTGCAATCTTTTTGTAGACCACAAAGAAATTTTAAATTCTTGATTACTTTGACTTTTTGAAGGGGACCAAAGAGAGTGCAGAAGTCCTATGGAGGGACTAAGGCCAACTTTCCTGAGGGACTCTGAATGCCTGTTAGTGCTTTGAAGTCCTGGTATTAAAATCTGCCTGTTTGCCTGGTCAGCTCAAGCAGCACTTTCAAAGAGGATATGATACAATATAATTTCAGGTATATGTATTAAAAATAACTGCTGCATATCTGGGAATCAAATGCTAAGGACTTTATGGAGAAAATACAAAGAAACATTGATCCTTGATGTAATTTCATATGGGTCATTAATCAAATACCTATTGAGGGTGGACCAAAAGTGGCATAATTTTGTTGAGCCAGGTCTTAAGGATTTAGTTCAATATAATTAGTTTTTAAAATGTTTCACTTCTCTTCCTTTTTGGTTGATATGAGCTAATGAGTTGCTAGCAGCTCTGTTTGGTACTAGCGTGGGTCACAGAGTGATGTGGTGCTTAGGATGTTGCTGTACTTTTTTGGCAGCAGATTGTAGTTTCCTTGAGTAAATGTATTTTATGAGGCTAGAATGAGCTACTGTTTATTTATGAAGACCACTGTATCAGTGCATTGGGCTTGCATGGCCAGGTTTTGGTAGCTGGGGGCGCTGCAGGGTGGGTTCTGTGAGAAACTGCCAGAAACTTCCTCCATGTCTGGGAGAATCAATGTTGGCTGGCTCCCAGATGGATGTTCTGCTGGCTTAGGCCAAACCAGTCAGGAATGGTAGTAACTGTGATAACTGTGATAAAGTATTTAAGAAGGAAGGAAAGTTTTTTGCACAGAAGTAATTGTGGCCAGAGAAGAAAGGAAGGAGAATATGTGGCAGTAGCAGCTCTGCAGATGCCAAGGTCAGCAAAGAAGGCAGGGCAGGAGGGGCTCTGGGTGCTGGAGATGAGATCCCCCTGCAGTCCATGGTGAAGACCATAGTGAGGCAGGATGTACTCCTGCAGCCCATGGAAATCCATTGCGGTGAAGAGATCCACATGCAGCCTGTGGAGGGACCCCACACTGGAGCAGGGGGATGCCTGACAGAAGGTTGTGACCCCTTGGGAAACCTGTGCTGGAACAGGCTCCTGGCAGGGACCTGCAGATCCATGGAGAGAGGAGCCCACACTGGAGCAGGTTTGCTGGCAGGACTTGTGATCCCATGGGGGCCCATGCTGGAGCAGTCTGTTCTTGAAGTACTGAACCACATGGAGATGGATCTGTTTTGGAGCAGTTCGTGAAGAATTGTAACCCATGAGGAGAACTCATGCTGGAGGAGTTCATGCAGGACTGTCTCCCATGGGAAGGACCCCACACTAGAGCAGGGACAGGACTCCTCTCCTTGAGGAGGGAGTAGCGGCAGAAACAACATGTGATGAACTGATCATGACCTCCATCCCCCATTTCCCTGCACTGCTGGTGGGGAGAAGGTAAAGAATTGGGAATAAAGTTAAGCCCAGGAAAGAGGAAGGGGTGTGAGGAAGGTGTTTTTAGGATTTGCTTTACTTCTCATTATCCTGCTCTGATTTTGATCGGTAATAAATTCAATTAATTTCCCCAAGTCAAGTCTGTTTTGCCTCCGTTGGTAATTGGTGAGTGATCTCTTAACTCATGAGCCTTTCTTTATATTTTCTCTGTCTGTGAAGTTGCAGAGGGGAGGGGTAGAGCATCTTTGGTGAGTACCTGTCATCCAGCCAGGGTCAACCTGCCAGAATCAGGTAGAATGCAGAGTGAGAAGGGAGTAGCGAATCAATAAGCTTTTGATAAGACAGTAACTCTTTTTAAGAAATTTGAACACAACAGTTCTTTCTTTCATGCTCTCTTTGTTGCCAATGTGTAACATGAGGCTGGAAGGTGATCTGCTTTCTTGGCACAACATAGATACTTTGCCAATTAAACTAGAAAATGGTCTAAACTTGATAAGAAGTAATTTATTAAAGACAAATGAAAAGTACTATACTAGGAAAGATCTACTCAAATGCTTGTATGTAAAATGGGGGATAACAAGCCAGGCAACAGAACTGCAGAAAAAGATCTGGGAGGCACTACTGTGAGTCAGAGACTGAATGTGAGTCAACAGTGTGGTGATGTTGCAAAAAAGCAAATCCCATTTTAGGGTATATTTAACAGGAATGTCACGTGTAGCACACAGGCAGTAGTTTTTCTACGCTAGCAGCCACTGCTGAAGCCATAGCAGAGCATTGCATCCAATGAGAGCAGGAAAACCAGAAACAGTGAGATGAGAGAACAGCCAGAGTGGCAAACGCCGTCTGCAAGGAGAGGATTGGTTGGGTTGGTTTAGGCTAGAGAGCAGATTGACGAGGGAAAAGCCGTCCAATATTTAAAAGCTTGTTTTAAGAAGACAGTGATTAATTGTTCTCTGTGTCCACTGGGGATAGGACAAGAAGTAATCAGCTTAATTTGTAGCAAGGAAGATGTGGAGGTAACTGCTAGGAAAAGCTTTATGAGTATTTGGAAAGTTAAGCAGGAAAACAGTGTCCTGAGGGAGGTTGTAGTGTGCTCCTCACGGGAAGTTTTAAGAACAGATGAGACAGGAGACACAAAATTTTACCTAGGTTGTTTTATTATAGTTTTGACAGGTTCAGAAGGGAATGGGCTGCCTGAACTCCTGATGTCTGGTCCCAACAGCTCCTGCAGTGCCTGAGAGGCAGGCTTGTCCCCTCACTGGCAGTTGTGGTGAGAGCAGGGGGAGGCAGAGCCAGGATGAATCACTCCCTCTGCAAATTCCCCTGCAGCACCTTCCATGCCCCTGGCACAATCCAGTTTTACAGTGCACATCCCAAAAAGACCTGAGGGATCTTGTGTGTTCAGCAGTGTTGCATTACCATCCAGCACTGTAAGCCTTTCTATTTCTGCAGATAAAAACAAGCAGACGGCCGGCCCAACTTCCTGCATCTTCATAAGTTACTGGAGACTTTTATCCTGGTTACTGATTAATTTACGTTGGGAAGATTTCGTGAAATTACTTGGAGATGGAAAAAATGGCTTACACTTCTGCTTTCACCTATTAGAAACTATTGCAGATTTGTATGGTGTGTCAAAGTTACAAGATGATTTTTCTGTGATCTTCCATCAATGAAATGGACAAGGGCAAAGAATTTTTCTCTCTGCAACATCTTTCTTCCAGTGTCCTCAAGTGGAGTACTGTGGATGAGGCATTGCAGGAGGTGCCTTTACACCCAGTAGATTTGAGAAGAGCACGCCTAATGCCTGATTCAGTAGACATATACTTCAGTACTTGTGAGAGGGGCTCATGGTACTTTAAGAGAGGAGGGTGTTTCTTGGTGAATGGGGCTTTTCTTCCCTGAGAGTTCAGCAAAACCTTTCAGCTCCTAGCAAGTAATCTAAGACATACTATGTGGCATGCTATTGCTATCTTTTCCTGAATCTTAGATTTACACTAACAGCCTGTCTGGATCCAGTTGGGTCTAGGACTGAATTTCTGAGTATCTCCAGTGCAGAGAGCCAGTTTCCCTAGTGAACCTCAAAGAAGGAAGATTTTCCTTTTAGTTTAAAAGAACATCTGGGAATATGTGCTTGTGGAAGTTGTACAGTGTTGTGCTTGGCCGCAGTCTGTGTGCACAGTTTATAATGTAACTGTTTTCCACCATCTCACATAAACTTGTTACTGCAGGCTCTTGCCATTCTTCAGAGGGAGTAGAGGATGAAGATACTATACTCTTCTTGGCACTAGAAATGAGTCAGGGTTGACACATAAAAGTAGGAGGCAACAGTTTGTGTGTAGGAAGCTTGTTCTGTCCAAAGAAAATCTATGGGTTATGTGCAGGGTGTTAGTCCCACTGCACTGCAAGGCTGGTATCTTCTTCTGAAACTGAGTTCACACACATTTGGAGCATATGGAGAGCTCAGCAGATCCAGCCCTCGAGGGATGACTGGTAAAATGGTTGAAGGTAGGTTGGGATGTAATTATTTGTTTATGGGACCCCATATTGCACCAAGTTATAATTGTTTATGAACACTGCTGTGAAGTCAGGAGGGAAACATTCCAACCCAAGGAGATACTAAGATATAACCTAATTATTGTTGTTATTTTTATTCCTGCCTATTGTGGTAGCACCTACACAATGCTTGTTCAAACAGAGGGTAAAAAATGTTCCCTGCCCCAAAGAGCTAGCAAGCTGAGGATGAGACAGAAGACAACAGATGGACACAGATAACTGGGGGAGTACAGAAAACCAAAGATTGGTCAGCAGGATGGGTGGTATGATAGCATGTTGACAGCTTAGCTGTTGTCAAGCTTTCTGTAAGCATGTGGCAAAGAATTATAACAATAATTCAAACTGCGTCCTTTGCTTCGGTGGTGTTGTGTGTGCATCTTCCATCTGTTTTAATATAACAGCTTAATTCTCACTCAATGAGGCTTTTTCTGTCCCAAAACTTCCCATCATTCATCTGGTGTAGGTAGGGAGGCACACTGGTCCAACAATGACGTGTCCATTGCAGTTTTCAAGGGAAAGTGTAGTTTATTATTGTGGAAAGAGAATGAAACTAAGCATGGGATTTTGCTGCCCTATGTTTTAAGGGACACTGGGAAAAGACTGATGAATCTCAGCAGGATGAATATCCAAAGTAAGTGGCATATGCAGGACGTTTGTTGGCTGAAGTCGTGTCTTACCAAAGTGTTGCAAAAACTATCTAATGCCATTCGTGGGCAACAATTCTGTCTATATAGGTCACGTCTTTGGTGCTGTACTGGTGAGTACAGGAGTGGCTGAAAGAGTGGATGTCTCTGATTCAGCTGAACAGTGAACAGTGGTTCCACATATGTGGCTAGCTTCTGGGGATCTTAAGTGTGCTTGGCCTTAGGACTCTCCTGTGCCAGTGTCTACATTCACATGTAAATCTTCTTTTGGGTGTTACCTTGAGAGGGCCACTCAAGGCCAAAATGGAGGATAAACATCAGGCAATTTTAGGGAGTCCTTGTTTCTGAATTAGAATTATATCAAGTAACTTTGTGTGGTGCTGTGGTGTCATTTCTCTGTCTAACTGTGTGTTGTGTTATCATCACACTGTATGCCAACATCAGACATGTTGTAATGGATACTTGTGGAGATATACTTACAGCTTTTTACCGGCTAGGCTCGTAGTTCAATGCCTTAGAAAGCCTCGGGCAGCCTAGAGAGGTAGCATGGGCAATCTAGTGTTTCAGTAGCTCTGAAAGTGGTAAATGTATTAGCTGCCAAGCTGATATCATCAGCAGAAGCAAAGAGGGAGAAATATAGCTTTTTGGTTTGTCTAATTTCCGCAATTATAGCTTTCAAAAAGAAACAGATGACAAGAGATGTTCACAGAAAGAGCTGCAAAGCCAAAGAGGGCGCCCTCTCCCCCTGCCCTTGGTCCTTTCTCTTATTTGGAGAAGGGGAAAGGGGAGGACTCGGGGCGGACCCGGGGTGACCGGCCAATCAGACACTGCTAAAGAGTCTGAGTTACATTTGGTTTTGCCCACCTTTGGAACAAAGGAGTTCAGAACACATGGCAGAGGCAAGTGTCTTGGGGAGGGGAGGGGAAGCTCAGAACAGGCAGCAACAGATAGTGAGGTTTCATAGCTGCTTATACAGGTTTTAGGTTTGGTGCTGAAGAACAGAGAATGAAGAGTAAATACTCAGCTGTTCTTGACCTGAACATACCCAGGTCTCCCAGCTTCTTTGCATATCATGCTCTAGCTGCTCACCATTAGGATGGTTGTGAAAGCTAATCCTATAGTGAAGTGTATTGGCCAAAGCATAGAAAGCAGGTCAAGGATGAGTTTATTTCTCCATACTCAGCACTTGTGGGATTATGTCTGTTTATTGTGCCTTGTACTGGACTCCCCAGTACAAGAAAGGCATTGGCAAAATGCAGCAAGTCCAGGGAAGAGCCCCTGAGGAACACAGTAACTGGCTGCCATTGGGTTGTTGTATTGCTGACCACTAACCCTTGAGTGCAGTGGTCCTGTCAGTTTTCCATGGGCTTTGCTGTGCACCCATCTGCTACCAGCTGTCTGTAAACAATGGAATCACATAAAACCTTGGGCTGGAATGGACCCACAGGGATCATCAAGTCCAACTCCCTGCTTTTCACAGCACTACCTAAAACTAAACCCTATGACTGAGTGTCATCCAGATGCTCCTTGAACTCTGACAGACTTGGTGCCGTGACTTTTTCCCTGTTCACTGGAAACCCATTCCAGTGACTTCCTCTCAGTGAAGAACATTTTCTTAATTTCCAGCCCCAACTTCCTCTGATGCACCTACATACCCCTGTTTACAGTCGTAGCATTGGGGACTCCTTCAAAAGTTGCACCATTGTTTTACTTACTGGGCCTGTCTCATCACAGAAGTCAACCTGGCTGATTTTTTGGTATTTTTTCTTCCATGCTGGCTGTTCCCAATCACATTCTGGTCATTTGTGTGCCTAGAAATAGGTTCCAGCAGGATTTGCTGAATAACCTTTCTTGGGACTGATGTTAGGCTAACCAGCCCATAATTCCCTGAATCTTCCTTCTTGTCCTTTTTGAAGACAGGTGTGACATTTACCCATTTTCAGTCATTGGAAGCCTCCTCCAATTACCACGACCTTTCCTGTGTGACCGAGAGTAATCTCACAGTGACATCAGCCACCATTGCACGCCTCTGTGCTGTTGGGGCATCTTGTCTCATCATAGGGACTTGAGTATGCCCAGTTTGTTTAAATGGTTCTTAACTCAGTCTTCCTCTGCTATGGGTAGTGTTTCAGTCCCCTGGATTCTTCCACTGGGCACATGGAACAAGAAGGCTGAGAACAGTCCTTGCCAGTGATGGCTAAAAAGGCATCGAGGACCCAAATGTTTTCCTTTTACCACTGGTTTCTTGTTCCATTCAGCTTTGGTCCCACAGATTCCTTAGTCATGCTTTTGTTAGCAGGGTGCATTAAGAAGCCCTTCTTGATGCCTTTCACATTTTATGAATTTTCATGCAATTTCAAGCTTTTCTAATTTTCCTTCTGACATGCTGAGGCAGAGTTTCAGTATTCTTCCTGAGAAGCACACCCCCACTTTCACCTTTCATTCTCATCCTTTTGTGTTTGAGTGCTGTCAGGAGTTCCCCATTCAGCCACCTGCTTCCTTCCACACCCACTTGGCTTCCCACAAATTGAATTAAACTGTTCTTGTACTTTGAGGAGTTTGTTCTTTAAGATCTTTAAGGTCTCCTGGGTCCCTTTCCTAGATTATCCCATGTAAGTGCTCAGTGAATGATTTCTTAAAGCTCTCCAGTGATTATTCTGTCACTGTAATTGTGCTGGAAAAAGGGTTCTGTTTGTAAATTGATTCATATGTCATTTTAGATTTAGTTGTTGTTCTCTGTAATTTTTGTTTCTCTTTATATTAAACACATTATACCTCTTCTCTCTATTTCCACTTAAGTCTTTTCTGTTTTGCTTCTGGTGGTTTGACCCTGGCTGGATGCCAGGTATCCACCAAAGCTGCTCTGCCACTCCCTTCCTCAGCTGGACAGGGAGAGAAAATACAACAAATGGTCGTTGAGTTGAGATAAGGGCAGGGAGAGATCACTCACAAATACTGTCACGGGCAAGAGACTCGACTTGGAGAAAGCAGTTGAATTTATTACCAGTCAAAATCAGAGCAAGATAATGAGAAGTAAAAAAAATCCTAAAAACACCTCCCTGCATTCCTTCTTCTTTCACAGCCTTAGCTTTATTCCTGATTCTCTACCTCCTCCTGCCTCCAGCAGTGCAGGAAGATGGGGAATGGGGGTTACAGTCAGTTCATCACATGTTGTTTTTGTTGCTGCTCTGTCCTCATGGAGAGGAGTCCTTCCCCTGCTCTAGTGTGGGGTCCTTTCCACAGGCTACAGTTCTTCACGAACTTCTCCAGTGTAGATCCCTTTCCACAAGGTGCAGTCCTTCAGGAACAGACTGCTTTGGCATGGGTCCCCCACAAGGTCACAAGTCATGCCGGGAGCCTGCTCCAGCACAGGTTTCCCAAGGGGTCACAACCTTCTTTGGGTATTCACCTGCTCCAGCATGGCCCCCCTCCAGATCTCTGCACCCCCACAGATTTCCATGGGCTGCAGGAGCACATCCTGCCTCACCATGGTCTTCACTGTGGGCTGCAGGGGGATCTCACCTCTGGTGCTTGGAGCACCTCCTGCCCCTTCTTCTCCACTGACCTTGGTGTTCTGCAGAGTTCTTCCTGTCACATATTCTCACTCCTCTCTTTTCTGACCACAATTAATTCTGTGCAAAACCATTTTTTTTCCTTCATAAATACGTTATCACAGAGGTGTTACTACCATCACTGATGGGCTCAGCCTTGGCTAGTGGCAGGTCTGTCTTGGAGCCAACTGGCATTGGCTCTACAGAACAGAGGAGAAGCTTCTGGTAGTTCTCAGAGAAGCCACCCCTGTAGCCCCCCAGTTACCAGAACCTTGCCATGCAAACACTGCTTTATAGCCTCTTTTTGTTGGACTCTGTCTAGATATTTTCATGTGTTTTATTTATTTTATGGTGAAAGTGGTGGGGTTTTTTTTGTTTTTTTTTGGTTTTGTTGTTCTGTGATTTTTTTCCCCTGGACACCTCCCTTCTTTATACTGTCAGAGGTAAATAATCAAACAGAAAGGGCAGGAGGCACGAACTTTCTTTTTCATCCCACCAGTGAGTTATTTCATGACAAAAGCAAATTGCTATCTCTATTTCTTATCTCTAAAATGGGTCTCCAATTCAATAGATGGAGTTTAAGTTCTTTTTGTTGAAGATCATAGACAACAGACCTATTTATTTAATCACATTTGGTACACTCTTCATCTTAGAATTGGTTTGAGATTGTATCCCAAACTGTTTTCTCAGTTAATGGTTGTCAGACTTATCAGCAGATGCTGCCGACCCACAAAATTCTGTGTTGTGCGCCATGTACCTTTGTCCTCTGACTTGTAATAGCATTGCAGTTAAAAACCTACCTGAAATAATACTGTGGACTAACAATAGATTAATTGCCAAGACCCTAATGATCACGTGTTTAGCAACAGAATTAATCAAGTTACATATTCGATGTAACACTGTTGCCATCCCTACATGGAGGTTCTTTGCCATTGCTCAAAAGAATAAAGACGTAGGTTCCTTGTTTCAATTCCTTCCCCCTCAACCCTCTCATGACAAAAGAATGGGCAACCATCAGTACTGTAGTCCTCCAGATTCTATAGAGAAAAATCCAACTTAATATTTTAATTGTACAGAGAGGAGTCTAGTTGTAGTGACAATTAATCTACTGAATTATATTACTGTATTCCCCAGTCATACACAAGAATTTTGTTGTGTGATGCTGTCTAAATGTAGAACAAAAGGTTTTCATCCTAAGTGATTTGTGTCTCTAAAGCATGCCCCGCTGTGTGCTCTAATAAAGATAACTTTCTATAATTGATTGAGCCTCAAGTACTGCACCCAAACAGAATGTCCCTGAAGTCTAACCTGCAGAAAGAAGTGAGTCAGATGAGTATTTGTTGGTATACTTAGCAGCACACTGTATTATACCAAATTCCTGTGGGCCTTCCCAGTTTGGGCAGGTGTTGCCTGAGAACTTTGTTTAGAAAAGGTTCTAGAACAGAAAATTGCTTGTACCTTCAGACAATTCTCTTTTGGAATGAGTAGGGTTGGAGAGGATTTTGCTGAGTGTTGTGGAAGCTATGACAAGGAGTTTAAATGTGTTATCTGGGCGTGCATGCAGTACTAAAATACTGCTTAAATCCCTTAGTTCATTTTGTCTGTATACTATGCTTTCCCTTGTACTCCTTTTCCAGCACAAGATGGTAACAGTGAATAGTGGCAGTGCATGCTGTGCACCTGCATATCTGTTTGTTAGAACGGCCTTGCAGAGAGAGGAGCAAAGATGGGCAAGGCAGCCTTTGCTTTACATCTCTGCTGAAGTCAACTGCACAGTACTTATTCTAATGCCATTGGTGTTGTGTCTAATCTGAAACGTGAGCAGACATAAGGCTTAGTAAATTGATGACCTCACTGTCTTGCCGTCTTTGTCTCCAGATAACTAGATGTCTAAGAGGCTCAGGCAGTGATAAAGCTGGAAAACTCAAGCTCACCTAAATAAAGCTTGCATTTTGGATGGCTTAGTATGCTTAATTTCTTCCCTGAAGTCCTGGCTTCAAATCCTGGCGAGACCGTAAGTGATAAAGGCATGGGAAGGTCTTCAGTTATTCCCTTCTTGATGTATATCTCTGTGACAGAAGTAGCTCAGGAAATCTGGTGTATGGCAAGCATAGAAGAATCAAGAAGATTGTGAGGAAGGGTTGTGGCAGAAGATGGGATGGGTCGCAGGCTGTTTGGCACACAACTTTCCTGTGCTTTCCGAAAGGTCAAGCAGGCATGTACTCAAACACTTGCAAAGTTTGCATGTGTGCATGCTTTGGTTGCACACCCTCACTGAACTCTCTGCCCCTGTGCCAAGATAGCACTTGATAGCTCCTACTTTGAAAATATCTGCTGGCTTCTGCCTGTACCCAGCACAACTGAAGGCTTTTGTGGTGCTGATGCTCATTCTGGCTGTGATGGTGTTTTTATAAGGCTCAAACTTTTATCCTCCACCTCGTTCCTTGAACTCTGCCCACAACTCTGTGAATACTAACACCAGCCTATAAATTATCCAGCAGAGCTCTGGCACTTTAGCAGCCTGTGTTTTCAGTGGCGTGCATGCATAATTGATCTGGGAGACTGCCTCTGCTTTTACTCAGGCATTTGCAGAGACCTTAGACTTTCAGAGTTTTCAATCACTGCTGCCTGTTCGTTTGTTCACTTCCCTGACTGCCTTCTCTGCCACCTGCACACATACCTTTCTGCATCTGCCTGGGTGTAGCGTGTCATGTCACAGTGTAACCTGCCATGAGTTTGGGGGTGATGCTGTAGGCAACCTTTCTATGAGGTGTGGAAGCAACAGGTCACTGCAAGCAACTTTCATGTAGAGTATCATGCATCAGAATTTGAAAGGCTCTATCCTGACTCACTACTTGGGGGTTGGGTGTGTGAGTGTTTTTGTCCTGCAATGTGCCTTATGGAGCAGCCTAGCAAGCAGCTGCTACTGTCCTTTTCTTCTCTCATGCTTCCAGGTGAAACTCTTAGCATCATAAATGCTGCCCCTGTGACTCATTGCTCTTAGCTTCTTTAAGTAGCTGGAAAGTTGCCTTTCTTTCAGTCAGTTGCCTGCTGATTGTCCGTAGAGTTTGAACTCTAAAGAGTTAAATGGTTGCTCTAGTATTTGGCTGCTGGGGCTGACTTCTCTTGCCTTGGGGCTTCTCTGTCTTTGCGTAGCTCTGTCCAACCAAAATATCTTTGCTGAATCTTTTTTCTCTTATGTTTCTTTTTTCTCTTCTTTTAAGTTGCCCAGAATGGTCAGCCCCCACTTTGTCTAAACTGCAAATGGAGTCAGCCTTGATTATCAAGGTTTCACTTATCTCTTCCTGTCAGTTCATAGTAAGCCACCTTCTTAACACTTGCATGTCATCACGTGCCCCTGTGAAAAGGTTTGGTTATTGCGTCCTATATGAGCAGTCCGTTCCCAGTAAAAGATTGTGCCATTTGAGAGAAGGAGGGGACAGGGCATAGGTTTGACATCTGTGTGATTGGGAACTGACAGTGCTAGGACTCCAAGGGACAAATGGGGAAAATAAGTAAAAATGGAGTCTAGTAAATGATTTAACTGTCCTGTAGATGTGGTTGGCACTAACAGCATAGATGACAGCCTGGTAGCAAAAGAATTCAAAGGAAGTGGGTGGAGAACAGGTAAGAAAAAGGAAGTTTTAAAAGCAAGAAACAAAAACATGAAAAAAAATTACCGAGCTTTTGGTGAGGCAAAAGTATATAGGGAAGTAGTAGAGGCTTGGGGGGGGGGGGGGGTAGAAGGACTAGAGAAAAATTTTTGAATGAAGGATGTGAATAAAGAGAGCAGAAGGCAGCTTTCTGATTTATGAAGTGTAGATCTAACAGAGCTTCATGTGTGTGCTGACCCTGCTGACATCTGCACAAGAACCTGGCTGACTTGGCACAGAAAGGAAGAGGGGAGAACCTGGAAGCAACAAGGAAGGGATGTCTGGAAGGAGCAAGATGGAGAAGGAGACAATCTCTGGGAAGGGAAAGAACATCAGTCAGTGGGTTGGATGTAGGGAAAGTGTGGGGAAATGCAGAAGGGAAAAATTAAGTGACGAGACTCCTTTTGAGGAGGAACAAAATCCCAAAAGAAATGCAGTGCTTTTAACATTTTTATTCTTTGATGTAAAAACAACCCCCAAAATATTCAACATGCTTTCCTCCTAGGTGTGTGATTGGAGAGGTGGGTTGGAGAATGAATCATAGATGTCTCATGGTTCTAGGATAGAGTGTGTGAAAAAGACTGTAACCAGTATTGACACTGTCTGTTGAACACTGAGTATGTTTTTGTGCCTGATGGGAAATCTGTGTTTATTTGAGGCAGAGGATTTTCAGTGTGTGCGTGTTGATTAAGGACTGTGCAGCAGCTTCATTTTACTTAGCTGAAAAGAAAAAAGTGTTCTCTTTGGGTTCACTTGCTAATATTTGAGTTTCTGCATTTACATTTCCACATGTATTTTTCCTTCCCTATTTCTATGGATCTAATCCAGCTGGACTAAAAAAGGATCTGACTGCTTACAACAGTCAAACTGATTTGACGCAAAGTACTGTCACAAGCATGGAGTAAGCACTTAGGTGAAAGACATTTTCTCTTCTAATCCTTCAGGTGTATTAATCTTAGGTGTTGCTTGCAACAATAGCAAATAAAAAAGTACTCAAATAGAATAATGATTTCTTTTAATTGGTAGTATCCTTTAATGGAATATAATTTGCCAATGCCAAATTATTTTTGGATTTTTGGATCAAAGACAAATAGCAAGAAAGCTTTGTAATTTTTTGTTAATTTTGAGTGTGCTTAAAATCAGTGTAAGATCTGTTAAAAAACAAGTGCCAAGTTTCTGAATTTTAAAGCCTTCTAGGGAAGAGGATTCCAATCTTTAAATGCCTTGATCCCATTCACTTTTTAAAAAAATTATGTATAGTTATATATATATACAAACACATACATCTGTGTTCATGGTGAAAAGGTTTGAAGAATTGTATCATTTTGGACCACTTATATTATTGGACAGGCTAATTATTCATAATGAGAAGAAACATGTGGTTCAGTTATATAGAGCATTGCAGGAAATTAAGAACATGGAAAAAGCATTGAGAAAAAATGAGGAGGGTGCAGGTTTGTATGGGATAAGGAGATAATGTTCCTTTCATCTCTTCTACAAATCCTACAGTCTGACCAAGTTCCTGGGGAGGAGTCAATGTGCGCCTTGTGAATAGAAGGACAAAGCATGGATATATGAATTGGGAAGAGATGATATTGTGGGGAGAGCATGGTTGCGTCTGCTCTTGGTTCATTTCCTTCTCCAGGGGAAACGGTGGACTTGGCAAGAAGATTTATGTCGACTCTTGCCACTTTTCTTGTTGATGCCACTGCTTTACAAAGTCCCTAACTACATTTTCTTTGGTTAAAACTAGGAATTAGAATCCTACCTTCTATCAAATGACCAGCCTGAGGCTAGGATTTGACACTGGGTATCCTCATCCCTCCTTGGCTTCTCTGGACAGAGAAGTAGAGCCTCGTGTTTGCCTTGGAAGAGCTCGACTTTCTCTGCTTGGTGTGACAGTGGAGGGTCTCTTGAGCAGCTGATGTTGGCTGGTGCTGCCTGCTGTCTGTGATGAGGTGTTGGAGGTTTTCTTTTTGGGAGTTGGTATGGGAGCGAGGAAGGAGTGAGGCCCAGCAACTCTGCTGAGGATTGAAAGGGAAGGACAAATGTGTATGATGCAATTTCTTAGTCTGTACAACAATTCTGTAAATTTAAATTATGAGGTCTCCCTATGATTCTTCCCTTCCCTGATGAGGAAGGAGAGGAAGTTGAGAATGCAAGGAAACACTGTATATGCAGACTGAGACCTTGAAGACACCAGTGAATCTGTATGTTGAAAGAAATGTGTTGTCAAAGCAAGACTATAGGAAGACTAGAGATCCTACTGCCTTCTTCAGATGGGCGAGCTTTGTCACATTGGGTGGGGTTTTTCTGTACGAATTTGTTGATGAGGCTCCCCAACCTCTCCCTAACAACTGAGATCAGTTTGCTGATAATAATTAGCACTCTGTTGTCTTATTTGTCTCTGATTTAGTGGGCATGATTCTATTTTTTCCATATGGCATTTCCTTCTGCATGAACTAAAACCAATGTGGAGTGGTAAGGGCAATAGGTGTCTCTTCTGAAGACAGCAGACATTCACTGTATTCTTTTTGGGGAGGGCTCACGCTGAATTATTGGTTCATGCATCAAGCTAGTGGCTTAAAGAATTAACAACTGATCATCCCAGAAGACAAAGAACAGGGCATGTGTTTTTGCCATCAGTGCAGCTGCTTTTGCATTGATAATGGCTAGATGAGGGTGGACTTCAGCTGAGCATGTCTCCTGTTTCTTTGAGATAGATGGGAGACACTTCAAATTTGTGTGAGCTCTCTTTGGGTGTCAACTGTTGAAATATATGGTGGTGAATTATACCCATGCAAGATGTATGAAATAAACTAGATACTTCTTATCGTATTGTTCTCTGGTTTCCATGTTTCTCTCTTTAGCCAAATGCTTCCTTTTGCTGGGGTCTGTGCTGCCTGTAGCATGTTCTCCTCATCTGAGACTCAAATGACACCTGGTTTCTTGGCACTGCACCAAGACAAAGAGACACTGCTTTACTGGGGACTGTGGTACAACACTTACCGGGAATAATGCAGTTAGACTGTGTGAGAATATACGATCCTCCCTCCAGTTCCTGTGAGATACATCATCTAAAGAAGTATATGGAGAAACCAGCAGAACCCTCACAGCAAAAGCCACACTAGAGCCAACCACTGTCAAAAGCAGAAAGAAGCTGCTTCCCTGCCATCTGCTGGGGCTTCTCATATCCCTGTGTCATGCTTTCATTCTTTTATGTCTTCAAGGTTTGGAAAACATTTTCCACCTGGTCTTTTTGCTGTGGGCACAGTGCCAAAGGGCACACCTGATTAGTGTACAGGGTCACCCCAGGAGACCTGCATTAAGATTGAACCCAAGTCCAAGGCATAGCACATTTGATGAGCTGTACTTTTCCCTAAGGGTCTTTTTTCCCCATATAACAAAATAGCTCTCACAGATTGGTGTGACTGATGATATCCACTCAGGAGGAGCAAATGCTGTGAAGACAAACAGTTTGGCATGGATAAAAGTAGAAGTGTTTTGGGGTGAAGCCAAACAGTGAAATAGAAATGCTTCAGGTTGTGTCTGCCATCAGTTAAGGTCCTGGGAGCTGTGGGTCAGCACAGCTTCCTTTTGAATTGTAGTCCTTGATTTTCATTATGATATTGTAGCTGATTTATTTATTTTGTTATGACCATTATGTCTGTCACCTTGCCCCATCTGCCTTCACTGAGTATCCCTGATTTCTCAGCCTTCATAGTTGAATTGAGCACTGCCTTCTTTCTCAGACTGACCAGGCAGTGCTTATGTACAATGAGTAGAGATGGGTAGAGTGATGATGGGGAAAGCTGGCCAGCTTTAGCCAGCCCTGAGTAGAGGAGAAGAGTGTGTTTCCTTGGGCTAAGCTTCTGTTTTGCCTTTTTTCTCACTGCTCACTGCTTTCTTGACTGTTCTCTATGGTGTCATCTCCTTTAATCCTTGTGCAGCAAAGGTTAATGTTAATGCTGTATTATGAGGGAAGGAGTCCCTGCTGGTACAGGAAAAGAGTCATTTAATAAAAAAGTAATCATTGATCAGTGGCTCCAATCTGTCAAATGTCACTTATTGATCCACCTCTCACCGTGAATCAGGCCCTCTGTTTTAATGACCTAATTCCCAGGTAAGTCTCTCTGTTATTTGGCAGAAGTGGTGCTAGGAAACCCTTGCTTCTGACAGAAATGACACTTTTGGTGTGTCATGGCAGGGGGGAGAAAAAGAAGTGATCTCAGCTATCCATGCTTTAACATACTGCTAGTCCTGCTTGTTTCACACATTTGTTGTCTCAAGGAACTCAAAAGTTGCAAGGATCATGGAGGTTAAGTGTTCTTTTGCTGCTGGGGAAATCTTTTCAGGCCAGAACTGAAGTACAGTAACAGGGGCAATGCAGAGGCAGGTAAGATATTTGTGAAGCTGTAATTATTTCTTTTGCCCTAGTTTAGTTTGGAAGAAGTAAGGGCAAATATAAGAGAAGGCTCCAAATACCAAATTTTCTTAAAAGTTCCTGGCAGGCATTTCTCCTCCTTCTGTCCCTCTAATATGAGCTGTAGGAGGGCACACAATGATTTGTAAAGATGTCACATTTCTGAGAGGTTACAGAGAAATTGAAGAGCAGTGTGTCATCCGCTCACTGTAAAGGATAGCATTCACCAGCACTTCTAGTGTGATACCCCAGTAAAAACCTCGAGATGTAAAAATCCTATGGGCTCAACTTGCTCTGGTGCTTGTAGGAAGATAAGTTTTACATAATTCTCTGCAAATTCCATGCAGATGCTGGTTGCCAAAGGCTGCTGCACCTGGATGAGAGCATTCCTACTTGCCATGTCTCTCACTTGGTACCCTATTCCCATGCAGTACAGAAATACATAATCCCGTTTTTTGCATAGAGTCTTTTTATAGGCATACTAAAAGTGGCATTAAAAATATAGGACTTAATATATCCTTTGCTGCAAAGGTTGCTACATGTAATATTCATATTGTTCTAGAGTGCATGTGCACAGGTAAGCTGGGTAGCTCAAAAAGGCTGCTGCCTGCAATGCATATCTAAATGGAAAGAGCAAGAGGAACCCAGGCCAGAAGGGCTGTGGCATAAACTGACAGCCTTGGAAACTGAGATGATATTTCATGACATGATGCTGTAAAGTTAATAGAATTAACCAGGGTTTATGTCTTTATCTACAATTTCAGTTTCTGAAACAGGATGCAGAGGCTTGATCTGAACCAGAGCAGGAGCATGCTGGACTGGAGAAGAAAAGTGTGAGTTTCTGTGGCAGTTTGCATCTGCAGTGGTGTGGACATCATTGAGGCTTTGTCCTGTGCTCCAAATCTCAACAAAACACAGAGGAAGTTCACATGTCTTTCAGAAATGCCCAGGTTAAACTTCAGGAAAAAAAGAGCAGCTAAAACTTCTATCTTCAGGACTTGTTGGTGTCTTTGATTACAAAACATCCCATCTTAAGTATCAAATAAAAGGTCTGGGATAAAAGTACTTTCTAGCCTTACTGAAACCAATAAAAATTGCTTCTGACTTCAATAGTGCTGAATATTGCCTTATTTCCCCTAATTCTTTGTATAACATTAGTCGCCATCTTCTCCCACAGTTCTAGAGCAGACTCTACTCTAGAACTGTGTGCATCTGAGAACAACAGTAACTGGGGACATTCTATCTTTGGCTGCAACTGTGACTTCTGGCCTTTCCCGCAGTCTTGATGAAGTAATGAAGATCTCTAGTTTGTTTCTTTGTACCATCTTGGCTGCTTTGCTCTTAGAGGCTGATATTTAGCTCCCAAAGCATTTCTTCTTGAATGTCATATACCTCACTGGAATTTCCCAAGACATGTTGTTGTATCGATACCCGCTGCAGGCAAGGCCAATTTGTACAGTAGTATTTCACCATGTGCTGGAAATGGAGGTCACTGATTTTCTACTTATTTTCTTTTGTGAGACCAGGTATGGCAGGCACCTCTATGATATTCCACGGGAACCAAGTTCTCAAAGATTTGGTAGTGTGTGTGTCTGTCTGGTCTGTCATCAAGCAGATGTGTAGAGTTAAAGGAAGGCTATAAGAATTCCCTGTGGATTTCATTGCAAGCTGCTGGAGCGATTAATGAATAGCAGCAGGGTGCTATGTGGGTGTTTGCTCCAAGGCTGTCTCTGATTATACAGGACAGGGACTTGCACTTTTTCACACAGAAAAAAACTGAAACAGTAGTATTTTTCTTGGGGATTTTTTTTTCTCTAATAGAACGAACATGCTGACTTATGGAAGAGGAGTGCTGTTCCTCACTGGTGCGTGGGTATCAGATGAAGCCTGTACTACTGAGCTACTCAGTGCTGTGGTTCACTGCAGACTACATGTGTAAAGAAAGATTTTGGAGAAGGAGGTTCTGCTCTGGCTTCTCTCAGGGTATATTATTTTCTATGGTTATTGATGGTCTTGTAACTCTCAAGTGACAGTGCAGAGTGGAGTCCTTAAGTGAGTTACAAAAGGCTATCAATAACTTGGAAATAATGTACCAAAAGCTGGTCCCTCTTAAACCCAGTTAAAAGCAAACCCTGGTTTTAGTCTTTCTGTTGATAGAGTTTGTGTTTTGGTTAGGTTTTCACTTAAGGTCCTGGGGTGATCAGGGTGGCTGGCTATGCTGTGGAAAACAACTGCTTTGGAAGAGGGCAGAGGGCAGGCCTGGGAATGGAAAAGGAACTTGATTCTTTTTATTATGACAGTTGAGAGGAGGAGGAAGGAGGAAATTAATTCCAAGGCCTGCAGCGCAGAGAACACAGAAATATGGACATGAAGTAGTTTGTGGGGCATGTGACATGAAAGGAACACAGTCTACTTTTTACTGCTGGTACTCAAGTTTGGGGTTCAGGATCTCCTCCAGTGGTGGAGGAGAGTGTTCATCCTCACAGCATCTGATGCAGACCAAGAGGTTATTCTGGTGCAGTTGACTTGGCAGTACCATCAGCTATCAACACAATAGAAGATAGTGCTGCAATGATAGGCAGGCCAGGGAAAGAGGAAACAACTGAAACTTTTCTTTTGATTTACATAAGCGTTAAATAGTTTGTAGCTATATAATATAACCATTGGCAAAGCAGGTGAAGAATAGGATTTACTGTTTTATCTTTGGACAGGTTTTGATCATGGAATTGCTCTGTTACCTCTAGAGAACTTAATGACACACAGTTCACTAATTATTTGTGCTGGTTTGGACAAATTTGGAAATACATCCTCTGAGAGAAGGCAGGTTACAACCAGCCCTCCCCCACCAGGTTCAGGAAAAAATAAATTTTCCTCGAAGGAAAGTGAAAGAGATATGAAATATTTATTTAACAAACACACAGGGAAAGGACAACAATGCTAAATAATAAAACCTCTCACTCTGCTGAGAGAAACCTGGGAAAATTTCAGAGTCCTTCCATAGATCTCTCTCCCCCTCCTTGGAGCTGGGTCATGGGACCACCTCGGGGCCTTGGTGGAAAGTCCTCCCGATGTACTCTGATGTAGAAAACAGTCCAGCAGAGAAGAAGGGAAAAATCGGAGTCCCAGGAAAACAAAGTTCAACTCTCCAGAGGAAAGGAGCTAAAAAACTGGCCGAAAGCTGGCTGAAAAAAAACAAGCCGGGTGCTTCCTCTCACTCCCACCACCGCTGTTAGAGCAAGAGGAGTCTGTGTGTATATCTGTGTGTCCTTGAAACGAAAACTGCTTTGAAGAGTTTGCTCAGTTTTTTCCTCTCCCTCCTCTCTGGCTCAGTTTAAAGGCATAGAAAGGCACAAAATTAATTTTTGGGCATAGAACAGCGATATGGGGTACAACATCATAAAGTCACCCCAAGACAATGGCCAAACTGGATAGAGTTAAGTAGTGGCACCATACACTATGGCCAGTTTATTTTGAAAGATGATTGTTGCCATTAAATTAAGTAGAACAACCCATCAATGACATAAATTTTTAAATTTTGTGTTTTATTTTTAATGCTTTTTATATGCGTAAAAAAAAAAAAAAGCTCTCAAACTAATCACAGTACACCTTTAAAATGTCCTGGCCTGTATCATGACACTTGATCATGATAGTGTCAACCTTAACAGCTTTATGCATCTGTAAAACAGAAGTTGTGTTGGTTTAGCCCCTTTCCTGATACTGAGGAGTTAAATTTTGCAACACACAGTCAATTGCTTTAGAGTAACATATGAGGCACCAGTTGGTCAATAGTCACCATCCTTGTGGACACTACTGGCTTTTGATGAATATAAGGTAACCTCATTTGCCTTAAGCCTTTCTTGTTATGAGCTGAATTAAATTGGATTTTTTTTCTATTGACCAAAGACATAAACCCATGAGCCCTTCAGCTGATGAGTGCTGCCTCCATAAGCCACAGTGCCTTAACGGTGTGTCCATGCCCCTGACAGTTACCCACACATCATAGTCCTCCATGCAGCACTTTCTTCTCCAGTATTTTTCCTAGCTTATACAAAGAGACTTTTGCATCAGAGACTTAGTACAAACAGGCTGTGATTGACCTTTTAAACCAAACAAGCTTGCATGTTTCCGATATGAAGAGACAGCAGACAAGCCTCTGGCTTGAGGCATTAAATGGAGAGGAAAGGGAGGGATAAATATCAGAGGAGCAGGAATAAAGAACATAGCCTTGCTATGTGGGGCAGAGAAAAAACCACAACTTCTGCTTGCTTTGTCAGTATGTCTGACATGTTGCAAGACACTTTGTAGTGGGAGTTTCTGCTCTGTGGAGGAAGGAGAAGGAATGTGCCTGTGTATATTTATAGACCATAAATATTTGTTTTGTGCAGGTTTTAGGTACTCTGATCTGAAGATCCTCAGAGTTCTTCTCAGACTGACTTGGCATCTGTTCAGCCACACAGAGGACTTGTGTGCGTGTAAATTGTGCTCTTTTGGGTTACCTCTAGGCAAGGAAGGTTTAAATTTCATCTGGGAGTTAAAAAAGGATGATGCACTGAATTAATATCATATATGTGTTCTGGCCATTGCCCATCCTGATTATTTTGCTCACTTTGCCCACATTAGAGACTGCACTTCTCTGGGGGCATATTCTAGAGGAAGCTCAACTACCACTCTACTCTTGTATTTTAAGGGATTCAATGTATTTTGTCCCTGGAGTGGGTGGGGCTGAGTCCCCGAAGAGAATTCTGGGCAGAGCACTCGATTACCAACAACTCTTACCAACACGCAAAGGGCAGTTGGTAAGGTGGACCATAAATGCAGGAGGTGAAATGTGGGTGAGGCAGGTATTGTGCCTTGCCTATTCCTATGAAGGGCTTCTAAAAGTCATAACTATGATTATGCATGGTTATTCTTTGAAAGTTGTCCATAAGACTGCAAATACAGTCTGTTAATGCTTTCTTAGGATAAGTGCTTTTTACCCCTTAATGCTAAACTATGTTTACTATATTTACTTTGCACCTCTGACTTCTAGTTTTCTATTCTTTATCTAGGGACCAACATTTCTCCAGATCATGTTAAAAGATGACAAATGCAAGAACCAGTGCTGTGAAGGTGTCTCTGGGCTCTTACCTGGTACAGATCAGATGTTTTGGAGTTTACAGTTTACCTTTGCATGAGTCCTAGGTCAGGGTTGTGTTTCTTGGTGTCTTTGTTTCCACTGGCATAGTGCAGGTGTTTTTAATTTAGGATGAGGATAATGTTGATAAACACACTCATGTTTAGTTGTTGCTGAGCAGTGCTTACACTAAGACAGGGACTTTGCAGCTTCTTATACTGCCCCACAAGTGAGTAGGCTGGGGGTAAACAAGATACTGTGAGGGGAAGCAGCCAGGGCAGCTGACCCAAACTAGTCAAAGAGATATTCCTTACCAGATGGTGTCATGCTGGACAACAAAACCGTGTGGAGTTGGCTGGCAGGGTGTTGGTCTGCTGCCTGGGGACTGTCTGGGCATCAGCCAGTGGGTGATGAACAATTGCATATGCATCACTTGTTTTGTATATTCTTTTGTCATCATTATTATTTTTTTCCTTCCTTCCTTTTCTGTCCTATTGAACTGTCTTTATCTCAACCCAGGAGTTTTACCTTTTTTGTGATTCTCTCCCCCATCCCACTGTGGGGTTGTGAACAAAAGGCTGTGTGGTGTTTAGCTGCCTGCTGTTTTAAACCACAACCGTCCTTTTGGTGCTGAATGTGTGGTACTAAGGGTTGAAATAAAGACAGAGCTGACAGGACCATGTTAAAACAAATTCATTATAAGCATTCATTATATTAGTTTAGTAGTCACTGGTCACAATGCTGATTTATTTGCTCTCAGAGGTGGTGTTCTTGGTTTCTGAGCTGTGTTGTGTAACACCTTACTTGCTGTCTGTATATCCTGTTGTGTTACCATCTCTTTGGGGGCTGGTTTAAGATTATAATGTTGCTATACTGAGTAACACTGCCTTATGATATGATAAAATTACTGGTCATGTGACTTATCTGGTATTTGTACTCAGCACTGCCATAATCTCTATACTTCATGAACCATCTCTTGGAAAATATTAATAATTACACTACCTTTTCTCCCCAGAGAGCCAGTCTCTAGGGGGAGACAGAGGGGAACACTTTCCCCTGCTCCTTCATCTTCTCCCTCTCTTCCAGGCTATTTACAATAGATCTTGAGAATTTTTAATATCCTTGGGATGTTCAAGCCAGCATGTTCCTATTGCTATAGGTCCTGAATGTGTTTCAGGTTTTGTTTAAGATTAAACAACTATTTAGGAATAGTATTCAGAGATCTGCCCTGGGGCTGGACAGCTATGAGTGAAAGGTTGTGTGGGATAGTATGGGGAAGTTCCTAGGACAGCAAACACCTCCCCTGTTTTGGAACTTCACCCCTGAACGAGTGTAGAATCCTGAAAAACTAGTTAAACATCTGTAAAAAGTGTGCTGTCACCCTTGCAACTCCAGAGACACAAATCAGTGCAACATGCTTCGGCCCGGCCCGTGCCTACTTCAGTGCTTCTCAGTACCCTCAGGGGGAAGAGAAGGTCTCTGGATCTGATGACAAAATGACAGACCCTGTGATTACTCAAACCCTGGTGACAGGCACTGCAGCTAAATGAAAGAACCGACCTGTGCTGGTATCAGTTGCCCCTATACAAAAGAAGAAATATTGGATGCAGAATTCAGCTGATGTAGTAAGGGAAGAAACCCCCAATAATGGGAAGGAGGAAGAAATGGACAAGGCAGGCTATTCCAAAGCAGGGCCATCACAAGAAGAGGAGGAGGAAGAGGCAGAACATATCTGATCCCGATCCCTGAAAAAGCTGTGAGATAAGCAAAAAGATCACAGCCATTGTTGAGGTGAGCACATTGTCACCAATGCTGGAATAATGGGGCTAGTAGCCTGGAATCAGAGGGTAGGAAAGCCAAGCAATTGGGATCCTTTCCTAGGGAAGGAGGCATTGACAAAGTGATTGCAAAAGAGGCACAAGCCCTCTGCCTCTGAAGGTGACTCCTGCTTTGTATGAAGGAAAGGTATCCCTCCATGGAGTATATAGGCATAGGCACCCAGGCAAATGGGCAACTATGGAAAGTGGTATCTGGTACCTGAGGGAATTAGTTGTGCTGGAGGTGATTTTTAATGACCTGGACAATGATCAGTTATCCAAGGATTCAGATGAAGTCAAGTGTACACAACCTGTGCAGTGCAAGTTTGTACAGAGTGCCCCGTGTTGTGTGCCAACTCATTGGTAGTAGTGACCTGGAAAGATCACTACTGGAGAGGGACACATGGTGGATGCATTGGCTGGTCAACTCCAGCAATACAGAGAAAGTCTCTCTTCCTCTTATTTGGTCTGTGTCTCAGCTGTGGAAAAACTGTCACAGCAATTAAAAACCAGTATGTTCTACTTGTCACTTCTATGGACCAGTATCTGAGCTATGTGGAGTAAGTGCTCCTCTGCTCAAGGTGGAGAACACAGTGGGAACACACCATGGGCCACCTGTGATTTTACCTGTGTGACCACAGAAGGCACATCAAGGAGTGGGATAGAAAATCTACCTCAACCCAGGAGGTACAGGTATTTGAGTTGTGAGGAAAAACAATCACAAAAAGGGGTTCTTTCCAGGAAAATTACTGACAAGAAAAGTGGCCAGTGCTCTACCTCTGTACTGATTCATGGTTACCTTGGGGCGGGGTGTGTGTGTGCTACATCAATAGAAGCAGAGAAACTGACAGGACAGACAAAACCCCTTCGGGTTGCTGGGTTGCGGCAAGATGTTGCTGCCTGGGGAGAGAACCTAGTTGTGAAAGTACATCATGTAGATGTACTCATGAGTCAGACCAGTGAAGACTATCAGAACAACAGGCATATGGATCAGACTGCTAAGACTGAAGTAACTCAGATAGATCTGGACTGGCAACACAAGGGTGAATTATTTCCAGCTTGGTGGGTCCATGATACCCCAGGTCACTGAGGAAGAGATGCAACATATAGGTGGGCTTGTGATTGAGAGGTGGGCTTGACCATGGACACTATTGCACAGGTTATTCATGAATGTGAAACGTGTGCTGTGATCAAGCAGGCCAAGTTGTTAAAGCCTCTGTGGTGTGGTGAACGATGGTCAAAATATAAATATGGGGAGGCCTGGCAGACCGGTTGTATCTCACACTCAGAAACCCATCAAGGCAAGCACTAAGTCCTTACAATTGTGCAAACAGCCACCAGTTGGCTGGAAACACATCCTGTGCCACATGCTACCACCTAAAACCGTTCTGTGCCTTGAAAAACAAGTCTTATGGTGACATGACACCTCAGAAGGAATTGAGTCAGACAATGGACTCCTTCTCAAAACAACCTCATAGAGACCTGGGCCAAAGAGTCTGCCATTGATTTGGTAGTCACATTCCCTTGTCATGCACCAGCCTCTGGGGAAATCAAATGATACAATGGACTGTTAAAGACTACTAAGACACTGAGAGTAATGGGTGGTGGCATCTTCAAACACTGGAACACACTTTTAGCAAAAGCCATGTGGTTGGCTAACACTAGAGCATCTGCCCCTCCCATGGTGGGGGGAGTGAGTGAACAGCCGTGGGGTGTTTAGCTGCCTGCTGGGTAAAACTGCAACACCTGGCTGGGAAAATACTTGAGATCTGAATCAGCTGTCAGGTTTTAAGTGCTGAGTAAATGTGAGTAGAATTTCAGGTTTACTCTTGATGTTCTATCATTTTTACCTTGCCTTGTGATCCATGAATTTTAAGGCCAAAAGTGGCTATTGTGATGATCTACTCCAATTGCTTGTGTAATGGAAGCTGTATGAGCTACAGCATATGCTTATATAGTGAAGCTATTTTGGAGACTTGAAACATTTTTGGGAACAGTACACTGGGGACAGTTTCTCTTCCTCACCATCCTTCAGCCTTGTCTTAAATACTTTCTGATAGTTATTGGCTCTTTGGAACTCAGACAATGCATTTTTGTGGTTTTTTCACAATATTTACCTTGATCAGGGTAGGAACACAGACTGCAGAGGACCTTCTGAGTCCTATGGCATGCAGATGTGTATCTTCTACAGAAAATAATCCCCTGTATTTTTTTGATGTCTGCCGGCTTTCTGGGTGGATGGCCATTTCAGAACTGCACTGTGCTGATTGTTAGAAATGCTATTTTAATTCCCAGTGTACTTGTTCTTATAGCCAGTTTGTGCACCTTTCTTCTGGTGTCAGTATTGTTCTTCGGATTAAATAAATCTCTCTTCTTTCCTGTCTTTAAAGTATTTATAGTCAGTAGTCATTTCTATTTGCCTTCATCTTGTTAGGCTTGAAGTGCCATGTCGTCTCAGTCTCTTGTGAAATAGGCTCAGAGTTGTCTTGTTCATCCTCAGAGGCTTTCTCAAAACTTGGTTTCCTCCTTCATGAGCAGAGGTGATTGGAATAGTATGTGCAGTTTTAGAGCAGGTCTAAGCAGTGTGATGTGTTAGAACTTCTGGGTACTGTTCTAAGACAATTCATTGCCAGCTTTGTGTGCAGATCCACCTGTTAGGACTAAGCACATTTTAAATGTCTGCACAAACTGTGTTAGCTCATGTGATGTCTGTGAAGAAAAAGGATCTGTTTCCATGGCATGGATGATGGATGTTGGTCCTTGTGGTGACATGGACTCAACTTCTGCTCCAGAGGCATTGGTGGAATTTCCTCAGCCCTGTAGCTGGGGATAAAGATGTAAACTGGACAAGTCAGATTTAATTCAGAAGCCAGCAGTCTGAATTTAGTTCTGAAGCCAGCATACCTGCTGCTTCCTATTAATGCATCTATTTTAAGCATCTACTTAATGTAATTCCATGGCCAAATCGATTTATGAGGTCTAATAACCAGATAGACAATACATATAGTGAAAAATAGGTCCTCCTTTAGTGTAATTGAGGGTAACACTTTTCTTGATGTTTTGTGGATCTGAACACATCTGCTTCCTGAGAACATGGTATAGTTGTATGTAACACTTCACATATGAACCTAAGTGTGCCTTAAATGAAGATGGAAATGAAATGGTTACATATAAATGCACTTTTAATGTGAGATTACATACACATATTAAACTATTTAAATATTTTGTTGATGATTAAGGATGTATATTGTGATAATGAATATTATGGAAATTCTCATCATCTAAGGGAAAATTGGTGACCTGCTACACCACTTAGACACATACAAGTCTATGGGGCTGGATTGATCCACCCAAGGCTACTGAAGGAGCTGGCTGAAGTGCTCATCAGGCTGATTTCCATAATTTATAAGCAGTCTTGGCTAACTGGGGAAGTTCCACTTGACTGGAGATTGGAAAACATGATGGCCACCTACAAGAAGGGCCAGAAGCAGGATCCAAGGAAATTACAGTCCTGTCAGCCTGACCTTGGTGCCACCAGGGAAGATTATGGAGCAGATCATCTTGAGTGCCATCATGTGGCATGTGCAGGACAACCAGGAGATCAGGCCCAGCCAGCAGGGATTTAGGAAAGGCAGAGTCCTGTTTTACTAACCTGATCTCCTTCTGTGACAAGGTGACCCGCTTCATGGATGAGGGGAAGGCTGTGGATTATTGTCAACTGGAATGGTTGAGTCATCATCCCTTGAGGTATTTATAAGAGACTGGATGTAGCACTTAGGGACATGGTTTAATGGTGGACTTAGCAATGCTGAGTCAATGGTTCAACTCTGTGATCTTGGAGTGCTTTTCCAAACTAGACAATTCTATGGTCCTCTAATTCTGTAGCCCTATTGTGTTTGCATATCACCATATAGTGAGATAATATAACAGAGAGTTTAAGTACCCAAAGTTTGGAAATTGAGAACTTCTGTTTCTATAACGCTATCAAACCTCTCTTTTCCATGTGATGTGTTTAAGCTACAATTAAGATAAAATCCACAGGTAAACACAAGATCTTACATCTGTACTTGGGGCTCTATCATGGTCATGATGGGAACTGGGTGTCCATAATCTCTGAATTTTACATGATTAAATACTCAATAAATACATTTGCACTGTATATGGCACAATTGTAAAAGAAAGGGTCTGCAAGGAAAAAATCATTATTTATAGTGTGCTGTGGTTGCATTTCTTGATACTGTGATGGTTTCCTTGTTTGAGTTTGAAACTGTGATGAATGAAGAGGTGCCAGGACGCTATGATATGTGCCTCACCCCCTTAGCAAATGTTGCATATTGTCTTTTATCCTAAGAAGAAGAGGGCCTGTTACACTAGAGGGTTTTTCATTTGAGCAGATAAAGGTCTATATACCATGACCAAGTGGTTAGAAGCTGAAATAGATTAATTTTGACTAGAAATAAGGTGCCCATTTTTAACAACTATGATAATTAGGCCCTGAAAAAATGTTCCAGGAGTTGTTATGAACTCTCCATTAACAGAAGTCTCTAGGACAGGAGTGGATTTTTTTTTTGCCCTGCTTCAAACAGAAATTAATTCAGAGAAGTTCTCAGAGTAGATGACCCCCGGGGATGGTCTTTGGCTTTGTAATTTGTGAATCCTCCTTAAGTCATATTCCAACCTTGGTTATACAAAAAAAGGTGATCTTTGTGGTTGACAGACACAGGAAAGTGTTTCTTCCACATGGTCCCTGTATGACACTGGGAATCACAAAAATTGTCTATCTTGCATTCTAGCTATAAAATTGGTGTAGTGTATTTTTCCTTATATGGGTGTAGAGAATTGAGATGCTTCTGTGCAGAGAAGCTTGGGATCTATAGGGCTGATTTCCTCTGAGTCACACTGGGTGTTTTTCCTTAAATATTTGCAAGTAGGATTTGGAGACACTTGTCTTCAGTGTTGAATAGAAATGTATCATCTGCCAGAATGTGGTAGGGTGGAGGTAGATTGGGTCACTTCATCTTTTGACTGTCCACATTTCTGGCATGTGTCTGTGGAGCACAGTGAGAGGATGAACCTGGATGACATGACTGCTCTTTGATCCTTACTTTATCTGCAAAAGCCTCTGCTCAGCAGTGTCAGGCTGACTGCAAACAGAAATGCAAGGGGAAAAAAGAATCTCTCTGTTTCTGAGTGTATTTTTCTAGGCAATTCAAGATCCTTAATTGCCACTTCCTCATTAGTCCATTGTATCTGGGGGTATAATGGAAGCCAAGGATTGGAGTGGTGCTGATGCTGAAGATGGGAGGGCAATAAATAGACCTGAAAGCTATAGATAGTTTTTCAGACAAGTGCTTGAGATCTTCTTCACCCCTTCCATGTCTCTGGGAAGATGGCATAGGCACTGAAAGTCACCATGGCCCCTTAAAATGTGTGCACATAGAATTCATGGTCATTGAGTGCTTTGACATGGGCACTGAAAAACTTCCACCTGAACATGGTAGGGCAGAGCTAGTTTACATTTCTGCTCCATCATCAACATTTGGTTCTCTCTCACTCCCTTTCCTGCCTGCTGCATGTGTAAAGGAAATTCTTAGTCCCTTTTGGCCTCAGGGTTGCCTTTCCCAGCTGCATACAGCACAGCGTGCTCAGCCTGCCACCATGCGCCATCAGCTTTTCAGGAGCTAATTGGATAAACTCTGCTCTAGAGCCCATTGAACTTGCCTGTAACAGTGCTTAATTAAAGTGCACAAAGTTTGAAGAGATAGCAAGTTAAGGCTTAATGCAATAACGAAATGGCACTATTCCACCATCTGCTTCCTTCAAGACGTTAATTGCTTCCACATATTTGTTTGTTTTAATTAGGAAAGAACCTTGATTAAAATGGAATGAGAAGGGGTAAGAGTGAAGGAAAGAAAGGCTGGGAGGAAGATGGGAGTGCAGGAGAGTGAGAAAGGAATGAAAGATGAAGGTTAACCATGCTGCTGAGTGCTGATCAGCAGCTGTGAAATAGCCACCTAGGAATAAATGTTTTGGCACTTGTGGACGCAGCTTGGACAGGCAACATGGTGTTGTGTCACTGAGAAACTCAGCCATAAAAGATGAAAGGAATAAGTGAAAAAAGCAAAAGCACTTTCCATGGCACAATCTGTGTTATAACTACTTCTTACCCACTTCTGCAGAATCTTCCCTGACTGTTCACTGTGACTGCAATGCTTTGTTTTTTCAGTCTTAAGTACTAACCCACATGGAAGGAAAGGTAAACAGACTTCTCCCATGTTTGCTTCTTTCCTCTTCCTTGAATTACCATCCGTCTGCATTAAGCTCATCTTGGAAAGACTTCCGTTTCTTATGAGAAGCTCCAGATAAAAGCACTTTCTAATGATTGATAACCATGTCTGCTTGAAGATGTCAGAATTTCCTGAATAGATGACTGATAAAAGAAAACAAATAATTAAAAAACTCATTCCCCCATATTCTTAAGTAGGAGCATTGGCTGAAACTTCAGGGATAGGAGGTTAGAAACTTTTAATTTGATTCATCTGACAATTGTCTATTCTCATTCTATTTCTTTCTCTCCATGTCTGTTTTTTCTCCTTCCTTTTCTCCCTTTTTTACCCTCTTGAGAGTGAAGTCTGATTTCCCAAGCAAGTATCAATGTAATTAAAGTCAAACACAGCTCTTAAAAATGGAATCAACTAATTTATTTCCTGAGTCATTGGTATTTCGGACAGATTTTGATAATGGAAAAACATGAACCCAGGAGCATGAAGTGGGGATATTGTAGTCACTGAAACAACAAAATGTTTAATAGCGCGATCAGTAAAAATGCTTGTTTTACAGGAGACTATAGGCCTTGTGTTATTCTCTTCTTGACATTCCTCCCTCATCCTCCTCTTTGAAAGAGGCTGCAGCTTTGACATACCCAAATCTACTGTCTTTTTTTTATATTGCACTTTGGATTTTTTCTAAAAATCTCTTTCACTAGTGGAATGTAGTTCCATTCCCCTTCAGCAAGTTTAAGAAAACTTGTGGTCAAAGAAAAATCTTTTATTCACTTAATCTCTTACCCCAAAATAGAAAAAAATCATCACATGATTACCTTGAATAGATTGGTGAATGTTTTCTTTGATAACTGTGGAAAATGTGTTATTCAAACAGTTATTATACAGTAAATATGGATAAATATTTTGTGGCTGGGAGGTTTATTACAAGGGTGGGAGCATGGCTTTTCACCTGTGGATCTCTGGTCCAAAATCAACTGCTTTAATTTTGTCCTTACAATACAGTGTAATTGTTCCTTTGGGGCAGGATAGGAGACTCACTGGATCAATTCTAATCACATTGCTTAGTGTTATATACTTGAACACTTCCAAGATATAAGCTACAAAAGAACCAGAGGAGAATCCAGGTTAGTAGGAACTTCAGAGTAAACTGAGTGTACCTTGGTACTCAGTACTGAGGGTACCTTGGTGTTTATTTTTTTTATCATCTCCTATTCCTAAATTAATTTGCTTTCCTTTTTGCATTATAAACCCCATCAATATCACAACTCAATATGATATAGCTTCTGGCTTCATGCAGTTCTGGTGACCCCACCTAGAAGCATGGAAAACATTCACCACACTCCAAGTGGTTTCATTGTGAAGAGACATGGAGTGGCTGGGGCTCCTCAGCTTATGAGAAGAGGGCTAGGGTGGGGAGTGCTGTAAAAGCCACAGTGGTCTGGAGAAAGGGGATGTGGCCTCCAGTTCTTGGGTTATAGCCAGGACTGAGTGGAGAGGAGGTGGATGGCTTGGCTAAAACTGTTTGAATATGTGTTTAGGTGTCGAGAAACAGGATGTAAAATGACTGACCAGGAGGTAGGCTTCCAGTCTGGCAGTGGGCAGTAGGAGATAGCACTGAAGCAAGATTCTGGTGAGGAGGAAAGGAGGAAGCACACACTAGTACCTCTTCATGCAAAGTTATTGCAAGACAGGCTGATTTCAATGTCTAGGGTCTTGTGTTTTGATTGTGAAAGTACTGAATGAGGATGTGCACTGGATGGGGTGGCTAAAGGCATTGATGTCTAGCTGGTCATAAGAAAAACCTTCAGCTGCAGAATTTTCTCAGCCTAGTGTTGCAGAGTCTGTTGGGGATGAATGTCTAAAGAGGAAGATGTCCCTGTGGGTTTTGGGATTCTTACCTATTATGGGTGTGAAGATTAAGGGAAGTTTGTTCTTGAAGTCTGTGAAATCAGATGAATCACTGGGTTGTCCTTTTATTTTTTTTTCCCCAGCAGTGCTGCTTAAATAATTTTTTCTGACTTTATTGCCATTACCTACCTAAATAGCAAATATTCTACTGAACACTACTATTGCCTTCCTCCTCTGCTCAGTCATGCATTCCTGTCTCTACGGTATTGTTACCTCAGACTTTATTTTCATCATCATGAAACAGCCTGCAGTCCTGTGGCTTAAAATCAACTAGTTGTGTAGTGAATGGCAGGTGTAGTTTGGTACAGTTGCAATCTTAATCTCTCCCACTAGTCAGAAAAAGCTATTGGGAATAGATATTTTAGGAGATATACTTTGAATGCCTCTAATTCTGTAGCTCTGGACGAGCAGTGTTTGCTGTAGTGAAGCTGTAAAGGATTCTCTTGGGAGTCATCTGACAGAAAGCCAAGAGTGAGCTGTAGTCCAAGACAACAGACTGGCTCAGTGCTGCAGAGTAACTGTACACCTTTATTGACATGTATTTTTTAAGAGGTGACTACTTCTAGCCTGTATTTGTGAGGTAATCGGAAGACCACAGTGGACTCATGGGTTTTTCATATCCTCTTCCCTTTTCATTTAATTCTGTAGGAAGTTCTACATTAGGGATTCTGTAAAAGCAGCTTACAATGATGTATGTCTTCCCTTTCCTATGAACTATGGAGACACTTTTACTTTTTGCTGTAGTGTACATTGCACATGTTTGAAAATCAGCTGCTTTGAAAGCAGCTTTTCATTTTTTTAAATGATGTTCATAATTAAGTGAATCTAAAACCTCGTATATTTTCACAACACAGACTTTGTAGATTTTTCCCTTTATTTTGATCTTAATTAAATGCATAGAGGGACTTTCTCCTGTTAGATGAATGTCTTTTTAACTTGCTTAATTTTTGCTTTTTAAAAGCCCCAGAAAAGTGGAGGAAGCAAGTTGAAATAGTTGTACTTAGCTGATCCTTAGCACTGAGCAATGCTGCATACAAGCAGCCTGCCTGGATTTATGTCTTTCTCTTCCTCTGAGCCTTTCAGATAGTTTAGATGACCACTGGTAACAATGGAGTTAAATGTTGACTGCCTGTTTTTGGAACCCCAGACATGAGTTCTCCCTTAGGGAGTTTTGGGGGGAAAAGAGGGGTTGCAGTTCTCCTGACTGAGCAGTACATAAACTGTGGTCCCTGACTCCCATTTAAAACACAGAGCAGCCATTGTACAGATTCATTTGATTTGTATTTAAATGGGGAAGGTGAATGCCCCAGTTTCCTGTGCTGTATCACAGGAGGGAGGTATCGTATGGCTGGGCATGGCAGCCCCCAGGGAGGTGCAGACCATGTTAACTCTCCATGACTGAGCTCTTGTGCTCTGCAAAAGCTGTCTGGTGCAGGTGGAGTGAGAGGGCAGCTGGAGGTAGGTCAGGACTTGAGGCAGATGAAGGCTTCCCCACTCCCCCACCATTGCCCTGTCTTTCTCCCTGCCTGCTGAGTAAACCTGTGTCTCTTTGGGACTGAGCCATCAGGAATAAGGGAAGAAAATATGCTGTGTTTTATAGATACATCTTCCCTTGCTTAATTTGAGAGCAGACTGTTAATGTCATAAAAGAAGATAGATTGTTCTTCTGTTAGCTTGCCTTTTGAGTGGTTTGAGCACTTCACGATGACTAATTAAACTTTACAATGTGGCTGCTGTAGTCCTAGCTATATCCCCTGAAAGAGCACTTTGCCTAAGGCCAACAGGTCATGAGCCTCCTTATTTTGACTCTTGCATGTACTCTGACTGCTAGAACATGAAGTTCATTGCATGAATCTTACTACTGTGCAGCAAAATACTGGCAACCAAAAACTAGGTGCTATAGATAAAATGAGTAAAATTAATGTGTGATGGTTACATGGGGGAGAAGTTTGGCCTAGAATCTGGCAACTGGCAGGTTGCAGGAACCATCTGTTGCCTGTGGTATCAAGTAATCATTTTCATTACTTACTTCTAAATCTCAGTTACTCAACGTAATTTGGAAGCAGAAGTTCTGCCAGGCTATTAGGAGCACTTCAGGTATCTTCCATATAAGTGTTGATTAGAAAAGCTTCTCCCTGTTTCTTCCAGACTTATTTTTGTACTCTTGACAGGTGTGGGGTGGGAGACTGGAGTGCTCAGTCTACCCAGGAATGAGTGCTCTCACTAGTGATTTTTTTTCCCACCCACATGCTTTAGCTACGTCCTAGGCAGAGAGTCTCCTTAGGTGTAAGGAGGAGTTGTACTGTTTTTTCTTTCCTTGCTTGCCTTATCAGTGGACAGCATAAAAATCATTGTGAGGGGGTTTTTGGTATTTAATTTAGAAACTGGGGCTATTCCTGCTGCATTTCTCTCATTGGCTTCCAGTTTGCCACCAGCTAGCAAAAGCTGTATGTGGAACAAGGAGGTGAAAATTGGTGCCAAAAAGGAGCGAGACCCATCCCTGCCTCATCACTGATCTCCGGAGCTATGCAGAACTTCCCAGACACATGCTGAGCTGAGTGCAGGGCTTGGTATGAAAGGGAAAAAGTGGGTGCTGTTAGCAAGAACTGCTCATAATGTTTTTGTCAAAATAATGGCTTTTCAGACTGTGAAAACAATGTTAGCAGAAAGGATGTATTATTCAGAATGTTCAGATTTTTTTTTTTGTTGAGAGGGAGGGTAATACATTTAAAATTGATTTGAAATGAAAAGTTATGCAGTTGCTAGGAATGAAGCTATTTATATAGCAGTCTCAGTTTTCCCACTTCTATATTCCTTCCCTATTCTATACTCCTTTCCCAGAAGAAATAAAAATAAACTGCAAATAATGACTGGAAGTTACTATATCCAAAGCCAGGTAAATTAGAATGTTTCATTTTTTAAATTAAAAATAGAAAAATCAATTAAAGCACCTCAATATAATAAATGTTCTTTTGATTTTCATTAATGGCTTTCATAACAAACAATTATCCTTTGTCAGCTGTATTGCTAACCATACAGAGATTCATATTTAGTATGGCAAAGCAGAAAATACGTCCCGTGCAGATATGGAGTACAGTATAGATATATTCCCAGAGCCCCTATTGCATCTACAACCTCAGAGACTCTGGCCTGTGGAGTTGCAGGAATTCAAGTATTTTCCTTGCTCTTTTTTTCTTCGTCTTTTTCTTTCTTTCCTATTTTTAAAGTATCTGAGTTTGTATCCTGGCTTGAGCAGGTTGAGTTGGGATTTTGAATTCGCAGTCCAGTCACTCAGAATGTCAATTGTCTTCCAGGGCACTGCACTGTGAGTCCCAAGGCTGGAAGCTCTTTAAAATACCATCTGACTTTTAAAGGAACATTTGCAGCTGAATATATATATTTTAAGTCTTTCTAAATCTACCAAGTGTGATTGATTTATCAATATGTAGCAACTAATGATTAAATAAAGAGACATGTCTTCTCCAGTGGTGTTAAAATGCTCCATTAGAAAATTTGAAATAATTTCTAAAGGCATTCATTTCCATAGTGCTGCTAGTTAGCTTTTTCTTTCCCTGAGCTCACTTGAAGTATTAAGTTGGCTGATGGACTTTGCTTCCTGGGCCCGTTGCCCTGGCACACTCCTGCATTTGGGGCTTTAATATAGAGAGAGAATAGAAGAGTGCTGTGCAGTGCCCCTGGTCTGTTTCTCAGGTGTCAAAGGGTTATTCTCTGTTACACTATCTCCTAGTGTTTTTATCGAAGTTAATTTAAAAATAAAATGCAGCTGTGCTCTTCCACCTTTCTGCAGTCATGCCCAAGTACTTTTGAGAGCCCAGGATTGTCCAGCCTCTGGACTTCTTGTTTTAGCGACTGTCTGCCTCTGTCACTCTGTGTCTACGATGATTCCTCTTGCACTTTGCTACGTGCATGCATCCCCTGCCTTTTTGGCTTCTTGTGTTTTGCTTACTCCAGGAAATAAAATTTCCTCGTCATTAGGTGGTTCCACTGAAATAAGAAGATGAATCCTTTATACTTGAATTTTGTAAAAACCCTTTTGTTTTACACATCTTAATGTTTGATTCTTCATTTCACAGCAGGAAGTTTCTGAGGAAAAGACAGCTAAAGAGAAAACTTGTAGGGCAAAATGGTGTGAAACACAAAAATGAATTAAAAACCAAAAATGAAAACCCTGTTCTGTGAGTATCTTGTCCCACTGTCTGGGCTCATAGGACTCTTAAGCCTGAAACTGTCTGTTCCACAGCCTTCCTTTCAAAATACATTGTGCCAAAAGCATTGTATTTTTGCTTTGAGGGTCCCTAGGGCTCTGGAGCCTAGGTAGCCTTTACAGTGCTGTTTTAGTCCTTAGCTGTGAGGCCACTCCAGTGGCAGAGTGACAGGTTTGTTATTCCAGCCTTGCCCGCAGGCAGTCTGGGTTAGGTGGAGGATTGCTTGGTGCACCCTGACAGATCACCATGTAGTGCTGCAGGCACAGGCGGGCTGAAATGACTCCTTGCAAGCAGGGTGTGTTTAGTGTCATTCTTACCTGTCCCGTAATTGCTGGTCAGTTTAGAAACTGACCCCTATCATGCAAAGCTACAAGTCATTTCCTTGATGATCTGGAAAGTTTTCAATATCCTCAGCCATTTAAAGTGTTATCCTTTTCCAGCCAAGACAGTGACACTTAAAGATTTTTGCAACCAGTCTTGGCAAAGATTTCCACTTCCCCAGCATGCTAGACCTGAGAAACCTATCTATGCATAGCTTCTCATCATGTTGCCCCAATTACCCTTAGGTAGAAGTGGGGAGAGGAATGAGGTGGAATGAATTTTGGCAGGAATTTGTGTATCAGAGGATGAAAACAACAGATAGCTGGAAGAATGCATTGATTTCCCATGGCAGGGGATTCCCAGTCTGCTGTTGTGTGTACACCCACGAAAAGCAACATGTTTCTGGAGCTAGTGGTAAGAGAGGAATGTGGTTCAGAAAGCAGACACCTAATCTCACAGTGGCTGTAGACTTCTGGAGCACTTACCAGGGCGCCAGTGTCAGCTCCCTGCATTGGTCAGCATCAATCACTGTGAGAGTTGGGTGAAAGGGATCACCCACACTTCAATTCCAGTGTTTAACTGGGTTTGCTGAAAGGCATTTGGTCTGTAAATGGAACCTCAGCTGTTTAAAGAGCTTAGGAACTGAGAGCATTGCCAGCACTCTGGACAGCTTCTTGCACCTGTTTGCTATGTTTAGGTGTTCGTGTTTGATTTGTGGGGAGCTGAGTATACATTTTCACATGAGATTCCAAAGTTGCAATAAAACAGAGAGCGTGCTAACATGTTACATAATGGGAAAATCCACTGTAGATTTCAAGATGTCCATGGGCCCTTTATTTCCTTTTTAAGTCGATGGTGCTTATCTTCCCCTGAGCCAGCAGACTACAGAGAATGATCTAAATTAATTACTGGCCATACTAATGACAGGGAAGTCTGGCCAGGTGCAATGTCCCCCTCTATACATGTTATGTTTTTAGTACAATAGCAAATTTGATTGCTTCTGCCTCCTGTCCTGTCTTCGTAATATACTATCACAACATTTAAGAACATGCAAACTTCTCTGACTTACTGGAAATCAGGTCCAGGAGTACAAAATATGTTAAAGAAAGTGAGAAATGACTGTGATCTGTAAATGAAAGAAAAAGTGAGTTAAAAATTAGTTCTTTTTGTAGTCATTCTAATGGTCCTTTTAAGCTTTTCTTCTTTTTTTATTTTTTTAAGGAAGTGTTATACAACAGCTGGAATATAAAGGCATTTTAGTGCTAGCTCAAGTACATAAAATCACAGTTATTAATGTGTACATGTGTAGTGCCTCATAGCTCAGCTCTTGACTATGTTGTGCTAGATTCTGTCAGACAGAAAATGTTCTTGCTCCTGAAGAACTTAAAATGCATATGAAAAGAAGAAGCAGATGGATAGACAGACAGCTAGGAAGAGCAAGGTGGTATTACTTAGTGTGCCAGCCATTAGTTTTATTTTGTTGTTGATTTTGTGCTTTGTACCTTCTTCTAGAGTTAGGTAGCTGGCAAAGCAGTGCACTAGTGACTTTTTTCCTCTTGCTTCAAAGTCAGGAGTCCCCACCACAATCCAGTTGTGTCTCCCCTCTGAGGAGTGTCTAATAGTGTCTGTAGTATCAAATACATTTTGGGGCAAAAAGTAAGCCCATTCTGCACTGTTAGTCAAATCTTTTCAGAAGCAGCCTTATTTTCAGGCAATAGTGACATGCCCAAACTTCAGTTTTTGGTAACGATAAGCATGTTTTCAAAAGACTTGATTTTTATTAAAAGAAAATAGAAATACTGTGTACTTCTGGAAGAAGTTTTGCCTTTATCAATAATGCCAGCACTGTGAACTCACCAAATTCCCTGCTAACATTCCCTGCTGAGGTGTGTGTAGCTACTGACTGCATTTGGTGCATTAGGATCTGGTAGAATAAACAATGCTACAGATCTGTCCAAGCTTTTTTGATGGCAAAAAGGAGAGGATGCGGGGGATGGAGACAGACCATCTACAGAAGGAGTAAAAGAAATGATAATGATTCAGAGCTCTCCAACTGTTGAGCTTCAAAGTCTTTAGAAAAGCAGGTATTCTTTGTTCTTTTTTAACGCTGGTGGAATTGCGGCAAGGCCAGTGTTCCCAGTGCAGCTGCCATGGGAATTACAATAAAGGCTGTTGAGTTTTGCAGAAATCGCTCTCCTGGTTAGTACCAGCTCAGAGATGGGGGAGTCTGGTTTCTCCTGCGTGGCAGTACAGAGCAATAACTGCTCAGCTGCTGCCAACGCTTCCTTTTAGCTACTCCTTGTTAGTGGAGAGTTTGTGGTAATGGGAGTAATTAACACACTGGGAGTCATTTCTATGTCCTGGAAGAGAACAGAAAGCCATCAGAGCAGCCCCAGACATGATTGCTCTGCAGGGTTATTTTCCCTCTCTCTCTCTTTCTTTTCCATTGTGCTTGCGTTTTGATTTTTCTTCTTTGTGTTAAGAAAGCTGGAGAGCTGAAATGGTCTTTAAATTGCATTCATGCTGAGCCCTGGCTAGGTAGGCTAGTTAAAGGTCACTCTCATGGACTAGATGGCCTCCTCTGTGGGGTGGTGAGAGTGTTTAAGAAGGGAGTCATGATGTCCCTTGTGGCTTTTTTAACCCTTCTTTTTCCAGTGTAGATTTGAAGAGCTCTGGTTCTGAGTTAAGTTTTTAAAATATGCCCAGGAGGTAAAACTGTGAAGGGTGATTATGATAAAATGGTAACTCTCCCAGCAGTCAGATGACTTTCTAGCCTGATAGGTCTGAAGTGAGGCTGTGCTGCCATGGTCTTATGCTGTTTATTGAACTGAGCACTTTAGTAGTTTGCTGATATCCCTTCTGAAGCTGCTGGTGGCATTTCAATTGTGTGTCTTGCTAGTGCGGGTGAATTCAGCTCTCCCCTACATAGGTGCCTAGTTTGGGTATTACACAGTGTTTCTGGAGGTGAGCTCCAAGGTTAGCCTTGTCATAAGCAGTCATTCTTGCCTTCCCTGGGGAAGAACTCAGAATGGGGAGAAGAAGGGCAGTGGGCTTAAACTGACTGCAAATCACATGCCCAGGTACCAGGAAACCAGCAACCACTCACCTATACAATAGATGGTGAAGGCATGTGCATGTGTATATACTAATCCACTACAGGGAAGCAAAGACAAACTAATTCTAGCTTTATAGTCTGGGCTTTTTTTTTCCTTTGAGAGGATACCCTTGAATCGCAACCCCCCATACCCCCTTTTCATACCCCCTTTCCTTGCTTTTTGCTTGATATAGTTTTTTTGCAACTGACTCCTAGGGAGCTCAGTGCTGAATTTAGATAAGAGTTAAGTAACTCTATATCTGTTTTCAAGAATGGAAAAGTTAAGCCTGCAAGATATATCAGTATTGTGAAGAACCAGAGAACAGAAGAATATGTCTTCTACTTAGGTTTGGAGTAGGCCAAAAGCACGTGTGATTTCACAGTGATGTGAGAGACTGACATGAATACTATATCCCTGGAAACCATGCAGAAGAGGTCAACAGCTCCGTGTCACTCTCAATTCCTAATTTTAAGATGCTGGTCTTCATATAGACGGATCTCTACATCCAAGATAAAGCCTGAAATATCACTGCTTTTCTCCTTGCAGCCAGTCAGCCAGTAATGTAAGATGCTGCATCCCATGAAGTTCTGCCAACTTCAGCAGAACCTAGGTGTGTTCAGCTCTTTGCAAGTCAAAGCCCCCATTTTCAATTGCACTTCCAGCTTCTTCACTTAGCAGAGACCATCTTGCCTTACTGGTGACCCCTCTGAGCTGTGTGGTGCCACTGAAATCTCCCTTGGTAAGAGAATCATAGAACTGTATGAAGATAGAAGCTCTCTGTCTCTACCTTCCTCTTAGTTCTTTCAGCTCGGCTTCCTTGGCACCATCCCAGAGTCCTCTCCATCCCAGCAAGGGCATGAGGAAGTGTCCAGATTTATTACTGAGATGCAAATGCTGCGAGAGGAACTAAAAACTAAATTAGCCCCTGTGGTTTTCTCTAGTCTCATGAATTTCAAACCCTCCATGTCCCCTCTCAGTTTTCTGTAAACATCTCTCCATGCATCCTTGCTGAGGATGTTGTGTGATGGGAGGATTTCTGTGTTCCTTTTTATCCGTAGTGACTGTAGCAACTCACAGTTTTCACATCTGCATTTTTTATTGGAAGGGTTATTTTATTTATTTTTTTTTCTTTGACCCTTTGTCTTTAGCCACAATTCATCTGGGGATAGACCAGGCAGAAAGATTTAAAAGCATTAGCCAAAAGGAGCCCACTGTTCAGAACTGGATGAGTGAATAAATACTATTAATTCCCCATTTCTCTCTGCTAGCAAGCTTGACTTTTAATGTCAGTTATTGAGGGTAAATGTTACTGTATCGTTTTGAGCAGCATATGTCGTAGAGCCGCAACGATTTGATTGCTGTGCTTTGGGCCAATTGCAGGGAGACACATGGATGCAGAGCCAAATTAGGATCCTGTTTACTCCTTCCGAAAACTCTGCTGCTTTGTTAGGGCCTGGGGAATAAAGAAAACAATTGGATTTTGCTTGTTTTACTGTGAAGGGAGGGGCAAAAGTGAGTTCACATGGATCTTAGGTGACCAATATATATTTTTCCTTCTGCACAAAGTGTGGCATAGTGAATGGTTCTGGTTGCGGAAGAGGATGTCAGACTGGGTGGACTGTAAACCTTTCCCATCGGTGTGTCAGTGGGATTTTGAACAGCATCCTGAAGTGGAATAACAGGACTTACACAGTCTTGCACTGGGGTGCTGTGGAAGGGGTTTGCAAGGGAAGCCAGCCTGTCTGAATTAATCTCTGTTCTTCTTTCTGCTGAAAATTACACTTTCAAATACAAGTAAGTCCATCCGCAAGCAATTAGCAGCTGGAGAGGGAGGCAGTGGAGGAGGGAGGACACGGAGTGACAAACCCATCTTCTGCGACCTTTCTGTGCGGTTGGGTAAATAAGCTGCAGAGCAACAGCTTCCCACCCTCTTTCCTAAGCAGGTGTGTTTCGAGACATTTGCAAAGATATTAACCCTGCATACAGAGTGTGCCAGTCAGTAATTATGGAAATTAGTTGGCAATTAGATAATGTCACTCACTCTCCACATACAGCTGATAAGTGGTTGAGAGCCACTTCAAAGCAAGGGCGAGACACCTCTCCCTGGGCTGCTGAGCAGATGGCTCTGACCTGGCATTAATAGTCTGCTGTCAAGTTTAGGAAAGTATGCAGTGGTCAGGCAGCACTCGCCCGTGGCACTGCCACGGGGCTGCCTCCCTTCCCCGGCTGGGGAGCTCTGTCAACCCTGTGAGTGGGATGTTTCAAGTGGGTGCGTTTCCTACAGTGGGTTTGGCGTGTGTGAGATGCTGAGCCGTCTGTTCAGTGTGCAGGTTCCTCGCTGTTGCAGCTCTCAGGTGGGCCAGGCAGGCGGTACAAGCTGTTGGAAGTGCAGTGGAGATAACTTGCTTGCGTCTGTCCGTCAAGAAGTCCCTTTTTTTTGCAAGATGTTGTCATGCCATGACAATGAGATTTCTCAGAGATAAAATACGTAAGACAATACTCTGGGATTCTGTAGTTTTTGTTCCAAACTGTAATGTATTGCTATGGTAGCAGTGTGCTGTATGAGGCTGCTAGGGTAGTATTTATGCTAAAAATAAAATGGTAAGAGCAGAAAATTATTCATTCTCAGTGTGTCTTGGAGGATCATTGTGGGAATGGGTGAGGCACAGAATTGGTATGTCAGGATTTACTCTCTCAAGGTTGGGATTCAGATCCTACCTCCTGCTATAAAGGGCACTGAGTCTTCTGAGCTTTTCTTGAAGACCCTGCTACTGTGGTAAGATTTGCTCTCACAGACTTAACTGTGTGAGACACGAAACTGGAGTAATGGGAAGCGCCATGAGTCAGGACTGACGTGCACTGACAGAGCTCTGAGGGAGTCACAGATGGCCCTAGCCTGCTAGTGGCTGGGTGTGGGCAGCCTTCCCAAAATCTGAGCTGCAGTGTCTAAAAGGTAGTGAAGCACCCAGCAATGACACCTATATTTCATGGGTTTTGCATTGTCTTCCTCTTCTGAAACAGAGCTGGCACTGTCTTCTTTCAAAACAGCTAGAAAGGGATTACCTTGGCTTCTCTCAATCAACACAGAAAGAGGAATTGTCTTGGCTTCCCTCAGTCAACAGTGCTCTTCCTGTTTAACCGTTTCTGTCTGGTTTCCCTTGTTTACTATGCCTTTTGTCCTGCCCTAATGAATTTGTATCGTTAAAGATATTTGCACCACAGAGGTAGCCTACTCCCATTATTGTACCTTTAAAATATCCCAAGGACTGAAGTGACCCACGGAAGCTGATATTTGTCTGTGTAAACAGGGTTTCAGCACCGTGGGATTGGGAGAGATTGACAGGCTTTTCAGACAGGAGTTTGAACTGTGCATGGACATACGCATCTCATCTTAGGTTGTCTATAGTGTTCACACCTGCTGCTGTGATTTACAGCATCTTTCACTGCTTATCAAACAGTTGGTCTTCTAAAACAGGGAGAGAAGAGTGTAAGACTGAGGGCTGGTTTTGATGCAGATGATGCGATCTACCCTGCCCAGGAGAATTAAAAGCTGGTGTGAGAGCCCTGCTGCATTGGGGTCTCTGTGGATGGTTGCTGCCATGCTGGGCTTGTCTCCCTTCTCAGCTCAGGCTGAGCACAGAGCTGTCTGATGGAGTACTGAATTTTGCCATGGTGGTAGTAAATGGTTCAGGAAGCTGTGAGCTGCTGGAAACACATCAGTGGCTAATTTACACACATTATGATATTCTTATTCCCATCTCATCAGTAATTCCAGGCTTGGGTCATCACTTTCTCTCTTACCTTTCTCTCACTCTATTTTTCTCCATAAATCATGGGCTATTTTAGTGGATCCACTAGGGAGCACAGAGAAGAAAGGTAAATGAATGAGAACTACATAATATTTTCCCAATTAATTTTTCAGGACCCCCCAAAACCACCATGAGCTTAGCCAATATTGTGATTATTGGGAAGACAAATTATTTGGGCAATTGGATTCTGTGTTCAATTTTTTTGTTCATTTTACACCTCTCCTAACACCTCCTTTGCCCACCTTCCATTTTCCTCGGCCAAGCTGTTAACAATTAAAAGGAATTATCTTCCCTCTGGTTTTGACTTGATTTTATTTGTGTTTATAGCAGTGTAGCCAACATGCTCCACTTAGGCAGCTGCAGGGAACAGGCTTGGTTTCCACTGGGCACTGAAAGCTCACATTTCTCTCCAACTTGTGGGTTTTCTTTTAATTGATCCCTTTTGTTTTCTAAGTGACTTGTTTTTTGTGCTGGCTAAATTTGTCAGACTGACAGCTCTGGAGACTTATGGCTTCTGCAGGTCCCTGAGGCAGGTGTGGATGTGACTGTGTGAACTCTCCCCTCCATTTTTTAGTGATTCTCCTCCAGCTCAGCCTCTGTCCTTACCAAACAGAAACTTTCCAGCACTGCCCACTTCTGCAGAGTCTGTGTGCCTTCTCCTTCAGAGCAAGATGGGCGATGGGGTTGAAAGGTGTCTGCTGTCAACAACTCTCGTTGTCCACAGCACAAAACACTTTTCCCAAGCAAATACTGCCTCATAATATTTGTGTTCCAGTTTGTGGAAGTTGTGTTCATGCTGACTTCTGTGAGGCTGAAGGCCTTGATTCTCATCGCCTCCTTTCCTGCTTTGTATTTATGTTAATGCCATTCTAGCCATTCCCAGAGATGTTCTTGTGTCCAACCCATCTTTGTGAACAAACACCTGTGTTAATAGAAAACTTATTTTCTTCTTGGGTAGAATTTTCAAAGAATGAATCTAGCTTTGTGCTGCCTTTACTTGTCACTTAAAACATCCTCCTACACCAGGCATAGAGTCACCCACATGCAAGTATGCAGAAGTGAGTTAAATTCCAGTGTTAACAGATGTAACTCACTGAAGGCAGTTAGAATTCTTTGCTCTCAGTTAGGGATGAATTTGGCCTTTTTGCCAAACCACTAGACCAGGGTAAGTGGTTAAGTGCTTAGACAGTTCTTAGCATCTAAACTACAAGTTTGCTATCATCTAAGCTGCAGGTTGCCATATATAACTTGCATAGCACATGTTTCCAGGTTGCAGAGGTCCTTGGTAGAGTCTCTGAAGTATGCAAGACATGTAAAGTAAAAGCAGCTCTTGTGTGACAAGCTGACAGCAAGGTTGTCTTCTCTAACGCTTCCTTGGTGTGCTAGGAAGCATAATGTAAGCAATGGAATGGGAAGTTTGGATAATGTCTTCTCTTGCCCTTACCAACTTTTGAACTCTAAGGAACTCTGGTCTTTCCCCTAAGCATTTTCATGGAGAGGTAATTGTTACTGGGAAAGCTCCAGCAGCATTCTCAGTAAAGTCAATGAGATTGCATCCATCATAGGGAGTTAAATGATTTGGTGTAATTTTACCTTGCTCATTGTTGTTATGTGTGCAGAGGTGAGATCTCTATTTTGGCCTCTTACTTTTGAGGACATAGATGACCTTGATGCTTTTGAGACCTGTACAGCCAATTGCAAGCATGAAGAAGTGTTCAGAGTATCAAGAAATGTAACTGACTAATTGGACAAGATGTTAGTAAGCTTCATGGTAAAGATGTGGTGAGTAGTAAGATTAACTTTTCCCTTTCTTTTTTTTGTCTTGCCCCACAGGTCCTGCAAGCTCCGTGAGTGCCAAGCAGTGAATTATGGGCTGGGTATCCACCAGTGCATCATGAAGATTGACTTTATTTTTGCCCTCTTGAAGTTCATGTGCTTTATGAATTCACTCTCCTATCTCACTGCCATCTCTGTCAAGATTGTCATCACATGTAGAAGACAAGAATTCTAGGCTTGGGCTTTGGCTCTACCTTTCCTTCCTCCTGGAACACCAGTGTCACCTTTGTGTTCTACCAAAACAAATCACTATAAGTTATTTTGCCCTTTAGAGAGTACGCCATCTGGAGAAGTCACTTAATATACTGTGTACTTCTGAGATAAAAGCCTCTGGTTCCTAAAGGATAATTGAGATCTTTCCTTGGGAGGAGACATTTCCTCTTGGTCACGTGTGCTTGCTATCTCGCTTTCCACTTACTCTCCTGCTCTCTGTCACTATCTCTGCTCTCCTTCTCTTCCTTTTGGATTTAACATTTGGTGTTGACTGCTGGGGTTCTCCTCCCAGTAGTGTGGCTTCTGTTTTTCTCCTAGGGAAGAACAGATTCTTGAAACAATGGGCTTCACTCTGCATTCTGTCTACTTCACCTTGAAGGTGAGTCTGCTGCTGGGCTCTTTGCTGGGTCTGTGTTTGGGTCTGGAGTTCATGGGCATCCCCAACCAGTGGGCCCGCTACCTCCGCTGGGATGCCAGCACTAGGAGTGAACTCAGCTTCCAGTTCAAGACCAATGTCTCTGCTGGGCTGCTTCTCTATTTTGATGATGGTGGTGTCTGTGACTTCCTCTGTCTGTCCCTTGTTGATGGGCGCATCCAGCTGCAGTTCAGCGTGGACTGTGCAGAGACGACAGTTATCACAGACAAGCAGGTAAACGACAGCAACTGGCACTTCCTGATGGTCAGCCGCAATCACCTTCGGACGGTGCTAGTGCTGGATGGTGAAGCCAAGCCAGGTGAGGTGCGTCCACAGCGCCAGTATATGAATATTGTCAGTGACCTTTTTATTGGTGGAGTCCCACTGGACATTCGTCCTGCTGCGTTGACTCTTGATGGTGTTCTGAGTGAGCCTCCGTTTCAAGGATTTATCCTGGATCTGAAATACGGCAATTCTGAGCCGCAGCTCCTGGGCAGTCAAGGGGTCCGACTGGAAATGGAAGGACTTTGCTCAGAAAACCCCTGTGAAAATGGTGGCACTTGCTTCCTTCTGGATGGCGAGCCACACTGTGACTGCTCAGCCACTGGATATACTGGCAAGCTGTGTTCTGAAGGTAAGAGAATACTTCCCTACTTCTCATTGAACTTTACACAATCCAAAGAGTTTATTTGTTTAGCAGGACTATGACAGAGTTCTTATTCCTGCTGATGGTTGTCAGAGGAATTCAAGTTCCACCATTCTTTTTCCAAATGGAAGTAATGAAATGGGAGTAGATAGAGAGTGTGAGCAACTGCAACAAGTGCCTTTCTGAAAGGATGCTGCACTTGTAGCATGGACAGATTTCCATCATCTTCATCATTCATTTCATCAGCAACTTATTAATAGGGGTAGAGAACATAAATTGGTAAATAAACCTAAGAAGTACCTTAGGTTAGTGTTGGTAAAAGCAATGGCGGGCTGGGTGAATTCCATTGCCATATGTCCCTGAAAACTGAGTGAAGTGTCAGCAAACAGGAGCCATGTATATATCACTAACATAACTGATTGACAGGACACTATACACTTATTTGATGTTAGCTCTTGCTAGCCTATGGATGCCCCATGCTTCCCTTCAGTTGCTTGCATACTAATCACTGAATGGCACCTTGATTGTTTTAGCATCCTTGATTAAATTGCTTAAATTGCTTTATAAATTGATCTTACTTAGTGTTGCAAAGGGAAGAGGGATTTGCATGTTTCTGCATTGTTTGGTACTCTCTTTTTGAATTTGAGTTTGAAAGTTTTAAGTCATGCAAACCACATGATGAAGTGTATTTCAGATTTTTCCTTTGGTCTTATCAGTGTGATGGTAATTAACTCTGTCTATGCAGGAGACTTAAGTAAGTCAACTGAAAATTCCTGTGTGAATTTGAGAATCCCATCACAACATTATTTATGACATTTGGCTTTAAACACCACAGTTTGAACTTAAACCAAAGATGAAACCTGGACAAGAAGTGTCCAATCTCAAGGAAAAAAAAAACCCAACCTGAAATTTTGTCAAAATGGAAATATTTGCAATAATATATTTTCACAACTAACATTTGTTCACTTCTTTTGGCAGTGAAACTAGATTAACCAGAGTTTAGTCTGTACAATGTGAGGAGTGGTGAAAACAGTCCTTATTCTCTTGATATCTAAGTAAAAAGCCCTACAGCTCTACCTTTGCAGTTTAGATGGAGAAGCAAACATGTTTTTATAGGAAGGGAAGGTTTGGAAGATAAACATAGCATCCATAAGTGCATTCATTTTAAGGTGATTTTAATCATAACAGAAAATTTGGCTTTATATCCAAATAATACAGTAACAGTACATGAGCATTAGACAGGAGATGTGAGCCTGTGGAGTGTTGAACACCAGATTTCTTCCTGGCTATTTGTTCTGACCTGATTAGTCCAAACCATTAATGAGCCAGAACTATTTTGCCAGTTATGTGGGGCTGGAGAGACTTCTGGGTGTGACCAGGTGGTTCAGGAGCTGGGCCACTAGGCCTGATCCTCATATGCTTATGGAACAAACACACCGCAGGTCTAAATGCCAGCTATCGTGATAGAAGATTGCAAGAGCCACACAGGCATGTGAACCCTGAAACATAAAGATATAATGCTCTTTCTACTGCTGGGCTCATGGATCCAGACTCCTTGGGGAGCTGCTCTAGACATCAACAGCATATGGTTTTCAGTGAACCTCTTTGAGAAAGTACTGTAAGTGAGCGGGAATCCCATATACCTGTGGGGCAATTGTGAGAACTCTAACCAGGGCTCAGGGGATGGACTTTCTGCATTTCCTGGGTGGATGGAACAATCTGAAATACATCTTCTAATGAATCCAGGGATATTTTTGTTGTAGACACCATGGATAAAGCAGTGCTATTGTTACCGTTTGAAGCCATGAGTCACCATTGCTGTTTGTTTCCTATAGTGATTCATCAGTTTCCAGCCCAACCTGCTGTTAAGGGTGAGCAAAGAAGTTTGTCACGATGTGCCTTCTTAAACAAACATTTTTAATTCACTGTTAGCTGGGGTCTGTTCACTCTCAGAGAAGATGCTGTGCAGAGAACTTTTCCAATGGATCAAATGTAGAGATTTCCACAGTCATTACCTTGTTCAGTTCTTCTTGTATTCTCATGTATTACTAAATGGTGTATATTTGGTTTATGTTAGAATTTTATAATCATCCTTGTTTTCTGCCTCCTTTATGCTGTAGCAGTGGTGATTTCAGTGTGTTAAATGCTGTCACTGAAAAATGTTACAGTGTCTGTGCAGATGAATGGGAAAACCAAAAGAAAAAGCTGTTTAGTAAGTGGAAACAAGCAGACAAAGAAAAGAGGCAAGAAAAAAACCAGGAACCGAATTAAGTATAGCTACCTTTTTATCTGAAAACAAAAAGTGTAGCAAACTCCAAAGATGTTGTCTTTCAATTCTGCGAGTGTGGCAGAACCTCCGCTGATAAACAGTAGGATGTGGAAGGAATGGCAGAAGTGGTTACAGGCTCTTCCTCTCTGTGGCTTGATTGGCCATTAAACAACTTGTATTTTCTTTGTTTGCTTTTTTTTCCCAAGAGATTGAGATGTTTGTTGTCAGAACTGTTCTCTTTTGTTTTGTTTCCTTATCCTCTGGATATACATATATATATCCTCTGGATATATGCAGAAGTAACATGGTTATTTTATTCCCAGTCTCACTTTTGAAAAAGACTGCTCTTTTGACTGGGTATCAACAACTCTCTTTTGGGGGGGAACCTTAACTCCATTATGGTATTTACTAGTCTGTAGTCTATGTGCGTATTTTCATTTCATCACTGGAGTTGGCTTTTTTACTGGGAACTGATGGGATCTGATCAATAACAAGTTCTGTTTGAACAGCTAAATGTAATATGTACCTTTTTAATAGTGAGTTCTCTTGACAGTGTCCAGGCCATTACTTGGCTATTGAGTGATACCTGTGTCTGCAGATGGTAAAACCATAACAAACTCATTTATTTTGTGGCCAGAGATAGAAGAAGTAAACAGAGAGTGGAACCTGCTGATTCTGTACGGTAATGGAATGAAACTCCATTTAAGGTATTAGAGGCTACTGTAACTCCAAGTGCAGTTCCAGTTATGGTGAACGTCAACAGAGAACAACCGTTCCATACTGAGATAAAACTGTGAATCCTGTCCAGAATGTGCCCCCAATGTGCAAAAAAATTTCTGGCACTTCATGTGCACCCAGAGTTACCAGGATTGTGTACATCATGGCAGTCACATACCCAGATGGTAGCTGAGCAGGTACAATTTCTGAGTTTATACAGTGGGAGTGCAAATGCGTGCACTTTGGAAGGTTTGGCTGTTTTGAATAAAATGTGAGACTATTTTTATTGCAGTTGGAGTAAACTGGTTCACTGAATCTGACAGCTCTGTAGGGTACAAAGGATGGCTGATTTGAGTAGCAATTAATTTGTATGTTCCTGGGCAATGGTGGCATTAGACATGAAAGCTAAACTCAGAGACATCTTCCCCTCTGATAAACCTCATCAGTCTCTGCGGGACCAGGCTGCTGCCAAGAGAATGAGGTTCCTGTAGAATTTGATCATCGCAGATACATTCATATTTCTGAGAAAAAAACCCAAGAAAACCTTCCCCATGCAAATTTTGCAAGCTGAGCTGCTGTAGAAGCCAGATGAGGTTGTTCATATCTGCTCATTCAGGATCATGCTGTCAGTCTGCAAGAAATTTTCTTTCGCTGACACTGCTCTGTATAGAGTGAGCTCACAAATGTGGACAGGGTGAACGTAACACTGTTTGTACAAGTGTGTTTTGGCCTAAACCCTCATCCCTCTTCCAAGACTTCTTCTGGATTTTCTGAGGAAAGGTGAACATAAGATGTGCTTAGAAATGACTTTAACTCTGCTTGTAGTTGCAGAACCAAGGCGTTGATCACCAACTTCACAAAGCACCATGCTGAAGCCTTTGTGTTGCCTGCAGGGGCTGTTTCTAAACGAAGCCTGAATATGGGCTTGATTGCACCTCTTCCCTTGATTACAGAGCAAGATTTCCTGGGGATGCTGCCTGCTGAATGACAGAGGAGCCCGTTGCTCTGTAATTATCACACTTCTAACTGCGTCGGGAACAGATTTTTCTATAGCCCCTCAGCTTCATTTAAAGTGACAAGTTACTGTGGGATTTATCCGCTTCCTGCCTCTTTGGAGCATCCAGGCTTTGGCTGTATCTGAAGGTGCTGCCCAGCCTCACTTGCAGTCACTGTTTTGCCCTGCCAGCCCCCCCAATCTTTGTAACACTAGGGGATAGTTTGGCACTTTGCCATGAGCCTGATGCTTGCACTTAATTTGCATATACATTTACATACATTTTGTAATCAGAAACAAATGAACATGACCATAATATTTGCTTCCACTTGTATATTCCTTGATAGATGAATATGAATTGGTTGTTGAATTCACCAGCAATAAACAGTTGCAGACCCTCCATTTGGTCTTGTGCTCTGCTGTTCTAGAGGACACCAGGCAGTTCTGGCACACACTTTGGATGGGCCCAGATCTTCACTCACCAGTGCAAAACTCTAGAATTGATTGTCTCCAAGGTCTGTGGAGTAAATATTGAAAGGGGCAAATCTGCTGGTTTTTGTCACTTCTTATGTCACAGCCCTGGCCATTGGGCAGAAAGCTGGTAAGAACTCTGCCCATGACTTCATTTTGCAGCAATTCAATTTTCCCCGTCTCTTTCGCTTGCTCGTTCTTCCTGGTTTAAGTTCCTTTGGTTGTATTTAAAATTATAATCTTTTTTCCAGTCTGGTTAAAATTTTTTTGATGCATTGCCAGATGAACACCAGAGAAAGATGATGTGTTCAGGTATTAATGTTTATAAAGTGCTTTGCAACCTCAAAGTGCAGTTCAAGCACAATTTGTTATTTTTAATGATGAATAGTAAAACTGAGCAGGAGCCGCAGGATTTGAATTTAGATCCTACATACTCTTTCACAGAAGATGCCAAGGACCCCACTCACTAAGTGTGGACTTCCTGCAACTCCAGAGCTAGGCTTTTTTTTGTAGTCTCCCCTGCTTTAAAAGGAGGGGAGGTGCAGGGAGATTGCAGGACCCTGTATGGTGAGTGCCATTGATTCAAACAGTGTGGCTGCAATACATGCTAACAGCTATATTATTCTAGTTTCCCTCTCTTGTATTATAGATGACCTATGGGCTACAATCCTTTTCTGCCAGATTGCGGGTCAGCTGCAGACCTTGGGCAAAAGAGGTGTTAAAGCCCTCAGGCAAAGCTTGGACATCTCCTCAGATAAACTGAAGCAGGTGGTGGTTGGCTACAAAGGAGATTGGTGTAAGGCGGAACTGGTGAGGAGTGACAATAATTTGTGGGCCAGGAGAAGATGGAACTCAAGGGAAAAAAAACCCCAGGACGAACATGTTCTTTTATAAAATGTTATAAAAGAGAAAGACCATAGCTCATATAGACTGTTTACAGTAGCTGCTCTGTATTGGTTTTACCTGCCTGATAAAGAGACCTACCTGTCTCTTGCAAAGCGAATGGGCTGACCAAGCTTCTGGAGGACTAAATCTGGATGGAGTTTGGATACCAGCATTCTCTGTGAGCCCACAGACCAACCTGCTAGCTCTTGCTCTGTCCCAAAGTGTGCACAGCTAGTGTCTAAACTGGAATTTTTGGGCATTTCTAAATAAAAATCAAAATTAAAGTAACTAGTCATAATTATGTGAAAGTGAGCAAAGTCAGAAATTTCTCTTTCCAACTTAGATATTTCCAACTTGATTTCTGAAGAAGGGTATATTTTCCTTTGGTTTTGCCATAAAAGAATAAAAGGAGGAGGGGAAGAGTTGATTTATTATTACTGTATAGACTTCTGCTGAGCTAGGCAGCTTGTCACAGAGGTCAATCAGCAGTAAATATATCCCCAAGCAAGACAGAAGCTGTAGCTTTCATCCTTATTCTGGTACAGAGGTGTGCAGGGCATTTGCCACAAGGTAATTTTTTTTCTGTTTTGGTGAAAAATGGAGGGCAGTAATCCTCCCAGATACCTTGAGGATGGTGGAAATGGCGCCACAAAGCTCCAGGGAGAGAATCAGAGGAGGAGCACATCTGTTCAGTGGACTCTGACACTACTCAAAGAAGATGAGCCTCTGCACGTCAACATCAGCACTGAGTGCTCCCTGGTGCAGGAGAAGGTGGTAATCCATGTGATGAAATGGTAGAAAGGCCACCTGTCCTGGGCCAACTTCTAATTTCACTTTACCTCTTTGTTTCTTCGCTAACCAACTTTGAACTTGATGGACAAGAAAAGCTTTTTTCTCTCCTAATAGAAAGCAAGGCAACTGCCATGTTATTGCTGTCCAGAGACAGCAATGTGACTTCTGGGTGTATGTGTGTGTCTCTCCCACAATCCTTCATTGCAGACAGGTCCACTGCCATTGTAAACCCACCCTGCAGAGCAAAGCAATTGCCCTTCTTCCAGGAGCTGACAACTGGGTGCAAAACAGCCCAAGGGCTGAGAGAAGTATACATGTGGGGGGTAGGAATGACTGTAGATGTCACAATCTACGTGAGGCAGAACTGGTTTGTATTTGAATGTGTTTGCTCTGAAATGGGGCTGAGACCTGTGTGCATTGGATTCACATTCTGTGCTACTGACACCTTTTCCAGTTATGCTGTGTCAGCTCTCCAGGCTCTGCCTGCATGTACACTTGTTCACCTCATTATTCTGAAAAGACACCAAGGTATAACATGTAAAGAAAGTGGAGCAGGGCAGCAGAACTTGAATGGTCTGGTCATAAGAGTGTTAGCACCTAAGAGGCTGATTTCCATTTCTGCCACGGTCTTTCTCCATCCCTGGAGTGATTTGCTGGCAGACTAAAGGACTCAAGACTGAATCAATTGACCTTTCTTTGCAGAGGATATGTACCTGGTTACCCTCAGTGTCTCAGTTTCCATATCTGAAATATGTAGCCAGTGGGGCTTCCTGTACTCCAGGTATTAAGAATCCCATATGCTTCTGTATGACAGTGATAGAGACATATAAATCTCTTGGCATGACAAGTAAATGATGATAATGCATGAACACCCAGCAGAATGACGTGGTTTGATTGTCAGTTTTTTAGCCAGGATATGCAGTTAGAAATTAAGGTAGTTTTCCTTGTTAAGTGGCCATCTTTGAGGAATGCTCCTCATCTTTCAACAGAAATCTCCCAGTTTCCTCCTACTCTGTGCAGTGTCCCACCGTGAATAAGCAGTCCAGGCTGCAGGTGCTGGCAAAGACAGAGCCTGAGCAGCAGTGTAGCCTCTTCCCTGTTGGTGACATGGAGCAGATGCTGCACTGCAGGGTGCTGATACAAGCAATGGGAGTAAGAGAGCTTTAGACTTTTTTTTTTTTTTTTTGTATCTGACCCATGTAGTCCACTGACTTCCCCCACATGTCCTCTGCTGTGAACCTCAGATGCTGATCAGATGCTTTTCCTTGTACAGTGGCCCACCTCTGCCTACCTGCCAGCACTGTTGCTCTCCCTGCTGTGGCTGCTAGTTTCAGCCTGCCCCTTTCACCCTCCATACTCAAGACTCACCTTGACCTTGTGCTGTCAGGGAAAGCAAAGAGAGCATAAAAGGCTACCCAAGCAGAATGGCAGAGTTTGCACTTCCTCTGTTCCTCTATGCATGAAAAGCAGGAAAGCAAAGAAAGCCCATTGGATTGTTTCTGTGTTTAATTAGCACAAAGCTGGTAAGTGTTTTGCGGTTCTAAGGCACTGAAAGGGTGGGTAAAAATCTTTCTTTTCCTGTTAACTCTCATCAGAGCTCTAACTGCTTATTAGATACAGCAGGTGTATTTGTAGCTGGTCTGCAGTTTGCAACACAGGGCAAGAAGGAAAGGTGTACTTGGCCCTCAGAAGGAAAGGTGTACTTGGCCCTCAGAATTTTGCTCTTCCTCCTCTTATTCATGGAATTTGACCAGTTAAGTAACCTGAGTGAATATAATGGACTGGTTTTGGCTCTGAGTATTTGGCAAGAGACCTTTATCAGAAGAGAAAGAAGCAGCTCCTTGGTAGATGTAGAAATTTGAGCTGTAGGTTAAATCCAGGCTTCAATCTCTAATAGTGCTGGCAGGCTCCATAGTTTGCTTGGCTGCTGCATTTATTCAGAAGCGTTTCTTGGCCTCTGTAGTCTCTTGGGTGGATTTTCATTTCTTTGTGGTTTGTTGCCTTAGTACTTGAGAAAAATGACACTGTCTGGGTTTTCCAAACCTCTGATGTGTCTCCACAGGCATGTGTTTGATTTTCTGGTTATTCCCGCTGCGTCCATCTTACAAGTCTGGCTTTCAGGGTCAGAGTGCCTCTCAGTACCTTTCTCCTCAAGGTAACATAGGAGAAATCCTTGGAACTAAAGGCATGTTTCTCCACTGAGGCTGGTCAGGAACAAGAGCTGAGGAATGGCTAGCCGGTAAGAGAGTGGCTAGTGTTGTGATCTGCAAATTTCATAGTTCAGTTGTGTTTGCAGCTGAATTCCTTAAGCTTCTTTGAAATTGCTTATATTCCCCAAGGAATTTTTTTAAATGGTGAAGAAGTGTGTGGAATCATTCCTTAATAACTTGCTGATTAAAAAAATAAAGGAAAAAAGAAAAAGGTGAAGTTTGTGAAGAGGAGAGGAGATAAAATTTCTTGTCTAGGACTACCTAAAAGAAAAAGCTGGGAAAGTAACCAGATTTTCGGTATTTTTACTTCTGTATTTTGCCTTTTCCTCTTTGGCTTCTCTGAGACCTGCTCTGGGACTTGGTGTGGTAGGAGGCAGGGGTCTGTGCAAAGGAACTACCCTTCATGATGTCTACCAGACCTCTGGTGTAATGGGAGATCTGTGTAGGTCCTTGTAATTCACATAGCTTTAAGGAAGATAACAGGACATCAGTGAACGTAAAAAATTATGGATGGATATATTGCCATTGTGAAGCACTAGCATTGCTGTATAATGCTTAGGACAACCAGAGCTAGAGGAATGTTTATTTTAGTGTCAAAGATGCGGCAAAACTCATAGAGGGGTATCTAGATGAAAATTTGCCAGATTAGGTACTGGTAGCTGTGTGAGCTTGGAATTTGATGATATTGTTATGACTGTAAGTTTATTATTGTGTAGAAGACCTTTTGAGTAAGCATGGGATGCTGCAGAAAGTGGCAAAATCCTCTTTCTTCAGAGTTCCTCTAGTGGGCACTGTGTTGTTGGAGATTGATTTTTTTTTTTTTTTTTTTTCCTTCACTGGAAGAAAAAAGCCAGTAGGGCTCCAGTGACCAATTTGTAGTGTAGCTTGCTGGCTGCCTCCTACTAAATTTTCTTTTCCTTCATTACTTAAGCTGAAATGCTCAATTGTGTCTCAACTGCAGCAATGAACACACCTACAACAAATTTCCAAAGCTTCAGATATGAGGCCTATATACCTATATGCATTATCTCTACTTTGCATCTGACACAGAAATGTGTCTTTAAGGCAGTTGGGTGTTTGCCTGCCCTTTCTTGTGGCATGTTTGAATGAAAGACATGTGATGTTACATTTTAACTGGCTAAGACACGTCAGAATCAGACAGATTGAAAATGTTTTCCACGTGTGAAATTGTGGTTTCATTCAGATCAAAATATTTAGGAAAAAAACCCCCAACTGATTTGGATGACAATCTGCAGAAAAAAGCAATGTATTTTTAATTTGTAGAATTTCTTAATTCTGATTTTGTAAAAAAAATGTTATCTATATCTATTACACATAACATTGTAGCTTATTTTATAATTTACTGAGATGATTAGCCCTAATATGGATCTACTACTGATGAACTGCAAGATATCACAAAAATGTTGAAGTGTTTTAAGGAAGGGGCATGTACTCCCACACTGACCAAATGGCATTAATGAAAACCCATGGACTCAACCCCACCATGCTCCACCTGTGGGAATTGTTAGGTTTGGAAGTGCAGGCAAAAGGAGACCTAAGCATAGGTTAAACTTAACCAGAGAGGAGAACAGAGTTCCAGTTTGCGGACAGCAAGTGGAGCCTGGAGCACAGGCAGAAAGATGACCAGATTGGTGCCCTTTGAAGCCTCCCAGAAGAGAAGAGTGGTGTGAAGCACTGTTATCATTTCAGTTCGTTGGAAGTGACAGCTCCATAGGTACTGCTGTTTATCAAGAGCTCCACTAAAAGAAAGGCTTGGGGAATAATTTTGAGTGGGCAGCACTCGAGTGGGCTCTTCCCAATTGACTTCTAACATGTATGACTGAAGAGTGCAGTCTCTCAACAGAGACAGTGAAGGCAGCAAGGCTGAGTATATTAACAAAGAACCACAGCTACTGATTTGAGAGGCTGGGATTGTCAGCAGTTTGGTTTTTAGCTTTCTAACATGTTGAACCGAAGTAGTTTACAATGTAGCTGGACCTAACGACTGGGAAGCAGGCATTCCCAAAGAAGAGCATAACAAATACCTCTCTGTGCAAGAAATGCTCTCTGAGATGCAGCCAGCCCAAGCTGAGACTTGGGCTGGATAAGCAAGGCTCTGCCTATGAAAATCACTTGGGTGCTGCACCAGTATGGCGTGACAGTCATTCTTGAACTGTGGGATGTTTTCCCTGTCATTGCTGCTGCCAGTGTGGTGACTCCCAGGTTGCCCGAGGCAAAAGATAGCTAAACCGAAGTACAAATCCTCTATCCCGGGAGAACAATTGGCTGTGATTTCAGACCTCATTTGTCAGTGGTGTTTAATTATAGCCCTGCCACCACTTACAGTGGAGGTCACTTCTGTATTGTAGGTCTATTTAGTGCTCCCTCTGGTCTTAAAATCTATGAATCTATATCACACTATTTTGGGGCATTTGTAACAGTCTCCACTAGTTTTTTTCCAGACCTGAAATTGCTTAAGTTTCCTCCTAGTTAACTGACAAAATGTTGTTGTTGGAAAGCTGACTAAAACGATTTGAGCCCCTTTTCAGGTCTGGGAGTGAAACAAAATGTAGGTTTCATCTGGTTTAATTTCTATCCTTACAGTTGCCCAGCTGTTTTTTCCTTGTGCACAGCTCTGCTGCAACATGGCCATGTGAATTATTTTCACTTACAGATACTGTGTCATCAATAAGCTGTTCTGTAGTAAAACTATCAAATGTAAAGATCATTGTATAAAATGTTTCTAGCACATCTGGTCCCATAAATAGTATTCAACTTAAAATTAACTTTGTACACCAAGCACTCTTTAGTCAAGCAAAGCTTTCACTCATCTGATGAAAGATGTTCTTAACTAAGAGCTAAACACAAATCTACTTAGATTTGTTGATCTTGTCAGTTAAAAAAGTGACTTTTAAGTCCCATTTTGAAAAGTGATTCAGGAGCCTTGAAGCCTTGTGACTGGTCTGGAATTCAAAATAGTAATTTTGATAATTTTACTTTCATATTGTATTTATTTCTGTCCTTTTTCACCTCTAAAGATTTGGCCCAAAGAGCACATTCTTCTAAGAGATTCTTTCCTTGCCTGTGTTTGCCTTTAATAATTTCAATAATCTGATACTGAACTAAAAGCAAGACCAATCAAATGTTCTTCTTTTAAAACTGAGTGAAGAAGGAATATTAATTGCAAAAATTCTGCTTAAATGTGATGTTAAAGTTGTGAATTTAAATGGTAATACCTGCTACAATCAAAATGCCACATGGCATCCATTCAAACGTGCTTCAGGCATCCTGCACTTGAATTGTGTGCAAGGCAGGAAAATAAAACAGCTAAAACGCTGTCAGGTTAATAATAAATTGTGCATACATGTGGCACATTTCATCAGAGTATTCCTAAACATCTCACAACTACTGATAAATCAGTCAGCCTTCACATCATCTACCACACTGTGAAATGCATGCTATCTCCATTTTACTGATGGCAAAACTGAGAGGCAAGCAGAATGAGAATTACTGAAGGGTATCAAGTCAGACGCTGCCTGAGATGGAATTGGAATCCAGAATGCTAAATCCTAAGTATTAAACAGTGTAGTAGTTGATCTAGTTTTATCCAAGTGTGCTAGAAAAGCCACAAAATACCGTGGTTTACGTTGAATGTGAAGCTAAAAACAGAGCATTGGATTTTAGGGATTCTTGTAAAATTTCAGTTGAAATTCAAAGAAATACCTCTTTTTATTCTTTTTGGTGAATTGGATTTTCCATAACCAAGAAGTTCTGCCTTTGGGACTGTTGTCTCATAATTTTGTCAGCTGAAACCACCTTGAACCACCTTGTTCTGTACCTTGTGCCAGTAGGCAGCACTACTTGGGCTATGCTTTATGGATTCCCCTGTTTAGTGTTTTTTTGGAGTTAGTAATGAGGAAAAATAGACTTGTAGCAATAAAAGTTTTAGCTGATTTTTCCCATCTGTGGTTTATGCGTGCTCTGATACAACTTTTCAAGACAGGATCCAGTTCCTCTAAATGCTTCCAATAGAGAAAGGTTTGTGATTTCACTTTAAATACAAAAATGAAGGACTAATTTCAACTATTTGAATACTTTACTGAACATACCCTTGGATGGAAGGTGATAGGGGAAAGTGTATTGTGGTTTTATATATCCCCTCCCTTCTGAATCTCTGCAAACCTGCCAAGGTTATCTTCAAACCTGCAAAGGTTATCTGCAAACCTGCTCTTATGTAACCTTCTCTTCCTGTCCAGCCTTCATTGTCCATAGAAACAGTAAATTTTACTGGAAACTTTGTTCCAGAGTGGAGTGGCTCCAATGGACCACTGAAGTGCTGAACTTCCAGCTGAGTAGAACTGGTTGTATAGAAGGTTGCTCATATGTGATGAAGAAAGAAGAGTTTTCGATTTGACTTTTTTGTTTTGTTGCTTATTTTCATAGAATCATTTAGGTTGGAAAAGACATTTAAAATCACCAAGTTCAACTGTTAACCTACCACTAAGTGCTACTTCTACACATTTTTTAAAATACCTCCAAGCGATGGTGACTCAACCACTTTCCTGGGAAGCCTGTTCCACTTGGAAACTGCTTGGCAACCCTTTCTGAAAAGAAATTTTTCCTAATATCCAACCTGAATGTCCCCTGTCACAACTTGAGACTGTGTCCTCTCATCCTATCACTTGTTACTTGAGAGAAGAGGCTGATCCTCCCCTAGCCCCAATCTACTTTCAGGTTGTTGTAGAGAGGCGTAAGGTCTCACCTGAACTTCCTCTTCTACAGGCTTTTCCTCTTCCCCAGCTCCCTCAGCTGCTTCTCCTAAGACTTACTCTCCAGACCCTTCACCAGCTCTGTTCTCTGGACATGCTGCAACACCTCAGTGTCCTTCTTGTAATGAGGGGCCCAGACCTGAACACAGCACTCGAGGTGTGGCCTCACCAGTGTTGAGTATGGGGGGACAATCACTGCCCTGGTCCTGCTGGCCACACTATTGCTGATACAGGCCAGGATGCCACTGGCCTTCTTGGCCACCTGGGCACACACTGGCTCCTGTTCAGCTACTGTGAACCAGCACCCCCAGGTCCTTTTTCTCTTTGCTGCTTTCCGACCACTCTTCCTCCAGTGTGTTGTGATGAATGGGGCTGTTGTGATCCAGATGCAGGACCTGACACTTGGCCTTGCTGAACCTCATACCACTGGCCTCAGCCCATCAATCCACCCTGTCCATATTTCCCTGCAGATTCTTCCTACCCTCCAGCAGATCAACACTCCCACCCAACTTAGTGTCTTCTGCAAAGTAAGGCTACACTTGATCCCCTCATCCAGATCATTGATATAGATACTAAACAGACCTGGTCCCAATACTGAGCCTTGGTGAACCCGACTTGTGACCGGCCACCAGCTGAATGTAACTCCATTTACCGCCACTCTTGGGTCTTGGCCATCCAGTGTTTTACCCAGCAAAGGGTACACCTGTCCAATCATGAGCAGAGAGAAAATCACATGGAAAAATAGATTCCTGAGAAGACCTTTACTTTTATTATCTCTACTCTCTTTGAGCAGCTTAAAAAAATATTTTTAAGAGTTCTTTCTTCTGTGTTTGTTCCCCAAAAATCTCTTCTTTAGGCACTAAAAATGGTTCCAGTATGCTCCATTTCTAATGTTACCCTTGAAAACAAAGTTGCCTGGCAAAGAACAGTTACCCAAGTGAGCAGCAAGTTCAGCGTGGAATGAAGATGGTGGCAGATGGGGCATGATGACCTTGTGCTTATGTTGGAAACAATAGCATAATGAGAAAACATGAGTAGATATTCTTTAGCCCAAAAATGCTCTCTTATTTTCTATGTAATTGTGGTAAACTGCATTTAACCATGCTGTCCTCCAGCAGATACTCTGTTTTACTGCACAGCATACAGGAGTATGAGTAGGACTCTTCTGCTCAAGGGTAACTAACGGTTCAGACTGGTATTTATTATGGAAGCTGTTTAAATTAAATTATTTAAAGCTGTAAGCACTATGTATGAATTATTTTAGTGCAGTACACAACAATTTAATTGTTGATGCTGTGAAGAACCACATCACTGGAATTCCTTTATGTCTGTAATAAAACTCACCATCAGAACTAGGCCAGAAGGAAACAGATCTAAACTAACAGGCAATCCCAAGATCAGGAGTGACATTTGTTGGTAGTGCTGTCAAACTGGATCCCAAGATACTCACAGAAAAGCAAGTGGCCAGTCCAGACTCAGATGTAATTGTAGAGCTATTATCTCCATGATAGATGCTCGGAGAGTGATGTGCAGACCTGTGACTATGTGGATCTTTTCATTAAATCTTTCTGTCAGTCTTTCCTAAGCCAAAACACACCTAAACATCAACACTCCAGCTGTTCCTTTCTCAGAGCAGAAGTATGAGCTGATTTTTATAGCTGCTTGTGGTTCTGCTGCTTTTCACAGCTTTTCCTCCAGCCTGATTGTCCCATCCAGGCCTGCCCCTGGCTCTGTTTGCCTTATCACTCTAGTGGGAAAAGGAAGGAAGGAGTAAGTGCTCTGACTTTGGCATTGATCTTCATTCTTCTTGCCCCCAACCCTAAAGTGGTAGATGGAGGAAGCTGATTTCAGGGAAGGGACGTGCAGTGAGAGAGATGACAGATGATGTGAGGAGAAGGAACTGTCAAGATGATCATGGCTAGCAGGGGAAGAGCCTCCTGGTCGTGACTTGCCAGGCTGGCTTTTGCGTACTGGCACTGGGAAGCAAAGCTGCCTTTCTGAGGCAAAGCTACGGGAGGCTGGGGGTTGGGCTTTGCAACTGGAGAAAAAGAAAGCGAATCAGCAAGGGAAAACCCAGTCCTGCTGTGTGTTTGTAGTGGGAAAGCTGTCCAAGCATGGAAAGCTGATCAGCTTTCAAGGCACTCAGTTGGAAGATAAAGCTGTATTTCCACGTTTGCATTCTAGTATTTGTCTTCAGCTAAGTGGAATGTCTACATCTTTGAGGATCTCTTCCTTGAACATTTTCTAAACCTCCTTCCTTTTGATATCTGATTCCCTTGCTGGAATTTGCCACCTGATTCCAGAGCACACTCTTCCCACCTTCCTAGCCCTTGTCAAATGTGTCCCAAGAACTTTGCTAGGTAAAAGAAGAATGCAGTGATGCATGAATCTTCCTATTCCTACAACAGTCTTCCTTTTTTTTCTCATTCCTTTGCTCTTGGCTTTGGGGAGTGAAGTCTTCTAGATCTTCAGATGTCAGTATGGATCCTATTTGGCGTACACATTCCTCATGAATGAAATTAGAAGAGATGTAGGAACTTTGAGTCTCCCTTTCCTTTAATGGGATGATGTAAAGGTGGTGTGACCTTCTTCCATTTCCCTCCAGGACTTAGGACAGAGAACTAGATAGTGGAACATTGCTAATGCACTCAAACTAAACTAATTTCTGAGAAAATACTCATCTCTCCTATCTCCAAGACCATCTGTCTGAACTGACTCCTCCTGACCCCTCTGGATTCAAAGCCCTGCCAGTTTTAAGAGCTCTGTATTTTCCAGGGTTAATCATTATATGGGATGAACACGACAGGCTTCTCTTCCATGTGTGGGAATTTCAGAAAGGAGCAGATGCCCAACTTGTCATTCTCCACAAAACTGTGTAAATTGCAAGACATGAGGTAAAAGCTCCATCTGCTGGAGCAGTTTTTGAAGGTCCTGCTGGAGATAAGCTCTGGTCTCCTGCTCCCAAATGAGGTGGCTTCATTCAGTGCCTGCTGTAGCAGACAGGAAAGGAAAGACTGATGTGGAAACTATAGCAGGCAGAAAACAGCCAGGGTTGGTGTCACTCATGGTCTGACACAGCAGCACCAAGGCTGTCTTGGTCATCACTAGTAGTGGAGTCAAGTCCTGTATTTTCTAAGATGATTGCAAAACTCCTGCCTCAGACCTTGACAGGAATATCCTAAAGTTGACTAGTATCCAGCAAACCAATGATACTCTATGTGCCATGAGACTGCACTGCTGAGTGATCTGGAGTCAGTAAAAAGGTGGTGTTCATTGCATTTGAGACAATGGAAAATGTCTTTCCCTACTGGTGTGGAGGAAGACTGTGAAGAGTAAAACCTAGTGACAAAGCAGTACTAATGCTCACTTGAGACCTCATAGCTGTAATTCAGGACAGAACTGAGTGTTCTGAAACATAAGAAGGCCCAACTTGTCCTTTCTAGGGTTTTGCATTTTATCATTGAATTGCAGTGAATGGTCAATAGATTTAACTTTCTTACCAACCTAAAGCTTAGTGAGATATTGGAGGATAAGAGTTGTCTTCTTCCTTGATAATACAGCCCACACACATTATACACCTGCAAATTTGCAGTGGTGATTAGGAGTACTTCCAGAGTTTAGTGAATAAATCTTTGGAGACAGACTCATCCTCTTTTGTAAATTCAATATGGCTGTAACTACTTGACCAGTTTAATCTTTTATATCTTTTTCCCCCATTCTTTTCCGAGATGTCACTCCTAAGAAAGCTTGCCCCAGTAGAAGTGGGTGTTGCTTTCTTTGTGAGTCATTTAAGAGACTATGTAGGAGTGAAGAAGTGGCTTTTGCTCATGCTCCATTATGCCAAATAATAAAGGGAGGTTGTTTCCCTCTTCTGGGTCTGAATGAACCCAGCAGATGCATACATGCTGTCTTCTGTCTGAGGTATAGACTAGTGAAGAGGGTCTTTATTCTCTGACCTCACCAAGCTCAAGACTGGCTCAAGACAGTTCTTTCGTACCATTTCCTGGTCTGTGGGATATACCTTGGAGTGATCCTGTTGAGCTCAGTGTTCCTAATACAAGGCCTATTTTTTTTTTTTTTTTACCTTCATGTTATTGTAAAGGGTTTGTCAAGCATTCAGCATTTGGAGTAGAAGAGTGTTCCACTTCCGTGGTAGATAGAAACTACAACAGTTTCTCTTTCACTCATAGGAAGCAATTAAGTTCATAGACATTATGGGTGATAGGCAATATCCTCCTCTTGGATAGCTTCTTTTTCTCTAGGGTTGAAACTGTATTATGCTGGTGAGAAGGAATTGGTGCTTCTCAAATGATGGTGTGCAGAACTGATGCTATTTGTTAGAGTTCACCTCTGGCCTTCTAGAGCATGACCAAGGTCAATATATTCTGTCTAGGCACCAGAAAGCAATGGCATCACGTGTTTTTACCTCAATGTCTTATGGCTAATTGTGGAAAAAAAGGATATTCCTTATCTGGCCTGCAGTGACAATGGTCATGACTATTCCAGGGCAATATCACTGTAAGGTGCAGATAGCCATTTGAGCTCTCTGCAGTGGTGAGTGGTGTGCTCTAGGAAGAAGATGAAGCTATATTAGAAAGTTGTCAGGGCTGGTTTACATAGTGTTTCTGCTTCTTTTAGAGGGTTCTGTTGTGGCATGGTTGATAAGCAAGATATCCATAAAATATTACATGATATAAACAGCCCGGAAGATGCACTCAATTGTTCTCTCACTGGGAAATCATCAGGATCTGGATCGAGTATTAATCCTGTTGCTCTATTCCTCCAAGCTGGCAAGCTTCCTCACAAGACTTTTGATACCCAGCAACTGGTGGCTGCTGAAAAAAGTATTTTTAAATCTTCTGTACATTTTGCTAATACAAAAATTCCATGACGAACTTGTTCACAAGGGAAGATACCAAGTGCTTCATCTGGTTCTCTATATATTGCCTCTGCTAGGTTCCTATTGCCTTAATTTTGCAACCATGTAGTTTTCTATTACTTCCCTATGTGTGCTGCCTAATACCCAAGCTTAGGTGGTACAAGGCAGTGATTTACCTGATCATCTTTTACCAAATGACAGTGTTTGGGTTGTCATACTAGTCTAGATGTCTAAATGCCCCCCACTCCTCCTTCCTTCTTCCGTTGTATGTGAATGCATACCAGGTATTATCAGCTCTCTTTAAATGTATGTGCTGTTTTGCATATCCAGGCTCACTTCATCAGCTGTCATAAGGTCTTCCATATTTCAATACAGTAAAAACCTGACTAGTGAAAGTCCTCAGCAATTTGGTCTATTTTGACCTAAGGGAGTTGGGCAGTCAGAATAGATGGTTGTGAGACATCCCTTCAAACCTCAACTACTTTGCAGCTCTGTGAACTTAAAATCCCGTGTTAGTACTTGTTTCTGTACCATGCTGTGAGGTGACAATAGAGAATAATCAAAATTTTTAACCTCATTACACATTATTTCTTTGAAAATACAGCTGGGTCAGATGCCATTTCAGGAATACTGTCCTCCAATCACTCCTTGATGTAGCTAAAATACTTTTCTCCTACAGTCCTGGAAGGCTACTGCTTACCAGCAATTTCCAGTGGGATCTGTACTGACATATTCCTGAAGAACAGAGAAGAGATATTACCCTTTTAGTAATTAGAAGGCATAGAAAAGAAGGTACCATCTCTCTTCCAAATCCCTCAGCAATAGTGCTTATGACTATTGCTGAAATCCAAAGAGATGAATTGCATCTCTTCTCCTTAATTGCTATTGTTTTTTTTTCAGGGCAGTGTCTTCCTAGTGAAGGAAGTTTTTATTAGCTCTTTAAGTGTGGGACTGATTACTCACCTGGCAGTGAATGAGGCTCTGTAAGATGTAATCAGAGTAAGCTGAATGGCTTTCCCTGGTTCAGGCTGCAGTTACAGACCTTGAAATGCTCAGGGAATAAGACAGGGCTGTGGCTCTCTTTGACCTCAGCAGACATAGAGATACAAACACTGGGGAACAGCCTGACGTGTGCTGCAGATTCTAACACCTTCCTTTTCCATGCTTTTAGTGCATGAACGTATAGAGCTGGATCCTGGCTGGTGAGTAAGGACAGTTCCTGGAGGAGAGGTGCTGGCTTTTACTCATGTAACAAGCATCTGGTGGAAATTTCCTGCAAAGGGATTGCATTTAGAAACAAGAGACTAAATTGCATTATTTCTGTGCTTGACACCCAGATAAGGTATCAGTGCTAGTGTTTGACACTATGTTTGGCCCTCTTCTTGCTGGGAAGGGGGGGTTGTATTGGGGTTGTACTCTCTCAGTTGATACAGTGCTCAACACATTTGTGTACTGTTGGAAGCTGGTTATTGATGGTGGATTTTCTGGATTCAGAAATCAGCCAGGAGATGAACTGAAGGGTCTATTCACCTGTTTCCACTTAGGTTATGAAAAGACTGCTAGCTGGGAATAACTTTGAATCTTCATTGACTTACAGTGGATTTCAACTGGTGGCTTGGAGGCTTCATACTGTTCAGCAGTGTCTTTTTTATAACAAATCTGAGATAACGAGCATGGAAGCTATTTATTGCATACACTCTTTCACAGATTTAAAAATAGTAGAGATTTTAAACATTATTTACTAGTAAATTTTAAACCATTATTTGTTAGTACCAAAAAGATCACACCTTTTTCCTCCACCCTCTGTGTTTTTTGTTTTTCTGGGTGTGAGCTTATGCATATAATGTTAACACATTAATCAAAAGAAAAAACAAACCATTTTTGTTTTCTGTGTTTGAGTGCTGGTAATTTTAGTGGCCTGGGCCTAGTCCATTCAATGAAGAGAGACATCTGCTGAATTCAGTGGGTATGAGGTCCTGTGATTATGCACTTGGGCCTGCATCTGCATAGATTCTGCTGCAGGCTGCAGGTCTACATTTAGACAATCACACAAGAAAATTTAGCATTTTGAAAGATGCAGAATGCAGCTGTTTCCCGTCATTATGTTTCACATTTACTGAAGTCAGCAGTTGCTCTTTTCCAAGCAGTGCCTTTCAACAATAAACAAGGCAAATGCTTCCAATAGAACCTCTTGATGACTTCTGTTTAATTTAAATATATCTATTGCAGCAGCGAATACAGCAATAACATGGAATATAAAACCCATTAACACATACTCTAAAAATTATATGTAAGTGTAAGGAGAGAAGCATATATGTAAGAAAGGAGAGGAAAAGAAAATGCGTTTCTTCTTCTCATTACTCATTGCTGTGTTTAGGATGATTATTGTAAGTTGGAGGAGCATGCACTATGTATTTTTATGTGTAATAAATGGAGTTCTCACTTTTCAGGCACACTGGAACTCCATCCTAATTGGAATTGGAGTGAGCGAATCAATAATTAGTTGATACTTACACCAAATCTAGAGGCATGCTTAGTGCATTATAGGTAGCAAGTAAGTTTCAAGACAATGGTCTTTATTTTCAAATCAGTAGGCAGTTCAGGGAGATGAGTGTTTAGAACAGGAGACTGTGAGTGGTTCCTTGGCAAAGAGACCTACTGAATCACAAATCTTAACACCTGACAGCACCAGGTGGCTAACCAGAACTGTGCCAGCCTTTCTTGAGGAGTCTCTCCCTTAATGCTGGGAAGTGGCTGTGTGAGAGATAGTGTGCAGGGATTTTTCTAGATCTAAATAAGAAGACTCAAAACCAAATGGTGTAATAAAATAGACATTGTAATAAGAGATAGCAAAAAGAAGACTATAGATAATGAGTAAATTTTCTGTCAGTGCAGAGGCTTGGAGTCCTGCTTTCACGCTCCATCAAATGGACATTGGGTATCATTCACCGTGAATGGATTTTCCTCCTCCTTCCCATGCTGTAGTGCCTTTAATTTTGTGTAGCAAACAGAATCACTTGTCTTTTCCTGATGGGTTAGGGTATTATTTCTGTTGTAACACCCCAAACACAGGTTGGCACAGGGCACTCCAGCAGGCCCTTGAAGTGACTGCTGCTGCTGCTGTATGGGCTTCTGAAGCCCCAAGTACAAGGATCAACACAAGAGACGTGGTCTGGTCAAGTTCACTGACTCCTTGAATGTGATGTTTTCTGCAAGGCTCCCAATACAGAACTGAGTTCCAAACTAATGCTATCTAAATCCTGTAATAAACCTAGATTTGATAGCTATAATCAGTACTGAGAAAGACAGTGAAGAGTTTTATCCCTCCTCTTTGCTCTATTTTTCAAGAACAGGTGTACATTCTCAGGAATGTTGGCGAGGTGTGTAACATTACATGATATAGATTCAGTGGTGAAATGCTAATAATTCTCCTTAGACCTTCCAACAAAGAAGTACCATGATACTGACAATACAATAACTGGGCAACTGGGTGGAGCCTGCTAGAGGTCTCTTTTAATGCAGAAAATCTCACCTCTTGATTTTTCCGGGAAACTGTGTGCCTTGCAGGTGGATGTAATATGGCATTTGTGCTTTGGGATGCTGTGATGCAGCACAAAGAGTGTTGGCATATGGCAGTAATAAGTGCCAGGTGTAACCAGGTAAATGAATATTCCTTGCCCACCAAGTCTGCAGGAGCTGCTGCTTCTTCTTCAGAGCTCAGGTGGTGGCCTCTGAGACCAGTGATGTAGGATGTCTTCCCTGCTATGACCTGACACCCCAGCCTGCTGTGAGCAGGGAAGGGCTCAGGCATCCCAGGGCTCAGGCAGTGGCACAGTGTCTCTCTTCCTGCCTCATGTAAGATTGAAAAGTGGGGATGGGGAGTTTTCCTCTGTGTATCTTTGCCTCTTGTTTTACAGCCTCTGACACTTTCCAGAGTAGGCTGGATAGGAATAAGCACTGCTGACAGTGTGAGTCTGTGGGGTTTGAAGAAGGGACCCTCTTCTTCTCCCTCCACCTTTGCCTGACTAGGCTAGTCACAGCATTCTGTGGCTCCAGCTTCACCTCTTCAGATTGCTCTGAGAGGAATATTAACTTTCTCTAATAACTCTGTCAGACATGTCGAGGGATTTGTTTTATTAATTCCAAGACTGGGTACAGCAAATAGATTATAACTTGAGCGTTTCATAGGCTTAACAAACCCTTCTCTGCTTACTTGTCACTTTTTCACCCCCCAAATCTCTTGGTGTTAACTCCTTTTTCTGTTCTTTGTGTTACTGTTTATTGAATATTCTCACTGATGTGTATGTCATAGGAAATATGCCCAAAGTTCATTTCTATCCATCATTTTTTAGATGATAAGAAAGGAATAGAGGCAACACAATTTACAATGGATTTGGCAGTAGTAAATGCCTTTTGTAGCTGTCATGGTGATGTTCTGAGAACAGGACAAAGCTGAAAATACTTAACATTTGTGCAGGTTCTTCCTCAACAGGAGGAAAGGTACTTTCTTTCTGTGGCATACAGTGGGTAATGCCTAGGTTTCCAGTCTCTGTGTCAGCCTTGCAGGTGATGTGGATAAGGTTGAAACACCATGGGCCTGGTTTCAGTGCCCTGAGCAGATTGCAGATTCACTGCCAACGGTGAAACTAGTTTTAGCTTCTTGGGTTATATGGTTAGTTCACTTTTTGGTGTAAGTTACAAGACTGCTCAAAAATAGGTTAATTTTCATGGTGGTCATCTTAAGAAAGTCCACTGTTGTGCATCAGCATCATCAAGCTCTTGATTGTCTTTATGTCCTGATAACCTTCTAGCAGTACTGCTTTTGCTGGATCCGAGAGGTCAGAGAAGAAGTAGCTATGTTGGTGAATCCAGAGAAGGCATTCCTGGAAGGGAGAGTATTTCATTTAGAGACATTCATCCAGTTGCCATCCTTTCCTGATGCCTATATCAATTAAAACAAGAAGACCGTTGGAAAGAACCTGACTCCTGTATCTCAAAGATCTCTTGTGTGAGTCACCTCCAGCTTACAAGAATAAGTCTTGCTATGACATGATGCAGCCACTGAAATGTCACATTAATTGATTTAGTTCTTGTTAAAGTCATGAGAAAATTTGGCTTGTAATGGGAAGATAGTTTCAACTGTAATTAAAACACGAGGAAGCAACTGCCCATGGGAATGTAACTCTTTTGCAAATAGTTTTTGAAAGGCTTTTCAAAGTGTGTGAGACATTCTCACCATGAACAGAAATCTGAATGAGCTATATATTGTAGCTAAAGGCTGGAAATTCATTTAGTTCATTTTTTCTTTCTCCTTTGAGTGGCCACTTAGGTGGAAAATCTTTGTGATTTCCAGTATGTAACACAATGAACCATATGGCCAGTTTGCTGTTTGCATGGAACACTGAATGACAAACAGTAGTGCTTGTGGAGGAGACAGTGTACTGTGTGTGTGCCTAACGTGGGCACATGCTATCAAGAGTGCCCATGTTATTCTGTAACATTCTTTGTTTGTTCTCTGGACATAGGAGCTAGAGCTTGTCTTTGGCCCAAGCATTTCAAGTGAATTCTAGCAGATAAATGCTCTTTATATGACTGCTAAACAAAAAGAGAAGAAGGGGTCTGGATCTGCACCAGCCTCTGGTGAGGAACAAGGACTGCCAGAGCGGTAAGATGCTCCTAGGCTGATTTGTTCAAACACAGTCAGCATTTCTTATTCATAAACTTCTCAGTCCATGTTTCTGATGAGAATAATAGCTTTGTTCTCATTGGAGTTTTGGTCAGATTGGTACTTAGGAGAGGCAAGGACTTTCGATGGGTTTAGACCTGTGCTAAAATATGCTAGTTATACAGATGGCCTGGTACAACTAAATCCAGGATAAACTTCAACACTGGTCTTGATGTGGATAACTTTGGTGTCTTTTCACTATAGGTAAAGTACAGCTGCCATCTGCAGAGGGTATTGATGGACCAGCACTCTTCAGTTTAGAAAAGAGGTGGCTAGAGCAGGAGGTGAGGTAGATATTTATAATCAGGAATGCTGTGGTGATGCTGAATAGAGAATGCTTATTCATGTATTTTATAAGGCAACAGTTTGGGGATGCCCAGTTGCAGGTTTTAAATGAACAAAGAAAAGCAGTTGCACACCACATCAATTCTAGTTACAGAAGAGACCCAACAAATTCAAGTTTCACTTGAGGGAAAAGTTCATCAAGGTGTGATCAGCATTTTGGTCATAATGCAACCTCCACCAGTCTCATTGCTGGAAGTTGTCGATAATGATACCGTGATTTTTCTTAGTTCCTTTGACTCTTCCCTGAGTACCTGTGCATGGTTGCTGTCAGAGGCTTGGCTTTGGTATCTGCCCTGCTCCATTACTGAAGCTGCTGACTTATGATGCCTGGCAGATGCTACTAACAGGATTGTCTGGGTAGAGTGTGTTTTGAATTAAAATAATAAAATCATAGAAAAAGGTCACAAGGACCAACTATTAATTCCAAGACAGGATCAGGTGAATCTGAAAAATTAATAAGAAATACTTGTGTAGTCTTTTCTTAATAATCTTCAATGCTTTTGGCAAGCTTTCAGTAGCCAAAGTTCTCCAGATCCTCACTACCCTGTTCCTACCAAATTTTTCTGACATTAACCCAAAACTTCTCTTTCATCATGATAAGTTTCTTCTCATTCTATCTATGGTGAATATGAAGGACACTTTTTTTTCTGCTTGCATCTGCCCTTCAGAAGTTATACAGTAATCTATCTTTGTGTTCCCCGCAAGAATGGGAACATAACTGGTTGCATGTAGATGCATGAGGGTGTTGTGCAAAATAGCAGGGAGCAAATCCTCTATTTTGTCCAGTGCCCAGACACCTAGGATGAAACATAAAGAAGTTTTATCCTGGAGTGCTCAGGCACTCTATCTAGGCAGCTTAAGTAAAGATCAACAGATTGTTTGGAGGGCACTGAGTAATTAAATTCCAGTTGGATTTTTGCTAGTAGTGGGCTACAGAACTATTGACTTTCCCCCCAGAAATGTAGCCAGGGCCCTGTGGAATGTACATGAGCATATTTGTTGGGATGTGTGGGAGAGGATGGTACTTTCACTGAAAGCTGTGAAATCAGCAAGCATACTTTATCTAAGAATAGTAATGATGCAGAGTTAATTAGAGGGATTATTAGGAATTCATTTCTCTAAGATTTTTTTTCTTACTGTAGCTAAATAACTCTGTGCATTGGTTTCTAAAAGCAGCAAGCATACTTAATCAATCCATACCATGTTGATATGAAAGCCCTTGTCTCTATGGCCACGCAACTGTAGTGAAACCATAGTGGTTTGCAAATGTCTCCCCAGCTAGCTTGAGCGCACACTCTGCCTGAGCATCTTGGTTACCTGAGAGGACAAAGCTTAAGGCAAAGGGTTGATTTTGTTTAGTAGATAAACGCTCCACTCAAATATCCTATGCTTTAGAGGGTGACGTACTCAGGCACAGGTCAGTCGACCTCACATTTGACCCCATGGAGAGGGCAGGCTGCCTACATCATTAATGTGCATGGTATGGAGAAAAGCATTAGAGGCCTCAAATCACTGTAATTCAGATAAGATTTGAAATCAGATAAGTTTTGAAATCAAATCCCTTTACCTCATGTAAATCATGAGTGCTTTAAAATCACACAGCACCTTTTAGTAGACTAAGCCGAGTTTCATTCTGCCTCTTTAAGTAGTTCTTGTTGTTCTATCTCTGACATGCTAAACTGCTGTGTGGCGTTCCTATAAGCTGTTAAACATCTGTCTCTTTCACTTCAGAGCTGGCTGCTTTTCAGTACTGGATGAATGATTCCTATATTCACAGCTAATAAGTGCTTTGGGATCCCAAGTATTAGCTGTGCAAAGGCACAGTACCACAAATGTATGCAATTCTATGCAACGTATCAAGTGAATACTATTCCCAAGAGGCTGGCAGCCTAAGAGATCCCATAGGACAAAGAACACAGAGAAATGTAATTGATTGTAATGAACTTGTTTGTGTATGTGTCACCACTTATCTCTACTGAATAAAATCAGAAGTGTTCAACACTCCATTAACACAAATTACAGGGTCCTATTCTTCTGGAGTGAGACAATAAGACCTACACCTGCTAATACTGTGAAGTTCTTCATGATTCCAGTGTGTTGCTCAGTGACAGACATCATAGGCTGGAGTGGTCTTGGATTTGTTTCAGTATCCTAAACATTTAGCAAATTAAGTGTTTAGCAAATTAATCCCATTGGAATCAGTGGAAGGATACCAGGGATGTTTCCTACTACCATTGTAAGACAAAAGATGTTAAGGAAATATGAAGGAGGAAAATTGTGACACTCTTAAAGTAATTTTCAATTATTTTATGGATTCAATGGAGCCAATATTTTAACTTAGTTAACCATAAATACAACAATTTCAAAGTGTCTGTGTCCAGTGTGAGCCCTGTATTGAGGGATGTGCTAATGCTTGGAGCTGATCTCATTACTGAGCCCATCTTTACCCAAGCAAATTGTTGTTAGGTGTTTATACAATAGAAATGCTATTTGTTTTTGAGTTGCTGTAACCCTTCCTGATGGTTTTCAGCCACTGCGTACTGAAGAGAAAGAGGAAGACTCTGTAGCAGGTGAAGTAGGATCATATATTTTTCTGTGCCATAACAGACCAGGTTAGGATGGAACGAGACCGCTTGCCAAATCAGCATCTGAAATGAACACTTTATTGGATGAAGTATCAAATTAATGAAGACTTTGCTTTTGCCAGTTTGAGGAGTTTCCAGCTGAGTCAAAATGCAGCTCTTCATATTATTAAAATGTTCCACCAGAGCTCAGTTAAGAGGAAATCACCCAGTTCTGAGTCACCAACATCTCTTACTACCACATTTCAGGAGTCCAGGCTGGCTCATCATATATCTTTTGAATCATTTCACTGACTGCCACAAATGCATCAATCTATGGTCTGAACAGTATATATATACAGTGTGTGTGTATATATATATATATGTAAGTCAAATTAGGTGACTGAGTTCCCAACCAGTCATGCTTCTGTCAGTGAAATTCTACCCATATCCATTTTCTGTATTTGCAGAATGGTGAGAGCCAAATTTACTTCAGAAAAGCTTTTTGAGGTGTAAATATCTGAATAAGCTTCAGAATATGGTAATTTTTGTGTCTAAAAGCTGGCTTTCCTCTTATTTGGCAGTGGGTCTCCTATGACAAAAAAATGCCTCTAAGTTTTGTGGCTTTTACCCTCCTCCTCCTCTCCCCAGTTTCTGCCTGCTCCCTGGTCCTCTCCACACACTGGTGTTCAGAGAGAGAGTAACAAGAGGATGCTGGAGGGCAATGCTGGAGAACTTTAGTGCCATTCACTTCTAGGTGCTTATTTCCACTTAGCCTAGGATGCTTCTGCCTGCCAGCTTGTTTGAGACTTGTGAATTCAATCAGTTTAGCTGGCAGAAGACAGGTACCTACAGCACATCAAAGCGGGGGACCAGATTGAATGGGCTGCAGAGATGGAATTGAAAGTACGTATTTTCAAGTCAGGGTGATGAGTATTGTAGGGCTGATGCATGTAGAAAGTTTGTGCTGTCCTTGTCTTCCAGCTGGAGAGAGGTATGCTCTCATGATATCTTCCCTTTTTTGCTAAACCTTGTGTTAAAAATGTTAGAGTGAAAAATATCTCAGATGTTTCTCATACAGGCATGGAAATGATCTGAGGTATAATAACATTTGCTTTGTTCCTCCTGCTCCCCTTCATCCTCCTCTTTCCTTTCCACCCCACCCAGATGGCTGGGGCTGCACCAGACAAAGGCAGTGGCCCTGCTGATCCCTCTTTCAACACAGCTATTATCATCAAAGAACAAAAGCAAACAGCACTGGCTTGCGGCTCAGCCCTTTACAAAGGAGCAATAAATGGACTCTTGTGTATAGGATAAAGCAAACTCTGCCTTCTCTTAAGAGGCAGACCTTTCTGTGTTTGAACTGCTCTGAGCTGAAGGAAGTGGAGAAACCTCTACATGGCAGTAAGTCCCATGGTCACTGGATGTTTTTGTTAGCCATGGGTTCTGCATGCCCCCTGTTTAATTGGAATACTCTACCTCCTCAGTCCCTGTGGCAGGGAGGAGGTCTGTGTAGGTGGAGGAAGGTAGCACTAATGGAAGAGGAAGGCAGCAGGGACATGTTTTAAACAGTCCTATTGTAATCAAACTAGAAAAATGTGAAGAGAATTTGAAAGAACATCTCAGATGACAGGGTCTGAAGGAGAGTCATTGCAGCTCCCCAAATCTGGTCACACTAGCTATATGCCATCTCTGTTGTTTACCTTTCTTGAGGCATTAGGTGTCTCCTAATTGTGGAGCCAGCAGCCACAGGGTATGGTGGGTCCCTTTTGTCGATATATGGAGCTACAGTTTTAATTGTGAACTGAAGTGGAGTCACATTCCACACTGCAGAAGTGTGATGGTGTTTCCCATGGGGACTTTGATAATAGAAAATGATTTTTCGCCCAGGTGGAAAAAAGCTCCCCAAGGAACTGGTCACAGCACCAAGCCTGACAGACCTCAAGGAGTGTTTGGACAATGCTCTTAGGCACATGGTGTGACTCTTGGGGATGTGCTGTTCAGGGCCAGGAACTGGACTTGATGATCCCTGTGGGTCCCTTCTAACACAGAATACTCTGTGCTTTGTGATTCTGTGAGTTGCATGGCAGTTTCACTTGTATGCCACAGTGGTATTTATTGTAGAGTCTTTTGTGAAGACTGACTGGTTATATGTAATTTTTTTGTCTTTGCAAAGAAAGCAGTACTTTCTCTTGTTGTTTTAAAGTAAAAAGCAAGTAGTTTTACCATTTGGAAATCAGCATTTGCCAGCAGATACCACATGGGGGGGGTGTCTGCAATACAAGAAACTCCTTCTACATTTAGTATGGGAAGTAACACTAATGACCCGGGCTGCCATGTAGGTAAATACTGTGAAAGTGTCACAGAGATGCAAACAGTGATTTTGTGGTGCACCTAGTGTATACAGGAATTGTGTTGGGTGGAAACTTTCCAAAAAAAGATACAGCAAAAAAAAAAATAAAAGCTAAGAGTTTAATCGGTCAGGATGGGGGATGCCTGCTTTAGGGACATCGGTACAAAAAGAAAGATTAAAAATAAATCTTGCTATTACTTGCCATTGAGAAACTACATTTTAGAGATGCTTATGTTAGCTCTTAGCCTTTCATTGTGTCCCTTTTTAACAGCTTCATGACCTGTTTAATTCTCGCACAGTTAAATAAGTGTTATTTCAAGCAGTGTATCAGTTACAGCCCACTGCCTCTTCTCTTACTTGCTTAATGTGTTTATCCCTTGCTAACCCTTGGCAAACTTTTTCCTTTGCCCTTTCTATCTGCTGATCCTTTTTATTCCCCAAGCATCCCACAGATGTCCTCCTGGAGCAGACACCCTGGTGAGGCTGCCTGCTGTTCCAGGCCCCTATTGGTAGCCTGGGCTGCAGCTGTGCCTGCTCCACTGTCAGGTGTGCAGGGAGGCTGAGGACAACATGGGTCTAGAACTTTTTACCTGCTTAGAACAGATTTTCAAGTGGATGCTGGATCATCAGACACATTTGCAGTACCTTATGATAATCACTTCTACCTCTTCTGAGATACGCGATCATCTCTAACTGGCACTGATTTTTCCCAAGCAGCACATCAACTCAAGACTGCTCCTAGCAGTGGACTTGTAAAGTCTTTGTCATCATGTTCACATTCTGGAGTGGTGTTTCTTCTGCTCCTTCCTTCTGCCTCCCCATCATCTTCTTTTGATTTCTATCCTCAGTGCGTGTATTGCTACCTGACACTCATTTTCTTTTCCTACCTAAAAGTAATTACTTTCAGGTAAACTTTCAGTGCTTAGTGTCCTTCCAGGCTTGCAAACCAAGACACTGGTTCTTAGATACAATTATGCGCTAAAAGAGGAAAAGCAGCAAATAATCCACATCAGATCTGCCATATATGTTATTAAAAGCTATGGAATTTAAAGGAATTGATGCCACAGTCCCTCCCCTCTTTGTGCATTGTTTTATTTGGGTTGTTGCCTCCTTAGGAAAGGACAGCTTGATATATGTATGATGTTCCACAGAGACTTTTCCTCAAATGGTTTTGGAGCCATTACAAAGTGATAACAGAAAGCAATAGAAAATGATAAACAAAAAGCAGCATGCACAGGAATCACTCACCACTGAATTGCAAGTGTCTCAGGAGGACAAGTGGCACCATTTTCACAGGAACACAGTGGATTTGGACAGGAGGGTAGGATACTGATGGAAACTGGAGGGAGCATTTGGAGAAGGAGAATACAGCCTTAGGCCTTAGTGTGAGGCCAATGCACTCAGTATGTCATGCTCCTAGATTTGTGGCAGAAGTAGTCTGGGATCTGTAGTCCAGCTCCTCAGCAGGGTACAAGCTTCCAGGGGAGAATGTGATCTATGGACCTGGCCTCCCTGTTTCCTCAAGCAAGTGGTTTTTTTTTTTTGGTTTTTTGGTTTTTTTTTTTTTTTAGCATTGTCTTGAAAAGAAAATATTAATCTTATCCTGTGAGATTTCAGGGGATTCTCCTAGTTGGTGTTATGATAAGTGTAGCTATTCAGAGCTCTTGGGATGCTAAAAAAGTTATGAGAAGCATTTTTTTAAAGTACTTCTGTGATTGGTGGGCTATGCCTAAAACAGACTGTACATTCAAATATATACCTTCTCTGTTATCAATACTGTGAACTACGTGGTCTTGCTCCTCCCTGTTTAAAGGACTTATTTATTTTGAGATTTATGGGATTGATTCTGAGAAATGGTCTTACGCCACAGAGAGAAAAAGTACCAAATGACATTTGTTTTGAATTCAGCGTCTTGTGAAAAACAACATGTGGGATGTGCAGAGCTCTGGCACACTCCTCCTCCCCCACCTCTACTACTGTCTGCAATGAAGGATATTTTTTGGGAAATGATAGGCAGAAGAATGAAAAGGAATGGGCTCTCTTCTAGACTTTGGGACTATGTCGTATGTCTTATACCTGGTCATAAATTCACATGGCCCCTTATAAAAGGGGAGCAGGTTCTTTTCTATTTTTCTGGAAACTTGCTTGAATTTATGTGCTACAGAAGCCTTCTGCAGGCAGATTGGTCTTTTTTTCTCTCTTTTGCATTTGTGTGTGTGAAAAATGTAGACTATTTTAACCAATATTCTTACAGGAACTGACATGGCTTGGTTCTATCTGATTCCAGGAACTCTCTCTCCGGACAGATGTGATGGTGGATTCACTTTTACATGCACAGTGGAGAGGGAGCCAGTGCCTCCTCCCTTGCATGGCGGCGTGCTTGGATGCAGATGGGTGGCCTTCAAACAAACCTAATTACTTCTGGTTTTGCATGAAATTGATTTCCATGCAAGGATACTGAGTTGCTGTGTGCATCTCTAATGGCTTTTTTTTCTCTTCTCTTTCTTTCTCTTTCTTTTCTCCCTTCTGCTTGCCATGAACACACCTCGACAGATGTCAATCATATTCCAGGTAAGTGTTACTTTTGCTGAGCTGAAAGGCTGTTCTTTAAGGAGTGCTGGTGGTAAGTTACCAAGGCGGGTCTCATCCTGCTTCCTGCAGGACATCACGAGGTCTGGATTGCACAGTCTTTGCTGAAAGAAGCGCTTCATAGTAGCAAAGGTCACAAACTTCCCTCTTCAGAGACTACATTGTGTTGGTCAGTTAAAGGGATGTTTTCTGAATGAAAATTACATTAAGAATGGTTGCTTGTATTGTTAATTGAACCTGGCATTGAAAACTGCGTTATATACAATTTATTTCTGATATATCTGTGTGTAGTCTGGCATAAAAATCTAGTTTAGTCATTTTCTTTCTCCTACTACAGTCTACTCCGTTTGCTACTCCCACTGATAACATGTTGAATTTCAGTTCTACTAACAAAGGGGTTTTTTGTTGTTGTTTTATTTTACATTTTTATAAACCTGTGAGTATCTTTCTGGCTGAATTTGAATGTGTGATCTTATTTAGGTATCAAATTTTTATTCCCACCAGGGCACAAATGATTCATTTAAAAGGAAAAATGAATGTGTGTTTCACGTACTTGTTTATATGTGGAGTTCTTCCACAACAGTGTATGTTACCACAGAGAACTCCAAACCTCCCTCCTCAGATTGCTGTCTTGTTGTTGACAGCATCAGAGTCCCCCAACTTCAGCTACACGTGTTAGATGAACTACACCACTTTACTCTAGTCCACATTCTGTTGCCAATGAAACTTTTAGAAACTAATTTTTACCTCACACTTTCCCAGTTCCACCTGCTTTATCATTATGTGAAATGGAAAGAGAGCCCAAAAAGCACCCTACATTGCCCTGGCTGGAGTGGGATAATGGGCAAGTCAAAGCTCTTTTCCTTCTCAGATTTCTGCATAACTTTTGCTAAACCTAACCTGGAAAGAGTTGTCTGGATCTGGAATGTGTTCTCTGTTCAATTTGCTTCTTTTCTACACTGGGATAGTCACATCTTGTGCATCACTTCAGAGAGACACAGGGAGGGCCAGTCACTTGGGTATTTTCCTGGCATATTTAGCCTTTTGGCTTCTCTCGTCAGCCCCCTTATTGTTCTGCTGCGAACTTTTGCACTCTGTATGCATCTCAACTGATAGCAGTGGGAATGGAAGCAGCCAAATGGCAAATGTTGCCTGGCGCGCTTTGGAAAGAAAGGCTCTATTAACTATGACATTGCAATCTTTTCAGTTACCTACGAGGCTGAAACTGCACCATCTCTGTCCCAGCCTGAGGTGTCCAGGAACTCCTGTTTCCTCTCATCTTGGCAGGATCTTATAGGACATGTGCCAAAGGCTTCGAGTCACAAGTCTCTCCACAACATGCTGAAGATGTTGATGTCTGTGGCAGAGGAGGATGACTGAATTGGGAAGGCATGGCCTTGCTATGCTCTACCAGTAGGACACATGATGTTATGCCAGTAATGAGCGTTGCCTCAAACAACATCATGGACATCTCCTGGTGTGCAGGAGGTGACAGCATCACTGGTCGGGGCCCAAGCAGAGGGGGCACATCCAGTACAGGACTCTACTGCTGTTAGTGTGGGCACTATGGAGCGGTCCATCCTTCTGCTCTCTGACTGTGCTCTTCTGCCCTAGTGCCCTGTTATTCTCATAATTTATATACCTGGATGTGCATTTTTTGTTCTCCCCATTGCTCATACACGTGTTCTTCTCAGGACTGCTGTGTGCTTTCTCATGTGGATTTTTAGCCACATGGAGATTTCTAGTCATACATGAATGCTTTTTCATGTGTTCTCTCAATCATCTGTACGTTTTCAGTCTGACAATTACCCACATACCCGATTACCTCATTCCAAGGCTCTGTCACTGTTTACTCCTAGGCAGTCTCATCCCTCTCATGTCACCCTCGGGGGTGCACTGTCACTGCTGTGGGACTGGGCAGTGACACGGACCTCCAGGGGTGTTTGGGTCTACACTTCTCCTCTGCCAAGCTATGCAGACACTTTCTACCTATTTGGCCATCCAGCTATCTATATTGTGAGGACAGAGCCTCAGGCCCCTATCAGAATGGTTACTTTAACCATCTACTGCTTGAAAGACAGCTTAGGGGTTTTATGTGCTAGTGGTAACTACCCACAGGCAACAGAAGGGCTGTAAAGAGCGCTTTGACTAAATGTATTCATTATTGTTGAATAGACTGGTTCGGACTAATTCCCCACTAAGAGGAAGTAGCTGTGAATAGGCTGGGGCTGGCAGCAGTGGGCGCCACAGGGTTCTGCTGGGTGCGTTTGTTCCAAGGTGCAAAGATGTTGTTTTTTTAAAAGTAAACAGAAATGTGTAGCCTAAGCCTTCCCTGGCTGTGAGGTCTCTGCTTGTGAAGAAGGGCATTCCAGCAACAGGGGCTCATTGCCACATTAATTTCAAGAGCCAACTTGATCCCATCTGGCCTATTTCACAAATAAAAGAAGTTTGCCAGATGTTAGCCCACCTTTCCTGCAAATGTAATGCCCCGGTTATAGAATAACAACACCACATTTTGAACAGTGCCCTGGAGTTGGGATTGTTGCTGTCTGCACTCAGCTGGGTCACTGACTCGCTGTGTCATGTAGAGGAGAAATAGCTTCTTTCAGTACTTAAGTTCTCCCTTTGGGGTTAGAGCTACAGCCTCATCTCACCTTCACAACGTGGTTTGATTGCTTGGGCTGAACGTTACAGAGTTTAAGAGCCTTAAACTCAGAGGTTAAGTCCCTGGCTGGAAAGTGGCATGCAGCACAGACCAGAATGGATGCCTCTGTCACTTCTGCACAATATCTGCTTCTTTCTTTGCACCTTCTATTCTTTACCAGTGGTGTAGATTCTGAAAGATAAATAGCTGGAAAAAGACCAATAGATCAAAGAGAAAGTTATACGCTCCTGCCTCACTTTTTTTTTTTTTTTTTTTTTTTTTTTTTTTTTTTTTTTTTTTTTTTTTTTTTTTTTTAGTGGAAGAATATATGCAGGAGAAAGAACTAAATATGGTTCCTTGATACTGTGGGGGCTGTTGCTGATACCTGGGGGGATCAAAGTTCAAACAGTGCTTTTCCTATTCATACCATGCTTATTCCTGTTGTGGATGAGCTCTTTAAATGTTTATGGGGAGGAGGCTAAGAGATTAAGTTCTGGTCATTTGGCTGTCATCATTTTACTGCTGACTAGTGTTTGCATGTAACTGAATGAACAAAACCCAGTAGACATTAGCTAGGTAGTTCCCAGAGGCAAAAAAAATAGTCCTGGTTTTCCTGAACAACTCCTTCATAGAGATGCAGAGATTGTTGCAAGCGTAAGCATACTAGCACATTTTTGATCCAGGTCTTTAATCTTTCAAACTCCATCTTTAAATGCCTCTTTCCCTCCTTCATCTCAGGTCTGCTGTTTTAGTTGGTCTCCCGAACTCCACATCATAGGGTCATTTAAGCAGTACCTGTATGCTGGCTTCTGCTTCCTTAAAGAAAAACTCTGCTTTTGGGCCATGAAAATGATGTGTTTCAGCCCATTTGAAGGTTCCTATTTGCAGAATGTACTAGGTCAGGGTAGGAATCCATCTCTGCCATATTGTCAGTGCCATTCATCAGGAGTTTGAAGCCAGTATGTGCGGGCTTAGGTTCTTCTTCATAGGTGCCACCATTATTTTGATTCTTGCATGCCCTTTGCACGGATACTGTCCCCTAATGGGAATTTCTTGCGCTGTAATGTGAATGTTTTTTAGTTCCATGCCAACCTATTTGCAAGAATATGGCAGTAGTAATCACTGGGGTGAGAGCAAGAATTCCTCTATCCCAGAAGTGTCTTTTTATGAAAGTAGATGCTTTGGAGGAAGTTTAAGAAACTATGATAGCATAGGTCTTGTCCCAGTACCTTGGTGGTTTCTGGTAATTACTGTTTTAAGGACTTTCTAACCTGATTCTGCATCCAGATTGTGTTCTACAGTCATTGATGAACATATTTTCTCTGAATATGTCCAGTCTTTGTTTTTCTTAATCCACTTGTATCTTTTTACTCCACTGTATCCTGTGATAACAGGTCCCATTGTTTAACCATTGAAATGTGGAAAGTACTTTATTTCAGTTGTTTTTACACCTGTTACTCAAGAATTTCATTCAGTGATTCTTATTTTTTGTTCCCCACAAATAAAGAAAAACGTATTTCCTGTTCACCTGCTCTGTCTTAATTGGAGTTTTATCGCAATCATATATATTGTCAGATATACCTTTTCTAAGCTGAAGAATTGTATTCTGTCAAACAGTTCTTTTCCCAACTTCTGAACCTACTTGATCAGATGCTCTGATTTGCAGTGATACACATTTTATGGATCAGTCCTAAAATGCACTCACCCTCAGGTCTTGCTACGTCCACATATTCTCTTGTGCATGTGGCCATCTTTGTGAACACTTGCATGTTTGTTTTCATGTCTTCAAACACCACCATGTTTGTAGCACTTCCTATGCAAATACTTACAGGAGTATGCCACATGGAATGTCAGAATACTGTTTCTGCTGGGAGTGAAAGGAGATACTATGGTTTAATCACTACTGCTTCCATAGATGTTGGGGTAAACAACTTTCTCTTTGGTTTCTATCTCATGCTTTTATTCCTTTGATCACTCAAAGAAGATGCCATTCACCCTGACTCACTGCCCCTGATAATGACAAAACCTATCCTGGAATTACATAGCAGAGGAAGGAAAGGGGATGGGAAAGAGGAGCTAGCACAGCTGTTGTGTGTAATTAGATTGGAAGTGGGCCTGCGGCTACAATAACAAAACTGCACTCCCGGCTGGGCTCACTGCTGGGGCCTGAGAGCAGCCCCTTGGCTGTCGTGCATGTCACGGTTGAATCCAACGGAACTGACCTCCCCAGCCTGTGCTACTGCTTTGCCTGGTTAGAAAGAAAAGGCCCCATGTATACCAGCAGCCAAGGAATCAGGTCACCCTCTTGGCAAAGCTGACCTGTCTAGCAGATAAAAGGTCTGAACTAGGCCACACAATGATTCTTCTTCCTTATCCATTCTTCACATCTCTCAAGTCAAGGGTTTTGCTTCTTCTTCTGAGTCCCGTCCTTTGGCCCTGCTGGAATGTCTTCTTTTTTGGTACCTGGGGGTTCTTAGGGAATTTTCCTTGGACTTTGGGTTTTAGAAAACCTCAAGATACCTATTTTATGAAGACCACATGGTAGACAAGGAGCTTGTCAATGCCCTTCCCTAACAGAAAAGGGAACTGCTGATAGAGCTGGAGTATGAGGCTCAGAGTAAAGAAATGCCTATTTCTTAAGGAATTGCTAGTTTTAGGATATTTGGAAAAGAGTACAGACTCCAGTACTTATCAGAGTGCTCTTGTCTATAGTGGATGTCATTTTATTTCTGGAAGAGTCCTTCGTTTGCATGATTTTTTTTCTTCAGCTTTGCCATAAAGGATTTTGTGCATATCCTGGACTAGAGGGTCTGATATCCTATCTCAGACATATATTGCAGCTGGGCCTGTTATTATCTGAATGGGTCGTGAAGCCTGATACCCTGAAAAAAGATCCTCTCTGGGCCAACTTGCCCCAGGGGAGTTCTGGGTTGCTGCTGCTGCCTGACAGTCTCTTTTCCCATTCATTAAGAGCTTTTGGGCTAATCATTTGGTAGCATTGTTAAAAGGGAAATACTGAGGCTGCCTGCTTAACAGAGCAATTCAGCAGTGCATGCACACCCACGCACATGTGCGCACCCCCAGACCATGGGCCCAGTAGCATGGGACAAGCTATAATTAACTAGATGAAGGAGCCCATCTTCCTTTGTTACTGTAATCACTTGCCACTCTCAGCTGTGTTTTGTGCTGTCCCCACCTTCTTATGTCTTGTGGCTTTATTTTCCATTTTGAGTGCTAAATACTAAAATGGGGTGGGAGGGAGCAGGATTCAAACAGTTTCCAAGGTTTCCCATATTTTTTCCTCCACACTGGAAATTGCCCCTAGCAAACCCTTAAAGATGAAGAGTGCTGTTTAACTACATTGTTGTTTTATATCATTGTACTCTGAAGCTACTTTTAAAAAAGTCCTTCTGGCTTCATAAGACTCCAGTCTTATTATTATGTTCGCCCTTTGTGCTTTGTACAATTAGAGCTACTTAATTTTACTATTTTGATATAGAAAGCACACGGTTTACAATTTTTTTTTTTTTTTTAAGAAGTAGTTTGAAATGTTTCTTTGAGATTAAGGGAGTTTAATTTTAAACTTTAAGAAAATAATACTGATTGGGTACTAGGTTAAAGAAATATTAAAAAAACCTTCCAGACCTAAATAGGAAAAGTCAGTTGTGGCAGTCATAAATCATGGCCAGAGAGCAGAGTTTGTGTCTTCTGCCCTCAGCAATGGACATATTATTTTAATAACAAACTGATGTTCTGAAGAAACAGGCTGCTTTCTCTTCACATTACTGCTGAATGTTCAAAGGAGCTGGGTCTCCAGAGGCTGAGTACAAGCAGCTGTTTATCATTACCTAAAAAAACCCGTTGAGAGTTTTCTTCTGAAGCCGTGTGCTTGTCCTTACTGTCACTCATGTTTGAAGTTCAGGAATAGAAAGTCACCAGATTCTAGACTTGAACATAAAATTTCTTTACAGGCAGATAAACCATTTATTCTGAGGTTTTCCTAAACTTTTTCCAGACCACTTACTATGCACCATTTTGGTTGGGCAGCAGTTCTGTCCAGCCAGTAAATTGTTATAAGGAGAAGCAGATTGGTTTAGAAAAAGCATGCAACCCCTTGGCCATTAGAGCTCATGCAGGTTTTTATCAACTTTTTCCATGTTCGACACTTGCTGGGTTTCCTTATAGCTGAGGCTATAATCAAAGTTCCTTGTTGAAAAAATCTAAGATTAAAAGGAAAATATGTTTCACCTGGATTTAGGTGGAAAATCAGATTTTCTTATTTGGATTCTTCTGAAATGAGATGGCTATTGGCACAAACAATGGTAGAATATGTGAATAATGTGCTTTGGGGCCTAATAAGTTCATTTGTATCCTGAGCCTGCTAAAAATTTGCTTGTCTTTATGACTGCTGCCCAAATAGCATGGTGATAGGTGTCTCCACTGTTCTGGTTTGGCCAAATTTAGAAATATATCCTCTGAGAGAAGGCAGGTCACCACCAGCCCTCCCCCACCAGGTTCGGGAAAAATAAATTTTCCTCAAAGGAAAGTGAAGGAGATAAAAACTATTTATTTAACAAACACATGCGAAAAGGAAAATAATGCTAAATAATAAAATCTTTTGCTGTGGAGAAAAAACCTGGGAAAGTGTTGGAGTCCTCCCTTTGGTCTCCTTGGAGCTGGGGCTTTGCCCAGGGCCAGGCCCTCTGTGCTCGGTGGAAAGTCCTCCTGATGTGCTCTGACTACTGAAGCAGTCCAGTAGAAAAGGGAGAAAATCCGAAATTCCAGGAAAGGAAAAAAAGTTCAACTCTCAGTCTCTCTCCGGAGAAAAAGAAACTGAAACTGGCCAAAAATTGACCCGGGAGCAGCAAGCCGGGTGCCTCCTTCCTCCCCTGCTGCAGCTGGGAAAAAAAATTTGCTATCTCTGTGTGACCTTGGACAAGCTGCAAACTACTTTGAAAAAGTTTTGCTCAGTTTTTCCTTCCCCCTCTCAGGCTCAGTTTAAAGGCATAGAAAGGCACAAAAATTAATTTCTGGGCATAGGGCAGCAATATGGGATACACATAATAAAATCACCCCAAGACACCCACTGATCTGGAAAAATCTGGTCTAGTTTGCAGGTTTGAAGAATTTGTACAGCTCTGGCATTGGTTTGTTGGATGCCATATTAATTTCTTACAGTCCGATAGCAAGTGTTACCCCATTCCACCTCTAGTGGCTTTGACTTTTATGATTTGAAAATTGTTTTAGTATCTTGTCATGTCTTGAAACTGATGTAAAGGTGAGACAACTATGTCAGTTCATGTTTTCCACGTTGATTGTACTCTGGCTAATTTGAGGCCTTTGTTAGACATGCTGCAAATGTCACAGATTTTATATCTCAATGGCTGAAGGTTTTGGTTGTTAATGACATTTTCTTGGAGATAAATACACTCATTTTCACTCCTACTTTAAACTGCAAGGCAGGAATATTTTCAGATGAGAAAAGATGATATTTTATTTCATTATTTGTATTATTATTTTATCTAATAATGAATCTGGAATTCTGTTGGTGTTCTCTTTGTTAAAATAAGGGTCTCTATCAGTGGACAACTTATAATAGTGTTTCTTTGCTCTGTCTCCAAATCCACCCTCCTTTTTCTTCCTATTTTAAAAAAGAAAAAAATAGCATTGAGGGGGAAGGCGTTATTTTTCATTAATCTCCCTGCTTTCATTGTCCAGTTGGGACTAGAAGATCAAGAGATACATACAATACTAGTACCACAGCTGCTGTGGTATTTCAAATCTATGAAGAAGCAGGAAATGCCAGAGTATTTCTTAGGGATACTTTTGCAGGCATTTGAACCAAGGCCACATGGGGGGCCACAATATTGCGTTTATTTGGGAGCATGCTCACTCCTCCACTGCGGCCAAAGGGCTTGTGGGGATGCATCTGGCTGATGTACCTGACAGATAGGGCACATGGCACTGGCCTTCTGTCGATAAGGACAAAAAAGGGTGTTGATATTCCTGACATTTTATGATTTTTAAACCTCCTCTGTGGCTGGCGGAGAGAAAATGGATCTTCTTATGTATGATTTAGGGCGTTTAACGTAGACTCTTGCTTTGAACCTTCTCTGGAGGTTTCTCTTTGTTTGTGTCCAAGTGGACAAACCCCCTGCCATCCCCAGCAGCTGCACCTGTTGGTGCGGGGCCTCTTAGGTATGACTTTCCTTTCCCACAGTGTACAAGGCCTCAGGATCCCCATCTCCGCTTTGGATCTGATGTCCTCTCCCTGTTCAGCCAGCTTCTGCTGCATGCCATACTGACATGCTTCTAGCCTTTTCACTTCTTTTGCCATTGGTACAGGGATTCTGTGCATTGTAGGTACTAACAATTATACTTTTGTCTTCCTGCCTTTTATGGTAACGTTGAAGTGTCTGTTTGATCAGACCTAAGATTTGCCTGTCAAGAATGATGAGGTCAGTGGCCATAAATAGGGACACAAATTCAACCCACTCTCCTCACAGGGCAAATGATTCACTGAATTATATCTTGTAATTTAAACCAGAAGTGTCCTACAGTATCAAATCTGCTATGTTTATTGATAGCTAAAAGACCTAAAAAAATCGAAACCTATGTTATATTTCTGATTATTTTTCTAAATCCACAGTAATCTTCAAGAACATTAAGGTATTTGCATTCCTTAGACTGTACAATTATTAATCCCCTTATCTGGCTTGAAGTTCTCTGTGGGCGAACATATTCTTAGGATGATCTGGATTTTAGATTTCTTCAGCCATCGCAAAGGAAAACCATAAAAGAGAAAGGAATAAACAAATTCAAACTCAGCATGCTTCTTGTTGAAAATTCTCGTTCTAATAAATTAATTTGACCTCTCAGCCTCCGTGAAATTAAAAAGTCACAGCCCTGTTTGATTAAAAAACTGACTTAAAATATGGGGTGTGTGGTGTGTGTGCATGTATCGAAGCCCCTGCCATACTAAGTGCTATGAGAGGTAGGAGATGTGAGGAGGAATCGAGCTAAGGGAAGTTGGTCAGGGAACCAAGTATGAGAGGGGTCCCTTACGGCTTGAGTGTGTAGGACTTGATTTCTGTTATGTTAGTTCTGTGATCGCTTGTGTCACAAAATTGACTAATGGGTCACTTCATGCTTAATGGCTTGGGCATGACTATATATACAGAAATATCTAAACAATATTTGTATGAATACATTACAGTAAACATATTTGGAAATTGGGCTTGATTGAAACAAGCAAGGTTTGTGCCAGAAAGAATTATCAGAGAGTGAAGCAGCCCGAGTAAACACTACAACCTCATCTACAGAGCTGACAGTGACTGTCTCTGCTGAGAGGAACTTGCTGCTTTCTGGATTTACCTTCAATTATGAAACTGAAGAGTAGCTTTAGCTATAGAGCCATAAAGTAACACACTGTCCTAGGGAACTGAATCTGCAGCTCTTCCTAGAAAGTGTGTGGAGGTGTATTTAAATAGGTTACAGGTAATTTTTAAAATCCTTGCTATGTCTGGTGTACTGGTGTCTAATTAGTAAGTGTAAGCAGTGTTGATAGACTCCTAGAAATACATGATGAAGCCACATGTTCAATAATGATAGCTTTGTGTGTGTCTATGCATTTAGAGCAGAGATTTCATCTGAAGCAGATGTGGTGTGATCATGGCCTCCCTTTTACTGACCACTGCAATCTTGAATTTAAAGTCTTTAGCCGAGGAGAAATTATTTCTCTATCTCTCCAGAGGAACAATGGGTCACTGCAGACTGTCATTGTGGACCTTGGCTTCCATAGCCCATTTAGCTATACAGGTGTGCAGTGCTTCTGGAGTCGCCTCCCCAAGGGATATGCTGAACCTCAGACACAGTTCTGCCATGAACAGCAGGTTTTTTTCTACCAGTGACAGATGCTTTCCTGCTCAGTGTGAAAAGCAGCACCTGAAAATGTTTGTGCCCTGTGTGCTACAACCATACTTGGTCTAGTTCAAGTGTGCGAGCTCCAGTCCTGACGGGTATTGGACTGTGACCAGTGTGCATGGATATTACTGCTTCTTTTCAGATTTGTTCTTTTTCTCTTACTTCCTCTCTCTCTCCCTCTCTCTCTCTCAGGCCTCTCACACCTGATGATGAGTGAACAAGGTAAGTCCTTCCACTTTCCTCTTCGTTTCAGTCACTGATCACGAAAGAGCTTTGTCCTTGCTGCTTTTCTGGGCTGGGCTTTGCATAACAAAAGCAGCTCAGTGTACTGAGTGCCAGTCAAGCCATTTGCATTTTTGCATCTGTGTCCCACGAGCCAAGGGTTCATGTCAACCTGGGACTCAGATGCCCAGGAGGGAGCATGAAATGATTCCATGGACAGTAAAAAGGTATGCATCCTCTTTCCATGTAGCCCACAACTATTTTATCTTGCCATTTCTTTCTTCTTGTGCCAGCTGTAATGACTCCCACTTCTGCCTACTAAATGTAGACCTCAGTGTTGGTCTTTATTTTAAGAGTACAATTATTACAAAAAGTATGTTAATTCCCCTTGTGGCATGATCCTAACTCATTATGAATCCTGAAGAAATTTGCATATAATGGCCTGTAAGTCCTGTGTCTGCAATTTAAAATACTCAAATATACACAGAACAAAATGGTTGAGAAGAGCAACTGGGCTAACCTCATATTGGTCTATAAATGGGATCTAGGCCCGGATCAGAGATTACATTTTAATATCTCAGCCTGCACTTAGTTACAGATCTATTGGCTGTGATATGATGGGATAATTAGTTCCGTTTTGCACTATGAGAGCGTGGGGTAACAAGCTGGTGAGAACAGATAAAGCAAAGAGAATTGTGGTTCTGTTTTCCTGTGATAGTGCCAGTGTCTTACTGATGTGGGTAAACTGGACTTAACAGCATTCCTGATGCCTTCTAGTCTTGTGAATGCAGGAGTCAAATCATTTAAGACTTAGTGCAAGGTGTATGCAAATGGTACTCTAGGAAGTCCAGACCAAGTGTTTGTCTATGGGAAGAAAATGTATGTTTTGACTCCAAAGCCTGATGAAGCTTTCCTAGACTAGATGTACACAAAAGTTTTTTTGGCATTAAGTAAGCATGTATCTGAGGATGGACAGTCTGAGGAGTTAGTAAGATAGTACATAGTGCCTGTGAAGGCTAAAGAGTAAGTGCTTGAGTAAAAGAGACATAATTTCCATGTATCTCAGTGAAATGTAGAGAGACATAAGACATTATCAGTTTTTATTCTGTATTTCAAGACAGATTTCTGCTCTGGGGCCCTGAAAGTTTAAGTAACAATCAGAAGTGAAGTAGGGGCTTACTTATCAGTTTCTGTACTGCTTAACATCCCTGCGTGGTAGGAAAGGTTGAAAAATTGGGCTCTTTATAGGTGTATGTCAAGACCACGGTGTTTGGCATGTGGAGCATCTGACTAAACTCTGGAAAGCGTTGAGGTCCTTCTCTGTCCCCACTTACTGTTCAACTGGGCTCATGGCTCAGAGGTCGTGCTTGTTGAAGGACCATCCAGCAGACAGGTCCATTCAGCATGTCTGAGTTGCTCAGGATGCAAGCTGTTTTGACAGAGGAAGGCATGTTGGAAGTGATCAGAATAGTTGATGGCCACTCATTCTCAATAACACTGAACATTTCTTTATAGTAGTCTGTGATTTAGCACTGGATTATGTAAACTGTTGCACTTGGCCATTTAAATTACAAGTTGCAACCCAGCTGGCTCATGAAGACTTGCATGACCTATTCAGGCCAGTCATCAGCACTTTCTAAACTCCCTCATTTGGCAAAAAAATGTGAAAACTATTGGCTTCTGGCAACTTTAACCACCCTTGTTTATGTATGACACATCAGGGAACAGTGGCTTCTCATTTCTTGCCAACAAACTCACAGATAATGCCTTTTGATAAATATTTACTCTATAAAAATATGATGGATATAAAATATGTAAATGTATATGTATGAGTAAATATGCAATGTCAACGTTATATATAAATACATTAGCTCTGGTGGGTGAGATGTGTTTAGCAAATATATTGCAATGAGATTTATTTTTTTCCTGTCCTATTCTGTTGTTTACCTTGCTGTTTTGAATTTGACGTGGATTGAGGCATATCACTGGCATGGTATTGCATGAGCAGCTTGCATTTCTCAGTAGAAAATCAAATTAAAGCTTAACCAGGCAGCTGCTGATTGTACTGTCAATGGTTTAAGCTTTGCTTTGTGCTTTAGTTGTGGTATGTCTCTTGTTTTTCCCTTGACATTATGTTTTGTTGGGTTTGGCTGCTAGATAAATATGCTCATTTCCTTGTTTTTCTAAGTATGGCCAGTGACACATTTTTCTGGTTTTTTATGCTTCCTTCTTCTGTTCTCTTTTGCCTCCTTCGTGGTGGACACCTCTCTTGTTCCTCCTCTTAACTGGATGCACACCTTCCTGTCTGTAGGTAGAAGTAAAGGTAGAGATCACATTCTTTCTATGACTTCATTGCTTGTAAAATGTTTGTTGATGGGCAAATTGTATTTTTACGAATGCGTTTCATATTGGAACTTAATGCTTTTATTTTGAAAAGTCTGTTAACAATCTTTTGTATTCAATTATGGAGGAAATATTTATTAAGGTGAATGCTTTGAGGCCTTCCTAAGAGATGTTATTTTCTCTCTATTCACACTAAATATGAGCTGTGCAGTGTCAGGGCATCTATAGCAGGTGATGCTGGGGTGTGAAGGGTTTGTCAGTTCAGTCAAAGACAGAGCCATAGGCCAGTGAGCTGATCCTGCTGACACACACACTAGAGTGATGCCACTGCTGGTAGTTTTGCTGCTGGTGTTGGTGGCAGCAGAAACTGGGCTTGCTCACTACCCTTCAACAACGGAAGTTTTTTTACCTATTGTTTCTTCCCCTGGCTCTGCTTCCCATCCTTTCTATTAGCACTGAGGTGTTTTTCAAAGAAATTGAGTTGCAAAAAAGCTGCGGAGGAAGCAGAAGTAATCAGTGCTGCTAAACAGAGAGGTCCATTTCCTTTGCAGCCCAGTACAGCACAGGGCATACAAGTCTGCTCTGGGGCTCCAACTTGCTCTTCAGCAGTTCACACCTATCTTAGGCATGCAGAGGGCAGTCATCAATCCCTTATCAAAACTGCCGAAAAGGCAAAATGCTGCAAACTTGCTATGGGTCTTCAGTTGGAGTGGAAGGAAAAGTGAAGATTGATTGATTGATAAATTATAAACATGGCTTGAGAAAAATTTTTTTTTTTTAAGCTATTTTCCAATGAGAAAGATAAAAAGGTTTTGTTATGCTAAGGCTTACTCTGTTTCAATGAATACACTGCTGAAGAGTCTGATCTATTTATTAGCATGATTTGAACATGTTGGAGGATGTTGCTTGTGTCCATGCCAGTAAGACATTGGGGAATGAAATGACTAGTTGTGCAACTATGAATTTGGGAGGGATATGAGCTCAGAGGATTTGTTCATAATAACTTTCCTTTGAGGCACAAGCAGTCTCTGCTCAATAATTACTACTTCTGTAATACCTGAATTCTGGGGAGCACAATGGCATATTAAAGACCTCAATTTGCATGATTCCTTTTTCTGATGCCCAGCTTTCTTCTAACAATTTTGTATTGTTGAATTCTCTGTGATGGAGTACATTATGTAATCCATATTATTTGTTCCGTTTTGAGGTTGGAAAAATATTCCAATAATTAATTTCATAGTTTTTCTATTCTCTCCAAACTTGGGTGATGGAGGGTAATACCTAGGCTGTACTCAGACCTATATTCTCAGCAAGAGGTGAACATCAGAACATAATAATTACATATATTCACTGTAAAAAATATGAGAACTTGAAGCTCTAAGCACACCATATAAAATGTTACTGTGCCTCAACACAGCTGCCAATAATTCAGTTAGCTGATGTATGGCTTAGTGTGATTTAAGGGTCAGTGTAGATCAGGTCAAGTCTTGTGTGATGTTAGTTCCTGTTCTTTTCTTGGGTGGCATTTATGCTTCAGGCCAGCCTGTGCAGGACTAAGCTGAAAGTCTTTTCCAAAGCAAATCTCCTAACTGAGTTGGTAGCATGAGGGTTGTAACATATAGTCCACAATTAATTCATATGTACTGAAACTTAATTTATTGTGTCATTGAGTGAAAATATAATTTCACTTCCCAGCTATGTGTAGTTTTTAGCTGTAGTTATAGCAAGTGACTTTGTCAGAGAACCATCAGTCTGTGTGAAAAATGGCACTACTTTCAGAGGGCTCAAACTGTAATTTTGAACGCACACATGGCTTTCAGCTCACAGAGAAAGTGGTACCAGATGTCTTTAGTGCTCACATGGAAGGTTCATATTTTTTTGGCATTCTTGTAGTTTTTAGTAAAAACCGGCAACAACTCTGTCTCATGTCACGTATGTAGCCAAAGGATATGATGTATTTGATTTAATTTTGGATATGATGTATTTGATTTCATAAAACTTCTTCACAACGTTATAGCAGTCTGTGACCTTGCATTCATCATTTAAAGCAAGTGTTTGATTAGTTGTTTCCACTCCAGTAAATAGGCTTTTTCTGCATCTATCCTTTTTAAAATTTTCAGGAGATTTTGATTTTTTTTTAATAAGTTCCTGGAAAGTTGAAGAAGATGAAGTGTATGTGTTCTGGGGTAATGGCTGGAGTACTTGAGATACAGACAAGAACCTGGATATCACTTGCATTTTAACCTGAACTGAGTTTTCAGGTTAAATACATTGAGTTTTTATTTGGTATATGGAACTGGTCATGGAGGTGAGGTAAATGTGTGATGAGCAAGGAGGACTTTTGTTTAGTTTGGCAAGAATTGCTGAATATGACTTCTCGTCTGGAAAGGTACTGGCAATTAAGGAACAATTATATTAAGTTTACTTCCCTAACACTTCCCCACAAGTAAATGATATCAAAGGAAATTATAAATATCCAACTCTAATTTGCTACTGGAGTTAATGTGTAATTACCTTCCATATTCTTGTTGTCTTGAAAGTCTTTGTTAAGGAAATTATTATTTGCCGTTTTGCTACCTTCCACCATGTGGGTTTTGTTTTACCATCAGTCTTGGTTTGGATCTGGCTTCTACTGAGGCTCATGTCTCCTGTGAAAATTGCCTGTATTTCTGGTGGGAATCTACTATTTTCAGTGAATTAAGTCCTTTGTCTCTTGAAGGCAATAGCAACATTCACATTGAATCCAGTGGGCCAAGAACCAAAAGAACTGGAACGTCCTAAATGTCCTCTCTGACACAGAGAACAACCAGTGAGGCTGGTTTCTGAGTGTGCACAGGTCACCCTGTAGCACCCATGCTGTCTGCAGACTGCTGGTTCTTCTCTAATGCATGTAGCTCCTTCCTTCCTTCAGTAGTTGTGCTCGGTGTGAACTACACAGCTGCCCACTCATTTTCAGTATGAAGCAGGTTTTTTCTTAATTGTTAGAGAGAAGTGAAAGAGTGGGATCTTTTTAAATGCGTGTTGTGTGGACCAAAGGCTACTGTCAATTTCCCCGTTTAATAATCAGCATTGCAAAATCAGATTGTCTGCTTTGGTCCTACCTGCTCTTATCTAAAGTAGGTTTTTTAAGTCTTGCAAGGTTTAGCATTGCTCTCAGAGAATGAGGTTCTTATTTCTTTGAGATGTTCAATAATATTGACCTGAAGGTAATGGCACAGGAAAAATGAAATAGCATTTGTGGGCTTGAGTAGAAGGAAATGACTGGACCTTACTGATCTGGAAAATATTTTCAGGTTCTTTTTCACCAGTAATACCATTAGGATTTGTATTGGCTTGCTTCAGAAATAGTGTAGCCAGTAGGACCAGGGCAGTGGTCATCCCCTGTACTTGGTGAGGCTGCACATTGAATGCTGTGTCCAGTTCTGGGCCCCTCAGTACAGGAAGGACATTGAGGTGCTGCAGCCTATCCAGAGAAGGGAAACGGAGCTGGTGAGGGGTCTGGACCACAAATCTCATGAGGAGCAGCTGAGGGAGCTGGGATTGTTTAGCCTGGAGAAAAGGAGGCTTGGAGGACCTTCTCTCTCTCTACAACTACCTGAAAGGAGGCTGTAGCAAGGTGGAGGTCGGCCTCTTCGTCCCAGTAACAAGAGATAGAATGAGGGGAAATGTCCTCAGGTTGCACCAGGGGGGATTTAGATTGGGTATTAGGAAAAATTTCTTTATGGGAAGAGTTGTCAAACATGGGAACAGGCTGCCCAGGGCAGTGGTTGACTTGCCAGTCCTGGAGATGTTTAAAAGATATATAGATGTGGTGCTCATGGACATGGTTTAGTAGTGGACTTGGCAGTGCTGGGGGTTGGACTTGACCTTAAATGTCTCTTCCAGTCTAAATGGTTCTATGGTTGTATGTGAGTAAGTCCAGCTGAATGGCCAAGAGTTTATGCAAATGTTGGAGTGAAACATCAGGCACAAATTAAATCATTTGTACTCTCTAAATATCTAATTATACAATGCGAAAAACAACACTACATTTGTCTTTCCAGCTTTGGCAGTGGTTTTTAAACTCTGCTTTGCCCTGTAAAGTATCTTAATATTTGGGTTTTAAATGTGAATATTGTATGGTTTTGGTTTCTACAATTAACAGTATTAAGGAAAGGACTCTAAAATATGTGTGGTAGTGGGTTTGTTTTCCTTTGGTGAGAAACAAATCCTGCGTTATTATAAGGATGGTGACTTTTAGTTTTAACTTTACTCTTAATGGCTATTTAAAAAAATCAAGCATTTTATTTTATGGTTAGCGAATACTGAATATGCAAAACCTCTCTGAATTAAAGCCCCTTGAAGGAACATGTTATTCTTCTGGAATAAATTTTTTTAAGTGAATTTTTCCTGCTGGTTTAATGTTTTATTTAGGGAAAAAAGAAATATTTTCATGTAATTTGTCAAAGTCTAATTAGAGGCGATTGATAGTTGATGAATTTCAAATGTAAGGCATTGGGTGGCATTTCTGCAAGGCCTTCATCCTATTTCTTTATATTCCAGTGGTGATGACATTTTCTAAAGTTTGGGGAATGAAGTCACTTAAATGTTCCATATCAGCTAATGCAAAGGAATAGATGTTCTATTCTTCTTTTTATGAATTATTCTTATTATACATTATTCTTCTTTGTAATACATTTGTGAACGCAAACATATGACACATTAAATAGGACAGTTCTGGTAAATTATTTTTGTTTCTGCTTATGAGCTTGTGTTCTTACAAATATTGTGTATGCATAAGATATTTAATAATATCTTACGTAATAAGATATTATTTAATTGTAATTAATTTTAATTTAATAATGTAGGTTATAGGTATTTAATTTTTTGTTACATGTTTTCATTCTGCCTTGTTTTAAAACTGTGTCTTTCTGATGTGTGAATAAACAGCTGATTCTTCACTGGCTTTCATTTTCATTAAGAAGAATGATTCCTGTGAGCATTAAAGGCATTGTGGTTGCATTGTGTGTAAACAGGAGCTAAAATATTGTCGTCTTAGGCTGTATTGTAGTTTTCTGTTTTCAATGAAGCTCAGGTTTCTCTTTGCCCAGAGAGAGTATTTAATTGATATCATTGAAAGATTTTTTTCTTCCCCCTTCCTCTGTTTTCTTCATTTGAGGCATTCAGTGGTGTGTAGAGATGCAGAGGTAGCAAAACAGGCCACGTGCTTTGTAAAAGGCAGGCTAATAGCACTTTTGATGGATGTCTGATTTTTAAAGTGCTGTATCTTTCATTAAAATTTACATGTAAAGTAAGGGCAAGCACAGTGACATGAAAGCTAATGCAAGTTGCACATCTTGACATAATAACAATCACAAGAAACTGGAGATCCCAGATGGCAGCTTGGCCTTTGCCATCCTTTTAATAAGCTACTAACTGCTAATTATTGCGCTGTTACGGGAAAGTTAATTTACTGTTGACTCTTAAAGAGACACTGTGCATTTTCCTGACATTCAGGTTTTTCAGTTTAGATTTGAAAGTGTTTTTTCTCTGTAAATTGAAGCCCTTCCAGTGGATGGTAACAAAGAGACAAAGAAACAGAGCGGGAAATGACACATAATAAGCTGTGTGTTTTTTTGATAATAGCAGAATATAGGGTTGTGGTGGTTTGGGCCTTTCTAGGACATGGGTTTATAGCTGAAAAGTACACCAGCATGTATATTAAATCTAGGATTTAAGTTTTGCATTTAACAGCAAGTGCAGAGTTAGTATTATTGCTAAAAATAAATAGAACGTATTTCCCTTAAATAATTGAAGCTTGGGATTCTGAAAATAAGATAAACTAGAAATAGAAAATCAAAATTACAGGTTCATTTCTTTCACCAGAGATGATTGAAAGGCAAAATTCCGACTCACAAATCTGAAAGCTAAAATGTCTACTATATTTTCAAAAAAATTCTTCATTTTAATGTTACTTACCTTGTTGTTATATTACAGGGAAGGAGTGTTATCTGTAAAACATAAAATTTTTTGAAGTGATCTTTTTCTTCCAGTTGAAATGGACATTCAGTAATGAGACCAGTCAGGGAGAAGTTTTGATCTAAGAACCTATTTAGGAATGAAGGAACAGCTGCAGTTTAAATGGACTCTAATTCTCACAGTTAACGCTGTTTTGTGAGCACATGATTGTCTGTGATAACGTTTGGGAGGAGTGTGGTGGGTAATAGCTTTTTTCCTGGGCTTTATGGTAATGCAGCAAAGTGATGATAATGCCATCAGGAACTGAAATAGACCTTGTCACACACATCAGACAGTCCTGCAAAAATAGGAAACCCTATGAAAGAGGGGAGTTTCCTGTTTTAAGGCTCCTTGTGGCCTTCTGTGGACTAGACAGATAACGTTATGGTATTGAACAGTTTAGAAAATATGTGCTGTGTAAGCTGGATCTTATGCATTAAAAATTAGAGCTTACAAACAGCAGCCTTTTTTGCTGTGCTTTACCAGCTGGTAAATATTTTGACTAGAGATCAGGGAATAACACGCCTTGCAAATGGTTGTAAAACTATTACCTTGAAGAAGGTCATGCTTCCTCAAATTGTCTAATATAATACACTCAGTATCATGTGTGCCAGTTATTAATTCATGTCTAATGGTGTGTGATTTTCCCCACATCAGTATTGTGGGTTTTGATTCTGATTTGGGCAAAGAACATCTTCCTGTGACACTTAGCACCCTTCATTTATTTGGCTGTACTCACCCTTTCATGGAGGTAGAGCTTCTCCTCATGCTGGTTTTCATTTCCTCATTTGTTTCAAGAGCCTTGATAGTTTTGAGTGCATGTATAGAAATCAGTACTGATAGGCTATGAAATAAGGGAAGATAATAGAAAATACCACTGCAGAGAGCAAGGAATCGGGTGTGAATGCAGCACTCACAGGTTGTGCCATATTCATTTGTTTTGAAAGCTTTTTTGTTTTGGAATTTTAGTTCCTGATAACCTACTCTGCAAGTTGCTGTGCTGAGTCTACTGCGTTCTCTAAACAGCTGGAGAAGCCTATAGAAATTAATGGTGTTTTGCAGTTGGGAATATGTTGTGTACCTGCAGGGATAAAGTCCAAAAATTCTGTTATAGAAGGATTTTCTGTGACATATTGGTCTTATACTAGATGTGCTTTTTATACTGAGAGGTTTGTTGCAAGGGTATTAAGAGCCATGTTCTTCACTGCTCTGAAAGCATTTTATTGTGGTATACCTGATACTGAAGGAGAGGAAATGCACTGATGTAAAAGAAATAGTGCAGAGAGGAATCTGACTCTAAAACTGTTCCAACACTAACCTGAGGGATTTTGGATCATTCTCACTAAATAGTGGCCTTAGTTCTCTTGTTAAACACTGCAAAGCATTTAATAGAAATGGTTCTTTACCAGCACTGCTTTGTGGGGAAAGGCTTTAAGCAGAACTGGTACTTTTAGGATTTGTGTACACAGTTGTCACCATTAAAAAGTCAGTAGCATTTGCCAAGCAGTACCACACAGTGGTGCCTGAGAAATCGCCTCCTCTCCTACAGTAGAGCAAGAAGATGGTATGTAATATTTGTAGGTAAGTGTTTATGATTTGATTCTGTCAATTGCATGCATTTTAATCAAGCTTTTCTCTCAAATCACAGTTTGATTGGGGAACTGCTTATGGGTCAGATTCTTTCTAAAGCAAAATGTGATTCCTTTTAATTGACCAAATTCTTTTTATTGAAGACTTTAAAAAAATTCAGTATTTGCTCTAAAATAATATATCTTTGGGATTTTTCATTGTTAGTAGTGGCAACAAAAATGTATAATATGTTAAAATAATTGTATTTTAGACGGAACTGTGGTCTTATTAGATACAGTGAATTGTATTAAGCCAGCATTATGAAGCATACACCTTTATTCCCCTAATTACTGGTATATTAATAATGACCAGGTTGATGATGAATGTTCTGATCACCAGCTGGGATCAGATAATTACATTTGATTATGTAAAGAGTTAGTTGCTCTAAGCCTTGAAATATTAAAACTTGGCTAGAATAAATATCACTGAAGAACCTTTGTCTTTTACATGTGTATTCAGCTGCCTGTTCTTTGAGCAATTCTTGATTCACTCGATAATGTTGGGAATCAAACTGTGAACAGTTATTTTCCAGCCCTGTGAATGTTGATAAAAGGATCTTGCATAGCTGTTGGCTTGTCCTGTGAGGGGAGAGCACATTGCTGCATCGCAGCGCAGGGATTACAGGCTCTCGCTTAGCTCTGCATTAAAGATGTTGCAAGCTTTTGTAAAACCCAGGGCAGCCCTAGCACCGCTGTGCATTTGCATTTCCCAGCTCTGACGAAGGGCACACACATTTCAGGCACCAGTGCCTTGCAGGACTGGCCAACTCCATCATCCAAATAATATATTTATCTGACCATTTTCATATTTATTTTGGATAGTCTTATTCTGCAGACAGTCTCAGAGAAGTCTGTAGGCATGTGTGCAAGCTGCATTCTACACATGTTTTTTTTATCTCTCAGTTTACCGAATTATTTTTCCCCCAGAATTTCAGTTCATAAATATCCATTGATTTGTCTTTCCCCTGTTGTTAAACTGCTGAAAAGCAACATAACTTTTGTTACTTGTCTCAAAAAATACTGTTATAAAGAACACTTCATGGCATTGATCATTGGCAGCTTGAACAGAATATAATTTTTGCCACCATGTGACAGACCATTTATGCCAGATTGTGGAAAAAAATCTTTGCCTAAAGTTAGAAAATCAGAATGTCTGTAGATGGTAGGGCTCTCTTGAGAAACTACATGCTATGCTTAAAGTACTCAATTCCAGGCTCAGCATTTCAATTTATCAGTCAATTTTATATTAAGATATGATACTAGAGACACACATTAGTAATTTTTCTTTGCTGTGTTCTTGTACTTTATTTGTTCTCTCTATTGACTCCATCTTTAAAACAGATGTATTTTAAGAGAAATCTGTGGACAATTCATTTCCTGCTATGCTGCACTGTACGTCCATAATGGAATGAACCATGGACTAACCATTATGTGGTGGGTGCACTTATTGTATTATCAGGCAGAAGTCTGAGAGTTCCCTTTGATTTCCCAAATGCTTTTTTGGGTTTTTTTTTGGGTTTTTTTTTTGTGTCAGGGAAGAGAAGAGTGTAGAGAGAGTGTCTGATTTGCTTTATTTTGTCTTCTAAGGTACTTTTATTTAAACCAGTGCAGGTTTCTTACTAATTTTCTCCTTCAGATGTTTGCTATCAATCTGCTGGGTTAAACTTTGTGCTATTCCATCAGGCAAGTTTGGTAAATGTTGATCAGTGCATGAAATCAGTTCTTAAATGGTTGCAAAATTGCCTTCCTTCAGACTGTTTTGATCACAAGGGCTTTCAAGTGTCAAAGTCATTTGGAGAACTAGATAGATAAAATGCATGAGCACTAAGCTTTTTCCAGGATAGAATAAATAAATGTGTTTTCTACTGTGTGCTCTGCCTTTGATAGTGATTTGTTAAAAGGGGAAAAAAAGAAAGGCAATGATATTAAATATTTACAAGAGTGATTTAGTTGTGTAATCTTGTGCTATGCATCCCTGTTTAATAGTGAAATCAGCTACTGCTGAAGTAAATGCCATTAAACCGGTACTGCTGTGAAGGTCACTGCCTATACAATGTCAAAGCAATTTATAGAGAATAATGATTTTTGTTAGCTTTCCAATGTACCAACGTCCCTCCTTTTTGTCTTCCAAAAATAACTGAAAAGAAATTTATTTCAGAAATAATTTTGTCTCTAACTCTTCTCCCATCTGACTGATTTTGGAGCTTGAAACCTCTTTACAAGTTCTCATATTGATGAGTTCAATGGATAGACACTGATTCCCTTCTTTCTGGCCTTGAGCTCGTTACAGCTCTATTGGCCATTTCTCAGCAGTTCATTTTAAAAGATACTGAATTATGACCTCCACTCTTATGAGTGATTACTTCTCTTTTGCTATTTCCAGCCATATCTGTCTGTGAATCTCATGAAAAATTATCTCTTTTTTTGCATGCTAATTGTTTGTCATCAGCAGTGCACATGTAGCGTGTTGACAACCCACCAACCTCCTGAACTGCTAAGTGTCTTATAAATACTTGGAGCACATTCCTGTACTGCATGATGCTTAGTGAAGAGGCCTCAGAAGTGAGAGGTGTGTTCTTGGCTCTGCAGCTGACTTTCCCTGTGAATTGTTGGGGCCTTTGTGCCTCTGCAGCAATGAAGCGGGGACAAAAGCCCTTCACCACTGCACAAGGAGCTGCTGCACTGACACTTACAGAGTGTGCTGAAAACAATACACAGCGAGTACAAAGCATTATCATTCAGCTTCACATCCATCCAGCAAGAAGGTTAATTATTTGTTTTCCTTGTTTTACAGCTGAATGAGCAGAAGTGCAGAGAGAGGGAGAGAGCTGGAGGAGAACAGGCAATAAATGCCAGAGTTGTCTTGTCCATTCCTGTTTCTCTAAGCACCAGTGCAATCTATTTTATAAACCACCAAAAACTTGCCTGCTATACCAAGGACTCTCCCAATTAGATTTCACTTGCTAAAGCAATACTCTAAAAAGATTAAAACTCTGTTTATCATTGATAAACATGTACATGACCACAGAAATAGCAGTCATATTTTACAAAGGGAATCAACACATAATCTCTGTAAAAAATTCTACTGAAGGAAATAACCTATCATAATGCAAAGGTGCCCTGAGTGTGCTGGGTAAGGATTTTCTTGGGAAAGTACCTATGAGCACACAGAGACAATGTGGGTTTCTCTTCGAAGGCATACGTTTTAAGGACAAGTAGAAAAGAACTAAGGCACTTAAGTAGTTCAAGGAGTGGAAATGTTTTTTCAGTGAAGAGAAAGAAGAATGGATGTAGAACAGTGGAAAGGGGGAAGGGAAGCAGAACATACATACTCTTGTCTGGGAGGAGTGTCCCAGATAAAGTGGTGGAAAAGGAATCTGCTGTAAGCCCTGGTCTTCTGGACAGAGTAAGATGGAAAGATATCCCTACAGATTGTTTTTTTGCTGAATATTAGGTATCTAGGTATTACTATTGGTAGCTTATTTTGGTATTTCATTTTGTTATATGTCATTCCACAGCACAGTAGAAGACTAAAGCCTTTATTTACTGACATAGCTTTTTATGGCCTTCTCCTCCAGGCCCATTAGTAGACCTTTCATTTGTTGTGAAAGTGGCTAGTTCAGCAGGGTGTCTGGAATAGATGTGTGTGTGCATGGTTAAATCAGGCCTTGTGATTTCCTTTAGACTGTTTTATCTGGTTCTTTATATCTTTTTATGCAAGTCTATGATTAGCATTGAGTTCTTCCCAGAATGCTGTCAATTATCTCACAGGTGAAAGGATTAAGACAGAGCAGTGGGAATTACACTGGGATTAAATAAGATTGCCTTTGGAGTGTGTTTGCGGATGTGGTTTCTTTTTTTTGTTCTCTCTAAGCAAAGAGAAAGAAGAGAAGCCAGCTCAGCCTTCAGGTCTCTCTAGGGAGGAAAGTAATACCCTTGAATATGGAAAAGTAGCATCTCAGCTTGGGAGGAGGTCATGCTGAGAAAGGAAAGGTAGTGTTAAGGCACAAGATTTAGAGTCCTCAGTTCAGTTCTTGGTTGCTCTGATTTTGCTTCAGGCTGTTCTGATTGCCCACAGTGAACCTCAGCTTGTCCATGTGTGAAATAGAAGTGGTGATAAGTTTCTTGTCTTATGTTGCATGAAACTAAATTAATTACTCTGTAAATGTACTAGGTTTTTGGGTAGTAAGTAAAAAAGAAGAGGATAGAGTATTCTTATGCCCCACACTGTGGTCACACATGATTTAAGATGTTTTGAGTTATTTCTGTCCTTCTATTACTTCTCCCTCTGTGTGGCAGACACAATGCTGGTAGAAAGGGGGGGCTCAGCCCCTCTTGGGATGAGGAGAGGAACTGCCCCATGGGACAGGCATGATCAGACTCTGTAGGGGCAACACAGTTTGCAGGCTGGGTCGTGCTGTCCCTTTCCTGCAAGCTGGCCTGGAGACCGGCTTGTGCTTCTACAGGGACTGGCAAAAGTCACCCCTGATGGCAGCCTGGACTTTGGGCAGTAGCCCTAGGCAAAGAGTTGTGTTCATCTTTAGCCCTGTCATTCACCTCTTCTGACTCCGGCACTGCATGGGTTTACAGTGCAGAGCTGCCTGAAGATCCTGAGAGAAATTGTGCTGTGGTGCTGAGAAAACAAATAGTGATGGAAAACAGGAGATCTTCAGCAAGATCAGGTTGCTCAGAGCCTCATTCAACCTGACCTTGAATGTTTCCAGGGGTGGGGCATCCACCACCTTTCTGGGCAACCTGTTCCAGTGTTTCATCACCCTCATTGTGAAAAATTTCTTCATTATATCTAAACTAAATCTACCCTCCTTTAGTTTAAAACCATTACTCTCTGTCCTGTCAACACAGGCCCTACTAAATTGTCTGTCCCTGAGACTAATTAGTTGCAGCTTGTACTATTCAAAGGAACAGACTTTCCAGGAAAGAAAGGAAGGATGTTCTCTTTCCAACAGGAAGTATGTACTCTATTTCTACACAGGGTGGTTGAAGCCAGAGACAGGCAAGTTAATACTGGGAGTACTGGCTTCCCACCTTGGGGCTGTATCTCAGCTCTGAACTTGCTGCTTGTTCTCCTCTGCAATTTCCAGCTTTTGGAAGTCCCTGCTGGCTGCTTCCCAAGCAGCAGCTGTGACTGACAGACATCTAACCTATTTCATCTTAGTGTGAGATTGTCTTCAGACAAGTAACCAGGGCAGAAATTTTTTCTGTCCTACCTTTGCTACTGCTCTCACTTTGTGTTTTACCACTGTGTGTGCTGCCCCCATTCACTCAAATCTTTCAGTTCTGTTCTTAGGGACCACAGTCACAACAGAGGCTATGACTGTATGGTCTTTACCCTTCTATGTTACGTGTACCAAAAAAGAGCCAGTTAATATTTGTTGTCATGGCCTTTGTGATAAGACATATCCTGACTTATTTTATTCTGGTTCTGAGTTGGAACAGCTCTGCCCTTCTGTCAGTTGAGAGTCAGGCATCAGTAAGATGAAAGTGGAAATGGGGAGATTGTGGCCTGTTAAATCCACACGAAGAATTTGGGTGGAGTTATTGCATGGGCATTGCTGCATGCCTTTTCAAGTGCTCCGATAGTTTTTTGTTAATGCTTCACATAATTCATTTAGCACTACTCTTTTTCTCTTATAATGCATTTGTTACCTTTGATTGGAGTGTGTTTGGCTGATGGGTCACCTGGGGACAGGAACAGAGAGTTCCCAGAGCTCTGACCACGTAGAATATGAATTTGTAGAAGTTATAAATAGAAGTTTTCCATGAAAATTCCAATATTCTCATTCAGTAGTTCCATAATGATGATTGCCCAAGCTTCTGTTCTCTTTCTCTCTGGTGATCATTATTTCTCTTGTATATTTTATTCTGATTTTATTCTTAGTGTGTCAGTTTGCTTTACCTTATTTGTATTGATGGATATCTGTGATTAAAAAATCTATTTTGTTCCAAGTATATTTTTATCAGAATTACTGTCAGTATCTTTCCATCTATATCAAACACATTTTAAAGTGTCTCCTTATGTTACCCTGCCTACATGACTAGATTTGGAGCTGTAGTACAGCTATTTTGTTTTGTCCCACAACTCTACCACTCAAACCTGATTTTGCCTTGCTTTGACTTGACATGCAGGGCTGGGTTGCTCTGGTGCCCTGGTCTAGGGCACTGATGCCGTCCCACTGCTCAGACTCAGCTTTAGGTTAGTGCACATCACTCTGGACCTTCAGCAAGCAGAGTTTGTTGGGACAGCAGAGCTAGTAACAAGATACACTGGTAGAGCTGTGAACAGGAGGTACTGTGTAGTCACTCAGAGCACTCAGTATTTTCCATTTAACAGAAGATGGTGAAGGACAGAGGCTACCTGATTTTCCACAGAGACAGGGTGAACTACTAAGGCTGGGAACAGAGCCCAGAGACTCAGATTCCTATTGGCACAGAGCTACTGAGCTGAGCGAGCTTTCAGCTGAACACACTAGGTACAGCAAGTCACATCAAAGTCCCATTTAGAAGTTGGCCTAAGCAATGATATTATTCTTAGGCAATGTAGAATTTGCTTCTGTTGCGTTTTCCTAGTCTTTCACAGGCATGTAATATTAATTAAAAAGTCCCTACTGCATTTGAGACACTGGCTTGCCAGGAAATGGGAAGATTAACTTTCATTGTACATAGAGATTTCACTTGGTTAACAGAGTGCTTTGAAGAAAGGAGGGACACACTGGAACAACAAGACTGATTCATGAGTCTCTTATTACAAGATTATCTGTCTTTTTATTGAGCTGCATATTTATTACATGGCCAGTCTCTAGTTACAGGCCAGTGAATTGCCTAGGTTCAGGTGTTTACTTGGTGGTGGCTGGGATGCCACATAAACAGCTGTAAACAGAGCCAGTTACTCAATCCACTTCTGAAAATGTTTGATTTTAGGTCCCCAGTATTTCCAGGGTATGGTGTTAAAGCCAAAGCAGGCAGGAGGCTGTTCCGCTGTCTGGCAGAGCTCTCTGCTGGTGCCACTGCTGGAAGTGGTTAGAAGTGTTCATATGTTCAGTTTTTAGCAGGAGCAAAAGAAAAAGGTCTGGGGCAGTTGGCACCCTGGGGACAGGGCAAAGAGTATCAGAGTCTCTAATCCATTCCTGATACCTCTTGCTGTCAAGTGTTGGCATGGTGGGCTGCTCAGAGAAGGAAAGTGAAAATTCCTCTTGTTCTATCACAAGGCATTGGGGATTCATATTTTCCCCTTCCTAACTCTTTCCCTGCCACCTTTAAGGCATTACTGCAAAGAAAAAGATTTAAGTACACCTTTCCTGTTATTATTTCTAGTGTGTGAGACCTTGAAGATACCTTGATGATATGAGATGATGAAGATACCTTGATGAAATGAGATACCTTCGTGCTGTATAGGATGATAATGAAATATATAAAAATTAGCCAAACCCACAGGCAGTGGGATCATCAGTCTTTTGTCCTGTGAGCCTGTTAAACCTTTCTGGATTTTTCTAATAGTTGTGGTACATAGTGTGTATGCCTTAACTGTACTACAAGAGCATACCTACCATAATATAACCTCTAGTTTTTGTCTGCTCATGTTTCTTCTGGTCCTTTGTATTACACTCTTAGGAGAATCAAAAACTATGGCAGATTTTCAACAGTTAGATTCTGTGCTTGGCTTAATTTGAGTCCTTCCCCAAACCAATTCCATGAATTAACTTTCAAACTGTTTCTTAAAAGCATTGCCAGCCTGTAATAAAATAATGGAACCAATATTAAAAATAATGAATTTATAACTATATGGAGTAACAGAACCATGAGCAATTATCAGTGGTATTTAATAAACAAAACTCATAGAAGACATTTGATTACTTTTGGACTCAGTTACAGAATTATTGGATGAAAAGGAGACAGTGATTGTGATACATCTAGACTTCAATGTGTTATTTGACAAAAATCCCTACTTTAAAAAACCCCACAATTAAAATTTGGCTTTAATAGAAAGAGTTTTCTAAAATAGTAATTCAAAATGCAACAGCATTTTCATGAACTGAGAAGGCTAGACAAATTGGAAGTTACTGTCATTTCTGTCTAGTGCTTTTCTTAGTGATCACAAAGGGGAAAAAATGACATGTTAATGAAATGTGTAGATTTGAGTAGAATGGAAAGAATTGCAATCATCAGTGTGGATAGAAAACAGCATAAATGTTGCATAAGTGCCATGACATCCTTCATAAAGCAGTAGGTGGATGGATAATTCATCTGTAAAGAGACCTGTTAAGCTGCACCTAGACTAAACTTTTAAGGACCTTAAATACTGTAAGGTGGAGATATGTCAAGCAATTTTTAAGTATTTTGAAAGGGCTTGACAATTAAGATCATGCAGGACTTAAGAGGGAACAGACAAAGGCCTCATATGTATGCTAGGTCTTCATGCTGAGAAAGTGGCAAGATATGAAAGCTATCTCCAACACACAGAGCATAAATACACAGAAGAAAAAAGAATTATCCTGGTGTTGTCTCAGAGGAATTACATAGAAAGGGTGTTGTGCAATCATACAAAGGTGTTCTAGGTCCTGTAGCAAGAGAGGACATCTTAGCAATGAGAACTATAGCACCAGCTTGTAGAGTACTTTAGTGAGTGAAAAGATGCAAGCCACTGACTTTTGACCATTTTATTGGTAGTAAACCATTCTGGGGAGCCAGTCTTTCTCTTCCACACCTAGTGAACATGAGACGGCAACTTAGAGAAGGATAACTTAAATTTTTTCCCTTCTCCAAAGCTCAGATGTATCACAATAAAGGTACATAGATTTCCTTCATTTTCCAGAGGTTCTTCATCTGCTCCATGTTGAAATCCTGTGAGTGTTGCTCTAGCTGACATCTGTATCTCTGAGGGAGCAATAAGCTGTTGTTTTATCAGCTAGCAATAAGAAAATAGTCCACCAAATGCAAACAAAATGCTTTTGTAAAGGAAACTGGATGGTTTTCCGTAACTACATTAGTGCTAATGCACTACCAGGTCTCTTTTTTCTTTTTCTGTGTGTTAATTTTGTTCTTCAGTCTCTCCATCTCTTCTAGCTTAATTACCCTCCCCAGACTAGAGACTGCTGCTGCCTTTTGGCTTCATTACCAGCTTTCATTTTCATTAAGAACCTTGTGCTAATGGACTGTTATAAAACAGAGTCATCACTGGCAGGTGTTGCCAAACGACTCTCAGCATGATGGCATTTCTGTGCAGTGGAGCAAACAGTCTGGACATTGGATTCATGGAGCATCCAAGGGCTTGCAATAGGTAAGGAGAGATAAGTTTGGCAGATCAGTACTAAGAAGCTCTCAAATATTCACAATGATGAAAAAAGACCACTACGAGTAGTGACCTTCTGAGACCACCAATAATGCCAGCATCTCTTCAGGCTGCAAACATTACAGAACTGCTTCCCAAAGAGCTCTCTAGTAGTCACAAAAACCTAATTTTATACTCTCCCAGTTTAGAAGGGAATGAAAATCTGAACACCACCTCACTGACTAAGTGAAATCATTAGCAAAATAAACTTTGTGGCTCATGTCATCCAACATTAATGATGGGAATGCGTATTTCTGCTGTAGCGATGTTGGTCATAGCTGCCTTAGCTGCCTTTGTGTGCCTTCTGAACTGTTCAGCGGTTGTTACAAATATTCATCATGAAAAAGTAAGGACTTCTTCTATTGTCCTTCAAGAAGCTGATTGTTCCAGTCAAATAACTAGAGGCATGTTGCAGAAGAAATACTGTCAGGTTTTGACTCTTAAGAGGGGAATAAGAGTGTTTCAGCACTGAGGAACTGTAATAAAGAATCATAATTCTGTGTTGAGCTGAAGTCTGTTAACTTTTGTTATTGTTTCCAGAAGACCATAAGAGCTGCCTAGTTATGTACCAAAGCAAGTACTGAGCAGGGGGACATGATGGGTCCACTTGCAAATAAGCAAATGGTCTGTATTGCATATGCTTTTCTGGCCACTTTTGGATTTGAATATGCTTCCCATTTGTCCTTTCCTTTCTTACCAAATGCAAGCTTCACATCAGCTAAGTGATCTATGTATGCTTAAACATAGAGTGGCAGCATGGTATTGCTTGCCTAAAAGAAATTATTTTCTTCTATCAATTCTTTTTGTCCTTTCTCAAGGCCCTGCTCCCCTGCAGTAAAGTCTTTTTTGAAGATGGACCCATCTCACAGAGTAGTCAAAAACCACTTGATCTGACTGGCTGCAGGGTATGCATTTTGGCTGAGTGTAAGAAGGTGTGCTTTCCTCTAGTTCTTGACCTTTTGGTAGTCCTTGGGCCTCTTCTGATAATGAATGGCTTTTCAAAGGCTAGTGCAGTTAGTCTGCAGCTGTTCCTAGAAGAGAGTGGTGTCCATACTGGCATGCAATACACAACCAAATGCAGTTGCTCTTCCTTAAGCAGAACTTTTAATAATTGTATGGCAGATGGGTTTTTTTTATTGTGCCACTGTTTCCTTAAAATTCATTCTCTCCTTCAAAGGATGAGCTCAGACAAGACTTTTCAGACCAAAGGAAAATGTGTTTCACTGGGGGATCTGGATCAGATGGCTGAAGAAGAATACTTTCTGGAGTGTGCAGGGGAGCTCAAAGAAGACAATGACTTTAGTAGAAAGGGGCTTTGCAGCACGATGTGGCCATGGGAGTATATGGGGAGGAGTAACCAAAGAACCAGATCTTAGACACTGTGGAAGAACAGACGTTTTTCTAAGGGACCCTGCTAGGACTGTGCATGGTGTGCTGCAACCCAGAAGATTATGAAACTGCATGTTCAAAGTGTCGGGCAGGAGGGAGAAAAGGCCCCCAGTAAAGGCAAGGCAGGTAACTTTAAACCTCTCTTTTTTTCTCCTGGTCTGTCATAGGTCCTTGCTTTTCATTTTGCCCATCCTAAAAATATATTTGGCTTAGTTTTGAGTATAAAGTACTTGTGGTCCTGCACACCACTTGTACAAGCATGGACGGGTGTGCCTTTAAGCTCTGATCACATCAGGATCCCATAACAACTTTAAGGAAACTTCTGTAGTGACTACAGGGTCTTCATGCTTGCACTCAAGCACCATTGCTGCAGGTGAGAATATTTGACTTCAGGCTCTGCTGGTTTTGTATGACTCTTGCTCTTTTCAGCACTGAATAGTGCCAGAAACTTTCTGGACACCCGACCTCCCCTGTGGAAGTACAACTCCTGGACTTCCCTTTGGCTTTTAACCCTGTCAGAGACAGGGTTTATTATTATTAATAATAATAAAAAACACAGACATCGTTATTGCTGTGTTGTCATTTTCTAGGCTGAAGTGGCTGCAGTTGAAGTCTCATTTTGCCTCTTTTATATGAGCAAATCTCTTAGGAAATGTCAGTGTTTTAGAGTAAGGGGAAACTGCTCCTGGTTTGAAGCAAGGATAAATGTAAATAGGTATAAATCTCTCCTTTCCTCTGGTAATTCTGTCTAGGTCACATTGTAAAGCTTTTCCAGTACATACTTAACTGTGACCTTGTGTTTCTTCTGTGTCTTTTCCTTGTACTTACATAGATGTTGTGTATGTCTGGAGGATTCCACTTGTAAGTGATCAAAGTTAAACCTGTGCAGAAACTGGAGCTCAAATCGCTTCAAAGTGGATTAGGCTAAATAATGAGAATGCATCACTGGAGAATAATCTTATAGTGAATAGCAGGCAGTTTGGGGCAGAACATAAGTTGTTGTAACCTGATAAGACACGGGGAAAGGTGTTAAAGAGCATTCTAGTGGTGAATATTATTTATTAATACTGTTGCATTTATGTTCTGTCCTTTTTCCTTCTTCCTTTTTTTTCTCCTGTCAGGCTCTGTAGTGCTAGGAAGAATTTTGTGCTAGGAAGTTTCTGAGTACAGAGGAGTCTGTTCTCCTGATCCTGGCTCTTCTATTATGTTTCTGTTGGAGCAGTAGGAAAGCAAGAGGCCAGTACTCCTTACTCTCCCAATGGCACTTCCAATCTGTGAGTCAGATTTTTGTCAGTATTGGCTGTGTTCCCATAATTACTGTGTGGGCTAGGGAATGATTAGTGTCTTGTCTTCCAAGAGGAGCAGGAGGAAGAGGGTCCCATAGGGAATTAGTAGCATAGGAGGGGATAAATCTGAGATATTCTTGACTATTTTCGGCATTAACACTGTATGTACTCTAAACATGAAATTTAAATATTCATCAAGAATGGGGTAGAGTTTTGTCTGATAAATTTAAAAAAGCCCTATGGTAGGCAGAGCCATTATCTTCCTCCAGAAGGTGATTTACTTGTTATTGCTGAGCTGTGACTCAGGCCTTTCCTTCTGAAGGGATAAATCATTCCTCACAGAGTAAATGTCACAGAGAGATGTATTGGTGACTCCAGAAAAAGTTGCCCTTTAACAGCTTCCTGGTAACATTTCCCTTGCAGTGCTTGGGTAAACGCAATGACAAAATAAAGGGAGCATCTATCCCCCTCTTCTGCCCCTCTTCATCACAGCCTGTCAGTCCCATCTCGGGGCTGTTGCATCTTAAAGGGAATGACTCAGACCACTGGCAGAGCAGATAATGCCAAGCCAAAAGGAGACTGGGCACATATAAATCTCAGGTCTTGGGACAGGAGCTGACTGGGACCTCACTGCGTAATCACAGAGGCCACACTCTGTGGTGGGGTACGTCAAGACAACTGTGTTGGAGTTCAGGGAACTAAGGCTAATCAATATCAAAGAAGAATCTTCTTGATAAATGAATGGTGTAGGAAGCAGGTAGTTCAGGGAAGGCTGGAAGATCAGAAGGTGGAAGGCAACAAGCACTGATGAACCTTATACTTAGGTTTATGGTTGTGAGCCAATAGAGAAATTATCTCTTAGCAAAAGAAGGAATTATTTATTATTAATCAAAAGAGGTGTGGACAGCAGGTCAAGGGAGGTGATTCTTTCCCTCCACTCAGCTCTGGTGAGACTTCACCTGGAGAATCAGCTCTGGGGTCACCAGCACGAGGGGGGACATGGACCTGTTGAAGCAAGTCCAAAGGAGGCCACTGAGATGTTTAGAGGGATGAAGCACCTTTCCTGTAAGGCAAGTCTGAGAGAACTGGGAAGCTTGACCGTGGAGAAGAGAAGACTTTGGGGTGACCTAATTGCAGCTTTCTAATACCTGAAGGGAGCCTACAAGAGAGACGGGGAGGAACTTTTTACAAGGGCATGTAGTGACAGGATAAGGGGAATGGTTTCAAACTGAGAGTAGGTTTAGATTAGACATTAGGAAAAAATTCTTTACTGTGAGGGTGGTGAGACACTGGAACAGGTTGCCCAGAGATGTTGTGGATGCCCCATCCCTGGAAACGTTCAAGGCCAGGTTGGCTGGGTTTTGGAGCAACCTGGTTTAGAGGAAGGTATTCCTGTCCATGGCAGGGGGTTTGAACTAAATGATCTTTAAGGCCCCTTCCAACCCAAACCATTCTATGATTCTTTCATGTACCATCCTCATCACTGTAATAATTCCTGATTTTTTATGGCAGCAGATTTATATGGAAGGATTTGTCTAGGCTGGGAGTTGAAAATGGTATATTGACATTTTCTCATGTAGGTCATCACTATGAATATAGTTACCTTGGCTGGTAATGACTTTCCTTCTGACAGCAAAGTTAAGTGTTGGATTTTAGTCCTGCTGTGAACAGGAGGGGATAGGCGGTCTCATTAGAGGTCCTTGCCTCCTTCCCTGTGGTTACTTCAAAGGGGCTCAGGCACTGCATGGCTGACAATTTATCCTTAATTTCTTTAGATCTCCAAGAAAGCAAGGGTAGGCTTATTAAATACAGGCAAATTCCAGCTTGAGGAAGCCACCTCAGTTCTTTTCTCTGAAATCTGCAAAAATAAGCAACCAAAGGCTTATTAAGAGTGAGCATCTGTAGGTGAGTTGTGCAAATATGTGGACAGGTACTGTGGTGACAGACATTGCTGCAGAACTCCAGAGTTCATCTCTACAGAGGTCTTGGTTTATCTTTCAAGGTGCAGAGCAAAACTGGATCACATGAAGATTTAGAGTAATGTAAATAAGTTAAGGCCAAATATGGTGGAGCATATTAATACGCTAAATGAGATTGATCATCAGTGAGATTTTGCAGGAAGAAGGGAGAAAGGAGGAGAATTCAGAGCTGTGAGAAAATGTTGTTGGATTACTGTCCAAAGAAGAGACACTTTGTTGATTTACTGTCTGGAGAAACAAGGCTTCCCATGGGTGTGAGTACTGCCACAGAACTCTAGAGATAACAAAAGTGTTGTAATAGAATTAAACATAGTTGTATGAGTGTATGGTCTGACTGTACTTTAGTTTCCGAAAATTGAATTAATTTCTAGTTGTAATATTAAACACCTTTCTTAACAGCAAATGGAGTGTAGAGCCAAAATGATGCAGGCACAGCAGCTGGAACAATAACCAGGATCCAGAGATGTTTTAAACAGGAGCATGCCCAAAAGTACCCTTTTTAAGCACTGAAAGACCAACCCTACAAGAAGAGGAAGAGTGGACCTTGACACTGTCCCTACAAAATATTCTCTCCTTGGATCTAAATGGTGTCTTCTAGTTTTGTGCAGGTTTACTGATTTAATCTGTGTAACTTCTAGAATTGAATATTTCATCCCGTATTTTCAGAATTTCTCAAAGTTTTGATACTGGGGACTCATAGTAGAGGTCAGTAAAAGAGAACAGTGAGTAATTTTTCTCAGGAACCTTGAATAATAGCTCTTTAAGGTTGTGCTATTGCTGCAGTAAATTCCCAAGGTTCAAAATTTCTCTCATCTTTCAAATGCTTCATGATGTCCCAGCTGAAATAGTGAGGCCTATATCTTTCTGTTTCCTCTGCTGAGATAGCTTAAATCTTCCCTTTTTTCTTTTTCCAGACCTGGAACTACTGGCGTAAGAGTGTTTCCCTGATCAGCACCAGTAATTGGAACAGCCTCAAGTGTTTCAATTTCCTGTTTCCTTACTCTTTAGCTGTTGTATTTTATTGCTCAAAACTTTGAAGAAAGGTAGAAGTGGTGTGAAAGAGAGGAGAGAAAGCTCTGTTGCATTCATAAAATGTTAGATGCCATCTCCTCTTCTTGCTTTCCTTGGTAAGAATCCAGGAAAAAGCAGAACCATTAATAAATAAGCTAGATACTGAACTTAGTTTGTAAAGAGAAATGTGAATCATGAGTTAAGGATCTGTGAAAGCACCTCATCCATTTCCTTGCCAGTGCTTTGTATGGCATAAAGTTAAAATAGCAGTGTCCTTATGATACATTTTCTGCTGCTGTATACACCATGTGAAGAAAAAATGCCTCTGTGTGCGTGTGTGCGTGCATATGCGTGGGCAGCTGGCTCATTTGTTGCTTAGGTATTCATTGGAGATTCCTGTCACTGTTCCTCATTTTATTAGCTTTTGCCAAGTACTTCCACTTTTGCTAAGGACCTCAGGGTTTATGGCAGCGATATTTCTCACAGTGTCAGAGATAAAATATCAGGCTAATCACAGACTCTCTGGTAATGTAAGTTGCAAAGGAGAAGCAGTCTTGTTTTGAAGAAGTCCTGCCTGGCAGTATTAAGTCTCCTGTTGGATAAGCAGCCTGGAGAATTTGGTACACTTCATGGTCTCTAGGAAGGTAAATGATTTGTCTTAAGTGCTGGGGGCAGAGAGGGGAGTGATCTAATTTCGGTTACTACTTTTCTTCCTAAACAATAACTCAGACTCTTTCATGTTTAGGGTTTCATCCTAAGAGGAGCTAAGCACCCTGGACTCCACTGGTGCCAGAAAGAGTTTGAGGTATTTGGTCTCCTATTGAATGGAACACTCCAAACAGACCTTTTCCCATTGCAGGGGGACGTAGGGAAAGGAAACAAAGACAAAACTGTTCTCCCTAGTCTACTTCCTTTCCCTTTTTGTTATTTTTAATTTTTCTGGGTTGGTTTTTTTTTTTTTTTTTTTTTTTTCAAGATTAAGAAAATCTCCTCTCTTTGGCCTCATGTGGAGCATGATCTCCCAAAGGGAAATGAAGAAGGGAAAGGGATGGTATATTTGTTTTTCTGGGGGAAAAGACATTGATTCTACCCTAAAGTTAGACGTGTCTCCCCATATTAGAGCTAGGCTGCTGAACAAATCGCTTTTGAGGAATAGAGGTCTAGGTTCCTTTCTGCTAGGACACCTGAGTGTCACATCCAACCCTGTCTCAGTTATTTCAAGGTCTTACAACTTGATTATTCTGAAGACTCGCCTAGGATAACATATATATCTTTGGGATAACATATAAATACTGTATCTAGCATGTGCTTTGTACATATGCATATTCTGGGACACTTGGAGGAGCTGCTGTCAGTCCTACCACTGTTAAGATGAAATTAGTGTAGAACCTGAAATACGGTGTTCCAGGAAAAACCGGGCCTTTACAAACAAGAAATAAAGGGTAGCAGCATAGAAGTAATTACAAGCTGATGGGCTGGTCACCTTCATTTAGAAGCCATGTCGAGTTTGAGAGGGAGGAGAAGGGAAAATCCATTGCAGAAGGCAGTCTGAAGAGCAGTCTGCCTCATTTTGGCAGGAGCATGGGCTCTGAGTTTTTAGAACATTAAAACAATTATGAAATTAGGTCACAGATTCTACTAATTCAGCCCTGATCAGCTTCCCCACTTCTAGTAACAATTAAATGCTTATCTCTTCCTTTCACATACATTAAATTAATCAGCCATGAGCTAGAAGCAATACAGTGCTTTGGCTTAGACCCACCACATTTTCCTTGTAGCTTGGACCTCTGCTGGCTCAGTCCGTGTGTAGACGACTGAGAATATCTGTGGCAAAAGCCAGTATAGTGTTTCTGAACAAATATAATACTATAGTACTCAACTGAACAATTTTGGTGAGAGGTCACTAGAGGAGGGGGGGTGTTTTGGTATAATATTCAGCTAGGGAAATTATAGTGATGTGTGTTTCAGCAGCAGTTATTTATTAAGCCTGGTACTATCCGTCTGCTCAGTAAGAGACAATCCTTGAGCAAAAAACTGTAAACCCACAGAGCAAATAGGCATTAGAGGAAGAGAAAGACAGGTCATTAAGAGATACAGAAAAAGAAGGAAGTGCTTGTCTGTCCCAGTGTATATTCCAACCACTTGTTAAGCTTGTGTCTCAGGATCACTGAAAAAGCATCTGCAGAAGTCAAATAAATTTGAGGGTAAATAGGGTTCAGGACTAAGTTTTTCTAAGGCATAGCTGTATGCTCTAGTAGAGGCAAGTGTATTGCCACTCACTTTCTAATCTAAGTCATCCAAATGTGAGGATTTTCTTCAGGATGGTAAATAGAACTTGACACTTGATTGTCAGGAGTTTCATTTGACTTTTGTTAGTGCAGCGCTGCACCTGAGTTAAGGTGACCACACTGTTTCTTGGCAGAACTAGCTAATGTCTAGCCAGCTTGCAGCTTAGGGTTGCCTCTTGTTGACCAGGTAAATGTGTCCTCAGTTTCTATTAGCTTTGTCCCTCTTTGTGGGGCTGCACACACCATTTGAGAGACAGCTATGATGTCTTTGGGTGTAGATGTTAAATCAAGACTTTCAAGAGTAATAGTACCAGATCTATCACTTTTTATACAGCTTTGGGCATGCCTTACAACCCACCCTTTTGATTTTTTTTCATTTTTGGTCTATGAAGTTGAACTAATACATGCACTCTGGGATGCTTTGAGGATTAATTTGCTTGCAAAACCCACTATGCAGAGCTATGAAGATTGTACATAAAAAAGAACAGTTAGTAAATTGTTTTCTTGGTGAAGCACCTTGGTGCTTCAAAACTTCAAAACACCAACATGTTTTGAAGCATCTTGATAGCTTTAAATTACAGTATTTGTTACCATTCTTTGTCATCCTTTTCCTAAAGAAGGGCCTTCACTAGAAATTCAGGGTGTGAAGTGCTGCAATTAAGATGTATCAAAATACTGTTGTGACTTCCAAGCCTGGAAGCTGCAGGTCAAATCACAGGCCTTCTGCAGGGATAAGTATGGGACTCAAAAGTAAAGACAGAAGAGGCCATGTTGAAAAAGGCCCAGCATTTTATTTACTGTGTCTTTACACTGCACAGAGATTCTGCTGCATATCTGAGTCAAGCTTGAATTTTCCTTGCCTCAGGACACAGCCTCTTCTTACTGTTAGTGTAATCTATCTCATTTAAAATGCTTTTGGGAAGTCTTCAGACTACATACACTCCTATGCATCTAAGGAAAAAACCTACTATAACTTTGAATGCTATTAAATTAATGACAAAGATAAAAATATGTACTACAACTAAGTGTTGAGGTGTACTACTTAGGAGTGTGGGCTAGGGAAGATTACCCAGATTTGTCTGCATTTGTGATATTATGCTTTCAATTTTATGTGCCTTAAAACTGCTGTAAGGATGTAATTTTGCTTAGTGCTTTTTCCTGATTGGAAAGAACATTACTACATCTTTCAACAGTATGCTGCTATTTGTACTACCAGGCCAAGGAAGCAGTGACTTACATCTGTGAAATACAGAGTAAAGCTGATGGAACTGCTGTTTGAGTGAGAGGAAACTTGGCCTTTGAGTTTTCCAGGGGAGAAGAGGTGGAAAAAATGCTGTTTTCCATGTATAACGTATATAGGTCTGTTGGAAGTACTTGCTGAAGTGTTGATTTGTAAGCAATGGACTAAGTTGGATTTGAGGATAAGAGAAATTCAAAGTGATAAATGCAGGATAGCGTCAGTCGTGGCTGGAGGGTGTCAGCTGAGGTTGGGCACAAACCCACGTGTGTTAGTGGTACCCTGGCTGCCGTCATCGGGCAAGAACAAGGACTTTGCTGGTAGGCAGGGGTGATGGATGGCCCCAGGAAGCAGGTGTACAAGAAGTAGTTATGTGATATAGGGTGCACACTGCAAGCAATTACAATTTGGATAAGTTATCAATGGAAGGAGGTAGGGGACTGGAAAGCAGCTTTCTTAACCCCCTGAAGCTATGTTCACAGTGTTTTAGAAAAGTTTATGTATTGCTGTGAACTGAAATCATGGTGACAAATGCCGGTGCCCAGAGAGTTTGTGATCACAACCTCTCTAGCAGGCAGTGCTTTACCAGAACAATTCAGAGCAACAATCCACTTATATTCAAAATAAAATGCATGAGGAAGATGAAGTGTAAAACCCTGGACAAGGACAAACCTTGTAATAAATCCCTCCTCAGGTTTTCTTACTGTGTTCTTTGGCTTTGCTGCCTCAGGAAACAAACATTCCTATCTATCCCATTGCTATTCCTATCCCATTCCTATCTATCCCATTTTGGGCTGTGATGTGGTCATTTAATTCTAGCTAAGCTGAGTGAAAGGGGAAAAAAGCTGGAGGAAAATCTTACTGACAAAATACTGGTCCAAATCAGGGTTACATATTCAGGAGAAGCAACAGGGAAGACACCAACCCATAAGTAAAACAGTAATGATGGCTTTGCACCACCTTTGTGCCTCCAGGTGGAGGGGTGGCAAGACTGCCTTGTGTATTTTGATCTAGCAGCTCACAGCTGCTCAGTTTGGGGGGTCTGTTGATTGTGGTTCGACCCAGGAGCCATGTCCTCTCTTTTCATCTGCACCTCCTTTGGTATATCACTTGCTGCAGCTTGTGAAAGGGCAGCAGACTGACACATGCATTATTTATATCTCCCAGGGTTCTCTATTGTAAGAAGTCCATAGCAGGGCTAAAGTAGAGCTTATCAAAGCATTCAGCAAAATATATTTTTGACAAATTTCTTTAATGAAATTTCCTTTCTCTCAAGGGGAGATGAGCAAACCAGAAAAAAATTCTAATTTTACATGTCTAAATTTAAATGCTTAATTTTATTTTTCTAGTAGCAGCCACTTGATACATTTCAGTGATGAAAACATTTCTCTGAAGTTTTGACCTTTCTCAAAATTTCAAACAATAAAATAAAGGCAGAAAAATCACTATCTTTATAACAAGATCATGTTCTAAACCAGCAAAATCTGCCCTGATGATTTAATAGGATCATAGAATAGCTCAGGTTGGAAGGCATCTTGAAAGATCATCTGATCTTTGTTAGGCTTTTTCCCCTCCCCAAGTTTGCACAAAACTAATGTCCACCACCACAGCTAAATGTACCATGACTGGTGGTTAAATATTTCAAGGGAGGCCCTTTTTACTTTTAATCTTTAAAAATCCAGTGATATTTTTTCTGGAAGTCTTGGAGTTTTCACCCCAGAATCCTAATTAATTCCCAATTCAGGTGATTCAATTCCTGTTTTGCGTTTCCCCTACTGTTTCAATTGATTACAGTTCAATCTGTATGCCTCTCTTAAATAATCTGCAGAGTGCATTTAAACAGCCTCTATGCTGTAAAAAAAGTGGCTGTGTATCCGGGATGGAAACAGTGATTTAATAGTTTGTAAGTAACATGCTTGGAGATTCCTGGCATGAAAGTTGATAGGTAAACACGGTACTGTGTAATTATTACTTATAGAAGAAACCTTATCAAGTTTATATGAGTTTAGACTTATATATTCTCAAGATTTGTTTGTCTCTGTTTCCTCAGTTTCCTGAATCTCTTTCTCTCTCTTTGGCATCTTAAGTAGTTATACTTGCAAACAGTGTGGCTGAGAACCTTAAATGATACATTATTTGCTTTGTAAAATAGTATATTTACACTTATTTGGAATCGGGTTTCTTTTTCTTGCATTCTAAAGGGAGAAGTTAAAGAAGTAACTCATTTATCTTCCTTCTTTTTCTTTCCTAATCAGCTCCCAGGAGTCACTGCACAAAGTGTGCCTGGGGGAGACACAGGCCTGTTTTCATACCAACATAGGAAGATATTTCTCTGTGATAATTTCTGTCTTGGAGTGGACAGACTGTATCTGAATTTATGCTTATGTAAAAGAGATATGGCAATAGCCACCTTACGGGGATATTTATATTTGTTATCATGTATTATTTCCACAACACTGTGGCTGTTTAACCTGCTTTTCTTGCAATTAGAAAATACAATCAGTGATTTGAAACATACAAATTTGCTGATACAACTTAGAGAAAAGATATCTTATTTGTTTTCAATGAGATTAAGCAGTAAGTGAATGTAAAGCTTAATTTTTACCATTTATGAAGAAATTGGTGTGGATTTCTGAGGGGTAGACTCAGATGCTGCCTCTGGCACTGTAGAAGCAGAACTGCTGATGCAGTGACTGTAGGGCTCTCCCGGCTCCTCTCGGCAGCTCTGCGCTCCGAGCCCCGGCTGTCAGCCTGCAGAGACACCACTGTGTGAGACATCATTTGCCATGCAGCATTGCGTGCGGGGCCCTGGGTTTGTGACATTAGCTTAGAAAACACTGAGTAACGCTTTTTGCCTGAAAATGGCTTGTAAGGCCTCTGAGATTCTCAACCACAGGGAAGAGCAGGAAAGTTGTTCTCCTGGTAGACTTGGTCTGGTGGTGTCACCTCCAGAAGAAGCCAGCTCAGGTCCTGTAGCATGAGATAAGGAAGCACTGCAATCAGGTCAGCTTTATGTGCGGTCAACATGCAGAGGACAAACCCAGTGGCTGATGCATTAACTGAGAACAAGTTCATTTGGATTTAAAAAAATGTTAATGATCACTTTGAAACACTGAGAGTCTATGAGGGACCGCCTGCCTGGAATGAGCATTTACCATATGGTGCCTTTGGAAGCTAATACCGATTCTCATTATTTTAAACGATTACAAACATTGCCGGTGTTTTGTAATAATCTCTATTGTCTAATTAAAATGCTCTCAAAACTGGCTTGTTCTGCCTGCTAACGAATATTGATTTGAACAGCTGAGTTTGTCTTGTATGAGTGATGTGAATGTGCTAGCTGCCATTCTGCAGTCTCTTTTGCTGAGTAATTAATCCAGGAAGAAGAGACTAGAACTGAGTGAGTAGATGTCCTGATTCACCTAGAGCTGTGATCAGCCTTGCTAGGAGGACCTACAGCTTGCACCAGAATTTTCCATTGCATACTTGGGAAATTTTTGTTGGTGGTGGCATTTTGGGGATTGAAAAAAAAAGAAAGAAAAAAAATAGTGAAATTTGTTGCAGAAAAGTTAAGCAGGAATATTTGTATAGGAGTGGGATACTTGAGTTTGCACATTTCTGTCGTTGCTGATGCATAGTCATTCCTAGGAAAGTACTGGATAAACTTCATGATCAGATAGTCCTGGTGAAGGCCACTAACAGAGGTAATGGAAGTGCCTTCTTCCCTTCCCTTTTGCAGTTGTTACTGATACTGAAATTGGACAGATAGAAACTTTCTAACACAGTTTTGAGTGTCAGAAAGCAGACATTCTTTATTACAGCATGCTGGTCTTTCAGAGGATCCTTCCTCTAATCGAGCGCCCCGAGCATTGGGTAAGCAAAGTGTTTATCATACACACTGATTACATATTCATTAGCTATCCCCCCATACGTGATGTATATGAATCACTTTATTTCATATAGTCGCACCCCTTCTTGGATGTACTTATATGGTTCTTTGGGGTCTGTCTTCAATGTCCTTTTTAGGTAGCTCTTCCTCGTCCCCCGCTTTTGAGTAAGCACGGTATTGTTGTTTGGCGTAACTTCTGCTTTGTCAGCCTTGCAGAGCTGAGCTGGCATCCTGCTTGTGTTTTGCATGACTTCTGTTTGCCTGGGTTACATCCTTTATCTCCTTCTCCAAGGCTGCGCTGTTCTGTTCTACTGTCCTTATCAGAGTAAAATGCTGTTTTGTTCTACTGTCCTTATCAATACTGCTTCTAACAATATGGATTCAAAGGATCAACACAGACTAGAAGAAAGGCTTAAAAAACTAGTTGAGAAACTGGACTTTTTTTTTTTGGTGAAATTTAAGTGGGTAAATGTGAGACACGTGTTGGAGTAACCTGAAGAGACTCCTTTATCTGTTTTCATTAAGTAAATTTGTTGCGTGTTAATGCGGCAGTTCCCTTCCACAAATAAGATCATGCTTGAATTTAAAACAGGGAAAGAATGTGTGTACTGTGAGCCCTTTGACTTCTTGGCCTCTATAGTTCATGAGGACTTTTTGTCCTCTGATAAATTTTTGGGAATTTTGTTCTCTGATAAAAATTGATCAGCAGTTCATTTGCTTTGCCAGTTTACTTCTCAAGGAAGGAAAGCTCTGTGTACTGGAACAACCTTCAGAGAGGATTGCCTATATACTGGGACATAAAATATCTCTAGTTGATAGACAGAAGGGTGCACTGAGACCCAAGTCAGGGCTGACTTGCCAACAGTAGTAAAAAAGTTGGGATCCTGGCACCAGTTGCTGATGTTTCATGTGTTTTATATGGTTCAACAGTAACTGAAGTAGTTATAGAGAAAGAGGGACAAAAATCTCAAGGATATGTGTTTAAATTTAGTAGTGGCACCTGATAAGGAAGAAAAGGAAATCATGTTTTCCTTCTTGCTTAGGGTAAATTCTTATTTTTAGTTAAATTTTTAGTGGTTTTCATTAATGGAACGGGGTTAGGCAATTGGTTAGAGGAAGTTTGAAGGACCTGAAGAATGAGGACGATTTTGTCTCAGTCCTAGAGAGCAGAACAACATGCCTGAGCTCCAAAAAGGTTGAAACACAGTTTGGCAAACTTACCTCTCTGAACAAGCAGCCTTATTCCCCAGGTGCATGATGTTGGCACATCTAAAGACCAGAGGCTGCAGGACATTGCTCACATATTATGGTGCCATTCATCTCCACGCCACTGTTTCAATCCAGATTAGCTCAATAGGAAATAGAGGATGGTTCTTGCTGATGAATGCTCGGTGACATCCTTTAGGTTAGTGATCAGTTTGCAGGGTTTCAGTGCTTATTTTTGGGCTGCAAATTCATTAAAGTTTTTTCAGACTGCTGGGAAAACCCAAAAGAAGGGCCAAGATGAGCCTGAGGAAATACTGAACTGTTCATGCTTTTCTGAAATTAATTAACATTTGCTCCTACTATTTTAAAGACTTCTGGAGAATGGAATGTATATGAAACTGTCTTTGTAGCTACTATACCACTTAATCTACTGCCTTGCATAAATCAGTCCATATTTTTAAGTTTTAAGTTTATAGTTACATTGAGCTTGTAAGCAAAATAATTATTTCATTCATATAATGCAAATTCCTTAATACTGTGTATAGAGCTGTACAAAACTTAATAGCTATATCTGCTATGAAAGTTTTTTGTTCTGTGTCTTTTGCCTATTATTGCACGAAGGATGACAAATTCTGTTCTTCTGAGAAATGAATGAAAAACCAAATGAGAATTTAGTTTGAAATTTGCTTCAGATTTGTCCCAAGGTTGGGAAAGTTATAAATACTTTTCTTCTATTATCCTAAGTCTTTGTATGCATGGATCCTGGCCAAAAAGGCTTTCCATGTGGTATTTTTTAATTGAATTGATACATCAAGTTCATGGCTTTCCTCTCTATTTTATTCAGGACTGTTCTCAGGAAATTCCCAGCCTCATTTTTGCACAGTGTGGAGGATTTCAGCTGAACAAGTAGAAAAAATGATCTCTTTTTCTCTCTTATTTTGTTGTTTCAAAAGTGTCAGTCTTGCTTCAGAACAGGGAAATTTAAAACTGACACTTGATTATTTCCCACATTGTTTGAATGACTGTCATGATTCTCATGTTAATTAAAAGCATTGTAGTTGAGAGCTCCAAATATGACTCTATCATGAAGTCCTAAAATACATCTATTTCTCAAGTTTGGCAGTAGCATACTACTTAAGATGTATGTGAAATTATGTAGGTGAAAAACTTGGACAGTGTTTTACAACCTGAACTGACACTGAGAATATGTCTGATAGAGCTGTTCTTTTTGCTTGGATATAAGGGAGATGCTAATTTTTTCTTGGTTTGGGAGGTGGAGGAAAGTACAGTGAAAATCAAAGTGTAGGTGTATTTAAATGTTGAAATGTGAAATAAACAGATTTTTTTTTGTTTTGTTGGTTTCCATTGAAAAAAATGTGATGTGATACATGTATTTTTAGGTTTTACTTATGTTTGGAACCCTGAAAGCTAAGAGCCTAGATGGTTAAGAGCACTTTTTAAACTGTTGTTTGGGGTTAGGTGCAAAACCATGCAAGGCACTTTAAGCTGGTGGCTTCAAAGAGGCAAAAGCATTTCCAGATCTGTGGTCTGATAGGACTCACTGTGAGGTCAATCTGACAGTGACTCTTGTGAAGGGAGATCCTCAGACTGTAAACCTGGAGCACAACTGCACCATTTTTGTACTCCTATGTACCAGACAAGAAGCGTTTGAAAAAGGAGCGTTTGCTGTGGATGATGACTTTTTGTAAAAACTGTGTAAGAAATGCAAGAAGTCTGGGAAAAATGATTGCCTGTGGGCCCCCACTTCCATTGCTGCAAGATAAAAGCCAACTGTGAAAAGGATCAGCACTGTAAAATGCAGCTTTTCTCACAGTACCACTATAGGAATATTATATAAGAATACTTAGAAGTATTCTCTTGCCCAAGACAACGTGTAAATGTGGGACAGCAGCCAGTGGAAAGATGTGGGCACATACTGATCCTGTGTTCACGGGTGTGTAATATAAATATATGTCTATATATTTATATAGATATATATATATATATGTATCCATTTGGCTTCGGCTTCTGAAACACAATCCTGATCTCCTTGTCAGCCTCCTCCATCTCCCCCTCTCTTCCTTTGTTATTTAACTAAAGTCTAGAACAACATGTCTGTAAAAAAAAGCTCCCAACTGGAAAAAGCTGTCGACTAATGCCTCTCATACCTCTCCCCTAAATCCCAAATTAGGGGAGCCTTGTCTGTCTTGGCTCAGATTAGGTTTCAATTCTGGACATTTGATAAACCCCTATAAGGAGGTTTGTTGTGGTGTGAGACCTTGCTATGGAAGAATGCGCTTAAATTTTTTTCAAAGAAGAGAGGGACGAATGGCCTTATTTTGGGTGAGAGGCATAAAGTGGGCTTTGATGGAGTGGGGCTGCTGTAGGCTGGGCCTCCCAGGGGTGCCACGGCCATATGAGGGCTCCCAGCACAGGCACAGAGGCCTGCCTGCCCTGACAGTGTGGCCAGGGGCAATCTGGGCTCCACACATCTGTGGCTGCATTTCAGTCTGCTTTGATAGCCATAGACTTTTACAGATCACTCAGCTCAAAGGGGGAAATTAGTGTCATGGGGGCTGTTTTCTTTATGGGAAAAGACTCGGTTGGATGGAGCAGCCAATAAAGATTTTAATGTATTTTCTCAGTGCATAACCCACGTATTTCAGCTCCCTGGATGGGGTCTTTATTTCTGAGGTGAATGAATGAGGAACACTTCCAGGGGGTTGAGAAAGTACAAGGTTTTCTGGAAGGTGAGATGTTTGATTTTTAAAATCTAATGTTAACTTTTTAGGGTGTGACTGTGCTGGGCGAATAAAAAGGCATTAGTTTCACAGACAGAAAGATTTTCCCCTGCTTGAGCTGTTGAGCCTATTGATGGAGCACTCAGTTGTAATGCTGTCAGGGGACATTTACCATTGTAACTTGTCTACCATTACTTTGACCTTGATCTTCAACCTTTTTTTTTTTTTTTAATTATGTTGTTAATATTACTATTTTTATGTGAATTTGGCGCTGGTAACTGGTCTGTGATGAACATAACCAGAGATAGATTGAAGCCTTTCTGTCTAGACCTCATCAGAAGTGTAGCCTCATCCCTTGCCAAAAGTTGCTGTTCCCCGCTGTGAGGAGCAGAGGTTCCACAGCTATTGCTAAGAGTGCAGGCTGATTCTGCATCTCTATTCTACAGATATTTTATATGCCCTGCTTATTATTGGAGAAAATGAAGTGTCAGCCTGTGAGACTATCTTGTAGTTTTCCCCCGCCTTCCCTATGTACTTGCCATAGTGATTTCTAAAATTCCTGGAACTGTTAGTCTGTACTGAAATCATTACAACTGCTGTACCCTGGTATACTCAGCTGAGGAGTCTGGAGAGGTTCATGAGGTGGAAAAGGACTGTTTATTACATAGGTTTCTGTGCCTATAGTTAAAGCTGTAGAAGGTATCTTAGCTAAGGACTGAGAGTCAACAATAGAGGTATGTTTGGTTAAGAATGCCAACTGACCTAACTTACACTGGGTTGTCCCACCATCCTGAAAAAAATGATGTAATAGCTCAGTCATGTGCTGCCTAGACTGACTCCTGCTGCAGGGCAGGGCTTAAGACCACTAGTGATGGGGCTATGCTGTCTGGAGCAAGAACACACCACTGAAGGGGGCTACTGGAGCTGAAAGGATTGTCTTCCTTTTTGGTTGATTTCTAGCATGGGAGGGCAACCGTAGCTGGGGCTTGTAGGAGGTTGGGTTGGGGGTTAAGGCCCTTAGCTAAGATTACACAGGATTCAAGGGGTTCTCCCAGATGTGAGTCAAGTTTTGGAGCTTTTAGGGTCCTGTTGGGGTTGGACTCTGGTACTGGGGTTATGTTTTGTCTTTTAGACTTCCTCAGGCGAGACACTGCAAGTGTGTTGGAGCTCTAAGTACACTAATAAGCCCTAATAGCCGTGATGAACCTCAACTGGAACTCTATTTAAGTTTAGTATTGCAGTGTCAATCTTTTTTCTGAGCTATGATGGAGAAAGGTTACCAGTTTTTGATTAGCTGCAGCAATGCCTGTGCCTAGCCATAGAATCATGTGATCTGGACTTCAGCTTGTGGCCTTTGACTACCTGGCTTGATTTTTGGCCAGCTTCATCACCATGGTTATGGCTGGCAATTGCAAGACCTCATCTCTAACATATGGATTGATTTCCCAATTTGTCTTTGGAACTGCCTTGTTGTTATGATACTACTTTAAGATCTGGACTCTTTATTGGATGTGGCTGCCATCTCCAGGTTTGTCTTCCTTGTGTGCTGTGGGGCAGGCTCTGGCCAGTAAGGCTCTGGTCTTGCTGGTCCCATTGTTCCCCTCAGTTCTCACCCCTGAAGGAAAGGCTGTCCTGCAGTGCTCCCTGACACTGAGTGAGAATCAACAGGAATCCTTGGTTTACTGTTAAAATCATTATCTTTAGGATTTCCTGGGATAAGGTGGGAGTTATGATTCTTAGAAGGTAGGATTTAGTGTTGAGACCTATGAGGCTTTCCTAAGCCAAGGGAATGTGGTGAATCTGCAGGGTTTTGAAGCTGCAAATAGCATTACAGACTGGCGTAATGCCCACGCTAGAGTTAAGAAGTGCTGTGGAGGATCCATCTGCTCCCTTCCCAAAAGAGCTCTACAGGATATTTGGAGATTTTGGTCTGAAGGTTTTCAGGGTAGAATCAGTTGCCTGCACTTGTTCTTTGGGTATTCTTGGGTTTGGGACCCCCGGACAACTCTTCAGGAAAAGATTAGGAGTGTAGAAGTCCAGCCAGGCTACCTGCCATGCTATTTATTTTAATGATTTAAATTCCAGACTGGATTTAAGCTTGATGCCAGGAAGTGTTATCCTAGCTAGGTCAATTATGTTCACATTTCCTATCCTGTGTAACTAAGGTGAGGTATCTTGACTCCTGAACTCTTTTCTTGTTGCTGTAGTTATCTACTAAGTAATGAAATTAGGGCATTGAAGTATATATTTTATTTGGCTACCAGTTTGCTATTTGATCATAAGTTGCTTATCTAAAACTTTTGTGAATTCCTTCTCTCTAGATAGCAAACTAGAGGGATGATAGATCTGTCACTGTTGTTTTTATACTGCATCTTTGTCTAGTGAGATGGAGATTATTGTGGACAGCTGTAAGTTACTGGCCACTATATAGATATATATTTGTAAGAAAAGAATAAAGTACTAGTAAGGAACTGGTAATATTGCTGCTGTATTGCTGTGGAGAGTTCCTGTTGAAGAATCTGACAATAATAAACTGACTTATTTCATGGCACTGAATGGGGGCTAGACTTGAATTGGTAACTATGTGATAAAAAGCATAAGAATAACATAACTGGCTACTGAATTGGATAGTCCAAAGACTGAATTTCTTATCTACTTGAACATCCATCTTATTGTTTGAACCTACCTGGAACAGAAGAGATCTGTCTGAGCTGGACAGGGGTAGAAGGGCAAGCAAGCTCCATTTGGCTTGTCCACAGCAGCTTCAACATTTTTCTTCCTGTCATCAGTATGTTTGGCCCTCCTGCTGTTAGCAGGACTTGAACATCTATCTGTATGTATGCAATCTCCCAGGGAAACTATTGGGAAAATCTTATGTACTCTTATGGAGACTGAAAGCACATCAAATGTATCACTGGCCTTTGGTCATTTAATGGCAGCAGCCATTCTGTCCATTTCTTGCTGATGGTTGAGAGGATTAGTTTGAAGAACAGAAACATGTAATCACAGATTGATCCCCAGATCTCCTGTCTAGAAAGAGAAGTGTAGATAGAACTTCTGTAATGAATGAAATTAAAATGGTGTGGATCTCCTAATTCTTGTTTTTCTTTTTTTTTTTTTCCATACTATTATCTCTTTGTTTACTAGCATGGTACCTCTACAACCTGTGTAACTCTCTGCTGTTAGATATAATTATGGGTAAATGTTTAGTGTGTTAAAAAAGTGTTGATAAATTGTCATTGTCTAACTATAGACAGATAATTTGTATACATAAATTCGCAAAGTATATTTCAGTTACCATAAGAATACTTGGTTTCTGTTCATCTCTACCTATATTTCTTAATAATTCTTTCCCTCCAGTGTATTCTGTGGTTTTTTAGAACTGACATGAGTCACAATCTTGGACAAGCAGCAGCAAAATTTGTCCCAGTAAAAAACCTTCATTGTTTCCTGAGTGGGATTTGTAGTAATTGAGGATTCAAAGTGCGGTAGTCGCGGGAAATGTTTGAATGGAAAGCAGACAAGGAGTTGCTTTTTTATGTTTTTAGAAGTGTTGACTCTGTGAATGGCCAATATGAGCAGACTATGTATTGCCTGAATAAAAAATTCAGCAGTGAAATTCCCTTTTCAGAGAGGGACAAAATGATTTGGTTATTTTTTAATGCGCAGAATAAGATAACAAAAATAGTTAATGGAGAAGGAGTCTACATTGTGTTTCCTCTTGGAAGATCACTCAAGATAAATACTATTCATTTGACAATCCTGTTTTTAAAGAATTGCAGTGCAAGAGAATGTGAGAAAGAATGTGCAGGAATCTGAAAATGAGATAGTCCTCAATTCCTGCAGACCTGGCTGAATAGGAGTGATAAGAGAAAGGAAGGGACTACCTACCTATATTGAATTGCCTGTGTGCAAAACTAAAGAAAGCAAGCTAGCTGTCTGTGATAGAATCAAGATTGACAGCTTGCAGAGACAGAATGATGTTTGTAGCTTATGTTTGTAGCTTAACAAAGTTCAATATATTTTTGAAATTTGCCTGCATTTAAAGTTTGGTTTTACTTTTTTTGAGGTTGTTTTGTTATTTCTGAATGAAATGGAATTAATCAGTGAAAATTTTTAAAGTGGTGGCAGCTAGAGAAGATTTGCAGGAGTGACTATAGGGCTGGAAGGACATCCCTGAGCATCTGCCCTCTTCCTGCCACTTGCAATTCAGTCATGGCTGAAGTTCTGAGAGTTTGGGATTTTGAACTTGATTTTTAAGTGTAGTGTTCTTAGGTCAGTAAAATGGGCATGGAAATCTCTTGAGAATTATGTTTGAAAGTTTTGTGGGCAGATTCCGTGGAAAGTACTTTGTAAGACCTGACTAAAAAGGAAAGAAGAGTGCCCAGATTCCTACATTTCCATCACCATACTGAATCAAAATTTAATTTCCTAGTCATAAGGTCTTGGTACAATTCTCAGGCTCTGAATGTGGCATGAGGTTGCAGAGAAGGATAGTAGAGTGAGCCTCTGGTACAAGCAAGTAGGAGAAGTTGTCAGGAAGAGAGAGAAGTAGCCAGGGATAGATTTAAAAGAGAAAAAAAGGAGAACATGGATGGAGAAGAAAAGAAACAAAGTGATCAGGTGAGAGAATGAAAAAGATGCAAGACCATGGAGAGATGTACAGTATTATTTTGCAGTAAAGAAAAGTCAGAGTTAAATATGGCCAGAAGTAAAAGAGAAGCAGGAATAGTTGTATATTTACTAACTGGAAAGCTGAATGATGTTATAATTGTGTATAGTTCTGGTTTGTTTCACTTTAATTATAAGAATGTCTTGGGATAAGGCTTGTCAGAATTATTCTGAACTAGTAGATACTCTTGGCCCAGGATTATAGTTTAGTATATGAACAGGAGAGAGACACTCTTGGTTCTTCTGCTCCTTTAAGGAAAAGCAGTTGGTTGAGCTCAACAGGGACTGTGCATGTTGCTGGCCTTTTTGGAGGCGGGAATCCAAAGTATGGGAAGATTAAAGACAGCTGTCAAAAGTAACTACCAACCTGCAATCACGCTTCTGGCTCAGTTGCTGGATTACATGGATAATTTAATAAATACCTCTAAGACTAATGTGGTTCAAATCAGAAATACAATGTTAAGCCATTTTGATGACAGTAAAAATTTAAATGTTGCACTTAGCTTTTGCCTATTGTCGCATCCAGCTATGGTAGAGTTTGGAGCTGAGCAGAGAAGTCCCAGCTCCTTTTGCTTTGCTTTGGCTTCTACATGCATTTTGATCTGCTTGTATTATTGCAGTAGAGAAGGTCTTGGGATCAACAGATATTGGGGGATGTTGATGGACTTTGTATGTCTACAACCCTTCCTTAACTATCCTTGGACATGGAAAGCTTGTACAGTTATTTGTAATAAAGTGTGCAGACAAGCCTTTCCCCCTTCCTGTCTTGGCCCTTTTGAGATCAAAAAGAAAAATTAGTTGAGTGGGAGAGAATACAGTCATATTCTGGTCAAAAATAATAGCAGTGTAAGCTAACAAATATTTAGTTTCTGGTAACTTTGAATATTCCAGTTGCCTTAACAACACACTGAGACATTGCATATTTAACTTCACATGCTTTTAAAGAACTTTGAGCCATGACCAGAAAATTTCATCAGGATTAACAACAAATAAAACTGAAAGTACACAGTTATTGGGTTGCTAGCAGCCCACAGCTTATGTAAAACCTAGGAAATGGAGGGTATTTGTTCTGTGCCCAGATGGCAATGACTCTGTGCCAGATGAAAACCACCTCTTTTGTGGAAACCCCTGTCTCTTTGTCTTGGCTAACTGGGGAAAAATCTAAGTGACTGCCTATATCTGACTTTTGGATTTCATCCCACTGTGAAATTCTGCTGATTTGAGAGCAGTACCTCCAGCCTTCTTGCCAGCTGGACCAGACTGAAAGCTTCATGTGCTGACTGTTGTGTTGGAAGGGCAGTTACCACTGTGGAGAGGTAGAACTTACCACAAGAACAGCAGTCTAGACACTGTGTCTCATAGCTTGAATACAGAATTTGTACTCTTGCACTAGTAAAACTGCCTTGCTAATAGTCTTATGTGAATTGTTTTAGCTCGGTCTGCCTTGATTTCATGAAAATTTAGCTGATTTTTTTTAGCTCTTCTTTGGAGATGCTGACCTTACAAACACTACCTGAAAAGAACCAACAAAATGATGCCTGCCTGTATCTGCAGCTTGGCTGAAGGGGCTGTTTTCGAAAGAATGAGACTGCCTGTGTCATATGACCAGTGGTTGAACTTAAAATTATTCATTTTAGGTCAGCACTGCTGGCTTTCCCACGGTTGACCACTGTAGCAGAAAGGGCTGCTGTGAAGAAGCATATCCCACAACCTGAACTTGCTTTCCTGACTCCTCACTGTCAAAAGATGCTATTGTCAGCTGCCAAAGCATGGTTGGTTCCCTCTTATTTTCTTTGATGGATTTGCTTAGTGTCAGTTCAGAAGTTTGTTGCACGTGGAAAATATTTGGACTGCACAAAAGAGTGAATTTTATATCAAAATAAATAGCACAGAACAGCCATTGTGACAGCTGTATGTGTGGTCTCCTTTTTTATATTTCAAAGAAATGAATTTTTTTTCAAAACTTCTGTGACATGTTAAACAACCTTTTTTGTGCAATGATATTTACAATTTTCTATGCTCAGAAGCAATGTGTTTATTTTCAAGTTTTCTTGAGGTCTTAAATCTTGTTCTGAAGTTTATAGGTAAGTATAACTAATCTGAATTTTTATTGAATTTCTTTTAGAAAGAAATGTATTTAAATTTGCATAGCTTAAACCATAATGCAATGAAGTATTGTGAAGAATGAGGCAAGATTTGATTAAGACCATTTTGTTTATTGTTAAAGTGGATGTAATTCAGTGCCCATTACCATCATTAACTTGACTTGACTCTGGGCTGGCCTCTTATTACACACAGAAAAAGTCTTTAGTTTAGTTATTGTACTTCTTCCTGTATCCAGATAATCTAACAGGCAAGATTAGCAAACGAATACGTATTCTGACCTGTTAGTGGTATGCAGTGGTCAGAGAGTTGTTTCCCACCCTAGCAGTAAACAGCACAGCATATTATGAGTAATTTTATACAGACTGTGCCATTATTGCCAGTGTTAAAGATTTCTTATGCTTGTTGGTTCACTGGTCTGGCACTTTCTATTATACAATGTTTTATATAAATATTTTACAAGCTGAGACTGTTTGAATTTTAGTTTGTCTTGGCCTGAAGACAATCTTAGGGTATGCAAACAGCCCACTGAAATGTTTTAAGTTACAAATACTTGGCCAGACAGTATATCATCTATGTAGCTTTCCAAATGCAATGTGAACACCGTTTTTTGTTTGTTTGTTTTTGTTAATTTTTTGGATAAGTGAAAACATTAGGATAGGGTGAAACACTTTTAATTGCAAAAGTTGTTACCAATCGTTTTAAATTGGGGCATTCCTTTCATAATCAGACAGTGCTTTTAGCAGATAAATTGCCTGCCTATTTTTTTCCCCTCACAAATGAATGCTGTCTCCAGTTGAATTGATAAGGTATGGGGTGGGTGGGGAAAGGAACTCAGCTTCAGCCACATAGTAAATACATTTCCTGCTCTTATTTTACTGTTTCAGTGAGTCAGATGTATTCCTGACACAAAGAAAGTGCTAATGGTGAGAATGCTGATGTCAGGGATCACTAAGGTTGTGCTGTCTTGCTGCCTCTGGCTTTTTTAGCCAGTGCCCACTGTGTTGGTTCTGTTGTGTCCCTCATGCTCCTACTGGTGCTACAACAGGAGAATCAGAAACTTTTTTTTTTTTTAAAGATCTGGACATTTTAGATGAAATATTTTTTGGTATTGCAAGTGCAGCTGAGAGTATCATGTATGGATGAGAGCTCGGTGCTACATGTGACCAGACTGAGAAAGATATTTCATAAGGAGCAGAAAGTGGGAATTAGAAAGAAACCTGGCATCCACAGGAAGAATGTGGGGGTGGGGTGTATGATATTTGGTTGGGACTGAGGCTATGCTTCTCTTCTCTTGTCTTTGCTTTTTTATGGAAACCACACACCTTTTTTCTTTTGGAATTGATTAGGATGCAAATCCTATTTTTACTGGTGATGGACTAGTGAAGTTGCTGCTTTGCATGCTTGTCAATGAAAAGAACAGAAACCGAAAAGAAGCCAGTATGGTATAGGCAGCTGGGTGTTGGTAAAACACTATTAGAAGTAATGCCATGCAATTTCCTGTTCCCTTGGTTCACATTTTGTTGCTGCCACTTTTGCCACAAAGTCCATGACTAATACAAATTGGTCCTTCCTTTTCTGATATAACATCTACTTTAATGCAGCTCCTGCCTCTGGAGAGATGACAAGGCCTGGCTTGCCAAGCCTCTGAGTGTGCAGATGTCTGGGACCAGCTTTTCCATAACCATTATGAGTTCAGCCTGCCTTCTTGGGTGCAACAAGAAAGATGGTCAAAATCCTATATTTGGGTAAATCACTTCATGGCTTTTCATTCCTTCAATAATTCATTTTAGGGTTACATGCTTTTTATTTTAAAGTCCTCCAGCTATTGCTGTCTTTAATTAGCAAAACAGCTGCAGAGCTTTCATGTAGTCTGGTCATTGTGTGAGCAAAAGCCAAGCAAGATCTCTGTTTTATCTAGAACTGTTTTTCTGCATCACAAAAGCTTTTCTTGTGCTATCAAAATCTCTTCTGATATCAGTGCTCTTTTATTTTCCTGCCTTTTTGGTGAGCAGACCAGTAATTGCATCTTCAGATCTAGAGATACTTTAAAGATTTAGAATTTAAGGAAGTATAGGATTTGGGTCACATGTATGTTGCCCATGTACCCCTCATTATTTGAGAAGAACAGAAGAACTGATGGATCAATAATTCAGAATAACTTTGGAAGCAAAATTAATTTTTTTTTCTCTTTCCCTATGCTAAAATTACAAGAAATAGAAGAGAAGCAAAAAAAAGGGGGGGGGGGGAGGCAATATTCAGGCAAAGTATTCCATTCTGAAACTCAAACGTAATACAGTGCCAGTGGATTTATGGGGTTATGACCACTATCTCTGTCTCTCTCCATTTTGCTTTCCAACCATTGTCCATTTGCCTTTCTTTAATTGAGTAATTCTTTATTGGAAACAGAGATTTTGTTCATCTTGAAGAATAATATAATTATCCTACTTTATCCTGCCTAGATCAAAGTAGAGGAGAAACTGTAAAGAGGAGCTGTAGAGACCATGTTTCGTATGAAATACTTTAAAGAGGGAAGGGAAAGTGTTGTGGTTGCAATAAAAGAGATCTGTGAACCAGATGCAAGACTCTTCACTCAAACTGACTTCAGTCCAGCTCTCATCTGAGGGAGCTCAACAGCTCTGAAGCATTGGCAGTGGTGATACGCAACATTTATATTCCAGCCTGACCCTTGTTTAAGCACCTGTCTGGCTATGAGGAATTAGAATATGGTTTATAAGCTCTTAGAGAGTCCAATTTAAAATAAGGCCCAAAACCACTCTGTGGTCACAAAATTATCAAGTAATGCTTTTTGACTTGTAAGAAATGAATTGTGTTTATATATGTGCACATAGGTGCTGAATGGGCTCTTGGAATTATTGGCTGTTGTACATGCTCTGTGATGAGTTTTTGCACAGTATTGGACCCCTGGCTTACATCTGGGTGAGACCATGAGATCTGTGGATTACCAGCAGCACTGACATAGAAACATTGCTCAGAGGAAAGTTCCTGCCATCCCCTGTAGAGTGTTGGACTGGGAAGAGGGAGTGTATCATCTGTCCATCATGTGAATTAGGTGACTGGAGACTTTTGGATTGAATCTTCCTGTTGTCGTATGTTCCATCAAGTACTTGGTTTAGAAGCTTGTTCATGACCGGTTAATTGTCTGCTGGTTTGGCCACCTCTTTGGGTGCTGCTGAATCCTCTCACTGGTATTCCCTTTTCCAAAGCACCAGTCTTAGCCTGTCAAAGCAATGAGATCAGTTTAATGGCTGTTACATAAAAAAATAAGGAATTGCCTTTTTTGTTTCAATTACTTTGGTTTGCCTCCAAGTAACTTAATCTTCTCGTCTCAACCTTCCTTACAGGTGAGAAGATCCTCCTACTAAGATTTCTCTTAACTGATTGTCTTGCTGATATCTAAGACCAGTTTTACTAAATAGTGCCTCTGGGTAGTGGAGACTGCAGGGATGCACTTTGGGTGTGCTGTAACTGTACAGCAAAGGAAATGCTCATTGAATTTTTTAGTCTGCAGGATGAGACTGGTGCCTTGTTCTGGCCTTTAGATGGATTTGATGGATGCTGGATGACTGGGGGAGTGCAATTTTGTGCCACTGTACCAAACCAGTAAATCATAGGAATTGTTCTCTTTTTTGTGTTCTTTCCTCCCTCATATCCAGGATTTCAGCTTCTTCTAGGAATATTTGCTTTGCATGAATGGAATCAAGGTCACAGTATGAAAAGTAACCACATGTCTGATTTTTCTTGGTGTTATGGTGTGACTCATTGACTTAATTTGACCACAGTGTATTGCTCAAGATGGTTCTCTATGCAAAAAGATTCCTCCCTTCCCTGTGCTGCTTGGGGGAAGACAGATGCTTCCTACTGCTGTGGATGCAAACAGAAGACACGTAGTAAGTCTGAGCTTGCCATTCACACAGTTACGCCTTCTCTGTACGTGGGCTTCCTGATCCTATGTCAGGCCTTCAACAGTGGAATTTCCACTCTGTTATGGAGGATGACTTCCCATTGATATAGGTCTTTCTGTAGCAAAGGTGTGCTTATTTCGAAAGTTACTATTTTTTTTTTCGCTGCTTGCAGGAAAACTAGTTGTAAGTGGCACAAAAGCCTCCCAATTTATGTAGCCTTGTTTTGTGGAAGAGCTGGACACAAAATATTTGTTTTGGCTTTTAAGGAGATTCATTTTAGAATGTGTGAATGTTTGGTTGTGATTGTGGGGCTTGAAACATATAAATCTTTGCTTATCTGTGTAAAAAAAAAAAAAAGTTAAAGACTGTTATGGTATTGAAAACATCTGTATGTTTGACATGTAACTGAAAAATATATATAGCTTTAAAAAATCCTCTGTAGTATTAAGAAAATAATCTGCAGACTCTTTTATTTCCATTTGAGGAACAAACTACGTATGTTCTAAGCCTCCATGAGGGTTTTTTGGTGCATGTCAGACATGCAAGATGTTTTACATTGAGAACTCTTAGAAGACTTTGAATGGCTTTCAAATGTGCTCTCTGAAGAAATTTTACTTGTAGCCTTCCTTCTGACTCTTAGGATATTTGAAAAAAATTTAACCTTATAGTACTGTGGTTGTTTGGTTTTTTTTTTTTGAGCTTTACGTAGGCTAAATTAAAAACTTTTCTGTGATCAAAGATTAGTATTACTAAGTATTTTACCTTTTTTCCTTTAAAAATATATTCAGAGGCATAGTGTTCTCTGTTTTGGCAGAGATCCTTTTTAAAATAATTTCTAATGTTTGCTCTCATATTTTTTCCCCTTACCTTTTGTGGGCATTTAAACCTGGAGGTCTTTTCTAGCTTTCAGGTCTGGATGTGACCACAGGGTGCTTGCTGACTGTGTGCTGGGCTGAGACCAGGGTGAGAAGCCTTCTCCATGTGTTTTGCTTTCCACCAAGCAAAAACTCATATAGTGCTTCAGTGATGGACTAGGGCTGTTTATGTGTACATATAAATGCATAGTAATTTCTTGATTAGTTCTCAAACATGATGGATTTTCATCTATGCAGTTGTGTAGAGAAAGATGTGTGCATGTATCTATAAATACACGTCTATAGACTCATAGAATTATTTAGATTGTAAAAGACCTTTAAGATCATTGAGTCCAGCTGTTAGCCTTTACCTATACACATACACACAAAAGCTGATGCTTCTCTCTTTGTTTTCCTTCTCAAATCAAGTACAGCTTTTTAACAACACAGGATTGTCCACAAGGAGGGAAGGTTAAAGCAACAGAAAATAGAAAGGGTCAGGAGAAGGAAAAGGATAGAGGAAAAATGTCAAGTGCTTGGAGACACATATATATAAGTTTTTGTCTTTGACTTGAAAAGAGATGGGAGTCAAGTTCAAACCAGTCCTTTTGTAGCTTGGAATTACATGGGTATAGCCCTTCTGACATATTTTGGCTTATTTCTTGATTTCAGTCCTTGGACCCTTTTCATAAAAGTGCAACTATTACCTCATGTCTGTGTTGGCATATTTAGTCATGTGTAAAACAGTGACAGTAGGTATAGTTCCTACATTAGAGGAATAGAGGGAAGACTGGAGCAAGAGGAATACAGGGAGGACTGGAGCGAGAAATGTAGTGGAGAACAAGTTGTTGAAAGTGTAAGTTAATGGAAAAATGGAGATTAATCTGTTCTGAAGATATATGTCCTCTTCATTCCATACCCAGCCCTGGAGATTAGTGGCATCCTGGGTATACAGGCTCTATAGTATTTTTTCCTCCCCTCTCTTTTCCCCAGGGCTGGACTGATGAAGGTATTTTGGGATGTTTTAGGCATTTAAATAAATCAAGTAAAATCTATTCGATGATTTTTATTCATATTGAGTTAGCTCAGTGGCTTCTCATGAAGCCAAATGATTTTTGTGCTGTGTGTTTCCTCATTGGTCCCTCTTGATCCCTCTCAGCAAGAGGCAGTGCTGAAAGTCCCCATGCTAATTCAGTGGTTCCCTTTATCCCCATTCCGCTCATGTTTTATTGCTAGCTGCCGTATTGGAAGAGAAAGCAGACAGGTAGCTGCAAATGGTTGATGCAGGCAGCAGAAGTCAATAAGGCAGTCAGAGAGTGAGGTTGAGGAAGGCAGCTATAGATTTCTTTGCTTATTTCTTGTGAATTTTTCAGAACTCGTGTGATTCACTCTTGTCAGGTACTATTTTGAGCCGAGCAGACATGAACACATTTTCATAGCGAATGAGAAAAGCTGTCTACATTCTTGCTTTTTCCTTGATTTTTAGCAGATCCTTTAGTGATAAGGTATGAATGGGAGATGGCAGAGGTGGGGGAGATGATCTTTGCTCTTCCTGCAGTGAAGAGCTCCACTGGAAGACTGTAAAACATGAAAAGGCGAACAGGCATCGTAAGCCTGCATAAACTGGGGAAGAAAATTCATGTGCAACTGAAAGTTAAGTAGTGGTAGCAGAAGTGCCTGGACAAGGAAGAATTCATCTGACCATCAGTAAGAATTGTCTTAATGTTTATACGACTTGAATATGAATGCACAGTGGAAAGGAATTGATAAAGTTTGTTCGATGCCTTTGAAATCAAGCCTAGAGAAAAGCACTGCTTGGCAAGTTATATTAGCCAATCTTGTCCTAGCCCTGACACGAGCTGGATTAACTTTATGGACATTTTCTGTCCTTAATTCCCAGCTGTGTAGTACTACTGCCTGTTTTAACTTTCTAAAGATTACCTGAGAAGTCATTTTACTGAAAGTGTGTGATTTGGATCTGATTTGTTTCTATTGTCTAGAAGCTTTGTTGATCTGTCTGGTCTAATTTACTGTGTGTGTGTGAGCAATTGTTTTTGTTAACTTGCTTTACAGAAAGTGAGGAAGAGATGAAGAGAAATCAAGGTTTCATTTTTGCTTTGTCAGTGTTGAAATCTTGGAAATGAGAAGTCAGCCTTTTATGTCATACTTACTGGAGCAATAAAATAAGCTGGAGGTGGAGAAAGTCTGTTCATCCTCAGGGCAGGAAGCCCAAAAGCTTTTTCTTGGAATACGGGGCCTGTAGGGGCAGGCAGTGCCAACGAGCAGTAGGGTAACACAGTTGTGTGGGAGAATTGGCTCATTGCTTTGCTCCTGCCCAATTGGATTACCTGCTTACTCATCCGTTCTCCTGAGCAGATGTCAGAGCAAGGAGGTGAGAGGAATTCATTAATACTGCAGGAGGTCAGTAAGCTTGCACAGTAGAAGCTGGAAGGAATAAGAGGTCCTCTGTGTGAGTATGTAGAGGCATGTGCCAGTCTCTGCCCTCCCCTGGGCCCAGTGGAATTTGCTTTTAGAAGCAATTACAACAAGCCTGCTCTGTCCATGGATAGCACCGGCATTACTCTCTCCTCTGCTCTGGGATCATGTGGCTGACAGCTTGTATCGCCCCAAGAGCTTGACAAGAGCGCGGGGAACCAGAGGCAATGTGTATCCTGGAGGCACCTCAAAGGTGCTTATTTTGGAGTTGCAAGACAAGCAGTTGCTTGTAGAGAGCACAAGTGTTAATCCTCCCAGTGGGAAGGGAGTAAGCCGTATTCCTGTAGGGACTGAAATCCACTACAGCTAATGCGAAGAGGCACCTGCTCTAAGGAGGAACAGTCTTCCTCTGCTGCTCCATCTCTGAGCAGCAAGGATGTGAAAGCTCTGTCCAGCTAGGCAAAATCTGATTATTACAGGGAGCTGGTGTGAAGATTTGGAATGGAGTTTTCTTCTCTGTGACTACCTGAGCTGGTTCATTTTAACCACTTACAAGATGAATTGGATCATCACCTGTCTGAGACCAAATATGTTGCTTTTTCCTTTTTGTGTGCCTCCTGGTGCCATCGTCTCTGGGAAGAAGACAGCATCATTAGTTAAGTCTTCTTAGACCTTTGTGTGATACTGCGAGTTTTTTATTTACAGTGGCAACAGAATGAAAAATTTGTTTTGACTGTTTTCCAGTGGATTTCAGCCCAGAAATTTACAAGTGAGCCATCTCTTTCTGGAGGAAGAGATATGAATAGAGTGCATGTATTGCACTCCAGCAGGAATTGGTTTCCCTTTGCCGGATCACCAGAGGATATGGAACTGTTAGATACTGTGGGCAGAGAGGGGGACTGTCTGTTGAGAGACCTTTAAGAAATTCTAAGTACTTCAAAGAGATGTTTCAATAGAATTTCTGAAGGCTTGGGAGGATGTAATGAGATGTAATAATAGGAAACTGAGCATAGCAGTATACATTTAAATACTAAAAGGCCCTTTGCAAGCTGTGAGACCCTTTACATTGCTAAGGAGTCAGGTGCTTAATCTATCTGAAACAGGGATGAAATAATTGGCAAAGACAATGGGATTAGGCTGGAGGGGCTGATACAGAGAATATTGGATAAGTGGTCAAATAAGTCTTCTCCAGTTATTTGCATGGGTGTAGGAATTGTGTGAAGTGCTCCACTAAATAACTCAGAGTGTCTTTACTATATGGTGTTGATTCCAGTGCTCAGGTATGACAGGATGCAAAGGTGTGCTGCTGAGACTGTCAGTTGACTCAGGGCATGTGTATGTTTGTCAAGAAGCAAGGGTCAGCAACAAACATGGAATGAAGTAGTTGTTGACTTGAATGCGGTATATGCCACACTCATGCAACATCGCCCTTCCAAAGAGCCAGCCCAACTGGGTTCAAAACAGATTTAGCTGAGGTGGAAGACTACAGCAGTGCCACGGGCTGTTTCCCGTCCCAGTTTGGTGTCTTCACAAGATTTCATGCTGTGCCATGCAAAAGTCCCATTCTTTTCAGAGATAATTTAGGGTTCTCTCCTGTATTCTAGTGCATGCAGTAGCAGGCTACTACTTTATGGTAGACAGCTAGAGAAATTTTCTATATGTTGAGAAATGAGGTGTTTAGACTCCTTCTGAGGTGTCAGTAGCTCAACAAGCCAAAACACATTGTTCAGGAGCTGTCAAAAGGGTAATTTAGCCCTTCTTTGTTCCCCCTTTCCCAGTAGTACTCATTTACCGTGTGTCAAATCCAAATAGCAGGGTAAGTCACACTCCAACTCTTTGAATCACTACTAAAGATATTTTAGGTGACAATGTTGTATTTTAATGATGAAGGGCCACTTCCCAGTACTTGTTAATGCATGTCCTTGGTTTTGGTTCCCTTGCTAAACCTGGAACTGCTGTACAGTTGTGACCATCCTGTAGGTCAATGCTGGCCCTGTGTTTCCCAGAATGAGGAGTCCTGCCAGTGCAAAGCCTGAGAAGTAAACTCAAGACAGGAGCCTTTCATTACACTGCCTAGGGGACCAGATGGAGCAGCTGATGAGAAGTTTAAATGGCAAAGTGTGTGCAGCTTGGTTAAGCATTGACTGAGACTGGGTATTTGAATTTGGCCAGGTAATTCAAGGACACTAACGCCAACTAACCTGTCACAGCTTTCAGGCAAGACTCCTTGTCAGGAAGCCTATTGGGGATTTGGGAAAGCAGATGTGCTGTTGTCTATGTGCCGTCTAGGAATACAACCTATCAGATTGGAACACCCCAGCAGACCTCTTGCTATTTGTGAGCGAATGGGACAGACAGAGCTTACCAACATAGCAGGTCTTCACTTTTTTTAATTAATTTTTTTTATTATGCTCATGCCATAGTGGTTAGACCATTACTACTGCTTGCCTGCTTTGCAAGGGCAGAAGGAAGCTCTGCTGCTTTCTGTGAGTTTAAAGTGTTTTGCACGTTTAAAAGCAGGGGTTGTTTTGTGGCTGCCTTCTATACACAAGATACCCAGCAGTTTTCCTGTCTCTGGTGAAGTATTTATGGACAGAGAGGACTTTTTAGAAGGAAAGGGATGCTTTATTCAGTGAGATAGAAGAGGATGAATGAGACCAGTAAAGAGAAAGGGGTGGTGGTGAGGGAGAAACCCAGCCCAAAGCAGCTACTGTTCCATGCAGACTGCTGCATGTGCTTGTGTTGCAGTATTGATGGTGGTTGGAGGATTGCCCATTTTTCTAAGTGCTGATCTTGGGCTTCAAGTGCCATTCCCCTGTACTCAGTGTAACTTCCTTTCCTAGTGTTTAGTGCCCTTCAAACCAGAAGCTTGCAGAGTGGAGTGGCACTGCTGAGGCTGTGCTCAGCCCTGGTGCATCTGAGTGAAGTGTGCAGTCCGTCCTGCAGCGGGTGACGGGTCATTGCTCCACGTGGCAGCTGGATCTCACATACATGGTTTTCTTAGGTGTCTTACAGCCTGCACAACAGACTGTGTTAGAGAACAGAGCACCTTGTCCAATATGAGTGACTCCTTTAATGGCTGCAAGCTGTGTCCAGGACCTGCCTCTTGCTTCTTGAAGCACTCTCCTGGGTCTCTGTGCATCTTCTGTGCAAGGGTGCATGCTGACAATTGCACCCAAAATAAGAGGGTATTCCCTGTGAAGGAGCCCTTTCTGGGAATCTGAGATTAAGAACTAGGAGGGGAGAAAGCCCAGAAAAACTAGCATGTTTTGAACTTCTCAGGAAGGGATTGGAAGGAGGTTGCTATTGTACAGAGTCAAGGAGGGTGACAAATTCTGTATTTGAATTCCTTTATGCTTCAGAGTTCTTTCTTGTGTTGAAATAAGGTGGATGTGATAATTCTGCTTCCTTTTGTGCTTATTGGTTAGCAATTTATCGGTGCATCATAGCTATTAGATGAACTCCCACTGACCAGTGGAGACCTGGGAATTCTCTGCAGCTCCCTGAGATGTTAAAAGAAGCAAGAAGTTACTTTTAGAGCTGAACTAAGGGAGTGCAGTCTCAGGATTCCACCAGTTGAACAGACATTACAAAGATCAACCATTGAACCAAATGATAAAATAGTAAAGTCTGATCCTTAGAGAACTTGTGTGCCTGGGAGCTTAGCCCCAGGAGCAATTTAATCTTTTACTGCTACATCAAGGAAGGAAATTGGAGACTGGAACAAGGGAAAAATCAGCTCTAGGGAAGAAATCAATTTATTATTGAATAAATGAAAAGATTGCAGTACTCATTGCAACATACCACAATTGTTCTTAAGCATCTTTCATCTTGAAGGATCCTGAAGTACTTTCAGAATTGTGTAGGCAGAAGGATTTATTTAGCTTGCAACTGATGTTTGTCTTTTAACAGCACACTAATTCAACTTATGTTGTTAAGTACAGGAATGGAGAAAAATTTCCCATCTGATTGTAACTTCAAAGGAGATACTTACTGATGTTGGAAAGCAGCCAAGATATCTTAACGAACTGTTGCTCATGAGATCTTTAAAAAACATATTGGGAAAGCCCTTACTTTTTGTCTGTTTCAGGTATGTCCTCTCTAGGGACGCTGCAGCCTCTAATAATTGCAATCAACATAGTTTAAGGTTAGAGAACTGATACCATGTTGCCCTGTTTCCTTACTGTAGTAGGATATTTCCATGCAAAGATATTACATTATTACAGATTCAGAGGCAAATGCTTCTAGAAACTTTCAGTTCTTTCTGCATTAACCAGAGCTCTGGAGGTTATCCATGTTAGAATAACATGAACATCTGCAGGTCTGTAGGTCTAGCCAATACTTGCAACACTGTTTTGAGAGAGAATTGGGTGAAGCAAGATGTTTTCCTATTCTAAATGTTACCTTATATTCCATTTAAATGTAATATGAATGGGAGAAATAATGTGTCAAAATTCAATCAAAAAGGAAACCTGAAATACCAAAAAGAGGTGGCATTTGTTGCATACATATCTGGCAAGTATGGTAGTTGGTAGACAGATCTGATGAGGATGATCTTTGGAGGCAGTTTCCCACTGATCAGTTGTTTATGAGGATAGATTAATAAGTGATTTGGCACCACTTTAGTGTTGCTGAAATTTACCGCTGAAGCTTGAGGGAAGAACGATTGGTCTATGGTCCCAAGGAGGGTCCCTATTTGAAGCCACTCTGTTCTCTCTGACTTCTGTTGGGGATAGCTTCCACTAGACCAGGTTACCCAAAGCCCCATATACCCTGTCCTTGAACCCTTCCAGGAGTGGGGCATCCACAAGTTCCCTGAGCAACCTGTTCCTGTGCTTCACTACATTCTGAGTAAAGAACTTCCTAACAACTAACCTAAATCCCTAAATTTCTCCTCTTTTAGTTTAAAACCATATCCAGTTGTCCTATCACTATATGCTAGTGTAAAAATTTGCTCTCTCTCTTTTTCATAAGCCCATTTTATGTACTGGAAGGCTCCCTGGAGACTTCTCTAACCTGAAGGTGCTCTAGCCCTTGGATCATATTTGTGGCCCTCCTGGAATTTCTCTAAGAGGACCACATCCTTCTTATGTTGGGGACTCCAGAGCTGGATGCAGTACTCCACATAGAGTCTCATCAGAGCAGAGTAGAAGGGCAGACTCACCTCCTTCAACTGGCTACACTGCTTTTGATGCAGCCCAGGATGTGGTTGTGCAGAGGGGATGGAAAACAGCCTAGCAGAAAAGGACCTGGGGGTGCTGGTTGACAGTAGCTGAACATGAGCCAGTGTGTGCCCAGGTGGCCAAGAAGGCCAGTGTCATCTTGGCCTGTAAAGAAATAGTGTTGCCAGCAGGATCAGAGCAGTGATTGTTCCCCTGTACTCAGCACTGGTGAGGCTGCACCTCATGGACACCATACTGGACACTGTACTATGTCCAGTTCTGGGTCTCTCAATTCAAGAAGGACATTGAGGTGCTGAAGTGAGTCCAGAGAAAGACAACAGACCTGATAAAGAGTCTAGAGGGTAAGTCCTATGAGGAGCAGCTGAGGGAGCTGGGGTTGTTTACCCTAGAGAAAAGGAGGCTCTTGGGGGACCTTATCCCTCTCTACAACTACCTGAAAGGAGGCTGTAGCCAGGTGGGAATCAGCCTCTCCTCCCAGGCAACCAGTGATAGGCAAGAGGACATATTCTTAAGCTATGCCAGGGGAGGTTCAGGTTGGACATTAGGAGGAATTTCATCACAGAAAAGCTGACTAAACACTGGAATGGGCTGCCCAGGGAGGTGTTTAAGGAAAAACTGAGTGTGGCACTTAGTGCCATGGTCTAGCTGACGTGGGATTGTTTGTCACAGGTTGGACTTGATGATATCAGAGGTCTTTTCCAACTTAATTGGTTCTGTGATTCTGTGATTCTGAGCTATAAGTGCACATTGCTGGGTCATGTCCAGCTTTTCATCCAAAGGAACTCCTGTGTCCTCTTCTGTAGGGCTGCTCTCAATGAGTTCATCTGCCAGTCTGTGCTCATGTCTGAGATAGCCCTGATTTAGATGCAGCCCTTGCACTTGGACTTATTGAGCTTCATGATGTTCTCACGGGCCCTTTGTCCAGGTCCCTTTGAATGGCATCCCATCCTTCTGTTGTGTCACTGCACTGCTCAGCTTGGTGTCATCTGCAAACTCGCTGAGGCTGCACTCGATCTCACTGTCTGCGCCACTGGTAAAGGCATTAAAGAGCACCGGTCCCAAGACAGAGCCCTGAGGGACCCCACTTGACACTGGCCTCCACCTGGACATTGAGCCATTGACCACAATTCTCTGACTGCATCCATCCATCCAGTTTATTATCCACTGAGTAGTCCACCCTTGAAATTCTTGTCTCCCCAGTTTGGAGATAATGATGTTGTACAACACCTTACAGAAGTCTGTGTAGATGACATCTGGCCTTCCCTTGTTGACTGTTGCAGTCACTTTCATCATAGAAGGCCACAAGACTGGTCAGGCATGATCTGCCCTTAGTAAAGCCGTGTTGGCTGTCTTGGATTACCTCCTTGTCTTGTATGTGCCTTAGCATCATTTCCATGAAGACGTGCTCTGTGATCTTCCCAGGCACAGATGGGCTCATTGGTCTGTAGTTCCCCGAGTCTTCCTTTCTGCTATTTTTAAAAACACTAGTGTTGTTTTCCTATTTCCGGTCATTTGGGACGTCACCTGACCTCCATAACTTGTCAAATAGGATGGAAAGTGGCTTGGCAGCAACATCAAGTAGCTCAGAACTGTAGGATGCGTGACATCACATTCCATAGACTTGTAGCTATTCAGTTTGGTCAGGTGGTCTTGAACCTGCTCTTTGCTTACAGCAGGAGGGTCTGTGCTATCCCAACCCCTGCCTAGATATTCAGGGAATTGAGAGATATGGGAAGCCTTATGGCCAGTGAAGACTGAGGCAAAGAACTCATTGAGTACCTCAGCCTTCTCCATATCTCATGTCTCCAGTTCTCCCTTCTGATTTATCTTGGGGGTACACTCTCCTTGGCCTTCTCTGACCTATGTATTTATAGAGTCACTTGTTATTCTTTACATGCCTTGCCAAGTTCCTTAGCTTTCCTGATCCCATCCCTAACACATCCAAACCCCATCCCTCTACTCTCCCCAGATCACCCGTCCCTGTTTCCACTGCCTGTGCATTTCCTTCTCACTCCTCATTTTGAGGAGCAGATACTTTTTCAGCCATACCAGTTTCTGCCCTGCCTTGCCTGATTTCCTATGTGTGGATGGAGAGCTCTTGTGCTCTAAGAAAGGTGGCCTTAGAGAGTTGCCAGCTCTGGTCATCTTCTGTTTAACAAATACGTGGCAAGGTCTAATGAACTGTAGTATGCAGAGCTGTCTGAAAGGAAAAAGGAGGGTCATGAAAGTGCAAATCATGTCTGTATTAACAAACAATTGCTTTCATCTCATGTACCTATTCAAAGTACTCAATAAACCTTATTGTCCGTATAGAGAAATTAGTGTAATCAGTTGCATGTATGAGTTTTAGATTTTTATATAGTTCAGTACGCATAATAAGAGAGAAAAAAGCATATATTGAGCATGTACAGGAAAATCTGCTGCAGCTAAGCCATTATTATTATTTGAACTGAAATATAGTTACAAACCACGAGTTTATTTAGGATTTTTTAAATAGTCATTGTCTCTTCTGTGGGTTCTTCTAATCTGTTGGTTATGAGAAATATTATGTGTAAGCAAAAAATAACCTTGGTATGTTTTTGTTTTTTTTTTTTTTTTTTTTTTTTTTTTTTTTGTGTGTGTGTGTGTTAACTTAAAGCACTGAGACACATCATGATTTGGATAAGCTCAAAGGATGGATGTCTTCTCTATTCTTGACTGTCTGCTCTGTGGCCATCTAAGCTGGCCATTTTCTAAGACAGCTTTTGATCAAAAAACCTTCATCTTACTTTCAACCCCAAATTGGGGAATGAGTCCTAAAGTGTTTGTAAATAAAGTTAGAAAAGTTCTTTGATTATTGCTTTGATTTGTTTCTGAAGGAAATTAATTTCTGAAAGCATGTGCTGAGGGTAGGGAACATTATCAGTCATTTGCCATTTAGAGAAATAGGTTGGTTAGTGTCTCTGCTGTTGAAACTTTTCCACAGATGAGAAAAATCTTCTTCTGCTCCTTGAAAACAACTATTTCAGGTATAAAGAAACACTGTACTTTATTTCCAGCATGATATTTATTCTGCAGAAGGAATAAATATAAGTAAGATGAAAAGTGAGAATGGGATGATATATGGAAAATAAACCCAACAATGTTGTGAAAGAAATAATATCTTAGCATTGAGATCAAGATGTGGTTGCAGGAAGAGTAATGATTTCAAAATCCTTTGCTTGGGTGTGATTAAAATGTTGACAATAATTAACATTGTTTTGGTGCTCTTTTTGCCCCATTTTCCTTTGTACTTTGATTTAGAAAGAACTTGGTTTATGCATTTTTAAGTTGCTTGTTCTCGCTTCCGATAAAATTTTCAGATATGTGAGTAGTAAAGTCTCCCAACTCCACTTCTCTGCCCTTACCTCATGGGTTTTTCTATGAGAAGGTGGGGGTACTATATGATTTTTGAAACAGTGCAGGATTCACTGTTATCAAAGGTAATGTGAGCTCAAGACAACCTGACATAAGCATGCTCTAGTGGCTACCCACAATGGTTGCATATATTTTGTAAATATCTGTAGATGCATGGATTCTGTTTTTGAGTCGTGCCTCATTTTTGCATTAAAAAAGCATCCAAAAATGTTTTCACCCATTTTATACATAAAAAACCTCATGTTGGATGATTACTCAAAAGCAGTTTTTTCCCTAGAGAGCTTGAAGTATATGAAAAAGAAAAACTTATCTACACTAGCTATTACTTCATTTCTTAGAGCATTTGGAGGGATTCTGCATCCATTCCTGAGTGCAATTATGCAGAGAAGAACTTGAAAGAAGATTTTTTTACTTTACCATAATTTTTTTTTTTCACTTCAATAAACTTTTCTAAGGGAAGAGAGAGAAATCCCATTACTATTGCTTTCTAAAGTGAGCCTTGACAAGGCATTAGTAGAGCAAATATTTGTGAGGATGGAGTCCTGCTTGGAAACTAGAGCTGAGTAAGCTTTTCCATGGTTGTTTCTGCACCTTTTGATCTAAATGCTTATTTGAAAGTCTCTTTTTCTCCTGTCCGTGTGTTATCTGGCAGACTTACTTCAGGATCCAGAACTATTCATGTCAAGTGAGGTGACCCTTCCTTATCCTCACCACACTGGCAGGCATAAACATCACACAAAATGCTTTCTAGCCTGCATCCTGAAAAAATGAAAATGTGAAAAGCAGGTGTCTGGCACCATGACTTTGTCACAGCCAGGACTTATGGATATGCCCAGCCAGAAATGAGGCAAATAGCTTGTGTACTGCTATGACCATAGTTTACTGGGAGTCCGGACCTTATTTAGTTGTTGATTTGGGTACAAAAGAGCATGCTACATACCCCAGGTGTCTTACAGCAACAGAGGCAGCAGGGTTTGATGCAGCTCACTAGATGGGTTTTTAGCTGCACTGGTAGTGTAGGGTGCGGGGATTTTTTTCCTGTTGTGCCAGGGATTTTTGTCCTCCAATATGAATCAGTAATATCCAAACTGAGTGCCAGTGTTTAGGCAGTGAGAGGCTGCTGTCCAGATGTGCCAGGTGGTAGCAGTAGTAGCAGGAAAGGAAAAGAAAGCAACCACTTTGGGTTTTTATTTTGCGTAGTTTTGAGAAAAATGATTTTTTAAAAAATTGATCCAGTAGTTGTGACTTGGGGTCCAAAGACTGGTGGTGTTTGTTCACATCTGTCTAACTAGCTTGCAGTGCATCTTGAGACAAGCTTTTCCTACATCTTTCTCTTTCTGTATCACTTTCACCAGAACAAAGATAACAGTTGTATAAGATGCTTAGGCCATTCAGTTTTGCAGTCATGTCACTGATTTTTCCCTCAGTGCAACTGCTAAAAGCATTAGACTTACACTAGAATCAGACTGAAGTAATGGTCTGATGATTCAGCCCATTAAGGTTTTAACCTTTCTGTAAAAAACTAAATATGGTGATTATCTGGCACTTGGATCTGGACACTGAATAAAATGCAAATGTAACATTCAGCCAGTGCTGCTGAATGTTTCTTTCAGAGAAGGGGGAGTTGGAGAGGGGGATGCAAGGATGGTGCTTGTGATTTGATTTGTAACCTTGAATTATATGCCTTCCTGAACCCACATAGCAGAAACTTCTTAAAAATAGTAATCTGTTCATTGCTGCTCTTGCTTGGTTTTGGCTTATGTTATTGCAGGCTTATGTAGCTTGGTGTACCAAATTGATTGTTTGGATTTTCTGAATGCTGTAAATGTCATGGCTTTATCACTGTCTAGGACATGGGTTTAGTGCTCTGTCCATGATGATGCATTAGATACTTAATTACAGGTCTGTATACTTTACTTTAGAAAAGCTGTGCTTGGTGTGCTGAGAAGCATGTTTCCATGTGAAGATTGTCTCTGTATCTTTGTTTAGGAGGACAACAAATGGAATAGCACTTCCCTCTGTGCCCAGTGATGTAGTGGTTCAGTCTATGGCCATAAATTATGTTTCAAATTAATTTATCTTAAAATGCTTTCTCTGAATAATGTTTTTGAGGATATTTAGTCATAAGATTAAAAGGGGCACTCTACAGATGCAGGAGGATGTTATCTCATTTGTGCACAGGCTGCAGGAGATGGTGTGGCTCAGGAGATAAAGCTGTCAGCAATTCCCCAAGACCCATATTGTTCAGGCTCCCTTGTTTCAGAGTGCTGAGGGTTAAGAGTCTGACAGTGAGGCACTAGGGTCTAGGCTGGAGGATGGCAGTGCTCTATGGGCAGCAGGAGAAGGGCAAGGGGAGGGGGCAGGAAGGGATCAGAAATCTGAACAAGCGAGTGCCAGGAAGAGCTGTTGCAGTCTTAGGGGCCTGGCACTCTTTCCCAGTGCTGTTTCAGAAAGGGCTCATGGCTTGTTCATTACATAGTGATAGGTTCCCTCTGTTACACTGCTGGTGGTTTCGGTAAATCACACAAAATGCAGGGTGTGTGTTAATTAATGAATTAAAGCCTTTTGTGTTCAGGGGAGTGTAAATACATGTGTAGGGTGTATCACTATTTGTTTTGGTGCCATTTCCACCTGCAGGAGACTCAGAGTGGAAGGAGAGGTTTTCCTTTGAAACACCTATTGCTTTGTAATCTGACTAATGGCTCCTGGGAAGAGAAGTCCTCTAGTGGAGGCTCTCAGAAAAGCTGGGCTACGTGCATCGTCATAAGTCTCTTACAGAGCTAAAAAAAGAACATAACAAAACAAACAAAAAGTAGTAGTGCTTCCTCTGATGTGTGGGTGGCAGAGGCACGTAATTTTGGAGAAGATCCTGAGTTCTCCTCCCCGCTGTTTCTGTGAAGTCTTAACTCACTGTGTTATGTGGCACTGAAACAGCCAGCAAGCCTCATGGTGCAATTGCTGTTGCTAGTTTTTTTTTTTTTTTTTTTTAAATTTAATCTCTAGTTAGAAAAAGCTACAATATTTGCTGCCTAGAAACTCGTTTTGCATTTACTCCATTGTGCTGAATTCTTTTGTTTCCTACACTGCAGCAGGAATAACCGCTGGACAGGCATTGCTGCTTGTGGGTGCTTTGCATGGGTGTCAGTGCTGAGAAGTGAAAAGGGTTTCTGGTGCTTTGCAGTCAGCTTGATCCTATAAAGGAGCTTTCCTGGACCAGTTGTCTAGAAAGGACAGGGAATGTTTTCCACCTTTGTGCAAATAGGCTTCTGACTGATAATTTTTCCATCTTTCTCTGGAGCAGTGCAGATTAGATTCAGTTAGAGATAGCCTGCAGGCTGCACCAAGCCTCTCAGCACTAGCATTGTTACTGCATTATCCCAGATGCCTGATTTCATGTCCCCTTCACGATGTCAGGATTAAAGCAACAGCCAGATTCGGGGAGAGAAAATTCAATTTCTTCTGGTCAGATTGTCAGGCTTGGTTCTTTTTTTTTTATCACCTTCCACTGTGGAAACAGGCATGGTTGGTTTCAGGAGATTATAGGAGACTTCTCTTTCCTATAGTCTCTGTGTGAGAGAGGTGGGGTGCTTTGGGCGGGTGGTCCTGAATCTCTACTAATCTTCCATATTACAGTGACAAGCTTTAGTTTTTGGAAGTGGTTTGCTCTAAGGTGTTGAAGGTGTTCTGTGGCCTGGGATGCTTGGACATGAGTGGAATAGGTTTGCTGGGAAGCTTGAGCTATACACTTACTGAAATGTATGGTTGGTATTTTGCAGAACCTACTCAATGACCCAGGTGTTTCCAAACCTATGCTACAGTATTCTTAAAACAAGAAGGATTGTTCATGTTTGTCTTATAATTAGCTTGTTTTAGAGTTACTAGTTCCAGGTTTGTCTCTTGTAATTTTTCAGTGTTTTGAATGAACGGAAATATTAGTTAATAATTATTCCTGATGGAATGTACAGTGGGAATTTAACCTTTTTCTTTTGCTGTGTTCACAAGGTATCTGAGCTACTCTGAGATAATTCAAAGTGCCTAGGTTTACCTTCTGCTTTCCATCCCTCTGACTTGCCCTGAAATTATATGTTTCTTTGACCTTTGTCTGAAATGGATGCTGGGGTTGGCATGTGTGTGTATGCACAGGCTTGGGGGAGAGGGTAACAGCTTGCGGTGATGGGATTTGTGGAGTCTGGCTGTGCTACCCTTGTGTTCCCATGTTGTTAACCTCTGATAATGATGCAGCCCCCAGCCCTCTCTGCATGCAGAAATGCATTTTGTTTTCAATAGTCACCCTTCTGAAGTTTTTCTGAGTATTTGTATTAACTGTCAGGGATGGTTTTTCTACAATATTCTCTATGCTGTCAATGATGTAAAATATTCAAAACTTAGTGTCTTTTGCTTTTGAATGACAGGACACTAGTGGGACAGGATCTCTGTAGGAGTGGAGAGCTGCAGATAGACTGCTCAGGGCAGTACTGGTCACTGCAGGCTTGGGAAACACCCTTGTAGACACTTGGGCAGACATTGATGTTGAATGAAGGTGACAGTGGGGCATAATTCTGTGGGGTGTAATCAGTGGTGAATTTTGGGATGATCCTTTGCCTCACAAGACTGTATATTTCATGTCTGGGGGCCTTGTTCAGGGGACTTACAGCTTTGTTGAGCCTTAGAGATGGCACTTCTCCTTTCACCCGGAGAGACAGGACTGATACAGGCAGTAGGACTCAGCTTATGGAAACTTGTCACTGCCACAGTATCTGACTGGCATCACTAGCTACAGGAAATCCAGAATGTGATGTGAGAGCTGGGCAATGTGAAGTGTGCCTGTCAGAGGTGAGTACTTAAGCCCACCAACCTCCACCTGAGAGCATGTGCCTGTGTGCACATTGCTCTTTCTGCTGCAGCTTTATGTAACACATTTGCAGGACTTCATTCTCCAGTAGATTGAAAGCAAAGCCACTGTTGATTTTCTCCAAAAATATCTATTTGGAAGTGCAATTTCCTGGAATTACATGGTGGCAGTGAGAGGCCAGACCTTGCTGTAAAATAACTTTCTTCTCAGCCAAACACATCGAGCTCTGCTGTCTACTGCATTTTCTCTTTAGATGATTTCAGTTGAAAGGAGGTGGGGTTTTTTTGGCTGTTGGCTTTTTTTTTTAATGCTTTGTTTATTCTTGTCAGGAACTGATTCTCATTTTCCTATCTCTCTTGCTCTTGCCAAATGATGTGATTATGGTGGACAGAGCAGCTCCCCATTCACAGTAAAATTTCTGTGTGTTTTTATAGCACAAGGCTGTATTAGGACTGATGTACCTTTGCCAGGGAATGTAGCTTTGCTGCTGCCCTCCGATGTGCTGGTGCTTTGTCTGTCACAACTGTACCAGTAGGCAATAACAGAGCATCAGGTTTGGTTGTGATTATCATCTACAAGCCACTGAGTGAAGGCATTGTAGCAATGTGCGCCTGTGTTATTAACTGCAAGCATAACACCGTTCACAGCACTGTCCACCACCAGTTCTTCAATTTAATCTGAGCTGTGAGGTGGCTGTTCTATCTGTGGAACATGGCCCTAACAAGTCTTTATACTAAAACTAATATTCCCTACCAAAGAACCAGCACCAATAGTTGATGTGTCTTTGTCTTTGAAGCCCTTCGTCTCCAAGAGTGGATCTTCAGCCTGCATCAGAAGGTGGTCCTGTGTTCTCCCTGTTGTGGTGGCTGAATGGGAGCAGAACTGTTTCTACTGTACAGTAGAGCATGATCAATTTTGGCTTTTAAAAATACTACTTTTATGGGATATTTAGTATTTTGTAACAGAGAACTTAATCTCTAAGCTGTACTAGAAATCAGTATCGCAAGGAAGGAGGGGAATGAGTGTGTGAAGGAAGGGAAGGGGCACAGGTGGGACTGAATATTGATTTACAAGGTAAGTGAAACATGACTCAATGGCTGTGTGTGGCAGTGGGGAGGCACTGCCTGTAGGGATGGGACAGAAATATTTGTGAAAGCAGTCCAAAGAGAGGAGAGTGGGAGGTTATTTGCAAGGACTATCATGATGTTGGTAAACTGAAGTTTTTAAGTATCTAATAGTCTTGTTTCTCCCTTTAGCAATGGAGCATACCCTTTCTGGTTCAATGTTCTTTTTCTCTGGAAATACACACACCCATCATATCTCTTCATCTTCACTGTTTGCTTTTTTTAAGCTAGCTGATTCTTAGTACTTATTAATTCCTTATTCCTGTGATTTCCTGATCTTTCCCAGTATTTTTCTTTCTTACTCCCTAAGTGGCGGTATCCAGAATTAAAGTGTTTGAGATAGGACTTGCCATAGATTGATAATGGGAAGGGCTTTTGTGTGCCTTGGTCATTTATGTATGCATCACACATTGGCTTTTACTTTCTACTTTATTTTACTACAGGTTCCTCTTCACTTTGCTCGCTCCTAGACCTTGTGTTACCTTTGAGTGTCTGTTTTTCAATGGAAATCAAGCAAGTAGACTGTGAACCTGATACACAGCCTCTCTGAAGCTCAGTGTTTGCATTTCTTGCTCACACAGAAATGCTGCTGGTGCTAGGCAAGTGGCATTGCTATCATCCTGTGCAGGCATGGCTGGCTTACCTGAGTGTGGAAGGAAAGGTTCAAGCAAATTGCCATGTCTGTTCTGTACAAAAAAGTGTCAGGGCACAGAGCCAACTAGACCTGGCTTCATCAGGAAGGTGAGTCATCTAGTTTCCAAAAATAGCAGGTTAAAAAGAGAAGAGAGGCAGATGCAGGTGAGGTGGGAGGAGGCAGTGGTGCTTCCAGTATGTGAACAGTTCAATCTGTGCGTCAGCCTGTGCTGTGCTTGCACTTTCCCCATGAATCAACTTGATCTCCACCTGCTGCTTACTGGCCTTGGGAGCCCCAAAGGACCAGGGCTCATTCAGAGGAATAAATAATGGAAAACTGTGTGATTTCTTGTCCTGCGTGGTGCCCCAGCCTCCTGAGCTTTGGCCCCTTGGGAATCCTTTGCCCGTGGTGGTTGGAAGACTGGCAGTGACACCATCTGGCATCAGACAAAGCAAGGGTTGGCTTTGTAAAATTTTTTTTTTTTTTACACATGCAGTTTGATAACATCTCCAAATAACCTGCAACAGAAAAAGCTTCCTCCTTGAGATCTTGCCCAGTAAAAGATGGAGCCAGTTTTTCCTCTGTGCCTGTGCATGTGACTTGAGGGACAGGTATGCAGATGGTTTTGCAGCTCCCTGTTAAAGCAGGCTGAGGACATCCTAGTCTGTTCTGCAGCTAAATGCAGTGATATGGCAATTTTGGAGCCCTTGTGAACCTGAAAGACCAAATGTGCTGCAGTAATCAGATTTCCCAGTTTTCCCTCAGTGCTCAGGAAGACTGATGCCAAGTCTCATGACAGAGCATTTTTGACACGGGACTACAGAGAAGATCTGGTTATGTGGAGGGCCTGTGGCACTGGGCTGCAAGGGAGGAATGTGATTTGCAGTAGCACGTCACTCAGTAGCAGTGTCCTTGCTTACAGGGGAGTGTTGTGGCCTTGCCTCTCCTTGTTGACCTCAAGTGCTGGCTTGCAGATCTGTTGACCTAATTCAGACTGAATATTCTGACTTGTACAAGGATTGAAGTATTGAAGGATTGTACAAGTGACGTAGAGTCTAGTTCAGACAATTTTGTTGTGGTGGATCCAAGTTCGTTCCTGGTTCCATCACTGAAAATTGTTTCAGAAAAGCTGCTTAACTAAATTTTTGAATGCCTTCTTTGATGATTTGGATTAATGTCTTTCCTCTCTCTTTTAACCCCATCTGATAGAACATAGTCCCATTCTTTTTCTGTTCCTTCCTGTACACTTTCATTAAGTACCTTAATCATGTGTCATTGACAAACAACTAAGAGTAAATGTTAAAATGAAGCTCTTTGTTAGCACTCCAGAAAATACCAGCCATCGGATGTTTAAACTGTGCCTTCCTCATGTACAAACTGGGTAAATTTTGCCATTCTTGTAGCTCACCTGCCTCCAGCTAAACCAAGGGCAAAGAAATAGACTACACCGCATGGATTCGGGGAAGTGAAGTTGATTTTATTTTTTTAAATGTCTCCTTCTTTATAATCTTCCGTACTACTAATAACATGGGCTGAATTTTGGTTTTAATATCTGATTCCTATCTTGACTGCATTCCCTTAACCTTTCCTCAGAGATTTTATTTTCTAAACCTTTGATGGATTTTGCTGCCCTCCTGCTGATGTTTTTCATTTATTGGAGGAGAATAAAATAATAATTATAATAATAAAACCCACTCTTTCGCTGGAGGCAATTCACTGGTTGAGGTTTTCATGTGAATGCAGCCCTTTTAATCCTAGCAAACAGGATTCTCCTCCTAATCTCTAATCCCTGAGTACTTTAGCTATTAATCTTGAGAAGCATTTTCCCCTCCCCATCTGAGATTAATCTGAGTGGTTACCCATGGTTACTGGCCTCTCTTTTCCTTTTGCTTTCCCATGAGGCTTGGAGACTAAGGGAGGTGAATGACAAATTCTGGGCCTTTCATCTGTCTGCACTCAGTTTCTGGGCCTTTGGACACCCTCAGTCATTTGATTGGTTTGATGGATCCTTGTTCAGCAGGAAAAATATAGACACATCCTTGCCTGGCAGCTTCCAATCACAGACAAGGACATCTGAATCTGTTTTTCTTTCAGTGGAATAGGGAGATACCTTATTTTGGCTTCATAAAAGAGAGATTTTAAAAAAAGTAGTTGTGTGAGATGAAGAAACCTTCGAGGTGTTTGTCTCCTTTCAGTTCTTCTCCTTTAGACAACGATTTTCTTCCACTACATTATCAACTGTATTCTGGGCTGCATCAAAAGAAGCGTGGCCAGCAGGCTGAGGGAGATGGTTCTGCCCCTCTACTCTGCTCTTGAAGAGCCCTCCTGGAATTCTGCATCTAGGTCTGGGGTCCCCAGCATAGAAAGGATATGGCACTGCTGGAATGAATCCAGAGGAGAGCCACAAAAATGTTTAGAAAACTGGAGCAGCTTTTTCTCTCCTATGAGAAAAAGCTGAGAGAGCTGGGATTGTTCAGCCTGGAAAACAGAAGGATCCAGAGTGACCATATAGCACTTTCCAGTACCTGAAGGGGACCTATAAGGAAACTGGAGAGAAATTTTTACAAGGACACATAGTGGCAGGATAAGGGGGAACGGCTTTGAACAGAAAGAGGATAAATTTAGATTAGATATTAGGAAGAAATTCTTTCAGGATGGTTAGACATTGGAACAGGTTGCCCAGAGAAGTTGAGAATGCTCCATCTCTGTAAGTGTTCAATGCCAGTCTAGTTGGAGCTCTGAGCAACCTGGTCTAGTGGAAGGTGCCCCTATCCTTGGCATGGGGACTACAACTAGATGATCTTTAGGGTCCTTTCCAACCCAAACCGTTCTATGATTCTATGATTTCCTTTTTGGGAGTTGTAAGTTGAATTTTGGTTTCTGCTACCATTTTTTCCCTTCTGAATGTGTCAGGTTGTTCATTTATTTCCTGCATGTTATTTACAATCTTTGAGTGCTCTTTGCTGTTTTGCTTTTAGGGCTGTGTGCATAGAGCTAGATTGTCAGCTTGGGATTCCTGCTGCAGCTTGTTACTCCCAGGACTTGTGTTTCTATTCTCCTGTGTAGGCTGGGTCATGCATACTGCTCCCAGATTTGTGTATTTGGAGGTGTTGGATGGGCTGCCCATTGCTTATTTACAGGTGTTTGTGTGCTGAGCTGCATGTTATGGGTTGTATTCCTATTATTGTGAATCCAGGAGTATTTGGTCTGGCATATCTCCTCTTCTATTCATACATTGTGTCCACTGACTGTTCCTTACACTGTATTTTGGGGAGAGCCATTTCTGAATATGTTCTAACACTCCTAAGTGTGAGCTCAAAGCTGCACTTGGGACCAAACTTGTTTGCTCTTCAAGAAAGCAGTTTTGTGAGCAGATGTCCAGTGTGTCTTCCCAAGAGCCTCCTAGGTATCATCATGGATGCAGACAGCCTTCATGAAGGCCATCGGCAGTTGTCAAGACAGCACTCCCGTGCTGGAGTGAGGGTGTGCTTGATTATGACTGCTGGTGGAGCTGCTGAAACAGCATGCCAAGCCCTAGGGGAGAGGGATGCAAGCCATTAACTGAAGACACTGTTTTGTAGCTCACCATTGGTAAATACTGCCTGACTTTTTCTCAGCTTGCAATTTTTTTTCTGAACTGAGATTTTAAAAATAATTTCTCATTTTACTTTACCCATTAATTCACTGTGTAACAAAAGGCTTTGGTTCCTGAGTTCTAGTTTGCCCTTCTGATTAATATAGCTGCTAAACATAGAAGTTAGTACAGATGCTTCTGAAAGGTTTATGGGGAATTTCTGTTGCCATATGCTGCTAGGAGAGAAAAAGAAATTCCCTGTTTTTTGCTAGCTGTAAAGAAAAGCAAAGGGGAGAGTGAATGCAGGAGAAAGGGGCAACTTTTGAGGAAGCTCCTAGCTTTGGCATCATGGGTAGCTGTGAATTATTGGGGAAAATTAAAGAGATTAGAAAAGATGAGGATATTTCTTCACTACAGGGGTGGAGCAAGGTTTTAAAGTCGTTATGGTTCTGGTTTTGGTGATTTTGTTTAGAATCACTGAGTCGGGTAACTGTACATTTTCCCCAAATTCTTGTGTCCCTTCTTATCTTCTTGTTCCAGGTAAACATATCAAATTAAATGCATATTTTAAAGCAAGAATTCAAGATTTTGCTCTATGGCACACATAGATCCGAAGTGTTTTACAAGGCATTTGTAAATGCAGGATTCATCTCTTCATACCTGAAAGAACATGTCACCACCAAGTGGAAAGAACACACTGTGCACTACAGCAGTATGGAGGGAAAAGAAGCTTTTGTTCATTGTAAATGCTTGAGGACCTTCATGCTTAAACAGAAATGCAGAATCCATCTCATAATGCTCTCTAGAACAGTGGGGAGGTGATTGGTGGCAACTCCTCAGGAGATGTGCTCTCTCCTGAGTCATCCAAGTCTTGTCCTGCTAATACATACACTCTCTTTAGAGGCCTCCTGTTTGACTCACTGTTTTGTCCCCTGAATAATTTTACTCTGTTAAAAGGTAATGACAAAATATGGTCCTTATAATATTAAGGGTGCTTGTAATTTGTTTTTGGTGACTGGGAATGATGATTGAATCAATTCTAATGTAAGCAAGCAGGTTTGTCTCATGGTCGTCTTCCTGAGGATGGACAGATTGTCATGTCAAGCTTCCCCCAATTCCATTGCTGCTTCTTTTCTCCTCTCTGGTGGTCTGGAACAGGAAACTCCTCTGTTTAGCTTGTTCCTCACTGCCAGAGTGTGTGCGTGTGTTTCCTGGTGTGATAAGAATACAGAACCCTAGCAACCCTGTGTAACTGTCACAGGCATAGGTGAAGGTTGAAAAGGAATATGGGAAGCCCTCTGTGGGCTGGTTTATACTTTCCTCTGTGGGAAATCAGGTGGTTTCTTTCATCTCCTGTCTGACAGAACCTATGCAGCCCAGTGCTGTCCAGTAGGCCCAGGCACTGAGACAGAGTACGGAGGTGTCGTCTGTGCTGGGGCAGGTGTGGGAGGTTAGAGCTGTAACTTGAGTTTGTTAGCAGGCAGAAAGGGAGCAATGTATGCTGCCCAAAGATGTAAAACTGCTTTGAGTCAAAACTGAGTGGTTTCCTATTCCCTTTGCTTTATTTTTGAATTGACTGTATTTTCTAGTTCTAAATACTATTCCTGAAAAAAATGAACTGCTGATCATTGTGGGATTTTTTCTGCTGTTTCCTTGCACTGCCATGGAGTGTCTGTCCAACTGTATCTCTTGAATGGTCCTTTGATCATGAAGAAGCACTAGCAATAATAGTACAGGGATATGGCTTAAGAAAAATGCTGTTTCTTGTCATCAGTCTTGGCATCAGACACACCCAGATTGCTTCCTTTGTCTCGCCTTATCTTTTGCATTGGCTTTTCCCTCTCATGCTGTTCTAAGTAATTTCAGGGTGTTTTTTGGTAAATGTGTGTGACAATACATTTGAAGATATTAGATATGAAATAAATATCCCATACACATAATTTTGATATGTCTGTGTGTATATTATATATGCATATATATGTAGATGTATAGCAGCACAGCTGACACCTGTCTGCATCATGCATGGATGTGTTGGTGGGGGAACGTCTTAGGCCTGGGAGAGAAGCAGGAGCACTTCAATATCAGAAAAGGTACAAGGCTAGCTTGGCTGCCCCTGCTTCCAGATGGGAGCTGATGTAGGTCGCAATGACAGGTACTTATGGGGCTTCCTCAGTGTTACCTTCACCCAGAGGTCAGGCATTACAAACTCTTGTTCTTCCAGATCTCAGGTGACAACCATCCATATGAAGAGCAATTCTGAAAGTTTCATTCTTGTTTTCTCTTCTGTCTCAGTTGTCTTTGGCAGGCAGGTGCAGGTAGTTTACCTATATGACAGTATGGGACCAAACAGAATGTAGCAGGGGCTGTGTGTGACACTCAGTGAGCTGTCAGTGTTTAGCAGTGATTAACTTTTTTAAAGACTCTATCTGCTGGTGATTTTAATTTTTTCCCTCTTACTGCTTTGCTTCTTATTGATTTAAAGAGGGAAAAAAGAGCTAAAGCCTTGTTTGATAATAGAATATTGATGAGAAAGCTGGGGAAAGAGAGCGAGATGGTGGAAGTCTTTGTTCCTGTTTGACAAAAGATGGAGAATACAGGAGAAGAAATGTAAATGTGTATGGACAGAAGAGAGAGGGGAGAGAAGAAAAAGTTATTTAAAATCACAGCTAGGAAATCACTCTTCCCGTCTGCATGGCCACAGAGAGATCAATTTTCAATTTTGGTTTCCCTGCCTTTTGTGATTTGAGACAATTGCATGCCGATAGAGATGGGGGATCTGGCTGCAAGTGTTTGTTTAAAACAAATTGTTGATAGGTATTTTTTTCAGATGAACTGCTTTCTGGATCAATTTAGCATGCTGCAAGGTGAAAGAGGAGAGAACCACAAGGCCTTGCTCTCTCAAGAGAGCATTTACACCAGTGCAGCTCTGACTATGCCCGTGGTTTTACATCTTGGCTCAGTGAGGTGCAAGGAGCAAATTGAGCAGGCCCTTGTTTCATAGATCCATGAATTGTCACATGACATATTGAGTACAAAAGAGCAAATGCACCAGAGGCAATTGAATGGCTTGATTTTAAGCAGTGCCAGTAATTTGTATCTCTGTAGGGTCTTGGGTTAACAACAGACCACCTCTTTTCTCTGTACTTTCGTGTATGGCAATACAGGATCAACTGCTGTTGATAATCAAACCTGTAGACCAAAGACTCCACTGTGTAAATCATTCATTTCATTGAGCACGTACAGATGAAGACTTGGCTCAGAAAATGTAAATCATTGCTTGACACAGATGCTGTTATCTTTGCTGTTTCTTCAAACCAGTGATAAATTTGAAAATCAAAAAGAGTCCCTTTCCCACCCCGATCAATTTCTAAAGAAATTTTTCTATTAAAAAACCCCAAGTAGTTGTGTTGAAATTTGGAGAATGAGGGATATGTGTTTTGACAAATGAAATATTTTTGTTGTTAATTATTTTTTTTTTACCTGGTACAAATCTAAAACCCCATGAAGAAAACTTATAAAAATTGCAGTTTGCTCATCACAATGTGGAGAAGTGGGTTAATAGCAGGCTGAGTTTACAACACAAAATTATGTAGTCTAATAATGTATTCTTTACTGCACCTTTAATGAAGGCTCTTCTTGGAACTAAATAACTGGGTGGAGCTGTTTCGGAATAAAATAACTGAACATTTTTAGGTCAATATTCAAATTTTTTCATGTATAGTCTGGGCAAGTAGTTCCTCCTAGTAGTCATGATAATTGCCAGCACAAGTCACTTCTGAGCTAATCAACTCTGTTGAATAATTGAATCATGCTGTAATAATTTTTCAGGGGTAACCTTGAAAATTTGAGTCTAATTTCAGACACAAAAGTCAGAGTTGTACTCTATATTGTATTGGTTTACGTAATCCTGTTTTTCAAGACAAATTTAAGCAAGAAGCAGAAAAACCACCTCCTGATAATGTTTCTATAAATCAGTCCCTTTAGCTTATTCATCCTTCATATAGCTCATTTCTGAGCCCTTGGTTTGACGTCATATTATCTAATTGGCACAGGCTTAATGATTACATTGCGTGAGTGTGAAACGCGTGACTGTGTGTGGAGCTGTCTGTGTCCTGAAGGGCTGCTGTATTTGTGGCCACAGAGTAGGACCGAGTCTAGCCAGTGTGAGACTCCGTGGGGCAGGGATGCTGGGAGACAGCACAGCAGCTCTGTCACCCCGGCAGTGCCTGGGAAAGCCAGGCTGCCACTGCAGGGGTAGAATTCAGTGCATATGGGGAGAATAAGTGAGATACTGCCACAACTGCTGCTGACCCTTGCCAGCAGCCATGTGCTCCCCAGCATCTGCTCCAGTGTGTCTGGCAGCCGTGAGAGAAGCAGGCTGGTTTTGCAGGGCTTGTGCCTGTCTCTTCATTCTTTCCCTTCTTCCCTTGGGTGGGAACTGCTCAACAACTTTGTTTTCTCTGGAGTGGGAGGAAGACTTAGGTTGGTTCCTGTTACCACTGTCCATAGGTCTCAGAGAAACTGGTCAGTTTTTTTGTGCCTATTATCAGAAAGAGACCATGTGTCCCCAAAACATTACTGAGAGATTAAAGCTGCATGGAGAAAAGAACATCTCTTTTTCCACTGTTTGGTGCCTAGCCTGACAGAACATGGGCCTCAAAGTGTGATAAATGATGTGTCCCTCATCCTTTTGTTTTTAATGTCCAGGAGATGTTGGTGAATTCTTGATGAAAATTTATTTAGCATCTGCCATGGGCTAGGTACAGGTTCTGTAAATCCAATTATTTGCATCTCTGTCAACATATGTCAGTCTTTATTCATAACTCCTCTTGATGCTTTGAGTTTAATGGTATGTGTGTTTCTGCCAGTGCAACACAGCTCTGAGCATTTCCTTTCTGTCCTTGTGTGAGGGGCCCACAGAGCTCTGCTGATGCCTGTCAGTGCTATGCACTAGTGAAAAGAGAAAAAAACCCATTTGTATGTCAGTTTTACAGTTAATGTGTGTTATAGGTAAAAGAGAGTGGAGAAACACAGATTTTAGGGATGTGATAACAGACAGGATAGTAAGAAACTTCTAAAGATGCTAGGAGTAAAATCTTAGCTCCCTTGACCTCAATAACAAAAAATTATCTGAATTCACTAGTTTTGGGATTTTACCCAACCAGTATGAGAGGGCACAGACAAGGTACTTGAGAGTTGCATTTTCAAGTTCACATTTTTGACAAGTCAGTGGTAAGTGTGAAGGGAATTTACTGTTTCAAAGTAATGGAGGTAGGATCCATAGTTCTGTTAAGGCCACCTTTCTATAATTTGTAATGACTTGGCCAAAAATGTTCAAATACCTGCAGCTGTTTTGACTGCTTTGGTGTCTTAACCTTCTGCTGTCTCTGAGTTGCTTTTGGCTGTGTGCCTTCTCCCCAGCTGATGAGGGTGTTCTTGTCTGATTAGAAGAAAAGGTGTTCGACACGGTTGAATTACTCCTTGTTTGAGACTGTCCTTTGTCCATGATAATTTTCAAGTTATGAATGCCCCTGTTTGTTTCTCTCCCCCTTACATTTTCATCTCTTTCTTGTGTTAATTTCCTTAGGATAAAGTGATTCCAGTGTTGAATTTGAGTACAAAATTTTTCCAGGAGAGCCGCTCAACTAGTTGAAACTGGTGCTGGCTATGAACTTAGCCAGTGTATGGTTTGCTGTTGGGAACTTTTCAGGTGTTTGTGCTGAGTAGCAATGCATTTTTGGTCAGCAGCTGGATGGAGAACCTTTAAGAATAGATGATGGTGATTCAGGAGACTGGTTTGAGTTACTCCATAAATTTTCAAGAAATTTGGGATAGTTTTGGGAGTTAATAATTCTGGACGTGTTCTGCTGCGTGTGAGAAATCGCCGAGGTCTAGATTATAGTGCACACCTTGTGAGCTCTGGAACATTCTTTCGAGGTTGGTTGACAAAGTAACGAAATGTGAAAGTTTCACTGCCGTGTAGAGCCTGTTACATTGTGTTGGAGACAGCTTGGACAGCAAAGATGCAGCTGAGACATGAGCTCATGTATCCCAGCACTGGTTCTACTATTAGTTTGGAGCAGTGAGTGGGTCACTTTGGGCACTGTTTCCAGTAGCAATCACTGATTTTGTTTGGGCATGTTTCTGGCCTTCAGTTTAAGACATACTTGACACTGTTGCCTGAACACCTCTCCCTCCCCCCTCCCCAACGTACTGAGCACCAGGAGTTGTCATTAAAGCCAAGACAGAACACAACAAATTGGCATCAGAAATTGCCTGAGAGAGAGTAGGAATATACCTCACAACAGTAGGTATGCTGCATGGAGGAGCTGCGTAAGCTATTTGCAAGGGAGCATCATTTTAAGAATAAATCTATGAGTAGAGGGGGTAATCACATTGCCAATGAGTTTTATCATTATTCCAGTTGATTACTGTCCATAATGAGGATGAAATAATGAAGGGAAAACAAGCCACTGTACAGAAAATGCATCAATCTGGTATGCACTGTCCTCTCTGTGTATTTCTGCAGCATCCTGCTTTATATTTTGGTTACATGTTCTTTGGAACAAGAACTCTCTTTATATATTGTTTGTTAAATGCCTCACTTATAGCTGTGTCTCTTAGTAATGTCAAAAATAGGAAAGGTGTCTGAGTTTGCCCTACCATCATGGACAAAGCCAGGTGTATATTGGCAGTACAGTGCGCTTCGTTCTTTTCTCCATGATGGGATGAAGGCTCTGGGAGTGGGGAGACCTGAGCTGACAGGGCCCTTTCTTATCATACTGTTTCTTTAGGGATATGAAGTATTTAAGTGAGACATTTAGCATATGGTTGGTCTGCCATTCCCATATTTCATTCTCATTGTCAGCACGTGCTAGCTGAGACTAGTCCCTCTAACTTTATTTTTTTCTCCTTGCTGAGCTTACTCATTCTCTTGGTCCTATTTTAAGGAAGTAGTGGCTTGCAGGGAACATCAGTCACTCATTCAGAGGCTTTAGCAATACCAGTGACAGCTCCAAGTTGGCAGGGAGAGGGGAGGATTCTCTGCTATGACCTTCAAAATGGCTGACTGCAGTGGGTATGACATATTTCTCCCCTTCCAGTGTCCGCTTGCCTCCCTTCCATGATCTTCCTTAACCTACTGAGGCTTGAGAGGTGAGAGCTGAGGCTGCTCCTTGCTGTGGGAGTCTCGGGAGAGCAGCACTGAGGCGGAACTGCTGAGCCTGAGCTGGGAGGAAAATGAAGACAGGGAGTGGAGTTGCAGCCTGCAAAGCAGCCACCACTGCTGCTGTTCACTTACTGGAAAGTAAATAAAGGAGAAAAACAAGGGCAATTGCTTTATGAGAGGAGATGAGAGGGAGAGGGACAGATGGAAAAAATATAGAATGGGCAGAGAAGGTGAAATTGAGATAGGGTAGGAAGGCAGAGAAAATAGGAATGAAAGGGACCATAATCTCCTTTTTGGGAGACAAGGACCAAGGAAATTTTCAAGAGCTTTTGCAATAGCTGTCAAATGTGCTGTTGTCCCATTTATCCAGTAGCCATTTTCTTCTCCTGTATTGCAAAGTTGCCCTTTTGATCCTGCATACCTGGGATAAATCCACACTAGCAGATGCTTAGGAAGTCTTACCAACATAATCTGCTATTGCAATATAGTATGTTTTGTAGAAAACTTAACAACTGAGAGAAGATCCAGTTATGGGAGTCCATGACTAATGCTCTGATTTGACTAAGTGGGAAAAGTGTGGCAATTTTGTGTCATCATGGTTCAGCCTTTTCTTGATGGATATTTTCTGGGAGGGGTCAGGGAATTCTATCTTAAACCAGATCCTGCCTTTAATCCTTGTGTTATAATCTTTTGCTCTACAGACAAGAAGTACATTTTCCTTAGTACTGGACTGTGGAGCTAAGAAATGGTCAGCTAAAAATATTTTCATCTTGTGCATCTTTTAGCAGAAAAAGGGCAGATACATGCACAAGGGTCAGCTATTTTGTGTGATGGCCCCAAGAAAAGGGGCATAAATTTTCTCAACTATCATGTGCTAGACAACTGGCTTTGTATTTCTGTGTGTGTGGCTCAGCTGGACATGTTTTACCTTTATGCTCCTTTTTTTGGATGAACAGCTACTTATGTTGTGATTCTCACTTCCCTGCTGCTGCACTTGTGAGAAGAAGGATTATCATATCTTAAACCATCGACTGATGAATTCTATTTCTTCATAAATATGAATTGGGGAATAAGTTCACCCATACAATGTCATTTCTACAGGTTAAATCCCATAGACAGTGTTGTGTTAATTCAAAGTGTTGGACAGAGTGCAGCAAATTGTAGGAGTGTCAAGAAAATGGATATTTTTGGTAGACTAGTCATTAATGAGAACTTCAGCACTCTTGAACTTTGTTCCCAGTTTCTCCACAGACTTGCTGTCAGATCTCAGACTAGATGTAGTCAATGACTTTGGCTGTTAAGTTTGGTCTTGATCTTTGTTTCCTGAATGGCTTTAATTCTTCTTTTTAATATGTTGAGAATGCTGTGAAAATTGAGTTCCAGCTTTCTTATATTGGACAGCTCTAAAAGAAAGCATCTAAAGTAAGCAATACATGGGAAAAATTGATTGAAGGCACTCTGTGCTTGGTTTTTTTTATCTGTTTGGTGATAGGAATGACTCTTCAGCTGAATTAATTGTTTTTGAAATGTTTTAAAAAGAGTAGGTGGATTGGCATAGACATAGCTGCTGTTAGAACTGGGCACATTGTTTGGTGTGAGAAGAAATCTGGATGTGGCTTGTGGAGGGGCAGAATAGGCTTTACTCTCGCAAGATAGCAGTGACACTTCAAAATATCATCAAAGAGTGAAAAAGGCGTAGATTTGATCTTATATAAAGGTCAAGCAAGTGAAGAATAGTGTCTAAAAAAAATTCAAGCAGTACCATGTCTTCCCCCAACAGAAAGGGACATGTGCAAGCCAGTGCCTGGCAGGTGGTGGGGACTAGATCTTGTTCCTGTTTTCTCTGTTGATTAAGTGAATTTGGAACTCAAGACCCTTCTTCATGTGCTTGTCTGTTTTCTCACTCATTTGGATTGGCAGAAAAAAGTACATGTCAATAAGTCTGTGTTTCTTTGTTCTCCGTGATAATTGTAAATTAAAGTAGTATTATTTTTTCAGTTTCAGTTTAGATGTCTCATCCTGACAATCATCGTGTCTTCTGGGAACATTTTGGGCCTGTATTTTCTACCTGTGTGTGATTAGAAGCGGAGCAGCAGTGCTTGTGATGCCTTAAGTTAAAACCTAAGGCATCATTTGATGGTATAGTGAAAATTGGGTTAACAGTTTTTGAAGTACATATTATTTTTGTCTTTTGTGAAGATGAACTTTGATTAGGTAATGGTGATTTCAGCTCTGAGGTAGCCTTGTCTGGATTTCAACTGCTGACTTAGTTGTGTTATCTTCTGTCAGCATCACATGGTTACTTCTCTCACTGACCTCAATACTGAGACATACCGGAGAATTAAAAATACAGTTATCAAATTTAAGAAAAGAATGATGACTTAGTGAACAGAATATAAATAATACAGGCATAGTATAATAACAGAGTAGCAGCTTGCAGAAGGCATGAGAACAAGTGAACAAAAAGTGGATTTCAGAGAAAAAATACTCTTCTTCCTAATAAAGGAGTATTTTTAAAGTGGAATCAATTACCTGGTATTTCCTTTTTTTTTGTTTTTCCTTTTAATTTACTGGCACTTCTGCTGTAGGTTAAACTGTCAGTGAGTAAGGGGGAGCAGGAGGGTAGAGTCTGTGCTTCTCTGAGTGACTTGCTAAGTGTCTTAAAGCATTTAAGAACATTAATGGGTTCACTGTTTTGACAAGGAGATAGGTGCCCAGACATTTCTCTAGGCAGTTATTCCTTTCTCATCTAGAAGAAAGTGTTTTGTTAAAAAAGATTATCTGGTGTAGGGGAGGCCTGGGAGAAGCAACAGACCTGAGCTTGGGGAGGGGTGCAAAGTGAAGAGTGGAGGGTGAGAAAGGCATTGTGACTTAGCAGATTCACCAATTAGATTTTCTTTGCTAAGAAGAAAGGTGGCCTCTGGTAGCTGCCCCGTATTTTTATGAGAATGGACTTTTTTTCGTGACTTGCTTGTCAGATAAAATGAATGTGTATGTGTGTGGGGGGAAATGCTGAAATTAATTACTGTCAGTAAATGAAGCATATGGAAGCTTGTCTTGATGTTACAGTGGCTGTGAATTAGTGCAGAAAACACAGTGAAAAAGCAAACAGTGGAACACTCTATTTGGATCAGAGCTAGCTGTGCACTTGGCTTGTTAATGTTCCCCCACACCCAAACCTGCTTTCTTGGGTATATTGAAGGTCTCTTAATTACACTTGTATTTCTTCTATGCTCCCCCTGGGATTCATAAGACAGGGCATCACAGTCCGGATCATCACTGCTGTTTCCACTGACAGTTTCCCAGCAGGGTGAGAGTTGGGCCAACATAAATGGTTTGATAAAGAATTTGAGGTACATGCTCAACTTCACAGCTGTGCAGAAGATAAAAATTCCCACCAGTGTTGATGGCATTATTATTGTAGCATATACTTAGTGAAACCTTCTCTGTCTCAAAACCCTTTGTCTCAAAAGGGAGTAGGAATTAAATACAGAACAATAAAAGCTTAGCTTCCTCATGTTGGAGCCAATGTCTTTGCTGCTGCTGATTTCAGGGAAGTAGAAGGGGTGCTAATGGGGTAAAGATTATTAGAGTTCATTTCTGAGAGCTGCTTGGCAGTTATGGGCCACCTGAAATCCTTGTGTACTTCAATGTAAATTGTGTAGTCTTAGCAAAACTGCAGGCTTGAATGTTGCACCTGGAGCGACTGTTTGTCCCAGTTAGGAAGATGCTTAACTTATGTAAGCCTCCCGAGATCTTGAGTAAACATTATGCATTGGCAGATCTTAGTAAAATTTCCTTAACAGATGCATTTTGTCCCCAATGACCAGAATTAATGTCTCTGTTAAACTCTAGTTATTGCCATTAAGTATTGCTGGCTTATATCAATTCCCTGTGGAATCTAGTAGGTAAACATACTTCCTTGGGGAAGCGTGTCCCAGTTAAGTGGATTACAGAGCAACTTATATTCAGTCTAATGCAGCAGTGAACCTGAAACGGCTTCTGCTGATGCATTTACAGGGTTTCAGCATCATGTCTTCTGAACTGAAAAGTCATGAGCTACACTGATCCAGAGGGGATTGTTTCAGTCAAAGGTGCCAGCAGTTGTAAAACAGGCACAGAAGTAAACTTGGATATATGAATTGTTAAAACAATCCAACAAAATTTTAATGTATCTCTTGGATTTTGGGTAACCTAAGGTCAGACCCTCCTCTGATCATAAATTTTGACATTTCAGAATTGAGGGCTTTGCTGTTACTAAGTCTTGAAAAATGCATCTTTCAGAAGTCAAGGGTGAAACCAACTTCTATGTACAACATCTGATAAAGTCTTCACATAATTGCTTTCAGCCTGGATGTAAAACTGAGCTCTGTGACTTAAATATAATTTTTTTAATAGTGATTATTAGCATTTCTGTCCTGGTCATTTCTGCACCTTTATCACCTCCCTGTCTCAGTGCTTCTCTGCCCTTGTTCTCCACTCCATGCAGAACCCTTCTCTGCTGTGCTCTGAACTCCTGCATGTCGTAGCTGATCAGCTACCATCTCTCAAAGGAGGTGGAAAAGGTGGTATTCAGTGATATCAAAGCTTTACATCAGTTTCAAACTGCCTCAGAATACAGCAGAGTAGATGGAGTTGTAGAAGTACAAGTTATCCTTTCTCCTCAGTGTCGGTGCTAGATGGAGCAGAGTGTACTGTTCACAGCTACTGTTCAGTAGTGTGTGCCTGGGCCCTAAGAGCTAAACAGTCCTCATCACCTGCCCGCAGGATGATCCTGCATTCAAACCTCATCATCTTCCTTCTTTTACGAACAGATTTTTGGGTGGAAGGGAGGGAGTGGCAAGTTCCTCAAAGCACTCCCTGTCTTACATTGACTTTGCTTCTGATCATGTGGAGGAAATTATGCCTGGACCTCTGAAACACCCAAGCTTCTGCTATGGGAAGATGTAAGGGAGGTGTGGGTGTCATGTGAGAAGATGTGGAGGAGAGAAGCTGAGCTTCCTCAAACTTCAAAACTGGACACATTTCTTGTTTTGGAATCCCAGGTGGTGGGAATTAGGGTTGTAAAGTGTGAGGAGGGAGGAGGCTGGTCGTGCAGCTTTACAGATCTTTTGTACATGGGATGCTGCCGTGGTTTAAAATGGTATTACCCAATTTAGTATTCCCACTAAAAAGACCACAAACCCCCTGAATGGGAGGCAGAAAAGGCAGAGATCATGGGTTGAGATAAGAAAAATTTACTGAAAACAGCAATGAGGTAAGAAAATGAACAGTACCAGCAACAATATTAATAACAAAAGTATACAAAAAAGAGAGTGATTCACACACAGAAATGCTCACCTGAGAGCCCAAAACAATGAACAATAATGGACAGGTTCCCTGCTGGAAAAACCATGCCCTTCTTCTCCAGAGCCAGAGAGTTCCATACCTCTGTCTGTGGTAATTGATGTGAGGCGGTATAAAGTAAATTCCCAGCCACACACACAGCTCCAGGTTCCGCCTCCTCACACCTACTGCAAAAATTACTCTCCTGGATGGAAACAGGACAGATGCCTCTTAGTAAGCCAGTATTAGGAACGTAAATATTAGATTAAGAGCTGTTCCCTTTTAGAAACAAGCCACTAAGACCTAGTCTCTTGCAGTATAATTTGTACCATCCATGACAGGGAGACCTGTGTTCAGCAGGTGTTTTTTCATGTCACTGCTGCCTCTGCACACCAATCATCTGGATGAGACGGCAACACTGCTCTGCATGTGTGGAGTGGGGGCATTGGTGATTCAGCTCCCGTGGTGCAGAGGGGGTGCTATTTTTTGTCATTTAAGCATGTTACCTTTGAGGAGAAAGTTCCTTCTACACGACAGTGTTTAAAACTGCAAGCTCTGAAGGAGGTTTTGTATATATCCTCAAGTATAGAGGGAGTATTGTAGGTGGCAATAGAAACCACTAACGAGTAGTTACTTATCACCTGGTTACCAGCTCTGCTGCAGCTAGAGGAAGAGCTGCTTACCTTCTCTGTGACCCAAGCTTCTGCATCTCTGTAATAGGCATAATAGTACTGGCTGGTCTACCACAGGAGGTGGAAGAATCTATACCAGATTTTGAAGCAAATAAGTGTGAAATATTGTGACTTGTCTGGAAATACTCCATTTGATTCAAGACACACAACATCGAGCTGCATATCTTTAGATGATGACTGCTCAGAAATTAAATGGAGTGTGATACACTGCTGTGAGATGATAAATGCCATGAATTCCTGGGTAGGTGAGGACAGGTGCATGAAAGTGGGATAAAGTTGCTGATAAAAGTTATGTTATGTCTGGAAGTCTTGATGGGGGAGGTTATTGGATGAGTATGAGTGAATATATTTATCTTTAGTTGAAGCTAAAGAAGGAGCTCTCCTGCTTAAAGGAAGCTAAACCACAACATATTCTAGAATAAACTGGTAAATAACAGGTTCTTGGTGTACTTGAAAGTAGTATGGGAAGGGACCACTCCTACTTTACTGGAATTCCTTACTGTCCCAGCTGCTGTCTCAAGCTCTGCACATCATTCCTTCCTCAAAGTCCCAGCCCCTTTGGGAAAGCAGTGGTTATGCAGCATTAGTTTTAGCTCATGCCATAGCATGAGTCCATTCTTGTACTGTGCTCATGTGAGTTTATAAACTTCTTCATAAAATACCTTTCCTAGAGTCTTTACTGCCTTTCCTACATTCTTTCTGCATTAGCAACGTTTATTCTGGTAATCACCTCCATGTTGCATTAAGGATGCAGAAGTTTATTAACAATGGTTGCTGTTTTTTGATGGTCTATTTGATTTATGGGTTCTGCATATTTCTTCTGCCTTAAGATCTCCAATAAATTGAACTATATACTTAATTGACTTAAACCTTAATATTCCAAATAAACCTTAAAGATAGAAATCTAAATGTTACTTAGATGGTAGTGAAAATTTGAGTGCTTCTACACAGAATGTACTTTTCAAGATGATGCACTTTGGGGGAAAAAAAGAACAAAAACATTTTGTAGAGTAAGGCCTGCAATGGGAAGTGCAGGATGAACAGTGTCTGCAACTTGATCTGAATATGCTTTGAGCATCCCAAGTGCTTGAGTCTCAAGCTTAGCTCACTGTAAATCCAAAAAACCTTTTTCTCTGCAAAGAGCTTGAGCCAGACTTCCCCTGGAGGAGGGAAGTTCTGGGTGCAATGGTTTAATACTTTTTTTCTAGTGGGAGACCAGAGGTGGAGAACTGTCATAAGGAAAGGGGTGTTAATGATACTTTTCTTAATCTCCTGAAAGCATTGCTTAAGGTTTCCTTTCACTCTTGGAATGACATGCATTCCCTTCTTTTCTTATTCACTTTGGCAGTTCCTGAGGAGCAACTTGCTCAGGTACTGTATCTCTTTTTGAAGTGTTTGCAAACAAATCCCAAATCATATGATCATCTCCCAGTTTCATGATTTGTTGTTCTTTTTCAGCTGATTGTTGTCTGAATTCAGAAGAGTTTTCTGGGCACTTGGCCTGACTCAGTTTTGCATCCAAATTGGGTGAAATTCTTAGCTGCTTTGTTCTGGTGTGAAACTTGGCTGGTGCAGCAGAGTTTTGCTGTGAGTGCTGGAGCCCATGTTGTGTTTTGACTGTAAGGAATTAGTCTGATTAAGCTAATTCTTTATTCACGCAAACACACAAAATTGCCACAGCTCCTACCAATCAATTACCAGTTTGTGTATCTGCCCATCACCACTGTGTTAGTGTGTAAGTGGTACAGGCTTTGTTCTTTCATCCCTTGTGTGCCACTGCCTACAGCGGTGCCCCACTGCAGCTTCTGCCACTGCTTTGCCCAGGTAGAACTGACAGTGCAAGCCCTTTGACAAAGCAAAGTGGAGCTTCTCTCCTTTTCTCTGCTTGCCTGCTCTCCCTCTGGTGTGCAGGTACATACAATTGTACATCCTTCCTCTCATGCTGTTAATTCTGTAGTAGCCACTGGTTTGACCCGACAACTCTTCATCTTGGATGCTTGACACCCCTCTCAAATGTTGAGTGGACAGCAGTGCCAAATCTCTCAGGGTGTGTTTGAACATGGATAGAGCTTTGAAATACAGCAGCAAAAGCTTTCTGCGTTCCAAGCAGCGTTTCACCTCCCTTCCTCCCCACAGCAAACAAATTGTATTGACAGACAAAAGCAGGATTATGGTGAGGAGATTTGCAAGACAACAGGATTATGGAAGCTAAAACAAGCAAACATTGTGATTATGTTAGGGGGTGGGCAGGATGGAGTTGCGAGAGGAAGGGGACAACACAGAAGCAGTAACTCCGGCTGTGATGCTGGTCTGCCACAGTGGTGGTGAGGCAGCAGGGAAGAGGATTTAAGGTAATTTAGGACAAAAGCAAGCAAAGTAATTTCTCCCTGTAAACTCCAGTGGATGGAAACCTAATACATTTGCTTTGCACTTGTCAGCTTCTGCTTTTCAGGAGTCTGGGAACAAAGAAGTAGAGCAAAGGGAGAAGGGGAGGTTGGCCTAAACCTGTGAGTCCTGAAAGCCCCCCTGCTCACTCAGGCAGGATAGGCACCAGCTGTCAGCTGATCTGAGCAGAGATCAGCTGTGACCTAATTATTGGCCTCTTAAACCTGCATTATTCCTTTCATTTTCCAGCTCATTGACGTTGTATAGAGAGAGGGTGAAAGAAAGTAGAAAAAAGAGTTATTGGTAATCCACTTTCTATGTGTCTGCCACTCAACCAGGGTCATGGCTGGATGGCCTTCATCAAGGAGAATGAGGATGGGCTTTTAACCCTTCTGTTCCCCTGTGGGAGGAAGACAGCTTTGTGCATTTGGGGGAATAGAAGCTTGAAACAATTTGAAATCAAACATTGGTGTGCTCTGGGTCAGAAAGACTTTGCAGCTCTTGTTTGCACTGAGAAGCAGTGAAGTGAGCAGCTGATAACCTATGAGATGAAAGAACGAACAGAAAATACTCATCACCCTGTTAGCACAGGGGCAGGCAGAGGGCCTTCTAACAGGTTTGTAATCCTATCAGTTTAAAAGGCGTTATGCATGCACATTTTGCAGTAATCAGTAGACAAAGCAGTAGGCACGTGTTGGCCTTTCTAAGGTGGACATGGGTGTATGAGAATGTTTTGGTTGGGCAGCAGGAAGGTACCAACCCACTTAGAGTGACCTCGGATACAAATAACATCCTAACTCACAATACTTCAGTGTGTCTGGTTGGTGCTGAGAATAGCATGGTAGCCTTGCTTTACCCATCCAGAACATGTTACCTACTGTTACTTCCTGCCTGGAGAGTAGTTAAAATGATCAGCTGGAAAATTTGGAGAAGACCAGTTATTGGTGGCTAAGATGGTATCAGGCTGGATGTGTGGCGCAGCATGGTGGCAGTGGAAAAGCAACAAAGCTCTGCTTTCTGGCAGTGGAGGCATGGCCTGGGGGAGGCAAACATCATGGCTCTGGCAGGCCAGTGCAGAAGGTGAGAGAGATTGTGAGAGAACAGATTGTGTGAAATTATCAATTTTTCTGTGCAAACCTGTTTTCCAACTGCCAAATCTCTGTGTATCTTCCTCCAATAACTGATAATCCCCACCAATCAAATGATCTTGATGATTAAAGCATCTATCCCATTTGCTGATTTGTCACCAACCCAGTCTTTCAAGCTTTTAAACCATTCTGCAAAGCTTTCTAGTTAGCATATGTTTTCTAAGTCTGAACTTGCCAAGATCCATGGACAAACGATTGTTTGATGCTTTATTCCACAGTATAGGTGCCCTGTGCTTTCTGCTGTTTCTGACGTTCAAACCTTCTGCTAAAGAAGGGAAGATGGGGAGATAGAGCAATGAGAACTCCCCTATTGTATTATAGTCTCTAATCAAGCCAAATTGTTGAGACTGGCTGTAAATTGCTGGGATAATTGACCTTCAGTCATTTGAAATACACTTCTGGGAGTGAAATACATTTTACTCTCTCTTCCTGCCCTCCTCCCCTCCCCCCACACCGTTTGAAGCCTCTTGCAGCCTTTCCAAAGCGTCTTCTGACAAATTTTAATCAATAACCTAGTCAGTGGTAAGCCTGAGTCTATCACATCTATTACCTTGATGACAGGGCTACTGGAAGCCCTTATTCCTTTGCTTTTGACATCAAAGCAAGCGTCATGGAAGGAAAGAAAAAAACAAACCAGAGGGATTAGAGTTGAAGTTAAATGGGCATGGTTTTAAAGATGGAGCACTTTGAAGCCTGATCAAATCTATTAGTTATTTATTATTGACTGAGTACCCATTGCATCTTTGGGGCTGTATGAGGCACACAGCATCTATAGCCATTGCCTCTGGAGCCTCAGCTTTTAGGCCAGAGTTACACGTTGTGGGTCAGGAGTGTACACTGCGTGCTCAACATGCAAATGTCAGGAACTAACCACCTGGGAGTGAGCCTGTGGCATCAGCACTTTTTTCTTCTGTCAATATATATGCATCATTATTATCTGTGTCCTATTTTGTGGTGTTTCTGTTGTGACTGTTGCCTACTGCTCTTGCCTTAATGAAAACTGTAAATTTCTTAGTTAAGTGGCCTGCATACCTTGGATCTCTGAACAAATATTATTTAAAACAATCCCAAAATAACAAAAGGCCCTTGTATCAGGGATGTGGTGGGATGTATGATCTTGCTTATCTATTGAACAAAAGTTACAGCCGTTAGTTCCTGAGCTTTTTATTGTTGACTGGAATTTTTTGTTTGTTAGAGCAAGGCAGCAATAGTGTTAGTTATCTTTCTCAGGGTGTTTTCAAACTGAACAATGAATTGTAGGGCCTCAGCTAAGTGAGTTCCCAGTACTCATGCCTCAGTTTCATGGATAAACATTTATAAAACTGGATTAATCTTATGGTGTTTAAGTGCTGTGAGATTTTCAGAGTATGCACCTTGACCTCTGCATCCTTCTTGGCTGTGAGAGATACTGAAGGATAATCTAGAAAGATCCTGACTGTGGATCAACTGAAGAAAATTTCTCCCATTCCTATTTTGCGACTTGTACTTTTATTTTGGATTTATGTGAATTATTTCCTCACATGAAGAAAGGAAAGCTATGGATAATGATGCTGCTAAAAAGTGTTCTGAGGTTCCTAAATGAAAGATGCAGTTTAGGTACCAAAAGAGTGGTGTTATTGTAACACCTGCTGGAGAAACAGGCAGCGCTGAGCAAGTTCATGTCTTGCTGGGTAAGCCAATATTTTGTGGTATGGTGAACAGTGTTGCACAGTTGGAAATACTCACATGGCCCTCATGGGGCCAGCCAGCCAGACTGGGAATGTGTGAGATGGACCCCTCCGGTAGGAGACTGGCTTGTGACTACAGAATGAAATGAGATTTGGCCACGAGCCTCAACCTTCAGCATAAGCCCAGAGAGATTCTGGCAGTACCCTAGGGAGAGGAGAAGGCTTGGAAGTGGGATGTAGCAGCTACAGCTTGTAAGGCTGCAGTGCATGAACCTGGTCCTAAAGCAGTGCAGTGCTCTAAAGGGTAAATTGCATAACGTGGTCTCCTGAGTTGGTTCCATAGGAGGTGCTATTTATCAACCCCAGCTGCAAGCAGCACCGACCCCTAATATAATGGAATGATGCCTCAGGCCAGTCTATACATTTATAAGCATGTTAATAAATCATCATAAAAATAAACCATGTTTATTGCCATTATAAATTTACATGGAACAGTTGTATCTGTAGGTCCCTTTCTGGCCACCTCCTTACTTGTAATCAGGGACCCTGCACATCCAGGTCGTTTGTGAAAGCCAAAGGCAATGGACCAGGGCATCACCACCCTGTTTCCATTTTAGAGTGTGCTGGGACCAAAGCCCATAACAAGACCATTGTGCCCTGTGGAGAATATGGGGCAGCCAAAACTGTGTGGCATTTCTGCTTCTGAGCTATTGCAAAGACTCCGCTGGCCAAGCTTCAGGGTTACCATAGGAGGAGAAGATAAAAGACCTGCTTCTGCATGGTCCTGCCACCTTGAGAGCAGGATGACATTTACCTGGTCGGGTTGCTCAGCCCCATGGCTGTGCTTTTGGGTCATTTGCCTCAGCCTGCATGGCACCGTGGACAGGCAGGTCTGCCACATGCTGTGATAACTCCCTTAGCACCCTGAGTTGCTGTGTTTGGTGCAAAAGTCTTAATGTGCTGGCTAGGTGTGTGGTTTTGTTGCAGGGTCTGGGTGCTTCTGAAGTGCTGGGTAAACTTTGATAGGTACTGGATCACTTTCTGAGTTGCTGGACTCGCTTAAAACTTGAGGATTCTCTTAAAACTTCAGGCCTTGAGAGGTCAGAGGTGTGAGTTGTCAGAGGTCTGAGATGTGACTGGCTGCTCGTCTGGAAAAGAAGGTGAGAGAGCTTTGTTATCTGACATTTCCTGGTGGATTTTTAGCTGATTCTGAGCCTGGTAACTTAGGCTAATGGATTTTTGTTAGCTTTTGAGGCTGTGACTGGCATAGCAAAGGTTTTTCACTGGCTTTAACAGCAGTCTGTCATTTGTTTCCTCATACTGTTGTTATTTTATGAGAGAAGCCGCCTGGGAGTTACAAGTCTCCCAAAGAATCCAGCTGTGATTTATGAATTGGCCATCAACAGTTATTATGCCAGCCACTGCATACATTCATTCTAATAAATTTCCTGCATCTTCTATAGCAGCTTGTTTTACTCCCATTTATTGATACTGTGGTTTTAACAAAAGCAGCACATCAATTACAGTAATTGTATTCAGCATGGCTGGAGCTATGGTCTGAGGACAGGTTGTGGATCTAGGATGGGGGATTAAGGTCTGCTGAGAGGACCTAGAGAGAAAAAAGCAGATGTGGAGTTGATACCCAGGTGGATTTCCCTTGATACTATGTAACACTGTAGTTTTAATATCTTTCTAAGAAAGAGAAGGAGGTGAGATCACTGCAGATGTGGCCCAAATGAATCTTTCCTGCTAGGCTGTGACAGTTCTAAATTATTTTCAAATTTGAGATATAAATCAGGGCTTTGCACTATTTTTAATTGCCTTTTTTCTTGATTCAGCTATAAAAGGTTTCTAGTGATTGAAGCAGTAAATATGGATTTAAAAGGTGGACTATTCACTGGATGACTGCATCCAAAGGGTTGCAGTCAAGATCTAGATGTCCAGATGCAGATCAGTAAGACGTGATGTCCCTTAGGGGTCTGTATTGGGACTGGTACTGTTCAGAATTCTTACTGTGTGACAGCCTTTCTGTGGCTGACCCAGGTCAGACTGATGCAGTTCCTCTTTCCTCAGCCCTGAGTTCTTTCTCATTCAGCCCTACAGCTGTGAGAGCTAAGTGCTTCTCCCAGATCCCCGTGCATCTTACCTGGCACTTAGTCCTATCTAGTTAGATCACAGTAAAGTTTGCCATAGCTCAGCACTTGATGTAGAACTGCAGGGTAGGGACCTGTAGTAGATCTGTCCATGGAAGCCAACATGGAATAATAGAAAGTTGTAAAGAGGATTCTGATTCACTGGTGGAAGTGTGAGAGGGTGAAAATACTATGGGAAGTTCAAAACATTATGCATGCATGTACTCATGCTTAAATATGTGTACATACATACAAAATTCTTGTTGATATTAAGATTATGGAAACCTTTGGCCTGAGTGAGCTCTGCTATACAGTGAATCAAAATACTCTGTTTTCCGGTGATGCTGTTATTCCTCCAGGTGAATGAATTAATAGTGTTCTCCATAATATTCCTTTGAGGATTGGACCCCCAACACTACAACCACAGCCCTCTTGCTTTTATTCTTTATTCTTGGATTTATTCCCAGTTTTGTCTATGAAATGATCATTTAGTACATGAGCAATATGCTGATTTTCCCTTATGGTTATTGCATTTTCTGTACATAAATCAGGAATTAATTTGTCTTTTTTGGGTCCCTTGGTGCCTTTTTGCTTAATAGCCAAGTGTGTTTGGTCTGTGTAATCTTATGAAAAATAAAAATAGTAGATAGTGAAAAGTGGTATCCCCAGCAACCTCTCATTGTCCCCAGAACCTGGGGGACCCTCTTTTTCTCTTTTTTTTTTCCCATCCCGGGGACCCACTTGTATCTGTCATTTGCTGATAAGAGACTCCTGTGCTCTTTGGTAGTTCAGAGATAGGCCAGAGCTGGAGAGGAGGAGGGCTTAGTTGTCAGTCACCTGGGAGTGATCTGCAGCCCTGGCACTAAATTGTTCTGTGACCTTCACCTCCTTGCATAACAGAATAATTGAAATCAGATATAAAATAACTGATCCAGTAAGTCTGTTTCACTGCCAGTTCAGTTCCAAACTGCTGCACTGTAATGCATATGCATATTGCTTTGTTGAGTTTGAGATGTCTTAAATGCTTTTCTTTTTGTGGGGCTTAGTAGAAGTGTGTGTTGGGAAGATTATGGCAAATGTGTACTGCAAGAGCAGTGTAAAGGGCACGGTTCTTTCATCCCCAGTACTGTTTGTTTTGGAGACTACCAGTCGGAGATGCTCCTGCTGCATGAAGCACACTCTTTTCTCTCCGTTGAGCAAAGTGACTCTCCATGCAGCATTTGTCCCTGGCTGATCCAGGGCACAGAAAGCTAGTGACTAGATTCTGAGCTCACTTTGGTGGGTCTTGCTCCTTTATCCTCACTGCTGTTACTTTAGAGAGAAGAATTCAACCCCAACACTATAGATCCTGGATGGTCTCCAGCAAGGTAGGGCAGAGAAAAAAAAATCATGAATTCTAAAGCTTTCTGTTTGAGGCTTCTTGGTGGGGAGCAGTTCTCTTCAGGAATGTGAAGGAAAGTGCATATCTGCACAAGGAGGGAAGGCACCCAACACCAGGTTGCTCAGGAATGGGGATGGTAAGTGTGGTTTGGGGTGCAAATGCTTGAATTGCTGATGGATAATCTCCATACACAGCTACAGAGCTGTAGAAAAGTCATTGCATTTGTCCTCACTTCTGCAGGGGTTTTCCCTCCTCTTGAAAATATTCAGTTCAGTGGAGAACTGTTATTTTTGCAAGAGAGTAAAAGATGGGGAGAGACCTTTTGACTCTTTCTTGCTGGGTTTCTGTGCTGATACATAAGCCCTGGCAGATGAGAGGCCAGCAGGAATCCTTTTTGTGTGTGAAGCTGGGTTTGCCAGAGAACATTTAATGCTGGGAATGCAAGGCTGGTTTCTTTGTTTTCAGGGCATACTTGATATTTGTCTCCTACTGTGTCCTCTCCAGCCCCTTTTGGAGGACTTTGAATTTGCCAGTTTGTGGAATGCCTGGTGGGCTACGGGAGCTAAATGGTTAACCCTGCAGTGGTCTGCGTTGTCCTTGCTAGCCAGGGAAAACACTAGCTTAAAGCATCAGGAAACAGAAATTCTCGTTTAAGTAGGCTTCACCCTATGTCACCTTTTCCCCCCAAATGGGCGGCTGTTGCAATCCTGTCTGTACTGTGTTGGGGACTGGGGGGGGTGGAGGGAGAAGGCTGCAGAGAAACAGAGCCATGTTTTCCCCTCTTGCTGGAAGGCATTATTGTCTAATAGGCAGTTTAGTCAGATGTTTACTAGATGAGAGTCAGGGGAACTTGAGATCTCTAGGGAGAATTCATGCAAAGCTGGAGACTACAAAAATGCCCCTGAGCAAGTGAGTTTCTAGCAATAACACTGTCACTTTTACTGGGAAATTAAAAATTAAAAGGGAAATAAATCATGCTTCTTAAATATACCCTGCCATTTGTCCCTCTTGGCCTTACAGACAATTTAAAGAGAAGCACTACAATACAAAAGCTACACAAAGAGCCTTTCACAATATTTGTTTAAGGTCTGTATTATATTAGCTGTGGACACCTGTCCTTTGTGTGAGGTTCGTTCAGTTGTTGATCTGTTTTCTGCAGTCATTCAAGATATTGTTTTGCCTTAGCATCAAAAGTTAAGGTAATGTATCCAACACTTAAATTTTTTATATCTGTGTGTATGAGTGTAAATATAGTTGTTTCTTTAATACAAACTCAGAGAAGCTCACAGAATGAGATACCTCCATGATTTTAGATATATTCTACACGTGAAACTCAGAACATGGTTTCTTAACTAATATTTATAGTTAGCAGTAGGTAGCCCTGGTAATTTGGGAATTTGGTGTTCTGAAATGTGAGTCTGATTAAGTCAGTCTTTGCATGAGTTTTTGCACATGTAGGACACAAATTGCATGATCTGTCTTGAAGCAATGAAGTTTGGAGCAGTTTTCAAAATAGTTATTAAAAGTGCACATAGAGAGATGCCTCACTAGGCAGACAAGAGAACTGGAAGCTGGTTTGGCTTAAAAACATGGTAGTATTTGTTTAGGAAATGTTAGTGGGTTTGTAAGAAACTATCTTGTACAGAGGGGAGATAAAAGAGCCCAAATGAAAGGAAGATCATACTGAACATGTGAGTTGTTCATAGAAATGCCCTGTCATAATAGAGCCCTCAAATTTCCCTGCTGCAGCACATGTCTTGAGTGACAAGTGAGTGACAGTGACAGTATCTTGAGTGACTTTTGCTGGTGGGACATGCTGGGTGGGAGGTTGGCTTGGGCTGCTTTGGCTAAGGTGTTACTGCCCCTTAGGGAGCTAGCATGGGGTGCTGCACAGTGGTCAGGTTGCTGGAGAGAGCGCTGGCTGTGTTGGCTGAGGTGTGTGGGCTGGGCTGGGCTGGGGGGAGCAGGGATGGGAAAGCTCCAGGACTGTCAAGGTGTCTGGACTGTGTGGGGATGCAGCTCTGAGATAGTAGGTGACTGCTTCATTTCTAGGATCCCTGCCATGTGAAGGAAGGGTGCTTATGTCCTGCAGGGGGTTGGTTGATGGCCTCTGTACTTGAATCGAGACGCATTTGAAGAACTGCATGCAGAAAGCATCCTGACTGCTTGTTATCTGCAATCACTGTACTTAGCTTAGGGAGTTGCTTGCTTTGGTGGGTGTAGAAGCTCCCAAATATACACTGTGTGATGTTTCCCAGGTCTCGGACTTAACCTCTTTTCCAAGTTATAGCTACTTCATTGTCAATTAATAGCTTAATGCTGCAGGAGGATGACAATGAGGATAATCCCTATTGTGACGGTGACCAAGCATGTCAGCTTGGAGAGGGTCAGGGGGACACAGAGCTGTTCCTCTCTCTCCAGCCCACGTCCTTGCCCTCCCTCAGCCGTGCACAGAGTGCTGCTGTCTCACAGCCTCTCTTAGGACAACACAATTTTCCTATCCTTAATCCTACTTAGGGAACTTTAATTTGCTGGCCTGGAAAGTGCTGATGCTACAGGTTGATTCTCTTTCATGTGGTAGGAGGAAAATACCTTATTTAAATAAGTAACTACTTCTGTTATGAACAAACCTGTTGCACTCAAACAAGCAATGCTATCACTAAATCCCTGCTCTAGTTACCTTCTAGAGCAAAGTGTCGATCCCAAGGACAGGGTGGCAGGATTCAGGGGTATTAGTGGTGAAAAAATTCTCCAGCATTTTATGTGGCTATGCCCTGAAATATCTTCTGTCAAACCTAAAAAGAAAGTGGTCTAACTGGCATAATGGTCACTTCTGACTGTGACAGCTGTACATCCTGTCCTTGCTGCACTCTGATAGCATAATCACATAATCAATTAGATTGGAAAAGACCTCTGAGATGAAGTCCAATGTATGACTGAACACCATCTTGTCAACTAGATTATGGCACTGAGTGCCATGTCCAGTCTTTCCTGAATGTTCTGTCATACTTCCACAATGTTATGTCAGCAGTAACATGCTAGAGTATTTCAAAGTCTGTATCACTGCTAGGGAAAGAGGTTATGTCATTATCTTTATGCTGAAAGTGAGATGTTCAAGTCAAGGTGACAAGGCAAGGCAAGCATTTTTGGGTATCTGTGAGACATGGGGCACAATCCAGACCTCCTTGTTCCTAGACACTTAGGATCCTTTGTTTTTATGCTTTTGTGACAATAGCTTTAAAATTATCTATGGCAACAGGTGGTGAAATTGTTCATTTTCAGTCTTGATGCAGAGAGTAATGGTAAATAGGCTGTCACAGTTCTATTACTGGGAGGAGCTCTGTGTGCAATAGGCTTTGTTGGGACTGTGTGTTGTTTCTGGTGTGTGACTGCACCTAACCCTGTGCCTAAATCAATTTCTCTTTTCTACCTTAGAAAAAATTGTGGCCATAAACACATGGTCATAATTTTAAGGGGTCACCATTGCACAGAGCAGATAGACTGAGAGAGTTCACACCTCTGAAGGAGCTGTGTGGAATTGGCCCTGCCTGGCTGCAAGGGAGAGGGAGGAAGAAGTAAGCCTCATATCCACAAAGAAGTGTCATCTGACTGCTACCATGTGTTGGAACTCCCAAAGAGGTCCAAGGAAGCTGGCTACCTAAGCATCCGTATAGAAATTTGGGCCAAGATCTGCAAATTCACTAGTACATTTCCCTAGGTGCAAAAGTTGTGTTTCTTTCTGGTTTTAACAGCACTTTGTGCACTGATTTATATACATTCGTCTTGGCTAGCACTGAGCTGTATGTAATAGGCTATTTTTAATATTGAGATCAGTCATGGTGTGATCTGGCTTGTCAAATACTTATGGAGGAAATTTTTTTATTTTTTAAAAAGTCTGGGAAGATAGTCCCTGGGTGTTTTTTGTTCAGTAGAAGGGAAAAGTAAACAAAAGGAATGAAAGAGTAGAAGCTGTCTTATCTTGTTTATAAGCAAATAAGCATAATAGCAGAACACTGTGAATAGGAAAATGGTTTCTCTCCATCTGTCAGCCCCATCATCTGAGGACAATAGATGACTTCAGAGAAGAAAAAAAGGTATCTTGTACCAGTAAGCATGATTAGCACTATGGGTGAATGTTTAAAATACAAGAGTGGAGCTAGAGAAAAGGTTCTCATCTTGTTCCATTGCAGATACATATGACCTAGGGGAGACCCACTGTCACATCATGTACCTCAACTTCCCAGTCTCTAAGGAAGGATGTTTGCTCGGGTGTAAGAAAAGATTGTGAGACTTCATTCACTTATGTTTCTAAATTATTTTGCAGTCGTGGGATGGAAAAGTTATAGAAGCAGAGATTTTTATTTATAAAAGAGGGAAAAATACTAAAATACATGGAGTTAATTTTTGAAACTTATCATGGATGGATGCTATCAGAGTACAATTTGGGACAGTACTGTCACAGACTTTAGAAATGTGTAATGAGTATGTATGTGGCAGCTTTGGTCATAGGAAGTTAATTTCAGGTCCTAACAAGCATGAGGCAATTCCATTACAAATACAATTGAATGCTGGTACATTTTCTCTCTTTGTCTGTAAGAAATGGTCTTTGTCAAAGAGGCTACTTCAGGGAGAATGATGAAGCATTGATCTTTTGGGCCTTATCATATATGCAGACTAGGGTTGTGTGGAATGGAAAAGTTTCTTTATTAAAGAACAACAACAAAGGTTTGTTTGTATTTCTGCTGTGACCAACACAGACCATCTCTTGTATGTTTTAATCAGAACAGTAAAAAATCTTACCTGAAACATCTGAAAATTTTGTGCTGGGCAACTTTCCACTAAACGGGGCCAGACTGAAGAAGTAATTTTGCTGGAATGAACACATGTACTATCCAAGTGCTTTGTTCTGTGGTCAGTGCTACAAGATCAGGGTCTTTAATTCCTTTGCTTGTTTATTTTAGTGCAAGAAATACTGGGATTTACTTTTTCTTTCCTGTGTTGGTATTGCCCTCTACTGGAGGAAATCAAAACTGCCCACCTGTGTTACAAGCCTGAGGTTGTTGGCCGATAATGAATCATCTGCTTCCCCTCCTCTCTGAGGCCTTGGGCTGACAGAGAAGGGAGAAGCCATCCCTACTTCTGACAGGCAGGATGACTGGCCAGGGTATCCAGATTTGAGCTCCTGAATGGCAGCATGTTTGTTGCTGTACAACCAAAACATTTCCTGAGTGTTGGTAGCTCAGGCTGTATATGAGGAGTTGTAATTATTCTCAAGGGTAGCATTCTCCTGTGCAGTGAGGAGAGAAACTTGGCGCCTGGATAGTGCAAGATTTGGCAAGTGGGGCTGCTGGGGCTGAGGCAGAGGCTCAGGATGAAACACGTCCTCTGTGGCCAAGTTTGAGAGCTGCTGAGAGCAGTGCAAACTGATGAGTCTCCTGTTATCTTCTACAGCAGCCTTGCTTTTGGGACCTTGTCAGGTACTTTAGAGTGAGATGTTGCAGTCTCTTGGAAGAACTAACACTGGGCTTATGTAGTTTAAACTTGAATTGCTTGGATGATCACGTCTAAGTCACCACTAGCCTAGTGTAAAATCTGACATTTTCCCCCTCCCTCTTTCCCCCAGCCCATATAGCACTGGATTGAGCCGTTTTTGCATGAAGGCCAAACTCAAATGTTCCAGTCTGCAGTGGAGGCGACAAAGTGATTCTGGCCTGAGGGGCTTCAGGCATCAAGAAAAGAAAGGAAGGAGGTACAGGGAGCATAAACTCCACAGAGTTCAACCTAGAAAGGTGTCCAAGATTAACAACTGGCCAGTAGAAGTCTGTATTCCCAAATTCTAGGATATATGTTTTTGTAAACATGCAGGTTTGGTATTTTCTCTTAGAAGCTTACCTTGCAGGTATTCACTGGCCCTCATGCCTTAATTTGCTTTGTCACAGCCCATAGCTGTAAGAGATGAGGAACATGGGAGGAGTCTAGAGAAAATTCCAGAGGCTCAGTGTATTTGGTGAAAACAGATTGAGATACATTGCTCTTCAAGGTGAAATCTCATCATGATCCCTCAGTGAATGTACTTGCTGTGTCCAGGTTTCTTTTTCTAAAGTTTCAATTTTAAGAGTCTCAGTACGCAGAGTGATGTCTTCTTCAGGCTGTTTTGTTTGGGAACAGAAGGTGGTATGGAAAAGTTTTGCATCACTGCATGCTGGTGTCTGTGCGAGGAACCTGCACAGTTTGTTGGAGTGCCTCTGTGGGCAGCATCCATGATATCTATGTTTAGTAAACTGCTCTGTCTGCTCATTGCTGGCCAAATACTGGTACCTCATATCCCTTGCTAGGGAATATGCTTGGTTCTAAAAAAGTGCAGAAGGCTTACCTGTATTAGTCTAGGAGAATGCAGTGCTTAATTTTACAAATCATCAAATTGCTAGAACATCAAGACAATATACTTTATTATTTTATTTTAATATTAGTTTTCTGTCATTTTGGTGCTTCGTAGCCTGAAAATTTGGCTAATGTGTGTTACCAGTGCCCCCTCCCGGATAAGACCAGGTTTGTTCTCAGCTGCCTGGCCCCTCCAGTGCTTCCCCCGAGGCACAACCGTGCCGAGCCATGGCTCGTGAAAAAGCTCAGCTCCTGCTGTCTCTGACTGTTGCCAGGTGACCCTACCACACAATGACAAAATCGCAGGAAAGATTCTAGATTTTTTTGATCAAGAGAGAATTTTCATAAATGCACGGTTTGGGGTTTTTTTTGTCCTCTTGTACAGAGGGGGCAAGTCAAGTGTTTGCTGCATTTATTCTGCTTTTACTGCTTACAAACTAGATAATAAAAAGGCTGGATAGTGCTTCATGTGATATGAAAACTTGGAAGTGTTGTACTTCTTAACTCTGTAACAAATAAGAAACTTACTTTCCTATGATAGAAAATGCTTCGTAAAAATGTGTTGTGAGCCTGCTCTCTGTTCAGTGAAACCCAGGCATGAGGAGAGGAATTGGCTTAGTCAGAATATTCCAGCAGATCTGCAGGAACAGCCTTGAGTTCCTGCTTTACTGTTCTGTGCCCTATAGATTGAGTTCTGCTGCTTCAATTCAGTACAAGCTACCAAGCAGAGTGATAACACATCGTGGGATCTGGCTGGGATTTTGTCAAAGGTTTAAGTTTGTAAGATCCTGTTCTCATACACAATTACCATGTAATTTGCAGCCTGTTAAAGATCTGCCTTTGCCCATGCCAAAGGAATACTTGTTCCTATGTGCTTATTATGTCCTTCTCTGTCTTCTGTTCCCTCTGCATAGGAAGTATTTTTTTATTAGGATCTGGTTGCTTTTCATCAGTAATAACTCCTGTCCTGCCGTGACAGCTGTTGAGCTGAGCAGTATTTTTTTTCCCTTGATAGGTGCCCAGATTGGGTCATTTGCTGTTTGTTGTGTTTGGACAAATTTTATTTCTTGCATGTCTTACTGTTCAGTAAATTGCAGCCACAGATTACTGTCTTCAATGGGGCGATAAAGAATCCTTCACTCCCTGAAAGCCTATCTCCCATCATGGACTCCTGTGGAAAGTCTTTGGAGTTTATATGTGCATCATGCCTCAGAGGAAACTATCAAACAAGACTTGAGGCTGTACTGGGAAGAGGTTTATTAACTTGGCTGATGTGAATGAAGGCTGCAGGGTACTAAGAGCCTTAACTACTGAGGGTGTAGAGACTCTGTAGATAAGAACTGCTTATGGAAGGACAGTTTAGCAACCGGGTGATAGAGTTGCAACCATTTCACTCCCCTGTGAGTAATGGAACAACAAAAAAATTTTGTAGGAAAGTTCAGTTATTATTATGGATTAGGTTTCAGGATAGATTCTGGGGGTCTTGCTTCAGGAGAATGGTTTATGATTCACTAAGTTATTTAGAGCTGTTTGCTGAAGTGCTCCCCTAGACTTAGAAATAAGCCCTCCATCTGACAACTGCAAAGTAATAGTACTGGGGACAGATGAGAATGTCCTGGGGAATGCCTAGCATGCTTGCCAGCCTTAGATGAGATCTGTGTATGTAGATCCACAAAACTTTCTCCTAATAATGTGTGTTTTTTTCAATGTGTATTTTGTAGTATCTGATCTACCAGCAGATGGGAGTCTGTCAGCACCACTCCTTCCACAGTAGTTAAAAGCAGATGAGTTCAGATGGGTCTCAGGGATCCTTCCCCATCCTCAAGGCAGGTCATTGGAGACAATGTTCTTATTGTTTGCCAATTACTGTCTTATTCTCTCTTCTGCATTAGTTGTTAAATTCAGGAGTGATACCCCTCTGTCAAATACATTGTTCTTTTTTATTTTTCCTTTTTTTCCTTTTCCCTTCTCTATTTTCTTTTTTCTTTTAAATTTTTTTAAATTTTTAAAAACTTTTATTTTATTTCCTACTGCATCCAGAAAAAGAAAAGCTTCCTGGAGGATATAAAGCAGATTATCAGCAGAGATGTAGATAAAATAATGCACTACTTCATCTCTGAGGTGCTGGCCTTCACAGGTCAATATTTGTTCCTTAAATGCAGGCTTGCACTTGCAATGTTTCACACATTGCTGTGTAGTTCAGCAGTTGGTGGATGTTTCAGGTGTCTGAACTGCTCTACTAGCAGGGATGTTTAAGTTGAAGATTGAGGGATGTAGGGGACAACTTAATTATCAAAGGCTCAAAGAGTGGGTCAGGTTTGGGTACATTGCCAAAGCATTTCCAGAGTTCTAAGTTCAAAATGAAATGGCCTTTTTGCTCTGCTGATCTCATTTACTTTCCTCTAATTGGTCCCTCTTCAGCTGCCCTAGCAAGACATATCTTCAGAAATTCTGCTTACACTCACTGTTGTAGTTTTATGTTGAGGGCATCATGGCATTCTCACCTTGTAAAACTCTGCTCTCTGGCTTTAACACAGATCTCATTCTTAATGAAAGATTATCTCACTTACATTGCTGCATTGGAAGGAATAACTTCTTAGGTAGTTAGGGGGAACTATTTTATATCCCTACATAACAGCTGAATTTACTTCCACTGCATCCAGATGGTTTTGCTGCTCTCTCAGATTCTTGTTCATTTGCTGCTATCTTTGTTTTTCCTTATTTCCCTGTTTTGTACTTTTTTCATCAGAATGAGAGACTGGGACAAGGCTGCAGTAGCTACTTGAATCCTCTCCATTCAGTTGTCGTAAGAGAGCAGAGGAATCTTCTCTGTTGTCAGCCTTTGATTTATGGTAGTACCACTGCTGTTTTATCCAGCCCTTGGAGTGCTGTATGGATGTTTCTGATGTGTGTGGCAGTGTCATGGCTAGCGAGGAAACTTGCATCATCTTGGGGAGGGGACACATGGACACCAGTAGCAGGGGTTGGGTCTTCTCCTTCCTCAGCATGTTGGAAGTATGTGTCTGGCTGAGGGCTCTGTTTGTAATGGGCAGGGTTTCTCCTGCCCCCAGCCAAGTGTCAAGCCTGTCATGGCAAATTCACTGAAGGCTGTCATGAGGGTGAAGCTAGCCCAGGTTAGCTTCACCCTCATTGAAGGGTGGAGAGGGTAGCTAGCCAGGGTTTCCAGGCATGCAGCCACACAACCCTGCTGCTGGGACTGAAAAGAAAACCCAACAAGCCAGTGGGGCTGACTGGGGAAAACCTGTCCTGGTTATTCTTTGTTCAGTGGATGAAGGCCAAACATCAGGAGCTGTAGTGAAGAGGTGAGTTAGCAGAGGTGATGTGCAAAGCCAAGGTGACGTGTATATTTTCAATCATTGTGATAAACAGTTGAATTCCTTCTGATAAGGGATGGGCTTGGGCCAAAGCTGCTTATTGCAGAAACCTTCTGATGGGTGTTTTGACACTTTTCTCAATTGACACCAAAGTTATCCACAGAAGAAAGGGGGGAGTGGTGATCTATGACTTCTACTGAACATGGAATTACAAGATCTACTTATATTTGCTTACAAACACAAAGCACAAAAAAACCAGGCTTTAGGAGAGAAGGCTGATAGACAGTGGTCTGGAGCATACACCATGAAGAGGACTCTGTGTGACCTGAACTGCAGATCAGTTTGGAAAGCATATGGAGATGTCATAAGGAGTTCACCAGAACTAAGACCACCGAGAACTAAGTGTGGTGTGTCAAAATGCAAGTGATCTCTAGAAGATGGAAACCTCCCATTCTGGAGCCTATGGCTTAGTATGTAGGAAGTTTGCCACCTGTGACATTAGCTAGAGGTGATTTGCCATCCATGTGCATGTGCATATTATGTTCATGGAGTAAGTGTAGGTTGACTTCATGATTCATTTCAACAACGAGTGCTTCTAGACTTTGGTTTTTTTGTGGGCCCTGTAAAACTGATGATGACATGATTTACTTTGAGTGGAGTTGGGTGGATTGTTATATAGTGCTTCAAATTATTTTATAAAGTCAGATGATTTTACAGCACATGAATTAATACCAACTTTGTTATGAGTTGATTCATAATTGTTTGGAAAAGATTACTTTTATTTCAGCCTATAATATATGCACAGTTGTTTACTTAAACTCTTGCTTTCCATAGTGTGGCTAGTCCTGTGAATACTATAATATTTCATGCTGAGATTTTGGATGCCTGTGGGTTTATACTGACAAGTTAAGCAAATGTCAAACATGCATACTTTGTGGATACATTTCATAGCTTCCTAGTGGTGGTCCTCAGTACATAGTGATCTTTTCCCAACACTTAGATCTGTAAACCCACTTAGAAGATAATTGGAAAAATCACATGGATAAATGCTTTCAGTACAGCTCAAACTGTACGGATTCAAAGTTGGGGAGTAAAGAGCAGTATTGTATAACTTGATGAAGGTTATTCAGTGGATGCTGGTGGGCTCTTCAGCCATAAATAAATTACTTGAAAGAGAGGTGAAGGTAGTGTAACAAATAATGTCATGTAAACAGCAGGTTTCTGGACAGTAGCATGTTTGGAAAAGCAGTTATGTTCTTGGCTTCATCCATTTGGGACCTGCATTCTCCCTGGTATCTGGCATTCCTGTTTGCCACCCACCTAAGAACAGCTTTTATCAGGACCTGAGGCTTTTGGTATGTCCTTGGCCAGCTCCATAGTCTTCCAGCTTCTTCTAGCCTAAGAAGATCTTGCCACGTTTCTAGAAACTTCTACTTGACTTCATGCAGGTCCATCACGGGATGTTAATAACCTCTTAGGAACATAAAATGTTTGAAAGCAAGATTGGGAAGGAGAAGAGGAGGGAGAGAGCAAATAAGGACGTGGAGTATTGTTAGTGGGCAGGGGAAGTTGGGATACTTGTTCCTGATTATGTTTAAAGAGGAATCGTGAGTCTGATGATCTTTGTATTCTCAAGGCTTCTAATCCGCTTGCTCTAATCCTCTTACAGCATCTGCTCTATTGGACTTTTATCTGATCTCTCTGTGTCTCAAACAATCTGTCGAAGATCTCCATGTTGAGTCACTTTTGCCGCTTCTCCAGAGAGACATTTTGGTATCCTCTTGCTCAAATGGGGTCAATGGATTCTGTTTCTTCTGGGGTCCTTGAGGCTAGTCTGAAGTAATTTAAGCCATGATTTGGCTACATCCTTCAACCACCTGGATTTGGTGTAGCTGGCAATGAGAACTGTGACACCCCTAGTTCTCTGCCGTATAGCAAAATTTACATTTGTGGTAAACCAAATTTCTGAGATTTGAAACTGCTAAGAATGAGCTGTAAGTGTGTTCATTTGGGATTTTTTTTCCAGTGGTAACTAAAACAAAAATAAATTTTTTGTTTAAAATTGGTTTTAGGCTTCTCTTTTTGTTAACCCACATGATATAACTAGAGTGGTCAAGCTACCCTATTTCCTAAATTCAAATTCTCTTGCAGAAAGTGTTCATCAATGACTAGTAAAATACAATATCATCATGTCAAAAACTGAATTTCTGTGTTTTGAGCTGCAGAGGTTTTGAGAAGAAATTCCAACAACATCTGTAGTGAACCCTCCCAAAGAAAACAGGGACATGTCATAACTTTTAGGAACTGTATTCTTTTTGGTAGTGCAGAGTGAAGAGTTACTAGCAGAATGGTGAAGATTTTAGGCTGCAATTATATCTTATAAAGTACTGAAAACTCAGTCTCAGATATTGGTTAAGCTCAAGCCAGGTAGAAACAGCTGAGATGAATATGTGCAATTTGAATAGAAACAGAGTTTTCTCTTTGATCTTTGAGCACTGGAGAACATGTCCCATGCCTTTGTGTGGGAGAAGCTAATGCCATGCAACAAACGAAATGGAGTCTCCTTTGCCTCCCATAGTGCTCTCTTCCCTGGGCTGTTGAAAGACCACGCGCTATTTCTGGGAGGAATGGAACAGGAACATTTTATCTGTATTTGGTGATCCTAAAGGAAAGCAGACTGCCCCATCTGGGAATTCTGGTTTATCTCTTTAAATCAGCATGAGGACAAAAGCCACGATCAGTACACTAATCTTATTTGGTTTCCACTGCACAAAACCAAATTGGCAACAGCAGCAAGATATTTGGGGTAGTAAAATATTCCAGGACCTTGATGGTTTTTGATGTTGCTTTTGGGTTTGGTTTTTTTTCCCCCCTGTTTTTTTTTTTTTTTTTTTTTTTTTTTTTTTTTTTTTTTTTTTTTTTACTGAGCCTTGCATGCAGTGAGGTAGAAGCTTTGTGGTTTGTCAAAGCATAAAAAATCCACTCATATATTGCTATTTTTGAGGACAAAAGTCTCACATGCCCCAAACCCACACAAACTGTGGGACACAGATCCTGCTGGCCCTCAATGACTTCTCCTTCTGGTCCCGCTGCCTCTCTGCCGGAGTGCCAATCCACTGACTTAATGAAGGCTAACGGTATAATTAATCACATGCACCTGCAGCACAGCAGTTCATGAGACCTGAGTAAATGTGACAGCTGCTCTGAGAGAGAAAGGGGGACAAAGCCCACAATGATGACAAGAGGGAGAACAAGATCTGTGGCAAAAAGAAGCAGTCAAAGCAAAAAGGGAGACATCAGCAAAAAGATGGGCTGGGAGCCTTTATGAGCAAGGCAGAAAGCAGTCTCACCCAGGTGTCCTGTTGTAAAGCATCTCCAGACATTTGTTTTTCTTTTTCTACCTTTGGCCTATACTTTCTTCAAATTATGCTTAAGGGCTTTTCCTCTTTTCATTTTCTCTTGGATCCATTCCTTTTTTTGTTCCTTCTCTTTTTATCAATGATTGTGTTGTTTGGTACTTTTCCAAGTAGTACATGGTATTCTGGGCCTTTTAGGTCTTATGAACAGTGCACGAAGGCTTTGGTAACCAGTGCTAGTCATACTTTGTGGGGAGTGGAGTGTAGCTAGTTTAGTTTGGAGCTGATAAAAAGACTAACTTTTGCTTCCTGATCCATGCATGGTGAAAATGCAGAACTTTGTTGTTGTCTCTGAATCTTTTTCCCCCAATATTCTTACCACATGTACTTGAAGTCCTTCAGTTGTCTTTTGTATCCTATGTGCATCTTGGTTCTATTTTTGAAGATGTTGATAATGGAGAATTTCTTCTTGGTATAGCACAGAGGCCTGTGGTGTGATCCAAGCAGCCTTTTGAGATCTGATGTAGTGCATTATTTGCTAGAGCCATGGAAATAGTAGCAAGCTCTAGAGGAACTAGAACGGGAAGATCTGAGGTAATTGGTATTGTATATGAAAATCTGAAAAGCTTTCTTGTTTCTCCTCTTCTCTCTACAAGGTAGTTTTGTATCTTCTTGAATTAAAACTGTAGGAGTTGTGTTACTTGTGGCACATCAGTATCCATGGCAAGTAGGTGATCCAGATACTTTTTGCAATCAAGATGCACTTAGGTATTTTAGGTCAGAAACAGGGAGGCAGGAAGGTGCAAGAAGAGTTTGTCTCTGATGGCCAGAATAGGGGTTGAAAAGTATTATCTGTATTTCTGGTTTTGCTTGTAACTGTCTATATGAAATTGAGTATATAGCTTCATTTAATCTCAGCTGGGGATAAGGAGAGAGAATCTCTTTTGCAGCTTAGCCTTACACATAGGGCTGTTCTGGGAATTCCCTGTAATTCTGTATCAAGGAACAACTTTCACTGTTCTTCTCTCAACCCCAGGGTTGAGAGGTTACCCTTATTAAGGGGTATCTAGAATCTTGGGTATGTGCACCCCTGTGTTTGGAGATACATCCTGGAATTCCTGTGAAGGCATATAAAATTGCTTGGGAGCTTTGTGGTAAACATTCAGCAAATATGACTTTGAACTATATCCACAAAAGAAAATTACATGACCTGGTGCCATCTAACTGCTTCTCAGGTGCCCAAATCCTCAACAGATCTTCCAAGTCCTTTCATTTTTATTTTCCCCCACTACTGTCTTATGCTAGAGGTCATTAGGCTGCTGTTTTCTATTTCCTGAAGTGGCTGAAACTCTGTGCAGGGTTATTTCTCTTGACAGTGCTGCTCAGTGCCAATGTGTAGCTTGTGTCTGTTGGGATCCATAATCTTGGCAGTAATTGTTCTCAGGAGTGCAGTGCCAGCCTGCTCATGGAAATGATGGGAGCCACCCTTTTTGTCTGGCAGCCGGGTGGCAGCAGCACGTATCCTGCCTATGGGAGCCACCGGTTATGTAGCATTTCTCAGGCTGCTGTAGCCAGCAGATAATTTTGCAGTGGAAGGTATAATTCTTTCTGCCTGTTTCTGAGACTCTCTTCTCTGCTTGAAGTAATTAAATAGTCATGATGTTTGAGAGCAAAGTAGGAGCAAGCAAGCATACAAACATAAACATGGATATGCGGTTTAGGGTTTAGTGTACTCACTGGGCAGGACTTAGGAATCTGGTTTTCTTCCCACGGGGAGGAATCTGTTAATGTCTAAATGCAGCAGATTCACTCTTTCACACGCAACTCTGTACATCCATGAAAGGATTGGTGCCTAACTCAGAGCTGCAGTTTCTAATAAATGGCAGAGAGGTGAAGAGTAAGGGCTTGACACACAGAGTTGTCCAGATCTGTCACTCCCACTTGGTGAGAACACTGATTGTTTGGCAGGATGGTTGAAAGAGGGGCTGGTTACACATAGTGAATGTAACTGTATATCTGGTTTATCAGCAATTGCTCAGTGATCCTGTTTTAGGAATTCCCAGGGAGAGTAGGAACTTGAAGGCTTTATATGGAAAGATGTATGCTGCTTTTAAATATTTACTGCATGACACCTGTGCTGAGAAGGAGGATTCAATTCTTCTTTTCTTTGCAAGGTATTATTTTTATTTGTTTTGATTTTTTTGGTTCTGATTTGCCTTTTTCCGTTTAAAGGTAGCTTCAGTTGTGTCAGTAATTAGCTAAAAATTTTGCAGTAATAACAGAATAAGAGGGTTAAGGTGAAGGAGGTAGTTTGCTGATCTCCCCAGCACATCTGCAGCCCTATTAATTTAATTAGAGCTGCACTGTATAAATATTTAACTCATTTTAATTTCTTTTGTAGTTCCTTTGGTTTTCAAATAGTTCCCAGCTCCAGATTATCCTTTTTATTCTTCTATATATTTGAGAGAGTGGAAGTAAAAAAAAAAAACAACCAAACAAACGTTGTCTCTGAAATGTAATCAAATGGAAGACTCAGGGTCTTTTGCCTTTGTGCCTACTCTCTTCCTAAATTAATTTCTCTCAGGCCTTCTGTTCTGATATGAAATGAGGACTGTCTCTGTGGTTCCAGGGATGCCTTTTTCCATTCTGTTATTTTTGCATCCTGATGCTGGTGAGAACCAGCTTGGTGCAGCATGGAGGATGAGTAAAGTGCTGCTTGGAGCTGCTTAGAGAGGCAGGAGTAGCTTTGCCTGTGGATGGCACACAGAAGTATGATGGGAAGGTCTTCAGACACAGGCCAGAGGAATGAGGCACAGGAAGAAAGACGGACATGCTAGTGAGGAGGTGTGGGCAAAAAATAAATATAGGCCAGATACCAGAGAAATTATTGTGAAGTGCTGTATGACAAATCATCAGTTTGACTAAAGCAGTGCTGTGGGTGGTCAGAGCAAGAGAAGGGGCTGTTTCTGTCCTGGTGGTTTTTTTTTTTTTGCTGATCACTTGTTGAACCATTGCCTCAGTTTACCCAGGTAAACATGGTGACAGCAGTTCATGGTGCTTGCTCTTGGAACTGGAGGGTTTGAATTCAGTGGTGTGTAGACACAGAAGATAACTATTATTAGTGCAGTGACCTTGATGCTGGGTCATCTCCTTGAGGCGATGCCGTTCCTGGTTGGGTTGAGGTGGTTCTGGAAGGATTGATGTGGATATCAGTGGGTTCCCCAGCCCAACACTTGCCAGCAGCCTGCAGCATTGAGGTCCCCTGGTCCTTCTGTCCCTGTATGTTACCAGGCACTCTAGTTCACTCAGCAGGCTCCTGTCACTTTGCCTGCTCTGGGGTTGACACCTGATCACCTGGTCAAAGGCCATGGGCTCCAGCATCCTGATCTGCAGGGACAGTGTAGAAACAAAGTCATGGACATGGGAGTTTTCATGATTTGGGGATCATCCAGCATGACTGGGGAACTATCCTGGGCTTCTCCATCCTTAATGTAATCCAGGTTCACTGTGGTACATTAATGTGATTTCTGCGTAAAGGGAAACTTGGCTTTTATTTCTTTAGCATAGTTATGTTTTCAGCTATGAAGGCAAGACAAAGCTAGAGGTTTTGGGGTGAAGCTGCCACAGAAACTGCCAGTTTTAGGATGTTGGAAAGCCTGGAGATACTCCAATCAGCCATCCTTACTGATGTCCAAGGAACACTTTAGTGTCTAGAGGACAGTGTCTGTGGAGGGGATGCAGCCTGTCAGGCTTGTCTGGAGAGCTGTTGTTGCTGCTGATACGATCTATAGGAGGGATGTGGATATGGCATTCCATTGTCAGAAAGAAGCACAGTATTACATTGCATACTGTTTCAGTTTATCCTGTTCTGAAGATGATCCAACCCATCATTGGGATATTCTGATCCTCCTTTTTTTTAACAGAATGCCAATAAATTACTTCAGCATATTCCTGTCCTGTGCCTAGTCAGATTAATATGAGTATTTAAAGTGAGATGTGGTCTAAAACTGAATCCTGAGCAATGTTCTTGCAGATTCCTTCCAACCCAAGAGCTCTCCTGCAAGCCGGTCTGTTGTCATCACTGTTTTAACAAGGTTCTTACTTTGCATTGGTTCTTCTGCAAATTTCTGTTCTTTTTGATTTAACTAGGAATGACTATGATTATAAGAGAATACATGTATTTGAATATCTTTTTAACAGCTATGCTCATTGCTTTCTCAGGGTTTGGCATTGCCTTTTAGTTCATTTCAGGACAAACATAGAGTGGCTGAAATTTGCACAGTGGCTGTAGCTCAGAAGGGTCTTCAGGGATGCAAATTGGAATTGTAAATGCCTGTAACTGTGCCTTTGCCTGTTTGGTGAGGAAAAAGAGAAGGGAACGTGGCAGAATAAGTGTTTGAGGGCATGTCTACATCACTGCTTGGGTAAATTGGGGAGTTGGAGTTTGTCATACTATGTGGAAATGAAGTTTTGTGCAAATGTGAGAGTAAACCTGTCAATATAGGATTTTCTGATAAGTTCATGTGAATGTGCAGCTGTTTGTGGAAAAAATGTGTTTGTCAGCACATGTAGATATATATGCTTATGATAGGAGACTTAGAGGAATGTTGTTTCATGTATTTGTGGGTTATGGATAAGTTTATATTCCTACATAGACAGGAAAGAACTTCTCTTGGTTTGCTTTTGTATGTTAATTTTTGTGACCAGCTGGTACAGCCATGAAGAGTGGTTGGCCAGATTGAGTATTTGTACAGCTTGATGAGAACAGCTCAAATAAGACCACCCACCTTAAAATGCTCTCCAGCTCTCTGCTTCCTATCTCCATTAAATAGCAAAGGTCTCTGTTGCTTTGAGGCTAAGGGAATGAGGAAGTGCTGCCTGCCTAGTTACAGGAGCATTGTGTTTCCTTCAACATGACAAATGGTACAGTTAAGCTGATTGGAATGGAAGATGCTCCCAGTTGCTTTCTTCAATACTTTCCTGCAATACTGAATTCATCGTCTGTTTTCAGCCACAGGCTCTTACAGACCTTGTGTTGTAATGTTCCTGTCACAGTTTACTATAAAAGTCAGGATCAGTGTTTGTCATTTCACTGGCCCAGGTCAGGACAAGGAGAGTTGCAGTGCTCCCATTTGTGCTTCCTGCTTAAGCTGAGGAATTGCATCAGGCTTTCCTCAAAGATGAGAGAAGTTGATGGCAGCTGCCCATCATAAGATGAACATTAGTGGCCATAATGACTCAGAACACACTTCTGCTCTCCAAAAGCATCCAAAAGTGGATGTGTGTGGGAGAGTATAAAGACAAGGTACACCATATTACATGTTCTGTGATAATTTCTGTCCAACATTCTCCCAGCCTCCAGCCAAGTGCGGGAGGGAAAAGGTCCTGTATTGACCTCCTTCTTCAGCACTGCAGAATCTGAGGGATGCAATGTCAGGAGAACCTATTTTCTTTTGTGCTTGCTCTTCTAAAAGCCTCTGGCAATTTGCTGAGGAGAGGAAAGAGCACCTTTTCATACAGCCTTTGGTGGTGTTGCTGTCTGAGAGATTCTTCACAAGGGGCAAAAATGGGAAACAAACATGAATGCTATCTGTACACCATTAAAGTCTTAGTTCCTCTAGCATGTGATAGAATGGTGTCAAGAGCAGGAGACGCCCATGAACATGTTTTGTAGAAGTCAGATGTGAAAGCTGAAGCACTGGTCTCAGGAGTGAACCTGAATCTCCAGGGAGCAGCTTGAGGACTTCCTTCAATCTGTGTTTTATGTGTGGGAATTAACTCTGACATTTGCAGAGCTCATTAGTGTGTGTGGGGTGTGCTCATGGCAGGGATGGAAGCTTGGAGGCAGATGATTTTAGGTGCTGAACAAGGGATACTGGTATTTTGGCTGGGTACTCTGGGGCAAGAGTATCTAGGAAGGTTGATGAGCTAAAGAAGGACTATTTGTTTCTGCCTTGTGCACTCAGTCACCCTTGGTTATCTATCTTACAGCTCTGAAAATACAGAGACTGCTCAACCTAATATATAGCTCCACGTCAAATGATAATATTGTGAGGCCTATGAGAAGTCTGAACCAGGCTTCATGACCTGCTATATTATTTGGTTCTTGCAAAAGCTGCTAGGACTTGTTGCTGTAATTAATACATTGATGGGTTTAACAACACAGTCTCTTTTGACAGTCTTGTGCATGTTTGAATTATGGAAGCAGCTTGAGGTATTTCTTGTAACAAACTGAATGGCACCATAGCTAACCAAAATAAGTCAGTACAGGATAAATCAGTTTCAGTAGGCCTTTTATTCAAACAGCGAAGAGCTACCCATTGTGACTAGGGGAAGACTGTAGGTTAGATCAGTGGGAGCTGAATGCTGTCTTACTGCTGAGGGGATAAGCTGATGTGAATAACGGAGGATTCAAAACTATTATAGGATTTTCTTTTTTGGAAATGCATTCTGCTACATTTTCACTCTCCCTTGCTTTATGAGAAAGTGAGAAAGAGCCTAGAAGAACTTCAGCCACAGGTTAGTGGTAGACAAACAGGAGAGGATGAGGTTATTTTTTCTGGATGTTTCTCTGTCTGCTGCAGAGCAATCTTATACATGCAAAATTTTATATTGTACCAACAACAACCATTTACTTTATGTAACTTTATATGTTACTAACTATTATGTTAACTTCATTGTATCAGATTTCCCAAGATTTAATGCTGCATGCTATTTCAAACTGGGATTAATCTCTGGAAATTATACCTTAGATTAACTTGAAATAAGACCGAGAATCCTCCTTAGCATATACTTCATGATGTAAAACTGTCAAAGCCTTTACTTCTTGAAAACATTGCTTAGGCTGTATGGTCATCTGTTTTATCTATTTCTAAATTTGAACTTTTCATTTCATATAAATAACCACTCAAGAATAAATCGTTTTAGTCCTCAACATGTTCCTCTGAGAAGACAGGCAACTGTTACTGCAAACCCATAGAGCTTAGACATTGGTGTCTGGTGGGCTCAAAGAATCTTCAGCAGAAGACATCTTGCTATAGTTGCTTCATGAATCATGTTTCCAAATGTAGTTTTGAAAGAGTGTTTCATGAATCATCAACTAACAGCATTCACCAAAATTTTATCTTTCAAAATGTGTGCTTTTCCATTATTGCTTTATGTTAGATATTTACTCTATTTTTTTAAGGGGAAAGCTAAAATAATTGCTTTTTTTTTGTAAGTAAACCATGGCAGCTCTTGTGCAGCAGCTGTTTTTCAGGTGAGTGAACAAAAGCTGTGAACTGATCAGTGTCAGATCTTAAATTATTAATCTAACAGTTAGAGAAAGCATATGGCAACTCTTAAGATAAAGAGTCAATACACTAAAGATTTTGAGGCTGTTGCAGTGCAGGCAGTAATGTGGAATGCTGTTAAGATGAGTAACAAGCAGCGTGAAGGATGTAAACAAACAGGTCTGCCTTATGCACCTGATGTTGTCTAAATCAACATTAGCTTTTCTAAACTAGGCAGACATTCACAGTCCTTCCTAGTTTTCTTTTTGCAGCAGGAGTGGGGATTGTTTCATTCAAGCAAATTGAAGCAAAAAAGTTTCCAAAGGAGTACAGGGAAGGTGGTAAGCTGGAAGAAGAGGGAAGTTTGGAGCATGTTGGTGTGGTGAGGGAGCAGTGGTGCAGGTAATGGAGAAGCACATCAGAGTCACACCTTGGCTTACTCTCTGTCTGTCTCTTGGTGGGCTTACCAGCAGGCATTTCTTTAGATCTCAGATGAACCAAAAATTTGAGGTCACATCCTTTAATGATTTGATCACTGGTGCTAATGCTATTTTCTCCTCGCTGCTGAAATTCATGACTTTTGGTATGAAGTCAATAGCAGAGGCTAATGACCTGCTTTTTAGGTTATATTTGGGTAGGCGGAAGGCTGCTCTGGTTTGAAAATCACTGTTACCTTTCCAAATTTGGCCTGGTATTCCAAAGGAGTCTTTCTGTCCTTTCTTCTTGGGCCTTCCTGCCACATGCACTTGGTGGAAACATGCATAAAGAGAAACAAGAGTTTTTTCCTTTCTTGTTGCAAAACATTCCGCAGGTGAGAGGATGTCTGTGGCAAGCCTGGCCACTCTGCAGGGGACTTTTGGAATGATCCGGGTTTTGAAGAAGCTAAACCAGCTCATACTGCCCTAATTAAACAGTACTTGCTCTGAACTCATTACACTTTTCTGCCCTGTTTGCAAAAAAAGTTCTTAAGGCTGCTCTGTGGAAAGCTCTAGCTTCAGTTTACACTGGATACCTGTAAGTTCCGCTGTTGATGTGACACAGCTGGGGCTGGGAGGAATAGGCACAGAGATAGGGAGTGCTGTTCATGCATTCTTTTTGATCAGCAGTTTCCATGGTTTGGTTTGGGTGCAGGCATATATTGACTATGTGGGGTGAGGAGTATGGATGCAGGTTGGAGCAGTGAAGTGTCAGAGAAAAAATGTTTTATAAAATTTTTAATCTACAACTGCAAAGGGCCTGTGAGATCATTCCAGCCTCTGGCCCCTTATATATATCATGAGCTATAGATTTTTACAGACTTATCCTTGAATTGAGTCAAACCACCCCTGTGTGTTTAACACATTTACTCCCATTTCGATTTGAAAATGAGGCTTGCTTGGCTTAAAATAATTAGACGTCGTTTTTCTCGTGAGATACTCTTTACTAGTTCTTGATTAAAAAGGGAAGCCTTATTTTTTTGAATTGAAAGTTTTATGTATAAGGGATTGTAGCCACCAAAAGGCGTTTAGGTGGGAGTGGTTCTTGTGCAAACTGGTATGTGGCAAAGGATGTTACCAGCACCACGTGGGGAAGGATGAGCAGAGAGGGGCTCTCAACCCCAGTCTGCCTGCGTTTTCTTTCTGCACAAGTATCAGAGCGATGGCCCAGAACAGCAGGAGGAGGAGGGTGCCTGTGGGGCTCAGTGCTGCAGATGCTTTGTAACATTTCAACTCTTTGTTCTGTCTGAATAGAGCAAATAAGGCAGTCAGGCTAATTTGAAAAGATGCTCGATTAGGCATAGAGTGTTTAATATTCTCTCTCAGTCCCTCGCTGCTGTAGAACCTCCATTTTGCCTTCCCAGAGCTCCAAATGGAGCCTGCTGCTTTCCCTTTGCAGAAATCCTGGGCTAGGGGTGATATTTGGTGACAGAGAGGCTGAAACAGTTAAGTTACACAAGCAGGTTCTCTGGTAGACCCTCCTGCAAAGTGCTTGTGCCCCCAGGACAGCCTGTGACCTGCAGCAGGATGTGTCCATGGGTAGTGGGCAACCAGGGAGCCCACAAGGACTGTCAGCATCTGGCATCAGCCAAGCTAGAGGCAATGGTTTGTCAATTAATGTGTCAATTAATTGTGGTGAGGCCTTGGTGCATTACCCATTCCAGTTAAGTGGCCTTGCTGAATAAACAAGGATTATCACTCAGGGTTTTCAGCAACCTCTGCAGTTTTGCAGCTGGTGAATTGTTTGCTTAATTCGGTGCACGTTGCTGTTGGGGATTCAAAATGCCAGGTCAGTCACCTCCTCTGGTGGCCAGACAGCCCTGCTTCCAGCTGCAGTGGCTGTCAGTCTCCCTGCACTGTCTGCCTCCAGCATAGCCACAGCCCCTGGCACAGCTTCTGTCACTTCAGCCTTCTGTGCTTCTCTGTAAACAGCAGTAACATTGCTTTACAGGAGGGCTGTGCAGCGTTTAATGTTTGCTTTGAGATCTGTAGAAGTACCTAGAAGCCTCCCTCTATCTAGTCATAAATGCTTATGATAAGTGTGCTAGTGAATATGTAAGAGTCTGGTTTTGTAAGACCTGGAAAGCTTGCTGTTCTGCACAGCAAGCATCCTTCTTCAGCTGTTCTTTTTATTTCTTTTATAAAATCTTGTTGAAGTACATCATATTTCACATTTAAGTACATCATACTGAGTGGAGTAGAGGTAGAAGAGGAAAAACTGAATTTTGAAGTAGATTTATTTTTCCTGATAATTCAGAAATAAAATTTCTGACATGCTTAACCTTGCACCTTTCAAATATGACATTTGTTACCACTAGTGAAGCAAATAGTTTCCAATAATGGGAATATATATATGTTACTGCATGTGACTTAGTGGCCAAGTACATAGTGTTTTTATTATCTCTTTTTATTGATAGGTCAGAATTTTGATCAGTTCTGGAAATTTCCCTGTAGTCTGTTCTATCCAGAGCATTTTACTGTGCTGTTGCATTTCTTGCAGCATTGCTGATTTTCTCTGTTGAAAATAATTCCATTATTGCTCCAAATTCTGCTCGTTTGTTGTGTTTAGTTTTTTTTTAATTAAACACAAATATATGTACGGCATCACCCATAATGGTCCCAGTGAATAGCACACATCAAAAGCTCTAAGGTGAATCTAGATGGTATCTTCCTTTAGCTATTCAGTGTATTGAAAAATGGAGCTGTCTGAAATGGTGCACATGCACCCACAAACAGGCTTGCACACCAAGGAGGACTTTCGGTCTTTATTTTAAATAGTGATACATGCAAACATTGGCAGTTCCATTTATTTCCCCTTTGTAAGTAAAGCCTATCTAATCATTTTGTTCAAATTTAATAATTATGTGTAATGACTGAATTAGGACTATAATTTAAGGAAAAGACTCAATTCCTCGCAATGTTTGTCTTATCATTTAATTGAGAAGTAACTTCTTTCCTCCCTCTTACATAGGCTAAATGAGTCCTATGTACTATCTCAGCCTCTTTGAAGTTAAGTGTCCCGTAGACATTCCAGTTCTTAATATTTGTAAGGGACATGGGAGTGAGTTAGATGAAGTTAGGAGGTGCTGCACTTTTGTAGGAAGGCAGTCATGATAATAGCTGCGTTTTCAGAGTGTAGGAGCATCTGGAGCTTTGCTTTTTGATGACCTTTGAAAATTGTATGGATTTCTGAGTTTGGGCACTCAGTCTTTAAAAATATTGGTACTATGCCTGTTTCTCTGTAATGTTACTTTATAATACCCTCTCTGTAAAATGCAAATACAATAAGTGCTTAGACCTAACTGGCAGGTGCTCTGATCTTCTTGATTAGAACTGCGAAGAATTTTTTTTTTTTGGTATATTGCTTATTGAAAGGGCTGGGCTTTTACTCACCCCTTGTACTACATGTATTATGAAAAAGTATCAGAGATTCATCTACCTTTTTCTTCCAGCTAAGAAGATTATGAAATGCTAATTATAGAGGAGAGACCTGAAAAATGCTTTCTTACCTTCCTGCTGAGGCCTTCTCTGGATGCTGGCCTGGGCACCCAGACCCAGCTGGAGCCACCTTATGAGTGAACTTGTGCTCAGTCCTGGAGAGAGTTGTAGCTACTTGAATGGATGAGAATATTTTTTCTTTTAAGCAGATCATAAGTGCTGGAGTCTGAAAGGCACTGTCCTTCCAGAGTGAGATTTTTCTTCATTTTACTGCCCTTGTTCTTGTGTTGTGCTCGGATATCCTGCTGTCTTCATTACATGCTCTGCATTCCCCTATACCACAGGTTCTGACAACTCTACCTCCTATTCAGCCTGGAGTCCGTCTCTGAACATCACCCCATGAGTTATCTCCGTTTGCTGCCACAGTACTTTGTCACCACTGTTAACTTTCACACACTGTTCCCATCCTATAAAATCAGACCTTCCATCTGGCATATTATTCCAGGCAGTGAAGTCAGCAAAACCTGAAACAAAACAACAAAATGTGGCACTGCGTTCCCAGAGGGAAGTGATGACATGCATGTTCACACTGCTGCACAAGTTTTTTGGCCTTTCAGAGGAGGCTCCAAAGAAACATGTCATTTCTTAGCAGTTCTGGCTCTTGTATGAAATTACCCAGGGACAGGCTTGAACATTCACCTCAGGGTTTCTCTGAAGTTTCTAAGTTTGGCTGGAGACCTTGTCCCCTGATGGCCAGTATGCTCATTCCTGGAAGTCATTTGGTCCTGTTTGTCCAGCTGCACCACTCGCAGCTCACCTCGTACATCTCAGTTTGACAGTGTTCATTAGACCCTTACAGACCTAAGAGAGATTTATTGGGAGGAAATGGGATTGGAAACCCTATAATGGCCCACAGTAGAGTTATTAGTTGTCTTCTAACTTCAGCTGCTTGGGGCACTGTAAAGACTTTGGTGACTTAGGGAGACAATGCATCAATCACTGTATTTTCTCCAGCAATAAGGCTAAGGACTGGCCTTCTGTGCCCACTGCTCCCATGAACCTCTGTTTTCTAGATAAAGTTGAGTCACAGAGTCATAGCTGATCACTTTTTTATGTTTTTCAGTATTATTTAGGCAGGTAAAGCACACAGAGAGAGGTTAAATGGCTTGTCTGTCATCATGTGTGTCTTTAGACAAGCCAGGAATAAAAATCCCATTTTCTAGTACCCAGTCCTGGGCTTTAAAGGAAGGCCATGATTGTACAAACTGCTTGTCAGACATTCTTTGGGACAGTAGCATGCTATACTGAGCACATTGCACGACTCTCTTCTCTTAAGGAATCTCTGATTTTTTTTAACTGATCTCAACTGTTCACTAATTTCAGCAAGCTTTGGCTCATTGACAGACACTGCTGAGATTAGAATGCAGGTGATTAGAAAAAGGTGATTGTGAGGTGGGAAAGATAGAGAGAGGCAGAGGGCAGGAGGAGGAGGAGAACCCTGTTTGGACACAGACTTTGGAAAGAAGTGTGAGGTATGGGGGAATGATACATAATGAACAACCAAATCTTCTTCCTATAGATAGGAGGATAATGGGGAGGAGGCTGTTGAGGGAGGAGGAAGCCAAACCTGCAAAGCTTGGCAGTCATGACAGCAGGAGCTGGTGTTTACTTAGCAGCTCCTTGTGGGTGGAGATGTAGGGAAGCATCTTGGGCAGTTGGTGTCCTTGTGTTGTTTTACCTGCTGCTGTTCCTGCCTCCTGGTGAAAGGTAGGTTGTACCTGGGTTTACTTTTAGGACCAGGCCAAATTGGATGTCACAGACACCATAACAATGACTATTAAAGAGGGTAGAAGAAAGCAAGAACTGGGCATATGTTTCATCCCTCTTTCTGTCCTTAAACAAATACTTCCCATCTCCGGTAAGGAGCTGAGGCATTCCCGAGTCTTAGTGTGATAATATGCTAATAGGCACAGCTCAGTGTGCAAAAGCAAACCCACAGGCTTAACCCAGGGCAAAAAAAGATATCCAACAATTAAAAAGTCCAGCCACCTGGAGTGGAAGAAGAGCCTGGATAGCAATAGGAATTCTGAAGTTGCTGGTTAAGGCCTGGCATCCTGGGCTGGGTCTGTTCTGCTTCACCTGCCACAGTGGCCACAATACAGTGTATTTGTTCTGACTGGCAGCACCATGTAATTGCATTTGTGCTCAGTGACTATCGGTGTTTCCAATGTGTTTTTCTGAAAGGTCATCTCATGCCAGAAGAGACTTAATGCCATGTCCATCTCAGATCTGTTGATTCTGTCTTGATGCTTAGCCTTTCAGTGCGAGAGACTAGAAAGCCAGTCCTACCCCTTCATCCCCTAAATAACAATGTGGTTCAACCTCACAGTGGTGCTAACTTATGAATACTAGCCGTATTTGAGCTGCTGGCTGTGAGAGATGGACATTCCATATATTTTAATGGGAGGCTGGTTCACACAGAAGTGTGCCTGCTTTGATTCTTATACCATATAATTTAAAAAAAATTTAAAAACAACTAAATCAACCAAAAAAAAAAAAAACAACCAAACCAGAAAACCCCCAAAACCTCACTAGTCCTGTCAATTGTTTCTTAGTGTTACCCTGGGGCTTCCCCTGGTCTGATGTTATGGGACTTCCATGCTTGTGTCATGCCTGGTAGTTCCCTAGTTTCCCTCCTTCCTCCGTTGCACTGTTTCTATTCTATTCAGCAATTCACTGAATACACTAAAAGTTAATTTGTTGGGGTGTGCTTTGTCTAGACCTAAAATGGCTCTGCACAGTTGGGAGAATCTCCAACATCCCGTAAAGGCAATGAAAAAGCTGACATTAGACACACTGAAAGAAGTCTCTGTAAAGATGATTAGGGAGTAGAGTAGAGAGATGTGGGAACAGGGACAGTTCATGGGTAATGGAAGCTAATCTAATCCCCTGTTGGTTTAGGCTGTCTTCATATATAGGGATGGTCACTTCAATGAGATGCAAGTTTGGAGGCGAGAGAAAACTGCAGGAAGTACTCTGGAGAGATAATTTTAATTGTCCAGGCTATTTCTAGAGCCAGAGCAGTCTAAAACGGAGTTGCTGGGGAGGATTTCAGTTAGTAAGAGGGGAAAAAAAACCCCCATAACTGTGATTAATTCTCTCTTTTTTACCTCCTTTTGCCTTCCTTTTCTGCCAACATCCATTAGCACTTCCAAAAAAAAAAGGGAAGAATTGCTGGAAGCTACTGAGAAATAAGGTGAACAAGTTTACACTGCACAGTGCATGTTTGCATGTTTGCCCCTCACAACCTTCCCCTAATTCCCTACAAAATTAGCAGAGAGATGGAGTTCAACAAGACCAAGTGCAAGGTCCTGCATGTGGGTTGGGAACTCAGGCACAAATACAGGCTGGCTAAAAAATGGATTGAGAGCAGCCCTGAGGAAAACAAATCCTGAGGTGTTGGTTGACAAGAATCTCAATATGACGCAGCCAAGTGCACTTGCACCCCAGAAAGCCAATTGTATCCTGGGCTGCATTAAAAGAAGCCTGACCAGCAGGGTGAGTGAGGTGATTCTGCCCCTCCCCTCTGGTGAAACTCCACCTGCAGAACTGCATCCAGCTCTGGGGTCCCCAGCAGGGACATGGACCTGTTGGAGCAAGTCCAGAGGAGAACCACCAAGATGATCAGAAGGACAGAGCGCCTCTCCTATGAGGAAACCCTGAGAGAGTTGGGATTGTTCACCCGGACACTAGAAGGGTCTAGGAAGAGCTTATTGTGACCTGAAGGGAGCCTACCAGAGAGCTGGAGAGAGGGGCTTTTTACAAGGGTGTGTAGTGATGGGATGAGGGGGAATGGCTGTACACTGAAAGACGGTGGGTTTAGAATTGGAAGAAATTCTTTACTGTGAGGGTGGTGAGACACTGAAACAGATTGCCCAAAGAAGCTATGGATGCCCCAACCCTGGAGGTGTTCAAGGGCAGGAAGGATGGGGCTCTGAGCAATCTGGTCTAGTCAAAGGTGTCCCTGCCCATGGCAGGGGGTTGGAACTAGATGATCTTTGAGGTCCCTTTTGGCCCAAAGCACTCTATGATTAAAACTAGGAGGTATTTCTCTCAACAAGCCCATTGAAGTGTCAGCCTGAAACAGCTGCTCAGATCACCTCAATGGGAAGTGATCTTATAAGATCCAGAATGAAGTAGGGGCTGCAAAAAGTAAATTGGATTTCAAATCGGTATCTAAAATGTGTATATTCTTTTCATGATTCTGTGAAAGGACCTGTCTTTGGACAAATTCAAAACCATTCTTAAAATAACAGAAATTTTAGTGAACTGGCAAGGGGGCTTTTTAGTTATATAAAATAGAAAAAAAATGAAAGGGATGACTAAGGAGATTGAAGGGAATAAGGTGTGTTTTTGCTTATGTCTTTGTTTATAGGATGCCCAAGAATACCTACTGGTAGGCTGAGGACCTGAACTTGTGCCTCAATTAAAGACGCAGCAGCAATTACAGTGATATCTCACTGTTGGACTAAAGGTTTTTCAAATTCAAATGGGATGAGTTCACTTGGAGAAGTGCACTTGGAGAATTGAAGAGCTTGGAATAGTAACTTCACATGGGGGAAAGCACAGACAAGCTGTCATGCTCAGGCATATGCTCAAATGCTTTTCTCCAACTCTCTCACCATTTCTTGGGCTCCTGCATAACCTATTACTGTACCTTGTCTCTGATGTATGCCTGCTCTGGAGTAGATTTAGGATTCTGTCAGTCTGCTAATGTATCTGAACCCCAGCCTCATCCCTTCCTTGTTTTCCAGTTGTGTAACTACACTTGGATCTCAGATTTCTCACGCAGTTCCTAGTACTTCTGCTTCTCTAGGTGACCTAGCCCAGGCAAACAACTTCAGAAGTATTTTCTGTTCTGACTTGACTGATGTCACTGCACTTATTTTGTTTCTGTCCTGTGTCAGATTTCCTGTGTAATCTGTGTAATTTCTGCATTTGGCTCTTGAGCTGAATGTCTCTGGAGAGAGATTCTCCAGTCTTGCAGGGTGTTCCATGCAGTGTCAGTCTATGGTGGCAGAAATTGGTACTGAAGGAGTGCTAGTGTTGGCAAGGTATCTAGCAGGCATCTCAAATATCATATTATTATACAGTGACATGGGGAGCACCCTGGCCCTCAGCCTCCTTTCCTGTTTTCAGGTGTGCTGGCAATACACCCAAATGCTGTGAATCACAGAGCACGGACTGATTTTTTTCATTTATTTGTTTGGTTGTAATTTTCGTTTCAGGAGTACTTCAGTCTGTAGCATGAAGGAGGGCAGGAGAAGAGCAGGGATTCTGGTAGGGCTGGGCTTCATACAGATAAGGTGGCCACCTGCTTTGAATGGCAGCTTCTAATGGAAACTTGTAACCCATGTCAGTAAGGTGTAAGAAAACAAAATGTTGTGCACTTTTTTGCTGTTACAAGTTCTTAAATGACCAGGTAAGTGCTTATGAAAAGAATGGCACACATTGGATATCTGACATTGCAATCTGGTCTACATGTAGTTGTTTTGCATGCGTTCTTGGGATACAGTTAAAGCATTCTCAAGAAAAACCACCCCTGATTTGGGACACTATTGAATATGAGGCAGGGGTGCATCATAGGAGATATTTCTCATATAAACAATATTTTTATCATGTTTCTTTTAAATGCTGTGATAAGAGTTGATGAGCCTTCTGAGCATTTCTCTTCTGTGTTCTGTTGTGTATCAAGCTTTCCACCTGGAAACACTAGTCAAGGGTCCACAGAGTTCACTAATTCTATGCATTTGTTTTATTGATAGAATTGCTGTGTGTGCTACAACTGGAAAGGAATGACACCCTGCATGCAAGTCTGAGTTGAAAGCAGAGGGAGAATAGAACTATTGTTTGTTTGCTTATCAGGAGTGACTAGAATAGCTCCAGGAAAACAGGTCTGCAGTGTCTCTTTGGCAACACCATGGACCTTTCCACATGGTGTGTTGTTCAACAAAGAGGAATGTCCTTCTTTGGCACATCCTGTTTCAGAGAAGCAAGGAGATACCAACTGATGCTGTGTGAAAGTAAGTGTTGATTGATAACCTGAAATGAAAAATCGTAATTTTAAATTTAAAAATATATTCTCTTGGGCTAGGATTTCCCATTTTGCTCAAGACCAGTGATCAGTCTATTGGCATTAATAGTAATGGCTCAGAAACTTCACAGCATATTTTCTAACATCTATTTCAAACCCAGCTTTTTATCCAGGGCTATTCCTTCAACAACACTGGGGTGTTTCACTGAGCTACACAAGGTGCTTGGTTCTGATATGCATCCCAATCTTGGCCTTGCTATCCTGGCATTAGAAAAAATATGTAGTTGAAAAAGCTAATTGGTGCTCTTTTAATGAACCGTAACTTTCTAATTAAGTCCTTGCTTGAAGTGTTGTTGATGTAAACTGCATTTATGGAATCTGCTGGATTTATGTCCCTTGCTGCTTGTCCACAACACCAGATCAGATGATCCAAAGGCACCAGTGCTCCATCTGACAAAGGCAGCAAAAGCTTGAGCAGCCAAACATGTCATAATATCCCTTGCGTGCCGAGGATTTTTTTTCTCAGATCTGTATTCTGGCACTACCCCTAGATTCCATTCCAGCTGAGGAGGAGTTTACCAGCTCTTCCACTCGGAGGCCAGTAGGCACAGGTGCACATGCTGCCATGCAGGGTTAGGCAGGAGGAAAGCCTGGTTTCCAGCATCTTGTGTGCTGAAATTTGAAATGTTGATGTGTCAGGGAAGAAACAAGATTTTGCACAGAAGGAATGGGAAGAGGGAAGACACACTGCTTCGTGCAGGGCTGCGTGATTTTCAGGAGGGAATAACTACATGAAATTGTAGAAACCTTTATATTTTTGTGGGGGTGGTAATACTGGTGACATCAGGGAAGGGGTTAATTGCTTGCTGTGTTTGTCAGCAGGGGAGGGGCAAGGGGTGAGTAGGAGAAAACTTCAGTTCTGTGAAAGTGGCTTTCTGCTTTGAGGCAGCAACAGTGATATTTCATGTCTTGTTTGGTGTCTCCTGCTTTTAAATGTCAGTCTCTGCAGCCGGCCTTATCTCCTGTAGCACATTTCAATTAGGTATTCCAAATCGTGCTCTGTTCTTCCAGGACAAATATGCCGGAGGTGATATTTACTGTTGCAGCAGCATTTTAAATGCTTTCTGCCTTTTTTTTTTTTTTTTGTTATATATTTTTTTTAAACCACATGAATTGTAGTTGCTTCCTTATAATAAGAATTGCATTATTAATAATAATTTAATAGTAACAGTAGAGAAAAGAATTCTATGGCCAGCACTGACAGCTAAGTGATTTTAATGAAGACGTTTTATTTTCCAGTGCTTTAGTTCAGCTTTAAAAGCTATTAATGATGCAGTGATCATGCATTGGTGAAGTTTGCAGTCCTGAAGGGTATGGGTCAGGTAAGGAATAAAGTTATGCCCCTGAACTTTAGGAAGGCAAGCTTCTAGCTCTTCAGGGAGATGGTCAGTGGCATCCCTTCAGAGACTGCCCTCAGGGGAGGGAGTGGAACAGAACTGGTAGATCTTTAAGAAACTCTTCCATGGAGTGCAGGAGCTAGCAGCTCCCAGGAGCACAAAATCAGGCAAGAAAGGCAAGAGACCCCCATGGCTGAGTAGGGAACTGCTGGTCAAAGGGAAAGAAGCAAATTCACAGACAGTGGAGACAAGGGCAGGTAACCTGGGAAAAGATGAAGTTCAGTTGCATAAGGAGGGGGTAAGGAAGGCCAAGATGAAGCTGGAACTGAACTTGGCAAGGGACTCAAAGAATAGCAAGAAGGGCTTAAATGCATAAGTTAACCAGAATTGATGGGTGGACTGTTCGGTGGCTAACAACACGTTTGAATGAAACGATTGCATCCAGAAGGTAGTGGTCAATCATTCAGAGTCCTGATGGACATCAGTGACGAGTGGTGTCTCTCAGGGATCTGTATTGGGACCAGTCTTACTTAATGTTTGTTAATGATACAGGCGAAGGGATGTACCCTCATCGGGTTTGCAGATAACACCGAGCTGACTGGTGTGATTGCCACACCCTAAAGGACAGGATGTCATCCAGAGGAACCTGGACAAGCTTGAGAAATGGGCCCAATACAGATCCCATGAGAATCTCATGAGATTTAACAAGACCAGTGCAAGGTGCTGTACCTGGGTTGGGGCAAGCCCTGGTATCAACACAGGCTGGGGATGAACAGATTGAGAGCAGCCCTGCTGGGAAGGACTTGGGGGTGCTGGTGGATGAGAGGCTGGACATGAGCCAGCCATGTGCACTCACAGCCCAGGGAGCCAACTGTATCCTGGGCTGCATCCAAAGCAGTGTAGGCAGCAGGGTGAGGGAGGTGATTCTGCCCCTCCCCTCTGGTGAAACTCCACCTGGAGAACTACATCCAGCTCTGGGATCCCCAGCACCGGGGGGACATGGATCTGTTGATGACAGTCCAGAGGAGGGCCACCAAGATCATCAGAGGGATTAAGCACCTCTCCTATAAGGAAAGGCTGAAAGAGTTGGGATTGTTCACCCTGGAGAAGAGAAGGCTTCTGCAATGACCTTATTGTGGCCTTTGAGTACATGAAGGGAGCCTACAAGAAAGATGGAGAGGGACTTTTTGCAAGGACAGGTAATGACAGGACAAGGGGGAATGGCTTCAAGCTGAGAGAGAGTAGATTGAGGTTGGATATTAGAAAGAAAGGGTGGGGGTGGTGAGGCACTGGAACAAGTTGCCCAGAGAAGTTGTGGATGCCCCAGCCCTGGGGATGTTCAAGGCCAGGAAGGAGGGGGATCTGAGCAACCTGGTTTAGTCAAAGGTGTCCTTGCCAATGTCAGGGTATTGGAACTAGATGATATGTAAGATCCCTTCCAACCCAAGCCATTTTGTAATTCCATGGTTATCTGATCTCTTCACTCAAGTACTCCATTACACTGCCATGAAAAACACAAGATAAATGTCAATAAATGTTTCCAGTTTTATACAGAGGGTACTCTGTAATGGGTTTAAACAGAAATGGGGGTACTGAATTTTTGGGCACTTAGGAGTCACCGTGTGAAGGTGCAGGAAGGTGATGGTGAGTTTGGGCAGTTAACTACCAAGAAAAAGATATGCAAAACCAAGATGCTCTCCCAGGTATTGTCATCCTAGGTTTTTTCTTTTTTTATTTTCTGGCTGGCATTGTCAGTTGCTTTCATAGATTATCTATTGTAATGCTTCAGACAACCAGGTAGGAAGCAAGATTGTCATTCCATTAAATTTGTTTGAAATATCAAAAATGTTCCTATTTAGCGTTGTTGCAAAGGAGAAGTGAGAGACAAGCGGACATGCTTACCTGAAGTAGTGAAGAGACAGACATGAGCTGTACACCTCAGAAAAGCAAATTACATTGTAATCAATCTCATACAGAGCATTGAAATCTTGCATGGTTTAGGGGATGGATTTGGCTTCAATCCTTATTGTAGTGAATGAGCAGCCTAAGTTTTTGACTTCAAATTTTATGGTGAGATTTGATGTTGCATTTAACAGGATCTGAAGTTTAATTAGTTTATGTCAGCCTTGTAACTGCTGGATCCTCTGCAGACGAGGGAGGTGGAGATTTATGGTCAAAACTACAAGGAGTAACTTTTGGCAGCAGTCTATATGAAACACTATCTTAATTTTTCTGTCTGCTTAAGAAGCTATTAAATAACTAATTTTGCTGGGGCAAGTCTGTGAGAGTTCCATCCTAGAGCACAGCTACGGAGCATTAATAGCATTGTGGTTGCAATACTTGCCAAGAAGTTTTTTCTAGTAGAAGAACTTGGCCTACAAGATGCAGCCTGAGTACCCATGCTGTGCATCTGCTAAATTCCAGTTCTTGTTTCAAAGCATAAAGATCCTAGAGCTTCCTCACAGAAAATTGTAGAACCTGCCAAGTGTGTTTTTATAGCTTGGCAAACTGAGAAATGACTGAGAGTAGCTTCTTACAGTGAGGGATGGGGCAGCCATAGTCCTGGAGAGCTGATACTTTTTTGCCTTCCTGAGCTACTGTTTGGTCTTGTAGAGGAAACTGGTGAGCTCTCGATTTTGCAGCATGCTAAAACCAAGCTACAGCAGGTGAACAGAAACTGATGTATGGTAATAGCAGCTCAGTGTGTTGGAGCTGAGAGTTTGGCAACTCTCAGGCTTTCTAGTAAGGTCCAAATTAGGCAAGGAGGAGAGGGAGAAAACAGGGGTAGAGCTATGTGGTCTGTGGTGGTACTCTCTCTAAACACGATAGATGCACATTTGTGCCACTTACATTGTCTTTTCACCATCCTGGTCAAATAATGTGGATAACATCTTCAATGCCATATTAAATGCATATTTTTAAGCAGGTATCAATAATATAGTTTTCCCAAAGACTGTTCCATAATTTTCTAAGATATATTAAACAGCTGTTTAAATTAAATGCAAATCCTGCATTGGTGACTCACATAGTTGTTTCAAAAAATCACAGACTGGGTAAGGTTGGAATGGACAGCAGTGGAGTCGTCTGGTCCAACCTCTCTGCTCAAGCAGGGTCATCCTAGAGCACATGGCACAGGATTGTGTCCAGAGACTTCTTGAGGATCTCCAGTGACAGAGATTCCATATCCGCTCTGGGCAACCTGTTTCAGTGCATGGTCACCCACACAGTAAAGAAACTCTTCCTCATGTTTGGGTGGAATTTTCCGTGCATCAGTTTCTGCTTGTTGCCTCTTGTTCTATTGCTTGGCACCACCAAGAAAAGCCTGGATCCTTCCTCTTGGCATCCTCCCTTCAGATACTTGTGTACATTGATGGGTACCCCTCTCAGTTGTCTGTTTTCGAGGCCAAAGAGGTCCCATTCCCTCAGCCTTTCCTTGTAAGAGAGATGCTCCAGTCCCTTAATCATCTTTGTAGCCCTCCACTGGGCCCGCTCCAGGAGCTCCAAGTCTTTCTTGTACTGAGGAGCCCAGAACTGGACAGAGCACTCCAGATGTGGCCTCACCAGGGCTGAATAAAGGGGGAAGAGCACCTCTTGTGACTTGCTGGCAATGCTCTGGATTAACCTGTTCGGCTTCTCTAGGTCTTGTGTTCTGTCCTCTTCAGGTTAAATTGCATTTATTTCTTGGTCAGATCCACTGAAGCCTTGAAGAAATAGTTTTTCTTCATACTTGAAAAAGAGAGAGATTTGAGAACAACTGCACGTGCAAGGACTGCATGATCTAAATTCTGGTACTGCTGCTCTGAGATTAATCTTTATGCTTTAGGTTTTTTCCTTTGTAAAATGGAAGTTAATGGTGCTCCTTTCTTTTGTAAAATGCCATGAGGCCTTTGGATGCAGAATAGTGCAGACAGTTTTGTTTCCATGGACACGTCTATTTCTTGCAGGAAGCATATAAGCTTTTTGCAAAAAGCACGTAAACTGGCTGTGCAGGGTATCTTAGCTACTGCTCTCACTGTTAATTCAGGTCTGCTTCACAGTCTAGCAGCCCCTGCATTTTCCAGCTATTTGTAGGTTGGGTTTTCAAACAAGCTTTGGTGATAAAACCTGCTTTTTTTTCAGTCTCTTTGTTCACATGTCAGTCCTAGTTTGTAAAACACTGAGTTTAGAAGGAAGAAAAAGGTAATTACACTTCGTATCTGCCATTTCTCCTGACATGGAGCTGTACTTGCTAAACTCCACTGAAGGTGGATCACTTTATTGCATAGTGTCTCAAATTTATATATGAATTTCTCTTCTGGTTTCCAGATGGAAACCTTTTGTACTCAGAAGGTACTGTTTGTAGTCAAGTACGGCAAGTACCGTGGAGTTACAGACATGCGCCAAGCAGAGCTATTAGGATTACCTGTTACAAATTTTTTTGCCTCTGTTCTTTGTCTTTGTTCAACTCATTCCTAATGTCTTGTGAAGTAGTGCTCCTAGAACCTTCTGAAGGAAACTGCTCATTGTTTTCACCAAGTCAGCTTTTCCCCCTGTTCGAGTGCAAACCCACAAATGAACCAAAAACTGGGACAGAACCCAGATATGGTGCTGAATGATCCATCAGCCTCTTTCAGCATGTCAAAAGCTCACACCTAACAGCTGTTATGGGGCAAAGCAGTAGTAGAATCATAAACAGGAAGATTTTCAGGAACCTGAGCAAGTGATATTTGAGATTTCAGAGAAACTTAGTTGACAATGGAAAAAAGGTTCACTGTTGACCCAAGATTTTTTTTTTTTTTGGTTGAAAAAGCTGCAAAACAAAATTTTCATAGAAAATGTGAATTTATTCCTTCAAAAGTACATACATTTTGGCTAATGATGTAGGTTCTACAGTACAGAGATGGTATGATAGTGCCTCTGCAGCAGCAGCTATTCAGTGGCTTCCTATCTTGGTGCTGTCTGACTGGCAGCCAGACTTCATCCATCTCTCTGATGGCCCATGGCCAGTGATTCCAAGTCTCGCTGCCAGGAGGACACACTGTGATGTATCATGAAATACACACTTCAGAAGTCCATTGTTAAGACTGGATTTTAAAGGTCTGATTTCCAGTGATTTTCTCTGGTAACAATTGATAATATAAATATGTTAGTATAATAATTTTTGCCAAAAAGTCATTTTCTGAAGCTTAAAAATTGTATTTTCTGTATATGCACCATTAGAGTATTCTAAATCCACATAACTTCAGCTACTCTTATGTATTCTCAAACTCCATCTACTATCTCTGCAAGATAATTGACCATTGAGTGAATGTGATACTATGAAAATTACTTTTCAGGAATGCTTAGGGATATTAATCTGAAGAGAGGTGGTTATATAGGACTTGCTGAGTGTGGTCCATAGTGCTGTCTGACGCTATTTTATTTGGGCATAGATTACTGGTGGGCCAAGCTCAGAGATTTCATCCACCCAGGGAGACAGGAGTGGATGGTTTCTGCAAATTATGAAGGGGATACAAAAAAAACCTAAAAAAACAAGCCAAAAACCCACAAGCTACCACCGCCACCAAAATGAACAAAAAACCCCAACAACAAAATAATTAACACAAAACCAAACCAACCAACAAACAACCCCCCATAAATCCCCCAAAACAAACAGAAAAACCTAACAACCCAAAACTCTGAAACCAACCCAACCTCAACCCCCATCCCCCAAACTCTCTCCCCCAAAAGTCCCTAACCAAACCTAAAATTCACTCACCTTTGACTAGATAGGACACCGATGAATCAGTGCCTTTGAATGGAGTTTCTCTTCCTCTGTGCCGATCTCTGCTGGGTGGTGGATCAACCTAATTTTTCTACACATGCATAAATGTTTTTAAGGGGAGGTAGAGTGATTAGTCACAGATCTAGGAAAAAAGTTGTATCATCCTCTCTGCTCACCAGGTCCTGCCTGCATTGGTGAGAGCAGCCCTCCCTGATCAATGTAACTGGATAATAGAATCTGGAGATTCTGGCCCATAATTCCTATGAGATTATGGGTTTTTTTTAGGGATAAATTAGTCAGTTGGGAAATTACTAGGTAACTTTTGTTCACATTTTCCTTCTAAGTAAGTATTGATGTTGTAGGAAAAGCTGTAAAGATGAAGGCAAGGCTCTTGCAGAGAAAGGGAGTGGGATCTGGAGCAGGGCATGGTGGAGCTGAGCTCAAGTGTAGAAAAGGTTATTGGTAGTTCAGACCCTCCCAGTGCAGCAAAAAAAGCCAAATATATTAACTTCTGTGCTACTTGTCATTATCTGCCTGTGTTCTCACTTTGCATAGTAATTAACTAGGAGAGCCTTCTCTGTGAGCCTGGAAGTAACAGGGAGCCAAAACATGTGCACTGCTGTGACCTGACATTCTCATTTGTCATATGGAGGAATACAGAATAAATACCAGTAGCAAAGGTAATGTTCATGAAGGAAAAATGTTGGTTTCCAATTTGGTGTGAAGACCATCAGATGTGACACTTCTCAGTCTGCTATCAAAATTAGTATATTAGCAATGCTGCTACAATTGGCATGTAAAAGAGCAGCTGAAGATGGTCATTCTTACTTCAGTCACCTTTGACAGACAACTCCGCTGGCAGTTGTCTTTTCTAACTTAGTACTTCTGTGCATGTTTTAGAGGGATAATGTGTATTTTCTAGAAATGTGTAAACACAATTTAGTAAGTACGTGCTGTGACTGCAGCAGTTTCTGTTATCTGCCTAAGTGCCTGGCTTTATTTTATGTGCTGCTGGGCCTCTGGGCTTCAGTGTTACTCTGTGGTAGTGAGTTCCTCAGGTGTGGAACATCCTGTGCCTCATGTAAAAACATCCCAGTTCTCTTGTTCCTGCTGTGTGAAGGTGTGACAAGGGCTATATGATGCTTCATTGTTTCCTGTGCTTCTACGTTATCCTTTATTTTGGATAAATCAAGGATTGTCTGCATAGAAGTCATCTCTCCTGTCTCATAATTTTAGTCTCCACTCCCACCCCTCCCTACCACCTTGTGCTCCTAAGAATCCTTTCTGTTTTTGCTGATGCCTTCTTAAATTGAGTGACTATATACAAACATACTCTGAAGAAAACTGTTCTTTTAATTAATGGGATTATGGGTAGGGATGTGTGTGTGTGTATACTGCAGTGGCTGTACACAGGACCTTTGTCCTGCATGAAAGATTTTTAACACTTCTTCAGGGTGAAAACCTTCATGTTCTCTTGTACTGACAATGTGAATGGACTAGATTGATATTAATTTATTCAAAAGGTGCATAAAAGATGAAGTATCCCAAAGATCTAGATGTTTTATTATCAGAAGACCTGAGTACCCAGAAAGACTCTTGTTTGTGAGAGGAAAAGCAAGAAGAGGTAGCTGGGTCCCAAGTGGCACATATTAGAAAACCTGTCAGACTTTTCTATACAGACCTTGTGGTAGACAAAGTAGCACTGGCATGGAGGTTATGACTGCAGAGCATGGGCAGAACTGTGTGTAAGGAGCCTTCACCTGGCCTTATTACGTGAGATGGATCAGAAATACTACAAATGAGTGACACAAGGAGAGGGGGCTCTTTTGTTTCCTCTTTTTTTGTCTGAAGCACTTGCTACCTGAGTGGTCACTGACATACTGCTTCCATGATGGAGAGGCAGCCACACAGCTGGGTGAAGACCAAGCACCTGTTGCATCTGAGAGGATGTTGCACGTGTGCAGCAGAAATGGGTGCATCTCAGATTGCTCGCATGCACGTGTGCACACGCACACTGAGATGCTACTTAGTTTGTAATCAAGCAGTACAGATTTGGGGTATAATGCAATCCTGAGTTGTGTATTCCTTCCTAGAAAATGTCTATAGTATTTCTGTCCTGCCTTTAGAGCCAAGCTCAGCATGCGTGTTAAAACCCATTTATTTTTGTGCTGTATTGGGCTTTGACTCCTTGCAGTCCAGTGCTCGGGGCTATGCATGTGTAGGGGATTAACAGGCAACATGATTGATTTGTACACAGAAGCTATAGGAGTACATACACCCCCACAAACACAATGACTCAATGTATAATTTAATATAGCTTCAGAATTTGATAACCCATTTAAATAATGTGTGTTTTATCTGCTAAATCACATTACACTATCCCAGCAGATGCAGTATGAGACTGGCATACATAATCTGTTGCAGGCTTGATACGTATTGCATGTAATCATATTAATTATTTATAACTTGCCTCCATCTACAGATGTATGTGCAATGAATTTCCATTGCAGTGAAAGATACTTAATACAGGAAACATGATATTATTATTTAATCCTTCCTCTGAATAACCAAGCTGTGTGTAAGGGCAGTCATTAAGACACATTCTAGGACAGGGAGATTTGCCTTTTTCTGGCTAATTTCAGCCTAAAAGTTTGGACAAATATCTCAGTATCCTTTTGCTTCATGTGTGAATACTTTTACTGACTTTCAATAGCCCGTAGGTGGTGTAAATTGTATGAAACTAGATTAATAAATATTTTAAAGTATGTGCAATATTCCAGTTGGAAGGTGCTGTTGAAAGGCAGGCACCTTCAGAGAAAAAAATGAGATCACTTTCAGCCCTATAATCTGTCATGTGAGACTAGGCAGCTTATTCCTTTTCTACTCCTCTAAAGGTGTCTTCTTTTTAAATAAAAATTCGAATGTTTTAAGTGTTATTTTAGGCCTAGATGAATATTTGAAACTATGTATCTTTCTCTGGCAATCAGAATGTCAGGAGAAGTCAACTTGTGTATATAGTGGAAAGTATTGGAAAGCACATTGAAATGATTAATACCTGCATTTTACTGGTAATATTTACTGGCCTTTATTTAAGGAGGAGGGGCAGGGTGCAATTTAGGTGGTAAAATAGGCAGTATCCTACAATACACTGCATAAAGATGATGCCAGCAGGAGGTTTTTGTATTAGTGGTGAATTCAGCCATCAGGCAATTTCTTCTTTTTGTTAGAAAAATGTAATTCTAGTGGGTTTTGGATGAATGTTTCAATCTGACTTGCAGTTTTAATTGCATTAGTATGCCACATGCATCAGGTACAGGCTTCTGGCAAACTATGCAAACTTAGGCAGTACAGATTTCTGAGTTCTGAACAGATATATAGGCTGGGTTAAAAGTTCTGATGAAAACTTTTAGTGGTTGTAATTAAAAGAGAATCTCAGAGAGCGTAACAGATTTGGAAATGGGCAGTACAGATGGATGTTTGCTGCCTGTGGCAGCTGGAAAGGAGAAGCACCACAATAGCCCTTTGTGGAGGGAGAAGATTCAGAAAATTACGTTCTACCTGAGATGAAGATGGTTTAGGATAAGCACTGTTTACCATCCTTTCAACTCCCCTTCTTTCATTGTTTCTGGAGTATTTTCTTCTTGATAATGTTATCACAGCTTTTCAAAATGAATCTCCCAACTCAGCAGCAGCTATGTGTGCTGAAATGTGGGAAACGGTGCCTGTCAGTCACTCGGTAATGGCAAGCAGAAATTGCACATAGATGTTTTTTGCAGTGTTTAACTTGTTATCAGCTACTTAATACGTCTTGCTGCAAATGTCTAGAGAGAATAACATAATTTAGGGAAGGAGGGAAAGTATCTTCTACCCTTCAACAAAAAAAATTATCCACAACCTGTACAGAACTTCTGCCACACTTTGCCTCATGCAGAAAAGCCCAACATAACAGCTTCTTCTTTCTCTTTTCATTTCTTTAATAACATCAGTAACTGGTGCTGTAAAACTGCAAAGTCTTAGCTGATGCTTGTATTTTTGTTGTTTCTGATGGACTAGAGATGCAAATAGTCACAAGTCCATAATACCTGTGCTACTAATTATTAGGGACATCTCCTTTTTTGTTAGCAGTGTCAGAGAATTGTCCTTTTCAAGACTTTTCAGGGCTATTTCCTAACATCTCCCAAATGCTCTAAGTGTCTACTGTTGGTGAAATACACACAAATTTAAAATATGAACTCTTTAGTAGCTGTAATTTTGTTAATATACACTTGTCTCAGAATACTCAGAAAATACTGGGAATCAACTTTGGCAAGGGAGGATAAGAACTGATTATCCCAGAAATAGATTCTTGAACCAAAAGAGTCCAGAGAAATCAGATGCACAGATTCTGAGATTTGGATTTATTTGGGATTATTTTGTTTCTATAATATGCATCATGTTAAGATCTGACTGTACTTTGCAGTCCAAATATCCGGTTATTAATTTTTCTGGATTTTAGAAATGTTTTTTCTATTCTTACCACTTTTGTTTTTCTAAGTTCTCTTGGACATCAGCTTCTTAAGCATGCATTAGTATTTAGGTACCTATATATAATAGAGGTGCACGTCCCATAGTGGTCACTGATCTATGTGAAGCTCTGATACCTGTATTCATGGCTTTTGGGCAGCAATTCAATATTTTTATAGAAATTACTTGACATTCTTTGCCTTGTTACACTTGCTTTGTTATCCCTTTAACCTCTGGCCAAATGTTTCCAAGGTATCTGTTGATGGAAATCTCTTATTTCCATCAATTAAGGGAAGAACCGAAGATACTTATGAAGCAGATGTACTCAAACCCACATATTTGTTAATTTGACTGTGTTTTTCATGGCACTTTTCCAGCTCTGCTTTTTGGATGACAGTCATTCTTTGTGCCAGCACTGCTGAACTCGGATATTAGGGTACTTTCTCTGTTATGACATGGAGCAGCAGTTGGCGCAACTTCATTTCAAGACACATGTCCTTTCCAGGAATACTCTGGCTGCCAACATGTGTGTTCGCTAAACACTTGGCACACAGGGAATGTTGTAATGTACCAGATTTACTCACAGAGGCAGCAAATCAGCCATATGTCACAACACAGACAGTGTGGGTTATGAGTAAAATCTTCATAGTGATTAATAATCCTGTGTGAAACTACTTGGAAATCTTGTTCTCTCCTGCAGCATGGGCTGCTCATCAGAACAGCTTCTACTGAGGCAGAAGCAGGCTGAGATGACCATTCGAGCCCCTGGATGCTGCACTGAGTTTGCAGCTCAGTGCCATGTGACGGCTTTGTTAAAAACCAGCTTTTGTGATAGACAGCGGTCATAGCAATTCTGTCAGCTGAGCTTTCCTCTGGCCATTTCAGAGCTTGTTTCAGCAAAAATTTATTCTTTGCAGAGTTCAGTCTTGGGGTCCCGCTGGTTCCCAGCACAGCTGTGATTCTAAAAAATCCTGCATCTTTCACCTCATTGGTGTTGCTTGCATTTTCTGACCACCTTTAAAAACAGCAGGAAAACCAGTCTTAGATGTCTGCAGTGCTTTAAACAATACGTGTGCTCTGCAAATGTGTGGAGTCATCATTGCTCAGGGATCGCTGTGTGCTGAGTTTTATAATGACTTCTTTATTTTTTAAAGGAGTATGTTAGAAATATTCACTATAACTTTGGCAGAAAATCCTTTGGGTAAAATAACATCTATAGGAAATGCAGACCCTCTAAGACTCATGCAGTGATAATACTTGGCTATCTCTGAAACAGGGTTGATTATGAAGGATTCTCCTGTATGAGGCTGGATGTTTGAGTTTTCCAGGGGCAAAGGAGTGGGGTTTGTTTCTTGCAATCTTGGCTTTGTACCCACTTGTGTAGTGAATTAGGAGGCCTTGGCCTGTCTGAATCACTGTTTTTTGTGTCGCTGTTTGGAATTGCTCCCCTGGAATGCTTCTTCTGAGACAGGAGGGTCAGCTTATTCCTGATTACTGTAACTGGGCTGTAAAATTGGGAAAACCAATTTTACATAACTTTATGCTATCCAGTATGTAAATGTTGCTCTCCTCTGTGTTTCTTTAAATTTTGGAGGCAGAAGATCCTCGTGTCAGGCTCTTGCCTGCCCGTTATTAGGTTGTGCTGTTTTTATTTGCATTCCCCCAAATGCCAACTGCTCTCCGTATCTAATTTTCTGGACTCCCCCGTGTTTGCCGTGGCAATCAGCGGCTCCGGCAGCGGGTGTGCACTGGGCGAGAGGAGAGTGTTGTGGCATGAGACGGCCGGATTGGCTGGCAGTGAGGTAATGCAATGCAGTGCAAATGGAGATGCAGGGATGAGGACGTATCCAGCCTGCAAGCCTCACTGGCTTCTGCCTGTAGGAATGGATGGGGCTATGCACGTCTCTGGACAGAAGAGACAGACTTGCAGTTGCCAGAGTGCATCTGTAATAAAGATACTTCTGACTACTTTTCTGTGAAGTAAATCAAATTTTAGACCTTCCCTTTCAGTGTTGCATAATTTCTTAGCATTATTCTCATTTTTAGAAGTTAGAACAGCTGAAGAAAAAAGGGCACTTAGCTGGGAATAATCATAGAGCAGGGGAAAAGTGGTCAGAGCACAGGCAGGGACTTGCATGTCGCATATAGGTTTAAAAGAGGGAATGACTGCTTCACTGCTTTCATGAGGAAAGTATCTAGTTCAGTGTAAAGGAAGATGTTAACAGGTTTGGGGTTTTTTTTTTGTCACCCAAATGTAGGCAGAAAACGTAGTCCTTGCCTCCCACTGATCTGTAAAGGAGCACTCTTCTGCACAGTGACTTTGAGTCTGCTTCCTCAAGTCCGGTGTACTTGCTGCAGCCTGTGGCTGCAGGGCTGCCATTTTCCTTTCCCTTCAGCTGCAAAACAGAAATCAGCTTGAGGGAACATCATCCAATTGCCTGAGCTTGCCCAGGGCCCAAGTTGCTGGTGGTGTGGGGCTGTGACATGCAGGGAAGCAATTTTCATTCTATCCAAGAGAGGGCACATTAACCAGGCAATTATAGCACATTACTTCAGCAGGGACACATCAATTTTAATCCTTGAAGCACCCTAGTGAAGTAGATAAGTGAGTACTATTAGGGCTGTTTTACAAAAGGAGAGACTAAATTAGCAGCTGAAATGATTTGTCCATGGCAAAAGCTGCAATCTCTCTGAAAGGTAGGGACTAGGGGAGAAGGGTCTGGTTCACAGACCCCATCAGGTAACCATTCCCTCTTGATCTTTGAGATCTCTCCATTAGTTTCAAGCCACACCACTCCATCTGGAGCAGAGGGAACGGGGAAATGGAATGCTTTTTCATTACATTTTCCCTCTTCATTTTTTTGCTGGCAAATTAATTGTAATGTTATTGACATATGTTAATTTGAAAATATTGATTAATCTTTTTTGGCAAGTAAACCTTGGTTTATAAACAACTCATCAGAAATACACAGAATGTATGCTGCTGTTAGAGAACTGGGTATGTTTTTGTGTAGAAACAATTGAAAAGTCAAAAAATGGTTTTCTTCTTATGGTGGGATCTTTAATTGTTAAATGAAAAAGCCTCTACAATGCAGAGCTGTGTTTTACCAAAAGGTGAAAGGGAGCCATTGTAAAAGACCAGTTTTCATTGTTGTTGATTAAATGTCCAATTTGAGTTGGTTTTCATTAATTTTAAACATTTTTCCCCAAAATACTATTTTATTAACCCTCAGAAGAATATTTCTGAAGAGAAACCTTGTATAAGGAGGTTCTTGCAGTGTATTTCTTCCCCTTAAGTTTTCTGTATCATCAGGGCAAAGTGTTAATCTTGTGCTACAAGTCAAACAGCCTTGTATCACTAAACAGTTAGACTTCTCAGAGAAGTCTGCGACCATGATTTCTCAGCCAGCTGATAGCAGAATCATATGAAAAACTGTCTTGTTACTGGGCTTCATATTTACTTATTTATGGTTGTGTAGCAGGATTAGCCATTGTTATGCCTGTGTTTGGTTCAAATAAGGAACTAAACTTAGAGTAGCTACACGGCATCACTAGAGGATGTACCTTTCCCTGTGCCAGACTAAACACATGCTTCTGCCCATACTCCTAGACTTACTGCCACATTTGACATTTAAATAGCAGGTTCTCTATGACATTAGAACTTGTGTGAAACAAGCTAGGGGGTGTCTGATCAGTTCTGAATGACTCAAGCCTTTACCAAAACTTTTATCTTCAGTGCTTGGGCACTGGTTGTTACTAACATGTGGAGTGCAGACTGACTGTGGGGGTAGGATTCCTTCCCAGCCCTTCAGCACACATGGGGGATTATTTGAGGACCTTTTACTTTCCTGACAACACCTTTCCTAGAGCTGCAGAGAAATTTCAGCCCCCAGAAGGGCCATTCAGACCCTTGTTCTCTTGTACTAGGTGACTTGCAAAGGCTGTGGGCATGTTTGCTGCAGCTACAGGAGCAGAGTGAAGGGTCTGCCATGAGGCAGTGCCCTGAGCGGGAGATTTGGCCCCTTCCACCACACATGCATCTGTAGAGAGAGCTTAGCTCTGCCTGGTGGTATAGAACATCGTTTGTGAAGCCCTACATACCCTCCACCCCAAATTTGTGTCTATAAGGTCAGCAGGGACTCATCATCCTGAACGTGAGAAGCCCTTTACTATTAGGCATTTGTGTCTTTCTTTTTCTTTGAGGAACCCTTTTCCCTCCATATTTCTTTTATGCTTTCTTGAATAGTTTAAAGGACTTTTTTTTTTTTTTTTTTTTTAATTAACTGAGGTGAGGCTCATTCACTCAGAATAAAGACTAGAAGGAGAGGGGTACTGAAGACTCAGATTGTTCTGGCTATGTGTGACACTTGCTCTTCTTTCTGGAATTAAGACCTCAACAATAGTGTGTGTGCTTTCTGAAGAGTTTTTGTTTAATACTAGGCAAAAATAAGTGGCAATATTATTGTTTTGCAATGCTGTGAGCAATTTATCACACAACACTTTTAAATGGCTCAATATCAGAGTCTTAATTTTAAGAAAAACATGATCAAGTCATTTAACCATGTCTGTACATCAGGTTCATGCCAGATTTAAGATGAGACTTGACAGACGTCTCGTGAAAACTCAGATGTCTGAGACTTGGATTCGTGACTCAGGCCTTCAGAGCTCTGCTCTCAGTGACAGGTTGGTCTGTCTTCAACAGTTGCATATCAGAGTGAAAGTGTCTTGCCCAGTTTCTTTTTGAGCATTTAATTTGGGTATGCCTACTTTTTGTTCCAATACATTAGAATCTCTGAGGACTCCAAGGGTAATGCTTTTTACAATTTGCAAATATATTTGCTTTATGTACTGTAAATAAATAGTGGGTTTTTTAATCTATTTTAATCCATGCCTATTTTTTCTCTTTCATGATAAGCATATAGAAGTCTCATCTTGTTGGAATTTGCAAGTACTGAAATAATGAATACTGAGAATATTTTATTTTCCAGGTCTTTGGTTTCAGTGCAGCCCCTGCTGTGCTATTAATATAGCTCTTTTGCCAAGTATAAAAATCAAAACAAATGCGTATGAAGCCATGTAAGATTCTGTTCCTCTTCTCTCTCTAATCGAAATTAAAATACCTGCAGCAAAACAGAATCACACCTGAGAGTCTAAGTTTGAATTAAACCCCAGAGCCTTTGGCTGCTCTAATATTCCAGTTATGTAAAATGCAGTTTAAATGGAGAGAAGTGCTTTTCCTCATGTTGTGGTGACAGTTCTGGACCTATCTGAATCTGCAACTGCTGACAGTTGTGGGAGAGGATGAAGTTAATTGACAAGTCATCTTGAAAACAAATGTTCTTTTCAGATTTAGAGGAGTTAAAGGACAGAAGGAGAGGGGTAAAACGGTTTGGCTATCCCTGAGCTGTAATGAATCTAACTAATGCATATGAGAAGTGTATTTTAATGCTGCTAGCTGGAATAGCTGCATCGTTTCATGTTGGGACAGCAGGTCTTGATTTGCTGTGGATGGTACCAGTTGGTGTCTAAAGATCTTTTGCTGTGTCAGATCACCATGGGGGCTGACAGTTTGCTGGGGACTGCAAGCCATTGGACTGACTTGGCAGGGTCCTTGTCAGCCAGGGCATGTCCCAGTGGCTCCAGAGAGGAAGCTGTGCAGACAGGAGAGAGCAGGGAGGCAGGGGGCAGTCCCCAGCTCAGTGTATTAGTGTACTCGGGACCCTGACTTGTCTGTGTTAGAAATTCTAACTCCCTTCTCTGAGTCTCCTGCATGTTTTTTTAAGTCAGTAATATCCAAGATAGGCCACTGTACCCAAAAGGAGCTGCTTTTGTGAGGGCTACCATCTTTATAATGATTGAATTGGATTCTGCAAAGAGGAGCTTCCTCTATCCATAGGCCCCAACAGAATGGTATTTTTTGCAAGTCCCCATTGCAAGCCTGTCCTGTCCTGCCACAATACAAGAAATCCTTTGTGCTCCAGTCTCTGCAGCACCCCCCAGATCATCCTCTGACAGGTTTTGCACCACAAGGGCTCAGTGTTGCTTGATGTGTGCTTCAGGTCTGTGGGGCAGGTTAGGAAGTGATACTTTATGATAAGGCACTAAAAGCTTTGTCTTCTATATTTGTACTAAGCATGGTGGAAATTGCAAACTTGTATCTAAATGATGGGTTCTTTTCACAGTGTGCAGTTCTGGAATATATTGTAATACTTCCCTATCCCTCTGCTTATTTATCTTGCCTTTTCTTCTAGACTGTCTTCTAGCGGGGCTCCAAATTTTGTCTTTGTTTTATGCTGCCACTCACAAGTGTGTATAAGGTCCCACTCAAGGAAACTAAGGTTAGGATGTCACAGGTAGAAGATTCCTGGGCACACTAGAAATGGCCATTTTTTCCCTGTAGAATACATTCCCTTGTACTTGTTTCCCAATGGCAGATGAAAGAAAAAGGATTTTGTAGCAACTGGAAAGGGGAGGGGGATGGAGAATTGACTAATCTTGTCTCTTTATCACTGCCTGTTAAACATAATTATTCTTGCTCTTATGGGGCTTCTCAACAGTCACAATTAGGAATTATGCTAATGAAGTCTGTTGTGACATGGAAATACATTTTATTGCTTATACTTCCACATGACTGTGTTTTAGTGCTCTGCAAAACGTAGTGTCCCCTTCTGGGGCATTATGGAGTAGGAAAGAATAGGAAAGTGCTGAAAGGTTGCATCTGGAGGACTCAACCTTCTTTCCCAGCTCTGCAGTTGAATGCTTGACCTACAAACAGGCAAGGCATGAGGAGTGCTCAGCACCAGTGATGCTGAGGTTTGAAATCTGTTCCTGAATAGTCGAAGCTGAGGCCACATTTTTAGAGAAAGTTGTCTGTGATACTGGGCTCTGACCTTCTCACATTTCTGCCCCTTGGACCTCCATTCTTATGAATTGAGCTGTCCGAGCTTCTGTTGGAGTATTGAAATACTCAGAGTTGGATCCTGTTTTGATGCACAGAAAAGCAGACCTGCTGTTGGAAGACCATTCCTTGACCAGTAGCAGGAATCAGATTTAGGAATACCATCACCAGGAGCACTAGCCCTTTAATGCCAGAGCTAAAGGGGCAGCTTTGTGGCAGCTTTTGTGCCACTAAGGATTTGATCCTCAGCTATGTTGCCTTGTGCTACTGAATGCAAATAAGTAGAGCCAAACATGACACACCTATTTTTTTTTTTTGGCTGAATTGAGACAGTAGGCTGTAGGAAGGAAACTGATGGGTATTGTTCTTTGGAAAGAGAGTGGGGAAAATAAAGATGCAAAGACATCCAAAGATATATCTTTCTTTCTTTCTTTCTTTCTTTCCCTGAAATGTAAGTGCTGGTTTTGTCTGCCAGAAAGCTTTCCACAAAGAATCCCTTAGTTAGAAATCAATACTTTTGATTAAAAACTGTTACTGAATAAATATGATCTGTCTGTAGCATCTAGCAGTCAGGTTTCTTTTACATCTTTGTTGTCTTGTTTTGTTTCTCAGCCCAATGGAGTTTTTGGGTGTGGGGAATGTGGTCAGAGGAATTAATTGCAAATTCCCTTGCTCTTCTGAATGTACTTCCTAACTCAAATGGGACAGGTTAGGCAGGTTCTGGAACCATCTGTGCTATAGAAACTAATACTAATCACAGTTGGCACAATTCTAGAAACTCCTTGAAATGACCACAGAGCTGTTTGTGAGAGCTCTGCAGGATAATTTGCCCCTTGCTTTCCCATTTGTCTCAAAAACTGCTCTGTCAATGCTCTTGTCATATTCTTTGCTAACCAGAGATTACATTAAAACAAAACCTCTTAATATTAGAGCATATTTCTTTCTTCCCTTCAGCTTCCTTGATGCATTGAACCCAAAACTAGTGTCATTGACCTAACAGATTAAACAGTTCATTAGCATTCATATTTTCAATTGTGTATATCAGCTGTTTGTTTCCACTGCTGTGTGCAAAATTCCCTTGGAATACAAAGATGACTTTGATCAGACACACTGAACTGAGGCATCCCCCAGAGGAAAAAGATCCTGCAAATCTAATGCAGGATTGTCTGGTAGTCAGTGTGGTGCTTAAGATAGTTCCATATTCAATATCAAAAGGTTACAAAAGTTGATAGAAGCTAAAGGAAGGAATAGCATGTAAGCAATTTAGGCAGAACTTTTTTCCTCAGTATGGGACAATCAGAAATTTTAAAGAAACCAGTGGTCAGTAAGATAAGAAAAGATACATGAAGAGGTGTTCTGGGCAACTGCCATAGAGAAAGGTAGTAGATGTCAGTCATGGGAAAGATCAACAGCATTGTGCCAATTAAATGTCACTTGAGGAGTTTCTTTAGAATCTGCTTTTAAAAGTTTTGTCAAGTTTCAGAAGGCCCAAAGTGGAAAAAACATCAGAGTAAGAGGCTCTGATGAGAAAATGACAAGGTATGGGTATATTCCAGCTAGGAGATGAGGGCTTACGTACTGATAATACAATGAAGCACTTGGATCCTTTGCTTTTACTGTCTCTTAGCATGGAGCAGGGAGAGCTAGGCAGGTCTTGAGAAACAGTGACTTTTAAATGGCTTCTAAAAAGCAAATATTTTGAATAAGGGAAGAAGACTGCTTCACAGTCATGCGCTGAAATTGTCTGTACTAGCAGGTCACTGCAAGACAATGCAGTGGATCATTGGAAGGTGCTGCAGTTTTTACAATTATTAAAACAGTAGTTTCCTACTTGAGTGTTCGAGTGTTGAGAAGTTTATTTGTTAGGTGATCTTAGCATGAACAAATAAATGAGAAGATTTAAAGAAAAGCATTGGGAAAGCAAGGGGTATGGAAAAGAGGGTGCTCTAAGCTAAAAAGAAGTAGCAAATTACAATTTTAAAAGTTAAGAATATTCAGTGTTGCTGTGTTTCTTGGTGTTACTTGTGTATCAGTATATTTTACTTCAGTTTCACGTGCATTGAGATTAAACAGCAAAAGATGGGACACTCGACTGCAAACCAGAGTTGGGCCTGGGCACCTTTTCATCTTCTGCTCACAACTTCCTAGCAAAGATGTTTGACTTTGTTGCTTTGTAATCTGGGGTTTTTGGGCAAGAGGACAAGACAGAGGTTTGAGAGAGGTATAAAGTTTATACTTTGAGAAATATGATCTGAGGATGGACTGGAAAGCTGTAAATCAGAATTCAAGGCAAATGTAGATATCACCTAAAGAGCAAGCTGCTTTGTGAAAAGCTGAATGCTCTCGATGTCTGGCAACATATCTGCATCATTAATTCACCTTTGAGGAGTAAAAGGTGAATTTTACTCTGGGTGTCTTTAGCCTTAATCATAAACATTACACACCAAACAATTCTTTTTGGTGTCCTGGTAGTTGATATAGAGGTGAGGCTTTCTGCAAGTTCAGAGTGTAGAAATAGAATATTCCCATTTAGTACTAGGGAATTTTGAGACCCTAGAAGTGCTCTTGGTATGCATCTTAAGGCTGTGATTTTCTTCTCGGGCATCCCATTTTCCTTGTCAGCTTGAGTGGGATTATTAGTGTTCTTTTCCTATTTATCTGTTTAGGAGGAGATATCTCAGCAGACCTGTGGCTCAAGTATCCAGTGGCTTACAGAGAAGCCGTGACTCCATTGTTCTGTGTGTACATACAAGCTGCATGATAAGCAGAATTGTACAAGTCAGCCCTTTGACAGAGAGCTGGGTGGATAGAGCTAGGATATGTCAGCAAGACCTTTATCCTTGCAGTTTGGGACTGCAAAACTACTGTCCTGGTGTCTCCAAGCTGGATTGCCTGCTTGTCTGTACTAATCAGCTGAGCATGTTTGGAAATGTTTCCTGGCACTGAGGATGGCCATTGCAGGATGGTCTGTCTGTGCTCATAAACATGCAGAACAAGATGGTTGTATGAAAACTGGGCATTGGGAATGCTTATGGGCATATCCTAACAACCCTAAGTTGTGCTCAGAATAATTTGGAAGACTTCTAGTTAAATGAGAAAATTATACTGGAGACAGTTCTGATAGTTTAGAACTGCAAACTACCATGTTCCAAAGTATAGGAGTACACCCTGGCTCCATTTCATTTGTTAATGTAGGTATATAGTCTATTAATTTGACTTTCACCATGTCAGTCTCTGCAGTATTTCTAAAACCCTTTACAGCATTTAGAGAAACAAGGCCATCAAGCAGAGATAGATAGCTTATAGTAATGTAAGTAAACTGAAAATATGGTTGGATCTGGACTTCTTAGTTCTGGTGTTGTGTGTGATCAACACTTCAAGCAGAAGTTTCTTATACTGATGATTGAGATGCCACTGGAGGACAGGAGAAGGGCACTCCCAACCACAGCAGGTATGCTGATTGTGGGCCTAAAGCCAACAGTGTTAGAGATCAAATCTGGAGCATGCTAGATGCAGGGTTTGAAGTTGCCACCATTAAGTAAATGGTGCGTGGAGACCCCAGTGTGTCTTTCCTCTAAAGAAGCTTTGTGTTAAGAAATTAAGAAAAGGAAATGAGATCTCTTCTATTTGATTCCAGTTTGCTGTGTAGATGTGTCCCATCCACTTCCCTGCAGGGAACATCCTTATATTTGAATCAGGAAAATGGTGAGTGAAGTTTTCTAGGTTTCAGCAGCTGTGTGTGGCAGCAGCTTGCTGCATAAATCTTGTTGAGAAAGAGGGGCAAACCCAATCTAATTGAGCTTCATGTTCCTGATTAGTATTTTAGCAATATTAATGCTCGTCAACCTGCAACATGGTCTTTGAGAGGCTTAGTTGATCATTACTTCTAATAGTCTTAGAGATGTTGCCGCAGAGATACTAGAGAGAAGGGGAGGATTGCTGTCGTTATGGGACAGAGGGTGTAGGGAAAGCAGAAGGGCAGAGGGATGAAGGAGCAGTTGCTGGAATCTGTGAAAGAGCAATGTCTGTAGGCTTGGCTGTTGGCCTCTCTGCATATTAACATGGTGTTTGAAATGGCTGTCTCTGTGGTGCTTGGGTGCAAGGGACCTGCCCTCCCCTTGCTTGTTCCCTCCACTGTGTGTCTTGGTCCCTTGCTCCCAAGGCTCTGCGGCGTTCCTGCCTCCCCCTCGTGCGCATGCACCCCTCTGTTCGCAGCCAGGTTCATCAGAAAACAAGCGTGTCTCCATGGTAACAGAGAGACAGCTGAAAAATGGCAGCTAAATGCAGCTGCCCCTCATTTAATATCGACTCTGGCACTGACAGAACAGATAATGGGCAATAACACACCATTATGCTGCGGGGAAATGAAATGCTTCAGCAGACGCCTGTCATGCTGCAGGGATTTATTTGTTACTGTACCAGCAGAGATTTCTCTCCTCTCCTGTCTATCACTTTCTTTTATTCCCTCTTCTTTTTCTCCTTCTTTCCTTTTTCAGCTTGTTTTCTCCACTTGTCACTTTTGCTTTCCACTATTTCTTTGTTTTCCTTCTTTCTTATTTTTCTCCTTTCCCCACCCCTTTTCCCTCTTGCTTTCCCTATCATGTTCTCTGACTTTTATTTACCTTGGATTTATTGTTCCTGGTGTTGAAAAGTGCTGTGTCTGAAGCCCAAGATTTCTGTGAAGCTTCAAGCTTTTTGCACCTTTCAGACTTCCCATGTTCTTCCTAGTTCTTCCTTTTGTCTGTGCACACATGTCAGTATAACTCTAGTAAGGATGAAGCCTTCTACCAACATATTTCTGTGGGCTGTGTTTTAATTTGGAAAACAGAACACAATGTAATTGAAGTTTTTGATGGAAATGTGGAGGAAAGGGATGTCTTGCTTCTTGTGGTGCCAGAGTTTGTGACCACAGCTGACCACAGAGTACATAGAGATTGGGCAGTTTGTATCTAGGCTGTGGATCATGTTGGTTTCTAATGGTTCCTAATGTGGTGACTCTTTCACATCTTAATTATTCAGGGTTAGTTTCACTTAGTGACTGCTCTGGGTTTAGTTTCTCTAAATGTCCTGCTTGTGCAAATCTGAGATGAGAACAAGGGGCACCAATGATAGCAAGTGATCCTCTCTCAGGATTTTAAGACCTGTCCCTCTGCAGATAAAGTTTTAAAATAAACAATAAACTTTCAGGTACGTACCTTTTAGCTGGAAGAAACTGAGACCTTAGAAACTCATTACTTGGACTCAAAGGCTACTCTGACATCAGTAAAGGGATGTGGATGCTGTTCATGCAGGCAAAGGCAAATGCTCTTTTCAGTACAGACTATCTCCTCCACGTTTTCTTGCAAAGAACCATGAAATCCTCATGGACATAGTCATATGGGTGTGGCTGCATCCATGGGAGTGACCTTCACCGATCATCAGGGTCTAGACATGCATTTGATGGGTAGAGTAGAGGAGCTATCATCTTCTCCCACAAAATGTACACCGTCTGTGCAGTATGAGTTCCCAATCATGTGATGTGGCAGAGCTCTGGCAGCTGCCCAGTGCCTACTTAACTGCAGCTAACATTGTAGCTTTGTCCAGGATCACATCACGTCAACCCTGTCTGATGCTGGTGTCCTGGAAAACATGCCTGATGCAGAGCCTGTTTGACTTGACTTGCTTGTACCTATGACTTTATTAATGTAGGTATGCAAGGAGGTAATCTGAATACAGGTATACTTTATAAATTCTTTTGTTAGTGCGCCTGGGCCCTTATGAAAAAAACATACTAGTAAAATTGTATGTTCTGCCAGTGTAATGACATCTTCATCATGATTTTGTTATTGTTGATATGATGATTTCAGGGGATATATTGGATGGATTTTTTTTGTACAGCCAGTTGGTGTCTGTGCCATTAAATCTTAAGGTTGGAGTAGGCCTAAATTCTCTAAGTGATGTATTATACACATTGTGCCATATGGACCCAGAATAGGATCATTCTTCTTTTCCCTAAGTGTGATGGAGGGAGCAAATATAGCTAAGCAGGTTTTTAGATAGCAAATTTTGCAAGCACTCATTGCAATACAGTTTTAAGCAGTACCAATCTTACAGACTCCCTTGTTATTCTAGCAGAGCCTTGTTGTTCTAACCCAGTCTTTGATAAAATACATTGATCATGTCTTGCAAATCATCTACATTTTTGTACTTAGACAATTTTTGATTTAAAATTCCAGGAGTGGAGTAAGTGCCCATTGCTTGAATCCTAGCAGTTTCCCAGAAATATTTACACCTGAGTAAAATCTTACTCCTAAGTTTTCCAAGCTCATCAGCCCTTGCTGTGATTTGTGACAAATCAGGGTGGGAGGAATCTTTAATACAATAGCAGGTAAGATAGTAAGTGCTAGGGGAAAGCAGATAATGGGACAGAAGGAAAGATCCTTTTGGCTTATGTCCTCGTACACCCTCATATCTCTGCAGAGGAGCTTATTTAAGCAGAATATTTCCAAAATACATAACATCATACATAACAATACATACATCATAAGTACCTGATTTTATTTACTGCTTCACTGCAAATGTAGAGCATATTCCTCAGAAGTCCTTTTTGGACTCACACATGAAATAGGCAACTTTGAGACACCACAGCTTGAGATGCAGTTGAGTGGTAAAATAACATTTATCCTCACTGATACTTTGGTTATGTTCTGGCAGACTTTGGGAGCAGCTCTTAGCTGGTTGTGTGTTTCCCAGTTTTTCACTATTTTTTCCAGTGTCTTTAAAATTAATCCCTGGTGTAAGATATTAAAACAGTAGGAAACTGATTTCTGCTTTAGGTTTCAAAGAAAGCAAGTTGGAGTCCAAAAAACCTTAATTGATGTAATTCCACCCACTTTTCAGAACTAGGGGATTTTTATATATAAAGGCTATTCAGAGCTCTCTCTCTCCACAGCTGAAATGACAATGAACTGACCCCCATTTCAATTGCATGCCCTGCCAGCTTCTTGAGCCATGGTGCTTATTAATGAAATAAGCAAACATGGAAGTGTCTCGCGGCTTTTTTTTTTCTTCCTTTTTTTTCTTCTTTTTCTTTTTTTTCCCCCCACTCTCCCAACAAACCTGCAGTCATTAAGTGCCATCATGAGAGAGGAATCGGCTTGTTAAAAAGAAAAGCTCTGATTTTTAAAAATTTTTCATTTTTGAAGAATCCCATCAGGAGCAGGCTGTGATTAATACACATAATTGAAACAAATTGCAGCTAACTGCAGAAAAGTGTCTCCCAGCTGCTGACAGAAGGAAACTGCTGACAGCCTTTTCCCATTCAACGAAGAAAAGAGAGAGAGGGAGAAGGGAACCCTGCCCAGCCCATGCAAATAGAGGGCCGCTGTGTGCGCATGCACGTTGAGAAGCACTTGTGCAACCAGAGCACATGTATGTCATTGTGCATGAAGCTGCACGTGCAGACATGCCACACGTGCAGGTGCAAACCCAGCTTTGCATGCCTTTGTAAGGACTGTACCTGTGTGCACGCAGAATCCCGTGTGTCTGGGTGCCTGCTTTGCTGGACACGCTGCATGCCCACGTGCAGAGTGACAGTGATGTTAGTTCAGTGAGAGCTGCTCCGGAGGCACCGTGTGCTCCGCCACAGAGAGGAGGCTCCAGCTGCATGCGTGCCTGCACACGTGGAGTCGTGTGTTCACACGTGAAACAACAGGGACTATCTTCAGCAGGGAGCTCTCCTCTGGCTTTATACTTAGGAGAACAAAGCAAGCTCAGTTCTGGCTTTTAAAATGTCTTCCATCACTACTCGGTTCTTTCCCTTTCACCTGTTGTTTTTTATGCTCCCTGTCTGCCATTAACAGCCTAAACAGAAAACACTTAGACTCTGGAGATGAGTCTGCAGCTAAGAGAGCCATCTTTGACTGAAATGCCATACAGATGGCTAATAGGCATACATCAGAGCTTTGTCTGGTTCAAAAAGTTGCTCTGGAGAGGAATTTAATATCCGTATTTCATTCCATTGCTGGCTTTTGCTAAGGCAATCTGTGACTGGGTTACGCTGATTGTTTTGTGATACGTGTTTATCATGTATTGGCCATGTATAGCTTGCCCATCCGTGATGTGCCCCCACACAGCCATGTGGCTGCTTCAAAGTAAGCAACCCAGTGCACTGAGTGGGCCACAGAAACACTAGTCAGCAGAAGGCAAAGTTAGGGACCTCTAGGAGATTGTTAGTAAGATCTAACAAACTGGCTGGCAAAATCCTCAATGAGGTTGATGCCCTAATAATTAACTGGACATACTTTTCTTAGGGTCATCCGTTGATTTTATAATCTGAGCTTTTATTCATCACTGTATAAGGGCATTTTTACTTTTTTAGAATCAAACAGGAACATCAAGTATGAATTATTTCAAATGTATCTGCCTTTAAAGCTGATTGATATGGTGTGATGCCAGTTGGTAAAAAAATTCTTCTCATTGTCATTTTTCCTATTGAAATAAAGCCGTGAAGTCTGTTTGTAACCACATGCATATTATAAGTGTTATAAAAATAACCTGCTTTAACTGGCCCCAATCTGTTATTCCTTCTCCCTCTGTGCTAGTGTACAGTGTAAACACATCAATATGAAGCAGTTAGCAAACAAAAATTCCTTTATCAGCGGTGTACGTCGATCCCAGTGGAAGCTTAACACCTCAGGCAGGCAGATGTAGCAGGGGGAAAATAACTGATAAACTCAGATATTACAGGTTATGGATTGTGTTTATGAGTTAGTGCTTCATAGAAGATGTAACCAGGGAGGTGAAGGAGGGCTGGAGCCATTGACATTTGAAGTTCAACTCAGGAAATGGTGCCTTTGTCTCTAGCACTATTCAGGAGCTTGGGAAGAGTCTGAGAAGAGTTCAATGAAAAACCTGAATGCTGAAAAAATTTAAAATAATACCAGGTGGGTGGTGCTGGAAGGGAGATAGCTGACTTAGATTATTACTGTAATAACAAATCACTCAGAAGCAAACTAGATTGTGAATCTGCCTATTAAAAAACAAACACATGTACACTTTTAATTGTAAGGGAAAGCAAGCTAAGCTAGTGCATTCCCACTGAGGCATGAGCTGCCTTGCATTTACTGAAGGGTAAGGTGAGGCATGTGGGCAGCTGCCATGAAGGAGTTGATGTGATGTATTCCACATGCTTGCCCAGTGCACAGAGACACAGGTGCCCAGCCTCTGAGTCAGGGTTTCTCCTTGATGCGCAGAAGCCAAATTTCCCACGCTGTAATGTCTTTCTGCCCCTTTAAAACTCCCCTTGCAGCTAAGAAAGATCATGTCCCAACTGTGTTTTAGTCCTCAGTGGTTATGGAATGTTGATGCATGCAAGGTATGTTCTGCTCTAGAAAGAGTAATTTTTACAACCAATAGACAGCTCTACTTTACAGAGGTGAAAAAGCAGGCACAGGTGGAGTCCGGAGGTTTATGAGCCTGCGGGCTGTAGCCACTTGAAGGATCAGCAGGGCTGACCACAGCCTGTTCTGGCTGGTGCTTGCATGACTATCAGAAATTGTAACTGGTAGGAAATTACAGTTCCTGTCAAGGATCATTTCTGTCTTTTGGGGCTGAACGGCCTCAGTTCTGCCAGATGAAGCGATTTTAGCACATATATATAAACCACCCACAACTAAAGGAACTTTATGGAGTTGCTACAGTTCTTGTAAGAGCTTGAAAATGAATTCTTGATTTATCCCCACTGAGAAACAGAATCTTTGGGGCCAAAAATCTTGTTTTACTAGATGCTATGAAATATTGAGGTCAGCACTAACATTTGTCTGCTGGTATCTCTGCAGCTTGAGAACTTTTTTTAACTAGCATTCATTGTGAAGGCCATTCAAGGAGACATTCCCAGGTGAGGAGGGCACAACTATATCTTATGATTTATACATTGTGGAATGGTCAAGCCAAGCAGATCACAGAAGTTCAAAATCGAGTAACTCATCTGTAGGACAAAGAAACAGGGAAGTGGTGCTCTGAGAAAGTGCATAGGCAACAGTAGGAACAATTGTGATCCTCCATGGGCTGCAGATGATAAAGCTTAATGTTGCAAATTGTCAGGTAACTGTAAAAAAGCTTTCAGTATTGGTATGTACTAAGTGCAGTGAGTTCTCTTCCTCCTTTGTCTTCCCAGACTAGCTAAGTTATACAGTTTCCTTTTGTTCACTCCCTTTATGGGGTTGATGTATAATAGCAAGCAAGAAAAAATTGTGTGAAATTGGGAAAAAAAATATTTAGTGAAGTTTCTTTACTTTTTTGTGTCAAGTTATCTGTGTGTAATGATAAAACTGCATATATATGTATATCTAGATAGATCAGCTATAGAAATTAATATAATGTTATATGATTTCATCCTTCTTATTTTTTTTAGCTCTGTGGAGCCAATAGAGTTGTGAGAAAGTAAGTTATATCCTGTTCTGACATATGCCTTAACAGAAAAGCTCTTAAAATTACAATGTGAAGGCCAAATTTTGCCAACAGTCCTTTTTCAGCAGCCCCATAATAGATCATGGTGTTATGAAGGTATGGGTAGAATTTGTTTTGACAAAATTCTGTTGCTAGAGACAGCATGAAAAAACATTTCAGCTTCTCTGTGATTCTACAAAGTAGTGGCAGACATAGAAGTTACAGGGAAAAAAACCCACCAACACTTATTTTTTGTTGGAACTGAGCACATTTGACTAGAGAGCTGTCAAAAGACAATTAATCTGGAGGCTCTTGAGGTTACAAACTGGTAGAGTACACTTTCAGAATTGTCTTGTATTTTAAACACAGTGATGTTTTTCACATAGCAAGGGCTTCAACAATCCTTCATGCTGGTCACATGCAAGGGTACACAAAGGGTTTGCTCTATGGGTCGTGACCAACACTGCCATCCTGACTTCCCAAAAATCTTTGACCAGCTTTCAGTTCCAAAATGACAAGACCACGGTGTCAGTGGGTTAATGGAGTTGTTAATGTGTGGGAAAAAGGGGGACAACACTTCAGTAAAACAGGAACTGGAAAATATTTATAAAATACACAGATACTCCTGGTGTTTAGATTAGAATGAGAGTCTTTGCTATTAAAAAAGAAACCAAGTCCCAAACCCCTAGAAATCAAGACCCTCCAGGGTGAACTCATCTCCAGGAAAATAATGGCAGCACCTTTCTGAACTGAAGGAGAAACACATGTTTTTCAATGGTAGTTGTAGCACAAGGGCAGTGTCACATCTCCTGCAGAGAGATTTGAAAAGTAATTTTTATAGCAGTTGGGCTTTGCTTGTACGAGTAAGAATTACATCAGTTCTGACCTTCTAGCAACAAGGCTTAGGAAAAATAACATGAACACAGATACCAGCATGATCGCTGTCTTACATCCAGCAGTATACCCTCACTGATTGCCATAAAATTGCTCCTTACTTTTATCAGGGCCAGTGAGTTCAGAGTTTGGCTTATAGCACTGAAGAGAAGCACTGGTTTGGCTCTTTTTTTTTTTATTGTTTTTAGTTGATATACAGTCTTGATAGTGTGTACAAGGCTTTTATAAGACTGTGCTACCCAGTAGCGTGAACTAATGAAAGCAGCTGGGCTCATTTTTGGTGCTGTCACATCAAGATATGCAAGTAATTTCATTGATCATATGAAGTTACTAATTTTGAATGGGCTGATAGAATAGCTGTTATCTATTATTCCAAACAGCATAGATAATTTCAGAAATGTATGAAAACAGATGAGCTGATAAGTATTTAAAGATAATTCCAGTATATACTAAGCATCAAATTTAATTTCGATTGCATTGAAATAAATGGATATAATATGTATATATGAAAAGACCACATGGGAATAGCTAAAAAAGAATTATAATAATGACATAATTTTTTCGCTTGAATACAAAAACCCTCTACTATAATGAAATATTTATTCTTAAAAATTTTTTTTGATTTGTTGAGGTTTGAAGAGATCTTACATACTTCCAGTGAGTAACTGGAATAGTTTTGCCTGAATAACTCTTCTGTTCATCAGCATCACTACCAGCCAGAGATGCCGAACTGACACATTTATTACACTGCTGTTTAGCTTCCCCCACTCTCTGACCTTAGATGACTTTCTGTACCTTTTAACCCACTCCTGTGTCAGTCTTGTCTGGGTTGCATGCAAAATCTTCAAAAGCATGCTTACTTTTCCACAGGTGTCTAGATGAATTAGATGCTGCATCCAGATGACTTCTGTGGAGCTTCTGGCAAACTTTTTTTCTGTGAACTTTCCTCAGTGCCATCTAGCTCCTATTTTGAACATGTAAGGAGTTGTTAAGATGGAAGAACTTGTTCCTTTTGGGGGTTATGCTATTGCAATTAAATCATAGTAAAAAACGAAAACATGTGATAATGGTAGGCTGTGCTATTTTGCACATACAGGGAGACTACTGCATAAAAGATAGATGTCTACTTTTTCAGATTAGAATGTGAATTCTGTGTACCTAGGATCTGCTCTTGAAATCTGAGATGCGTTAGTCTTGATCTTCAAGCATGTTGGTGGCACATACCTATTGCGGAAAATTCTTATAGTGAAGAGAGATTTCAGAAAATGCAATGTGTATGGCTTCCCCAAATCTAATGCTGAGCTAGCAACAGAGCTGAAAACATGCAGATTTTCTCTGACCCTTTCCTGAGCAGCAAATCCCTTGAACAACTGGCTAGATAGTCCACTTTATGTTTAGGTGTTTGTGCCTCCCAAAAGAAGCAACCTCCTGCTTTCCTGGAACTGGAGCTGCATTCTTCATGGGATCAGCCTTTTTGTCATTATTAGAAAGGACTATTTGACAGTTTTATTATTTTTGATGTTTCTAACTCAGGCAATACTCAGTTTAAGTTTTTTAGTAAATGTATTAGTGTGTGTTTTCCTAGGAACTAGTCCCATAACAGTAGAGGTATAGGAGGGCAGGCAGATACTTGTCTTCACCTCTCCTGCTCTGTATGCTTTTGTTTTCTAGTAAGGAAATTTGCTCTTTGTATCAGTTTTGGATATCTTTAGTCAGACATATATTTATTTGTACATGGGCTTAATGTCGTATACATCACAAAAATGTTCCCTGTTCCCTATGCTTTTTGTTCTTGTTTTACATGACCCTTGTTTTTCCACATAACTTTTATACAGCCAAGCTGTAAAGACGGTAATAAAGTGTGTGTGTGGCAAAATAAGGTAGAATGAAACCCGTATATAGATGCTTTCTGTCATTTTTATGTACATCACTCTCTTCCTTCTGATGTAGTGCTGTCTATAGTGATCTAGAGTCTTCCCTTCCTTCAGCTTTGTGTTTTCAGCATTGTGTTAATTGTTTGTGGTGCATGGGTTTTTCAGTGGCGTGCAGTGGGAAAGGTCAGCTGTCAGAAACAGGCCTGTCCACAACTGATAAGGCATTCAAAAGATTGGATTTGACTCATTAAGCACCTTCCCTGTAGACATGGAGTCTGCTCTGCCGCAGAAAAAAAAACTAAATCAGGAAGAAAAAAAGGCCAGGATGAAGTTGGAGCATGCGCCAGAAGCACTGGCACACCCTCCCTCTCACCCCCATGCACAGTGCCAGAGCTCTGTATGCTTCCACCACACTTGCATCCTCATGAACTGTGGACACCTATACTTATGCACTGAGATTGTGTACATTCACTCCAGTGTTTACACCTGGGCAAGATGCACATTCATTTTTTCTGTGTACCTCCGTGTGTGTGCAAGTCCTCATGTGTGTGCCTGAAGTTACATGGGGAAGCTGCATTTAATTCCTGCCCTCAGATGCGTGCTGTAAGCTGTATAATGTTAATTATCCCACATTTTGCATGTGTGCAAGTGCATCCATTCCAACCTGATTTTTCGTGTTTCTTGCTCTTTTAGATCTCTTCACACTAAGGTTGCTTCCTTTCGTTCTGTAACAACGGGCACACCTCCCCTTTATGTATATCTGTTGTGTTTGTTTAGCTGCACTTTGTCTGCCTTTCCACAGAAATAAGCTGTGTAGGCTTATTTCAGTAGGCAACTGTCCTGCCTATACTGCCCTGGTAAGCACACATGGACCTTACTGCTGTGTACATATAGCAGAAGCCTAGCATGTTTCTCGTTGCATACAAATGCACACATTTTTGCCCCTAAATAATTACTGGTCAAAGCTGCTCTGCCAGCCTGTAACAGTCTCTTGCCTGTGGCTTTGTTTGAGAAGAATCGTTCTGCCTCAAATTGGGTTTGGATACTGCTACTTCCATAAATACTCTTTAATGATGTCTCACAACGAGCATAAATGAAGGGTAGCAGTAGTGTTTGGCAGTGTATTTTGATACCCTGGCAGTACTGGGGTTCCACATGTACCCACTCTTCAGTAACACAGAAGCCGTGGGGAGCTGATGTTACCGCAGTCTCTGTGATAGCACTTGTGCTGCTCTGCCCTGCTCTCGTCTCTCTTCCACTTCACTTTTGCTTTTCACCTTCCTTCCCATCTCCCCTTTCCCATGGGCACAGCTTTCAATACTGCTCACTGGTATTGAAAAGGATAATTTTGTGGATCATTATTGTGTTATTACAGTGATTAGCGGTAACTCTTTTTCTACTCCCACTTCCTGCTGGAAGGATGCCCAAGGGGCTCCCTGCTCAGCAGCAAGCGCGACGCTTGCTGGAAGGCTGCTGCCAGCACAGATCCATGGGCACGCAGCAGCACGTGCTCACCCCTGGCAGTGCTGCCACTCTCCCTTCTGCCCCTTTCTTTGTGAGCTTCCAGAAGTTCTCTAAAATAGTGCTCTTCGACAGAAGCAGGTATTTTGCCTCCTCTTGGGCTCCTTACATGTGCTTTTGTTCTGAATGCACTTTTCAATTTTCTCTCAGTGTTGGTGTAAATCATTTTGTTCATTCCTGAGTCAGTCTTGGAAGACTCCTTCTGAGAGCCTTCACATTTTTTCCCCCAAGCAGGACTAATCATACCACACATGTAGGGAAGACTGTGATAGCTACCTAATGTTCTTCTCTCTAATGGTATGACTTTTTAGTAAGGTCAGAAAATTTAGGAGAGACCTTGTCTTCAGTGTGGTAAGGAACAAAAATGCCAAGTGCATCCTGTTTTAATACCTGAATGTTAGTGCTCTTGAACCTGCAGCCAGCAATAAATAGGTCTAAATGCTTAGAATCAAGATTAATATTTAGTGTTTGACTTCTGATTTTTAATAGGCTTGAAGAGTTAAGGGTAATGTGAAATTGGGAATTGCAGCTGGGATACAGATTGCTGCTGAAGAATAGCGAATCTCTCTTAGGGAGTGAATATAGTGTTGCTTGTTGGGCTGCAAGTTGCTTCAGTTTGTTGTTTTGGTTTTTTTTGAAAAATGGTCTGTATAAAGAAACAGCACTTTTGGTCAAGAATACATAGATGAAAAGCTGGTGAATTAAGAGCTCAGTTGTATGCTTGCACACTCTTACCTTGCTGTACTGTCATGTGGGCTCTGCACGGAGAGGTAGATGGGCCAAGTAGCAACCCAGCGGTAGAGACACCTCGAGGTGTGAGAGCAGGGCTGGTGAATATGTTAGACCTTGAACTTTATGGTCATGGTCCTGTAATGTTCTCTCTCATCAGTTTGCACTGTGCTGAATGTTCAGCCTGTAAGGAAACATTTCTACTGGGTGCTGTGTTCAGTGACTGGCATCCTTATGTTTTTGAGTGACGCTCCAGGAAAATATGAAAAGTGTAAGTATTGCAGAGTGAAATAAAAATATAAGAAAAAGTAAATACAGCAGCAGTGAGAATTGTCCTCACCCATATTTAGCATTGAAGAATCTAGAGGAGGTCTTATGCTCAGCAAATCATCATCATATCTCTTGACAAAATTTGTAGCAATACCTTGCCTTTTCTCTACCTTCTGGAGCTGGGAGTGAGAGTAGCAAAATTCTTCAGAGAAATGAAAAGAAAAAGTATACTTTGTTCAACCAAAACAAATTGTGAATTTATATGACTATATCAAATTCTTTCAGGCAAATTATTTTTAAAATTGATTTATTCAGCATCATTCATTTCAAAATAAACATATTTCATGCTTTCATTTTAAAATGGAACTCTAGTTTTTTTAAGAAATGTATTTTTAAGGATGTGTAAACCAAAATTTTTAAATTTCATTTTGGGTTAAGGAAGACTTTGTTGCAGAATTGGTTTTTTAGTCCCTACGGTCAGCCGCTCAGAACATAAAGAACAAGCACAGCTGTAAGTACATAGTGCCATGATCAGACCGATACCTGGATTTTATTGTTTCTTTGACAGAGAATGCAACATCACACACTGATACCAGTACATTTGTTTTGTATTTAGCTAACAATGGAAAATAGGTGGAGAAGAGGATGCTCAGGACACTTTGTACACTACATATACACGAGGTTGGTACAGGGCTTCTCCTCACAGATGTGGAACATATCTTAGTTTTCAGAGTTTTATTAAACTCATAGAGTGTTCCTTTCCCACAGGTCTCAAGGACTTAACCTATATTTTTGTTATCTCTACAGTACAGACGGAGACAGCCAAGGTTAATTAAGTGCCTCAGGTTGCACAGTGAATCAGTGACAGAGTGGAGGACAAAAGGCTGGGGTTCTGACTTCCACACCTCTACTTTGTTATTCAGATCAATTTTGATGAGCAATTAAAAAAATGATATTACCAGAAATATGTTATAATCTTTTGTAGGCATATGTCATTTATTCATTTTCATTATTGTAGTATTAATACTTCTGTCATCAAAACATTTTAGCAAAAAAGTTTTTATGGCTGTGTTTTTCAGCATTTGGTGTACAGTATTGGAGGAAATTTGTCAGATACTTCTGGTTTCTGCTTCTCTTCAGAAAAAGACAGTCCATGGTTTAGAGAGTCAGTAGGGAACCTGTGGATCATATAATTGGCAAAACTAGGTTTAAATAATCTCTGTCTATGCTCAATATGTGGACTAACTAGGAGATTTTGTGTGATATAACTGATATACATTTTTTCCTCTCAGAAGAGATTTTGTTAAATGACTGCAATATACTTTTGAGTGAAAAGGAGATTCCCAGCATTGACAAGCACAATAGCTTTTCATTTGTGTGCATATTTATTTATTTAGATGATAAGATCTTTAACTGTATATTTAATAGGTGCATACTCATACTTCAGAAATACAAGGCAGTTGTGCTTCTGACAGGCTACTAGCTCTGCCATGGCTATGTGACAGTGATATATGGAAACTGCTTCATACATTTAGTACATGTCAACTATTTTGAGGATCAGGAGCCTAGGGAAAATTTCTCCTTTCTCTGGGCTAAAATTCAGGCAGTGTCATCCCTCTTCCTTCCCTTTGCTCTCAGTCTTTGCTGTGCAGTGGTCCAAATTCATCAGGTGAAACAAGTCACACTGCAGGGCTGGTATTGGACCTCTTAGGCATGGTTTGCAGTCCTACAGGTCAGAGGCTCCTCTGCATTGGAGCCAGCCCAAAGAGCATCATCCAAGGACACAGGCAGACAAAAGCAGATGTGGAACCTGCAGCTCCAGAGCTCTCAAGCAGTGTCTTCAGATAAAGCAGTTCTTCCTCTTGTTTTCATTAAGAGCTTAGCTGCACAGGGAAGTAATAGATTAGTCAGGTTTGACAAAAAAACCTGAACATTCGTTGTATTGCCAAGTCTCCTTGATCTCTTCTGGGCTTAAATTTGAGGACCTTTTAACAAGCATTCTGCTTTAGACTCGAAGGGTAATGCGTAAAGTAGCAGATAAGAGAGTCGAGGGCATGATTCATGCTAGGCACTTGATGTTCTCTGGTGGAACATTAATGATTCCTTTGCTCTTACTGGTGAGGTGAAAGAGCTTTTTGCACAAGATTAGAGCTGCTACACTATGTGCAAAATTTGAGTTTGGCATTGAAAGAGCACTGGCTGTTGAATGCATCTCACCTTTGCTGTGGACTCCTGGGTTAACATTGCTCTTTGGATCTCTTAAACATGATGGAAATTGCTGTCTTGCATTGATTCTTCCCCACACTTTTTCTCATGTTATGCTTATTCCTCTCTGCTTCCAAGTTACAAGTTATGTAGATGTAGTAAGTGAGCATGAGGGCCTGAGGAAACAATAAATGACACTATTTCTGAAAAATGTAACATTTCCCAGAATGGTTTAAAGTTAGTCAGCATTTAAGAGGCTACTCTTTTTACTGTAGGACTCCGGCTCAGCACTAATTTTTCTCCATTATAACATCATTCTATGATTTTACGGACAATTTTTTTTTCCAACAGCAGAAATTCTTTTTCTTCTGAAAAATTATTCCTGTAATTTCCTTGAGGTTAGAAGTCATATTCTTTCTCTAGGGTTTAATCAATGCAATCAGTTCAGTCATCTCATTATGACATTAATATGACTAATATGTTCTTACTTTACAGTTTGTGGAATATAAATACAGGCTATGATATGGCTCTCACAGCTTCCACATACCATTATCACTGTTGGTGGTTCTTGGAAGATGCTTCATGCACTGAAGAGTGTACTGTACACCGTTTCTAATGTATTTAAATAACTAAATAAGAGCTGTAAGACTTTTAAAACCAGTATTTGTTTTTGACTATTGAGACCACAAAAGTGTGCTTGTGAGGGAGAAAGCTTGGGACCTTAGTTTGAGTTTGATGAGTGGTGTTACTGATCCAATCAGGTGGTGTGAAGAATGGTTAGACTAGAAAAAAACCAATTATTTGGATGTATTACTGGATGTATAGAAAGGAGGAATGCAGCAAAAGGATTAGTGGAGGATACAGTAATCTGCTGTTTAGCTGCTACTGGAGTCTGTCACCATCTCCTTAAAATAAAAGCCTGATTGTTTACTAAACTACTAAACCTGGAGGTTTGTTTCAATGACATGAATCTCTGGGCAAGCTGCTTTGACTGCTTCTGCAGGCTTTCATTAAGGTTTTAGTATTCAGTCACTGGACAACTTTTTTGAAGGTGAAGAAAATTGTTCACTTTTTTTTTTGTCCTTCAGAAGTGTTGGCTGACTTATTTTCTGTTACGTTTGACATACAGTTTCTCCTCCCGTAACTGAGGGAATACCAGAAAGTCACTTGAAACATAATTTATTAGTTGTTCTGTAACGTCGAGGATAATAGCTATTTTAGATGACTCCCAGGACCCTTCTGCCCAGAACAGAATTACCTCCTAGTAGAGTTGATGGGGGTTTGTCCAGCCTGGAGTTCTGCCCCATCATGCCTTGATCTTTTGCAGCTCATTGTCTAGAACAGCTTCTAAGTCTATTTTCTCCTTAGTTCATAGGGTAGAACTGATTATTTCCAGACTTGTTATGATTTCCAGACTTGTTATGAAAATTTCCTAATTTCAGTTTGAATTTTAAAACTTTTGGCCTGTTGTTTATGGTGTAAGAATTGGTGTAGAAAGGAGGAAAATATATATATGCTGGCATAAGGATGTCTAGTCAGGTCCATTTCCAGCTATATAGTTACCAAGCAGGAATAGCTTTAGTTTCAGCAGTAAGGAGGATTGGCACATTTCTTCCCAGAAGCACCCAGTTCAATTGTACTTGCTAGGATTGTGATGTCAGCCAGTCACACCATCAGAAATAACTTAAATAGTTTCCTTGAGTTAAATGTCATGCTACTGAAAGCACGGCTGATGCCCCAGTGCAGTGAACTGAAAGCCACAGTAAGTGCACAGTAAGTGCTGTAATACTCTACTCATTCCCTGACCATGTCCTCAGGTGAGGAAGGCCCATCATTCAAGCAGCACGACTAGTACCAACTTCTGGCTTTCTTTTTTACCTCTGTGCAATTAGACCTTCTGCGTGGATGTACCTTATAACAATGTTTTTTCCTTTAATGCACTAACTTAATTATCCACAATACCTTTTGAGTACATTGATACTTTTCTGTTGGTGTCAGGATTTGTGGTGGAGTTGATTTTTTTTTTTTGGTTGTTGTTCTTGTTTTCTTTTCCTTCTGCCGTGGTCAGTGGTAGTCCTCTATTTGGATATAAATTCTGTGCTACTGGCTAACTTTGGAAGCAGCTTTTTCTTAAGACAAGTTGCATAACTGTAGGATTCTCCAAAGTTAGAGACCTATTAAATAGTAGGGAGAAAGGGTTCCTGTAAGGATGATTCTCCTTGTTGACTGCTGTTTGGCAGGTCAGGGGAGTACCTGGCTGTACTGGTGCCTCCATTGCTAATGCATACTACTTTGGCAGAAGCCTGATGCATGACAGTGGTAGAGACTTTGTAGATTATCAGACAGCACCAGCTCTTCTCTGCAAAGCACAGCAAACCACTCAGGTAAGGTAAATCTCACCGAACAATGGAGTGGTTATTAATTTTGAAGATGCACAGAGTTTGCTTTTTTCACTTAACAGAAGACATGCTCTGATGTTGACTGTAATCCAAACCCCAGTAAGACAGGGATGGCCTCACAGAACACCTCTAATGCAGTGAAGGTGACAGGGGTGAGCATTTGACCCTTGGCTTTAGGAGAGCTACTTGAGGTTTCCTTCAGGAGACTTTGGGAAAGCCACTGCCCATTTTATATTTTTCTAAATACTTCTTAGTTGTGTCTGGGGCCAAAATTCCTGTTACATGAGATGCTGCTTTTGTTGGGTATTAAACTTCATGCTCCTGACCAAGATGAGTGCTCCTAGAGTTTGCTGTTTTCAGCTTTGCAGTCATGAAGTATTTGTTTTCAAACATCATCCAAAACTTTGGAGGCTGCTTGCTCCACACCTTAGCTGGGGTGACTTCCTGGCAGGACTAGAGAAAAATGGGAAGTTGGTTTCCATCCACAAATGTATGAGAACCTCTGGAATGAGCCCAGGATGGAGAGATAGGAGGTCCTGGACTCAAATGCTTTCTCTATTATTGATTTTCTTGGTGGCTCTGAGTAAACCCATTAAAATGTCTGTGCACTGGTTTCCTCATACATAAATCAAAATGCCAAAGTTTTCTACCTCTTAGTGGTGCTGGGAATTCTGAATATTCTCCTTAGTTATTTTCTCCTTAGAAAATTCTCTCTTAGAAAGAGCTTTGACAGGAACAGCAACAGCGTTGCACATAAAAACTGAAGCTAAAATTACCATCTGGATTTCCTGAACAGGCAGTATAGGTATATACTGTATGGAAAGATCCTGGGGTCTTTATCTCTCCAGGGGACCTAAGACTCTGCAAGCTCTGGGGTTTCTTCAGGGATGAGAAGAACCAGGAACTTGGCTTAGGTACTTGTTTGCTGTGCTTTTGTTTCTGTTCCTGCACTCAGGCTTCGATATGTGCTGATGGAGGGTTTGAGTTTTAAACCATTGAGGTATAAGTCTGAGACTTGCAAAAGTGGCTTTGCAGTGTGGTGGTGATGGTAACTGCTTGATGTGCTGGGTGTGTCTGCTAGAGATTGGTCAGAAAAGGGTAACATTTTCCCTTTTTAAGTGATGAATGTCTCAATTTGTTCAAGGAAAATGTTTGTGTTAGTTTGAAGATTCTGAGTTTTGCTTCGATTCAGGTGATTTCTGTGCATCTTGAATATGTTAAGGTTTAACTCCAAACGTGGAATTTTGTACAAGTATTGGATCCTTGAAAATCCCATCTCCTGCAGAGAATTTAGTTATGTGAATGAATTAGGAAGCAAATAATGGGTTTAGATTAATAGTAACAAGAGGAATGGAAGATTTGATTTCTTATATGTGCTAACCTGCTTTCAGATTCTGATTTTTGTAAATCTATTTAGTATTAACTGAGTTAAAAAATAAATCTTGCAAATCATACAAAAACCATCAGGTTTCAAACATATCCCAAATATGTTTTATGTAAATGTTATTTTATGCAGTTGCATTGCCTCCCTTGAGCAACTAGATCATCAATTCAATTAAATATCACCAACTATATACAGGCTTTCACATCCCAGAAAAATCAGTGTTTGATCTATTGCTTCATGTAACATAAACCAAGGATCCCTGCTGACTTCGAGTTGGATCTTAAGGTTTGCTGTGTTGCTGTGCAGAAGCTCCTTGGTACACTACTGCTATTTAAGGAATAGAGAATTTATAAATATCACAGTGCAATTTGTGGAACCTTCAAAACTGTACAGCACAATGGTCATGAGCTAACAAATAACAAGTGGTTCACCGCTCTATGGTCTTCCAGGTATCACCAGACTGTGTCTGAAAGCATAAAAAAATACTATGAGACCTGCAGCCTACTCAGGGCTTTTTTCCTCATTCATTGTGGAAAGAGCCTATATCCCTCTTCCCCCTCCATGCTCTCTCGTAATTTTCAGGTGCTTTTTAGTCACAGCTATGGTGTATGTCAGAGCATCCTAACAGCTGGGGCAGTATGGAGAGGCCATGCTTGGTAAGAAGCCTTTTCTGTCGCCTGACAGAAGCTACTGTGGTGTAGCTTGGGGGATACACAGCCAAGCTCTTTGGTGCACATGTTAAGCTCTGAGTGCTGAAGCCTTTCATGAGACTGCTAAACCACATGGTCACTGTTGAGGAATCAGCAATTTGGAGAATACAGTCTTAGAGAGTGTGTTGACCTTGGGAGTTGTGCTTATGAAACAGGGCACGGGCAGTCATGAATTTTGATTTCACGGTGAACTGCAGAGTGATTTTACTGTGTGGTGATCTGCAAATTTGAATGTCTGTCCAGAGCAGCCACAGAAGGTAGAAAAACCCCATAACAACATATGAAACAGAAATAGCTGACATTCTCCTAACAACAGGAAGGATACAAAGATGGATAATGTACAGAATCCCATCTCTGACAAGGGTCAGCAGCAGATGACTGGAGGAAACAGGCAGATGACATAGTTGAATGCAGAGGTGGGTTGACAGCACCCTACGTTAAAACCAGTAGTACAAGTAGGAGTAATGTTTCTTTGAATATGCTCTGCTCTGTTTTGATAAGTCTGCAGTGGTTGCCTTAAATTACTGTTTAGATCTCCAATCTACTCTTTGCCTTCTCATTTGTATTGAGTAGATCAGTGAGATTTCATCTAAGTGGTTGAGAAAGTGTAAATGAGCCCTGTTAATATATCTTGTACTGAGTGAACAATCAACCCATCTGTCCCCCTTCACAAATGTGTGTTCAGTGCCTTGCACATCTTCAGCTGTAGGGAAAGGGCTCACTCACAATGATTGTGTTTGACTCCTGCCCTCAGACACTGGCTATTTGATGGGAATTACCCTCAGGTACATGGAGCATGTGTCTAACTTGCTTGTAATGCATTCTCTTCTGATGGATCAGGAGTGACTAGGCAGGAGAATTCTCAATGTGGAGAGAGGATTGTTAAGTGCTTGGCTCTGACTCCCAGAAATGCAGTCAATAGCAACCCTCTGTGCTTAGGCTGGTTTAACACTGACATAAGCATAAACACTTGTAGTTAAATGTATTCAGAATAAGATGAAAGAACCAAATAATTTTGAAGGCTCCAGAGGCTGTGTAATCCAACCACTAGCTCAGAGAAAGTCTAGTTAGTGCAGGCAGCTCAGGACTGTGCCTAATCAAGTTCTTAGTATTTCTAAGGATGGAGATTTCAGTCTCTCTGGGCCCTTCCTAGTGTTTGACCATCCTCTAGATGAAACATTTTTTTGTATAGAATGAGAATTTTTTGTATTCAGCTGTATCTGTAGCCTCTCATCCTTCTGCAGAATTCTGAGAAGAATTTGGCCCTGTCTTGTCTGTGTTATTCCATTAAGTCACTAAAGAGATCAGAAAGATTTCCATTCAGTTGTCTCTCTCCTTGAGGCAGAATGAACCCAGTTCCCTCAGCCTCTCCACACACATCACCTAACCCAGTACCCTGAGTGTGGTGGTAGCTCTTTGCTGCACTCCCTCCAGTATGCTGAAGTCATTTTTATATGTGGGAGCTCAATACTGGACAGAGCACTCCTGATGTGATCTCAGAAGGGTCCATTAGGGGAAGAATCACTTCCCTCGGCCTGCTGGCTGCTTTCTTGCTAAAACAGCCAAAGATGCAGCTGGCCTTTGCTGAAAGGGCAGGCACTGCTGACTAGTGCTCAGCTTGTCACTGGGACCACAGGTCTTCTTCTGAAAAGCTGCCTTTGAGCCAGCTGGCTCCCAATGTGTACTGCTGCATGGATAATTTGGGCGGCTGTTTGCTTGCAGGCGTATAGGGACACATGGTTCACTTACTGAAGTACAGACGCACATTGCTTCTGCAAGAGGCTCTGCTTAAAGGAGACCTTTCACTTGAGAATGTTACATGCACAAGTTGCAACACTGTGCTGTTTTGTCACCATTATTTTGTGCTGTGAGTACAAAGATTTTAGTGTGTTTTCCAAGAATGGCTATGACAACAAGTATTTTCCCTTCAGTCTTTTACAAATAAATTCTGGCTAATCTTTATTAGGATTACTTAATGAGACAAAATGAAGCAGAAAAGTGCTATTAATGTCAATGGAAATAGCACCAGCATTTGCCTTATGCAGTGATTTGTAAGCAATGATAGCTTGACTGCTTGTTCCCTCTACTGCTCAGCCTCACTTTCACAGCCGGGAGTCAGGTGCTGCAATGGAGTGGTGGTGGGGACCTGTCCAGACTCCATTGCAAGTACCATTTTCCCCCAGATGGCACTAGCCAGCCCTCCTGAAAGCTTTCCTCTCACTGTCCTGTATTTCTTCCACTGGATAAAATCAAGGTGTACAGCTGGCTCAAGTCATATAAGCGCAATACAGCAGCAGAACTGGCTTTGAGTGACTGGAACCCCAGGTACTGGGAAGCAGACCTCTAGCTCACACAAAGGATTTTCATGGTATTCCAATGTGCTTCCAGTTGCTAAGAAATTAGTGCAGTGGCTTTTGTTGTTGTACATAAGAGATTTCTTTGTGAGGAAATATTAAATGACATGTGCTGTGAATAATTCTCCCATGTTTATTTTTGCTGTTTGAAAAAGACATGCTTATGTTGTACAGATTTCCTGGATAAGGTGATCAGACAGGCAAAGTTCTCAGATGTGTTTACCAGCAACATTACTTATATCTGTGGACAAAATGTTTCATGTGGACTTCCCTCAGGCTCTCAGAGAAGGAATCTGTAGGACACTTCATGTGGATCTCTTGTTTGCTTGGTTTCTCATTCAGTTGAAAGAAAGGGGCAGCTCTGTTAGGATTATGTTCTGGTGTCTCTCTTAAATTTCCTGTCAGATAGGTTAAGGTAAGTTCAGATTGCAGTAGTGCTGAATCTAAATACTGATCTTTGCGAAATGTTGGGTTTTTTTAATCGACACATATGTGGCGGTGATGTTGTGAATAGTAGAGCTTTCCATCCTTCTCCTAAAAAGGATGTGAAATGTCTTATAACAGTCCTTAAATGCGCTTTTCCTAGACTCCACTGCATACTGTTGAGTGGTCCCTATGGTGACAGTGCTGCAGTGAAACTAAAAACACAGCACTGAAATTCATCACTACGGAGGACCCTGCAGTTAATTCTCTTGGTAGCCATATTACAAAAGGAGCTCTACAGTTATTAGCATGCCTTGATATTTAGCTCTATAGTTAACATGCTGTGGGATGCTTAAATTTCATGACAACCTTAAATCTCTTCTTGGCTGACTGCTGAATAGTTCTTTTGTTTCCCTTCCTTTCCAGCGCGAGATGAGAACATGGCCACTTTCCGTGGTTCCGAATACCTGTGCTATGACCTGTCGCAAAACCCCATCCAGAGCAGCAGCGATGAGATCACTCTCTCCTTCAAGACATGGCAGCGCAACGGGCTCATTCTGCACACGGGCAAGTCAGCCGACTACGTCAACCTGGCCCTGAAGGACGGGGCGGTCTCCTTGGTCATTAACCTGGGGTCCGGGGCCTTTGAGGCCATTGTGGAGCCGGTCAATGGCAAGTTCAATGACAACGCGTGGCACGACGTTAAGGTGACACGCAACCTGCGGCAGGTAATGGTGAAGGGGAGAAAACGCTGGGGAGAATTTTGTTTTGTTTTATTGGGACAGGCAGATGGGAGAGAGCAATGGAGAAATGGGGAAGCTCAGTGGTATTGCTAGAGTTTCTCCACCTTTTCTGGATCTTGGTGCCTAAAGGACAGTGAAAAAACAGTAGCTGGGAATTTTATCCTTCCTGCAATATCTTTATTTCCACTTTATCAATTTTCTATTTTTTTCCCAGTTTGATTTAATAAAAAAAACTTGTGACATAACTTTACTTTCATCTCTCTTCTCCTTTTTTCTTTTTATGTTCTCCCTTTTAAATGTTATTATTTCCTTAATTATGATTCAATCTTATCAGTAATATTCTTGTTGCATTTAATTACTGTGGGAACAGAGCCTATTTCCAACAGCCAACGCTCTACACTCTCTCCTTTTTCTTTCAGTTTTGTTAATTGGTTTAACCATTGCCATGATGTCGCAATTCTAATTCTTAAAGTCTTTTGTTTTTCTTTTCCTTTTCTTTTGTGTGTGCATATGAGTGTGCAGGTGTGCAGGCTGGTGGGTATGTGTGTAATTATTTTAACTTTATAGCTTTGGAATTAATTGGCTGGAGTCTCTCTGAGTCTTCTTGATTCTCTGTTCTTCTTTTCTTTTTGATTTTTTCCCCTTCTTTCTATAATGAGATTCTACTTTATTTCTTGTCTCTACCTTGAGACTCTTCTGTTGGCTGTGAGGACTGGAAAAGTGGAAGGATCAAAAAATCCCAAGCAAACTCAGATCAATCCAACACCCTACAATTCCACTTTGGAAAAGTTTTTCTGATTTTACCACTGTAATTTTGCACATCTACGTGCTGCTTTTCCTAGCAGACAACTGTATCAGGTGACGTATTTGGTTGTAGGCTAGTCTTAAAATCCTGAAGCCTTTCTCATGAAATATAAACTCAGACATAAATAGATAAGATAAAATTAAATAACTTTGCTCTGAAAGGTGGTAAATACATCAAGTTACTAAGGCCCATCTGCTGCATGATAAATGAAGTTTACACAGTGAATAGGAGCTATTTGGTATCTTGCTGATTGGTAGAGGAGCAGAAATAACTTGTCAACTAAGATTTAAAAATCAATTTGTGAATACAATGTGAGCTGTTTATTTTCTCATTAATGTCAATATTAACACAACCTTTAATAGCTTTATATAAGTTTATACAATGTAATTAGTGGTAACATGTTACAGTAGCTAAGATCAAATGTGTCTGTGAGTATAGGATAATCAGTGCCAGGGATCAGAAACAGTCTCTACTAGTAGATGTCAGTGGATAATTTATCTGTTATCAGGATTTCGTGTCTTTCTTTTCAATATTTGGGTGTGGGGCTGAAGATTTTTTTATCTTTCCCATGTAAATCCCTGTATTTCTACATGTTTAGGATGTGTGGGTCTGACAAGAAATCTGTCATCAAACTTTCATGAGGCTATGGAATTCTTACCTATGGAAAAAATCAATCTGTTTTCAATGGTTTATATGCAGAAGCAAATTTCATTTCTTATGCAGTGGATGGGTCTTCATGATCCTATTTTTTTCAAGCTTTCCCATCAGCAGAGTAGAGGGAGATGCACCAACTGGTCTAGGTTTGTCAGTCTGGAAATGCCAGAATATATGGCTTTATTTGATATGGTTTTTTTTTTATTTTTAGGTAGTTTCAGAACAGCTGGTCCTTGAATATCTCAGTAGCACTTATTGGCCATTTTAGTTAATCATACTTTTTACTTTTCATTGGGAATCAATTTCAGTGGGAAAATGTGCCTGAAGCAAAATGAATCCATGCTGCATGCCAGGATTGGTTTGGATCTTGAAGAAGCAGAAAGTGAAGGGTCACAAACAAAACTGTGGATGGGAAGCTGTCACAGTCTTTTCTTAATATTTTAGCTAGTGATTTTTTAATTGCTACACAGAAGTGGACCAAGGAAATGGAAATCTGTCTATGCCTTTTCATATTTGATGAGACCAGGGCGGTACTTTGGTGATTGTTAGAAAGCAGGTAGTCCCTTGCCAAAGCATCGTAAATTTTTAATCCTCCTGATCTATTCACTGTGAATGTTTTTAAGTGATCCTGAATTCTTAAATGGTCCAACTTGACTGGGCAAGAGAGAGCATATTTTAATGAGATGGATGGGTTCTTTCCAAAGAAAGGCCAGTCTTCAAATCAAATTACGTTTAATTAGCAGAGGTGATTTGGGATCCAATTTTATAGTTAAACATGACAGAATACAGTTCAACCAATAAATATCAATGAGTCTGGACTTTTTTTTAGTCATCTTTTCCCTGGATACTTGCATTTTAACTTTTGATCTGTCTCAAAATTAAGACATTGACCCAGAACCTAAAGCTGCCCAGATATTGGAATTGATGAGGCCTTGAGGCAAAGCAATCATGATAGTCCTAAAAGTTGGCATCCATTATAATTTTGTATAACCTAAATAATTTTGTATGTAAAAGATTATTGGCTCTATGTCTTTCCTGACATAAATTCACCTGTAATGTTGCAGTATAACATAGTTCACTTGAAAGTCTTGTTTCCAGCTGTGCTCATGTTTCCTCAAAAAAACCCAGTTCAAAACCAAACAGAAAACCCCAACGAAATACATTGCCTCTGAATGTTGAAGCTTTATAAGAAAATCAGTAGCCTCTTTGTAATTGGTTGAAAATATTGCACTGGAGATAAATATATTTTTCTTTAAAATGAACTTTAAAAGCAATAATTTAGAAATTCCAAGAATATTATCTAAATCTAAGCAATTCCAGCTAAATGGACTATCAGCAGCTTCAGATGCCATCTAATCTTTTCCTCTGCTTTTTTGGGGGCTAAGAGAAAGGGGAGGAGGATTTGCATAATTTTTTGGCTGTTTCTAGAATTAGAGTGGAACTTTAAATAGTTGGACTTTTGCCCAGTACTTTTTGGAATTGTTAAATGTTTCGTAGCTAAGCTGGGAGAGTACTAAGGGCTGCTTCTTTTTAGATCAAATGACTATCACAGCAGTTAATCTCCTTAGAGACAAACCAAGTGAATCCACAGATTCCCTTGAGTAGTGATTGTTAATGTCAAAGCAAATCTCCTTGTTTATTTATCTTATTATTTCAGTTAAAACTAAGCCCTCTTTCTGTCTTGTGAGAAACCTTTACTTAGAAGTAGGATCATGGCTGCATTTTACCGGAGCTTTCAGAGCTTGTTTGGGGCAGTGTGGTCTGGTGGGAGGAAGAGCAGAGGAGACTGAAGGTCAGACTTCCTGTGTCTGTCTTCCGGTCTGCTGCTGACACTCTGTCTCATTTTTAGCATGCTCTTCTCCATGTCCCATACTTCAAGTCCCTTGTTTGTAAAAATAAATTTACTAACACGACAATTTGCTGTGAGTAAGACTTCCTTGGTGAAGAATTCAGGAGTTTGTGCTCATTATACCCAAGTACAGAGTATTATTAATTAATTCCAATTGGCAAATAACCTTGGGACTTTATGCTCAATGCCACAGTCTTCAGAAACTTACTTGCCTAGTCAATGCACAACTCTGAAGCCTGCAAGCAGATGGTTTTTACATGAGGCAGCGTAGATCTTGCTTGTGTAATTTAGGATAGTTCTTGCCAGCTTCAACTGGAACAAGGACTTGGAGCTTCCACAGGTTGCCCTTCCCTATTAACACTGAAGCTAGTCACAATGCAAAATCTACTATAAAGATCTTTAGTTCCTCAACTGCTAAACAGCAAACAAGATGCAATGTGTAGGTTCTAACAGTTGGCATCTGCATGCCTTGGGACAGGTTAAAAAAGATCTACTAAACCAAACTGACTGGTAAATTCTCCTAGCTCCTGTGTAATAGAGATGCAGTGTAACAGAAGGGATGCTAAATCTTGTCAGTCTTTTGTCTTCAACTTGGACACAAGCAACACAATTCTTTCTATACAATTCCTCGACATGTTGCTCCCTACAGTAGGAGAGGTTCAATTCCTTTATCTTGGATGACAGAAGTGAGCTACAGGCAAACAGCCAAGCACAGGCCCTGTTATGTCCTCCTCCTGAAAGTCACAAACTCAGCTGTTGTAAAGAAACCTGCAGACTGGGAAACTTGGAAGGAAGACATAGAGTCTTGGACTCATCTTCATCTGTATCCTCCAGCCAAAGGAAATACTGGCCTACTTGTGATACTCTGCAACACTTGAGGGTAGTGAAGCTTGGAAGAGGAGCTGGCATGTTGGTGGGTGGTGGTGGGTGGAAGAAGGGAGTCGTGGTTGGGTTTGTGCTGAAGGGGCAAACTGTGTACTCTGTGTGTATATCTCTGAGAGTAAGGTTCTTGTTTGAGGGAAGCACCTTGATGAGCATTTGAAGAGTAAGTACTGCACTGTTTTAACTTTGCTTCAGGTTTGGATAATGTATGTGAGGGTTGAAGTTAATGACTAATACCAGGGTGGGAAGAGTAGGCAGCCCCCTCTTTCTTTACAGTCTAGATGGCATGGTTCCCCATAGAGTCCTGGTCATATTGTCCTCTTTCTCACTTTGTGTGTCTCAGGTGCCCCACGCCTTTTTTTGAAAAACTAACACTAGACCATTCATGCAATGTGTCATTTTTACTAACCAACTAATGTACTAACACCCTAACGACTCATCTTTGCTTTTAGTTATTTTAATTAACAATCGTTCTGTTCACGATTTTTTAATTTCCTTTCTTCCCCCTTTTCCGCAAAGCACTCAGGCATTGGACACGCTATGGTAAACAAACTACATTGTCTGGTAGATATCATTCTTATTGTCTCTTTTTTTGGGTTTGCCGTGTGTTACCTGCCTTTTCCTCCCCCTACCCGCTCTTTTTCCCCTCTCCTTTATACTTACTGCTTCCTTTAATTTTATTCTATTTTCATTGAAAACACTTTTTTTCCCCCTTCCTTTTTTTTTTTTTTCTTCTTTTTGAATAGAAAAATGAGCATCAAAAGCAACTAACACAGCTCTTCTGGAAATGGGGTTTGGACATTTCTTTCATTGTTTTCTTCACCTGTCTTTAGTTCTTCTTTTCCCTTCTGGTGATAAATTGTTAGGGTTTTTTGTCCCTTGTTTTTAAGTTTAGATTTCTTTCTTTTGTTTTTGTTTTCATTTGGCTTTTTTTCTTGGCTTTTAGTTTGGCTTTTTTTTTTTTTACTCTGAAGGTTTCTAGATCAGAACCACTGCAGGGCCTCTAGTCCATGGTGGTGAAGGCTCTCTTTTTGTCTCACCCTTTTGTTGTGACAATGGCTATTACAGGCAAACTGGCCAGAGTTGTCCTCTTTCTCCTGATTTCCCCCCACTTCCCTCCCTCTGCTTTCTCTCCTCCTTCTCCCTCTTGCTCTCTCTCTCACTTTCTCTCTCTCTCTGACCTCTACCTGCGTGGCCAACAGGAGCTCAGCCGGTTGTTTGTTTCAGTACACACTCTGCATGGCATGTCCACGTCTGGTGACTCGCCCGTCTCCTCCTGGCCTCGATCTATTTTCCTCCATCTTCCCTTGAAACCACTAACAACATCTAAGCAAAACACATAAAATTCACTTCCTCCTCTCCCAGCCTCTCCTTCTGTCACCCTTCACCCTCCATGTGTTTGTGGTCAGAGATTTTGGGGACATTTCTGTTTGGTTTTTTTTTTGTTATAATGGAGTTTGTTTGGTATTTTTATTTTTGATTGCATGTGAGTGTGAAATGGTTTTCTCTCCCTTTTTCTTCTCCTCTCTCTTTTTTTTTCCCTGTCATCTATCTGGGCCTCAGATATATCAGCATGACATGTCAAAGTGCAGTGTGTGCACGCTTTGTATCTTCTTTCTTTCTTTCTCATATCTGCTTCTATCACATTTGTTGGTGTGTGGTTGATTTTCTTGATTTATTTGATTTTATTTTGATTTATTTTCTTCTTATATTTTTGTTATGGGTTAGTTTGTAAATTTTTTTTCCCTTTTTTTGTCTTTTTTTTGTTTTTTTGTGGGTGGTGGGTGTGTGTCTCTCCAGGTACATGGCATGCACATCCATAATGTATCGAAAGTGAGTTCCCTCTCCCCCTATCCCTGAATGCATGATCATCAGTGTGCCATGAGCAAAAGAAACTTAAAAAATAAAAAATACCAACTTGTCTTCATTAGTGTTTTTTTTTTTTTTTACTAACAACCATAACTAACTGTAATCATTAAAATAAATTCTAATTAATCATAAAATCAGCTAATATGAGAAATGTCTTTCAAGGACAGTTATATTTTCTGGCCTGAATAGATGGAAAGCATCTGGATGGATAGGCTGCTGGGTAAGCCTGAGAGTGCTGATGCACCAGAAAGGGAAGAAGCAGATGCTGAAGCATTTCTCTGTGGGAAAATCAGACCAGAAAATAGAGCTTGACTGAAATAAAAAAAAATGCATACCAAATCTCAACAAAATCCTTAATAAAACTGGCATAAAATTATAGGGGAGGTAAGTTGTTCTGTTCAGGATTGTAAGGTCATTGCTGGGATTTTCTTTGTCCATTGTGTCCCTCAAACAGGTGACAATCTCTGTGGATGGCATCCTTACCACCACGGGCTACACACAGGAGGACTACACCATGCTGGGCTCTGATGACTTCTTTTACGTGGGAGGGAGCCCCAGTACTGCTGATTTACCTGGGTCTCCAGTAAGCAATAACTTCATGGGCTGCCTCAAAGAGGTAACTATTTCAAATTAATTCTTGTCTCTGTGCTTTTGATTTGTTAAAGTCATCACTCTTTCCTGCCTTACACAATCACTTCTTTCCCTGATGCTTAATTTTATACTGATAACTGGAACAGCTCTGTAAAGAAAAACTTGTCATTCATCTGGACAGAAGGCTGGAAAACTCATGAGCTTAAGTGCAGAATCATACTTCTAGTGCTTGGATTACAGAAAAAATTCTCATGGTAGTAGGAGAGGTGTCTTCTCTAAGCTGTTAGCCCTTCAGAAGAAAGCATTACTATCTTCTAGGCACTTAGGCAATAGCCATCACATAAAGGCAAATGGTCTTTGATTACTAAGTAGCATTTTGAGATGAAAAAATCATAATCAGAAGCTTATTTAGGATACTTTTTAAGGTCTTCTATTTCACCTAGTTAGATCTAAATTTTCCAGGAAGATACAGAAATGGAATAAAACAGAAAAATAAAAGTCGAAAGTAGCATAAAAAGTGTAAATTTTGCAAGGAGAATGTAGCATGAGGGTGTAATGGAGGCGTGGCAATCATGTGGCATGTGGACATGAAGTGTACCGTGTGTTATGATATGATTATTGAGAGACACCTTCTCCCCGAATTAAAGTGTAAACAAAACCATATGCTGAAGTCAATAGTAGGGATTTTATTGAACAATAAAATGTGAGGTAGAGAGATAGAAAGAAGTATAAAAGAGAAAAAAGAGAGAGATAGATTAAGCAGAAAATAGTCACCATCTATGCATCCAGTGCCATCCCATTGGTCCTTCTTCACCCTGGGCTTCTCAGTGGTGGGGGGCCTGAGGTCACTCAAAACTTTTCCCTATTTATATATCTTTGCAGGCAAAGGAGTTAATGCTCATTGGTTACACACTTTTATTCTATTGGTTAAATGATTCCCTCGCTTCTAATGCTAATTAGTCCTATGCTCAGTCTTTCTGGTTTTTTTTAGTTGGTGGGTTTCTTGAGTTGGTGGGCTGTGAGTCAGTGGTCGCAATCTCTCCTTGATGGAATTACCTTTTACCCAGTCCAAGCTGATTCAGCACACTTGCTTTCCTTGTGGCCCATAAATTCTGCATTTTTTATGTCCATTATGAGTTATACATTCTCCTCTCACAGATTTGTTTACCTCCCCCTAGGTTTGAGATAACACCTGGACAATAAAATCACCTCTATCTTATTTCAAGTTCTGAGTCATAGTGGCTTAATTTACAGTCCAAATTCCTGGAATCCATGGAGGCATATTTGGGGAAGGGATTGGGAGGTGGGGGGTTCCCTCAGTGGTCATAGATGCCATCTGTCCCATAACTTGGGGTGATCTTTGTTTGACTGGGGATATGTGTAGGGGAAGTTGCTTCTTTACAAAGTTTGCCACAGTGGGAAGTTTTGTCTGGATGCATTACCCAGGATGTGCTGACCAGACCTCACCTCTGCATGGAGTTAGCACCATCCTGTCACTCTGTTCTGTGCTCATCTCATGGCAAAGTCGTTATGTGGCCGTAACAGCGTTTGAGGCAGGCAACTGTGATCTTTAAGTCCTTACACTGTGTTGCTAAGTCTGTGCACTTGAGTGGCTGCATTGGTCAGGAAGAGCTAGCTGGTTTTAAAAACTGTGTTGTCTTACTCTGGCCGGCTGCACTTGTCATATAGTTAATCCACAGCTTTGAGAAAATTCATGCATGGGTAATAGAGATTGGACTGCCTGGCTAGCAGCAGGAACCAGAATAGTGATCCTTGGGGAAGAAAAACCAAACCAAAACAGCTAAAAAAAGATGAGTTCAGTCCAAATCCCAAACTTCGTTTTGGTGCTGCCTTGCAGTCATCTTTTGTCTTCTTCTCTCTTCTAATGTAATTTGTGATTATCACTCTGATTAAAGGGGATACACATATTGATGTCTCCACAAAGTGTTATAAAAACCTTATTGAAAAAGAAGCTTAAGTTTTCCGTCAGTTGCCTTCCTAGCTAGCCTGGAGTAAGAGTTTCTTGCAAGAGTTTTCTCCTTAAGGTTATGATCTACAGTAATGCTGTTTATCATAGGGTGTGGCTGGGTGGATATAATTTTATTTGCAACCCAGAGGGTTGTCACAATTTCCTCTTTGTATGGACTTTTAATATTAGAGGGAAGGTGGAGCTGAGATTTCATACAGGAGTCATGGAAGCAGTGATGCTGAGCTAGGTGTTGTTCTGTGGCTGTAACTGCCTTGACAAGTCATCATCCTACTGATGCTCCTCCACTTGTGGTGTCACGGTTTGTATGTTATGTGCCAGGCCTCTGATGTGAGGAAGAGTTGCCAGAGTCTGAAGCTGCTCTCCTGTCTGACTTCTGGAGTAAAGGGATGTAAATATGCTAGAGAGAGCGTGTGAGCTTCTTATATAGGAAACGAAACTTCACTGCTTAAATACAAACTGTCACACAGAGATCAAATCCTTCTGGTTACATCTATAGAGCACTGGGTCTGATTTTCCTAGGCACTGAGTATCCCAGTTTGATTGAAATCAGGAGGAGATACAGCTTCTTACTGTCTCTTTAAATCAGGATCTTAATTTTATTTATGGATGTTATGAACATAACACTTAGCAGAGGCCATTTTTATATATGCTCTAAGTCAAGCCAATGGAGCAAAGAAAGCAGTGACAAGAAAATCTTTAGCAGCTTTATTATTTATATAATCATTTGTATTCTACTAGCTTGCACAATGTGCTAAGAGCCACCAACATACTCGTCCCAAACTCATAATGCTTTGTGAGAGGAAAAACCCAAGCAACCACTTAAGAATTAGAGGAAGAAAACAGACAATCAGAATGTGCTTTGTAATCTTCACTTGACTAGGCAATGACAGGAGATATCTATGAGCAGATGTCTTGACTTGCTGGCTGCTTTAGAGCTACAGTCTGCTTAAAAGCAACCCACTTTATAGTAGTGGTCCAGTCATGCTTTCAGCCAGGTTTGATCCTGGAGGAGGCAAAACTGGGTTAGTGCAGTGCTTGTGTGCTTATAATGTGTCTGGTTCCAGAACCAGCTATGGAGAACTTCACTTGGTTTTCTGCATAGCTTGTCAGCATATTTCATAAATTTGTCCCTATAGCTTATGTTTTAAGATTATATGTTTTCCTCTGTGGCCAAAAAGGATGCTCAGTCTCTCATTAGCCGGTACTGGAGGAGGTTGGGTTTTTAACAAAAATTCTAAGCTAAGAAAGTTAGATGAAGGGGTAGGATAGACTAATAGCAAATATTGTTCCTTTCAGCTTATGCTTTCTAGCAGAGCAATGCTCTTCTTTAATAGTAAAGTCCTAGCTATGCAATTGCCTGTTACCAGAGACACAGCACATCCCTGAGTGGATTGCACTGTTTGTAACAGTGGAAAACATCCTGCCAAGCCCTGTACTGATCTCTTGAAGGTGTTAAAGCAGAATGATCTATTCCTACTCCTCTGCATTCATTCAAGACTGCCTCTAGGGATGTGTCACTTTGTAGGAAGGCAAAGGGATTTATGCAGACTTTGAGGTGAGACTTTCAGCCTTTCCCCTGTAATCTCTTGTATTTCATCTGGACTGCATCAGTCTGAGAGTACAGCAACCAATTTGCTCATGTTGGGGCTAAGAGGGCTCCTTGAGTGGAGCATTGCCTTCCCACTTCTTCTGAGATGACATGCAAGTGCTGAAGTGCCAGGGGCAGAGTGCCTAATGACCATCTCTGTCCCTTCGCAACAGGAAGGGACCTCTCCACTCAACAGGGGCTGGTGGGAGGAGGAGGGGCAGCTCTGGCAGGGTAGATACTTAATGTGAGCAGAGTGTAAGCCTTGGCTAGAAGGAATTGGTGTATAAGAATGTGTTCCTGACAAGGAATTATAGTCTCAGGGCTCATCTGCTGTAGTATCTATATAGTATTTCCTAAAATTAATCTAAATATCTAATTATCTAGATGTTTTCTTTAGGTCAGACAATTTCTGACCTAATGGTACCTCCTTTCACCATCCTCATGAACCGATTCTCATGTCTCTTCTTCCCCTTGTGGCTACAGGTTTTGACTGAACAGGTTCCACTAAGTTGCTAACAGTAATATACCTAAATCATAAATACAATTATTTAATGTGTAGTTCAGGTTGTGATTTTTCCTCTATTTTCATTGGAATTAAAGATTTCCCTATGTTGGGTAAACCATGTTTGTTTTGCATTTCTGCGTAGCCATCCTGGCAGTGTTGCAGCACACCTGACACTGTAATGAGGGAACAAGACTGGAAAATAGTCATACAGAATATGCAAATAGGGTAATACACAGACATGAAGTACGGACATTGCATTGTAGTTACATAGAATCTAAGGCTTTTTGGACCTTCATTCTTAAGAATCATTCTAGAGGAAATCTGGGGGGAAGCTGGTGTATTTCCTATCATGGATGAAACCAGATATAGAGATGGGGATAGGAGAAGATACAGGAACACATCTTGAGACAACTGAGCAGAAATAATTTTAATGGGAGTCAGGGAAGGCGTGACAGTGCTTTAACAGATAGTGATTGTTAAACAGGGAGAAGCACTGACTGAAGTTGGAAAGGGAAGAGGATCCATTAATGTGTTTAATGACACTTATATGTCCAGAAAGAGTTAGGACAAGAAAGGTAACAAGAAACAGCTGTGTTTTGCATGTAATAAAGCGCTTCAGGGAGGAGTTTTCAGTAATCAAGGATGGAGATGGAAAGTGGCAGGGTGGGAAATTTCGCAGTGTGGGCAAAGAGGGGAAAATGGTATTTCAATATCCAGTTGCTAGGGAAGGGAGAGAATCAGAATATTTCCTGGGATTAGGGAGCCAGCCATTCAGATTTGATTTCATTGGAGCAGGACTTAAATGGTACAGATGGAAGTGCTTTAGAGGAGCCTAAGGTGGTCCCTAGAGAACAGATATTCATGAGAGAATTTAGAAATCTTCACATTTTTCTATCAATGCTTTATTAAAATCTCAATTCTGAAAAATGTTGATTGGTACTAACAGCTTGATGGATGCAGTGAGGCTCGCATATGGGTGGAATATGGCAGAAATTATTACAGGGGTCAGGCACCATCTGGCTGTGATGGGAGAAAGCTGTGAAAGCTTAGATCATTTCTGTCTGCAATTTAACTTCTAGGAGCCAGATTTTAAAATGGTTCATGAGTGTGCCCAGTTGCTGTATGTAAATCTCAGATGCAATCTGCAAGCCAGGTCTTTTTCAGGACTATTTGATGTATAGTGATGATGTGGTTTCTGTTTGGAGATGAGTTTTTCTGTCTGGAGTGTCACACTTCGGAGGAGGCTAAAGGTGCAGATGGAAGGCAGCCTAAAACTGGAGGCAGAGAAAAACAGGAAAACAGGCAGACAGAGAAAGTTGCAGTTGTAAGAGCCCCTCCCTGGGCCCAAAAGCTTTTGGGTGCCCAAGATCCCCTTCCACAGCAGTGATTTAACAGAGCCCCAGGAATGCATAAGAGGAGAGTCAGGAATCAACAGTGTGGGGATTACACTGAGGAACAGTGGAGGAAGTTACCACATGAATGGCACTAACTGCCCACACATGTTAATCCAATACTGCTGCTCCAGCTGTCCTATTGTGTTTGGGCCTGTCTGCTTCTTATCTGTATTATTTAATGAATTTAACATTTGAAAAAGAAAGGGAGAGGCTAGTGGCACTATCTAGAAGCAGACAAAGCATGGCCAAGGGTTGAATATGATTCCACTCCTCAAAATATTACTTGTTCTTAATCTTGGTCTCTCATTAGTGTTCTCTGCAAGAGCATTCCAAATAGATCAGATGATGATTATGACCCTGGTTCCTAAGATTGCATATCCAGAGGTCTGTAAAGTTTTTGGTTGCCTCTCACTCTTAAACTTCCAATTGCATTGCTGCTGCTGTGGTGGATCAGTCTCCTGTTGAAGCTGTACACTATGTGTCTTGAGAGTCAAGAAACTGGGACAGTCAGTCATTTTCTCTGTGCATCTGCACAGCATCGAACACAAGGCCTTCATCAGGTTTTTGAGTGCCACTGTTGTAGCAACATAAAACAGTGGAGATGCAGGCCAGCATTTTGAGTAGCTGCTGATGACATTCTTAAGCTAATAAGAAAAAGCCCCACTTATTTCTGGAAAGATTTAATTTGGAGGTGGGAATGGAGGCCTTTGGAAATTGAGAGCAATACGATAGGAGGCAAGATGCGGAGAGAATTCTGAGTAGACCAATACATGGGGAAGGAAATATGATAGTGTTTTCTCATTGGGTAAGGCTTATAAGCTTAGGTCTGGACTGGTTTGCATTTGGTATTTCTGTATTAGCTCAGAGTCAGAAGGGATATATGGTTGGTCATTTCTCAGGTTACTGTCTTGCTGCCAACACATATTGGATGCTTGGGCAAAAATCCTGTAAGACTTTGTGGTACACAGTGTAGAATAGCTTTTGCTTTCGTGTATGAGTATGGGAAATGACATGAGACAAGGTGAGCAAGGGGCATTCTGAACCGAGCAGCTAAAAGCTGAAACACCTGTCTCTGGACTTGGCAGCCCTGATAAAAAAGCAACATTTTAAGAAGGACTATTTAAAACCAAACTTTTTAATCTTGCTAGCAGAACTTATGCTGCCTTGCCAGGCCTCTGCCATTCTGCCAGAAGGAGTTACATGTGCTTCCCTTGTTTTGCTTGCCTATAGCTTTACATATGCACACCATTCTGTATCCATAAAAGATTGGATGTGTTAGCCTCTTTTCACAGGAGTAACTACTAAAGTGAAATAGGAGAAAATGTATAACACTATTTCTGTCAAACCAGGCATAAGTTAAGTAAGTCTTCTATGGTTCATGGTCTCAATGCTAACATTTAGTGGAGCGATGAATTTCAGCCTCTCTGGAGAAGGCACTTGATTCAGATGATTTTCCTCGTAGCATTTTTAGGGAATCATTTGGCAAGGGTGGGAGAAAAGAAGAATGTGTTTGTCAGTCTTCCCAACACAGAAAGTCTGTGCTCATACTGTGAGCCAGAAAGAAAGGAAGAGAATACAGATTTCTAGGCAGTATCCATGAGTCATGGGAGATGAAAGGTCAGAGGTAAGCATACACAGAGGAAAGCATCCCATGGTACAGTAACACAGTGTCAACTTTTGACTGTTAATTCATCTGAAGGAGTCAATGCATTGAGGAACAAACGTAGCCATCCCTGTAGTCTTTAAGCTTTTTCCTATTTAATGCTTTAATAATATTAGCTGATAGGACCCTTCAGACAAAGAGTTCAGTAGGTAATTTTATCAAAGTGACCTCAGAGATTTTGTCTCCTTTCAAACCATCAGTTAAAATACAGTACCAAAGGGAGTAAATGTCATTATCCTCTTCCTTCAAATACAACTGAGGCACAGGTATGATGTGTCTTGGTCAACATCGTAGAGCCTGCCATTGGTAGAACAATAGATAAGAGGGAAATCCTACCTAGCGCTCTTTTTGTTTCTCTTCCACCTGGCAGGGATAGCCCATGTCTTCCATGCAGAGTCACAACTCATTGATGTTCTTACTGGGGAATACTAGAAGTCATTACATCAAAAGTCTATCTTAATTTGGCAGCTGAATGGGTATGAAATGCCTGCCTACTTGCTCTTAAGAGTCAACTCAGATAAGGAAACGAAGGACAAGTCCAGAACAGACCCTTCTTCCAAGCAATCTAAGTTGAGGCTGGGGAATGTTCAAATGAAGATCAGTCCTGACAAACAGTTGGTGTTGCAGCTCATTTTTGAAAGTGAGCAGGATCTGATGGGCATTTCTCAGCTTTGCGCTGTTTCTGTTGGATTTCAGTTCAAGACATTAGGAATTGCATCATAAGGGCAGCACATCTTGGGAGATTTCTTCCATGTGTGACCAGAATGGAAAATGCTTTTCCAGTTACATATTCAGTTTAGGCTTAAACTTGAACTGGATTTGGAGAGACTCTTAATTGCAGTATATGTTGCTCTGGACATTTCAGAGGTTAATAGTTCACTTTCTCGTGTTCTCACATTTTTACTAAGGATTAATGGTCTGGCCCTACAGGAACTACAGTCCATAGTCTTGTCCAGTGTATTTGTGTGCTGCCAGAGCTGCAGCTTTGCTTTATCGAGGGGGTTATTCAAAGCCTCCGTTCCTTATGTAGCATTGCCCTTGCCTCCTCTACCAGAATGAAGTTTCTGATAGCATTATTGTCTTGCTTCAGGCATGACACAGAAAAGAACTTGGTCACCTTGGCTATATGCAACCATAACAAGAGTTTTGCTGGAATAATGATATTGAATGAGTGTTGCAAAATAACACAAGCTAACCTCAGTTATTGATCAGTCTCTTTCATCAAATGTTTCTGGATACATAGAAAAGTGGAAGAGTAATGCACTCATGACATATCTGTAGAAAGTTTACTCATGACCTCATATATCCATGAAAAGTATTCCTGTTAAGCAGGAAAACAATATAAAATTGCTTCATTAAATTAATATTTAGTGAATGGAGTGTGAAAACGAAGTGCTAGAATTATTTTTCAATTAGTAAAACATGGGAAACCCAAAGACAGGAACTGAGTTTTTAGCTTTGGGACAGGAGATGGAGGAGATGTTGTTTTATCAGCTGTGTACTGTAAAACACTCTAGGCTCCCAAAATTCTTTCTTTAATGCAATTCATATAGCAAAGGCTGTAGAATCCTACAGCCATAATGACTCTAGAAGTAGAAACCTGTTGGGTGTGTTTGTTTGTTTGTTTTCATAGCTCTATCCACAAATTTTAAAAATATAGGTTCTTGTTAAGGTCACATTTATTACAATATAGTATTTTGTTCTCTGGAACTCTTATCAGTCAGCAGACAGCATCTTGTAGGCATTCTAGGTCAGCCTGAGCACACTCGTTTTCTTGGGGATTAATTTAAAGGACAATTCACATATCAACAGTTCAGTGGCATCAAACTCCTAAACTTACAGCACTACTAGAAATTTTACAAAAGTAATTAATAGCCAAAGTCTGGATAATAGAGTATGTATGTAGTTTGAGCATACTTTCTAAAGCAAGCATTGATGAGCAAACATAGAAACTGGATCTTTCTATATATGAGGTGTAAGCTGTTGCTTTTTGCAGGGCTGTTTGAACTATGCACTGCCACCATACTTACAAGCTAAAGAGAATCTATGGAGGTAAAACAAAGTGGGGTCTAACCCAGTTCAACTCTCCTCAACTGCCAATGGAACAGGTACCTAGGGAGGAAACTAGCAGCTGAGGTCAGTGTCACCACTGGGCAGTGCAGCCAGTGGGCTGATATATCACAACAGTAAGGGAGCATTCCACTGAATCCTGACTGAGCTGTCCACAGGTGACTCTCAGTCCTGGTGGTGTAGCCATCTTTGCAGTAGGATCATCAAGATCAGGCTTTTCTTTCCTGCATAATGAACCCAGCTCCTGCTGAGCTTCTGTGGCTGCAAGAGATGTGCCATGTGCTGTGTTTCAGAAAATGAGAGTGTTTACAGGTGTAGAACTATATTTATATCAACAAATTCAGAAAATGGGGATTGGAGCAATATAGCCTGTGTTTGGTGCACACAATAAAGTTAGTTGATAACTATGAAATATTAAAGCAAAAATCCTTACAAAAATGTGTAGTCTAATCCCTATCCATCCAAGACTGAGCAAACTAAGACAGGGTATATTGATAGACAAACATAGCTGAGTCCAAAGTCATCAGCAGAACAGCGGTGATACTCTGGTGATTTCTCTGGCAATTACTCTGGCAAGGATTTCTGGCTGTCTTTTTCATATGCTGTTAGCCAAATGTGGGCCCATCCTAATGGATGGTGTGATCTTAACTTCAGCTGTCCAAAGTCTGACGTGCTCATCTTAAAATGAAGGTAAATGAGCTTCTTTTGCTTTACTTGGCTATGTAGTTCACTGAGATCAGTAAATTCTTGGTTTGGATGAGTAACAAAAAAATATAGGAGATATGTTTTTATTTGTTGCTCCATATGCAGTAAGGAGAATTGCTAAGGATCCATCCTTATATTGTCAGACAGAAGTACAGATGAGTGTAGTTTTGGAGAGTCAGGACCTGCCATATGCTAGTATTAATAAAATTAAATGAGAGAAGTTGCAAGACTGTTTTGTTTTATACATGTGTATAAAACAGGCACTTTCAGCTACTTGACAAGTGTTGCCTCTTTGGTAGTAGCAGAATGACCCTGAAAGTTGGAGCATTGCTATGAAATGTGCATATGTACTGTGGGCAGTGGGGAAAGACTGAGCTGCTGTTACCCACCACAAAAATCCAGGCTGCTCAGCTGTGCCAGCAAGGGAGGCAGGAAAGGGTGGTGAAGTTTGAATATTGAGTGAGTGGGCTGGACAATTCCTCCCAGGTCCACCACTCCTCTGTAGCAGGGAGCCAGCTGTCAAGTGTGAGGAGCCCAGTAGTGGGCAGGCAGCTCATGAGCAGCATTTATTATTTGAACTGCATGGAAAAGGCACCGGGCTTGATATAATACAAGGTTTTGTATAGTCTCTGATACTCCCTCTGTTCTAATTTTTGTCACTGCTGCTCTCTGGCTTTGGTCTACTTCTGTTGATGTCATCTCTTGCACTGAATGTTTCTGCTTTGGGATTGTTTTATCTCCCTCCTTCCTTCAAACAGCACAGGCAGAATTCATTTAGTTGGAACTAACAGTGTATGTATCTAGATTCCTAAGCAAATCAATGGGATTAAATAGACATGTGGAAAGATGGAATTTTAGCTCTGAATTGCTACTTACAAGGTTTAATAGCTCTTTGAGCTACAGTTCCATAAGTGGAAGTGTTAGAAATGGTAACATCAGAGCTCAAAGATGAGTTAGGGTCAGCCCCTCACCCCTGCTTCCTGTAGCTATCTAGACACAGATGTAGTAAATGAGAGTTATTTGAAGAGATCTTAGGGGAATATCAGGAGGATTGCTATATTGCATACAGTGGCTATTGGTGACTTCATGTTGCCAGAAGGGGGAAAACTCAAATGCTTGTATTTTCTAAGCACAAATCTTAGCACTTGAACACTTAATTCATCAGGGTGAGCATCAGTTATCTGTGAGCTGCATGGGGCTGATGACACACAACTGAACAATAGCAACTGCATCCAGGAAAGCAGCAATGGGTAGTGTGCGGGTTACTAACCTCCTCTGTCCACAATGGAAGAGGCTGAGAAGTGGCATCTCATTTGGTATTTGTGAGTGATGCCTGCAAAGCTTTCTTACTGTATCAGTGTTAGCAAGCAGAGTGAACACAGAGGTTTGGGAACGGTGGCAGGGATGAAAAATGGCATTTGGAAATGGGGCTTGAGAATGGCATAATCATTCCTGTCAAATCTGTGCCTTTCTTTCTGATTATTAGCCATTTTAAGTGAAATGGGTTTTGCATCTAGAACAAGTCTCTGAACAGATGATTAATGGTTTTATCTGTAATAACTTTACATTTTATAGAACCCTGCTAGGAGTCCGCATCTGGTGTGCCAAGCTATTTAAAGCTGTGTTAATTCTGTTAATTGCTCTACGTTTATTTGGATTGCTGGCACCTGCGGGCTTTAGGATAATGGGGGTGGGGGTGTGTGTGTACATTCTCTCTCTCTTTCTAGCTGAGAAAAATTGAGAGGACTATTTCCTCAGCTAGGAACAGCAACCTTGGCAGAACATCCTGGCTGGATTGGTCGTCCTTGAGATTTCCCTTTTTTTTACTACAGCTGAATGCAGTGAGATGCCAGCCAGAGGCAAGATGTTCCCCTGATTGGGGCAGGAGGTAGGCGGACAATCTGCTTTTGCATGCACTTGCCAACATGAGGCAGCAGCAGCAACAGGGAAGGAAGCCAGTGATTTTTCAGAAGGCTGGTCAAGTCCATACCATTCTGATCCTGCTTCTCAGCTGCCTTCCAGTGTTCCTTTTCCAGCGTGGTTTTGTTTGTGAAGTGTTCCAGTGGGTTGCAAGCCCTGAACAGATGTGAAGATAAGTATGCCGATGCTTTCTGAACTTATGTCAGAAAAAAGATCTGGTTGTGGAATTCAAGACATTTGAGGTGACTAAAACATTGCTGTGAAATGCGAGGAGGGCAGAATGATTGTTTTCATGTTTGCAGCTCGATTGGTCAAACCACTGGAACAATCTGAACCAGGCTCTGATGACAAAATTTTTCCCAATTTCTGGCAAGATTACCACAGGGGCAGCAAAATGGGGAAGCAAAGGGTTTCCCTTATATTGTTAACTGCTGACTTAAATGTGCAGCAGAGCCATAGAGGTTTGGTACTTGGAGGTTTTTAGCTAATATGAGCTCAATGTAGCTACTGTCTGAGTGGGTAGAGGAGATGGTTGTTCTAGTTATGTAGGGACCATTTCTCTCACACCTCTGATATGGATTTCAAGTCTATGTTTTAACTTCAGTGATGCTAGGACCACTTCTCAACAAATAGATAATTAACTAAGAAGATCAGTTCACACTCTATTACTTGTTTTATGGCCGTGTTCAAAACTGCAGTTTTTCTTGAGAAGACCAGCGTGATGCTAAAGATCTGTTCTCCTGGTGCTGATGATGTATTTCTGCAGCTGCCCTGTATAACCCCTTATGGTGACTGATTAAATGGAATGTTGGTTGTAGCCTCCCAAAGGAGTGGGACTGCCATATCACCCTTCTCAAAGATGTAAAGAACTGTAAAGAAAACCACATATAGCAAAGGGAAAAGCTTCAGGAGTTCGATAAACCAGGATCCTTGTGATGACGTGCCACTTCTAAAGGACAAGGCTGTCATATTTGTTATCTCTCTCAAGTAGAAGCTGTTACTGGGGATGCCCACTTTATTTACTCTAAACAAGCTCTAAACAAGTGTATGGCGTTTTCATATTTAAGAATGGGTTCTTCCTCTGCAGCTTCAATATTCAGCTAACAAGGTAAACTATCAGCTGAGCACTTTCCTCCATTTCCCTGGTTTATATACCAGGGCTGATTTGTCCTAAAGTAGCCTCATCCAAGGTAATGAGAACACTGAATGCCTCCATTCTCCTTTAGTTTGGTGTGCTTGCTTCTCTCTCCTTGTCCGAGCCTGGTTTCTGTTATTCATAACTGACACTAGTACACCACATAGATGTGCAGTGCTGTCACTTCCTCTCTCTTCTCAGTTTTTTTCTTACTGTGTATTTCTCATATGTTCTCTAATTAGCATATGCTTAGCTCTTCTGGCTTCAGGCTAGTTTTCATGTTTACAACCTCTGTGACACATTTTGTTAGAACTTCACAACTCATATATCATAGGAGAAATTAATTATGCATGTAACTTATTAGGTTAATAACTTTCATCTTATTGTGAGCTTTACATAAAGTTACGCATTAATAATTCAAAGGACAGCTTTGACATTGAGTGCATTTTCTAAAGCACTTCTATCCCTTCTTAGAAGTTTTGGGTCTGTGTGAAAACCACAAATAGTTTTAAAAAACTTGATTCCAGCTGTTTCCACATTTCTCTTGGGAGGCTGGATTTGCCTGTGCATCCAGCAGAGGAAGGCAATTAAATATTGGTATCCTCTTTGGTTTTGCAACTGGAATTTAAGAGAAAAACTTGGTATGTATGAGGACACCTTTTGGTAAGAATCGTTGAATGGTTTGGATTGGAAGAGACCTTTAAAGGTCATCTAATCTAATCCCTCTGCAATGAGCAGAGACATCTTTTACTAGATGAGGCTGTTCAGAGCCCCATCCAGCCTGACTTTGAATGTTTACAGGGATCTTACCACCTCTCCGGAAGGCCTGTGCGAGTGCCTCACAACCCTCATCATCAAATATTTCTTTCTTATATCTAGTCTAAATTTGCCCTCTTCTAGTTTAAAAGTATTAGCCCTTGTCCTATTGCAACGGGCCCTGCAAAAAAGTTTGTCCCTGTCTTTCTTAAAAGCTCTCTTTAAGTACTGAAAAGCTTCACTGGAGTTTCTGCAGAGCCTTCTCTTCTTTAGGCTGAACAATTCGAACTCTATCAGCCCATCCTCATAGGAGATGTGCTTTTGCCCTCTGCTCATCTTTGTGGCCCTCCTCTGCACCTGCTCCAGGGCCTTTCAGCTGACCTTGTTAAACATCATGAGGTTCCCATGAGCCCATTTCTTGAGCTTGTGCAGGTCCTTCTGGGTGGCATCCCATTCTTCAGGGTGTGTCAGCTGCAACACTCAGCTTGGTGTCATCTCCAAACTTGCTGAAGGTGCACTTGATGACACTGTCTATGTCGTTGATGAAGATTCTGAATAGTCACAATCCCACATGTCACTGATCTCCATTTGGGCATTGAGGCATTGACCACAGCCCTTTGGATGCAACCAATTCCTTGTCCACTGAACAGTCCATCCATCAAATCCATATTTCTCTAATTTAGAGAGAAGGATGTTGTGAGGAGCTGTATCAAAGGCCTAGACCTGAAAACTGCCTCCTCAAATACCCAGGTATGTCTAACAGATCAGCTGTGTTGCAATACTCCCCTTAAACCATTCCACAGACTCCACTTCTTTGAAGTGCAGCAGACAAGCTTTGATGGTGGTGGCAAGGACTTAAGAACAGTACTGGCATTGTATTTGAACTGTCGCAGCCAGAACCTTCCTTGGTTTTATTGGGGCCTCAATAAGTGTGTGGACAGGAGAGTTTTGGTAAATATAGTCTAGCTTTCAAAAGTCTTTCAGTGATGTGTCCCACCAAAATGCTCTTCAGGAACTGAAAAAGCAATGGCAGAGAAAGAAGGTCTGGGCACAGAGGAAGAACTGGTTGCAAGGTAAAAAACAGAATGCAATAAAGAGAATGCACTGAATAGTTCCCATGGGAAGGCCCTGGTGGAAAGACTTTTGGGATCCATGCTGAGGTCTGAAGATTCATTAGTGGAATTATGAGTGGAAAGGGATGTGGATGGAGACAGCATACATTTTACTGAGAATATGAAAATTTTCAGATGAGGATTGTCTGCAGAACTGCAGAGGATGACCTAGTAATGCTGAATGTCTGGACAAATAAATAGCAAATTAAATGTGTGTAAACACAAATTGAGGTGTTTATACTGGGAGAAGGAGAGAAAAGAATCGCTATTATGTGTAAGTGATGATAGACTTTGAGCTGCTTCTGATATTTTATTAAATAATTATTTAACAATATTTGCTCAGGGGTCAATATTGGGCAAGTAATCACATCTAATATTATGCATTTCTAGAAAAGGAATAAGAGTGAAACAGAAAATATAATGATGTCATTAAATACAACCACACTGGACACTGTCATCCTGTCATTTTAATCTCAGAAAGGGGAGAATGGCAACAAAGATCATCAAAGGTTATCAGAGAGACTTCTGTACAAGAACTGTCATTACAGTCTGGGGCTCTTTGTAACAGAACTGACGGAAAAAGGGTATGACAGTGGGGAATCATAGTGTACTTTCTGTTTCTTTTCGAATACAGTGACTAAGTGGCATCAAAAGACAAAGGCAGGGCAAGCTTCAGAACAATCAAAAAGAAATATGATGGCAATTAAAGTAATGGAAGTCCTTGCCATGGGATGTTACTGTGCCTGGAAAAACTCACAGAAGAAAAATTATTGATGGTGTATGAAATACAAAGACATCAGTTTCTGCATGCAGACTCTCACAGCCCCAGATAAGTGGAGTCTGTGAAATGGTTTGATGGGTGGGTATTGCTACACAGATGCTCTGTTAGACTTGGTTGGGTATTTGAGGAGGTGGTTTTCAGATATAGGGTACTGATCCAATGTAATATGGAGAATTTTATATGTTTTAAATGTTTATTTTATATGTTTGTGGAGAATTTATTGTTTAAATATTTCCTGATACAGGTACACTATTTCTAGGTTCCCTGCAGTATTTCCAAGTTGATATTCCGTTTGCTTTGCCTTATATTAACTACAGTGTGCCACAGCCCACCAGAGGCTGTAGTACACATAATCCCTTCATTGCAAGTATTGCATAGCAAGGTCATGTTCTGGAAGGCTTGTACACAGCCGAGGGTGAAGGCAGCAAAGAATCAATTTGGTATGAAGTTTGACATGCAGGTTTGTGCAGCAATGCGTAGATGTGTTAGGAAGAGCTGGAGGAGCAGACACAGAAGGATTTAGACAAGGCTGGAGTGCCTCATGTTGGCAGGAGGTGTAATAATGCCTCCTTGAATGAAAATGAGTTCATATGTGTAGGCAGCCTACATTTGAGGAAGTTGCTTTAAGTGAAAAGAAAAACAAGGAGGGCTAGATGAATCCCAGATGTTTGCAGGAAAGTGCAAGACTTGCTTGCCTTCTTTTACCATTTGTAATTATTAAGGCCCCCAGAACAATTGATCAGAAATGACTATATTAGAAGTAGTTTTACAACTCTGCTTGTTGAGCTGCATTGTAAAAGGATTTGTCTTTCAGTAAATATGATCTTTTCATGCACAGAATTGGGAATTCTGTAAAGGTTTGGAGGGAGATTTCCAATAGGAAAATCTCCCCGGATCAATATGGCCTGTGGTAGCAGTAGACAGCTCTCAAGCCTTATCCTGGATTTGGGGATTTTTTCATCCATGACTGACTGTCAGACAGTGAACATTTGTATTTTTTTCCCTGTGGTTGTAACTGTGGAAGTAATTATTAAGAAGGTTTATTACTGCCAACTGGACCCCTTTTCAGAGCACTGAATCCATCTGGAGTTGTCTTTTACAGGAGACTTAAAACCCAAGGAGCATTTTTTACTTTCTCAGAACGGTGGACTGATGCTATGTAAAAAAGGGATGAAAAGTGTTTACCCTACTGGGACAAACTCCAGAGAATAACAGATATTAGAAATAGTAAACATCTGTCAGGTCACCTTGTCCATCTTCTCATGCCAGGAGTCCCATTGTTCCCTTCAGTGTATTAACTTGGAAACGTTTCTACGAAGAGTTATTCTCCATGGGACTGTGACTGTCATTTTCTGTGTTCTGTTTACTGCTCCTAAAGATGTCTTAAGGACAAGTAAAACTTCTCTTTGCACCTTGGTTTCTTTGCATTTTGGGTACTGTAGACTTAGCAGCAAACATATAAAAACAAAAAGCAACTAAATTGAAAATAATTATTTGGAGAATTGCATGTATTAGCACTACTGAGTGAATTAAACACTTTCTCAACTAAAAAATTGTGAAAAACTGGCCAAAGTTATTCAACAGACAAGTGGCAGGATCAGAAATAAAAACCAGGAAACATAATACCCGATCTATTGCTTAACTCAGCAGAATACAAACGCCTGATACTCAAATTGAGTCCGTAGTCATATGTCCTCTTCCTCATTGAGGGATTTGTGGCATGTAAGGGTTTCAAAATATCAGAGAATTTTAAGGTGCAAAACCCCCTCCATACTCAGCTAGCTCAGCCTTCAGGTGATTATCTAATTATCCCCAATTATACGTTGATTCAGAGTGTTCATAAACAGCAAACACCAAGCCTCACTTTCTCCTGTGTCCCCCACATTACATCTAAAAATTTGGACCTCTTTTTAAGTTTTTGTGTTGGTTAACCACCTCCTACTACAAAAGCAATTGGGCCTTTAATCTGTTTGGAATTTGTCTTGACAATGCCCCCTAAATGTGGATCCTTTTGATGCAGTTTTCTACTGGAACAACGATGCTTCAGAAATGTGGTGGTTTTACTTCATCTGCAGTAATCAAGTCTTTTCTTTATTTGTCTTTCGAAAAAATAAACCAATGGAGCTTCTTGTCTTTTATGCTAAGGCATTTATTCTGGTTTTCAAATCCTGTTGAAGCTGCTTGATATATTCTTTGCAACTATTTAGAGTCCTTTCTTTAAGAAAATGTAGACATTAGAATGATACCTAGGGTTACAGTGCATATGGTATCAGTGCTGCATATTGCTTATTCTAGTCATTTGTCCTGAGACTGTACTGCCCTTTTGCACATAGTATTTTACTGGAGGCTCACATTTTCTCCTCGGATGTTTTCTGAATTCTTTTCAAAGGTGCAGCTCCCTTGCAGCTTCCCCTTCATGGTTCTGTAGTTCATGGCCCGTCTTCTATGTTTTTAAGCGTATATATTTGAGTATTCAAATGTTTTAAAAGCTGCTTGGAATGAAAGGGCCTGGACTTCCATGCGCTACGAATCACACTGTATGACTGATCTGTCATTAAGGTTGTTCAGTGGTCTGCCAAACTTGGTGTTACCTTCAAGTATCAGCTTCAGTGCTTTTTATATTTACTTCAAGGTAATTGATAAAATATTTAATACTATTGCATCAAACATAAATTCTTATGGTGCATTAGAAATACCCTTTATCAATAGTGCTACCCCACTGACAAATACTTTGTGAGACTTGTCAGCTGAGGACTGATGATCGATCTATCTATCTATATCTATCTATCTATCTATCTATCTATCTATCTATCTACCTACCTACCTATCTATCTATCTATCTATCTATCTATCTAATATTATGCCCAGTTTTGTTATTATATGCTGTTTATTTGAACAGGATTGTCTTCTGGTGTTCAGCCAAATACCTTAAAAAATGTTTCATCTGTGCTTTCACCACTGTCATTCAAATTATATTAGGTTTATTTGAAAAAAGCTCCTTTTACAAAGGAAGATCTAATGACATTAAGTATTGTATTCCTCTCCTTTAATGTTTTTATTAAACACTTCAGAGAGAAGCTGTTGTGCTATTTCCTCCAGGGCTGATGTTTCCTCCAGGCTAAACCATTCTATAGTTATACATCTTGTCCTGTTTGGCTTTTTAAAACATTCACACAACATTATCATTCTTTTATTCTTCTGTTATCTTTCTTTTATTCCAAGATTAAAAATAAACCCCAGTGATCATAAATCTCCTCATTCAGCTCTTTTAAGAAAGTGGAGCAAGTGGCCCAAGTCTGTGAAATTAAAAATAAAACATGTTTATTCCTGGTAGCTGATCAACATCCTCTTTTATTCTCATGGATTGCGAAATACTTTTGTCATCTTGTGATATAAACACTTAGGTTCTTCATGTATTTATATCTGACAGAGAAAAAATATTGCATATTTCATAAATTTTAGAAGCTGAACCTTTTAAACAAAAAATTGCTATCTTGGTGTTATGATGGACTTTTGTATCAAGGTACAACTTTTTTTAACCACTAGTGCATCCTATAGTGATTTAAAGAATTCATCTTTCCATTGGATCACTAGGAAATGTTGCACATTACTTCCAACCTGAATAGTTGTGATTTGGCTTTATCATTATGCTTTTATCTCTTAAACTAAAGCAGATCTCCTCTCTCAGATGGAGATTCCTGTAACATGTAGATTTGGATCAGCTTGTAACCTACCTTTGGATGAAATAAATGGAATTAGTTGGACACCTCACCCAGAATAGTATAAGATTAAGGTTTTTTGTGTTCTTTGATATTTTTTAACATATTTTTAAAAACATAGGCAAGATAACAGGCCACAGTATTATTAAGTGGTTTCACTAATGCTATATATATAATCAGTGGCTTTTGTCTGTACTTTCTTGATAGTTTCCTACTTTGACACTGAAGAATCACAGTTCACCCCCTTCAGAACTGCTTTACAAAGGCATTTCATGTTCAATTGGTTATGCACCAAGGCATGCATGCTCTTTTCATAGTCCCTATTTGGAAGGCTTAGATACGGTTCCCATTGTGTGAGAGTTACTTACAGTCTTTGATCCTAAACCTATAATCTAGCAATGGCCTGAACTGAAATACTGTGTCTGAGTATATATTATTATATGCATGTCAAAGTGGTAAGTAATCTGAATTTTAGCTATCTTATTGTTCTTTTCCAAAAAACCACCTTAGGTGTCATGACTATGTAGTATCTGGAAGTTGCTCTGTGGTTGTAGTTCAGTTGAGGTAGGACTGAAAGTTTCTGGGCAGTGTCACTTTCCCCAGTGTGCTGCCTCAGTCTGTCTCTCGCTGGCACCTGGAAAGCTTTATTAATAATGCTTCTTCAATAAAAGTATAAGAAACTTCAAAGAAAAGTATATCTGTTTGCATATTTCCTCTTCTTGCCCTTATTTTTTTGATCCAAGGGATCCTAGGACATTGAAATAAGCCTGCAGTCCTAAATTTTTGGTAATTGATGGTATAGGATGATCCTTATGTTTCTCTGTGCTAGTGGAAACTGTCACTTGCAGTTTGGTCACTGCCATTTGCTACCTCCTCACTTCCCTGTCCTCACCAGTGTCTTCAACATGTAATAATCAATAGTAATTGTAGTAACAGTAGGAATAATGTGATAGTAATGCTCCTTTAGTGGCGTAGATTTTACGTTCAGTCTGGCAAAATGAAACTTGATTTTAGAAGGCAGTGACTATGCATCTTATACCTCTTACAGGAGCATGCAAGCCAAGTCTGCAGGACGTGATTAACATGAGGGGGTTTATTTTCTTGATTCAAGCTAATTTTAGAGTTTAACTTCCAGGGTCTAATACTTCTACATAAGCAAGGAAGAAAATGGCAAGAGGCTGATGATCTGCCTTTAAGAGGCACGTTAGCCTATGCAGGACAAAACAAATTTGTAGCACAGTGCAGAAACAGCAGTTGAGAACTTTTGTGTTCTCTGGCTTCTGAACTTTTGTGGCTTTGTGAGGGACCTGGGACAGACGTCTCCAACCCATCTTTCCTTATAGAAGGTCTTGGGAAATAATTCTTACCCTTAGTAATGCTTGTTGATAGACCTGCATGCAAATGATGGGTTTGCAGTAAGAGGTGTCAGGCGTGTGAGTGCCAGAACAATATGAGATTCTTGTGCTTTGGAGAGCAAAGAAATTGTGTTACAAAACCATACAGACCTTATGACAGAGTGACTGAGGAGTTAGAGAAAAAACTTGCCTGTTTACTTACTATCTATATTGCTCCCAAAGCAAAATGGGGAAGCATGGGGTAGCTGAAAAATGCAACCCTTTCAAAGTGTATTGCCCTAGGGAAAGAAAGAGAAAAAAAGAATATAGAAAAGTGTAGAAAACAGCAGCACTTTCAGAGTGCCGTAATCATCACCACTAATCCTCTCCTTTTGAGTGCCTTATGTGTGAAGGACCCAAGCCAAGCAGAACAATGACTGCCTGGGAATGGCAGGACACAGCGATGCTGGGAAGCATCATGGGCTGAACACATATTCTCTAGCAATGTACTTTTCAGCATTTTCCTCTTAATATTCTACACATGGGGCTTTTTCATGTGGTTTTTGTGGCTTTTTTTCCTTTTTCTTAATTGCCTATTTGAAATACTAAAATAATCAGAGCTGACATTGAGTTATTTGGAACAGGACTATAGGCAATAATGTGCCCAATCCAGTATAGTTTACATCAGAAATACTCAAAAGCCCCTGTTGTCATTTCCTTTGTTTCCTCCCTCTTCTGTGCTTCTTTCAGGTTTGCCCTTGCCAATGTGAAAAAAAGAGAAATGTATGAAGGAGCATGCTTAGGTTCTGCAAAGTCCCATTGCTGTCCCATGTACAGCAAAGTTAGTTGCATCTTCTGAACTGATATCTTACTTCTGGGTATACTGGAGGGTGTGGAAAGGCTGAATTTTCAGTCAAAAGTATTCTGGTGTAATCTCACCTTCACCAGTCTTTTCTCTAGGAAATGGTAACTCCATCCTTGCGTGGCGTTTGTCGTGGTTTAACCCCAGCCAGCAGCCAAGCACTGCGCAGCCACCAGCAAGGTGGGGGAGAGAATCAAAAGGGCAAAACTGAGAACACTCATGGGTTGAGATAAAGACAATTTAATAGAAAAAACAAAAGCCACATATGCAAGCAAAGCAAAACAAGGAATTAATTCCCTGCTTCCCATGACAGGCAGTTGTTCAGCCATCTCCAGGAGAGTAGGGCCCCATCACATGTAACAGTGATTTGGGAAGACAAACACCATCACTCCAAATGTCCCTCCCCTCCTCCTCCTTACCCCCGCTTTCTATGCTGAGCATGATGGTCTGGAATATCACTTTGGGCAATTGGGGTTGGCTGCCCTGGTTGAGTCTCCTCCCAACTTCCTTGCTAGTGTGACAATATGGAAAGCAGAAAGGCCTTGGCTCTGTGTAAGCCCTGCACAGCAATAACAAAAACATCTCTCTGTTATCAACCTGTGTTCGGCACAAATCCAAAGCACAGCCCCATACCAGCCATTGTGAAGAAAATTAACTTTATCTCAGCCCAAACCAGCACAGTGTTTCCATAAAAAGATATGCTTTTGCTTTGTGAGCTACTTTCAGGGAAAGAGAAGGACAGCAGTTACTAGAATGCCAAGCAGTTTGTTGGTCACGGAGCTGCATAAGAACAGAATGTGGGGATCTGCATGCAGATGATGTGCATTCTTCTAATGCTAATTTTACGGTCCTGGATAAACTTGGGCTGGGCATCAGTTGGGGGGGGTGAGCAATTGTGTGGTGCATCACTTGTCTGTCTTGGGTTTTATTCCTCTTTCCTTTGTTGTCTCCTTTTTCTTCATCTTTATTATTATTATTATTAGTAGTAGTAGTAGTATTAAACTGTTCTTACCTCAGCTTATAGCTTGTACCTTTTATTTTAGTTATGATTCTCTCCCATGTGGTGCTTTGTTGCTATCTAGGGTTAAATCACAACAGCATAGCCTAAAAATCACAAGTGAAGACATGAATACGCACATACACATATATGCACATAGAGCAGAGTGCATGCAGGTACTGTTTACAAATGTGTACAAACCCACATACATGCCTTCAGTAACTACCAGTGTGGATCTCTACGTGAGTACATAAGTACATGTGCTTTCTTATACATCTATGCACAGTATATGGATAAGTAAATATATGTCAGTACATCCAGGCAAACAAATATAGCATGTAGGTTGATTACATGTCCAAAAATCCAACCAGTCCTTCACTGAGGAATATATATGAGTTTTTGCTTCCAGGAATTTTTTCAAGTTTTGTGACTATGTCAGCCATTTTCTCTTATTCCCTTCTTTTTCCCTTCAGCTGCCAGTAAAACACACAGACAAGTTTTCTTGATATACTAGAAAAAGAATGGCTGACTGATTTCTATGTATTTTGCTATTTTTGATAGTGTTTGCTCAGTGCAAGGAGAATAAAACTGCTGTAGAGGAGAAACAGTAGGTTCTTTGAGTGCCACATAGACAGAACAATAATTTCTGTATTCTGGTCAAGGTGGTCTCGGTAATAACAATAACAGAGCCCTCTTCTCAGTCCCCTCCTCCAAAAAAGGCAACTCCAGAAATGGAAGTTCACCATGTTCTGAGACAGTTGCCATCACAGTAGTACCTCAGTGGTCTGTAAAGGCTGGAAAAGGTTGGTGGGAATTAAACCTCTACAGAGAAGTCCACTTAAACAGAAAGGTTTAGGTGAATTCCCACAAGAGTAGCTAAGGCAGATTTTATTTTATGCCTGCAAGTGTTTGATGAATGTAAGCTCTATTGCTCTGCTTAAGATCTGGTATAGATAATTCTTAAGCAGTAAGACAGTACTGAGCTAAACAGAAAATGTAAGTAAATTAGTCTTGTATCAAAGAAGCTTTCTTAGATGTTGAGATCAGTCTTCCTTGGGCTCCACACAGTGGAGATAGGAACCCCATGCCTGGGTGCATTAAAATGGCATTGTAACAAAAGTAAACAAACTGAGAGAAATGTTTACTACTGTTCAGTATTTACATAATAGAATTTCAAAACTGAAAGAGAATAGTAGATTATTTGCACTGATATGTGTTACCAAAATTTTTTCTCCAGCTATGCCTTAGGCACAGGGCAGTAATTAGGAAGAAGAAATATTCTTTTTTGCCATCTATTGACTTGTATGAATTCAGTTCCCTCTTTCACTTTCTCAAAATCAGGGATAGTGGCCCTTAATGAGGGAGTGGAAGATAGTACAATATTAAATAAACTAAAGCCAAGACACTAATATTCACAGAGTAACTTAGACTGCTCTGTAGGAATTTATTGTAGAAAGTATTTCTACAATGGTGTGCTCTTTTTTTTTAGCTCCCTTTGTGCTGGGAACCAGCTAATCAGGTGTCTCTTTTGTCTGGTGCTTAGTGCTGACTCCAGTCCTGACCTCTCTCCTTTCTGAAGAGCTCTCTCTCCTCCTGATTGCAGCAGCCCACCTACTTTGAGAAGGAAGTGTAATCTGGTGCTGAATTGGGTGCTGAGGTCCTCATCTGTCTCCATTCCTGCTTCTCATTTCAGTGCTTCCACTGGAAAACGTCACCCGTATTTGCTTTTGTTTCTGCTTTCATGTGCTTTCCTTGAAGTTCTCTCACTGTGGCAGCAGTTCTGGCTGTGCTGAGTGCTTGCATATCCGCTCCTGTCCCCCGGGAGCTGCTGGACTTGCGCTCCATGCACACAACTTCCAGATCAAAGCAAGGGATGAAGGTGAAGTTTTGTCAGCAGCCTTGGTGAACCCTAGTAGTGCCACTGGGAAGAGTATGAGTACTCTTCCCCAAGAAACTTGTAAAGGTGGTGGGGGCAGGGGAGAATTTGGTTAGTAAGAGTTTCTCTGGAGGCAAGATGAAACCATATGAACAGCTGAGGGGGGACTGTCCCATTTCAAGCCTTCCTTTATTGCTCTCAGACAGTGTTGCACTGTGCACTAAAGCTGTGACTGGTGCAGCTGGGTGGCTTCTGGATGAATAGATCAACTAGGCTTTTTGGCATTATGGCAACTGGGGCTCAGTCCCAAGTAGAAGATAGGTATTGAATTTTTTTTTTAAAGTTTCCCCCCCTCTTTTTTTTATTAGTGCTGCAAGCTTAGAGATGAAGGTCACAGATAAGAGAGTTTTTAGATACACATGAGAGAAAGATATAAAAGTGCTTATGGTTCTTTTTCTCACATCAGGTTGGGGGTTATAAGATGACAGTATTTTTCTCTTGATGCCTCTTGCAGGTAGGGAATTAACTACATTCCCTGCCCACTACAGCAAATATTCAAGCAAGTAGTTAGCTCATCACATCCCTGTTTTCACACAACATAAGGCCCAGTGCAGATAAATGGTTGGGGAATCCTACCTTTGAAGGGTTTGAGCTATGTTCCATGCCATAGAATTTGAAGAGAGATGAGCAGAGAGATCCTGGAGAGATGTCAGTGTTGGCAAGTTATGGCACAGGGCAAAAAGAGAGGCATTAAAAAAGAAGTTTAGAATGCCATCGTATTTTGGGCTAGACATATGGAGACAGTCCTTCTCCTCCTCACCAGTCCATCTGGACCTGTGACAGACGGGTGTCAGCCATGGGATAATGTTATCCTGCCAATGGGAGATCTTCAGCAGACCCAGAGTGTCTTTGGTCCCTCACAGGAGGAGAGCCTAGCTGAAGGCGTGCCTCTTCTTTGGGCGACACTGCAGATGGAGTGAGATGTCAGTGCCCCTGAGACCTTTGTGCTAAGGCTGAGGGAGGGAGACATGCTGGGATGCAGCACCCTCAGCTTCTAGAGCTACAACACAGACACCATGCTGCTGCAGTGGCACCACTTTTAGTCTGTACAATACTAAATCCACTAAATGCTTCCTCTGTTGCTGTAATCTCATTGTTACTTGAGCAGTGCTCACTTTTGAGCATGTGCTCTCCCATATGTAATGCTAAATATTTTCAAATTGATTTTTGCTGGGCAAGTGACAAAAACATAGAAGATGCTGCTGTGGTTGGCACAATTTGCTTAGCATTTGCTTTGCTTACATTGGAAACCTCAGCAGAGAGACTAATGCTTGCCTGGCATGTGGAGACTGAACTACCTTCTTGTACCTACCAGGGATATTCTAGTGAAGCAGCCCCAAGGCATACTGGCTAGGGAAGGTAGGTCCAAAGGAGTTTCCTCCAGCTGACATTTGTTTTCATTGCTACTGGTAACATTAATTTTTTAAAATGTAAATCCATGAAATATGTAAAACTGAATTCACATGTAACATTCTGATATTTTCTGAATCAAATTATTTCATATTGATTATTGAGCTGACCCCAAATAATCTGGAGCCAGTTTAACACAAACTGTATTTTCCTGTCCAGTGCAGTTCATGTGTCCTGTAGGGCCCTTGTGTCTCTTCTCCCAGAGGGACCAGAGTATTTGGTTAAGCTGCTTTGTGGGAAAACCAGTCATATGTCTCTGATGATGTCAGGTGGGACACTGACATTGTGTCACGTGAAAGTATTTCCTGAGGGAAGGGAGACCAGAGGCAAATTGCAAGTAAATGCAATGCCTGAAAAATACTGGTTAACATAAACCAGTCAAATTCATGCAAAAGTTTTTCTGTTAAGTTTGATAAAACTAAACTTGCCCTTTTGGGTTGTTACAGATTGTAGTGAAGCATTTCATTGCTAATTCTCTGTGAAGCAAATGGAATTCTGTGTTAGAAAGAATGCTTCTGATGGAAGCATTCACCCAGCCATACTAAACAGATCTATTTCCTGAGACAGGTCTTTTGTACTTGCACAACCTTAGGTGGATTTGAAATACAATGATATCACTAAACAGAGTGTTATTTGCTAAGTCATTGTCTGATAGACTTTTCAGTGTAATAAGGTTCAAGCCTTAGATGATCAATGGGGCCATCCTAAAATAATTCCTCTCAGCCTTTCAGATGAAATTCTTAAGACACTTGACAGTAATCATTTCCTCACTTAATCATCACTGAACCAAGCTCGACAGATTTAGCTTGTGCTTGCTAGACAAATCTGAGATTTCAGGATGCATTTGGGAGGGGCAGAGTATTCTGTAACTGGTGAATGTCTGTATAAGCTCACTACAGAGCTGGATGTAATTGAAGTCAACTCCTGCATGCTGGTAATGAAGCTGCTGTGATAATGATTTTTTAGAAAAAAATTTTTTAAAGTAATTATTTGTTTTTTATTTTAGCTCTCAAGCCTTCATTCACTAGGAAGGTAATTTTTAAATTTAAGCTCTTCAAAATTGTGAGGTGTCAATATTGTGTTAATATAAGGTTTATCCTTACTTTCTGTGCTTGAACACTAGGTAAGTCCTTAGATCCATAGTAATTTGTTCTTGCACATGTTCCTCTACCCTTCCCACACCCCCCAACACAGAATCATAGAAAATAACCTCTCATGGTCCATTCTAGTTTTATCTACTCCTTTACACTTCCACTGTCCCAAAACAAAATCAATGACATCTAAGTGAGTCTTGACAATTTTTTAAAAAGCCTCCAGTGACCGTTGCTCTTCAGACAATCTCTTCCAATGCTTCACTGTTCTTAAATTAAAAAAAACCCTTTTTCTAACACTTTCTTGCTGTGATTTTTTGCCAATTATTTCTTGTTCTTTTCAGCATGGGTACAAAGAAGAAGTTGTTCCTTTCTGCTTTGTAGCAGCCCTTTTCTATTTGAACACTTTATAGTGTCTCCTTTCAAACTTTTTTTTATTTTCTAGACCCCTGCTTACTTTCATTGCTCTTGTCAGAACTCTTTCCAGTAGTTCCACTCCTTTCTTGAAGTACAATTCTCCAAAATGGAGATGATCCCCAGCAGAGTACAGCACTATCTCTTTATATGTCTCCATACATTCCAGCATGCATCTTTCAACCCACCCAATGAATGATTTTCTTTGTGTAGCTATGTGTTTATTTCATCTATTTTGTTTTACCTCTGCACTAGGCTCAGTGTAAAACTGAGAATTTCCTCATTATTGTATATGGATGAATATTTTCAAAGTACAGACATATCTTCTCTATGTCCTTATAACCAGAAATACATCTAAGGTACAAATTGCTTTTCAGGGCTAACATGAGGTATATCTGTGTCTGTGGCATAGGTGAGGAACATCACAGCTGGCTGACTTGTCCCTGTCCTGCAGCTTTTTTCTTCTCTGTTACTAGGCCAAATGGAGGTTGAATAGAACATAAACAAGAGGAAAGTTCATTTTGTGCACCTGAATCTACAGTGAAATGCCTTAAACACTTTGCTATGACACAAAGGTGAACTATGTTACTGTCAAATACGAGACAGTTAGTTTTCTACATTTGTATTAACAATCAGCTAGTTGCTTTGGAAACAGAATGAGAAATCTAAATCTGATTTCTCAGAGTATTTTTTAGCTTTAGCAGTAAAGACAAAGTATCTCCTTGTATTCACTTACAGATTTTGGCTGATGAGCACTTCTGCAAAACCAGTTCCACAGTCTCAAGGTGGCTGCTGTGATATGAGGAATATACTTTAGAAGATACTGAGTTTAGATGCTTTTTTACCGTTGCTTAGAAAAATCTGTAGGAAAGTGATGTTTTAAGAAATATAGAAATGATAACATTTCCTGTGATCCCTTTCTTCACTTCTTGTAGAACTTGAAGTTTGTGTAGCAAGGAAGGAAGAGAACTTGGTGCTTCCATCGCAAAAGAGCATTCATCCTCAAATCATAGTTAATGCTGAAACCAATTCTACTTATTCTTATTGCTGCCTTTTTCTTAGATGAGGAAACTGCTTTAGCCTTTGAGGCTATAGAATCCTTCAGCAGCATTTCTCTTTCAACTATAAAAAGGTTTCTTCCCAATTTAGACAGTGTCATGAGTTTTCACAAATAAATATATATAATTTCTAATGTTCCCCTCATGTTTATCTCAGGATGCAGTTGTGGGGTCTGCAGTGACATCACGATGGCCACATGCCTGTGCCTGGTTGTATGCAGACTCCACAGCTACTGCTGTGTCATTGATGGCCATGTGGCCATTGTGATTTCCCTTTTGGAATCAAAGGACAGTTGTGACCCCAGTGAAGCCCTGGGTCCTCTGTCTTCTCTATCTGTTAAGGAAACATTTTCATGAAACCAGTTAAAGAAATTCCACCCTGCCTTTTTCACTCCTGTTTTACTGGCACCTTGAATGCCTTTATATCTGACTTTAGGGAGTGCTTCTCTGTATCTTCCTGCAAGTCTTTTGAAACTAAATCAATCTCTTTTCTCTTCTGGAATTTTCTACAAAACTTGAAGTTATTCAGAAACCATAATTGATTTGTAAGGTGGAAAAAAATTTTGTAGGGAAGCTTGAAATACTTCTGCCTTATTGTTTAGGTGTTTTATTCACCATACTCCTATTTTTACCGTGGAGTGAAGGAAACTTTCCTATCTGACCATCCAGGAGCTAGCCACTCTGGCAGTCACACACGCAACACCTAAGCTAGGTAGAGACCCCTTTGCAGCTACACGTACCATTCTCACGTGGTCAGGCAAGGTTTCCTTACCAGCTCAACTCTGGGTTTCCTATAGCAGAATATCAAATCTCTGGATCCTTAAAACAGTTTAATCTTGGTCCAATAACTAAATAACAGCTTGAGTTTGGTGCCTCTAAGGGGCCCTGAACAAAGGAATCCCTGGGCTTTTATGCCCCACAGTCTAAGTGCCCCAAAGTCTGGAGTCATTGGCTCCTGCTGTGTCTCTGAGTAGCTGATCACCTGGCTGGGCCACAGGTTCCCATGCTCTATGTTGTCCAAAGGGTTGGCAGTTCATGGCCTCTTTCCTTGGGTTCCTCCCACCCAGAGCTCAACCTGCAGCTCACACTGCAGCTGCAAACCAAGCTACATGCACTGAATGGATTCTTCAGCGCTGGGTGAACACATATTCTTTCTTAAACATAATTCAGATGAAATCTAGATTTACATTGCTCTATTCAACATTTCACAAATCATATTTGAGTCTTGATTGTTTGCTTTCAGTTACTTTTCAGCAATGTTCAATGTATTGTTTTACACAATAGGTAAATTAACTCTTTCAGTATGGGTAATGGTGATGGTGTTTATTACCTGAATACAGTTGTCATCCCAGTAAAACATCAAATATATTTAGACCAGGTATCTGCAGTCCATGTAGAGGTATTTAAATAAGTGTAGGAACTTTAGGTACCCATTACTGAAGTCTTGGATTGCTTCATACATAGTCTGCCCCAAGCACAAAGTAAAGTGCTGCTAATCTGGTGTGTTTGTTTCTTCATGCTTGTCAGGGCAGGCTAGAGAAACTCAGGTCTAATAAACCAATGGACAAAGTGTAATTTTTTTTTGCTGTAGGAACTTTTTTTGGTTATGTGCAAGTGCCTTTAAAGAGGTCTTGGGCTCTAGCCTGAGTATCTAGCATTTAGCCTTTGGGAGAGTTGATATGGGCAGCTGGGGGAGGGGTGCAGCCTGTGACAGAGAAAAGCAATATCCTGGGTGCAATAGGTGAACAATTTGGCTGGCCTTCAGAGGTGCTCTTCCTAGCTAGCTAAATATATGCAGCCTTCAGGTTATTGCTTTTTTTCATGATGGTTCTAATTTGCCAGGCTATCGTTGGCCATTTCCCCTTTGGAGCATGCCTGTGTCCAGCCTGTACCAAAAATCATGTTTCCTGCTTAATAACACCAACTTGGAGAGGAATTTTTATATTGGCTACTGGCCAAACATAGCACATAATTTTTCTTTCCTTTTTGTTGCTCCCTTGCTATCTGCAACTTCACTTGATTGCAGAGAGATGCTTTTCATCATTGTGAAAAGCCATCTGATTAGAGTTGTCATTAACCCATGAGTGAAGCTTATAAGAAGTTTAGCTGGAGAAATTCCTTGAATGCTTCAGAAATGCAAAGTTGCCATTTTAAAGAAACCTCAAAACTAGATTGCGGATTTGTTTTAGCTCTGCCTAAAACAAGCTCTACTTTCTCAGCAGATTTATAGGAAACATGATTTAATGTATATATTTTTTTCCCTCAGAATGTTTTAGATGTCATGAAATTCTATTGCTGATTATCAGGACCATGTGTATCTGGACTATCCCCTTCCTGACCATCCATTTGTACTGGTCTAATTTATTAAACAAAGGCATTTTATGGTCAATATTCCTTTGTTAAAATGTATTTTGTAACAGTCCTCATGGAAAAGGAAAAACCAATTATTTTCTTTATTCTTGTCTCATTTTTGCAATATGAAGTGATTTTAAGATTGGAGGAATGAAAATTACTTTTCAAAAGCTCTGTGGATACCTTTTGCTAATAATTTTCTCCCCCTTTCTCTTTTCCACCTTCCTTCCCAAAATAAAGGAGATGTGTATGTCTGTATCAGGAATCACGTCCTTGACTTCCTTAGACCTTCTCTGATACACATATCAAACCTGGGATGAGCTCAAGCTTGTCTCTTTTTAAACAGGCAAGATTGGCATTGTTCAGAAAGCACCCAACATAAATGGACAGGTGTATGGGCACTGCTTTAATTCCTTTGCTTATTTCTCACTTGCTATGGAAGCCATGTGTGGCACTAGAAAACTCCTAGAGAGGAACAGAATTCTGAGACAGTCATGGTCTCATTTGAATTTAGAAGAGCGAGTTTCAGTAGGTATTTTGGCATGTACTGAAGAGCCTTCAAGTTAGTTCAGAGGTTGCTCATAATATCAGGCCACAAGGTAGGAAGTGCTATGCAGATAGTAGATTCTACTGCTGGCAGAAAGCTTGCTCAGTGAAACATGAAAATGTTTCTTTGGCTTGCAGCAGGTGACTCTAAGAAATTATATTTCTTCTGTTTCTTGAAGCTTATGTATTTGAATGATAGAATCAAGTTTTTTGTCCAAGACTTTTTGCTTGCCTCCTTTTTTCAGTTGAACGTTTTAAAGTAGGATCACAAACATGTAAAAATATGAAAAAAGCTTCACTGAAAGCACTGATGACAAGTCAGACCAGAACTGACAATAGCATCTTCTCCTTTACCAGGCAGTTTTAGCAGTTGGGAAGGATGTGCTTCATCTGTCCTGGAAACTGAACTGAAGCATCTGTTGATTTCATTAAAACACAAAGATTCATAGGTTATGAGGCCAGAAAGAGCCATTATGTTAATCTAGGCTGATTTGCTTTATAATTAATTCCTCTCTCACTATATCTTTTAGAGAAAACAGGTTACTATTTTAATTTAAAATTTGCCAGTAGCAGAGAACACACCATAACCTGTAGTAAATTATTTCAGTAGGAAATTACCCTCACGTAAAAATAAGTCATAATATTTTAAAATGTGAATTTCTCTAACTTCAGTCTCTAGCCCCCAGATCTCATTGTCCCTTTGTCACATGCATTGAAGAGCCCTCTATTGCCAAATTCCATTTTCTGCACAGGTACTTGTAGATTGCAATCGAATCACATTTTAACCTCTACCTATTAAACAGAATGAATTTGAATGTTCTCCACTATGGGACATGCATTCCAGTCATTTAATGATATTCCCTCTTCTCAATCTTGAACCTTTGGTTTAACAATTGAACTGCCATTATCAGAAACTGCCTTAGCATTTCTCCATTCCTGCCAAGGATTCACACTGGTTTTACACCCAAGGATTATTTCTATACTTTTCTTTTATTGTTATGGGGAGAATGCCAGTGTACTTGATTATACATCAAGATGTTGATGTCCAAATATGTCTGTCAATAATACCTCAAGTCAGCTATGGAAACGCTTGCACTTTTTCCATAAACATAGGTGCTTTTTAGATTTCTCAAGCTACATGTTTTGTCTTGGAGTTTTTTAGAAGAAAATAATTTAGAACAACACTTGAATAACAGAGATTCAGATTGGGGTGGATATGTTTCTTTGAAAAGATTGAATTCAGAACTCTTGTATCTATTCAACACCCTTTCTCCTCTCTTCCCGAGGTCTTACTTTGTGCTTGCTTTCTTGGTCTGTTCTTTTCAATCTTAGCCTCAGATTCTGAGGCTAACAATGACAAAGTCATTGCTAGTGACTTTCTTGATTACAAATAAATTTATGTAATTTTTTTCTAGTTTCTTTGAAAGCATTCTGTCTCAAGGATTCTCCAGCTGTGGTACTTGTGTGACTAATGAAACACAAAGCAGTCAGCATCAAACCTCAAGAAAACCCAGAGGCAAACCCTCTGCATTTCCCCAGAAAAGATGGGACCTGTTACTCAAGTATCAAATACATCAAGGAAGGAGATATAACCTGTATGTGGCTCAGCCGTATGTGGCAGCTCCTTATGTGTATATGATATTCCCTCTACCAGCAACCCGCAGAGATTGCTGAAAACAGATCACTGAGTCATGGCTAGATACAACCCAGCACCACCCATCAATCATATGTAGGGTAGTGTGCTACCTGTCTGCTTCCCTCATGTATGGAAAGACTGGGTCAAGATACAGTTTAGAGGAGTGCTGGCTTGAGCAATTGTTAGTGGTATCCTATAAGGGCAGCGCTCCTACCTTAGGATCATTAAAGCCGTAGCTCATTCAGGCCTGGTGTTCTCCTGCCCACAAAGCAACTCCATACTGTGGTGAAACCAAAAATTCAGTGTTGCACCAAAGTTGTAAGCCCTGGTGGGCCTGAAGAATGGTCAATCCATGCACCCAGTACAGTGTCTCCAATAGTGGAGGGTGCAAGTGCTGTCTAGGGATAACACATGAGCATGGCTGCTATCAGTGGCGCATTTCCTTACATTCCCACAGCACCCACTGCTGTTGGTTTTCATTTGCTGGAAGACACACTCCTTCCTTTTTCCTTTAGTATCAGTTTGTGGATTATTTGCTGTCCATTTTTATTTCTGGTTCCTTTTGCATCTATGTTGCACCCTGCTTCCATGACCTTCCCTGGCAGCAAGTTTCAGAAGTTCACTACCCTTTGTGTAAATAAGTACTTCTAAAAATCCGTTTTATTCTGATTTCATACAAGTTTCAGCAAGTGCCTCTAACTCTGTTATTGCTGGGTTTGGCAAAGAGCAGTTCTACATTAACCTTCTCCATCTTCTGTAAACGTCAATCATATTTTTCTCAGTCCTCTCCAAATATGAGCTTGGCCTTTTCATGCTATCCTCATAAAGCATCCTGTTCCATCCTTTTAGTTGCTCTATTTATTTCTTCTTTCTCCTTGAGAACCAGATACAGGACTTCATGCAGTGCTCAGAGCTAAAGTCTGACTGAGGTGCACCTCATTGTCTGGCAGGAGAGGAGGCTCTAATGCACCCCCTTGCTGTGTCAGTGGAAGGAGGTGTATGGTCTCTCTAATGAGAGCATTTGACATGATTAATCTGTAGAATAAAACTACTACAGTCCCATAAATTGAAAATGCATTTTATCCCTGTTGCAGATATTAATAGACTTGATGTTTCTGATGCCTGTGTGAGGGCAGAGCATATTATTAGGAATTGGAGCAAAAGAAGCTACTGTGGGTCAATACCGTCCTCTGCTGGGAGGAACTAGAGCTTTGTGCCATTTCACCAGATGGGATTTAACAGCTGGCTTCTCCTTTCTCTCTGTGTTTTGCCTTTGCAACAGGAAAATCTGATGCTGTGCTGACAGCACTAGTGAAATTCTCCTTTAATGCTTAGAGAAAGCTGGAAAATTTTTGCTAGCTATGAATGTACTGAATTGTGATTTCATTTATTTTTTCATCCTGAAATCACCTAATTTATAAGCATCATTCTTTCCCTTGTTTGCCTTTTAATATTTACCACATACACATTTCTCTGACTTTCCTGTCCTAATTGTACAAGTAGCAATGCATATCTCAATTCCCTTCTATTTTTGTAATAAATTGCTGACAACTCACGCTGATAGGATTTTGAAAGCAGAAATCAAATGTGTGTATGTATATGCTATATGACACAGACATAAAGTATTTTAGAATAATGACTCCTTAGAAGAAATCAGAGTCTTCAGTAGTATCACTGAACAAGAATTCAATAAAAATTGTGCTAGTTGCAGAAGTGGTTTTGCTTGCTATGTGTTCCAGCTCTGCATTTAGCAGGCATGGAAGGTGACTGAGATGAAGTACAGTTTACAAGTATTTCAGTTTTGTGCCTTCTCCAGTTCCTGCCTCTGTGAGAACGGCACAGGCAGAAGAGTCTGCTTTCCAGAAATTAATTCTGTACCTGGGAGAAAGAGAAGAGTAGGAGGTCTGGGCTCCTGAGTATGCTCAGGAGTGCTTGCCTGCTTGACACTCTTCTCTTGGCTAATTTCAATACATGTAGCAACAACAGAGCCCACAGTTCTGGTCCTTAACCAAGAAAAGTGAGAGTTCAGGAACTGAAAATGCACAGGTTTTTATTTGTTAGCACAGAAATTGAGGGTTTCTTGAAGCAAGGATAAGCTATAGAGATATCTCCACGGCAAGTTTGTGTCAATAGTGATCTAAGATTTCTCGGTCAGAGAAATTTTAAGTCTTTGTTATTTTTTTCTTTAGGAGCCACAGGGTAATCACTAGCAGTTCACAGCAACTTGCTGAAATTCTTTTGCATCTCTCTCCTAGTAGCTAAGTAGGCTTATAGGAATAATAGAGAAATGACAGTGGTGGTACCAAGTTCCCTGCTGTGGCTAGTAGAGATGGACATGGAGGTTACACTTTGTTATGTATTTTGTATGGGATTTATGCAAATATAACAGCACGATACCAGACACACACTGGATTTTATGTACAGAAGCTTTTACAGCCGAGTGGGCCTGTGGTAGAGTTAATTGTTCTCACTGCCCTTCAGTTAAATATTCTCTTCTGACTGCTTATCTGATCTATAGCCATTGCAAAGTACCCATTGCTGTCATTTCTATACACTCTCCTGGTTCAACTCACCCCCTCTGTCATGATGTCAGACTCGCGCTGTCTCCTTTCTTCTCCCCACTGCCTTTTGGGAAAAGTTTATCTCCCATGGCTGAAAGTAATTGGGGTATTTGTATTGTATGCAGGATTGATGTATGATACTTTTCCTTGTGTCTGGCAGGTTGTTTATAAGAATAACGACATTCGTCTGGAGCTGTCTCGCTTGGCACGGATTGGTGATACTAAGATGAAGATCTATGGGGAAGTGAAATTCATATGTGAAAATGTGGCTACACTGGATCCCATCAGCTTTGAGACGCCTGAGGCCTATATTAGCCTGCCTAAATGGAATACCAAAAGGATGGGCTCCATCTCATTTGATTTCCGAACCACTGAACCCAATGGACTGATCCTTTTCACCCATGGCAAGCCTCAGGAGAGGAAAGATACCAGAAGCCAGAAAAATACAAAGGTAGATTTCTTTGCAGTTGAGCTTCTAGATGGAAACCTCTACTTGCTGCTGGACATGGGCTCTGGGACCATTAAAGTCAAGGCCACCCAGAAGAAAGCCAATGATGGAGAGTGGTATCATGTGGATATTCAGCGAGATGGAAGATCAGGTGGAGTTATAACTTTTTCTTAAATAAATTCATATTTCAGATTCAGACCTAGGGCTATGTATTAATTCTCAGAACATTCAAAACCTGTTAGGTATCAGTCACCTCCTTTAGAAAGCTTAGTGTTACTCCAGTTATGTTTATCCAGCAAAGCAAAGATGTGAATGGCAAAGTTTTCATTAAATGTTTAGTGTGAACATTGGATAGCACATCACAGTCTATTAATGTTTTATTCACAATCCTCAGATATTCTGGACCTATCTTTGCAATTGCATGCATAGTTACAGTGATGACTTCTTTATAGGCCATGGTAAGGTTTAAGGTCCTTAGGACCATTGTTCTCAGTTTGAGAAATTCTTACTGATCTACTTTGGGTTTCTGCATTTGGGATGTTGTAGTGAGAAAAATAAGAGTAATGGGCGCAACCAATAACAAAATTATGGCAACAAATCAACATTTTCATCCCGTTCTGTTTCCTTTAGTATTCTGTAGTTTTGATTAGGTTTCTTTACTCTCTTGGATGACAGATTGTAGTCTTAAAATCTGAGTCAGCGTTCAGTGGACGTTTCTTTTCTTTCTTTGCAGTTTCTCATTTTTGAATATGGGTTTTAGTTTATTTCTAAAAATACAACTACCATGCAATTGCCAAGAGATATTTTTATTGTTTCCAGTGCTAAATATCAAGCTAACCTACTCATGATGTACTCTGAAATTGTGGGGGAAAACAAAAATGCTCAAATACTGTAACTTCATCTAGAGAATAGCAATTGTACTTCAATTTTATCTGAACCATTGGGATCTCAAGGCCTTCACTTAAAAAGGAATTTTGCTTGCATTTGCAAGTGGATTTGAGATTTGTCTGGTGATCTCCAGATGATAGTTTTAGGTCCCTACTTTTATGTTTCCAGTTGCTGAATACCATCAATATAGAGAAAGCAGTGCTAGAATTTGCTTCCCCTGAGTTTTTAGAAAAGCTGACTTTGAGATACCATGCAAAGCCTAGCTGTTTGAATAGGTCTTTGCCTGAAGCTATTTTTTCCTTTGATGATGTGAGTAGTTTCTTTGTATTTGGCATGGTGCTCTGCTTGGACTTAATATGTGTGGTTATATTGCTATCTCCTAAAGACATCGATAGGAGCATTTTACAAAGGAAGCCATAAATAAATAAATGGAGCTTTGATTTCTTTCAAATTGCTAAAATTTAATTAACTTCCCGGGATAAACTCAATTAGTTGTGTTTCGTACTGACTTCAGTTTTGCTTGCTCACTTGGGTGCTGTCTCATCCCTGAAGAAGCAGCTTAGAAGAGACAGAAATGACACTAGGCTCTATGCAAAGAATGTTTGCAAAACCCTACTAGGAGGGACACACGTTCATTCGGACACGTTCACAGGAGGGTGTGGCAGACGGCATTGCTACCTGATGGATGACACTGTAGGACTGACTTGTTTGTCGCTTGGCAGGGAGGTTTGTGGTTTTTTGGACACTGATTAGAGGTAACAGATTTTGAATTAGAAACAGTTTTCTCGACAAGAAAGAATGTGTTCGTGTGATGTCTTGTCTTTTTTTTTTTTATTTTTTATTTTTTTTTTATTTAAGTGTATTCTCTGCTTACAATGAATACTTGGTTAATGATCCTAATGACTGATGTCTTGTGTCCTGAGAAAACCAGGATATTGGCATTGATTTCTTCCCATCGTACCTTTAGCAAGCATCAGTCACTCTTATCCAGTGACACTTTGGATAGGTCTGAGAAAGGAATTCAAGATCTCTTCTTGTTTAGTCCGAGGCTTTTCTTCCATGTGTGGACTGGAGAATGGTTACACCTTGAAGATTTTTTTTTCCCCCGCAGTACGGATGACTATAATTTAGAAACTGAAATAATTAATTTACTTAATGGAGGCTAAAGACAGCTATTTGAGTTTAATGAGCTAGTGACCTAGAAGTTCTGATTCTTCTTACTAAAGCAGCAAGGCCTATATTAGGTGTCATCTCTCCCCTTCTTTTTTCCCGTTTTTCTAACAGTCCGAAACTTCAGATTCTGCTGATCTTAGTAAAATAGCTTAAAAATCCAAATATTCACTGTTGCAGTGCACTAAGGCAGGGAAGCTTGGCAGTCGTGCTCAGATAACCTGTGGCATCTCTAGTCCCCTTAGGCCTTGTGTATGCTTTGGTCTGTGTTGGCCACCAGAGCAACAAAACCTGTTTTTGTCCTTCTACTCTGACAGAAGCTGGCAGCATGGACATGGACACCTAATGTCCTGTAACCTTTCTGTCCTTGGGGAAAGCTCCCACCAAGTGTTCACAAAACCTGTCACAGTTTCTAGCCAGGTAACAGTGAGCATGTTACATAGGACAATGTTTTCATCTGGTCATCAGCTACAAAACATGCATGACTTCCCACCTGATCAGACACTGAAAGTCTTACTGAAAAGTGTGGTTTACAGTTGTATCAGTGCACTGTTTGGTGTGCCAGTTCTGCCCTCAGTGGCTGGGGTGTTTTGGTCTGTTTGTTCTTTAGTCCAGCACAAAGTACCTAAGGCACTGCAGAGGAGATGCTTAGATGCTTCTGATTTCTCAAGATGGGCTTGGATCTACTCTAAGCAGAGTGGCAAACATGGGATTTGGAGGGAAAAAATTAAAAAAAAGGATGTCAGCTTATGTGAGTGCTCCTTTCTAGGATCAATACAGAATTTCTCCATCTCAGCAGCTTGGTCTTAAAAGTGCTGTTCATCCAAACTAGTGCCATCTCCTTACAGGAATTATTGCAGGGTACAAAACACTCAGAATGTTTAGGTTGCTGTCTAGCCTATTTCTGTTCATCATCTCACTGTCTTTCTCCAGGTTTTACACATCATGGCATCCAATATTTCTTGTCTTTTAGGGGGTTTCTTTACCTTTGTGGCATTTGCACATGTTTGTTCTCTCCGCAGTAGCAGCTGTCTAGAGCTCAGCCCTGCAGTGTTTTGGTTCTAAGCTTTAGAGTAGTATGTACTCTACAGGCTGCTTTTGAGAAGTAGCAGTGGAGATGCTGGAAGGGGAGCTGCGTTCCCGTGGTTCTGTGACATGCTGCCTGTGTGACAGTATGGGTATTGTCACATCTTCTCTTTCCCTATTTTATAAAAGAGAAAATGCCTGTGGTGCTCCAGCTTGTTTATACAAAATGATTCATCAAATAGCTGTGGTTCTCTTTGAGCCTCTAATTTGTAATGCCTCTGTTGCTTCTGACACTCTGCTGCCTCTGACATTATTCCTTAATTATTACTGAACTTCACACACATGGAATACCTTGTGTCTGTATCATATATGCAGTTCTCTAAGAACACAGAAGAAGACACCTCTTACAACTGAAGAAAAAGTGTGTGTACATGACTGTACTTTCTCACAGAGACAATAGCTAGAGTTAACCCTATCAGCTCTCCTTCCTTATTGTAGGGGTGTCTGATAAAAATGCAATGATGTGGACTTAATCTTAAAGCTTGGATAGTGTCTCCGAAGACAGACTGTTTTAATGACAAGGCAATTGGATGTGATGATGCTAGGGAGATTGAATTGCTGATTTTTAGATGAATGTGTAGTGGGCAGATGTCCCCGTCACAGAAACTGCTGAATGTTCTTCAGAAGAGTACAGTGCTCTGGAACGTGAGAGATGTGCATTATGTTCCCTGTTTTTCTTTGGATGCACTGTCTGACCTTAAACAAGTCACTTTGCTTTTCTGTACCTGTTTTAGATATCCTGATTATATTTCTGTATTATATGTTCTGATTATTTTATGTGCTGGGACAATTTCTTGAAATATATGTGAATGGCCTCAGTGCAGTATGCCCATGTTCTTCAGAGATAAGTTTGTCTCTCTCTCCCTCAATTTTCCTGAATAAAATGGAAATTAGAAAACTTTCTGTGTAAAACTGTACAATGTTTTACTTTGGGACAAACTTCTGAAGATTTCTAGTTCAATCTAGGCTTTCTTCAGCGTCGTGTGCAGTTGTGCTTTGAATGCCTTCAGTCCGGTAGACCCCTCTGAGGTTTCTGTTCCCGTGTCTGGCCACTCTTGTGGTGAAAAATGTCCTTTTCTATGGAGTTGGAGATTCCCTTATGTTGTGGCTTAGGAATGGTACTCTCCAATTCAGTGGTCCCATTGAGACACTCCAAATCACATTGCTCACTTGCTTCCCCTGGCCATGTCCCTCCCAGTTACTGCAGAGAATTAACTCTGTTCTAGCTGGAACCAGGACACCTTACTGCAGCTTGTGTCTCTTGCCCCTACAAGTTCACAGTGCCAATTCATGTTCAAGTTGTCTGCCATGTCTCCAGGTCCTTTTCTGCAGAGTTGCTCCTTAGCCAGCTGGTTGCTAGCCTGTACTTATGTGTGAGGCTTTTCTGACCCAAGTGTAGGACTTTGTATTTATTAGTTTTAATTTGCATCAAACATTGCTATCAGTCCTTTGCTCCACCTTGTAAAGGTTTCTCTAAATGGTAACCCAGTGCTTCCTCCAATGCATCAACCATTCTCTCCATGTCACCTACAAACATGTCTATGTTGGTCCCCCATCCAGGTCCAGGTCTGGAGGTACTGATAAAGTGTTTTCTGAAAGAGCTATATAGTGGGAATTAAAATGCTTCTGCTTTTCTTTTTACTCTCTAGTCCTTATGCCATCAAACTCCTGTGTGTTCTCAATAAGTTTTTGCTTTGCTGGATGAATACCATTGTAATAATGCTCAAATTTTACATGTTATGATTTAGCCATTGAATTGCTATGCTTCTGACTCTATAATGCAATTTGGAATACAGACACATGATGATCAATCACTCCATGGAAGTACTTAGGACCTGTGGTTCAGGAGGAGAGGGATCTGTGTGAGAGACACTGTTAGAATTCCATTTGGATAGGGAAGAATCTTCACTCTCCTGTGCTGAACCTTAAACCTCACTCAGTTATTGGAAAAAAATGAACTAAACCGAGTCTGTAGTTGAAAGTGTTGATGTCTCCTTATCTTCCTCATTTAGGTACTATATCAGTGAACAGCCGACGCACCCCATTCACTGCTAGTGGGGAGAGTGAGATCCTGGATCTGGAAGGTGACATGTACCTTGGTGGGCTGCCAGAGAACCGGGCAGGACTCATCCTTCCCACAGAGCTCTGGACAGCAATGCTGAACTATGGCTATGTTGGCTGTATCCGAGACTTGTTCATTGATGGGCGAAGCAAGAACATCCGGCAGCTGGCAGAGGCACAAAACGCCGCAGGAGTCAAGTCCTCCTGCTCCCGCCTGAGCACCAAGCAGTGCGACAGCTACCCGTGTAAGAACAATGCAGTCTGCAAGGACGGCTGGAACCGCTTCATTTGTGACTGCACCGGCACCGGCTACTGGGGGAGAACGTGTGAGCGAGGTAAGTTGCGCTCTCTGACTTCAGTTACACGAAGCTGAAAGTGTGCATGAGAACGAGAACAAAATCCAGTGTTCCCATAAGACTCTCACCTGTCCTTGTTGGTCTTCCCAATGCTAAGTTCCAGCCCCCACACCAGGAGAACTTTCTTCTCTGATTGTTTCCTTCCAGTCTTTTCCACCCTCATTTCATGAGCTTACTTGGCCACTTCACTCCCTAAGCCCTCTGAAGATCTTCTCTTTGGGTTTCAGAGTTTCTTTGACTAAGCATGGTTTGTCTCCTGAGGCAGAAAATGCAGTTGCATGTGAGAAGTCTCAAACAAATTGCTGGAAACTGTACCAAGTGTGAGCTTTAGTTATGGAGATTTTTCTTGCATGGGATGGACAATGAATCCCAGTTCTATCTAGGCTTCCTTTTTTTTTGTGTAGTAGAATTTCCTTGATGACTGTTTATGAGTAAAGCCAGCTAAAGGGACAGTGTTAAAAGCAGCATGTCTCCAAGTTCACCTCTGATAAGGCAAATCTGTAGGAGATTAGTGGGAGATTCTTTGCATCTTAATTGTACTCATCCAGAATTGTGATTTAAAGACATATGATTGGAGATATGAAGCCCAAGTGATGCTGGTGTAGGCAGGCAAATTTTCTATGTGTTATAGATCACATGGAAAGGAATTTACTAATGGAAGGTATTTGAACTATATAAAGAACATAGGTGGTTCCTATTAATTGTTGTTATCCTTATTGTGCTGGTGCCACCATCAGAATGAGGTAGGTGAGTGGTTTTACAGAAAAAGATAGGGCTAAGATCAGTTACAAAATCCCCCACCTCCCTAAAGGATGTTTTCTTATATTTAAACCAGTGTTTCTGTTAATATTTGGCCATTAGCACTGCATTTGGGCTAAACTGCATTCCCAGTACACCCAAGAATTAACTGTAAACCATTAACAGAGTCTTAGGGCTTTCAGTTCCATCTTTATATCACCTCACTTGGCACCATGGTTATAGCACGTGTCTTAGAATTGGAAATTCAGATATTTTTGATCTTCTGCTATAGATATTTGAGCAGCTCCTTTCCCATTTAGTGTCCCCTTTATGTATTTTTTACTATTGATCATAGTAATATGCCACTTATGAGGAAGAACATGAAGTTTAGGTACAATGCATAAAATATTAGGTAGAATTGAGATTTATAATTCATTCACTCTGAAGAGGATTTTCCTCTTTGAAGAAAGTTTTTGTTAATGACCAAAATTCTTCCTATATGGATGGGATTTAGTTTTACAGCACGAGATCTGTGATTGTTCATAAAACTGCTCACAGCCAGTAATTCATTGCCTGCTGCCCTAAGCAGCAATAGTAGTTAATTGCCAGTGGGCCTTAAAACAACTGAAGCATCAACACTGCCATCCGTGCTGGGGGAACATGGGTGAAAATGTAAGATTCATGGGCATCAGCTGTGCCAATGTCAGCTCAGCGTTCTCTCTTTTGACTACAAGGGATTTGAAAATTCTGGAAAACATCAGATAGAGGTTTTCTCAGCCATACCCTTGGGAATTGTTTTGGCCAGTTGTTGTGTGATTAGGTTTTATACAAACATGATAAAAGGAAGCGCTACCATAAATGCATTGTTCCCCCACAAAATTGCATGTGTGTTTGCCCTTGGTCTTTATTATTAGGAGTGACCAGCTCTGTGATTCAGGGCTTTTTGGAGTCTCTCTCATGTCCATCTCCTGGACCTGGCTCTCAGAAGAGACTCCAAAGCTAACAGTGACATAAAGAACAGGGTTCATGTCATGTACCTTTATATATCTGTGGTGTTAACTTTTGCTACTTTTACTGTCAGTGAAAAGAAATCAGTAGGTTAAAGGCATGTAAGCATTTTAATTTGGGAGAAATGAATATCAAGTCTGGCCTGAGATTCATAACTTGGCTGTGCTCTGATGGGCATCAGTCTGAATTAGGAAGATATATTTATGAATTAATGTCTAGCATGGGAGCGTGAGGTCATAAATATATTTTAGAATCAGAGTGTATTTAAGGTTAACAAAACTGTGATGAAACAGTTCAGGACAGCATAAAAGATGTATGCAAATATCCTAATCCTGAGAAACTAATTTTGCCTGTAATTAGAAACCACAGACCCATTGCTGATTTAGTCCCAGTGTCAGGCAAAACATGGCTATAATGCCTGACATTCCTTGGCAATGTGAGAAGCAGCTTACAGGGAATAAATATTTGAGACTGGATACCTGAAAAAAGTTGTACAAATTGAAGTGCATTTGACTCCAGAACATTTATGTGGTCTTACATAGCAGCCTCATACTGCTCTGATAAGTGTCAGAGAACTGCATTAGTGCCCACTGATTTTGCCTCCATGAACAAAAGCATTGCAGGCTACCAGTGATACTCTTCATTCTCCTGGTCTGGCACCCAACGATTATTGCAAGTCCTGATTGCATCTGGTCTGTGATCCTAATACTGTTGGAAGGAGAAAGGTTGAGATGGAGACTGGGAAGGGAATCAAAGTGAGAGACGCGGCCATGCCACAGTGGCACTGCTGTGTAATGACTGATGAGCTGCGACAGGACCTGGGGGCAGCCAGGCTGGTGCATAATAGGAGAGGAACAAAGAAGGAGCAGGCTAGATCTTCTAATATGGGACAGCTACTGACCCACTTTTCCAGTCTGCCACCTCTGACTTTATTCTGTTCTTACACTTCTCTCCTGCTAAAAGAGGAGTGTAACTCCTGCAGCCCAAGATGTATGATAAAGGGTTAAGGGGCAGGGTAGCCTAGCATAAAGAATCTCCTGTGCTTGGTGACTATCAGGAAAATCACTGTTTGTCACAAAGCAAAGCACATACTTAACATCTAGTTAGAGAACTAAAAATAGGGAGGACGTACGTACAACTCTAGGAAGAAAAGCAGATGATTAATTTGTTGTTGATGATAAAGTCTGTCTCACACCTTCCAGGTATAGTATTTTTATATTTATAATGCTGTATTTCTCATAAATTTTATACTTTTCCATATGAAGGACATAATATATTTAAAAGTGACTAAAAAGGAAATTGTTTTTGTCAGTTAGAAAAGAAGTTTGGTTTCCTTTTATTCATGGTGAAATAATACAAATATACAGTATTCAGTATGTCACTTCTATCTAAAGCCTGTGGGAGTTTGTCTTGTCAGGGAAGTAACATCTCTGTGTATTCAGCCAGTTACACTGGATGCAATGTAGACTTTGGTTACAGTGTTCTGCTCAGACAGGACTTCTGTGCAGATAGAGAAACCTTGCTGGAACTGGAGTTTGACAGGGCACAGAACAGAGAACTGCTGCCTACAGAGAACTCAAATTCATTCTTAAAATTCCAGTATCTAATAATTATTTCAGTATTGGCAGTGATGTAAGCAGACAAAGGTGTTAGCAGTCTGAAAGCGTCATAGTTTCTAATAGTAATGTAGTTTCTCCTTGGGTCATTGAAATTTCATAGAAGAGATGGGGTGAGACAGGGAAAAGACCATATTGTGCTTTTGTGGGCCATAAGTGCTCAGTACCAGGCTGTGAGGCTAAGCAAAGGCAGAAGCAAATGCTGGCAATTAGCTTGATACGGTCCCCATTTCACACCTTCCACCAGAGAGTGTGATGACCAGGTAACACACTGTTATTTATTTTCTTAAATCCTTGCTTCTCATCCTCTGTCATCTTTCCATAATTGTTCTCTACTAAGTAGTCGAACTCAGTGTGACTTTGTTGCAAATATAGTAAAGAAAGGAAAGAAATAGAGAAGAAGCTAGTAGCCAGGACACAATTCCTCCTGCGAGTGATGCCAATGTGGTAATGATCTCACCTCCCCCTGCTCCCTGAGCTCTCTTGCACTCCTGTTAAATATGGTGAAGAGAAAGATTTAATCATGCCAGAAAAACTCCTAAACTGAATTTAGTTTTGGATAGCTCTTATTGAGTTGCTGGCACAGTGAAGTGGATTTACGATGAAAGTTGTAATTGCAAGTGTGTACTGAGACTTTGTACTGAGTTTGCTGGTTTTGAGTTGTGGTGTGCTGGGTGTTGGGGGGGAAAAAAAACCAACCCAAAACCCTTGGTGCTTGTACTTGTTAGTAGTACTGAATCATTCTTGCATCCTAGGGTTTTAGAAAGAGTAGAGTGTCTTGGGGTCTTGGGGTGACTTTATGATGTGTATCCCATATCCCTGCCCTATGCCCAGAAATTAACTTTGTGCCTTTCTATGCCTCTAAACTGAGCCTGAGAGGGGGAAGGAAAAACTGAGCAAAACTTTTTCAAAGCAGTTTTCAGCTTGTTCAAGGTCACACAGAGATAGCAACTTTTTTTTCCCCGCTGCAGCAGGGGAGGGAGGAGGCACCCGGTTTGCTGATTTCCAGTCAGTTTTTGGCCAGTTTCAGTTTCTTTTTCTCCGGAGAGAGACTGAGAGTTGAACTTTGCTTTTCCTTCCCTGGAATTTTGGATTTTCTCCCTTTTCTACTGGACTGCTTCAATCTCAGAGCACATCAGGAGGACTTTCCACTGAGCACAGAGGGCCTGGCCCTGGGCAAAGCCCCAGCTCCAAGGAGACCAAAGGGAGGACTCTAACATTTTCCCAGGTTTTTCCTCCACAGCGAAAGATTTTATTATTTAGCACTATTTTCCTTTTCCCATGTGTTTGTTAAATAAATAGTTTTATCTCCTTCACTTTCCTTCGAGGAAAATTTATTTTTCCCGAACCTGCTGGGGGAGGGGTGGTTGTGCCTTCTCTCAGAGGATATATTTCTAAATTTGGCCAAACTGGAACATAGAGTACCACAGAACAGTATCTGCAGTGCTGCCTCTCTCTTCTGAAGTACCTTGTTTCAACAGGTCTGCTCTTCTGCTGGTCAGTTTGAAATAAAGGACCTAAAATATCTGAAATCCCATGTGAATGCTTCCCAAATGCTTTCTGATTATCAGATGCAGAGCAAGCTTTGAGATAATTGACAAAAAGATTCCTCCAATGTGGTGGGTACCATGCTTCCTCCTATTGCATATGAGCTGCCTTTCCAAAATTAACCTAGGAGAAATTAGGGTGAGTTGCAAGTCTTGTCAGCAAGGTCTGGAGGGCTGTTGCAGACATGCAGGAGCGTGGGAAGTGTGGGTGAGTGCAGCAGTTGTGAAGGATCTTTGGTGGGTTTTTTTAAATACTTAATGTCTTCTTTACCCTTTGCCTTGTAATTTGCTAGTATTTGACATTGGTTGCATCAGGTCATTGCAACCCCCTGTTAATTGCACTTAAAATGTTAGAGGTAGGAGCTGGTATCTGGCTCACGGAGGATGATGTTCTACATTGCTGTGATTACAAAGTACCTCCTCAGAACCCTGAAAAGGACCCCAAAGCCCTGGCCTTTTCTGAAAAGGACCCCAAAGCCCTGGCCTTAACTAAGCAGGGGGAGGGGAATGTGTGTTGTATTCAAATTAGCTACTTTCTGCTGCAGTGAAAATGCCTTGGGCTCAAAAAGATGCGTGAGGTCTGTTTGGTGGATCTTGAAAACTCTATGCACCCTTTCCTTCTACTGAAGAGCACTGTGAGAGCAACTGGAGAGGACAAGAGCCTAGGAAGGGCACAAAGCAAAAGACAACTGAAAATCAGATAATTTTAGGCCAACGAGAATCAAATGTTGTTGATCACTCACTTTTTAGTATTTGCTCATACTTAAATGATTTGACTGCAGTTTGCTTGGATTTTTTTTAAGAGGTATATGGTATTGAAAAAGGCAGGTTGGTATGGGACTCCTGATTATTTAGAACTGAAATAAAAGACATAGAGATTTAGATTTTAAACCTCAAAAGTTAATTGCTCAGAGATGGACACAGCCTGAGTCCTTTCTAAGTAAAGGGGAAAAAAAAAAAGGCTTGTTCCAGCCATTTTCTTTGCTGTGCTGCATCTAGTGTTTATTGCAGAAAGACAGAAATATCCCATTCTGGTTCTTGTCCCAAGGGCTGGAACCATGGTTGTTCCTGTTTGAGTGTGCTCACAGATGGACAGCTAACACCCTGAGCCAGCCAGACTTTTTCTGTATTTTGTGGTACACTGTGAGCAGTAACACATCTGCTGTTAACAATGATGATGTTGGTCATAGGGCTGCATACTTTATTATCTGCCAAGTACCTTTGCAGCACTGTTCACTAAGAACAGTTTAATGACAATACACCTCTTCCCATTATGTATGCAATAAAGAGAGATATTGTAAAATTACTGGTAATGAGAAATGCTACAAAACCATTTACTACACAGGATAAGTGCTGCATACTTTTCTGTCTCAAGCACAGGTAGCAGCGTAGATTTCTTTTTAATTTTAGTGAAGATGGTTGATGATAATCACATCTTTGAAGGTTTGTTTAAAGCAACTGAAAAGTGTTGATGCTTTTTGGACTGTCCAGACCTTCTGAGTATGCAGTGAAATGCTAGATAACTGCTGAGAATAGATTTTCTTATAGGAGTGATGGTTCCCAGGAGTGATGGACACATTAAGAGAAAAGTCTTTGCTGCAATGTTTTGAATTCTTTTAATCCTTGCTAGGTCTTGAACAGTCAAAGACTTAAGAAAGTCAAAACATCAGAATAATTCTTATGATTTCATGATCTAAAGTAAGATGTTAGAAAATAGGTCTGTTCTAGACCTCATCTATTCACTGGCTTACTAGTACCAGATCAGTTCCTATTCTACAATTTCCCAAACTGTCTCCAAACTGCAGAAAAAAATATTCCATCTGAATTTAGCAAAACATTTCATACAATCCCTTCACACCCATTTCGATTTGTGTCTCACTAATTTTATGGTAAAATCTCCATTAAACATGATCTGAAGAATGTTAACTTTGCTAAGGGCATTTGTGTGAGAAGTTAATTTTCTCACTTGCCATCAATCCATTCGTAACACTTGTGGCTGATCCCTTTATGGCTGGCCCAGGCAGCTACTACTGTGGAAGATGCTGTTCACAGTTCTTCTCAAGAAACACAGGTCTGGGCTTTATGTGATTAGCTCCCTTGTATCTCTTCTTGAAGACTGACTGTCAGAGCAGAAGGCTACTGTTTGTTGCATAAGTGCTGGATTATTATACTTATTAGACTTTTATGTATCCTCCATCTCATAATTATTTCCTTACCTTCTATGGAGTAACTTCTGTTCTAACACTCAGACAATTCCCAAGATGCTCATTAGATGATGTGCTACCTCCAGTAAGGACAGTGAAGCCAAGGTGGGCTTGTAAGGGAAGTGAAACAATATTAAGGAACAATTTAAAAGTCTTTTACTTTTGTGGATTTATGTTGTGATCCTTACCGCTTATTATAACTTTTTTGTCCACAGATATATATATATATTCCAGTCAAAAGCCACTCTGAATATTTGTGTTTTCCAGGACAAGTAACTGCATTTGTTGCACTGTAATGCCTTTGTGATATCCTCAGTACAGAAGAGCATGCAGTTAATTCTGCAGTCGGGGTGATTACATCTGCTTGGCAAAAAAGTACATCATGGTTTTTATGCTGTTGAACTTTAACTTCGAAGAGTCTCATTGATGTGACAATCTCCAACAGCATCTGCCGAGCAGCTGGAAAATCTGAGACTGTAGAAAAACCAACTGATTATCTCTCCTATATCGTATAATGTTATGGGCATGATTTTTTTTATCCATGTGTTCCTCCGGTTTCTTCATCCTGATTCCATCATCATATGCTTTTGATATTTAAGGCCACTCCTGACTTCCTGGCTGCATGTGAATTTGTTGGTACTCCAGGTGCTCTTATCTCATCTGAATGTTAGTTGATGGCGCAGAAGAAGATAATAATTTCTGCTATTTTTCTCTAAACTTCTGTATTTCTGGCTGTTTATTGCTGAGTGTAGCTTTCATAAGATCCCCCCAGTTCAAGAAACGTGGTTACCCAAAATGGTATGATTTTGTGTGCTGTCAACTCCTGCAAGGAACACTAGAACAACAAAAAATATGTTGATGGGTAGGTAAGACCATTTGATTAATGCTTTTAGAACCTGATACTTTTATTAGTATAGGCCTCTTCTACAGGACCAATATGATAGTGATGTTTTTTGTTTATCTCCTGGTTTATAAATGACCGTTCAGAACAATGGTTTCTCCTTAATGTAAGCCACAAAATACACCTCATCTGTAAGTCATGGCACAAAATGTTGTTCAGATAGATTGAAGGACAGCTTGTCATAGCAGGTCAGTTTTGCCTGAATATCACAGTGTCGTGGTTTGACCCCAGCCAGCAACCATGCCCCAAGCAGCCACTCACTCACTCCTCCACCAGCGGCATCAGGGAGACAATCAGAAAGCTAAAAGTGAGATAACTCGTGGCTTGAGATAAAGACAGTTTAATAGGAGAAGCAAAAGCCACACATACAAGCAAAGCAAAACAAGGAATTCATTCACCACTTCCCATGGCAGGCAGTGTTCAGCCATCTCCAGGAGAGCAAGCTGATGACACTGGGTTCAAGAATTGCTTCTGACTAAGTAGTATTTTTGAGTCTCTTATAGCTCAGTGGTTGATCTCAGTCCCTGTGGCTTCATACCCCACTTCCTTTCCATACCCTCCAATCAGAGCAGTTTGTGTTTCTGTTGAAACTGCCAATTGTCCTTACAATTAAAGGGAATATCTTGATGGAAGAAGCCAGGATGAAGTAAATTCATTTGTCATGAAAAATTATTTCCAATATTTGAAATTACTATATAGACCTTGGAGATGTTATCTGTGAAATTAGCTTTCTCTATCTCCCTGCTTTGCCCAGTCAAAGCCATCAAGCTGAAAGGCAGGCACTGGCACAGTGCATTTTCTGTCTCATTTCTTTTTCTCTATTCGTCTCAGGGGGAGAGGAGAGACTTGGCATTCATGATGCTCCCTTAATTGACTCTTTCTGTATGTGGAGATAGGCAGTCATCCCTTGGACACTTTGATTGATTGGATGAGGCTATTGTGTGATGTGGAAAGGATATGCAAAAGCACAGCCCATCACCGCAACCATGGAAAGATCTTATTTGGTGGTGTATATTGACTCATCCCAATCTGCTTGGTTTGTCTGTCTTGTCTCATACGCAGTTATCGCACAGAGCAGCCCACAGGGTGGTCCTGGCAAATCCACTGCAACTAGGTACCAGACTCCAAGGTATGGCTCTCCAGAGGGAAACCCTTCTTGCTGTCACTGCTAAAGCGTCTGAGAATGTGTAAAGGAAAGATAATATTCATCATTTTGAGTTTATTTCTTACTAGCATCCTCTTTTTTTTCTTTTTTTTTTACTGGGTAATTGAGAACAATGAGGTTAAAATTGGGAGATAAGGTACGGAAGAGGGAAACTGTATCCTGATAAATCAAATCTTAATATGAGTTTCAGAGTAACTTCCTACTTTGTGATGATGATAAGTGGTGAGTAGGTGAATAGATAGAACAAAAAACTTAGGAGGTATCCATCACATTATGGCAGAAGTCTTCCCACTGAAGGGACACAGCAGCAGGGGGGAGCTACAAGAAAAGCAGCTTCATAATAAGTGCTATTGGTCTCATGATGCTTCCATTTTTTATGTCCCACAGCTTTTGACTTCTGAAGTTCTGCCTGTTATGGCAAGGTCCTATTGTGGTCAGCCTGGACACTTTGGGTTACCTACCACAATAATCTTGTGTTCTTGTGATGCACAGCATTTTTTCATTTCTGAACAGGGAGGAAGTGTAATTCTTCATGTTGTGATACCACTAAAGGGACCAAAAGGACGGGGAAGGTTGAAGGAGATTACTGTTGGAAGTTGTATCAAAGCACCAGAGTTTAGGATTTAAACGGAGTCATGTGGAATTAGTTAAGTCTGACTGCCCCAATACCCACAGGCCCCATTTCAAACTGGCGAGAAAGGAAAAAGATGGTATTTTAAATAGTGATTTTTTATCCACTACCTTTCATTAAATGATTAAAATGGAAAATGACACTTCAGCCCTCAGTTGAAAAGCATGTTATACTGACAGCTCTGGGAGCCCTAGGCTTGTACTTAGAATGAGAAATATATAGAGTACTTTTCCTTTATATACCTTAGTCATCTCTTGGAGGAGTATTTGCATTAGAGGTTAGAAAGTGGGTCAATCTTTCTGGCTTGCCTGGTCTTTGGTAGAGCTGTGAAGTGGAATGGTGAAAGGAGGAACTCTTCTTCAATAGCTCTGATTTCCTCTCCTTTTTGTGTGAAACTGTTGAAGACAGAGAGCCATGAGGCAGTTTAGTGTACCCAGCCTAGGGAGCAGAGCAAGGTTGGAACTAAGCAGAACAAAATGGAGTTTGCAATGCATGCATCATCTGCCATGTGAGAACAAGATCTCCCACTCAACAAGTGATTGGCAAAAGGAATGTGCTTGCTAAATAGTGTGAAGGAAGCAAGAATACAGAAGCCGTCTAAACTATTTTATAGTTCTGTTATTTTTTTTTAATCTGTCTGTTGAGAATGTTTGTGACCGAAGAGAAAAAATAGGTCAAAGGAAAGGTTTTTGGCATACTAAGAAATTTCAAAATATCTAGAGTCCATACACTAATCTAATCTTAGTGTACAGGTTCTGATTCCTAGAGGCGGAAGCCTAATAGTTCAGTGCCCAGTCATAGAAACACCCAGGTGTTCACCATTTTATTACCATACCTTTGGTGATATTCTCTTCTGTTGCAATCTGGCTTTTTGAAGCAAACCCCACAAATCACTGCTACCCCATTTCTGCTTGTCAGCTCTCATGTCCAATTTGTGCAAATTTCCTTTTTTCTGCATTTGCATTTAATTCTTTTGTCTCCTTGGAGGACTAACCAGTGCTGAATTTTAGCCTTTCTCTCCCTGTCAAGTGTTACTGGAGGATGATTTAGCCCTATATCCAAGGTGCTTTTCTCAAAGCTGTTTTTAATAATTCCATCTTTTCTTGATGTTAGAACATGGGATTGGCCATCTGAGGGTGTGGATAAAGTAAGGCACATAGTTCGCAGTTCACTTTTCACCAGTCCCAGTCTGATGCTGGAAGCACCACTGTGGTGTGAAGGAGCTGCCTTTAACCACCTTGGTGAAGGAGGTGGAGATAGTCTAGAATTCAGCAGGGTGGAGATTGACTACTGTCCCAGTCTGTTGCCCTCCCTTTTACTGAGGCAACATCATGGTTCTGAATCTTGTTCAACTGCTTGTATGCCATTCCCCTAAGCCTGCCAGATTCCTTCTGCCACTTTCCAGTTTGATCAAATTTCACTTTCCTATCTGGTGCAGAAGAGCAAAGGATTTCCTGAAAGATTTCTTGGGATGTGGGAAAAGGGGACAAGGAAAGGAATGAATAGAGCTTTGTCAAACAAAAGGCTAGTATCTTTTTTCTGGGGGGTGGGGGTCATTTTATAAGCTGCAAGCCTTTTGGGCAAAGCGATTATGGAAAACAAAAAGGATTAAAGTAAAGAGAAACAGAAATGATTTATCATTACATTTTTAAATGCCTCACTGTTTTCACTTATCTTTTAATTTTTGTATTTAAAGTCAAAGGCACTTGGGCTGCTTTAAAAAATAATCAAAACATAAAGAGAGACTACAAATAGCCATGTCGAAGAGTAATGAATCCAGCAGACAGAAGGACTTGTGTCCAAATAAAAAAGGCAGAAAAGTGTAGGCTGGAATTGGTATTGACTGAGCAATGTGCACAGTGCTAATGGACCTGCAGAAGAAACAGGAACATTGCAGCCATAAAGTGAAAACCTGGCCCACTGTGAATACAGATGAGATTGGGAAAAACAGTGCTTTTATGGGTCTGCTTTTGCACACATGGCCTCTTGAGCCCACCTGCTTATAAAGTCAGAGTGACAGGATGTAGATTAGCAATCAGCATCCTCATTTAGCCATTTCTCCTCTAGCTGATTTACACTGCTGTGATTTCTTTATTCTTTTGTCTTTTCCTCCTGGCTGGTGACAGTTTGCTGAGCACATCTATTCTCTTCTACGCTGTTGTTTTTTCTAGGAGCTGTAAGAATTAAAATGCCGATCATTTAGCTTTCTTTGTGTGTCTGTGTGTGTTGCCTAGTTCCTACCCTAGTGTATGCCACCGGCCAAGGCTCAGTCAGGAAATCTTCCAGGAGAAGCAGCTTTGAAACTGCTGCCATGTCCCTTTTGCTGTGAGTTGGTTTTCCTAGACACCTTTCACTCAGATAATGGAGACATGCTTGATCTATGTGCTCTGTCAAAGTGTTGATCAGTAAAATCCTATTTAACTGGGTGGCATCCCTAACTTTCTTTCCCCATATTGATCCCTTGAAAGGCAGTATCCTGTTAGGCACTGAAGAGATTGTGCATGTCAAGAACTGTAATTCAGCACATTTGTGTCCCTGCAGATAACTGTGTATTATGTTTTTTCCTGCTTTAGCATTGCTTCTGGATTACGCACTTGAGCAGTTTCCTGGTGAAGGCTACCTAGGGGAGCTTCAGAGCAGGAAGGAAGAACATTCAGATACAACCAGGAGTGGGGGTCCTGGCATTAGGCCTCTTTGTGTTTGGAAATGAGATGTCTTCTGTTCCGGCAGTAAACTGTAACCCATCTGAAACATGGGTTGGCAATGGACTTTAGGCTGTTTTCTGCCATAGTGTTGTGGGACCTGCCAAATCTCACAGTATTACCCCTCTCTCTGTAGAAGCCAGAGATGGAGGCTTGGGTGAATTTTTGTACCTTTGCATACAGTTAACTCCTGGGGGACCCTTCAAACTTAAAATGAGCAGACAAGGTCATAGCTGGGAGAAAGCCAGGAAGTTGTTGACATCTCTACCTGTCTTTGGGCTATCAGAATATGCTAAATAAATCCACATTAAGCTATTTATAAGGATGCAAATTGAGACAAACAAAAGCCATTTTTTCCCATATGCAGAGTTTTTGCAAAAGGAGATTGATATCATAATTTTATATTTTGGGAAACTGTGATATAGAACTATTAAGGCACCTACAGTAAGATTCTAGATAACAAAAGTAATTAGCCACAGACCCTGACTCTGAGAGGACTTCATTTACTGGGATTTAAGTGTCTGAATCTAAGATATCACGTAATTTAGTCGGTAGACTCTTAGGGCACTAAACTACTCTTTCCACCTTGAAAAAGCTATCTGATATCTCTAAATAATACTTGCAGATCTCTGAAGACATGGTAATGTAGTCCTGGGATATTTGGTTAGCAGTTCCTAGAGATAAATACTTATATATTGTGATAGGATAGAGATAATTTATATCAGAACCAGAGTTCCTTCATCTTCTCTTCCTCTCCTGTTTTCCCACTCAGAAAAGCACTCGTGAATCACTTTGGCCTTTTAGCATGCAGTAATGAAACGCTGATTACCATACAGCTCCCCACACGTCAGCCTCTCTCTTACCCAGTATTGCTTACTCAACTATCACTCCCTGTGTGTCTGATCAGAATCCAGGGGTCTCCAGCTGACTAATACATGGAGGAAGTTAGTAGATGTACTTATAAGGCAAACTGAAGTTCTATAAGCCTTAATTTAAGGAACAAATAAAGATTAAGAAAGTGTTATCTGACAGTGATTTCTCTGGACGAGAGTAAAAGCACAGCAAATGCTGTTACTCAGAAATCTTTGCAAAGCTGCCCTACAGATGCTGTTCAGAAGGTGTACTGCAGTGTACTGGGTGCAGAACGTCCTGTGCTACATTGTGTGTAGCCCTGTTTGCTTCACAAGAGCATCTGCTGACTGCTACCATGGCAGTACCTGCAGACGAGCGGTGACTGAGTTGTGTCGCATCAATTCAGCATTGCTGCCAGGCTGGTGAGGAAGTCTGATCAGGGCTTCTCACAAAACAAGCCTTGACATATATGGTACATTACTAATTTGGTGCTTCACAAAAGTATACAATGTAGACATGCCTTAGAATTCTGTTTCTGGCTAATATAACTGCAAGCAAGTTCATTTTTCCGTGCCTTATCTTCCCTAGCTGCAAAAATCTCCCCAAAAAGCCAGATACTTCAGACTTTCCAAAATCATAAAAGGGTTGCAATGTGGGAAAATTCATGAATCACCAAGAGCTTCTGATTCTAGGATGAGAAAAGCTGAAGATCAGCAAAATGTGTATTTTTTGCTAATATTTGACCTTCTGTTTCATAGCTCTTCTTAAGCTCAGTGGACATCCTGCCATGAGAACAGGTAGAAATCCTAACCTAATGAATGATACTAATTTTTGTGTTATCTAACTAATTTTCCTGTTATTGCTACTTGACACAGAGTATTTCATTCTTCATCAGTACGGAAATAGGGGCAGATCTTTGTGTTGTGTGTTAATAATTTTGAGCTCATATCCCCAAAAGAACAACATTGCCTAGACCCACAAAGTATATTAAAAATCCGTAAAGGTCAGAGATTTTATTTTAAAATAGCAATGACTTTCTGTCTTGTGCCACTTTTCTACACCTGCAGTGCTAATGCAATCCTTGTGTGGTTGTTGAGACACAATGCTGTATTTTTTTGAGGTACACAAGCAACCTTTTATAGCTAAAATGCTGTAGTACTTGAGCCACTCAGGGGGAAAAAAAAATCTAGTTTCTTTGGCATTGAAAAGGTTAAATTATTCATTGCCCTTTATATAGCACTAAACAAATGATCAAATTTTGTATGGTGTGTCAGTGATTGGCTGGATGTATTTAACTCGATAGTGATATGAGATTTACAGAGCACACAAGAAAGGAGCCTTAAACAGTTTTACCCGTTGACCTTTGCCAAGATAATAAAGCCTGAATATCAACTCCTCACCACTTAAACTGTGTATTAATGAAGTGCCATTGGGTACTCAGCTACACCTGTGCTAGTTAGAAGTATTCTTAGTCACACAAGTAGACATGTATATTCAAGAAATACGAGTATAAAAGGTGTAAAGAAAGCACTGTTGAGCAGCTTAGACTGAAATCCAACAATATGAAGGAAATTGGCAAAATAAGCTGAAATATAATCAGGAGGCTGAAGGGAGGAATTATGGAGAAAGATTAGAAGAGTTCAGTACATATTGCTTGGTGAAATGACAACCTGAGGAGAGGATGATGAATCAGCTCTGATGGGAGGACTGCCTTCCCAAAGAAGGGGAATTGTTTAAGGAAGTTCACAGGACACTTCTGTAATATTGGGTTAAACTAAGAAAGGAAAAGAGTGAATATCATACCATCACAAGAATGAGCTTGGTTTGGTTTTGCTTTATTTTGCTGTAGTAGGGATCAGAGAAAAGGGTGGAAATCCCATCTATTCCAATGGAAATTAGGATGGCTAAAATGGCAGAGCAAGGCCAGGCTGCTCTGCACTTCAATGACATATGCTTTGTAAGAGGACAGGAAGGGAAGGGAGCTCCATGACCTAGCCAGCTCTTCTTCTTCTAGCTGTGAAATGTATGCCTCAGAATCATAACCTGGAAATGTCTTCCAACTTCAAATGACCTATTTTCCTTTCTAAATCCTACTAATGACTGGATGTGTTTTCATAATTAGCAAATACGTGAATAAATTTATACGACATGCAAGACACTGATTACCAAAGTAAGTTTTGTTTGCTTCTTATTGTAATTACTTTTTATAACTCATACTGAATTAGGAAGGGTAGAATAGTTAATAGTGTAAAAATAACAACATTTTGATACTTCGGCTTCTTTGCTAGATCTCAAAGAATTGTGGAACAACCTCCATGTTTAGGCAAATCAGAAACAGTATTATGTGGTATGTGTTACAGTATCAGATGAGAAAAGGCTGTTGCTAAGGTCGGTTTTGTCAAATGCACTATAGGGAAAAGCTTTTGCCAAAAGAACTTCAGATCCCAAACTCAAATCTCAGTTAGAAGAGATATTCACAGACTCATGTGAGAAAGAGAAGCATGGAGGAGTTTTGTTTCCAGGCTGCTGATAAGGAGAGCCTAGTGTGAGGCTTATTCTCTCGAGCCAGTGCATGAGCAGAAACAGCAAGTACACTGCTAACTGTTCATCTTCGTGGCAGATGGAGGACAGAGGCTTTTCTGACTGACAAGCTGTCATCCCAAATATTGTTCATCTGCATAAACACCAAAAACAATAACAAAAACATAGTCTAACATTTAGTTCACTTGCATTTAGTCCTGCTCTGTCATGGACTTTGTTTGATCTTTGGCAAATCAATTAGGTTTTAAAGAATAAAACAGTAAATCCTGACAAACCCCAGCATTGCCTCCAGTGGTGCTTAGGGGCCCATCAGCCCTTCCAGTAAAATCCAAATCTGTAAGTAAGGTGCTTAGGGTGTGAAGCAGCCATTAAGCAAGGATGGTGTTCAGGACAGCCAGTGGGTGGGGGAAGCAGGGACAGGCTTCAGGTAGCCAGTAGTGCATGCCAGGAGGAGGATGTGCCAGTCCCCTCTGTTGGGTGCAGGCTTGATCTTGCTCCATCCTTGAGCTTCATGCCCACAGAAACAGGATTCTAAAACCCGCTTCAAGACTGAGATGCCACAGAGCCCTGTATGTGTTCATACAACCTGCAGTGTGTTGTGAGGCACTTGGGTGCTCTACCTCATTGCATTGCTTTTACTTCCCCCTCTTGCCACTGAACAGAAGCGTCTTTGTTACCAGACTCTATATTGCTTGCAATTCTATGCCTTGATCTCTCCACACGTCAGATTGCTCACAGGATGTCCTCTGCTCTGTCTAAAGGTTTTGCCGGTGACTGTTCACTTAGATTCCTGTATTCTCTGTGTTGGCAACCTTGTATGTTGTGCAGGAAGTTTTAGTGCAACATTTAAAAGCTGTGGAAGCTTGGGAGCTTCTCACACTGGCAATCTATCACTGAGGGTTTTTTTAAAATTACATTGGTGGTGTTCTGTTGAGCTGTGTCAGGAGTGGGTGAGAAAAGCACTGTGATTTCCTCTTCCAGATGCAGATGAAATTAGGGAAGTATGACAGTCCCACAGCAATCCTGCTGGTTTTGGTGCCTTTGTTGGAGCACAGCTGTGCCCAGCAGCTGGTCTGGAATCAGAGAACCAGGAAATTTGCACAGTTAGCAGATATAAATAGAGAATCTGTAACTATGAGAGATGCTTAACTCTGCAGTAAATAAATCCTAGTCCAAAAAAAAGGCTAATTGAAATCTTAAAAAACTGTCTTGTGCCTCAATTCTTCCCCTTTTGAGTCTCTCTCTATCTGCAGAATTTGAAAGAGAAACAGGTGTTGTATCTATAGAGTCTTACCATCTATGTTTCAAGTGATGTCATTATCAGTCCCCTTTCCATTACAGATTTAGATTATTTTTAGGCTTGTGGATCATTTTCCAGTTTCCAAAGGAATTATTGACCTCTCCATTATTTTGACTTGGTTGATATTCTGAGAATTTTTCAGGGTCTTTCTCATGAAAAGTACAACAAGGTGGCAGGTAGCTCTTGGATCATCCAAAGAGTGGGGGGCAGCAGCCCAGTTGAAGTGGACAGTGGTTTGTGTCCCTACACTGTCCTGGCTTTGCAGTGTGACAGTGGATGAGCTGTCTTCTATTTCTGTCTCAGTTTCTGCTGTGAAAGTAGACCAGTTCAAAAGATGTTCCTGATTGCATCTTAATGCTTTGAATCATGTGGAGGACTTCAAATAACAGGAATCGAGGATGGGGAAACCATCCTGTTAGGACACCTACTCATTTTCCTCTTTGGTCAGAGTACATTAGCTGCTTATTTTAGAAAACCGTTTTTGTGGTTGTATTGTGGTGTAGAGCTGTGTCTTATCCTTTACAGGTGTAAATTAGGAAATGCTTCTTTTCCTAAATAGTCCTTGCTGATCCAGAACTTGTGCAGATGCGAGTAGAAACCTGGGACCTTGTCCAGCAGGTGGCAGTGAGAGCTGGTGGCAGTGGCACTGCACAGAAAACCGACTGAGATTTGCTGTGTGTCTCTTTCTCTTCTACCCCAGGAGGAGCCACACTGCTCTTCCTTGGAAAAAAACGCTTAACAAGTACTTCTCAGCACTAGTGGCACAAGCGAGGAGACAATTGCAGTCTCCTTCGCCATCTAATGGGCTCAGGCAGCACTGCCATCTGCCCCTCACTGTGCCCCCGAAGTGTCTGAGCAAGCACACCAGTCCCTGGGGCCCACAGCCTCTGCATCCCCATCACCTTCTCTGCTCACCCAGCAACTGCTGGTTTGCTTGATTTGCTAAATTCCTACTAGCAACCCTTTTGGGAAAAGCTTGACACTCTTTTTGTCTTCAAATAGACTTCAAATATATACTGAAGTGTATTAATTCTTTAATACACACAGCTTTTACACCCTCTGGACTCCTCCCATAACCTTGCAGCCCTCCAGGAACCCTTAGGAGAAAGCAGAGCATGCTGTTCAATACAGATGTTGTACTGAACTTTCAGGATCATGATTAAGCCTAGTGTAAGAGCCTGTGATTCACTTAATATTGAAAACAGAAGTGTCTCTCTCTTTGTGCAAGAGAGGCCACATGCCTGCTTCTGTGGGTGATGAGCTTAGCATCCCTTTCCTTCAGTGATATGGGGAATGATGGCTCATGTATTAAGCTCTGAGCTTCTAAACTCTTGGATGATTTGGAGAGAGTTTTATGAAGGAACCATTTTTTCTATGTATCCTAGGTACTTGTCTTTCATTACATGAGTCTGACAGCTTTCACTGGCCCTCACTTGCACATTAAAAAGGGGAGTAAATTGAGCTGTCTTTGGTGATAGTGTGGAATTAGATGTCAATAACTTGTCAGAAGTGGTTTCCAAATGTGTCTGTGCCTCACACATAGTACCTTCAATACAAGGGTTCATTAGGTTTTATTTTTCCATTTGCAACCTCCTTTTAATGTATTTGGCTTACTTTGTAATGATTGCTTAAGTGAGAATCTAAAATGTGCTGTTGAAGAGAGGTAAATGACATTCTTTCCTATTTTCAGATCAAATAAAGGAAAATAAGAGTGACTTGTTGAATAGTTCTCAAGAGTCCTAATTTGTGTCCTTCTGCTTTAGATAATGGGCCACCATTATTAGGCCAGGTTGGATGGGGCTCTGAGCAACCTGCTCCCTCCCCATGGTAGAACATTGGAACTAGATGATCTTTAAGGTCCCTTCCAACCCAAACCATTCTATGATTCTGCAATTATTAGGGGATCAGTGGAAGCATAATAAAGAGGTACTATTAATTATAGTTTAAGCAAAGTGGAAAGGCAAATACTGACTTGTCTGAACTAGCTTCCTTTGGTTTAGGTGCATAGCAAGGCCACAAATTCTGCTCATACTTGAGTCACAGGGAAAGTGATTTGGAACCTGCACTGCCAGATCATGACGTAAATGATAGATGACTGAAAGTGATTTTGTTCTGGAATAGCTGAAATGTCGAGTAAATCTATATCAGTGGAGTGATTTAGATGGTTTAACTCAGCACTTCTGCACTTGTTCAATGTTGGTAGGTTTTTCATCAGAAATTAAGATGACGTTATCAGCCCTCAAAAAATCCAAGCCTGAACTTTGGCATTATTATATTCTTTGTTGTGCAGTCTCTTATCTGTGGCATAAAACTGGAAATCAAATCTGGCAGTTTGAGACAGTACGCACATCTCCGATGAAGATATGTTTTGTCACTTAAAACATACATTTTTGCTTCACCAGCAGCTAGTGCTGTAGGAAGCAGCTTATAATTAAATGTTGCTGAAAAAGGTGATTGTCAATCCGAATCCAAGAGCTGCAGGTCAAAGCAGCATTTGTTTCCTTGTGTGCTGTCTGCTCTGCCTGCTTCAAAGTTACAGTTTCACCATTAGATGGCAGTTTAAACGCCACAGATCACAGAATCATAGACTATCCTGAGCTGGAAGGGACCCACAAGGATCATCGAGTCTAACTCCTAGTCCTGCTAAGGACAACCCCATAAATCACACTATGTACCTGAGAGTATTGTCCAAATGTATCTTGAACTCTGGTTGCTCAATGCTTGACTTTGTTTGGAAGAGTGAGGGCTTTGCCTGTCTTCCTTTGGTTATGTATTTTTCTGCTGTATTCCTTCCTTTGTGGCATTAGTTGGCCAACATAGGAGGATGTTTATGCAGTGTAAAGGAGTGATGTGCTGTGTAAGGCCAAGCACTGTAGGTGTAACTGCATGTTTCCCAGGGGAAAGGGTGCAGTGGGGCTTGATACAACCCTTGTTGCTTTGGTATTGTGCAGAATCTTGTTCTGACTTGATAAAATTGCTGGTAAGGATAAGTCAGCCCTTAACTGTCATTGAAGATTATGGTATTGTGTATTTGGAAGCACTGTGCATATTCTGATTTGGTGTTTTTCCAGAGTTGGATGGAAATTGGAAGAAGAATAGGTTTGAAAAATATAATGACATTTTATTTCAGTTTACAGGAAGGAATTTTCTGATGTGCTTTGTTTATTTCCTGGTGCAGGCAGCTTGCTGTTTTTGTTGTTCTTTGTATTGGCATTTTGCACAGTAACAGGAGAAAGAAAAATATGAAAGATATGAGAAAAAGAAATACCACATTCTGATGCCCTGAACAGTAGGAGGGGGAAATCTGACAGGTGAACTACATACAGATAGTTTGGTTTAGATTATTTTTTGCAATGTACTCAAATTTAAACTGAAGGTGTCCCGATAGGCAGCTGTTACTGTCAGGCTCAAACAGTTCCTGTTGTTGCAATATCATTTTTGTCTAAATAATTTCAGAAATTGTACAGGATTCTTTAGAATGTAGAAACTTCCAGATTATGTGTTCTTCCGTTTCCTTATATTGGCTTTAATTCAACTTTACATCTCTTGCGGGAAGGCCTCTGGATGTTTTCACAAATATTTTTCAAACTGGAGGCCATCTGGGACACTAAGGCTTGATACCAGTTTCACAGGAGGTCCATGCTTCAGCCACAAGTAACAGCTATTGGCTTCCTCTGCCACTCTGTCCTTGTAGAACGTTGAGTGCTTGCTATGTCCTGGGCTGGATTGGGTCATTCCTTTGAAATGTGGGCAGATGTGAGGTGCACAGCTGTTCGGCTGTTCCTAACTACTCCTGCTTCCCTGTGCAGCAGCCAGACTCTTCTCCCTGCAGCTGAAGGCTGCCTTTGCAGAGTTGCAGCCTGGCTTTCTTATCCCTTTCTAGTGAACACAGAAGAAGTAGGGGTGCAGATTTCAGACAACCCAAGAGAAGGGGCTAGCAGCAAGTAGTGGAAAAACTGAAAGAATGCCTTCAGATGTAACTACTTTTTTTTCTTTTTTCCACAGTTTTAATTGGTAATGATTAATGGCTTTTACCACTGTAGAGAAATATCATTTGAGAGAGTAGGAGATTTCAGGCTCTCTCCCCCACCACTTTTTCGTCCTTGTATAATGAGGGAAGAGAAAATTTTCATCCTTGAAGTAAACACAATTTGCTGGTAGGGCCAGTTCTGGTCAGGCTTTCTCAGAGCCTGGAAAACCTCATGATGGATTTGCCACAGCCTTTATACAAAAGTTAATCTGATAGACACGCTCCCACCGGCTTTTACCATGCTTTGTTAAATTGTGTTGGACTCCGTTCTAATAATCTCACTTTCTCTGATACATTTTGGAGATTTGGCCAAATAATACATGTGAAAGCATTCTCCAGTCCTCCAAACATATATCTGAACTGGCCACCCCCCAAACTTACCTTGGCTTCCATCCTTGTTCTGATTAATTTCCTTCCTTTTATTACCAAGGTAACTCTTACTAGGTTCCTATTTCAAATTCATATCAACAAGAGCTAATTGCTGTAAAAGAATTGTGCATCTAATACCCTTTATGGGTAATTTTCAGCAAATGGGTAGTGATTAACTTCCCTGACCTTACCTGTGATCCCACTTAGCTAAATGGGATGAGCTTCGCAATTTAGTCTCTTCGTTCCATCTCTTCTGCACTTAGGGGCCTGGGAGACATTTTAGGTGAAAGCAAACTGTTTTTTCCACTGTACAGAGTGTTGAGACTGTGGCTGTTGATGTTTTTATTTTTATTTTATTAGGATTCAGAATCCATTCTTAGAGATTGCACTTTCTGTCTGCCACCCAGATCAGCAAACATGTCATACTTGTGCTGGGTAGCTTTATTCCTCCCCTTGTCCCAGACCTCCTCAGAGCACAGGCAGCCCTGAAGGTCATTCTAAACAGTGATTTTTGGATGTGGAAAAACCTGTTTGAGATTACAAAATTCCTGGTTTTTTCATCTAAGGAATTTCTGATCTCTGGTCTTTAAGAATGAGGGGTTGATGTTTGAATTTATCACCCCACCCTTGTGACAGATATCAACTGTACCATCCTTAATGCTCTCCTGAACTGTACAAGAATTAACCCTGATGTGGGAGGGGGAAGAGTTATTCCTTGCTATTGGTCTGTGAGTATTTCAGGTTCTCAATCTCATAAAGAGATTGTTCAAAAACCTAGAGAATCTGAGAAGACCACAGTGAAATGAAGCTTTTTATTACCTGCCCACTTATGGCATAGATCCTTCCCAGGCAGTTCATTCTGCAGGTGTGCTGCCTAGCATTGAGTGGAGGTGTATGGAAAGTGATGTCATGCAGGAGGTGCAGTCACTGATAAGCAGACACTGAGGCAGTTTTCAGGTCTGAGGAGACTCTCTTTGCTGATAGGCTGCATTTAATCTGACATAATTTGATGTAATGAATCAGAAATGTTGTAACAGAATACACTGCATGCAGTTTGCTGCTAGCAATTCAGAGTAAGTGTCCCTCTGGACTGTATTATAGTGGACAGAAGTGTTATAGGCAGGATAAATAGCCAGTTATTCACCATTAAACTCTCTTAACTTGGAGTTTTTCGTTATGTCTAGTATAAAGAGAACAATACAGGATGTGGGTACATTCTTACATCTTATCTGTAAGTGTCTTGATATGGGGTGACAATGTGACAGCTTTCCAATTTCAGTTAGGGTCAGGCGAGATCCAGGCATTTCAGTAAAAGTCATAGCCACCATAGAAGGTGATCTGAAAATCTTCTGCCCATAAATGGCATTTTCAGTCTAAGATACCTGGTGATTTCAAGATTTGGTTGGTCTTGTTTTGGATAGGAGTAGTCTCAGGCCTCAGCAGCTATCTCAGTAAGTCTGTGATAGAAGCAGATGAAGAAAATTCAGCTTTGCTTAACTGTGACATCCGGCTGGTGCTTTTGGAGAAGGACTCTCTTCACTGCATTCTGACTGCTGCCCTGAATTTCAAAGTGAATAAAATGTGCTGCACAATGGTGAATGTGAAAGTTTTAGGGTCACAGCTGCTGTCATAATTTATACATCTCCATTCTTTTGACTGGAGAGTCTCATAGAAGTTGCCAATGCTGACTAAATCTTCACAGCTTCAACAAGAAGCAGGATTTATTATCATTTACAATTCCCATCAAGATCACTGGAGGCTCTTGGAGCTTGGAGAAGCAGAAAAAGATTAATGGAACTCTCTTCTCCATGAACCCAAATCTTTGAGTTTTGAACTGAGGGTTTGTACTGGCTGCTGTTATTTGTAAACCCATTCACTGAATGCCAGTGTAGGCATTTGGACCTGTACACAGTTCTGCACTGTAGATCCTGCACTACAGCCTCTGGCGTTTGAGATAGGCTTGTAAGAGTTTAGTAACTGTGTGATAATTATAACCAGAGTTATGGACTATGAATTTCTAACTGTGTCTTTACCAAAAGATACTGGATTTGTAAGACAGAAACTGCACTTGGTCATGTTTGAAGTCACAGAGGGACAGTTCATGGACATCCCTGTAATTGTCCATGCACTGAAATTCTTTGTAATTTAGGTCAACATTCATGCATAAACACCTCACATATCTATGCCAATTCTTTTTTTCTTCTTTTTTTGTGTGAAATTTCTTTTATTTAAAAAAAATTTATCTACAGGTACCAGAGTTGTAAAGTGGAATTTGGTCTGGGGTACAATCATGTTTTCAAAAGGCAAGTGTTTGTTATTTGAAAGCAGGACTGAGTTTCTTTTATCTGCCAATGAAATTTACAGGCTTGAACATGTACCACTTGCATCAGCCTTCATGATCCTGGCAATATCAACTGCCATTCCATGCCAGCTGCTAGTTTCTGCTTCTCTTTGCCTCTTTATCATGGTTCCAGTAATTGAACAGTGGTTGCAATTAGCTGGGTGAACAGATCTGGCTGTTGCATCTCTGCTGATGACTTCATTAGGAATGGACAGAGCCTGTGGGATGCCTGGAAATCAGTGTCATCATTTTGGCACTGTCTGTGCTGCACTGACTGAGCGTTGCTCTCAGATGGTCACCACCCTCGGATTAGTGGTTTTGCAAGTGTTTTTAGGGAAGACAGCAGATCTGTGATAGAAGAAGAAAAGGCTCTGAAGGGACCTTCCTCCAGATCCTCGTATTTTAAACTCGTCTTAGTTTATCTTGTATTTTAAGTTCGGAAGCTGTAGTCTGAATCTCCAAATTACATATTATCCTGCATATTTCCACAGCATGTTTGCTGTTGTTACCCTCCTAATCACTACCTGCTCTATTGTATCGGGCTTCCCTTCAAAGATGACCTTCCCTTCACTCGTTCGTGAGTGTTGTGACATTCTTGTTTCCATGAAGCTGCTTGCCTTACATGAGTTAATAAATAGTTACCTAGTTCCTCTGCCTACTTAGTTTCAGCATGGCAGTGTCTCACTTCTGGCCCTAAATCACTGATTTGAAGAATCACTGGGCCTAAATCACTGGGTTGAAGAATTTTTGCTTTTTCAAAACCAGAATGGTGTGGACAAGTTTGACCTACAGTTTGTAGACCCATGTTTTCCATTTGCTCCCCATTCTATTAACACACCTCTTCCAGGAATTTGCAAAGTTTAAGAGTTTGGGGCTGTCAGATGAGGAAAAGGAAGAAAATGAAATTGAGGGTTGTCTAATGCTGTGAACCTTCCTTAAACCAACAGCCAGAGGCAATTGTAGTTAGTTTTTCTTTCCAGTATTAGAAAAACAGAGCTGAGGAGAGGTTGTTTATGGATTTTAAAAAGGTTATGAATGTAGTTTACGTTACAGCCTTGCTTTTCAAAAGTGATAGACTGATGATCCCAGAATCAAAGAATCATCAAGGTTGAAAGAGACCTTCAATATCATCTAGTCCAACTGTCAACCCAGCAGCACCATAATCACCCCTAAGCCATATTCCCAAGTTCCACATCTAGATGCCTCTTTAACACTTCCAGAGACGGTGACTCTACCATTTCCTTGAGCAACTTATTCCAATGCCTAACCACTTTTCCAGGGAAAAATAAAAATTCTAATATCTAATCTCAATCTCCCCTAGCAGAATTTAAGGCCATTTCCTCATATCCATTGAGACATGACAGAGGAGACCAACCCCCAACTCACCACAACCTCCTTTCAGGTAGTTGTAGAGAGCAATGAGGCCCTCCTTGAGCCTCCTCTGCTCCAGAATAAACAACCCCAGTTCTCTTAGATGCTCCTCATCAGACTTGTGCTCCAGACCCTTCCCCAGCTCCATTGCCCTTCTCTGGACTTGCTCCAGCACCTCAATGTCCTTTTTGAAGTGAGTACAGAGCACTCAGGGTGGGCCTCACCAGAGTAGAGAGGGATAATCACTGCCTTAGTCCTGCTGGTCACACTGTTTTTGATGCAGGCCAAGATGTCATTGGCCACCTGGGCACATGCAGACTCAAATTCAGCTGCCCCTCAACCAGCACCCCTGAGTCCCTTTCTGCTGAGCATTTCAGGAACTACTCTTCCCCAAGCCTGTAGCACCACACGGGGGTGTTGTGCTTTGCCTTATTGAACCTCATGCCGTTGGCCTCAGCCCACTCACTGTTCCAGTGTGTCCATATCCATTCCTACCCTCCAGCAGATCAAAACTCCTGCCCAACTTAGTGTCTTCTTCAAACTTACTGAGGATGCACTTGATCTCCTTCTCCAGCTCATTGATAAAGGTATTAAATAGAACTGGTCTTGATACTGAGCCCTGGGGAACAACACTTATGACTGGCCACCCCTTGGGTTCCATTCACTACCACTCCTTGGGCGTGGCCATCCTGCCAGTTTTTCGCCCAGCAAAGGGTACACCCATCCAAGACGTGATAACTGCCTTTTGAGTAGCTTTCCCATATGGTCAGAGAAAAGGGCTGAAAGCACAACAATCAGGTGTCTTTAGTAGTGTCATAACATGTTTGGTTCCAAACTGTAAATGCTCGGAGATGATTCAACAGGAGTAAGGAATTTGCCCAAGGATATAGAGTGGCTGTAGGAAAGCAATGTTTTGAATCCTCTGTTTCTTTACTCTTGCTCCAAGAGGCATTCCCCTCAATGTGGCAACTCACAAGACAAAATCTTTTCCATCTCAAATCAGTAGCAATTTGCAGGTGTAAGGTGATGTCTGTGAAAAGGTGCAATATCCAGTGAAATCAGGTCATTCTGGCACTTGGCATAGAATAATCATTGTTGAAAGAGATCCCTGGAGGTTGTTGTCCCAAACACCCGCTTCAAGTGAGATCAACTTGAAGAGCAGAATTAATTGTTAAAGGCATTATCCTGTTGAATTTTGAAAATTTCCAGGATTGGGGTTTCTACAGCTGTTCTGTTGCAGTGTGTGGCAACCCTCATAGTGTAATTTTTTCCTTAAATTTTTCTCAATTTTCCCTTGCTACAGATTTTCTGCTACCTCTTTTCTTCTTTGTATGCTGAGATAAACCAAACGTTTTTGCTGTAATCTCCATTTTTTGGTGAACACTACTCAGAAGGTAGTGATCAAATGCTTTGTGTAGCTTGACAGTGCTGTGAAGATGACTCAAAGATGTTTGAACTAAACAGAAGTCCTGCCACTTTCTAAAGTGCCACCCATGGTAATGCAAATTCTCCAGCTATTGTTTTAGTAGCAGGTTTCCCCATTACACTCCTTTACACTGAGGAGCAATTCTTCTTCTACCCTTAGCCCTCTTGCTAGAGATTTCTTCCCAAATAGTTGTACACAGCTCTGTAAATGTTAGAGTGACATTTGGAGTAGATTTGAAAAGCCCATGTGCTCCTTCTTGGTTCTCCTGAGTCTCTGCCAAGCTTCAGTATGGCAATATAACCTCACTTGTCACCTCCCAGGGCTAGCAATAACATTTACAAGCTACAGTTTCCTCTGTCTGCAAATATTTCCACTGTGGTACTCAGTGCTCTTTCAGTTCCTCCCTAGGCCAGTTCTTAATGATTGCAGCCCAAAGAAAGGAGAAGTGAAGTTTATTTGCCTTTCACTGTGGAGTACACAAATTTAATTTTTTTGTAACTCCCCACCTGACAACACCCCTTGATTAGCTCTTGCAATCACACCCCTTGATGACAACAAAGCAAGACACCTCTTGATGACAACAGGAGTGTAGGAAGGGCATACCCAGCCTGATGCTGATGGAAACTGGTACATACTACTTTGTAGGGTAGCCACAGGTTAACCTGGGGAGTTAGTTGATTAAATACAGAAGTTAAGCAAAGCTAGAATCCAGACCAAGAATGTTAGACAGGTTTATTAATGAAGGGAGATTTGGGATCCATATACCTAATATGTCTTCCCTAGGTCAGTTTAAAATTTGGAAGGTCTCCATTGAAGCTTTTGTTGTAGACAGGCAAAAGTCTTGTGGGATTTTACCTTACAATGATAGAAGCCTCACAGTTTTAACTAGTTCCTTGAGATTTTGTCCACTTTAAGATGAAAATTCTTAGGACAGCTTTAAAGGCTTTTAGTATAATATACCCACTTTATAATATTGAAGTAGAAGAGGTGTAGAAATAGTAGAAGTGTTAATTTTGGATTCAAAAAAGAAAATTAGTGCTGTTCTAAAAAGAAAAATCAGAATTACTTTTGTTCATAACAAAAGTAATTTCAAAGTCTAAACTCTATGAATCAAGGTAATTTTTTTTTTTTTGTCTGAAGGACATTATAATACATGCACTATGTTGCTTAGGGCTCTTTGTCTTATTTACCTAGTTTTTTTTCTTAATGTCTTCCATTTTGTGGATACTTAGTCAATAATATTATCTGTAGACTTTGGTTATGTGTTTGGGAAGACCTCAAAGGGATAGAAGAGGTATAAGATACTGGAGCAGGGGGAGACAATGGTATGGAAAGGAAATTGGTGAATAGAGTATTTATTGTCTTCTGACTTTCTAGATAAATAAATAGGTGTGGTTTGCTCTTCAGGTTTCTTCAGGAATTTTTTTCTTTTATACGAAGGAACTTGCACTTCTGGGCTATTTTCAGGCTCAGAAATTAAATGTTTTAATTAATGTTATGAAATAAATTTTGCAAGGTTTTGAAAAAATGTGTTTGGTGAAGAATATTTATCTGGGTGTCGTCTGACCTATGTAAACATCTGCTAGCAATTTTTGTCTATAGCAGGGGCCTTATAAGTGACAATTATTATTACTGCTCCACCAGTATTCTTGCATCCCCAAAAATGTGATGAGTGTCTTGGAGCTTGTTCTATTATGTCTTCCATTTGCTGTTCATTTGGAACTATTTTGTGCACATTGCACTGATAAGGGTGTCTTATGTAATTACTTTAAGTGCTTGTTTGGTCTTAACTGACATATGCTATTCAAATTGGAAAATTTTAATTTAAGAAAGTAGTATACAAATCAGAAAGAAGCCAGAGATGAGAAGCAGAAGAGGCAGGTTTTAGAAAACAAAAGCTAGGAGAAGCTGAGTAAAAAGGAGCTTACTTAGTCTAAAATAGAGTGAGGGAGCTGGAATAGTGATATACTGAGTTTCAGGATATGAAGATTCTTTTGTAAAGCAGACATATACCCACTCGGGAGTGAAGAAGGAAGGCATCATCTTAATTTGAAGCAAAGAAAAACTTTGATTGATGTTGAAAAAAATACTTTGGTCTTTCAGAGAGATTAAGTATCAGCAAAACCGGTCTGGTTTCTTTACTTTTCTGTAGCTGTATGTGTCCAAGATTTTTACTGTTTTATCTTCATGAGTTTCCAGTGGATAACAACTCATAGTAACACTATTGACATCTTGTCAGTTTGAAATCTCTAAAGCAGAATAGCTTGGTTCTTACTAGCACAGTAAACCCTCTCAGTGTTTTATTAGTGATATTTATTGTTTGCAGGGTATTTTGCACGACTAATAAAGCCCATTCTTATTCCTAATGTAATGTTTCAGTTTACGTAGGTTTTAAAGATGGTTTTGTGTTCTCTGTTATTGTCCCTCTCGGTGCTAGTGAATTACATTTACATCCCTTCAAATTGGTCTTTCGTGTTTGGTGGGCTAAGTTTAAGTTGAAGCCCAATGACACTGAGATGGGAGACATCCAGGAAAAATTCCGTTTACTGCAGAAGGTGTCATAGCATAGTAAACATGGACTTTTCTTACGGGTCAATGAGAAGCAGTCCCAGAGCACGGTACCACCAGCACGCTTAGGGCACTGACAGGCCCTGCCTGGCCGCTGGGGCTCCCCCAGCTGCTCATGGCCCAGGGCCCCATGGCAGCCCCCTGGCCATCAGCCGCCCACCCGGTGATGGCCAGGCAGGGCCAGTCTCCAGGTCCCTCCCACAGCATGCCCGGCCACGGGTGCTTCCAGGCCAGGCCCACGTCCAACCCTGTCACTGTGGCTCTGCCTGGCAATTGCTCTTAGCCCTGGCCAGCAGATTGACTTCCTGGTCATGGGCCTGCCTCATGACCTTGAGGTTTCCTGGTTTCTTGGTTGGACCTGGCCCCCATTTGTACATTTGTCCTACTCACCTTCCTGTGTGTGTGGGACAGCCCTGGGCAGCAAAGGACTGGCACAGGGAACTCCACAGCTCCTGGCACCCATCCTGCTGGATGATGTGCAAGGTCCTAACTGCTTGTGAGCACTTAAAGTTCCCATCATATCTTTTCCACCAAAACAGGAGTATTATCTCCTGGGTTCTAGTCAGATTCAGTCTGATTGATTACATTCAGGCTTCCCAAATTACTTGTCAGGCTGTTTTTGTTGAAACTCATCTGTATGGAATCCTCTTGGACAGGAATTAGGATTTCTTTTTTTTTTTTTCTTTTTAGATATTATTTTTGTGGGATTTTTGTTTTGTTTAAAAGTGTAATTTTTGTTTTCAGAAAATCTATTTTTATCTGGGGCCATGTGTCTGCTAGTGGATGTATGAGGGCAGAAGGTGAGCTGTGCAATCAATGCCTGCAGGAAAGTGTTGTCTGGTTTGCGGATACATAGCTTAGGCACTTTAGGGATATTTGAATTTGCAAGAATGTGGAAATGTTTGGTCTAAGAGTTTTGGTCTCACAAATGTAGCTGGGGAAAATGTTGTGTGCCTTGAACTGCTGTCACTGGGGACTTCAACTTTCATGAAGTGTGGATATTTTTAATTATTTTTGCAATGTCACCTTTCTGAAAATTTCAGTAAGAAACTACACTGTATTGTAGTCTGGGAGGCAGAGGAAAAAGACCATGGGGAAGGAGAGTACAGAAAAACTAAGAGGAAGAAGGAAGAAAAGAAGCAAGGGATGGAGATTAATACAAGAGAGAGGTTAGAAAGCAGGAGAAAAAGCATGAAGAGGTCTTGAATAATTTTCTGTCTGTGTGCTAAGAATATGCCTGTTCCATCTCCCTGGGAGGTTTATGCAGAGCCTTGTGGGGAAGCAGCAATGAATTGCTCCTTTGGATGCTAAGTGTAAAATTAAAACTGGCAGGGTCTGAGAGCACAAGACTGGGAAGCTAATTGCTCCTAATAACATATTGATTTTCACAGATTTCTGGCATTATGTCAGAGCAGTTTTGAACCAGCACCTGGTTTCTTCCTCTTCCCATCTCCAAACTAATGGCAATGAAGCTTCTGGCATTAGGATCACAAATAAATGCCACTCAGTTTTTTGTCTGTACAAATCTGTGGGGGTCTCAAACATGATTTCACACATTGCTCCTATGCATTCAGTATAATAGCTACCCTAAAAGTAGAAGGGTGGCAGAAACCTGCATGTATTTTAAACTTGGATAACTGTGCTGCTGCCTGTTAGTATGGTGCTGAACAAAGCATTACAGTCTTATTGCTGCGGGTGGCTGAGGACAGTTGAATGGATGCCTGTATTCAGGCAGAAGTTGCCAGCACAGGTGTCTGGGTGGCTGAGGTCATGTACTTGTTACCAGGTTGCATTCAACCCTGAGCAGATTTGCTGTATGTGTTGCTCAGCTGTAACATGCTTTTCTTGAGCTTTGGGGACTGACTGTCAGGAAAAGGAAATAGGTTTTATTTGTATGACTGCTACTAGGCAATACCCTCCTCTGAACGGAGTATTTTCATAGCTGGAGGGAATGGTCTGCTTGCAAGGAGATGTGCTGAAAGGCTCCCAGATACTCCAGACTGAGAAAACTTGCAAAGTGAGAATGAAATCCTGCTATTTTTGAAATATGTCAAGTGCATACGGCACAAGAACAGAACATTGTCTCCTGTGGTTGTGTGGAGGCTGTTTCAACTATTTCAAGATATTTAATTTTATCTACTTAATTGTTACGAGGTTTCATTGCATTGTGCTTGTAGCAGACTGGCCAGAGAAGGGACAGTAATACCTGGTTTATGCTACTGTGAGATGTCAACTGAAAAACTGTCCAGACTTTTATGTCATCTTCAGGATTCTGAGTGTTCCCCAGGTCCTCCTTACATAAGTATAATAGTAAGGGTTGGGTTTTTTACTGTCTGAGGACAGTAGTTATCTGGCAATGGGATCAGTAAAGCTGAAGGACATGAATTTTACTGAAGGGAAGAGACTCATTATTACCATGCTTTTGGTTTGTTGTAGTCACTGCAGAAAAACTCATGTTTTCAAAGCTCCTAATGCATGGCACTGTGGAGAAGGAAGCAGCAGTGCTGGGACATTTGTGTCAGCTACTCCCACTTGCAGTCCCGATATCCTCTAACCCCCTTCTCGCAGCTATTCATGTGCTAGGGCCAGCAACTGTTTCATGCAAGGCACATCTGAACTGAAGGCGTCAAAAGAGCCATTTCATGCTTGACTGGATTTTCTAATACAATTTGCAGAGAGAGAGAGAGGAAAGAGAGCAAGGAAGGCTTGTGTGTACATAGGCATTGCCTTTGAGTGTATGTATAAAATACAGTACATTTAGTTCCAGCTTGCAGCTGTGGGTGGCAAGTGAAAGGTGCAGACGTGAGGGGGAAGAGAATTTCACTTTGAAAAGAAGAAACTATTCTTCCACCTTGAAAAAGAGGCTTTCTTTGCTCCTCTGTTTCTCGGCCAAATGAAGATGTGGGACCCCAGGGCAACACTGGCAACTGGTACCAGAGATGTGTGTAATGTTATGACTGAGTGGGTGATGTGTGTAGAGAGCTTTCTGTGTACAGACCATGACAGTGTGTGGTGAGCACAGCTAAGGAAACTGGTGAGTAAAGATGCTGTTCACAGACATCTTAATGGTGGTCCCAGAAAAGTTTTCTTCTTATGTTTGCCTGTCCTATGACCGCTGAGGTGCTGCACACCAGCTATTAGTGTGGTGGGTTGCTGCGTCTGCACAACTGTTGTGATCCCCACTAAATATTTTGGAACCATATCTGTGTCTCCTCTGTCACTTTATCAGCTTGATATTTATATCTTTATTTATCACCTCATTTGCATATTTATTGCATTGCAGTTCTGTTTCTGGCCATTTTGGAGCCAGCCATGGTTGCTTTACGGCACGGACATTTAGATCTTCTTCAGTTTCCCATCAATTTACGCTACTGTAGCATCTAACATTTAGATGTTGAGAGGAGTAAGGTTCAGCTCTGCCAAGTTCGCTGTTTCCTGATGGAAGTTCTGCTCTCATTGTCTGGGAAAAATGGGACAAAGGGCTGAAGTATAAGGAGAGCATCTAGATTCCAAATACATGTTTTGCAGTTGGTTAAATTAGATGGGCTGTTAACTTTCTGGGGGGGGCGGTGGGGTGGTGGTGCCTGGAGAGAATCCCAGTCAATCATTTGAGAAAACTTCAGCTGAACTGAACTGGATGAGGTACTGGTAAGAGAGCTTTATGGATGAGTTACTGGTAAGAGAGCAATCCATCCATGTTTCTAGGAAGCTGAACCAGTCAGGTTTTTTTAGACTCTGGGATTTTGACATGTAGTTTTACGGTAGAAGCCCTACATGGAGCAATCTCTACAGGTCTGTCTTTGGTGGGGGTTGGCTGTGGGGAATAGGAATGCTCTGATTCATACATTTATATATTTATGTAGATTTGTAAATTTTGCAGATGAAAATGCTTTTGAGCATATTCCCTGAAGAAACAATGATTGCTGTGCTGTAGTGCTTGCTGCAGTTCTAACACAAGACTTTAATTCTACCCCTTAGAGGAGAATATCACTTTCTGCAGACAAGACCCTGAACAAATAGAGAATGCAAAGTTTAACTCCTTTCCTCGACTGAAATTCCAATTTTCCTTGACATCCTCAGAGATGACAGAAAAACATAACTTCTTTCTTCACTTTTTTTTCCCCCCTCCTCCTGGCTTTCATTGTGCCTCTATCTTCTAACTTTTGCTGCATTTGAATGGCCCTTGCAATGGAGTTTGGTTTATTCCTTTCTTCATTTGCATTGGTTGTGTCAGCAGAGCTCTACTAACATTGGTTGTTAGTAAGTAGTGAAAAAATATAAAATCACAAAAAGGAACAAATCTGATTTAGAAAAGACCTGTTAGGAAATGCACTTTATACAGTTTGTCTTTAAAGTGTTATTGATGAAATGAAATTCCTCTCTAAATAAGCAACAGCAAGAGTACCAGAAATTAGAACACTAGTCACTGTAGTTGTTACTGCTAGTCCTAGGGAAGGCCGGACTTCAGTGCACTGAAGGAGATTGCATTTTCTGGAAGATGTGAAAAACAAAGGCTCTGCTAGCACCTAATCACAAAAGGGCTCTCTCCTAACATGCTTGACCTTGGGAATTATGTGTCCAGGCTACTGCTATTACCAGTTGCAGTGAACACCACATCTTTCTTTGCTGCTCATATTTGCCCCACAGGGTTTCTAGATGCAGTTAAATGGTTGTTGCACTTTTCCCCAGTTACATACCTTTCTGTGGCAAGTGCTATGTTTTCTGTAGACACAGTGCTTTGTGGTAGATGTGGGGGGTCTTCAGAGGTGTAACTTCTTCTCATTTCTTGCAATTGTTTTCTGATTCCTTGCAGAGGCCTCTATCTTGAGCTATGATGGCAGCATGTACATGAAGATCATCATGCCCATGGTTATGCACACAGAAGCAGAAGATGTGTCCTTCCGTTTCATGTCCCAGCGTGCTTATGGGCTGTTGATGGCAACCACCTCACGAGACTCTGCTGACACTCTGCGCCTGGAGCTGGATGGAGGCCGTGTCAAACTCATGGTCAACTTAGGTATCGTATAAACACCTTCCACTGCCCTCTTCACTATTAGTTTGGGCTTGTGATTAGTGGTTTTTTTTAAATAATTTCATTTAATTTCTGTTGGTTTGATTGGATTGGATTGATTTCTAAAACAACTGCTGAAACTTTTATAATTATATTCTCTTGAGGAGAGAAATTCTCTTCTGCATTGCTGCATGAAGATTTGCTGTCAGTTCTTCGTTATGGACAGTGTTGGTTTTTAAATCTTTAAGTTTTTAAGTTTCCTTTCTTGGTCTGGGACTGGTGAGCTCTGTGTGAAACATGCTACTTGGTCCATCTTTTGATCAGTTACATCCCTCATTCATCCAGCATCACTCAAAACAGTCAAAGGCAAACATGGAAAGGAAGCAAAATGGATATGGTGGCAAGCAGAAGCCCTGTGAACCCCCTGCCCTTTGCATAATTTGCTAGCAGTTGATACAGCTTGCCATATTTTTTATATCTAATAAAAAAGCCTGGTGATTTTTGTTGTGTCTTTATTAAAAAGAAAATAACAATAGTAAAAGTGCATCCCCCTATCCCAAAGGGCTATGTTCTGTCTCCTTAGAGTTATTCTTTCTCAGAAAATAATTCAAAAAGACAATTAGAAACAAGTCCAACAATAACAACAACACAAAAACAATTGGGAGTGAATGTGCTATTAGATTAGCCTCAATTCATTTTCTTGACAGTCTTTAGGTATTCTACTGAGTGAAATTCTTAAAGAATGTAAATGCATGAGTTGAAGCTTTCTTTCACTTTTCAGTGATGCAGCTTGTTGCTTTGTGTGAATTGAGGAATACAACTAAAAAGAGGTTCTGACTCAAACAGGCAAAACTAACATCATAGTGCATAATCTTATACCTTTAAATGTGTAGGTTATTGTATGTGAAGGTTTGTGTATGGTCTGTTAGAATTTCTGTCAGCTTTCAAAGTTCTAAGGCCCACTGGAACAAGCTTTCACATCTTTTGTGCTAATAGTATCACCATCTTCAGAGCCCTTCAGAGCTGTGACTATCAGGAGCAAACCATGTAGCAGCTTTGTTTGTGGAATATGTTGTCCAGCAGTTGTCCTCTGGGACAAGCTTGCTGTTTAAAATTGCATCTGGTGTCTTTTTTTGTTTTGTTTTGTTTTGTTTTGTTTTGTTTTGAAATTGTGAGCCAGGCCCTATTATTTTCTTTTTGAATAAGAAAGTGTAGAGAAGAAGATACGTCAAACAAGTTCATATCTCTTAAAATGAATGAGTGTCCATCTAAAAGTCTATAGAAACTCTTGCCTTTTAGTAAATAAAAGCAAAAAACCAACACCGCCCCCCCCTCCCCCCCATATATTTGCATATTTGCTTTGCTTAGCTTGACTGAAGAAGCATAAAGCACTATTGAGTCTGTAGCTGCATAAGAGCTGTTGCTGTCTTATCCAGACTGGCCTACAGGACAGATGGAATAGATGAACTTCAGCTATGACAGTAACTTCTCAAATAAAGAGAAACGGCACTCTGATGATAGCCATCTCTGCCTATATGAACTCTAAGCGAAGGAAAATTTTATAGATTTTCCAGGGTTTCTCTGGAGAACAGCTCAAAAGAACTGCTGTTGAGGCTCCTTACATGTGCAAAGAGAATCTTCCACAAAACCCCAGAGCATCTGTGTATATGTGTTTGTTTGCGTTTTCTTCTGATCTAATCAGTTGTTGCTAAAAATCAAGCAAAATGAGATTATATTTCCCCCGTTTCATTTCTTGAAAATTATGGCTAGTTATTTTTTTCTCAGAAAATAAAATTAATCGCTGAAAGATTGGTAGTGGCATGATTCTGTTGGGGAAGTGATGGAGCAGCTGAGTATCTGCCCAACTCTACAGTATCCTCTTGTAGCCCAGAGCCAGTTCTTTTACTTTTCAAGCCTTAGTTTTTCTATTTGTTGAAAGGAGAATTCTTTGCACCCTGTGAGGGATGTGCTACTATTTTAGTAAGGACTGCTTTTATCACCTTTGATATTCCCACATGAAAAGTACTACAGCATGAAAATTTCCAGACTCCATCAAAAATTGTCACTTTTTCTTCTGAGAAAGGTACCACTTGTTTGATTCTGTTATATCTTCTTAAAAATGAAGGAGAATTAGTGGAATTGCTCATTTGGGCATTCAGGGCCTCCTAGACTTAGACCCTAAATAAATACGAGGAGGGTATATTTAGGTAATGCTGAATATATCTGTTTTTTAAAGCTTGCTCTTTCCTTTCCAGTTTTCATTATATCGTGCTGGCAGACAATATTTTCCCTCAGGGCCTGTCAACATTGTATGCCTGATTGGCATTGGTCACTTCTATCACTCAATGGGGTTTTTTATGCCATCACCTATCCTAGGGGTGGACTGCTCAACTCTTATTGTCTGGCACCTAAAAGATGTGGCTAAAGATTTGACAGATGGCCTACACATGTTTGGGAAAGAGGTGTTGTTGACAGCTTAATGCAGGGACAAAATCTGTGAGCAAACCCCTGTGTAAACTGAAGGCTGGTTCTGTGTAGTAGCAGGGACTGAAGCAATGTGTATGCCAATTTTGCCAGCTTTTCAGCTGGAAACTTTTGTGAGATTGAATCTTCCCCAAAGTGACTACAGGCTGGATCAGTGGAAACGTGTCAGCACTCTTTTATGTCTGACTCAACAGAGAGGTAGTTTAGACTGTTGGAACGCACACTGAGCTTCACCTCTCCTTTCTTCAGATTTATAAAGCTGTCAGAAAATGTCCTTGAAACAGAACTTTCCTTCTACCAAAACAGCAAAGTTACTTTGCTGTTGAAGAACAGAATTTGAGGAGGAATCACCTTACCAGAGCCATTCATTTCCAGTTGTTTACTCTAAGTCACAGTAACTCTGTATGGAGACCGTTCATAGCCCAAATGTCACAAATGAGAACCAAATCTTTATCCAACCTTGCCAAAATCTCCTTACTCATGAGAAACAGTCATCAACACCACCTCTGAAGACCTGAATATGCTTGGTGCTTACTAGCTATGTGTCAGTATCCCCTGAGGGTCTAACCTGTGACACATGTGTAAACAAGGACTGTTTTGAGGGGTGAGTTAACTGTGCTTTTCTTATAAGTCATTTAATACTATTACTAAGAGCTGTCTCTTTCTTCTCGTCTTTGATCTATTCCATTAGATTTCTTATTATCATTTGTGTCTTTATTAAGGTCTTTCCTATGTTGTTTTTTCTTTTCTTTCTTTTTCTTTTTCTTTTTCTTTTTCTTTTTCTTTTTTTTTCTTTTTTTCAAATCTTCTGTGTGTTTCAGTTGTAAAGCTTTCCCATACCCCATCAGCCATGGTAAATCAAAAGATGGTATTCGACCCTTCAAAGGCCTGAAGCCTGCGGCCCGCACGGCAAACAGCCCTGAGAACAGAGCATACGGAGCAGCCTGCAGGGGCTGGCATATCCCTCTCACCCCTCAGCACTCAGTGTCCAAGCCAGTCAGGGGAGAGAGATACAGCAGGTGTGGGTGGCCAGGGGCAGCTGGGGGCTTGCTCTAGAAGGTGGGAGGGAAAGGAAGAGCAGCAATGAATAATTCTCTAAGGAAGGGGGCAAGGAAGTTGCTTCAGACCTTTCCACTGTGGGTTGCCAGAGGCACTGCAAATCTTCATGTTGACAGCATGACTATCAGTAGTTTTGAGTTTTTGTTGTGTGAAGAATAGAAATCCGAATGTGATGCATATCTCACTTCTGCTGAGAAGGATTTTGAAGACGTGGGTCTGGAGTGGAAGGAGAGAGAGAGAGAGAGAGAAATTAAGCAAATCATAGCTTGGAACATGCTTGGGAATAATTTTTGATGCTGAGATGATGTGCAGAAAGGGAAAGAAATGGCTGGTCTGATAGGGAGATCCACCTTCACATTTTTCCTCCCATTGATAAGTGGCAGGGTTATAATGTTGTACTGACTTTTATTTAAGAATATTTCATTTTTTTTTCTTCCTGGGCTGGTCACTGGTGATGAGGATATTCAGGTCACCGGTCACTAGGATAAATATGTCCTGTCTCCTCTCATTTAAGGAAGTGTAACCATCCCTCTCACCTATCTTTTCCTAAGCTAAATCCTGAGGGATGTCAGAGCCACCTTTGCCCGTCCAAACTGAAGGTTTTTTTGTCATTTCTACATACAAATAGTGCAAGTAGGAGAGAGGCAAAGAGCCTCAATATAATGTTGGGTAAGTATGCACAGGACTTTATCTGGTTTCCCCATAGGAAATAACTCAGAGTGAGCTTAGAAACAGTTTTTTGTCCTATTCTTGCCTAAAAGTACTCTTCCATAGCCACACATGGCTGCTCATCCAAAGGCAAAACCATTTTGTTCTCACACAGCAGAGGTGACTTTCTTTCTTGATTCAAGGATAAAACAGCCTGGAGCCTTAGCAGCATCAAATAAATATTACTATTTTCAGACAAAAAGATACAGGTGGTAAGAAGCACAGGCCTAAATTGCAGATGAATGTTTGCTGCTAAAGATACCTCAATTCAAACAATGGATCCCTTGTGTTAGCTAACTGCAGTCAAGCTATTTAACCTTTTGGAAGGAGACTGTCTTTGGCCCATTTTCCAAGTGATATGCCCAGATTCCATCTGAGCACTGAGGAAGGAGCTTCTGGTTTACATTAGACAATTAATGAAAAGAAAGTAACTGCAGAAGGTCTTCCCAGCTAATCCTGCTCCCCATGCAGTAACAGACTCTACTTTCACTTCCCTACTATCCACCACATTCCTCGTCCAATTGCTGAACTGGCAGGTGACTGGATTTACAGCTGTTCAGGCATACTCATCTCCAAAACCTATCTCAGAAATAAATACTGATAACAGGGCTGAGTGCCCCAGATGATGATTCCCAGAAGTATCATTGGCCTGGTAGTGTGCAGGAGGAATCCCAAGGAGTTTTTAAAATTATTCCTGAATTAACCAGATGCTGCTGTTTTGAGCACAAAGACCAGACTACACCTGCACCCTCACCACCAGGAAAAATCTCCTCTGCTTTGGATTTGTACTGTTGTACTAGTTATGGGGGACATAAGTGTTTTCTTCCTTTTTAAAAACTGATTTAAGAGAGAGAGAGAGAGAACAACTTCATGTATTAATGTTTTTGGAAAATTTTTGGATTGCTTTTGGCAAGGCTCAAAATTGAGGCAATGAACAAGAAACCTATGCATTTTCTTTGATGGTAGTGTGGATGGTATTTTGGTGCTGGTGTAGCTCTTAGCTGCCCTGCAGGATCCCCACTGATGCAGTTGAATGAAACCTGGATGGGGAGCTGGTTCCTCTGGAGTGCACCTGGGCATTTCTGTCTGGCACCCAACTGCATGGCATTGCAGACTTTGTGCTCACAGTCTGGAGATGTAATAGTGCTGTGTACTTGCTAGGGAAGCCTTCTCAGTGGCCTGGACTCTCATCCTTTGAAACAGGAATCTCGCAGCCAAGATAAGGGCTACACTGGTTTTCATTTTGAAACATTTCCCCCTTCACCTGGAGTAGCGTTTCAGCCTAAGGGTAAGCCCTAGGACATATAGTTATTTTGGGATCACTGAAAAAACCAAAAACCCCAAAACACAACTCTGCAGTCATCAACAAAAAAAAAGTAATTTTAATCTCTTATGAATGTTGCTGAGGACCAGCCATACTTCCCTTTCTGGCATACTTGCTCTTTAGTCCATAAGAAATTCCCATGTTGTTCCAGCTGTAGCAACTCTCTTGACCTCGCTTGCGGTGAGACTTGAACATCTCTCTTGCTGTGGCTCTCCATCAGGTCAGAGAGGGAAGTTCCCTTGCATGTACTTCAGAGCTCCCTTTGCCCCACCCAACTCCTATAAGGGATATAGCCACCACTGTATGGTGATCGTAGCAGTTGCTCCAGGGCTGTTTGCTCCCACTTTTCTGTTGCGGTTGACGACACATGACAAACCTAATCGCACAAAACCAAACCCAGATTTTCTCAGGAGAAGTTCTGCTTGAAAACAGACTCTCTCTGGCTATGTTACTCCTGATTGGTGTGTCCCTGCTCATTACAACTCTTTATTATTTATAGACTCTTGTTCTTTCCCCACCTTCATTTTTTAAGAACTGTGTTTAGTGTCAGCTGCTGAAATAATTTTTCTACATCTGTCTGAGCGAACATAAAATTGGTCCAGTTAAGAAGCAAACTGCATTATATTTCTCTGTATTTCCATTCTATATAATCTCCCTTGCTGGGCCATATCTCTGTAATAAATACAACCATTTCTGGTGATTAAAGCTTTAGTTGTCCAGACATGCCTACTAGCATGGTGCTATTATTCATGGCCTTGATTTCCCGAGAAGGTCAGCATAGCCCAAGATATGTAATAGCACTGATACGATAGCTCTCATCCATGTTAGACACTACAGCAGTGGATGTTCACAAGGCTGCAAGTAGGCATTAATAAGTGAAAGATCCTCTTATGGATCACATCCTGAGATATGCTGAGCATTAGTGTGTTAAAAAAGAGAAGCAATGCTCAGAAGCCCTCTAGCTCAGGGTCTCCTACCGCAACTTGCTTTCTTTGTGCAGACTCCTCAGTTACCATTTATTAGATTCCACAAGCATAACTCTGTTTTTCTTTCCATGTACCTCTCTTTGTCCCTCCCTTGCCTGTAACCTCTGAATGAAGCAGGGCCAGCAAAGGTTCCCAGATCTGCCACTTCACTGTCCATTTCATCTTCTTCCTGAACGTTACAAGCATCCCATTCAGTCTTAGCGTTCAGACAGCAAGATGAGATTGGGCTCTGAGGAACTGGCAGGCCTGGGGGCCTTTGAAAGAAACCCCCCCTCTCCCTGCCAAGCCCAAAAAAAAGTATTCCCAACCTCCAGAACTAGCTGAAATCTGGGCTGGGCGTTCGTGCGGTTAGCTGTTTGCAAGTGGCCATTTTATGACAGGACACAACAGGGCAGTATATTAACCCTTTCCTCACCTGAGCGGACAGTGTCAAATGTGTCTGTGCACATACTAAAGAGTGTTCTGGCTGGCTTTTGGGGGAATGAGAAGAGGGTCTGTCTTTGGGAGAGCTGGAAAGGGTTAAATATTGCACCAACAAATCTCATAGGCTGATTTTACAGGTATTCTGTGTTGACAGATGGTGTATTTTTGCAATAACAATAAGAATTAATGTAAAAGAAACCAAGTGTAAAGGTTCACTTTGAGCTTCAAGCTTCTTAGGGAAATTGCTGAACATCTCTAAAAAGCAAAAATGACACTTGAGTATGACTTTTGTCTTGAGGGAGATTTTTATGCCTTAATTATAAAATTTTTAATTGTAATTCACATCAGTTCATGGTCTGGAGTGGAAGATAGTCTTAGATTTGTAGGTTTCTATAAAAAGGAAAGAACTTTCTGTGTCAACATGTGGATATGTATGTATATTAGTATATTTCTCCATACATATGTGTATATATATATGTGTGTATATATATATATTTATGTAACAGATATTTACATAGAATATACTGTACATATACACCCACTCCTGAACTTGTACAGACTGTATATAAGTATAAAATGGCCACATCTCTTTGCGTGTGTCTGTCCCCGGAAGGGTGGACTGATTGTTTTTGGATGTCTGCAGCTGTTACCTTGAAGGATGCAATTTCATCTTTCATTTATTTTTCCCCATCTAGACTGTATCAGGATAAACTGTAACGCCAGTAAGTTTTCCCTCAAGTTTCATTTTGTTCTCTTTCTATATATATTAAAATAACTTTATTTTCTTTGCTGTTTTATAAGCTGTTTTTCTTTTCTTTTTTTTTTTCTTTTCTTTAAAAATAATCTCCTGAAATTGAAAGGTTGGGTGGGATATGAAGCTGGAGAGGGAGGAGGGAAGATTTTAAGGTGATTGTGTGTGGCAAATTTTGTATTAGGTTTCTCCAAGGAGGAGATGAACTGTTATTTCATAGCTTTGCAGAAGAACACCTGAGGAACCTGATGAGCTGATACTATATTTCACTGGTAACCTGTTGGCTTTATGAAAACTTTTAAAGAACCACATAAGAATAACAACAGGTACTGTATGCACCTCTCCACTACAAAACGGCATGCATATTTAAAACCAAAACAAAACAAGCTTCAAACTCTTGCTTTATTACAGAATGGTAGCAACTTAACATGACATTTATTCAAAGTAATTTTTATTTGGGTATAGAATGAAAAAAATTAGATCTTACATTTAGAGTATATTATATAGACTTCATATATATATGTATATATATGGCATTTGCCACTCTTAGGTTTCTATAAGAAATTCCATCTGAATCTCTGGGTCACTGAAGATTCCTTTCAGTATGTAGAAGTGGGGAGGAAGGATTATAAAATGTCTGTGAAAAATAATGGTGAAAAATAATAGTCAGTCCATTTCTAGACTGACTGAGCAAGCCAAATCTTTTTCTGTTCTACTTCAAAGAATTGATCAAAGTTGATGTAGGCCTCAAAGTAAAACCCACTCCCCAAACAATGGAACTGTTTATCTCTCAAGTGTGCTTTGAGGCTTATCTGAAGTTGTAACCAGGTTCCTGAACTGGCAGATCCTCTGTATTAGAGTTTATGTGTAAGTATTTATGAAGGGCCAAAGCCAGCTGATTGAGACCCTACTTTGCACGAAACTCTGAGCATTAGTTTTTTGGACTTGGAAAGTGGTCCATGTGAGCCTGTGGCTGGGGGCAAGCCCTAATATACCATAGAAGCTTGTTCATGATAATTTACTTGATTTCAATTATTAAATTGTTATCTCAACCCACATATTTTACCTTTTTCCAGTTTTCCTCCTCATCCCACTGATGGGAGGAGGGGTGTAAGCAAGCAGCTGCATGGTGCTTAGTTGTTGTATGGGATTAAATTGCTACAAGTGGGATAAGTCAATGTATGACTCAAATCTTGACAGGTCTTGTTGAATTCCTTTTGCTCTTCAAAGTTTTCACACTAAGTTTCAAGATAGAATGTGCAATAGGGAAAAGTGTCTTCAATCTGGTAGCTGAGATTGCCAGAATTTACATAGCAGTGGTGAGGACATTTGCATAAAAATAGGATCTTTTGCTTCATAAGAGTTCATACGCTCTTGCTGCTTTAGCTGCCTGTAACTCTATCAAAACACTTGCCCCATAGTTCTTCTTGATGTGTGTCACCTGAGGATCCATGTCATTTCCGCTGGTACTGGACAACAATCTGATGTTGTCAACATCTTCAACTCTTGATGACAGCTGGCTGTTTAAAGGCTTAGCTATGGAAGACTATCTTCAGGTGGGAAGTCAGCTTTAGTAGCAAGTAGCAATTGTCTGTTTTTCATGCAAATAAAAAGCTAGCACTAATTGGAAGAAACATTAAAAAAAAAAAAAACGAAAAAACAGAGGAAAAAGAGAATCATATAACAAGAGCAGTGGGCAGACAGTTTGAATTCAATGTTTTTGTTAGTTTCCCCATAAGCATCAAAACATCTTGAATCATTTTGCTACCATGCATTTTTAATAGTTGAGCCTGTTGCATTTTTAAATGCAGTCTTCCCCTGAAGGTTTACATTTATTTCTTTATTTAAAACACATTGGATCTTCCTAATTTATTTTTTATGATGCTTTGCTGAAAATGAGCTTGCCTACTCTTAGTCCCTCCAACACCTTGGTTTTTTTGCTGCCTGTTGCAGTAACTCAGGTCAGCTGTCCTGTTTTCTAGAGGGGAACCTGCTGGGGATTGGTGAAAACTATACCCTTGAATGAATAAAATATAGTTAGGCAGAAGCAGACCAAATATCACTGTAAGCATTCCTGCAGGCACACTGACATTTACTTGTGCAGAGGGAGTTACCCAAATACAGACAGGTCTGCCAGGGTCTGCTGAAATGAGCAGAAGTGTTTTAAAGTAACTTGAGAAATGGGATTCCTAGCAGCTAAGAGTTTCAGGTCAAGCAGTTGCCACTGGTAACTGAATGCAAGGGACCCAGTCCATGGTTCTAAAAGTAAACAGAGCTGTACTTTTGGGGTTTTGTGGAACACATAGCTTAAGAGCCCACTACTTCAAGTGCTGAAGCTCATGCTGTTTGATAGGAGTCTTGCATATTGTTCCAGGTAAGCATTTATACTTGCTCTTAATTTTCATTGAAAATATTGAGGGCTTTTCTCTTATGTATCTTTGGGCTACTGTATATCTGATGCAAAATACTGTTTTCCATCATTTCATCTTACCTTTTCTCTGTGTTTCATCACTGTTGTAGTTCACAGTCTTTTACTCTCTGTTCTTATTGTAATACTCATCTTGTCCTTTCCTTTCACACTTGAAGATACCTAAACTGATCTTTTCTGTTTCTGCACATTTAGAAGGACCTGACAGTGCTTTTGCTCACACATTGGTAGCTGTATAGTAACTCTCTTTTCCTGTGAGTGTGAAATCAGCACAACCAAAAGCAGGACCAGGATCTCCAAATAAACTGTGTGAAGGTGCATTGAACGATTCCGTAACATCATGCAGACATAATGGATAGCACAATTTTGTTGGTTGGATTCATGGGGAAAATAGCTTTAGTCTAAATAGGTATGGTCTGAATATGTCTCTTGGATTTTTGCCTACATGTATTTTATTTTTCTAAGTAGAATTTCCTAAGAAAAGTGTCCTTCCCCTGTAAACTCTTTACTGAAATGTGTTGTTCACTTTGAAGAAAGCTAAAGTTGTGATAGTTTTATAGTTTGTGCCACATCTGGTGCTCTGATTTTTCTTTATCTTTTCAAAGGTACCTAGTCCTTAATTTCATTATTCCATATCCAGTGACCCCACTTCGTATCAGATTAGATGTGGATAGTTTTCAGCATTCTACCCAGTATTAAGTGTGGATGTGAGAAATGAGACAACTCTTAAAAAGATTAATTTATTGAAAACAGAAAAATTGAAAAATTACAGAAATCAGAAAAATATAAAAATTTGGGATCCTATGGCTCAGTAGATGGTATGCCCCAGGAGCACAGGGATATGAGATCTTTTGGCTGAGACAGCACTAGACCTCAGGTAGAGAAAAAGAACTTGCAGTGCTGGGTTGACTTTAAAAAAATTACTAAAAGCCCCTTAAAAGGGTAAGGCTTTGAATGCCCCAGCACGGATGTCTCCCACAGCTAGTCTGGAGAGAGCAAGAGGGGAAGAGAGAAGAGAAGAGGGAGGGGAAGAGAAAAAAGAGCCCGCCTCTCGGCTTCCTCCTTTTTATAGTTTTTGCTCTGCCCACAGCCCGCCCCCAGTCCGCCCACAGCCCGCCCCTTCGGTCCAAGGCGATTGGTGCTTTCCCTTTGATGGATCATCTTCGTCCACCAATGGCTCATCATTGTCAAGGGGGGGGGGTGGTATCAGTTAGGGATAAGGGAATACAATACTTTCATTAAAATTCAGGTATTCAGGTTGCCATGGGACTTGCCTGCAGAGTAATGGCTCTGTAGCTAAAAATAGCTGCTGGCTATTAAGACTGGGTGGGGTTTTGGCCTTGGAATGCAAGTGAAACACCTACAAAAAGTATTAAAATACATCCAACACACCTCAAAGCACTTGTAAAAGTATACAGTAAACACAGGAAAGGTAACTCTTATGGTGTACCAGTGGTTTGAAGCTTGAAAAGGGGCAAGTTTGTGATTTTTAACTGGGAAAATTTTAACTGGGAAGGGTGCAACTCTATTAATAAACTTTAAACAAATGGAAACAGTGATAATGGAACTGGATTTTTGTACCTGGGCTGATGGGTTAATTGTAACATTAAATTTAAAAATAATTAAAATTAATTACTTAAAGCACTTAATATGCAAAGACCAAGCACAGCTAGGGATTTCATGTATGACAGTGGAGAACAGAGCTGTGTGTGCTAGAGATTTAGATTTTGGAGGTGTTTTCACTCTGTATTCTTTTTAGGCTACTACTCTTGGTCTAGTTCTCTCTCCTCACAAACCTTTTCATGTGGTGTGTCAGTATTTAGTCACATACTTTGACACTACATCTATGAGAGATCTGCCAAAAGTAGCTCCTTGGGACAGTGAACACTTCTGTCTTATTGCTTGTTATCTCATAATGAGGTCTTTTCTTCTCACTAAAGCATGCCAGACAAGCCATCATCTATTTTCATGTCACTTTTGATGCCTCAAAACTTCCAGATCTTTTTCTTTTACCTGTTGCTAAAAGCATAAATGGAAGAGGATAAAAAATAAGTCTAATCACAGTTGATCCTGTGTCTCTGTGAGGTCTCACGTTTAGCATGTTGTTTGAAATCCAATTAATTTTTGACAATAAAGACAGCTAGAATATGAGTTTGGTTCTCCTGTCTCAGTTGCCGTGCTTACTGTATTTAGTGCCTTCTTCAATGCAGTGTTAATGTTTCATTTTATTAAGTGCCACTGTAACAACATAAAATAGGAATCTATGATGTGTAACTTTCTGGGAGAGGTTTAAAGTTTTCTTTTTTCTGTATCATCATAAGTAAATAGGAAGCCGTGCTAACTCTAATCAAAATATTGTAAAACCAAGTGCACTTATCCAATTCCTAGTGATATTTCTGTCATTTTAATAAAATCTTAATAGAGCTCTAACAAGAAAACATTATTTTGAAAGTGAAGCAGTATGATTGAACATACACATCATATTTGTGACTGTAGTATCTCCTAGCTCCATTTAAACATAATCAGGAAGAAATGAATGTTTATGCAGCCTGGAAAGTGTCAAGTCATTAGTATGTCATACTGTAGTGGTGAAAGCAAAGCTGGTGTCTGTCTGTAGCATCTGCACAGCTCAGCTGAGAATGATCTCACCTTTGAGCAGTCTCACACTTGGGATGCTGGTCTGGCCTTGTGCTGCTGCTGCACCACAGTGCAGGAGAAGGGAAGGGAGCAAGCCTGTCTTTGGAAGACTTTTCCTTCTGTCAGGGGATCAAAAGCAGTCCTCCCCGATATTTTGTCAGATGACAAGATAAGAATTCTGTTAGAGGAGAACTTGCCTTGCTGTATCCAGCAGCCCAAGAGAGGTGACGCTACTGGCACTGCTTGTTGCCAGGTTCTATTTGTAGCAAGCTGAAGATGTGTTTTTGGCAGGACCATTGCTAGAGATCACATGCTTGCTCACAGACCCACAATCTTCCCAGTCTCTGGCAGCATGAACATCTGGGCCTGTTGACCCCACGGTCTGAGTCCAGTTGCAGCCCTCACAGCCCCATACACCCTCATACACAGAGAATAAAGGGCCCTCACCCAGGAAAGACATAGAAAGTAATTTAATAAGAAGACAGAACAGGCTGCACTGATCAGATAAACATACTGATTAGCAACTATTCAAATGCCAAGCCCTTTCTATCCCCTTACACCTATATTTATTTTCCCACCCTTGCTCTTGCCAAAATCTCCTGAACTTCTCCCTTTTTGTGCCTTTTGTTTCTCCCCTAAGCATCCCATAGTAAGTCCGTCTGACCCCAAACTGCTTTTTGCTGACATCACATATGTCCCACCCTCTGCAGCAATCCCCTTAATCCAAAAGGTGATATCAAGAGCTGGTCCAGCTATCATATAGTGATGAGTATCATGCTGGGACACTGGAACTAATGACTTTGCTGGGACAGCCCTGGGAGAGACCTGGACAAGGTTTTCATTGCTCAGCAGTCCGTGATTTGTGCTCCCACCTGCCACTGCGCCCCGTGCTCCTCTGGGCTTGTGCATATGGGCCTCTGGTGGCCTGATGGCCCTGCACATAACCCAGGAAGATATTATTTGTGCTCTCCCTCCTGTTGTTGTCTCTCTGAGCTCCTTTGTGGATGTACAGATGAGCTTTATTTTATAACACAACAAATTCCTCTTCCCTGTGGCAGCTACTACAAAGTGGGGTCTTTTGTCTCAGACTTTCTTGACTTTTTCAGCCCATTCCAAGTCTCCTGTGGGAAAAATACCCTCTTGACTTAATGTTGTAGTTTAGGAATGGTATTCTCCAATTTACTACTCCCACTACAAAGAAAACCATGAGCTGCTCCCCTCCCTCCCATTCAGTGGGAGACAAAAGGCAAAGATCACAGTTGAGATAAGAACCATTTATTGGAAATAGCAATGAGTTAAGAAAATGAACAGCAACAATACTAATAACAAAAAATGTACAAAGAAAGGGTGATTTACATGCAAAATGCCCACCAAGCCTGGGGCAATGAAAAACAATGGCAGACAGACCCTCCACCCACCACTCTTTTCCCATGACTGGAAAGGAACACTTTTTTCCCAAAAAGGAGAGACAGTCGCTTTCTCTGCCCTGGCAATAACATGAGATGGTATTTAATAATATTAGGGCCCTGGCCATGCCCACACAGCTGCAGGCTCCACACCTGCATGGGTACTGCAAAAAATTGACCCTGTCCTTAAGCGAAACCAGGGTTGTTTGGTACCCCTACAAAATGAAGTAGTGCTTCTGAGATTATTTTTACAAAGACAGCAGCAGTCCATGCAATTATCAGTTGCAGCAGAGTGGATAAGTCCCTTTGGGGCTGGGTTCCACATGGACATCTTCCACCTGGGTGAGAGAGAAAAGGTAAAACACATATGAGAAACTGCTCTGCTTCACTGATGTCTAGACATTGTGTCTTCTCTGTAGATTACATAGTGTAATTAGTTGCCAGAACATTCACTCCTTTTTTTATTCAAAGAACACAAAACTGAAAACTCATGCCTTAGGGTCTAGGAGGAAGCAAGTATTTTATATGTTATTAATTTTGTTTGTGAAAAACCCAGAGAGAGCATCTCTAAGGAGGCTTTAAATAGTTAAAAAGAAAAAGACAAAACGTGATCAGCACAAACACTGCTTGCTATATTGGGTGCCACCTGTTCTATAAATTTAAGGTCAAATCAGTGAGCCTTAAGGATCAGTGAAGGTTGGATAAGAAGTGACTGGTAAAGCAGTACTAGTGATTGCCATTATTGGGTGCAGAACATTGGGTGTAATGAGCACAGGCTTTTCACAGTGGCTTTAATCCTCCTCATCCAGACAGTGCCATGAAGATTAAGGTTTTGCTGTGGCATAATTGGTTTCAGCAATCCTAAAGTGCAGTTTGCGATATCACAAGGTCCCTGAATCCCAGAATATTTAATCTAGGCTACAAATGCAAGTCTGTGTTTGCTAGAGTTCAGCTAGGCCCAGCTGTTAGTTAACAGCAGTTAGCCTTCATCTTCCAGCTGATACTGTCCCATCCTTTGAAAGTCTCTATTCTGAGTCTTCAGTTCCAGTACTCAGGGAGGGACTTCAACAGGGCATCAGTACTGAGAGGTGGCAATGATGAAAGCAGAGCTTGGCAGAAAGTGCTCTGCATTATTTTTACCTAAATTGCTGTGGTGAGACCTAACAAGAAAGAAAACTAACCTTGGAAACTCAGCACTCATCTGTCAGGAATCAATGTTCCACTTTTGGATAACAGCTCTTCTGGTTTACTGGCTATCATTCCTACCCCAGCAGCTTTTCTTGACTCCTTTTGACTTCTGAAAAGATTGTCTTTGTGTGTGTTGTATACTTTTATATATATAATTTTCAATTCCTGTAGCCTCTCACCACTTCCGTGGGATTATAACTAAAAAAGAGAACTGTTTTGAAGGTCAAAACAAACCATATCAATCATTCTGTCAGTCACTAAGGTAGATACCCATTATTTAATGTTAGAAATGCTAATGAAGTATTGGCATCCTGGATGCTATAACAAAGATTACAAAATGTGAAAAGTTTGAGGTAGGGTTTTTTTTGTTTTGTTTTTTAGAGGAGAAAGATACTGTTGGTGAAGCTTGGAGTAAGCTAGGAAGAAGTCTTGTGGTGCTAGGTTTTGTTTAATGATACATTGAATTAATTAATTGTAGTCAGCAACATTTCTCTCTTTTATTAAACATACATTGTTTATTTAACTATTTAAATTTATTTAAATATTTATGATTTATTGTGGCTTATATTATGAGTGTCCTTTCTCACATCTGGGGAAAACAGGATGCCTTGTTTCCTATTTTCCTTTTCTATTGCCATATTTGCAGGATCTCAGCCAGGATGTCTGGGGAAAAAAAAAGGCTTTGATAGAAAAATGTGTGAGCGCCTCAATTTGTTATTTTGGCCACTTGCCTTGTATAAATTGATTTGTGTTCTTTTCAGATCAGCTGTCATTGCTTGCACTTTCCTCAATGTTTTGATTTGACCCCTGTAGGTGGTTAAGCATCACACAGCTGCTCTCTCACTCTCTGCCTGCCTGTGTGTTATCAACACTGTTTTGCTCACAAATCCAAAACATGGCACTGTGTGTGTTGCTATGAAGAAAATTAATTCCCTCCCAGCCAGATCCAGTACACTCAGGAAAAGAATATAGCCTTGAAATTATTTTGAACATTTTGATATAGAACTTAAAAAGGCAATGCTTTTTCTGCCATACAGTGAAATAGAGGGCTAAAGGTAGACTGAAACAGTGTCATTTATGGTGTCAAGCCATCAAGTATTTGGTAATTTCTTTTTCCAGTTCACTGATTTTCTTTTTCTACACAAGGCACTAAGTTTGAGCAAACTTGCTGTGTGTAGTGGTAGTATCAGGGGGCTGTGTTGGAGTATGAAATGTGTCGTTTCCAGGATTAAGACATGTCAGGCTGTTGACTATCTGAAAATCAAATAGTGGCTGCACTAGGACTTAATTATTGGCTACTGTTTCCATGAATTAATTTTCAGAAGGTTGATAACAATATCGAAAAAATGCCTTTCCGCAGCTGGGAGGTTTTTTCCAGGTTTAACAGTCCTCACACACCCCACCTCTTTCAGCAGTGATTGCTACTGTCCTGCCACTGTGACCCATCACATTGCCTGTATTTTCCACTGCTAGGCTGGTTTGTCTGGCAAAAGGCACTGCTCCTAGAAAATTTCTCTCTGGGAGCAAAAAAATCGTGCACAGGAGTAAGAAGTTCACTTAAAAATATCCATTAATGCTTCTGTGCTTACATATTGGTTGGCTAAGAAGTGAGCTGGGGAAAGGTGAGCTGCAGATTTGTGGCCTGCCTCTGAAAGAAGCTTAGAAATGTTTACTGTTAGTGCAGGGACAAAATGAGTCACAGAAAACAAGAACCCTTTTTCTCCCAGAGAGGGAGTTGCTTGGTCAAGCGGGTGCACACTTTTGTATGATGCATATGGCAAGCTTGCATTGCTGCTGCATCTCTGGAAACTTGCCCTTAGCAAACCTCTCAGCAGTAATATTGTCTTTTCTAATGCCTTATCTTCTGCTCCTTTCAAAAACAAGGTGATTTTTGAGATTTCAGGGCCAAGAAGACAGTTGTTGTCTTCTTGCTGCTTTCGTGCAAAGGGAACACAATGCATGTGAAACCTTGATGGCACAAGGAACCTGACCAAAATGCCACAGATGTGTCTGCCAGTGGTGAAGATCATTATATCATCATAAATAATTTTCTAACCAGTGGAAAATGTAATATGCTGGGCATTTTCAGTCTGAATGTGAAAAGTTAGAAAGCCTGAGAGAAGTTTTCAAGTAATTTTCCCAGTTAAATATCTTTTTCATTTGTGTCACTTCAGTGATTGCTTTATTAAGCAGTCATGAGAGCACACTTCATTCTGGGAAAATAACTTTTTCCTTTTGGTGGATTTCCTGGTATCCAGGCCTGACTATGAACTGGAAGTCAAATCACCAGGTAGAGTTTAAAGGATATCTTACTTTTTTTTGTTTGCTCATGAAACAGAATCACCAGAAAGCTTGAAACAAAACAGGGAAGTTATTATGCTAATTAGCTGTTAATACAAGAGTAGGTTCAGGTAAGGGTTTAATTGTATATTAATAAACTGTTAGCATGCTGACGTAATTTAGATTAGTGTGTTTTCTGTTTCCATTTTTCTTGTAGGGGAATCTTATTTGAAATTATTCACCCCACAGTTTTGAACTAGTAGGGAAAAGAAGAAATGTAACTGGTATTGCTTTTGACTCACATGAGCATCTTTCAGGCTTCAAGCTGTTGCTACTTTACCAAACTGTTATACAAAGCGCTTAAACAAAGTTGCAGTCTTACATCTAGCATGGTTCTCCTCCTGAATTCGTGGAGTTTAGTTCTTACTTCAAGAGGAGGGAGAGTGTTTGCCAAATTGTTCTGCTGCAAGCAAAACCACAAGCCTTTCTTAGCTGAGTTGGGGAAAGATGTCATCCGTTTGATATCTCAATAGGCCCAAGTCCATTTGCATGCATGCGAGGAGTTCTAGATATTGAACAAATTCCCTACATTGCAGTTGGCAATGTGGAGTGTAGAGTTTGTAATGGCACAGGTTCTAATTTGAACAAAGTGGGTTTGCACATTCAGAGCAAGAGAAAAAACTGCCTGGTGCAAATGTTGCTGGAATTTAATAATTCTTTTTTAAAGACAGAAATAATATAAAAATGTTTTAATGCAAAGAGGCCCCTTGTAAGAGCTATAGAAATGTGACAGGTTTTTTTCTTGGTAAGCTAGTAAGGAGTGTTTGCTTTGTAGGGTAGTGAGTGAAGCCAGGAGTTTATAAGGGCTCTCACGGATTAAATATCCGTTGCTGCTAATATGTAGCCAGTTCTACTGTGGAAAATGGCATCAAACATCATGTAGCAACTCTGAACTTTAATACAAGACAGAGGAAGCATATTCGTAGAGGGCTACAGAGATTTTTAGAGGTCAGTACCCAGCTGGTAAAATCATACACTAGTTGTTACCACTATACTGTAGCTTTAATTGCATATACCCCAATTACATTGTTACCATAGCCTATTCTGCCACCAAATCACATTCTCCCATGAAAATACCTGTAATGGTCCTAGAATTGCCAAAATATTGATGCCACAAGTGTGAATAATATCACTCTTTTTTTCTCGTCTTTTTTGTTTTTAATGGACAGAAACTAGCCTCATTTAGTTTTGTGTTTTCTTTTATTAAAAAGAATGAAAGTTTGTTACTTCCAATTTATTGTATTATGATATTTTTCTGCTTAGAATAATTTTAGATTAAAGGAAACTTGCTTTCTAAATCATCATTGCCATTGAAAGCAGCACCAGTAAAATTGACCAATTCTTGTTGTAATAAAGGTTTATAACATTTCACTGACTAGTCACAATTTGATTTATTTCAAGCATATTAAAATGCAACAAAGCAGGTGGAGCAGCATAAAGACATTTAAAAATAGAGAATAGTTTGTAAGCCCAACTGTCTGTGTGTGTTTATGCTGGGAATGCCAGTACCCACTTCAAGCAAACTTTTCTGACTCTGGTGTACTCCATGTGTGTCTTTGAGAGGGGGCTGAGCACCATCTCGTGGTGCAGCTGGAGATTTTGTAGTCTTCTCTCAGTTCATGTGCTGAGCAGCTTAAATACATCTCCAGAGTGATATGATCATTTTGTTTTTGCTATGTTATTGTTTTCTACCTGTGAAAGGTTTGAAGGTATGTTCAGGGTGCTTTGAGAAAGCAGCAAAGATGACGATTATGTTAATTGGAGAGCTGTGTGAGACTTGAATGCAAACAGGTGCTTGACAGTAGCACTGGGCTACTATATCTGTTATGCTCTACAGGAAGCACGTAGCTCTGGCAGTGTGGACTACCACGGGCCAGCACTAATCAGCACAGAAGACAACTGCGTGCTCTGATTCCTTGAAGTTGCTCCTTTTTGCCTCAGATGAAAACAGTTGATGCCATGCAGCTGAAGCTTTGTGCCTTAAATGCTACAAACACAAAAATGGGCACTGAAGGGACTGCCAGGCCATAGCAGAAACTACTGTTCTGTGTCTCTGATAGCTGCAGCAAATCAGGTCATCCTAACTTCAGTATTCTTTCCTAGGGCTTACATCCACATACTGTGGATGCTATACTGCATTTAAAACATTTGTTTCTGCCACCTGCATCTGGTTCCAAAAGTATGGTTCAGGAAACCTAGGGATAACTAAGATAGGGCTTGATGTAATAAAAAAAGTGTGCATATATAAGTTTGTGCAGAACATCCTTAATAAAATATGTAATTTGGAATACCTATAGAAACATTTAACACCTCCTGAGATTGGAAATTTCATAGAATACTATGAAGAACTGAAGTATTTTCTAATAATTCATATGGAAATGTGGATAATCCTTCATAGTAGGAACAGCCAAGAGTGGACGTGGGGCAGCTAGGCTAAGAAGTTACAGAAAATATTTATTAAACCCAGTTATATTGTCATAGCTGATATTCAGTCACTCCTAACTAGGCATGAATTGAGAAAGGGGTTTCCTTGATTAAGTACTGAAGTCACTTGGGTTCAGGTAAAATCCTTAAAAGCATGTTAGCCCAGAGTTGATGGTAATGTGCTGTAGTAGCCATATCTGAATATAAAGGCTGTAGAAACCAAGGGCAGCCCATGGAAGAAATGATGTTGCTTTAAAGCCAAATCCTCAGCTGAAGCAGCTGGAACCTCTCTGAGAATTCTGAGTAGGAGTAATTAAACAAATAGATATGAAGTCCATTTTAAGCTAATAATGGAATTGCATCTGATGTTCATTTCATAACAAAACCCCTGACTTTAAATTTCTACAAGATCTTGTGCTTTGCTTTAGCATAAAATCAGTCTGATAGTTTTTGAGCTGAGCCAAAGTAAACTTGAGAAATCATTGTATTTCACCCTTGCACAAAGAGTGACTCTAGCAAGGGAGCTATTGAAAAACAGGTCAGAGAACTTGGGCTCTGAAATTTGTTTAGGGAGCCAAAGGGCTAGAGAATGTTTCCTATGAAATTGCAAAGTGTGAATGTGGAAGGTGGAGTGTGGAAAATGTTACTCTGAATGAGTGCCAGCCACCTCCCTCACCATGGAAGATAGAAAAGTTAAAAAATTTTTTCTGTTTCAGGTAAACTTTGATGCATCATAAGGAAATATATCTTCCTTATTTTGAGAGGTATTTTTCTGCTTTGCCCTTCCAAGCAAAGCCTTTTTGTCCAATTCACTCAAATGGAGTTAAAATACACATCTATGCCTCTTTCTTGCACCTCTTTTTATAGTTTTCAAATGTCAATTATTTCTGTATTGCAAGGAGAAAAGAGCCAGCTTTCTGTCATTCTGATTGCTGAAACTATGGTTTTCAGTAGTCCATTAGGAGGTTATTAAGATGTTTTCTACTTTATGTTGCAGAGGTATTGAGTGTAGTCAGCCCCTGTCAAATTTCACAGGAATTTAGATGGCATTTGTGAAGAATCAAATCTTAAGCCCTTAAGAGATTTACTCCCAAATACTATGGGGAAATCTTCAGAACTGAAAATATGACAGGTGAGAGGTTCTGTATATTTTTTTCCTGTTGTGAGGTAAATGAAATAAATCCAAGTTCTTGGTACAGGTATGTTTTCATGTTGGAAGACTTGTTGCCTAATTCAAACACTGTGATCTGAATAATTTAGGTCTGAGAAGACTGAGGCTCTCAGTCACTTAGCTTTGAATGCAAAACTGTGTGTTTTAACATATTACAGATTTACCTCTGGGGACCTGTATCATGTTGAGACTGTGGGTAAACATGAACATGTTTTCATGTAAGATTTCTGCTTTTGCTTTTTCTGACTGGATCAGAAATGTAACAGAAACATTACTTTTCTGAGAGCTTTGGGAATATAGAAAAACTTAGAGATACCTGTAGAAGTGCAATTCTGATAAACTAAAGGAGGGATGTGTAGTAAAATATTCTAACCTACTTCCCTTTTTTTTTTTGGGAGGAACAGTAACTTTGTCCAAAAATGGACAAAGGTGTTGCTTTCTTTTGGCATCTCTTTTTGCGTCACAGCACCAAAAGAATATTTTATTCTGTTTTGTAGTGGGTTAAGATTTGAGCCTAAAATTAAAAATCCTTTCTGAGGAGTTCTTAAGCATACTTTTATCTGTAGAGTATTATACTGATGCTGATGATTTAAATACTTACAATGCTGCCATAGTGGTGGAATTACTATCACCATGGAATTAGTGAAGGACAGAATGTGCAGAAGCAGTAGCAGTGACATTATGGGCTTTCAACCCTGCCCTAATACAGTACCATTATTCAGGCTTTTCTGACAGGGATGGAAAGCTTTGTTACAGCCATTCAACCCTGGTGCTACTCTACAAGTTTTAGTAGAAAGAGGGAAGTACGAGCAGATAGATCATGCATTCTTACTTGCTCTTGCTTCCTTACTACACTAATAGGATATGGAGGTATCCAACTTCTACCTTTGTGAGAAGGATGTGACTGAATTTATTGCCAGTGCACACTTTGGAAACCTGCAGACTGCATACTGATTGAAAGAAAAGTGCTTAGCTGCTAACTACAAGTAAACCTGAAACTGGTCAGTTAGGGATAAAACACTACCCATGAAATGTGAACACTGTTAATTGCATGTGTATGGTAAAAAAACCTCATATTCAGTCTCAGATGACAGTAGTTTCAGATCTTTTGCTTCTAGGTAGCAATGAGTCTTCTAAAATGGCAGTAGATCCAATGTATAACTTGTACAGATTTTGCTAGGGCAGATGAAAATCTAGGAAGAAATTTCCCAAGAGCATTGAAACCACAATTCAAAATCAGCACGTTTTGAAGAAAATTATCTGAAGTACTAGCAAAACCCCTGGCATACAATTTCCCTGGCTACAAACACAGAGGTGAAACAAACCCTACTTTCTAAGCATCAGAGACTAAGGAAGTTTGAGTCAGTTCTTATTGTCATTGAGTAAAGATAATCTCACAGTGGAAAATCAGGTGGTGATTAGTGTTGTACCTTGTTCTGCTTACTGTTAGTTTATAAGAATACTATTAGTGAACAGGTCATAAGGTTCATTGTGCTGTGGTTGATCTGAAGAAACAGATGTTTCTCACTCACTTTATTCACCAGTCTACTGCCCCAATTCTGTTCCTGTTTGTTTGGTCCGTACTTCAAACTTACTTTCTTCGAGCACTGAGAATTGTATCTATAGCTTCTAGGATTTCCACAATGGCTAGGGATGGAGCCTAACATCCCAGATAGTGCTACCCAGTCCTACCTCACTTCCACAGCCTTCTACTGTGGCAGCTCTTATATGTTCACGGGCAAGAGAGACCAGAATACTTGTATTTGGAAAGGATAAGGCAGTTTTGGTAGGTGAACTAATTTACATCCATAACCTGATTACTACCTAATATCAGAGAATACCAGTATGTTGACATAGTAGACAGGTAACTCTACCCTTGCTTTGATTAAAACATCATCTTGGTGGCCTCAGAGCAAAGGAGAGTACTACTTCTGTTTTGATATTAAGTGCCTCAGGTCTGTATGAAGAAAATCCTAGTTTCAATTCTTGCTGATATCCATAAATAGTATACATGTATGGATAGCCATATATTTTTACAGGATGGCTTAGAGACAGAATCTGCTCTGAAGATTTTATTGTCCAAGTGTGTTCAAGGATAAAAGGCATAGCAAGGGAGTTTATGGGCATTCGCATTTAGAGTAATGATTAAATTAAGCAGTATTTAGTTTGTTGAGACTAGTCTCTCTTTAGTCAGTGGAGAGGACTAAGCTCTTCCAGGGAATGGCTTAGAACTGAAAGCTAAGTCAGCCTCCTCCAGTGGACAATTTGGAGCCACCTGCACCTCCTGGCTGATTGTCAGGAGCATTGTCTGATCAAGGCTTCTCAAATCAACATCACTACACGGTCCCCAGATAATAATAATAATCTCTACATAACTCTGCGGTATCAAGACTTTGGGCAAGTCATTTATTTACCAGAATTTCATATTTCCAGTGGTGTGCAGCTAATAATACTCACCTTCTTGCCAGAAGGCTTTAGGAACTGAAGTAATGAATGTCTTTAATGGCTTTAATATCGTAAGTACAAAGGTATTGGTGCAAACATATTTAGTGCCTATGAAAGAATTGTGAATTTCTGTTTATTACCCACAACATTACAGTAATAAGTGGCAGTAAGATGAAATGCTTCTCAAAATGTTCAAAGGCCAGATTGTCCACTGGGTTCATTTTGATGGAATCACAGCAAGCAAATTTTTCCCTTTTATATGTGGCAATTAATTTCCTGAAAGAAATCAACATCCACGGCATACGTGTAATTATAGATTAGTTATTTAGATAGAGATACCATCAATTCAATGAAAAATGCCACACAAATGGGAAAAAAAAGCCAGATTAAACTGCAATAAAGAAAATGAACTTAAACAAGCAGGAAGATGTGGACATTTTTACAAGAATAAGTGTGTATGATGTTCTATCCATACATGATCAAATCTTACCATGAAATTTGAAAGTGTTGTTAGCAGTTGTCTCTCTCCTCTGCTTTGATTTGCCTGTATTTGTTGAGAAAAGCACATTGAGGGAGATAACTGTGTTTCTTATACTCGTGCCTTAGTCTTCAGAAACAGTGTGGAATGATGGACCTGATCCTTAAACAACAATGAAACAAATGCTCAGTCTCCTGCACCAGCAATAACTGGACTGCTGTAAACGTGGTTAGTATGTATGGGTTTGTAAGCTTGGTATTTATGCACTGTACTTCAGATTCAGTTGTGATTTCCATAAAAATGACAGAATAATTAGGCCAGAATAGTGAGGCTGACATTAAGAAATTATACTGGCTTGCACACAATTGCATATCTCTCTTTTGGATGGCTGCAATATCTGTAGACAGGTTCCTGGTTTATGATACTCTCCATATATGATGTTTTGCTTCTTTCATTACTGTACACCAGAACTAGATAGCTACCTTACAGACATGGCAGTCTCTTAGTTGCTGTAGGAAGAAATACTAAAGCTAAAATTTGCTTGTGTGGTAAAAAATGGTTAATTCTTTAAATGAAAGTGAAGAGATGATGCTGACCCTGTGCCATGACAGTATGATCTGTTTACCCTGTTAAATGTTCTAATGAGTTTTATGTCAGTGTGGTTTCCCTTGGGCCCATGCACTGGGAAATGTCACTACAGCTGTGACTGAAGCTGTGCCTGTTCAGATGGCTTTCTCTTTGCACTCATGCAGATATCTAGAGTTGTGGCTCCTGTGGCAAGTGGCAGGAGGTCAGCGAAACACTGCTGGCATTGAACTTCACAGCTTTGGTGAGATTCTTGTCTTGGAATCTGAGATGAAACTTAAGTGGATTGTTTTTGACATTTTTTTTCTAATTATGTAATTATGGCACAGGTATCTTCATGTGTTCATGTGATTATCAACTCTATACGTATGATCAGAATTTTTCTGGTTTTAACCGTGTCTCCTGGCATTTTATTCCATATATGCTTACAGAGAGAGAGAGAGAGAGAGAAATGTGTGTACGTACAAGACCTAGTGACACCCATGTAATTGGAATGATTCTGTTTCTTATTGGAGTAAGAAGGCAATATTCCTTTTGAATTTGAGTCAGAAGAAGAAAGACAAGTATTATCAGGAAAAGAATTGTAATGTGCATCCTGTATAAAGGAATAAGTTCTTGGATGAGGTTTGAAAAGATGTGGTATCTTGGCTAGATAAAAGAGGCATGGAAGAAATGCAGAGGAAGAATACTTTTTATCAGAAGAGACTAAATTATGTGTGAGGAGATGGAAAGAGATTGAAAAGAGGTCAGTTTTAATTAACAAGTGAAGGTGAAAGATCTAAAAATAAAGAAAGAAATTGTAGTTTTGACAAGGTCAATTTTAGATGTCTAAAAGTAGAGAGCAGTCATTTTTTCACTGTAGGGGATCATCAGAAGTATATGAGAAGGGTGGGTCATCTGGTCATGAGAATAGAATATTAATTTTTTTAAGTGAACAAGCATTCTCAAGTCAGAGCAGAGAAAGAATGAGGACTTGCCCTTTTGATCTGGGTGTATAATATGTAACGTGGCAAATTGGCTTCCAAATTCACCCAGCTTGGTCTTAACCTATTTGTCTTGGAGCCCTCATGTACCTTGAGAATAATTGCTCTCTGCCCTTCTATAAATAACCCCAAACAATAGCAGAGCTCTGACAGCTGCTGCTTTGATCTGAACATACAAAGCAACGTCCAAGCAGCCTTGGAATAGAAAAGAAGAAATGATGCTCAAAAACACAGTGTGTGTGTGCATGTAATTTTTGTTATAGATTGGAGCAATTTTTCTTTATCTCCTGACTTCTGGGAGAGCCTCTGTCTTTAGAATTTCTCTGCCACAATTGCTGAACACTCTTGCACAGTGTATGTTCACTGAGTGCATCTATCAATTGGTGTATGAGCCTTAATGGTTCTGCATGATTTTGTGTCTTTACAGAATCTATCTTGCAAGTCAGTCAGTCATTTGGTCTTCCACTTTGTCTAATCTTTTTATGTTTTTATTGATTCGTTCATGCCAGTGGTACAGAAGAAAGAAGCCATTTTAACTGCTCTGTAAATAGCTAGAACAAGCCAGCTGAGCTTGCATGTCCTGTCTTTTCAAGGCAGGTCTAAGACTGTGTTTCTACTTTCACCAAAACTACTGCCAAAAAGGTGGGTGCTAATGCAGAGAGAGTTTCATCAGGAGCAAATATTTTTTGGCCTTGATAAAGATAAGTACCAGGTTTAAAAATCTGTGCCTAGCATTGCTCATTGAATTTTGCTTTCTCCATGGCACTCTGTGTCTTCCATGACACAGGGGAAAGATACAAATTGGGCAGAAAATGTCAGTGAAGTTCAATTTCTACAGCTGTAGGGGAGCTTGAGACTAAAGTGGGGGTGCTGGTGCAGGCAACTAAATGCAGGCGCAGGAGGTACATCAAGTCACATGAAAAGACAAAGGCTTTGGATTCCCAGTGATGATAAGGGCAGATGTGACTCCACCAGCTGAGTTACCAAGGTTCATTGTTGTCCTCCATACCCTGTCATCAGCAGTGCAATGACTGCTGGTATCCAGTGCCCTTTCCCCAAGCCTTTGCTTTCAGTCATTTCAAAGGAGACTTTCCTCTTTAGTACTAACAAGCAATGACTGCTTGCTTAACAAGAAGCAGAGAATCCCTTAAAAAAAGTCCCTTGAGAAGGGACTTAGGAGTCCATTGAATTTTTCTACTTTTTCCAATGTTATTCCTTCACTGGCCATAAGGCTAACACACTGCCACAGAGGGCCAGCACTCACACTGAAACACAGGCTGACAGCCAAACCCTGTGTGTTCAGAAATATCAGTCCTTCTATGCTCCACACTCCCACTTTCCAAGAAGCTTCATCATGGACCAGTAACACCATCAAGACTGTGCCTGCTGGGTTGTGGTTCTGGCCACTATTTTTTTGTTACTGAACTGTTCTGGAGAATTTTAATTGCAAGAAGTACAGACTTTGAGCAGAACTGCCTGCTCAATCTTTATGACCTTCTAAAGTCAAATCTGAAGTGTGAGACAGAAGACTGTCCTTGATGTTTTGTCAGATGGACTCAGATTTTTGAAAGTGGTATTTAACTTTTGACATATGGATTTAAAAAGGCAAGAAGAAAGAATGTAGAAGTATCCTCTCATGCAAAAGCTGTTCATTCCCCTCCAGTCTCCCTGCAGATAAAGAGAATTAGTTCCCTCAAAATACTGCATGTTTTTGATCCTACTCTCAAATTCATGATTTTTGAGTTATGAGAGATTAATCCTATGAATTAGATTAATTTTGATGCAAAAGGGATCTAGTTGGGAAAGTACAACTTTGCTGCTAATTGGTTTTGTGTTGATATTTCTTCCAAGCCAAGAATTTTCAAGGGCTTTATGAACAGAAAGTTTCAGAGCAGGTAGTGCTAAATGGGACCAATAGTCTACCTGCTGCAGAGCAAAAACCCACAAGCATCCCCTTCCGACTTGACAGATCTAGCATTTCTTTCTTCACTCATTATAAAGTTCATCTGGTGACAATTCTTGGCACTCTGTTGCTTGCTAAACACTGAACTGTGATATCTGTTAGCATCTTCCCCTTTATATAAATACTGAAAAAATAATCCACAGGCTGGACTACTGCTGCTAAAAAATATTTATTCTCAGCAGGAATCTGGCTCTTTGTTATATACTGACACTGAATATTTAAATTACAACCTTCTAATCTTTCATTTACAGCATCTAGAGGATGTTGAATAAATTAAAAATAAGATGCAACAATAATCCACCCAGAGAGGGGATCTGACAGGGAATCAACATTTTCCAAAATGTGGGTTGGGTTTTCCAGCTCCCATTTTTGACAGGAGATGTTCTGTGTTCTATACTCCTAAGGCTATATATGCCAAAAACTAAATACCAGTTTTGGTAATCTAAGCCTGTCTGAAGAAGCACTGAGGACAGTCTGCTGTCTCACACTTCAGACTTGACTGTGTCCCTGCATTAGAAGGGCATACAAACTGAGTAGACAATATTTGCTTTTAAGCCTGTACTTCAGTATTTCAGTGTTAGTCACAAGCTGAGAAGGACTAGGAAGGATGTGAGTCACTGCTAGTGGGATTCTATGAACAGTATTGCTAGAAAGAGGCCTTTCAGGTTTGGTAATTAAATTGTTAACTGTCACCCTGATGGGAATATGTGACTAATAGCAAACCTCAAATTCAGATGTTATGCTTCAGAGCTAGTCTGAAATGCTAGGTTGAAGACTTACTGTCAGTTTGATTTTAAAATCATGGCAACAGCAGTCAATGTGGTAGAAGACACTGGAGCAGGTGAGGTGCCCTACGAAGTGCTGGGACAAAGACCACAGAAGTCATAGAATCTACGTCAGCACACACAGGTCATGAACAACAAATTTAGGTATTCCACTGAGTCACCCATCTTCTGCAAAACACATAGACATTGAATTGTCTATAATTATCTGTTTTCAGGTTTTTACTGCTACATCTTTAGGCATAATCATCTGCTTTACATCATATATTTTGAGGCCTGAAGATGCCATTATGATCTATCCTGACCTCCCATAGGACACGGGACTGATTTCTGCTTTTGAACTGCTCTTTGAACTATGAAACATCTGTTTAGAACCATATTGTATCTGGATGCATCGCCATTTAGTACATTTGTCTCAAAATTTGTACCTATGCCAAAGATTTAAAAGTCCCTTAAAATTGTAAAGGACATTTGCCAATTATGCATGAAATATATGTAGTAAAGCCATAGATTAAGTACAAGTTATTCAAATCCTGTATATGTGCCTTTTTTCAGAACCAATAATCACTGAACCCCATTCCCAGTGCTCAAAGTTAGGCTCATCCTCTTTGGCATTATTTGGATCCTCTGGTAGTATGACTGGAATAGCACTGCCCTGAATTGTACCACTGGGGTTTGATACCTCAGTGACTTGACATCAGACACTGCCTTTTTATAGACCATCCCAGTGCCTTTTTTAACTGGAGTTTGCAAACAGCTGTGCAGTCTTCAGCTCTGACCAATCTGTCCCATACCATGCGCATCCTCAGGAGACAGAGATTTTGGTGGGAGCTATAGTCCTCCCTGAGGTTCTGGATAAAACTTTGGGTCTTCTGCAGGAGTGTGGGAAGTTGGTTTGCACCTGAGATGTTGCCAAGGTATGAAGAAAGTAACTTGAGTCCTGAATCTAGTCAGAATCCCCCAAGAGAGGTGGAAACCAGTGCTGGTGTAGCTCTTCTGAGTGAATGGGGATATGCCTTGATATCGAGGTGGGACAGATGGGACCTGGTACCATTTTTGCATGGTCAGACCATACGCAGAGTAGCCCTATTCAATACCAGCAGAGACAGAAGCTGTGTAGGCATTTCCTTGCCCAAAGGTGTGACCCCAACAGCTGGGAAAGTGAGATTAAAGTCCTGTGACTGCCCAGCCTTTCCCCTCATGGCATGATGCCCTTCCTTTGTCCTCAACCATTCAGGGACTGGCTTTTCTTTGGAGGTGACTGGCTATATGTCTTGTGGTAGCTTCTACCAGTCTCTGCATTATGATATTTTGTCTTTTCTCCCTTTCTCCACCATCTTCCAGCAGTTGTCTGTTCACCACTGTCTAGCATGTACCACTGCCACTGCTTTTACACATCACGGCCTTTTCATCTAGGTCTGTTGGCTCGTTGTACCTCTGCTATTAAAAGCCCAAGCAATTGCTACATTTCAAAGGTCTTCTCTCCTGTTAAGTAACAGATAGAGTGGGGCAATGTGCAGCCACTGAAGTGCTGAAGTTTAGCAGGTGTGGGGCCATTTGAGGCACCTGGGGAGGTGCTGAGGGTCTGCAGCTGGGGAGAGCGGTGCTAAGGATGCTGTTGCCTGCAGGAGGCCTGGGGCTGTGCTCTGTGGCATGAGGTTGCCCTTCTCTTGGGAGTCTGCTCTCCTCTCCAGGAGCAAGAGATGTGGGCGACAGGCTGCGTACACCTGCAGGTCAGTGGGGTTGGAGGAGACATGCGGGGCCTGAGGGCTTGGCTGTGCTGGGAATGTGTGGGTTTTTTCTGCTGTGCACAGTCCTTTCTCCTGGAGAATTTAAACTGTAGTAAACATAAGTCTGTGATGAGGCAATGTTGATGATTTCTGGTTTGGACAGGATAAATCAGCTGCCTTAGTTAGAATTTTCCCTTTTTCACCTTCTAGACTGGAAATTTTGCTGTCCATTGTGTGTTTACAGAAACAGGCAGGGACAGGCTTAAAGGAAGTGCCTGGGACAGAAGGGGTTTTCAAGTGGAGTGACAAAACAGGGAGTGAAAGGGGGGCTTTAAAGCCTTCTTGTATTTAGAGTTGTAGCCTATACTAATCTTTCTTGTGATCCAACTTTTAAGAAACATTTAATAACCTAGGATGCTAGATGGATGAAACCTGGTGTTTGCTTTTATTGTTTAATGCTGCACTTATGAGATTTATTTGTGGTTGCTTGTCCTGAATGTAACTGAATTTACTCTTCCAGCCCTCTAACTTGAACTTATAAAAAATTCCCAGTCAGTTTAAAGCTCTCTGGGTCCCTCCTGCTTTCCTGGCTGAATGTTTCATTGCTATCTGCTCTCTCATTTATATACCTTTAACTTAACAGAGAGGATTTTCTCCACAGTGGTATGAGAGGGCTTCACAGCTGGGCTTGTGCTCAGAGTTCTGCATTCCTTATGCCTCAAGGTGCAGACTGGCACCACTGGAGCTGTCACAGCACATGTGAAGCTTTCTAATTTACTTGAGGCACACAGCTGAAACAGTATTTTTATTTGTATTGCACCTGAAATGGCATATTTCAGAGGGCTGTTTTAGAAGAGGCAGCCCTACCTGAGGGTATGAAGTCTAAACTGCCTCTTCCTCCTTCCTTTTCATGTGCTACTCATTTCATTAGGACAGACAGTAGCCTTAGAGGCTCCTGTGGCGTTTTATCAGTGGAATTAATTTTTTTTTCACCAGCCTCCCTGACTCACAGTGTTTCTGAAGATATGCATTTTTCCTTCCTCTGCTGTCCCCATCATCTGCTAAGTAGCATGTGTATATGGGGATGAAAAGAGTCTAAGGAAATGGTTCTTGATAGTGAAAAAGGTGATTGAACACAAAGGGGATAAATGCAGGAAGACAAGGAGGGAGAAGAAATGAGAAGGTGACCAAGAAGCAGGTAAAGCAGTATTTAACATAGGGAGGGAAGAAAACAAACACAATAAAATTTGTAAGCTGTGAACATTGTAAAATATTGCTAAAAACAAAAGGTCAATATTACTGGATCAGTTCAGATTTCTAAAAGTGAGAGAAAATGAGACACTGATTTAATACATCTCTGTTGGGGAGTGCCCCTCCTCTTCGGTGTGTAAACAGCATTTGTGGCTGTGAACCTATGTCCATAAATTGTAAAGCCAGCAGGAATCACTGACACTGTAGCCTGAACTCTGATATATCATAGGCCTTCACACTTCAGAATTGCTTTCTGTTTGCTTTAAAGCTTATCCTGAAGAAAATAAGATAACTTGGTTTCAGAAAGTCTCCTTGAGTTTAAAACCATGTCTTAAATGTGAACTCCGATGTGAATCTGTTTGCTTCCAAAGGTAACTGTGCTTACCCTCACCTTTTCCTGATGGTAAACTGCTGTTCCTATTTAGTGTTTTGTCATTTACTGCAAATAATGGGCTTAATAATTGGCTTTTGTTCTGGGAGCTCTTCCTGTAGAGCTTAACTGGGCCCCTTCCATAAGGGAGCAAAGGTTCTTTATTTTCTGCATGTACTGTGACTAGAGCAACCTAATGCAAAACATGGTAGTGGGTTTGGATGTGGAAGTCAAAACCAAAGAACTTCATGTAGTTTCCTTCAGTATTTAATGGGAATAACTTGCAGTTTCTATATTGTTGTATTGAGACTGGTGATCTGTTGTTAACTGGACCTGTATCCCAGCTAATTTTGTTTTGGAGGTTTTCTTGATAATGTTATTAAGGTTTTTAATCAGTAGGCATGAAGGAGTTGAAAATTCATAGCATTTGAAGAAAATCTTCCTACAGAGGAAGATGTGATATGTGCATTGGTAGCTAGCTGTGCAGTGTTTGGGCCACCAGTTTCCCTGGGTCTCTTTCTGACTTGGAATCTGAAGGATTTCCATCTGGAGAAAACTAGATAACAGGTAATGTTGCATTTGTCAGTGTTGGGTTCTGAACCAAATATATCTGGGCTATGGCTATAAAACCATGAGCCTTCCTTATTAAATTGAAGGAATATATTTTTAAATATGATTGGCATTTTCCTCCATTTTGTGTGGCTGGGACATACGAGGGTGATGAAGTGCAATGCTAGTTGAGATTGATTGTGCGTAGTGAAATGTATGAAAGTCCTTGTGGCTTTCTGCATGGTGCTTAAATGTGCTGTGATAGAGTAACAGAGTATGGTCTTTTTTTGGGGTGAGGGGAAGGAAATAGAAATTGGAAGATTCAGTGCCAGCAATTGAAAAAGAAAGCTATAGGAATTACATGTGGATTTGTTTAAAACACAAAAAGCACAACAAAACCAAATAAACACAGTAAAAAAATACCTCACCATGAACTTGGCTATGGTGAATAAGTTTAAATTCTGAAAGATTTATTTAATTAAAATGATTCCATTATGGAGTGTGAGAGATGAATATCTAAAGTGATCACTTGTCGTGGAGAGAAAGGAATGGTAATCAGCAAATACCTTACTCTGTATTTGGAAAAGTGCCAGTTATGGTCTCAAAATATTTCAGTGGCAGTGATCATAGAGTATCCTGCATGTGTGATGTGTACTGTATATATGGGTCTTAAGCCTCGGAGACCTAAATATTTATTACAAACATTATTTTTTAAAGGTGAAACAATTGATCTATAAAATATCAGTTCTGATTTCTAGAAAAGTCTAGCCAATGGAAAATAATGTGCAGTGTCCATTAGTAGCTGTGGCGGTGACACCCTTGAGGAAGGGGAAAGATGGCACCATGGATGATGTGTGCCATGCGTGCACCACTTTATTTGATCAAGAGCATGGAAGAGGGTAATGGGTGTAATGTTATGAGAAGATAAAGGACACAGCTGTTAAAATTACCAAAAGGTAATGAAGAGACAAATACTGATGTGAGAAAATTGATCAGCCTAGATTTTTTTTGAATAGCAGGTGAAGTGGGCTCATTTGGGTAATTGATTTCTTAATACAGCCTGTGGCAAATTCCTGTTTCTAGTAACAAAGAGAATTTCTTGCTTTGAAAAAAGTAATTCTGAAAAAGGAGATGGACTTGTTTAGACAGTTAAGCATATGCTCCCTCTAATTTCGTAGCTGAGAAAACTGGACTGTACAAGTATAGGAATATTCATGCATTGGAATTACCTTGGATGTGACATTGGAGACCATTAAGAAAGTAAGGATTTAAGGTTTTTTCCTTTGCATCAAAAGTAGCATTTCCTGGTAAACTTGAAAGGGTTCAGAAGGAGGCTATAAAAATGATGTAATATCTTACTTTCCAAGGATGTGTACTTTAGGAGTGTCATAACTTTCCTAGGAAACTCACTCTACAGAGTTTATAGAAGTGGAGGTTAAGAGGGGAATTGAAGACAGCCTACAGATACTTGTTCATGGAAGAGATCTCTTGATTGTAGAATGCTTCTTAATCTTTTTGGAGCAACAAATGTGTAATGATTGATGACTGGAAGTGAAAACTAGGCAAACTGAGACTTAAAATAAGGAGCCCATCTCTAACAGTGTGGGCAATTAATCACTGGAACAATTTTTTTTAGTTGGATGGAAGATTTTCCATCACCTGAAGTCTCTAAATCAGGGCTGAATGTCTCTCTAAAAGATAAGCTCTGGTTCAAGCTGAAGTTATGATCTGAGTGTTGAAATTACTGGCTGAAGTGCTGTGGCCTGCATTGTGCAGGAGGTCAGTGCATATGATCGTAATACTCATTCTGCCCAGAAAAATGTATTAATCTGTTCCTGGCTCTTCTGGAAATGACCTTGTTCAAACTTGGTGGCTTTATGTGTAAACGAATGAGTCACATTTACCTCCCTAAAGATACAAGACTGTGGTTAATAATAAAGGCTGTGAAGGCTGCAAAAATACCGTCAGGAAATATATGGAACTAGAAATCCTGGTCTCTTTGCTGGTATGGCTGTATGTATAGCTTCCCTGAAGCTACAGAAAATTGTATGAGAACTTTTCTCCTGGTCTGCCCCTGCCCAACAATGCCAGGAGCTTCTGTAGCAAAGACTGTTTGAAGGGGAGGTGGGAACATGGCATCACTTGGTGGGACACTGGGTACTTGCTGCTCTCTCTGAACTAGATACTTGCCAGCTCTAATTACAGTTTAGCAGCGTTAATGATAGATGTGAATACTGTTATGGGTTTGTTAACAAGAAGCTTGCATTTAGAAATGAAAAGGCAGGTAGACCTAAGTCCCTATGTTCAGTCACTTTTAAATTTCTTCTCACTTCAGTGGTGTAGCTGTAATGGTTAAGCACCTGGAAATCAGACATGTTCTGTCAGGGTTCAGGGTATGCTGACAGAAGGAAAAGTTGTAATGCTTTCTGATGATGGTATTAAACTATAATTTGTGATCTTTTAGGAAGAGCAAATGAATAAGTGAATCCTGGGTTATGAGTGGTGTGCACCTCTGGTGTTTAAACACTGCTCATGTCTTGCAAGAAGCGAATCTTCTTGTCAGGAAGTGCTTTAAGTCAGGCTGTGTCACCCTGTCATGTTCAAGATCATTCTGACAAGGCAGAGAGGGCTTTAAAGACTCTGGCACAGAACTCATCAGCTCCATCCAGCTTCAGTAACTGCTGCTGGTTGTCTCTCTAAAATTTCACCCGTAGTATATCAGGTATCGAAAACAACAGTTTTAGGTACTGCCTTTCTGTATTCTACAGTCCCAGAATGTCCAGGGGAGACAGTTTCCATAATGCATAGTGTTTTGACTTTTAGCAAGTTTACAATATATGCAATCATTATACGTCTCTGTACATTATACCTGTACATTATACATAACAGAAACAAGCCTTTCACCAAGCTGAAAAACAGTTCAATTTATATCCACAAATTAAAATCCAGTCCTTCCTGTGCCAAAAACTAGATTACCTGCATGGGAAAGGCAGTTTTGTATGTTGAAGAGAGAAACCCATGTCTGTTTGCTGCTCCTGTGCCTCTGAAAGTTCTGACTTCCATTTTGGAGTCAACACCTAGGTGCCTCTGTGGTCCATCCTCTCCAGTGCGTGACCCTTCATAGAACTGGCATTTCTTATTTCAATATTGAAGGCACCAGTGTCCAAAACTTATGACCAGTACTGCTGCCACCCTTACAGTGTGCTGTGGGCTACTGTGAAGCACTTTCAGGCCTAAATGAGGTCAAAAGGGCACAGTTCAGAACTAAATTAATCTAAATTTTCTTTAATTGAGATTCCTTAAAATGAGAGTGTTTGCTGAACGTGCAGGATTGACAGGCTTGGATCTTTGTAATGTGCTTTTTCTTATAGCAATTTGGATGTGTGCAGGAGGGATGGGAGTTTTCCATACTGCTGGGCTGGTTTTCTTAAACTTGCAGGAGTGTTTGCAGAAGAGTGAGACCCTCATGATACTTTTATGTCTTGCTCCCCTTCTCAGGCAATGGAGAAAGAATCCATTGTAACCATGTGCCTACTACCAAACTGAGTGGACAGAAGCAAAAGTTAAAATAATTTTTCCTCAGGACATTTGGCTAAAGGTGAAGCATATTGGATTTTATTTTTAGAGCAGAACTTTCCTAAAATAAAGGTTGGAATGATGGATGTTTTTGATGTATAGTCATTTTATTCCTTTATCTATTAGACCTACCTTATCCTTTCTCTACAATGTTGTCAACACTCTACTAGCTGTATTTTATGCTTTTTTGACATTTCCAATTTTTTTCTGTCTGAGCATTTGGACAAAGCTTCCCTTTGCTGGAGTTTATCTAAACCAGAGGGGAGTTTTCTGCTGTCAGCACCCTGATACTAGTAACTGAACAATTCTTGTGGTGACAAGTTGCAGTTTGGCAGCTAGCACACTTTCCTCTTTCATTTGAGGTACCCTTTCTCTGACAGACAATCTAAATCAGCTGTTTATAAGTACAAGTGGTCCTCAATCTTCTCAGTGTTCTCTGGGGTATGGCACTACCTCTTCAAGCCTCTACCTGATCAGCCATTTATTTTCATTTTGATTCCACAAACTTCTCAAAAAATTGGATGATACCTTTCTGGTATAGATTGGGGATGCAGCTACAACGTTCTGGTGTGATAGTGCAAAATTGAACAGACGCTAGATGAGTGCTTTTATGTAAAAATGTGCTTCTCCAGCAGGAGACTAATGTCTGAATGACCGTATGACATGAAAATGAAGCTAATAGATGTGCTAGGCTGAAGGAATAAACAGCTGTTCCAGGTCTGATAGAGAGAAAGTAATCATTTTCAACTGGAGCAAAGTAATTAATAACCAAAACATCGTGAAAGCCATTCCAGTGAAAAACTGAAGAGTAGGATGGGCTCATATGAAGTCCATTTTCTCCCCAACCTTATTGCATTGTTTACAATAAATTTGGTACTTAAAGACAGTTTTTCTTAATTTGGAAATTGAAGTCTTGATATTCTGCTGCACCTTCCCACCAAATATGTAGTTTAGCCAAGTTAGTTTACTGAGTGTCTTACAGGTGTTACTTTGCATTTCTGGGGAATAAAAAACATCAGAGGGTAAAAACTCAACTTTCCTTTTATAAACAGGTGTTCAAAACAGTCACATTTCTAGTTTTTTGTAATGTTCACTTTCAGTAGAGATTTAAGAAGAGATCTACTGGGTGCTATTACACTGCTATCCTGTAATACCTTTACTGGGTGGTCTAGCTGGTACTAAAAATGGTTGAAGTCTGTTTCCTTTTGAACACAACTAATACTAGTGAGAATGAGCATTTTTTAAGTTATTGACTTCAGCAAGTGTGGTTGGGGAACAGTCTTGAAGGAGGCTGTCTCAATTTGAACATTTAAATGATGCCAGGTAATTGGCTTTTTCATCAAGTTGTTTTCACTTTTTGTCCTTCCCACCAGTCTCCTCCAAGGCTGGTTACATTATCATGTGGTGCAACTTCTTTTGGCACTCGGAACTTCTTTGTCATAGTGATTTGTGCTCTGTAATTCTCATTATTGTTTTGCAGTGTTCATATTCATCCTTTGATCCTTCTTTTTCTTACACTTGCTAATCACTGTCACTTCTGAGTGTGCAAAGAACTCCACTGATGTGCAGTGCTAACACAATTAAACAGCTGTTGTTCTTTGCTTGCCACCACCCGCTGCCTGTGTGCTGCAGAACAGCTGACAGCTTTTACTCTTTTACTGTAATGTAACATGCAGGTCCTCTTATCTGCCCTCCCTTTTTTCTTTTTTTAATTAATAAAATTAATCTCAACTGGCACTTCTCTGAGATTTGATTAATTTCTGTCCTTTTGTCCCAGTCTTCATTCTAATCCAACTGAACGTATCTTCCTATAGCTGAAAGTCACTTTGGCTTTGGTTTCAGTCTTCACCAACAGAAAGTTTCTTATCCTTGGTAATTTTGTATTTTTTTACTTTGTTCTTGCTTATTCCCTTTTCTTCAAAGTATGTCCCTATGAAGAACTGTTGATTTAGCTCAGCAGACTGATGTGCATGATCTCCTGAATGGCTTCCATAGACTGGGCACAGCTTTCTCATTGTGCTATGTATTCTTAGCATTCATGTGACTCACAGTTCACATTGTTGGTAAACAATCCACAAGTATTACTTGTTGTTTCCTAAACCTGTTTCCTAGATGCATAAACACTGTCCTTGTTTCTTTGGAAAAATGAGGTTTTGGATAGCTCTTTGCTCTTTCTGAAAAGCAGAGTCATATGGGAGAACTCTCAGAATTACACTCTCAGAGGAATACACACATTGATGGTAGGGGGAAAAGGTCAGAAAGCAAAGCATCTGAGTTCAGTTTAGTTCAGGCAGTATTTTGTAATTTATGTGCACCTTAACACTTTTCAGTTTCCTGTTTCATAAAATAAAGACAGTTAAATTTTTTTGTTGGTGTTTATTTGAATTTTTGTAAAAGAAGGATTTATAGAGTTACAAAATATTCTTGATATGTTTTGACTGTTGGTAAATAAGTGAGAATGAAACAAATCTTTGCTTCTAAGCATATTTGTTATTTTAAAGCTGAGATGAATGCTACTGATGTGAGATTTCATGGTGGTGGGGAAGAGATAGTTTTCTTCAAAGCACTTTGATTTTTCTTTTATGCAGTCCTCCCTGAAGTGTTTCAGTAACACATGATAGATGCACTCTGTTATAAATACTGCTGTACATCTCTGTGGATTGATTACCTTTATAGCATTATATCTTCTTACTGAGAAGACAAAGGATCATCCTGTTCCTGTAGAGACACGAGGGACACTCCCCTGCTGGACACTAGACTTTTGGTTGTTTGTGCAAAGGTATATAAACACCAAGAAGGGTTCTTAACAGTATAGAGAAGTATCATGCACTGATCTTGCTGAGAAAGAGTTCAAGTGCTTCTGTAGGCTTAGAGATTCAGTCAGGTTGAGTTTGTCATGCAGAAAGCAAGGGGTACTGCTTTGTTAGTCAATATCTGGTCTGAAGCTGGTCATAAAATACAAACTTTAAGAGGGTTAGTTACTTAGGAAAACTCCCTAACACCAAAGCTAGAAAAGCCCGGGGATTTGAGATTATTATCTTTATGATATTTTGGATTGCTTATGAGGAAAAAGCCTGAAACTAAAGGTTCCTGTTTCAATCAGTTCATTTGCTGTCTAAATGGGGCACATCTTGGCCTTTGTGTGTATGTTCAGGCATAACTGGTAGTAGAACAGCATATCTATGTCTGCTGTAGTTTTACTTACAACCTTACTACTTTTTCTCATTGTCTTTCTGTTTCATCCATATCAAAAAATTCTAGGAAAAGTTTAAAATTATAAACATCTAATTATGTGTAGCCTAGAAATTTTGAATTAGGATTTCCTGAACTTACATAAGAGAGCCTGTAGATGCTATTGGTTGTGTTTTTTTGATTTTGTCTGCAGTCCATCGAATCTCTAATAACAGAAGGCAGCATTGGGCTTATGCAGGGTAGATTCACTTTTTGTACTGGGATTTTTCAAATTATACAGCTTTTATATTAGACAGCAGTCAGCACTGGGAATTTGCTTGTACACAGTAGTATACTGTAATTTTAGGGACACTGTATAACGCTGCTTCTTGTGTCTTTGCCCATTTTTTTATGTCAGTGTCATGGTGTAAGATTGTAATGTGGGATATATGGAAGATCTTCTGGTGGTTGAAGATCCTGCCCACAAACTATCTGCCTCACTACCCAAAGGATTTTTGAAAGATTTAAAAAAAAAAAACCCTCAAAACCTTTTCTGTTGTTTGGGGTTTTTGTTTTGTTTTAAAGATACTTGAGGAAAATGTAGGAGTTAGTTCTCCTATACTGTCCTTACATTTTTATGTAGCTCTAATTCATAGATTTGCTGTTAACAGAGCATGTACATATGAGCCATAGCTTCTCAGTTTTATTTTTGTCTGCCTATGAAGTGCTGGGAATAAACAATTTCATTTAAAAATGGTAAAAATCGATCTCTGAGTTTGATTGTCACAATTCTAAGACTTCAGTGCAAAGCGCTGAGAATTGCTAAGGATGTGGATTTCAGTGACATAATAGGGTGCTTAACACTACTGGACATCGGGAAGACCCCATAAAACCAAGTCATGAAAAACTTGACAAAGTGTTAGAAAGTTAATTCATATTTTTCTTATTTTTTTCTGGCTGTAGAACAATGGATTTTTGGAGGAATTGATGTATCTCTGCCTAATATTCTTAAACTGAAGGTGCAATGCGTATGCAAACTGACTCTGTGTTAAAATAAACAGAGCTTCTACTGCAAATATGCACTTGATAACCAAGACTGTAATGCATGGAGATCAGCTTATTTCACTAGTATTAATAGCTCTCATGAGAAGTTAAGACAGAGGCAGGTGGAAATGTTGGTTTGACTTTTGGTATTGTCCTGGTCTTAGCTGGGATAGAGTCAGTTTTCTTCCTTGTAGGTGGTACAGATCTGTGTTTTGGATTCAGTATGAGAATAGTGTCAATAACACACTGATGGTTTCAGTTGTTGCTGTGCAGGACTTTTAGCAGTTGCTGTCAAGGACTTCTCAGTGTCCTGGTCTCTGCCAGCGAGCTGGTGCACAAGAAGCCAGGACATGTTCATGACAGCTGACCCAAACTGCCCAAAGGAATGTTCCATGCCACAGAACATCACACTCAGTATATAAATTGGGGAGACTTGGCTGTGAGGGGCCAGTTGCTGCTGAGGGGCCTGTCTGGGCATTGGTCAGTAGGTGGTGAGCAATGGGTTAGGGTTGTGAACCCCAGTGATATTGTGAACGCCAATGATATCGGGGTTTTGCTCCTCTCTTTTTCCTTTTATTACAGTGTTTTACTTTATTCAGTTATTAAACTGTTCTTACCTCAACCCATGGGTTTTACCTTTTCCTGACTCTCTTTCCCATCCTACAAAGTGAGGATGGGAGTGAGCAAGCAGCTTGTGGTACTTAGTTGTTGGCTGGGATTAAACCACAACAGGATTCACCTGGTCCAGTGCTGGATAGATAAACTTGATTTTGACTAAGTTACATTGCATTAGAAAAGGTCCGAAGTATATCTTAGGTTGAAGAGTAAGTAGGAAAAATGAGCTATCCTTACACTATAGAGTTAAAAGTACTTTAAAATTGTCTGGGAGGTAGGTCATGAGGTCATCTTGGAAGACAAGTATTTTTTAATCTGGGGAAAGCCAGATTGTTAGGATCCTCCTGCATAAGAAAATGTGCTTTTCTGACTTTTTTTGGAGGAAAGCATGCTTTATTTAAACACCCATTATTTTGCCATTTCTAATTAACTTATCTTGCAATGAGTACTGAATTGATCTTGAAACAGTATAGCAGCTAAGGTGCAATTTAAGTGTTTAAGCATGTCAATTCTGTAAGTCCCCCATTCCCCATCCTTGATCCCTCATACTCCACTGTTAAAAGCCTTTCATTATTTTCTTGGAGTTATTTCAGCAGCCATATTCATGTAACATGAAACCAGAACCTGTACGGTTTTTAGAGGCATGTGGCCTTGTTCCCTTCTTTCTAAAGATCAGGTACTGTGCTTGTGGAGCAAAAATCAGCGCCCCATTAGTGCAGCTTCAACATCACTTGGGCTTCATCTGTTTGTGCTTAATAGAAAAGTTTTTTTACAAATGAACAGAAAACACATTATTTGATTTTCTGTTGACATACCATCTGATTTACGAAAGTTATCTCAGCCTGTGTGCTGTTCCAATAAATTGCTAACACAGAGGACCAGAATGAAGGATTAATTACTGAAAGGTACTAAGATGCATTAAACAGCTCAGGTAGAGCTATGTAGAGCAATAAAATACCCAGTTGTCTAAATCTTTAAAAAGTACTTATGAGACATCTCCCATCTGTCAACAGTCATGGCTCTGGAAATATCCACAGCATCTTTCATACTTTTCTGGAGTATTGGTAAAAGCTGTGCTAAATTAAAATGTGTTGGGGGTAATATGGTTGGGGTTTTTTTCAGAGGTTATTTTATTACACTCTGGACCACTGGGCTTTTCCCCACTGCTACTTATTTATTTTATTTTGAATCCAAAAATGTTTTCAAATGGAGAGTCAAAAAGTAATCTTTTGAGCATTGGTTGCTTGTAAGTTTATATGTATGGAAGAACCGATAGCTTTGGAACCTTCTTTCTTTGTGTATGGAGGATGGTGTATCCTCTCTACATTCTTCCATGCTTATTATAGGATATTCCATTGATATCAATCCTTCACTTGGGCTCATCATTTAACCTGTTGAGTTTCATTGTCTAGAGTGATGCATTTATTATCTATATGGGAGATGGGTGGTTTTTTCCCCTGATGTTCTTCATCAGATGTTTTAACTGTATTTATAAGAGAGATTTTTTTCTACATGGTGTCACAGTTTACCCACAGATCTGTATGTAACTAGAGACACATTTGTCTGCAGAGCTACTTTCCTCTTCCCAACCAGTAACACCAGTTCAAGCTCCCTGTATGTGGCCAATACATAGGTTTCAAATATTTATTAGTAAAATCTGTTGTCGTTTAGGATTTTTGAAGTCTTCCTAAACAGCAATCCCCTCTAAGATAAAACCTTCAGCATGTTGTTATTTGTTGCTTCCCTTATGGTTTTGCTGATGCTAATGTATACTCAAGGAAGGAGAGTTTTCTGTGATTCACATTCACTGATGCGTTTTTTTCCCTGTTCTGATCCATCAAAGATCTGCAGGTGAAAGATTTGGTTCTTTTGAAAGAAATAAGAAAAATATGACCATGCATATTTTCCCTAGTGGTTTCTTTTTCTTTTTCTTTTTGTCTTCATCTTTAATCACATAAACATTCATTACCTGTTTGTGTATCATCTCCACTCTGATCTGAACCCATTCAACCAAAAGGAACTGGCGAAGTTTTAATTTTTTTCAGTGTTTGCCTGAGGTTGAAATTACGGATTTTGAAGTTTTAAAACTTTGAAGTAGTTGTTTTCTTTACACCTACAGGTTAAAAGGATCCAGCAGGGAATGTTATATTCTTGTTTTAGGATTTCAAAAGCTCTGTTTACTTTTAACATGCTTGGGTTTACAGCATAACACTATGTAGTGGAGAAATGCATACAAGTAATTACGTCAATTACCATCAGCTCTATGCAATTCTTCTGTGATGCTATGTGATTTAAATGTCATTATGTGTCTGGAAAAGGATGGGAAATTGTTGTTAGCTTCTGTTTCCTGCTAACAGCTGTTTTTACGACTGGTTTTGCTCATAAACAGGTGTTTAGAACATTCCTTTGACTAAGTGATACAGCTTGCGCTGCTGTGAATTAAATTGTCGTGCTTGTCTATGTAGCTTGGATTTCTTTTGTTTTCACTCCTTTAAAGAAAAGAAAAATATAAAAGCAGGAAGGCTCCCAACATCTGAGGTTGTTTTGGTAAGTCATGCTTGGAGACACTGGAAGTTTATGATGAGAAAGAATGTGTTCTTCAAGAGAAACCCATAGCAAAACATCTATCTGTGGGCACAGACTTCCAATTAAATCTCGTTTTATGCTGCTTCCTGTCTATTCTTGTTGAAGGAGCTTTCTGGTACTTTCTCTACTTTGGTTAGAAGCCCAGTGCCTGGTGTTTTTTTATTCCTGAAGCATATCTGTGGTAGGTGATGGAGGAATGGACATATGCATCAAAAGTAAGTATGTGTCCAGTAATATTCCATGGTGAAAACTTAAATCCATATAAAATGCTTTTGAAAAGTATCATCAGATGGTGCTTCTGAAAAAGGTAAGGTGAATTCTTCCCCTGTCCCCCATTCTCATTATTAACATCTGAAAGCAAGGAGGATGCATTCTGTGTAATTTGTGGACTTGACAGTACTTACAGGTGAATGAAAGCCTCAAAAGATCTTGTAGGGTCCTGTCTTTAAGCCATTTTCTGTATATATTTTGTTCAAAAATTACTGATCTTCATTCCTTGTTAGTTAATCAGAGACTTAGAAGAACAGAGTTTTCAACCCAATTGGTCACTCTCATTTAATATATGATCAAGAATGCTTAATTTCTATTACCAAAAAAAACCCGGCCAAACCCAAAATCCAAACAAAAGGAACCCAACACTACAAAACTTGTGAAATTATAAATAGAAGACAAAAAATGAAAGTCATTGATTTATATGCACGGGATGGTGCATTACTGAGAATGTGTTGTGGCTGCAGCTAAATCATTAGAAAAACAGGACTTTCATGAAGAGTGATTTTAATAATAACAATAACATAAGGAATGAGGATGAAAGTTGCAGATCTACTGGGCAACAAGTAGCTGGTGTACAAGCCAGTCCTCCCTCTGTATCATTGGTGACCTTGCTGAACGTGTTCTTTGTGCCATCATCTGGGTCATGAATGCAGGTGTTGAACAGGACTGGCCCCAGTATCAATCCCTGGGTACACCATAGTGACTTACCTTCAAACTGACTCCCTGCTGCTGATCACAACTGATTAGACCTGGTCTTTCATACAGTTTTAAGTCCACCTCACTATGCACTTATCTGAACTGTACTTTGTCATCTTGCCCATGAGGGCGTTGTGAGAGATGGTGTCAAAAGACTTGTTGCATTAAGGTAAATAACATCCACTGCTCTCCCTTGGCCCACCTTGTAGACGGCTATCGGGTTAGTCAGGCATGATTTACCCTTAAGAATTCTTTACTGACTACTTCCAGTTGCATTCTCCAAAGATGTGAAAAAGTTGTACAGAAGGTTTTACTCCATCGCTTTCCCAGGGACTGAGGTGAGTCTAACTGGCCTGTACTTACCTGGATTCTCTTCCTTGCCCACCATGTGAACAGGAGTGACATTTTCTCCTTTCCCATCTTCTGGACCTTTCCCAGCCACCATGATCTTTCAAAGACAGTGGAGGGTGCCCTTGCAATGGCACCAGCCAACTCCTGTAGCACTCAGTTTATCCTATCAGGTCTGTGAACTTGTATTTGTCCTGTTTCTTTAAGCGTTCCCTAATCAAGTTGCCTTTGAGGCAACAATTGAGGGTTATCTTCCCTGTTTCAAACTTTCCCACTGGTCGTGGCATCCTGGGATTCCTGAAGACTGCTCTTTTCTGGTCGTGGGTCAAGTTGGAAGAGGCGTAGGTATTCTGTCTTCTTTCTTCAGTGTCCTTTGTCAAGTTACAAGTGGAAGAACTTGATCTTCTAATTGCAAATGAATTTAGCAGGAGGAATGCTGAACATGTAGGTACAGTTTCTAGCATGGGACCTATTACCTTCTGTTGTCTCTTTCAGAGAGAAGCAGCATTGACTATTGTAACTATGAAGTAACTTTAGCCCTTCCTGTGCATGTCTCTCAAGTCATATGGGAGTGCACTGGGACTTGTGGGGTTTGAACATGGACATCATCATGCTTGCACTTCCTTTAATACTGCAGCCTTCTCTCTGGAGTTCAGTTTGTGTACAACAAGGCCTGATGTTTTTTGATGCAATATTTTATCTAATTCAATAACAAATAATTGAGACAAAGGGATACTTTAATCTTAATGCTTCTGTTGCATATTTAGTCTGCAGGCAAAACTTCTCTCCTTATGGTTTTGTTGCTTGGCTTTCTGCAAAGAGACCATCTCCTTCTATGTTTGTAAGAGACATCCCTGTCTTTTGGTGACTGAAAAGGATTTACCTGTGCATGTTGTTCAAGTTTATATCCAACATATGCCTGGGGCAAAAATTTACTCTAGATGTGTAAATCATAGCAAAGAGAATAGAGGTCAAGTATGCTTACTTTCCTAATGGCTCTACTCACTGAGGGTCACATTACATTACAGATTAATTTTTTTGTATTTTTATTGTCTGTTCAGTGTTGATGTTATCTGAGCATAGGACTAGGGCTCTCTCTACAGAAAAAACTTAGCAGCAGCCTTCAGGGTCGGCTCAGCCATCTAAAATATGCAGAGTCCATCTGCAGTGCTCAGATTGATGCCTAAGTGGTGGGGACCATCTCCTGCTTCAGTTGCTTGTGTTACGGCATTTATTTCTGACATAGCTATTGTTGACACATTTCTGATGCATTTAATATAATGGTATTTCATGAGAGAGAGAGTTTTGTCTCAGTTAATAGATTAAGGATGAACAGATAGAGGTTTAAAGGAAAGCTGGGGAGGAGCTTAAGAAAGAACCTGGACTATATTTGTTCTCAATCCACTGCCTAATCCATATGACCATTTTTAAAAATTGTAATTTGAACAGAAATAGCAGGTCGCCATTACCTCATGGTCACACGCTAAAGCCTCTGCCTTTCTGTGAATCCTTACCAAGATGACAGTGAGAATATTTGCTTATAAGGTGGGCAACCCAGCTACCCACCCCAGCTTTGGAGCTTTCACAGGTTTCTTTTCAACAGTGTTTTTATGTGGAACAGCATCTACCTCTGAGTCAGAGTCTGTGTGAAAAACCTGCAGAAATGGAGGGGAGGCTTTGGTTGAAGGGATAGTTTCACCATGAAATGGAGTGTGGTGGAGACAAAGTTTTACAGAACCAAGTCATGTGCCCCGTCAGTGTAGCTAAATTATGGGGTTATACAGACATTGGCTGTGATTTTTTCTTTGAAGTGGTTTTGTGTCTGCTTGGTAGGTGACACATTGGGAATCTGTACACTGCACAGCTTTGGGAGATGTACATCTATCTGGAACACTCATCTTCTCATATATGCCTGCATTGCTGTTGTCTATGATTTTACTAGGCACACCATGTACTTTTCTTTAGACAGTGTTAGGGTGTTTAGACAATGTCTGATTTTCTTCCAGATATAAGAGGAGATTTCAATGTGCACTCTTTTGTTGAGTCTTGTTTGGCTGAAATTTCATTTGGGAGAAAAAAAGAAACTCCTTGTTCTTATTTATTCATATACTTTTATGTTTTATCTTTTTAATTGCTGGTAACAAAACCAAAGATCCCTAGAGCTGTTTGTAAATTTGAAATAACAGGAAAACAATACAGCTAAATTAATATTTTTGAAAGCCAGTAAAACTTCGCAGGGGCACAGTAGTACATGGAGATTTCAGTCTCTGTTACATCAATAAATAACCTATTACATTTATCTGGATTTTAGCCTGTGCATGCATGTTCTGTAAGACGAGGTAGTAAACTCCAATTTATGTCTGCTTTTCGTGGTTTGGATGTTGTTAGAGCCGTGTCCTCTTTCTGGTTCTAGTATCCCAGACACTTTAAAATTACTCCTCCTGAAATGTGTAAAAGACTTGAAAACTTTGTTTCTAGTAGCTCTGCTCTTTTTTTTGTGCGAAGAATGATAGTGTACAGTCCATCCTTGGCCCCTCAGGATGATTGATTTATACCCATTTAGGCAGATTCCTGTCTACCAAGTTTACCAGTCCCATTATCATCTAAGTAGCTTTTGATGGTACCCATGCATGCAGTGATGTCTGGACTCAAGGTGAAATCTTTAGTGAGTAATTGTCAACAAAATACTGTTCTTGGAAAACTGGATGAAGAATCTGTGTTGTAGGCAGGAGGATTTATAGCATCTTAGTACTTGTTATGGAGAAGTGAACACACCTAAGGAGTAGAGGACTCATATCTTCAGATTAGACTTCAAAAAACAGATGGGGAAGTTAAAAGTGGAAGGACTGAAACACACTAAGTTTGTGCTTGTTTTCAGACTGGTGATGACAAATACTAAACTTTAGTTTGCATTTTGACTGGCAAAAGGAATTTACATCAAAACAAACGAAAAAATCAACCCTTAGTAAATAAATATAGGAAATTCTGTAGAAATCTTCTGTGTGTGGATTGGATGCGATCAACTAATCTTGCCTTTGGTTTTATAAGTCTTTCTCACCTTAATGCAAGTATATAGGTGTAGGGATATTGAAATTCACTGTGATTCCTACAAAGCCGGTTATTCAGAGTGGAAACATGCATATTTCTACCCATTAAATTATTTACAGCTCTTCCTACTGTAGTTGTGATCTTGTCAGACTGGGTAGTCTGAGAGCATGGCAGAGATAATTCAAAATTTGCAAAAGTTGCAGGGCTGCTGGTGAAAGCTGCTGGTGATGCTGCAGCTGACTGCTTTCCTTCAGCTGTGGAGCTATGGGTTGTGTCTTGGTTTGAGGAAATGTCTGAAATGAGCGTGTCCTCTAATAGCAGGTTTCAGCAACCCATGCCCAAGAAATTTCTTGAAGGAAAGTGAAAAAAAAGCTGTTTACTTAACAAGCAGGGTGCATGCAGGCACAAGAAGAAAATGAATAAAGTTAGATAATAAAACCTCTATGGAGAAGACCTGGTAAATTCAGAGCAAAGCTGAAACAGTTTCAGGAGAAAAGAAGAAGCCACAGTCCCGGGAAAACTCCTTGCTTCAGCTAAAAAACAAGAAGCTAGCTTAAGCAAAAGAATGCCACTCTCTTCCCTGTTGCAGAGCCAAGAGCTGGGGACAGAACAAGCGAGTTACCTGTGGTTTTGAACACAGACTGCTGAAAGAATTCCACCGGCTTCCCCCCTCTCTCCTGGACCTAGCTTTAAAGGCACAGAACTCATGTCTGGCATGGGGCAGATGATAGGGGATAAAGCATCATAAAGTCACTTCAAGACAGGTTGTTAGTGTTTCATACTACCAGTGCTGAAATCCACTGTAGTATCATCAAGTTAAATTTCATCACCAAAATCTGGAGTTCTGGCCTAGACGAAAAGTGTTATCTTTCAGCCCTTGGCCAGACCTCTTGGGCACCAGTGGATTTCACATGTTGGAAACCTGTTTCTGGGGTACTTCTTTCCCAGACTGAAGTATGGATAGGAGGACTCCATTCATGTCTCCTAGGGTTCCCCCTGTCAAAAGCAGCAGCCAACATCAGCGGTCTCCTTGGACCATCCCCCACCATGAGATGCTTTCCCAAAGGCCAGTCACCTCACTTGTTCAGCAGCAATTTTTCTCACCAGTGCTTTACTGGGAGGAGAGCTGCTGGATGGGGGAGCAGAGGAATGTGGGCTGCCTCCAGCCTCTCCAAACTGTTGGGTTGGGATAGCTGGATAGGGATGAGATTCAACTGACTGTAGGGTGGTGTACAGTGTCATTTTAAATATCCTTTGGTAGATAGCCTGGTCTGTAGTTGGCACTCCAGGAAAGCATGACTTCACGTGTCATATTTGCTAGTGCTGTGTAGGTGTCTCAGATAACACTAGTGTGTTTTAAGTGGTACAGACATATGTGCTTAGGCAGCAGTATGTTGTGATAACTAAAATTTTATGAGCCTGGCAAGACCAGGGTGGATGGGAGATAAATATATGGTAGGGCTAGCTGTTGCTGAGAAGAGCATATGACTGCTGAGGATTCTTCAGAAATCTAGGTAGTAATAGCACCTCATAATATTAATGAAGTTTTTAATATGATTTGGTGTGGTGTATGGTGATATACTGTGTGGATGTCCTCTGATTCAATAGCAGCCTGTGTATCTTGAGAAAGCAAACCTGGCTCTGTTCAACTGGCATTTGCCAAGGATGGGAATGTTAAGTGGTACTCCTCATCTCCAAATTTTCAGTTTTTTCTTTTTCAGCTACCCTTGTCAGTGACAGTCTTTACTTGCTATGCTATGCTGTAGTATTGCTTTGTGCTTCACTTAGGACTTAAATGCAGTTTAGTAGTATGTGTATTTAACCAGTGGAGTATAAGTGTTTTGGACTTCATTTAGATATCTAGTGATATCTTTTAACAGTTAATATAGTTGTTTATTTTGATGGAAATAAAGCTTTTACCTAGACCTGTGTCTTGAGTTTCAACTAATTGAATTTGTAGTGAGCCGCTCATCTAAATGGACCCATTTCTGAAAGAGGAGTACCATGCTGTGGAATGAGCTGGTCAGGAAATCCTCCCCACACTCTGCTGCTAGAGAATCTGATGTCTAGCAGGGGCGAACTGTCACATGCAACCCTCAGGCCGAGGACTGAGAACTTAATCTAAAAATTATCTTGTGATTTACAGCAGGAATAATCCTCTTCTTGTGCCTCTGATATACAATGAGAAAGAGAAAGGGAAGAAAGGAAACTGAACAGTAGACTGAAAAGTAGTAATGCTAAAATATTGCTTAAGTTTTAAATTTCCTATTTCCTGCATGTGTTGATGCTGGATAGTTGCCAACAGGACTGTAAGGGTTTTTACTGCCTCACTTCAATTTTTATTTATTTTTTCCCTCCATTTCACAGCACTCTAGGGTCTTCTATTAATTTTTTTTTTTTTTGAGTTGAAATGAAGCCCAAGAAAGGCTGCTTTATTCTCTGCCCTTTATTTCCCTGGAGTAGAAGGAAATAGAATAGAAAAAAATATCCATTGGGGCTGGAGTAATCAAAATTTTTCTTTGGAAAAGCTTTACAGGTTTCAGTTTAAGCATGAGAGGAGGGACAAAATCTGCTTCAAGTGTCCATCTAATTAAATATATGCAGCACTTGAGACTTTGATTTTAAAACTTGCAGGGTTTGGGAGATGCAAGGCATTTAAAAGCATAATATTCCTTTTAAAATTTTTAGCACTAGTTTCTTTGCTCTAGTTAGTTGCAGACTAACTTTGCTCTAGTTAATTGCATCCAGATGCTTGGAATGCTTACTTTGTGAGCAAAGGATTCTCTAATTTTAGGGCTATGTGAACTTACTTGCTTCTACAAATACTTGGTTCTCATTTCTAAAAAATCTGAGATTGTGTTTCTAGATTAAAAAAAACATTTTATGTTGTGGAACTCAGATATGATGTGAGAAAGATTTTTTCAAATTTTAAAACTCTATTTTTCAGCAGAAAGTAAGGAAGGACAAAAGTACTTAAACTATATTTCCTCTATCATTTATTATTTTTATGAAACCAATAAAATCCTAACAAAATCCTGTTAAAAATGGAAGGATAGAAAATGCAAAATTAATACAAGAAAATACTCTTCAGACAATTGATAGACTGTTGTAATCATTCAGATTGATGCTTTCAAAACCTCAATAAATTCCCAGTTTTCTGTTAGATGATTGGATTCTATTTCACTGTTTGTCATAGAGGTTTGAGGGGAGGTTTATGGCTCAATTTCATAGTCAAACTCTAACAACAAAAAATTTGAAAAGAAATGTGATGCAGAGAACAATGCACCACTTTTGTTCTTCCTTATAGCTATGCCATTGCCTCTGGCCACGGCTGAAAACAGGAAAATGGATTAAGTGGATTAGAGCTTGTTTGTTTTTAAGCTGCAAGTCCACTGTAAGATATAGACTCTCACTGTATTTAAGATTTGATTGTATTTTTTTACTCACTGTTTGTATACTTCCCAGTGAGGCATTTCCTTCTGTTAGATGTGACAAGGCTTCCTCTTTTTCATCTTTAGTATTTGGTGCTTCTGAATATATGTACCTATTTAGGTAAAATTTAGCTGCAATAGGAAAATTCTTTCAGACAGTTTCTTTTCTTTTCTTGGTTTGGGTTTGGTGGTTTTTTTTTGTTTTGTTTTGGTTTGGTTTTTTTTGTTTTTTTATCCAGAAACAAGTGATAAAATGTTGGCATCAAAGTCGTGCTCCTAGGAGAAATCAAGAATATATCAATTAGATAGGGTGTGAGTAGCAGACAATGACAGAGCTACTCAGTCATGAATGGTGATAAGATGCATGGGATGCTCTTTTTTTCTTGAAGTAACAGAAGAACCCAAATCATGGAACTAAAATTGAAAGGCAGCAGATTCAACAGTAATTGATAAAATACTTTTGACATGTTTTGTAACTAAGCAGTGAAACTCATTACTGCAAGATAGCATCAAGGCAAAGAGCTTAACTGCAGCTCTTTAATAGAAAATTCTTCTACATAAAAATATGTCTAGGATTAGGTTATAATTTTCTTGTCATGGATTAGAATATACATAGGGGACATATGAGATTTGCACTCACTTAGTTTTTATTCCAGTCTTTCCATCCTAAGGGCTTGGAAGATACTTCTCATGTACAGAGATTCCTCTCTTGATGATGAGAGTCCTCTGTGATTGCTTCCTGCTACTTCCTTTGTACCTGCACTGGGACTGTGTTTTGGTTGTTCTTAGGCATAGGGTACTGTGAGCAGGCAAACCAGATCAAGAGAGGGGTCCACTATTGAAGGCTTTTTGAGTTTTTTTCACCTTTCTTCTCTTAACTGCTTAAAGCCAGTTCTGTCTGAAATTTTCTGTCTGAAAGTCTTTCAGGTTTTGAGAAGGGTCACCTATGTTTCAAGCACCGTTGTGATGCCTTTTCCTGGTCTTAAAATCAAGAGTCATACATGGTTAGAAGGGGAAAAGGGATTTTACCTTGGTATATATTTTAAGGATCCTTAATTGCACATGTCCAGGTCATATGCATCAAAATGCACCTCGCAAAATGCCCTCCCCCAAAAGATCTGGTATAACATTATAGGTCTTACTAATTAGCATATCTATCAAAGATTCCCCAATGAGAGGCTCAAGTGACACCCCCTCTCCAAGGAGCCTTCCCCTGGATGGTTCTATCTCAGTTTACAGAATGTGTTCCGAAGAGGACCTTGGGGTCTGGGGCACACTGATCCCTAGCTACGAAGCTTCTAAAATGTTTAGTCTCTCAGCTTGACAAACAAGTCCAAGAATGTAGGCAAAAAGCACTAGGAATACAGAAGTTGTAAAAAAGGTATAACAGGGGGTATAAAAGAAAAGGCAAAAAATCTTCATGGCATCAATGGATTACACGTTTTGCAGTTTGGGGACTGTTTTGCTATGAAAGCAATGCATGGGGAATAAAGGCATTGCTGCCTTCTTACACGATGTGTCTTTTCCACTTTAAGTCACTAGAGAAGACACTTTGTATGGGCAAACAGCAAGTGAGGCCTCATAAGCATTTGCAAAGCTGTCCATTAACGAAAGAATGCTGCTTGCAAACCTTTCTGACAGCACCAACTTGTTAAGCAAAGTCATCTTATTTTAGAAACCTTTCTGCTCTTGGAGCTTCTGTTGCTTTGCAGTCCACAATAGCACCAAACCCCTTTTTCAGCTGTGTGTTTTTCTCCAACCACCCATGGATAACATACTGAGAGGAGAGGAGGCTCTGGTTTTCAAAGGTCTTACTGCACTGCATCCCGGTCTTTTAAGAGTAAATAGCATGTTTTTGTGGAGCCATTTATCATTGTTAAGAAAGTCTTTTTGATTTAGGCAAAGGACTGTAAACCTAGATCTTTTTGCAAGACTAGCAAAGCTATAAAATTCAGGCACATTTAGGTTTTAATCCTCAAATGTTATTGACATTTGGTTGCTAGTGAAATTGATGAGAGTTTGTAAATTTGTTTGAATATCTGGCCTACTGAGGTTTAATTTTTGTAGGACCTGAAAATTTTGTAGTTTCAGCTCAAGCTTGGAATGTATTAAGTATATACTGCAACTATAGAATTGATTCAAAATGGTTTCAAATTTTGATGTTTAGCCCTGAGCTTTCTAGATTTCAGTTTTCTCATCTAGTAAGGTAGGACTTTTAATTTGGAGTTTTTACCTCAGTGGAAAAGATTATCCCCAGAAACAAGCAGTTAAGGTATAAGTTCCTTTCCGTGGGGATCAGTTAACTCTGGTGTTTATAAACTACAATGTGCAGAGAATGGAGTTTTACCTTTTGCCTCCTTTACTTCTCTCTGTGTCCTATCAATCTGCTGAGATTTATGGTTAAGAATGCATGGAACCATTTTAAAGAACGTAACAAGAAAGCAAACCAACTAAATAGCTTGCCTGAATATAAATTTGGTTGATTTACATTGTTTCTCCAACTCTGCCGTGTGTAGCTTTGGTGGGTGATGAGCTCCATCTAGTGGCACAGGGCTCGTGTGTGCTTCTGGTGTGAGCAGCAAGCCCGATGCATGGCGTGTCTGCCTGGCTGGGCATCAGCTGTTTGCCACTACCTGTGGTTTTAAAACACACATAATGGGCAGTGCCATGGCACCTCACAGGAGAAGAATGTAGAAAAAAGTGAGGTGGTTCTCTGAAGGCATTAATTATATAACTTTTTTTTGGGTAGATATTATGTGTGCTTAAAAAATTGTTTTCTTTAAGAGGTAAAAATGATCTATATTGAGGCGTATTGAGTCATTCAGCTTCATATGTTTGTGTATACTATCAGTACAAACATTAATACTGATGATTCCTGATTGAAATTTCGGAGTCACTTGGAGCTTTTCCCTATAGTTAGCTGTATCGTTATATTACTGTTGTAATGATCTTCAACAGAAACTGGTCTTTCATAGTAGTGATTCAGGGGTTTTACTATTGCAAGGCTATAAGCAGCACAGTGTGTAAATATCAGAGAGGTCTAGTGATTCATGGACATGCTCTCTTGGACAGCTCTACTGTGAGTTCTTGGCTGTACATTATTCATAGTTAATAGAGCATATCTTTTAGCTCATTAACTGAAACCTGTACTTGCAGAGCAGAAATGTGAGGTTTGTGCTGACTGCTGCTCCTACAGAGGGGAAACTTATCATGTGAGAGTAATGTGGGCCAACTTTAGTGTGCCTCTTAGTAGGAATACAGAACTCCAGGCTAGTTTTCAAAGATGTTTCTGCATGCTGGTTATGTTAGAAGCTAGGCTAACAAGAATCCTGCTCCTTTCCCAGGTAGGTAGCTGGGGTGCCACAATGCGGAGACTTCAGATCTTGTCCTGGCAGATGGAAGAAAACTGTGGAGGCTCTGCTGTAGCAGGATGCTTTTCTGTACCTCATACCCTTGAAGATCATCTGGGGAAGCACACAGACTGCATAGAAAATGCCTTGCAGATTAGTAGAAGAGGCTGTGGGGCTATACTGGCAAGGTGGTCTCCTTGTAGCAGTTGCTATGAAAGTAGTAGGGGTAGCAAAGCCCAGTAGCTGCTGAGTGGCAAAGACCCTCCCAGGCCTTGTGGATATGTATTGCCTGAGGTTCCCAAGCTAGATTTAGACTAGGTGAATTCAGGTCAGCTTGGATATTGCTGGCATACCAATATGGATAGACATGGTGATGGGTACTTCTACGGCACCAGGAACTTAGTGTAGGCTCCGGAATAGTCGTAAGATACAAGGCAGGCACTGTGCAGGGTTTTGGTCTATGGTGAACAGCCTTTTGCTGAGTATTACCAGTACCTGTGGCAATGGTTGTGCAGTCTCAACATAACCTCAAGAGTGAGAGGAGAAAACTTTTGATAAGGAAAACTAAACTTTCTATTCTAAGAAATGTTTTTTGATGTACAGCCCATCATGCAATGTAACTGCCATTTCCTAGGCTTTGTACATGGAACTGACATCAGAGATTGGACAGTAGAGGAGGATGCAATTAAATAATTCTTTAGAATGTATCAATCAAACACAACTTTTTCTCTTTCTCTTTCTGTTTCACTTTAATTACGATTGTGTGTAGAAGGGAGTTCATTTATATCCTGTACACCATCCTCTATAGGAGAAGAATCCAGCTGTCCTGTTGAAGTTGACAATTTTTGTATTGTTCTTTAATGCATTTTCTTCAGTATTCTTTGGAGGTAAAAACAGAGGTCTGCTCTTGCAGAAGGGCAGCAGAAAGTCCTCTCGTGTTCTTTGTTTTACTGACTCACTTTAACAAGAAACATGTACAAAAACCCATCCAAATCTGTACAATTCTTTTTTGTCTGTTAGAAGAGGAAGAAAGCTTCCCTAAACTTTCTTAATGTCTTGTCACATCTCTTGCATAAACCAAGTATTTTAACTGTTTTCCCTCACACATACTCATATTTGACCGTGGAGTATATTTTATGTTATCACTTTTTTTGCTAAGTGTTAGGTCTCAAATTTCTTCATTTCATCATCTTGTCTTATTGCCTCTTTTTTCTGCTTTTGAATTTGTCAGGTTCCTCTATTTATAGGTACTAGCAACCATCAGTAATACACTGTGCTACTTTTCTCTTTTGGTATGATTCTGACTGAGCCAGTAGCTTGTGAAAGGGAATATTTCTTGTGTAATTCTGCTGAAGTCATTGACTATTAACGTGCTCATTGATGGCATATGGGGCAGTGTCTTGCAGCTTCTTGGGGAAGTGTGGAGAGCTTCTCTTATGCAGCATATTTGCTTGAGAACAAAAGGAGGGGTTACGTGTCCTTGAGCAGTAACAGGGCTGTGACCTCACCAGGGTTGCGGAGGCATGGTGGGATGGCTTACGTGATGAAGGGCTATAATCAACAGAGACAGCATTTTTAAGAAGGACAGGCTGGGAAGGCAAGGAGAGGACAGTTGCCCTTGATGTGAGAGCAGCTGTATGGATGGGGTGCTGCTTTGAGACCAGTCAGGGCTCAGTCAAGAGTTTGTGGGTGAAGACTAGTGGGCAGACTGACATGGGTGGTGTTGGAGTGGGTGTCTGTGGTCGAAAATAGAGCTTAAAGTGCCTTCAAAACACTGGAAGAAGAACTTCATTCACAGGCCCTGGTTCTTTGGGAACATTAACCACTGTATTTTTTGGAAGGACAACCCAGTATGGCTCAAAGAGATTGCTTCAGTGTGTTCATGATAATTTCTGGATACAGATGGTCAGGGAGACAACAAGGAAGGGTTCTCTGCTGGACTTGATACTTGCAAACAAGGCAGAAGTGATCATGGTTGTGAAAGGTGAAGGCAGACTTGGCTGCACTGACCATGAACTGATGCAGTTCAGGAGCCTAAGTAGAGGGAGTAGAATAAAATGTAGGACACAACCCTGAACTTGAGGAAAGCACACTTCACCTACTTCAGTGATTTGCCTAGAAGACTCCCACGGGATACAGCCCTGAAAAGAAGAGAGGTGTAGGAGAGTTGGTGGAGATTCTAAGGTGATGTCCTCCAAGCTTAAGCAAGGTCTGTCCCAACAAGTAGGAAATGGAGCAACAATGATCAGGAGGCTTGCACAGATTAGCAGACAACTCCTAAATGATCTCAGACAGGATTTGGCATAGTAGCAGGGGGAAAGAAGAGCACAAGACATTCAGGAATTAGGAGGGAGTAAAGAAGCAAGGCTTTTCTCAGCAGTGCCCAGAGATTTAAAAAATAGAAAATTTCCATGGGAACACCAGATGAGAAACAATATTTTTTCTCACTGAAAGGGTGTTTAAACATGGAAACAGTTTGCCCAGAAAACTTGTGGAGTCTCCACAATTAGAGATACCAAAAACCTGACTGGACATCCTCCTGAGCAACCTGCTGTAGGTCACCTTGATTGAAGCACAGCTGTTGGACTAGATAAGCTCAAGAGGTCTCTCCTGACCGAAATGTTTCTGTGAAAAGGCATTCCGCAAAAATGGGTACTAATGAATAAACCAGTGCTCCTTCCCAGTGCTGTCACTCCCTGTCTGTACATCTGAAGGGTTATGGTTGGTAGGGGACAAACTTGTGCTGGAACTGCTGCAGACCTTTTATGGTGCTGCTTCACTGGAACTGTTATTTATTCTTGCTTTTAGTATTCCCTTTTTTATCCTTTCATAACTTTTTAAATTAGTACTTTCTCTTCGAAATTGCATTTAGTTTTAAGATGCCGTTTCTTTTGATCTTATCTAAATTTGTGTAGTTTTAAGGCTATTAGCTTTTTTGTTATGTTAATGTACTTAATCAGTCTCTAATTAAGGTTTGTTTATTTCAGAGTTCCTTGCTAAGCCACTTTTGGAATTTGGAAAAGAAAAGCTGTGAAATATATCTTTTAGAAATTAAAGGTGTACCAGCTTTCCAGGGCCATCTTCTTCCTCCCACAGTGCACCTACTGACAAATGAAATGAGGTTGATCCTTGAGAAAGGGACAGAAACACTTTTGCTTATGTGGAGATATTTCATGATTGCAGCTTCCTAAGATCAGAACTTTGGTGCATATAGATTATGGTGACAAAACCAAAAGAAATGGTGATAGCAATAAGCCAGTAATACATCTAAATTCTTAAAAAATACACTAAATTGGCTGTACATCGTGTATTTGCTGCTTTTTATAGGTGTGGTAAAAATGGTTGAGCAGTGGGAGAGGAAGGAAATGGGAGTTTAGATACGAAATGTGGAGCTAATGATTTCATTATCTATGCATTTTTGTTTTGTAGACATTTTTTAACACAGTTTAGTTTTCCTCATACCTGAAAGAACAGTCTGACAGGCATTTTAGTCATGCAAACTGATCTCAGTTTAATATTGATATGGCTTGGACTGTTCTGTCTATTTTTTTCAAATGTTCCAGTGCCTCACTAACTTAATTTTGCTTTCTAGATGTATGAATAGATAAGTGCTTTGAGAGTAAAAGCAGAGGCAACAAGTCCTGTCATGTCCTGGAATAATGGCAAACTGGAATTATTGACAAAAAGCAGAGATTGTCCACATTGTACAGAATCTGAATAGTCTGAAGAAAACCATGTATGCAGGTTATGAAAAGCAGACAAAGGACTGGATGGCAAGTACTGTCCTAGCCTCCTGCAAGTTTTATTTTTATACAAGGATGAATAGACATCTTATAACAATAAATATTTGCTTTGGAAGGCTGAAGAGGGAAAAAGCGATTGCCTGTATATATTGGTTTCATGACCATTTAAAGAAGACTTCAATTATGAAGCATAATGGGAACAGGTTCAAACTGACTGTTGAATGCAATAGTTGAGGTACTTGGTTAGAGAAATGGGCTAATAAAGGGTGAGGCTGCTTTTTTTTTCCCTTTTAATGTTCACCACTTTTCAGTAATATATGCCTTTTTTGTGATGTCTGTATAGGTAAATGGAAAGAAAATGTTTAGGTTGGACTAAACAAAGGAAAGTGAGTGTAATTTTTGGATAAGCAAACTTGAACCCTGAAAAGGAAGCTTATGCAGACTTTTCAATTGCTGAGCTAGGTAATGACACATTATTATGGTAGATGCATTAAGTGATATTTGTATGTAGGAAAGATGTTTTGTTGTCTATATGAAAATGTGAGCAGCTTGCAGGTTTGTAGAGGAAAAAAAGCAAAAATTTGCTTTGTGTTTGTGCTGGTGCACACTGCTGTGATGAATTTTTACTTGTGCTGGATAGCTTGGGTTAGCGTTTTTTTTACTTCTCTCTCTCCTCACCTATCAAAATTTTACTGTTTTTCATTATTTTGAGTGTTTTTGGTTTATTTGTTTGTTTTTTAATTTCTTTCAGGGTTTTACTTAATTTGACTAATTGTGTAAAGATGGTGACTTGTTCAAAGTAATGAAACTGCCACTGGTGTTAAGGACCTCATCCGATGGGATACTAAAATTTTGATGAATATAATTTTGTTGTTCATAAGCAGTGGTGTCGCTCCCATTGTTGGTGATACTCCAACACTTGATTGAATTTCCCCATTCTCTGTAGACTGCTTAGGTAATTGCAAGGAGTAACTCTGTTTGAGTAATTTGGGGATTTAGAAAGCTGCCATTAATACTTAGACCAGAGCTTTTATAAAATACTCCTGAAGAAAATTGAAGAGTGAGAGCAGAAGGTAAAAAAATACTGATTAAGAGCTACTGTCTGACGTAATGAAATGCATCTTCATAGCTTTAGAGTGAAGGAGAGAGCAGTTGCACAGATGGTCAATTAGGAAACAATTTCCACTTGTAACTACTGAAATCAGTTGATATTGATGGTAATAAAGCTTGAGTCTCATAACAGTGCTTGTTTTTTGTGTGCCTGCCATATTGTTATATTAGACTGGTGATATTTTGATTGTCTGTATTCTTCTAAAGTGCACTGTATATGGCTGGTTGTTGAGAAGCAGATTGTGCAACTCCTCAGTGTAATTTCAGTGCTGAAGCTGGGGAGGGAAAAGGCAAGATGAAGTCTCTGCTAGATTTCTGCAGTACTTTTCATAACTGACAAGTGAGCATGTACATAATTCATTCTAGTGAAAATGTTGCACCCAGGTTAAGTGTGTGTGAAATGCACATGTGGGAATAACACTCATGTTCCTCCATGCATGTGAGCCTTATATATGGCACCTTGCCCAGAGGGTGTGCATTATGTTTATTTTTCTAGAAGTTCTCTGTTGGCAAGCTAAACAATAAAACAGCTGTTACACCAAATGCTGGTGTCTTCTAGGTCCTTTTCTCATGTTCCTGAGGCATCAGCAGCTTCTACAAGATACTAGAAATCCTTCTGGAAACTTAAGGAGATAGTGTAAAATGATGTAGAGCTCTCAGAAGTTTCTAAAAACTGATATTACTTACAAAGTGATCTTTAAAATAATTGTGTATGAATCTCTCAGCAGGGACGTATTCTGTCTGAATAGCAAAAATGCTAGTGTAAACAATCTGATCAATCTGTGGTGAGATAATATATTTTGGAAACTACTGTGAATGTTTAAACAGCTTCAAAACTTACTTCAAGAGCTTATCATGACTAATCTGCTGAAGTTTTATTTTATCAGTACTTGCAGCAGGTACTAGCCCACAAAAAGTCTCTACACAGGTATAAGGTTCCACCCCCAGAACAATGAAGAATTACAGTCACTTGTCTTCAAAGTGTTTGTGAAACCACTGTGAATGCATCCTACTCAAATGATGAGAAACAATTTCCTGGTCTTCTGATATTTTCATAAGCTGATGGCAATGCTGCTACTCTATACTTTTGGCAGTACCAAGATGTCTGTTGAAATTGCTGTTAAGAATGCAAAAAGTAGATTTACATGTGTGTATATATGTGTGTACAAATACACACTGCTTACTGCACTTTTATGTAGAATACGCTGTCTGAAGGGAGAAGCTTCCAACAGAGTTGAGATCCTGGGTGTGGTGTTAAGTTATGCGCAGAGAGTCTAAAGTGTTGCCTGTGGGCTGTTCAGGCAAAGTGCTTTTTGTGATTTGCACATCTGAAGTGCTATCTGTAGGTCTGTTGAGAATGTCACTGAGGAAATAAGCTGTAAATGACAAAAAAGTTGAAGTCTCCAGTGTGACTGTTGTGATGTGACCCATCTGAGTGGTCACTTTATTTACCAGAAGATCTTTGCACATTATCCTCATCTAATTATCTTCAATTGTGTGATGACAATATCGTGTAAAGGGTAGATTTTTGTTTTGGTCATCCATAGGCCATTATTCCCAAGTAAGCGTAGCATTCTTTCACCTGATATGGAGTTACGTGATGTTTAATGATAGTGGTGGTAATATTATGCAAAATAGACAATATCCCTGGTTTGAAGATTGCTGTGTACTTGCATACAGACAAATATAGAACTCAGCTTTGGTCACAAAGTAGACATTAGTGTCTGTATTTTATCATAGTTAAGGATCATCCATCAATACTTCTTATATTCTTATTTTGAGGGACAGAATGTATTTACATTTAAATAATGTCACAGTGTAGTGCTAGAGAAGCAGTAGGATAAAATATTTCCCTGCAATGCACAGAAGCTAGTCTGGGACAGTTCCCTTTTCTGTCAGTTGTAAGCTCATTGCAAATGCTTTTAAATATCCTTGTGTTGGACTGTTGTTGGTAATAACCACTGATACAATCCCTGTGTTTGTTCATTGGTTTTTTTTATTTTCCTTTTTTTTTTCCTTTCCAGTGGTTCCCTCTGCAAGCAGAGCTTGTAAGCTGTGTTGGTTTTGTGTGTGATGTGATGCCTGGCTTCTCCTGTCCACAGACCCTGCTGCAGGAAACCAATCAGTGAAACCTGTAATCCCAACTCAGAAACTAGCATAGGCAAGGTGGGAAAAAGCATAGGGTAGAGAAGTGGGACATGGGAGTTCAACTGAGTTCCATTTTGTAGAGATGATAACTCAGAGGGGAGATGGTCAAATGTAGCTGAAAATTGTATTTATAAAGTAGGAAGAAAGATACTGGGATGACTCAAGAAGTCTAGTATTTAGTGATAACACAAGTTATCATTCTTATCAAAGAAGAATGATGTGAGGTTTCAAAAGTGTGTTAGCTTGTTCCCTATCAAGAAGTAGGAAGATTTTCCTTATTAAAGTACAGATTTAAACTGGAAACTTGTGTGAAAGCAAATTTTCATTAAGAAAGAGGTTGTTAAACCTTTCACTTATGAATGGGTAGTGGCCAATTTGACATTTTTGTAACAGTTCAGTTAGACTGTCAAGATATTAGGACGCTTCATCTGCTTTACACTCTAGTAAGGAAAATTGTTAGCTGTCAATGGAAAGAAATTGCTTTTCGTTTTTTCTGTCATTATATGTTACATTGGCAGACAGGAGTTAAGTGGAGAAGTGATTCTGTGTTGATCATTTTTAAAGCAGAGCCATGGAGTAGTAAATGTTTGTGATAATTTGCTACAGCTCTTCTCCCTCTAACTGCACAGCTTTCTAAACAAAAGTTGGAACCAATGACAAAAATTCTGATTGGTTTTGTTTGAAAGTCATTCATGCTAATTTATTGATAGGAATTGCACCTTGCTATTTTCTGCTATAGCTCAGTGTGATCAAATCAAAATTTAAACATATTCTAAACAAAATATTCAACCTCAGGCACATCACTTGTGTGAACTGACATTTGAAAACTTCCCCTTAGGAAAAAGCGTGTTTCCAGTATTTCCACCCAGCATATCAAACATCAGTGTGAGCTGTCAAAGTAGAAATAGCACTGCAGCAGGGTAACTTTGAAAAGAAGAATCATGTAATGTTATTGTTTCACAGTATCAGATGTCATAGTCGATGCCTTGGATAATCCTAGATTGTCTGGGACATTAAGTGACACTCAGTAGTTGAGCTGAAGGTGGGTGGGCAGTCAGACTAGGCTGGACACCCAATATCCATGTATGTGAGCAGACTCCAATACAAGTTTCTCAACCCTGAGGTGCCCACTAATGTCTTACTGAAGAAACCTGTTTGATAAAGGAAGCCAACGTCTTGTCTTGGTTTAGATTTCCAAATGCTGTGACAAAAAAGAAAAGGAAAAAAGTTTATTCTACAATGTGATGTTTTGATGTGGATTTGTGGTGATAGGACTTATCTAATTGTGCCTTAGAGAGATGGTGAAAGGAGTTAGCATCTCTGGTCCACCTTGTGTAGCTGTGAAAGGATCATATAGGCTGTGGGCTCTGCTTTTCTTTCATTATTTACACACGAGCCCAAAGACAATAACTGTTAAACATGCAGTCAATATGCAATTAAAAAAACCCAAAAAACAAACAACTTTGCTACTGCTTCTCTCTTGCCATTTAAATGAAGTCAATTAATAATCTTACCTCCTTTCAGTTGTGGTATACAAGTTGGTGTTAACTCCTTTGGGGTCCCTAAGCAGCTCAATAGTAATTTTGATAATACTACAATCTATCATTGCTACTATTAGTAGTATTGTTGCAACTCTGTGAATAGCAAAAAGTTAATTAAAGAGACAATAATGCTGATTAACTTGGTATATTCCGTATACTGTATTTGTGAATAGTCTCTCCAGTGTCACAGCTTCAGTGGTGAACTGGGGAGTTGCCTTAGAACCAAGCAAGTTTACTGGCAAGCAAAGGAGATTTTATTGGTTATTTATGCAGGGAAGCACCATTGACAAGTAGCCCATGTTTCTTCAAAGATTTATTTGTATTCTGCCATTCTTCCTTTCCCAAACTAAAACTGTCTTGACATGTCTCTGCTGTTTTCTTTCTCCTCGAAGAGTTTATGTACACTGAATAAATATTGGAATAGACTGTTCAAAGAATGACCATCCAAGCATTGGTGGGATTGTGTGTAAATGCACACATAAATTCCTTTAATCTCTCTATTAAATTGTCAATGTATCATTACCAAACAAACATTAAAATTGATAGAATAAAGACTTTATTCCTTTGGGAAGGAAGTATGTAATACTTAAAGGGCTTCACTTCCCTTATATTTTATCCCAAAATAGCTTCAGCTTTTAACTTTCAAAGCACTGACTTTTTTTTTTTTTGCAAGAATTGAATTATGCAACAAAGACACTTGGGTTTACATTTAATAGCTTATACAAAAAAAAAAATTGGTAAGGATTTGAAACTTGTCATTTCTCTGACAAGGCATGCTAAGACTATTGATACAATCATGTAAGGGCCTTCTGATGATTTATGAGGGTAACCTGCATAAGGCATTTCTGGCTTTGCTGCTACAAGAAATTTAAAAAAAGAAAAAAGCCACAAAGAAAACCAAAGGAAAAAACGCAGCTCAACTACAGGGTTAACTTCCATCCTCCACCTTATATGCTATATAATATAGTTATTTATGTAGTAACTTCCTCTATTTTAGAAAAGGAAAACTATAAGTGGCCCTGGTTATCCTCCTTCCCAGGGGCTTTTCTCCTGGGACTCTCATTCCTTCATGTGTAGGAAAGGGGGGGTACTTCATCACAGTTTGCTTCTGTTTGTAATTGCTTTCCAATTCTTGCATTAATTCTCTCATGAAGTTGACAGATACGTTTCTGTTGTTATTTTCTCAAAACTCTTACAACTTACAGTCATGACTTGAGGCTGTTAGTTTCTTATACTTAAGAGTAATTGTTACATTTCATTCACTGACTGTGTTTCAAAGACATTTAGAAAGAGCTCTTCAGTGTCCCATAATGCCTCACTTAATTATCTTTTCATCAGTTTTTCACCTTACAGGCAATCCTTAGATTTGATCAAGCCAGCCCCCAACTAGCAGTTATGAACTGTCTCCTTCTGTCAGTCTTTGCTTGTTTCTAAGGGTATGAGGGTTTTTCAGAATGTCTCAATTTCCTCTCATTGTATTCAGAAGGCCCAAAAATGATTCCCATCCATTGTGTGGAATAAGTGTTGTAGAAACAGAGACTAACCTGTCAAATGCCCAATTTCCTACCAGTGGTGGTGGTGAAGGTGTTGGGGAGGGTTTTCTTGTGTTGTGTTTTTTCGTTTGTTTGTTTGTTTTTTGTTATACCACTCATTTAGCTCAAACCAGCCCTTTTTCCTCCAAACAAGGTACAGTTGGTACCAGGCAGTGTTACTAGGTACCATGGAGAGCACTCTTATATCTGATTATGAAGCTTGGGATGCATTCAGTACCCCTGTGGACTGGATACTTTCTCAGCATGCAGTTCAATGTGTTACTTTTCACCAGAGAAGTCTCATGAGAATTCCAGGGATAGGGAGGCTGACAGGTAAATGAGATTTGCAGGATGAAGTGCTGAAGAGCTCTCAAAGAGTGAACGTGAGAGTTGCATGGAGAGTTGTGTAAAGCCCAGAGATTTGTTTTGCTCAGGCTCTTCAATCCTATTCACTTTTGAGGCAGTGCATGTAATGAAGCACCTGCTGTGAAGGACTCCTGTATCCAAAGACGCAAACATGAAGCAACTTCCTTTGCTCAACAATTTTTTTCCTTTTTTTCTTTATCACTATTGTCTCTCTTTGAGATGTCTCTTTCTGCTAGTAATTTCCTTTGGGAAGTGAGACAGTTGCCTTCAAGTCCTGAAAGGGATGCTGTGATGTGAGTGTCAAAAGCCTTCACTTTTAGCTTCCATTATAGTGTGACTGTCCTTTTGGACTTGGAGCTCCTTGGGAAAATGTTCTATAGCAGTGTGGTGAGGTGATAATTCCTTTTCCTACTTTTGTTGAGCATTTTAGCATCTGTAGTCCATTCTGGACGCAGTTCTGTACCAGGTAGATGATAAGCTGCAAGACCTAGAAGAGCTGATGTTGAACAGGTGTTGGGAAAGATCGATATTAAAGAGAAGAGCAGGTGAGCTTTGCACAAAATCTTAAATAGTCCCTACTTAGCATCTCAAAATGAAAAATACAAAGGGACTAATCACTTCAGTCAGTTTCATGGCATTCCCATGGTGTTTGCCTGACTTGAAAGCTTTGGGTGCTGAAGAGTCGTTGGAATTAAAATCAGCTTACTTGTTAAATTTCAAGCACCATTCTGTTGTGACTCCTCTTCAATAATATGGTAGTAGTCCAACAGTTAATTTCAGTGTTGATATTGTTGGTTTTATGTTAGTTTTGTAGTAGTCCCACAGCACGAGTTCTTATTTATTTTTGTCTCTTAAAGTGCAATCCAATTTATGCTGTTATTATTCTACCTCTATGTATAATAACTCAGTACTCTAAAAGAAGCCTCTCAATGTTTTCTCAGTGAAGTAAATTAAGCAAGCATACTGTCTGTTCTTCATGAGTTATCTGTGCCATGGTGAGTCCACTCACATTCTGAAGTTTCATTCAATAAGGTTTCCCTGTGACAAATATAAAAATAGCAATACTGGGTTATTTAATAGTGGGAAAAATTCATTTCTATTTTCCCCTAATTATTTTTATTACATAGATCTTTGTTGCCCAAGAAATCAGCACATCTACATTTCTGTTAGTGAAGCCATAGAATCTGCAATGAAATCACTAACAGGACAGATGAGTTCTGGGCAAGGTATTTCCTGCATGGTTCTCTGGGGCATTGTACTACAGTGACTGTAGTTGCTGTGTCATTTCATCATCTTTATGAGAGAGATAATGAGCCAAATTAATCCTGGATGCAACTTCACTGAAATTACTTGGAGCCTGATTCCAACTCCAATATGGTGTTTTTGCTTAACCTGCTGTGAAGAGGCCTACTGTGTTTCAGGAGGGTTCAGTAAAATGACTTAAAATGACTCAGTTCTGCAGACTGAGTGCCGAAGATGGATTCATGACTGGGTAGCTTGTGGAAAAAGAACAGGAGTTCTTGGTAATTTAAATTTATTTTTCATCTAGCACTTTTGTGAAAGGGGTAAAAAGAAGTTACCACCCCAGCAAAAACTGCAGTTGCTTTACTTCTGTTGTTTTTCTCAAATGTGTACCTAAGAAAACAAGTAAGTCTATGTACAATTTTCATATAAATATCCAAGTACTTAAATCCTTGTATGTATTGTTAAATGTAGAAATTAACACAAGATTATAACATGTTAGTCTTCTCAGTACAACCCTCTCTTTCATTCCTCATTCCAATAAAATATACATGCTTGTGGTAATGCAGATTTGTGATTACTTAGTTGTTCTTTGGCTGCTCTGGTACATGTGAGAAGGTTACAGTGACTTGGCTGTACTTATATGTGTTATGTGAGTGGGAGGGCAGTATTTCCATCTGAGAGACGATTGAACATTGAGCTGTGCTTTGTGGAGCTGCCTAGAAATGCCCAGGATGCTGCTCGCCATACTCTCCTTCATTGTTTGCCACTCTGAAACATTTTCTTTAGAAGAAAAGCTGGAGGTTACTTGCAAATGCTATTTTCAGCACGAAGGCCTGCAGTTTGTTGTTCTTCCTCAGCTTTGTGCTTTAAAAAGGCAATTTTCTACCTCTTTGTGTTTTTTTTTTTCTTTTTTTTTTTTTTTTTTTCTTTTTTTCTCCCTCTTCAAACCGTGTTTGGACCATGTATCTAGCAAACCATTATTTTTAGCATTCTTTCAGCTGCTTTATCCCCTAGAGTCTTTTCAAATTATGTAGTCTTTTTTCCTGTCACCTATTCTGTACCTCTTTTGTACCTCAAAGCCTATCTTTATTGTTTCTTACAGTGATTGTTCTTGCTGTGGGCATGTTCTCCTTTGTTCTAGTTCAATATGTCATTCTACACCACTTTGTTTCATTGTATCATCTCATCTTTTATCTGCCCGTCTGCTAACTTATTGTGCCTGTCTTGGTTTCCAGCTTCTCATCTATCTTCTAGATTATCTGTACTTTTAAAAAAATCATTTTAGTGCACAGGTCTTGGGTTACTGGGAGTCGTGTGCTAGCCAGGCCAAGTAGTTCTTCCAAGTGCATGGTGCTGTAGCCAGGTTAGGACAAACTGCAGTATCAACACAGTTTGAGGATGAACAGATCGAGATCAGCCCTGCCAAGGCCTTGGAGTTGCTGGTGAGTGAGAGGCTGGACAAGACCCAGCAATGTGTGCTCAAAGCCCAGAAAGCAAAACTGGGCTGCATCCAAAGCAGCATGGCCAGCAGGGCCACTCTATTCTGCTCTGTTGAGACCTCAGTTTTATTTGAGTGCTATGTCCAGCTCTGAGAGCCCCAGCACAGGAAGGACATGCAGTTGTTGGGAGCAAGTCCAGAGGAGGGCCGTGAAGACGGTTAGAGGGCTGGAACACCTCTCTAGAAAGAAAAGGCTGAGAGAATTGTGTCTCTTCACTCTAGAGAAGAGAAGGCTTAGGGGTGACCTAATTGTGGCCTTCCAGTGCCTGAAGGAGCCTGGGGGTGGGGAGGGACTTTTTACAATGGCACATACTGATAGGGCAAGGAGAATGGCTTTAAACTGAAAGAGAATAGATTTAGATTGGATATTAGGAAGAAATTATTTACTGTGATGGTGGTGAGACACTGGAATAGGTTGCCCAGGAAAGCTGTGGATGCCTCATCCCTAGAAGTATTCAAGGCCAGGTTGCATGGAGCTCTGAGCAACCTGGTCTTGTGGAAGGTGTTTCTGCCCATGGCAGAGAGGTTGGAACTGGATGATTTTTAAGGCCCCTTCCAAACCAAACCATTCTATGATTCTGGGAGACAAGATAAGAGAATTTTGAATAATTCAGCTTGAAAGGGATGTCCTGAGCCATTCATCTGGGGTGTTATGTGAAGTAGGTTTGATTAGGTCAGTCTGCAGGGCCTTAACCAATAAAGTTTTGAATATCACTAAAATGCTCACCAACTTGTGATTTCCACCCTTATTTCATCAAAAACCTATTCAACACTTTAAAGACAGATAAAAAAGTTCTTTCTCTTGACAACATTACTGTCAGATGCTATGGTGTGAGATCAAGTGCTACACGGAGGCAGCTTTGTGAGAAGTGGCAGAGCCTTGCAAGCAGAATCCTCCACAGCATTGGGATGATTACCTGTGGAACTGGAGATAAGGAGCTGAGAGAACATGCCTTGCAGCTCCAGTAAAATTAATGCAGTTTTGCTTTCTCATAAGGAACTCATCGCATTTATACAACAGTTATGTAAGTACCTTGCTATTACTATTAGGGAAAAATCGAATCAAAATAGAACATAATAGCAATGTAAGAGATTAAATTTAGAGGACTGGATGTAAACATCACACAAAAATAATGAAAGGATGCTGGGAGCTGTCTAGGAGCATATCTTGTAAAAGGGTTGACAGTCACAGTTCTAGAACCAACTGGAGATTTTGTGCTTTGGCTATTCTGTGAGAAAGTCTTTGGTAATGGCACACAGTACTGCCCTTATGTTTGTTGGGATTAAACATACCAGAGGCAAGCTTTGCTTTTTTAAAGTTGTGCAACATTGTTAGGACACACATACCAAGAGCATGAAAAGGTGTTAAATAAAAGTGAATACATCAGAAGAGAAAGGCCTGAAACAAACAAAAAAAAACCCCAAACCCAAAAACCAGAACAAACAAATAATTAAAGGGTCCTTGGTTATTTTTCTCAGTGAAGGTGTTTTGGCCATTTTTAGATTTGCAAATCAGAAGCTACTGACATGGTTATTCAAACCATAAATGAGTGAAAAATACTACATTTTCTGCTATTTGTGCTATGTTTATTATAAATGTTGAAAGTGAATTGTAAATTTTGTTGAAGAAGACAGTTTCAGTCACTTCTTCTTTGCAAGTCGTCTTCTCTGTGTAGTCACCTCATAGAATGACTACTTGACTTGTCCAAATTGCAAGCATTTTTCTTTATCAGTGATTTTATGAAATCCCTAATACACTGGTAAGTGTATTTAGTTAACATGAACTATGGACAATAATGCCTGTTAATATGCCTCAATCTTACCAGACTTTTATTCCTAGCTAAATCACTGCTTCCTGACAAGACTGGTACTCCTGGATGACAAAGATACTATAGATGGGATTAATTCAGTTCCAGCAATACCTAAGCCAAGGACAAACTGGCTCTTCCAGCTCTACATGGCCTCCCTGGAGTTGCATGTGTGCACTAAGCTTATGTTTGCATCATTGCGAGTAGTTGCTTCCCCAGTCAGGCAGGGTTTTTTACCATGGTGAAACTTGAGATTCTTCAGGAATCTTGCAGGGAAAGAGTCACATACTTAGGAAAGTGACACAGAGTCAATGAGATAAATAATTTTAGAACCAGATTTTGCCTTTTTTTCCAGAACCAGATTTTCCCCAGCGACTGTCAGGGATTAGAGGAGAAGTTGAGAAAGAGGCAATTCAGATCAGTCAACTCCGAAGAATGTGCTGGAACCTCCCAACAGGTTTATGAGTTATTTCTTTGCCATGATAGTTTTAATGTTGCCTAACCATACCTTGAGGTTACCAGCCATTATCTGTGGAGAAAAATAACACTGATGGCACTTGAGAAATAAGTGCTCAGACTGATAAACAGCCATTTACTTTTGATTAACACCCATTACAGAGAGGCATAATATTTTGCAAGATGTCTCTAAATATTGCTGTAATGTAGGAAAAAAGCTGTTAATCTGTTATATCCAGAAAAATATGAGTGTGAGGACTTCAGCCTCTTCTACCTCTCAGTTTGGTAATGCTTCTGTAAGAAAAAGAGAAATGCCTCTGATTTAGTCTGTGGCTATTTAAGTATAAAGTTCTTTGAGGTCATTTCTTATATCTGTTATATATCTGTTGTGACAGGATAGCGTAAGGTGTCAGCTGGAAATAACTCTGCATGTTTGTTCAGTTTTGCAAGTTTGAATACATTTTGAATGTTCCCAAGGGCTCACAAAGTCTATTTGTAATGTTGAGGTTTTTCCCCCGATCCTTTAGAAATACATCTTTTTCCTCTTATTATACGATGCATTTAATTCTTTTGACAGGATAGGTGAGTGGAGAAAGTAGAGAGAAAATTCTAAAATAATTTGAAATTACAGGGTAATCGACAGATTCTGATAATTGTTAACATGGAGTATACTGGTGGTGATTAATGTCTTAGCATTGGTATACCTAGCAGTTTAAGCTGTTCAAGTGCCTAACATCCAGCTGATTCATATTCTATATAGGATTGGCTCAATGTCATTCCGCATGAAAGTATCAGTGAGAGGAAAGATTCTTATCCATGTATTTTCAAGGTATGCCTTTGTCCTGGTTACTGTCTGCATTTCTTTGCAAGAAATTCTTGACCTGTTTTTCCATCATAAGACTATCTATGGTTACGTTTCACAGATATCTAAGTTGTTCTAAATGCAAATATTGTTTCCAAATATTTCTAATATTTTAAAGGTTCATAATGGAATTAAAGCCTCTCTGAGCCTTGCCAATCTGTAGTCATTTGCTGAGGCGCTTTACTGCTTCAGTCTGGTCTCTGTCATTTCTGAATGAGAGAGATTGCAAGGCAGGACTTTTCTGGCCAGTTGTGGTTCTGTTGCACACCCACTGTGTTGCCCGTATGGCAGAAGGTATACTAACACTAGAGAAGAAGGAGGGGGTAGAAGAGAAATTTTCGGGATCAGCACATTGGGAAAATAAACTTTTGTTTTGCTTTGTATCTCCCCACCACGCCTTCCCACACACATGCTCATGCTTCCTTTGCTTCAGAGTGGTGGCTAGCAGAAACCTTTGTATTCATGAAAGCTAGACTGCCAGCCTCATGATATAATTTCACCACAAAGGCCAATGACAAAAGGTGGTGCTAGCCCTATTCAGAGAATTAGTTTAGCTGTAGATCTTGCTCTCCTGAAACTGGATGTTAACTGAATATATGATGCATGCATTTCAGGGGCTCTGGCCTAAAGCCAGAGAAGTGTTTGTGTAATATTAATGGCAATTTTGCAGCCAGCCAGAAAAAATTATCTTTGCTTGAATGGATGTAAATTCTAGGCATAACAAAATTAATGCCTCCTATGCTAGCGGTGGTTATTTGCATAAATCATGTTATGTTAATAAAGGGGTTCACGCTGTCAGGAAGGAAATTGAAAACTGCCACAAACAAAACCTTGGTAAGGAGATTCAGGCATTTTTCTGCACAGTCTTGCAGTCTGACTTTAAAACTTGTTCCCAGTGTTTGTTCAGGGTGACAGGGCTGCAGGAGAAATGTGTCTGCATGGGTTTTTTTGGTTTTTTTTTTTTTCAAAGGAAAGCTGTCAAATCAGGTGCACTGGAGATACAGCCCATTTCCCCCTGTATGTGAGCATATGAAGTGGAGGTGTTCCTCCTGCTGAGAGGCCCTAGGGATTGCTCTGTTCATATCTAATAGCTGTGACTGAAGAGGGCTTGAACTGAATCACTGCTGTGATGAGAGGCACCCAGAGAGAATGTGGTTGACTTAGAATGGTTGCCTGTTCAAGGCAGACTTGATTTCCTCCGTGTTACTCTGGTGATTGGGCTGTAGGAACCATCTCTGCCACAAACACAGATGAGGAATGCAGGAAGCATTTTTGACAAATCTCTCACTATGAAGATAAAAATAATCAAAATCAATTTCATAAGGGCAAACTCCCCCAACTGATAATTGTATGCAGAATCTACCTTTTTTCCTCGGGGATTGTTCTGTAAGGGACTATACTGTAATCATCTCTACCATCTTAAGAGTGCAAAGAATAACTTTGATGGAAAAAGCATCTGCCATTAGTGTGTCCAGAACATTGCTGCTCATGATACAGCAGAGCTGTTGGTCAGCTGGAGTTCACAGACCTGAGTTTATCAGATACAGATTTGTGGTCAGTAGTTTTCATGTCTGATGCTAAGAATAGTTTTATGTATGTTGGTCAGTACTTTAGATTAATAAATATTGGTAAATAGGGACATCAGTCTACAGGCTTTGCTTGAGGTAGTTAATTTTATATGCAGTTTTTCTGAATAGAGATTTTTCTCACAAATGTTTTGTTTTTTTCCAGAAGTAGTACTGCTGAAAGCAGCTGCCAAGTACAACTAGATTGTGTTTTCATTTGAATAGTTTATTAGCTGAAACGTGCACATTTATGTTGACTGCCTCTATTTGTCAGTTTAGTTTGAACTTGGCAAGTATTTATGAAAAAAGGAATGGGAAAAATAAAAATATGATCACATTTAATATAAAAATATTTTGACTTTTCATTTTTAACAATGTCTCAATATTTAACTTATTCTAAAGTTATTTCTTTTCCCAGTAAGTGAAACCAAAAATGTCTGGTTGCCAGTGAAATAAAATGTTTTCATAGAACAACTTAGGTTGGAAAGTGGTGTCTGGAGGTCTGTGGTCCAACTCCCTGCATAAAACAAAGCCAGCTTTTAAAAATATTTCTGTCACTTTGAGACCTCCTTCTGTGTGACTGCAGCCTTTCAAAGGTGATTGAAAGTGTTCTTTCATGAACAGCAGCTGGCTCCCTCAGTACATTTGGATGCAGCTTTTCTGGTCCCATGAATTTATAAATGTCAGAAACTTTGGAGGCCTGACCTTGCTGTTGAATACCACAGCAAAGAAGGTGCAGTGTGAGTACTTCAGCCCTATTTGGCTTTGCATTAAAAAAAACCTCCAGGCAGAACATTTTTTGCGTTGTTTTCGGGGAGCAATTTTTGGTCCAGAAACCTAGGACATTTTCAGATTGGCATGAAGTGATTTTCTCTTCCTTCTGCTGATGTTGCCAATTTGTTCACTGAACTGAAAATGTCTCCTGTTCTTTTTATTTCCTGGATGTCAAACATAATCTGTGCTGTGGCAGCACCCTGTGGTCCAGTTCTTGTTCTGAAAGCATGTGTTTGCATATAGTATAATATTCACCTTAATGTCATCATCCAACATACATGGTATTTCTGTTCTAGCAGCGAGCAGTCTTCAGTAGATAATCAGATGTGGCTTATGAAAGAGGAAAGTCACAGAAAAGGTGCATTTTCACATTGCATTTGTTTAAGTGCTGAAGGGATATTTTGTGTTGGTGAGAGAGCAGATGTTCTTTGCATCATTTTTGACTATGTGGCTATTGCTTGTATTTGACTATAAATATAAAAGAGTAAATTTGCTGATCCAGATGGTTGTCCTAGATTGGTGTTGTGATAGAAATAGTCTTTTTATTGTTCTTTGTCTGTATTTGACACCTCATTAAAAGTCAGCATTGGTATAAAACTAGAAGCTGTTTTGCTTTGTGATGTTAGTGATATTGAATGAGAAATTAGAAGTCCCTTAATTCCAACTCATCTCAGTAGTACTTGACACATTTTTTTACTCTGTACCTGCTTGAAATTGCAACAGTGACATTAAGGGATATTAAATGTGACCCAGTTGCCTGCAGGCTTGTACAAATGGCTTGGTTTATGGGTAAAATTTCAACTACCAATTTGCTATTAAGCATGCTTTGCATTAAACAAATACTTAGCAACTTTTAAAACTGGACTTGGGAGTGAGTGAGAGATGACGCATCTATAAATACATCCCTTCCTATAAAATTGCTGTATTGTTTATTGAGACTTTGAATTTATATACCAGTTCATCTGATTTTTCCAGACTGATGTGCTTTACAGCTTCCTTTCAGCACCTCTGAAAATCAAGCTGCCATTGAATTCATGCACGTGCATTTGTTAAAACTGAACTGCTGTCAGTTGGATATACCGTTAATTAGCCTTTACAGCAAAAAAGGGTCAGAACTAGTTCCCTTCTCTTCCTTAAAAAAAAGAGTAAATAAAAGAGGAAGCAAGAGAGAAACCCTGAGGCTTCTTCCTAGCAAAATGGGGTTCAGCCCAGAGGCAGGGTCATTTAACCATTGAGTGATAAACCCAGGCTGGTGATCGGGAATAATTGCTTGTCACTCAAGCAATTCAAGTTTCAAATGAGCGATCCGGCTCCTTCCCAGACTTCAGGTTGGAAATGCTACACTTGATAAAAAGCTCACAAACCAGTAAGAGGCAGTAGTTTACAACCAGTAATCTAAAGCATCCTTTAGCAGTACAGATTAAACAAATTCAAAAAGCAGAACAAATAAACAAACCGAAAGAAAAAAAACAACAACCCCAAACTTGACCTGTGGTCCTATCGAGTGTTACCCAGCGCGTTATTTTAGAAGACCTTGGTGAGATCAGGCTAATATGACACTTGTAGATGCAAGTATTTATTTCTATGAAAACCTGACTTCTGAAGAAGCAGTACTTTAAAGATTTAGAAATAGGAGTCTTCTGAGGTCTAATCCTCATTTTCCAGGCTTGGCTATTGCTTTGAATAATCCATCAAACCTTTACTTCACCACATCATTAATGTTCTTGGAGGTGTGATGAGCTAAGTGATGGCATTTGTTTTTCCTGACTGATTCTGCAGTGATTCTTAATAAATCATCCTGAAATGCCTTATCCTTTTGCATTTTGAAACAAAGCAAAAACTCAACACCTCCCCCCAGCCAAAACCCTGCTTGAGAGGAGTGCTTATTCCCCTTGAAGTTGTGGGAACTATAGAGAGCTTAAAACTCTTGTCCTTTATAGCTGTGCTAGTCATTTGTATCATGGCCTGTATTAGCTGTCTGGTGCTGTCCTAAGAATCAAGTTTCCTCAACTGATTGACCCACAGGACTTGATGGTCTCTTCTACTTACTGTGGTGTTTATCTTGCACTGATTGTAGAATCTGAAGATCCACATTTTAAAGAGAATTTGTAAGTCTTCTGCTGCTGTGATAGTGTTAAAATGGTATGTTTGCTGATTGTATGGACCCTGTAAATGCTAGTAGTTTGCAGCATTTGTTCAGCATAGAATCTGAATGCTTTCTAAACATGCATGGATTCATTCTCACAGTGCTCCCGTGAATGATAGAAATTAGAGAAATACTGGTTTGATGAGCATTGCAGCACACCAGCTGTTCACCAGCTAGAGATAGACATGGTGGGGAACAATATATAGAGAGAGTGGTGTGTATAATCTACCCATGTCTGTAACAATTGCTACCCCCTTTTTTAACAGACAGCTGGAGAGCAAAAAAGAGGTTGTGTTGAGGTTTTGTGGGTTTGATTTCCTTGAAAAGGCAACACACAAATAACCTTTTCTCAGAGGAAAAGGATGTCTTTTCAAACTTGCAATGGAAAACAAAGTATGCTCATCACTAAGCTTTCCATGGGAAATGGAAAGAGTTAGATGTTATAGAGAGATGTTTGTGATCAGCTTATGCCAGTAATCAAATTCTAAGTTTTTACAACTTAGGCAGAGGTCAGCATACATACTATTACTTGATAGTCAAACAATCTTATTGCTTAAATTGTCTTTGAAAGAGCTTGAACTCATATGGAATCCCAATACAACTAGATTGTTTTATTTCTTTGAAAACTTTCCTACTATTTTAAATGTGGTGCACAACAACTAATAAACCTTGATTGTAACCAAGATGGCTGATGAAGATGCACAGGCATCAGTTGATCTCAGGGGTTAAAAAGTCACCACTTTCCTTCCTTGTGTTCAGCTCATGATTTGTACACTGATGTTGCTGTCAGAGCTCCGGCCTTTTTAAAGTGATCATAAACTTTTCTCTGTATTGGGCACCAGAAGGAGATCCCCAAATGCTGGTGGTACCTTTCCAGAAGTAAGCCTACTTCCTGTGGGAAGTGGTCTACTTTGTTTCTCTTTTCTCTTTCTCCTGGTATGTTGCTGTTTTAGGATGACTCCTTACAATTAATTACCTGGTGTACTCCTATCTAATTTTAGCAATATTAGAATTACGTGTAGATGTTACATGAAGCATAGAGGATTTTTATGAAGGTATACATATGAAATGATGTGACTCAAGAGGTATGGCACCCTCTTGAGAAGAGGGATGGCATCAGTTTGGATCTTAGACACTGTTTGTTATTGGGAGCATTGAGGACAGAGAGATATGGATATGTTTAAAGCTCTGTGCATAACTTTACCATTCTCTCTTCTCCCGGGGCATTTTTTTCCTTTACATGCTCCTTAGCTGACATGAAAGCTGTGACTTTTAAAATCTGAATTTCAAAGGAGTTCTCAATATTTGCCTCAGATGTCATCTTTATCTGTAAATCCTCACTATCCTTCAGTCTGCATGTCTGGTCCCTCAGCTTTCCAGAAGCCTGTGATCCTTCCTTGATAGCTCCTTAAGCTTAAGGAGTCTTTTGCCTGTAGGTCGACCACTTGTCTTTCTCATCTGGGTTTCTCAGTTTAGGCAGAAAGAAACCATTCCATGCTATCAGAAGACTGGATGTTGGTGGTGTCTGTAAAGCAGCTGAGGAGGATTTTCATCAGTGGATACAATCTTTTTGCTATGACTGGGGTCATTTTCTGCTAGCAGGGTTCCAGTTCTTTTGGGAGTATGCATTATGACTACCGCTGACAGGTTTTTGGAAATAGAAGGGTTAAGTGTCATTAAAAAAATTATTTGCAGATAGACTTCTAACCAGCATCTTGACTGCTGGATATGTCTTAATCTTTGAAGTCAGTTGTCAGTGTAGATCTAGTTTCCAATAAGGTTTTATCCATTTTTGAAATGTTTGGTAAAGGAAAACATTTATTCAAGAGAGTCCAAGCTTTTCCTGGCAACACAACTTTGTCCACATTCTGCCTCCTAAAACTTTATTTTGAGGTTGCATTAGCATTGCAGTGTCCTGGATAAATAAGGAATTCTGCAAATACTGAGATGAAAATGAAAGCTTAGAGGATGGTGACCAAAAAGAAGTATTTAACTTGCAGCTCAAGAAGACAAAGGATAAGGGGGTATTTGGAGAAAATCTTGTGTCGCTACTCCTTGTACAGATAGATTCAGTAGAACTTCCCCATGAAGTGTTTTTATTAGGTTGTATTTGTTTTCTGCTTTGTAACCTGGAGATGTGGTTTATCTTAAATAGGTAAAATATATACCAGTGCTCTAGTTATTAAATATCAGGAAAACTTTCAGTCACAACAGTGTAATCTGTGTTGCTATATGGTCACTATCTTGTGCTAACCATTCTTATTTAAGAAGTGGGAGAATAGTCAATGACTCTTCAAAAGGTAACACCAGCTGAGGTCTCTATTCTGTTCCCCGTGAAAGACACTCTTTGAGGTGGGTAAGCTTTTAAATGCCTTTAGCATTAAACACTCCAGTCTGCACTACTGATCCCTTAGCTTTCCAGAAGCATTTGATCCTTCCTCAATAGCTTCTTAAGTGAGATAAAGAGACTCTTCTGTGTTAGGTCCAAGTACCACTTACCATCCTTCTCTCAGTAGTTTCTCGCTTCAGGCAGAGAGGACCAATGTGTGTTACCAGTTATGCATACACAGCTTGCCTGTAATATCTGAAAACAAAAGATCTCCACTTGCAAATTTTGGTTTCTGTTTGTACTTGTTAATAGTATGATTAATAGTATGATTTCTGTGCATTTGATGTTCCCCCTACCAATACACCCAAGGTTCCCGGTAGACTTACACATACTGGTTAATATGCAAGTTAAAAAACTCCAAAGATCATAAAAAAGAGTGGCACCCTTCAGAATGGAGGTAGAAAAAGATAGCTAAACCTAAAGAGCATATGCAGTGTTTTGTACCCCCTGCAGAAGACTGGAATCCTGCTGGCTTTGTAATCAGGTAGACATAATTCTGTGATGCTGTTACGCTCTTAGAGGGACGCTGAAGCTAATTCATGTCACACTCCTAGCAACAATGAAGGTAACTCTGTGTGCATTTGTAACACCTCCGGCACCCAGGTGCCACAGGGAAAGGTTCTTTAATTGAGAGAGAAGTTTAGGTCCTTTGAACATTTGATGATGTTGTTCTTTGCCCTTGATATCTGGACAAAGAATTGTTGGTACCAGGACTGTCTCCTGTTCTAATGCTATGCTGTTGGTGAGGACTGTGCAGTGTGTCCTAAAGTGCATTTAAAAAAAACCTTTAAGGCAACATTTAGGACTGGATCTTCAAGGAGCTTTTTTTTTTTTTTTTTCTCTGACTCAGCTGCCTATTCAAGTGCCAAATGTGCCTTTGGGAAGAGGAGACCCTTTCTTTGGTATTATTTTCTGTGTTCTGAAAGAGGGGGACAAAGATGCTATCCTATTGTTTGAAAGTGGTCTCGGATCCTTTTCTGAAAGACGTGCAATTACTGTAAGGCACTGTATGGCCACGTACTGTATGATTTATCCATCTCTCTGATCTCCTTGCTTTTCAGATTTAGATGAGAAGTTGCTACTATAATACTTACAAAAGGCACAAAAAAACGCCTCTACAATAAGAATCATATCATTCCAAAATTCAAATAATCCTTTCAAACGAAGTAATAGAGGCAATTAGAACACTCACTAAATGGGATACAAGCTTTTCCAGCTTGTTCCTTCCTGTTCCTTAGTAACATAGCAAAAGAAAGGAGTTTTGAGAGGGGGAGTGGGGGAGAGGGTTCGGTTCTTGGTTTAAAGACTCATACATGTGGTTCATAATTTTTTCCCCTCCAAGTGGTTTGAATCTCATCCAGGCAGTCAGCAGTCAAATTATTTCATTGCTGCTCTATATGTGTCTGTATGATACATATGGCTCACTCCAGTTGTCTCATCCTCTTTGCCAGCATCTTTTTCTCACTATCATCATGATTAATCCACTTGTTTTGCAGTGTTTATGGAGAGACTTGAAACTACTGTGGTTTTACGGTTGGTAGCACAGTCTATCTATGCTTCAAGTAAGGTACATCAATGGGAGTAGTGAGAAGCTGTTTGGTTTTGGTATCTCTATTATTGTATCTACACAGGAATAGAAAGAAGAGTTAAATCTCTATCTTTGTTACTCCTGCATCTTGCTTTGATTGGCAGTGCATTACTGGAAAAGCTAATAAAATGTATAGCTTCCTCTCTATTACTGTTCTGGTTTACTAAAGTCTATGCATAATTGTTGCTATAACGGTTACATTAAAATTCTTTCTTACACTAAAACTTTGTGAAGTTCTGCATATCTGTAATTTCTGCATATACTCATTTCTTATTATGCAAATCACACCCGTTAAATAAATATACCTGAAATCAGTGGTAGTTGCTATTACGGAGGCAAATCTGGGTTGAAGTTTTAGAGTTATTTTATTAATTGCTGGGGTGTAGTCATCTTCAAAGCAAAATATATCAGCAGGTGAAACTCTGGAAAGCAACACGGAGTACTGTAAGCCCTTTGAACTCCCATAAGACTGTGTAAGCAGCAGCTTCAGTGAATGCGGTTTCCCTCTAGTGGTGCTCCCTGCGGTAGACGCTGCTCCTGTGATTGCCTGGCTGCTTAACTTGCGCTAGCAGTTGACTTGAGCTTTGCTCTCTGAAAATCTAGTGTGTACAAATATTTCCTTAGGCAAATTGTAGATGAGTCACAATATTGCAGCTTCTGAGTTCTTTATACCTACGCTGAAGCTTTTGTTGCCCTGATCTGTTAGGAGCAGCAGTTTAAGGCGTTTGGCAAATGTGAAGTGGTTCATATGACAGCTTTATCTGAGAACAAACATAGTCAGTGTGACTGAAATCACTTTGAAGTTAATTCAATTAAACTCTTGTAAATCTTAATTTTAAAAGCATGAATACTTGAGGGTTTTTTATGTACTTCTGTGTCCTTTTTTGACCTCCTCACTGGTTGTGAATATAAAATAAAATTCCTTTCCTTGAAAGTGAAAAAACTCACCCAATAAAAATGGGAAACCACCTGTTACCATTAAAATTTAATAAAATCCTGAATAGATAATAAGAAATGCTTCACTTTATTTTTAAACAGTGGATTTTTTTCATTTAGCTTGAAGTTGAAATATTTTGGGTGTTTTCTAAGAATAAAATTATTTTTGGATGAACTGAAATATCCTTTCATTAAAATTGTAATTTACTATTTTAACTCTTTTGAGGGATCAAGTTTCTGTTAACATGAATGTTTTCCTGTTAAAAATGATTCTGCTCTAGATACACAGTAGTTATGTAGTGTCTAAAGGCATTAAAATTCAGCAACAGTGAAATTGGGTAAACAAAGAGTATAACCCACTGCCCTTGATGGAAAAACCCCAAGATGAATGCAATTTGGGCCATGTGTGGCCTGTATGATATATGCAATCAAATCATCTCCTTGTTCTTAATCACAAGTTTTATTCATGTCACTTGAAAGACATGCAACTAAATTTTCACACCAAGTTTTGTTTCAGAGTCTTAATGAAAAAGCTGCAATCATGTTGAATGCTGCCTGAATCTGTGTTGAACATTACAGCTATTGGCCAGGGTGTCTGCAGTGAAAATAACAGCAATTCAATATGCTGATACATGTATTTATAGCAAAAGCAAGGAAGTATGTTGTGTTTAGTTGGGTTTAGTTTTGATTTTTTTTTTTTAAAAAAGGGCTTTAAAAAAAATTAAAATATATTGTATCCAAAATAGTTAAACCTAGATTAACTTTTTTTTTTTTTTTGCCATGTTTGTATGGAGATGGGGGTAGGTTTGAGAGAATGAGTAGGGTGGTCTTGCTAATTTTCAGTTAGTTGCTGAGCTAATTCCATGCACTCTGTTAGTCCGGGTGTTTCAGGGAATTCTTACTTGCACCTGTGAGGCTAATTGACTCTGTGGGTGTTTAAAGGACTCTGTGTATGCACTTTTTACTGCTGAATGGATGTAAATAATTAAACTTTGGTTCTGGGTAGGCTGATGTAAATCATCTCAACTTTATTGACTTTATGCAATAAAGCCACTGTGTAAAGCCGTAAACATAAAAAGTTTTTAGCATGTCTCACAGAAAAGTTGTTTTTTTAAGTGCATGCTATGTTTTGTTTAGCTTGTGGGGTAGTACATGGACATTATCCCGTTCCTTGAGGAAATGGAAAGACTGGTGCAGGTAAGGTCCCCAGTGAAGGTATTGAGTATCTGTAGGGGAGTGCGACTGCTTGTTCCTTGTTGGCAACCAACATTTTCTTGAAAAGAGGAATTCTAAAGCCTGTATATGAGCAAAACAAGTGTGTGTGTATGAGAATATAGGTTGATTTGACTGGGATAGCTGCATAAATGTCTTCAACATACAGAGTCAGGGGTTGCCACTTGTTTCTTAGCAATTAACAATGCTCCTGGTGTTGAACAGCAGATCCTGGTCAAGGAAAAGACCGCCCTAAAACGCTTTGTCCATACTAGTGCTGCTTGAAAAAACCAACAAAATTTACACTACTGATTTACATTTAACTAAGACTGAAAGTTACTGAAGATTTTCAGAGCAGCTGCCAGCTCTGGTTTTGAGTCGTTCTTGTGTTTTGATATTTTACCTGTAGTAACTGGGAACTTACCACGTATCAGGAAGCCATAAAGGTGTGTGAAAAATTGGCAGCATCTTTGTCCTTACACCTATTTCTTCCTTTTTTGTGGTCTTGTGATTCATCCTCATGTTTCACAAATCTCTGTGCACACATTTTACACGGCAAACCACAGCTCCTCTGGTCCTTATATAAAGGTGTAAGTTAAAACATCCAATGCCCCTCCTCCATCACAAATGAAAAAAAGGGGGCAGGGGGAGCGAAGAAACTTCCCCTTCCCAGACCCTCCTTGCCTTGGGATGCTAATGGCACTCCAGCAGGGTGTTGCCCTGTATGAAAGAGACACAAAAATGCATCTTCCACTGAAAAAATCTGAGATGGTAGCTAAGCATTTTAATTAAAAAGTAAAAGGAGAGAAAACCTTATCATTACTTCTTCTCAAAGCATTAGTATCACTGTAGAATTATCACTGTAGTTGTGCTGAGGGAAGCCCCTTGTCCATCTCATCTGTACGGCAACATCCCTCCTGTTCAGCTCTTGTGGCATTCTGTAGACCTCAATGTTCAACTTCTTCTATAATGTTGGGTAAGATATGCAATGATGAAGATAGCCTGGTTTCATGCAGGTCATTTTAATCTTATAAATAGATCAGATGATGACAGCCTGCATCAAAGTAAAAGCACACTTTTTGATCCACCTGTGAGAAACTGCAGAGGGGATTAACCCTCCTTCTCCTTTACCTCACAGGAGGAAATTTCTGTGTGCTGTTAGCCACTGAGGGTGGATAACAAGTGTGTTTTCAGAGGTATTGTCAGAACTGCATCCCTCTGACCAGTTGTTCTAAACAAGTGAGTTCTTGGGGGGCACGTGGAAAGCAACTTGTCATTTTTTAGAAGGCTTGATCTGCTTTTTTATTCTTTATACTTTGGCATGTGTATTCTTGGCAATTTTATATAGTTTATTTGAGCCAAGCTATTAATTAACAGCAGTGCATCTTTGACACATAGATAATATTTGGGACACTGGGCAGATTGGATGGAGTTATTCCATGTTGAAAGCATATACTAATTGTTTTTTATGAACAATATGCATACAAGTTTGAGTAGATTTTGGAGGATTCATGGGAGAATGAGGGGGATCCACTGTGGTTGAATCAAGTAATATTTGCTCAAGAAGCCTGAACTGCAGCTGAACTCATGCCCAGAATTTGGGGATGGCTAAGAGACAGATAGTTTTGCTTCTGATTAAGTAGTGTTTGCCACTGCAAAGCATAAAATGAATATTCACTAGCCTGCCTCATTTGAGGTGGAAAGTGAAATGTAGTGATCAATTCTATATGATACACAGTTCCTCAGAGAACATTGGGAAAGGGAGCGGAATGACCAAGACAGTCAGAGATGCCAGGAGTGATGCTCTGTCAGCTTAACTATTAAGTTATTGCTTCAATTAAAACTTTCTTATTCTGTTTACTGTTATATTGTCCTTTACTCTTTCCATGCATAAAAATAAATTGCAGAAATAATCTAATGCCCAATGACCCAAAGTATTATAAATATAAAGTGTTTCCAGGTGTGCCATTCCTTGCCACAAGAGCTCCTTGTCTGCCTTTTATCATAAAAGAATGTTGTACAAAGGGAAGATAAAAATCTCTAGCTTTTTTTCTTTCTCCGCCCATTTAATCTTCTGCTTTGCTTCCTCCTCTGTCTGTTATCCTTGTTGAAAGATGATGTAGGTGCAGATAGCTTGAAAGTAGGAGAAAATGTAAACCTGCAAAGCATAAGACCACAGAAATGCCTTACCAGGCAGGAGATTTCTTAGGGACAGCATTATGGTGCTGGTACAAGTGGCCCATTTCCTTTCTATTTTCCCCAATATCAGCAACTGTTGGATTAGGAATCTTCAAGTCCTTGTTTAAAATTTGATCACATATAAATATCTGTATAGTAACAGCACATGCAGTAATCATGCTCAATGAAATAAGTTTTGGTATCCAGATGTGAAGTCCCTGTATACACTGTTCTTGGAACTACTCAGAATTCAATGGGAGCTTACACAAGGAGCAGCAATTCATTTGCACACTCTCAATTGAAAAATGGGGACACAACTTTGCTGCTTTTCAGGTCAACTCACTGTTGCATAAATGTCTTGAAAGCATTTGAATATAAACCAGTTTGAATAATGTAAAATAATGTTTGTTTAATTCTTTAAGATCAGATATGTCTGGTTTGAAAAATTTATCTGAACACTAATGTATTGAGGTTTTGTATGTAGTGTAATTTGGGTAACCCTACTAAAAGAAGCCAATGCCCATTTTTACAAAAGGAGGGTGGTAAGTGAACAAAAGTATTACAACTTTTTTTTGTTTCTACTGATGAAATATAAAATTGTCTGATCAAGACATGGACTTAAACAACAAAATAATTCATATCTGTGGTGCTTAATTTTCAAATTTTTATCCCAAGCTATTAACCAGTTACTTCTAAGTAGACAACCTTACTCATTTGGAAAAAGTGGGAATGCTGCAACTTTCTATTCATTTATTTGTGAATTGGTTAAGCTACATTTTCTGAGAATATATTCCTGTAACTTCTGTTGGTGTCAGAGTTTCATTTTGAAAGTGTTACAGTGGGCATCAAGACAATCCAAACCACAGACTGTTTTAGCTGATCCCTGTTTTGTCAGGCTAGGGTTGAACTAGAAGGTCAGCAACTGAGCGAGTTACTCAACCATGCTGAATACAGAGCTATTGCACAGAAAGCATTGCCTTGTCAGCTGAGCAGACTCCAGCACACCTGACTCTATCTGTTGGCTGAGCCCTACAGAGCTCTAATGGATATGTGGAAAAGATTGGGTTTTTAAAAAGCATTTCCTACTCCTCCCCCCTTTCCCCTGCTTTCAGATGGCATTATACAAACGCACAGGACCAGGTGACCTCCTTCACCCTCCTACCCAGGAAGTGGCTGTGTAGAACTATAGTAACTTATGTTGTATAATTTGATGTAGACAATAATTTCACTGGCCATCCAGAGATATAATTTTGTGAATTCTGATCTAGGATAAAATATAATTACTGATGTATGTCTAGCATAACTTTCTTGGATTCTTAGAGTTTTGTTTGTCTGGTGCCAAAGAACTTAAAACTTTCTGGCCATCAGCTATCTGCCTTGTTCAGCTGGATTTACATGTGTGGTATGTGACTTTCGCATGTGGTTGAGGGACAGCAGAAGTTATGTGTTTCTCCTGCTGAGGAGATATTCTCTGTAACTTCAGTATATGACTCCCCATCCTTTTAATCCAAGAATGACTCTTATCTTTCAGGTCACTAGAAAAATATTTTTTTCCTCTTAGTTTATGATAAAATTGGCTGGCAGTGGTCTTTATTTGAAAAGTTATTATTCTCCTTTTTTTATTTTGGTCTCCTTCTGAAGAATTCCTCTACTACACATTGTATCCTAGTTGAATAAGACACCATCTTCTTTGCCCATGTTCCTCCTTTGGTGAGAAGTAATTATGGTAATGTTGCTCATTAGGCACTGTGCATCCTGTGGGCTATGGACTATCTGACCTTAGTTTACCAGTGCAGTAGGATAGCTGTAGCAGTGCCTCATTGTCCCTATCCTGTCTCTTTTAACATATTCAATATGTCTCGTTTTTTCTTCCTTGCGTTCCCCTTTTGCCAGTTTGGGCAGTGGGTCCAGACCCAATGTGCAACAAGCTTGGCTGTCCTTGTTCTACATTTTCTGGTATACCTGGATCAAAAGTCCCCACTTTAGTACTGTACTAAAATGAGGATAGATGCTTTCAATTTAGCACACACCATTATTCAATTTCACTTACTGTTTGACATGAGTGAGGTGTTCTGGTCCTGTAATCTGAACAATTAATTTTTTAAGTAATTGCCTGTCAACTGTGATGGGTCAGCAGCAAAACTGGACAAATATGGGTAGCACTAATGCTGTTTTCCCAGGAGCATTGTTTGCAAGGGCAACTGTGGTATAACCTTTAGGAGAAGACATGGTTCCTCTTCCTCTTTTGACTATAATTCAAGGGGTGAAGTAAGCACCTCAAAGCTAGGCTGCTTTGCCAAAGAACCTTAAAGCAATCAGCCAGGTTGGTAAATGGTTTTCTTTTTGAGATTTTAATTTTTTTTTAATTACTTTTGAAGGTGGGCTTTGAAGTTCTGTGGGGGTTTTTTATTGTATTTTGAGAGGTTGGTGGTTTTTTTTGTTTTTGGTTTTCTTTGAGACTGAAACCAACCTGGTGTTTGATACTGGAGTGTTGAAAGACCAGTGTGATTAACTTTGAAAAGAATCCCAGGTACCTTGGGGATGTTGTAAATCCAGATTCTTAGGAGAGCAAAATGCTACTGTAATGGCTCCACTTTAGAGATATTTCAGTCATCAACTTGTTTTCCTATTACTGTAATGTACTGTACAACGTAATGTTTGGAAATTAGTACCACAGCACAAGAGAGATTTCTACCCATTTTAAATGCATGAGATCTTAGGGCTCTGCGGAGGAAGGCACCTGACTGAATGAAAGGGTTTGTGATTCCCTGAGCTGGGAAGGTGTAGGTGTGAGGGCTGATTACAGGTTGTTAAATGCCTGTACACTCTACTGGTCTGTATAACACCAGGTTGATTTTCATGATTATTCCCATTGAGCAAGTACTAAAGTGATTGTGGGTCTGGCTTTAACTGCTGCACCTATCACCCTTCCCAGGCAAAGGACCTGAAACCCTTTATGCTGGGCAGAAACTCAATGACAACGAGTGGCACACTGTCCGGGTGGTTCGGCGAGGAAAGAGCCTCAAGCTGATTGTGGATGATGATGTTGCCGAGGGTAAGAGTGAGTTTTTTGATCGTTATCTTTGTATCTCCATTTCTAGTCTTTACCTTCTCCCTGTTCTTGTGTGCATCTTTCCCCCCACCCCTTTCTGTTACCACCTGTGTATTATTTAGTGTTACTATGTTGAAAATGAATGTTCAGGTCTGAGACACTGTTCTTAGCCAGCACCAGAAACTTCTGTGACAACTGTAACAACATGAGATACGGGTTTAGGGGACAGGTAAACTTGCACGTATCTCAGATTGCAGAGGTGTTCAGCAAAACTTTCTCTTGATCCAGGCTCTTTTTGAAGTAGACCGAGTACACTCCATTCCTGAGTTAACATGATGGTTTCCAATGTGGTGGAATCAAAGCCAAGGCTCTCTAGACTGTTCCTCTGCACAAACTTTTCCTTGATGATAAACCTGCATGCAGTACATGTGTTACAGAGCATGGATTTATGTCTCTGCTGTTCCTTGATTATTTTTTTTGTTGTTGTTGTTGTTTTGTGTGGGGTTTTTTTTCTTTTCCTTTTTGTAGTTTGGGTATTCTTGGTTTTTTTTTTTCCATTTTCTGCATTTCCAGACAGCTTTTTGAGTTCCTACTTTTTGCAGAGAAATGTAGTTAAAGGGAGGAAAGAAAAGATCAATCAGTCAGGAAAGCTGGTGTGTCCCAGGTTGAGATTTGCATTGAAATGATCAAAGTACTTTAGACTGATCCTTTTCTAATTGCAAAATTTTAGAGATTATACTTTTCTGGTCCATTTCTCCATGACTGCAAGAGCCAGAAACCTATCCTTCTTTTCTTTTGAAGGTCTAAAATTCTCATAGTCATATATCACTTTAGGAACTGGGTTTTTGAGGAAAACATCAGCAGCCTGGAGGCTGATGATAGAATCAAAAAGAGCGGGAGCCCTGGATGCAAAACTGCTGGGGGTATGATTGTGAGTTGACACCCATGGTGGTTTGCCAAAAGCTGAAATCCTCTCTTCTGAGTAGCTTCTATTCAGAATGCAACTAGAGGAAATGGCTCCCATGCACAGTGCCAGAACACTATATCCTATCTCTGCAAAAAGATTTTTTCTTCTCTGTGAATTATTTTAAATACTGTGGTAATTTAGATTATTTGAAAAGCCAGGAGTCAGAAATCTGAAATAAGCCCAAAGAAGTCATCTTACAGGAAAATGGTTTGAAATAAGATTTTTCTCTGAAGTAAATATATGCTGTGCTATATAGACTGTGATTTTGCAAGAGAGATCAAGAAACACATGCAAGAAAAATCATTCTCTCTCCTTGTTGGAAGTCAGCCTTGGTGGTGGCTTGGTCAAAATTAGCTTAAAGGAAAAATGAATTTTACTTAACAGGGAACTTTTTGAGTTAGTGTCACATGCCGGCAAACAGTTCATCCCGGTTAGTTCTAAATTTGAGAACAATTCTTCTGGATATGCTTTTTTAGGAAGCACCACGAGGTGGCACTCTCTGCATTACCGAATCGATCCCCCAAAGCCATCTGGTTTTGAAGTCTCTTTTTCACGAAACTGAGTTTATAAATAATAATGATTCAATCCTGTACTAAAATAGTATACGCATATGTACATGTATATGAATTACATAATTAAAGATGCATTACAGCTAAAAATATTAGTTAAAAGAATGCCATCATGGCAAAGTCAAAAGTCAGAAAAGCCGGAGTTAAGATTTTCTGTGCAATCTGCATCCCACTTCCTTGGGCAGATGATAACAGTCTTCAGTGATGTGGTCACATAGATTTTTCCACAGGATTCTTGCTGTCTTAGGCATAGATCAGAATTCTAAATTGGGCCCCCAGTAGAAATAAACAGCCTATTTGATTTCAGTCTTGTTGCTTGTTTGGAACAATGCATGCCAGGTAAATTTTGCTCTAAATTTAGACCTTGATTTTTTTTTTTTTTAATTCTTTTTTTTTTGGTGGATGTTGTGGGCTACTCATCAATATGTTTATACAGAGCTAAGAAGCTTTAACTGGATTTATTACCATTTCTGTGTTATGTGAAGCAAGTGTGCATCTTTTTCCCATTTTGCAGGTTTGGAAACAAGGCACCAGATTAAAGTTAGATGTATTTGGTACCAGTTTGGCATAGTTTTTTAGTCATTTGCATCAGAATGATTCAGCATGTCTGTAAACTACATCCTGTAAATTAGTTCAACCCTGCTACTTAAAGAATTAGATGTAGACAATTAGGGACCACCTATGAAAAAAAATCTGTAATGAAGTGTGTGACTTGGTTTCCTGTAGGACATCTAAGGCAGAGACAGAATCCAATTCTTCTGGACAGCATTTTACTGTTTAATCACAAAACCTTTGTCCCGCATTCCTCCTGACCTCAGAACAGACCTCAGAACATCAGTGGTAAACGAGACACAAATATTGCAGATATATTCCTCCCTATGACATCTTGCTAGCACCCAAATACCACAGTGGAGGCTGGAATTTTTTCTGTCTCTTACCACTTGAACTAGAGAGTTTCTGATTGCTGTAGTAGGTACAGTACTCTGTAGAGCACAGTGGGGGAACCAGAGGTGAACTCTGCAGGTGGGGCTGATAGGTAATGAGATCAGAAAACACTGGATTGCACTCCACGATTTCCTAGGAAATTGCATCTCTGTTCTGTTTCTGATCTTATATTGCCATGTCCTTTTTAGCTTTTCACTGAACTACTCCTAACTTTCTACACTACTGCTTCTAACACTATTTCTTTTTTATTAAACCAGCCCCAGTTTTCTCATTTTTCACCTTTTCTAAGATTCTGGGCTCACCTCCTCCAAACTCCCTCACTCTATTTTTAATGCCCCCTATATTTGGGCTCCCTGTCCCAGTGTACTCCAGATTTCCCAGTCTTGGCTTTTCTCTCTTGCTCAGGCCATAATTGCCTTGTATTTTTTAAGGTGTAGAAGAGCAAAGAAGGAGTTTTCTTGCCTTTGAGCATTGACATCTCTTAATTTTATTTTTCTAATTTTTTGTTATTTAAAGGTACTTTCTAATTTTAAGAAAATGCACTTCTGGTTTGGAAAAATCCTAAGTTTTCATTTGATAACACTGAACCTTTAAGCCTCTAAGAATCACAGTGGTGGAAGTGAGAAAGTTTTTCTAAACAAATTTCCCCGTGTGCTATTTCAGTTCCTGGAAACTGCCATTTTTCAAACTAAAATAATATTATTTCTGGTGAAGAACCATTTTAGGATTTAAAAACATTTGCATTGGTCCTGACACTTGAATTTCTAAATAGTCAGAAATTTGTGATTGCCTTCAGCTTCTTCTAAGTTTGATCAGCTGTGTCTGCTTGGATTGAAGTTTTCCATGGTCTTTGTATAATTGCATTTATATTTAGATCCACTAGTAAAATTTGGAATAAGGGAAAAAGTTGAATTGGTTTGTGTAATATTTTTTCTTCATATTTGAAGCAGCTGAAAACATTTTTTCTAATAACAACTGTGTTCGTTTGCTGTCTTTGAGTAAAACTTGGTCACATTTAGACAAAATATAAATTGAAAAATTGCAGTTTGTACATGATCATGAGAGGTGATTTAGGAATATTTCAGTGTTTCCAGAGGCTCTAAGCAAGAAAATGACCATCAGTTCATTTAATCTGACTCTATACACTACAAACCAGGATGTATCATCCAAGTGTCTTTATAAATGTGTTCAGCTTTCATTCTATCCCCAACAGAAAAAAAAAAAAGTCACAATTAATAGGAAAAGTCATGAAAGGACTACTGTCTTTTGGTTGATTTTTTTTTTATTTTATTTTTTTTTTATTTTTTTTTTTTTTGTCTTTTAATGCCTGGAAACTCTTAAGGTGAGAAATGGTAGGAGGTTTCAGGAGATAGCACAGAACATTAGAAAGCTCAAAAGTCCCAGTTGATCTAACCTCAGGGAATTGGAGGAGTTTGTCCTGGATTCAGCTGTGGTGACTGGTATGATTCTCAGGTATAATCACACAGACTGACAAATACCTCTTGCAGTGACAGGTCGAGAGTTGTGTATGTATGCTTGCTGACCTGTTGATGCATTAAAGTAAGATACTGTTGCTAAATTTTGTCTATCTATAGCACACTAGAAATATTTACTCAGGTCTTTATACAGTTGTCAAGTTTCACAAAACTAGTGTGAATTTAAATATCTTTGTTCCTTCTGGTTTTTAAACCTGGTGAATTTAACCAGCATGTTAAAATGTTAGGAGAGGGACCAACATGAAAAACCTAAAAACCTTCTAAGAGAGAGGACTTCACCTGTGCAGTGATTATGGTCATGGACAAAACACACTTGGAGAAAATTAATTTGCTGCCAAATAAAAACAGAGTTGAATAGTGAGAAACAAAGACAAAAAGTAAAACAGTGTCTGCCACCCTCTTTATTGGGTTTGCTCCTTCCTGCCTCTCCCCCCTGCCCCCACTAGGCAGAGGAGGGGGCTGGAGAATGGTGGCTGCAGTCAGCCTGTGACAGCTCCTCTCTGACACTCCTTCCTCCTCACCCTTCTGTCTGCTCCAGTGTGGGTCCTACCCATGCAATGCAGTCCTTCATGAAGTGCTCCAGCATGGCTGGTTGCCATAGGCTTTTGGGAAAACCTGCTCCAGTGTAGGCTTTCCAGGGGCTGCAGTTCTCTCAGGAAATATCTACCTGCTCTAGCACAGGAGTCTTCCATGAGCTGCAGTGTAGTTGTCTGCACCACTATGGTCTTCTCTGTGGGTGCTGGAGAATTTCCGCTCTGGCACCTGGAATGCCCCCTCCCTCTTTTTGGTTCTTGGGTTTGAGTTGGTTTTTTCCCCCCTTTGTTTCTTACTTGTTGGTAGCATTATGTCCTTTCTCACACATTTTCCCTCAGGCACCACCATTGTGGCCAAGGGGCTCAGCTGTGCCCTGTGGTGGGTGGGTTGGAGCCATTTGGAATAGGCTATGTCAGGCATGGGATAGCCCTGGCCTCTCTTCACTAAGGCTGCAGCCACCCCACAGCCAACACCACACTGTGTAAACCCAATGCAGAACTGCAGAAAATGTCATGAGAGAAAAAATAATGGCCTTTATGTAGCAGAATTTGAATAGTGGTTGTACAGTGAATGATAGGAAAACAATTAAATTCTTAGTATTTAATTTATTCCTGTTGTTTACTAAATGGACCAAGGCCTGTTTAGAAAAGATACTTGGCATGTGTGACCAAATAGTTAAAACTACTTTAATGAAGAACTATGGAGGGCTAAAATAAGATTGGCTGAAAGGGTTTTCATTCTGACATTGCCCAACTTGTCTTTATAGCATACTGTTTTATTTCATCTATCTGTATGTGTCTGCACTGGTGCCTAGCACACTTAATGAAACATTTAAATGTAGAAGTAGTCTGAAAGTAGTATTTGGTATACTGAATAGCTTGGATATTTTGAGAGGTTGAAATCTGTCATGATGTGGTAAACAGCCCAAGGGGTAGGTTGATGATTTAAATATATGGAGGGCTTTTTATCTGTTGCATTTTTGTGTGTTTCCCTCCTGCCGTGCTCTTAAAAGAAGAGGAATAACATCAGGCACCAGGAGGGAACAATGGAATACATATCAGCAATTTTATGACTGTTCTCACTTCTCTCACTGCTCTATTTATATTAATCAATGTTTATCAAGTGTTTTCAGGAAGTGCACTGGGAAAAGTTGTTTCTGAAGTGTTCATGTTGTTTGGCAGATGGTCTGCTGGATCAAGTAGATCACTGTAGGCTTTAAGGGAGACACTTGGTCTGTGAAGCACAGGGAAAAGTATAGAGCTTGCTGCCCATGGCCCCTTAGGGGCCTGTCTTTTCTTCCAGGTTTTGGCAACTGCTAGACTCATGCATCTCTAGCAAGCCTCTTCACCAAGATTCCATACATTCTTTCTTGTGGAAGCTACTGGGCACTGATCAGATAGGACTTAGTTTGGCTGTTAGTCTGGAAACTGGAGCATGAAGGGCTCCATATAACCTGTTGCTGATCCCCAATATTCCTCCTTGTTCATGTCCTTCAGGCACAATGGTTGGTGATCACACCCGCTTGGAGTTCCACAACATCGAGACAGGGATCATGACAGAGAAACGGTACATCTCTGTCATCCCCTCCAGCTTCATCGGCCATCTCCAGAGCCTCATGTTCAACGGGATGCTCTACATTGACCTGTGCAAGAACGGTGACATTGACTATTGTGAGCTGAAGGCACGCTTCGGTCTCCGCAACATTATAGCTGACCCTGTGACATTCAAGACTAAGAGCAGCTACTTGAGCTTGGCCACCTTGCAGGCTTACACATCCATGCACCTCTTCTTTCAGTTCAAGACCACCTCAGCTGATGGTTTCATCCTCTTTAACAGTGGTGATGGCAATGACTTTATCGCAGTTGAACTAGTCAAGGGGTAAGTGGCTTTCTGTTATTTTCTACCAGCTTATTTATAAATAAACTTATGGGTGAGCTTAAAATGCTTGCATGAAGGGAAATTCACCTGATACTCATGTTTTCTCTATTGGCTGAGCTGTAAGGAAAAGCATTTAAACATAAACACTGAAGCTTAAGATTCCTGATTTTATCACTGACTTCCTCTTGAGGCTGGGGGAAGGACATTTTTACAGTTAGTATTTTAAGTCGTTTGGACATAGTTAAACTAATGTTTTGTTCTGTCAACCTCACAGATTAGCACAGAGGAGGAGGAAATGTGCTGAGGGCTCTGTATCTCTCTTCTTCCCGACTTCCCTCCCCTCCCTTTTTTTTTTTTTCCATTGTAATACTTGTTTTTCTGATATCTCCAGTGAAGGAAAAAGAAAAAGCATATGGGCTGCTGAATTTGTACTTCTGCTGGTAATGCTTGACAAAAAGTGAACTCAGCTTGCTTTCGAGATGCTATATTCTTTTCAAAAGACCAATGACTTATTAAAAAAAAATCCTTTGTTAACTGAAAAATTCTGATCCCTTATGATTTAGTCATGGTAGACATGTTTTCCACAGTTTACTAGTCCTGTTTATTTCAGTTCAATCTGTTTTCATTTTTAGCTTTGCACATACTTCTGTAAGTGGGACATTGAGTAATAAAAAAAACAACAGTCATGAGCTCCTGGTTCTCTATTGAGAATTGAATTTTGTTGTCCTTTTTTTTTTTTTTTTTCTTTTCTAAGTAGAATACTTCTCTTCTACCCTCAGGTGGATTTCTGTGTTTGAAATATATAAATAATTCAGTGTAACACTCCCATGACTTCCGTGTTCGTTAGGGTCTTTATTTTTTGCCAAAAGCATTGCTAATTGTTTTTCAGCTGTTTGAATAAGTCTAGGATCTCATGTGAATTTTAATATAATATTTCAAGTGAGCTTCCCAATTAACTTCTTATGGGGGTTATTCAAAACTCAGAATGAACCTGGGGAATATATGCCCCAAATAAGCATGTCTAGTGTTGCTCTCCAGTACATTTATCAATATTACCAATTTAAAAAATTCATTATATGCACAGACAGTGTTTTTGTGGATCTGAGAGAATTTTGTGGAAAAGCGGAATGTTCTATGGTTAGAATCTGATTACTTGAAATGTTGTCACCTCAAAACCCTAATCCTTACACTTTGGTGGAAAGGAAACAACTATATTCTTTCAAAGCAGTGGCTAATATTTTGGCTTATTAGAACTTTCTAACCCAGAGATATTTCCCTTCTTGACTTTTTAAAGTTAATTTATCAGCTCCGGCTAAAATAAGGGCCAGTAATGCTGGAGTTCTTCCAGAATTTTAACTAGTTCTTGCTATGTTTACAGGTATATACACTATGTGTTCGACCTCGGGAATGGACCTAATGTTATCAAAGGCAACAGTGATCGTCCTCTTAATGACAACCAATGGCACAATGTTGTCATTACCAGAGATAACAGTAACACACACAGCCTAAAGGTGGACACTAAGGTGGTCACTCAGGTTATCAACGGTGCCAAAAATCTGGATCTTAAAGGTAAACTCTAAAAGGCTGATGGATTCCCCCTTCATTCTTGCAGGGCTCAACTAGTGAACAAGAGAAAGCTTACAGTAACCACGTGTTACAGAACAGTAAATCTGGACTTTGCACATTTTGGCTTTTGAATTCATTTATCTCTTTTTTGTTTGACAACTTCTTGTAGCAGAATAGTTTGTCATACTTTGCTTTTTTCAGAAATTGTCATTTTGCATATTTTCCTAGTTAGGTAGCAATTACAACTGGGGTTATTCAGGGGGTTTTGTGAGGGTTTTTTTGTTGTTGGTGTTTTGGGGGTTTTTGTGTGTTTTGTTTTTATTTTGGTTGGTTGTTTTGTTTTGGGGTTTGCTTTGGTTGTTCGTAGTAAAGGAAGCAGAAATTACTTCTTGCACAAGATGTTGCTCTGTTTTTAACTTTCTCTGAACATGTGTTCGCTTTGCTTTATTCATGTTTGGTGGCAAGAAAAGTGACTCTAGAAGGTGTGTAACTTTCTTCTTCCTTTATGTTTACCCCTCTCTCCTCTAGGTGATCTCTACATTGCTGGCCTAGCTCAAGGCATGTATAGCAACCTCCCTAAGCTGGTGGCCTCACGTGATGGATTTCAGGGCTGTCTGGCATCTGTGGACTTGAATGGGCGTCTGCCTGACCTTATCAACGATGCTCTGCACCGCAGTGGGCAGATCGAACGTGGATGTGAAGGTATAATTGATTTCAGAGAGCTTCCCCTCTCCAGCACTCACTTCATACTTCATTGTTGCACTCTGTGCATCTACTTGTTTACCTTGCCGTTCATTTCACTCCTTTGCTTCCATTGCAATATCCTTCACTACACTTATGTCTACCAAATGCAGCTTAAGGATTGCTGGTTTCTGTGAGTGGCTTAGCAGCTCTTTTCTTATATGCTCCATCCCCTATGAGGTGGTACCTTCAGTAGTGGGAAAGGATAGTACTAGGGGATGGACTGCCACTTACTAGTAGTTTTCTCAGAGTGGTTTATTAGCTTTACATTAGTCTTAAAATACTTTGGAAAATGTTCTGAGCATTCAGTTCATTTGTGCTTCAGAACACCCCTTGGCATCCACAGAAGTAAGCATTTTGAAGAACAAATAGGTACAGGGGAAATAGAAGGTAGAAGGAGCTGAAGGGTAAATATTGGATGAAAAGAGGAGTTAATTTTTGGTGAGGTGGGCCTCCAGTGAAAGCACTGGAGGCATTGCCTCTTCTGCCTGGAAAACATTTCTCTTTAGTAGTTTCCCTTTTCCAGCCAGTGTAGAATCATGTGGGATGAGTTACTTTTTGAAGCATGCAAATAGTAGTGATTTCTTGAAGCCTCTTTAAATAATTTGCTGTTCCTGTAAGCTCCCATTAGTTAAAAGAATATTGACATCAGCATCACTGACTCAGTGAAATGCATATGGCTTCAATTCCCAACTCACTTGGGATACTTGCCATCCAAAACTCCAAGGTTTTGCTGTCTGGGTTAAATGACCAATCACCATTATGTCTAGAATCATTCAGTACCAATCTGCTGTGTTTGCCACCAGTCACTAGCTTTTTCTGTAAAGTTTATATGTATGTTTGCTAAGACAAGAAGTATTTCCCAAACTGATCCTTCAAAAATTTCACAAAGTGAAATGACTCCTTGATCATCTTTCCCTACTGTGTCAAGATTACAGGTTACATCATGATGAAGCCTTGCCTTTTGTCAAGACTGTTCCTTTTTAGGATTGAAAGTATCATCTTAGAGATAACTTTGACCAGCTTTAACCAAATTGACCATACAATTAGATCTGATCCCTTTCTTGTGTCTCAGTGTTCTGGGTGGCTGGGAGCTCTTATGCCCCACGCCTCCTTTCATGCTCCCACAATAATACTCTGGTTTGTGAGAATTTTGTGTCCTCTCACAGGAGCTCATTCCATGTCAACTCCCATCTCACAGCATTGGTGGGTATCACATAATTGTAGGCTGCTTTTTTCTGTCTTTCTCTCTTTTTCTTAATACTGTCTATTAATCACTTTGTTCCTTGTGGAAATGAGCAGTGTAGCAGAACTTGTGTCTTTGCCCATTTGTGGGCATGCCAAAAGAAGTACACCTTTTCTGTATCGTTGTTTATAAGGTTAAAGGAAAAAAATGCATTTGAGGTTTATGAAAAAGTCTATTCTATTTATCTTTGATGCACTGAAAGCTCTTCTTTAATATTAGTGATTTTTTGATAACTCTTCTGTTTAAAATTCTTGCAACCCATCGGCTGTTTAGTTGGCATGTGATCTCTAGTAGTCCTCCTCCTTCAGAGGACTTCCCAATTGCACTATTCTGTTGTTCTGTGTATGACTCAGGAATGGAGTCATGATGCTTTCCCAGAAGACTCTGTCCCATTGTTAGAGCTGTGGTGTTTCCTTCTCCTGTACCTGGTGTAGGTCTTTGATTTAGTGTTGTATTGCTGAGGTTGTGTAACATCAGTACCACTCCCAAAACACATAATATGGCACTTGGCTTGTCTGTGTGCTAATGTGGTACCAGCACAGCTGCTGCCTGAATGTGGAGATTGGTTCACTTTCCAGAACGCAAATTCCTCTTCTCTTCTAAAGTCCTTCAAATAGGACTCAAAATTGGAAAGAGACCTAAAAAAATGGGTGATAAGGTCAGTGATGGTCCTCATTCTCTCTTTGGAAGAACTTGATCTTGGAAAGCTGTGTCTGTACTACCTTCCCAAATGGTTCCTGTTCAGTACCAAGGAAACTGCTGAAGAGGAATATGTTCTTTTTGCCAACATATTTAATATTAGTAAAAATCCTAAGAATTTGGTCACCATAAAGCTGTTACATTTGTTGTTGAATTTTTTTTCTTATTTTTTGAATCACAGCAATCTTCAAGGCTTCATCTCAGATCTTCCTTGCTGCCTGCTGGTGCCTATTCTTACAGTTGCCAGTGAAAGTCACACCTATCTCACATCCTCTAAGGAAAGAAAAACTCTAAGCATGTTCAGTCCTTATTTACGTCTCCTTAGCTTGTTTTCATCTGAAGTGATCTTGGGTGCAGTCTTAATGCTTTTAAGGGCAGAAGTCCCAAATAGTCCTTGCTGCCTCATGATGTTTAAATATGTATTTAATAAACAATTGTAGGCTTTTTGTCTGAACAGTTTTCTGTGTGTTGATTTGCTCAACATCTCCATATTTCATCATGAGGGGCAGAGGGACCACATCCATGATGAGAACATGCATGCCTAAAGAAATGTTAATCCATTCCCACACATGAATCTTGTCTTTCAAAGATCATGTGAGAGTTTTCTGCTAATGCTTGTCTTTCATTGTGGCTTTGTTTTCAGAGGCTGAGATTACAATGTGGCAGTTGTTTTCTCAGAAACTGCCAGTTTGATCTCAGGACAGAATCAAAGAACGTGTAGAGGAAGAAAGCCTTGAGAACAGTAGAATATGAGGTGTAGGTCAACAGACAGCACTGTCCTGGCTAAGAGGCACCAGTACCACTACAAAGGGGTGATATTATTGCATCCTGTTCATGTTTGTTATTTCTGTTCATGTATTTCAGTACCCTGTTTCATACCACCAATTAAGATTCACAAGTTTTAACAGGAAAATAGCATTCCTTATTGTCTTGGTTCTGCTGCCACCTCATTTTATTCAGTTTGAGGAAGCCACTGAATTGTCCTGACCACATTGTTCCTCTCATGTGCGTAACCATGATTCAGCCTCCCTGTGTACCAAAGCACACACCTACCACAGTATAGAATTATCTGTGTTCCGTGATGAGTAAGGCTTCTACTTGAGCAGGGAGCACTTTCAAAAAGTTTTATTTATAGGACATCTTTTTCTTTGGAATCTGAAGAATTCTGAGACATTCTTAGTCATATATACGAGTCACTCTTAAAATGCAGGCATCCTTGAGACTGAAATTGGCTGGTCTTTAACAGTGTATAGTAGTGCTAAAAAAAAGACTTAAGGCAAGAATTACTTTATCTCTGATGTCCTATCCGTTCTATCATTACTTCCTTAAATTATAGGGGTTTGTTTAGGCTAGCAAAACTAAATAACCTGCTCATCCTCTTTGTTAGGTGACATATCAGGTCACTTTTGTATCATGCAGCTTCCATGTGTGCTGTACAAACTTACTGCTTTGGCTTTTGAAGTCTACCATTCAATCACCAGTGTGTTTGACAAGATGATAGCTACCACACTGACATGTTTTGTGTTTCAGTGTGTCCTGCAGTGCCATTGCTTTTGGCTGAGGATTTTGAGGGGGATTATCTGAAAGAAGAAAACACAAAAACGTCTGAAATGTCAAATGAGTTTATGGAGTTAAAGCTTCATATCACACACGTTTTTTTCTTTTTTTTTTCCTTTTTTTTTTTTTCCTTTTTTTTTTTTTTTTTTGTTGCATGTGGTGGTTTGGTTTACTTTCATTGCTCTTTTGCAATTGCTACATTCGTGATTTTTCAGGAACAACAGGCAGCTCTTCACAGATCTTGAAGGTCTGATCAGATCTGTAGTGGCAGCTTCTGTTTCCCTGGAAGGGATTTGGCAAAGCTAGAAACCACCTTGCTGCCTGGTATGTTCAGGTGTGCTGTATACAACTCTGAGGAGAATAAATCTTGGGGAGAATGGCATGATACCAATATACTTGTTCATTTTTACAGTTACTTGAGCTCTTGTGCTCACTGCAGCTTTCATCGCTATCTATGACATAACAAGAGGGCCCTTCCTTTTACCACCACCCCAAGAAAGGCATTGGTGAGAGGGCCTGAGAGAAAAGCTGCCAAAGGGAGGGAAGTGGTTAAGACTTAAATGGTCCTTGTGTCAGTGTTGCATCAGGGTATTAAACACAGTGAAGAGACAAAATGAATTCTCAGAAAGGACTTCAGATGGGAGGGCCTCTTCTAGCAGAAGCTTGAAGGCAAGTCGGCCACCTGCTTTGGGCCTTGCTTTTCCCACCCGCAAAATTCATCTGCCAGATATTCATGTATTTGTGATAAAAGTATGAAATTCATCTATGTCTTGCAAACCACTTTGAAATAGTGGGTGGAGGCTCCTAGACAAAGCATTAGAAACTGAAGAAAAGAAGTCTTCTATCAGGACGTAGTTTTCTCCAGTCTCCATCTCAACAGCCTATGACAGGTGGTTGGAAAATTTTTGCTCGTGAGTTTGAGTAATACAGGCTATTCCTACATCAAACATACACAGTTTGAGAGAAAAGATGTCTGCACTATGGTGTATGTGAAGAGTTGGTAGATAGAAGAAATTGTACCAGGTGACCTTCTTTCCCTTCTTTAAAGTAAACAATTTAAACTTCAGCTCAGCTTTTTCTTACTTCCAGACTTTTAAAATGAATTATTCTTGCTTAACTCCTCATTCCTGGTCTTACTAATAGATGAATGGATCAGTTTATTCCATCCACAAAAATCTAGACTGAGTGATTTACTGCTTTTTTCTCAACAGTCCTCGAAAAATTTAAGCAGATGTCCTACCTTTTGTGTAGTTTAAAGAGGATGCCCTCAGTATTAATGAGTAATTTCTGCCTTTGAGGCATTTTTTCACCTCTTTATTAATTTGCCATATGCTCTTCTGTGTTTTCCTTTCTTTTATTTGGACATCCCTATGTTGCTTACCGTGGGCTTTAGAGCTATCTGAAATTCATCTGCACATTCTAAATATTTTCACCCCATCCTTCCCCCAGCCAAACAAAGCTAACAGCAGTGGCTAAAGAACATTTTATTTCTTCTGCAAGGTAGTTTAACATGTGTTTTAGAGATGTTCCTTCTACCTCACCTGTTCCACTAACAGCTTCTCACAAAGGAGACTGATTATTAAACTGGCTGACACTATTCCAGATGTTTTGGGACTTTTTTTTGTCATAATTTAATCTTCTTTCCAGATCCCACAGTAAAATCATAATCTTTTGCTACTTTCCATGAAATAGTATCGTTAACCTTTGGAATTTGCTGGTGCATGAAAAGCATGAATGACACATACAGGCTGGATAATAAGAAACAGATTTTGCATACTAAGCAGTATGTGGAAAACAGCAAATCTAATCTTATGCTTAAAGTCTCACAGCAGGATAATGTCAAAAAGGATTTCACCCTTCATCTGCTCAGTAAAGAAACTTCAAATCTGGTCATACTTCACTTTCTCTCTGGAATCAAAGGTTGTCCATTGAAGAGTGGAGCATTAATTTGCTCCATGATGGTTTGACATCTCTCCTTTTCCTTGCTTTTGTATTCTATTCTCATAGTGCTACTGGAAATATGAGCTTTTCTCTCAGCTACAAAGAAAATGAGGTGCAGGGAAGTAGGAAAAGTACTTGTTTGTTATAGAGAAATTACGTGATTAGAATAAGTGTTGAAAATGATGCATGGAGAAATGCATCCTTCTCCTCTTTCTATTCCTTCCCCTTTCTTTTGAATTTTGTTTAAGGAAAAAGGGATTTTATAGCTCTGCGTAGTAAAGCAGTTTCAAAAGTAGGAAGAAAAATCTGACTATCTTGAACGGGAGGATAATTGCCATCTTGAGTAATTCATAGGCTGTGAAACAGTAGCAAAGATTCAAAATGTTAAAATTCTTAGGAAACACAGGAAATGGCATCTGTACATGTCAGTTATAATTTATTGGGTTGTAAATGTAAAAGAAGACAATGGGGAAAGGAGAACTACCAATCTTTCTTCAGTATTAGCTGTGGTATTAGAACTTCTAAGAACAGAAGGTTAAGAAGGTAAGTATGCCCTTCTTAAACAACCATCTTTTGAGCCATGAGGTTGATGATTTGGTGTTTTCTTGTTCCTGTTGTGCTGTGTAATAGAAATATTTAACCTTCAGTGACAGGGGATTCAGGAGGTGCTGCCTGTGCTCTCATCTTTGTCCTCTACATTTTCCATTCTGAAAGAGAAAACTTAGAATCAAGGTATAACACACAAAAAATCCATGTGGCTTCTTTGTAAACTGGACTCCATTAAAAAGAAACAAAACAAACAAGCAAACAAAAAAAAGAGGCCCAAACAAAATCTAAAAAAATAAATCCTGTGCCTACGTGGAAGAGCATCAGTGGTATTGTTTTGCTTTTAATGCTCTTCAATTTTCAGAAAGTATATTTGGATCTTTAGACAGTCAGATTTAGTAGATCTGTGATTTTTTTTTTTTGTTTGTTTTTGCCATGTGGACTATGATTTGACCACAGATAACAAGACCATTCTGACCTAGGTGAAAGAATGAGCTGGTACTCTACATTTTTTCGATTGCTCTGATGACTGATTAAGACTACATGGGTCTAAAGCCTGAGCTGTCTGCTTGCCTGTTGATGTGAGGTTTTTTTAAGGATGTGTTGAAATCCATGAGCAGGTGACAGCTTGTGAGGGGGCAAGGTGCTACTGTCACTTATATCCAGTGTAAGTTCAGTTCTTTGGATAAACAGAAATTTTTTTCTTATAGAATTATCAGTCCTCTGTGGTTTTCTGGCAATAAATCCACTTTGGACAAAAAGCCAAACAAACTAAATATATGCTTGACTGAGGTACTGAAAGTCAAATAGATTTTTTTTACTTAAATGGATTCTATGTATTTCTCAAATAAGACAAAATCTCTCTAAAATTATTGGTAAATGCTGAGAGATGGGTTTAAGAATGTGATGTTTTTTCTTCTCTTTGTATTATCTGTGAATTTTGTGATTTTGTGTATGCATGAATGAAATGCATTTCTTCTCTTTTTATTTGGTTTTGTTATCTGTTGGTTGCGTTAATGTAGTCATTGTCCCTCTGCGCCCTTGTTGCTTAAATTGTCATTTCTGCATGTTTTGATTATGCATGTTGGCTGTGATAATTATACCAGCTTTTATTTATTCAAAGTGATGTTACCCTGGTTCATCTGCCTTTATACTAACCTGTTGTTTTTTGGTTTTACTTTTTGTTTGTTTGGTAGGGGGTTTTTTTGTTGTTTTGGTTTTTGTTTCATTTTGGGTGGGTTTTTTTTTTTGTTGTTTTGGTTTCTGTTTCATTTTGGTTTGTTTTTTTGTTTTTGTTTAGCTAACAAAGTTGAGTTGACCAAAGCTGACCTGCAAGGTAGAGAAGATTGTTCTTCACCATTACTGGTTTTAATGAAAGATGCTTTTATGTAACATTTGGTGCTTTTCACTGGATGCAGTCACACCTCTAAGACAGGAACAGAATGACAATCTCCAGTATCTCTGGAGGGGGATAGATGGATTGAAGAAAAACATGGCAAACAATGGAGCTGCTTCTATTGACCTGGGGGGTTTGACTGTATCAATCTCTGAATAGCCATAAAAGCACTAGTTGATTTCCTGGAAAGCCTAATGATCAGGCAAATAGCTGCTGTGCATCAAAACATAGAAGGCCCTCAGAGCTTTACAAAGCAGAAAGCTGATTTAGTTTCTTTAGTACTGATGTTAAGAAATGAGATCAGGAGTTAAAAACTGGTTGGTTTTTATTAACTTAGACTTCAAAAAAACCCTGTAGAAATAACTTTCTAGAATTTCAATTTTAAAATAAAACAAAAAACCTCCAAATCTCTAAACTACAAACCCCTGTAATATTTAGAATGGCACTTTACAAGCCGTAGCCTGGGCAGGAAGGGTTCCTGTTTGTAGGAGGGTCAGCACAGTAGCAGAACCAGAGAGCAGCACCTAGGAGCAGCTGTTAACACTGAGGGCAATGAGGAGGCCCCTTGTCCCCTGTCTTAGCAGTCAGAGCTGCCAACATTATGCTTATTCTGTGCCACAAAGCTCCTTCCCCAGCAGCTCTTGCCGCACCAGTGATGTCAGAGGCTTCCCCCAAAGAGACCTTCTGGCAAGTCGATGTCTGCAGGCCCCTGGTGGTACAGAGTGCCTGGTGCCTGCCCAAGAAACTGGGGCTGAATTATCTCCTCTGCAGAAGGTGTGTCCTTATCGAGGAGCTGTGTCACCACGTCAAGGAATTATTCGAGAAAGTCAGTAGGCTGAGTAGCATTTGTGAGAATAAGAAGGAAATTGGGTATTCTCAGAGACCCTACAGACTATTTGCCTGGGACATAAGTAAGGAAACGTGCCTATTAGAAGTTAATAGATCTTTGATACTAGTATAACCAGAGAGATGTTTTCCATGGCATTGAAAGGGTATCCTTTTAAATATGATAATGGAAGTATACTTCCCAATTCATCTGTAAAGATTGCAATACAGAGTACAAATTAATTTATTCCTGAATGCCATGAAAGTTAAAAAATTGTTCCTCCTTTTTAATGGAAAGGGAAATAATGGTCTCAGGTATAAGGGGAAGTCAGAGGCATTGAACAATGTGTCTCTCTTTAGCAATCCTGAAGCCACAGATGGCATCTGTTATGGGATCATCTTAGTCACCTTGAAATTTTATGTTTAAACCACTTTATGTCTAAGGTTCTGTTGTGAGACAAAACATAAAATGTTCCTGTTTCACCCTCTGAGACAGAGACTTCCTGACATTTAACATAACCCTGGAATTGCCGTTGTGTACCTTTAATCACGTGCTTTCATCACGTGCTCCTTTTCTATTCACTGTGTTTACTGTGAAGACCTGGTGATATTGCTGACCTCATCTAATGTAATACATGCCATTTTTAAATTAAAATATTCTTGTTCTGTATCTTCCAGATATAGGCAGGTATCCATTACCTTTCCTTCAGGATATCATCTGTGTTTTTAGGTAGTTTGGTGTTCTATGGCTCAGTAGAAAAGGATAAAAATAAATTTGGAGGAATAAGGATGTTTTAATGGCTAAACAGTTTATCACTGTAGCAGTTGTTGACAGAAGCATATTAAGAGGTTCCCTCTCACCCAACAGACAATGATACTGACAGTCTGAGATAATTTTAGCAGTTGGATCCATACAAGACATTGAATCTGAGAGATTCGACAGGTTTGAGGTAGACAGATGTTAATGTGATCTATTTTGCTTTATGCATGCGGAGCATCTGACTGCAACTGCATTTTGTTGGCATCTCTGACCTGTTCCCAACTGTAAAAAGCTGAAGTACTTTGTCTTGCCGAGGTGAGGGATATAGAGAGGTGCTGCCCCTAGGAGATTTCTGAAGTTTATGTAAATGAAAGTGGTAAAAGATGAGATTTGAAAAAATAGGAAATAAACGTGGGCCCAATGTGATGATAAAAAGTGTCCTGGAAGTACACTGGAGTATAAATAACTTTAGGGCTAAGATGTTGTGTGCCATCCACTCAAATTGTGGCAATGATTTTGGGACTTATATTAGACATCAGCAAGTATTGTGTCTCTCTTGCCACAGCTACTGTTCTCTGTAGTCAATTATGTGTCCATCAGAATTCAGAATGCATGCTCAGGAATTCCTGAGCTTGATTTTTGGTGTTTATTGAAGTGGATGCATCATGAACAGGAAATTCCGTAACAAAGAGATTTGTTGTTTTGATTTTTCCAGAGTCCTCAGAACTACAGGTGTGTTACAGCTGTGAAGATTATTTCATCTCAAGCTCAATTTTTTACAGAGGTCTTAACCCTGTAGGAATATTTGCCCTTCAGATAGAGAAATCTGATTACATTGAAACCTAAGGGGAAGCATTTGTCTTGAGTGCATAAAGTGGATTATTGGCTTTTCAGGAAACCAACCTTTGCTAAATAGATTTGGCTGTTTCAGGATAGGCCATGATGCCTAGAGCTCAACTTGATGATCCTTGTGGGTCCCTTCCTACTCAGACTAGTCTGTGATTCTCTGATTCTTTTATATTGGTGTGATTTGCAGTGGAGAAGGATGTTTTTCCAACTGACTCTGTTTTTCTTGTTCACATACAGCCCTTTCAATTTTCCTTTATGCTTTTAGTTTTTGTGTCTGAATGTCCAAATGCTGTTTACTTCCTCTGCTTCATTTGCATCTCCCTGTCCCTTGTTGCTTTTTGTGTGCAGGCATACTCCCTTTTATGCAGCTGTTTTTTTTGTTCTATGGTTTGGGTTTTTACTGTTTTGGTTTTTTTTTTCCTTCCCTCACCAGATGTGTATAAGCATGTTTCTCAAGACCTTTTAGGTTACTTAGAAGTGGAGAGTGGAAGGGTGGCAAGAGGGAGGAAGATAGGTATATGCCAGCTTTCTTTGATGGGAAAGAAATCCCACCACTTTGCAGATCCATTTCTATGGATTGCCTTTGCTGCTTGATTCCCTTCTTCTGTAACCTTCAGATAGATGTGCTTTCTGTGGGAGAAAGCACATTTGTGCATATTTGTTATTTTAACTAGTCCCAGTTCCTGAAGTTTTCAGACCAGCCACTTATTTGGAACAAAAGGACTCAGCACCATGACTTACATTAGGTGAATGAAGTGTTCCATCTCTGTTGAGGCACTGAAAAAAATGACTGCATTTTTCAGAGGATGGAAGAATGCTGGCTTTTGAGTTATTTCTGACAATGAGTAACTTTAAATATGGAACCTGACAGATGCCTAACCTTATTTAGGTGATGAAAGGGATGATGAGTTCTTAACAAAGTATGAAACTGAGAGCTTGAAGAGCTGGCCTTGCAATCCTTGAAAATCTGTTTGGTGTTTTGTTCTGGTTTGCTATATTAGTCTGTGATATTCCTGCTTTCTGCTATCTGAGACTCAAGATACAGGATCTAACTTTCTGAATTATGACTGAACCTTGACTATAATTTAGTTTCTTATATTTGTGCAAAGTAAATGCTGACAAACCACCAATATGTATTGGCAGTTACAGTATATGTGGTATGGTCCATCCCATAAAGTGATAGTTCCATGAGATTCAGACTTAATTTTGCTCACTTTTTACTCAGAAGAAATATTTTTTCCCAAATTATTCTAAAATTGGAAAACTTATTTGGATTAACTTTGTTTCCTACTTAACCTGCAGGAAGAGTGAGTCCTGAAACAGGTTTATTTTCTGCATGGTGCATATGGTTTCCAAGACCTGATGCCTCTCTGAGCTGAACTGCTACTGCACATTGAATTAAAAAAGGCTGACTACCTCTGGTTATGAAAGAGGAATGCTGACAGAAGTAGAGTGTAGATTTATCAAAGGTGTAAATTGATTGTAACGTCCGACTTGTAGTGGTAGAGATATTTCAGTGCTGCGTGACATTTGTAATTTAGGAACTACAGGACTAAAGAAGCACCTTATTCTGCAGAGGCTGTAAAGATGTCTTGTGTATATTGCTTTCCTATTGCTTCCTAACATCTTTGAAGATACAAGGGAAAAAGATGAGAGCATTTAGGGAGATGAAGAATGAAAATGGAACCATATTGTCATTGAACTTCACCTGTTTCACATGATCTCCATCTTATTGAGACAATAATGTTAACACAAATGGCTGATTCCTTTCAAAAAGAGCGAATTTTTGATGTGTGGAGGAAGGTGTTATGTGCAAGACCAATAATGGTTTGCTTATCTTAATATTTATCGCTAGTTGTGATCAAAACATGAAGCAGTTGTGTTATAATCCTGCAGCTGCTGTATAAAGAAACTGATTCTATGTGTAACTTGAAAGAACAATAAATAAAATACTGGTTTTTATTTCTCAAGTTCCTTTTTTTCCCGGTTTAGTCAAATTTAGAAATACATCCTCTGAGAGAAGGCGGGCTACAACCAGCCCTCCCCCACGAGGTTCGGGAAAAAATAAATTTTCCTCAAAGGAAAGTGAAAGAGATAAAAACTATTTATTTAACAAACACACAGGAAAAGGATAATAATGCTAAATGATAAAGCCTCTCACTCTGCTGAGAAAAACTCGGGGGAAAATTCAGTCCTTCCGTAGATCTCTCTGTCCCCCTCCTTGGAGCTGGGATGGGGTGGTGGGCCCACCTCCAGGGCCAAGGCCTCGGTGGAAAGTCCTCCCAATGTATTCTGATGTTGAAACTGTCCAGCAGAGAGAAAAGGAAAAAAAATTGAAGTCCCAGTTAAACAAAACTTCAACTCTCCGGAGAAAAAGGAGCTGAGGAAAAAAAACTGCTGAAAGCTGGCTGGAAAGAAAAGCAAGCTGGGTCCTTCCCTTCCCTCCCGCTCCCCTGCCACAGCTGAAAAAGAAATGTCGCTATCTCTGTGTGTCCTTGAACAAGCTGCAAACTGCTTTGAAAAAGTTTTGCTCAGTTTTTCCTTCCCCCTCTCAGGCTCAGCTTAAAGGCGTTGAAAGGCACAAAAATAAATTTCTGGGCATAGGGCAGCAATATGGGATACACATCATAAAGTCACCCCAAGACACTTTTCCTGCAAAGAGCTTTCAAAAGATACAGAAGGAATGACTTTTCTTGCCAGTGAAACATGCCTACCTGTGAGATGAAACATGGAAGTTTTAGCAACATGTAGCAGTAGAATTAATTTTTTTTTTAATTTCAGGACAAAGAGAAACCTACCATACAACAAAAATTGTAGGAAAGGTAGACCAAGCAATTTATCTAAGCAGAATACAGATAAGAGATGAGGCTATTATACTCTTCTAAGGTATTTCTTCAAATACTTAGTAGAAAAACTAACAAACAATACATCTGGATAGGTAGCTGAAGAAATGTGTAGTACCGGTCTCCTTCCCAGGGAGGGAGACCCAACAAATCTCAGATCCTTCAAGTCCTCAGATGCTGAGCTGTTCCAGTAAAAATTAGAGATGCAGACATAAAGATAAGAAGGACATTGTTGAAGAATCCTGCTTTGCCGTTTCATGTTCCAAAGGAGATACCTCTGTTGGTAGGCTTAACTTGGACAGAAAGAGCAAGTCACGCTTCTGCTAGCGGGGATGCTTTTCTGCATTGGGGACTTTTCCACTTTTACTTGATATCTACTGCCCACTCACTCCTCTTTCCACTGTGCATGTGGCACGAAGAAGGCAATGCACCAAGCTTAGCTACAAACAGACAATAAAATCAGAGGTATCTCAGAATATTATGTGAAGACTAGTTCTGAAACTTTGCTTTTAAATACTTTGACTGCTTTAAGTGTTGCCAAAGGAATGAGATTAAAAATAGACCTGAGTCCTGATGGCACTGGTAATTTAGAAACAATTCTACTGCTTTATATATAAGTTGTTTGTCATCTTCTTTCCTTGTTCGTTAGCACTAAAGGGCATGTGCGTGGTAACACAATCTTCATGTTTTATAAGCCTTCCTGTGCTTCTGTCACTTTGCTCCGTAATCCAAAATCCTAATTCCCTGTGACATCCCTATTAGTTGCTCTGAACAAAATTCTGTTGCCACAGAGGATTATGACATCAGGCAATGAAGCAGCAGGAGTAGATGAACTCTCTGAGACAAAGATCATTTTATAATGCAAATGGCCCATAGTACTAAGAAGTGAGGCCAAGTACCCAGCATCTATGCTGTGCTGTCACAACTGACTCTAAAGATGGCAGATCAGGCTTCAAGCTTCCTTGTGGTATTTTCAGGCTTTCAAAATTCCTCATCGTTGTGGATTTTTCTTTCTCTTTCCCCCTCCCTGCTCCCCCCCACCCCCAGCTGCTGAAAGTGCTGTTCCCATCTGCACAGCTGGTTTCTGTAAAATACAATTCAGATATCATAATACAGGCCATGAATTCAAGTACTTTGGCTCTCTGGGCCCTATTGAATGAACACCTCAAGCCACAGGTACTGGGACTCGTGCAGTCTTATTCCTTGAAGAGTCCTTTCTCTTGCAGCATCTAGACAAAGGATATGCCCATTGTCAAGTCCAGTTACTGATTAAAGTATTCTCAGAAGAATGTAGGAATAGCGGAGAAACGTTGTTGAAAATGGTGTTCTGTTCTGCTTCTAGGTAATGGTCTTTGTAGTTGATGCTGTAGCAAGTTTGCATAGTGTCACACTTGCTTTCTGGTTTAATTTTTAAAATATAGATATTCTGCTTCTTTATACATCTAGGAGTATTGGCATTCATGTTTGGGGTTAGAGGTTAGATAGTGGGATAGTAATGTGTGGGAGAGGTGTCAGTTCCTCATTGCTTATCCTCAGATAATCCAGACATTTTAGGCAAAATGACAACTAATATTTTATTTCAGATTGTTAAATGTTATCCCTTCTTTTGCTCGGCCAGAATAAGTCTGTAGCAAGTGTCAGACCACAACCTGATGCACATGTATATATATTTATATCCATGATTTTTACAAGAGTAAAGGCAGGAGGGAAGCCTGTACATACATGTGCCTACCGGCCCACGCTGCAAAGTCTGTCAGCTCTGTTCTAATCCTAGAAGTGATCTGTTAATTTCACACTGTGCCACTGAAACCACTGGGATTCTTATGGCTGCAAATGAGAGTCAGGTGGGTGGGAAGAAGAGGCGGAGGGGAGGCGAAAAGTGTTGAAAAATGCTGCTCAACTTTCCTTCAGCATAGCAACATGGGGTTTTCTTGCTGTGGCTGCTGCTGTCACTTCTTTTCAATAGGTGAACTTTCCTTCAGGGATTTTGTTGTCATCTTCTATTAACCACACTTATGCTTCTACCTAGAGGTTTTGGGGTTTGTTTATTTTTTTTAAACAGTGTACTAAATTCTGGAAGAAGCTCAGGTTTTTGTTAACATTCAAACTCTGCTTACAGAGTCACATGTTCCTTCTCATTGCAGGAGAGATGTAGAAAAATGCAGATAGCTGAAAAGCTACTGAAATTCATCTATTCTGTTCCTGCAGTGAGGAAAGATGATCTGATGGGGAGAGCAGAAACTCTGCACCAATGCTATAAGGGCCCATTCCTGGCTTGGTCTTAGAATTGTTGGGAGAATCATGGCCTGACATGGGACTTCCAGTTAGATGTGGGTTCTACAAGGGCTTGTAAATATGGAAGTGCCCAGGTGTGCTATCTCAATATCAAAGATTCTGAATAATGATGGGATTTAGTGAAATCACTATGAATAGTGTCAGACAGAGGTTGAAGGGTTTAATTTTATGTTAAAATATTTTAAAATGCTGTCTCCACATTGGTCTGTCCTACCTAATCGATAAAATATAGATGGTGGTGCTGATGTGATGAAGAAATAAGTACCAGGAGTAGGCTTGAGCCTTGCGGAGTTGCTTTTGCTAGCAAAGACTGTGAAGAAAGATGATGGGATGGGTTGAACAGTTGTTTCTTTGTCCTTATAATATTGTCCTAGACTGGAAGTGGTTAATGAACTGATCCCAGGCAGCCTAGCCAGTTGATCCTTTATTATCTGCTTTATTTCTTTTGCTTCTTCTTTTCCAACGCATACAGGATATAGCATAGTAGGTATATCAAATGTATGTGTACATTTTATTTAAAATCACGCACAATAGGATTGACATACCTTTGTGTAGAATGCTGAAGATAAAATATTTTCCCAGGAAGTAACCTGTAAACTCATGTTTTTGTAATCTATGACTTGCAGCTTCATGCCCGCTCTCAGATGATTCAGAATCCAGCTACTTCCTCGTGGGTGACATAGTAGCTGTCATTCAGAGTCCCTCTGATCTGAAGATTACTTTTTTGCCTGGATTTTGTCTTTGCAAGGCTTATCTGAGCAGGCTAGCAACTGTTAGCTGCAAATCACAGAACAATGAGTTCTGTTAGTGTGGCTGCTTCCTTTTCTGCTTCTACCAAAAGCATGGAAAGCAGTCCAGAAGGAAGTGTTGTGGACTAGTGTCATGCCCTTCTGAGGACTTTATTAGCATGTTTCCAGAGGAACCTATGTAATAGGTCAGAGTCTTTGGTTTTTTGTTTGGTTGATTTCTATTAACCTGTAAAGCCAAGTTGTAGCCAGCTGAGGCTTCAAAACTTCAATTTGAATCTGCATTATCAGGGTTCTTTGGGTGTGGTGAGGCATTGTTCATGGGCCCATTAACTAGCTTTCATTTCTATACAGGGATCAAACTTCTAGGGAAGCACAAAAACCTGGCCATGTTTGTTGGCCTGGCATCACCCCTATTTTACTGTAAATTTCTTTGAGCAAGTTGAGAACATATGAGCTGGGCCTGGCTAAGAGGGAATATATTGCTGTTCCCCCTTCCTTCTTGCTCTGTGTTACAGTTTGCTGTTTTGTTGTGAGGTGTACACTTGTCTTTGTGCTCTTTTTACCTGAGTTTCTTGCATGTCCAGGAATGGAAGTGTTTGGTTAGTGCTTTCTTTCTTCTGTGTGAGGATCCTGATGGTAATGATTAATTGAAGCTTTTGTGGGCCTGACCAAAGTGATTCTCTCAGTTTTATTTCACTCTTTCTTTGTCATCATTTCTCCAGGACCGAGCACTACCTGCCAGGAAGATTCCTGTGCAAATCAGGGCATCTGTAATCAGCAATGGGAAGGCTTCACCTGTGATTGCTCCATGACTTCATATTCTGGGAGCCAGTGTAATGATCGTAAGTACACTTTTCAGTGCATTGGTGATCTGTGAGTTCTGATATGTGACAGCACAGAGAACATGATTTGGTGTTCTTTCAATTGCAATACAACTTTCCCAGTGTGAAAGCCAAACTTTTTTTCTTGGAAATTCCTTTAAAGCCTATAGCAGTTATTTTTTTTTTCTCCTTAAAATCAAAATATGCAATTCAGCATATATTGGTTTTGTTTGGTTGTTTTCTGTTGGTTCCCCCCCCCCCCCCCCCCCCATCTTCTTTTTGAAAGGTAACTCGACCAGGCCAGTGGTGGTAATTGATGTTAATGGAATTCCTGGTTTAGAGAAACCAGAAATGACTTGCAAATATTGTATGTAATATTTGCATAGGTAAAAAATGTCTAGGTATTATATACTGCATTATGCTTTGAGATTGTCATTCAAACCTTGGTGAAAAAGACATGTAATGCATGTAAAATGAGTAGTGTTCTAGATAGTCTTCTACTGAAATACTAGCTGTACGCTGTATGCTGGCTACTGTTTGCAAGAATGTTCAGTTAAATACACAGCAGCACTGTTGTGCTTCTTGCTGTATTGATTTGCTTCATCTCAAAACATTGGATGTTCTTGGCCAATTACTACTGGGATCTCTGATAAAATAATTGAACGAACCCCTTAAGTCTGCCTTTAGGGGGCAGATAATCAGCTTTTTGACATTCCCTCTGCTCATCATGATTTGGCCTTTGTTCCTGCCGGGAGGGAACAGATCACTTCAGCTTTACTGTGTGCCTGCTTCTCTTATTTGAGGTGATAGTCCCCTTCTCCCTCACTGCTCCAAGGCAGGGAGCAAAGGAATACATCATGAGTGCTGTAGAAAGCATAACAGTAGGCTTCAGTAATTTGGTTCACCATGCGTATTAATTTTAAACCCAGAAAAAGCTGCTTTTCATTAAGGTATTTGTGGTAGACTTAATTAGTGGTACCAGCAAGGTCCATGCAATATTGGTACCACAGCGCTGTCATATCTGCAACCCATCCCCTAAAAGTCTGAGACATGACTGAATTGATTGGCACATATGAAAAGCTGTTTAGCACATGGTGACAATCCACTTCTGCTGAAGGCCAAAAAGCCTGTTTTTCTGAGTCATTCATAATATGTAGTGTTTGTGTTGGTCTCCCATTTCTTCCAGCATATTTCTCTCAAACAGATATTGGAAAGGCCTATCAGCATTCATACTTTGACAGGGGCTGTATAAAAAAGGTACTACTGACACAGATTTAAAGACTGTAAAGCTATGTCTGGTTTTGGGTTGCTTTGGAATTCAGAATGTTTCCTTTGGGTCCAGAAGAAACCATATTGGAGTCACAAGATCTGGTGCCAAGTTTCTGCATTTTTGTTTTGGTTTGCTTTTATCAATTGGAGACCCACTTTCCCACTCTCAGACTATGTGTTCAGTCAATCAGTTTAGACTTGCTAAGCGTAGAACAAAACGTGTGAAAGAAATGCTACTTTGAATTCTGTTGGGCTGCATTTAAATACATATCCAGGAAATATCTTATGTTACTGATACTGTGGGATTTGTTTCTAATGTGTTTGGCTTCACAACTACAGAACATTGCAGTGCCCTTGTTAAGCTCTTGCTAATGGCTTAGAACAGGCCCTGAAGCATCAGGAAGAGCCAGGTTCCTGTGTCTGTAATTGGGGATTTCTTGCTGCTTTTTTAGAGCTGGCAGCTGGAAACACTGCAGAGAGGGGAGTTTGAAATGAGTGGGGGTGTTGTGGGCAGCGTAGCAACCAGCCTCCAGTTATCAGGCCTGGCTGGTAATTTACAAATGCTCGCAGAAGGATGTGGGTTTCAAAATGATCTGGAAAGGTAAGTTGTGTGGACTTCTTCTGGAACATGACAAGACTTCATCCTGGACCTTCAAAAAGTGCGTATGACTTTTTTTGTGGGTTTTGTTTGCTTGATGATTTTGGCTTTGTCATGTATCATTGGAAATAGAGTTCTACTCCTGGCTTCCTGATACAGTTAGGATACATTGTGGGTGGTGTAGTTGAGAAGGCTTAAGTCCTGTTCCTACCTTTTAGATATTGCTAATCGAAGTACAGGCATCTATCAATTGAAGTTAATATTCTAGACTGGATTTTAGTGCAAGTAATGGCAGGGGGAGATAACATCTGTGTAACCTGAGGCCTTTTATTTAGAAATGCATCAGGTTCTTTGATAGAAAGTTTTTTTGGCCACAGCAGTCCATTCTATTAATTTACATTATGGCTATTTCTACCTTACGAGCAATCTGTGGTCTCCCACTGGTATAAATATGGAGTATTGAAGTAAATAGAACAGGTGGAGTTTTAAACAATGGAAATGATAGCAAAAGGCTAACTTACTGTATATATTTTGCCTTTCTATTTCTGTTAATCAAGTCAAATGTCCACGCTGGAAATTTGCATTTTCATGTGTTTGATGAAGAATATATCAATGCCTCTGAGACAGATAAATGGGAAGTATGGTGTTCTCTTCAGTTATTCTTGATGATCTCCTAGATTATCCCAAATTAACTATTGGTAGGTGTGGTTTGTGTTTGGGTTTTTAAAAATTATTTGCTAGAGCAAACTTTGCAAAGATATTCAGTCTTATCAATGCTGAGTAAAGCTTGGTGTGCCAATTTGTTTTTCCTTTTTAATTTTTGTCCCAGGACTGGGCCATTAAGCTTCCTAATTCAGATGCAATTGGCTTGGAAGCACCTGTGCTTCCCCGTCACCCTTCAGAGGTGGCAACATGTTTATCCATTCACCAGTATTGCTTAGCAAGACAGGGATTTAAATTCCTAGTGGAAATGATGATACAGCCTTTAATTTTAGCTGTTTTTCTGTAGATCTGTTTTAGATGTTTTTTACACTGTAGGAATCAAGATTCTTCAGAATAAGAAATTAATGGGACCTATGGGGGCATAAATTCAGTTTTACTGTGCTTCATTCTGAGTTGTATGACTGTATCGACATTAAAAACAAGCACAGGAATAACCTGCAGACACCCCCTGTCCTCAAATTCATTTGAGAAGGTCCATTGCATGAAAGTGTATTTAAAGGTTTGGCCTTCACACTGGCCAGTACTAACAACTGAAAAGAAAGGTAGAAGTAGAGGCAATGGTACTATTTGCAATATACTGGTTTATTCTCCATGCCATTTAAAATCTATTCTTAATTTTTTGAAGTTACTCCACACTCTTCAATCTATAGATGTTTTAATCATTTCAGCATCACATTCGATAAATGTGGGCTTTCAACTTATTTTTAGAATTTACATATTGCTCTAAGATGTAGGAAGTCAGTGTTATTGTACTGCAGTTTTGATATTAGAAATATTAAAGAACCCTGGCATGCCAAGCTGTTGCTTAGACTGTTCAAAAGTGCAACCTTAAGCATGTAAGGTAGCAGAGTTGAAGTTAACCCATGATGTTAGTGAAGTGTCTTGCATGTGGGGTGAACTCCATCCTGTTACTCTTAACCATGATATGAGATGAAAACATGGGAGTGAAACATTCCAACCTACCTGAGATGGGACCTATATTTAAACTGTTGTCTATGAACAGCTTTACAGATTCTTTAATTAATTCACGTTCTTGTTTATCTGGTCAAACAATAACATTTTCTGCACAGAGAGAATGCATAAAAAGAGGCATTGCCAATCTAGCTAATGGGAATGGTATATCCATGTCAAACTAGATCATAGAAAATGCTGGTTTATACTCAGTGCCTCATGCAGATGAGCAACACTGAAGGTCAGACTTTCCAAGAGCAATTGCCAGGCTAACACAAGTATGTATTAATGGAGGTGTTTGTCTGTAAAAGATCAATGATTTGTAGCAATGACTAGTGCAAGCAGAGTATAAAGCACCTTTTCAAATAGGTTTTATGTTGTTGAAACAGTTAAATCCATCTGCCAACTATTGACTGGCTTTTTAGAGGGGTTATTTATTAATTTTTTTGTAAACTTCGGGTTGTAACAGCCACCTGGTTTAAAAACAACTTTTCCATCTGATTGGTAAAGAGAAAAGGCAGCTCAAGCTTTTTGTCCTCTTGTGTTTGTATCTTCATATGGTTCCAGTCTCCATGCTTTACAAGGATCCTGTTGATAAGTAATCCTCTAACCTCCCAATGAGATTGCTTGGCAAAGTGATGCTTGTTTTTTGTCTAGGAGAGAAGTAATATACAGGGCTGCTGGGGCTTTTTTTGTGTAATAAGTTATATTTTTTTCCCAATCCCTTTTCATGTGATGCATAACCTACATGCTTTTACTGTCTTTATGTGAAACACACTTGGAGGAGGGAAGGATTAGAGGGAAAGGGAGTTATGGTGACTTTGTTCCTTTGTTAATTTAGCACCATCACAAGAAGAGCTTTTGATAACTCCAGTTATGTAATTGAAGTGAGTGAGGCTTACTAGCCAAATTTTTTTTTCATTTGACATAAAAGGAAGGGTATCAAAATTAGCAAAAAATGTCTAAGACCAATACTTTAGAGTAAAGCACAGAATATTTTCGATGGATTAAGGAAGACTGAAGCTGGCCTTAGCCGCATGTATGTGAGATAGGTTGTCAGAGGTTGTCAGAGCAGGCCCATCTCTCTGCATTAATGCCCTGCCTTTTTGCACCCTACAAAGTAGGTGAATGAGAACCAAAGTGCTTTGTTGCTTCTGGAGCATAGTCTGTAAACTAGGTTGCAGTGGCAGAACTGGTTTCCCTCACACCTGCTTAAATAGCATGGCAGAATAACCATTGGAAGAGACTACTAGCAGGGCAAATGACTAAATAAGTAACCCTTCCTTTATGGTGATGGCTTTATTCTGACGTGTTTGTGAGCCATTTGCACCCCAAACTTACTTTATCTCTGTCACTGAGCAGTTACACCTCATGCTCTCCAGTGCAGGATTCAGACCACCAGTCAGGAGATGAGCCCTATTCCCTCTCTCTTAGTATTTTGTGTTTTTCACCATCTGGGCCAATTTTTGTCCAGAATTCATGACCTCTTTTAATGTCAATGCCAACATACTCAGCTTGATTTACTTACAGAAACCCTCTTCATTGTTCATGTTTAATTATCACCCATTCGTTTCTAATGTGCCCAGCTTACTCACTTACTGAGTCAGAGAGCAAGAGGTTGCTAGTGTGTAGAAAATAAATCTGCATAGACTTCATTAGTCATGCATGGCTAAACCAGTCAGCTGTTTAAATACCAGCATGCTTGGGGATTTGCCTTTGATACTACAGAGACATCCATCCTACATGAAGCAAGAGTCACCTCTGATTTATCTTGGGTGAATCATACTTCATTACAACAGGTCAGGCACTCTGCCTACTTCTTAGTTCTCCCCTCATGCTTTCTTCTTGCTTACTTAGTGGTCTTTCACATAACTAGTGTTTTCTGGCTGTTGGCTCATTTTCAGTTCCTAACCTAAGACTTTGGTGTCTTATGACAGTGAATGACCTTATCCTCTGAGAACTGGGATAAAAAAGAAGAGAAATGCAACTGTAGAAATGCAACTGTGTACTTTAGTACATGATGTGTAAATTGTACCACTGTGATTTGGGTTATGAACCCTGCTTTCATCCTTCTTGGCACTGTTTAGTTTCATTTGCCCTGCAGTGCCAAGTAATGCAACATCTTTAGGGCAAGGATCTGGTGCTACTTCTCATTAAAGCACCGTGCACTTTTCTGATGCTTGGTAATAGCCCACAACATAATTGCCTTAGCTCTTCAGTGCTTTAAGAATGCTCAATCTTTTCAGTGTACTGAAAGGCATTTCCCCTCCCTTGAGTAACAGCTGTAAAACATCAGATCAGACTGCAGATCAAGAGCTTGTTTGCCCCATGTTCCCTTTGGGAGTCATCTGGAATGGGTAGTGCTGTCAACATCAGAGGGAGAGATTTGTCTGTCCCTGTTTTGGGGGAGAAAGAGGGAATTTGAGTGACAGGTGCTTTTTGAAATTGCTTCTTCTGCACCTTTCAGCTTCTCAAGGTGCCCTGACATGAAAGCATTTCCTTTTTAATTGTGAAAGCTAGCCAACTTTATCCTTTTGTGATCCCCAAAATGCAGCTAGGTCTCTGGTGAGTAATTTAATTACGATTGCTTCAACAGCTTGGCAGAAGGAGCATTTAGAATGAGAGCTGTAATCAGTCACTGATATCTGTGCACACCTGGCTGCTGTCAGCACATAAGCTATGGTCCAGCCGTGCTGCAGACTTCTATAGCATGGAAGGAGAGAGACTTTTTACAGGTGGGAGTGATTACAGCCGCTGTTACCAACCTGTGAGCAGTTCAAGCAGTTAATTCTCTTCCTGATGCTGCTCACCAGCTATGCCATTTTCATAAGCATGTCACAGAAGGCTCTTGCCATAATTTTGTTCCTTGTGACCTCTGCTCTCTTTGAAAGTATTTTTCTTTAACTTGATACTCTTTGGTAGTCATGGCAATAATTACCACTTTTCATCTTAAAAGCATCTGAGTGTTACTGTGTCCTACGTATTTTGCCCCATGAAAGATTTGGCCTCAGAAACTGTTCCTTCAGTAATGGCACACACAGGGTATAATCACTGATAAGACACTGATGTAAGTTGGCAGCAGTAACAGAAATGTTGTACAGCAAAATAGGAGTCTCTGTTTGTTCTGTCACCCCAAGCTCCATTTGTTGATGATCTGTAAGCACATCTTCTGACTAAATGTAAGATAATAAAGTGTTCTAAATTGTCAAGTGCAACAAGGATTTGATTAATTTTAAATTTAGATTTTTCTTTGTAATATCCTGCCCATGTTCTTATTTGTTTTAAGAAGCAGTAAATGTAAAAACTCAGAAAAACACCAAAACGGTCTTCAACCATCAATTTTACTCTTTAAAGATTCTTTTCTTCTTATAGTAGCTTCTTCACAGAAGATGGTACAGAACTGAATTTGGAAGATGGTGAAAAATGTATGTAGAATTAGATTTTATAGGCAAAAATCACCCTGAGCTTGAGGACTTTTGAGTGGATTTTTTTTCACACAATGCTGTGAAACTTCTATCCTTGATTGTATTGTCCAGATACTTTTGATAATCTCACACCTACAATGGTTTCATCAGCATGAGGTATTTTGAGTGCCATATGGTATGCAGATAGTACCTGTTCTTTTGCAGACAAAGGAAAAGAAAAACGCTTGCAAAATGTGTTTGGTCTTTTAGCTGTTGCTATTGATCTGCAACAGGATACCCAGTCACTAGTCCAGGTGAACACACAGCTGGCTTTGATCATTCCCTCCAATCCCCTATGACTCTGGCACTGTGGATTATGAAAATATGATTTCCATGTTGGGCTTACTGTCCTGGAAGCTCTGACTTGCAATAATCCTTAATCTGTTTTTTGTCCCACCTGGGTTTTTTGTGCTCTCCCGTCTTTGCAGCACTCAGCTGAGTTATATATGTGTGCTTTTAAACTGTTGATCTAAATCTGATGTGTGATAAGTGGGGTGTAATGGTATTAATGAGATGGGATAGGGTTCACTTGGTGCTTTCCCAAACAGCATGGCGCTCTTTGCCATAGCACACACTATATTGCCTCCTTATTCCTATTGAGTCCTCAAGGTGTGATTATTGTTTATTTCCCGGGGTGTCTACACAGAGAACAGTTTGCAAAGAGGAACCTATTTTATTAGGTGAGAACAAAGAGATGAGGATTGAAGTCAATATTTTCTATTTTCCAGACTAGACTTTGTTTGCAGTAACATTTTAAAATACAAAGTAATTATTTTAATTCAATGGGGTAACTTTTGATTATGCCAATATTTGCAGATCAAAATCTGGTATAGGATTCTCACAGTCCACATATCAAATGTGCCTAATTGTTTTAAGATTTATATATATTGTTTTTATGCCTTAGACTAAAAGCTACCTTTAAGATTAAAGTCATTAGATGGACAAATCTATGTCACAAAATATTTACATCTGTGGGTAGCTGAGAGAATGTCCACATGCAGAGAGATTCAGGCAGCACTAGAATTTTTAAACTTTTTTCTTCTTGGTTTTTGAGCCTGCGAATCTGGGCCTACTTAAGAGAGGAAGCTGGGGTCAGTAGGGCTCAAGAGAGAGATCTTTTACGCTTATTTGGTTTTTTTGCAATGGAAATTGTTAACAGAAAAACAAAGGCAGGAGGCGTCAGAGGTCCTGAAGGAGATTCTTTGTTCACTATCCAAGCTGCCTAATGTACTAATTATTTCCTGTCATTGACAGAAGGCTACTATTGATCTCCAGTGGAGTTTAGCTGCATATAGGAACATAGCTTTATTATGTTGCAATCTTGTTACCCAGGAGCTGGTATAATAATCTCAGCTGTAGAACATTGGGGATTAGATGAAAAACCTTAATTACAGTTATCTTAATAATGATCCCTGAGGGGCAGATTGAAACTGGCTGCTTGGGTACCTGTGAAACAAGTTTTGCACAGGGGAGCACATTTTGGTGGATTTCATTTATCTTTCTAGAGGTGTTTCATTGTGTACTGAGGCCTTGGCAAATGCTGGGAGTGGAGTTTGGGACTTCAGTTGCCTTTTACTGTTCTTAGAGATTTTGGGACACAAAATAACTTCTCTGATTGTGGGAGGAATTAGGCTTTTCAGTAAAAACCCCCAAGAACAATTATATAACTTGACTTCTATTGGGATGTAAGTGTTAACTGAAACCACATTTAGCTAACAGCTGTCTGCAGATGAAAACACTTCCAAAGCTGTGAATGTTAGTTCATTTCAAACTCTTGGATGTATACAGGGCTGGTGAAAATCTTTCATGGGTGGTAGTTTAATCAGTGAAAACTGCACACTTATGGCAAGCAAAATTTTGCATATTTTAGTGAAAGTCTTAGAATAGCTTTGAACAGAAAAAAAGAGGAATAAAAAAACAGGATGTGGTTGATTTACTCATTTCCAAAACAAAGCTCAGGATTCATTGACTGTATCAAAAGGATGAACTTATTGTGAAAGTTAGCAGAAAACACTTACAAACCTGAGAAGACAACTAGCCTTAGTTTAAAAGCGTTGACCTAAGTTAGTTCATCCTCCTCTGCCTAGGTTTATTATTTAATAAGCTACTGTGCCATGACTTCCTGAGGCTCTTCACAGACCTCTGTGTTGGAGATAAGCAGCATGGCCTTGTGATGGCCTCCCTGGTCTAGGATATGCCTTTCAGGATATTGCCAGCACAGTGCTTGAGAGTGTGGTCTGGAGCAGGATGGGGAAAGAGAGCAGAAAATGACTCCATCCCTAAGAAAGCAGAGTTTGATCTTTGTAGCTTTTATTCAAGTGTCTCTAGCCTTAATGCGAGAGTAGCTGTGCTCATGTCTATTGAGTAACTCTCTCGGAGAACATAACAGACCTCTAGACCAGAGTGTCTTCACTAGACTCTGACTTTAATAATGCAACTGCCAAATATAAGCATGTTTTTCTTCCAGAGAGACTCTAATGTTTATTTTGAAGGAAGTGTTGTTGGTGCTCTATTCTTCTTGTCTCTCATCTGAAACCTATTTGCAGTGCTTGACGAGAGCAAAACTGGTGTCAGGTTTGCTGGCTTCCCATAACCATCTGTCATATTTCTTTTCTTTCTTTTTTTTTCCTCTCTTTTTCAGATTGTACTAAATGACCTTCTGTCTGTTACATTTCTGCCCTCTGATCTCAGGGAAATGATGAAGATAGATAGCAATATCACAAGCCATCCATCATACAATTTGTAGGTCCCTTAGAAGCATCTGTGTCTTTAACAGTTCATCTGTCACAGATAGACTCATAATTCAACACCACAAAATGCTGAAGAGAGAACTAATACTGGTATTTCTTTTTATTACTGAAGACTTCAGCCATCAGGTGTCTTTCACTTGGATATGCAGACTGTTGTCACAAGTGCCTGTGCACCAGGGTTTAAATTATGGCTCCAAGCCAAATTTATGTTACGGAAACAGAGCTATTGCTGACATCAGCAAAGACTCATTTTCCTGCTTTGCTGTTGTAACACTGGATTGCTTGTGTTACCAGTGCAGAATGAACTGAGCAGACCTGGCTTTCAAGCCTTTGCTCTGTGTGAATGAGCTGAAGTTCTCAGAAGCAGTGGCTGTGAATCTGACTGCCAGCAAATAGTTGTAGTCACTCCTGCTGTGTCATATGGGACAAGAGAAAATCTGTTTGAGTGACTGTAGATATGTGTGAGAGACAGAGACACCAGCATCTATATTTAGGTTGATGGGCATAATATTTGACAGAAACACGTAAAGTTACCCAACAGGGCATGATTTTGATGTCTGGTACCTGTACTGTCAGCTGTGCAGAATATGTATTTGGTAGACGAGTTGCCATGCCTAGATATCTGAAATACCTGTCTGAACTATTGCTGGGTTGTGCACACTTGCATAGTATATTGAGCTAGGCAGGGCACCATGTTAATCCTATATGCCACATAATGCTGAAGCATATAGTGCTGCAGGATGGAGAATATCCTGAGAATTCATCCTGTTGTAGTTACTTGAATGCTGGGGATTGGCATCAGACAGAATTATCTATGCTTCACATTGTTAAACACAAATTATAGGAGTAGCGTGTTTGTACTGTCAGAAAAAAAACCAAAACCCAAACAACCAAAACAACCAACCCCAAATCACCAGCCTGTTCTCTTTTTTTTTTCTTTTCATTTTTTGCACTTGTTACCAGTGGCATTTGTCCCATTTGGAAGAGGTTAGAGGCTTAAATCCCTTACCTTATCCTGCTGAAATAGAGATGCTTCTGATGGACACTTGAAACATAAATTTGTGCTTTATCTTAAGGGAAGCATCCTCACAGAGATCCCCACTTGGCTCTGGAATTGCTACTGTTGGTTCATATGCATGGAATATTGATAGTTCAAGTCATTTAAACTTAATTTAGGCATACCAGAGAACATACTTAGCTCAAATATCACACTTGAGAGACCTGTACTAAAATCATTATGGGAGCCATTCAAAATGTATAGACAATATATCATAGTGTTTTTTGTTTTTAAACAACTTTCATCCTGGAGACCAGGATGAACTAAGAATTAATATTGAAGTATTTGCTGAAGTGGAGCTGGGTATAACACAATAATTGAGATGGGGCTGAAATTAAGATCAGCTACATCCCTCCTACAAAGAGACCCCTGTATTTGCCTACCTCCTTTAGAAGTCAGGACATTTAAATGCTTTCCATTGCGCAGATGAATTTCTACCTGTCATGAAGTAGAAACTAATCAGGTCTTCATGCTTTCAGTAGCGCCTGGAAATCCTTATTTATTACCAGTAAGATGTGAACCAGCTGGGTAACTTAAGCTGTTCTTCTCAGACACTCTGTAAGCATACCTCCATATTTGGGAGCAAATACTGGAAAGGGTGGAATAGCTGCTTTTCCAAGTTTCCTTCTTTTTCTAAATGGAAAATGGCTTTTTTTCTTTTCCAGTACTAAATAGAGAGAAGTATAGGTTGTTAGTCCTGGCAAGTTTAGTATTTGTAGACTTGTATTCTTTGCCCACCTTAAGTACACAAGATTCAGACTTGCAAGAAAAGGGTGCTCACAGCTGTGCTAGGCCTGCTGGCAAATAAAATTCAGTACAGATGGTTGTCTGCCCACACTCTATTTATGAAGGGGCCTGCAGTGTTTATGTTAACGGTGATGAGTTTGAGAGATAAAAATAGGGAGTTGCTTGTTGTTCATTTGTTCTTTATAGATCTGCAGTGAACTTTTTTTTTATAAAGCACAAATTCGATAGAGAGATTTGTTAACCTTCTAGAAGAGCAGGCTGTCAAAAAGCCGAGCTGCAGACGTCTCAAGTGCTGGAATCCTTATTCCTTGTTTTTTGTACTTCCATTCACTCCACGAGATGGTGCTGTGTACCCACAGTCCCCAGCATCCTTTGCTTGAATTTTCCCAGGTCGTTGGTGGGTATTTGGATTATGAAAACTTGAAATGAAGTTAGAAATAATCTCTATCTTCCAGCTGTCTTTTTCTCCTCTCTAAATTAATCTCAAAAAGAGGTTTTCCAAAATCACCTAAGGCTTTGTATAGTCCTCTACAGATTATGTCTTCCTTGATATTTATTGAGTCCTGCAGCTTTGCCATGACTTGAGGGCTTAGGAAACCTTCTGGAGGCTGCTTCCAGATGCCATAGTTTCAGAGCAGCCATACTAAATAGCAACAGAAGAACTGAGACTGTGTGTTCTTGTCTGTGGTCATTCCTTGTGGATAGCTTGCTGAGTCAGGAAGATGTCTGCTTGTTGCAGGGGTCTGCCTAGTTCCACATTTACTTATTTATTTAGGTCTTGTGCAAAACTTAAATTATGTGATCTTGTCACTTAAAATAACTAGCAGTTCTGCTCTTCTCATTCTCCTGCCATATGCTTTCCTATTTATGTGGTTTTGGGAGTTACTGTGTGTTTTGTTTCTCCTGCTTTCAGTTAGATTTGGAGTAGATAACTACTAAGGGTATTGTCTTTGCAAGGAGGAAACTTTGGAAGCTTGTCTTTGAAATGGCTGAAGTCCACTGATCTCCTGCCACAAGGTGGAAAGAAACTTCTGGGGGAAACAGAAAAGTCACTTTTCACAAACTTGCCCAGGCATTAGTCTTTCTTGGGTTGCCAAAGTGAGTTTTGTGACAGGGTGTAAAGTAACAGAAGTGATTTATTAGCTTTTTTTTCCTTTATTCATGGATAGAGAACGTCCCTTTGTTCTGTAGAACAGATTCTTTACAGGAACAGGTATCTGGGGTGAAAGGCTTCACCATCCATTGTGTGTCCCTGGAGTCTGCCATTTTAGCTTTCTGATTATCACTCATATCTTGGTGTGTTGTAGATGTGAGTTCAGTGTCTTCACAGCTCTGCTTCTCATTTCATCATGCTTCCATAAAGAACAGTCTGAGCTCACTTGTCCTCCCCCTTTTGCTCTTAGCAGTTTTCAAAAGCTTGTACTTTGCTGTTTTTATGCTGACTGAGAGCAGATTCCTGATTTATAATATCTAGTCTCAAATCCCCATAAGTGATGTGGAGGTGATTAGTAGAGAAGAGATACAAAATCTTTACGTGCCTAAATGAGGCTGAGACCCTGCCCACTTTTTAACTCCTTATAACTGGTCCTGATTAATGTGGAACAACTGCAACTCTGGGGCAAGTGAGTAACAGTTTTCCATTTCAAATACCCAAATGCATTTCAGCAGGAGTCTTAATGCACATCTTACAATTTTCACAGTTGTTACTTTTCTCTCAGCTTGGGAATTTTAGGACGTAACTGCATTGATGACATCATTGCATAAGGATTGTTTCTTACTCCCTTAGCTCAGGATGTATTTTGGATATAAGCAGCAGTTTTTGCCAACAGCCATTAATCCCCAAGAGCTGAGGCATGGAAATTCCATGTCATGCATGTTCTTCAGGGCAAGAGAAGCTTCTTATCTGGATACCTCTAGCAAGTTTTTGAAGTTGCTAGTAAATGTTCCAATGCTCAAAGCTCATCTCTGATTTCTCACTCAAATTTTAATTCCCAGGTACAACTTCAGAAATGCTTCTCGGTATCATCAGATATACATCAGAGGGATTTTTAACTTCAGAAATGGTGGTTCTCATCACTTCTCCATCAGTGTCCTGTCTCTGCTACCATGAACATTTACCAAACAATAAAAATTAGGCTGCACTGATAGGTTTTTCTCTCTAAGTCCTCCCCAGATCCTTCTCTGGGGTTGTCTTATCTTGATGTAATAATTATGGCTTCAAGTCTTAGGGGATTGAAAAGTATGATCAAGATTTTATGAATAACGCTGAGGGTGTTTTCTGCATGCAATGTGATGCTTGCTTTACCCTCCTCGAAAGAATGCACGTTAGCAAAAACTGAACTCTTCCTGCTGTTCCAGTTAAGTGATTCATGTTTACTACAGATAGATTACACTGAGCATTGGAGACTAGACTGGGACACAGTGGACCAGTAACTTGAGAGCATTTTGGTTGAGATGCAGGGGTATGGGAGAGGGAGACTAGGTCAAAGCAGGGCCTGTTCTGTATGGGAAATAGCTGATGCTACTGTCATTAGTTTGAGAAGTACAGCTTTTGCCCTGGCTCACCTTGTCATTTCTGCTATAAAGCAGACTTCTGACTCCTGTGTTGGTGTTTTCTCCCTGTCTTGGGATTTGCTGTTTGAGTGGGGAAAATGGTTCTCCATCTTTTCCATGTGTTTCTTTCTGAAGGCAGCCCAGGACTTGAGCAGAGCAGCAGCTGTGAGTCAACAGAGCTTGCAGTAAAACAGCAGGAGGACACATCAGAGCAGAAGGGGTTGAATTCTCCAGAGGCAGAATTTTTAAACCAGTTAGCATGGAGCAAATTTTCCCTTGCTCCTTGTTTGCTTGAGGATTTTTGTTTATTTCTTGGTTGTTTTGTTTATTTTTTTAATGACTCCAAGTTTTCTTTGACATTTGTTACTGCTGTCTTATGTCTTTTCAATCTGGGAACTGCTAACTACAGAGGGTAGTGAGACTATTTCATGTCAAAGGGAGCTTCCTTTTCAAAAGGCAGTTGGAAGGTGGCAAGGAGGATGAGCTAGTTTGGGATTAGTTGAGTGTCTTCCTCTGGTTCAAATATGGCTGAGGCTCTGAGAAAATAACAGCCATTCTGCTTTGATGACAAGTACATAGTTTACTTTGTGGGATGTTTCAGAGAACTGGAAGATCTTGAAAAGTTTTTAAGGAAAAGCTTCAACATCAGAACAATTCTCCTTCTTTTGGCTCTAATTAACGCCTGTGGTTGGAGAAGAGGGGTCAAAAGCTGAACAAGTTTTTTATGTTGTCCAGGTAAGTGAATGTTATTGAATAAATACTGAAAACTGTAATGTTTAAAATTGGAAATCCAACAGGAAATTTTGACTGAGCCACTGTTCGTGATCTTTAGCATTTGCCCATTACAGCTTTTGACTGGATGTTTTTGGTAGTGCTAGTTCTCTCAGCAAACAAAGGTTGAGATCAGATGTCCTCAGAAACCTGTAAAACTTGTAAACCTGGTAATAGAAGTATCTCTTCCTAATTTTCCTTATTGCAATAGGAAAGTCCTTGGTACCAGAAATCTTATTATTTCAGTTTCTCACCACTACAGTACAACCTAGCAAGCAGAGTGACCAGCTGCAGTAATATCCAAAGACGCTTCTCAATAACTCTGAATGCACCTGAGAATTACCTTTTGTTTCACATGCCAAAGAAAAGGAAAAACCTTCTTAGGGCAAATTACTGTCTGCCTGAAGAAGCAGGGTGCAGCAAGGCCTCGTACGCCTGGAACCTTCTGGCCTGGGCAGAGAATCTATCTTCTCTCTTGATCCAGGAAATCACCTATGGCAGAGTTCTGCTGGAACTCTCTGAGGACACCTAGGTTTTGTCTACTAGTGTGATGTTAATACTGGTCTTCATTTAACTGCATCTTTTCCATGTGGAAGATATTTCCCTGCAATTTGAGGGACAAAATTCTTTATCCTTGTTAGTACTCACAGGGTGTTGTGGAGGCCTTCTCCTGGACTGCTGCAATCCATGAATTAGTGTCTTTGCTGTATCTATTCTTCTGTTCACTGAACTACACTGGTTTGTAGCATAAATAGGTATAATAGTAGGTCCTTTTGAGTCTCTGCACATTGCCTGATAAGTATAGCTGTGTAGACATAGCTTGAGAACCTGAAAATACGTATTTGAAGTTAGACGGGCATAAAATGCAAGTTTATCACTGGTTCTTAAAACAAGCAATGCTCAGTGTTGGCTAGTTCATCTAAAGACACACATTAATAAGCCTTGAGAAAAAAGAAGAAAAAAAAAAATTTATTCTAGTACAATAAAGGGTTAAGTATTTAGAAAAGAATTTGAAAGCAATTTTGGGACAGGAGCTTCTGAAAGGCTAATTTCTAAACTTTTTTCAAAACCCTTTCAAAAAGCAATTTCATACTCCTGAATTAGGTTTCTTATTCTCCTGTGCCTAATGTTGGTCTTACATACACTCTGCAGATTTGCAAAGAGATCACTCAGATCAAATTTTAAATCTCTGCCTGCTACTTTAGCTGTCTGTATGGGTCTCCTTTCGTATTTTTGCAGAATTTGTCCGTAAGCTATTAGAGCTGGTGGCAGTTCAAGTAGGCATTTTCTTCAGTAGGCAGCTGTGGAGGATCACCATCTGAATCTTTTCTTCACTGTTCAGATTCCAAGTAGAGGATTCTTTTACTACTATTGTCTGCCTTTCTGCTTCAGAAGAAATTAACATAAAAAGTTTCTCTTGAATATTTACTGATCAGGAGTAGAGAGAAGCCTGGTAAATATAGTGCAAATTGTTTAAGTAAGGTTAAGTTTGAATGGAAACTTCCTCCTACTTTGCAAACTAAATGGAGCACTCACTGATGTCAGCTTGCTCCAGAACTATGAAGAACCTAAATTTGATCATGATTAAACACAGCTGAAAAAAAATGTTTTTGATCTGCTGCCATACATGTTACCAGTTTCAGGGGATCCTATTTCAGCTTTTTTTTTTTGACATCATGGGATCTATTCTTGATTGCATGAATAGGGTTTGTAAGATATCTCACATGATGAAAGGGAGAACATTTCTATCATCTGGGAAAGGACAATAAAGGACCTTAAAATGTCCAGCAAGGAAGGTGACCTGGAGACATGAATCTACATATATTAGAAAAAAAAAGAAAGTAAAGAGGCAATACCTCTGTCTCACAACTGAAGTATTTCTGATTTTTCTGGGAACATCTCTGGGTAAGGAAGAAGGATTTTCACTGTTTAAGTGAAGGAAATTTAATGGTCATGGAGAGTGGTAATGAATGAAGACAGTTCTAGAAAAAACACTTAGAGTTAAAAAAAACCCAACCCATCAAAAAAAAAAAACCAACCCAAACAAAAAAAAATTATGTTTTTTCTAGTAATTACACAACATTATTGTGTAGTTTGTCAGAAGGCAAAAGTTTTAGGAATGTCTCCTCTCCTCCTACCAACAATCCCTTTGCCTCAGTTCACAAAAGAAATTATTCTTTGAGTAAGGACCTAGTAATGTAATGACTTGCTGTCATGAAGGTTAGTTCTAGATATCTCTAGAAGCAGGTGTAGCCACGCAGGGTTAGGCCTTGTTGATGCAACAAATAAACCCTTTGGCTCTATGTTGCACGTGCATTCTAACTTCACTGGAGATAAATGATTTTTGTTGGTGAACATTGAATAGCAATGGGTAATCTGAATGTAGAGAGAAGATAGCACTGCACCATTGCCTAGGCTCTTCCTGAGGCTTTGGAATTATGAAATAAAAGTAGGTAGCTGAAGGTTTGTTTCGTTCTTCATAGGTTGGGAGTATTCCTCTCTGCTTAGGCTCATTTTATTGAGACAAGATTTTTTTATTCCTTAAAAGGGTAACATTGCGCATGGTGTGATGCACTTCCTTCTCAGGGAAGGAAGATGCAGACCTCTCTTCTGAAGCACAAATCTCAAGTATTAGTTGGGGGTGTTTCCCTTCCCTACTTCTTAAGTGGGGATCTCTGTCCCTGAGGAACCTTGGAGAGTCACTGTTGGTCTTTATTTTGCAGCCTTCCTCTTCCTATCAGGAGAGCACCTTACTGCCGATCAAGTGCCAGGCATTTGCTGTACTATTTGGTTAATGTGATGGATGCCTCTTTCTCTGCCTCCTCACTGTTTGGAGCTAAAACGTGGGATTGTAAGCTAGGAGGTGATTAACCTTTCCTAATGGGACTGTGCTGCAAGCAGGATCTCACCCACCGCATCTTCATTAGCCTCGACCAAAGCCTGCATTACCTCAGATTAGGTAATTGGTCATTTATAACACAGGAGAAGGAGGGGAGGAAGAGCTTATGAAAAAGTGTCAACTAGATTAAGGGCATGAAAATTTAATTCCTGTTATCCAAGAATTCTGGAAGGCAACATTTAATCAGGCGTGGAGTTGAAAACCTCCCATCATCAGAGGATTCAGTCACAGTGAGCATGGTCTTAGTGTGTGGAAGGAGGTGTATAGTGGTAATGGATGTGGTCTCTGCATGTATCACGCATGTAACAGTCAGTTTAGGGTTATTTGTACAAATTTTGGAGCTCAACTAAGGAATGAAGCAAACAGATCAAACCAAATAATCCTGCAGTACTTCTCAGTCCATGAAAATTACTTTCCTCCTGTGCTGTAACACTTCTGGCACATGCACATGTTGAAAAGATCAAATATTTACCATCATGTATGGGTCTGCCAAAGACTTGACTGTATCCTATGCATAGAAAACAAAGACAGAACGTGTAATGGTAATGTTGAGCTCCATCCTTGTATTTTATGGAAAACCTTAATAAAGAGGGAGAAAAATAATTGGTCTTTTGATAAAGATATTGTATGGTCAGATGACAAAACTGCATCTTTCAATGACTGATGGTCATCAGGAGGATTGTCTGGCATGGAGCAATGTGTTGAGAAGTTTTTCTGTACCCAGGAGCCCCTGGAAATTTTCAAGAATTTTGTTTTATGAGTTTTAAAGGAGATAACATGTTCTGTCTGCACTTGCCCCTTGTCTGTGGTTTTCATAATAAGATAATGTAGAAATTCAGCTCAGACTTTTTTCACAGATTTGGCTGCTCCAGAAGTCCCTCCCTTAGAAGCCATCTTGTTTTACCCTTCAGCAGAGTTCAGCCAGAATGGTTCTTCGTGTAGTTCTGGGAGGTCAAGGTATTTCAGAACTGTACTTCAGATTTGCTGGTGCTGCTATGAATGGATTTTACTGTGAAATGCAGAGATGCAGAAGGCTGCAGGGGACCTCTGGAGTCTTTGCCTCCAGTACTGTGCTTTGGTGGGGAACCATATTTCATAATACCTTTCAGAAATACATGAAGCTTTATCCCTCAATTAGAGCAGCTTTTTGCCCCTGTTCCCTGTGAAGGCTTTTTAAAAGCTTCATTGCTCTGCTGATTAGAAACCTTTGTCTAATTTCCAGTCTAAATTTATTCTTTGGCAGTTTATAACCATCTGTTCTTGTACCAGTATTGTCCTTAGTTAAATAGTCATTTCCACTCCTCAGCTATTTCTACCCCTGGGTGTTTGTGCACAGTAAATGTATCTCCTCTCAACATTTATTTAGCTGGTCTGAACAAGCCAAATTCTTTTAATATTCTTTTTACCAGATAGGCTTGTCTGTCCCCTGATAGCATTCCTCTGCATCTGTTTTAGTTATTTTGCCTTGACCAGTATTGTACATGCATTGGCATTTGTTAGTGTTCAGAAACCACGGCCCTGGATTTTTAAAATTTTTTGTCTTTTTCAGACATGAAAATCATGTCTAAGTATGACTTTTATCTGGATTATGCTACTGGTTTTCCTTGCAAGTTTTACCTTCTTTAATGCTTGGGAAATAGGAGTAAATAATGATGGCAATGTCTGTACAGTGCTGGCATAAATGAAGACTTGTTTGTAATCCATGGGGTATGTCCTTTTCTCCCAGCATTGACTCAAGCAGCTGCAGACCACTCCTGCTATTCTTTTTGGAGGTGCTTTGTGGTGCCTGGTTGGTCTGGCAGAGTTGTTTCTTGGTAAGCAAACCTTGGTGAAACTTGGCACATTTGGTCATACTCGCTCTCATCTTACACAGATACCTGCCACATAGGGATATTTCAACTAGTCAGACTCCCCTTATGGTCAACGGAGAGCAACAGAATCCTCCAGGGCCTGAGTCATCTCATTCTAAAATAGATATCTTTTAAGCTTGTTACTGTCTGTTGGTTATGAACATCTTTGTAAATAGGATGATGCATTCAGTTAGCTGATTAAACCCACCTTTGTACTGTTTTTTGTAGCCCATATTAGCAAAATGGAGCTAATAGCAGTTACATGTCTTTCAGATGTGTGGTAAGGAAATGTATAAAGGACTGCCAGGCCATTCAGGGTTTTGAAACTCTCTAACAATGATAGGTGGGGAAAAGCAGAGAGTAAATGTTTTTCTGGTTGAATGATTGCCTGTGGGAAGATCTTGTTTCTGTCAGCTACTAAGAGATTATTCAGTCCCTCTCTTTTGGAAGCTGAGGGCATGTCTTGAGGAAAAAGGGCAAAAAAAAAAAATAAAGGAAGAATAAAAACCTACAACACTTCAAGGGGTTGGAGGACTCCAGGGTAGATGTTGTCCCAGAGTGTGCACTCTTTTGGCATCCTGGTGAAATCCAGGGTTTAATTTTCTTTTCTGTAGAACAAGTAGCTACTTCCCTTTTCTTTAGAACCTATTTTCCTGTGCTTCTCTAGAATGGATCAAGTGATTATTACTTCTCTTGGCAAGTTTGGTAGCAAGCCAAGACAGAAGAGATTCAGTGGGTTAGGGGCCCTTGTCTCTTTTCTAAAAGAGCACACAAAGAAGAACTCTGACATATGGAGGGTACCTCAGAAGTTTGCTCTAATGCTGAATTTATTACATGGTAACAGGTCTGCAACATGAGCCAGGTTTTCCCAGCAGCACAGCAAGATTTTGGGGTTTTTTGGGTTACTGGAGAGATACAGATAAAAGAAACAAGCTAGGAGATAAGCTGATGTGCCCTTGTTTGTCCCTATACCATTTCACAGAAACAGAACAAGGTCACTCAGCCACATTCATTTAAAAGAAGGGAAGTCTCCTAAAGGACCCTCATCTGTTGAACAGATAATGTGGCTGCTAACAAAAAGGAAGAATGATTAGGAATTGTCTGCTACCTAATATACTGCTTATTGGCATAAATGAGTAGTTTTTTGAGGGTGACATGTTAAAGTTAGCAACATATGGCATGACTGTAAACGGTTCCCAAGTCTTTAAAGTCCTGAACAAGTAAAGAAAGCAAGAAGCATTGGGAAGCATTGGACTGTCGAAGGAGAAGGTGGCTTAAGTCAGTGGACATGCTACTTGATTTCTTTGGTTATTTCTCTCTAGTCTGCCCAAAAGGGGCTCACATCAAGTGATAAGATTAGCATTTTTGGACTGTAGAAAGGTTCCTGGCAAGGAGAAAAAAAATCTGCTGAATAACCTAGTCTGTAGAACAGGAAAAAGAATGTGAATGCTATAGAGTATGAGAGATCTGAAGGCCTTTATGGTGTTGTCTAATGCCAAAAATGGCAGTATGACCTCAATCTAAAGAACAGGATGCAATTTCTTTTATATAATGCTTTTGAGGTATTGGGAAACTGTTTGCAGAATTAGACTGTATAGATGTATAACCCTTTATAAAGTAATTTTAACATTTTTACACTTCATGATTGGTTTTTACAGACTGTGATAAATAAGTACAAGTGTACAAGCATACAAGAAAAAAGGGAAAGACCTAACAATAAGTCTTAGCAAATGTCAATAGTCATGTTTTATTAATATATAAGCTTTCCCACGGCATTGCTGAAATCCCAAAGCAGCAAAATGATCTCTTTTTGCCTGCAATGTACCACCTTTATCAAGTTCCTTTTTCTTTACTGCTTGGCTGTTAATAACTGTGTGGCTTTCCCCTTACTGATACATGAGATCCGGGATTCAAAATGGATGAGTCTTGTTTTTCAGCCCAATTTGAATTAAAAACAATGGCAGACAAATGCCACTGGTGAACAAAAAAAGTCACAGTGATTTATTTTTTAATGCTATTGTCACAGCATCCCTTGGTACAAAGAATGACTCTGTTCAACTACAGTTATAGCATTGGCTTTTCCCCCTTAGCAATCTTTTTTGTGTTATTTTGTTCTTCTTGCAGGATTTAAATCTTACTGTTGGAGCCATGTGACATTTTTTGGCCTTTCTGTGCAAGGGGAGCTGGTAATCAGCAACTGGGTTCTGCTCTGGCACACCAGGATATTGTTCTCTGTGGTGTCTTTCTCAGTGTGCAGTATTCCACACTAAAGGAATGATGTTCCCAAGTCCCCTTGCCCTACTAAAGTTTGGGGTCATTGCATGCATGCTAGGGCCTGACTTTCCCTCCTTCTGGAACTCTCATTATCATTTACAAGACATAGACACTAAAATTTAGCAAAAAAGGAGGAGATGTATTCATTTTCAGAGATATAAAATATGAGGAGTAAAGTGTAGTAAAGAGTCCGTGAATCTTTCAGTAACATGTGATCACTGGCACTTGTGTTCCTGTAGCACCTTTCACTGCAAAGTCCTTTTTGTATTAGCTGCATACCAAGATGATGCTCCACACCTTTGGGATAGACTATGATGGATTTTCAACAGCATGTAACACTGTCACTCACACCATTTAAAGAAATAGATGAAGGAAAACTCCACACCATGGTAAAAGGAGAAGAGTTCAAGCAGGTAAAATGTATTTGGTCATGCTATAATTGCATATGCCCTCCTTTTTTTTGCCAGAGTTCTGAAGGGTTAAGGAGACATGCTGTTGTATAGTTATAACATGTTTTAAAGCCTTTCCACCCAGAAGTCTAATGAAATGATATGAACAGAGTATGACAGAAATGTACATAAACATAAGAAGATTCAGAACACTGATACAGTACTGGGGTGATGCTGGCTTCTCAGTGAACAATTCAGTATATTACCAGCATCACCTGGACCACTTGGGTTCATGTAAAGCATCCTGGAAGGAACACAGTTTGCTTGGAATATATACTTGCTCTCTAACTGAGCAATAGAAGTAGTTTCTTGACTCTGTTTTTCAGTAGCTCTTTTCAGAGGTTGTCTGATTTTTGGTAAAATCTTCATGAAATTAGTTTGGGATAAGAATCTTGGGGAACAAGAGACCTTATTAAGACTGATGAAGTAACATAATTAAAGCAAATAAATATATTAGCTAACAGAGATGCAGCTGTTTCTTATAAGCTAAAAATGTTTTTCTCTGTAGGCGTAAGGCAAAAACTACCTTGCGTTCCATGAAATTATTCTCCTAGCTTTTCTGACCAGCTTCAATCACTATGTAAACAAAAGTTCTCTTTTCAGGATTTCAAAGTCCCATTATTTCTGGTTTCAAATCCAGAAATGTCTCCTTTGACAAGGGCCCCCTGCTCTTCTTTTCCAAATACTTCTTCTCAAGTTACTTATGAAAAATAAGAAAAATAAGACACAGGGTGCAGTCATATACTAGCAATACTCATCATCCAGATATTTAACTATGACCTCAGAGATCGTGTTCTGATTTGGGTACACTTGATTTGAACCTGTCTTCTTATTAAATCTACTGGTAAAACCCTCTGTAGTTCCCTCTAGTAGGTTTTTGGGGTTTTTTTTTTGGTTTTGTTTTTGGGTTTTTTTATGCCTTTTGTTTAGAAAAATGTAAATATTGGTCATTTCCAGAGTTCTTCCCTTCAAGACTCATGCTCCTCTCTATAATCTGTTATGACACCTGAACTTATGCTAGTGCTGGAGGACTACACAGACAAGTAGTAAAAGAATCTCTGCTGTAGAGATATTAAAATCTCTTGCACAACTTTAACTCTCTTCAGCTGTTGAGCTGCTGTAGGATCATACTTTGGGATGGCTTATTCATATGGGACAGCTATGATTGCCTGTCTTGATAGTCCTGCTTCACCTGACAGTAGCACGAGGCCCTCTGAGGTTGCTGGCCAGAGCTTCATGTAGACTCAAGAGGGCAGTTGACTGGCAATAGGCCAGGGAAGTAGTTTTGTAAAGTGGCAATCAAACCAGGATGAGCAGATGGGCACTGAGAGGGCAACAGAACTGTGCTCTGATGCTGGGAGTGAAAGATTAAGGAATGTATAGGGAAGCAAAATGTAAAGCGTGATTTTGGGAGGAAGAGGAAAAGATTTCTAAGTGGCAACTCTGGAGTGCAAAACACTTTGTTATGCTTTATAAAGTTAAAACAAGGGGTGGATAAGGACATATAAACTGGCAGCAGATTGTGGTTTATGGTAATGACAGTCCCAGAGGAATGTCTCTCTCTTGGTGACATTGAACTAAATTGCATTACTCAAGATGTGTACTAAGGATGGGTAATGAGATGTGTGCATGGGAAAGAAAAGACTGCTGCTTTTATGATGGTATGAAATGACTGGGATGAGTGTATGAGTGTGCCTGCATGTGCACTTCTGAGAGTGGGTGCAGAGGAGGGAGGTGGATGCCAGGGCAGAGTGTGCTGAACGATTTCTGTTTGAAAGCCCTGTAGCTGAACTTGTTAGAAGAAAAGGTCTTAGGTCATAAACATTGACTTAAACTTTTTTCCAAACTGAAATTAGGCCTTAAATGCCTAAAACTTTGCCTTTAAATGAACAGGGATGATTATTATATTTTTTTATGCTGATGCTTTGTGCTTTGAATGACAGTTGTATGTGGAAAACCTCTGGAAAGCTGTTTTTGTGAGGCTGATCACTGGGAAATCGTTGGTAAAGTTTATAGCCTGGGTGCCTAGGCTGAAACAGACTGGCTGTCTGTTGTCTCAAAACTGAACCACCCCCCTATCATAACTGCTCCAAAGTCTTGTGTGCCTGAAATAAAGGAAATGCTGATGGGTGGAAAGCACTCGTATCTCTGCTCTCCTCAGTATGTCAGGGTAAGAAAACTTGTACCAGATCTTTCAGAATAGATCTATTGTTCATCTAATCATTGACCCTAGCACCTTATTGCTGTAACTTTTGATGTGTTGTTGAATAAAATGCCTTCATTTTGGTTCTGTTGGGAAAGTATTTGAACATTTTCTTTATACTAGCTTATAAAGGTCTTTTGGATAATTTGTGACTTAGAAATCACACATGAAGTGGATAACAGGATACTCAGAATATCAAATCTGTTTTTCCATGCAATCAAACTAGTTATCAGCTGAGCAGCATATATCCTCTGCTAGGGAAAGGGTCAGGGCTGTGACTTTACTGGTGTAAACTGTCTCAGTGTCCGTTCTGCATTTCTCTCTATAGACAGAAGTTGTAGCTATATAGTCGTTTGCATCCAGAGGCTGACCTGCCTTGACAAAGCTCCTTAGACCTGGCCCTTTGAATGGAGAATCATGCTGTAGAGTTGGTATCCATAGCACTGAAAAGGAAGGGAGAAGCAGTGGAGGCCTGGGAGCTTTGCAGTTGTGATATCTGCTAATCAAACAAACAAGTGCAGTGGTGAGGCCTTCAGTTACAGGAGGGAGGAAAGGAGTTCATATGTACCTACAGTGCATTTCAAGTGCTTTGTGCTAAGATGTCTCTACTAGTCTGGGCCATCTGGCTACCTGTGTACCCTGTCAGTCAGGGATTCTTGCATTAGCCATCTAAATGGCTACTCAACTCTTCAGTTACCATCCTTTTGGCTATGTGTCAGGGAAATGAGTATCTGTGGCATCCTCAAGGGCATTCAAAAAGACATTGCAAGAAACCCCAGGCAGCCTTTATGAAAGAGAGTATCTTTCACTACCCCTCTCAGTCTTTGAAATAACTCAGTCTTTTTTCTCTTTTTCCTGAACTACAGGTGACTGTTCACTCTTTTGGATTTGGGTGTTGGGTATTTTGGGTTGGGTTTTTTTAGAATTTTGATTTGATATTATTATTATTACTACTTTGAGGGTAGTGCCTTAAAGCAAACTTTGGTCAGTGGAATAACTGTGCTCTTAGATTTTTTTAATGAGATAGATTCTTAGTTTAGATTTCTAAACATTTCAGAAGCATCTGAATACATGGACTTGCTGATACTTAGGCATATCACTACCTGTCAGGCCTTTTGCCATTCCTTCCTGTTGCAATACCTTCTTTTCCCAAAAGCAATGAGGAGCTTTTCCTTGAAGAACGTGTCATCTTAGAGCTGACTTGTTCCCAAGAGAGTCTTTGCCAGTGCTGACTGGAGTAAATTCACTTAGGCTGATGGCTGATGAAGGGATGGAGGATTTATAACTTATTTGAGTTCCCATACATCACCCTCTGTGTCGCTTGCTTATGATGGCCCTGCCAGAAGATAAAGAAGTGCAGGAGGCTCAATGCAGGCCATAGTGACAGGCCAGGGAAAAATGCCTCTGTTGGATAAATTGATGTGAATGGTTCTGGTGAAATATCAGGCTGGGGTGAAAATATGATTGCATTTAGTGATCCAGCTAGCTTTGTATCCTGGTGGAATTCCAAATGCAGGGAAAGTTAATTAAAGTAACGTGTGTATGTATTTTGTCTAGAATAGCAGACATGGATTTTTTTAGACATCTCTGTATGCTAATCCTTTACCCATATCTTATCAATCTAAATACAGTCTTGTACTATTTCTAATGCAGTGGAATTGCCATGAGGCTGATAAATATCAGTTGTAATTTATAGGGTGTTTATTCAGGTAATGGTGTACAGAATACTTTTTACAGCCCCTAGAGTCTAAACAGGCAGACACCTAGAGGCATAAAAATGCATTATGAAAAGACAGAAAATAGACAAATAGTTTTATTTTCTGCAGGTAAAATTTAATGGACATAACTTAATGGACATAAAACTTAATATGGTGATAAGAAACTATGGTGGCTTTTTTTCTTGTTTTTTGTTTGTATAATGGATGCAGAGCTTGAGAAAAAGTGGCTAGCATGAGGATTGTTTAATTACATTTTTCTGAAGCAGAATACCTTGTTTTCTTTTTAGTGTTGCCATTGTGTCCCCTGTGAGTCTGAGCCAACATTTCCCCCCCAGCTGTGAGACGTCTGACAGAGAGGGGCTGAGAATGGAAGCTGTGCAGAAGGGCAGCCTGCTGGCTCTGCAAGCTGCGCCTGCAGAGTGGCTGGCACCCAGCTGCTCCCAAAGGCTCTCACTCCTTTTAGATGCTCTGTGGTGCCCATCAGATCTTTTGATCACTTTAGGGCTTTAAAGAAAGTAAGCTGTTCCATGCTAGCTTGTGTCACTACCTTCTATGTTGAGAGAACATTTCTGTACAGCCCTTTATAGCAGAGTTGTGGGCTACAGCCATCCTTGGGCTCGAGGTGGGTGTCGAGTCAGTGCTCTGCAAGGCACCAGGATTAAAGCTGTGTACGGTTCTTCTCCAGCTGCAATTTGAGGAGCTTTCTTTTATGTGTGTATAAATTTCCAGTGCTGCTGGAAAATTGTTAACTATTCTAACTCATAATTGTAGTCAGGGAAGCTGAGGTGGGGAACAGAAAGTGACATTTAGTGAAGTCTGCTTGCTACGTATTGGGCCAGAAACCCAGGATCGGTCCATCTCTCTTTTCACCAAGGTACAGATGACACATTGTTTCTTCTAGTGATATTTCTTTGTTGCTACATCCAATGTTTTAAACAAGGACAGTTTTAGAAAGCATTGATAGCTGACAAATAATTTTAAACTTTTTCTTTTGAGACAAATCTTTTCCTTCACATAGCTTTCCTATCTACTTCTTCCTGTAAGTGAGTGACAGGATGGGGATCATTATTCTTTTCTGGTTCAGTTGACTTCTCAGCAGCCTTAAATTGCAGGCGTCTCCTGCAGTGTGAATGTTGAGATGGCTTGTAGGACACTGCCAGGAAAGCCTAGAGCATGCAGATTTGAGAACAATCCAGCAAGAACTTGCTAGAGCTCAGACTGAAAATCATGTGGTCTCCCTTCTAATCTGTTATTTCCCATCAGTACAATTATGGAGGAGATCATCCCTAGTGGAACTGAAAATGCAGAAGGCTTTGACCAGTGAGCCATGGATAATCGGGGGAAATATTAGTGGAGGTCTCAGTCTCCTGCAGCCAGCAGTGGTGACAGGTGGCATGGCTCTGTGGCACAGTGTTATGGCATGAAGACAAAATGTCAGTCAATCATGTTTTATGGCTTCAAATTTTCTCAGAGCAGAAGCATAACAAAATTAAACCAGAACACTTGCTAAATGTGAGCAGTAAATATACAAGAAATACATTGCAAATTGCCAAAATTGCTGGTCCAGCATATACTATATTAACACAGAGAATATTCCGAACTAAGACTTGGCTCTGAGACTCCATTCTACAGTCCAGCTCTGTCACTGTCCCAAGTATGGGAGTCAGATCAGATATACTCTTTTCTTTTAAAGATACTGCACGTTCATTTTCTGAGCTATAACTTGAAGACTTATACTTGATGAAATTTTTCTATTTCTTTCCCAGTATGAAGAATCCACAGGCAGGGCAGTAATTGCCCAGATGATCCTGCAACTAGTTGTTTTCCTTATTTGTTCAAAATTAGTTAGTGGGAAGATTCATCGTCTGACTATCAACTGCTTTAATTAAATACAAATATCAGAGCTTTTTAATAAGTGTCTGGATTGGATGGACAGTGTAATCTAATGCCAGGGTTTTGTTGCATGTGAATACTGTAATTAAAGTATTTTTTTAACCCTAGAAGTGGCTGCACTTTATCAATTGCAACTAACAGTACAAATCTACCTCACAGGGACACTTGATTGCTGATGTTTCCAACTACATTTTAATATCCTTTGAAAAATGTAGAAATAACACAAAGCATGTATTCAGAATAATAAGGATATTCTGATGGCAAGTGTTTGCTTCAAGAAAAAAACTGTTCATGTTGGTTGAGAAAGTGGTACTTCTGCTGAAGATCTTGGAATAAATAATGTAGGGCCTTTATATTAACTCTGTAAGTAATGGCTCGTGTCAGAGTCCAGATTTCCTCATTGCTTCTTTGGAAAAATCTTTATTAGTTTTTTAGGAATATGTCGCCCGAGACAACAGACATTGGTGTCTGATAACTAATAAACTTATAAAGTGGATCTGATCTGTGCTGTTTCTTCTCCTGCAAAGGTGTAATGAGTTCCAACTTGTCAGCCAATCAGTTTATTATCTCTTCATCACAGTACTGGTGGTTCTTAGAACAGTTTGGGTTGGAAGGGACCTTATAGATCATCTGTTTCCAACCCCCATGTTTTCCACATGTAGAGCTGTTTCTTCACTAAGGTGAAATAAAATGCCTGTGTTTTAGCATAGGGCAGTGGTGTTCCCAAGGGGTCATTGCTGGAGCTAATATTGCTTAATGCCTTCACTAATAAGTGAGATGATAGGATAGAATAATCCCTCTCTTTAAATTTGCAGGTAAAGCTAGATAGTGGAATCAATTGGTATACCAAATGTCAGGGCTGCAATTCAAAGACACTGTCATGACCTGGAGAAATAGGTTGCTTTTATAAAAGAAATAATACTTTTGTATTATCCACCCTAAGCACTGTGTGGTTAGCAATGAATTTGGAATCTTGTTACCAACTGAGAATGGGGAAGGAATAGAGAGGCTGAAACATCCACTGCATTCATTGCAGGTCCAGAGTAATTTTGCAAGAGTACAGGTTTGATTGACTTCTCCACTGGTTGTCCTTGTTCTTGTTGCCTGCCTAGCATAAAACAAAAAGTGTGATGCTACCAGACTTATAGCATAAGCAACTCCAAATCCTAGTTACAGTAGTCCTCTTTTTGCTTCTATACAGATGTCTTTATGAGGCTTCAAGGAATAAAATCTGAAACAGTCAAACTGAGCAAATCATATGTGGATTTTGTTTCCTCACCAAAGGCACCACAGAAGATGGAATAGATTTGATGATCCCTGTGGGTTACATGGAAGTGGTCAGGTTTGCCAAAAGCCAGTTATTAATTTTTCTGGCAGTAGAAGGCAGCTGCTTCCTTCGACCTACATTTAAGACTAAGGGGTAATGACAATGAGATAGAATAAAAGTGAGGTTATATTTGGAGGGCATGCAATGTGTCCTCTGAATGAGGCTGCCCCAAGTCTGAAGGCAAGTTGCACCCACTTGAATTTTATACAACTTTAAAGCTCTCTATATGCAGAGAAGGCATTTCACTGGTAGTTTTACAGAGCAGCGTCTTCTCCACACCTTTATTTTCTGTTTATAACAGAGAAGAATTTTCATTAGATACACCAGCATTATGTTGTCTCTGTCTCTGTTTCTGTCAATTTATTTAGATACTAGTTTCATTATGTCCTGGCACCCAGACTAGCATATGACTAATGTGTATGTAGATTAACCTGGAAAATTGGAAGTTTGATTTTGTCTGAATTTTACTTCCCTCTCCCTCTGCTTTGTTTTCATGTCTTGCTTGGATGTGTTTTGTAGTTGAAATACTGTCTTCTGAATGCTTCCAGGAGTCTGGAGGCACCTGGAAGTCTATGGGTCTGCTTTTGAGATGATGTATTCTAGGGAGTAATCAGAGATGAAGAATCATTGCTTCAGTGGCTGGCACCTTTACTTCGTTGTTTTCAGCTCTCTGTTATGGAGCTGGACAACAATACTGTGTTAAAGTTAACAGTTTTGAGTGAAATAGATGTGTTATACGGTCTCCATTTTTTTGGGTTAGAGAGTACTTGTCCCTTTAAAAATGATAAATTCTTTCAGGGATTGTCACAAATTATAACTATATATTCCTTATCTGTCACAGAATATGAATGAACTATGAACTTCAAATGCAGCCATTCTGGCTTACCACATATCACTGAGCAGTCATTTTGTCTTTAAAAGCAACAATTGAAGTCTTGTCAACTTCCACAATTTAAAAAAAAAGAAGAAAAAAAACCCCAAAAGAATCCATATTCTGATTTTGATTTGATGTGAAAAAAAAAAAAATTAGTTCCAGCATTTAGGTCAAAGCAAGGCATCATGATCCATTCAGAGCCTGAGACACATTTTGGGAACATACCACTTATTATTAGCATTCCCATTTACTATTTACATGACCAAGGAATACCAAATTACTTTCTCTCTTTTTTTTTTCTTTCTGTTATCCATCATAATAAATTGGATCTCTTTTGTTTTCTCATCACTTTGTTGGAAATCATTGGATGAAAAAGGACAATAAAAGTTCTGCATGTTCTTGTTGAAGGGATTTCTTCCTCCTTATAGTTTGGATTTCAGTGTCCTGTCTATATCTCTGGAACAATATACCTTTCCAGCTCCCTCGAATATTGGACCAGTAATCTGATCTTTAATTTGCATACCTGTAATATGGGGATAATGCTGTTATAAAATCTTTGTCAAGTGCTTTGTATGGGAAAGGAATATCAGGGCCCCCGACAGCTCATAGGGTTAAGTGGTGCTAAATAAGTGTTCCACATCTTAAAAATGGGCTTTACTAGTTATGAGTTGAAAATCCAGTCTAAAGAAAAGCTACATGATAAAACATAAACAGCTTTTCTGCACAGATGGTTTTATGGAACTTCTGGCAGAAAACTACTGTGAACAGCAAGAAGTTACTGTAGCCTCCTCATGTCCTTTGGATCTGAAGACTTCTCTATTTCTCTTATGGATTATTGTTTATTTGTTCAGTAGACTGAACTGCATACTTGGAGGCATTTCTGCAAAAGGCATTATCTTGTCAGGCTGCTGGGCCATACTTTTCACTCCCAGCTGCCATCATCAGAAAGTTGTGTCCTACCCTAAGCAGCTGCTTTGGAGACAGCTGGCACAATCTAGCCACCCTTCAATTTGCGCTTGCTAGCAGCTGTCTGGAACATGGATGTTTCTCATCCCTCTTTTCAATGAGGCAGCTCTGTGTGTCTTTACTGTTGCTCCTGGGTGTGCTTTAGGTCCCGGCAAAATCTGTGAGCTCTTTGGTCATCACACTGAATTTTTTGGTGGCAACATGATGGCTTGATATGTTGCTCCTGTGTTACAACAGATGTGGTGCTACAGTGTGGTAGAGGGAGGACCCTGATAGTCAGAAGTGCTAGTTTAATGCTAGCCAGTGCTGTCCAGTCCTAGCTGCTGGACACTGGTGCTGTCTATGCTAATAATAGCTCTCATTTGTCCAGCACCTCTACTGGACGAGGGCCTGAAGCAATTTATGAGCTGCACTCAGGCAATGTATCCACCTCTGGGTTGAAATGAGACAAGTATGTGGTGGTGTACAGCAAAGCTGTATGAGTTTCAGAAGATGTTGGATAATTACTGAAAGCTACTGGGTGAATGACAGGCTTATTGTCACATGAAGGAGTGGACAGCCATTGGATTCTCTTTAGATGTCTCCCTTTGGAGAGAATATCTGAGCCAAGGAGAAAGGCCAAGAACAGACTCATAAAGTCTGGATTATGGTGATTTGGCATTTTCAATTATTTCCTTCCCAGGAGCTTCACTAATATTTGTTCAGCAGATCCCAGCTCCTGGGAGGAGCCCAAAGCTACTGTTGGGCAAAAGCTCATGTAATCAGAGCATTTAACAAGGATGCAACAGGTGGGCACGTGCTCAGTTGTAAGGCTGGTGAGTTTTAGAAATTAATCTGCTGGAGATTTTTGTACACAGATCTTTAGGACTGTGAGTGTGAGGAAGCTTTTTCAGTTTGTTAAACGTCTGTGGAACAGTTCATGATGGTTATTTAACAGGAGCTCTCTTTCAATGATGAAATGCCCTAATAGAATTAGGCTAGGTGAATATGTGAACTGAAGCTGATGTACACCAGAACCCTCTGACCAACTAACTTTATATCTGTGAGTTAAAATAATATTAATCAAGCTTATCAGGAACTGTCTCTCCTAAGCGAAGGTTCATATATGAGTAATCATCTGTATCTTACAACTAACCATGCGTGCCACTCTGATTAAAAAGTGTCTATTCAGAGGAGGAGGGATAACAGAAGGATATGAGGATACTGTACATTAGGGCACATTCAGTACTTCATCACTTCGGGATGGTTGGATTTTTTTATTGTTTGGAGACTGGAGTCATGGTGTGCGTGGACTGATGCTCCTCTTCCTGTAGAAGGCTACTGAGGCACCTGTGGGTTCTAGGGTCCCGTCACCTTTTTCAGGGGCTGGAGCTGAAAGATAGAAAACAGACTTCTGTCTTTTCAAGTGCACAACTTGTGTGGCACCTTCTCTGTTGCTACTTCTCATTTCCAATTTTCTTTGTAGGCAGAGTTTTCTCCTCTCTCTGATTGCTCTGCATCTCAAAGAGGGTCTCTTTTACTGCTTCCTAATGTGGCTTTGTAGCATTTCTGTAGCCTTAGGGGGAGGATGGTTTTCTCTCTGAAGTCCTTCAGTCTTTCCACAGCCCTTGACCTTGTTATCTGAATTCCTTCTGTTCCTCCTCTCACAGGACAGAGGAGAGAAGGATGGAACAACTGCAGCTGTACCATTGGTGCTGTAGACCAGGGGATTTAGGAAAGAGAAATTTCTGACAAACAAGCACTGGTGAGGAAGAGAAACATATGCTTCCACTCATGCAAGGCAATGCAGAATGAATACCCTGAGGCAACTGCAGTTCTCATCTGTTTCAGGTGAATGGAGATATGCTGTTTGGAATCAGATTTGCTCAGGTGTTAGTGACCTCCTGCCTCTACAGACTCCACCAGGACTGTAATTACTGTACTGCTGAAAAGTCATTAAGTTTGTTTCACCTAAGCAATAAAAACCAGCATGAGATAGAGGACAAGGTGCTTTGGAAAAAAAATACAAACACAGAAGAAACCAAATAATAAAACAGTTTTGTCCTGAAGGTGTTTAATTACATCTGTTGGGAAAGAAAGTAGGAATGGGGTGTTTGCTGCATGTCTCAGGAGTCAGTAAATGAGAGTATCTGGCTTGGTGAATAGCAAGTCACTTCTGGCTGTGCCAGAGAGAAAATGTGTTGCCATGCCTGAGTTCCTCAATATCCATGCTCTCAACTTTCTGTTCCACTTAATCCCTATTTTTTGTGCACCTGCTTCATTGCTAGTGATGATGTCCTCAAAATTTTTCTAAAGGCCCTGGCATAAGATGCTAAAGATCAGGGCTTTCTCAAGCCTTTTCTGCTCCACGTGAAGATGAAAGTGGTATACTGGAAGATCATTACTCATGGCTCTCAGCATCAAAATGGAAACTATCCTGGACTCATAAGTTCAGATTTCAGCAAGACTAGTTTTTTTTCTCTTAATTCTCTTGCCATAAATGCAGAAATTCTATTTTTCCTTGGGGTAATATATCTCTGATCAGTAAAACTAAGTCAGTATAAAATGTATATAAGAGGAGACTTAGATACTTTAACTTGATGTTTCAAGATATTAATTTCAATCTTCATATTTAGAAGAGACTTGAAAAGTGAGGAGAAAAAATGCTGCCACAGCATTTGGTGGTGGTAGTGTAAAAGTTGTATTACAGCAGTAGACAAAAGGTCTTTGAAGGGCACACCTCCTGAGATCCTTTGAGTGGAGAGAAAGCCCTCAAGTAGTTCCAGGATGGATGACTATGTACATGCTTTTCTCTGTGTGACTATCCATGGAGAGAGAGGAGAATTACAGAATGGCTGATTCAAATATGAGCCGTTTGAGACTCCAAAAGGGCATTCAGAGCTAGCTCTGGTACCAAAGCTGTTTTGCAAATGTTGCTACTGCATGTGTCCCCAGGTTAGGGTTGTCTGTAGGCTTTTCATTTTAGTTCTGTGCCGATGTGAGCAGTAAGATGAATGGCTATTTATTTCATCTTACCAGAGCTAATCCATCATGGTACATGTAGCAATTGGATTTCTGCACTCCAAAAAGCTTTTATTTCCAGATATTAAATAAATAAATAGATGTAAGGACCTCTCTTTCTCAGTCTTTATTTTCCTTCTTCTTGTTCTTTTCCTTCTCCTTGCCTGCTGTGTAATAAATACGTTTCTTTTGGTAAATATCCATAATTTTAAAATAGCTTTATTTAGCACTTAGGCCACTGCAGATATGAAGTGACTGATAGCAGCATTGTTCTGGAATGCAGAAAATAAAGTCAAGATTTTTGATTCCTTGATTAATTGCAAACAAATGTTTTCATTCCTATGGATCATCAAAGACATTGCTTCAAGATGGAAACCTTTGTTAAGTCCTATTAATAACGTTCTGTTGAAGTTGATTATTCTTTTTCTTTTTTGATGTTTCCATAAAATAGATGAAATGATGATTAATACTTCATCATCTGAGGTTCTCTCTGTAGTCATTAATAACATGTTTACCCACCCCTTATCCCTTCTAATTCCTTTATAACATTCTACTAATATTTCCAGAAATGTTGAATTTATTTTTACTTTGTTTATTTTTGTTAAAAGCTTTATCTAAGATATTTATTCGATCACCTTTGGTTAATTCGTTTCTTTTAATTCCAGAGATGTCCCACTGACCCACCTGTCTACTGTGTATGCTACTGTACAAGACCAAACCATTTTGGACTCTTTCCTATGGGACTGGTTAGTTAGGTGGGTTTGTAGTTTCACAATAAGTTCCAAAGCCTAACGCTTCAGTTCCACTTTATATGCTGAAGGAAAAAAATCCAGAGGGTTACTTTTTCAAAATTAAAGGACAGTTTAGGGAGAAAACTAAAAGAATACCATCATTTTGCTTCAATTCCTTATGGTATCTGCTTGTATAAATCAATAAAAAGATTGGAGGTGGGTTAAGACATTGGGGCCCAAACTCTTTGTTTAGAAGAGCTGTGAGAGGGGCCACCACTACATTTAAGGAATCTAAGTATGTTTTGCTGCTGAAGCCTCAGATTTTCCTGTACACCTTAGGAGCTCTTACTGTTGAACTGTTTTTCTTTGCAAAAAAAAGCATCCTTTTTCTGTGTGTTCTCTTGGATTTTCCTAGGAGATGCTCTCCCAAACAGTCTGTAGGATCAGGCAGCTTACATTTAAAGAGCTAAGTCACAGTAAGAAGTATAAGCATCATAAGATGAGTTAGCTTACCACAGGCCGAGAATGGTGGGGGAGGAGAAGAAAAGAAGCTCAGTTGACATACAGGAAGGGGGGAAAATGGAAAAAAAGTACCAACGTACGCCAGGAATTAAGTGCTTTCCTGCTTTCCAGAGAAACTGCCCATAACTTAAGATTGTTTGGGCTTTTTGCAGCTTTGCTGCCTTCCTTCCTTTCCAGTTAATTATTCATGCACTTGCTACTAGCAGACAAGTTTTGTTTTCCTTTAGGTGTAATTAGAGCAATCAGAGGGCTTGTAATATTGTAATAAAAATGCACTTTTGTTCTTTCTTTCGCCTCTCTCCATCCTTTTTTTCTCTCTTCCTCTCTTTTTTGCTCATGTCTGTCTGCTGACCACTGTCTGTTCACCAATCCTTCTGTCCTAAAATTTTTTCTATTAATTTAAGCTGTTTCTCTCTTTTTTTCCCTGTGTGTAAGTGCAGTTGCCAGTTTAAGAACCCAGATAAACTTCTGGACTGCAGGTTTTGTGAATTCTTGCAGGGAAAATTGGCCTTGCTGTGATAGCAACTGCGCTAATTCTGAAATGAGCAGAATTAAGTTGCACTCTTGAGGGCAATCACTTGTATGCAATGTATAGCAGAGGAAGAGGTGACAGCACAGGTGTATTTTTATGTGCCTTGTCTTTGCATGTTTTGGAACATGGTGAGAAAAGATTTCCTTCATGCTCAGTCAGCCAAAGGTTTTATTAGGGTTTGGAGTTTTCTGTTACTGTGGGTTTTTTTTATCCTCTGCTGTGGATTCCAGTTCGACAGGAATAGAATTCTCTTTTGATAAACTACCCTTGTTTGCTTTGAGTTATGCAACAGACTTACTACATCATGTTTCTTAATTTGGTGTGTCTGGTGTTTAAACTTACATTTTTTTCGTGCAAGTATATGTACACATACATACATGAACACATTTCTGGGGAAGCTGAAGTTCCCTTAGTGAGATTGTTTTCTTGCACGTGTCAGAGCAATTCAGAGATTTTGCACAATTTATTCAGTATATCACAGTTCCTCTTTTGGAGTCTGTTTGAAATGTCCTGTACACTGGAGTGTAAAAAGTGAATCATCAAGGAACAAGATTCTCTGTAACGAGCAGTGACAAGTAGTCCATGAACACTTAAGATAATTTGGCTAAACATTCTCTGCATCTTTTTAAGGCAGCTGCTGATGGGCTTTTCTTTAGGGTTACTCAACCCCATTAATATTATTTGTGTGATACTGTTGATGACCTTGCAAAGAAGTGGTATTCATCAATACTCTTAACTGGTCAAGGTGAGAGGTGCTTGATGGATAAGGGGAACACAAGGTGGAAGAGAGGTCCTCTGCAGCTTTGCTCTCTGGGTGGAAATATAGCTTGTCCTGCCCAGTGTCTGACTCCTTAGATGTTTGTGTGGGTAGGGTCTCTGAGAGAATTTGAACCATAAGAGGGCATAAACTTGGTAATGTCTTTTCACATGGAAAAGCCCTGTTGGCAAGGGGGAAGAAAGAGTTGACTGCTGGGGTCTTAACCTTCCACACTGCTTTCTCCTTTCCTCAGCTGGTTGAAATGATCAGCGCCAGTGTCAACACTGAGTGGCAGTAGCAGTCTTTGCCTGTAGTCCATGTAATTCTAACAGTAGGGAAAAGTTTGCATTACAGGTTGTGTGAGCACCAGCTCCCTCTCCCAGGAAGTTGGTTTTCACAGTTGGGGAAAACAAGGAAGTGCCAAATGTGACAGCTCAGACTTGTGCAGGCAGAGATATTGAAAGGACCAACAATGAGGAACCAGCGTCAATGGATTTTTCTTCAATAGCATTGTGAGCCAATTTCCCATGTATGAAATCCTCTTTTAATCAAAGATGGCATAAAAAAAAAAGTTTTCTTCTGATATTTGTTGTTTTTCTTGATATCTGTATGCTGCACATTGTACCGAATGCCAGAGTTTCTGCTGCTCTTCTCTATTTGTGCAGACACTGTTATATCATCCTGGAGGGGAGAGGCATTATTACTCCGATTTTTCACATATGAGAAATGACAGGGCTTGTCATGTCCAGAGAGCAGAAGCGGGCAAGGGTCTGCTGGTGAACATTAGCTCATTTCTTTTCCTGACAGCAGACCAGTGCTGCCAGAAGCTAGCAAAGGTAAATGGATTTGACAGTAATACCTCTTTCTAGTGGCATAGCTAGATCATGCAGTCAAAGATCTCCTCTGTGCAGGGTTGGTCAGGGTCAGTTCTTTGGTGAGTGAGCTCTGAAGAATACTGAGTATGCTTTGTGAAGAGGCATCAGCTTTTTGGTAGTGGCTGTGATCCCATCCACATTTTGTGTTATGTTTGAGGTGGAGAGTGAAGTGAAGGTGAGTCTCCTCAGAACTCTGAGGAAGAGTTCTCACTCAGAACTGAAGGGAAGAGTGCCTGCTGTCAAAGCCACCATAGGGATAGGCCCCTTTAGGGCCTCAGTAGCTCATGGTCTGATTTTTTTTGTGGTTTACTTTGGGAAGGGGATAAAGCAAACTACTCTTGTAGATTTCAAGTCCTGGGTAACCCAGATGGTGCAATAAACAGAGGGTAGGAGGAAAAGCCTCCATCAAATGATGTTGACTGTTGTCACCCTTTTTAAACTTAGGTATTACTTTATATTTTGCTGGGGAGGTGGGTAGATTTTCATATTTGATAAACCACTATCTGACCAAATTACAGCCCAAGTGATGAATATTTAATTAGATCTGTACTTTATGAAATACATTGCTGCTTTGGTGGATTAAGGCTGGGTAGCCCATAAATAGGTAATTTGGTTGTCAGCTTCCACAGTGCCCTGGACAGTAACAAAACACACGAATTCCTGTGGATTCCTGTATAAAAAATTAATGTTTGGATTTGATTATGAAGGATTTAGGTCTTTTATCCTTTTTCTATTTCTTCAATAAAAAAAAGGAAGATGGAATGAAATTAAAAATTTAGGGGTACTTTTAATATTGCAGTGCCAACTAACTGCATTCCTCAAAGCTACCAGCCCTCATCTTTGCCACTGACATGTGTTAAAGAAGCATCTTCAGGAATGTGATATTGCCAAGAATTAAAACAAGTGATATCCATTCCTGCAAACTTTAAAAAAGTTACATGTATAGAACATGAACTACATGACTTTAATGTCATATTGCATTTTCCTTCCTTTGAGTTTTCTTACTGCTATTAGTCAAATAGGCACTGGGAATACAGGGTAATGTTTTTGCTTCATCCTTAGGATTTACCTGCAGGCAAGGTGTGTCAGGTAGTCAAGTGCCCATTTGGGTTCAGGCAAGTGGGAAACTGATACTGCAGTTTGACCAGAGTCAAATCTCCAAGGGTTACTGGTATCTTACAGCTTTGAGGTGAGGGGAGAATGGCGCAGGCTCAGAGTTTGCTGCTGTGCAACATGTCCAAAGCTGAGGCAAGATGATCAGACTCTGATGAGGGGCGAGCAGCGTCCAGTAGGTCCTGCTCAGTAATTTCAGGTCAAAACCTCAGGGCAGTATTTTCTCTCTCCAGGTGCTGTGCTATTTCTGGGTCTGTCTTGGTAATGTCCACTGAACAAACACTGACTGTATTTCATGCTATATTATTGTTTACTGTAGCTGATCTTAATTTATATTATTATATAATATAGCAACGAGGCAACCCAGTCACTGCAGATCAAAGGAATTAGTGCAGCTGTCATGTGAATAAGCTCACATTGTGCCTCACAACACCACCCCAGGCTTGCTTGAATTGTGCGGACTCAACTGTCTCCCTCTCATCACTGTGGATACAGCAGAAGATATGTAAATGTGTGTGTGTGTACGTATGGATCCTGTAGGTATTTGCACATGCTTAGGCAATGCTGCCTTGCAGCATGGGTTATTATCTGGGTTTGACAGCAGCCTTTGAACGCAGGCATCAGTTTCTCATCCGTGTGTTCCCCGAGGCTGTCAGCAGTCATTGGGATGACTGGCAGGGTGTCAGCTAAGCTCTCCTCTCCTGGAGGAATATTACAGTAGCAAAGCTGACGAGGACTGTGACATCTTTGAGGGAGGACACTGCATGAGGTCTGCATGGTATGCATCATCCCCTACTTGATGAGTTTTTCACAGCAGGGACTTTTTTATTGTTTCTATTCTTGTCAATATCTGTCAAGGTACCCAATGTAGTTTTCTCTTTTCAATTCCTTTTTTCTTTTATTTTTGCTTGCTTTCCCTTCGTACCTCAGAGTCCTCAGCTGCCATCCACTGGGTTCTCATCTTTGCTGATGTCTGGAGAGTCCAAGAGCTGGAGCAATGCAGTTGGTAGCAGTCTGCTTCCCACCAGCTCTGACCTAGGACACAGCATGAAGCCAAGGGTACCAGGGACTGGTGGTGTAATTCTTTATCAAGCATGAAACTAAGAGTCTCATCTCCAGGGATGGATGAAATTCCTGGAGATTTCTTGGCCAGAGCAATCTTTTGCACTTCCAAATTGTAGGTTATATAATAAGATTTTAGTTTCCCAAGTTTCTATTTTAAAATTTGAATATAGAATCCTTTCCTTGCTCTCTCTTTCACAATTGAGTGTGCTATTAAATACTCTAATTTCATATCAGTAATAGCATTTCAGGAAGAGGAGAGAGGAATGTTCCTAAATATGCATTTTAAAAAATTGTTTGGTATTGAAGAATCACAATAAATTTTTTTACTACTTTGTTTTTAAAAAAACACTTATCTTCATATGCACTCGTATGCTAGGAGGAGATGGCATGTGGATGGAGATCATGGCCTGATAGAGAATGATCTTTGCTGGGTTCAGGTACCAGGATACTTACTTAGACCTGATATATAATTGCCTGAGGCATTTGATGTAGTTTGTGTAATTTTCCCTTTTCAGAGAAAGGCTTGGCACTCAATTCCCCTTAAGAGAGGGGTGGGGCATCTCTCTGAGATGCTTCTAAAAGTGTTTTGAGTGGTCAGTGTTTGTTAGGCTGTAGCCACGAGTTCCAGTAGGTCACAGTGACAGAAGAATCGTACCTGCTCTGGGTATTCAGGGTTTGAGGAGTAAGCAAAAGCAGGACACAGGGCAGCATTGGCAGCTGTCTATCCCTGCTGTGAAAGCCAGCATGGAGAGCTGTGGACTGAGTTTGTTTGCACTGATGAATGCTGTGCACTGCAGTTTGTGAACTGTATTGAATCCCTCACCATGCTGCCTTGCCATTGCTGCTGGCATAGCTTGTTGTGTTTATGAATGTGACAGTCACATCAGAGGCACAACTTGCCCACTGATCTGTGAGACCTCCTGCCTTGTTCAGTGGGAACCCAGCTGACAGCAGCAGAGAATACACAGATTTCTAGGAGGGCTTGATTGGAGGATTTATGTCTGAAAAGTTCCTTAGGACATGCCAGCCTACAAGGTCTGGTTGTTCATTCATCAAGTTTATTTAAACCTTGAGGGGGGAGGTTATTTTCCTAGTCTCAAGAGTGCTCTGAAAAGTGTTGGAAACTATTTTCCACTTCTAGTTAATCTATTTATTACAAACAATGGAGTCCCACCATGATGTAAAGCGGATAAAGAGGAAAAGGCATGAGGAAGACTTCAAAAGCAGAGCACAGTAGTTTTAGAAGAGGGTCAGAGATCCTGGTCTTTACCATGGTGACTGTGCCAACATACAGAATTTGTTTAAACTAGGGTTTATATTGGCATAATTATTTTGGTAAATATTGCACCCAAATGAGCATAGTTAAAGAAAAACAATGAGCTGTCTTAGCCCCTTTGTGGTGGGAATGAAGAAGTTGCTCTGTGGAGTTTTTTTTGGTTTTCTTTTTTTCCCCCTAAGAACAGTCATATGTTTTTCTGGCCTCCAGGTTGTTCCAGGACATTATGTCTTTATTTCTGTTGAATTGCAGCAAGCAATGATAGTTACATGTTGTAGTTCTCCTTGCGTGAGGAGGCATTTTGCCTTCCCCCTCAGGATCTCCTTGTTTCTTGTGCTGTGTGAGGTTATAGTACAGGGGATTCAGCTGTCTACTGCAGTTGTTTCTGCTGGAATTCGTATTTGTTTCAGTAATATATGGCAGATTGTTATCTGGATGAGGACAGGGCTGGTAGCTGCATTACACTGACTTGTAACATTGCTGTGGCCTTTCTGAAGATAATTTCTTGGAGCAGCAGTTGCAAACTGTGCTTTCTTCATCTTCAGCTCTAGACTGAAAAACCCCTAATCAAAAGGCAAGGTGACATTTTCAGGTCTCCTGCAATGTAGTTAACTTTTTCCTTAGCCTCTGTCTCTGGTTGTTGCCCTTTTCACAGCAGAACAGGATCATTTTCTGTGCCCAAGCATTCTTGGAGGGCAACAAATCTCCTTAGGGCTAGATTCCTGTAATAAGAAGCAGACCTGCACTTCTCCTTTTGTGCTCTGAATCTCATTTGCTAGACTTGCTGGTGTGTGTTTCAGTCCTCTAATTAAGTCCTCCCTTTGTCTCTCTATGTGCCAGAGCACGGTTCCCATTTTTCTTGCTGCAGCACTTAAGCATAATTTGCTGTCAAACACATGCTCTCTGATTGAGGTCCGACCAGATTTACTTGCAAATGTGTCTGGGTCAATAGCTTTTGTTTCAATTAGATTTACAAAGAATCATTTTGGTGCTCTGGCATGTTACTCAAAGGGGAGGTTGTGGGGAGGGCCTTGGGCCTGCCAGGCACTTAATTAATTAATAATTAATGATTTTAAAAAGAAAAAAAAAAGGAAAAGAAAAAAGGATGGAAAAAAAGAAAAGGAAAAGGAATTGGGGAATCTGATATTATTTGCCTATGGCCAGCTAGGGCTCTAGCAGTTTTTGCTAAGGATTAATCAGTATCCAGGGCTCAGTCTGATGGGTGCAGTAAGATGCAATGCTTTGAGATGTAAAAATTAGTAGAACCTGGCATCTTTGGATGCAGATGGGGTTGTGGCCACGGTTGGCTAAATGAGTGAAAACCATTTGTAGCAGGGCTGAGCCAAAATCACAGTAGGCTGAGAAGAATTAGCTATTATCCAGTATTATTTATTTATCCATACTTTCTACTGAAGATGCAGGGGCAGGGTTTTCACATGTGAGGAATTTGAATTTATGCACTGAGGTAAGAAGCTTGATTCATTTGTCTTAGCCGTGCAGTCACAATGAGGAATTTGGCTTCCCATTGATGCTAAAGGCATTTGTGTGCTCAATGACTTTTCGTATATCCATAATTATCTTTCTAGATAAATAAAAGTAAATTGTTAGATTTGTTCCCAAATGCTTGAGTATCCTTTTCCAGCATTTGAAAGAATCGGTTGAAAAACTGGGCTCAATATGGTGTCCTAAACCCATGCTTTCTTCGCCAGATTATCTTTCCAGCCTTTGTGGTCTTTGATGGTCTGAATGTAGGGCTCCTTGACATCAAGCTGGATTTTGTATTTTCCCTCTGCTTGAGCTGTTAAAGGAAAATTTCAGTGGAGTCCATTATTAGTAATTTTTAAAAATTCTTTGGTTGTTTCACATGCCTGATGTCTCAGAACCAGCAAAACCTTGCAGAGTCTGGGTGAGGGTCAAAGGAGGGATCACAGTGAAGCTGGGCTGGCAAGAGCCAACAGTCAGGCAAGCCAAGTTCCAGCTGGAGACTGACACTGGAGTTGACCCATGGGACAGAAGAGGCTTTTTTGTTTTTTAAAGCTGCTTCTGTGGTGATCCCTACAGTTATCCTGAGCTCTCTTTAAAAATCTGGTTTGTTTCAACCAGGTACGTTATTATTTTCTCTGTAAGTGCTGTGCCTGGAACTTTGGTGCCTCTAATCTCTTTGAACTGCACCTTGTACCACTAGGGTACCTCAGAGTAAATGGAAACATTGTGGAAGAAGATCCTCTTCATCAAAATACATAAATATTTGGAAGAGTAATAGCATTGAGCAATTTTCTAGTCATAATAAATCCTGGCATATTCCTTCAAACAATACAAATACAAACAAGTATCAGAGAAAAGACTGAAGGGTTTGAAATGCCTGATATCGAAAGTAATTCCATACACTTTCCATTTTTAACAGTCTGCTGTAATGTTCTTAAGTTAACTTTGCATTTTACTGGTGTCTCAATTATGATCAACTTGACATCTTCCTCAGTGATTTTGAGAAGTGGCTGGGCATACAAATATCTTCTTTCTACAGATGAATAGTCAGATGTAAATATATGCTATTACTCTCTCCTTTTTATTTTAAAAAAATATTTTTATTTTTGTAGTTAGAAAACATAAGAGTCAAGTGAAAACAAGCACAGATGACACAAACCTGGTCCAAAGCAAGCTATTTGGATGATACTTGTATCCTTCTCAAAAAAGATTAGGTTTAGAACCTTTGAAAAGCAAGGGACATAGTGGGCCACCCAGTGTGTTTATCCTGCTTGCACCAGTAGCGCCAGCTACGTTCCTAAAACAGGATGTCTGTTGTGGATGGTGACATAAGAGACTGTGGTGGGGATAGGTACATTAGGTTTTTGAGTATCTGTTTAGAAAATTTGATCTGGCATCACAGAGATGTGAACAAAAAGGGAGCTCTACACTGTCATTTTTTATTGGTATTGCTTTTCAGAACATACTTTTAAAATATTGCCAGGTGTCAGATGTCAGTGAACTGGCGAGCTCCCCACTGCCTCAGATGGAGTTGCTCCAGCCTTCAAAACCTGAATCAAGGCAGTTGATTTATAGCAGAAAATTGCACAACCTCACATCCTGATAGGATCACACTGCCCTTAAATCTGGTCTAACCACTGAGGAGAGAGTTGGTCAGCTCTTCAAAATCTGTTGTACAGAGAGAATTTGTCTAAAAAATAGCAGATTAGAGGGAAAGGACACAGTCTGGTCTTGTGGGCAGACCTTAAAGTGGCAATGAGATGACTCCTGGGTGCTGTGCTGCTTCAGTTGCTGTCTCTTGACCTGACAATGAGTGAGGGGGATAACTGGCCTGTTCAACCTAAGGCTGCAAATCTGAACAAAAGCAGGAGAAGAACAGCTGCTTCTAAGTAGAGGACTCCAGGGTAAGTGCAGAACTGATTTAGTATATTGCTGAGGGGCTCTTAACTCCAGCTGACTTCACAAGTCTTTGGTAGTTTGTGTAAATTCACAGATAGAGGACAAATGCACTCTGTGCTCTGGGGATGCTTTGTTTGAAGAGGGCTGCTTAACCTCAGCAACTTCTCCAGAGGCAGTGGACAAAGAGGTCCTTTTTAAGAGGCCTTTTTTAAGGGGTCCTTTTTGAAGGCATCTTGTGGCAGTGTTGTATTGTAACGAGGCAGTGTGTTTATTTCCATGCTCTGCCAGCCCCTGATGCCGGTGCCACCTGTTTTGCTTCCCACTGCACACCTGTGCCTTTGTGTACAATTTCTGAAATGGATTTTTGTGACATCTGTGTTTTAGCTCCCTTGGGACCCATCACTTGCAGTCCTATCTCACTGGGCACTCTCTCCCTCCCTTCTCAGAATCAGCGCTATAAATGTAGCTTGCTTAAATCACCACTCACTGAAAGAATAGAAAAGATTCATGAGTAAAAATTTGCCTTGGTGGAAATGAAGTATTTGCTATTGTGATCTCATCCAGTAGCACTGAGTGGAGATTTCTGTCCTTTACAGTTGAGTCAAAGTGACATAAAAATGAGAGCAAGGTATGCACAAATGTTCTGCAAGTATTAGACCTGTACTCAAATGTGTTTTGTTCTAGGATTTACATTCCATGTGATCACATGGGGTTGGCTTAGGGAATGATTCTATGGGGAATATGCTGTAGTCACCATTACGAAATACAGCAATTGCCAATGGAGACAGCTTAGCTGTTCACCGATATGAAGCCCTTTCCCCCAAGAAGAGCTATGAGGATTGCTGCTCCTCTAGAAGTTACCTGTGCTCACTCAGGGTATACACAAATGCAGCTTAAAGCAGTGTTGTATGGGTGTTTTCTAGAGGTGTTTAAATACCCTATGCACGTCTGGTTGCCATTACTCTGGGCACTGCAGCACATACTGTGATGTCTAAAAATCCTCCAGTGCAGGCCACAATAAGTGGATGAGCACTGTGGTATCCTAGCAGGTAATTATTGGAAAAGACTGGCTGCTTGAAGATGATCAGAATGTCTATTTGAGAAATGCAGTTTGCAAAAATGTGTAGGATGTATTCAGATTTTTTAAAGCAGAAGACCAAAATGTAATTATAGTAACAAAATAAAGTATTGAATATTGCAGACATGAGGGCATGTTCTTTCCCCAGCTGTTTTGAGAGTGCAAGGAGCAGCAAGGAGGAAAGGGGTAACCTGATGTGGAAACAGAGGTTGTTTCTGCAAGCAGGCTGGCTGAATTTCACAGTGACCATGCTGGCCTTGAGAGTAGAGAAGTTCTGAGGGCTGCCTTTGGGATAAGGTGGTATCTAAAATTCCCTCTCACTGCAACCCCCTCAGGTGTTCACTGAGTTTAATGTAGAAGGAATACAGCAACAGTCACACTTGCATTTTAACTGCTGGAGGAGAATATTGTTGCAGTGTAATTTTTTGGCCACTGGCTTCCAAAATGGCGGGGCTGTCCCTCTTATTGTTATTCAGACTTGTTTTGTTATCACATCTTTGAAGAACCAGTTTCACTGCTACATCTCCTGTAACCTCATTATGTACAGGCTGACAGGTGAAATAAAATGTATTTCAGCTCCAGTCATGGCATAAATGTGAGAAACTTCTGACTAAGAGCCCTAATTATTAACTGATTCCTTGAAAATTCTTAAAATACAGGTCATAGCCAGTTTTTGTTCAGATGAACTGCTATTTCTAACTAGTTTATTACAATGTTAAAGATATATGTGGCTCTTATACAGCTGGCCATCTCTACAAGGCTGTTCTTCCCCTCCTGACACAGTCCCTTAATTACACTTGGAAGTGGCCTAAGTTCACAAGGAGAGAGAGGGAGGTGTTTGCCTCGAGTGCAGTGCCCAGCAGCTCTCCTGTACCCATTCTGCTGTGACTTGCCTTCATTGCCAGGTACCAGCAGGGGTTTCAGCTAGGCAGATAATGGGAAAATTAGAAATTGTGGTTTATCATGAATACTGCTGACTCATTTTAGGGGTAGACATTTCCTGTTGAACTCTAGAGAAAGAAAAGAATGTGTGACTGTCATGAATTCAAGTAGTGTGAGATGTTAAAGAAAAATCACATCTTTATGAATATGTTCTTAAACTTTGGTTGGAAAGATCCTGTTTCAAAGTACCTGGATGCTCTGGTGCATGACCTGTGAAGTCATTGGGCAACAATGAACTGCCACTAAAGAACCTGTGTGAAAATGGTAACATTACTGGTGAATGGAAAACAGTATTTCTCACAATTGCCTAACATTTTGACTCAGACTGAAAGACTCAATATAGACTGTAGGAGTAGGCAAACTTCCTCTGATTTAAAGAGAACAGTATAGTTTAGTAATCTGAGTCAATGGGATTTTCTTATGAAGATTGATCTTTACTGTAGAGCACTGTCATTAATTCTCAAATATAAGTCTTGTATTCAAATTTACAGTATAAAACCCGTGGGAGCAATGTGAAGTGTGGCATGTTCTATCCTCTGAAGCAATTTAGAGAAGTAAAGTAAGCTTTTCTTTTAATAAACAAAGGCATCCTGTCTCAGATGAAATCAATGGATTGGCAGTGTTTTTTCTTACCATCACAGCAAAGCAACTTAGGCCATACTGCTACTTCATCCCAGTACCTGTTTCTTGCTTGCACAGGGAGAAAGAACAGTGGCATAGTCTGGGCAGAGTTGAATGACTATGACATTAGCTGGAGATTTGAGTGATTCATTATTTTTCTTTTTGACTATGGGTATTCTTTGTGGAGTGACAATTTTCTTTATCTCTGATGTGGTTCAGTTTGAAAAACAGAGTTGATATTTTTGTGCTTCAGAGAAATGTTCTGAGATAACTCAGTGTATTACACATCTGGGACAGTCTGAGCACCTATTGCAACTGTGCAAGGCTCTGGTGAGAATATAGATCAAACTCTGTTGCTTGTATTCTTCAGATCCTGAATAAAGAAGTATCACCTTGTTGCCAGCTTTTATCCATTTGCGTTCTTATCCCTCACTGCATTCAACTAGGCTGATTTGTGGTTTTTCTTCTTGCACTTGAGAATTTTGTTTTGGCAGGTATCTCTGTTCTAACAATTTCTTTTTGTGTTTTGGCTAAGATAAAAATAACACAACCAAATCAAAATTTATTTCCTTGTTATAATGAACCCAAGCCACAGATGAGCTGTGGCTCAAGAGCTGGTATCTTTCAACCTACCATGGCAGGGCTTAATTCTATTCTTCCCCTGGTTAAACCAATATCAATTTCTGTGACAGAGCTGAGAATTTAGAGGCTCAGCAAAAGCCCAAGTCTTGTACAGGAGTACTGGACTGATCTGAGAGTTTTACATCTCCCACAAGTGAGGGCTGAGTAGTCTGGCTGTCTTATGCCATTCCTGATGTTAGACACCTTCTCTTAAATGCATAAGCCAGCCTAGGCCACTGTCACACAGCTTCATCTCCTCTTTAAAAAGTAGCATTTGCCTCCTCCCCAAAAGGAGAAGTGTGGGGTTTTTTGTTTGTTTTTTTTGATGGTGGTGGGTTTGGGGTTTTTGGGGGGTTTTGTTTGGTTGTTGTTTTTGGGTTTTTTTGTGTTTTGTTTTGATTTTTAATCTTGGTAATTCCAGGTCATCTGGTCATCACCTTATTCATTCCTTTTCCTCTTACATACAATTTTTTCTCCCTTTGTAACTGAGGTCAAATGCTTATATGTAGGTGACACCAATCATTTCATACAGTTTTTCCCACTCCTCTGTTCTGGATTAACTGCCTTGTGACATTCTTCTGTCTGACCAGTGACAAATGGGACCTGGAGTGAGATGGAAATGAACTCAGGAGTGAGTTTATGGGACTATGGGGGACCATCTGTTAATGTAAATGTTTAAGGTAAAATGCATTAAGGCCTGTGCACTGACGAGACATTTCATTTGCATTCTGCCTCTGAGATTATTTCGGGCTCATGCCTAAGGGCAGCAGAGTTCCAGGGCAGACAAGCGTGCTTTCTCCTTTTCATCTTTTTGCTAGTGTAAGTTTTACGTTATGGTTGAGATGCCAGACCTGAAATGTGAAACGTGCTGCTTAGATCAAAATGTGGGTTTGGTTTTAAAAATTAATGTGGCCTATTCTTCACCTCAAAAAGCATAGATTCTATAATACCTTTTTTAGTTCTAGAAAAAGATAATTCAAATATAATTATTTTTAGAAACAAGAGAGACTTCTCCATTCTTTACTATTCAAACATTAAATGTAAGAGCAAGAAATAACAGATCAAAAAGAGAAAGTGCAATGGGTTGATACCACTCATCTCTTGCTTCTTGCATATCTTAAAATAATAGGAAAATCTAACCTACATTTTTCTAACATGTTCTGATAGTCTCATGAGTAACCTAGGGGAAGATGGCTTAAAAAGGTCGGAAGGTGTGTCATTGTGTGCTCATCCGGGGACAGTTGATAATCTTATTCCTGACAGTGTTCATTTAAGTCTGTTAAGAACTTTTAGGTATTCCCAAACAAGTGGGAAAGAAGTCTATAGTGTTTTAAGGAATGTAATTTAAAGTATGACTCTTCTGCATTAGAAACTGGGAATGCTTTTCAGTGTCTTTTTTATTTTCTGCTTGACTCTAAGCTGCCCTTAGAACAAAATACTGTTGGTATGAATGGGAATCATATTACAGGCATTCCTTTGTTGGTGTACCTTTAGAAACATGAACTTGAGGAACAGGAGAGACTGAGAATTGGAGTCTGAGATAGTCATCTCAGCTCTAGTGACTTTACTAATTTTGAATTTATGGTATAAAATACAAGGTTATAGTTACTAATAAAGTGTCGGTTGATTACATAAATCTCCAATCTAGATCTGGTAAGTCTGGACTGTAACAAAATTTTTTCTTGTTATCATTACATAGATAAGTTGTTCATACAATGCCATGGATTAACCCCAGATGGCAACTGAGCACCACTCAGCTCCTTACTTGCTCCCTGGCCCCACCACTGGGATGGGGGAGACAGTGGAAGGGTAAAAGTGAGAACTTAGGGCTTGAGGCAAAGACAGTTAAATGGGACACAAAAGAAAGATAATAATAACTATTATAATAACTAAAGCATTAGAATACACAAAACAAGTGATGCACAATGCTCACCACTTGCCAACCAATGCCCAGCCAGTTCCTGAGCAGTGGTCTCTGGCCAGCTTTCCCCTGGTTTATATGATGAGCCTGACACCGTATGCTATGGAATATCATTTTGGAGTCAGCTATTCTGGCTGTGTCCCTTCTTATACTACTTCTGCTCTCCAGCCTTCTCCCTGGCAGGGCACGAGAAGTCCTTGACTTAGTATAAATACTAAACCCATCAGTGTGTTATTAAAATTATTCTTATACTAAATCCAAAACACAGGACTATATTAGATACTAGGAAGAAAATTAATTCTATCCCAGCCAAAACCAAGACATACAGTAAGAAATGTCAAAGTTCTGTCTAGACCCACATAGATCACACAGCTTAGAGCCGTTAAAGAGGATTGTGTCCAGTTCATCTAAACACAGCATAGATTGGACGTTACTCTGTTCTTGTTTTATCTTGCATATGCCAGTCTGAATATGGATAGATAGCTTGGTTGTGGCTTGCTCTGATACCAGCTGAGAATAATTCTTGTCTGTCTTTCGTTTATTGGAGTGGAGAGCAATGATTCTCACCTAATTCTTTTTCCTGCCTTGGCAGCAGGAGTGTCACAAGGGTGACATTGGCAATGAAGGTTGATGAAGAACTTTGTGCTTACATCTTCTTACTTTAGCATACTTATTCTCTACTAATTCCTTGCGTGGGCACCCTGCACTGAACATGCCTTTGTGTGGGTTAGAAGTGGATTAAGCTTAACTGCCAAAAGAACCCTAGGTATAGAATAAGGGAATTACAGACAGAATGCTGTTAAGCCACATTCTTATTTGTTCCAAAGTAATTTTCCTTTATTGGCAAGCACTAAGGAAAAACTTCTTGTCTTCTCATGGTAAGAAGAGAGAAAATCCAGTTTCGATTGAGCATGCCCTTCTTTTCTCCTTTTCTTCTAACACCAGTTTGCCCTCTGTGCCAAGCTGAAGAATTGCACGTTCACCTCTCACTCTCCAGCTGAAGAAGATTGATGTGCAATTAAGATCTCTAAGGAGATGTATTAAACGCTGCAAAGATTCCAAATTCTGTCATGAATCTTCTTGTTAGTATGTTTTTCCTCTCCTTATCCTGTGTGTTACTATCACATCTCCAGGACTGTGGTGACCCTGGCTCATACTCCAGTAAAAGGTTGGAGCTGAAGGTATTATGAAAACTAGTCACTGAAATCTGCCTCTGGTCACAAAGATCTTTGAAACTGGTTTGGTGTAATGCCTTTTTACCTCAATCTTTTCCCTGTCTCATGCTGCGTTAGGTCAGGATTTGATGAGTCACACTTGCTGCAATGTGGCTGGCTTCAAGTGTTATCCTAAGACTTGAATTTTTTTCTTTTTATTATTGAAAGAACTTCTAAAGTTTTGGAAATTCTATTCTATGGTGACTTCTACCCTAAAACTGCTAAGAGCAGCGGAGATTTTTTTAACTTTTGGCTCATGACAAAATAGGGTAATTGTGTGAAAATCTGGAGAGACCAGACATTGTGAGATACCCATATTTATTTTCTGGATCCAGATAGTCAGTGTGGTTTTCTTACTTCTCACTGATTTGCTTTCCTAATATTTTAACAGAGCTCTTCTTCCAAAATGAAAGTATTTCCTTTCTTCACTTCTGTCTTGGTGTTCGGTTTTGTTTAGGGTTTTTTCTGCTTTTACATGTCTTCAAGTAGTTGTGTGTTTTGGTTTTGTGGGGTTTTTTTTTTTTGATTTTTCTTTCTTTCTTCAAGCATCCTTCTGTGTAGTTTAATTTAAACTTCCTTGTGGATTTTGGTACATGCAATATTGAGCATACCAGTGTGCGTTAGGATTTCAAACATCTTTTCATGGAAGTTATTTCTTCACCTGCATGGGAGTTGCTGCTAATCTGAAATATTAAGTCTATTGCCCTGTTTCTTGGCATATGCATGATCCTGTTCTTTTGATGGACTGTTTTTCAGAATTCTGAAACTTTGTAACTATGCCTAAACTGGTATGTAGGTATTGAGTCTATAATATTACTTCCTTACTCTATACATACCAAATTCTAAGACTGCTGCTTGTGTTTGAGTTTGCAGATATTTTGTCCCTGTCTTGTATTATAGATTTGATTTTAATTTAGTTGAATGAAATGGAAATCTTCTTTCTCACATCTGTGGGTTTGGAAACCAGGCCTTATGTGATGGCAAACTAATGGAGAAGTAAGGCATGTTTTCATGTCTTATTCCTTATTGGCTTAACCTCTGAAGTAGAGAAATGCTCTACTCAGTGCAGTTTTTCAGAGAGCCGATAAAAGCAAAAAAATATTATTAGGTTGAATGCTCTTTGTTTACAGAGAAGACTCACGACAGCAAAGACTGCTGAATTTTATTTCTACTTTTGTAAAAATCTGTGATAAAGTTCTTTCGACAGAAGGCAGAAGTCAAGCCTTGATTACTTGCAGTCCACAAGAGCTGTGTAGTAAGTTTAGATAGAGCATTAGTTTCAGTGTTCTGAACAAATTGGACTACAAGTGATTATTAAATTTTCCGTGCAGTTTCAATTGCATTGAATATTTTTCAGTTCTTTGCCAGAGTAATTGTAAAAAAAAAATTGTTGTACTCTGTTAACTTTGAGTGCTGCTTTTTGTCTTGCCTGCTGTGGGATTGACCTGCCTGTACACATCCTGCAGTGGTGTCCTCTATAGTAGGAGTCCCTATAGCTGTAAGATTTTACTGTGATTGACATTTTGAATGCAACGACTTCAAAAGTGAAGTAAACTGAGGGAATTGAGCTCATAGGATAGCTAAGCATAAATCTGAGGACTGCAGAAACTCAGCAGTTATGAACTTCAGAGCAGAATTTCCATCATGTAGGGTGCTGAGCAATCATAAGTCCTATTAGATGAGGTGGAAGTCAACACCTATAGTCTATAATGCAAGATTATGCAAGACTTTTAAAGAAGTTTACATTTTTCTGGGAGTGGTTGCCATAGAAATTAGATTTTTTTTTTCAGTGCTGAAATCCCAGCAGGGCCAAATACTTGTTTTTTATTTGTTTTCCTAAAAATAAGTATTTGAAGCCAGTGGCAGCCAATGAACAACAGCATGTTGTGATGGTGAATAAGGCCATTTTGCTCCTTATGAGAGCAGAGCTGCTGTTTAAAGCCAACAAACTGGATGAGTTGAACACAAGAACTGAAGGTAGGCAGCAGAGTTAACTTGGTCTTGGTGTTCTCTCTTCCTGAGTATTTTTCTTTTTCAGAAGGGAGGAAGAGGCTATTATATTTTTTGCCATGCCTCGTGTAAAGGAAGCAGTGATGTACTAAGGAGCACAGACTCCAGACCGAGCAAGTACCTAACTTTACTGATAAAAACAATATTGATGCCCTCATGTGAATATTGTCCCTAAAGTTAAACCTCTTGAAGGAGGTTCCTTCCAAGAGTTGGAAGCATAAATAATTATATTTTAACATTCATAATATATATAAAAAGCCATCACACTCTTTTTTTTTTCTGTCTTGTTAAAATATCTTTTATGGCCTGGATGTTTTATTTGGTGTGATTTCTTTTGCTTCAGAAAAGTAGTATGAATTAAGCTATAACTGCCCCTATGGAATGAAGTTAATAGGCATTTAAATTAAACTACAGCCTCCAGTGGATTACCACCTCACTCTCTTTGCTCTAAAATAGAGCCATTTTATCCCCTAGGTTACATAGTCTCCTTGTCGGTCATGGGAATTTAAATTTGATGCATTATCCACAGGAGGGCTCCCTTATTGTTCCCTGAAGGTAACAGAAACATATTGGGAGTTTCAAGGGGAAATTTCAGTTTCAAAATGCAAATGCAAGCAATACGGAGTTCAAAGGAAGTCTTTTTCCTAGCTCACACCAAAATCTGGCTTCATGAGAAATTTTATGCAGACCAGCCCTAATGTACTTTCTGTTTTGCCTCTGAAACTAATATAAAAGTTGAGAATAATGTTCCTGCATTATATCTGTACATTCCAAAATAACTTCTAAAGTGGTTTGTTTTCCCCAAGATGTTAGCGTTAAGTCTGCGGAGAACTACAAAAGCAGCTCACATCAGGGTGGATGAAAAGAAGATAAATACAAACACCATGCTGCAAAAGAGATGTTTACAGAATATGATGAATCCTCACATGTTTCTCCAATTGTTTGATATTTATCTTATATTTTTTAACAGAGGATATTGGGAAAGGAATTGGACTAGGGCATCTGGTAAGGAATACCCTAGAATAATTCCTAAAACAAATCCTTTGTGAACCAACTGCCATGTTGGATTCCCTTTTTGCTGTCCTGGCCTAGTGCCCTTAGCATGGAGGAGAGATCATTTCTTTCATTTTTTACAGACCATAAACAGTCTGCTAAAGTGCCTGTGATGGGAAGCTTTTTATGATGTATTTGGGGAGAGAAATGGGAACATTTTTCCTATCAGAAGCTGCTGCTTGCCAGCATGTTTTGGTTGTTGCATAAAATCCTATCTGGTGACAGAGCAGTGAAAGAACTTAAGTCAAGGACTTCTGAGTTACTCTGTTTTCTTTTCCCATGTACAAATTTTGGAGCTAAAAATTAGTATTGATTAACATGGTAATTTCTTTCCTTGATGGGTGCATGGCTTGGGTTGATGTCTATCACTTCTGTTTTATGACATTTCTAGCTAGTTCCAGATTGCCCACTCCAAGGAAATGTGTCCCTTTCAGGCTGATGTTCACAGAATAAGCAATATTATTCAGCGTAATATCCCACCTCTTCTGCATGAGAACATTTTGTGAAGAAAATATCAAGTGCCCTGGTGAACTCTGAACTTACCTGAAAAAAAAGTCAAGAGATAATTCTCAGAAGGTGACTCACAAGAAAAGTCTTGCAAACCAGGGTAGGAAAACAGGATTAGATTCTACCTGTTTGTCTGAAAAATAACAAGTTATTATCTGATGACATTAAATGACACTATGAAGAGATGCCAAGCTATCAGGGAATAATTGGAAATTGCTTGCAGCTATCTCCAGCATAGGTGGTTTTGTTGTATTTCCTTCAGTGTTAGATTGACTTTTCTTGTGCTGCTGTACAGAGAAGAATTTTGGGAGAATATTTAGAAGCAGGAACTATGAAGTTGGGTGTGTGGCTACTGTGATGAAGACTGAGAAATGGCATGAGATAATAATTTAAATGATCAGAATTCCTGGACTGGAGACCTAGTTCTGATATCAGATCAGCCTGCTATAGGTGTGAAAGTAAAGGCTAATATTTGTAATACTTCATAGGGTCTTTACAAGGTTTATTGTCGAAAGTTTTTGAGATCCATGGGTTGGAAATGGCTTGTGAATAGATGGTATTATCGTTCATGTTTATGGCAGTGGGAGACCTTTGTGTTGCAGACGTTTTGAGTCGTCTAAGTAAGTTCTGACCATATATAACAAAATGATAAAAAAATACAGACACAAGAGGACTGTATTCAGGTATTCTACATGATTAGTTTCAAGCTAGATACCAAGATCTTAAAACTAATATTGAAGTTTAAAAGTGGTTCATAAAAAATAATACACTTTCATATTTACTCTTCTTTCTTGGCCTACACAAATTGAGAATTTTTTTGTTAAATCATGCTCTTCAGGAACTTCTTTAGCAAATATTTCTTGGTGAATCTGGCCTCTTTTTCACCTTTTCTCCATTTCATTGAGCCCATCCAAATTTGCATTATCTATGCAATATGCTATTTGAAATGCACATCTTTTCAAGACTGGAATATTCCTCTAATAAATATCATTTGCTAGAACATCTGCAAATGCAAAAAGGCTGCAAAAATAACCAAATCACACGGTATGCCTATGAAAACTACAGGAATTAGATGATACCGTGGTAAAAACATAATTCTTATCTACAGTTCTTGCTAGTACTGTTTTTCTGAAGGTATAATGATGATGAGTGATGACCTTGAAATCTCTTTTCATCCCATTTCTGGAGAAGAGGTAAAATAGCTTAACGTTTCTGTCTGTAGTATTATATTTTTATGTGAATTAAACACCTTTTTGATGCCTATGCTGGATTTTCTTCTGGAAAATCTGTTATGCGAACACCCTTGTAGTTCCTGACAAGAAGTGCAGTGCAGTGTAGCTCCTGACAAGATCTTCAACACAGACTGAAGTATTATTTTGACCTTCCAGAGATGTGCTCATACATTATTGCCACATGTGCATGGTTTCTTTTATGCCAGTGGTAGTCAGAATGTTGAGTATATTAGTGAGAGATTTCTACTTGAAATCTACTATGTCACTGGGGGTCCAGCATATCCCACAGACCATCTCTGAAGTGATGCAAAGTTTCAGATTTTGAGAAAATAAGTCACTGCATTGTGTTCTTTTCTATTTCTGTTTATCTTCAAACTTGGGCCTGTGCACCTACCATTCATTCTTTCAAGAACTTCTGGGCATCCACAAGCTGGATGTTCATAGGTAAACACTGAGGTCTCACAAAGTGACTTTAAGGACTGAGTCTTGTCGGAGACGTGTCTTAGCTGTGGCTGTGACACTGGAAGGAACAGTAGTGAGATCTTCCTGTTGAGGACAGTTCCTAGTGGTACCGTTTTGAAGGTCAGTTGGAGATGTGCATTGCAGCTCATCTTGAAGCAGTACAGACAACCCTTGGCTTGCAGTTGTTCTAAATGCAAAAAGACCTAGCCTTCTAATAAGGGCTCATCTATAAAATGCCCCTGCATTATGTACCCATGCCAATTTCATACAATTTAGGAGGAATTAAGAAAAATGCTTTCCCAGAGGCAGATCCTAATTTGCATGCCACCATATCCTTGGAGGACTGGTTAAACTCCCGAGTCTGCCCAGTTTTCAGTTATTTGTTTGCTGTGGCCTCTTGCAGGTGAGTGACGCTTGCGTTCATCTCGGCTACTTTTTTAATCATGTTGCTGTTTGCCTTTGCTTTGTGTGAATCTTTTTCACTTCCCAGTTGCTCTCAAACATGTTGACTTCCATTATTTATCCCTCTATCTGTTGCTCGGGTGAGTTTGCAGCTTGCTGATCTGCAGCTAACATGGGCTTTTGCTTCAGTTGAAGTGTACTGGAGTATGAGAGAGGCCACGGGAGGGCAATTCTGGCTTCCTGCAGGCCCTATGAAAACTGTCTGTCGGTGCTTCTGGAGGATTTGTTAGTATGTGTATGTGTTGGTTCAGCAGCCACCTACCCTCTTCAGCTGGGTTCTATGGAGGGAAGGCTGTGCAGTGCCAAAGGGTGCTGCTCCTTCCTCTCTAGGCATCTCTACAACAGGGCACTGTCTAGCTGAGCTTTTAGCTTACCTGGAGGTGCTTATAAAACCATAGGTATCTTTTGAGTCCAGTTTGGTGTTTCAGTGTTTCAGTGGTGTATCAGCATGGTTCTTCAAGAGTTTATTTATCTCTTTATATATCCTTTTATCTATAATCCTAATGTACTTTCAGCATATTGCAATTAGAATTGTCAAAGTGACAGAACTGCCATAAATGTAAAAGTCTTGGGGGGGATCAAATGAAAATTCCTTGGCTTACTCTGTTTCTCTTGTGTGGTTTGTTTTGTTTCAAGCTTGGGTACCTACTTTTACTGCAGCTACAGGATTTATCTGTGCTATTTTATGCTATGATCATCTCAGATGATAGCAAATTCAGTAGAAGCGCGTGCTTCCTTCCCTTGGCTGCTGTTGCTGTGGGTAAGTTGATTTCTCTGTGGTGCAGGGTTATGTCAAAGAGTGCCTCAATGCTTTTCTGTTATAAAGACACCCACCTTTTCCCCTCTGCTCTTTATAGTTGGCTCTGCGGGTTTTCCCTCCTCCTGTATGTGCAGAGGAGCGACAATCCCAAAAGGCTAAAGATGTGTAGGAGATGGAGACAAGTGAAAAACCTTTTGCTGAAGAGCAGGGTATTGATAGAGCACTAGAATTCTAGAGGTCTTCACTGGTGTTCACTTTCCATTGTTGTGTGATAACCACTTAGAAGATATATATTTACACTACCCATGTACTGAAACACCTTGGTTAACGTGGTTTCCTGTAACTTCTGTCCTGTAAATAGTTCCTTAAGGCATTGAGGATTTTTTTAACAAGTCATAAATATGCATGAATAAAGAGATACTTGAGTGCTACACAGCATTCATTCCAGCCATGAAGTTTGTGGACAAGTCCCATAAACATTGGATTGATCTTTTGAGGTGCCTCGATCTATGCAGCCAGGGATTTCATATATTAAAATGGGCAGAAAAAAGTGAGCAGGACATGGTGTGAGAAATGGATAAGGGAAATTAGGAAATGATGATGTAATTTGGTGATATCTGATGGAGAACAGTGTCTGGTTGTATTTCAGGAATTGCAATTTCTTACTATCAACTGACAACGCCATCATCAACATCAAAAATCGTACAGGCATAATAGGAAATTCCTCCCTTTCAGGGAAAAGAAGATACTTGTATCTCTGGGCAGCATGTATATACTAGAGCCTCAAAATTCATTAGCCAGAAGTATTTCTGAAGTCTCTGCCTTGTGCACTATCTTATGGAATAAAGGCTGGCTGAACTTTTTTAGAAAGAGAGCTAGTTTATATACTCGGAGAAGCACTTGAGGTGAGAATTTAATATCTAAAATTTGCCTCTGGATTTGCATGTAGATATGTGTATTAGCAATATTAAACTTTCTAAACACTCTAAGAATATAATTGTTCATGGAGATAGGGTTTGAGCCTGTTTCTGGGAGATGATTTGGATGCTGTCTGCTGCTGCTATGATATTCTTACCTTACCTGAGCTTGGTGTGCGGTTGTTATGCCCTGACAGGGAGGAACCCTCCTCCCACGCTTGGCAGGATGACTCCCCCCAGAGCCTTGTACATGGAATATGACTGGGAAGGAAAGTCTACTAGGTTAGACTTCCTTGCCTTGTGCATGCTTTTTGCTTCTTCCTCCTGAAATACTAAGCTAAAGCCTGATGGGAGCCAAATATTTGAAAAAAAATAAGCCAGTAAGGTAGGTAATGGGTAATAAGCAGATATCCTGCATCAGAAACCCAAATCCCTTGGCTTTGTGTCAGATATTTGGGGAGTAAGGGTGGGTGTATTTATTTCATCTTTTTTATTTTCTTTTCTTTTTAATCCGGTAAGATAATTCTGCCTGATGATGAAGTGTGCTCACTCTGGTTTTTGATCCTGTAGTGCAGTTGCTGCTCTATTTTCTACATGGCTGGGCTTTACTGCAGACCTGTTGAGCCATAGCTGACTTTGATTTTTCTTTTTCTTTTCTTTTTTTTTTTCTTTTTTTTTTTTTTTAAAGAAAAGATATTTCCATAAGCCAGAGTTATGGCAATGCAGCCCAAATATATAATTATCAGGGCAGGAGGGCACCCTGGGCATCCCAGCCTGCCTGCATTTGGCATAGCTTGATTACCTTAGCCTTGCTTCTTGGACTATTTCTCACAAGTAACTCAAGTGTTTCCTTTTGTGATGAGTTTGTATGATCTCTGTTGTTTGTGTACTTATTTGAGCTTTTGGAAATTGTTTGTGTTTTATTTTGTTTTGGATTTTTCTTTAAATGGAGGGAAATTTAAAAAATGAAGAGCTCATAAAAGAAAAATATTTTTGTTGACTTCGATGTGCTTGTAACAAGGTGGGGGCCCTTAATCTCTAATTATCTAGGAGTATTTTATGGTTGTCATGTAAGTTTTAAGAATCATATCATGATTCTTAGTTCAGCCCTATGGCCTAATCTTGGGCAAAGCATCCCAAAACTTAGCAGGAATCCTGTATCTCCATCCTTCCTACCTCTCTTCTTGTAGCATGGCACTATAGGTCTGTGCATTGTCCAGTGAAAACATAAGGGGTTGGGAGGAAGGAAAAGAAGGACTATAGTGTATGCTTGTTGAGATAGGGAACATGTACTTGAATAACAGTAATAAAATAGCTATTCCAGGACAACACCCTGAGTTGGATGATCTTTTACTACAGAGCGAGTGTGTCACCTTAAAATTTAACTGGTGAAAGATTTGGATGCTGTATCAGACTATATTGTGTTAGGTAAGTTACTTTAATTAACTGTTTGCACACTCTTCATTGCAAAGGCAGGGTAACAGTTTAAATCTCTTTTATGGTATCCTGTTCAATTGCAGCAATGTGATAGTACACCTAAGAATATTCTGCTGTAACTGTGTCACATAGGTATTTGTTGTTGTATACTCTTGTCAAATAAAAACATAAAGTTGGAAAGGCTGAAAGCCTTTATCGATTTCTCAGTTGAGGCATAAAAGAAGTAGACAACCTTTCTAGACTCAGGGACTTAGATCTGAGGAAGAAGAGAAAGAAGAGATATTTTTGACATAGATGACACAAGGACAGTGGTTATGTTTCTGACATGACCCAATGGGCCTGAATGTTGAGAATGCTGTCTCTTGGCATGAAAGGAGAGGTATAAATGAGGGGAGAACTAGATGCTCCTTGAAATATTGCTGGCAATATTTTAATAGAATGTGTCTCATAGATATGTATCCTTTTAAATATTTTCCAAGCAGATGGATGAGGCTGCACACAACCTATAAGCAGTGCCTTGGAGGAATGTTAGGACTGTGATTGTTTTTTTCAAGGGGATACAGCTCCAAAGCCTAACAATATGAACTTTAAAAGTAGGCATAAATCACTCTTTCACAGCTGATTATTTTGGTGGGAACATGTAGTGAGTTTGAAATAGAAGAGTAGGAGACTTTTAACACTGATTTAGAGTTGAAAGTAATCCATTTCTGTTGGAGATTTAATCCGCTGTTGCTGTTGGCCTTTAAAAAGGCCTTTTAGAGTAGATGCAAAGTTTTCTCTGAAAGCAAGCTTTTGGGAGCTTCTCCTGGCTCTGCAGTGTGGGTTGCCTGCATCAAATAGCCATTAACATGCTGTTGTAGCACTTTACTAACGTCTAGTCCTAAATAAAAGGTCCTAAGTAAGATTATTAATAATTGTTTTACTCCATATATTTTATTTGGTGGATTTGTAATACCAGTGATCCTTAATATTAACATGTTTTCTATGTTTACTACAGCTGTTCAGTCCTAGAGAGTGAAGGGTGGTGTGGAGTCTTTAGGTCACATGGTGACATTGTGGAGAGATGTGTTTGCTGTTGTCTGGGTTTTAGGACATAACATTTGAATGTGTGGAAGACTTGTATTATGCATAGAACTAGATCTGATTTAATCTGTAGTCTTATGTAGGATGATTTCAGAGTAGTAACCTTCAGTCATTGCCAGCAGTTTGTTCTTATTGTAGTAATAGATGCCAGGTTATTTATTGCTGTTACCTTCCTATTAAAAACTGTGTTCCTTTTCAGTACAACAGTTCTAAATTTGGAGTCGTTTATTCCATTTATGAAGAGGAAATGTTTTGTGTGAAGTCAGATAACTTTGATGGATTTTTGCTATTTTAAAGGAATATATAAAGCCCTCCATTCTCAAACAAAATAGGATACAAAACACAGAGGTGCCTCTCCACACTCAGAGCACCAGTTCTCTCTGTATGTATCCTTCCTCAAATGTCACATCCCACAGCCACACCACACATGAGCTCAGCCAGACCTGAACCTCTGTCACTCTCTCCACCTGGAGAGCATGTTCTGCTCTCACGTGACTTTTGAAGGAGTTGCATAACTATAGTGTGTTGTCTTGTGTTTTGCTGTTTGCTGGATTTTTTAAAATTCTAATCACACAAGACCTCAAACAGCATTATATTATCCTTTTGTCTGAAGTGGAAACTTGTTTTCAACTCTCTGTTTTGTCTACCTTTCAAATACCTGTGTGGCAATTAAATCTACCAGTTCCACTGAGATTCAACCTCTGCTTAATATTATTATTTTAGGCAGACCTTTGTCATTCTGTCTTCAAAAGTAGACCTTCTGTCTTTGGTCTCCTCTGCCACCAGTTGTACTGGTGGTACAACAGTGGTTTAATTTAAGATATTGCTTCCTATAATCCTTTTCAAGCCAGTGTACTCAATTTGGTTTAAACCTGGTTTTCATCAGTTTTGTTGAAAGCAACTAAAAGTGCTTTAAAAACCAACAAAAAGTCACTTATTAAGTAAAAATAAGCCAACCTTTAGTAGAAATAAGAACTTTTACATATTAGTTTCTCCTAGTTTAGTTTTAGACAGACTGGTTCACAGGCATAGCTATAATGTTTTTAAGGAGTAGTAAATGCAAGTTAGACCAGACATGGGATGTGGGGGATAAGTCAGGGGGTTGGAAGGCATAAACTCCAAAAATAGAAGATCAACAGTTTGGTTTTTTATGTGACTTCATATAACCATGATTACACACAGGTTCTTTGTAGTTTCTTGTTCTCATTAACTATTTCACATCACTTTCAGCTTAGAAATATGGGAGGAAAGGAAGCTGTTGTGTCTTCTGGGGTGGCAGTAGCAAGATGGTAATTGAAGCTTTGGGTTGTTCTTTGTTTCTTGATCTTCACCCAAAACAGAAGTCCCACTGTCTTCAAAAAGCTAAGAGTTTATGATTTTATTAGGGAGGAGGAAGGGGACCAGGCAGGAGCAGTTAAAGTATTGGGGTTTTTTATTTCAGGAAACATAAATCTCTGTGCTTCAAAAGGACGGGCTTTGTGTGCGCATGAGAGAGAGAGAGAGTGCAAACACTAATGCATCATGGAGGACAGGTCATTCCGCTGAACGCAGTTCAGCTCCTGAGTGTTTCGAGATTAGAGGCAGCAATAATTTCTGGCTGCTGTAATTTATGTTAATGTGGCAGCCCAGGGTTGTATATTTCTGCTGAGATGGCCATTTTTGTGAGGCTTTATTCTGACCACAGTAGAAACCGCAAGGGTTTCAGGTATTGGTGTTTGTCTTTTGCTGATTTAGCCAAGCAGTGAAACAAACAATTTCATTTTTATTTAATGATGGAATCTGATGTCTGTTTCTTCTGACTTCTGTGGGCTAAAATAGTAAAAAGAACAGGAAAGAAGCAGTAAGTTCTGCCTCACCTTTGGGTAGATTAGCCCAATGTTATTGTAGGATCTGGCACTCTTTCCAGTTCCAATGGATGAATAGAAACATTGCTCCAGGACCTTGCCAGTAATCCCTCAACCCTAGGGGTCTTTTGACATCACTGACTTCCTGCTTCAGAATCCAGTTTTCCCAGCATCCTGGGTACTGTTGCAGTCTGTCCCGTCAGCAGGGAGAAAAGAAGTACTGGTCAAGGTCAAAGAACACACTGTGAAAACACTGAAATAAGTGTCTAATATTGGAAAAGTGGAGAAAGTTTAGGGAAAGAAATTAAAACTGTTTTGGGAATTAAAGAAATTGTTTTTAGTAGTATTACTGAAAGAATGTTATTTTGCTTAAGTGGTATCTAGGAGAGAGCAGGGAAAATACAACTCTGCTAGTATCTGATGATCATAAATACTGTGAAAAGAGACAAGATATTTAGATGACCAGAAGAAGAGAATAGAAAAATTTAAGGGTATTATGGAAAACTTCCTGTCATGGAGATATGTCCTTGCCCTGTCAAGCTCTGGAATTATTTCCCAGGGGAATAGAAGAGCAACTCCATGGCTTGACAGATTTTGAATTAGACTTGGAAAAATGCTACTCCATGCAGCATGTAGAATAATCTTTCTCTTGGCAGCAAGATAGCATATGAAAGGAGGAAATTATGATCTTGCAGAAGAAATTATGGTCTAGTGATTTATGTACAGAAGTGGGCATCAGGACATCTGATTATTTTCTCTGTTTTATCACTGATTTACTTTATAATATTGGGCAAGTCATTTAATCCTTCTGTGCCACTGTGTTCTCATCTGTAAAAGGAATGTTTCATCATCTCAAGAATTTACTCCCTGAACAATGTTCTCATAGCTAGATGGTACTCTGGAGTGTTATAATTATTTTTTAAAATGCCCATAGTCTGGAGGAAACTGGAAGCTCCTTGCCCCAGGTGAGTAACTGCTTAACCTCAAGACCAAAACAGTTGGTTAAAACATTCAGTCTTTCATTTTCTTCACCCTGACAAAATAAAGTATATATATAGCATACTTGATGGAAACCTTCTAGTCTGCCCACAATTCTGCTGCATTGCTTTTGTCTTTTGTTGTTCTCACTGTAAATTAATACTAGCTTGAGAGACTAAAAAGAGAGGAAAAATCATTAGGCTGTGTTAATTTACACCCAGCAAGGCCACAACTTCTGCAGTGTGTGGCTCAAACCCAGAATGGAGCATGACATGAAGGCACTGTTCTACTGCCTGCTCATTACAGCAGATTGGTGTCATTCCTGTTTTCTTCTAACAAGCTTGTTTTTCCAAATTACTAGCTCAGAGTCCTACAAGAAGCCACTAGCAATCATGCCAATTTCATCGCCTCTTTTCCCCCTGAGGATCTTCCCTTATTCCTTGGTACTGCAGCTGTGCCCAGCCTGAGCTCTCTTCCATGGAAGGAGGGAGGGCACTTCCCTCCACCTTGATTAAAAGCTCCTAACACACACTACAAATGAGATGAGATCTGAGATGTCAAAAGGCTGGCATCCCAAGCTAGGCACAGCAAGTAATGTCTCACTGGGGTCTCCACAGCATTTTTCTGGCATACTCACTGACTGGCCTGTTGCCAGATTTGAGACACTCAGAAAGGGTTTCTTCAGCAGGAAGCTACAGTAAGACTGTAATAGATACAGTGGCCCTCAGGCAAGCAGTCAGCTAACAAACCTTTAGGGAGCTTGCTGGGCTTATTTCAGAACACCTGGGACTACTGTTTGTTCGTATAAATAACATTCCAAAGAACAACAAACCTAAAGTTCTCACTATTCAAATTTGGATTTACTGTGTCTTGTTCACATTATTTATTTATTTTAAATTATTGGCTGAGCCACTGAGCGGCTACACTAATGCAAGGGCTGGCCTCCTCACCATGGATCTGATGTTTTCATTTACACTGATGTGACTTCTCTGGGATCACTGTCATTATTGTTTATTCATGCCAGTTTTATTGACAGGGCAAACAAACAGACCCAGGCTATCTATAATCCTGGAAATGGAATAAATCCAATTATTAAATCCAGGGACTTTCAGCACTGTTAAAAACTTCTTGATGTTTGGAGGAATACAGGGCCTTTTAAAAACCTTTGTCTAGAGTTAACATGATAATTTGCTTGTATGTGCCACAATGATACCTTAACCTGGAGTGTAACAGCAGAAGAACCAGATTGAAGTCAGTGATTAGGAGTCAAGGAAAATGATCCAGCTTCACTATATGAGTCCCCCTTGTGGAATATCCTTTCTACGCTGTTGAGTCTTCTCTGTGTCCAGAAAATAGCATAAGTATTATGTGTTTATCATTGAAAAAGCTGTCATCTCCTCTCAGAATTAGTTTCCCAAGTAGTCTGTGAGAGAAATCTGTGACTTTTTTCCTCTTCTTGGGGAAAAAAAAAACAGAAGAAAAGCATCAATTGGTGCAGGTGGAGGAAAACAACTCAGGAATCCCAGAATTTTAAAAGTACCAGTTTAGCAGCAAGATATCCTTGAAAAATCAGCTTTTTAGCACTTGTTTCTCCAAGTCCTTCAAGAGAAAACACATATGCTGCATACATCCAATCTGTCTCCACAACTCCACCTGCTCTACCCCAGCCTGCTGGAGTGTGATCCTCCCACTCTGTATTATCTGACTCATGCCACAGAATGATTTGTTAAGAAAGAAAAAAAAGCCAACTTGCAGGAGGCTTTGTTCCTTTGACATAAAAGTTTCTTCTCCCTTTGCTTGTTGAGTTGACAATTCCCATGTAAATATTTTTTTCATAAGTAGTGCACAAGATGACACAAAGATCTAACTAGAAGGGAGCTAAATTTGACATATAAGTGGGGGCATTCTCTGTCCTTGTCTTAAGATGTAGAATTGAGAATGAATGTTGATCTCTAATCATTCTATTATTGGGATTTGAAACTTCATTGTCAAAGATACCAAGCAAAGAAATTCTGAAAGAGAGCCATTTGCCCTCCTGACTCATTTCTTTCCTTCCTTACCTCCAGCCTATGGTCTTCTTATGAATGCTCAATAGGGCCTCACCAGACCTCGTTAGTGTTTAAGTAACAGGTGTCTTGCTGACACCTGATACAAAATTCATGTCTTTTTTCTATCATTAATAATACAGATTTTCTAAAGTGCAAAAATTACTTTAAGGTTTTGTGGAAAAATCTGTGTCAATATCCACAGGAGGGAATAAGTCTTTCAATTCTGACCTGGTAAGGCCTTTGGCAAACAAGGTGAGGAGTGGGCTAAAACATAAGTAAAGGAGCTCACTATGGAGGGGCTGTGTACATGTTCTGTCCCTGGCAGGCCTCCTGGACAGCTCTGTTGTAGGTTTTGTCCAAGGCAAAGCTCAATAGGCAGTTCAGGGATTCTCTGACATAGTTATGTTCCACAGTGATGATGCCTTTCTTCTTTTGACAAGTCAGCAGGGGGAAAGATTTGCTGTTATCAAGGAAAGCATAAAGAGTCTCCATCCTTTATTGGATGCAGGTGGAAACATTCCGACAAAGGCTGAGGGAAAGGCTGAAGTACTTAATGCCTTCTTTGCTTCAGTCTTTTCTAGTTGGACCATCTTCAGGGTACTCAGCCCCCTGAGCTGGAAGACAGAAGTGAGGAGCAGAATGAAGTCACCATAATTCAAGGGGAAACAGTTAGTGACCTGCTGCTCCACTTTAATGCACACAAGTCTATGGGGCCATATGGAATCCACCTAAGAATACTGAGGCAGCTCACAGAAGAGCTCGACAAGCCACTCTTCATCATTTATGAGCAGTTCTGGTTGAGCAGGAAGGTTTCAGAAGACTGGAGGTTAGCCAATGTGACACACATCTACAAGAAGGGCTGGAAAGAGGATCCAAGGAATTACTGGCCTATCATCCTGACCTTAGTGCTGGGGAAGGCTATGAAGCAGATCATCTTGAGTGCCATCATGTGGCATGTGCAGGACAACCAGGGGATCAGGTCCAGCCAGCACAAGTTTATGAAAGACAGGTCCTGCTTGACCAACCTGATCTCCATCTATGGCAGGGTGACCCACCTAATGGATGACAGAAAGGCTGTCAGTGTTGTCTGTGTGGACCTTAGGAAAAACCTTTGACTCTGTCTCGTACAGTATTCTCCTGGAGAAACTGACTGCTCATGGCTTTGACAGGCACATTCTTTACCAGGTAAAAAATTGGCTGGATGGCTGAGCCATAAGAGTGGTGGTGAATGGAGTTAAACCCAGTTGATGGCCAGTCACAAGCGGTGTTCCACAGGGCTCAGTATTGGAGTCAGTTGTGTGCAATATCTCTACCAATGATAGGCATGAGGGGATTGAATGCACCCTCAGTCAGTTTGCAGACAACACCAAGTCAGCTGGCAATATTGATCTGCTTGAGAGCAGGAAGCCTCTGCAGAGAGATCTGGACAGGCTGGATAAATGGCCAAGGCCAGTGGTATGAGGTTCAACAGGGCCAAGTGCCAGGTCCTGCACTTGGGTCACAACAACCCAGGCAGTACTACAGGCTGGGGGCAGAGTGGCTGGAAAGCCTCCTGGCAGAAAAGGATCTGGAGGTGTGTAGATATGGAGGACCTGGGGGTTCTGGTTGACATCCAACTGAGTGAGCCAATGTGTGCCCAGGTGTCCAAGGCCAGTGGCATCCTGGCCTGTATTAGCAATAGTATGGCCAGGGAAGTGATTGTCCCTGGAGAGCAACAAAACTGGTGAAAGGTCAAGAGCACTGAGGAGCAGCTGAGAGGGAGCTGGAGTTGTTTAGCCTGGAGAAAAGGAGGCTGAGGGGAGACCTTATTGCTTTCTACCTGAAAGGAGGTTGTAGTGAGAGGTGCAGGTCAGTCTCTTCTCCGAGGTGACAAGCAACAGGATGAAGAAATGACTTCTCTCGCCACAGGGAGGTTTAGATTGGATAGTAGGAAAAATTTCACAGAAAGGGTGGTCAAGCATTGGAACAGAATGCCCAGGAAAGTAGTCAAATCACCATCCCTGAAAGTGTTCAGAAAAACATATAGATGTGACTTAGAGACTTGGTTTAGTAGTAGACTTGGCTGTGTTAGGTAATGATTGGACTCGATGATAGTAGAGGTCTTTTCCCATCTTAATGATTCTGTGAAAAGTAGAGGCAAAGCAAATGATAGTGTATGTAATTTCTGGGAGTCTTGATGTTTCACTTACTTAAAACCTAACAAAGAACAAGAGAATGTCTTTAGAAAATAATTCTTCCAAGCTAAAGCAGCCAGTGACTAGCCATTATGTGACAGTTTGCCTAATTTCATCACTAAGTACATTGTCCCTTACACACCTGCCTAGTCATTACTCAAGCAGTAAATGCTTTTACAGTCTGTAATTTGGAGATATTGTAAAGATAAGTAAGATACAGCAGGGTGCAGCTATCCTCATTATAAGAACAAGATCTAACAGATTTGTAAGGATGTGTAATGTGCTTAAATTTAAGAACCTTGTCTTTAAGATTTTGTATGGAATGCACAAGAAGTCTGTGATATGGTAACAAACTGAATGTGGGTATTACAATGCATGATTTGCCAAAGGGTTTCATTAGGGCCAAGAGTTTAGCCAGATACAGAGATGACATTTATGTTGATAATCACTGTAATTTTGGATATTCCTGTTAACAGGGACAGGGAAATTGGAAAGGGTACTAAACCTCATGGTTTAGACCAAGATTAGAGATTAGGATGTTACCTGTTATGTTAGGATCTGATTGCTGCCCACAGTGGACTCTTCCTGCATGTTCATGTCAACGGTTGGGTCTTGCCAACTGTTGCTTCATGAGCTGGGCTGCAAGCAAACCAACCTCCATGGTCATATTGTAATTGAGGCTCAGGTTTAAGAAGATTAGTAATTGCCTACTCACTAGATTATCCTTTCCTTCTTCCTTCACTTTTGCCTTCTGCAGATGTTGGTTGTAAATTTTCTGTCACTGTTATGACATTTTGTGCTATTCTCTTGCCTCAAAGTGGCTTCATTGCTCCATGTAGTTAGTGGTATATATACAGGTGAAACAGCACATGACAGCAAATATCTTAAAATTATTGGTTCCCCATTTTCCTTTCCCTTTTCTTGATTTCCATTCCTTATTGCTTTTCTGTAATGTCACTTTCAGTTAGATCTCTCTAACTGATCTTCTTCTCCATAACACAAAACCTTATTAAAATGTAACTACACAGATGTTGTATTTAATGTAAATAAAGATTAGTTTCCATGTTTAAAAGTTAAGTCACTGATTAAGTAACCTGTAGACTTTTTGGCAATCATGGTAATAAAAGTATTTATGAACATATGGTCTGTATTTAGGGAGAATTAATCAGTTTAGAAGTAAAATCTATATGGCTGAAGGAAATAACTTAGCTGTCTTTTACAGAAAAATAAAAAATGGTGCTAGTGGGGAAGAGATGTCACTATCATCAATTAAAAATCAAAGGACACATTTAAAACTGAAATGAAAATAAATCAGACCTAAAAACATTGCTGCTCCTTGTATCTGTTCCATAGATAACAAAGGACATCATCTCCAGGGCTGTCAATCACAGATGGTTTCGTGAGTACCAATCTCAGTAAAAAATAATTAAATTGACAAAAGCTACAGGGCTGGATTATCTCAGTGTCCAGAAGCCTCTCACCTCTGCAGAGCAAGGTTCACTTAAGCCTGTGTTTATTATGAGAAAATGAATGCATTGGTCTCTTTCTGCCCAGTTCCTATTAATTTACTTACTAAAACCAGAGCTATAATTTTCCTGTTAATTTTTCTTGAGAAAAACAAATACAACTTCTCTGTAGTAGCTGCAAATGTATTACTATGTTGGATGAATTGATTATGTGAGACCCTGATCTACATGGGGCCAAAGACCAAAGATCAATAGCAACAGAGTTTAAGACATATCAGAACTCTGCTCATGGAATAGGTTCTGTGTATACCTTAGCAGTCTCAGCCATATGAACATTTATATGTGACTCATTAGCATAATAAAAAGAGGCAGGATATATGTCAGAAAGCATGACTGAAGCCAGGAGAGATGTTTTTTAAACCATCTGCATGACCACCAGTAGTTTACGCTGCCTCTTTATATTTTTCAATCAGGTGAATCGTGTAAGCAATAGCCTCTTCAAGAGATTAGGAAACAAAATGCATTTGTAGGCTGACTTTTCAAGTGTTGAAGGTAGTATAGATGAGCAGAACAGGTGTAGCTGTAATGATTTCATATATTAGTAGAAAACTGAAGAGCAAAGTCAAAGGTAGCTTTTTAAATTGTGTGTAGGACTGAACTGCAAAGGCTGTTTTTATAATTTGTTGATTGAAATAGAAAAGAGTGTTGGAAAGAGTCAAGCACACTTTTTTTATCTATAATTAAAATATACTTCAGTGTATTTCTGCATGTGAATAGGACAAGTGCTTAGTTACTATTTTACTGGCTGTTAAAAATTTAGGCAAATTTTGAATGGAGAGTTACACTTTTATATGAAAATGTAAAGACTTTCTTTTGAAACACTATGTAGCCTTTTTTAGATTATACTTGAAACTTGTATTGTTTTGGCTGGAACAGTTTGAATATGATTTTCATTTGTAGTAGTTTCAGTTAGATTGCATATGCATTTTTGAGGATGAATGAAACATACAATAAAGTGTTGTATGCTTGTATTAAAAATTATTATATGAACGGATACTCTGACTCTTTATAGGAGAATGGAAAATGTAGAGGTATCCAAGCTATTATCATTCTCCATGTGTCCAGAAAACTCTTGTTGTGATTGATGTGACCTCAGCCTTCCGACGGAAGGAATCTAATTATGTTATTTCATTTAAAATGGATGCAAACCAAGAAGAATTAAAAGCATCAGCAAAACAATGACATGAAAGCTACAGAAAAGGATCATTGTTAGGGAGAAGCTGCAACTGCTCTGTAAAACTTGGTGCTGCTTTCCTAGTTAGACATTAAAGGGATGAATGATATAATAGGAAAGGAAGACTTTCCTTGAACATCCCAGATGAAACTAATTGGCAAGCAAAATCTTTCCACCTCTCCTGCTCCCTGGGCATTTGCTAATGGACAAACCTTGTATGAAGGCATTTTCTTGGTACTTACGTCAAAAGCCAGAGTATTTTGAAGGTACCCAAGGGAATTGAAATTGCATAATTTGAATTCTATCAATAGTCTAAAAGGAGAAAGTTGCTGAGAAAGGGAGGCTTGGAGTCTTACTATGAAATTACCTTTCTGTGTATTGCTCTGACAACGAGATTGCGGAAAAGTCCCAACCAAGTTTTGAGTTGGTGGGTCTCAGCCTGGTTGAAAGAAAGGCACGACCCTAATCATGAAGCTCAGGAGCACATCTCACTCTCTTTTAGGAATCTTGGCAGCTGGAATACTTAAGCAGTGAAGAAAATTATGCTGACTTGATGTGAATTAATCAGAGTAACTTTTAAAGATTTAATATACACCCCCATCACTACCAAAAAAGTTCCTGCCTACTGGCCATGGTGCTCATCTCCAACCCACACACATGTGGAGAGACACTGGAGCTGATTACAATCTGTATGAATATTATTTTTAACAGTTGTAATAGTCCACTTCTGAATAATCATTAATTGTACCTTAAAAAAAAACCCCAAACCCAAGCCAACAAAAAACCAAAAACCCAACCAAAACTAGAGTATATGCAGATGACTAAAATACATTTCCTTTCTTCCTACGCAGAACTATTATGCTCAAACATTCCCAGTGAAAGCATCTGCAGCAAATCGCAAGCAGGATTTTAACCATTTAGTTGTCTGATGTTCAGTTTCTCTGATCATTGTTTTGCAGCTTGGGGAATGTGTTACCAAGGTAAAATTTTGAAAAGCTCATTACCTTGCTTTGGAATAGCTGAAAATTCCTTCTCTGGATGGCCCAGAGATACGTCTATGACATTAATCCTGTCTGTCTTTAGAATTTTCTATCAACCTATTACCTTTATAACTGACCACCTCTTGGGTTAATGAATTGTCATTCTTGCTCTTTAGGAGTGTGGAGGCCAGGCAAATCAAAGGAGGCTGTTAAATTGTATAGCAAAGAGATTATGAAATGTGCCCTGGAATGGGGTCTGTGGCACAAGCTGGGAAAAAGAGACTAGCTGAAGATGGTACCATGGCTCTGTATTTCCTCTAGCATGTATTGTCCATTGACTCCCTAGTTGGTGGAGTGGTTTTATGTCTAGAATTGTTTATCTTCCATGTTTTAGAGACAAGTTTTGGATGTTCATTTTGGGTCTGATGGTGAAAGTCTGTGCTTTTAACACAATTGGGTTTTAGCAGTAGGTTCTATTATGTGTTGTTCAGAAATAGTTGAAGAAAGGATTTAGAGATGTTTGGGTGTTTTTTTGGAATCATGTTCCTTTTGCATGTTGTACAGTACATATTTTATTTGAAGCAAATCTCTAAAAGAAAATATACATTCCTGGACAAGTGTCTCAGTCTTTCCTTCTCAGCCCAGATGTGCCACTGCACTATGCCAAAGGCTGATGCAGGCTGATCTGGGTTAGCTGCTCAGTGCTAGTACTTGGGAAATAGTATCTTACAATCAGCTGGAGTAAAGAAGCCATGAGGGAGTTGCTCTCACTGAAATCCTTTCAGTGAGGTATCTCTGCAGGTCCTTAGTTCTTTGTTGCTCTTGTTATCCCCCCTGTAGTTTCTGTTTCAAACTGGGATAGCTCAGAAAATGACCATCCTCTTTTGTTCTGCCAGACTGATCCCACAGACAGGCTCATTAAACCCCAGCTTGCTTATTGTTTGCACTCTCAAAGCTAATGTAAGTCAAGGGAGAGATTGGTGCTTGGCTTTGGCTCAGAATGTTGAACAAACAGCTGACTGGTTTCTAACTAACTCATTTAAAAGAAGAAAAGCAAACTCTGTTTTTAATGTTAGCTTGTTCTAATAGCAATTTTTCTAGGGCACTTGTCTCTGTTGGTTGGAAATACAGAGGAAGGATGAGTCCAGTTAGAAGCCTTGGTGTCTGTACTTTCAGGCGTTTAATAGAGATACTGGAATGGAATAGAAATCCCTGACCTAATTAGCCCCAGAGAGAGACAACCCCAGATATCCTATGCCACAGTGTGGCAAACGAAGGCCCGTACGTGGCAAAGCCTACAAAGCAAATCTGGCAGGCAAGGACAAATGAAGTATTGCTCTTGATAATAGTAGAGAAACAAAGTATTTGGTGACATGCTGTGCTGCTGAAAATTCCTATTCTCAGGTCCATTCCTGAAAGGGGGTATTCACTTCATCTTTTTCCCCACATGCACATACAAACAAACCCTTTTAAAGATGGAGGAGAAAGCAAAACTAGCTGCTTCTTCTCTGACCTCTCCCTGGAGGCCAGGATGGTAGAGATAAAGCCATAGTTATGGCTTTCCATCCAGTACTTACTCTCTTCCCTTAGATCAGTGTGGAAAATATCAGCTTAATGTTTCCTGAAATACCTGGTTTCTGAGAATCTGTATGAAATCTTTACAGTTTTGTGAAATCTAAAGTTTACATATGCTGCAAAACCAAGGAAAGTTCATTCTTTTTTCTTTAGTTTTGTTTAAGAGCATGACTTCAATGCAGTTCCAAAGTGTTGAGGAAATATATGATTCTTGCAACTTCTGTCAGTTGTAACTAAATATTCCAGAAAAAAAAAACCCAAACCAAACAACTCAAACATTTATTTATCCAGCTTCTCACCATTGCAGATTTGCTTTATTTTAAGCCTTCTCTCAGGGATAAACAGTTGAGTCATACTGGGGTTTATCAGCTACAGATTAGGAAAAAGAATAGGATGCTCAAACTGGTCATCTCTCACCTTCAGTGGGGGTGTTAGCATGAGTTATGTGTTTGCCTGCTGAGGAAGGATGAGTGGGAAAGGAGAATGGCTGTCAATGGCAGACATCAAAAAGGACCCTCTTTCCATGATGCAAAATGAGTCTAAAGTACTCAGCAGCAGACAGAGACAGGCTGAGGGGCATCTCACCTTTGGGTTGCTGAAGAGGGAGGAGTTCAGATGTGAGAAGTGGCAAAATGAACAAAGGATCCCAGAGCAGCAGTTTCTTGAAGATTTAGTGGTGCATCAAATTTTGTTAGTATATTCAGGCGGCTGTGAAAGAAAATCAAAAGATATGTGTCTGAAACTGTGGCCTTTGCTCAACAAAGTCACCTTGTCTCTGCATTCAGCAGCAATGTTTCGATGTGCATGTAAGAGATATCCTACTATCCTGTGTATGTGTTTTACCACTGGAAGATCATTCCTCTATAATCACATCTTCTTTAAAAACCCAAGACTCTGATGCAGTGTCCTTTTTCCTGCATCTGCAAGTCTTTTACTTTTTCTACAACCACCCTCCTCAGAAACAGAAAACTTATTTTATGCTACTCTTGGCACCAGCGAGGCCCCTACAGATTTCTTTTCAATTGCATTTTCCGTTCTTCTGTGTTTCAATTATGTGTCCGTAGTGATGAGATTTTATCCTCTGAGAAATGAAACTGTTAATTTAAATTTGTGATCCAGGTTTAAGGTTCTGTGGAAAACATTGTAAAGAATAAATAATAATTTCATAGCATCTTTTCACTTTCTGGAAGATTTCCAGTCTAAATTTCTTCAGTCTATATTTTTATGCTTTTAATTTGATTTTTATAATTTTGCATTGGTTCTTCCATCTTTCCTATGCATCTCATGTTGTAGATTTTTATTTCTCTTCTTAGTCAGCATTGGCCCAGAATTTTCATATTCAAATTTGAAACTATCTTCCTAAATCATTCTAAGATAATCACAGATTTTCTTCATGTCTATTCCTGCTGAGCATTGTCAAATGGAGCTTTGTAGTATTTGGTAGGCAGTCTGAAGGAAAATGAAGAAGGAAATGTCAGAGCCAAACCCACTAGCTAAGTAATAGTGAATAATCAGTCCTTTACATATTTACCCAAGGTTTGGTTTTTTTTTTTTGTTTGTTTTTTGTTTGTTTTTTTTTTTTTTTTGTTTTTTTTTTTTTTTTGTTACAAAACAAAATGAACCAGGTAGAATTCTACAGGGAGATCAGGTTTTTGTGTAAGATTTCAATATGTGCTCCTTTCTGAATTCTACCTACATTAATTTTCATTCAATATCTTTTCTCCTTCTGTGTGCAACATATAACTATATATGTATTTAAAATATATATGTAGTATGTTTTATATAGTACTTTTTGCCTGTTCTTAGATTTTGATTGTAAGTCACGGTTCATTCACAGTCTGAGACATTCTGTCTGAAGCATGGGATAATTTTTAATGATACCTATATTGTAAATTCCTTTCAGTATAGAATGGACTATTAGGTAGTGTCAGTAGAATTCTAAATTAAGTGTACATGAACTATGTGCTGGTTCTGGTTGCCTTAAAATCTGAAATAACACTTTCTTGGAATGCTATTTCTGGGAGTGTATTTTTTCTTTGTGGAAGGCCCTTGCAAAGCTTTATGAACAGTATTTTCTCTGTCATAATGGCACAAAATATTATGACTGGCTAGTGGCAAAATACAGCAAAGCAAAGAATATTGTCTGCAGGGGAATTTTATGTAACCAAAAATACATTTACCCAAAGAGTAAATATAGCTAGACCACTGAAATTCTTGCACTAAGATTACATATATCGGACTTAATATTTTGTGCTGTTTGTAATAAGTTTTGAGTGCTGCACTCGGGACTTCTCTAGCTGTCTCTGGGATTTGTTCCTCAAGAAGGTCGCTACTGGTAGGATGCATCACAGGCCTCTTCAAGTCCCATTTAATTCCACTTCTGTTTTCAAAACGTGATCTTGAGTGGTCATGCATGTATGGAGGCTTGGTTCCCACTTGTAGTGTAGTTGCTTTGCATGTACTCTTCTCCTATTCTTTATTGGTCTTCCTGTCTGAGCATTCATATTCTCAGTGCTCATTTCCCTGTAAACCCACAGTAGGATGCAGGGTGGAAACGCCTGGGATTTTAAATCCCAAGCCAAGTCTGAGTGAGAAAGGCAAATATCACTCCCACACTCTCAATGCGACTGCTGCCTTGATTTATAGATTAAAACTTCTCTTTTGTTGTAAAGTCTTATTGCCTTTGACTCCTTTGCAAACCCCAGCATCTTTGACTTTGCTGACCATAGAGGCACATGTAGTTATGGAAAAGCTTCTCACTTTCTGGTGCTCGCTGTGAAGATATATGATAACCACTCAAAATACTCTTGACTGTGTCTGTATTGAAACTAGTTTAAATAAAGAAAGAAAGCATAAGAATACAGGTTATTTTGGGATTAAAAAGATAAAGTTTTCTCTGCCACAGTGAGCCTTGTAGTTGAACACATGGTTACTAAAAGAGTCTGGCTTTACAGCTGGAGCAATGTAAAAATAGTTTAAATTAAAAAGATGTGAAAAAATATAAAAAGTATCAAAAACATTTGGGTTTCTTAATAAAAGTCTGAAATTTACAGAGACCAGGATGGTGCAGCTAGGTATAAAGTCTTCGTTGCTAGTCAGTCAATATGAACTTCATGAATCACTTGGCTTTTCTAGGCACGAATAATACACATATCCCACTTGTACCAATAAAACCTGTATACCATACCCCACAATATTTTGTTGTCTTTCCTTAATTAAATTATAAACTTCAACTAAAATATTCTGCAAATTTCTCCATCTGGACCCTGTTACCAGAGTAGCTGTAAATGATTCACTGTCTACAAGAGTTTCATAACACTGAAGAGGAGATGCAGTCCACTCCCCGTTTTACAGACAAAACGCAGAGTCATAGGGGTTTAGTGATTTTCTCAATGTCACCTCCTAAGTCAGAGAGAGATCTCCTGTATGTTAGGCAGTCAGCCTAATGACTGAGACATTCCTCGACCCAGCGAAGTTTGTGATCTAGATGAACATTTGGTGCATCTGGCAACACTTCAGCCCTGTTTCTGCTGGGAACATCTGTAATGTTTGGCTGTCTTGCAGGTGTTTTACCTCTATGCACATCTGGAAAGCTGGCAGGTATGCAAACATGGCCACTGTGACTTTTGGGAACCAGAAACAACCAACAGTTAAGGTTTCAGGGAGCTGTGCATTATAATATCCTTGCTGAGCCGAGCTGGGTTACCAGTAATAACTGCAGTGAATTTGCAGAGAACTTTCGATAATGGAAATCTGCCATAAGCTGTCTTGTCAGTAAGTGGAAAAGGTCAGTTGTGTATTCTGTTGGAGAAAGAAAATTGTGGTAAAGGTCAGAAGAATTAAGACATTTTCAGTCTGCCTCAGTCTGCCAGTTGCTCTGGTTCTTTACCGTGATGCATGTCTTTATAGAGTAAGGGATATAATTACAAAGCTGAGAAACCCAACAATGAAAGCCCATCTCCAATTTTTATCTTGAGATTAAACTGGGATTAAGTTAGGGAATGAAAGGAAGTTTTCAGTACTGTCCTCCCTTCTCCCTCCAGAAAAAAGTAAGCCACATAGCACAGTGTGTTTTCAACAACCTAAGTGATGTTAAAGTGCAACACATTTTGTAATTGAACACAGCTCTTTATCATTAAATACTGAAATCACAGCACTGGCTTTATTCTATGGTATGCTCTAGGCTTTTCTTGAGTGCTGGTGGATTATCTCTTATTTTCTTGTAAGTAGTGTCCTTAAGATGCACTGGTTTTAATTGATTATGTATCTGTATTAAACACAGGGAGGCTGCGTTATCTAACGCAAGACTGGAACATAACATTAACAGTGCATACTTGCAGGTGATTGCCAAAGAAGCTGCATATTTGAAACCTAAGAGTAAGGGAATACTCTGTTTTTATGAACATAACGAGCCTCTGGAACTCACTGCTGTATGGTGTGGTGGAATCTTAAGTACATTGGAAGTCTTTAGTGTGTTAGAAGTGTTATATGGAACAATATATATAACTAATGAGCAGTCTCCCACTGATAAAAGTTGCTTTTGTATCAGAAATACAAAATGCAATACTTAGAGAATATGAACAAACCATCAAGTAAGAGAGAAATAAGTATTTAGGCCAGATATTCAGTAACTACCTACCAAAAGCATTCTTGCACAAAAGCAAATGTTGCCAATAACTCTAAAGCACATTCTTGCTAATACTGCTACGTGTCCATGCTTCTCTTCTCCTCAGCATTTCTCAGGAACTGAACATTCACAGTCGCTCAGGTCATGAGGTAGAATTTTTAGTATTCACTGGCTTTGATCTGCTAACAGTAGCCTGTGCATTTGCTGGCATTGATATGAGACAAAGGGTCTCTCTTCTATTCTTCTCTTTTCTTTTTTTAATAATGATGCAATTACTAAATAATAGAGCACATGACATGTATCTCTTCTTACTGTAGCTGTCTGCCTCTGTGAAGAGTTGGCCTTTTGAGGGTGCAATAAGAAAGGCAGTGTTGGAATAACAGGGTCGTGGTGAAGACCACAGCTCCACAGGGACAGAGGTGGCTGTAAGCCACCATCTCTAAGAACAGCAGAGATACTTGCAGCAGCACACATAGGACATAGGACAGTAAGAGCTAATAAAAGGAGGAAATGAGCTTCCTAAACTCAAGGTTTAATGTTGATGGTGTAGTCCTTAGGGATCAGCAGATACATTGCTTAACATGGGAAACTTTTAAAGTTTATTTAAGTGTATTAAAATAGATGAAAAAAAGGATTAAATGTGTATGGCAGAGATATCTGAGCCTTTTTGCCCTAGTGTTTTCCTGTGGTCCCCATTACTCCTACCACTTCTGCCATTGAGTCATTTCTTCAGGAACGTTCCTATGAAACTTTCACTGGTGTTCTTCTATGTGGAAGTCTGCAAAACTGAGCTTAGGGTTTCAAAGACAAATACTTGCTGTGAAATACCTGGATCTGACATTGCTTTGTGAATGGTGGCATTCTGGGAAGTTGTGCCATGCAGAGATACCAAGATTCAGAGGCAGCTTTTTCCTTCCTATGCTGTGAGACACAGAGAGCAACTCCTCTATCAGTGACAAGAGCCATACACTAAAATTTGTAGCAATGCATGCTTTCCTTCCTTTGGCCTACCACTAGCTCCAGCTGACAGGAAGGAGGTGATTGGCCAACTATCACTGATCCAATTCTTGATCTGGCACAGCCAACAACAGGTCTCACTTTCCTGACTAAACTCAGTCTTCCAGATAGAAGCTTTATTTACAATTCTGTAAATCTCTTGCACTGACTGTTGTGACTTTCTTCCTTTGGATTTCCTTGTGTGCAGTTCCTTCAAGTGGCTGCTGAGATAGCAATCTGCAGCCATTTCTTTATTTGTACTCATTTTGTTTGCTTCACATTTCTTTCTGAACTGCCGGTTTTTTTACATTTCATATTCGAATCATATTGCTTGTCATCCAAGGCACCACAAAATTCTTTTCTTCCTTCCATTTCTGCTTCATGTGATTCCTGTTCACCTCTTATCAGACTCGAGGATCTTAACTTTATTTTTCACTCTTTTGTTGTTACCTCTTTAACAGCTATTTGGCATGAATGCCATGCCTTGCCCTGTCTTTTTTTTTGTGTTAAATACCACTTTCAACTCATTCAAGTATTTCCGAAGTCTTTCCCATATCCTCTTTTTCCCTGAGTAAGTCACTGCAAAAAAGAAAATCATTGCAACACAAGTGAAAAGGGAAGTTTCTGGACAAAAAGTAGTTTAAGAGACCACTTCTCATTTATTACACCTTGGGAATTTATTTCTAGTTCATGTGCCATTGCACACATAGCAAATGAAAAGGAATTTTGCTAGAAAGAGCTCAGAGGTGCCACCTTTGCACTGGAGCATTTTTGGCTCACATGAGCTAAGGATAGGTTTGCAGGGCTTTTTGCTGACAAACCTGTGCTTGAAATTGCCTTGTGTTTGGCCAGGTTGGTGAGTAAACAGGGTGGTCTAGAAGCCATATAACTGGTTCTGTGCTTGAACAAATGAGGTTAGCCTCTTAGCAGCTTTTGAGCCTCTGGGAAGAAGTTAGAGCTGAGTAAGCAAGTCCCTCTGTGCACTGGATTCAAGAAGCAAGTAGCCATATGCTACAGCAGAGATAGTCCTATTAAAATGTGAGGGGCTTATGTGGGTAGCTCTCAAAAGAATATGGCCTCACCAGAGGAGGCTGGTGGGGCAGAGGGAGTGACTGTGGTTCCTAGTAGGAGTCACACTCGGTTTCTCTGTATGAGGTTAAGCTAAACTGTGCTCGTGGTTGCAGGTGTCCTAGTGGGTGTATTGTTCTCTGGGACATAATGTTGAAACAATATATTTAAATGCATTGGCCACTTAGGATTAATTTCCTGTGTTAATTTCCCCTTTCTGTATCTTTGGAAAAAGATCTTTTAGTTTATTTCCAGCTATAAACTCTTAGATAAAGTTGTTTGTGTGCCATTGAATGGTGGTTGCAGCCATCCCAGAAGTGGTCATAGTTTATTGTTAAGTGAAGGAATTTGTAATCAGATTCTCACTTGTTCAAGATAATAACAGCTCTTTTTTAAGTGGAATACCACATTTTAGGACAGCTGAGAATTTGACCCTTTTTAAGAATACATTAAAAAGGTAATCATGGTAGACAAATAGGGACATATTTTGATAAAATAAACTATGAAAGTGTGGTTGCTTTCACTGCAGTTTTAGTAAGTTGTTGCCACATATGATGAATTACCTCACATTCAAAATAATTTTGTGTGGTTCTAGTATGCCCATTTATCAGACTACTTGCCAGCTGTGTGGGACAGTATGGTTGTGTACAGGTGCAGGCAGTTTGTAGAATATGTTGTCTTTGCTGCTGCCTTAGCACTGAAGCTACAGGATACAGCAAATATTTTAAAATGCTGCTGAAAAATGGAGATGGGAGGCACATGAAGAACCTGATTCATACTAAGAGTTTTGTTACAGGGTATTTCACAGAGACAATATAATGATTTTGGGTTCAGAGGAGGCAAAGAAGTTGTATCAATGCATTAAAAGAAAATCTTCTCTATACTGGCTATGTCATTGATGAAACTTTCCTTAGTGTGGTTTTTCCTTTAAATATTACCTATGTTGTTATTTTGCTTTTACCACATGTAGCACAGGGGAAAGCTATTTCCCTGCTGAGGCACAAGCGTGCCACATAGTTGTGTGTATTTCTTTTTAATTTCCCTAAGCTGAAGGATCTGACTCAATTTCAAAAGATGCTACTGAATTCTACTTGGTAACGTTTAAGTAAACAGATATACCCTATTCACATGTTTAATAAATGTGATTGACATTGATAGGTATGGAGCCTATTTCACTTGTATTATGCAGATTTAAATACAGAAGTAGGCACACACAGGCAATGCAAAACAAGGGATTAATTCACCACTTCCCATGGTCAGGTGGGTGCTCAGTCATTCCTAGAAAAGCAGACGTAATCCATCACACGTAATGGTGACTTAGGAAGGCAAGCACCATCACTCTGAACATCCTTCCTGCCTTCTTCTTCCCCCACATTTATATGCTGAGCATGATGCCTACTGGTCTGAAATATTCCTTTGGTCAGTTGGGGTCAGTTGCCCTGGATGTGTGCCTTCCCAACTTCCTCTGCACCTCCAGCCTGTTGGGGTAGTGTGAGGAGCAGAAAAGGACTTGGCTGTGTTTTTTCTATCTCTAAAACATTCCTGTATTATCAACACTGTGTTCAGAATAAATCCAAAACATAGCTCCATACCAGCTACTCTGAAGAAAATTAACTCTAGCCCAGCCAAAACCAGCATTCTTTTAAAGTTGATTCATGCAACCTTACATCAATTTCATCCTTTCGTCTCTGGAGACTGAGGGTAGATAAAGGTAATGGGCCAGGTCAGCTGCCACTGTTGTTCACTGGGTGCTTTGACAGTCACTGTAATTTATTGCCATAAATACCACCAGAAGATAGGAGAAGAATGGCAGTGGCTACCTTTGTCATCCTGCTCTGATCTGAGCAGTGTACTTTTCAGCTGCAACTCAAAATTCAGGACAATTAGTATTGTACATTTTTGAGAATGTCATGTATGTGTGATGAATTATAGCAGGTCTTCTTGGATAATATAAGTTTACAGTCAGGAATACAGATGCCTAAACTTAGGTTCTTGAATCTGTTTTCAAGCACCTAAAGATGTGGCCTGGTTTTCAGGATTTGAGCATTTTACAGCTCTTGGCAATTTCAGCACTTCTGAGAATGAGGACAATTCTGTAGATCCTTAAATATGGATTTTGGAATGCCTAACTTTGGACATCTATTTTTGAAAATGTTGGCCTACATTTGTGGAGAAAATCTTAATCTTTAAAAGATTCCTGTAAGACTCTCCTTGTGCAGGTGCATGCGCAGATACACGTGTGCGTGGATAAGTACTTGGCACCAGGAGCAAGTTCTTGTTGCTAGTCCTAGCTGGGCTGTGCTGGCTGTTAACTCAGTCCTCCCCAGCAGCCCCCTTCCCCAACTTAATCAACAGCTACGATTCTGGGGCTGTCATCACTGGGTGTGGCATCCTTTGTGCTTCTGGCTTTTGTCAGTAGTGCTAAAGCTGGTACATGCCTGTTGTGCCTGTGGATAAGTAATGAGAGGATTAGGGCCAGGAAATGGGAATGTCATTTGTAGTAAGTGTTCATTAGCTCTTGCTTAACTAACATTGCTGTTAAGAATCTTGCTTGCAAAGTCCATTGAACACCCAAATCATTTTCTAGCTGTTTATTTACTGTACTGCAATGAGGAATTCATTGTACTCAAACATTCAAAGCACCTCTGTCTTGAGGCAGCATCTGTTCAAATGAAATGTCTGTCAGGAGGAATATGGGATGGAGTTGTGTCTTTTAAATCAACATCCCCTCACTAAAATCTTACAGTAAGAATCCCATGACTTTTGAAGGGATGATTTATTTAACTGGGAATTGTATCCTGTGAGGAACCTTATGAGAGGAAGAATAAGGGGTCGTCTGTCTTTCCAATTTGTGTCTGTTAAAGGCTTGGTTGAACTTTTGAGACTGCGTGTTTGGGTTCTGATACTATTGGAACTGTTCTGAGTGTTCATATTATTTGTGGGTCAAATTGTCAACATTTTTCCAAGATTAAAAAATACTAAGAATTTTCTTTTTAAATTCCTGTCCTCCTGAAAACAGTCTTTCTACAATTTGCATTTAAAAGAAATGGATGGGAAAGTTTCTATGTCAGTCTCTTTCTGAAATAGAAACTACTGTGATTTTTCCAACTCAAGGGGCTGTTTGTAACCCCAGAAAATATGCAAAATTTTTAACAAGGCAGTATTTTTAAATCCAAAGTGTTCCCTGGTGACCTAGCTTTGCAATACCTAAGTGCCTGCAATGCCTTGGGAGCAATCTCATTCTTCATTCTGTCTCCTTCCAGCTTTTCTTAGAAGCCAGGGGTTTTACCAGATGTAACTGTTCTTCTTATATTCATGCATATTAATAATAAGATAATGTCTACAAAGGTCTCACTAATAAAAAAAAATTTAAAATCTATAAAATATACGGCATATGCCTGGGTATGTAGCAAAATGACCTGTAAGTTTCCCTAGGACTTCTATCCCTGACTAAAGCAACATGCTCTCCAATGAATATCCATTGCTGTTACTCCTTGTGCTCTGAACTCTTTCTTCCTTGTTGTTGCTGGCCCTTTGTTGGATTGTTGCTGCAAAGCTTTTATTTGAAGGGGAGATAGAGGGAAAGGAGTGCATGACTGTACCCGTGTGCGACACTGGTGTTTAGCTGGAACTCTAAGTTTGACTGCATCATCGTTTTCACCTTTGATGGGGGAGTATCTTAGGTTTCTTCCATTTGCCTGAGGTTCTGGCATAGCATCCTCTAAATCAAGCTTGAAGGGAAATTGATTGAAAAGAAAACACCATTATGGGAAAACAATTTATTCCTTTCCCCTTGACAGAAAGCAGAGTTTTGTCTATACTGTGGAATAAATATTATCTGCCTATTTACTTTAAGCAGTGGAAGCTACTCATTTCCCTATGATGGCTTTGATCATTATTTGAAATGGGATTTTTCTTCTACTCTGTGCAGTCATTTCATGTCAAGAGCAAGCAGTAAGCGTCAGATACCCCATGCCTTGCTGGACCCCCACCTTTTTTTTTTCTCTTATGGGTGCACTCACACATATGTACCTCCATTAATGTACATCACTACACATGGGAAGACAGTTTTTTGCTGCTCGATTCTTCTTTATTTGCTCTTAAGTGATCTAACAGTGTCTGCTGCAGTGGTGTCTAGGGAAGTGTAGACTTGTCTCTTGGTATCCTTTAGTGCCCACTACTTCATTCGACTCCTGGACTGCCCCTGTTTGGGTAGACGGGGACCAGTACTCTTAGTGTTCCTCAGCCATAATTACTTTTCAGTCTCTGGTTTGCCTGTTAAATTTTGTAGGGTGAAGACCTTGTGCTGAGTCTGTTGATTACTGTTGAAGAATTGCACCATTGAAGAGCACTGCTGAGCAAATGCTGCCATTGAGAACCTAGAACATTCTTTCGGTCATGCTCCCTGCCAAGAAGCAACCATGTCAGATTTGTATTTTATCACTGGTTGAGCACTCATACAAGGTTTTGGAGGCTAGATACTACAACAAGTAGTGCTTGACAAAAGGATTAAGTACAGACTTCACAGCTCTGCAATTTTTCACCTAAAAGTCCATAGTGATCAGGTCAAGAACCCTAGAAAGGAGAAAAAAAATGAGAATAAAAAAAAAAAAAAAGGCAGCTTTGAACATATCAGGCACTGATTTGCCTGAGTGCTGTCTCTATCAGTGGGGAAATGGAAAAGGCTCTGGGAAGACTGAGAGTAGATGGAGCGTCTGAGGAATGTGACAAGGAGAGTCTGCTCTCTTCAAGGAGGAGCTTTGAGGGTGTCAGGGACAGGAGGATAAAGTTGAGTGCTAGGCTGAAAAGCCAGGCATCCTTTATCAGGATGGGATAACAATTTTCCCTCTCATCTTCAGGCTTCACATAAGATTCAGCTGCCAGGCAACTTGGAATGCTTGTCAGGTAGGAGGGAAATGCTAGCCACATCATCTTTGTTCTGTGGAAAGGTTTTGGCTGAACTATTATAGTCAGAGCCCCAGTAGACCTCACATTGCTGAATGCCCATATATTACTAGTTCTGCATGTCCAGTGAATTTTCCTGGTAGCATTTTCCTCCATGTCTTTGTCTGAGTAGTGACACTGTAGGCTGTGTATCCTGGAGTGTTTCTGCTGGGTGTCTCTGCTGTCATTCTCCTAACTGTTTGCAGAGTATCACTGGTAATTTCTATGTAAATTTGCTCAGGCTAGCAATTGAGCAGCTTTCTGTTGACAAATGAAGAAACATCTTAATAGCAGAGAGGCTGCTTAAGTCTCTTTGGGGGGAACTGAAGTGGTGTCTTGAAGGTCATGTGAAGATCTAGTTACTGTAATGTGGCTAAGGGGAGCCCTCTCTGGAATGTCCTGCTTGACTTGATGCTGCTTCTTCTCAATGAGGTTTCCACTCTGACAGCCTTGCAAGACCTTTCAGACTGCCTTGGTGCTTTAAAATGATGATGAGTTTCAACTGGAGGGGGAGAAAACATAGATAGAAATTGATGGAGTTTGAACTTTTTGCTTCCAGCACTTCATTCAGGGAGAAGTGCTGGGAGGGCTCATTGTAAACAGAAGTTTCCAGTGGAAGGTGAGTGATTTCACCCATGACCCTGAGCCCTGAATCTCTTTTGAGCAGACAGACTGAATGACTTGCTACAAGTATGAAATTGCACTGGGAAAGATATATACATGTATGTACTTTTCTGCATAATCTCTGTAGGTTTTGCACATCATCTAACAGTAGAATCCATATCCTTGTCTCCTACTTATTCTGGGGAGAAAATATGGATTGTTTTTATTTGCTCCTTGTGAATTGGATTTGGTATTGTCTTCCTTTGCTCTTTGATGTTCCTAATTGAGCTATCTTTGGAACAATCGCAAAAGACAACTGTGGTTAAAGTTATAAAGCTCTCTACAGTAGATTGAGGGCTGAGTGAGCTAGAGGTCAAGTAAAGAAGCAGAAAATTATTTTAGAGGTGTTGAAAGATGGAATTTTATAAGTTAGATCTGAATTTTTTGTTTTACTCCTTTGTCCCAATGTAGATGGCTTTCTTGCCCTTGTGCTCTCCTGGAAGGCAGATACTAGGTACTCAGCCATTACCATAGATAGAGATAGCTATAAGAAATTGCCCAGAAAACTGCTTTTGTATTTTTCTTCTCCTAATGCCATAATCATGAATGAACAGATTAAAGAAAAACTCATATTTTCTACTTGTTTATTTGGTCTGTTTTTGATCACTCTCAAATTCCTCTAAGTATCAGGGTCCCAATGTCCCAATGCAGTCTGTGTTGGATGAATGTTATGTGACAGTATGACTGTGAGGAACTTCCAGCAAATTCAAGAAAATAGCAGTAAGGGTACAGCAAACAGGAAAACAGGAGAGCTAGAAAAACTATGGTAAGTACAGATACAGAAATAAACCACATGAACAAATAGAAAGTTTAAAATTAGTTGTGCTTATTTATTACATGCTTGATAAAACAAGATAATGAATCTGAATCTTGTACAGGCCCCCAAACAGGCTTACAAATGAAACAGGAGCATTTTATAATTTTAATAATTTTATAACCACCAAATTGAACTAAAAAGAAATATCTACTGCTGAAAAAATTAGAAAAACTCTCAGCATCTTCCCATCCAGAAAACTACTTTTACCCCAACATGTAAGTGAAACATCTGATAGGAAAGAGAGACAAAGTCAATGTCTCTACCCAGTATTCTTACTTAACAAGCTGCCAAGATTCAGACACAGACTCAGTTTTGCAGTTAGTGACACTAATGTGGCATTGTGCTTCTGGGATATGTTTAACTCACTAGCTTAACAAAAGAAAACACAAAAAAATCAAATGTCTTTATTTTGATTCTGTGTAAAGCAAATAGCCTATAGATTATTTAACCACTTAAATCATTCATGCAAAGACATTTTTAAATTGATGAGGTAGTGAGGAGAAAAATAACCACGTGAACTCTCCGTACACCTCTTTAAGCCATATTCATTCATGTTAGAGTCCATAAAAGTGGAAACATGCACAAAATATCTTCTTGAAGATATACGATTTGGGTAGGAGAAAATTAGAACTTAGCCACGCTTTGAATAATAAAAATAAAAATAATAATAAATCTTTTATTACATGCAAATTTTTTTCAGGGGTTTAGTTTTGCCTGTTTTGGGTTTTTTTCTTCTGATGCGTACAGTCCTGAGATTAGAAATGCTGCGATTCCAGAAATAAAAGGAAAATTCTTACTGCATCTTGCATAGAGCTAGGACACGGAATTCATGTTCTGTATGACTGAAAACAATTTGCTTTTCAGGATACTGAGACTGCAGAAGAAGGCACATAGAATATTTATAATAAAAGAAATATTTTTAGATAGCCCAGTAATAGAGAGTTTTAATTGCAAATGAAGGACACAAGTAAAGCACAGTAGAAAGGGTAAACAGGGGGAAAATACAAATGGAAATATTTTGGTCATTTGGTAAGAGAAGCTGTGAGGCAAAAAGAGGCAGAGGGAAGACAGAGACCAAGCAATACTTCACAGTCCCGGTGTTATGCACCATGTACTGATTTCTTCCATGGTGGTAGGAGCAGCCAGGACAGTTCAAGGAAGCAGGTGCTTGTAAGTGGTAGCCTGCTGAGAGTGGTAACACAGAGGAACCGCTCTGACACCTTTGCCTGTACTAGAAAGGAGAGGAGTTGGATGCTGGCGTGCCATGCACTCCGTGGACTGCAGGTTTCTACCACCGAATGTTTTGCGGTGGACCAGCAGCCTGGCTTTGGCTGCAGCTCCAAAGCCTGGGAGGGATGGTTTTCATAGACGCCTACCCTTCAGATGGGGATCACTGCTGCTACTGTCACTCCAACACTCACATGAAATGGGAAGGGACAAGGGTGGTGTGCTCAAGCTCTTATGCTGACAGGATTCCCAATCTACCTTATTTTGGCTTTAATTTCAGTTTTGGCAGTTCAGCTGAGAAATCTTGGGCTAGTTTTACCAGGAAGAGGGGAGGATTGTAAGTGAATTTTGCTGCAGCCGTGCACAAGAAGTTCACTTGAGGAGAAAAAACCTTGTAATTTATTTTCCAACTTTTTAAAACTTCTATCCTTCTGCAACTGCCCTTTTTCCATTTCTTCCCTCCTGTTTCAACTTCTTCTTGTTACATTTCATCTCCCTTTTCTCCTGCTTTATTTCTTCCTCTTTTTGAAGAGGTTTTTTTCTTTTTCAATAGATTGATATTTTCTTCTCCCTGTTGTTTCCCCCAGTTCCCTTCCTCTTCCACTGAACACAGTAAGTGATATTTTTAAATATTTTTCAGCACTGACTGTCTGGACTGTAAAGATTGAGGATTTGCTGGGAGTAGGTAATCAGGTACTAAATTGCAAGTTAGTCTTCTGGTAGCTATTGTGTTGATGAACCTTGGGTCTGGCATAGGTTAATTAGTAAGAAACAGCCCTTTTCTCTAAAAACCAATAAATATATTTATTCTAACAGAGCATCCCTCAAGCAGGACCAGTCAAAAATGTGAAATTCAGGTTGTTCCAAAGTATCTCCCAGGATCCTCACTCTCACTGGCTGTGCATGGTGGTCTCTCTCTTTGTTGGGACCTACCTAGCTGTTATTGAAACATTGTGGTAGAAAAGTAGGCTTCAGCTTTAGCTTCACTGTAAGGTTGTGTGGAAAGTGACTCTGACATAGATAGCAAATAGACCCAGAGATAAGTGAAAATACTGCAAAGATGTCAAGGAACAGACAGAAGGTTATGGCTGATTTTTCCAAGTTCTTTTCCAGACTCTGATGTTGATATGTTGTGCTTCAGTTCTCCTACCTGTGAAATTTCTGATATTTTTTCTTGTCAGGCTTTTCAAGTGCTAATGAAACTCTTGTTTCATCAAGAAGATAAAATCTGAAAAGGAATTTAGTTTGTATCTTCACCAAGTTGTCAAGTAGATGGCCTACACTTCTTTCCACTCACTTCCCAGTGAGGTGATGTGTCTCTCTGAGGTTTGGGAGTATCCTTAAGCTAGAATTTCACCTCTTCCAAAGCCCAAAATGAGGGTAGACTCTCTCACACGTGGCTCAGCTACTGCACAAGGTCTAGTCTCATCTGGACCTTTTCTGCTTAGATATTGCTGTGCCAATAAGTAGAAAGACCTGACATACCTACTAAACTTGAAACTTTAGAAATTGGAAAGCGAGATGACACACTTCTCAAACCACTGCTTTTACCTTTGCTACTTCATGTATCAGTAAATGCAGGTTGAAGAGCAACCTTCTACACATGCCAGTCCAACACTTAAAATGTCCTTTCAATTTCAACTCAACCAATTTAATTTATAATTGCAAAGCTTCCCTTTAAACTTGCAAGAAGTATCTCCCTACAGGCCTCTTCAATGAATAGTTCTATATCACAGTGAGCTTCTTAATTTTTTTTCTATTTTATTTTTTTTTCTTTTTTTTTTTGTCCAATGTCCTAATCAAATATTTCTGTTCCATCAGGTCTCGTTGGGCTTTATTCTGTTTGAGTCTCTATATCTGTTAGGCTGAAACGAGTCACAGAAGATGGAAATGATGAAGGATAGCATACATGGTGTCTGGACTTTATATAGAAAAGGATGGCCCAACTCCTCTTTTGGAAACATGCAAGCCATCTTCCACCAATCTGATTTCTTACTCCTATATAGGTAGGAAATTGAGGACAAAAATGGCATGTGTGAGCCCAGCAATATCTAATGCTTCTTTGCTACTGTTACTGTGAAAGATCACATTACATTTCACTGAAATAATTGTCCACTTCATTACTAAACTTGTAAACTGTGATCCTTATGAAGATTCTTCCATCAGATTTTCTTGCCTAATAGTTTTGAGCTTGGTGTCTGAATCCAGACAAAACCCTGAATTAATGAAAGAAAAGATTGCTTACTTTCATGCAGGACTGGGATATTTGTGGATGTTGCAGGTCACGTCCCTATTGAAATGGGAGGGTGGTGGGGGACTATCACAAGGACAGCAGAGCTTTCAAAGCAGTGGCAGAGCTCTTATAAAGAGATCTGGTTTTCACTGTCATTGTTTGTGTCCAATGCAATTACCAGGTTGCTTTTAATAGAGGTTGTAATGACTCTTAGCCTGTGGAAATATCTGACACCCCCCCATGTCCCTCTCCTCAGCAATGTTGCAAGTCCTTCCCCTCCCTCTCTAATCCCATCATACATACAGAGGCACAGTTGTCTACACTAAAGGCTGTAAAATTTTTTTTGTCTTTCCTTTAAGCTGTCTCAAGATCTATTAATTTCTCAGAGGAGGGATATATGCCCCTTATTAGCATGCTGGATTGTAAAGACTAAGAGCTCTGTAACATAGACTAAATGAGATCTGAAGAGGTTGGCACACAGCCTCATCTCTTGCTCTCTGTCTTCCACCCTAATTTGCTTTATATATAAAATAAAAATGTCAACTGACTCAGAGACAAACTGTGATCGGCATTTCTTGCATCTCTATAAAAGCTGCCTCGATTATTCATCAGGGCACACTGCGTGCAGCAAGAGAAGTGATGACATGTCATTCGTGTGTAAGCACCCAGCACATTCCCTTTGAAGTGAGCATCAAATTGAAGTCCCCATCAACCCTGGAGCTTACAGTCAGCCCTTAACTGTAAAAAATATTTTTAAAAATAAAGAGGGGGCGAGCACTATAATGGCAAGCAAGAGGGAGGATTTTGAAGAGCAAGGGGGTTGGGGTATCTAGGCTCAAAGTAATGTAGGAAGTTTGCTGCCTTTCATTGTCTTGATTTTTGGCTGATTTCTTCTGACATTAGTTACAGCATTGGGTATTTTGTCTTTTTTACTGACAGTTCAAAATAAAAATGAAAAGAGGACTCAGAAGGAGCAGATGTTGTTACTATAGATGGCTAGAGTGGTACTTATTATATCTCATTTCTGACTTCTGTCATCTCAAACAGCTTCTTGTCTATTCCTACCTTAGAAAAATTAAGTCACCCATGGCAAAGTCATAGCACAGCCACACCCTGTCAAACTCAGTGTTGTAAAAGCTCTCCATCAATCAGCCACCCAAATGTCACTGTGCAACCATCACATGCCACAGCTCAACCACAGCAGCAGAATGCTGTTATCCAGTCACTAAATTATATAGTATAGCACCTCTCCTTCTGGCACAGAAATAGCATAACCAGCTTTTAGCTATTGAGATTGATGCCAATAAATTTTTGGTCATCTCCCTTCATGGTTATTATTGTGCTTCACACTGTAATCAAAGAGAACTTTGCAGTGATTAGTTATCAGGTAGTGGAAAAATGTGGGTGGGTTTTTAGTGTCACAGCTTTGGGTGGAAGATTATATTACTCACATATGTATACAGCACTCAAAATAGGAAAAGGAAGTGGTGATGATTGCCAGTAGAGAAGGTGCAGAATCTGCTTAAAAATTACCAAATTTCCTCAGATGTGTCTCTTCTTTTGATTTGAGAAACAGCAATGAATTCTTCAGTATAGTATCACTGCTCAAGAGTTTAAAAATCTCTCTCATGGATATCAAATTGCTGCTTATTACAAAAGGCCATTTGTAAATACTTTTAGAAATAAAGTACTGAATGTAACTATAGCTGCATGTGGGGTCAGATTCTTCCTTTCCTGAAGGTATTTGTAAAAGTATTTCTCTATTTTGTAGGTTTCATAGACTTTAACATGAGCATGTAGCCATGCAGTCATCTATCTCTGAAAGCTATTTATGAATAGTGATTTAGCATTTGCTGCTTATCACTTTCCCATTTGAAAAGTTTTTTTCCTGTAGTCAGGAACTGGAAACAGTACTGTGCTACCACTCGCGCACTGTGAATAGCAGATAATTGAAGTGAGCAGCTCGCAAGTGTTCTGGAGGCGGAAATGTGCTCAAATGAACTATTTGGTGGATGTTTCTGAATAACAAATCCATTCACAGAAATATGGTTCAGTCCATGAGGAATAAAGAAGGGCCAAAACTGCATGGATTTTATTTTCAGTGAATTATTAATCTAACCATAATCATTATTACTCAGTGTATTATACACAGTACTGATGATAAAAGGCTTGGTAAAAGTGAGTTAGAAGTGCTACCTTCTGCAGAGACTGTGCAACCTATGTTGGTCATAACTAAGAGCTGGTGATGAGTCACAGCAGTGTGCCTTTCCACATGTGCATCACAACAAGTAAGGAACCCTCTGGCTCCATCTGGGTGTCTATTACAAGAAAAGTATAGAGCTATGAAATGGTAACACAGGTTTTTAGCCACTCACCCATCCCTCAGAAAGACTGGAAAGGCTGAGGTTTGAAATTTGGTTATGATAAATGCACAGGTGTGCACAAGCCTTTGGCAGTGTTTTCTTTCTGCTTATACATTGAGAATGGGAACACATCCAAAGCTCCTTGAATCTGAGTTTGTTAGCAAGGACTCAGAAGATTAGAGGCTCATCCTTACCACAGATGAAGCAGTGTCACTCAAAACACTTATCACCAAAATATGGTCCAGTGCTTTATAATTCAGCTTTTCCATATATATGTGAAGAGTTATGTTCATAGTCTAAAAGGAGCAGAAGTTACAGAGGTAGTTGTAAAAATTCTGTACTTTGTGAAGGTTTACTGAAGAGCTATTTCCTATCTTGTAAAACTTTTTAATCTGTTTTATTGCATTTTGAAATTTAATCTGTTATTTATCCCAAATATGAAACCTGTTCTACATGGTTAAATTCCATTCTTTGTTGCAACTTTTGAAAGGGAAGCTCAAGTGACAGTTAAAGCCCTAACTTGTCATGTGACTTCACAAAAGTTCATATCATACTTTGGATGTCTTTGTGATTGCAGCAGTTGGTAACATTTTGAGCTGAGAGCTGAAAGGGGCTGAGGTGATATCATTTTTCAAAAGAAAATCCTGTATTCCAGAAACTGCCATTACTTTGAATATGGAGAAAACCCAACTAATCTCTTAGCTGAGAAGACTTATGAACTTAATGTAAAGCCTCACCAGTTTTCACAGTGTGTTTTTAATTTAGAAAATTAATCATGTTTCCATCGCTAACAAATTTTCTGAATCAAAAGGTATAACAGCGATCAGATCATGTCACCGAATGAATTATATTCATGAATAACTCTAACAAGAATAACCATATATTCTGAGACATAAGTGGTTGTGGATAAAATCATGAAGAGTGTCTTTTTTTAAATTCTCTTTGGTACTGTGATTTGTGTTCAGTCTCTGTGATCTGAGAATGGGTATTTTCTGTCACCCTCCAGAATTTTGCTCGTGTTGTAGCCTAATTCTTCTTTTCATTGTCCTACATAAAAATTCTAGTTAATTTAATGGGTGTGATAAAAGAATAATGGAGTAGGGGGAGATTTCCAACCTCGAGGGGGGAAAAGAAAAAAAGAGAAAAAAATGAGGAAAAAATAGAAGAAATTGCTTCATGGAGGGGAGCTTGGCATTAATGCTTAAACAGATGGCTGTGATGAGAGGACTGCAGGCACCAGCAAGTCAAGGTAGAGAGGACAGAGAATATTTGTTTTGTACATGTGCATGATAAGTGGGAGCAGTCACATTGCTTGTTCTTTTTATAATGTGAGTCATGACAAAACTGCTTTAGCTTTCAGGAATTCTAAAGAGAATGAGGGGAGGAAAACACTTGGTGTCTGCAATTTAATGCTTTTAACTGGAGAAAGAGAGCTAAGCTAATACTCAAGCATACCCAGGGGGTAGTTAAATACTCCTTGGAGAAACCTCACAGCCACCTCATCCTTGCCTCATCACGCCAACCTCACTTCCCACTGTTAAAAAAAAAAAAAAGAAAAGGAAAAAAACCCACCCTGAGTTGCCAGTAAGGTGTGAGATGTGTAGATCATTTTTCAGTTCTGCTCTTCTCAATAGCTCTTCTATTTGCCTTCTCTTCAGCTGGCCCTCACATGTTTAAGTCGTTATCTATTAATTTTCTCTTTGTAGTGTCGCCTCAGGTATAATTTCTTTCAGGTCAAAGGAAATCCAGGGTGAGTTCCCAACAGTTACTATCTTATCAGAAAAGATTCCCTACAGTACAGCGTAATGGCTCTGCACATAGGTCTGGTCCTATTCTTCCAAAAGCCAGTGGCTGTCTCTACGTGAGCTGTAGGAAACCCTCTGTTCTGTCTTCATAGTCTAAGCTCATGAGCAGTGCAGCCTGCTAGAGCAGCTCTGCTTCTATCCTGTGGGAGCACCCATATAGGCAGTTACATTCGGTCTCCCATAAACAAGTCAATTACAAATTCATCATTACAAAAAACCCCAAACCAAAACACAAAAGAAAGCAAACCAACCAGCCAACCAAAAAAAAAACCTCTGAAAAAAAAAAAAAAATTGCTGTTTTGCTGAGAATATTAGGTTACAGAACTAAGAGATGAAAAAGCTTTGCTATATTCCATTTAGTCAGTTTGCCTACGCACAAAGCAGAATTATTCCCCAGCAGTGTAACTTGCAGGGTTTTTCTGTTATGTATAAAGGTAGTATTTATTACATATTTATTACTGCAGAGCCACTGGGATTTTCATGTTACTGTTGCAGCTAATGAAGTGGCACAGTTCTACCCTGAGGTCTGACCGAGGCAGCTTCTTGGGCTCTTGTCTGTTTTCTTGCCAGCAAATCATCACTGGCTAACTTTGTTTTCTTGAAGGGATTGCTCCTGGATTCAAAAGCACTTAAGGGAAGAGTTATAAGGATGAGAGAAGACAAAGGATGAAGGAGAAGGAAGTAGTTTTTATGCTGGAAAATATAGTTGAAAAGGGGATTTGGGACAAATACTGGCAACCAATTATTCAGTTCATTGGTAACCAATTAGTAAGTGTTGTGAGTATATCAAATTCTTTTAACTCATGAGGTGCTTGTTAGCTTGCAGGATTGTGTATGGTACTGAGATTCATAACACTTAATTATCAGCAATTCCTAGACACATTTGACTGTGAGTCGTGGCAAGCAGGGCAGTTCTGGTCTTATCTTAAGTTCTGCCTCTGTGCCTGTGTACTGAAGGAGATTCTCCCTGCCATGCATAATGACGATGTTTCAATGACACAGCTTTGGGACATCTTAGATAAACACAGAAAAGCTGGGTCACATGGCACCGATAAATTTGTTCTGCTGCCTCAGATTTGTTCAAAAGGATTTTGGTGTGCACAAGACTTTGTGCTGGATCTTGGACTGTCTGGTTTTGCACCTCTGATTATATGCTGGGTCAGGTGCATTCAACGCCAGCTGGCATGACAATAGCCTTAAATGTTCTATCATATTCTCTGGCTAATTTTACAGAGGCGAAGCTGCGGGTTTATGCCTGATATGTATCAAATTTGTACTGTGAGGATGTGTGGATGTCGGGTATTAATGATTGTGCAGTCATGCCCTTTTGTCAGAGAACATTCAGGGACAGCCAGCAGGGTGTAGTATGAGAGAAGTCAAGGGAGTCTCCTTTCCAGGAAAATGGATTAAAGATTATCACAGATGCTCGGCTTGGTTGTGATTTTATCTGTCTTGCTTTGCCATGTGTCTCTCCAATTCATTTTAGAGACTTTATTCTCTGGTCCAAGCCACCATCATGAGTGTGCTCTCAGACATATGAGTAGACTATGTCCAGCTCCTGCAGCAAGGAGTTCAGTTCCAGCAGAATTTCAGAGCCTGCCCTGTGGTCTCAGAATGCTCCTATGCAGTATCCTTGCTTTCATGTATTGGAGAAAAAAATGGGATATATAAAGGATACCTCTGAGGAAAGCAGAGATGGAGAACTTCCTTTTGTACTGTAAGGAAGCATCAGTTAAGTTTAGGATGAAAGCAGTTTGACTTACTCCATGCAACACTATGTAAGTTGCAGATACCTTTTTACCCCACAGAAATCAGTTATTAACTTAGTAATTGTGTTGGCATTAATCTTTGAGAGGCTATTCAGAAAAGTGTAGGTGTGGGCCTGGACTCAGCAGCAGAAATTCATTTGTTGTTTTTCTTTTTAAATCTAAAAATGCCTTTTGGTGTCAGAGTCTCAGGAAGTGCTGGAACATAGGCTGTACTAGTGGTTCCTGTTGGACTCAGTTCAGAAGGGAGGTAGGTTGTCTTATCATGCAGTAAATATTAAGGAAAGAAGGAGATCTCATTGTTATGTCCACCCTCATATATCCATGAGGCACAGTGATATGCTGACCTCTGATGATGTAGCGGGATGAATTTACCCCATCCTTTATAAAGGAATTCATCTGGAAATTTGAGAATCAAATCTTCTAAACTACTTTCTTCTTTGTTAATATGAGTTTTGTGCTCTACGTTAGAGCTGTAAAAAAGGGTTTGAAAGCATATGCTAGGCATCAGAAGGCAGCTATCTGAGTTGAAACGTGACAATCTTTTAGATCCACAAGTTCTTTTACTCTGTCCGTGGAAGCTCCCATTTTGTTCTCTCTCTCTGGTCTTTTAAGCTTTGTGAGTTCACTCCCACTATTAACCTTTTTCTTAGTAGCATTTTCCTGCCTCTCTGCTGCCTCACACCTAACTGATCTTCTGCTCACTCTTTTTAGGACTCATCTTTTTCTCTTGAATTGCAGTTACCTATTGCTACAGTATCTGAGCCAGGTCTCTTTTCAAGAATAGAGATAACAGCTTTTTAAGTGTGGGAAACTCAGAAAACTGAGAATGACTTTTCCAGAGCTCACTTCCCTCTGCTCTTAAACTGCCAGAGGTTTCATCCATAGTTACACAGAGCAGGGAGAGATGACAGGAGACTAAACTTTGAAGGGTGAGGGAAGCAGGGGCAGAGGAGAAGAGACTTCCTCCTTTGTGTTCTGGGAATGGTGTACCTCTGCATAACAGAGCAGACCAAGAGGGGAAAAATCTCCAGGGAACTGCTGGTTTTCCTGTCTCTCTTTTTTCATCATTCAATGCACCAAGCTTTGCTTGAGGCTGGTTATTTTGTCATGTTTTCTTGCTTTCTGAAGGTAAAAAAGGAGTAGTTTGAGTTCTGGGTTTCATTCCAAATGTAACAGAAGAGCTTTTTGAAGTCAAGTTTAACATCTTGTTCTCAAGAGTTTGTCTTCCCTTCCACACTGTGCCCTCAGCTGGTGTGCGTGAAGCCTCTGGCACCCTAGAGGGAGGAAATGTATCCTGGAAAGGTAATTCTTAGTCTTGCATGAGTATAAAGCTGTTCCCTGAAATCCTGAATAGAAAGTTGGCTATGGTCCCAGCTGGAGATGAGAGCATAGTAAATTCAGTGTGTGAAAAGCCCACTTACACAAGGGGGTAGCTTAGGTCTCTTACAGTCTTTTCTTCTTTTTGCTGCTGTGACGCAGTGGAAAAAGGAGCAAGTCATCAGAGGACAATTGTCCTGGGATGAACTTGGATCTAGAATTGACCTCTTCTCCTTTGCTTGCTTTCCCTTTTCTCTTCCTCCCATTTCCTTCTATTATTTAATTTTATAAACAAACGTCCCCCAGTGTGCACTGTGTAAATATTGTCACTGAATTACTGTCTGTTTGCTTAGCTCATTAGAGAAAGCCACGATAAGCTTTTTAATTACAAAATTACCTTCACCAAATCAATTTCTTTCATTTAATGAACTGAAGAAAACTGCAAATGGGAGGGGTAACATTCTGTTTTCCCCCGAAGCATAAATTAACTACCTCCAACCCCCAATTTCCTACATAAAATCAAGGTAGCCAAGAAATAGATTTTCTAAGTTTTTAAAGAAGTGTGACTTGAAGAGTATCTTAAGCCTCTCTTTGTTTTCTGTCCTGTGTATTTACTCCTTTTGGGGGATTGTTTTTTGCTTCTCTCTTTTGCATTTTATTCTATGTATTTATCTTCACCTTAGAGCAACAGTCACAGAACTGAAAACAAAGTGTGTTAAAGCAAAACCATTCACATAGCTTTCATACCATGCTTCTTGGTGAAATGTTGCTTCTCCATGGAAGGACAGCACCAGTAGAAGGAAGGTTCTTCTGCAATTCCAGAGGAAACTGTTTGGATGGAAAGAGATTGTTAGTGGCTTTACAGGCAGTTCATGTAAAAAGAATTGCAGTTCAGAAAGGAAGGAAGACAGACAAATCAATTGAATTGGTCAGTGGCCTAATGACTGTGTTCACAGACTACAATTTTGCTGTAAGACCTTGAATTGAATAGAGTAAAATGTCAAAAATGGGATAGCCTGAATGATCCTAGGACATCCACGGGTAGACTAGGCCAGAAATAAGTGTATTTAGCATAGCATTTCTCAGTTGTGGACTCTATTTCAGTGCAAATATGGCTATCACTTTTGTCAATGGAGTGACAAAATGAGGGGAGTGTCTGCATTTTCACAACTGATTTAAAATCTAACAACTCAGGTGAATCCATCAAAGAGGTTTTGTGCTAAAATACTGGTTAGGACTGTCACCTGGAGCAAGTAAGATGTGGAATAACTCCCCATTTTGTTTATTTACTTTTGAGGGTTGTCCTCTCTAGTAAAGTGGTGGGATAGACAGGTGTGTACAGTAATGTGTTAAACTTCTTGAGATACATTTACCAAAGCTTATCTGTCAGAACTGTCTATTTACTTCATTCTTAGAACTGAAACTGGCAGTAAGAGAAAAGGTTCTCTGCATATTTGTGTAAGATTCCCTAGTATTCTTGTTTTAGTATATTGTCAGAGTGGGTGGTGTTATCTACCCACTTTGAGTGGTTCTTCTTTGATCCTAATGGTTCTTCTTTGAGCCTAAAAACAATTAGCTATTCCTGCTAATGTGGTCAAAAGTGAAGTAATTCACAAAGCTAACACTTAACTTGTCACCTGTACACTTCAGTGTCAATGTTCTGCAGAACTCTGTGGGGGCAACCCACACTTCTCATAGCTTGCTCTTTCTTACCTTATTTCTGTGGGTTCTTTCCGTTCTACCACTGGGGCAGATTTTCGTAACAATTCTGGTGAGTGTGACCTTACTATTTCGTCCCTTCTCAGTTCACCCAGGGTAGAGAGTTAGGAAATACTTAGTACCACAGCACTGGAAAGAACCAAACTTTGAACAATGTTTCTGAACCCTTAAAAACAATCATTTGGGGCTTGGATGAAAACTACAGCAATGAAAACTACAGCCAAACCTTTTTCAACCAAATCAACACTCCAGTTTTTTGCCACTTTGGTGGTTGCTTAGATGAGAGAGCATGAGAGCAACCACAGGCCTTACAGAGAGGAGGAAAAGCTAAGTGTTCAAAGCTTCTAGAAGGGCTCTCCTGACATACAGAGGAACTCCTTTCAGCAGGCCACTGAAATCTTGCATGGGCATAGGGAACTGGCTGTGTTTGTTACTGTGCATTGTCTCTGTTCCCTACAGCTGAGAAAGCTTCAGCAGGAATATCAGAAAAGATAAGCCTGATTCTCTCCTGATCAGTATTGCATTGGACTTGTTCTTAAACATAATGAACAAAGTTTTGGAGCATTTGTCTGCTGCTTTCATAATATAGAGTTGGTATTTATTTTCTGTATTTATTTATCATGAAATTCATTTGTCATAGTGCTAATTTCCGGCAGGCAAAAAAATGACCATGGGAGTGCTGCTACAGAAGAGGGGGGCGTGACTGTTCTCAACTTCTTACTTCTAATTGCAAGGATAGCTCTTTGAAACTGTAAATAGGATAACAGCAATCAAAGCAGTTTCTTGGAGACTGAAGGGCAGCAGTTAGCCATTTCTACCTTCCACCCTCAAACTGCAAGCATAGCTTTTCTGCTGCTCTCAGTACAATCAGAATGTGTTTGCTAAGTGAATCCATGTGCTGCAGATGAACAGGTGTCCCTTATGTCAGATTACAAAACATCCTAGATCTGCAAGGCTCCTGATCTCCTGGGGAGTAATAATGAAAGAAAATCCAATCTTTGGTATTTAAGCAGTAATAAGAATCCTCAGTGAAGCAGAACCCTTTTCTGTGCCTCTCTCCTGCTGCCTGCTGTTTCACATTATGATTGTACCTACTGAGATGAGGCACCCAGGACTTCTTAGTACAGTAGTCTGGCTACTTTGTGGTGAAGGTAGGGTGGATCCTTGATTTCAGCCCATGCTTTTCTATGCTTCCCAGTAGTCTAGTGACGAGAGAGGTGAACAAGGAATTTGAGAGGTTTTGTCCTCCGGAACTCAATTGAAGGCACCTTGGTTTAAAGTGCTGTAGAGTTTTTCATAGCAAATAGTAGTTGTGAGAAGCATGTGAAGGTCAATGAACACCCATTAGCATGTGTTATTACTTCTTATAAACAGGAGCCAAACCTGTGTTTGGTGTTTCATGAATACCCTGAGGCAGGCAAGTTAAGAGGAAACAACTGAACCCATGTTTCTAGATCAACCTAAAAAATTAGTATAGGCCTTACTAAAAGGATACTTCCAGAGTGACTGACCCTTTCTGATTTTGAGTCTCTTTTCCTGGAGAACCATGTCTTCTGGAAAGAGGATTCCTGGCTTGGTGAGATTTTCTAGGAACCATTTCACTTACGAGATGGTTAAAGGCATAATACCAAAAAGCTGAATAGCTTGTCAGAGCCTGCTGAACTTCAGCAGCAACCTCTCTTGATAATTACTTGTCAAGATAGGGATGAACTTTTAGGAACTGATGAAGCCACTTCCCAGGGCTTAAAAAGAGAAAAATTACAAGTAACCCGATTATTTCAGTGTGAAAGATCCCCCAAAGATTGTGAGTTGTGTGTCTTTGCAATGGACCAAGCTAATGCGTGATGTAAGAGGTTGTGTTGCCAGTGAGTTCACGAGGTGCTCCCCCAGAAGAGAGCAGGGAGAGGGCATGCACTTGCCCTCCTCTCTCACATTCCCACTTGCCTGCCTGCACCTGCTTATATAACCCTGCAGCTTCTCCTCCTATTATCCTGTCTGCTGATCCATGCCTGATGGTGGTGTCAGGCCTCCAACACCACCAGCTCTCTGATTGTTGCACTCTGTGCACTTTAACATGACAATTAAAAATGATTTACAAATGGTCCTTTCAGTTCCAAATAGAGAGCAACAAGAGGCTGTGATGCTCACTGTGTTATCAGAGACATCCATCCACCTGGGCAGCTGCTGCCTTTGCATTCACCGCTTCTGTGTCCCCGGGATTTCACCTAGGATACCTGTTCTCCACGGGCTGCTTTGTTAGGGCACTCTGTAGGGCTGGAGGGATGAGTAGAGCACAGTCAGCCTCCTGGAGATAGTGGGCTGTTCCCAGTAAGGAGGCACTTGGTAGGTTTATATGGCTGTTACATGAATATACCTATAAGATGGGAGAAGTTTATGCAGGAGGGAAAGTGCTAGCAAGGGGACTGATTATTAATTGTCAGTCAAGGATAACTAAACAGCATTTACTGTTTGTTATTGTCAGTCTTCCTCACAGAGAAAGTTGGATTTGAGATTGATCCATAAGCATTTTGGAAGTTATCCATGCAATCTAATTCTGAGTAACTAAGCTTTAAGGCAGGAATCACTGTATAGGCTCTGAAGAGAAATGAGTTGTGTCACAGAATTTTGGAGCACAAATGTCAGGCACTCATCCTGAATCACATTCTGAAGAGGGCTGCTATGTCCTGCAAACACAGTATGAGTTCCTGCTCCTCTCATCTTTATTATGCTGAGTAGGTTTGTCTGCCTAGGACAGATCTGTGGATCTGCGTTTCGGCTTAGGACAGGTATGGCTGATCTTGTCATTCCCAGACCTGATGATCTGACACTTTTATCAAATAGTTTCATTTGTTTAGGGTCAATTATGTTTCCAGTCTGTGACAGAAAATCCTAAAGAAGTCTTGTCCATGTTTACAGTGAATTCAGTCCCTATCTCTGCAGCAACTGAGTTGCATTAAGATACAGGTATGCTCTGTAGGAGCAGGTTTGCTGTGACAGGAAGGATTAATGACAGGAAGAATTTTTCAGTTGTTAAGAGTTTTCAGTGAAGAATAAGCAGCTGCTATGGTATTTTGTCCACCAACAGTGGTCAAATCAATCTGTGGAAGTGAATACAAAGTACAAATGATACTTCCCTTCCTATTTCTTTCTCCTATTACACATATCAGCTCAAGTTGTGTCAAAAATTTATGTAATTTCTTGATTTCTTTCAATAGGAAAGAGCCCATCCCTAATTTTGCATTCTATTTACAGTAAACTCTCCTCCCTTAAGATTCAGTGTCAGGCACTAACCAGCATCATCTTCCTCTATATGCTGCTCTGCCCACTGTCTTGCCTGTTTGCTGCTAGCTGGGATGGGATTGACACAATGCTCTGGGAGTGTGAGCGACCAGGTGTCCTAAAGGGATAGATAGCACTGTGTGGTGAGGGAGGGGGAACCACCTAATCAGTGTTGCTGATGTAAGTGTAATGCTGAAGGATCTTCCAATCATGGTACCAGCATGGGACACAGTCATGCTGTTTCTCAGAGATGGATACATAAGTATCCAAAGTTAATTTCTGCTCCCACACAGTTCACCAGAATCTTCGTAGTGTTTCCCCAGCTGATTGTGATGCCTTCTGCTGTCAGTGACAGATTATCTCTGTTACAGAAAGATTTTGCTGCTTTGAATACTGAGGTGGACGTCATAATTGTTCTTAGTTCTACACAGATGGATTATCAGTGGTCATTACTCCAAGGCTTGTTCACATAGAACTTGTTCACATTTATGAGCTGCAGGAAATTTAGTCCAGCTACATACTGCTCCCTGCCGCCCTGGAAAAAAAATTGGAAGGAGTGAAAAATCATGTTCAAAAAATAAATAAAGGAAAATACCATAAAGATGTAAACAAGATTTGCATATCACCCTGGCGGGAAGAAGATATTATGTTCTTATGCTGTAGTGTCCACACACTGGCCTGCTTGGAAAATACTTATTTTGCTCAATGAAAGCAAGCAAGAAAACTGGGAAAAGGGATTTAGACTGTATTAAAACAGTAAACATAGATGAGTTGCAGGTTTTTCAGATGTATGCATAGGTACGGGGTCAAATTTGCAGTCTAATGGAGTAAAAGAATCTAGTGATCTCAGACTCCTCTGCTATAGATTCCAGCCCCAGAGGGGGCTTTTACAAGTCTTGAAAGACTAGGACAACACAAGGTTCAGTATAGGTTCACTGGTGGAGCTGATTGGATTACCTTGTGGATAATTGCTACAGGTATCAAAAGGATGGGAATGACTTCTGAAGAGGGTGACAATGTTGTTGCAGTGCCTAGGCCTGAACTATCTGGGGAGCTGAAAATCGGGACAGAAGTGTTTGAGAAAATAACATGTATCACTTGTGCAGTTCTGCTTGATGCTTTCAGCCATTCTGTGCTATAAGGTCAGGAAATATTTTCTGTATTTAAGGAAAAATGCTGGATGAAATAAACTGCAATGTTAATTTAAATGAGAGAAAATAATTTGCACCTTAAATTTCCTTTTTCTTATCACATCACCACCACCAAGTCAGGATGGAGTATTTTTTTTTCATGACATAAAGTAACATGTCCAATATGTCATAGTCTGATGTGTGACATACCTTGACATGACAGAGACTGACATCATGGGTCACAGGACCTGGAGCACAATTGTTAAGCCAATTTAAAAAATAAGTAAATAAAAAAGTGAGGCAAGTACTGGTTGTTGGACTTAAAATGCAATTTTCCTCACAAGTTTTTAACTCTGGACATCTCCAAAGTTTTCATTATTCAGATGTCTACGAGTCCCCGCTTTCAGAACACTTGACAGAGATGAAAGATGCTGCTACTGCCTTAGGGAGCAAGCAAACAGGAATGGAAAGAAGTGATATAATGTACCCAAAACTGACCCACTTGTAGAATTAGGGATATAACTCAGGTCCTCTTGAGTTGTAACTTGGTTTTCAATCCCATTATAGTACATTTTAAGGGATGGGGAACCTCAGATTTGCAGCAAAAGGAAATGGAGATTAAGCAGTGGCTTTTAGGGTGGTGACTGAACAAAGGTGACATTTATGGTAATGCTTTGCTAGCTAGAGGTCATGTTAGTGAAGTCAGGGTTCCAGTGTAGGTCCTCAAAAACACTAAGTTTTCTATATGGCAGCATTCGTCCTTGGTTATGTTCTGCAGGTAGGAGAGCCTCTACAATAGCTCTGTATTTGTAGACAAGGCATGGCTCCATTTCAGTTCTCTTTTAGTGTAGGCACATAGATCCTGAGCAAGAGTTAAACTGTATTTCAGTGCATGTTGCTCAAATCAGAGCAGGTAATTAATTCAGAGAAGGACTCATTTTTCTGCTCCTCCCATTCCAGCAACATAAAAACAAGATCAGTCTGTAGAGCTGAGGCATTTGCAGCATTCACAAGTGAAAAGTTGTCAGACACTGAAACACAGGTAAATGCTTCTGAAATTACCCTTAATTACAGTGTTGTGTGTGTGTGTATCGTATACGTTCCCTCCCTACCACCCAGCCTGCTTCCTACCTCCCCCACCTCAGCTGTGCTTGCCAGCTCCTGAGAACCAAGGTATGTGCGCTGCAGTCAACAGAACCTTTTTCATCTGCTTAGGCTAGAGCAGGATTTGCAGAGACTTTGTGATGAGGCTATGTTAATCATGAAGGCAGTGAGAGAACCAGATTGTGCTTCAGGGCATGTCTATGTCCAGCACAGCAGCCATCATACAGAATCCTCCTGTATAGCTGTCACAGCTGAATTTTGTTTTTGTACCAAGATGATGGCACAGGCTTTCCATCTTGTTATTCCATAACACCCTCTTCCATACCAGCAAATCTGTTGCAGTTGGAGGGAGAAGAGACAAAGCACCTCCCTTTAGCAAAGGACTTTGAGGAAAGATTTCTGCTAGCCAGCCTGGTGATCTGAGAAACAGGCCAAGTTACGAGTTTAGTGGCCCGACAGCAGAGTTTCACCTAGATAACTGACATCGTCACCTGGTTCTATCCCATCTCAGGAATGGCCTTTTCTTGTTCTCGGAATGATTTCCTTTGGGGAAGAGCTATCCTGATCAGACCCACAGTAGGAGCAGGTAGTATTTAAAACTGTACAGAAGAGAGGACACATTAGCAGGGCGGTATGTTATTTCAGAATGCCTCAAACACAACCCTTACACCAATACTACACTGTGAATCAGCCTTGGCTTTGGATCTTATGTTCCTGTCCCAGGCATCTTTGAAAACATGTCTCCTTTTTGGGGGGAGATCATGGCAGCCTTAGATTTGCTTCTGCATATTGAGAGTCACAAGATGTTGGGAAGAACCAGAGCTCAGGACAGGGAAAGCCCCTCTGCAGGTGTGACATATTCTGTTGAGGCATAAATAGGGCATCTTTTGCATGCCTGACACGTGAAGCAAAGATAGTGTAACAACTTTCCCTTTTTTATTTCCCCTATTTTAATTAGTTCTTTACAAATGACCTTTTTCCTTTCTGGTCCTTTGGATTCCTCCTGAACCCCACAGCCCATGGATAGCACTTCTGAATATGCATGAGCTGATAAGAGAATCTAATGTGTGAATCACACTTAAAACAGACCCACCCACTTACTCCCTGACATCAGCTTTTTCAGAACTGTGAAGCGAGAGCGATTTTAAAATTAGAAAGCATGTCATCAGGAACTTTTATCAGCCCTCAGAGAAAATAAATAACCTCTCAAGATGTGAGAATGGATTTAACTAATCCAGTTGTTTATTTTTGCGGTTAAAAAAAAAATGCTTTCATATTTCTTTAATATTGATGCTCCTCTTCAAAAAATGAGCAGTAATTGTAATGACTGTCAGAAAATGCTGTCATCTCTAGTTGTTCTTCCACGTCTCCTGAGATCCTAGCATGTAGGGCTTACTTTTGCATGTGGTGTACATGCAACTTATTTCATTGGGAAGATCAGAGGGAAGAAATTCCTTTTTCTGGTATCTGTTTTTCTTGAACATTTGCAGTTTAAAAGTAAGCAATGTTGTGTAATTTTTAGTGTGGGTGCATTTTTAAGGGGTGGAAAAAATCAACCCAACTAGGAACTTAAATTGCCAAGTTTTAACAGAATAAATAAGCATAGAGGAAAAAAACCTAACATCTTATTTTGATGTTTGTTGTTTTTTGAGTGTGCTGTGGAGTCTTTACTTTTTCATATATTCCCAAGACTGAGATACGTGCTAAAAAAAAAGGACAGGAGGGTGGTCCAGAAAGGAAATTAGCTGACTTAATGTAGCCTCACAGTCTCGTGTTCTGATGTCACCAGACTTCAAATAGCATTAGTTAGGGCTTAAAGAAAGTATCTCCAAAAAACCCCCAATAAACAGTTTTTTTGCAGGAATTCCTAGGGATGACTTAGTAGATGGTCTTTTGCCCCTTGAAGTGGTACTGATTCTGCTGGCCTTTGGGGATAAAGCATAGGCCTATTTCATGAGTGTTGGTGTTTGTAAAGATCATCTGTCAGTTTTCACAATTGTAGATATGTTAAATCCAGGGTTCTGGTCTAGTTCCAATTTGAGGAGCTATTTTCTGCTTAGTTTCTGCAGCAGATTTGTATTGGCTGCAATCTCCTCCTCCATTTGCTGTGTTACATTTTCATGTTTGCTGAGCTTTTTTAAACAGCCACCACATTCCCCTTCTGTGTGTATTAAAAACTACTTCTGGAGTGAAACATGGCAGCACAATATTATACTTCACTTAGGAGGAGATGTGATAACACTATAACAAATCAAAGCCACAAAAAGAAATTTAAGGTAGACAGAAACTAATTACTTAGTTGGAATTTTGCCAGGGTAGTGGGATTAAAAGGCTTATGCAGAAAGACTAGAAAGCACTTATGAATGAAGTGAAAGATGCCTTAGACACAAGAAATGGCAAACACCTGTGCCATCTAGTCCTTCCCTTGGTATTTGCTGCAAGTTTGTTCTTTATGTCGCAATCACTAGTGATACATCTAGTTTAATTATAAATGACTGTAGCAACACAAATTCCACCATCACTCAGCAGAGGCTGTTCCAGGGACTTTGTTGCCAAATAGAAATGCCTCTTGACATTCCTCCTGTGTGTTCCTTTGTCTCTTTTTCTTCCTAATTGCACAACATGGAATTGTTTCCTTCCCCTTCTTCTATCTCTCCCCTTTTGCATTATGTGCCCTTCAAAAACTCATAGACTTTATGGTAGCACGCTGTTTTCTGTGAGATTGCCTTCCCAACCATACGGCAGCTTTTGTCAAACAGCCCCTGCAGTTGCTTGTAGCCTCGTCTATAAGCATTTTGAACGGTAACATTGACTTAAAATCACTGCCTCCATTGGATGCTGGAGTCACCCAGAGCTGGAAGGACAGGAGTAGGGTTATGAGGCACAAGGAGGCCAGATTTATTCACTCACTAACCCAAGTTCCTTTGCAAGCAGATTTTGTTCATGCCATCTTAGATTGCCTGTTAGATGTCATTGGAAGAGCTAGGCTGTTTAATAGAAAATGTTTTTAAAGATTTGTTGGCATATCAGGTTTTCTGGAGCTTTGCTATTAACTGTGAATGTTAGTGGCAAAATACTCTCCCTGTGCTGTAAGGAACTTAACTTTCCGTTGTTCGGCTGCTCCATTACTTACCTTAAGCAGCTCAAATAATAAATAAGCAGCTGTAAATGTAGTGATTACGGACTGGGTCTCATTTAAACTCAGGAAGTGGGAGTGGTTTATAGGAAGGGCTTTAGTATTTCAGTCAGACTGCTGTTCCCTGGGCTCTCCATTCTCTCAGGCTGTAGCATCCCTCTGTCCTGAGTATGCACATCACTCATCACTCCTGTTCCCAGTGGTCATAAGCAATGTTAGTTTTGATTTATGGAAGGTGGCCATATTTGCAGATTTTCTTTTCACATTTTCTTCTAATACTTGAAAATATGCATAGAGGGAATTTTGAATTCTTCAGCGTGTCTTGATAAAAGTATCAAAACCAACACATATGTTTTTCTCAGAGCAAAGAATGTTTTCCAGTATGGCAAGCATTCATCTTGCAGTGAGCTGTTCAGGGAGGCCTCTGCATCTACAAGCCTTACTAGCTACAGGATCACATTATTTAATTACCTATGTATTCTAAGTTTATGTAATACATTTGATGGATATTATTGACATTGTTTTGGGACAAAAAGAGTGGCTGTTTAATTTCTTTCTTCTAATTATAGAGCAAATTATATGTCATTAATAACTTGTCTTTAGAAAATGGATAAAAGGCTGCATTTACTAAAAAGAGCACAGTAAAAAAAAAAAAAAGGTTTTGATTGCTTCTCCTCACAGATTGTCTCAAACAGAATTTGAAAGTCAGAATAAATCAGATAATCTGACAAAGAGCCAAAACTAAACAGATTGCTGGTTTTGTCTGCTAGGGGTTTATATTAATTTTCAGAGCGTGTGTGATCGAGTAGGACTAGTCAGGAGCAGAGGTAGAAGGTAAGATGAAACACAAGTCCTTAAAGAGAGAAGAAAATGAAAGCTTCCTAAGCTTGTGTCTGGAAAGTAGTTCTTCAGATACTGGGAAATGATGAGGCATCCCTGGGAAGCCTGGGGGAGTGTTACTAAAATGAGAACTTTATAGTGTCTTCAAGTTTTATTTTAGAACAATGCTATCAGACCTAACTCAAGCCCCAGGGAAATTTCTGACATTGCATTTGTTACAGGTATGTCCTTTATTATTGTTTAATTTTGCTTTTCAACCCTAGTATTAACATTTAGAACATTATAATCTAAAAGACTTTGTGTTCTACAGCTGGGACTGTCAATCAATCTGTTGTTATCAGGTTTGTTCCATAACAGTTAGTCGACTGGGGCCCAATTATCCTATCTATTATGCAGTGTGAATTTGACAAATAAAGGTGCAAGTTACAGTTAATCATTCTGGAGTGAGTGTGAGTTTTCAGGAGATGGTATCATGTCGTTTCAGAAGAGCCAGGGAGTTTGAAGGCTTATAAAAGGTTGAGGGCTCTATGGTATGAGACTGTGCTGGTCTTTAGTTAAGGTGTGGTCAGACCCATATGCTTCCTTATTTTTCTCTCTGATTTGGATTAAAATGGGAAGAGCTAAAGCTGCTTCAGGTAACTATCCCTTGATCTGTTTTATGGGACTTGCCTTGATGGGTAATAAGGGAATGCAAAGCATATTGCTACAGTATTAATGCAGGATTCTTCCTGGACTTGGCAAATCTGTATGACACACTTCTCCTTCATGCAAGAGGTGATTAATATTGTAGCTAAAATAATGCTGGCAGTGTAATTAAAACAGAATTTTTTATTTTGGAAAACTGAACTTTCAGCAGCAACTGCATTGCGTAACTGCTTACGGGAACAGAGAACTTTGTCTAAATGGACTCATTCAGAAACACGTTTTCACTTCTATATTGGATGCTTGAATGCACAATGTGCTTTTATAAATTAATATTACCACATGTGATATCTCAGAGAAGCACACCTTTGAAAAGACACCAATATAAAGCAAAGGTACATGCCCAAAGTCAGCAGACAGAACACTGATATTTAAGAAATGGCAGACCACAAAATAGGATGATTCACATCTGCCCATGCTTGTCCAAGCCAGGGAAGAATTGCTTCTCTGTCTCTGATGTGTCCAATTTATTACAGATGATTATCTCATAAGGAATAAAATGGGAAGACATTCCCACTGTGTGCTCAGTATTAATATACTAAGCTTATCTCTGTTTTGTTGTACCATCAGCTGCCCTTGCCCTGTGCTATGAAACCCAAAAGTTGTTCAGGTATACCTGCAAAACATCTTTTGAGTTTCTCATAGGAATAAGTAAATCTACAAAGAAAATAAAAAAGATCTGGAAGAAGGCTGTTTGAGAACATGGAGCACTTTCCTTCTGTGCTATTCTGAACAGGTACATGGACATTTTTCTTAGCTATCTTCAGCCTCACTAACACCACCTGGTAACATCCAGAGGTGTGCAGGGGTCTGAGATGCATCTCATCTCCCCATGATTAGGTGAGTCTGTGGCTTTTCCTGGTATCCCATTAAAGAGTTGTTGAGATCCCTGTTTTCATATCTAGAGAAATCCAGTTCCCTTACTATTGCCTCATTTTTTCAGGTGAGACCAGATTTTGCTGATACTTATCCCTAGAGAATTTTGAGGGAACAAAATACCTTAAATCTGAAGACAGGGAGTTCATGCCATCTCATAATGATATTATCCAGTTTGACCTGAAATCTTTATATTATTGCTGTTGGCCTGTTCCCTGGCGAAGAATGGCTGGTGCTGCATGGCCACATTTCTAGTGGTACCAGTCTTGTATGCTCTGTCCTGCTTGTATATACAGGTGTAACATGCAGGTAGCTCACACTGAAGTAAACATGCATGGTTGATCTTTAGGGCCCCACACTTACAAAAAACACAGTCAAGCTTTTTCCTTCACTTTTTTCCCTTTTTTTCCTGCACTGTTCTTTTCATGTCTTTCCCTCCACTTTTTTCTTTATACTCTTCTGTGTATCCTTTCTTATTTTCCATTTGCATTCACTAGTAATGGGACCCGATTGCACTGCACACCTAATGCAAACATTAGGTAAAAGGACACAGTGTTCAAAGAACATGGGGTGACCAAAGTATTAGTGTTAATACTGAGCAGAATTTTTATTTTTCCATTTTTCCTCCTGCACCTGTCTCCACTCTGATGGCACAGTTTGCTTTCTGCTATGCATTTGAGGACTAAGCTCTCCTTCTCCCTATAAGATCTGCTTGTTCCCTGGGCTGTTTTGTTTTATTTTGTTTTGGTTTTATATTCAACCAGTCAAAAAACCTAATGATCCATATACAAAAATCAGCTTCCTGCTCTGGACTGTAAGTGTCAGCTCTTTCCAGAAAACTTGGCATTACCAAAATTACTGTTGATTATATACAAAAGCATTCTGTTGGTTGACATGGTGTTTGGATAATACTTTAATGATGTTGGCATAAACAATTAGTTAATATATTATTAGGAGGACTTAGCAGGTGCTCATGTGTGCTGGTGGGATTTTTCCAGCTATTTGCTTTATAGAAAAAAAAAAAGCATCATGTTTCATTGTTAAAGGTGTTTCGGAGTTAGGTCTCCCTTCTTCTCTCCTACTCTGTTTTTCTTACTTCCCTGTTTCTCTTTGCTGCTTTCTTTCTCCTTTGCAAGCATTCTCCCCTTTTTTTTTTTCCTTTCCCTCAGACAGAAAATGATGTTTGCTGCTTATGGGGTATTGATTGTGTATTATCAGCCAGGCTCACACATCGACAATTACATGTAGTGCCAAGGTAGCCGTGAGAATGAGGACTGGTTGCCATGGCAGTGAAAGGGGCCTATTGCGCTACCAGGCGCCTGCTCCATAGCGATAATCATGCTGCTCATTTCATTTTAATTGAAATTTGAAATCATATTCTCTGGGAAGAAGCAAATGGACCTTTTCTCCTTTTTCCTTAATTTTTTACCCACCACCAAAAAAAAATTGCAAATATGAAAGATTTGCACATTTCTTACAGAAAAATATTAACTTCCTGACAGTCAACACTAAAAGACCAGAATGAATACAGAGCTTTGTAAAGGTAGCTTTTCAATCTTTCTCATTCTGTTCCTAATTAATTCCCAAATTTCATTTTTCACTAGCTTCATGTTCTGTTAACTCTGCTGTGGTCTTTTTTTTGGTACCACCTGATCCAGATAGTCAGCTAGTTCCTTAAAAAAGTCACTGTTTTCTGCAAGCTAAAAACTCAGATTTGTTTTTGCAGTGAATAAAAGAACTTTTCCATTATTACTTAAATAATTTTTATTAAGCTTATTGTCTAGTATAAGCGAAGTTTTCCACTGTATAAATTGACACACTTCCATCAATGGCAATAAAAATACAGTAACTCTTGTTTTCAGAGAGGTGAACAATTAGTGAAGAGGCATAAGGTGATGATTTTCTTGGGGAAAACAAAGAATATGAAAGCTTAAGAGTAGTGAGAGAACGGAACACAGAAAACTGTATCCTCGTGGCAGGAAGTGCAAGGGCAAAGGTTTTCTCAGTGACAATATTAAAACTGGGAGAAGGACAATATCAAAGCTATCACTGACATTTGAAAGAGAAAATTAGTCACTCTTTTCTTGATGCTATTGAGATGAGGTTAAGCTCCTTGGAAGCTGAGAACTAACGATGCCTGTTTGCTTGCCTCCACTTTGGGTTCTGCACAGTGTGTCTGGCTTTCCTGCAGTCTTTCAAGATGGCCAAACCTTTGAGTGTATGTATTGAATTTATCACTGTTCCCAATTTTTCTTTCCCGTTTGAGACCATGGGACCAGGGAGTCTCCCATGTGCGCCAGTCTTGCCATCTAGTATTGGTAAAACTTGGACACATTGCACCTAAAAATTGGATTTTTTTTTAATGTTATTTTGGGGTTTTTTTGTGATCTTTTGGCTTTCCAAACTAGGAATGGACACAACAAGTAGCAGAGTTTACAGTTACTGGTTAATTTCCTCAGATGTAAGGAAATGTGTGCAAAACGCACTTTGTAATTTCTTGTTATATCTTTGGTTAATTCCTTTCATACTATGTATCTGATTTTTGGATGAACCTGAAACAGAATTTTTGAATTTGATTCCTAAATTTCAAAATATAGAGAGCCTTTTTAAGGCTTGTCTTTCATCCAAAGTCTTCTGAGCTACACTCCAAAATTTAGGGAGTTTAGAATGAAAAAGTACTAATTGCTCACAGAGTTCTGTGTCACAGTTCTGAATGAGTTAATGTTGTGAAGGGGCCTGTCTCTGACTACTTACTTTGCAGTAAAGCATTTGGCCTTCTACCTCTTGATAGTCAGTCTTTGCCACTGCTGGAATTGAAGCTGAGGCTCTGAATCTGCAGTGTAACCAAGCATTTTAATGCAAATCTGCTTAATGTATGGTCAAGCTAAGAGTATCCTATCTCTTGCTTACCTCTGGTGTTGGTAACCTTGGGCATTCCATGAGAAGAGCAGCAAGCTAGGGCTCCGTATGTACTTTGTGGCATGTCTTTAGCATGTCAAATGACATTGGGTCCATTTGCCTGTGTTTTCCTTAAGCACTGATAAACTAACTTTTACCCAAGCAGATTTTACCCAGAATTTTTTACCAATTTGTTTTTCCTGTTTTGTTGTGTGGGTTTAGTTTTTTGTTTGTTTGGTTTGTTTTTTCAAATTTATGTTGTTTATAAAGGCCCCTTTTCTTTCTTAAACAGTACAATTTTTAAGTAGCTCACAGTTAGCTCACAGGGCCAAATAAAAACATGCTGTCACCAGATGATACAATGTACTTATCCAGCTTAAACTCACACTGCTGGTGTTGAGCTATTGTGAAAAAATATTAGTGGGTTAACCTTGCAGTGGATGGAAATATTTATTCTAGATCAGATACTCTGTTTATTCTTTTCTAACTTTATGCCAGAATGGTCATTATCTGTTCTCCCTTAGCCAGATGAAAGCCTGTAAAATCAGGAAAACCAACATAAGCTCTGAATTTTCTGCATTGGTCATTCAAAAGAAAAGCTACTGTCTTCTTGCTGCAGGCCTAGATCACAATTTGCTCTGGTTATCCCCAGATTGCTTGGCATAGATTTTCAAGAGAAAGCCTTTACCCTGCAGCCAGCAAAGACATGCAGGCACTGTCAGGGTGGGTGCTGGCTCAGGGGAAGTGAACTTGCTCTGGGTTCCTCTCACAGTGGCAGCTTGTCTTATCTGCACAGATCTCTTCTCCAAATGCTGACTGAACCTCAGGCTGGTTAGTGTTGGAGGTCTGGTGCACTTTCAGCTTGAAGTGTTATGCTTTGAGCCTGTCTGCTGCTGCCTGCTTTGGAAACATCTGTCCGAAAGTAAATCTAAGGCCCTAGAGGTATTTTGAAGCCATTACTGGTGGCAGGGCTAAGATTAAAGTAATTAAAAAACCCAGCTGAAGCAAGTGGTTAGAGGGATGGATAAAGTGTGAGGTAATATTAAAGTAGGGACAGTGAAGGAAGTAGAGGTCCATTTGTGCCAGGAGTTTTAACAACCTGCACTCTACAGATACTCTGTTGCCCAACATCCCCCCCACCTCCCCCTGCTTCCCTGAATCCTCACAGACCAGCAGAGTTCTTAATTAAGTGTCAAAGAATTGATTATCTGGAGCTCTTGCAAGGCAATTCCATTGATGAAACCATTTTGTCAGGCCGACTGATATAATTAGACCAAACAAGATGTGAAATCTTCAGTGTTTTGGGCTACAGCCCAGTAATTATTTAATTTGTAATAGAAAGGAGCTGGGGAGGGAGATGGAACAACAGCAGAATTAAAAAAAAAAAAAAAAAAAATTGAGAAAAAAGTTCACAAAATGTTTCTCTTTCCCCCTCTTCCTACTGTTCTTTCCTCTCAAGGGATCTTGAGCATTTGCAGAAAGCTGCTTAGTGTCTGTGCAGAGGAAACCTTGGTGAGCTGTCAGCACTTGTCCATTCCTCTGGAGACATCATATCGCCTTCCTTGCAACTCATCAAGCTGCCAGGCCTGATTTATACAGAGCTAAACATACCAGTGCTGTTGGGATGATCATCGTTACTGAGATTGCACTGTTCATTTTCCAAGCTGCTGCTAGTGTGTCTGAAGGAGTTAGGACAGAATCATATTTTTAACAATAATTAGCACTTATCTGGCAGTTTTCTGTGGGTCTTTGTGTTTCATGGAAGAGAGCCAATATATGCCCATTATATAGATGGAGAAATTGAACTTCAGAGTGTGTGATGGACGTTCTGCTGGAGAAGAGAGGCATGGCTAGGAATAAGACCACGTCCCCTAACTGCTAGCCCAGGCCTCACGCTACCAGACCATGTTTGTTACTCGTGTGAACAGCCAGCAGGGTTTTCTCTTCCTTCCTGCCCTTTGGTGAGATAGTGGCTGAGCTACCATTAGTAGAGCATGGTAAAGGACTGCTGCCTTGTATTCTCAGGTTTTCCACACTTTCCCACTCTACTGACTCTTTGAATACCCCTTTTTGCCACAGCACACTTCCTTGTACAGTGCATTTGATACTGAGTCCTACAGACTATCATACATTAAAATGAGTGAGGGTTGTCACACAGGTAAGAAATATAAGTATTTCAAGTTTTCCCTTCTAAATTCTGGAGAGAAGCAGGCTGCAAACTCTCCCAAAGACTTTTACTACAGAAGGTGACCATGCAGCAAATCCACAAGGATTCTGAGAGACCAGAAGCCCTCCATCTCTGTCTCCTATTTGATCCAATTTGTGTTAGCTGCTTTCTTGAGCTATTCTAGCTGGATTTTAAGAGTGTTCTTCTTTGTGAGGTTTTTTTCATGTGTTTGTTTAGGTGTTTTGTTTCATTGCAAGAATGGGAGATAAACTCCCCTTTAATAGAAGGAAAATACTCCCATGTGTTACCGGTTGGCAAGAGAAACTGGGAAAAGGAAGAGAATATAAAAGAAAATCTGGTTATCAAGTGAAAATCACATTCCAAAGATGTTTCACGCCTTGCAGTGCAAGCTTTTCTCCCTGAGCTGTGATTACCGGATGATAGCACTAGACCTACTCCATCCCCCGCACACTTTCCTCATGCTATTATGGAACAAATATGCCCTGCCTTCCTCCTCTTCCTCTTACCACCTCTGTCTTGTATTCTTTACTTGAAGGAGAGGTACATGTCTGTGTAGGGGAAACAAATGAGGCTGACAGAATGAAAGACTGAACAGAAGAATCAGCTGAGTTACAGATGATAAGTTAGAACAAATCCCCATGTGATTTCTGAGTGTGATGTACCACTCACCTAGAGGCAAGGGTCTGCCACGTTCGCATCCCTCCATATTCCATAGGAAAGGAAATATTATGTTGTCTAAATAGCACCTGAAGCAAAGGTAGAAGGCAAAAGGTGTATTTATATAGAAGGCAGCCACAATAAGGCCAGAAAAAAATTATTGAGCTAAGGTAAGGTGATGGGTAGGCCAAGCTGCAGGTAGAACAATGCATTGTCATCTGCCCTTCTGAGTTGTTCCATAGAGTAATGTCTGTGCTGATTATTAGAGGCAGAGAGCAGAGCCCCTGTGGAAATGCAGAGCTGGTCTCTATCATGGTGAAATCTAAATTCCAGCAGTCACCAGGTGCTAAGGAATTTCCTTGGAGACTCCAGCTGTGGAAACACATGATAAGCTGCTAGGATTCAGTCATAAGAGCAAAAGTCTAAAAAGTGTGAGGATGCTGTTTGTCATCCTTTAGAGGAGAGTGCTTTTCACTAAGCTGTGACCACAGCCATAGTAATCCGGAGATACATTTTGGTGGAATATATACGGGTTGTGGCTGGGCAATTTATCAGGATGCAAGACCCACCCTGTCAAGGCTGTAATTAGTTTCTGGAAATTGTTGAGTAGAGATTATATGGCTTTGTGTGTGTGTGTGTGTGTGCGTGTACAACTATTAATATATACACATGCACACATAGAGAGTATAACCAACAGCCACTGAATAGTTCTGAGGGGGCTGGATCTGAGGGGCATGGGTTTTTTCTGTGGATCCCTTTTAGTGTTTATACACTGGGACAATCCATCTGCCCACGGGTGCTTTTCTTACATAGTCACACCATCAGCTTATTGCATGAGGCCCCAGAGTATCCTGTGAAGCTGCATATTCACCTGGTACCACCACGTGATGTCCAGCAGAAATACTTCCATGCTGTGTGATACAGCATTAGGACAAAAGTGGAGGGGATTTTGCACTGTTGCCTTTTCCTGGTCTTAAAATTAAAAACCAAACACAGTTTAAGGGAAAAGGGGTTTTTACCTTGGTATTTATTTAAGGATCCTTAAGGTGCACGACTTCGTCCAGGTAGAATGTGCCGAAATGCACCCAAAAATGCACTCGAAGTGCACACCGAAATGCACACTGAAATGCACACACACAAATAGATTGCATACACAATTTATAGGCCTTCCAAATTAGCATATCTATTAAAAATTCCTCAATGAGAGGCTCAAATTAACTCCCCCATCCGAGGAATCCCCCCCTGGATGGGCCTATCTTAGTTTACAGGGTGTGTTTTAGAGAGGACCTTGGTTTCTCAGGATAGCATAGGACATTCTGGCCCCAACTGCGAGGTCTCCAGGATGTTTGGTCTCCTGGCTTAACAGAATATTAGGACTGTGCTAAATTATCGAGCTTAAGGAATTACAAGTATGCATGCTAAAAGCACTGGGGATACATAAAAGCTATATAAAAGGGTATATAAAAGGTATATATAAAAAAAGGCAAAAAATCATCATGGTATCAGCATAATCCCTAAAATAGACAAGTCTGAGCCTTTTTAGCACAGTCCTCAAAGATGAAAAATCAGAACCTTTTTGCTCCTGGAGTTTATAGCACTCCAAACTACTGCTTAAACATGAGCAATAACACAAAAGTTGCTCTCTTTCTTGTTCTCTTTCTTATTCTCTCCTTTTTGCAAGAGCACCATGCCTTTCCTGTCACTACCACTTATCTGCTGGAATGGTGACATTTTGTTTGTTAATTAAAGAGCTGAGTCCAGTGATGAGCATGACTGCAGCCACTGCCCCAATGTTCGCTCTGCTTCTTTGGTTTCATAGCCCATGCACACTTCATACAGTGTGTCAAGAGATGTTTCTTTCTTTCTGTTTAGGCAAGTGAAGTGTATAGATCAAATGTTCAAAGCCATTAAAAGTACGTTAAATCAGAGACACTACTGATGTAAGGGTATTAATGAGGGACAACCCATGGTGTTTGGCAGTATTGATTCTAGTGTTAGGTGGCTGTTGAAAACATTAAGCATCTGATCCATACTTTTTACCAGCCTAAGCAGAGTGGGAATAAACATCTGAGCACACATTAAATGACAAGACTTTGATGTTACTTTCGTGGGTATTGAATGTAGGGGATTCATTTCTCTTTCAGTCTGTGTTCCCTGGAGTTTGTCAACCCAGTGCAAAGAGCACTCAGAGTTTATGGAAGAGACATAGGGCAGCAGGGTATGGAAACATCATCCTGTGTAAGCCCCAGGATTAAGAATAAATTCACTATATAATTTCTGCAGAACTTCTTTACCTTCTTCTCTCAGTTAACACTATGATCTCTGTAATCATAGTTTATTTTTAAAGCAGAAAGTCTTTCTTGTACCTTATCTAGTATTTCTGGTTCATTTTTGGGCAATTGAAACCACATAGTGTTTTTGGTTTCTTAGGCAATTTTCACTTCCTGCTTTGAATTGTGACTGTATTATCAGCTGCACAGATGGAAGAATAATAGGGAAGAACTGAAAGTGTTTTCCAACATTTGAAACACTTGGTTTGAGCACTGGGGCAAAAGGTAGGAAGGTCTTCACTTGTCTGATGAACTGTGCATTTGTATATAGCTTCCTCTAATAGCTTGAATCAGAATCTCTCAGCTGTGTCATAACTCCTCTCCATTGATGGAGGTTCTCTATTAGTTCAAGCACAAAGATGAAGTTGTGTCATACAGTGTGTTGAATTTGCCCATAATAAAATATACAGCTTCTGCCTCAGCAATCTTGTGATCTAAATCTCATTCCTGCTGTTGCTCTGGAGCTGTGAGATGGACATAGGGTATAGGAGAGTGCCAGGCTGGTGGTGGCACATCTGTTGTTTTTTTCTGCTTCAGACCCTTTGTCCAGACCTGCTTTAGAACTCTTGGTCAGAAGCTATCACTGTGTAGCCTAGACAGCAGTGGGATTCCTGTGGGTGTAATATGTTCAAGCTGTGAGTTGGTGTGTCAATCATAATGAGTGACAGATTCAGATGATTGAGAGAAAGTGTTGTCAGGCTTCATTGTCAGGCCAGGAAGAAGGATAGTGGCTGTAACTTGGTGGCTTACCTGGGAAGGACAAATGGATACCTACAAGGAGGGCTGAAGGGGAAAGCTACTCAGGCATTTGCAGGTACATTTCTTTTTCTTTGCTTGAGAGCAGATTTTGGAGCTTTCAGAGTGGAATTGATGGTGGGGGGGCAGATCTGTGGAGCTGAACTGAGACACCAGCTGCAGTGAGGGATGCTGAGAGCCAGTGAACATGAAAAACGGATGCAAAATAGAACAGCCTTTCAAGCTGGCTTTCATTATTTGGGACCAATGAATAAAGTGTGTCAGGGAAAAGACAGGCCCTAGTAGTAGTACATATTTTCTGCACCTTGAGCTGTAATTTAGAACTGGGTGAAATTAAACCATTTTTTAAAAGGCACAAATCTATAGTTTTCCTCCTCTGGAATTCAAACCACCTGCTTAGTGAGAAACCCTGATAAAACAGGTATTTCAGGTTTGCATGAAAACATTTAAAAGATTCTGAAGGAAGTTTACCTTTACTTAGAAAGTGACTCATTTTTCCTGAGAAAACATCCATGCTTTGAGGGTGGCAGTGTTTATGTTTTGAAGAGATGGGACCATTTTTAACATGACAATCAGGGCAGGAGGGAGCAGGGAGATGAAAGTGATTCTATTTTTAGGAGTTTAGGTTTTGCACATTTTCCATACTTCCTGTACATGAATGAAGTAACCTTGAGCAGTGACTGTCCTTTCTGTGCTGCACAGCTGAGCATGGTGCAGGGTGCACAGGCCCAGCTCCACGAGTGGTGTCTCTGTAATGTGTGGAACAGATCCATGCAGATAGGTGCTGTTCTCCTCTCAGCAGTGTTGTGTTACCCGTGTACAGCTGTTGGTCTCTGCCTCTTAGTAGAGACACGGTGCTTTCCAGATGTGCTGCTTCTGACTCTAATGCAGCTTGGCTACAGCTGGTTCATGGCTTTCTGAAAGATGTTTCTCCATCCGGCTCTTCATTTTTAGGTCGTACTGTAGTGTGACATCACTTAGTTATGTCTTTCACCTTTTGGGAGGATACATACATTGAAGTTCATGAAGTATTCTGCTAACAGACTGGTGAAAAGTCTCAGTGGCAGAAGGTTGTGGTTGACATCCACAAAAGCACTTTGGTGTTAAAAGTACAGCTTAAAAAGTACTGAAAACTCTGCTTAGGCAGCATGTCTGCCTGGGACACTCTATCTGCATTTTCTGGTGAAATTTTACTAAGAGGTCTTCTACTCTGCTCTCATGCGTGCCCAGAAGTGCTGCCAACTTTGCTGTACTGCATGTTTGCAGAGTTCGCTTTTTGGATGTCCCCATGCCTAACTCCTCAGGTGGAGATGACAGGGTGGGAGGAGATTGAGAGAGCCCACATTGGTAGGTATGCCTTTTAGACCTCCTACACCTATTAAGACCTTTGAATACTCATCTTTAAGCTAAGAAAAACTTCCTTTATTCAGGGACTGTGTAAAAAAGTTGCTCACAATACAGGTCCTCTGTGTCAGAGTCTTTATTCTGGGTACTGCAGAGGCTCATGGTTAGTGTGTACTGGGAAAGTAACCTGTATTTTAACAGTAATTGTCATCAGTGGCTCTAATCCCTACTCAACCATTGATGAAAGCAATTTTACTACTAATGAACGTGGGACAAATGGTTTTCAGTAACTGCCACGGTGATTGAAACCAGTTGGAATATGATCTCAAGCCTATTTGCTCAAATATTAATAGGCACAATTTTTAACCCTTTGTGACTGCAGAATTAGAAGTGCAGGATGTAGAAATTAAGATGCATTTGAAGTATTTTTCACTTCCATTAAAGTCAGCAGAACTTTCAGAGAAAAGAGATGCATCATCTTCCATGGTTTACAAGTTTTTATAGGATTGATTGTGAAGTCCAAAAGTACATTCTTTATTTCAGATGATATATGAGTTGGAAGGGTATAGACTTTAGATCACAGGCTGAGTTTACAGATTGAGTTTACAGGGTTGGAAATCAGGGAAGGAAAACCCAGCATTTTTTCTTGAACACTAAGTCTACATGGTGAGACCCATAAAAGCTTTTTAAGTGAGCTGCTTTCCTAGCATAATTGCACTCTAAATTATTTTAAGTAAGATGTAAGGAGAGATTAGGTATTGGCCACTTTAGCAATAAAGGTAGGTTTTCCAAACAAAGTCTTTGTCTACTTCTAGGATAGATATCAGAAAAAAAAAAAAAATCACAATTTCATGTAATTTGCACTTTGGAAGTATTTAAATCCTCTGCAACCAGTCCAGTTTTGCACAACAAAATTGTTCCCACAGTTTGTAGATGCAACGTGTGTATTGATAACCACATGTACAACATATTGCTTACTGTAAGGCTAAAGCTACTGCCAGTCCATGAGATTTGCCCAGCAAAAAGGTCTGAGGCCCTGAGCAGCAATGTGGAGCGAAGAGGGGCTGGATGGCTGTGCAGGTCTGTGTTTGCAGCCTGCAGGACTTCAGGATCCAGACACTAATGCTTGCCTCATTGAACTGATGGTTCTCAGGGAACTTGGATTTGCTCTGTTTATAGCAATAAAATTCACTCTCCTCTGGCTTTCACTGGCACTGACAAGCGTGGTAATTAATCAAGACTGTACTGTGGTCAACTTTCTTATTTTCGTTTCCCTCTTTCTGAAGTGAGTAATGAAGAATGATGTCTTCACTTCTTCACCTCCACATCTCCTAACCTGCTGAACACTTGAACTAGTCCCATTGACAAGCAGCCTGTACCAGGGAAAAGGTGCCACAGATGACAAATGTGGCTTTGGAGCTTGGAAAGCATGAGGCTGGCTTTGTGACACTTCCCTATTTGCCACCATCAATCTTTCTCCGTCAAAGTCCTTTTTGTCCTGTCATCGTTGGTGTTTGTTTCACATTATGTATTAAGTCCTGCCTTTGCCAGCTGGAGACTGTACTTGCTCAGCACACTTCTAACCAGTGGGGCAAATGCCATACTGATGGGTAATAGGGGTCAGTGCTGCAGGTCTAAAGAAGCTATTAAGAAGAAAGACAGAGAAGAGGTTTTCTCTGAATTTCAGATGCTTCTCAAGTCCCTGCTCTCAATCTTCCTTCCCTGCACAATAAAGTTAAAAGAATCTTGAAGGTTAAAATCAAAATCCAAGTCCTGATGTAGAAATCAAGAGGTGTTTCTCTTTCTTTTTACTTTCACACAAAAATGTGAGATTTTAAAATGTAGGAAGTTGTCACTGTAATAGAAACATCTGCTAATAATTCATACCCACATATCCCAGTTCAGATAATTTCAAGTCATCTGAGAATTAATCCTCAGAATCCCTCTGAGGTAGATACCAACGTCATCATCCTCATATTTGAAAGGAAGTGAAACTGAGATACTGAAATGGGAAGAGATTTTAGGTTTCACAAAGGTTCAGTGGTTAGGGGTTATGGAAATGAGGCCTGGCAAAACTACAGAGATATTTTGTAGACAACAGTTAATTGAAGTATAATGAAGTAGATTGTATAATTGATTCCTAGTGCTATCATGATGTAAGAATGGGTTTCCATGAAAGAAGCAGAGCTAATCTATTCATGAAGATCCTTGGGTTTGGGTTTGCTTATTAAAGCATCTGTGGTGTTGGGATATTTTTGAAGAGAAAATCATGATTTGATGTACAATCAAATCCTTCACTGACATAGCTGGCAGCCAGAAGGGCCAACCATGTCCAGGGGGGCATCAGGCACAGCATCGCCAGCCAGGCAAGGGAGGGGATTGTCCTGCTCTGCTCTGCACTGGGGTGGCCTCACCTCGAGTCTTGGGGGCAGTTTTGGGCACCACAATATAAAAAAGACTTAGCTATTGGGAAGCATCCAAAAGAGGGCCATAAAGATGAAGGGCCTTGAGGGGAAGCCATATGAGGAGTGGCTGAGGCCACTTGCTTTGTTCAGCCTGGAGGAGGCTCAGGAGAGACCTTAGTGCAGTCGACAACTTCCTCGTGACAGGAAGAGGAGGGGCAAGCACTTATTTCTTCTCTGGGGTAACCAGGACCTGAGAGAATGGCCTGAAGTTGTGTCAGTGGAGGTTTAGGTTGGATATTAGGAAGAGGGTCTTCACCTAGAGGGTGGTTGGACACTGGAACAGTCTCCCCAGGGTCACAGCACCAAGCCTGACAGAATTCCAGAAGCATTTGGATGATGCTCTCAGGCACAGGGTATGATTCTTGGGGATGGTGCTGTGCAGGACTGGGAGTTTCACTCAGTGATCCTTGTGGGTTCTTTCCAACTTCCCGTATTCTGTGATTCTGTGATAGTTTGCTAGACTAAAATGAATTTAATTGTTCTCTAGTAGCCTGAATTATTCACACCTGTCTAATTAATAAAATACCTTAGCAAAATTAGAGAGCTGGTAGTTTCACAATGGTGCTGTGTAATTAAGTACATTAGGAGATTCCAAACTAGGCGCTGCATATGTTGAAAAGAATATGTCTTAATTCTCTATACACCTAAAAATCCAGTATTTCCCAAGGGGTACCATTTTCCCAAGTCTTTGTTTTAATGATGAGTTCACAAGGCAAGACTTGACACAGATAAATGGGCACAAATAATTGTGGCCATAGCCTTTGGTTGTTGCTGTCGAAGAACTAGGCTCTCCTCTTCCAGTTTAAACTCCAGTGAAAAGGAGGAAGTGTCACAAAATGTGGCTATTTTTGACCCATAATGGCATAGGAAAGGAATAAAAGAAGCCTCAAAACAACAAGTAGCAAAGGGTATGATATAGGTAACTCACTCTGAAAATTTAAATCTCTTCTGATTATAAGCATAATCTACATATTCAAACTCATTGGAATTTATTGAGTGCTATTTTCTCATAATTTATCTTGCTTCATTTTCCAGAAATCAGCTAATTCTTCTTGTTATGCTGTTTTCTGTTAGGTAGAAAAAACCTTTTATCTCTCAGTGTTTTCATCTATTGAACATATTTACACTTGCACACAAAGCATCAAGTATTCTATAGACATATTTGTATTACATGATTAGAGTGCTCAGTGATTCCACCAATGGAAGTGGAAATTTACTCCAGTAGATCCACACATGTTGCAAGGATTATGATAATACTTCTGCTACATTTGGCATGCTCAGATTTTTATGAGAGTTTTTTTTTTAAAGCTGAAAAGGCAGGAGCAGTGATATGTCTTCACACAGATTAGAAGTGTTGCACCTTCTTTGTTTGTAAATCTGACTCCTGAACACTCCCTGATCTTTATATATGACTGCCTGTCCTTTACCAATTATGAATCTCGTGAACTGCGCTTCCTGTATGTTTAGGATCTATTTGACAATATGTAAACTAGACATATAACATTCAGAAACTGGCTTTTTTCCTCTGTTCTAATTCTTCAAACATATGGCCTCATACAGTAAATACACCCTACCATGTGCCAGAACATACAGTGTATGTGTGTGTATATATATACACACACACACATTGAGGGACAATCTGTCATTTTCTTCTTTCACTAAAAGCATTCTTTGCCTTGTACATCTCCTAAGGGAGCCAAACTATTGTATGTGGATTTAAATGAACAAACTAAATATGTACAATTTGACTAATTTGTGATTAAGTAGGGATGAGATGATTATTTGAAATCAAAGAGTGAGAAGTATTGCATACAGTGAACCATAAAAAGAAGGTACAGCAAGGGAGAAGAAACATCTTAAGAATGTCACCTGAATCTTCACCTGAACATGGCAGAGATAAAACCTCATGGCAGTGAGATCCACCTTGTTTCAGTGGTGGTATTTTTACTTGCTGACTTGGATAAAACTGCTGGATAATTCTTGTTCACAGGTACACAGAGCTGTAACTCCCATGTGTTGCAGGGATTCCCTGCTATCCTACGCCACGGTACAGAATAATGTGCTTGCTGGTTGTGAGATGAGGTTATAGACATCATGTTTAGCTGTTGTGGAAGCCAAATTGCATTGTGACTTTCTTCATGTTACCGCCAGTACAGACGAGTGACCTGGATGGCTGGCTGGCATCAACAGCCATCAGGAAGTGGCTGTGACCAGGTGTGCTGTGAGGTGACAGCAGTTGGGTGCTAGCATCAGACCACGTACTTTGACAGCTCTTCACAGCAGGGCTGGGAGACAGCTTCTGAGCGTATTTACTGAGAGGTGTTGACAGAGCCTGAGAAGTGCCTCCTGACAATATTTGCTGTAGGCATTGGCATCAGTTAGGACCCAGCAGTTGTTTCAAGGACCATTTTCTGATGAATTATAAAACATGAGTTTGTATGGTTGATAATACCAGACTGGAAACAAAAAATGGTCTGTCTTTTCTTGGTTCTGTGAGTTGATGAGCAATGTTGTGCAACAGTTACACAGATAGAGAATGAACTGAGGGGAGGATGAGCAATGTTGCTTCCTTTGTTAGAAGTTGAAATGAGGGAGGAGAACTGATGTTTGCAGCCAGACAGATCTACTCACCTCTCTCATTCTGTGTGTACCACAATGACAATGATACACTGTTTCTGAGTGGTAGAATTTTACAGAATCCCACATTTTCCAGTCTGTGCTAAGCTGGAATATATGAATAAGGCAGCCTGGAGTCTCTGTGTGAGCTGGCATGTCATTAGAGGAAGGGGTTTTACCTTCTGAGTAGTTTCTCCTGAAACTCCTCTGAGGGATATTTAGTCTTCCTTTTGTCATTATTTTCCCCATGAATTCTCTCTGTTTGCTGATTTGCAATGTTTAGGAAAGGAGGTAATATTATTTATCTGCTATGGTTCATGAATTTCTGTGGCCTACAGCAGTAAGCTGGAGATCACTAATGTGCCCCTAGCTCTTTAGTTTTCTCTATAGTTTCAGCAAAAGAATCTGGAGATGTACTTTTTGCTGCAGCCTTGTTTTTACACTCTCCATGGCTGTGTTCCAGCTTGACAGTCTCGTGTGAATGTGAGTCATGGTGCTCTAGAAGATGCTGCACATTGTTCCAATCTAATTTTATCTTTGGTCCTTATATAATAAAGTGACTGGTACCTTCAAGGTGGACCACTGCCAACAGTGTTTGCTCCAAAATTCTTCACATTGAAATATGAACTTCATTGTTGAGAAATGGATTCCTCTGTGGCATGCATCAAGCTAGACAACTTAGGGTTTTAAAGCTCATTGCTGTGGCCAGTGGAGCTCTCTCCACTTCTCTTAATTTTTGACAACTTTTTCTCTATTCATATTGCAGCTGCCTTATGCTAGTCAATGGTTAAAACATGCTACAGATGTTGTTGCTTTTTCAAAGAGATACTATTCTAAAATCAAGTTGAGAGATGACAGGCAGAGATGATCAACAGACAGGGACAGCACAGATTAAGGTGACAGTTCCAACCAAGGCAAACTGCTGTGGCCACAGCACACTAACCTTGCTGAAACTGAGACAGTAATGAACACTCAATCTATGGTAACTTGCTACTTAAGCAAGTATCTCAAAAAATCCTGACATTAAATAGAGAAACGAAACGTAAGAAAATAGGAGAGTAGTCTTTCACTTCAACTGCTTGGAAACTCTTATGATGAAGGCAGTATCTATGTTGAACAGAAGGTCGTCGATGTGTTTGACATAAAGAGCTCGGAGCATGCAGTCAGTGTGGCCAGGACAGTCCAATGTGTTTGCTAAGCCCATACCTGTCCAGTACAACTGCTGGTGTATATTTATGAGAGGATACTGAAGTCTAATGTGCTTTTCTAGATATCTAGATGAACCCTTATCTATTCATGGGAAGCAGCTCTGGTACTGAAATTTTCTTTGCCATCCCTCAATATTAGTCATCTGAATACTAAGCATGGAGCAGTGTGCTCCATGCTTAGTATTCAGATGCAATAATGTTACATCTTCAATTGATTCTCATGCCACAGTACAAGTTAGTAGTATTGCTTTTATTTCTAATGTAACATAGAAATAAATTGTTCTATGCTACATTATTATATGCTATTATTTATTGTATATGTTATTGAGTAATGTATGATTATTATTATTATTACATATTCCTATATAATGTACACATTGAAAAGTGATGGGAAAAACCACTTGGTAGTCACTGAAGATGTCAGGAAAGAACTGGTTTCCTTCAGCAGGAGATGCCAATGCTGCATTCTCAGGCTACAGATTTTTCTTGGTCATATTTGTAGAATAGAAACACTTGAAGATAAAAATATGCATATCTCTGTAAATCAGAGGGAAGGAAGGTTATTTAATTTGGGAGTAACAACTGCTCTAAATGTGCTTCTGTTTGGATTTACAAGGATTCTATCAAGTGAGATACAGTAAAAAAAAAATTGTGAGATGGTATCAGGAGATGCCAGTGTGACGCAGTGAACAAACTGTCATTTCAGGAGCACTTGCAATTTGGGCTCTTTTACCAGGTGCTCTTGAAGCTTACTGCCAAGACTCTCTCTTTTCCATGAAGATTATTAATGTATATCTATGCTGTATAGGAGAAAAGTGATCCATAAATTAATATCCTCAGAAATACCTTATTATGAACATTTCCAGCATCATAGCCCAGTCCTACACTCCTTATTTTTAAGAAGGACTTGAGATTTGTTTATTTGGGTTTTTTAAATGCAAATCCTATGGATTAATAGTAATTATAACACCCTGGTCATGTACAGCACTTCTCGTATGAAGAGCTCAAAGTATTTTTGTCCCTTTTATAAACTATGAAAGGGATGTACAGAAGACCTATAAATGGCTTGCTGAAGTTGAACTGGCAAAGATATGGCAGGTCCAGGAATAAAAATTAGAAGTCCATTCATCTTTCTGGCCTCTTGGTCATAGTGTGGCCATTGTGCACAACATAATGTTTAGTGCTTGTGTACTGCTTTTTCTGGTCTATTTTCTTTGGAGTTCCATTGCTATTATTTTAATCTCTGTAAGGTTTTTAGCAAATCTGAAAGAAAATAAGTAATACTGGACATTTTTTCTATTATTTGAACATAGTTCCTCTCACCTCAGCATCTTCACTTCTTCCCACCTGCCTCTATTGATGTGAAACTGCTTTGAATTTGACTTCTGCTTACTATCAAGTGTGTATAATTCTCCCATCAGTCCTAGTGGGGGAAGTTGCAGCTGTTAGTGAGAAAAGTAAGCAAACCTCCCCCCAGCAAGGTGCACAATGACATTTTGGGGTTCAGCGTGAGTCTCCAAAAATCAGCCTTTCTTATGTTTTGCTTATGGAGACTGACTCTACTAATTGCCTATGGGACAAACTGTACTGCATGACTTTCCCTTTGTTTACTTTTTTTTTGTCAGATGCATAGGGAGGTCATTTAGCTCCTCCTTTGTCTTTAGAAGGCAGACATTACTGCAAATACTGAGGTGCTGGACACAGAATTCATCAAGTTAGGGGCATGTGCCATGTAATTACTGATTTTCCCAGGTGTCATAAGCAGAGAGTGTAGAGGAGGCTGGAGAGGACCAAATCAATAGAACACCATGTGGAAGTTTGACCTGGTTTTATTTGGACATGGAGTCTTCTTTTTGCCCTGGAGAATGGCTTTACCTGCAGACAGTGCCTTTTTCTGCCGTGTCTTGCGCATGGGATCTCTTGGTTGTGCTGGCATAGCAGTGCTGGAGCTGCCCCTGGCATAGTGTGGTGTCAGGAAGGAAACCCTTCTGTTGGCTCTGTGGTTCTGGGTTTGTGGAGCTGGCAGGCTCAATCAAAGTGTCCTTCATTTGTCCTTTGGGAGAGACAATGCCTCTCGCCTTCACTGGAGAGAGTTACTCCCACTCATCTCTCCCATTAGCAGTGTTCTCTTTAAGCTTTTGGGATGTGATTCCCCTGTTCAGTTTGTATCCTAACAGTGGCTCCTGTACCATCCCTATCTTTAGTTACCTATGAAAATTTGGTGTGGTTTAAATTACTTTTATACTGGTACACAGAATTCTAGATCCTTGAAGAGAAAAGAAGGTTCTTCAGATGCCAGATAGGAGGAAGCTACTCAGGGATTTGGCTATAGGAAAGTTCAGTGGACTTTATAATTAAGGGGTTTTATTGCTATTATTTTTACTGGAAGATCATATTATGTTTTTCCTGTAAAACAAGTCAAGTCTCAAATGCAAATGAGCTAACACAATCAAAAAATCCTTTTCTTTGAACAGTTTCTGATACAAGTTTAAAATTGTTCTTTTTACCCCTTTTTCCATTTTTTTTTTCTCATTCCACATTACATGTCACTTGCTATAATATTCACAGAAGGAAAACACAGAAGGGACTCAGCGCAACCAGCTCTATATTTATCTACCTGAATAATAACAAAATTCAGAGGTGTTTGTCTAGTCCTATATTTAATAATGAGATGCTACAAAATGTTTTTGCATTTTCTGTCTTCCACATATCTCAAAGCGCTTGATCATTGCCATTATGAGACAAACTTAAGTCCAAGGAAAGATTTGTGAGATGTCCACAGCTGACATCCAGTAGAAAATAGAGCTGAGAACAGGATCTATGTCTTGAGCCCTCAGGCCACTCTGCCATCCTCACTACAACAACTGTCGGATATGTGTTCCCTCTTCTCCCCTGTCCCTGCTGTTCCAAGGTCACGAATCAGGGAATTAAGCTTCAGGAGCAAGCAGCTCTGCTTGTGAGGCCCCTTGAGCTGAAGCCTTGTTCTGCAATTAGTGCCGCCTCAGCAAGCAAGCTCAGACAGTGAAACAAAGAGAAGCCCTTGCAAATTGCAGCCATTATCTCTGTAGACTTTCTTCCCAACCCTGTGAGCACCACATAGCAATAGGATACTGAGAGATGCAGGCAGAAATAGATTCACTTGTCCTAGGGTTGCTGCAGGATTGCTGCAGGGTTGCTTAGGATTATCCATCTTGAAAGGCCAATCTGCAGCATCCAGGCATCACAATATTGTCTTAGGCCCACCAAGTGCAATGCAAATACGACAGTGTGGTGGCACTTTGCTCTGAAATTGGAGATTAAATCTAACAGAACATTGAAGTATCTTCAAAGCAGTGATCACTATGAGGAAAATTTATGGATAAATGGACTTTTTATTTTAAGTTGGTGGATTTGTTAGTAAGGTGTGGAAAAGATCTACTGGAATGCCTTTCGATTTTGACTAATAAATGTGAGGGGACTACATCTAAGCTATATAAACAGGAACTAAGTCAAGCAAGATGATTGTCATTTGTCTTAAAACCACTGTATAGATCTACAAGAAAGGCCCAAAATTTTTTTAGTATATACAAACTGAAAGGTTGAAATCCTTTATAATTAGGTCACCAGTCTCCTGAAGAATGTATCCTTGCCTCCTTCTATTTGTAAAAGTCCATGGTAAGCAAAGTATCTGCTAATGTGACCTAGAATTGCTTGTGTGGTCATGGAGCTGTAGTAACCATCTGTCATAGATGCACAGGCATGCTGTGCCTCAAACTTTTTTACAGTTCTTTGGGGATTTTAATTCTTAGTACTCAGCCATTGGCCTTGAATACTGTTCAGGGGAGAGCTGTGAAGCTCCCCCAGGCTTTAGCAAGGCTAAAGGTGTGTAAGACCCCCACCAGAGACAGAACCTTTTTGGTTCTGCTTAACATCAGCTGGTAGAGAGAACAGCCTTGTCAAAGAATGATAGATGGCTAGCAATTTCAAAGGCAGCATTGGAAATTTTCTAGCTAAGAAATAAAAAGGAAAGCATGCACGTGCCTATTTTGTTGTGGTTAGTTGTCCTTATTTTTCCAAACATGAAGCTTTGCAACTATTTATTGCAGAGGGAGCCCAAGTCCTGAACTTGTTTCTCCACTTCAATATGCGGTTCATGTGCTATTTCACATTTAGACTTCTCTGACTGTTTTTTGTTAAAAGTTAATAGCTACATGATGGTTTCCAGTTAATTTTATTTCTGCAGAGCAGTAGACTTTAATCAATCAAGTCTAATTTACTATGGGTAAATTACTAATATGTAATTTGACTACACTGTTTCAGGAGGACAAAAACGTCTTTGGTCACAGGAGGTTGCGGTTCAGAATTAATTGGTAAACTGAGGCATACATCTTCAATGAGAGACTGAGACCATTTTCTGCTTCTTGAAAGAAGAACAAAAATGACATTTTGGAGGTCAAGTGCTGATGTAATAATTTAAATTTTTCAAGCTTCCTGTTTTAGAAGCTTCGCTGAGATTTTCAAAGTCTTTTGGGTCTCCACAATGGTGTAGGATTTGTTGCTAAAGCAAAGGTGTTTCAGACACTTCTGGGCTTACATGAGAGATCTGGACAGTTGCTTTTCTTGTGAGATCTCATAATTTATTCTGTAGTTTCTGAAGACTGCGGAAGTGAAATAAATCACAAGCACACTGTTGGAAAAGCATTAGACACTATAATTGTTGTTTTTATTATTTCGTAGCTTTCCAGGTGTTCTAAAATCTGGTAAATATTTTGTAGCATTTGAAGCTTTTCCAAATTGATCATCCTATCTGAGATGGCAGAATGGCATTGGGAGGAATATAACAATGCAGGTTACAGTGCAGTAGCATTGAAATGAATTGCAGTAGCAGAAAGGGAATTGGCTACATCTTGCTCAGAAAATTTGGCAGTTGTCACATTTAGTTAGACACAAGAACAGATGAGCCATTGATTTGATTGAGAAGTTCTTGTGTCATTGTTCCCTTGAAAAATTTTCATTCAGATTATGGAATTTGATAGGCCTCTTAATTAAACTTAATTAAAGAGAACTGCTTTGTTTGTTTGTTTTTTTCTTCTGAAGACAGGGTCTCATTGTGTTTGTATCTTACTCTTTTGGTAAGCACCTTCTAACATGAGGATGTAAAAGTCTGGTTTCTCTGTATGTCTCTTGATCCAATTGAAGTAGCATCTCTTGCAGCATCCTTTCAAATGGAGAATTGAAAGAAGCATAAAAAACTAAATTCATTACATTGTGGTTGTGATTCTTCAGAGGGATTTTAGTCTTTCTGGAGCATGGAAGTGCTTCTCAAGCTTCTTTAACTAAGTCTCACATTGCCAATCATTGCAGCTGTGTGTTGAGCAGTTTGCTGTTTTCATGGCATTACAGAGTATGAGAAGTCCAACACCAGTCAGGAATGGGAAAGAGTAGGAAAAAACTGCAAAACTTTTGTCAATTACTTCCTTTGTATAGAAATGTATGTCAGATGGTGTGTGATTGATCTGGATTAGTTAATATGCTGAGGTTAGATCTAGCTAGAGCTCTGCATAGAAGATATATCATTTAGCATAAGCATGGGGTTCATCTGGGTGTCAGGAAGCCATGCCCGTTCTAATGATACAGTTTCCATAGCAGCTAATGCACTTCAGAAAAGAGGGAGACAGGAATCAAACTCATGACTAACATGGCTGTCCCAAGCTCGTGATGATATAAACTCTGGCACCCACGTTGTCACGTATCTTTCACTGTGTGGTATGTCTAGGAAAGTTACCGAGTAGAACACTAAGGTAATTAAACTCTCCTTTTTCCTGGGAGACTGTTCTGATTAGTCACAGCTAACAACCTTGTCTTCATTGAATTCCTGAGGAAGAGCTGCTTTTACCAAACCCTGCACTCAGAGTCAATACTGGCTTAAAACTTACACTGGCTGAAGTCTGGGTACTGTAGTTCTAATGATCTCTTTTTGGAATTCATCTTGATTTGCAGTCATGGAATTTAACTTAATAACCAGCCTCTATGTTTGCTTATTGCATTACTTACCTTGTGTGTATGCTAATTTTTGTAGCAAACATCCTGGTGGAGCACAGTATGGAGTCTGTACCCATTTTCAACTGGTAGTACGCATCAATACAGGGCAACATATCTGATGGAGTGTGTTACCACCGCTGGTTTTTGTGGCACACAAGCTTCCCATTTGACACTAGAGAGGACTTCTGTAAGCTTTCATTTTAGCTCTTACTACTTGAATTTTATGTGTATCTATCTCAATCCTCAGTTCTCATCTATTTGACTGAGAGTCAGTTCAGTAAAGGATTTATCTGTTTGCTGATACACATTCAAATTTGAATTTCCAGTCTGAGGTTCAGTGTTGGGGGCACCTGAACTTGGTATCTCTCTCCTCTTTTTCCAAAATGAACATCTAAAAGACACCAGATTAATTCAGCTTTGGAAATACCCCCAATAAGGCATACTTTCTGGGAGAGGGTACTGGCCTGACACCAAGAAAATCTGTTTATAAGTCCAATTCAGCCTGTCTGTTGTTTGATGCTGGCTTCCTCATTTCACATTCTTTTTGCTTTAATTCCATCTTTTGTTGAATGGGAAAACTACTTCTTCCCCTTCCTGGTGAAAGATGCTTGCTTGGCATTAGTATCATCACTGTTGGACTGGAGGAAGGCATCATCACTGTTGAGGAGGAAAGAGTCTTTTGTACTCCTACACCATCTGTTTTTCTGACGTGTTACAGATGAAATTTTGGAAGAGAGGGGAGTGTCTAAGATTTTAACTTAAAGTCTCAGATTTTGTTTACATTTTTCTCCTTTCAGTAACTCATGGATACCCGCTTCTCAGTTGTAGCTTCATCCATCCTGAAACAACCCAATTACACCAGTTGAACAGATACTAGAGATAAAACAGACTGCAGAATTTCCCCAGGGTTTAAAAGCATGTGGAAAGGCCATTTCTCACCTACCAGTGCCAGAAGCTGGAAGTTAGAAGTGAATCAAAGTACTCCTGAGACACAGCACAGGTTACAAAGGTGTCAGTGAACACGGACATGAGCCACTCAAGCCTGGAGGCCCAAATTTATACTCCCTTGTCTTCCAAGGAGCTTACATGGCTACAGTGACCAGGACAGCTCGTTTCAGTATGACTAAAGATGGAAAGGGTCTAGAAAGTCTCAAGTAGTTAATTCCTTCTGCAGCACTGGCTGTCCTGCTGCAGGATAATCCCAGTAGCTTTACATCTCTTGTTTCACCTGAGGCAGGGAGGTTTCCGGCATATGAGTTCTTTTTGTGTTAGAGCAGTATTCCCTCTCTAAACACATACTGCAGTTTTTTTATTTGATCTTTTAGTATGTTCCCTTAGGCTGAACAGTGACCAATCACATTATTTTTCCTGTGTCCAGGACAGGCTATGCAGCTCCTCCTTGTTCTGCTACTTAAAGAAAAGTAGATGTCGTTGTACAATCATGAATTCCCTGACGCCATTAGCACTTTTACACTAAGGGACTCTACTTTGATTTTATTAAAACAAAGCAGTATTCAACTGATGAAGAGCCTCAGGAAGGCTTTTGACTTACTTTGGGGGTGAAATTGGCCCACTGACTGAAAAGTAGTACATTGCTTCTTTCTGTATTTGTCTGAGCTGATAATTCACTGAACAATGTGATTCATTATTTACGTGGTATATTTGAAATAATCATTGACTGGTGCCTATGCTTAAATCAGAAGAAGGGAGATTAACATGCTTTGCATCTTGAAGTAATCTTTCTTCACCTCCAGATTGTGCCAGTTCTCTTAGCTGAAAACAGGGAGCTTCACTGAAAGTTGTCAGTTTTTGTTACATACTGTAACAAAACAGGCTGCTGCACGCCTGCTCCACACCACACACACACACACACACACACACACGAGACTTCCTGAGGAGGGAGTTGTCTGCTGCAGAAGCAAAGGAGCTGAAGTAAACTCACTGGCAGCTGAACATGCCATCTCTCTGGGGCAATGTGCTTGTGTTAGCAAATTTGCTGATATAAGCTACAGGCTCTCTCTGTACCAAATTTCCCTAAAGATTGGAATGAGTCTGTGTTGAGAAAGCAAGCTTCAAAGCATCCCTGGTGAGCACAGAAGATGTGGTAGTAAAGGAAGAAAGCCAAGGATGATATAAGAGGGAAGGGAGCCAGGAAGAGCGTGAGGCAAGAGAGAAAATACATAGAGAACTGTACTTGTAAGTAGGTGAGAAATTCCTTTGAGGGTACAGTCTGACTTTATGGTCAAGCGCATTTCCCAGGGCTGGACAAATCAGTACCCCAGCGGGCAGCAGCAGGTTTGCACTTGCTTATAATTTGCAGCAATTTGTCTTGTCCTTCCATCCGCTTGTTTTTTTCTCTCTCTTTCATTTTCCTTGCTGGTCTTTAGCATGTTCTCTGGCACTAATGCTGCAACAGGGTCTCTAATATGACTGAAGAGCTACTGCAACCAAACTCACTGAGAAATTATTTTAATGAGCAAAAGTGCTGCACTGAAGCAGTGAATTCTTTTCTCCAGCAGAAAAAAAAAAAAAAAAAATCTTTACAGTGGAAACCCTGCAGTAAAAACTCTTCAGATGAATTGCTTGGTAGAGGATAAAGCAGTTAGCTGAATAAAAGCCTGATTACATACCTGCAGATAGAATGTAATAAGAATCAGAAGAAGTAAATTGATAATTTGGCTGCTACTTCTGACTGAGAGCTGTGCCTGAGTAGTTTTATCCAATACCTGCTTCTGAAAAAGGAGAAGTATTACGAGAGGCAGATTATTCAAATGAGGATTTTGATCTGCATTTGACTGCCTGCTCATTTGTCTTGAGCTGGCACTCTAACATGGGGAGGAGGCATTTCAAGCTGTTGTCTACATGAGTTGGTCAGTTTGGACAGGGCACGTGACATCTCCAGTTGCTCTGAAATTCTGTGATGTTAATGTGACAGAATGACATGACATCTCTGCACAGGCTGGCAGCATGATGGCACTGCATTAGATGTGGTACGGGAGTGCTTTCACCCTTATTGTGAACATCATGTTCCCTTTGGTCAGATGGAGTTAATGCTCAGAAATGTTCACCACACTGCTAAGCTCCCAGAGCTTTCCCCTGGCTCCAGCTTTGAGAAGCTGCTGCCACCCCTGAGCTGCCTGCTCTAATCACAGTTCCCAGGCAGCATTTATTTAGCCTGGAGTAAGCATTTGGTGTTAACCTCACACACATTTAAGCGCTGCTTACGTACCACTTCCCATTTATTTATTCCTTTTTCTCTTTACAGTTTTTGCCCCATTTTCCCTGGCCTCTGTGAAAAGCTCCCATACCCAATAAGCCATCATTTTATTTGTTTTACACCCAATGGATTATTATAGACCATTCCACATCAGTGGTACCAAGAAAAAAGAAAATCCTGGAATCTATTTCTGAACAGAGAAGTATTGTCTCTCCATTTGGCAGCACGGGGGTATCCTTCATTTAAATGCATCCAAAAAGCCCAGTGCCAACTGAGACTACCTCCCCTGTGCTTGTGACCGCTCTGCTTCCCACTGTCATCCTGGGTAATTCCCATCACTAACCTGCTACAGGTCCCAAAATGGGAATGGTACTGCCACCTCTTTTAAGTGACTGGTAAGCTGCTGTATGCAGCCTAGACTGTTAGCAAAACTTTTGTCCCAATTAGCTCATGAATGGCTCTGTTTCTAATCCAGTTGGATTTCTCTCCTCTTCTTGTTGAATATATTTGGACATTGCATTTACAGTGTAGGTTCTGTTTGGCTGAAGGGATAATGTCATCTCTCTGCTAAAGACAAAGTAGTAATTTTCCCCAATGCCTGGCACACACACAGCAGTCATCTTTTATGTTTTCCCCAATGGTAATTGCTACCTTCTCTCTCTTCTGGTTTTTTTTATCAGACAAACAGTATTAGGAGATGAGCTTTGAGCAAGCCTCTAAATGAAAGATGTCATTGCTTTCACCTGTAGTTTTGCAGAAAGCCTCAGAAGTTTTAGCTGTTGTGGATCTACTTGTCACAGATCTCCCTGCTGCATTAGTTATCAGATTGTGTGACTCTGCCTGCCTACCTTTTTTTTTTAATGCTGTAACCAAAGATAGCATAGAATTCACTTTATTAAGATAGTTTAATGTAAATCTATGATGACAGTGCTTTTTCTTTAAGATTTTCTGTCTGATGGTCTTAAATCACATTTTTGCACATTAATGAATTGACTCTAATAGCTCCCACTGGAGAAACACAAGACATAAGAGACTTCCCTAAGGTTATACAGGGAGTCAGTGTTAGAGTTCCTTGCAGCTGAACCCTATCTGTTGACTTTGAGTTAAAATTTTTAGGGAGTTCCCTTGTGTTGTAACAAAAGATACTCAGTATGTTAAGAACCTACCATCTAAATCAAAAGTCTCAAAGTCTACATCTTAGTAAGCAAAGAGCACAGAAGAGGACAGAAATAGTAACTTCTTTTTTCATAGGATTTTTTTTAATGAGTGTGACTGCCATCTCATCTGGAGAGGAAGAATTTACAGTTTACCTTTACAGTTTGTGTGTCTGATGTGCTATCTCTCTTCAGTGTATAAAATAGGGATTCACATGAAGTGTTCTGTCACCATCAAAGCACTCAAGTATCAGCAAGGGCAAATATGCAGCCTTCTTTACCTTTCTGTCTGGAAAAAAAACCCCAAACCAAATTATTATCCAGTTATGTACTCAGCTTACTTCCTTATTCCTTCAGATTTCATCTGGACCAAAATTGGCACTTTTATGGCAATTAGAATGTCTTTTTTGGTTTTTTTGAAGGGTAAAAAAGCCAGCTTATTTTCTGGCAGAAAATAACATGCAAATGTTAACACAAGTGCGTGCTGAGGTTTGATTGGGTAATGTTTTATATTTTCTCCTTTATCCCAGTTTGGGCTTTAGTTTAAGTAGAGATAATGTAGCCAAACCTCTTATTTCTGATCTATGAGTGTAAATCTAGGGTAAATAATTAAAAAAAAAAAAAAAAAAAAGAAACCTCTAGCATAGAAGAGTAATTACTCCCAATATTGCTGTGGCATAGCTGTTGTAAGCAGCAGTGGAAGTCTTTATTATAAACTACATTCCCTGGGTTTGTTGCAAATTTATAGATTTATAACATTTTAACAGTTGAATAATTTGCCCCATTTCATGTTACACTTCCATCTGCTGGGACACTTCAGCACAGCAGCATCCCAGCACACTGATACTTTTTTATTTTCAAGTAGGGGACTGATTCAAGTTCATATATTCCCTCTACACAGAAACTAGTCTGTGCAAACTCACCTGGAGGCTATTAGTCAGATTGAGTACCCAAAAACTTGGCCTGGCACCCATTGCAGAGGGGGTTTAGGAGCAAAGTAGATGTGGTTGGACTCCTTGGAACATCTGGATTTGTCTGGCATGCTTACATAACCTCAGCCTTGCATCCTCTAATGGCAGACGTCTTCAAGAGCTGAAGTAATGACAATTATTTTCCCTAGGGGCTTAAACAGGTCACGAATTTTTTCCTGCAATGAGCAGTAGGCAGTCTGAAGCGACAGACCTTGTCCCAGCATATTCTAATAAGAACCGCTTCAGAGAAGAGAGGTTGCAGTGCAGCAGCCAGGTGCTGTGGGGAACTGGTAGTGAACCAGGAAAAATACTTGGAAGGGCAAATACTGTTACATCTTGGCACTTGGGAAAAGGAGCTGTTAAGACAAGGAGAGCTGCTCAGCCCAGCAGCATTCCCCCCAGCTTCGCTTTGTCTGAAAGCTTTGAGAAGTTTATGGAAGAGCATCTGAGCAGTATCTAACAGGGAATTAGGTGAGAATGCTTGCAGAAGAAGGAGCAGGAGATGGGCTTTCATAATTGAAACAGAAAGATAAGGAAATATATAGACAACAAAATAGTGGCAGAAAGGGAGCTCTGAGAATAGGCTTGGGAGCCAGGGGCTCAAATTTGATTTCTTACATCTTGTTCTGTGGATAAGTCACATCACTCATCTGCCTGATTTTTCTTATCTGTGTAGTGGGGGACATATTACAGATCTCTGTTTAAGGGGAGGTCTGAGAATTAATGGATGCTGATAAAATGCCTGGAAGATGAAAAATTCTGAGTATTACCACAGCAAATAGTAACGCCTTTGACTCATTTATGATCTTATTACCACCAAATGCCTCTTTGGCTTCCTATCATTTTAACTAAGCCTCCTTCTGATCCTATTAAACACCAGGGGGAAGTTCCTCAGCTAGTGTCAGTTGTCACAGCTCCATTGACTTCAATTATTTCTCTTGGACAACATATTTCATCCAAAGCACTTCAAGTGTTTGAGAGATACTGGCCAATTAAGCACCACAACCTCTATGGGAGGTGCACAGTCATACCACTTCTAGAGAAACTTAGAAAAGAAAGGTTAATCAACTTACCCAAGGTCAGGAAGAAAGCATAGCAGAGATAAGAAAATGCATCAAGAGTGGCGCTCCTAATTCTGGACATCACCTTGGTCAGGTTTTGCTCTCTGTGTATTGGGGTGGATCTGAAGCTACTGTTCCAAGCTCTGCCTTTTTCATGTTTTTACTGGTATGAAACAGAGCAGGGACTTGCTTCCTTTTCACACTCTCATACCCTTTCAGCTTTTATCATTCTCATTTTATTTGAGGTGTCATAGGAAGAGAGTTATGGAGACTACACATATAAGGGCTGATTCCTCAGCTGGTATAAATTAGAAGGATTTCCCAAAGGCAGTGGGAATACAGACCTGAGGATCTGGTCCCAGGGGCTTATTTCTGACAGAGTATGGCTATAAGATACCTAGGGATTTTCAGACTCCGGTCACTTATGCACAGGCTTTCTGAAGCTGCAGGAAGCTAAACTGCCTACTGGTGATTGCTTTTTCAGTATATTGCAAGCCAGGACTTTATCAGCATATGTGCAAATGATTCCCAGTAAGCTGGTTTGTGCTCTTATGCCTGATAAAATCCAAAATGGCTGCATCAAATGATGATACTTAGAATAGACCCAAGTGGAAATACTTCAAATATTTCACAGTAACTCTGCTGTTTTTGAGATGGGAATTATTTTTTTTCCTCAGTGTAGCGAGTGTTTGTGCAACTTCAGCATTTTATTCTGCAAATTTAGATCCTCTTTCAGGGAAACTAGTGACTGCTGTGATAGTGGAGTTTAATTTATAAATAGCCAGCAGACGAACATGAGGAGAGGCAATGAATAACTCACAGATGGAAGAGTTCGAGATCCGTTGTGACAAAATGGCAGAGCATCAGTGCAGAGCTGAGGAGCAGTGCTCAGCTGGGTCAGCGCTCAAGGAAAATCCACAAGTGCAGTTCTTAATTATACACATACATTTTTAAGTCCAAAACCAACTTGTTATTTGGGTTTTCTTAAAAAAATCCCAAGAACAACTAAAACTACCAACCCTCACTGTAGAATTTGCAGTTTTGATGCAGTGCTCATAGCACCCAGCTAGGAAATAATGTTATCAGGTTTTTTAGTTTTGAAAAGCTGCAAACAAGTTGAAGAGGAAAGCCTATCAGAGCTATGAGAAACTAAACGTATTTATAAACTTAAGATCTTAATTTCCTGAAGCAGCTTTAAATAGTGCACTGTCTTTGGACATAGAGTTAAGACTAGTTTATACCAATATTCCAGCTATTTCTTATTTAGGTAAAGAATAACTGAATGTGCTATGTTTTCATACTTAGGAGGAAAACCAATTTTATTTCTGTAAAGCCCATGATGATACTTAGATTGAAGTAAGTATATATAGATGTGCTTGTACACACATTTAGGTATATGCTGGTCAGTTTTGTGAGAAGCCAGGTCTAAGAATTCACAGGAGCACTGGGGGAAGGGCTAAGGTGCGTGGAGAGGGATGCAAGGGGAGGATAGGCCAGCTCAGAAACTCGGATTGTTTATCTGTGTACTTCCCTTCATAAATGTGTACTTCAGCATTAAAAACTAATACTTTAAAAAAAACACCACTGCCTAAAACCATGAACATTCTTTTTTCTTCATCCCAATGCTAAGGTTTAACATTACCTTGGGCTAGACTTTCCTGACCTTTTCACCAAACATGTCTTGATATGAAAACACTCAGTCAGGGCTCATACACCTATGAAAAGAGATGAAGCTTTGAAAAGGAGAAGGCTCCAGCATTCAACTCCAGCCTGGAAAAAACTGCTTTTTTACTTCTCCTGTATAGAAAACATGCTCCCCAGCAAAAGGAAAGGGAAATGCACACCCTTTAGGTCAGCAGCTACATACTAGCTATGTGTTTGGTCTTCAAGAGAATCTGTATCAGGCATATGCTCCCTCTTGGAAATTTCTATCACCTGTGCTCTCCCATTCTATCTTAGCTCAGGTTTATAATACTGCCATAGGAAACAAAGGTCTTGATTGGGAGGAGAAGGGAAACTGGTGCTGTGCCAGAAACTTGACATAAGAGAAATCTGGAAGTTGTCCAATATGCTTGATAAATCCTAACACTGTCTTGCAAAATATTGCCTATATGGAGGTGCTGAGTCCTCAAGAAGGCAATGGTGTGTACCATGGAATAAGAAGAGTCCCTGTCCTCCAGAAAGTGGGCACAGGGTGGCTTCAGATGTTCCCCATTTGTCCCCACTGAATGTGTAAAAGTGCTGGCATCCCTCTTAGGGGGTATAGAGCTAAAAGCAAATACACATTATACAGTGCCAAAATACTTTATTGTTAGGTGTAAAACCGGTTTCTGTTGACAAGTGCAAGTAGTCTTTACTGTTCTCAGTTAACAGGACCCTAGGGACTTCCTGTTCTTTGGAAGAATAAGAAGAATAAGAAAGCAGGAGAAAACATTTATGTACAAGCTAATACTTTTTGCTAGAGCTTGCACAATTTAGCAGAGACCTGCTACAGAACACTAAAAGACCATTTACTTTTACATGGCATTTTAGAAGTCTAAAAGCACTCCTTTTGCAACAGGCTAAGTCTCAAAGACTTAGAACCATTTGGTCAATCTGAGTCCATAGGAATACATTAAATGGATATATGCTATGTGAGTAGACTGGGTCCCATATCACAGGCCTGGTGGGGTTTGGAGAACACAAAAATAACATGTTTTGGACTAAATAAAGCCAGTGCAACATGACTTCCTCTGCATCCCCTTTTATAGTCAATGCCTCAAAGTCCCATATTCATTCTGGAAGTTCCCATATGGGACCTGACAATCTTCCCATCCTCGGGACAATGAGAGTCAAAATCTTGCTAGTATTGCAATTATGGGCTCATGACGAGGTAACTTGCTCAAGGTGGATGCAGGATTGCTTCCAGAAAATACCACTCCTCTGCTTCTATCTTTTGGGAAAGGCACCAAGGCTTGGGTGGCTTGCAGTGGGCTGCTGCCAGTTGAAAGGGGCTGCTGTCTTTAAGTTACTGGCCTCCCCTACCTCTTTTTAAGAAATAAGGATGCATCCCCCATAGAATTTCTGTATGGTCATAGGCTATACAATTCAGGGTTTTTTTCCTGGCAAGGTTCTGCTAGAAAGGCTATAGCTAAGGGAGGAGCCTTTTCCTTATCCTAAAAGAGTTATTTTCATCCTCTGTACTGCTGCAGTGTTGTTACAGGTATATCTGTCTGTGCTTCAGGATGTCTCTCTAGGTCCTTGCACGGAGAGCTTACAGTGATTGCTGCTGTGGTGGTCTCTCCCAAATCATTATCTCTTGCATGTCCCTCTGTCTAGCAGGGGATTCCTGGTCATGGGTTGTTCCCTGGTGGATAGGAGTATCCTGTCCATCTTGCTCCTGTTTCAAGTGCTGTTATCAACATGTCATACCTTGACTATGCGTCAAAGCTTTTGAAAAAACACACTATATATAGAAGCAGGAGGATGTGAGGACATGACAGGTGTGGGTTATTCCACATGAACTGGTGGGGTATACAGCAGAGGCACTCTCTTCAAGAGTCACTCTAAGAGGAAATCCCTGGATCTCTCTGTTCAGGTGATATTTCTCTGGTCAGGGAGAGGGAATGCTGTTGGAATTGTGTGTCACCTGCCTGGTTCAGTGTCACTTCTGACATTTATGTAATATATGAATATAGCTCTCACTACCAGTTTTTCCAGCACTGAAGAAATGTTAAAATGTGTAAAAGCCATCATGTTATCATCATTTTTGGTGATAGCATTAAGCAGTGTATTAAAACATTTTCTTTGGTGTACAATTCATACCTCTTAGCCTGAAAGTGCATTTCTTATAAAAATGTTTCAGATCTACATATTGCAAAATAATATCCACTGAAATTTCCCCTGTTTTTTTTATGTATTTAAAAGAAGTTGATAAGGGATTTGGGGAAACAGTCAAATTTACTGTCTGGTAATAATGTAATATCATAAAAGGTACAGTACTTATTATGGGAGTTATTTTCTAAGAGTTTTTTAGGCATTTCATTAAATTGGGTTTGAAATGAGCACTGTTCCAGATGGACTAAAAACTATCTGAATGTCCCCAGGAGAACATTGAGTTGGACAGTAGAGTTGGAGGATACTTTAGAAAACATTAGGCTGCGAGATTTCCTTTTGCTTCCAAATAAAACAGACAAGATTTACAGAACTAGTAGTTTTGATTACCTCAATTTTAATGACTTGAAACAGTTTTAAAATTGATGGCAGAGGGTGCCAGTCGGTCTTTTCCTGAAACTCAGCTTCCTGTGAGCGTTCTCAGTTCAACAAAGGAATATTGAGGTACCTAACACCAAACCACAGTAACAAATCAGTCTGGCTGAACAGCTGCAGTGTTAATGTGGAAAGGGGTTAAATAATAGTCATCAGTTCTGTTGTCAAACCGGGAGGAACTGCAAGCCCTAGAGGAAGAAAAAAGACAATATGACAAATGATCTGTGTTGGTGGATTTGCCAGAAGAGTTACTTGCAAAACTTATATAAACAAGCTTAGATCTTGTGCCAATGTGGGGCACAGGTAGCTAATTAGCTGTACTGGGGAAAAGCACCTTTTTTCTTGGTGTAATTGTGTCTGTAACGGAGAGTTTTTCCTCAGAAAACCTACCTTGTGTACCTTTGCAGACGTAGGCAGGAGGTGAATAATTCACTCAGCCAGAGCCCTACAGGGTTAACTTCTAGTTTGGGCACTTCCATGCTCAGGCTCCAGCAGTGCCCAAAGAGCTGCCTGCTCAGGACATCATGGGATTATTCCCTGAGTAATTTTGCCCTGCATCATCTGGCCTTTATCAGGCATGTGTGCAGTACAGGAAATGGCTCAATACTTTTTTTTCCCCCCCATTCTATTTCCTTCTTTTAAAAATAATTTCTTTTTATTTAATTTAAAAGTTTAACAAAATATGATTTTGGCCTGTAAAGGTCTAGGCTTCTGGGATGTAGGTGACAGTTTCCCCATCCCGTTACCTGTGCTTTCTTCTTTATTTTGCTTGCTGTTCTTCTTCGGCACTGAAAATGTAATCAAAGACACTGGTGCCCCAGTGGACCTCTTCTTGTTGATTAAAGTTGGATAAACTAGACAAATTCTGGTGGGAATGGAAGGCATTTATGATGACTACCTGACATTTTTCTCTGCCCTTTTTTATGTACTTGTCACCGTATTTTCCCACATCAATTTCATAAAACATTCTTTTGCTTGTGCTTGAAATATTGATATTATCCTACAGCAAAGATAAAAGCACACCACAGAGCAATATGGCTTGGTGATAGAATTATCTGCAATACACAGAAATCTCTACTGATGTTTAGGGCTGGCATGGTATTAAACACATTACTTTTGCTGACAGGCATTTTCATTTCCTTGCATCATGCAGGTAGGGGAATTTGAAGGAAATCTAGTTTTCAGTTCTAGATTTGTTCAATAAAAAATGTAAAACAGAAATGCCGATGGATATGGTAGCATCTCTTTAAATCAAAAGGAACTCACTGGAAGTTTAAATAAGTTTTAGAGAAGGCTATGTGTTTTTATGTGTATATATATATATATATATATATATGTCTGTATTTACAAATCTGTCTATATAAATATTTATATAAGCTGTTCCCTATTTAACAAATCTGAAAGGACTGCAGACAATCCGAAGTAACGCAGTTAAAAATTGGTGTCAATAAACCTTGTGATTCTTTGGTTATGGTCTTTGTGCTACGATGTTTGGTAACATCTTTACTCATTATTTCCCTTGTATGACTTTCAGCCATGCTGTGCCCAGAAGGAAAAAGAGCTTCTGGCACTCGGGATCTGTTCGCAAATGGATGGCCTTGTACATAGGATGCCCACTTTGATTTTTCTGAAGCTGGATGTGTAGCAAATGAAGCAAAAGATTCCTACAAGGGAGGGATACCTCTTTAGAAAAGCATTGATTAGGGGACATCTCATTCTTCTATCCCTTTCTTCCCCAGAGACACAGTATGATGCTGGGGAAGTTACTAAGAAAATTTTTTCTTCATGTCACCTCTGAATTATGCATTTCTTGTGTTCCGGTCTCTTACTTGAGATCCTAGAGCTTGGATGGAAACAGTACTGAGCCCTTAAAAGCAGGAATGAAGTCAGCACTAGCTATGGTTCAAATGTGTAAGGTTCCTTAAGGTGCTGAGTACTCTGTGTATGCAGAATTTACAATCTGAGACTGCACGTTCAATACTAGTGGACATTTTGATTCAATTTCCCTATTCCTGAACTCAGCATTTGTAAAATGAGTCTATCACCTGAAAAAGGTGTTGTCCAAAGTAATTAGTTTTTGCAAAACAGTCCAGTGCTTTTCTGAATGGCACCACAGAAAAGCCCATGTGGAAATAAATTACTCTTCAGAGCAGAATTAGTAGTGTGCAGAAGGGCCACAAATGGAGCAATGAAGAAAACCATAGGATCAAGTAATGGCACCTTCAACAGGCATTATTCCTCTTGTGCAAGGAGTGAAGGAAAGGTCATGCCAAAAAAGGGTAGTGTGTGATTGTGTCATTAGAGGCTGTGTAGAAACATACAGAGACGCCCTGGCCCCCACCAGTGGTGTGTTTTGTCCCTCTCCCTCAGCTTGGCTCTCCAATAAGTTGGAGTGATTAATGCTTCCTTTCTATGTATTCTCTGGCAGTAAATTCCTTTTGAATAGTTTGATACCATACATTTTACAAATACAGAATATTCGTATGTAGAACACAATTTCTTTGTATAGCTGTGGATTTTGGAACAGCATTTTTGTATGTTTCCAGGGTTATGCTGTAGAATAAAACCAAGTGTTCTGCTGCTGTATTGAATTGGCCCAGAGCTGCTCAGAGTGCACTGGTATTTTTGTGCATCACTTCCATTAGGGAGTTTCCAGTCTAGGAGGCAGCAGCTTCAGAGCAGAATAGAGTCTCTTCTCCTGCTACATAGTTGTGTATTCTGCATGAATCTGACATAAATTATTAACTAGCAGACCCTAATTTTCCTGTAACTGATGCGGGATTTACAAAACTTTGGAAAACTTGGCCAAACATTAGAAAAGATTTGTTTATGCCAGTGTTTGTGACTGCGATGAAATTTGTTAATAGGCTGAATTAGCGAGCATACAGAAAATGAGATGTCAGTGTACTGCATAATCTTGTCAGGCCATTTCCCCAGGAAAAGTAGAGTTTTACCTGAATGTCTGGCACAACTGACAAAAAAAAAAAAAAAAAAAAAGTGCTGATCCCTAATCTTTGTTAGCAGTAGGCCTCCTCATTGCTAGCAGGCTGCAAATTGTATTTAGTGTGTGACATACTGTAAATGTGTACCCCTTGCTTGAGGGCATCGTGGAGGTGAATTATTTGTGGGCTGCTAGGATCACACTGGCCAGGGGTTCTTGTAGCTGCTTTTGGAAGGGAGCTGCTGAGGTTAAGCTACTTAGTTTTTTGTAATTTAATCTGACCAGCTGGGTATGACCTCAGCTTTTCTCTCAGGTCTAAGCATTGACCAAAGAGCATCCCAACATTTCCTGCTCATCAGAAGGTCAAATATATTTGATCTGGTTAATTCCTAGAAGATGAGAAAATACGTCTTATTTTTCACAGCTCCTTTTAGAGCAGAAGTACCAGAAGAAGGCCTGTTGTCACCATTTCTAGCTAGATTGCAACCTCCTGTCTTTTGAGGTTTGTGGGAGAGACAATTATTTTTCTCAAGAAGCACTGAACTAGTGTAAAAGCTTTTAATCCTATCCAAAAGGAACAGCATGGGTTATCTCCTGCTATCCCCTTGAATGTGCCAGCCACTAAGATAATATATGAATATCTACATAAAAACAAACCCTGCAAGCAAAGGGCGACCCTGGGCAGTGGAGTTACTTTACCTTTTTCATTACTGCTTGATCTTGGTAGCCTTCAGGTCAGTGCTGTTGAGCATGTTTCTTTGCGTGGCAATTCACATCGTGTGCAGGGCTTCAGGTGACAGTGTGGGGGATCACCTGGCTGTAAGTTGTGCAAAGCCTCTGTGTGCATACATCGTTTTCAAGGCAGTTGGAATGCTCATTCTTTTTGCAAGACTTTAGCTGTGGGAGCTTGGATTGTGCCTTCCTCCCTCGGAGCTCCCGTTAGCCTGCTGCACAGGGAATATTCAACATTCAGTGCAGCCATTCTGCAGCTGCCTGGCAGAGCACCAAGCTTGCAAGAGGGCACAAGAGAAAGCATAACCCTGTTTAAAACTACTCAAACTCATCAGGAGACTCTGGTATTGCAGAAGGGGAGAAGTAGCATGGCTTCATAGTTCATCCTTATGCAAATAAGGTGCCAGCCAGCAATAATAAAAAGGAACTTTCCTGAAATTGAGAAATGCTACAAGCAGCAAGGTAAAGAAATGAGGTTATGCATGTGCTACTCTTGCTCCTTGTCCCAGTGCAGTCCTTGGAACAGGGAGACAAGGAAGGAAAACAGAAAAGGGAAAGAGGCAGGTGGTCACAGGAGAGGGGAGACCAATGAAACAAGTCAGTTTTCTGTGGAGACGATTAGATTTAGGAAAGCTAAGATAAGGCAAGGGAGAGCACTGTTGCCTACCTGAGTTTTACCTAGATGAGGAGGCTAGTATCTAGCACGGGGTCCACAAAACAACTCCACTTTAGCTTTTCATTTTCTCAATCCAAAGGCAAATAAATGCATATTTAAATGATCACAGCAATTAACCACTGCTCCAGTGTATTAACATTCTGCTACATCTGCTTAGCAAACACCTGGGTATGCCTCTCCAGAACAGAGATTTTGAAATGTTCACTGATCAAGAATTCTGGTTGTTTTTTAAATGTGAGATGCTTTTTATTGCTAGAGCGTAATTTAATTTGAGGCCACTGGTGGCTGATGTGTATCTTAAATTCTGAGCTCCTGCAGGCATATAGTGTCATTGTATCTGCTCATTTAATTTTTATGAAAAGAAATTTTTTATTTACAACAGATGAAAGTATGAAAACAGCCCCTTGCTCCCCAGTTTTCCTCTCCCTTTACCCAAATCCAAAAGGAAAAGGTGAATAAAAGAAACAGTACTATATTAAAACACAAAAAAGTCAAAAATAAGTCGTTGCACCTTAGGGGCCAGCTCTGAGATTTAGACTTCAGAGGATGGTAGTTTTACTAGTCTGAGCTTCTGGATTCTGCCTGGAATAGAAAGGCCCACATTTCTTCTTGGGAAAGAGCAGACTGTGGCAGATGGTGAAATAGTAAAATTACTTCTGAAATACTTCCTTTTTCCAGTGTACAAGGTATCTCTTGGTTTGGGTGTTGGAAGGAGGCTGAGAATGGGGTAGGCTGCAGTGGAATCCCATGTATGGGTAGCTTGCAGAGGGTTCCTTTGCAGCGTATCCAAGGTTACCCTTCTGTGATTTCAGGTGTCCTAAATTCGGTGTCTGACTCTGCTCTTATGGGTTAAGTTATAGCATTCCTGTAGTTTGTGTTTTCTGTGTTCTTGTGATGTACTTGTAGTGTGATGACTTGAAGAATAAGTTTTCTGTTTAAATTCTATTGCATTTTGGGACCACACATCTCAGTTGACAGTGGTCCAGGATACTGTAATGCATTAACACATTTCTGCTTCTACTACTGCAAAGTAGCATCACTTTGCAGCATGTTTTGTTGAACAGGCTATGGGCTGTGATAATTTCTTTGAGCCTTGTATTTGGCCGCAGAACAAAATGGGATGCTTCTCCTGGCATCATTCTGGTAAGACCAAAAACGCAGTCAGAGCTTTTTAACTAAGAACACCAAGAAATGAGCTAGATTGAGGAGATAGGAGTGACCTTTGGGATGACAAAATGACCATGGTTGGTTGTACTAAAAGGGAAGTAGCTGATTCATTAAGGCCACTAAGTACAGTTGGGCTCTGCAGTTCTTCCTAGTTCTCCAGTTTGTAGAGCAGCCAGTGCTGTCTGCCCTCATCTGCTGTCACAAAGCTCCTGTAATGATTGACCATTGACCACCCATCCTTCTCAGCGTGCTGTAGCTACCAGTCATGTCTATATGAGCACTAGTATGGAAGCTTGAGCTGTTCCCACTCATCCCTTTTACATGAAGTTGCCCTAGCTGCCCTGTCTGTGCCAGGACTAGTGTTTTGCCTCGGCACTGCCTTTTCCATGGTGGTGCTGCAATGAATATGCTCCAAATGCATTTAAAAAAACAAAAGAAGGAGGGAGCATGTACATTCTGTCACAGAAAGGCCTTTTAGGTCTGTTCATGCTCTTGTTAGAAGAGTTTTTAACTTTCTATTTACCATGTGTTTACCCTTCTTTCTGGCTTCCGTGGGCAAAGGTGTACTCTGTACTATGGTATATGATATTCCAGGAGAACACTGAAAACTCTGCTGTGAGTCTCTACAGTTCGCTGACCCTCAGAATGGTGAAAGGCAGTGGTCTGAGAAAGTGTGCCTTTTTTAATTAAAGAGAAAAAGAAAAAGAAAAAAGAGCAATCTATTTTAGATGTGGGAGAGAAAAGCATTTGGAAAGCTTTTCACATAACAAGGCTCTTCTGTGACATTTAGGCGCATTTATACAAGTTAAAAAAGAATTTGGCACCTTCCCACCTCACTCATCAGGCTTGGAAGAGAAAAAACAACTAAAAAGACAAGATTACTTGATATGTTGCTTTGTTCTGTTCACATGAAGTGTTGTGCCTGTTGATGTTGGCTGAGTACTATTAGAGCCCACAAGGGGCCTTGACAGAGGAGTCATATTCAGTCAGGTTCAGGGCTTGCTTTCTAATAAGGAAGGATAATTATCATGCCAATCTCTGATTGCTTTTTACAGGGCACATTTAATCTGAGGGAAGATAGCAGCATCTTTTGTCTCATACAGACTTGTGAGCAGGGCTAGTAGGTGTAACAGAGTAATCACTCTGAAGGATTTGTTCATTATTTCCCAGAAAGATGGCAAAGTCTTTGTGTCACTGTCTCTCTCCTGTCTTCCCTGCTCTTGAGTTCAATTCATGCAGTTTGATCATGGTGGCCCCACTTCTCCAAGCACCTTTACTCAAAAACACTCTTGACAAGCATTTATCACTGGATTTGACAGCCAAGTAGCCTCCCTACCCATGCCCCTTTCCCTTTGAAAATTTGCAGTGTTTTGGTGGGAAGCTGATGATGTGCAGTGTGCTCTGAGGCACCCACTCCCTGGCTGTAGAGCTGTGTGGCCATGGTTGTATGCTTGCATGCATTTATGTACATTATAAATGATCTCCATAGATGTGCATGCCACCTACCTCTCTGGGTTCGTATCATGACTGTGTTTTTTCTTTGGGCACTCAGGTGCTCATTCCAGGGGAGTACATGATGTGCATATACTCTGTGACATGTTTACTTTTATATACCTCAGTGCACTTATGTCTACAGATTTATGGCTTCTGGTTATATGTGAACTCTATGGGGCCAACAGTAACTCTAGAACTGTCTTGAGAATTCTTTTGTGTCTTTTTTTTAGTTATAATACAAATTCATGGAATTCCTGGTTTTGCATGCTTCTTTGTAACATAGATTATCTCCCTGATCCCGTTTACCAGTTGGTCCCAGAGTCACACCAGAAGGCTTGCTGCTAGGTTGGGAATAAATGGCTCTGGAGAGCACTGCATAAATTGATTTTGCCTCAGGGAAAAAGGCAAACAGAACTAGATGGTGAAATACCACAATTTTAGGGAATTACACCTTCCTTTTAGGACAAGGTATTTGAATTCTCAAGCAACTTGGTCAGATACAGAAGCTTGGTAACAGCTCCAGCAAGTATTTAAAGTGTAATTTCAGTAAGATTTAATTTACTTTTATCTTTACAGTCAGTTCTTTCATAACATCTCAGTGTTTTTTGTTTCCAGCATGACATAGGTTTCTGCAGTGGGGGATCACATTGAATGTGAAGACAACTGGTGGGACAGTTGTGCTTTAGACACTGGGGAAATGGGTTTTGCATGTTACCTGGATTACTTCAGAAGCAGTAATGGAAAAGTTGGCAGGATTCACTTGCTGGCTTTAGCTCTGAGCATTGCCAACTCATTGCAGCAAATGGAGAGTACAAATCTCACAGACTTGCTGTTTTATACCTGCAGCTTATCACTACATTGGTTTATATATGGTTCAAGATCTTGTATACTATTAGGTCAAGACCAGTATATCTTGATCTCATAGTCCACTGAAAAGGCAATTTTTCTTGGATTGTAGCAAGGTCTAGCAATGTGGAAGAGAAACACTCTGACCTCTTTTGATTCATTCACACCATCCCCTGCAGCATAAATTTCTCTAAACACAGGATGAAACACTAAAATTGCACTAGTGGCTCTGAGGGGAAAAAACTGTGAGTAAATCTGAATGATCCAAATCCCAGTGTCCAGCTGCTGAAACAACTGTTAAAACAGGTGTGTCTAATTTTAGCTTTTGAAACAGCTGGGCAAAGCGTTGGCTGTGTTTCAGTATCTTTCGCTTAAAGAGAAGGCAGGTGGCATTCTCTGAACATGCTGCTATTGAATTAGAGAGACCTATTAATATTAGTGAGTCAACTTAACTTAATTCTTTCAACCTGCTAACAAGAACACTTTGGAAGGGGTTGGAGAAGAATGACAGGGTACCTTGAATAAACCAAAAGGGAAAAGGTTTGCGGTGTGTGTGTTCTAGCAACAGCAGCTTAATCAGTTCAGGAGCACCTGTGCTACGCACCACTTTGCTAGCTGCTTGAATTTCTTTTGCCTTGGTGACCTGAGGCAGGTATGTGCTAGCTGTACTTTTTGAATGAAAGCATACTCCACTGAAGTAAAGATTAAACATGAACATGAATAGATTGGCATGTGTGTGTGAGAGAATGTTTAAAAAGCCAGCAACAACTCTGCTCTGAGTAACTCAGGATTTTCATTGCAAAATCAAGCATTCAAAACTGAGGCAAGCTGGAAATCCATGTAACATTTTCCCCCTTCTGCATTTCTTTCAGTCTTTCAATCATACCAGGATCAGTATCATGTTCTTGTAGACTCCCTATTTGTTTGTGAGGCAAAAACAATCATTAAGTGAAACCCATTCGTATAGTTAGAAAATTCTGGTTTGTGAACTCTGTTTTAGTTGATCTAAAAACTGTCTGTTGAATAATAAAGAGGAAATTGGGGTTTAGTAATTAAAGTACTCAAATGCTCAGGTTGTTTTCCTAGCTCTGCAGCAGGGTTCTAGAGTGATACATTCTTCCTAAAAAGCAGCGATTATGTTATAGATGCGAGTGCAGAAATAATGGATTGTTATCAGTGTATACTTTCATATTGGTTTATGTCCCTGAGAGCAGCAGCTGTGAAAGCTGGTCACTATATGTAGTGGACCGTATATCCCTCTCAGAAAAAAAATGCATTTGAAAGAAGTAGGGAGGAGAGAGAAGATATTTTAAGAATGAGGCGTTTTGTCATGTTCTTTAGCAGCATCTGATTGTGCTAAGGAGGGTATAGCTCCTCCAGATGTCAGCTATTTAGAGAGACACACACCAGAAGTTCTGTGGACAACAAATGATTGAATCCCACACAGGATGCTCTTCTTGGCAAGAGAAGAAATGGGAGTGAGTGGGTGAGCCTGTGTGTGTTACTGTGCAGGATGGGATGGGCAATTACAAAGATGGGAGAGAAGGAGAAAAATGAAGATGGATGGAGGTAAAAATACAAAAATACCTGCTAAATGCCAGCTGTCCCACTTGGATGGAGTAGGATTTCTGTCTGGTTGTTTCAGTGCTTTGCCTAGTGTGATTTTAACCCTATTTTACCATGATTTATGTAACCTAAGCTATGATAAGCTCTGTATAAACATCTGGATATGTGTTATTTTCAGCCTGTAACTAGCAGCCTGAGAAAACCCAATAATGAGAGTGATTTGTTGCAAGACAGCTTGCTGGGGAAAAAAACCAAACCAAACCCAAATTATTAGATCATCCTTTGTTGAAAGCAGAAGTTTTTCATAGCTTCATTCCTTTAGATGAAAATTTTGTTAAAAGTGTTTTAAAGCTCAGCAGTCTTTCTGGGGATGGGTCAAAGGGTTTCAAAGAACCCACAAATAATTAGATGGCTTGGGCGCTTCCCTCAGAGGCCACCCATTTCCCTGAGAGAAGTTGAAAATGTGCTGTTCTACTGGTTTTGAAATTTACTTTTGTGTAATACTTTCTTCTTTCCTCAAACTGCATTAGATAATTTATTTCTCTTTCCCGTGCAAGTTTTGTTCAGCATCTGGCTCTGATACAGAAGCAATGTTTGAGCTGGGGAAGAGAGGCACCTTACCTTTGGGTTCTGGACTAGGTCCTGTTGCCAGTGCTAGATGAAATCTCCCATTTCTAGGGGGGATTAATGCTTGATCAAAGGGGCATAGAATTACTCACATTTGAAGGATTCCTTCTGGACCTTACTGTACCAGTGTGGAAATATAGTGTTATTTCAGTCTGTTGTTCTGGGGAAATTATGCTTCTACAACCACTCTGTTTGGCCATCACCCCTTTGATTGCCTGTCCAGCAGCCACCACATTTGACAGGAGCATTGAAGCCCCAGAGATACTGAATTCTTCCAAAACCTGTTCCTCATCCCTGATGAGGCATAAGGGCTGGTCCACCAGCTGGTAGGTTTGCAACTCTGAACCTGCATCAACACAGACCGCCTCCTCCACGGCCAAAGCAAGAAATGAGAAGGAAAAGAAGTGGAAGGTGTTACAGTGGGGTGAGGAAATACGACAAAACTCTGAGCATGTCAGAGGAGGGAGTGTGAGAGAATGCAGGGGGAACCAAAGGTCATGTGGTGACATTGTGGTGAATAGGGGAGGGCACACATGGTACAACAAAGGGATATCATAAAGCCTCATTTCCTAACCAGTTATTTCTGTAGTTCTGCTGCTTGTGGAACAAACATTTTTTCAGGTAGCCAGGAATATCAGATGCCCTTGTTTTATCTGCCTGCTGCTACATTTCTGATGATAACACCTAGTGTATGGGCTGGTAGTGGGTAACTAGCATCTCAGTGCAAGAAAATGTGTTATACAGAGCACCTGTATATCTGCTTATTCTGTTTCTCACATACCGCTTTTCTGTCTCTTCACGTTTTTTTTGGTAGCTTGGGCTGTCACAAAATAGCTACCTTCAGATTTCTGTGCAGGAGGAGGTCAGAATGCAGAGATAAAGACAGCAACAAAATTATTCACAGTTAGTCATCCTGAAGACCACTCACATTTCTTTCACCCTCACAGTACCCACCATACTTCTGCCAGTACCCTGGACGAGTCAGTGACAGACTGTGAGTTGCTATCCTGAGTGCTCACTTTAGGTGACTAATAAAAAGGCAAGGGGGGTGAAATGTGGCATGTAATTAAAACTATGAAGACCTAATTATAATTTAAGGGGTGACTTAAGGGATATATTGGTCCAGGGTGCAGATGGCTTTTGTATGACCAATTCGAAATTCAGATGGAAGAAATAAAGAAGTTCTTCAAGTGAGTTCCCTCTATAGGTTATGCAGGCATTTCACTATTTTCCCTTTTTTTTTGTTTCTTCTGTAGTTGTCCCTGGCTGATGGTCTGAGGAAGAGATAAAGAGGCTACAGAGGAGAGAGCAAAGCAGAAATGTGTGCATGTGTGCATGCACATGTGTTTGTATGCATCTAAGTGTAATCCCTGCATCACTGTTCTTAGTTTTTCCTTGGCACTTTACAATCAGTAGCTGGATTTATTGTTGGTTCTATGCAATAGATTGTACATCCATGTTGGTAGCAGTTCATGCCTGATCTGTTGTATACAGCCTATCAGTGAGGGAGTTTGCTACTCCTTCCCCTTGTTTCCATGTCCCAATTTTCATGGCTGCCTGGTGCTTAAAGCTGTTGTACTCCTGATGACTGTACTTGCTCTGGTGGTTGCAGCTCCGGTGGGATTTTGTTGCTCCTGGGTGCTTTCCCTCCCGTTTTGCTCAAAGACAAGGGTGCTGGGAAAAGGAAGTGTTCAGTTTGAGGAAGTTGGCTTTTTGCATCCATATGAATAGTACGAACACTCTTTGAATCACATGTGACTTGGAGGATAATACAAGTCAAGGAAACTGCTGGTGCCTCAGGAGACCTTCAGTGCTGGGGGAGCTTGTGTAGGTGGAGTTTGAGACCCTGGGGAATAATAGGAGAGGGAGGTGCTTCACAAGAAGAGAGATGTTTTTAAAGCAGTTCATGCTCTTTATTCTCACTATTGTCCTTTTGTTGAGCTTCTCTGCTGGAGACAAGTATCCCAGTAAGGTCTCTGATCAGTGCTGCGAATGGACCTAGAGTGTGTTCTGCTTCCATCTGTTTGATTTGTTTGTGTGGGTGCATTGCATGCCTTGAAGCCAGGGCCTGTCCTTGCTAGTATTAAATATATCAGCACGGAACAGGTAGTTGATGCTGTGTAACTACTCATCTCAGCATAATACTGCAGTGACCTAAGCTGCACTTCCTGAAAGTTGCAAAACCTTTTAAAAATCTCGGTGCAGAAGGCCTAGGAACCTGTGGACCAGGGCTTAGTGGTATTTTCCATGTTACAGAATATATAACTGGAACTAGCTAGCAGAGTGCTAATACGAGCTCTCCTTCAGTGCAAGAGGGACAAACACCTTACTAGAAATGTAAACAGGAGTATCGTCCTCAAGGTACGTGAAATAATTGTTGTTATGTATGCAGTTCTCATGAGACTTTATCTGAAGGACTGCAATCAGTCTGGGACATTGCACATCAAGAAAAATGTAGATATTTTTAAAAAGTCTCTAGGAAACCAGCAATAATGAGCAGAGTCTAAACCCCACAGATTTCTAAGGAACAATACAGCAAATGTCCTTGTCTAGGGAGGAGGGACATAGCAAAAGTCTTCAAATATGTACACAGTATCTGTAAAGAGGAAGGAAACAATCTTTCTTGTATGATAGGGAAGAAATGTCAGACCTCAATATTGCAACTGAAAATGTGTGTATATGTATGTTGGGGAATTACAGATCGCTAGGAAGGGAATGTTTAGAATACTGGTAAATAAGTTTTAAACTTTATATCAAAACTTTACTGAACTCATTGAGTAGCAACACACTTTATGCTAATGGTTAATTCTCAATTGTTATCATTAATTATTTTTTTATATACAGAACTACAGAACTGTTATTCTTTAACATTTATGTCCTAAATTAACTGTGACTATACAGTGCCACAGAGCTGATTCTCTACACTTAGCACTGACAGCTACAGTCCTTGGTGGTTTTAGATGCAGAAGAAGAGGTGAGAAGTAGAGAAGGTTGAGAGAAGTTGGCAGTGATGCTGGCTTGTCATATTCCATATCCAATTACCCTTCACATACTTGATTCTTTAATGCTATTTCAATCTCCCAAAAATGGGATCTTCAACTGCCAACGGTGCTGCTTCTCTTGTTCTTTTTTTTCCAGACATGCTTCTTGTATGTTTAGCAGGATGCCTGTTTGTTTGCATCCATTGTGCTTATCTTGTCCTTTGTTGCAACTTTTTGTTACCTGGATGCTCCTATGAGCAAATAACTATGTGTTGTTTGCCTGTTTGGTGGTCATGTTGCTCACATACTTAGTGAGATGCTTATATATACCATAAGAGTGTTGCAATACATTATATACTGCTGTTAGTTACTATATTCTAGTATGTTTATATCTGGGCAGAAGGAAAGTTAAGATTAATTATATCCTGATTAATGCATTTTTAATTCATAGATGTCACATGTGACTTCTTTGACTATGGCGGATTTGTGAGAAGGAGAAAAAAAAATTGTTGATAAAGTTGAACACTGGTATTTATTGCTTCCAGAGAATTGATTCTTCATCATTTCACAAGATCTTGGGCAAGGAGAAGGCCATCTAACAGCTTATTGTTTGTTATACCTTAGCCAGTAAGTAATTTGACACAGACAATGCAAAGTGGGCTCTTTCAGGGTTAAAAGCAGAAGAATTGTTCTCCACAGTGTCTTCTTTTGTCCTTCCAATTTTTAGCTTTGGCTGCTCTGACCTTCTTTGTCTCTTCATCTCCTGCACACTGACAAGGTATACATCTTAGGAAATTACACCTACCAGCAGCTCCCACGCAAGGAGGCTTGGCTGCTGGAATCACTTCACTCTTTGTCAGGTGGTGAGACACTCATGTCATTGAAAGGTTTTCCCCCTATAGCTTTTCTTGCTTTTAATTCTCTTTTTTTTTTTTTTTTTTTGGTGGCTGGATGACCACAGCAAACACCAGTCACCTGGCAGTTATTGCTGTGAGTTGAACAGGTGATTACAGGCAAAAGCCAGGCAAGATGATAGATGGAAGAGAGAAGAGAAGCAGAGGGGAGTCTGTGCACAGTGTGTATTAGAGAACTCGCTTTTCATTAGTACAGAAGTCAGTTTAAAGGAGCAAAAGCAACAGTTTTTCCAGCTTTTCCTTTCTGTGTCAGATAAGATTTCTTTGAGTGCAAAAGGAAAATAAGTCTTCTTTCTGCTTTCATGGGTAAAATTAAAATGGTTCCTTATTTATCTCAGCAGGTATTTTAGCTCCATCTATTCTCTGTGTCTTTCTACTTCAGCCTTTCAGGTGCTATTTAAATTTTAGAACTCAGAACTCTTAAAAATTATTTCCCAGCTGTTCCACACTAAGAATTCGTGATATAGATGTTAGTTCTGCAGTGCTAATATTTGCCCTAGTGTGTAAGGCACTGGGCTTTCAGACCTTCCAGATCTAAATCTAGATCTGCAGAATAGATACAGTCAAAATTACAGTAGGCAACACATCCTCCTCTGTGATCTGCTGGTGCATCTAACCTCTTGCTGCTGTGAGAGTCTGAAGGCAAGGGATCACAGCATGTGTTATCCCAGGCAGGGCTCACACCTAGGCTGGAAACAGGCTGTTCCCCTTCACCTTAGACTTGCCAAAACTGATTCCAACATAAGGAGAACAAGATACACATATCTTTGTGTTCCCATAAACATAGTAGCAACATGCATCCATAGTATCAGTTGCTATCAGTATCAGTTAGGCTAGAAATGAATTTGCCTCAACATAAAATCAGGTCTGTAAGAGGGCTGTTAGGAATGATGGAAATCAGTTCTAGGCACATGCTACAGGTCACTACCATTTTATACTGGTATACTTAGTGAAACATAGGTAGTAGAGGTACAGAAGTGTGAATTCTGTGACACAAACATCAGAAAATTAAACTGTTGGGCTCTTTTTATTCACTGGTGATTCAATAATTGTCTAAGGTCAAGCAGTGGGTAACCCTGAATTTTTCAAACTCAGCCAGTCTTTTGGTTTCTCTAATCTTTCTGAGTCTGAACAAACCTTTGATAAAAAGTCACATTGCCGAAAGTGATACAAGAAGTCGAAGCAGGTTCTGTTTCTCTGCCTGACAAGATTTTAGCAGCTGCCATTGAGCCCAGCTTCCACTGAGAGAAACAGAGATAGATGCAATTCCAACCTTCCTGGAGGAAAAACTTCTGCAGCCACAGAAGATCAGTTTTCTCTTGTGAGATGAGAGTCTGCCTGTCAGAACACTGCTGAAGGGCAGACTAGAGCCTGGTTAGCCCACTTTGATAAAGGACCCCAGAGGCAGGGACTAAAGTGTTGGTGAGACATAAGGGGAGACAGTTGATACTTGAATAACAGAACCTCCTCATGATGACTGAAGTAAACTAAACTTGAGCATCCTTTATTTAACACAAAGCCCATTCATAATTGCTGATCTGGTAGAGGTCTGAAGTGTGAGAAGGATTTTGTCCTAATTTTTGAGGCAGCTTTAGGAAAGGGGATGCTTGCTGGTGTCTTGTGCAGGTAGTCAGGGGTATCTCTGCAGCACATTCTGTGAAGGAGAATTCCCAGGGGTGATGGAGTGAAGAACTCCCACGCTCGGGGCTGAAAGCATGGACTAGACACTCCTGTGTGAAGGCACCATTGCCAGTATCTAAGCCTTTCCATTCTCTTAGGTTCACAGACTAGCAGACTTTGGCCAAAAAAAGGTACTGTTTGCTCATAAAGCTGTTCTGACATATGTTGGCTCATGCCTTTCCAGCAAGTCTGTAATCTCTCTAGGGAAGGGACTCTCAGCTTATGTTAGTTTGCATAGTGCTGAGTACAGTGGATCATCCTTTATACATTATCCAGCAAACAGGGGCAATTTTAACATATTATTGTCAGTTTGCATTAGCAAATCCTGACATTGCCTCTTTCCCAATTATAGTTGATTAATGCTTATCAAAATGAGATACGTTGCTGTATTTGTGTGCCCACGCTCTTGTTCTTGCTTGTTTCCACCAACATAGGACTCTAGGTGTGTCACAAAAATCTGAACTTTGCAAGATTTTTGGCCCTTAAATTGGATGTTTGACAGAACTGCGTTTGTGTCCCAGTAGTTGCCATTGCTTTTGGCCCAGACTAACTGCTTGTAATCAACTTGCATTTCCCTCCTCACAAATTAACACCAAGGGGCAGATTTCCCTTCACTGATGTCAATCTACTGGCTCTGTTAAGTTTATTCACCCTGACACAAATGAGAACAAAACTAGGCTCTAAAGTTTCTATATTAGTTGCTTTCGGCAATCTGTGGTCCCTTGGAGCTGAGCAGAAAAGAGAATACCTGCCCTATGTTACAGGTAACATGTAAGGCATATGCCTCAACTTTTGTAGGTAACTGGACTTACTGGTTGTTAAAGGAAAGCACAGAAGCCCTGAGAAAAGGTTGCTTTCTGCCCCCTCTTCCCCCCCACTCCAGATACAGAATAAAACTGAGAACTACAGAGACTGCAGCAACTTGGTTATATACAAAAAAAAGTACTGCACACAAGAAAAAGTACTGCATAACAGCAGCTGTGTGTGTAGTTTTCAGCCCTGCTCAGGAGCAACCCTCCCCTTTCGCTCTGGATGAGCAAACACTGATAATTCTTTGGTGCTGCTGGGTCCTGCCTCCTGAGGCTGCCTGCAGAGAGACAGTGATGACAAGGACGGTGGGGCACCAGGGACTAGTCTCAGAGCAGTTAATTCTGCCAGCAGTGCTGAGGAACTTTGCAGATTTTTGGTCACTGCTGTCATCAGCAGAATTTGAAGTAGCTTGCTAAAGACAAAGGTGTCTAAATGCCAGTCCTAAGCTCTCTACAGCATGCAATTCCCTCTGATTTATTTTATTTTATTTAAAACATTATTTTAACATCATAAGTGAAACCTGTTTTCACCCCTTCTTGTTTTTGGAAAAGTACATTAAAAAAATAATGGAACTGTTTTGAACCTTGAGAGAAACAGTTCTGTCTAGGAGAAGCTTCTGGGTGACAGGCTGTTCTAGCTGACCTTATTCTCTTAACCTTATTATATAGCAAAGCACTGACTAACGCTCTACTTGTTAGCTTCTACGGGGTGGAGGCAAAGCTGTCCTCTCTCTGGAAGGCACCCTGTATTGATAAATGCTAATTGAGTTTCCCCATTGGATCCAGTTTGAGAGATCAGTGATTTTACAACAGCACTGATTTTTCAGTTCTGAGTGCAGCAAAGTAATTAACAGCTAAGATTGAATAGGAAACATAGAGAAAGTTGCACTTGCTCTGTCAAATACGATGGAGTACAAACTTTTCCTGGTCTTGAAGATGACTCTTTCTGGGTCTCTTTCTGGGATTCTCAAACTCAGAAACAATTGCTTTACTATTTCTCATTTTTGCAGAATATAGTGGCACTCTGCTCTTTCAGTAAATGAAACAGCTATGTAGGAAATACGACTACTTTTCTCATATCTGTAGGGATCAACATATCATAGAAACCATTATCCTTTAAGGTATCCATCTTGGTTCTGAAGACACAAGAGCATTTAGAAAGACTCTGTGTTTACCCAGATTAATTAAACTAATATGAATACAACAAAGCCAGCTACTTTTGAAGTAAATCTGGTGGAAATGTTGAAATGTCACTTCTGAGTACAAACTTGCCCTTGCCACCCAAGAGGAAAACTGCAATTGAAATCTGCCCTCTTCCTGAAGTGGTGCTGCTAAATAAATGAGTCACCTGTAAACTACAGGGCAGTAAATACATCCACTGACACCTAATAAAGCAAGGCAGAGTGAAGTTCCAGTACTTTATGGCGTCACCAGGATCCTATGATGTATTTATAGCTAGCTTCACATGCTTTCCTTTTTTTCATTACTTATCTTTATGGCATACTCCTAGAGTTTGGTTTTCTTGGTCCATCTCATTTTTCCCTAAGGCAAGGCAGTTTGCAGCAAAGGAAGGTTGGTAGACAAAATGTAGAGCAAATCCCCATCAGAGGGGCAATACACAGCCACTCTATTTCTCCTGTTCATGGACTGCCCAGGCATTTTCTATCTCTGGCCAGGGCAGTCTGAAGTGATGCTCACCTTTGTACGTCCTACTAGCACCTAAGCTGGTAGCTCTGCATGCGGGGAAGGATCGGTGGCAGATTGAATGAGGAAAAGGATCAGTGATTTGTTTTGGAGCTTGGTAATTTATTGTCCATTGAGGGCTCTGCCTCCCACAGCAACCCAAGAGGTAAGTGGCCAGCATGAACAGGAGCTTGAGTATGGAGAACAGGATGTGGCCCGTTGGACTGTTAAAGGGAAATTAAAAGCTGAAGGATGCTACCAGAGTTTAGTCAATGAAACAACCTCTTATGTGTTCTTCTCTTTCAGTAACAGGGCAAATAGTTGCAGGAGAGGGGTGAGGAGTGTATCCATGCAGTTCCCCTGCTCTTATCTCTAGAATTGCACTTTCTAAAACATACTTATTTTCCACACAAATTAATGAATTTTCCACCACTCCCTCCTGGAAAAGCAGCATTGAGTCCTCAATGTTTAAACCTGTAGGACCTGTAGCCCCTTTGACTGATCCTGTAATGTGTGATATGTTCTGTCCTTTTTGTAATGCTTCAGCCAGAGAAAACAGGAAGTAAAATTATGGGAGGCAGATCTTTGTTGCACTGCTTATAACTATCTGGGTCTGGAACTCATTCAAATTTCCTTTATTTTACAAATCAGCTACTCAGTGATGTGTATTTAATACACGTCCTTCCCATCTTCCCCTAAATCAGGTTCCCTACAGCTTAACTGCACAGTAAATTTTTCAGAGTACTTTGTCTGTGGACTGTGTGAAAATTAGGACTTCTGTGATGAGGGATTCAAGGGTGCTGACTCATGGGGTCAGCAGCCCTCCAAAGGTGTTATGCCAGTTTATATTCCCCCCTTCCCCCAAGTAGTTAGGAGCAGGGAGCTTCTTCACAGGATCCTTCTGGGCAGCAACTTCAGTTTCCCCAACAAAACTCACGGCCAGGAAAAGTTGTCTTGCAGAGATAAAACTGCTCTGTGCCCTCTGTATGGTACCACAAACTTGCCATCCAGGAGGGATCTGCACTACAGGTTACTCAGTCCTGTCTCCACCTGTGTGCCCCTTTGTGAGGAAAGCTGACATTCACACTTTAAGGCTCTTAAATGGCCACCAAATCATCAAGTTAGTTTATACTAACAGCATGTACTGCTTGAGATGGAGAAGCTCAGTGTCTGTTCAGTTCCCACGTATATCAGTCACTCACTGGCTGAACGTGACTGAGCCTCTGTTTCCTTATCTACAGAATGGCAAAGTAATACCTAAAGGTGTTGAATGGCTTCATTAATAAAAGACTTTAAAGCACTCTGAGATTCTTAGGTGGCAGATGTCAGATAAATGTGAAGATAACATTCTTGCTTTTCACAATCATTGATTAAACCCTGCAAAACACCAAAGCATTTCTGACTGCTTTAGCCCCTAATTTAGATCACTTATACTGTAAGTTACTAGAAAATAAATTACAAGCATATCAGGCTCAACTAAAAGTATTAGGCGTGCAACTCAGGTTGATCATTACAAGTTAGTGACATGTTGTACCAAATTGAGATCAATGACTGAAAACACTGCACCTCAGTGTTAGGGAAAGACTCGAGTCAAACAGCAGGTTTCAGAAGCGCATGTGTGCACGCCTACAAACATGCTTCTAGTTGGGAAAACAGGAAAACTTACAGTCATAAACAATTTATTTGTTTGTATGAATAAATGAAGAGGAGGGAGGCAGTGCAGTGCAAGGTGAGTCTTGGCGGTGGCTGGCTCCTTTTCCAAAGCTCCTTATTGACTCCCTGAGTGATCCTGTGTAAGTCACTTCACTGCTGGTGCTTGCCTTCCCCAGCGTGGCTGGGGATTTTTGCCATGCAAATTGATAGTAAATTACTAGATAATGCTACTGCATTTCTTTATTAATTTATGGGCTGCAAGCTGGCTGCATTCCTCACTCTTCGAGGATTAAGTGCGGATACACCTGTTTGGACTAAGCCTATCGTTGCAGAAGCTTTAAAAAAAAAAAAAAAAATCTGTAAGAGCCATGGGGAGTTTTCAAGAGCGAGGTTACCCCTGGTTCTCTCTTTGCTCCTGAGCAGCTGCGGCCGCAGGACGAGCCCCAGGACAGGGCGGCACGGGGGGACGGCGTTACCTCAGCGCATCCATCCCCGTGCCGCGGCCGAGGGCTCCCCGCGCCGGCCGCCCCCGAGGCACAGTGGGACGGCGGCACGGGAGGAGGTCCCGTCCCCGCACGGACGGGGTGGGCGCGTTTCGCCAGGGGCTGCTTGGGGCAGGCAGAGGCCGTGGGCGCGGCTGGGCAGCGGTGGCTGCCGGGCGGCGGCTGCCTGGCTCCGGTTCCGGGTGCGGCCGGCTCCGGGAGCCGGGTGTTCCCCGCTGCCGGCGGCACCGGCCCGGGGGCCGCGGGGCCGGGGGCGCGCGGGACCGCACGAGCGCATGAATGGCGGGGGCGGAGCCGCGCGCGGCCCCGCCTCCCCCCGGAGCCAGCCAGTCCCTCTGCGCAGCGCTGCCGCCGCCCCCATTGGCTCGCCGGCGCCGGGACATTTGCATGCGGCTCTCCCATTGGCGGAGCCGCTCCCCCGGCCGCCCCGGCTGCGCTTCACCTGCGCCGCCGAGTTGCCCGCACTTGGCGCCGGCCGCCCGCACCCGCCCCCGGCTTCGCTCGCTCCGCGCCCGGACCGCGCCGCCCGCCCGGCTGCTCCAACGCGCCCGCCCGCCCGGGAGGACCTGGCGATGCACTCGACGGCTGCGCAGGGTTAATCGGCTTGAGCCCTCGGTCGCCTGGATTCGGTGGAAGGAGGATAACAACCTAGCTCGCTCTGTGTGTGTGTGTGCGCGTGTGCCTGTTCTAGCAGTTCTGCATTGCAACACTTGCTAGTGGAGAAGCAAGAGAAACCCCCCGGGATTGGGATAAAACAAAACAAAAAAAAAGAATCAAAAATTTACCTGGAGTCTCTGGCTTATTTCTTCTTTTTCGTTTTCAATAGTCCCTCTCAGCAAAGTGAGAGACAGGGATCGCAGGCAGGGAAAAGTCCTCAAGGACCCCGTGATCCTGGAGGAACCTGAACAGGACCTTCGCGCGGACATGTGCGGCGTTCCTGCGCGCTCCTGGAGGTTCGGTACGGCCGCGGGGTTCCTGCCACAGTAGATCCAGTCCTGGGAATCGGCGCGTCTTATTCGTCTCTGTGTGGTTACTAACCTTCCCCCATCCCTCCCCTTCCCTGCTAGCACTCGCTCTCTCGCACACACACTGCCTCTTTTCCTCTTGAGCACACACGCACACCCCTAGAGCCTCGGAAGCGACTCTCCTTTCTGCTAGCATGGGTCCCCTGGCATCATGAACGTTATTCTCTCTCCCTGGCTGGAATTCAGACTGCCCGTCTGTAGGTGTCCTGTGCCTTGACCATGCACCTGAGAATAGACCCCAGCATTTGCCCGGGACGCCGCCCCGCCTGGACCCTGTGGATGTGCTCCCTCTTTTGGGGATGTATCGTCAGCTCTGTTTGGAGTTCCTCTAACGTGGCTTCTTCTGCCTCCTCTTCCTCGTCTGTTTCTCAGGCTCAGTATGAGCATCACTTCCACGGCAGCAAGCACCACTCTGTGCCTATCTCTATCTACCGCTCCCCTGTCTCCCTCCGAGGAGGACACGGTGGGTTCCCACTCTTGTTTCTTTCTAACCTTTTTGCAGAGCAGTTGGAGCAGCAGAGGGGGAGCAGGGACGATGGCTGTGTCTCCGCGGGAGGGGGGGTCCTCCCAGGCCCTCATTTCTGCCGTTCGCTCCCTTCCCCATTAACCCTCCACTTCTCCCCTGCGCCCTCCCCGAGCAGTGCCTGGGGCTGAGGACGCGCCGCTTCCAGAGCCAACTTCCCCGGCCGGTGGTCCAGCAGGACGGAGGGTGGGGGCCGGCGGGGCCGGGGCGGGCTCGGGTCGCTCTGTGTCAGACGGCAGCGCCGAACAGCTCGGGACGGCGGAAGGGCATCTGCTCCAGTCCCGCTGGGGTCCTGCGACGGGGAATAACTAACTCCCTGGCTTGTAGCGGCTGACATGGTCACTGCAGCAGCGTATCTTCCCTGCCGGCCACCCTCGTTTTTCCGGTCGCCCAGCTGCGGGAGGGCCAGCCGGGGGCTCGGGGAATTGCCGCCGCCGCTCCTCCCCTGCCTGCGTGTTCGCAGCCTTCCTGGGTGAGGATAGCAAGGGGCGTACAAAGGAAAAGGCGAGGTCTCATTCCTGCTCCTGGTTTCTTGCTTGGTACCTGATACTGTCTTCCTGGGAAACCCTGGGGCAGGAAATAATAGGGAGTAGGTTTTCACTCTGGCAGGCTGGGAGAACGGTAAGAGGGTGTCTGAGAGATGCCAAGAGAGAGTGAGAAGACCAGCATCCTGCTTCTGAAATGCTGAGCAATGCTCAGCAGCTGGACCTACACAGCCTCTTGCCCAGCTCTCCCAAGTCTCCCCTCCTTGACAGGAGTTGGCCCAGGCCTGGCTGACATGGGGGCTCTCCCTCATCTCCACTTTCTCCTGTCTTCTGTCCAGTGTCCCTTAGCTTCTGCCTTCAGTCATATTAGCTGGGAGAGGCAGGCAGGCAGGCCAGGGCCTGGCCCTTTCCCTCCAGGGCTTCAGGTCAGGGTCAGGTCTGGCCTTCCATGATAGAAGTACTCAGTTACAGAATCACATCTGTGCAGGGCCAGAGGAAGAAGAACTGGTATCAGAAATGAGGCATAGGAACACTGAAGAAGAGCTAAGGGGAGGAAGAGCCCTGGCACAACTGGTTGAAATGTCGCATGACATGGCTGCAGCAGGACTATGAGGATGTGCTGGCAGGGCTGTCAGGGTTACAGGGATATTGAAACCTGGAGTGCCCCGGGTGAGTGCTCAGACGACTAGCAGAGCAGTCTGAAGAGTTCAAATGGCACAGTGATGAATGGACCTCCACTGAAATCTCTAGGTACATTGGCAGAATTGTAGAAGAAGCTTGGTATTGCAGGTATGAGCCGAGGCGCATTGGAAAGGGCTCAGGAACGAAGCCAGGAGGCAGATGCTGCAGGTCACAGCTGAGCACCAGCAGAGCTGGGCTGTGCTAGCAGGAGGTGCTCTGGCAGAGCTGCTGGAGGGCACTGGAAGAGGGTGACAGGGAGTTCTGCAAGGTAGGTCGTCGATGCTCTGGCAGTGCGGGAGGGGGAGCCCAGGGCACTGCAGAATAGCACCATACTGCAGAGGCGAGGACTCAGGACTGAAGTGGCACTGAGTGCAATAGGTTGAGGGGGAGGTGTTCAGTCATTTCTGCAGACACAAGTGGCACTATCCTTCGAGCCTATTAGATTCCCACTTCTGCTCCAAAGTTCACATCCATCCTGAAATGCAAGAGAAACATTCAGGCCCCACATGGGAAGGGAACCAATGCCGTGCCAGACATCAAGACCATCTGTTAAGCACCACCCATGTGAAACTCAGTTATGGGTTATTAATCACTAGCAGCAGGAGCCCTGTTATTTGCAGCAATGCTTGAGGACCATGTGAGAGTCCCTGTTGTGCTAAAGTGAGAAATATGAGGGATCAGTCAGTCCCTGCCCCAAAGGGCTTTCAACAGCCCAGCTTCTGTAGCTTAGTTCTCCTGTGATGAAAGGGGATAGCGAAGTCTGGCTTGTAGGTCACTTTTGAGGAGAGGAGAGAAGGATGTCACAAAATGTGATAGCAGTTGGCTTTGCTGTAAAAGGCAGGCAGTAGTCTGTGGGAGAGTCTACAGTCTATTTCCTGGTCAAGAAATTATAGTTCTTTTCTCCTTGATGGCTTTTCCATTTGCCTTGAAAGTCAAGCAAAGCTTCATTTAAGAGCCAGGAGCAAAAGCTGTTATCAACTTCAATGAGAAAGAGGCATTTTTTTGGTGTCCTCATTGCAGAAAGGAACCAAGAGAAATAGAGAGCTCAGGGAGCTCAGACTAGTGCATAAGTCAGTGTGAGTTGTTTGGTTTCTTTGTGGGGTTTTTTGCGGTTTTTTTGGGTTTTTTGTTTGGTTGGGTTTTTTTTCTTTCCTCATTATGCCTCGTAGCAAAGCCATCATGAAAACCCCCTTTGGCCATATAAGGGGGGTGAGTGGGATGGACAGAGAGAGAGATTGTGCCAGAGAGGAAGAGGAGACCACAAAGACAGCTGGTCTTGGAAACACGCATGGTTTATTTTTGTGTGTTCTTTCACTGTTGCACAACAGAGGCCCTTGGAACTTGGATCCATAACAGCATTGAGGAGTCAGATCCCAAGGAGGCTATGCACTCTCTGTGTTTCCTGGGATTTTGATGCTTTGTTTTTCTTAGAGGGAAATAAGAAATTCATTCTGATTTCTGCTCTGCTTGGTGGCTACATTAATACTGGTTTTGGAATGAATCAGATCAGGATCATGGCCACCCTGATGTGTTGTCTTCCAGTCTCACAGTGCTGACCACTGGGACTCAGTCTTATATTAAACATATTTTCCTTTTTTCTTCTACATCCCAGTGGATTTCAATCTGTTTGAAGAAGCAAATTAATATCTAGCATAGAGGAAAAATAAATGTCTCACAAACAGTGAACAATTTTTTGGAGTTTGTATCTAGTGCTCCTTTAAAATCATTGGAAAACCTTCTTGTGGCTTATCTTGAGCAGGACCGGACCCAGATCTGGCAGTCGCTACTGTGCTGGTGTTATGAGAGTTAATTCTGAAATCTCTGAGCTGGTGATTTCCGGTAGTTGGGCTGCAACCTGCAAGTGCAAAATTTGGCACACCTCATCTTCTCGAGGAGAAAGTCTTTCTAACAGGTTCACCTCCTTGTCAGCAGGGGAGTGAGCCTGGCCAGGCAGGGGACTTCAGCAAGTTAGAACAAATCTTTTTTCCATGTGAGGACATTCCTAGACTAGCAGAATCTTTATCCCTGAATAATAGGAAGGGAAAGCCATGATTCCTTTTTGTTTCACTAGGAGCTTGTGAAACAGAGGGAGGAACAAAGTTGGGACTGTGTTTATTGAAAGTTCCCATGTGCTGAATCCTCCTGTCTCCCCTGAGCTATTTTGCACCGTGCTGGGTCAGCTGCTTTACCAGAGCCTGCAGCAGTGACTTCACGGCCCCTCTTTCCACATCCTCATTTCCTCAGCTGATGAATAATACGTGCCTCTGGTTGACAGATAAAACGAAGAGATTTGTGCATGTTTTGTCTTAGTGATGAATTAATTAATTTGCTTTCTCTTTTTCTCCTCCAGCTGTTTGTTCTCTCTCTGTGCTTAATGGCTGTGGAGCAGGGGTGCACAGAGGCGATGTGTGATGCCTTGTGCAGATTGTCCCTGCCTGCAGGGACTGCACTGCAGCTATGGGAGCAGTGGTTGGCACGGGTAGTTTCTCTTCATTTTCACTTTGTGGGGCCTAGGCTAGCCCAGGCTGTTGTACAAGTCACAGGAAAAAGTGTAGGTCTGTTGTGAGGACTGGTATTGAGCAATCACCAGATCTTGTAGGTATAACTCTCAGGCCTGAATCAATTCTTAGAAGTTCTGTTATTTTTATGAAGCATTTCCTTCTGTTATATCTTTTTTAAAATCAGCAAATGAGAGCAAATGCTTGGACAAATCAAGAGAGTGCTTCCATGAAATAGGCAGGTATTGTGCAAACCAGTGTCAAAGGCTACCACACACAGCTCTAGCAGTTTACCCTTTTTAAAATGCATATGTCCTTGCTGCTCCTCCAGTGTGACTTACTCCTCATCTCAAGATTCTATGTTCCTGCAATCCTGCCTTTTCTTTGTGATAGGAAACGAATTCCCCATCCTTGGCACTGCCCATTCCCCAGTACAAAGCAGGACCTTTCCTGTTTCCTCCATCACCAGGAGATTACTTTGAGCAAAGGTTGGTAGCTTTAACAAAATGGGAAAAAATTGCTCTGTACAGAGCAGTCAGTGATCCAGTAAAATGAACTTCACTCAGATCTGAAATTAAGGTTGCAATTAAGTTCCGCAAAGGTGAAAAGCTAGAAGTCTGTCTACTTTCTGTGGCATGCTTTTATTCTCCTATCAACAATGCCTAATTTTTTGGCAAAGACTAGTGCTGCTGTATGCCTGAATGTTTACATTCCCTTCCTCAGAGATATTAACAATGATTAATTATTTTTAAAGGATGGTGAAATCTGCTTAAATTATCTCAAGCTGTCTCTTCAGAAATTGAAGCATCCATACTCACTCCCTTATAGTTTTAAGTGATCATAATTGGGCTTTTCCCTCCCTGTGCTGACTCTGTAGCTCTTCTGAGAAAGCACAGTTTTCAGTAGTTGAACACAGAAAAAATCGGGTATGTACAAAGACTGTTTCCTCAAAATGAGGTTGCTATTTGACTTATCCTTTGCATGCTTTTACATGAGACAATTTCTGGTCAGGTGCTTTCACTTCTTACTCTGTGCACTATATTAACTGTTCCCAACTTGGAATACTTTGCATTGATCTCCAAAACTGATGTTAAAGTCTGTTCACCTGGTACTTGTTCTTAGGAGTTCCCGATGGTCTTATGAGATCTGGACGTGAGAAACTTAATGTTATTGTTGAACCCTGTCAGTCTTTTTTGATACGTGTCTCTGTGCTCTTTGAAACATTGCTCAGACTGATGCTGCTAAAGGTATAGTTTCTTCAGATATTTTTAAAAGGGCCCTCCTCTGAAAGCTACTTTGTGCTTGCTCAGTATCTCATAGCACATTTTGCAAAAGTGGGAATGCTAGTCCTAGTCAGAATTAGATCAGGGCTTTCTTCCTCCTTGTATTTCCTTTGCAATTTATACTAGAGAGAGGTTGCTTTTCTGTTTTTCTGTTTTATTTCTGCTTTTGGGTAATACAGCCCTGACTTTTCAAGCAACTGCCACATTCTGCTGCAGAGGTGACTACATTTCAAAGACAGGTGAAGGATCCTGCTGTATGCCTTGTATAGGCACTGAAGTTGTAAAGAATATTGGGTTTAGTGACATCAGCTATGTAGTCAGAATACTGCAGAATTAGAATTTTACCTTTTATAATATTTCTACATTTTAAAATATGATTTTATCTTAATAATTCTTGTTTCTCTTGTTGTTTTCTTGTTCTTTCCCTTCTTTTGCCATGGCATGACCATATATGTTTGAACAATGTTATGACAGCCACTGGGTTATGATATACTGTGCTGTTGGGAGCTCCAAATTCCTTACACATCTCACTAGAAGGAGGAAAATGCACCTAGGTCATGTAGTGTGGCAATACTGACAAGAACAGAATAGTCTCCAGCTGGTGGTGGGGAAGTTCCATGATTTGTCGTACAGAAGGTAACCAAATAAAGATCTGGAACTTCTAAGTGCAAGGAATATAAGTTTTGTCTAGGAAGTACAAAGGATGACCATTCTATTTTTTTCCTTTTCCATGTGCTGTGCTTTAAGAAGACCAGCTCTCTGTGTGGTTGCCCGGGATGACGGTCCTGTGCTGGTTGGCTGCCTTGTTTTCTTTTTTGGTTTTTTGTGTGGTTTGGTTTCGTGGGGGTTTTTTTTGTTTGGTTGGTTTGGGTTTTTTTTGCACTTGCTGTCCTGGTGGGCTTTGATAACTATGAAAGGTCATTTGTACTAGCAAAAAAAAAAAAAGATTGTTTTCATGTCTTCTGTGTAACCTCTGTACACAAGATGACATGCAGTTGACCAATGGCTCTGCTTTGTTCTGTGACCTTGACAAGACATTACTTTACTTTCTGACATGTTTTCCTCATCTGTGAAATGAAGAGAAAACCATTTTTTTGCCTAGGTGAGGTGAGCAGTTCTGGTGCATCCGTGTGCTTTGAGATCCATGGCGGGGAGCCATAGAAATGAATGAAACCCCAGTAGTCCTCTTGGGCTTTAGGTGTCAGAGAACCTTAAAAGGGCAGCCTGCTTGTATCTTTTCTTGAAGGACAAGCAAGACACCTTCAATTCTGAACATAGATCCTAGTCGTGTTTTCCCTTATGGCTTTAAAGCCTGCACAGGCTCTAGTGCCAAATCCCAGCACTGGTGTTTCTGAAGGAGCAGGAGAGCATTTTGGCAGAGTGCTGGGTGTGCTGAACTCCAGGCAGCCACTGGAGCTAGGGACCTGTGATTCACCATTGCTCTCTCACCACTCTTGCATATTGCTTTTCTTGGATTCTTTGTGTGTGTGTTGTTTTTGCACGTTAAAACAACTACTTATATCCCCGAGTGACTTTCCCCCAAACTATGAATTTAAAGTACTTCCGAAACTGTCTTTTAGAATTTGAATATAATTATATGCTTTGGGTGTAAATTGTGGGTTTTGCTACGTAAGAAACTAATGGAAATGATCTGCCTGTTCCTGTAGTTTACAGATTATACGCTTTATATCTGGGGATGTATATTTAGGCTGCTTTTCTGTATGGTGTATTAAGATGAAAATGAAGTTAGTGTGAGCTATAGTGGTTGTGAAGCATGAATAGTGGGGCTGATAAAGGACATTACTAAATTGATCCAGTGCTAAGGTTTACTTTATCGTCTCTTAGTTTTGCATCTTTCATCTTTTTGCATTCTTGATGATGGAGGGCAGAAGAGGGGGAGGTATTTTACAGTCTATAGAGGGTCTTGTGTCTGCAGAAGATCAAGGGACAGGGTGAATGAATCAGAAAGATGTAAAAATATTGCTAAAAAAAGACCCTTTGCTTATTCTGTGAATACCACATAGTAAAGAATGAGGGAAGATTTTGTTTTCCAGAGGGCTCAGGAAGAGAGTACCATAAGTTTAGTCAGCAGTCCAGGCTCCATTTAGTAACTTCAGAATGAATCCGTTTCCATGCTATCCTTGGAACTTGATTTTGAATTTAGAATAAATTCAGCATATTAATCAGGTCAAATTATTGGAAAACTATTAATCCACATTAAGAAGATCAAATCATTGGAAGGGAAGGGGAAGTTTGATTTCTTTTTCCAAAAGTTTGATCTTTAGCTTTGTACTCCATGACAAGAACTGATTTTCTGGACGTATTTGGTGAACACTTTGTTTTCTTTCTCATCTGCTGCATTAGCTGGTGAGGGTTTTCATGGCTTCCTGTAATGGCTGGATCCTGCATTTACAGCAGCCTCCTGTTCCTGCTCCAGCTGGTTTGCTTAATAATCCCAGCCAGTGGAATGTCCTCCACTGCTGGTGAAGACTTCAACTACGAGCATGAGGAAAAAGCAGCAGAGTATGGAAATTCCCCAAGTAGCATTGGGAAGGCAACTACAGGGTGGTTAAGGGAGAGAACACGTAATAGATACAATATACCTGAAACTGTTGAAGAATTCAAATGTTTCTGAAGAAGAGAATTAAAAAAAAAAAAAGGAGAAAAAAAAATAACTACATGATTAATTTTGTTTGGTTGTTACATTGACTGGACTACATGTAGAAAATGGGTTCTGCCAAGGTCTCTACTTGGCTTCTACTCCAAAAGTATTCTCACTGTCTGATTTAACACTTAGGAATCCCTGTATTTTTTGGATTAAAGCCTTCATCTTTTGTAACTTCCCTGAGTTACGGTGATCATCTGAGAGTTTCACTCCAAAGACTCTTGGAGCTAGAAGTTATATAGGCATGTTTACTGAGTTACAAGCACTGTGGATCTTTTAGTATCTGGTGAGATGAAAGTGGAAACAGTAGGTAGAAAACCTGACATTTTTCTCTTTCCTTTATTTGTTCTTGATTTACTTGTCTAATGGTAGCTCATCTCAGCTTTTCTTATATTCTGAATATGCTACTGATAATTATGATGTTCTGTGCTTTCACAGGAGAGTTTGTCATTCACCGGTGTTCACCGAGTACAGTGTTTAGGAATGCTGGTGGCCTGGATAGGACCTAGTGTAGTCCTAAGTTTATGTGGCCTACATCTAGTCATGTGCTTGTGTAACATCTCTGTAGGATTGCAGGAGGACCCCTGCTCCCCCAATGTCGTCTTTTCTTTGTAGTTTAGTAATGAATGCCAAAGCTATTCTAAGTTTCCCTGATCTTGCTCCCCTGTCTGCAGTCCAGCATATTTCTGTCAGAGTAAGTTTGGAAGATACTGATGGCTTTGAATGCCTTTTCACTTTTTATTATCTCACCATGGAGCCTGCTCTCCTTCCTGTCCCCTCATGCATTCAGAGGCAGTTCATTAGAGGCAAGGAAAAGACAAAGAAATTAATTTTCCTTGAGAAATATATTCAGCACCTTACAGAGGCTTGAAGAAAAGAAGCAGAGCAGAGAATTCTTACTAACTTCTTTTGAAACATTTTTTTTCCATGGAGAATCTAGAGACAAAAAGTGTCTGTGCCCTACAAACATCCATTTACCTGGTAACTTACTTTTCTGACATGAGGCACTGTGAACATGCCAGGATTGCAGTAGTCTGGGACAGAATAAGGTGATGTGGGTGCCTTTTCTTCAGAATTGATGTGCATTTGCTTAGTATAAAAAGAATGTATCTTGTAACCAAATATCAAGGTAACAAATTCTGCTCAGATGGCAGGGTGGCAAATTCTGCCAGTGGTATATGTCAAAGCTTATTTCAGTTCAGGTAATTGTTATTCCAGACAGGTTATTTTCTACTTAACAAGCCATATACTCGGCTACTTTTCCTGGCCCAGTCATTAGGAAATATACACTGGCAAAATGAGCAGCCTCCCCTACTGGTCTAATTAATACTTGATGACTGTTTGAAAAACGGTCAAAACCTGAGCCCTTTGTGCATTCCTTGATGAGAAATTTTGCCACTGATGTCAGTGAAGCCATATTCCAGTTGTTAATGAGCAGTGCTGAAGTGGTTTTTCCTCAGCAGCAGCATGGAACAGAACTGAGGACAAGAACCTGCCCCAAACATTTTCCCTAGCTCTGCTCCTGGCTTACCTTGATATACTGGATAGTGCATCCTACATTGCCAGGTGATTCAGTTTGTCTATGCTGTAGTGCAAAAATATGATGATTTTTTAAAATCCTGTTAGATCCTGACATAACACATATGAAAGGAAAAGAACAGTATTGTTACTTTTCTTTCCCAACATTCTGGAAAGGTATTTTCAAACTTCAGCCAGAATATTTGGTCCTTGGAATTTAAGGAACTTTACAGTAGTATGGCTCCTGGTACTTTCTTTGGAAGAAGTCCTGGGAATTCATCCCTGTAATGTCCTGAGAAGGATGGGTGCCTTTTTAGGAAGCCAGTTCTGCAAAGAAATACTGATTCTCAACCTAAGAATACATGGGAAATGCCTGGGCTGTGTGGTTAAATGCAGTGTTTTGTTTCAGTCCTTTCTTTGTGAGAGCAGTTTCTGCTGCTGGTGATGGTTTCCTTCACTGCTTCAAGGAGCATTATGGACATACATTTCTCTTCACTGGTTTTAGAAATCTGAGGGGACTTTTTAGAACAGTGACCCAAAGAGCTGACTGTATCACCCCAGCCTCTACTTCCATTGCCCCTGTTTGCTGTCTTCTGCTTCTGCCACAAGTTAGATTTTGTCTGCAACTGTTCAGTCAATTCATTTTACCAAAAACTGTGAACAAAATCACTGAGGTGATTTTAGCAATCAAGGGAAAGCGGAGAGGAGGGAGAAAAGAGGAGGAAGGTGGAAATTAAGATGAAGTGTAAATTCATTCCCATGCTTTCTTTCCCTTTGATCAGAAGTAAAGGAGGGAAGCATTAGAAGAGCCATTGAAGACCCAAGTAGTTTAAAGACCCAAGCAGTTCTCAAGAAAAGACACAGGCAATTTGAAGGTAGAGGAAAAAATACACTAAAGAAACAGGACAGGAAGGAGCAGTATTAGAGCTCACCAATGGGGCTGCCCGATTGGCTCCTCTTCATCTGAGCTGAGGAGTTTCAAGTGCTCTGCAGAAGGCTGTGGAATATGCATCTTGTCCTCCAGAGCCCCATGTTGCTGATGTTTAATGTACAGTGGTCTTTTAGCCACACACTTTTTTGATCTTGGATCTAGACTTCAGAGTATTCCATATGTTTTGTATGTCCAGTTACTGTGATGATTGGATCACCCATTTAGCTTTCTTTTTTATTTTTTTTTTTAACCATGTGTTTTTGGAAGTCTTATTGTCAATATCTGGAACAAGACATGAATAAATTTAGCTTATTACCTATCAGTCTAAAGACTCAAGGCACATTTTTTATGGAGGGAGAAGGGGTGGATTCTGCTGCTTTTCGGCAAGGGGAGAGCTGTGCAGTGCTTTATTTGTGTTGCTAAGAAGGTCACTAGGACAGGCCCAGGTAAAGGCAGGGCTGCATGGCAGTCAGCAGCAGTGCCTCAGGGTGTGTGCTTGCCCTGTCTGTGCTCCTCTGTTACACAACAAGAGACTAAGAGGAGCAGTTTGTTCAAATGCAGTGTCTGAATAGTGGGCATTCTTGCCAGGGCACCCCTCTGTGTGTACATAGGGATATATGTGTAGTATTTCTCCTTGGGGAAACTCTCTTCTCTTCCGAAGCAGTGTCTGGTTTTTACATATCTGCTGAGGTTTAGGATGCTTAATTCGTGTCCATAGGGAAGCTGAGTTCAGATTCAGGAAAGGGCTAGGGGCTGTGTGTGAGACTATTTCCCTCTAAATACTATGTAAAGACAAAGCAGTCATGTCTGCAGGTGCTCTTTCTTTTATCCCATTTCACTGCCTGGGCAACCATTCTACAGCAACCCTTTTCTATAACCTTTTTGGATTCCTGGATTCAAGGGCACCTTCTAGAGAGCATGATTCAGTCCCTGGCCTTCATGTAGCTGAATTTGACTATGCTTACAGAAGGCCTAGTTAGTCAAGAAGTTTAAAATACGGCAACAAAGTCCCTGATATATTATAATAATGGAATGGCACCATTTTATAGAACTAATGATTTCTAATTATTTCTAAAGTAAATTATTTATAGCTATAATAAGTATTAAAAATAATTTATTATTCTTACCTATATGATCCTCAAACAAAAAAGTATGCAATAGGTGACTCTTGTAAAAGACAAGATTTCTGTTTTCTTTGCTGTTTTACATCACCCTTGGTTTGCATGTCTTTGCCTGAATCACAGAAAAACAGAGCAGTCATTCCAAAAGAATTTGTGGTAAAGTTTTAGGATCCTGCCATGCAAACCTGGGCTCTATAAGTTCATGGACAACACTTTACGATTAGAAAATCATTTGGAGTCTTTATAGTCTACAGTCTTGTAGGCTACAGTCTTACAGTAGCAAAGATTCAGGAACTAAAAAAGATTTTTGGTTCAAATTACGGTTGAGTCATGGTCTCTGTCAGTAATCTCTGAGGACAAGGCTTGGAAAATGTGTGAGTGAATGTAGAAATGCACTGATAAAGAAATCCTGCTTTGGAGTTGAGCTAAGCAAGGGACTAAACTGTCCCAGAATGCTGAGCTGCAGCTCACAGTACAATCAATGATATGTCAGCACCAATTTTGGTTAGATGTTGATACACAATTTGAAGAGACGTATTCAACCTGAAGGAAGAAATTAATCACAGAAGATTATAAGAATTTCCATACACACTGGTCCATCTGGTCTGGTATTCTCTCTTGACTGTGGCCAGTGCCAGATGCCACAGATGGACTCAAATAACCTCTTTGATATGCTTAATTGTATATCCCATGGGAGGGTTGTATTTTTTTTCCTTGACCTCACAAATGGTGATCACCTTATGCTGTAAAGAACTGAGAAGGAGACTCACTGCAGTTTTATCGTCGTTATAATAATTTTATATGCCATTCTGTATTAGTAAGTCTTTTTCTTTTACTGACTGTTTGTTTAGCTATTTTTAAATTGCTATCTCAAAGCATTTTATGCAGCTTCTTAGACCATTACAGCACTGATAGAAGGCAAGCAACCAGTTTTTGTATTTCTTATTCTAAGATGAGAAAATAGGACATGGAGAGGCAAAGCAGTTTGCTGAGTCAGAAACTGTTGCCACATTTAAACAGCCCGAGTTCTGCTGAAATCCCAGCGTTTACTGCTTTCTGTCACTTCAGTCCAGGTTATCAGGGTGCTTAATTGGAAGCACCCAACAGGCTTGGAGGTTAATAGAATTTAGGTTATCTGAATGTGTCTGTGCACAAAGTCAAAGCTGACAGTACAACCTGGCACTAGTGGCATCTGGTCCAGTACACTTTTCATGTTGCTCTTGCCTGGTGGCATGGTTGTGTTTCTGTCTAGGATTTCTTTGCTGAAATATATGCACAGGCAAGGGAGGCACATAAATAATTAGTTTGACACTACCAGGAAGCATTGACCATCATGATTAATGTCTATGTACTTTGAGTCTAATATGTCTAAAATGCTTACTTTTTTGTCTTAAAAAATTATGGTTTGTGGGTAGATTGTTGGTACAGTGCTTGTCCATATCTTCCTGAAATATTTGGCTTGCTGCACATGAATTACAGCATCGGACCTCTTTTTCTCCCTAAAAGGAACCCACATCATGGACTTCTGAGGACTAGAAGTATGATGTGTGTGTGTGTGAGAGAGACTACACGTTGCTTTTCAGAAAAGCTGATTTTGTTTGCATTTTTGTCTAGTAATAAAACCTCAGCCATGTTAAATGCTGCCAGAAATGTTTTCTCTTCTGCCTCCAAACTGTGACATTAAGCCTGTTGTGTCCAGAGTCAAACAGCAGCTGCCATGTACTTACAGTGTTTCAGTTACAGTCCATGGTGCATAGAAATAAGTCTTTTCTATTCAGGGTTTCCATCTAAAATAATGTAAATCTTCCAGAGAGCAGCTTTCACATAAGAGTATCCCGCAGGGAAAGAGGCAGAGCAGTCTAAGCAAGGGCTATAGAAACAACAACTTGTGTATGGGTCATGGTTTGACCCTGCCTTCTGCTGTCACTCTAGGCAAATCAGAGCTTCACCTCTGCATGTTCTAAACTCCCAGGTGATAATGGGGAGTTGAAATACTTGCATATTTCTTAATCTTGGGAGACATAACCAGCCTGATCTTACTTTCACCATTACAAACCAGAAGACATTTGGCATCAAGAAGAGTCTGTAGTGCTGGGCCTGTGCTTTCAGCTGCAGGTCATGTCAGTTCCCTTGCTGTCACAGTCTGTACCTGCCTATCTATAGAAGTAGCTCTGACCTGAGTATCCCAGTTTCAGCCTCGGCTGTACATTGTGCCAACTTCAGATGAAAATCTTTATTGATCTCCTGTATTTGTTTAGCAGTTGGCAGACTCAGCCACAGAAAAGGGACTCCAGAGAACTTACGACCTGGGAAGAAAGGACTTCCATTTGTTGTTGTAACGTATGATGTGAGTAGGGTACAGAGAATGTCCCATCTATTTTAATCAAGATTTTTCATTTTTTTCCATCTCTGATATGGACAAAACTGCAAAAAGCTGAAAATGTTGAGCTGGCTGTTCCAAGGAATTCAGAGAAGATCAGTCCAAGTATCTTCTTTAAACAGTTACTGCTTGAGGGAGATTGGTCACATCTTTTTGTGAAACATCCAAGAACCTGATGCAAAATAACAGTAATACAACCCTTTCTTTGTGCATAAACACACCCACTGTATGCATCTGCTTATGGCTTAACACCATATTCAGGAATTTAAACAGAAAACCATTAAACTTCTACAGCAAAACTAGTATCATTAAAATATGTTCTCCCAAAACTCAATCCTTCCCTACAATGCCTGTACCCTCAGACTACTTCTGCAACACTCTTGCCAAATTCATCCCCAGAAACAAGATTAATTTAATGAAACCAAGCCACAGACTGCCTGGTTTCTGTAGTTGCCATAGTAAAACGTCACTCACAGTAAACGGTCCAGAGCCCTGGATTTAACACATGTATGGTCCAACCTATTAATCAGTGTTGCAAAGGTCCTCATGGAACCAAAGCTGGGGAAAACAGAAAACTGCCATGTACCATGGCAAACTCACACAGACACTCAGTAAATAGAAACATCCAGTTAATGGGGGAGAACATTTTTCACAAATAACCACTCTGACCTATTAGCCCTGATACTCAAGGGAGTCCTTCAAAACAGTTTCAAAGAAAGATCTTAGAAACTAAAATTTGTAACTGCTAAAAATCAAGGGTTGAGGATAGCAATAATGATTTACTGTATGTTGTATTTCATCTTATATCCTGCTGCCTGTGAACTCTTCATATCCTATAGGCAATAATTAGTTCTCCTTCTGTTCAACTGAGGGGGAGAGCCTATTACCATTGCTAATACCACTCCCCATGGATCTACAGGTAGCAGTACTCTTGCCTCAAACTGACTAATTTATTAGATTACAGTGTTAAATTCAGAGTATTGGTATAAACCTGCATGTAGTTTTGAAAGCTGTTGCTACATTTTTAGGTCTGAATAGGGTTTATGTTCCTTACATTTTGAATTTTTTCTTTCTATACTGGTTGGTCTACTAAAGGCAAATCTTGCTCGTTTATAACTATTAATTATCATGAGTATAACAACATAATTACAAAAGTTTCAATCTTTAAACATTTTTAAACTTTTTGAAGTATTTATTTATTGAGCTTTGCAAACAAAACATGTTTTTAATGGAACTTGAAGCCTTGTTATTAAATGCCTAAACTTGTTTAAAACTGAATATAGAGCAGTCCCTAAAAATAGTTTACTTCTGATGAATTACCCTTCAGTGGAAAATTCTCAACCAATGCTAGTCATAAAATGATCTGTACACAAATGCAAACAAAACCTCACATCTATGCCATTAGAACCATTCTGAAAGCCCGGGTTACATGAGCATTAATCCATTTAGAAAGCTCCCAAGATAGTTGCTGTTATTTCTATTGTACTTGATACATTGTAGCTTGAACAGCAGGAGGAATGAGAAAAATTTCTGGACTTCAGCTGTAGGTGACTACTCACTGGAAGTGAGTATTCTAAACCATGCTTCTTTGCACAGTTTTAGGCTTAAAACTGAATGTTTATTGTATTATGACTCTGTGGCTGGGATTTTAATTGAAGACAAATTTTTAAATTGAAATTTCTGCCAGTGAGATTCTGAGAAAAAGCATTCAAAGACTGTGGAGCAGTGTCATACATCAGTTAAAAGGTCATTATATTATTTTAACTACCACTGTGTAATAACCCAGTGCTGTAGATTTTTCCAAACCCAGCTGTAGTTGTGGGCTTGTTTAAGAGTCATTAATTCTGTTATGAAAAGATTCCATAGTGAACTTCTGCACTACTTCTGCATCAAGAAATTTTGGTCTGCAACCTGCTACTGGAGCAAGCCTGAACTGGGGCTCAATCCCACCACCACTGCAAGGTACTCATATTTTTTTGGTGTTTAAAGCTAAATAAATTTTAAGCCCAAACAAGTCACTGTTTTGGCAATAGGTTTTTTAGGATAAACAATCCTGTACATTCATGTAATGCATTACAATAACTTGTTCAGACACATATAATGCAGTCACATTTGCATAAATGAATACTCCTTGCATGTCTCTACTCTAATTATCGATTTGCCTGCCTAAGCTAGATGTTTTAAAATTTGTTTCTCAGTGGCAGTTATCAAACAGAATATATAATTTTGATGAGATCACAGATGTGTGGGACAACATTCAGTCTTCAGTTTGCAAGATTTCAATGTCTTTCTTATCAAACTGTTTCTTGCTAACATCACTGATACATATTGTTTGTGAATCCAAAGGAATGCAGGGTCTGAGAACCTTTTTCTGTATCTTGCATGTTCTGGTTTTATAATCCTCGCCAATGCTGCAGTTTCCTCTTATGTGTCAGAATTGTGATAATGACACAGCTTTGTAAGGGGTTTTCAGATGGGTAGTAGCTTTTGATTATGTAAAAGTCAGGTACTGTTGTAAGGGGACACACAGAAAACCTTATGTATGTTTGCAACTACATACTACGTTTAGAGTCCTTGATTTTGACCTTAATTTACCTGTCCTAAAATAATGTATACCAGAAGCATAATCCTTTTCATTGTGTGGTTATCAGACTAGGTATTTGGTGATATTTTTAAAGGGCAGATTCATTAACACCATGATCTTATCCAGTTCCTCACTTAATCTATATTGAGCTGCCTAGATGTTATTCATATTCCCCTACCACCAGCAAGTCAAGGTCTTGGGGAAACAGACTTGATGCATTCTGTTTATCCACTATAGTTCATCATCTAAGATAAGCCAGGGTTGTCTGCAAACTGCAATCTCATCAGGCAGGCTCAGATAACATCTCACTTGACTTTTTTTGCTTATTCCATTAGCACAACTGTCCAGGAGATTTGGGATGCTCAGCTTTACCATGCTGGTGAGAGCAAATGATTAACTGGGGATTGAGATTTAGCCATCATTGGCTCCATTTAACATGACAACCCTTTTAGTTGTTACACTGAACCTCTGTAAGGCTGTGCTTCCAGAGAGCATTTAAACAAGAGGGAGATCTGTGCACCATTACTCTTTAAAAAGAGCTTAATTCATGTCTCTAAAAAGGATTTTCTTTTCTCCCTTCCCATTGTTGTTGCTTTCACATGCAACTATTCACTAGCACTGCCATTTTAGAGGTAAAAGGCAAGTAGGATCCCTAATTCCTATTCATTGGTCTTTCCTCTTACAGCCTAAATAGCTCTAGAGATCCAAGCAGCTACCACTGGTGTGTGCATGTAGCAGCAGTGTTTGTATACATGTGGTCAGGACCACAGCATTCTGTGTCTCTTCTTGCAAAGCACCAGTAAAGCAGTTCATTCAGACTGTCCTTAACCTGTATAGTTCATAATTTTTACATGAAATTGTGGGCAAGTGAGTAGCTAACCCCCTAGAAACACTGCTTGGTAGGTCTGTAGGTAGGATGGTAGATGTGGAAAATTCAGTCTGTGTTGCATTGAAAGGAGATGAATGCTACCCCCATTTCAGTGCTTGTATTTCTTACATTTCAGTGTGGAAAAGAGAGGAGAGAGTGCAGCAAGGATTGAGTTAACTGCCTGCCTTTCTACAGAGCTGGGCTGGAAAATGTTTCTCAACTTACCCTTTCAATTTAGAGGTTTTGATGCTTTTTCTCTTCACAGGGTTCAAAGTAGATTTGGTTTTTATGTTCTAAGGGGGCTTACTACAGTTATAACCATTTTGATAACAGTTCCAATAACATTTTTGATAATAGAATTAGCATATAAAATGTTGTAAAAATGAAAAATGTTGAAAAGTAAAATACCGCCATTTTTAAAACACCACTTTTCAATTTCAGAAGTCTTTAGTTTTAAAACATTAAAGCAACTAATTATCTAAGAAAATCGGCACCAGAACACTGCCAAAGGAAGCAGAGACTGGGGACAAGGAGGGCTAGGATAGTCCTTCACGTCTAACTGTGGTGAACTTCCCTTGCATGGGAAAATTGCTTGTTCTAGAGAAGCATATCTCTAGATGACAGTCAGTAGCATTTACAGGTGTGACAGGAACAAGAAGGCATTGAGTTGATTGAGTTGAATCACCTTGTGTTTATTCCTGACATGTAATATGAAAGTATTTTAGTCCTTTGCCCAGCATGTCTGGTATTAAACTTTCCCAATCCAGCAGAGATCCCCAAAGGCTGTTGAACACAGTCAACTTTGTGTTCAGAAATAACCACATCCATACCAGAGATTTTCAGGGGAGACCAAAACTGGGTTACTTCTGTTGCTGCATGACACAGCTGAGAATTCTCAAAGGTTCTCCAGTCTGCCAGTGCTGGAGAGAGATATGATGCAAATACTGAGTCTAATGGACCTAATTTGGAAAGCTTCACTCTGCAGTGGAGGGCAGTGCATAGGTCCTGCCTATGGTATATGGTTTCTGCTGGGATCCAAAAAGGACACTGCTGCTTCTGTTTTTCATTCCCCGTTCCAGGCTGCAAAGCCTAGCCTTTCAGAGCATGTAAATTGTCTTTTTAACTGGCTCCTGCAGTTAAGAGAGAGAGGGAGCTATACAAAAAGTATAAGGTCCCTTCACATATATATCCAGAACTCTGTTTCTGGGCTGTTATCTATGTTTACATACCATAAGGTTTTTCTTGTCATCTAACAGCCTCTCAGCTGTGGTTTCCTCTCATTCCAATGTTTGGACACTTCTGTTTGTGCAATCCTCTGGATTGAAATACATTTATGAAGGAGAGTTCTGATGTTTCCCCAGGTTAAACAATGTGTTCATGAGCTGGTACAATGTGCACAAGAAGAAGCAAGAACACATACTACATGCTGCGAAATTATGCTTTAAGTTCAGATACAGCAGGAGAGTACTTGGTTTTCATCCGAGGTCTGTTCTGCTGTCTTTAACTGCAATCTTCCAGGTTTGTGTTGATACCAGTAATAGCAGAATGTGGACCAATTACCTTGTAAATAATAAAAAAAAAAACAACAAAAAACATGTAGATAATTGACTTTTGGAAGGCTGCCTAGGCTATTATTTTTATTTCTTTTGCTTGCGCAGGGAACTTTGTGCCTGACACAGAAGTGTGGCAGCAGAGCAAGGCGTATTCTGGGGCAGAAGGTGGGTGGATGGGAGGAGGAGGTTGATCAGCAGGGGCAGATGGGTCCCACAGTGCCTCTCTGAGTCAGCCAGGCTTATTTTAGCAAGCGTGTGTGTGTGTGTGTGTGTGTGTGTGCGTGTGCTCATTAGGGAACTTACACATTCATTAGGCTGAAGATCTGAACAGATGAGGTGAAAGCCCCTTTCCCTTTTCCTTCATTGTTGACTCTGGTGTTAATATTTAAGATACACAGGATAACTTCTCAGTAGGTATCAATATATTGACTCATTCTACTCAGTGACTATAGCAGAGCTATGCCAGCTTATACCCAGTGGGGATCTGATCCCCCCTCTCTGTTTTTTATCTGCTTCAGGTGTCTTAAAAAAAGAGAAAGAGAGAAAGTAACAGATTGCATATGATGTAATTTCTTCCCTGGTTTATCCGGTGTGTCAGTCTTTCCTTGTCAGAATCCAGAAGGGAAGCTGTGACTTGGAAAAATAATGCATTCAGTATATTGTGCTACACCAAAACTCCAAGCAGTTTGTCCCTTGCCCTAAATCTTAATATGAAATCTTATTTTATAACTTGAAAGAGGACAAGTTCCTTGTAGACCCCATATTGCATTTAAGGATGAACTCACAAAGGAGCAGGAGATCTGCAGTTGTTAAAAATCAATATTAATTGTACAAAATCTGTCAAATTCTATGTTTAACTGGATGATGTTTTCTTAGGCCTCTGGTGGAGGACCAAGAAGTTGGTTCAGCATGGTTTTGGGGACTGTGCCACACAGTGGTCATTGACAAGGCAGCGTGACAGGTCTTTCACTCTGGGTAAGAAACATGCTGTTTCAAGGCTTATGCCCAGAAATGAAGATGAGACCTAGGAGGTACAGAAGCACATATTCCCAAAGTGTCCTAGAGCAGATTGTAGTTAATAATGTTGTTGTGGCTGCAGTGGTGTTAGTGTGTAAATGAAGCAACTGGTCTGTAACAGACTAGTTTTTTGACATGAAAAAGATTTTGTGTCTGATACTTTGCCTATTTATTCCAGCTGCATAATTTGTTCTACTAGACTACATCAATTCCCTCTTACAGCAAGGTTTGCTGTCCTTTCACTACAGGGTGTGAAACTGGCTACTGCCATAGACACATACTGCACTATGTGGACCTAGATTTCATCTGGCACTTCCAGCATTTTAGTGCTGAGCTCACTCTTCTTGGGGCAGGTTGTCACTTGTGGAGATATTTGCGGTATAAGACGTGCAACTGGGAATCCTCATCATTCATTGTCACTGATGTTGTCTAGTGCTAATTCTCTTTTCTGGCTATGTCCCAATTATGTTATTTTTACTCTGACTCTTTACATTCTTCCTGCAGGCTTACTTGGATATTGACTTTTTCCTCATGTCTTGACCTGCAGTGTTTCATCATGCCTTTGTGAACTGCTCATCAGCTTTCATGGTCCACATCAGAGGCAGTCACACCTCAGGGCGAGGCAGGGAGAGCAGAATTAGACCACCAGTGAATGCTTTCGCTGCTTCTACTCAGTAATATATTTTGTACTCAGGGCTGGTAGCAAAGCAAGGTGGTGTAACTGAATAAGCAAAGGCTTTCTAAAGATAGTGCCCTATTCACCCTGCCATTCAAGGAACAGAGCAAGATTGCTCTGAGGTTGGGAATTAGTGAGTGAATTCTCTTTTAGTCCTCCAGGTAGCTGATAAAACTGGCACACATGATGGAAAGCTTTTTGGGAGGTGTCAAGTGTGGGAATGCAGTCTGCTGGATAATACGCTGTACTTGGGCTTTGGGATTAGAAGATACCACTGCCACATTCTTAATGCAGTAGCTAAAACTCTCAGGTTTAAAAGATTATTACCATTTATTTGCTTCATTTGCTCCCGCCCCCAAACCTGCACCCCAACAAAGCAAAATTTTTCTAATCAGCATGTAGCTCCTGCTGTGCTAGCTGGCTTTATTTTTTTTTTTCTTACACTTTTTTTTTTAATAGAAAAAGCCTGAGAAGGAAAAAAATGGGTGAGGATAGCTGAAGCTCAATTAAGAGGGATTGGGACATGCTTTTGTAATTGATTTAACTCTTTATGCACACCAAGGGTAGCAGTGATCTTTTCTGCAGCAAAGCTAATGCGATGTTTTCTTTAGGGCTGCAGAGCACAACATGAGATGAGAAACCAAGAGTTCTTGTAAGGCTTCAGGGCTTGGAGCAGAAGAAGAGGGAAGGAAGGGGCTGCTCCTCTCCTGTCCGGAGGCAGCTCAGAGCCATGGAGCAGAGAGCATAGGATGTCAGGGAGCTCCTGTCTAAACAGTCACCCCTGGAATCTGCTTAAATTCTGCTGGAGACCAGTTTAACCCTGTATCATCAATATTTTCCTCATGTTCTAAGTGTGATAAAAAGGGGTGTTTCACAGAATTTAACATATGTCTAATTGGGGCTGGCATGTTTCTGATTTATTTTCCGTACCAGATGAAAGATGTTTCTCCTGTATGGTATTTGAACAAGTCCTGTATATAACTGCTAAGGGATTTCCATTTGTTTGCTGCACATTCAGCTGGCAGTCCTTTAGTATAGTGTCATGGCATGAAGATTTGTGATATTTAAGTCAAGCAGTGAAGTTTATTTGGTACTTCAGAATCACATGTAGTTACTAGAATTTTTTCCTAAATACTGGGGGTGACTTGCTTTTTAGTGTGTGATGAGTGGCAAGTTAAAATTCTAATTCCTATCTCCAGTTGCAGAGCAGAAATACATGAGCATACAAAGAGTTACAATAGTGTAGCTGTAAGCAAGTGCAAATGAGATAAATTATTATTTGCAATTTCACAGCTGTTTACATGTCTAGAGCCAGCTAAAAGTATCCTACCGAAAAAGGACAATATCATTAATTCCATTTCATTGAAAATTGAGTTTCATAAGGAAACTAAATATAGTGAGATTACTGAGGCCTAGAGAAAAGAAGCATCTCATCAGGTGCACAAAACAGTTCTGTTGCAGAACAAGTAGAGTCCAGGAGCTACAGTGTATCCCAAGTTTACTAAACCAAGCCATATATAGGTGGTAGCAGTGGCAGCGTTCTCCTGTTAGAGTTTCATCTATTTTTGGATTTATACCTTTAATCTCAAATTGAGTAACCTACCACAGCACTTGGGGAATGGTAACCAACTTTAATATCCTGATGATACATTTTGTAGACAGCTACATTGATCAGTACTCTAGAAGTATCTTAGTTAGGCAGAGAAGCTGTATTGTATCTCATTTCTGTGACACCAAGAGCTTGACTGACATGATCTAGCTAAGAACAGAAAAGTATGTGCCATATCATTGTGATGATCAAGCTCCATGTACAGAGAGGTTGAGAAGTACCATTCTGTGGCCTCTACATCGTGAGTCTAAAGCCAAAAATGTGGGGTGCAAGTGGACGGTATGCTGCTCTTTGATTTCCAAGGGCCAAGTGCTTGTCAACTCTTTGAATGGATGGTACATTTTACCCACTGGGGGAAGTCCTGTGCCATGGCAATACACTGATGTGGACATCCCACCACATAGTTTTAAGTGATTTTTAGGTGTGGAGTTTTCCTAGAGATGCTGTTCCAGAGCATTAACAGAATCCTTTTCTAAGTAGCTTTCTCTGGGATGTTTGGCATCAGTTACCTTTCTTCATCCAGTCTGGTCTTGTCTTCTCAAATTCTTCCTCAGCTCCACCCCTTGTTTTCCTACTGCAGCTTCTGCATTCCTGCAGATGGCTGTACCCCACAGTTAGGGCTTTATCTAGACATTCATATTTAGCTGTGTGTAGGAACTGCAAGTTACTTTTTATTTATTTACTTTGAAAGACTCCCTTAGCTCCCATCTGTTTAAAATGCTACCTCTACTTGTTCTCCCCGATGAAAGCTTGAAGGAAGGGAGGGGAGAATAAGCTTCTCTCCCTAACCAGCAGCTTATATTTAGCTGAGAAAAAAAATTGCACAGATCTTTGGGCTACCTGTGGAGATGGAAAGATTAGGCTCCTGAAGGCCAGGGTTCCTGCTTCTCACAGTCATCAGTTCTGGGCCAGGCCCATGGAGCAGCTCCTTTGCCCACTGTAACAACCACTCCAGTCCATTGTAAATGTTTCATTTGGAGACAGGGAGGGTTGGAGGGAGAACAAGAGTGAAAGTCCTGTTCCTTCCTTTCGGCCTTTTCTCATTTCTTTCACATAGAAACTAAACTGCAGCCCCCAGAGCACCTTGAAGGATTAAATGCTGATCAAAGGCAGGTTTAACCATATCCGCAGGACAAGCTGCTTAGACACTAAGGAGCACAAGCTGTGGGTTAGCACAGTAACCAGAAAAGCGGAATAAATTAACAATTATCATTTCAACATGAACAAAGCAGAGTTTTGGAAGATGAGGCACTGGGAGAGTTCAGGGGAGCAAAGTGTGGGGGATACGGATGGAATTGAAGTCCACATTTATCTCATACATATAGCCAGAAGACATGCTCTGCTTCTGATCTTGGCTGATTTCTGGCATCTGGTTCCAGACACTGCCTTTTCCTTCCTTGGGTTTGGGCTTTCCAGCATAATAGCATTAGTAGCATTAGATAGGAGTTTGTGTTACTAGTTACAACCTAAGGGAGAAGGAAATCTTTGGGGGATAAATTAACAGACCCCTCAGCTATCCTGATTGGCACTCAGCCCTTAAGTTCCTGCCTACTCTGTTCCAGCCCAGCTTTTTATAGGCTTGCAAAATGCGGAGTATCTTATTCATCTGTTTACTTTGCAGTGATTTCCCCTAGCAAATTCTGCACTTAAAATTTCTGGCTTGGACATAATCAGAGCATGCAATTCTGCTTTGGGTTTTCTTAGCATTGGCAAAATCTGGGGAGGAAAAACACACAGACTGTTGAAGATGATAAGTGAGGGAGATACTGAAAAGGATTGTCTATCTTTGAGGACAGATGAGTTAGCAAAGTCTACTTCACTGTTAGCAGAAGGACTCTGAAGAATCAGGAAGCAAACGATCAGCACTGAGTTCTCAGAGTCTTCAATAACATGGAACTAAAGGGCAGTCAGTAACAGAGGGCAGAGATGTGGAAAGTGGTATCATTTTGTGCTGTGAACAAAACCTACATCTTTATACCGTCTATTGCCACAGGGCAGCAGAACCCAGTTCACACATTCATTCAAGATTGTAAAAAGTTGCTGTTATAAGATGCTGGATTGTGTGCAGCCATCTTAGAGCAGGAGGAGGAATGCAATAACTCCCACCTCTCTCAAAGCTCAGTGGCAAATCTTTTGAGGACTTTGAAAATGGTGTCAGGCTAGTGCTGTTGTCAGAGGAGAGCAGGCATGGGCAGAGGGAAGGCATATATAGGGTCTCTACATCTTCCCTCCTGGTCTAAAGTAGAATTAAAGTTGAGAGGGTCCTAAATCCTGTTTACAGTCCCAGATCATTCCCTGCCCTTACAGAGGAATATGCATCAGAGGCATATTTGGGCTCTAACAGAGGGATATTCAAATCAAATAGCTCAAGTCATTATTTAATGCCTGTAGAGGTGAGGCAGGAGTCTTTCCCTGTGGTGCCTCTCTTTGCTGTATGAGCCAAGTGTGCTGCAAGCTCTTTTTACTCCCTTGGAGGAGTTTAAAGGTAGAAAGCAAAACCTGGTGGATCATCCATCCAATTCTGTAGCAAAATGCAGTATTCTTCTGAAAATTAAGCAGTCTCAGAAGAAAACGCCTCTTGCACACTGGTGTAGAACAGACAAAGGGCTCTAGCTGTTTGTTCAGCTATCAAATATGAAAGTGAGCATCATGAGCAGCAGAAGCCGTTCATGAAGGTATGTCTTTATTTGTCCTAAATAATGAAAGGAATTCCTTACGAGTGAATAAACCTGCCAAAAGGATTCAACTTGCTCACTAAAACTTTGCTGTGAGGCTGCAGTGCTGCATAGATTAGAAGCCATCATTTTCTACAATGTTAGCAATCATTTTCAAAGAGAACAGAAATGCAATTGCCATGTTATCTCACTTGAAGAACAAGCACACACTTCTTTGTTTTGACCCTTGGGATAGTTTTATTTGAATGAAGAGTTTGACTTAGGAACCTGCAAGTTTCAATGTGATTGGAGTGAAGCTGAGTTACTGGTCCATCAAATGCTTGGAAAACAAAAGGGCTGAGCTCAGGGACTAAGAGGTCAGTCAGTTTTAGTTCCTCATGCTTATTCTACTTCTGAATTATTTGATGTATACCCAGAGCTTTCTCTCTGTACAGCCATAGACAGTCATCTAAACCTTGGATTTTGGGAGGAAAGAAAGAGGCTGAGCTGTGCATGCCTTGAGGAAACATAGTGAAATGATAGCTTTGTTGAACTGGCATTAGTAAAGTATACAAGTATATTTAAAGTACACAGCTGTTAAGATGTATTAGGCTGACTAGTAGAGGAAAAAAGAGAGGTCAGAAGAGCTTGTGGGAGGAAGGGCAGCGTCTGTCTGATAGTGTTGGATGTACTCTGGAGGTTTTATGGCTTTAAGATGGTTTTGTTCCATTTGGGAAGCAATCAGCCTTCCCTGAACACATCCTCTGTAAGCCAAGCAAAGCTTTGCTGTGGCCTCTGTAGATGTTTTTTGCCTCTGTGTGTTTTGTTCTTATGCTAAGATGTGCCTCAAGAATTTTGATGTTTATTGTCAACACTCATGCACTAATTAGGAAAGCAAAATTATCTCTGTTTACAAGCAGGAAAGCAAGAATGTCAGGCTGTAGCTAAATTTATTTGGCATGTATACTGTATTGCACCATGAAGTATTGGTCTCCCAGTCATCTGAATCTTTTAATAAGATCATGTGGCCCTTCCACACCCTCTCATTTTTCCAGGTTTTCCATTCATGAAAACTAGGGTGTTGAGTGGGAGGATGGATATTTACCGAGTTCTTGCCCCAGTTTGGATTTGGGTCAGACTTAGGGTACAGACATGGACTTGGGAGTGTGGAAACTCCCCAGGACCTTGTGCATGCTCCTTCCTTTTGGGCTGGGGTGGGGGGGGGACAGTGAGTCTGGCAAAAATTCACTTTTCTGGCTGCCCAGAGTGAATCATGCAGGAGAAGCGGTAGTTGTGGGTGACTGATAGCAGAAGTAGTAGTAGGTGTTTGGGAAAGACAGGAGAGCACCACAGAGCTGCTGCTGTCTGGACACACTAACACCAAGGACACAGGAATAGGCAGGGAGGAGGGGAGACAAACAAGAATAAAACTTCCTAATCAGCTGAGAGAAACAAATGGGTTTTGAGGCAGTGGTGAGGGTTTTGTGGAGGTACAGAGACACTTTGGAGGCAATCCTCATTAGAAATGCAAAGTGGTTGTCATTTTAGTACTTCTCTCCTTGCTTGGCTAGGGTGTTGTTCTTCCTTTGCTGGTATGGCTGTGGGGCCTGCGGGATCAGGATTCTCAGCAGGGAGAATTATATACACCTATGCACATGATCATGTCAAATATCACCAAGTGATGTCAGACTTCATCTTGTTGATCCTTTTTCTAATGGCTGACATGAGACTTTAGAGTTGGATTGCTGCAGAAAAAAATGAAAGGCTTGCACTGGGGAGCTGATCCATGGCAGAGGCATCCAGCCACTAGGAGCTTGTGCATCAGGAGGCCTCAGGACATTTATAGAAAGAAGTAGTTTAGCTGGCTCCTTGCCTGGCATGTTGGATTTCCAGCAGGAGGTGGACCTTGAGGGGCTTACTGTGTTGTAGTTACCCAGAGCAGCTATGTGATCTGAAAGGACACTGAATGTCCTTACAGCATTTCAGAAGCATGTCGATATTTGATCCCTTTTTCACTACTTTGTACCATGTGTAGCTACTACCTGCCACCTAAGGACGGCTGCGATCAGTCGTACTGTGTGTATACCCTGATGGAAGTACCTTGGGTTGAAAGTTCTTGACTAGAGAGGTTGTATTGCGTCCTACTGAGCTTTCTAATGTGTTTCAAGAAATGATACTTTGTAACACCAAGATAATTTCTTGGCCATTTTTGTTGGGATTGAGGGAAATCCCATAAAATGCCCTTGAGGTTTTCATGCAGCAGGTATGCTCCTGGCTGGGCTTTGCAACATGTCAGTGAAAAAGAAATTACATTAGAATAAGTGGGTTTATTTCATCATTTGTTTTTTGAATTAGTTTGGGCATTTATTTGGGTTTACTGGGAATTGGGATTTCTCATCCTGAGCTCTGATATGAAAGACTCTGGCAAGCATTGATGCAGCATCTCCACATCAGTGGGACTATAATGGAATGAGGCACTGTACTGACTGGTTTCAATCTTTCTTAGCCTGATGGTGAATTTGAGAGTAGTTCATGTTTGTTTCCTTCCTCTGATGCTCTACTTCCTTTGTAGCCTGTGATATACAGGCTGATTCAGATAATTCATAATCAGGCCAAAACTCCATAGAAGTCAAAGGAATTTGTTTGGTGTTAACATTGCAAGACTTGGTACCATCAAGAACAATTACAGTTATTTTGGTTATTTATGTGATTTTGGTTATTTGCTGTGTTGCTTTCAGTGCCGGAGTTCTGTGTCCGCAGCCCAAATGAAAGACTAAGGTATGGTAAGACCAGGTAAGACCAGGTACAATGCAGACTAACTTTCATTGGACCAGAGGAAGAAGGCTATTTATTGCATTTATGACATCCAGGTGTTGGACAAGATTGATCTTGTGGTCTTGGCACAGCTCTTAACAGTGTTTTGACTTTGGTGCTTGTGTTGCTGTTTTTCCCAGTTATTCTTCCTACGTATTTATCAGTTCTCTTGGTAGTTGTGCTTCTGTTCCATATACAACTGGTAGATGTAAATGAGGCAACATGTACCCCAAAATACAGGAACAATATTTGCAACCAAGGCATATTATGCACAGCATTTTCAGATGTGTAAAATATCTCTGACATTCATTTACCTGTTTCACCTGTTTAAAGCAGGCAAAAACCCTTCACAGCATCTTCTCCAGTCTTCTGGCAGGCGTGGGGCAAATTCAAACCTAGCATGAACAGATGCCACTCTTCAGGCTTCAGCATGTTTAGTTGGTGCACAGTGCCTGCCAGGCAAGCTGTTCTGAGCTCTTGCAGCAGGGAAGGCCAGAGAGTCTGCCTGAGAGTGGGAAAGGGTGTGCCAGGATGGGAACATCTGTCCCTGACTGGCAGAGACCTGCACGCCCTCAGCCGCGATGATCTGCGCAGGGCAGATCAAAGGGATCCTCTCTCATCTTGCTCATCTTCACAAAGGCTATCCATCTGCACCAGTATTTGCACATTCTGCCAGAGTGACAGCATCATTACCACTTGCTCAATATTTGAGCTGCTGGAATATTTTCTGCATTATTCAATGCTCAGATGAGATAATGTGTTTGGGTGGACAGTGAGGTGCTCTGGGCTGCTGGCTCCCCATGCACATGGGGAATGCTGCCCCTCTGCTTTCCAAAGGGGTACCTAGATTGCTGAGAAAGCTGCTTGACACCTAATCCTGTTACCTTCAGGTGAGGAATCTGTCTCTCTCAAGCCTGAATGGCAGGAAAATCCGAGGAGCCTTGATAATTATAACATTAAAACAGTTCACCCCAGAAATCAGAGAGTAGCAGAGAAGCATACAGGAGCTGAAGGGAAAGGATGGAAATGACCCTGCGAGGAAACTGTAATGCTGTGTTTCTGAAGCCAAGACAGCACTAGAGAGCTGAGATTATCCTCACAGAACATAATCTTCTTAGGCTTTGTTCACGGCAGCACTGGGCTGTTTAAACAGAGGAGGGAGGGGTTCCAAACCCACATGTCTCTTATTTAAATGCAGGCTAATTTTGCACCCTGTGCTCCTCACCCTCCCACTTAGGATTCTGTCGGTTGGCTCAGAACAAATGGCTATAAATCTAGAAACACACTTTTTCCCTCTCCAGTCTTGCTGTTGTGCTTACCACAATACCTCCTGTAGGCCTCTGACTCTTGGAAAATAGAAACAAGCTAAACAAGCTCCCTTGGAGCTGTGAATTCCTCAGCAGCCCCTGCCTTGTTTTATGGGTGCAGTACATCTCTGTTACAGCTCAAAAAGAACAGAGGAAGGACCAAGTACCCTTTTTCTTTATCCACCATCAAGGGTTCAGAGGAAATGTTATTACCTTTGCCAGTTTTCCCAGGCACGCTGTTATGTGGCATGTACCACTGTGTGGCAGGTAGGATGAGGCTATAGAAACTTCTTCCCATTAGAAAAGAATATTTTCTTCAGCAGGAAAAAAAAAGCCTCTGCTTTCCCTTATCAGAATCTGCTGACTTTGTTACCAAAAAAAACAATGGTTGAAGGGACAGTCAGTTTAGATTTTTCTCCATGAAAAATCAAATTCCTATCAGGAAAATACAGGTTATTCAGTCCTTTTGTTGCTCCATGTGTGGTAGTCAGGTGTATTTCTCCCCATTAACACTCCCTTGCCACGTACCCGCAGTGCAGACCCTGGAACAGCAATGTCAGTCTCAGAGCTTTTTGTTTCAGCATAGAGAGGCATCCAGCCCCATAAGTGGGTGATCTGAAATGTGGGCAAGAGTCATTCCTGCTTCTTCTGCTGAGCTTGTCTCCCTACACGACCCTTTCTTTATGCCTTATCCAACAGAGTTGGCTTATTTTCTCTTCTTCACAATGCCACTGCCACCTGTATTACAACATCCTCTGAATGAATAAGAATGTACAGTTGTGCCTTAAACAGCTGTTTGGAGAGGAAAAACATATGTATAGGAAAATGGTATCTTGTGAGTCCTTTTCACAGACCACCTGGCACCGAATGGCTCAAACAGAGGGTAGTCCAAACATTCAGGGATGAAATGTCACTGATAAACTGAATTGTATTGTAAATTGAAGGCAGCGGAACAAGATGCATTTTAAAGTGTCTCTTTTGAAATGCATCAGTTTTAAAACAAAGTATGTAAGGCATCCTTATAGAGTACCTTAGGAATCACTGATTTTTGCTAAAGACTTCAGGATCATGTCTGTTACTCAGACAAAAATGAGTTCTCAGGGTAATATGGTGGCCAAAGGACTAAAACTCTCTCTGGATATGTTAAAGGACAGTATTGAGTAGGAACAAATGTATTTAGTCTTGGTATGACTGTGAGTGATATGTATTTCTTATGCATACAGGTGCTATTACCTTAGAGGAGAGATAGTTCTTAAATATAATAATTGGTAAAAAGGTTGAAAAATTTGTCAGTGAGAGATGAGTAGTATTTACCTGAAAAGGAAGAGGCAGGGGAGACCTTGTTTTTCCCTGCAACTACTTGAAAGAAGGTTGTAGTGAGGTGGGCGTCAGTCTCCCAAGTGAACAAGTGATAGGAAAAGGGGAAGGGGCCTTGAGTTGTGACAGGGGAGGTTTAGATTGGATATTGGGAAAAATTTCTTTATGGAAAGGATCAAGCATTGGAACAGGGAAGTGGTAGAGTCATCATCCCTGAAGATATTTAAAAGACGTGTAGATGTGGTGTTCAGGGACATGGTTTAGTGCTGGACTTGGCAGTGTTAAGTTACATTTGGACTCGATGGTCTTAAAGGTCTTTTCCAACCTAAATGATTCTGTGATTCTATAGGATGGAGGAGTGGCAAAAAAAATCTACAGTTACCTACAGTGGTACACAGCAATTTAATAAGAGAGTTTTTAAATTTTTAAAAGTGAAAGCATGACATGATTTTGTGGCTGGAACTTTAAGCTAGACAAATGTAGACATTTAATAGTCTGCACATTTCATTTTTCTACAGTGAGGGAAAGCCATCACTGCTGGCAATTTTCCATCAGAAATCCCCTCTCCCACCCCCACTGAAAGAATTAAAAAGAAAAAAAATGGAATTCTTTATTTTGGAAACTGCTGTTGGACTTCAGGCAGGCATTAAAACAAGAAAGTTAGCTCAAGTTGTGCTAGAGTTCAGGGTAAATTTCTTCATGGCTGTGCAAAAATAAGTCATGCATATCTATCTTTTGTATCTTCTGCAGAATCTTCACTGTTGAAGCCTAACACTGGAGGGCGAGAAGCAAGAGCTTCTTCTCCCTCCATCATATTTTTCCTTGCATTATCTGAACTCCCCCAGTCCCCTCGTACTGTGTATAGTCATGCAGTGTAGGTGACTTACATCAGCCTTTTCATTCTAAGAGGAAGTAAGGTAACATCTTTCTCAAATCATTTATGCATACAGAATTTATCTTGCAAAAGCCTGACTGCTAGACTTTTCTTTTTCCTGCTGACTTGTCAGAGCAAAATCACATAATCCGTATGTGTGGGGGAAAAAAAGTCAAAAACATTCTTGTAAAAGACTGTCACCTTGCCATTGTCATGAATCCTCTTTACTTATCCATAGGGTATGGGGAACTTTTTCCTTTGCAGTAAAGAAGGACACATGTTTTTTAACAGGTGGCTCCTTAAAGCTGTAAATTACATCTCCTCCTCCTCCTCCTCTTTACCAACCCAGCCGTCACGCTCAATCTCTTGTTACATTTTGCTAATGCCACCAAGTGCTCGTCATAAACCATTGCCCTGATTATTCAGAACATGGGGCTGAATGGTTAGTTAGCAATACTATTGCAATTATGGCAGCTTTTCAGGTCTAATAGCACTTTATGTTTCACTGCTTTTTATATGTCACTGGTTAAAATGATGAATTAGAGGTAGTAGTGCACCACCTGCTCATATTTTCTCTCACATTAGTAGTGTACCCACCGTGATGCTGTCTAGGTATGTGATGGTGGTTAACTGGGAGAAGCTGCAGGTGGCTGGGGGTGATTGACCTGTGCTCCTCTGTGTATGTAGGACTCTTTGAATTTTCCCATATTCTTTCAAACATGATTGGTCTTTTTCACTACCATGAGTACAGTATATACTGTTGTTTCTTCTCTGCGTTAAAGGAGTTTCTGTAACAGTCTTGGGGTAAGAGCAACAAGTACAAACCCTTGGAGAAGAGGAATATTAAATTGCACGCAAGTTTTCCTTCTTAAAATGAGGTATAAAAGGAAAGAGAGAAGCTGCAGCTTTGAACTTTTAATGTATCACAGTATCTTTGAACTAACTGGTGCATGAAATGTTCTTAAAATTCTTTAAAAATATGATAGAGAATTATGGTGTGTAGACTTTTTTTAGGGATGTATATTAGCAGGATGAATATTGGTATAAAGGACAGAGTTTAGTCTGGTATGATCTTTAAGTTCTTGGGTATTGCCTTGTAATTAAGAGCTTTAATTGTCTGGTCTCCTGCTCTCTGAAGAACTCCCCCTTACATTGCCCTTTTATCAGTTTTAGAAGATAATATTTAAGCAGTGCTGCATGAATACCCTCATAATTGGTAATAAAAAAACTGTACATTTTTTCATCATATCTTTGATTCCAGTTCAAGGGAAACTAGCCCTTTAGCTAGAGCCTTTAGAGGAATTTTAATATGGCTGTATTAGTTTGGATATGTAGTGTGTCGGTATACTTGGGGAAAGTGCTGAATTGTTGAATTCAGTTGATTGAACATGGCTACAAGGGTAAGTTGATAGCCTGTCTGCCAGCTTCTCTCGTTACTTACACCATGTGTATACAGTGATGGTAGCTTAAGCAACTCACAGACACTTGTGCTGGCTTGGAGAGCTAATCTATATGGCCAGGAAGAGCATCTCTGTTATGCAGTCATTCCTTGTATTTGCTGTTGAGGTATTCCCCAAAGACTCCTTGCTTTTAGGGTGCTTGTAGGATAACAGTATGTGTTGGCTTTCCTGAGTTGATACTGTTTCTAAAAAAATCAGAGCTGTATCCACAAAATTCATGTCAGAAGGGCCCTGAACCACCAGCAGACATGATTCACTTTTGTTTGCTCCTGCCCTGGACCAACAAAAGGCCAGCAGCCTAGCAGTGAAACATTATTTGGCCTTTTCTTGTACCCTTTTTGCCAGTTTTGGATCTAAACTTAGGTGAAATAAGTTCTGGTGTTCCCGTCTCAGTCCCAGCAGCTTTCTGAAATATGAATAACAGCTGGAGAGAGAGGAACCTGACATACTATGCAAAATGAAGATATGTCACAGAAAGAAATACACTAAGGATATGGATGGATTTTTTGGTGGAGCCTCTAGGAGGCCAAAGAAGTTTTCAGTGTTACTGAGGGAGACATATTGTGGGGAGAACAGTAGAGTGATCAAAGCTCATGTCTGTCATATATTTGCCATGAGCTTGCTGGTTGTAGGAGACAGAAAATGTAAATAGACATATTTGAAGACCAAATTCTACCTGACTTTTGAAAACAGTAGTACAGTTGCAGTACAATATATCAGCCAATAGCTAGAAAACAGCCAGGGTTGTCTTGGCCATGTTTCTAACAGCTCAAGGAAATTAGTTACACTTAAGGGTAGGGAAATTGCGCTTTGTTCCTTTACAAATAGGTTGCCTTTATACAATTTAAAATAAATACATATATAAATAAATACAGCATTATCATATTTCCAGTCTCCTCCTAAGATAACAAGCAGAAAGCAGTTGTTGTCCAACAGTTGATACATTGGATGCGAAAAGACTCTTTTCTGCCTTTGCTGCTGATACTGATGACCAGATCTGAGGATACTTGTGCATCTCACGCACTGTTGCATAACAACCTATGGGAGTTTTGTGAGCTGATTTATTTTCAGCCTTCTAGCACATGACTGCTTTAGACCACCCTCTCTTGTCCCAAATTTCTCTTGCTCCCTCCTACAATGCTTCTCAGCCTGCTGCTTTGTGGCTAGCGCCAGTCTGCATATCCTTTAAGAAAACACCCATGAGGAATATCGTGCCATTATGAATGTGTCCCAGACTTTTTCCAAGACATGCTCAAAATAATTTTTCCCCTTTTACTGCATTGCCCCATTTCCTTGATTTAAGATGACTCGACTTACGTTTCCTTAAGTTTTAATCGTCTTCTTTGCAGAGTATGGCATATACCTGGCTTGAACTTGGCCAGTTGTGTCTGATTTTGGTCTGTCACATACTGAAAGCAGGCCAACCTCACATTTGGCTGGCTTAGCAAAAAGAGGCAGTATGTAGAGAAAGTTAAACATCCTTAGGCTATGATTTGGTTTCTTGGGCTCCCAAAGATAGACAGAGACAAGTAGGGAAGCTGGGTACATAATACACTAATAATTTCCTGAAAGCAGTGAGAAACATTTAACCCTTTAGCCTGTGCTCATTTACTATGTGCATTACTGTTTGTCTGAAAATGACTGGAGGGACGAATGGCATGGGAGTGACGCTGTGGTATTTTGCTGTGCTGGATCTGTGAAGCAGGCTGCTCTTAGAGGGCATGCCTGTCCTATTTTGTGTTTAGTAAAGGGACCATATGTGTGCTCTGCATATTAGATGTCTTTCTTACAGAGCTTATGTCATAAATAGTATCAATACAATGAAAGCAGTATTAAGACTCACATATGTTTAGAGTGAACTGGACATAATACTCTAGTCCTGCACCAGTATCATGTGTCTGCTTAATCTCTCTAAAATTCAAAATCCCTGGGCCTTAAGAATAAGGCTGTTTGCTGATCCCCCTCTGCAGCAGCTGACAGTGTAGTACCTTTCTTGCTGACAGTGTAGTACCTTTTTGTAGGATTTTCCCTACTATCATGCCTTTCTGGTAATTTTGAAGTAGATGAGTGTTTGCTGCCTATATTGTCCTCTCTTCCTCCCAATCTTTCATTTTTGTTTTGTTCTTTTCTCTCTAGCTCCTGAGAAAATAGCAAACAGTCACCTCAGCTCATTGCTTCTGATAGCATTATTGGCATTCACCCCCTCTAAGAGCAGGTTTGCAGTTCTGAAAAGCACTCTCTCCAGAATCTAGTGTGAGTTTGAAATCCAGAGCAGGATTTGACTTGAGCCTGACCCTTTCTTTGACTGTAATATGTGTTTGCGTTCTCTCTGCAGCGCCTAGCTCAGCCTTCAGACTACAACCTTACAGAGATGAGGAATGGTTCCCAGAGCCATTCAAGTGTGCTAAAACCTGTGCAAGCAGGATGTCTAGAGATCCTTACCTTCATTCCCTCTGCTTTAATGAAAGAATAGTGTTTAGAGCTAGGCATGCTTGTGCTTCAGTGCACATGGAAGCTGGAGAGAGAAAGGATGAAGGAAATGCAGTGCAGTCTTTTGGCTGCAGCTCTGTGGCTACCTGGTCCCCTTGACATGCCCTGAGAAAGGAGGGAAATATTGTTGTCCTTTTACCAGGAGCACAGGAACAACATGTGTTGTACTAATTAGTCAGTGCATTCTTTTGGAACTGGCAACAGAAACCAGAAATCCTGACTGAGCCATGCCTCTTGGTTCTTTATTCTCATTACACTTTTTCGAGCTTCATCCTTACAGCCTGTGAGAGGCAACATTATGCTATGCAGTGTATAACTGTGAAGATTGCATGGAACCACTGAGGGAGAATTTTATTTCCTCTTTAATTCTTTTATCTTCCTTTTTTTTAACACTCCCCCAATAGATTAATAATATATCTAAAAAAAATGTAACCTTATGTAATTACTGGATGATATATGATAAATGGCTTAATATCCAATTGAAAAGGGAGAAAGGCAGCCCAGACACATGCAAGGGAGGCCCAGGTGAGAGGGAATGGTGTGCTATACCTGCAGGAAGCCAAAGTCAATGAGATTGCTGCTGGGCCAGTCCAGGGTGCAGCTCTCTGGGACAGCAGTCAGCAGTTTGCTGTGGACTGGAGCTAGAATGGGCTAAGGTTACCTTCACAGCTATAATTCAGTTACTGCTGCTTTTTCATGGAAAGGGATTTTTTTCATTTTTTCAGCAAATGAGGCAGAGGAAGAATGGAGGAATATGTGGCACGGAAGTGATTTCATAAACCTCAGGCTGAATTCATGTTGCTTATGAGCTGGGAATAAGAAGATTTTGTTTGGTTCTTTTCTTGCTATGGCTGTGATTTGAAAGTGCTACAGAAGCTAGTGAATTTGCATCACATTTAAACCCGCATAAGTGCAAAAAGGTTTGGGCCAATTTTTCAAATAATTGCTTCGTTTCAAGGGGGTTTTCTAAAGAACCATTCCTGGTTAATTCTGCTTCTGTACAGGCTTCTGATGTGATTATGTGAAATTCATTAAATGAACCAGAGAGCCTTACCTCCTGCTTTGCCTACCCACAAACGAAGATCTTCACTTGCCATGTAAAATTTAAGGTGAAGGAAAAGATCTCTTTCTTTCAAAGGATATTCAGTGCCTTTTTACAAAAGGTAATCCTCTAAAAGGCAAACAGTGTAATACCTCATATCTCCAAATTATTTTGCATCAGAAAGGTGGAGATCAAATTCACTCCTAACTTTCTTTGAAGAAAGTTAGTGAGTGCCAAGAGGTAGTGACAGTGAGAACTATATATAGAGATCTTGGTAAACCCTTAAAAAAGAACTAGGATGCTCTCACATGTATTTTTCAACTGTCATAGGGATTACTGAAACTGTGGCAGGGTAGAAAGAGTATGAAGTTTGAAGGTGAGGAAAGGAACATGCCTCTCCATTCATTTCACACATGCGGGAATGTTAGCACCTATTTAGATATTTATCTGCAAACTGAGTAAATTGAAAAACTAAGAGACACAATAAGACTTTTATACTTCAATACCATAATCATCATTATTATTATTATACCTGATCTAAGCATGAATTCTTTTGACCATAACTGTCTTCAGTGGAAGCCACAATTCCTGTGTGATGAAAGTCAGATTTGTTAGTAATTATTTACTTTACTTGTAAGTGCTTAAAATTAAATACCGTAGCTTTACATTTGGAAAATTAGTATAATGGCAACTGTATTTAGAGGTAGAAAGTAGTAGGATTAATCTGACATTGTTCTTTTTACTTCAGAAGAAGTTTCCTTATTTTTCGCTGTTTAGTCATTCAGGGGTTCAGACTTCAGGCCTGCACACACACACACCACCAGTACGTTCAGCTTCATTGCATCATAGAACTGTGGATATCATGTGTTGGGATTGTAATGTGCTGTAAACTAATTTGGTAAGAAATGGAGACTCATCATCCAGGTGTGATATATATGTGTGTGTATATATATACACATATATAAATATATACATATACATGCGCCCCCATATTGGGAGATATGCCTTGTCATACTTGAGAAGCAAACTTTCTTTTTTCCTAGGTTGTTAACTGGGTGCAACACTTTCCTGTATTTCATATTTTACTTAGGTTAGATTCAAACAAAATTTGTTGCCATTTGACAGTTTGTCTGTGGCTTTCAGATATGTTGGATGTCGCTGATAAAAGCCTTATATTCGCTGTATTTATGTGACAAATGGATGCCAGGTAGAGTCTGAAACTAATTTTTAAGCACTTAAGGGCAATTTACAATACTTGCTACATTAGATGCAAACTCTGGTTTCTGCAAAGCCAAAAATTGTTTCAAGGATAGCAAGTGGATCAAATTCATATAGCTGAAATTATATTGGATTGCTTCAAAGGCCATTTTTGAATGTACAGAACATCTGGAAAATCTCTCATTCAAAAAAAAAACCAGCCCACCTACGTAAGCAAAGACAAATCAATATGGAAAATACCTCTGCAAAATAGAGCAGAGCTAAAAGGAGACTTGGGGAGGATCTAAATTAAAAGGAATTCTATGAAAACAGAATCTCCGGCCCTTCAGCGCAATTTTGTTGCAACAGTTAAGAACTGTCCTGTGTTTACATGAAAAAAAGTAGATATTAATACCTAGCATTTAGGTTGTGTTTTCTGAATTTTAAATTGCTGTGTGATGTCTGAATCATTATTGTCATCTTGTAGATGGGTGAATTGGGCACAAATTTGCAAACTGATTTTGAAAATGAATTGGCAATTTTTTAACGGAGATTTTTAGCTTATTTGCAACCAGGCCCTGTATGTTTTTTAGTACATACATTTTTTGTTTGGTTTTCCTCAATGCAACCAGTTCATTGTTTAAATTAACTTATATATTTTGCTGCTGGTATCCTGGATTTGACCTGAAATACAAAGACAGATAGTATAAGGAGTTTGTTTCCTGTCTTAAAGAAACAGTTGGAATAAAAAACCACATCTGTCTGCTGAAGGAAAGCTCATCAGGTGGTGTGAACTGACTTCAGCAGAGGTGCACAGACTTATCTTGGCTGAAGACCTGTCTCAAAATCAGATTATTTTCACAGTAGAAGAAATAACTTAAGACATCCAGAGGGAAAAAACCCCATGCAAATGAATATAAAATACCTGACAGGGTCTGTTTAGTAAAGATTGAACTTACTCATGATCCAGAGAGGAGCTGGTTAAAGCTGGTGGTGAAGACATTATTAGGTACTATTTGCTGTGAGTTCTTCAGAAATTATATGGAGTATGGTGTGAATGGCATCACTATACCCTCCCTCCCTCCTTCCAGCAGCACTTGAGTCATCTTCTTATTGAATTTCAAGAGCCACTTGAGAGAAGAGAGACCAAGGCTGGTGTCAGATCTGGCTGAAAAAGCACACTGGTTTTTCAGGATCTTTTGCATTGTAGCAGGATTGCAAAAAGCATGAAGGGGATTCAGAGAATAAATGCTCTTGTATTTGCTTTACTCAGAACATCAGAGGGATGAATGGATAGAGTGGGTAAACCAGTCCAGGGAGATGGAAAACATTCTGCTTCTCTTGTCTGACTATTTGTGAAAATGAACCGAGTTTAGAAACTGGTTTGGAAAACACGTGGTGTGATTGTGCTATTCAGTTGCTTTGTATTTTTGCATCAATATAAGTTAGTCCAAACCAAAAATGTCAGAACTCTAGCTGGAGCGTTTTTTATAGCTTACTCCAAAGAAAAGATAGATCCAATTAAGAACAACTTTTGAACATAGATTCCAAGGTATTTGTGCCTAGATGTAGATCTGAACTTTTTCTGATGAAGATTGTCTTTTCTTGGAATTAAAAGGGATCAGAAATGTTGTGCATGAACATACTCCTTTGAGATTTAAAGTGCAGTTCTGTGAAACAAAGGGTTTTGAAAAAACATGAATAGATGATGGAAATGTCAAATGATATCCCAGGATGTTTCAGCAGACCTGTCATACATCCTGCAGAAATAAGGAAGTATTAGTGCTCTTCTGTACCAAACTGGTAAGGATTCTTGTAGAAAGTGTGTCTGGTTTTAGTCACTGTTGTTCAAGAATTTCTTCTGGAACAGATAAAGACTTTCTAGGTTGTTGAGGAATGAAAAGTTCTTCACAGAAAATGATTGTAAACCAGTTTGCTTTATTCAGCCTCGCAGAGCAAATGCTAGGAGTGGAAGTGATTATTCCCTGTAACTGTATCAGTCAGTTAAGCACAAAGGAAGACAATGTTTTTTTAAGACCAGAAAGGCAAATTTTACCTAAAAAGATAATAGTATAAATTTGCGATGGATAAAGGGAATTTGGAGATGACAGGAAGATTCCTAACCCATACAGTGGTGAGGTTTTTGGGCAGTTTCCAAAGAGAGGCGGGCAGATGAAGAGAGTTGGAAAACTGTTTTTAAGATGGAGCTTGAAAACATTTTTTCAGACAGAGCTGGTGTGGACAGAATGGATGGATGGAGAAGGATATGAGAACATTCTGCCTGACTATGAAGTTTTTCAGACATGAATAAGATCAAGTCCAAAATTTACAGAGTTGTGATAGGCTGGCATTGTGACCCAGATAATGAGACCTGTTGAGTGGCAGGAGGTGTTAGCCTGGGCACAGCACCACAGTCATGTAGCTGCAGAGCTGCAGCTGGTTCATTTTAAGACGGCTTTGAGCACAGAGAGGAGTAAGGCATAGTTATGCCCTTTGTCTAGAGGTGCTCTGAGTTTGGCAGAATAAATACAATTCAGGCAAAAAGCACTGTGTTGCTTTTGTACTACAAAGAGGGAAAGCTACGGTGTGATGCTAAATGTTACTTGCAATGAACACATAACCTTTCCCAGTACTCCCAGGATGTGCCAACCCAGGAGGAGAGGATTTCTCTTAATCTTCAGTTTATGACATGACTTCCTTTTATGACCAGGTGACCTGACTAGTGGATGAAGGAAAGGCCGTGGATGTAGTCTACCTAGACTTCAGTAAAGCTTTTGGTGCTGTCTCCCACAGCATTCTCCTGGGGAAGCTGTCAGCCCCCAGCTTGGAGAGGTGCACTTTTCACTGGGTTAAAAATCGTCTGGGTAGCCGGGTCCAAAGAGTGGTAAATGGTGCCACATCCAGCTGACAGCCAGTCACTAGAGGGGTTCCCCAGAGCTCAGTGCTGGGGGCAGTCCTGTTTAACTTGTTTAAGGTCTTTTCCAACCTTGATGATTCCATGATTCTGTGATTTTGTGAATGGTAGCAAGGTGCAATGTTTATCAAGATCGCATGTTGCGAATGCATGTTTTGGATTTCAGAGAGATGTAACTGCACAGCCTCATTCTAAAGCCCCTTTCTGAGCATACATCTGGCATATATATATGTGTTTCACTCACTTTCTGTCTTTCCAACATTCAGAATAGGAATGGAGGACTTCACATCTTACAGTCAAAGAGACACTGGGGTGCAAAAGAGCCCAAGCAGGTGACTACTGGTGCAGGATTTGGCTTTCATACCCAGGTTTGGAATTCTCTCCACTTTCCAGGACCAAAATAGCCTGAATCTCTTCCTGACCATCAACACATACTGTTTATTTAAGGAGTGATGCAGAGGGGGCAGACATCCTCCCCAAAGATTTAATGAGTTGTTGGTTAACTGAATGAGTTTTTACTATTGTTGAACTACAGTTTTCAATGTGCTTTGAAAGGCTTATAGATAATGGCAAAAGCTCTATACACTCCAGAGTACTGGTGGGGCCTTGGTGATTTGTTCTTCATCTTCGCTATTTCCACATCACACCAGGAATTTCTTCTGGAAATGCCTTTGTTGACATGCTGACAGCTTCTCTGTCCTCTAACCTGCAGGAGACTGACAACTACTGCTGTGGGGGCAGTCTTCTACTTAGGCAGGCTAAGATCTGAATGCAAGTGTGGAATTGCAGTCAAGGAAAACTCTATTTGAGCTGCATAATTAGAGGATAAACTGTTATTTGTCAACCAATAGAGAATACAGAAACCTATCTTTATCTAGCATTTTATCATTAGCTGAAGCAGAGGGAGGATTTTTAAGTTCAATTTCAATAAAGAGAAGATAATATAGAGCTGAAATTCTTAAATTAGCTGCTTTATTGTAGTTAGTACTTCGGTTAATCTTTTTAATTTATCGCTTAGTACATGGCAATTACCCAGCATATGGAAATAAACCAAGGTTATTGTATTAGTGAGATATGTTTGCAGTGTGCAGGCTGGAATGAAACCATACAGACTGTTATCAGTTGGTGCCATAGCGGTAACAGGTCTGTTGAAAGCTCTGGGTAGATTTCAGATGGTGACCTCTTGACCCCTCTTATCAGTTCAATGATAGCAGGAGAAGCTCTCCTAGGAAACCTTGGCTTGCAATGATTAATGCTGTTCTTTCTTTAATTGAGAAGGGCCGATTTACAGGATAAAACTTTATGGAGCTATTGCAATCATTTGATGTGGCGAATCACCAGTTACTGTTATCTAAATTAACACAGGTTGGTAGAAAGGTAGAAGAAGTAAATTCCTTTGTGGATTACCTCTAGTACAGTACACAAGTAATTTATTTGGCTTAATAGATGTAATATTCAATCTGACAACCTGAAGTATATAGGAGCTTTAGGTTTCCACATGGAGATAATTATTATCCTTTCAATTCATTGTTTCCCCACAGAATGTGTGTTCAGCAGGTTCTGCTGATAGTTAAAGCACAAAAAAGGACTACTGGAATTTGCAGAAGAAAGGAGGTGGATGCCTGTCCAATTCCATAGTGATAGAGAGTTACCATGTATTTTGTGAGATTTTGACTGACCTTTTTCAGTTGGAGGAATTTTATTTGGCTGTAGACAAGGACACTCTTTAAAATGCACATTGATAGTTTGCTGACATCTTTGACAGCTTCAGCTGAAAAACTGAAGGAAACTCAGTCCCCTTTCTGGAAAATGCCTCTCCCAGTGTAACACATTTGCAGGAATCAATAGGAATCTCTCTTTTATAACTCATGCTGTATCTACTCTGTGGACTTTATATTCTGGGGGTGACAGTGTAGCACTCTGTACCAGTACTGATGTCACTGCAATTTGATCAAGTTGTATTGCAAATTACATTAGTCATGACATCTCTACACCACCCACACATTCTAAAAACAAATAGTTGTTTCTAAAGTACAGAAAATTTTTCCAGTTCTTGGTAAATTACTGGTTCTTAATGCTGCAAACATTTTAAACAAATTTTTTCTTTTATATATGAAGGAAAAACACCTGTGAAACTACCCTTGTGTTTCTCCACTCCTTTTTTTTCTGTGAGAAGAATCGAAATGGAAGATGTATTTTTATCTGGAACACTTTGGGAAGGGGAAGAAGGGAGGTTGTGGAATTACTTCAGCCACACAGTCTGGGTTGGAAAAAGTTTAGGGTGGTTTGAAGAAGAAAGATTTACTCTGAAAATGGTGATGGTATCTAAGAGATCTTTTTTGTTCACTAAACACAATGCACAAGCATGTGCCTAACTCTAAGCCTGTTCTTAAAGATCTTGCAATGAATTATTGTATTTGTTTAGGACTCATTGAGTTTGTTAAATTGATGCCCTGGGACTACATTTTTGTTCCATATGTTTTCAAGTCATAGGTTCATAACTACAGAGCTCCTGAATTCACCTGAACAGAGAAGGTAGAGTGGAAGGTACTGTGTGAAAAATATGAATCTGATTTGCTGCTCCCTGTGATTTTCTTTTTTAATGTTTTTCAAGGAGTTATTGACTCTTTGGAGAAGTCATTATTATCAGCAGCATTTTAAAGGATAAATATTGCCTTAATTCAAACTGACAGCTTTAAGTATTACCTCTGATAGCCAGATTCATCACTGTTGGCATGGTTAAATGCAAAGCATGTGTGGTTTCGGATTGCTACAGTGATTCTGTAAAACATACAAACTGTAATCTCAAGGTCAAAAATAAAACCGAACTTTTTATATTTAGTGCTTTCTCTAGCAGACTTTTACTCTGTATTAAAAGTTAATACATTTAATACTACTTTTCCTGAAAAAAGTAATCTCTAATAGTTCTCAGTGTTCCAGATGTACCTTTCAAGCCACAGGCACATGCAGCCACTTCTAGGGTAAACTATTGCAGCTATTGAAAATATCCATCAAGAAGGAAGATACAGTGAAAAAATTCAGTATGCTGTTGAACCTAGAAAAAGAATACCGTTTTCTAATCTGGGATCTGAGAAAGACAGAAGGCAAAACCCTTATCTATTTTAAAAGTACAGTGCAGCTCTGCAGAACTGTAGTTCCATACTTCCATCAAATTCCTAACTAGTTCACATGTGAAGCCTGCATACACAACTTTTGAAACATCTGAAATATCAGAGAAAAAATTAGGTACAGAATAACATAACTCTCTGAAAGTGTCCCCAGGTATATTATCTGCAACACCACTCCATCATTTTTAAAAGATACCTTAGTAAAGGAAAATTGAGGTGATCTGATGTCAGTATAAAAGTGTGTTCACAGGAAGAAAATGCCAGTCACTAATGGGATCTTTAATCTGCAGATGAATACATAATGAAAAACAGTAACTTAGAGCTGAATCTAAATATATTCAAATGGAAAAACAGTTACATTTTTAATAGAGAGGGTGACTGATCATTTACACAAAAATATCAAAAGAAGCAGAAAGTTCCTGTCTTTGTCTTCCTGCCAGGAGATTTTCAAGGTGATGTCTTTAGTGTCCTGAAGCACCTTTACCCTGTTTACTTCTGGGAATGTATTGGTTTAATGCAGAGATAGTTGTATGCCTACTATTAAGTTTTTGTGCTAATTAGAGGCCAGCTAAAAGTGTTTGAATTGTTTTCCTACAGTCAGTCCATGTCATTTACTCATTACTCACAGGGGAAAGTACTTACAACTCTGTGGTAGGTTTGTCCCTCACTAAAACATGTTCATGGATCAAAAATGGTTTCAAGTATGAAATACCAAAGCCAAGAAGACATCTAATGATATTCCTTAATAGATGATGCTTTGGAATAAATTAGAAATGAGGAAGGAGATCAGAGTAGTCATTTCTTAGCTGACAAAGTGTTGTTGATGATGGCTATTCCAATTGTATCTTCTGCTCTGCTGCACACCTAGTTCTTTGACATAGTGTGGTCTCAGCTGCTGGGATCTGTTTAATTTACTGTAAGCAGAGATGAGCTGTACCCATCATAGTGACAAAAGATGTACCTGAACCTTTTGATGAGGCTGCAGATCTTTAACACATCCCGGACTTAGGTATTTTTCCCTCTCACAGTTCAATGAACATCTACTTGAAAAGGCAGGGAGGGAGTGAATAGCTGTTTACAAATATTTGAGCAAAGCTGTTTCCCTCAGGCCAACATACATTTAAAAATCCATTTTAATGCATGCACTTATACTATCTGTCTCTGTCAGAAACACTCAGTCTGTTCTAGTCAATCTTATGGCTTGCTAATTCTTCTATCAAAATAGGAGATGAAGAAGATTACATACGGTTTTCTTACATTTATTGCTTCCAATCATGATCTCTAGGGCTAGGCATAATTGTGGATCTTTCTTCAGTCACAGAGAACTTGCAGAACTGGATACCCCCCCAGATCTGACTCCTGCTGGTTTCTTGAGTGAGAACCAGCCACTGTCCATCTGAAAGGCTGCTAAACCAACTCTGCTAGGGTAGACCTCACTTTCAACTAACAATCTTTAAGCAGAGATGTGTAGTGTGGGTTGTATTTGGTGAGGAGATATTGCCTTGTGACCACATCCAGTTAAAGGAACAAGACCAACACCTCTCTTGTATCAGTGGCAACATTTCTTTCTGATGAGTAGCTGTTTTTGATTGGCAATGATCTAACTCAGCTCTTGAGCCTCCTAAACAACCTGTTTGTGTGCATTGGATATACCAGAGAATGGACATAAGCCATACCTGCAGTATGACAATGGTGCATGTGTTTGGTGAAGAAAAGTAGTGAGCAGATGGGCACCAATCGTTTCCTAACAGCACCTTGGGTAGCTATCCTGACATCCTTTCCTGTTAACAGAGTGAAGCTGAATAACTCTGGGCATGATGAGAATCAAGAGTAAACTCTTTCTTTGGACATCCTTATTCTCTGACTCTTCCTTGGATGTTCACACTCTCTTCTCAGCTGATGTGGAGCCTGATGGAACCCAAGCTGTGCGTATTTCTGATGAATAAAATCTCCTGACTATCTTGCAATCTTCTAGTGTATAGGTGATGTTAAGGCATCATTGCTGATGTACATTCAGGTGTAGAGAGGGGAAATTCTTGAGGTCTGAAAGCCATTGCTGGAGTGGCCAAAGTAGGTCATTCGTCCTACTCACAAGCACTCTTTATCCCAGCCACAGATCATGATCTTTGGCATATAATATTTTCAGATTTTCAGAAATACTTTTTTGTACTTGGAGGTGGTTTTCAACATATTTTACAGATCTTATCCCTTTTATGGGAGCACCTGCTTCCTTTTCTACTTGGAGACCGCTGTACTTTCCAGACTGAAATGATTGGGACCTTTTGAGAATCAAAACAGCTTCATGCTTTTAAAAAAGGATAAAGTTAAATCTTAGTGAAATGCATTATAAATAATAAGTTGGCTTCTGTGAAATGCCTTATGATAACTGTTTTTCAAAGTGATACTTTGTTATGAAAACAATCAAGATACTGACTACTAAGGAGGTTTTTTTGTGGCTGCTGAGTTCTCTTAAGGTGTAAGCTTCTCACAGAAACTGGAGAGAATTGGTAGCTTATCTTGAAACCTGCTGGATAAAAGAATCACCTTCTGACCAAGGCAGTACATTTCTTTGATCAGAACAGTTTCATGCCTGCATTTCCATAGAGGAATCTTGGTAATGGAGTGGAAGATTAGTTTAGTCACAAGAATGTTTTATACAGGTGTTTCAAAGGCTCTTCTCTACCGTTTTCTGGAAGGAACTGATTCAAACTAGGTAGATAATGACTTCTTTTTCTTGATGCCTTAGTTGGAGAGATAAAGGGCCTTGAGACTCTGAAGAGACTGTAAAACTGATGGATTTTTCTCTTGTCTTTTATGAGTGGAAAGGTTGAGCACTGCTGGCTAGAGCCAGGCACCATGCAGGGGTACTGTACAGCTCTGCCAGGGCTGTTCACTCTTCCATGCTGTCCCAACCTGGGTTTGCTTGGCAGTGTTTCCAGTGTGCTTCATTTCTCACATGCAGTGCTCATTGCTCTCCTTGGCTCTCACGTGTTCCAAGCCTGGCATCTCTATCCTGAACTGAAGTTTGTAGATTAGCTAGTTCAGTATGGACAAGTGCGGCTTTCACTGTTCCAGTTCACAACCCCAGTTCTTGCAAGCGCTTCTGTTGTGGCCTTCAGCATCTTTGCAGTCCTATTTCAAAGCCTTTTGCTGCTGAAAATCAAATGTGACTTAGGTTCTGCTTTCATCATTCCTCACAATGTTTTTTTGTCCTGGTGAGCATAGTTGCAAAAATTTGCTTTGAGCTACTCATCTGAGCACTGAATGATTGGGAAAAGCCCCCAAGCTGCACTGTGGCACTTCAGAAATAATTTCCTCAAGATCATTTAGTGGGTAAAGCTATTTACAATTTCGCTTCACTCAGAAATAATTGCAGGAGGGAAAGAAGCATAGATGGAGAAGAGAAATCCATTATATTTATGTGAATGCATTATTATTTATTTGCTTATGCATGGGACCACTCTTTTAATACGCTTTAGGAGATTGTGAGTTCTTTGTTCTCCTTGCAATTAATAAAACCCTTTGCAATCTCTGAAGTTCCTGCAACTGAGTATTTTGAAGGCTATTATAAACATAGCTAATCCCCACCTGGAAAAATCATCTGGCCATGCCGGTAAAGCACTCTTATGGGCAGGCAGTTGCGCTAAGTGTGGAATGGAGATAAAGGGTGCTGGTATCTCTGAGTTATGTGCCTCGGCTGCCAACCTCAGGCATTATCAGTATGGTCATTATGCAGAGCTAGATCCTGATCACACAAGCCCCTGCCAAATTCCACTGCACTCAGCAGCCCCTGATAGCTGCATATTGGATGAGTGAATGACACTAATGAAAAACCACACAATTAAATTTGGATTTTTTTTTTTTTTTTTTTTTTTTAATCTACTACTTTTTAACTATCAGTGTGTCTTTGAAAGTAACTCCATGACGCCTGTTTTGCACTAACAGCTGTGGTGTTTTGGCCCAAAGTTGGATTCTTAACTTGGGCTTTTGGGCAAGGTAGTGAAAATGAAAGGCTCTGGTTTGCCTTACATATCTGAATTCTTCACACTTAGTGGGTGGGATGAAGCTTAACTTTATGAAATGTACAGCAATGTTTTGTGTAATAGCTCTCTATACCTTTATTATTCTGTAACTTGTTTGTTTATGCTAAAGCTACTCACTATTTATCTTGGTGTCCTCAAGCAATACTGGATATAAGAGTTGCATAGCAGCAGAGCTCAGAAAGTGTAATTATTGTGAGGGCACTTAGATCACATAAGCCATATTCTTTAGGGTATTTATCTTGGGATGGACATACCTTGTACTAGATAGTCTTTTTCCCACAGAAGCAAAATTGCTTATGTTAAAAATTAATTAACTTGTTTGAATTGTACATATGCAGTTATGTTCAGATCTGGAGCTCAGTTTGAGTTATTCAAGTCTAAATGTTTAACTTTTAATCCAGTTGAGTTGGTAGCTCCTGAGCTGTGCCTTTTAGGTTTTAGTCATACTATTTCTTATGATGTTATATGCATTATTTATTGCAGGGATTCCAAAACATTTTAAAGATACATTATCTTTTTGGGACATCTCTTCAGTGATTTTCAACTCACAACATCCTGACGACAGCAATATCAATGGCTTGCAAGGAAAAGTGAGATTAGGAACGTGTACATTTGTATCTTTCTTTTTAATGCAATTCAAGTCATTGGAAAAAAGGAGAGAGAGGGAGAGCTTTGTGATTAAACTGTTCTTCCCAGACAGCCAAGAAATGTCTTATCTACCCTTTGTGCTCTATAGACCACAACTAGGGTATTTCTGCTTTGTGCCACAAATCTATTTTCTTTTTAGCTTTTTTATGAAGATGACTTTGCCTTTATATTCATAATATGCTGTCAGCATTATAGCAAGGGCCTTGCATGAAAAATGCATTCTCTTATACACAATGACACACTGCAGTCCTTTACTCTTAACTCTTAGATACTCTGAAAACTAAAAATGAGTGGAACTGTCTGTCCAAAACGGCAGAACAAAGTCAGAATTCTGATGTGGTCTAGCATTGACATCATGGGATTCTTATTGTATTTTAAAATATACCTTGCAAAACTGTGTTTCTCCAAGTGTTTCAGGTTCTGGATTATACCAAAGAGCATGCCACACGATGCTTGCTTGGAAGTCCACAGTAGTGTTAACAATACAATGGAAGGATACGTTTGTTTGCTACATGAACTAAAGGGAAATCTTTGTTAATTAGCTCTAATACACATCTGGATGTTCCTGCTCATATCCACTCATGGTCAGATGTTAAAATAAAAATTAAAATATTATACTAAGAAGAAAAAGTATAAAACCAGTGCAAAAATAAAGTTATCCCTTTTCTGAAATACATTCCCATGTCCCAAAAAGTCTTCCAAGGTCAGAGATTTTATCTACATCTTTGTGTTTAAATCATCAGTGGAATTTTCTTCTGTGAATTGTTCTAATTATGTTTTCAGTCAATTTATACTTGTGATCACAACTTTAATTATGAATTATGTGAAAAAAGAAGTATTTCCTTTTATTTTTCAAAAAGCCTTGGTTTGCTAATCTGATTTCTCTTCCTTATTGTGAAATAGTGACTAATTATTCCGTTTATCTTCTCTGTGTCTTTCATGGTCTTGTAAATCTTCCCAATCCTGTCTTGCAAGTTGAATAATCTTAGTTTAATTTCTACTTGCATATAAACCTTCCCCATTTTGTCATTTTCTTACCTTCTTCAGCTCTGTTGCATCCTTCTGAGGTGGATATGACTTCTGCTAGGATCATTTTCCCTGCAGAGAGCAGTAGTATGTGTGTTTGAAATATATTCGGTTCCATGTAGTGCTTACCAGAAAAAGGCAGCCAATTTCAAGCCCCGGTGGTTACCCTCTACTGCTCAAAGGTGCACCTGGAGTGCACCTCTGGCCACACCTGAGAGGCACTGCTGGAGACCCCAGCTCACACATGGATGTGCACAAACTACAGCCCATCCTGGCAGATGCCTCTGCAGGCTCCACCATGCAGTTTAAGAAAGCTTCTCTGCATCACCTTGCCCTTTTTCAGGACCTTTAGATTTCAGAGGACTTAGCCTATGTCATAGCAGAGGTTGAACTGGACCTTGGTAGGTTTTCTCTCCTGTGAGTACATGACTGCAGGCTGTTCCCTAGGGTAAGGGAAAAGGGAGTGTTTCCTAGAGCTTCACCAGCCGAATTCTCTATCTCAGTTGTTCTAAGGTGATAGTCCAAAAGTTCAAAAACATTCCAGATTTTCTCTAATTGCTGGGCTTTTGGAAATATCAGTCTTTGCTTTTTGCTAATGAATGCAGCATTATGGAACTTACTTTTACATAAGAAATGAATGGCCTAGGATTTGAATCTTCTCCCCTACCATGAGTGTGCTGAGCCTTTCTTTTTTCCTAATCAGGTGACAGTACTTGGGCTCTCATTTAAAAATATACTTTCAACCATAAGTTATCCTAGAAAAATAGAAGGAATACAGGGAAATGAAATGGCATTTCTCTAAGTCCCCCTAGGAAATAATAAATCACTGCTAAAGATTTGAGACTGGAGGGGGTGGAGGAGACTGAAAAGAAAAAGAAAACAAACCCAAGGATGCCATAAAATTCTAGTGTGCATTTAATGAAGTGCCTTAACGTGCTAACTAAAGTTAAATAAATACATATGTTTTAGGAATAACCCTTTTATAATAGCATTAGTCTGTGTGGTAGAATTAGGTGAAGCAACTTCTGCAATATTTTGATCGATTTCCCTAAGTCAAAATGGTAAGTGCCTGCATTAATTTACAGAGTATTTTGGCCATATGTGACACTGGAACAGCTAGTCTGTTTCATGCACTTTTTTATTCTAAGCTATACTGGAGTATATAGAAATTAAGTATCTTGGCATTCTTCCTGTGGATGGAAGTCACCTTCAGGAAAACCAGAAGGGTTATTATTCTTGCAGAGCATAAAAGGGGCTGATGAGCAAGAGAGCAGTATACACAACTATTTCATCAGATAATGGCAGTTTTTTCACCTCTGTAGGAGTTGCATAGACTATCTAATCTCCTAATTACAATCAAGAAGATTTCGTAAATATCTCTGTTTCAAGTTGAAGGAGAGAGGAGCATGTATATGTTTCTGTGCAAGAACATCCAGCTGACTGACTGCTGAGCAGACAATGCTCATGTCTCTTCAGAGCTTTCACATGTTAGTCTATTGAATTTTATCTACTCTCATTTATAACAAATGGCAAATGGTTTATGGAGAGTTCATATGTGACAAATAAGCATCATGAGAAAATACTGCTGTTATTCACAACACATGAGGGGAGAATATTTTATTATGATTATGAGACACAGCTATTAAAACCTGTCATCCAGTGAACTTCAGTATAGTCTGTGGTGTTTGCTTGGCTGTTTATGGCAACACTGATTAAGCACTAATTATTTATAATTGAAATAACAGTATAAAGTGTGATTCTATGACTAATGAAAATGGGAAAGTATCTCTCAAGAGGCAGGTCAGAAAGGGTACTTGTGTCTCATATGCTGACAATCTAGCATTCTTAAATTTTAAATCATGACTCATGAAAGGTTCCAGCAGCTAGTGTCTAGTGTGTGCTAGACACACCATGTGGTGATGACTATCTCCTGATTTTTATAACCAGAAGAGCATGAAATATTTAAAAGATGGGACAAAGAACTGGAGTAAGATGATGGGGTCTGCTATTTCTCCCAGGAAGTATGGAAGAAGATAATAGGGCAATGGGATTATGAGTTGTGAAAAGACTGGGTTATAAAACAGAAAGTCTTTATGCAAAATGAATGCTCATTTAGTCGATAATAATTTATACACTTTTCCCACCACTAATATTATCATGTATATTTGAAGGCACAAGAATGAGTAGGAAATTGTAGCAAGAAGCACTACAGTCTTTGAGACACTCTTTCTATGCAGAGTCTCTTGATGTTTGGGTGTATAGAAGAAAGAAATTATTTATTTTATAGGGAGTAGTACTTGAAGGAATCCTCCCCATGACATCAGTCAGTCTGTATCTGTTGCTCTGCTGTTGTTGATATGTCCAGTAATGTGGTATTTAGGATGAAGTATACTCCTATTTAGAATGGGAAAAAATTTAATTCAGTAAAATTAAACTGGTAAGGAATTAGGACCTACTTAACAGGTGCTAATTTGTAATTCAGCTTCTGAATTTTGTTCTACATCTGCCCCTTCTGACAGCCTTGTAGTAAATCAACCCATCAGGTTTCTTTGAAATTTTTCAGCCAGCATTGTCAAGTAGGTGAAAGCACAGTGCATGGAAATAACGGGGCTTTTCCCAGGGAACAAACAGTTCCTTGATAGCTGATAACAAAGACATCCTGTTTCCTAGAAATATTTAGTTTAACCATCAAAGAAAAAAAAAATCAATAAACTAACGAAGAACTGTAATAATTTCATGAAAATGTAATACAAGAAAGACAGGTAATTCTTATCACTGTTAACTACAAAGCATGAAATTTGCTAGCAAATCAAAGTTGTCATTTACAGAAAAATATACTGATATTTCTGATAATGATCCCAATTTCATAACTATTGACTGGTATAGCTCAATAAATGGATTTCAGATAATGAACCTGATATCCAGAAATGGAAGGCTGCATGAATATTTGTGTGTAAATTAGAAGTGAGAAAGACTTAATAAGCCAGATCAAGTGTGGTGTGTGAGTACATGTGGTGTGAATGATGAATTCATATGTTATTCCAATATGAAATAGTCCTGTGAATTGTTTCTTGTGAATTCAGAATTGCAGTCTTTCCCTAGGGATTTTAAGACCATTGGTAGAACCCTGCATCTAAGGCTGTAGCTCTTCAGAAGACTTAATGAATAATTTCTGAAGCTCTGAGAACTGTGTTGAATTCCATTACTTTCAATAGGATTTTTATCCATTCCAGTTAGAAATGACCAAGGGACTCTTTTCCTCTGAGACAATTTCACAGCGAGATAGAGCTCACTATCAGGAAGATTTTTCACTAATGATCCTTAATTTTCCTTTTGTTGCTCCCCTAGAACTTTTCATAAACAAATAAAACTCTGTAATTAACCATGATTCCTTCAGTGTGGAAATGCTGGCCGGAGATAAGATCTCTTGCTGTCAACAGAAGGTTTTTGTTCTTGTAGGAGCAAAAAACAAGGCACTTCTCATTAGATATAATTTTCAGGCCTCAGAAGTCTTGATAACCAAAATTTGCACAAACCTGTCTATTCCCAGGGTTTAAGAAGGGATAAGATTGGGCTAAAGTGCTTGTACTTAAATCTGTAGCTCAGCATCTCAGCAGGCATAGGTCAGGAGGGAGAAACCATTCTCTTAATGCTGATTCCTAGTACATAATTAATATCCCACTATCAAGAGGCAAAGGTGTTTTGATTTCAACATATGTTTTGTGCTGCTCTTCTGATTGCTGTAAGGGAGCTGCAACAAGAATGATCTTTTCAATATAACATGATTTTAAGCTGTTTGTTGCCCATATTCTGATAAGAAAGGTATCCTGGTACAAGTTTATCTATGCTGATAGTGAGGTTTGGGGCTGTAGGGAAATGTTGATACCATACTTCATCATCTATCTTCTTAAAATCTATTCTTTAGCAGATTGAAAACTACAATAGATACTTGAGGTGCTGTATTGTAATGAATTGTCAACAGTCAGAATGGGGGATTATAATGAGAATCAAATGTTTTTTCTTATATATCATCTTGTAGTAAACATGTATTATATTTTCTCCTTTCTGCCCCTTCTTAATTTTTTATTGCAGACTTGCTTTGACATGTTTTATTCTTTCCTCTGTATTTTTCACTCTTCTCACACCATCTTACACTTTTTCTCTTTTCTTCTCATACATGCTGTTCTTTTTCTCCTCTCCTTTTCTCTCTTCTCTTCTCTTCTCTTCTCTTCTCTTCTCTTCTCTTCTCTTCTCTTCTCTTCTCTTCTCTTCTCATATTTTCTCTCCATTATTGTGGACCATCCAGGCAAAAATATTCTCCATACTTTAAACAGTTTAAAAAGTTAAATTTGGAAATATTCATTGCAGGGTGAAATTGTGTGGGGGTTTTCTAGAAATGGGAAAAATTTAGGTGAGAAAGTGTGGAGTTGCATCTTTCATAACAGATTTATGTCTGTATGTGGTATCACAGTGTCCTGAAAGTGGTATTAAGTCTGCTAAAGCCTCCACTACATTATTATCAGTGTGACCACAGAGTAAATTCTGGAACTGTAGATTTCAGATCCCGAACTGGCATAATTGCAGTATATTGAAAGATGTGTTCCCTCTGTGTATGAGATAGAAGAAGAGTATTTTATGGTGTTTTCTAATGAAATGTAGGGATTTGAGGAGGTGATTAGTACTTTCCTGAGAGCACACTAAAAGTAAATGCAAATAACTGTGCAGTTTGTATTCTAACTGGTAGATTTTATTTGCAGAGCCTGGAAATTTATTAATCTAATTCTAGTTAATTAGTTTATTGCTGTCCTGTGTATAGTACATACATCTGGATTTGTCTATTATACCCATCATGACTGTATATGGGCACCTTATATGGATACATCTCATGGTTATGTTCTGTAAACTTGTGGAGGGGAAGTTGCTCTGGATAAACTTTTGACTTTCCCTTATGTTGGCAGTGGAAACAGCCTTCTGATGAGTCCAGGGCGAAAATAAAATTAATTTAATGCTTTCACTGCAGTCACTGGCAATAGGCATCACAAGAAAACAGGGCAGTAATGAAATGAAATAACATATACAGTAAAAAAATAAAGTACAATAATTGATTATAACCTATAGACATGATTCTCATTTATTCCAAGGCCTTTTCAGAAAGTGATGGTGGTGTAGATGTATGGAGGCAACACAGAATAAGGATCCTTTACACTGAATGAGTAATGCAGCCTTAATATAAACAAGAATGAGGTACTCGACATACCCAGAGTGATTTCTAGTGAGAAATGCATAGGTCTGCAGCCTGATAAATGTACCAGGAAAGACACAACCAATACTGGATGCCCAATAATGTGCCTGTCCACGCCTAGGCACTAAAACTTCTTTGTTGCTTGAAATAAAATATCTGCATGCTGCTAGTTTTTCACTGCTTAAGAAAAAAAACACTTGAAAGAATCTTAAAATTGTGTCATCTTCTGTAAATCGAAAGCAATATAAAATTTCTGCCTTTCTTTTCTCAAATGTCTCCACTTGGCGCCTTACATTTGCTCCAGTCTCTGTGGGGTTGTATTGGGCACTCTCCTCCCATCTGACTTCAGTCTTTCATTCTCTTCCGTGATCACTTCCTTATTTCATGTGCTGTTTGGGTAAATGTGTGTGGAAACACCATATATTTGTGTTGTTTATTCCAATCTTTCCCCTCCCTGCTCCTTCTTGATACTGACTACTCTTGGAGCTGATAGATCCTGCCAGTGACCCTATCCTGAAGCAGTAGCTTGCAGCACTTTTAATATTGACTGAGGTTTCTGAAAGCCCAGTGAGACACTGAGTGAGACCCACTCTCTCTGATAATAGTCCCCCTGCTGAAGTCCTCTGGTGCAGGACTGCTTCTGACTTCCCTCTCATACAGATTTTTCTTCTGTGTAACTCCCATGCAAGCAGTGGAGATAATCTTTGCTGTCACTGGTCTAAGTGGAAGAAAACTCCTACCCAATGACTGCTTTTATTTTGATTTTCATTTGGCTTGGTGTGCCCAGTATTTTTTATATGTTTAGCAGCAGGACAGCTGAATAGAGCAGCTTCAGTCCTGTAGTCACAACTGTGGTATTAGAGCCAAAGTGCTCAGTAATGTTCAGATTAGCAGCTACACTTGGTTTTCCTCTAGGTGGCTAAGGACCACAGGAAACTCAATTTCCTCTCCTGGCAGATGTCTTTTAGTTAGAACTCAGATAAAGGTAAATGACATATAATCTCTAGAATACTTTATTCATATCCAACTATGCAAAATTAGGTTGTGTTCTGTGACAATGAATGAAGAAAGTACTATAATGGACTCTTAAAACATTTTTTCCAACTGATTTCTAGAGATTCTTCTGTAGAATTCTTGTCTATGTTTCCTTTGATCTGCTTGTGATGGGGTATTTTGCTTCTGTGTTGTTTAGAATGATCTGCCTTCCAAACCTGAAGAGGAAAATTCTACTTTTTTTTCATTATCTGGCAGGATTACTTACAGAAGTTGAGTGTACCTAGGGAGGTAGGAAAGATCACAGTGAAATGAGAATCTCCTCTTTTTGCTGTTTCAGGAGATGTTCAAGTTTTAATTGGAGTGTTCTTAAAGAAATACATAGCTTCCAAACAAATAAAGCAGTTTCTGTTCATAAAAACGTTGTGTTATTTTGTCTTATTCGACTTTCATTAGGATTTTTTGAAGTTATTGCATGCAAAATGTAGCTGCTTTGGTTATGCTTTATATGACTTTAAAACTCAAGCCTGGCAACTGGTACAAAACTGGACAAGCAAATGGAGCCCTGTCTCTCTCTCCATCTGATTTCTGCCCAGTGGATGTGTGTCCGCCTTATTTTCACTTCTGTGTGATGTTGAGCTACTTGCTTTTGCTGGAGCTGGGGATGTACCCTCAGCATGTACTACTGATCAACTCTGTATTTCCTGGCCAATTCAAAGCACCATTTAGATTAATATCTCTCTCCAGCATGCCTCCTGAAACACCCACTGTAATTAATTGAGATCTAAGGATTTACTAAGATGATAAATCGCAGACAGTCTAAACATTGGGTTGTAGTTGAGACTTCAACTTAGAGTTGGCATTGAGAAAACAACCCTAGTAGACTAAAGTCATCAGAAGTCCCTTTTCACTAAGTTGTTAACACTTTTGGGAGAACATTGCCCAGTTGAGATATTGGCTAATTGTTGACTACAGGGGTGAGAACTCTCAGAAATCGTTCCACAGCTAATTTGTCAGGTGACCTGTCTTACAAGTACCTACCAGACCCAATGCAGACCTTTTTTACCTTGTGAGATCACAGGATCTCAGGATAAGAAGAAGCCTTAAGACATCATCTCATCCGTCTGCATCAAGGCAAGATGAATTACACGTGTCATTCTGGATGGATGGTGATCTAGGCTGTTTGTAGAGACTTTCAGTGACAGAGACTCACCAGTTTCCCCAGGCAGTCTGAGCCAGGGCTCCAATATTTTAAATATGGAAAACCTTTTCATATATCTGACTTGGATCTCCTTTGCTGCAGCTGAAGTTTGTTATTTCTTTCCTTATCCACCCTGGATGAGGAGAATGGCTTATTTCCTTCTTTGCAGCAGCCTCAGGTACTTAAAGACTATTATCACGTCTCCCCACTGTTTGTTCCTGATAAGGTGACAGCACAAAAAAGGATATATGGAAAAAAGGAGGGTTTAAAAGCAGAAAGAGAGATGAACAGCTCTCAGACTTCATAAACTTAGAAATTGTGTTTAGATTATTTGATACTCCAGGTCTGTTTAGTTTACCCCACTTTAATAGCTTTTTTTTTTTTTTTTTTTTGCCAAAGAGGAATCTGGCCTCAGATTTGCCCTGTAGACATCAAATTTAACACTTGGGATTTTTCCTTTCTGGTACCCACTCCACCCAAATTAATTTTGATAGTTTAGTTTTCTTTCTGCCACATAAGGACAGATTAGAAAAAGTATGGAGGGAGAAAGGGAAAAAATACTAAGCATGTATTTTTTATTTTTCTGGTTTTGTGCAGAAAATTACCCAACAGTAAAGCTTGGTATAGTTAGGGAACAGCATGTCTGTGCTGCATAGATTAGACTGATTCCATGAGCCTTTTATCAGTAACTTCAATTTTGTCATTGACACCATTGTAAGCTAAGTAAGTGAGGAATATATGAGAGAGAGAGAGAGAACTAGAAGCAATCCAGCTAATGGAAAGTGTACTGAGTAAAATGTTCTGCTTTTGATGTATGCTGACATCTCAGCTTTTTTTCTGCCTTTAATACAAAGTTGTTTATCTGCTGAGGTAAACGGGAGCTCAGAGACAGGTTTTGCCTTCATCTTAACCTCCTCTCACCCAGCCAACTAAGCAATGATTTTAGCAGAGATTTCTAAAATGCTTACTCTGCTGTTCCCCCCACCCTTATTTAATCTTTTTCTCTTCTCCCTCCATGCATAGGTGTGTTTTCTTTCCTTTTCCTTCCTTGCATGTTTTGCATATGTGCTTTGCAACTTGTCTTAGCTTAGTCCAACCAAAAAAGATGTTAATTAGCTTGGAAGCACCTGGCTATGCAGTAGGTTGTATGTCTGTTCTTCCCCACTGGTCAGGACAAATAAAGTATGCAATCTTACTTGCTACTAGAATTATTAACAAAGTGCAATTTATACAAGGGGCCTGCTGCTATTGTCATCAAAAGAAAAGCATAAAAGATGTTAGGAAGCATAGGCAGTTTTTTGATATCATCTTGTGTTTTTGAACAGTTCAAAATTCTCTTTGGACCTTCATAACAACTAGAGAAATCCACTAGAAATACTTGAGCTTCTTAATGTGCATCATGGTTGATCTGTCTTTATCTTTTTCATCTAACTTTACTGTATTGGCTTGCATGTATCTTTTAGGGGTTATTTGATCTTAAGTTCTCATTTCTGTCTAAGCTGCAGAATTTTTTGTATCCTACTTAATTGCTGAAGAAATCACATGGTCGGAGGTGAGTCTCCACTGGATAGAACTTTTGATGCTACCTTCATGTAAAGTAACATGGGGACATCAGGAAAAGGGATGCTTGTCAAGCCTGCCTGAAGAGGTCTGGGACATTATTATTGCTTTTGACTTCATTTTGTTCCTGGGGAAATAAAATTTGCATGCTCAAGCAGGTGGGAGTGAGATTAGGAAAGGCCCTATAAGGAGAGCCTCTTTCCCATGCTGTTCAGTTAATACATTTGCTTTCAGTATCTAAATCTAATCAAAGGGCTGTTGCATGTTGTGGAAAATCAGTTTCCTTCCAGTGTATGGGGAGAGAAAATGCCAGTAGTGGTACCTTATTGTGCCAACTCTAGGTAAAGTATATACGAAAGTATATAAAAGAGGTAACCAATACTTCATCTGCTCCAGGATTGAAGGTAGAAGCAGTCTGTGGTTTGCTATTTATAGATAACATTTTAGAATCAGACTGTTGCAATGAAGTTATATTTCTGATTTTTTAGTTGTACACAGAGAGTTTGCATTTATCCCTTAGTTTCACTGGATCAGGAAAAAAAAAGCTCTAAAGGAGCTCAGAGTCTGCTGTCTCTCTGCACACAGAGTATGACATTGTATACTTCAAACTACCTGGGAAGAGGAGTTAGAGTTGGGCTCCCTATGTTCTTTCCCATTTAATTTGGTGTGAGTTTCTCTTCTGCCTGCATTAATTGTATTTCTAATCAAACTGATGTGTTCAAACCTATTAATGGGAGGTGGAAGGAGTTTAGTCTCTGTCAACTCTTGTGGAGTCATGATTACTCAGCAGTTGGACATTGTTAGGTGGAAGCACAGGAGGATGTTTTCATTAGATGCTGCTGAACTAACACATGATGAGTATTTAACCTGTGGGAAATGCAGAAGGAGGAAAAATAAAAATTATTCTATTTTTTATTGGAATTTTGTTTTGATAAATATCTCCTGGACATATATCTAGCTGATGATTGTGTATTTTTAGGACCAACAAAAGTTTTGAAACCTGACAAACAAGGACATACTTTTAGTTATTAAAAAGCATTTAAAACATACAGAATGAAATATTTTGTTAAATCATGCCAAAACCTGGTGAAACAAATTGTAAACCCTGAGTGCTGTTCTCTGCTCACTTTGAAAGAGTCTCAGTGGTACACTGTGATGATCTGTCATGTGCAGAGCTGTGTGACTTCCTGCAAGAAAATAAGTGATACATCCCAGTAAAACCCACAAACCAATAATGATGTAAAGTGCAGTGTATGTAACTTTTAATACACTTTGTTTATATAAATTCTCTGTCCCTACTCAAAAAATGCCTTGAAGTTGTTCGGTATTTGTGAGGTAAAGATCTCAGCTGCAGCCCATCAAGGGTTAAGGAGGCTTCATCATTTCCTCTGGCTGGGACTCGCTGGTGAATTGCATCTGTGTGCTGTAGAAGAGGGCAGCCTGAGAAGAGGGGAAAGCCATGAACCTGTTTAGGAGGGAGAAGGTATGGATTATGAAGCTGGAATGATAGTTGGGATATTGGTGAGTGGTAAGAAAGCTTAGTTATTTAGGGCAGGAAATTCAATAAGAGAAGGGACTGGGGATTTTGCTTTTAGAAGAAAAGAAATTATGGTAGTGACAAGTAGCATAGCAGCTTGTGAGCTCTGGAAGATCAGAGGCTGGGCTGTCTAGCTGTCTCATCTTTGGGCTATAATACTGAACCTAGACCTTTACTAAGGATGGTCCTAGCAAAAAAGGCCTATGAATGATAAAAAGACTATTAAGCTAAACCTGGCCAGTTGTGACATTAGGAAGACAAGAATAATAAAATGGATGTTGTAGGGTAGTGTGATATCATGAGCTGCTACAAGCAGAGTACTCTAGGTGCAGAAAGCTGTGGAGAAGCAGTATGGTGGGCACTGCAAGCTGTGAGGGCTGACCTGCAAAGTAGGCTCTAGAATTAGTGCTGGGTTGCTGGTACTGGCTAGTGTCTAGGCTAGTGTGATTTTTTTTCCTAGTCTTCCAAACACCTGATGGGAATGGCATTGCATTCTTGCTTCTAGGAGTAGAAAGGCTATGATATATTTTTAACCTTTCATATCACACCCCAAGACACCATTTGCCTTTGATGATCTGTGATAACTTGATTAAATGGCTGTGTTTTGAATGCCAGGATAGGGTCCAGGGTTCTTGGTATACTGTGAGATGTTAGTATAGTCTGTTTTCCTTCCTTGATGTGTTTGCGGAGAAGGGAGAGACACTTGGGGTTGAACAGGTCCTTTGACTCTATGCTGTCAAAATTAGAAGTCAAATAATAGGTTAAATGGAGTAGGGGCCATTCAGAAGAGGTTAAAATGGATTAGGATTGTTAAAATCCAGGTTGCATGTTTCTTCTTCTGTAGACTAAAATAGCCTCAGACTACTTGAAATACAGATGTCTATGTTACAAAATAGCTGTTGTGGGGAAAAAGATGAGAACAACTTGTCCTTTCCTCCTGATCTTTACCCATCTTAAAGAAAATGAGTTAATCATGCTAAAATAGTTGACTGTGCTGTGTATTAATGGGAACTTCAATTTGCCTCTGGACAGTAGTCTGCTTTTGCTGTCTGTAGTTTGGCTCTTAAAGCCAGCCTACCCTAGGGGTAGGATAACTCCTAAGCCAGTGTGAATGCAGCAGCTTGGCTGCTGGAATTCAGGAGAGTATTACTTCTCGTGGGGTCAGCCTGAAGTCCCTGGGTCCTGGTAAGAACTGGTTCTAATCCTTGTCACCTGTAATAATTAAGTGTTTCTCATCTGTGTAAACTGAAGATCCCAAAGTATTTCTATAATTCTGGTTATATTCAACTGTTGGCAGCAGCTGTCAGAGTATTTTCTGCCAGGCCACTTACGAGAATAACCTCTGAACAATATATGGTAGTGGAAAGTGTGATAACCTGAAAGAAAAAAGCTAAAGTATTTGCTAAACATTGTAGCAAGAGATGCTGAGAAGCTATTTAGTGCTGCACATTACTTCTTTATCACTTGATTATTTTACTCTTTCACTTCTATTTACATACCCCATTGATTCTTTTGCATCTGGGTTTTGCACAATTCTTTCAATAACATACGGTTCAGTGGCTGTAATTACAGGATTGTTAAAGTTCACATTCCACTATTCATCTTGCTATCTCCAGTAATGGAAGGTTGAAATAAGCGCACATAATTATGTGTTTGGTTCTAAATTATTTTTGTAATGCTGTCACTAGGACACACACTTGAAAAGAAAAACTTACTTTCAGTGTGTTTGTGTTGGGGTCTCTCTGGCAAAATGAAACTAATAACTGCAGCTGAACCCATCTGCTTTGGTGTTCTGATGTCTTGTCTCCCTACTGTAAAAAGCTGTGTGTTTCATACTATTTCAAAATGGAAACAGATATTGTACAGTGTTGAAATGCCCATTTGGTGAATTCTAAGCAAAGGTCTTCAAACCTGGAATATGCAGGTGTAGTTTATCTGCAAATGACAGCTCTGTGGAAATGCCAGAGATGAAACAGCTGTAGGGCTTTTTTACCTTTAGAAAACCAAAAGGTGCTGTGTCCTGAGATCACAAATTGAGAATGAAGAAAACATGAGCAAAGAGGACTCTAAGGCAAAGGATGACAAAATTTTTAGAGAATTTGGGTTAAGATCCCATACTTTACTGGCTATTTTACAAAGTGCTGTATTTGTGCTCACTGCCAGGTCAAGAGCATATTTCTCCACTGATGAAGCGTGGTCAGTAGTTGTTTTGTTCTGAGGGAGGGAGTAGGATAGAAATAAAGTCAATATTTTACCAGTTCCCTTTAAAGTTGCTTCATAAAATTACTTGGGGTATGTTTTTTATTTTATTTTGTGGGAACGGCATTGAAAACCTGCTGTGGCTCACAATATTAGTCTCTTGACCTCTTGGGAAGATGGAAAAAAGCTTTCTTTAGCTTGGATTCAAATTTACGGTGAGATATCCAAGATTATATAATCTGTGGTCAGTGTAAAAGGAACAGTCTGTCTCAAGTTGAGATTTCTATGTCTAGCTGGTGTGCATATGTATATATTTTAATTGGAGACCGTGGATGAGCTTTTTGTCTGTCTTCTGAGATCAGCTATTTTGTACAGCTTGACTGAAACATATAACAATTTCCTGACCCACGTATAGTTTTCCTAACCTCTAAGGTAGAGGTAGAAACTTCCAGCTGATTGGTTAACTACAAAATATAGACACTTCCTACTGTAATAATGTGAAAATCCCACAGAAACTATGAGTTTCTACTTGCTTCTTGGCTTTCTAAAAGGGCCATGTTTGAAATGAACACTGAACAAGAAAAGGTACCCTAGCCTTGCTTTAAGGTTACTGGTTATGTGGTTGAGTATCACATTTGTGCAAGGGGGAACTTAAAACATCTTTCAAGAAGTGGTGTGCTCTGACTGCAGAAAGAAAGCATTTCTACCTTTTTTTAAAAACTACTTGGTATTCACATTTGTATCCACTTGTGAACACTTAGGCATTACTAAATGGGCAGAGACTAATAGATAGTATTCAGAGAAGAACTAAAGACATTCATAGATAATTTGTAAGCAAAAAAAGTCCCACATAAAGACAGTAAGAAAGTAAACAGTATCCCTTGATGAATCATAGCAGTAATGATTCTGAATGTTGCAGGAATCTGTCTGAAAGCAGACCACAGACTAATGCCAGCCAAACATCTCCTGAACACGTGTAAATATTGTCTAGATTGGTGGACTGGAAAATCTGGGAAGAACTTGAGAGTTTTCAATATGAACCTTTCTACTGAAAAATAATTTAATTAAGTTGTTGACCTTTTCTCTGTGTGCTCATAAAGGACAAGGTCAATGGGTATCTTAGTGGTAATCTAATCCTGAAAACAAGGAGTGCATAGAAGTCACTCCTTGTCTTGATTGTGGAAAGATGGTGGAAGTTTGTTAATAGTGAGAGATGTTTCCTAGCCCCAGAGAAATGTGGAGTAGCTGGATGTTAGAGTGACACTTGATTCAGCACTGAATGTCTAATTACTCTCTGCTGCAAATTCACATCTTTTTCAAAAAACAGTACTATCACTTGCTCAAATCTCTAGATCCAGTTTCTCCACTCTGACTCTTTAGTGCTGCTGTTTTTACAAGCAGTCTTACAAGCTGCAGCAGAAGGATATGAAAAAAAAAGAGTGCTCTCGTTGTCTGGGGACTACCAGCCATAGTTCTCTTCCCTCACAAGTAAGATTTTATAAGTTGGTTTATAATGTGGTAGGGATGCGCTCACAATTGAGACAAGTTTTGTCAGCCTGAATCTAGAGGTGATCTAAATTGATACTAGCTATTTCTTGAAGCTTTCAGGTGGCATTAAGTGAAAGTGTAAACTGGCTGCTGCATTCCATAGGCTTGCATATAGCCTGGCTTGGGACTGCTGAGCTTGACCATCTTGCTTTGGAGTTAGTTTCTGCTGTGCAATGATCTGACTTCCCCTGCTGACAATGTTTGTTTGAAAGTAGGAAAAAGGCACATAAAAAAACCTGCCTCAACAAAGTATACCTGGTAACGTGCAATATCCTATTGTTTTTCTTCTGGGGTAAGGCTGCAGTTCTTGTTTAGTGGTTGAAGCAGCTGCCAGGGCAGTTTCCCACCTCCTGTGGCAGGGCTCTCTGGTTGTTACCTGTCTTGACTCCTGTGGGCTGTTGCGCTGGGCAGTAAAGGATGGTCCAGAAATTTTGTAATCCTGTTCTATGACTTTATATCTCTGGTTGTAGTGGATTCTGGTACAACAGCCAGAAGCCTGATTCTGGTATTTCTCTTCTTGAACAGCAATAAAAGTAAAGCACAGAGCTGCATACCATCTTTCTTCCCTGCCATTGAGTCCTTCTTCCTCCTCAGAGGCAATAACAGTTTCATGAAAAGGCTCTAAGCTACCCAGAACTTTAGGATGATGAACTATGAAGATAGACTTTCATGCATTATCTCAATGGCAGACTTCTCTCTGCCTTGTGGCATGCTCCCCTGCATTTATTTTTCTTTTTATTTTGAAGAGGAATGACTCATAAGGGTAAGAAGAAAATGTGTAAGGCAAATGTATTTCATGTTTGTCCCTGAGTCTTTTTTATTTATTTTCCTTCCTTGCAAAAGAAGTCAAAGGGGTACTTGTTATTTCTGAACACTTTGGGAAGAGTGCTTTACTTTTAGGTTTTGGTTACCAGACTTATGTGGCACATTTTGCAAGCCTATTCTCCCTTCCTCCCACCTCAGCAAATCCCACAGGTGAAAGACTAGTTTTGGTTATTTTGTATTCTTTGATGTTCCAGTAGTGTTTTCAGAGTCCTAAAAATACTCTGCAGGTATGCCACAAAGTGAGATTTTCATTTGAATGGATTCACCTTGCCTCGTTAACTTTCCTGCTGGCATCACCACCATGGTGATTCTTTGGAGCTCCCTAGGTTTCATTATAGCCTTTGAAGAGTATCCATCCAGGTTATGAAACTAGTTGATTAAATTTGACATACCTTAGATGGCTTCCCAGATTTTTTAAAAGGAGAGAAATGGGCAGTAGATGCCTGAAAGAAGGCAATGCACAGCTGCTTGCCTGTTGACAAGCAGCCTTGGACTTGTCCAGAGCCTTTGCTTGGATGGTCCCAAGCTCGAGTCCTGTCAGTGCCTAACAGAGCTGGTTACTGGTTGACTTAGATTCCATCAGTTTCAGATATAATGGTACAGCCAAGATGCCTCACTGTAACTGAGGAAAGAGAGTTGCTCAAGCTGGAGAAGGTAAAGCTGAGGGGAAGTTGTGTGGTTTTGAGGAGACAAAATGTTACACAGGCTGAGGGTGAACAAATGCAATTAACTGTCAGTCTCATTTGCATTTGGTGTGCAGCTTCTAGTTCTCTCATCAAATGAATGAATCACTTATTACTAGCAGGTATCCTCCTGAGACTTTGGTGTTTGTATGTGTTTGCTCAGGTTATTGTGACAACTCCTGTAGCAGGAGTGCAGGTGCATGTGATAGCACCAGTCTATGTGCTGGATAACTTTTGCTCAAATCTTTAAGACTTCTCCTCCAATGCTCCAGTAAAACTTAGAGTATTTCAAAATGCTCAGCTATTAAGTTACACTCCTGTGGTTTGCAGTATCGTATTAAAAGATGTCACAGATGTTGACTTTGGCATTAATTGTTTTCTTTTCCAAATCAGTGGAGTTTAGTAATGATGTGCTGATGAAATTCATTTGGAAGCTTTATCATGGGGTAGATAATTTTTAGATAATGTCTGTGAGCTCTCCCTGATATTTTCCTTCCCCTGCAACCCCCCTGCTGTTGCAAGTTGCTGCACGTACCTCACATTGAAGCAACCCTCTGCATGTACATGGCTCCAGGTACTTGGCTCTGCTGAAAGCCTCAGTGTTTAACACTCAGCATCTCTTACAGTCCTGGTATGCTTTTGCTCAGTGGATCTAGAATTTGAAGTGTTTTTTGGTGGTTTGAACATGGGCTTAGAGAAACCATAGGAGTTTGCTTCAGTCCTGACCTCAAGCACCCTAACTGCTGACATGTCCAGCTTTTTCATGTGGCCCACTCCTGCAGAGGTCCACGATGCTCCCTTCTCGTAAGTGCCACTGCTTGCATTTTCCGGAGAATGAAATGCACTAATGAAAATCAGTGCATCGCTGTCCTCTGAGATCTATCCCACTTTTATTAAGCTGCATCCAGTTCTGTGGCATACACTAATGTGTTTGTGGGCTCATTTGAATTTGAATCTTTGTGTTTCATTTTAATTTTGGAATCAAATTGAGCACAGGAGTTCAAAGCCAAAGATCTCTTCAGTGTTGCTCCTTCCCTTTTCTTTATGAAGTTGGAGACCTTGCACCATGTTGTAAAATGAATTGCACACAAAGTTTTTATTTAAGACCATCTGTTTTCCTGCTTAGATTTCATTTCACATGCATTGCTCTCACTGCTGTGAATATGTAAGGGTTATAGACATTGCCAAAGATGTATTGGCCTAATTAGGGCATTGAAGCTCATTGAAGGTACCAGTGTGAGGCTAATATCAACTGCTATTCTGGCATCTGCCTGATGCTGAAGGTGAAGAAAGAAAAAAATGTGCCAACCTTATTTAAAGAAAAAAGAGAGGTGGAAGGCAAGGCACAATGAACTTAGAGTGGCCAGTTCAGCATTGCTTCTATCAATATATTGCCAGCATGTAGTCTTCTTCACATATAACTCACAAAACAAAATCCTTCAAAAGAAATACTATTTGGCATTCAAACTGCAATTTCCTTTGCTTAATTTCATCCTTTTCTTCTACTTAAGAGTTAAGGTACTCTTTGCTTTTGCGCACTTCAAATTTTTGCAAGAAATTACAGTGTGTTAAGTGAAGCTTTCTCCTTTTCCATGCTTTGTTGCTGCTGTTTTTTTGTTCCATGCCCCAATCTTGTGTAAGATCCCCCCCTTTTTGTCTCCATTGCCTCTGTGCTCATATGACTAATAAAGCACAATGGTCCTTGTCCTCTTTTGCACAGTGCTCTTCTATTCAGAGACAAACTACTCTTAAGAACCAAATATTTCTGTGGATGAAAGAGCTACCTCTTCTTATGCTAAGTCGAAGGTACAAACCTGCGTTCCATTGTCTGGAAGTGTCTGGACACTTACTGCTGACGTGATTTGGACCATTTACACAAGGATGATCTGTGCTCTAACTGCTTGTTGAAAGATAGTCTGTCCTGTTTACATTTGAAGAAATGCCACACTTTATTCAGTACTTAGAAAAGTGCTTCAAAAACATACCCAGTTTATCATTCCGTGTAGCCCTGTCTGGATGTGTTGCAATTAGCTTAGGCCAGTCTTTGAGAAGAAGTAGGAAAGCAAAAGTAGTTTGCTGCAGCCACCATGATCCAGCACAAGCAAGCTGGTCATCGGGAAGTGCTGGGCCAGACTTGCTGTGCCTGAGTGATGCCGCTTGGTCTAGGAAAAATAACTCAGAATGTGAAAAGTGTTCTCACCTCCAGGGTAGTAAAGATTTCTTTAATTGAGAGTGGTTCCATACACAAATGAGTTCCTGAGTCAGCAGCTGTGAAGACTTAAGTGAAAACAACTTATGCAGGCTGTTTACATCTGTGTATATAGGGTGTGGAGGGGGACCATTCCTCCTCTGCCTTGTCTTGGCACATCACGTCACACAGATGGGTGCAAGATTATCACAGATTGTGCATCTGAAGTATTCCCCGGGTGCAAGGCACAAATAAGTCAATCACTGGCAGTACAGTGTCCATCTAAGTTTCAGTGCATCCTTGGCTCAGTAAGCCTGCAAACTCAGCAGGGAGCTTAAGTGGAGATTTCAAATGGCTGGAGCCTGTCGTTGCTGGATACTGAGCTACTAAATGTAACTATGCCCAATTTGATGCAATCAGTGCTCTCAAGCTCAAGAGGGCTAGAGTGTGAAGGTGGAATGTACAGGAAAAAGTACAGATGGCTAGTGCTGATGGAGAGAATGAGAAAGAAAAGAGGTTTTTAAAAAACCAAAAAATGTCAGGGAAGCTGGGTTGTGAGATCCCCCAAGAATGTATGTAGAACTTGAAAACTGGGCCCAAGATGCCAAGGAAGATGAGCTATGTGAATCTTGGGATTCAAGTGGCATCTGTGGAAGGGGAGGGTTAAATAGACATGTAAAGAGGTGCCTGACAATATTGCAGAAAGAGTAAGAAATGGCATTTTACTTTTAGGGGTTGGAAGGAGGCATTCAGTTCCTCTTTTCTTTTGTACTATTTCTTGATAGGGATAGAAGGGATTATTTCTGACTAGAAGGGATGTGCTGTGAGGTGTGGGTGGATGTGGAAGACATCGAGAGTGCTCTCTGTCTTCTAAGACACGTAAGGCATTTTAGGGCGAAAACTGGACTGTAACAGAAAAGGTATGTTACACTTCAAGAGATGGGTATGTGGCCCACAGGAGAAAAGTCTGGCCTGACTCAAATTTTCTGTACTAGATCCCACTTATTTCTTAGTTAATGTTTGTCCTAAGTATTATTATGGATACTTAAATTGATAAAACCTAATATGTATACATGTTTAGCTACATAAGCAAAGTCGTTCCTGACATTCACTGACTTATGTCACCAAACAAAACCTGCAGTAGTCATGCTGACATGGATGTGTTCTAATGCTGTTCTAAAGTTGGGTGATATTTATCTTGGGGACAACTGTAGCTTATCAGCTGAAAAACAGTTTATTGTGTTAGGATGTGTGCAGGGACATTGAAATCAATTATTATTTATCTGGTAATGAATAACTGTGAGGGACCAGTGGAATCTGTTGTGGAAAGTTTTATAGCAGGCCATATTTATTTATTTTTTTTTAAAATCCTGGTCTGCCAGAGACTTTGACATTTTGTTTTGCAGTACTGTGATTCTGACCTTGGGTGCCTTGGCATGTCTGTGCTTTGAAGTGTCTGTTTTGAATTTCAGCATATGGTCCCAGCGGCACGTCCCCGTCATGTGGCCCAGTGACACCAAGTGCAGTTGCATATGGAGAAGCTGCCTCTCCCTGCTCTTGTGTGTACCAGGAGACAGAGATCCTCCCATGAAAGTGCAGTGGGACAGAACTTGCAAGCTCATTACCCAATTTTTATACAGTCCGGAGAGCATAAACTTTGTTATCAAACAAAATAGACTTCCAGCTAACTGGTGTCTTACCTGTATCCCTCGGTAATTCTATATACAGCATGTGAGAAATACAGTATCGAGAGGAAATGTTGTTTCTACACCCCAGACTGGGTTATGCTGTGGTAGGAAAACTGAGATACTGATCTCAATTTTCTTCCAGCCAGTATCACTGAGTTGCTGCTATTACTAGAAATGTGTGCTTTCTCAGGGGTATTACTCAACTCTTGGAACAAATTTAGCTGAAGTAGTTTCCCAGGTTAATGTCATAGTTTAGATAAGTGCAATATTTCCTTCTGGTTTTTTCCTCGAATTCTGTGCCTTTTTTGATGAGGATAATCTTGCTTCCAAAACACACAGTATTTCACTATCTGGTACATTTCTATGTAGAAAAACAAACTGTCTTTAGAAATATCCAACTCCACATTTAAAAACTGATGGATTCAAGTTGTTGATAACAGATATTGAACAAATCAAAAGACTCAGGAACCTGCTGTTTACCCATAACATACAGGTAATTCTTGCTCGAGAGGCCTTCAAGTTCCCTCATTCTTATTCCACACATGCACAGCTGCCTTCAAATGTGCATGGAGAGATGGCCAGTCTCTGGGCATTGTCTGGTCTCTTATAGAAAGGTTCAGCAAAAGTGCAAAGTGCAGAGAGGGTTTTTGTGCAGCAAAACTTCTCTGAAGATCTGGACTGAAATTTGTGTGGTTGAGTCCACAGGAAAGTTTTAAAGGTTCTTTATTTGGCCCTCCAACTTTTAAAAAATATAGTGTTTCACAGTACAGCTCATAATTTTGTTTGTTTGTTTGTTTTGGGGGTTTTTTTTGGACCTCAGGTAGTCATTAGTATGTCATCCTTTTGCAGGTTATACTGGAGAGTTTATATTAAGAGCACTTTCCAAGAAGTAAATGTAAATACTCCACAACAACTGTTCACTGCTCAGGGAGACTTCTCAGCTGGAGTGCTGTCAGAGGAGCATTAGAGCAATTTTCACATAATCATAGTCTTGACTGTTTGCAGTTTGTATGTGTTAGGGAGCTGGGATCGTGTGGTACTGTTTGCATGGAGTCAGTTTACCACTGATGCGTTGTCCTAAACAAAGATTTGGTCATAGTATGAGTTTTCAAAAGTTTGAAACCTATGAAAGGTTTCTGAGAAAATTGTGAGTTGTGACTTTCAGTTGTGCTTTTTACTTTGGTGTGAATATGGTTTAGATTTGTTTTGGGTTTTTTTTATTTGCCTTGAACAGCGGGAGAAATGCATGTCTGTGGTGCACTGTAAACTTTATTTCCAATGTACTTGAAAAAACTAAAATCACTGTACAACCTGTACTACACAATTAAAGAGTTTTTTCTTAACCAATCACTGAAATACAGCTACAGGGGAGCAGGGTTTTTGGTGGTGTTTTTTTTTTTTTTTTTGTGAGGTATACAGAAGTAATTTATTCAACTTATTTATTCAAATAATATTTAAATAAGAACATGATATTACTGTGCCCTCTTTGAGTTCAAGCTCTGCGCTTGTGCTGGTGAAGGCATCAGGATGCTGTTCTGTGACAGCATCAGCCAGCCTTAAGTGCAGGTTGCCGCTCCAACGTTCTGACCTTTTACAGGTGCTGCCATTGGAATTCAGGTGAAAAGTTGTTATCCCTGTGTCCTTAACTGACCAAAAGTGAATAGAACCCCTCCACTAAAGCAACTTTTCTGGTTTTAGATGGATCAGAACTCAACTGGTCCATCTGCCTTGTGGTGCAAACAACAGTGTGGGGTCTGGAGATCTGCACAGTGGAAGGGAGAGTGAGAACACAACAGCCAAAATTCAAGTTAGCTGATGCTTCTGGAAAACATCATGTTTTATTACTGTTTTTCTTACAAAAGGAGACAATTCATTACTGACAAAGAATGGCAGCTTATTTTAAAAAAGAGAAGCAATCTGCTGTGAGTTGTAAGGACCGCTGTTTCAGTTTCTGAGAACTGTTTTGTTTATCAACTGACTATCCTGACTGGCATGACTGTCTTGAGCTCATCAAGCTTGGGGGCTGACTTATGACTTAGTCATTTGCCCTCATAGACAAAGCCATTGTCAATGCAGTGTAATGTCACTATGGAAACATGTCATTGATTTGTGAGGTGTTTGGGGGTATCATTAGGGACATAGATTTCAAATTTCTTCTCAAAGTGGAGTTTGGAATATATATATGTATATGTCTGTGTATGTGTGTATTTATATATGGTAAAACCCCACTTCTTGGTGCAGGAATACATAAACCTTTTGAGGGAAATGAACTAAAAACTTCGCTTTCATGGTCCTTGCGAGGTTTGCCTTCTGGAATTTCTCTAGTCCTGCTAGAAGCAGGACAGCCCTTCTACCATGTGGGTGGAAAGTCCTTATTAAAAGAGTGGAGATGTCAGCAAACTCCCTGAAAACATATCTGTAGATGTCTGCTCAGATGAATTCATGGATGTAGTCTGGAGAAGTTACTAAATGTTTAATGCTCAAGTGAGTCAGTGCCTTGAGGTGTGGAATCGGAGATTCATCCGAACAGTTTCTGTTCACTTTAATAAGATGAAGGGCATTTTACATTAAGCTCTTGCTTAATGTGAGGGGAATTAGGCTATTTGTAGGAGTTAACCAGAGGGTCAAATGAGATACTGTAAGTACCTGGTACTGGCAACCATCAGGGGTGGAACATCAGAGTAGATGGAGTGCAGATCTGGCACAGAATGCCTCTTCTTCGTATGTTCCATTTAAAAACAATCATTATTAATTACATAGGTATTACAGCAGTGTCAGTTCAAATAAAACCTCACAACAGTTTGATCTGTTGTATGTATTGGAACACATATGGTGCTTGGGTCAAGGGAGTCCAAAGTCTAATTCTAAAACAAGAAACAGATTGAGGAGAAAAGAACAATTTAAACTAAGCTTCAGCTCAGCACTTTGTCCAATTCAGAGAAAACTTTCATGAAGGTGCTGAATTCCTACGATAACTATGGCAAACATGTTACACTTGCCAATCTGGATAAAGTGTGTGATGGGAGGACTTAATATGATTGAATTCTTGGTAGGAAATATGGAATATGTACAGGCTATGGCAAGCATTTCTTCATTTAGCTACTGAAGTTCTTGTGTGCAAGATGGAAGGTGATCTTGACTCACAAGAGCAAGAAATTGTCCTTAATGTGAGCAAAAAAAAAAAAAATCCAGAAATTGTAGTTCTGAAAAATATACTTCTGTGTAAATTTTCTTAATGGAAATTAATTCTGTATTTTCTAATTTTTGCTCACCTCTTTTTTTGTATAATCTTTCATTAGTCTTAAAATCAGACTTATCAGTTTGTATAAAAACCAAATTCTAAAATGTAAATTACAATCCATATTACTCAAGGGATTCAGGTGAATAAAAGAATACTGCTTATTAAATTAAAGATATCGGGATGGTCTTCTTTACTTTAATACTGAGATCTATTGAATATAAACTGATGACAGCATGAATATTTAGTGGGGGGAAAAAAAAACAACTCTTAAGTGAGGCTTCCCTAGGGAAAGTTTATTTTTTGTTGATCCAAATTCTTTTGCTGCACTTTTTACTTTCTGCTTCTCTGTGAAGGTTTCTGTTAAGGGCTAGGTCTGGAGCTGGATGGGCAGCAGGTGTTTCAAAGCCTAGATTGCCTTCTGGAAATTTAGACTCGAGTAGAAATGTAAAGATTGTTGAGATGCTACTGAATTATGAAGATTTCCAGCATTTTCTGTAGCTGCTAATACTCTGGCTTACAGCTAAGATGTGAGATACTTCACATTATCAGCAATCTGATACCATAACGTGTGCTCTCAGATTAGTAGGACTCACAGCTGTGGACTCTGTTTGCTGTCTAGTAGAGCTTCCTTCGTCATTATTCTAAAGAGTAGGGGTTGGGAATGATCCCGTCTTTTCACGCAGAAGTTGTTTTGCTTTTTAGCTGTGCCATGGGCGTGACGAAGTACTGTCATGCCAAAGTCTGGCATACCTCACTGAAGTCCAACTGGAGACTTGCCATGTTGCAGAGGTCTGTTAGGTCTGTGGAAATGATAAGCTTATGGAAGAATCTTCTACAAGCAGGTTCCTTCTTCACCCAACCTACCTGACATACCTTTCAGCTTGGTGGCTAGGCCAAAGTTCAGGGGAACTTGATGTATAAGATCCTGTCTGTTCATAAACTGTAAACCTATGAGCTTTGAGTTTTATTAGATGCCTAAGGTTAGGTATATATTCTCATAGTATTACTTCTTGTTAACAGTTATGTACTCTTTGTTTGTAGGGAACTGCATCCATAAAAAGAGAAATAAGGTTGGAGAATCAATAGGTCATGCAGAGGGAAATCTGAGAAATGCTGTTTCCCCATTGCCTTCATTTTTGGACGCTCCTAATTACTGTCTTTATATGGTGACTTCAGAAAAGTTGCTATCTCAGCTGCAACCCTTCCGCCTGTCCTTTAGCTCTAGAGAACAGTCAACCCTAGGTTTTTTTCTTCTTTGAAATAGAATGGAGGGATTGATACTTGCTGCTAACTTATAAATGTTTCACAACTCAAAATGAGACTGAAGAAAAAGTAAACAAGGAGACCTATAGGAGAGGAAAAAAAAAAATCCTGTTTATCTTTGGAAAGACTGAAATTTAATTGAGTATTAGTGGAATGTGGTGTATGACCTGGGGGAGCAGGAGCGGTTGATGGATGACCTTGTAATGGTTTCTGGATCATCACAGCTGCATTTAGAAAGCATTGTAGTATATGAGGAAATATAAGAGAAAAAAGGAACAGAGGCAAGATAAAATAGGGGACAAGAAGAATATGAGAGAGGTAACAGGACAAAAGCTGAAAATTAAGAACAACTAAAGGTATGTGCTTGTAATCTGAAATGTGTGTATGGAGACTGAATGTGGGAGTGGAGGATACAGAGAAAAATGAAGGGAAAAAAAAAAAGCAGTGGAGTGAGAGGACAGGTTATTTAATTTGTTTGTGACTTGTTTAGGGATTAAACTGGCCAAGTGTGTGTTATTCTTCTAGGCACGCCCATTCCAGAGGCATAAGGAGAGGGCTGGTTGCCCAGTTCCCTGCATGCATTCCCCGGCACAGCCTGCATGGCAAGGCTGGGCAACCCAAATCTGCTGGAGGCAGAGAGGGGGCTGAATGGAGCTCCAGCTTTGGGAGCCCATGAGCATCGACCATCAAGACTCAAAACAGTCTCCCCAGGGGGCTGTAGGATAATCCTGTAAATGGGAGGATGGCTGGAAGTTGTCATGGAAACGGAGGGCCTGAAAGATTGACTCTGAGCAGCAACAGGCCAGTGAGGCAGCCTAAGTAGGATTTATAGCACATTATACTGTGAAAAACAGGAGAAAATTACTGTAAAGGCAGAAATTATAGCACAACAGAACATATCAGCTCTGAGATCCATCTTGCTAATTAAAACAGCATATTCAGTGGTGGAGTGCGTGATAAGCCTGTTAGCCTAAATGGGAAGATGTTATCAATACTTCATTATAAAGTTTATTGTCTTTAAAGTAACTGTGGAGGAGGGGTAGGGAAGTGTGGAACCTGACTAACCAATGCCACTCTCTGCTCCATGTACTTAATAAATATCCATTCCCTGCTGAGTCTTAAATCTCTGGAATGTTTTTGCCTCCTGAAATTTTCCAGCTATGGGTCACTTTATGTGTGTTGGGGGGGGCTAAATAAGGAGCCTAAGGAGGGGGAGATGTGTGTGTGGAGGGGCTGTGCTAAGCAAGTTTTAGTATCTTACTGAAGTCACTGACTGTGTCACCTGCATTTTAAAAAAACAGAAGCCAGGGCAGGTGTTCCTGAAATAGGCCCTAATTTTGCACGGTTCTAGTACCTCTTAGCTGAGGATCTCAAATCCCATAATATGGCTGGAGAAAATTGTGAGAACTGATTCAAGGTCATATAGAAATCCATAATGGGGCTGCGAACTAGTTACAACTTTTTTCTGACCATGAAATAATGTCTGCTAGTCATTAGAAGAATTTTCCTTCTTTCTTAACCTTATTGCATCTCCCATGTCCTTTATTCAGCTCTATCCCTATAGTAATCAAATAACCACTTTTTGAGCTCTGTCTGCATTAGTCCTAATTGACCTGACAATTCCTGCATAATAGCACACATGCAGAAGGTTTGAGTGAACACTGTTTAAAAAAATTAGCAGCTGCTGCAGTCTAATCCATGTAGTACATCATAATACACTGAGCAGCAGATAAAAAGCCCTAGGACACTTCTATTCAATGAAGTAATTAATATTCTTGTTTGAATATCAGCATACTATTTAAGGAAAAAAATGAAAAATAAGAAAAAAACCCTGAGGCTCAATTATTGACACATGGACTGGTGTGCTGCAAGTGCTTTATTACAGAATCCAAGGCAGTGTGTCTTATGATGCTGGCTTTTAAGGTTTTAGCACATTACAGTACCGCATCAATGTTTAAAAATAACCTAAAACCCTCTACTCCATCAGCTCTGAATCCTTAACTGCAGTGAGTCTCTCATTTCTCACTTCTTACCGTTTTCTTTACATCTTTGTGCACAAGGTTTCCCTTAGCAGAAGGCTATGAAAGGATTGGCGTAGGCAAACTGAACACCTTTAATGATGGAAGTGACAAAGTAGTGATGGTGGCTCATGGCAAAGAAATTTAACAGGCTGTTCACTCCTAGTATGTTGCAGCCAAGGCCTTCCTGCCTACTCCCCTTCTGGAAGGAGAGGCTTTGCAGGTAGAGGATCATTCCTGGGCAGGTACAAGGAATCAGTGGGAAGATGAGGGCTGGCTATTCTTTCCTTCCTTGGCCCACCACACTACTCTCACTCCCCCTCCGCAGCTAGACAGGGGAAGAAAGATGCAGCAAAAGGGTTTTAGGTTGAGATAAGGGCAGGAAGAGATCACTCACCAACTATTTTGATGGCCAAACCACACTCAACTCTTATGAAGCTACTGACATCTTCCAGAAGCCACCCCTGCAGACAAAACCTTGCCAATGTAGAAAGCAATATAATTTCATACTTGAGATGTGTTCCTCTTGCCAGCTGCAGAAACAGAACTTTATTCCCTAATGAAGTTTGAAGTGCTGATGATCGTTGCTTGAACAATTTCAGCTTGTGACTACTGGGAATTATGACGCATAGATTTTTGTAACCATGTGGATTTTTCTACTTGAACTTTCTGCCAGTAAAGCAAAAGTAAGCTTTCTGTCCCTGTTTGCTTCTCTAATGGCACATTTTTCTTAAGTGGAAGCTGAGCTGTAGTTTAAAAATACTGTGTGCACCCAGCCTGAAATACCAGGAGGTGTGATCACTAGACCAGATCTTGTGCACTGAGTAAGAGGCTACTTGGTTACATTACCTTTTGGTGAGATTAAACAGTTTGTGTGGGGAATGGTACAGATGCTGCTCTGGCATCTGTGTTGGGTATATTGTCCTCTCAGACCCACCACTTGAGGGATGGAAAAGAAAAGAAAGGCTGTGTTAGCAAGGTTCAAGTGGGCTGAACAACAGCTGAAGAGGAATGTAGGAAAGCAAATGTCACCAGCTAAATTCATGTACTTTAATACTAGTTGAAACTCAAGGCATCTGATGGGTCAGTGCTTCTCTAACATATTTTTTAAATGACATAGTCATTAAAGAGGAAAACAATCCAAATTAAACCATCTTCTAGTCTACTCTTCAGTACTTGAGAAGTAGAGAGAACAGTAAGTGGGAAGTATAGAAGCAAGTCTGTAGAGAATAGTAATCTCAGTAGTTCTATATTTTTAAATGTATCAATGATAAAAAGGAGGGGGAGAGATGAGATGCAGTATTTTTTTAAATCCTTTTCTGATGGCTTGTGATCTGAGAACAGTTGGTCACTGAGGTTAGCACATGGTAGGTTACATTTTCTTGGTGGTTTTTGCGTGTTGTTTAAAAATAGTTGAGTAATGAATGTTTAATGAATTAGTATTTGATACTGTCTACATTACTGTTGGGCAGTGTTTAGATTTGGCAGTGTATCGAGTTAAACATTTACACTGCTGGCTATTGCTTTTGCCTGGATTGTGTTGATTCCACCGTGCAAGTCCATGAGAGGAACCAGTTCAATGATCCAGAAAAATAATTCAAGAAAACAGTTTTTTGGTCTGGTTCATTCCAAGTACCTGTGTCAGCACAATGGAGAAAAGAACGGGGACACAAATGTAAACCCTCACCTTATCCCCTCAGAAAGGGTGTGGAAAGTAGATATATTGCTGATATGTTGTACTCAGCATTAATGCAAAATGTGCTGTTGTGACTTCAATATTAATTTCAGCTCCCACTATTCGCAGCCTCTATAGCAAACAGTCTTATTGCTGTGCCTGGCTGAACTTCTCATTCGAATATTTTGCAAGGTCGCTGTGTGTATGAAATCACTTGCTATCTAGGTATTGATTTATCTACAAGCAGGTTGATAAGGGATGGATGAACCAAGCATCTGGAATAACTGAATTCTAATTTTCTTAATATTTTTCTTCAAGTCTGACTTTCTGAGCAGTCTTTATTGTTAGCTATAGTCACTGTAGGTGCTTAAAAGTTTGATCCATTGCTTTTAGTGAGGGCTTTAGGGAGAGAGCTCTTGGGGTTTGTCCTAAAGAAGATCCAGTTGGCAAGACAATTAAATGAACAACCTCCAGCCCATGCTGCCTGATTCACAGTCAGTCAGCAGCTCAAAAAAGCATATTCAGCATCAGTGGAGATTGTAAAAGATAACACAGCCTCTTAGTGAGTCATCAAACCCACTGAGATGACTTTGCCCACCTAATAGCTGGTGGGTTTTGTGGAGTGTTTGGGTTTTTTTGTTTGGTTGATTTTTTTCCGAGGGGCATTAAAGCATTCCAAAGTACTATGGCTGAGTGCTTTGGCCATGACTTTTCTTTGTATTTTAGGTAGAACTTCTACAACTTTATTTCTAGAGGTCTTTCTGGTTTCTTTAGGATTTTGGTGAAGTCAGATCAAAGCATGTCGCTTCTATAGGAAGGACAGGCAGGTGCTGCTGAAAAGAACATTTTCTTGGTCTATTACAGTAATATATGTGTCTTCATGTGTTCTAAAACTTATAATTTGCTTCTCTCTTATATGTAGAAATAAGTAACTATAGATCTTGTTTCCTCTCAACTCTATTCTTCACCCTTCGCTTCCATCCTCCTCAGCTCTTCATTGTGAGAAATGAGACAACTCTTAAAAAGATTAATTTATTGAAAACAGAAAAATTGAAAAATTACAGAAATCAGAAAAATATAAAAATTCAGGATCCTATGGCTCAGTAGATGGTATGCCCCAGGAGCACAGGGATATGAGATCTTCTGGCTGAGACAGCACTAGACCTCAGGTAGAGAAAAAGAACTTGCAGTGCTGGGCTGACTTTTAAAAAAATTACTAAAAGCTCCTTAAAAGGGGTAAGGCTTTTAATGCCCAGCACCGATGTCTCCCACAGCTAGTCTGGAGAGAGCAAGAGGGGAAGAGAAAAGAGAACCCGCCTCTCAGCTTCGTCCTTTTTATAGTTTTTGCTCCGCCCCCAATCCGCCCACAGCCCGCCCCTTCGGTCCAAGGCGATTGGTGCTTTCCCTTTGATGGATCATCTCTGTCCACCAATGGCTCATCGTTGTCAAGGGGGGTGGTATCAGTTAGAGATAAGGGGAATACAATACCTTCATTAAAATTCAGGTATTCAGGTTGCCATGGAACTTGCCTGCAGAGTAATGGCTGTGGCTAAAAACAGCTGCTGGCTATTAAGACTGGGTGGGGGTTTTGGCCTTGGAATCAAAATGCAAGTGAAACACCTACAAAAAGTATTAAAATACATCCAACACACCTCAAAACACTTGTAAAAGTATACAGTAAACACAGGAAAGGTAACTCTTATGGTGTACCAGTGGTTTGAAGCTTGAAAAGGGGCAAGTTTGTGATTTTTAACTGGGAAAATTTTAACTGGGAAGGGTGCAACTCTATTAATAAACTTTAAACAAATGGAAACAGTGATAATGGAACTGGATTTTTGTACCTGGGCTGATGGGTTAATTGTAACATTCAATTTAAAAATAATTAACTCAAAATTAATTACTTAAAGCACTTAATATGCAAAGACCAAGCACAAATAGGGATTTCATGTATGACATTCATGCTTTTCTTTTTCTCTGTGTATTCTTGTTACAGTCTATCACTCTTTCTATACCATGTTCCCTTCTGAGAACATTCCTTTTCCAAATTTGGTGTGTTTGACTGGCCCTGATAACTACTTGCTGCAGCCAGCACGAATCTGCTCTGAGTAGCACCATTTGGACAAGTACACTTGCTCTCCTTGATGCTTGTGTTGTGTGAAAGCATGTAATTGTTTTGTCCTGGGGCTGCACCGTGGCACTAGGAGGACTGTAGTTCATTATCTGTTTGCTGTACTTTTAATTCCCACTAATGGAAACTGTAGTAGAGTAGTTGAAGGAGGAGAAAGTGCTTAAACATGAAGTGTGGGGGCATTTTTATTTTGCCATCAGTATCTTGCATGCGTGCTTTTGGAATGAAAGAGAAAAAGGGAATTGGATTTTCAGATTTCGATTTCTATGCTGAAAACTTGAAGAACACTTTCTGATTATCATCCTTTCTGTCTTGGACACTTATTTTTTTGAGCAGAGGCATCATTAAGTATATCCATTAAATGCTGGTGATGTGAATGCCAGTGGGTGAAGGGGAACAGCTGTTAACAACACAGTTAAATTATAGCATTTTTTATGTCTTTTATACCATATGATTAGCAATGGAAAGTCTATTCTTTTCTTTAGCAAAGTGCGTGGGATGGTAAGAAAAAAAACCCTGTGAAGCCATGGATTAAATTATTCTGTCCAAATGTGGGAAATTCTGTATAGTAAAATAGCCTTTCCTGTTAGACCCTAATTTAGCATAAACAGTTTATCAGAATATTAACTCAGTGTGTTTGGTTTGTATGTAGCATAGGAAAGTGACAGCAGGTATTTAAAAGGGAGCTCTTGTATGTTCCTTTTGCTGTCCCCAAAGTAAGTAATGCAGGTTCTGTTTAGTGCATTCACTTTACTCCCCCTAAATTATGCTAATATTTCCAGTGAGCCAGATCAGAACTGTAGGGTTTAATCCAGCAGTGTTCCATGAGCAGGGAATAGAAATGCCTTTCCTCTGAAAAGTGATGATGTAATTGTAATTGTTATTTATGTGTGTTGTGGTTTAACCTCAGTCAGCAGCTAAGTACAATGCAGCCACTGTCTCAGTCCCTGCCATCCTGAGCGGATGGGGAGGAGAATTGTGGAAAAAAAAGTAAAACCCAGGGGTTTACATAAGAACAGTTTAAGTATTGAAATTAAGCAAAACATAATAATCATCATAATAATAGTGATAAAAAGGAAGACAACAAAAGTTAAAAGAGTAATAAAACTTAAGAAAGACAAGTAATGCACAATACCATTGCTCGCCACTCACTGACTGATGCCCAGCCAAATCCCTCCAGTAAATAAAATGAGTGAGACATTCTCTGGTAAGGAACATCCCTTTGGCCAGTTCTGGTCAGCTGTCCTGGAGCTGCTCCCTCCTGGCTTCTTGTGCACCTGTTTACTGGCAGAAACTGGGAAACTGAAGAGTCCTGGGCCTTGGGTAAGCACTACTGAGCAACAACCAAAAGCATTGTTGTGTTATCAACATTATTCTCACAGTAAATCCAAAACACAGCACTGTTCCGGCTACTAGGAAGAAAGCTGGAACCAGGACATGCAGGTATATTGTTATTCCACTGTCACATTTGAAACCAGCACATGGAGGTCCACAGTGGAGCAGAAATCCACCTGAAGTCCATGGAGGAACACATAGTGGAACAGGTGTGTGTGCCCAAAAGACTGTGGCCCTGTGGGCAGCCTGCACTGGAGAAGGCTCCTGGCAGGACCTGGGTTTCCATGAAGAGGAGCCCATACTGGAGCCGGTTTGGTGGCAGCACTTCTGACCTTATGCAGGACCCACACTGGAGCAGACTGTACCCCATGGAAGGGTCCTGTGTTGGGTCAGTTTGTGAAGAGCTGTAGCCCATGGGAAGGGGCTGTGCAAGAAGTTTGTGGAGGACTGTCTTCCATGGGAGGGACCCCCACACAGAATCAGGGGAAGAGCGTGAGGAAAGAGTGGCAGAGACAGTGTGTGATGAACTAACCCGTTCCCTTTCACTGCTTATGGGGAGAAGGTAGAGAAAATTGGAGGTGCAGTTGAGCCTGGGAAGAAGTTTGTGGGAGAGGAGAGGTATTTTAAAGATTTATTTTTATTTTTCATTATCTTACTGTGATTTAATTAGTAATAAATTAATTTCTGCAACTTCAGTCTGTTAGTTTTGCCCATGACAGTAATGGCAAGGGATTTCTCCCTGTCCTTATCTTGACCCACGAGCCTTTCCTTATGTTTTCTCTTCCAGTCCAGCTGGGGAGGGGAGTGACACTGGCTTTGGTGGGTACCTTGTGTCCAGCCAGGACCAACCCACCACACCCACATACATGTCTGAAGTTGTGAGGCTTTTTTTGCTGGTATTTTGGTCAAATTGCTGATAGGCTTGAAGGATGACTCAAGTAGCTGAATGCCTCAAGAAAGTTGATTGTGTGATTCATGAGGATTAGTCTCATCTTTCACAAAATTTTATGTGATGAGAGGGAAGATGAGTTTTACTTGATTTTTTTTTTTCTGAAGTATAGGTTTTGTTCAGCTGTTCATGCTAATATGGGTGTAAATGAAGATACTGATATTGGAACATAGTCTATATTACCCACATGAGATTAAGGATCAAATTGTGGTGTTTTTACAATGAGGGATGAGAGAGAAAAAGTAAAATGACAGTTACATGAGCTCTCAAGTGAATGGTCAGTCAGTATCTTTAGTGCTGAGAAGTATAAAGGATGCCCTTTCCCACCAACAGGTTTCCTCATTTAGGCCAGATGTGATAAAAATGAGGTACCTGTCACCTGACTTCTTCTGAGTAAACCTGTGACCTCTGAAGTTGGAGGTGTGATGAACTGCTGCCTTTGGAAGAAGTAAGCTTATCAGTTTCTTTCCACATGACTAGACAATACATTTTTGCAGGTAAACTGAATTCAGCAGTGAGAGCCCTCTGCCACAGGGCTCAGATGCTTTGTGTAATCCTGACCTGTTTCTTTTACCTTCTCTTAAATCCCACCAGTGCCTCCTCATGGTTTTTCTGTTGCTGAATTTCTGTGTATTCATTTTGTTTGTCTCCAAAGAGGCACTCATAGCAAAAGGTAGATTTTATTCATAAACTGAGGGGTAAGAGCAGGAGTGGACAGAGGCAAGTAGGTTTGCGAATCCACCACAATATGTTGCAACCTCTTATGCAGTGATAAAAATGGTGTTTACTAGCAGAAGCACAAGGCTTTCAAAATGAATGTAGCTAATGTTACCGAATGCCCTTGAAAGCAGAAAAAATTCTGCCAACTGGGCAGAATAGCACCCACTTCCCAACAGTGCTGATGTCTGGAGTACTTTGTATTCCTTATAAACTTCATTGGAAATGGCACATTGTAAATCTGGCACTAGTTTGCAGTAATGAAAATAAGGAAAAATTGTTGTTTATAGACTGTACAGACTTTCACCTGGAAGACCTAAATTAATTGCCTTGCTGTAGCCTATGATCTAGTTTCTCTTACCATCTACCAAGGTGATTTGGGAATCAACCCAAATGGGGATATATCCCACCAGGCTTATTGCTTGGATTTTTTTTATTGCTTCAGTAAGTGATGGCTTGCTGTAGGATTCCTCTGGATGAGATGTCCATGAATAGAAAATTAATTTGTTGGCACTCTAATGAAGAAATACAGTAAATGCAAACCAGAGGCATCCAGCAAGCACCAGAACCACCTCACCTGCAAATTGTGGGTGTTCAGCAGAATGTCATCTGTGCATCAGGAAGGGTTAATATGTGGTACATATGGACTAGCACACTGCTTATTTGCCTGCATAGTGTCGTGTACCTACTCACTAAATACCCCCAGAAGGTCCAAGCCTGTTCTAATTTTCAGTAAATTAAATGAGTGACTGTGAAAATAGAGTGACTTTGAAACTTAGTGGGAGTAGCCTAAAATTACAGCTAAACCATGACTTTGATATCTGGCTATCTGTGGGAATGCTTTTCTTCTATTATTAAATGGACTATGCATCCAGTAAGTTCCTTTCATATCTCTGATTCTTGTGATTAAATTGTACTTTATCTCACCACATCAGACAATGTATGAGGTCCTAAGCTCTGAAAGAATGAAATACATATAATGTGCCTTGTTGATGTATAATGTCTGACAAATACATGTGGTACCTTCCTTTTCATATATGATGAAACTCTGTGTAGTGTTGTAGGGAAGTGTTCCAAAGGGAAGATGTGCACTTTTTTTAATGCAATAGCTGAACCAACCATTGTGGAGTTACATAAGCCCTCCAAAACCGTCATATTGACCACGCAAAATTAAACCTTAAGCTTCTATTCAGAGATAAGACTTTTCGGTAGTTCTCAAGCAGCCTAATCCACTGACCTGACTGAGACCTGATCTCTGAGCTATCACAAGAGTACATTTTGAGTTCTCACCTCAATCCTTCACTGACACATGAGAGAAGATAGGAGGAAGTCTCCAAATTTCTATACTCATTCTGTATTTATCCCTTTTCCTTAGGTCACAGGGCAGTTTGCTGAGAAAGAAGGAAAAACATTGTAAAGATCTAAGTTTATACTGCAGTAAAGGCATAATTCTAATGCTGGTCATATGTGATTATGTAACTGCATTGACATTGCATCCCATTTTTAAATATTAATTTTAGAGATGTTGTGTCTGCAAGATTCCTAATGTAGCTAGAAGAACAAAGATATGAGTTTCCATCCACCTCTTTGTATTTTGCATTTTGTGTTTCATGATCAGCCAGTTACTTAAGTGAACTCTGTTGACTATTGTGATAATAACTGCACTTGATAAAGCACAGCACTGCTACTGTATTTGCTGGCTATCAGTTATCAGTGGGTTTGAAGCATGGCATTACTGAAGATAACCATCTCTGCTCCAAAGACCTGTTTAAAAATACCCATCCAAACAACACACCCCTTCCAAAACAAAACCAAACCCAAAACAACAAAACCAACCAACAACTACACCCAAACCCAAGCAAATCCCTGCACACAGGCATGCCCCCTTAAATAGGCAGTCAAAACGATGCTGGGGACATAAGTAGGAAGAAGTAATATGTTTACTGGGGTAGATAAGAAGGTAAGGGTGGCCTTTGTATTGGCAGCTTTAGCAGGACTAAGGAATCCAGAAGCTGCTGTTCCTGAATTGTTCTCTGTTACTCTGCATTACGAGATTATAGGAAAGAAGGCAAGTCACTGTGGACAGAGCTGGCCCCTGAATTGTGCCTGTTCTGGGGACGGGTGAAAGTTTTCCATTAGTATTAAGCTAATAGCACTGGTCTAAAGGAAAAAGTGGCAGGCTTAAGACTTCATCTGTCTCTCACCTGCTTTATGGAAATAGTGTCATAGCATAATGTGTGTCTCATCAGTGTTTAGGCAGCTGTGCAACACATGGGTTCACTGTTGTTCCCAGGTTTTCTCCCAATGGGAAGACTTTCTTGCTGGGGAAGGGAGGAGTCCTTTTAGTGTCTGCTCTGAAGGAATTCACTGAGGTCTTGGCATTTGCACTCTGATGTTAGAGAGCAAGAGGAAAAGACTGAGAAAGCACCCAGTCACTAAGACCTTTAAAATCAGCCTATATTTTCTGAGCAGCTGTCGATGGAGTCTGTGTGAGATTATTATTGTTTGCAGAAGCTTTATTGATCTTGGCTTTGAAGCCCAGAAATCTGTTTACGGCAGCCTATAAAAATGAACGGCTACTTCTTTTGCTGAAGGTTAGCACACTGTGTTTGTTTAATTGAATTGAAATGGCTTTGTGTTGTCTAAATGTCAGTGTTAATGAATTTTCGAGTGATTCTAGATTCTCCTAGTTGGATAAAAATACATAGATAGAAAGCAATGTGTTAAAAGGGGGTGCTATCCACTTCATTAAAACAAGATAAACATAGATCTGAGAGAAACACTATTGCTTTTTACACAGCTGGCTGCATCAGAAGGTCCTTTAAGGTTTCCAAGTCTGTTTTGTTTTCCAAGTCAGTTTGTGTTATTTGCATCTGTGTTTCTCTGAAAACAGTGTAAAGAAAGGAAGAAAGGCAGGTCAAAAGTGACACTTGGAATATCCAGCTTTTCTATAGTATTACTTGGTGGAAGAAAGATCTTACCACACTGAAATGGGAATAAATATTTATTTATAGCTTCCTGATTGCAATGAGAGAGCTGGAAACTTGTGGTGCTGCTTGGCTTAATGAGTACTTGCCTGGACTGCTGTGGATATAATTCCCCTTCTGGTTTTTTTTGTTCCACAACTAATTCATCAAACCTTCTGTCTAATTTGATCAAACTTACCTAATTTCCAGGTAAATGAATGTGTGTTGCAGACTGTAGTGGAAGTGTAAGGCATAAAGACTTAGTCTAGAAGAAAAGTTTGCCAAAACATACACATATGTAGGTTGTGATATTTGTTTTGAAGACATATTTTTTTCCTCTTAATATCTTAAGTTTCTGTCATAATCTGATTAATCATAGGAGTATGTTTGAAAACTGCTGTGGTCCAGATGTTGATGCTGTGCACTTGGACAGGTTTAGAGGCACTCCTTTTCCCCAGATCCTTCACCATGCATTTAGCTATAGGTAATATTTTTGTCTGTCTATAAATGGATCAGGATGTTGCCGAAATAAACATTGCATGAACATGGCAGGAAGAGGTTGCTTATGCCTTGATTATACCCTCAGTTATGTGTCCTGTACTTTACCTGCTGTCAAGCTATTCTCTGTTAGAGGCTTCCCCCTTCAGTGTCCTCTCCTCTGGTTACTAGACAATTACATCTGACAGATGCCCGTGACTGCAACATCTGCTTCTCTTCAGTTAATGACTATTTTCAGGCTTTGTGTCCTCACCTCAATTTGTACATGTAGAGGGACTACAGGATTGGAAGCTAAAAGGGAATAAGCAGAAAATGGTCAGGAAGGCAGAAGAGAGGTATATTTTAATCTCTCTGAGGAACTGGAATATTTAGCATCAAGCCAACAAGTGTAATTTTTTTTCAATCCAACACCATGAGTAGTCATTCTACCCTATTAATGTATTTTTAGAATTACTTAGAATTCCTCCCGCCATGGTGGGCTCCATTTCCCCCACCGTTTGAGAGCTCAAACAGAGCAATGGTGTTCCCTAGGGCATATGAAGTTACACAGATCATTGCTCTCTGCCAGGGCTTTCAAATCTCACAATGCTCTTGAGAAAGTTTGTTCATGAAACGTTTGTCATCTATTAAATGTGTTCTCCAGAGAATGGTTGATAATATACAATTCAATGAGATCTTAATACAGAGGATATCCTGAGCAGCTGAAACCCTCTGGCTAAAATCTTCTTTTAGTAGATGCAACTTAAATAAAGGTGAAAGGAATACTAGCAGATAATAAACCCAAAAAATTCCTTGAGCTCTTCTGTATATCAATGTGGTCCTCATCAAAGTTTTTCAAATCTTTGTCCCATTATACCTTAACTCCATCATAAAAAATAAGAATATAAAAAGAAATAAATTTAATTAGAGACTTCTTTGAAATCCATTCCAAACATTAAAGGTCCTGTTTCAAAGCCTTTGATCTCAATAGGTTTTGCATCAAACAAAGACTGTAGGTTCGATCGCTTCATGACTTTCATATCTGGAACTTGAAGGGATGGAAAATGCAGTGAATTTCTATTTGCATGCTCAAAATGCAGTACATACAAAAAAGGAGAAGATGTGATAGACGTTTACCCTTCTGATTTGCTTTAAGGAACTCTCAGCTGAGAAGCAGTGTCTCATCTTGAGGCATTGAAGTTCTCTGGAAGATCTTAATTTGAGTTCATTAAGAGCAGGAATGGCACCTGCTTGGGTAAGGAGGGAAAGACATTGTAGGAAGGATCCCAGATGGCTTAGATCTGTATTTATTTTGTAATTTGAACACTTGCTTTGTCTGGTTTTAGTAAATATGTCAGTAAGTACAATGTTGCATTGTTTCCAGTAACATTTTTTTTTTAACTCCCAGGTGATGCTGCAATTATATTTCTAGTGAAGAGTGTGAGTGATCTTTAGGATCACTTATTTTTAAGGTTGCAAAGATTCACATGGTCACATAAAACTTCCAGCAAAAGGGGTGATGCTTTTGGTGCATCTTTTTTCTGCACCTTGGATATTTTCTGAGCTAAATCTGTTAGAGTTTAATGTATTCAAATGGTTGAACATACTGTTTTCTACTGTTACTGGTAAGAAGATGCCTGTACACAGTGGTTTAACTGTATTTGTGGACTAGTTTTAGGTAATTTATAATAAATGTGTGAATGTGAGTTTTTTCTACAAATGGAAATTACTCCATGTTATATTTTTCTCTAAACTGACAATGTATGCAGAAGTGGCCTGTCATATCTTAGAGACTTCACAAACAGATGCTTGAGCAGCAGAAGATTGTACCTGCCATGTAAAAAATACAGGGTTATATTTCCTTTGACTGTCAGGGGTCTCTCTGAACTAAGTCTTTGTTCTCCTGCTATTCTGTAGTTTTTATTTGCATCTTTGAGAAGAAGATGGGATTTAGATTACCTTTCTGGGCCAACAATGGGACAGCAGCAGAACTGTCTTTGATGTACTTGTAAGGCTTCTAGTAAGGCAAGAAACAGTGGTTGAGCCTCTTCTATGTCATGCAGATAACTTGAGTTATAGTGCAAATGCTTGAATTTTATGTCTCTTGCAGAAGTTTCACGAATTAATTTTCTGTTTTGATTTGGAAACAATTTATGTAGTTCTCTCATGAAAACCTCTACAAATGAGTTGAAAAGGAAACCTTTGAGTTAAAATAAATTCAGCAATAGCTAATTAGATGTTCTAGACCATTCTGCTGCAGGGCGCTGCGGTACCGTTTCCAGTTCAATGCACTTTTGTATGCACCCTTCCCTCTCTTGAGCAGTAGGCTTTTTTGGCGCTGTAATTTTTGTAATTCTTGTATAGCTTGCTTCTACTAATTCTTATGGAGAGAATGCACTTGCAGGATAATGTAACATGAATCCTGGTGGTAATATATAGTACTTCAATGGCAAACCACCTCAGGCCTCCCAGTGTGAGCATCAGGGAGCAGAGGTTAGGGTTTTGCAAGGCAGTTATTTAGTCCCACTGAATCTTTAAGGTTAAATTTTTTGGTTCTGTTGGGTTTTTGTCTTCCAATTTATGTTGTTAACTTAAAAAAATGATTCCTTTACTTGGTTTTTAAAAAAGACAGACCTAATAAACATCAAAATGCTATGTCAGCTCTGCTTGCATTTGTGCCACTGGTAGGCCGGGAGAAATGTTTTCCTCCCAGAGATATGTAACTGCTTTTAAGAGAGGTTAAAGAGCAGCAGATGTCCTGTTGCATATGTTTGGAGGGATAAGACTTATGAAGGCATGATTGTGGTTTTTCATGTTTTTGTTTTCAGTGCTTGTCACTCTTAGCTATATATTACTAGCTACTCTTCTGTGCAGCTCATTCCATGAAAACGTGTTGGTCACTTCTGTTATTGGTACTTCTTTCTCATCAAAAGCTGTAACTCTCTGATATCAGCATAGGAACCTATCAAAATGGATGAGATATTGCAAGGAACAGTGTTTTCTAGCTTTCACACTTTTGACAATTGAGTTACTGTCAAAGATCATTATCAGGAAATATCATAAATGCATCATAGAGTTTCTTAACAGAAACAAAACAGAAACATAGTAATGTAGTTTTGCAGTCCACTTTCGATTGTCTTTATGGAGTTCTAGGCCACCTTTGGGAATCCCATTATTGGAATCCCTGAAATTTTTCTCTACTGTCTCACTGACTTTGTGGTGCTTGGTATATCCCAGTGAGCACAGAGATGCTGTGCTACTGCACTTGTTGATATCATCTACTGGGGATTGCAGGCTCTTCCAGAAGTGTGGATGGACCACTGAGGTGCTTTTCCCTGGCTGCCAAATATGAATAGTATTTATTCTTTCTAAGCACTATGAAATCATAGAAAAATTGATTTAAATTAGACAGTGTTGTTATGAATCCATATTGGAAATGATCATCACATTTTATAAGCCAGCATCATGCAAGTGTTCTTTAATAACAAAACAGGCGAAGGTGACCTCACAGTCTTTCTTGGAATTCACTTCAACAGAATATATCTGAGCAAGGAGGTCTCTGAGCTGACATGGTAGCTTCATGCAGTGCTGGGATTTGTTTCCTTGGGATGTATTGGGTGCCTGAAGTAAATGCGAGCAGAGAGCAAAAAGAAATCAAAAATACTTTTTGTCTGTTGTGAGCTAGTTGTGTGGTAGTATGTCTCAAAAATCTTATATGATTTTATCATGTTATCGTGATAATTGTCTTCTGAGTAATAAGGAGGGATTGAAAAAACATTTCTTAAAAATTATAAGATCAGGTTCTGTTTCCAAACCTATTTTTATTACAGATTCCTGGGAGTCATTCACTGCCTTTAATGAATAGTTTTATTCCATTTCTTTGCATGACAGCACAGATTTGAAAAGGAATGTATTATTTCCTTTTTCCTTTAATTTCAAGTGAGACTAGAAAGGCTCCTGTCTCTGGGGATATTAGTACAAAGCATGTGACTTCCCCATCTTTGACTGACATACGGCTTGTCCAGTCAGTCTGTAATAATCCTTTACACTTGTTACATGCTTATTGATACCCACAAACATATGCCTTCTGACTACTAACTACTAGAAAATAAAAAAAAAAATTAGAAGTTGCAGCTTGTTTCAGTTTATATGATGAAGTGATCCAGAAAGATTTTCTTATTCTAAGGTAAGTTGATGGGTTTTTTTTTTTTACTTCTTCCATATGGAAAAATAGGAATAGAGAACAGTGTTCCTAATTCTGATCTTTGTGTCCAGCCCTCAGTTCCATGCTCTGTAGCACAAAGGGAAGACTGCTTCCCTGCACATAATAAGGATGCTGAACAAGCACTGCTCCATGACATTACATTAGCCCTTAAAGGCTTAGTGCTGTGTCTGCACAGAACAGAGGCAGAAGCTGGTGCATCTGGGATCCATTTGGCAGTTCCCATTATCACTCATGACTCTGATTGCACATCTTCTTGGCAGCCTCACCTGGGAGAGCCAGGAGTGAAAACAATTCAAAGGTGAACTTAGTTCTCAGCTCTAGAAATTCATGACTCAGTAGCAGCAGTGTTGGAGGCAGTGTAGTTAAAACCTGTGTGGCTTCTCCCAGTGATAAATCTGCCAAGCAGATGTCCTTATTCAGAGCCACGTCAACCGAGAAAATTTCAGCAGTTTTAAATGTGCTAGCAAAGAAAGACCTTTAAAATCTCAGCAATGTGCCCTTGTGTGCTCTGCATCCCTTAGAAGCAGTCGGTTGATGAGTTTTTTTGTATCCACTTGCACAGGTACTTTTATTGTGTTTTATTACATTAACGAACTATTAAAAACAAAGGGCACACTTATATAGAAATATATGCATAAAAACTCTTCAAGCACACTTCTAGACTGATGTGTAGTGAATAGTAAGGCACCATAGAGAAAAGACAGCATTAAGAAATATTGAAATTACAGAATAAATCAACATCCACCTGTCAGAAGAACAAATTATAATGATCTTTAGTGGTATGGGTCACGTTTCATGATGACTTTCGTCTTTTCTGTCTTCTCTGGATAAGACAGCCTGGTTCACTTAATGTGATTAAAGTTCCCTAGATGATGCATCAAAGTTGTGAAGGCTCTTTTTGTCTCTGGTTACAGAATGGGTAGCTGCCTTTCTATGGTATTTGTCATGTTGCTTATTGGTGTAAGGAAAGGGGATGAGGATTTGGAATTAAAGCAAAAGCATTATCTGATAGGGCAGTTCAGTGAAAATCAACAGATTACCCTTAGGGGGTTTATTGTGGGTAAACAGTCAATCATAATGTAATGCAGTGTTTATTAATATTGTTTATTTAGTTGCCCTTTGTTTTCAGCCTGAGTAATCAAGCTTTGTTCCATCAACTTTTCTCTAAGCACCCTGTATAGACAGAAGGGGAGAGTGAGACTGTGAAACTCATCCAGCATCCCAGAACAAACCAGCAGCAAGCCCAGGAAAATGTTCATGCACCAAATTCCTTATGTATCATAGTTCCTTAGGAGGCAGCCATCCCAGCTTGCCCCTTCAGAGTGTGTATGTGTCTGTATGTTGAAGAGCTACGAGATAATGTTGCAGGAGGAATTGATTAGGAGTAATTTGCCGGGGGAAGGGAGCTGTATTGTGAGCTGTCAGCAAGTAATGAAGCAAGGATGCCAATTGACAGGTGGACCAAAGCATTTTCAGTAGGAGGGAGGAGGAAATCGGTTTGAAGATGCAATTGCTCTAATTGAGGCTGTGAAGAGATAAATGAGGAAAGTTTGCAACAGCTGGAGACTGCTCTGAAGGAAAACTTTGAGGGTTTGTTATCTTCTCAGGAGGTCTTTTAGTCATCATGATGATGCCTCTGGCAGACATCAGCAGGGAGGGAAAAAAAGCAATGAGACTAAAGCCAAAGTCAAACAAAAGCCCCCAGGTAAAAGGTCCCAGACATATGGTGGGAAAATAAAGAAATAAATATTGCTGGTGATTGCTGGTTCTTTGAACTGCCACTTGAAAAGAACTTTAAGTACATGTGTGAACAGTGCTGGTTACAAGCTCTGTGTAAAAATTTCAGTCATTATACAGCAGTCTCTATTGGTCACCAGAAACAGTAGTGCTGTACCTGGGGTTTTGGGGCCCATGTGCACTTCTGGAAGACAGTTTTCTTATGTGTCCACTAGAAATGCATGTAGAAAATCTGATTGGGTGCTTAGGCACTATGGCTTTGAAGTGACGATGATTATTTGAAGGCCTTCACAACTAGGAGGGGAAAAAAAAGTGTGGAGAGAGCTCATCTTCATTAGTGCTATGGCAGTGTTCAGTCAAAGGTTGGACTTGATCATCTTGGAAGTCTTTTCCAACCTTAATGGTTCTGTGGTCACTATTAATTTCTTGTTGCCCTTGATATTCAGCTGACTGCTTTGTTTCTTCTCTTTTTTTTCCCTTCCACTGTCATTGTGTTACTCCTAGCTGTTCCTTTTTGCTGCCACTTGAAAAGTTTATCTCCTTTTGCACTATAGGAATCTTTGAAACACGCTCCTTACATAAGCTGTGTGTAGAGTACATAGCTTTTTTTTCCATTTCCTCAGTCAGTCCTTTTAGATGTGGATAATTTAGACGGGAACAGAAAGGGATGAGGTTAGCCAATACTTGCATCTGTTTTTCCTTTCAAATTGCAAATAGATTGATATATTGAGTTTAATTCAGAAAAATACATGCATTTAAGATGTCTGTGCTTCATCATTATTGACACATATGCTGTTGTTGACTGGCTTATTTGTACAGTGGTGGCAGGCAAAATACCCCCATTACATCAGAATCCCCTTGGGCTGGTGCTGAACAAACAAATCACTAAATTTTATTCCTGTACTGTAGATACAGGATGTATCTGTATGTCAGGATCTCCTGTAATGTCCAACTGGATGCAAGTGAATTTACTAAGGAACAGAAGGAATAGAAAAGGAATAATGGTAACTGCAGTATTAGGGTTGTGTGCCTGGGAGCAAAAATAATTTTATTTCAGAATGCTGGATCGGTTTTCTTTTTAAACAGAAATACTTTTCCTTAACTTGTGTTGCAGTAGTCTCTAGAGATTCTAATCAATGGCTGACCTTAAGTGGTATACATGTGTAACTAGGAACTTCCAGATACTTTTCTTTCTGATTAAATGCTATTTGACTTACCCATCATTTCATAATTCACTTCTCATGGGTCTTGTTGAAGATAAATGTTATAGAAGAAGATCTGGAGGGGAAAACATTGCAATTATTTTCTTTTCTGCATACAAAGGGTAGCCTGGAAGGAGAAATAAACATGAGCACAGTAATCTATGATGCTAATGTTGCCGAAGAAGTAAAACCAAGTTTTGCAGTTTAATTGAAGGAAACAACTTCGTTAGCCTTTCCCCTTCTAACAAAAAGGGTGATAGCAATATGTTTGCAGTAAGAAAGCACGCTGAAATTCAGTATCTTGATTTATGTAGTACTTAGTGATGGGAATCTCCACATCTGAAAGTGAGAGCTGAGCAACAGTGGAAATCTATGTTTTCCTGCAAAATTGTTAAGCAAAATGCTGGCATGTTGTTAAAATTGCAGGGTTGGGGGAGGGCTCTTGTGTTTTTGTTAGTTGGGTAAGCATGCGTAATTACTGCTGTCATAAGAGTCTCATGTGAGATTATTGGAATTTATATTTATTCTTTTTTATGCTGGTATTTTATAAGTATGTTTACTTTGATTCCTTTTTTCCTACAAGATTGATCCTAAGTGGTGTGAGGAAAAAATCTGGTACTTTTCTACCCACCAAAGAGCTTTTTTTTTTTTTTTTTTTTTTAATGTTGCAATGGAAAATGAATGTAGTGTATCTGCAAATATGGTGAAAAATAGTTAACTGTCCTAGATAGTTAATAGTTATTTATTCATGAGATACCAGCTCCTTTTACCGGTGGCTGACAGATCTGCCATTTACCTGGTTCTTGCTGAGTCAATACAGAATTGTATGCAGACCATAGTTCTTATGATGCCTGAGCTCAGTGTGGTTGTCGTTGCTCAGTGTCTGGATTGGCTGGTCTTTGATGAGTGGGCAAGTAATGTTATTTTGTTATCTGCTAGCACGCGGTCTCTCTTCTTTTCCCTGTAAGGCATTATTTATACCCTCTCCTTGATGCAGTTCAGCTGTAGATACACCAAGGGAAATGAACTTGCACAGGACAGCCTTAAATTCCCTCATCACATATAGCCTAACTTGACCTAACTCAGAAGAGAGGATTGTGCACCTTTTACACTCTTTGGTTTCTAGTTTTTTTCCACTGGATGGTCTAGCTGCTATATAAGCCCTAGCAAGTCTTCTATTTCCTTTTGCTCTACCATGACAGTAACTGGTTGCTGATAGACTATGCGTAATGCCAAAATAACTGGACAGAAATGTCTATGATTCTGCTCTGACTGTGTGTGGTTTAAATCTAGTCTGGCAGTGTTATAGGAGGATTGCCATGAAAAAGAAAGATCCATCCCATCTACTCATGGAATACGTTGTCACAGAAATGTGTGAGCGGTGGAGGGAGTTCTGATACATTCTGTAACAAGTGGAAAACTTCACTGGTAGTGATTTCAGTTTTCCAATGATTGGTTTTCCCCATTATTTCCCCAATACAATATGTTACAGAAGGTATTATATTTGAATATGAATTAATTTGCAAGCAGATACTGCCTTGAAGTACTGCAGTGAGCATGATTTCTTTTATAACTAAATGTACTTGAATTAAATCGCTGACCTGAGATGAATTGCTCAGATTTACGCTTGTTGCAAGGTTAGAATGACATTCTCTTTTGCTTCTGTTTGTGACCTTACTGTTCTGTTGTGGCAATTATTGTCAGTTTATCAATTCAGCATTTTTTGACTTATGGGAGAATCAAATGGAGAGAATAAAAGCAAGAGGCTGTTGTTTAAATATAAATAACTTTGAGGATTAGCGAAAGTGACATGGAAACTCATTGGATATAAAAATAAATTAATGTAAAAATGTGTAAAGTACTTCAAAGTCCTGTATGAAAGCCACCTTTCAAAATAACCTGTGAATCTTTGAACAAAGGAAAATGAGCCCATGGAACAGCCTGCACCTCTGAGACCACTGAAAAAAAATGGGCTTTTCCTGGAACTTGCTTTCTGTTCTTTGCACACTTTCCAATTTATTAGTACTGAAGGGAAGATGTAACTGTCAGAATCACATGTTGGAAGGACTTCTCTGAAGAAACTGCAGCTCTCATAGGCTTTATGAGTATCTTATAGCAGCATTCACTTATGGAAAGGCCGAAAGAATTCTTTAGTAATCTTATTCTCTAGAACAAAAGAGTGGAATTAGGAGTTGGATTTGGAGCAGAATACCTAAATCAGAATATCTGACCTATAGCTCCAAGTATATGACATGAGGGGGCCCACTCAACTTTGCTAAAATGAAGAAAATATCAGATTAGTGAACTGTGAGTCCAGACCCTTTCCTCAATAAGGAAAACACTTTTCTGGATTTTCAGGAAAATGGGTCATTATGATACATGTACCACTGGTCATACTTGATGTATTCATGAAACAGACAATCATATAACTCAGGAGCAGGTCCTTTTCTTTCATGAACTAAATGGAACAGGAACTTCTCTTTATGTTTTCAGACTCTGAAATAGATGAAGGAATGCTTGCAGGCCCTGAGACTGAGTTTTCACAAGGGCAGATCTATTTTTAACAGGAATCCTGAGGACAGCATATGTGAAGAGAGGAAATCCTTTCTAAGATAGAAGAAATATTAAGATCCAAGAGCCTACATTGCACTGTGGCACTCTGATCCTCAATAAATACAGTGAGAAATTGTGAGATACTCAGAGAGAAAATAGGTGGGAAAAACAAAACCAAACAAAACAGTCAAAATGTTATTAATGACTGGAGAAAAAAAAATGTAAATGCCATGTCTGCTAGAGAATTACAGAGTAGTTAGCCTAACACCAGTTCCTGGGAAGATTACTGAGCAAATTTTCCTAGAAGCTACCGGCAAGCACACAAAGGATGAAAAGCTAATTTGAAATAGCCCACATGTATTTACTGTGGGCTAATTATGCTTGGTCAAAGTCATTGCCCTCTGCAATGAGACTGGCTCTATGAATAACAGGGGGTGCAGGAGGTATTGTCTACCTTCACTTCTACAAAGGCTTTGATACTGTCTCCTGCAGTATCCCTATGTAACCTTGGAGATATGGGTTAGGTAGGTGGGAAGTTGGCTTGACTTGCTGGTTGAAAGGGCTGTGCTCAATGGCATGGAGTTGATCAGGCAGCTTATGACTACTGATGCCCCTCAGGGATTGATGCTGATGCCAGTATTGTTTAATGTGTGTGCTGATCAAACTGAGTGTGCTCCCAGCAAGTTTGCAAATTATCAAACTGGGGACAGCCGGTGATGAGCTGCAATTCAGAGGGACCTCTCAGAGGTTGGAGAAATGGGGTCATCATGACGAATCTTATGAAATTTGACAAAAGAAAGTGCCAAGGCATGTAGGATGCAGAATTCCTGTGCAAAAGGGGCAACCGGGTGTGTTCCAACTGAATGGAAGAAGGCAACTGCATAGAAAAGGTGTTTAACTATTTGAATTAGAGCCAGCAGTGTGTCCTTGTTTGCAGAGCCAGTGACGTAGTGATCTACCTTAGCAAGAATGCAGTCAGCTAGCCAAGGGAATGCTTTCCTACCTTGAAGTCAGTTGTGAGACTACATCTGGAGTACTGCATTCAAGTTTGGGCTTCACTTGGCAGAAGGCCACCAAGGTGGTAAAGATGCTGGAAAATGCAAGAGAACATGGTTTGTTGAACCCTAAGGGGAGAGAGGGCAGAAAAACTGTGGTTGTCTTTAATTACCAGACTAGGAGTTTATAGATAGGACGCATCTTGGAGATCCACAGAAATAGCATGAGAAGAAACGGGCATAAGGTGGAATGTGGGATATTGTAACTTATAAAGTAGGATAGTAAAATACTGCAACTGGTTGCCAATGAAGAAGTTGTTGAGTGTCATTTCTTTGAAGTATTCAAAACTGAACGGAAGTAGTTCCTAAGTAATCTGCTCTCATTGACCTTGCTTTGAGTTGGAGGAGAGGGGAAACTAAATGATCTCTACATGTTCCTTCCCATTATCCCATGCTTTTTTGTTTCTAAGCATTTGAGGTAAGAAGGTCCACGTGTTCCCTGTTTTCTGTGGGAGTATAGACCTGATGGAACAGTGCTTGCCAGTTCAGGTTCATGCAAGGTGCTGGATTGGAAATTACTTTTTATCCATAATTTACTGGTTTTTATATTGCATTCAGAAGGAGGCTTACAAAAGATCAAAGATAAATGATCAAAAGTTTGAATAACTAGGGTTTATAAAAATTTTGTCTTTCTGTCTCACCTGACAAAGAAGTCAGGAGGTAAGTGATTATGTACTACTTGCATGTCTCTCTAGCTGTCACCTGTGGAGTTCTGTAGGATGCGAGTGCTGCAGTTTGAGGAGGAATGAGTGACCCTTAACGGAGGGCTTAAGAGGCATTCCAGGCCTGGAGATGAAAGGATGAGGAGCAAATCCTCTGTATTATTGAAGCGTGTGAAAGGCATGAAAGAGCTAGAGGTAAATCAATAGTTTGCATTTACAGCATGGGAGAGAAAGAAAAGATAGACTGGGATTTATATTTCCCCCCCTCCCCAACCTGCTTTAGTGGGGGAAAACCTGAACTTTATATATATATATATGTTCTGAACTTATATATATATATACAATATATATATATACACACTGAACTTTATATAGAATTCTATGTCTTTGGCACCCTGAAAGATGTACCTGAAAGAAACTCTTCCCTATGTTGTCTCCCAAATAAATGATGTAGTAATTAAATGCTTTATTGGGAATGAAGCTGGCAATTCACAATAAAGTAGTAGACACAGAAGCAAAAAGTACTGAGGTTTAGTGCTTACACACTTGAAATATGAGTGAAGAAATATTTATCAATCTTAATCAAAATTTCTCAGTGGGAGAAAAGGTTAAGAGGACATGGCTTACCCATTTTTAGCTGTTTCTTCAGCTTTATTAACTTAGCTTATCTTTCTAGAACTTAACAATACCCATTAAATACCATATGGTTCACTCACTGCTCTAGGAAGTCCATTCTACATGTCTAGATAGGTGTTTTGTAGCAGCTGTCACTGGTCTACCTTAACATTGTGCAGCGATGTGGTGCATTATCCTCTAATATAATGATAGATTAATTTCAAAGGCAAGCAAGTTAAATTTCTCCTATTAGTTTTGTAGGCCCCCTTCAAGAACAGAACATTTCAGGGCATTTAAGATCAAATACTGTACAGAGGTGCAAAACTGTGGTGTTAAAGCATAATTTAAAATGTGTAAAAAATGGTAATATCCTTGTCTGTAATGATATTATGGATATTATTTGTAATATTCATAAGAACTTATTGCTTCTCTGCCTGAAGTCACCTAATGCTTTCAAAATGAAGTGTAGGGAAATCACTGCTGTCATTAGATCGATGTGATCAGCCCACAGACCTTTCATTATCCTCACTTGTGTGACACATGCTATTGCTTTGTGCAGCTGAAGGCCACAGACTCAGGGCCTCTTAGGTGATGATGTATTTTAGTCAAGATTGTAACTGCTGTATTTCTCAGAATACAATAGTGATGAAAAAACTTTTAGAGAGTGGCTGGAACACCAAGTCATGAGACTTACTGCTAGCCTCTGCCAGAGGCGAGAAGTGCTGAACTGCCTCATGCAATACACGTCTGACGCTGATGTGTTCATCACAGCAGTTGGAATATCTCAGTCTACAAGTACTGTTGAGACTGTGGTTCTGTGTGCCTGTATCATCCTGCCTTATCCTTCTGGATAAGGTCCAGGTGCTCCTTTGACACTGAATCTCATGGCAGGAGCTGTTGCTGTGTGTAACTGTAAGATAGAGGCCAGTCTAGGGTGGTGTGAAAACTGTGATGCTGAGGTGCTTTCTAGTGAAATGATAAGAAGGGACTACGGTGGATGGCTTTTGTGGTTAAACTTCACCTTTTGCCATGAAGGAAGGGTAGCCAGGCATGGGAGATTACATGTCTCCCTTGAGCAATATTACATTTGTAATGTAATACAATGGGATAGCAGAGGATGCCGGGAAAGAACTGATACCAAAGACAAAGCAAACTGGCTGAGGGGAATGAAGTCCCAGGTCAAGGTGAGCAAGTTATTCAGAACCACTCTGCTTTTTCTCTCCCCTGCTGACTTTCTTCAGATACAGCTGTTCTGGAATGATCACAATCAGTATATCAAAATAAACGCTTTATAGAGTAAGGTAAAAGGAGTTGCTGGCAAGACTGTAAATCCTCTCATTGAACAAATGATAACTCTGCTCAAGAGCCCTTTTGTCCTGGGAGTGTGGGAAGGATATAAATTCTCTGAAAGTATCTGTCAGTCGGAGTTGCTCTGCATTCATCATGCCAGCCCTCTGCATCATTCATGAATGTCATAAGACACTAAAGAATTGTCACTTCATGGTGAGAATGATTAAACAACCATTACACTTGTCTTTTACTCTGGCATGGTACTTTTAACAGATTGCCTGTATAAAGTTTGCATATGTCCATCTATCCTAGTGGTGGATGTCCTTTCATGGTGGCAAGAAAAAGAGGTAATAGCAAGAAAAGCTGCATATCATTTACAGAATAGTTTGTATGCCCTATTACTAGCTCTGGATACCTACTGTTTTTATATTCCCTCTATGTGACCTTAGGGAAGGTTAGAGAGCCTTGGGAATGGTGAGCTTCTGTAAATGCATTTCTTCTCATCACTGACCTTCCAGTACTTGTGAGGGACAATGTCATATTTGAGGTGAGGTCAAAAAGCTCAGAACTCCGAGTTTCTTTCCTTGATAGACCAAAATGTGCCCCATTTAGTTATAGACGACTAGGCTGTGTCTACAATATCAGCATAAGAGTTGGTTTTCAGAATGAAATTTAGTATCAAGGACCTGAGACCTATACTGCGGGCATTTTGCTTCTGAAGTGTTACTTTGGACTAGCTCTGGTCTGGTACTATAGACTAGTATCTTGTTAAAAGCTGGATTGCATCTTCCAGTTTAGTTTTAAACTAAACTGGAAGATTTTAAGGCGTCAAGCATGTGTGCTGTGAGACTGCTCTGATGAGGACCAAAACATGGCTAGTGATGATAGATCAAGAAGTTTATTTCAGAATCATACTAAAATGCTAACAGCCAGCAAAAGGTTAGATGCCTGAAAACCTGCTTCTTTTTCCAAACTCTGCTGCTAATTTAGCATATGAGAGTTGGTAAAACTCTTACCTTCTGAGGTTTTAATGAATACCCAGTAGCTGATACTTCTGGCCCAATATTTTTTAGCTGTCAAGACTGAAAATTTAGGTTTGGTCTCTTGCAGGGAAGACAGTAAATGTAAACTATATTTTCTCTTTTGGTATCTATGATTAAGGAAATGTGAGCAGGTATGTAAGTAAGAGTGAAGGATTGCCTACAGTTAAAACAAGAAAAACCTTGTAGACTCAGACTGGTTGTGCAAAGTGCTATGCTACTTAAACCTGAAGTGACTAAATGGCGCTGAGAGAAGAGAAGTTGTCTTTGCAGTTTTGTTTTGTTTTTGCTTTGTGTTTGGTGTGGGTTTTTTTGTTTGTGTTTTGGGGAATTTTGTTGGTTGGTTGGTTTTCATAGTTTTGGGGTTTTTGTTTGTTTGGGTTTTTGTTTTGTTTTCATCTTTTTGTGAGGGAATTTGTTTTAATGGAATAAAGTGTAGCTTAAGGATAAACACTAGAAAGAGATTCTTTAGAGGAGAGTTGACTGGGCTGAGATCAATAGTAGCATTTTGGCCTTCATCTTGAGAGGTATCTAGGCCATTTTGTTACCATTCAGATTCTGTAAACCTGTACTGAGCTAACATTCCTGCTCTTCCTCCAAGCCCCAAGTGAGCTATGAATCCTGCTGTGCTTCTTCTTGCTAACAGCAGTCTCTGTATTCAGCTCCTCTGGCATGCTGCCTTCTGGGCTTCTCAAAGGACATCCTGTCTGTGTGCTCTTTTATCAACAAATACCAAGAAACAAGACATTGCATCCTGATGCCACCTGCTCTTTGGCAGCAGCATGCAACTAAGAAATGGTTCCATCTACCTTTTCTGAATTTAGTCACAGTTGCACCTTATGAAGTAATGGAGTCTCTTTGTAGGTGGTGGATAACTTTTTCTGAAAAGGGTCACAGTTTTCCAGGCACTTTTACCCAGCAAATTTCATATTTCAGTTGTGTTTGTAGTTTCTTCTGTCTCTTCTTCTAGTGCATAGTGGTTTTAACCCTTTTGTTTTCTATTTTGGTATCAGTACTGTGGGGGGGTTGGGGGGTTTGGGGTTTTTTTTTTTGCAAAATGTTTTTCATACTCTGTAATGCCTAGGAAAAAAAAAATACCTGGAGGAATTGTCCCTGTGGACTTTTCCTAGATTGATAACTGTCATCTGGCTGCATAAAGCTGTGGGGGCTGAATTTGATGACACAACTGGTCTCTTTACTGAAAGAAATTACTTAAGGATTGAGGGTGGTGGTATGATAGAAGTCTGCAAGGCAAATTTGACACAGAGGATAGATATAGGGACAGAGTACTGTGCCTTACAGGACAAAAACTAGGGAGCATGTAATCTATTTAGCAAGAGCAAGTATGAAAAAGATGATTCTTCACACAAAAAGGGGATCCTTTTTCACTCAGGCTGGAAGTGACATCAGGAAATCTCTAGTCCAAACCCTTGCTTGGAGCAAGGTCAGCTGTGAGGTCAGATCAGGTTGCTTGGGGTTTTATGTAGTCATATCTTGAAAACCTCCACACTCAGAAACTCTAAAATCTATTTGGGCAACCTTTTTGCATGTCTTTCCTTGTGAGGAGAAAGCTCTTTCCTGCTGTAGAGTCAGATTCTCTTACTTCAAAGTACAGCAGTTGCATCCTACTCCTCAGCTGTGCACCACTGTGAAGAGCCTGCCTTTGGCTTCTCAAGAACCTCCTTGCAGGTGCTGTGAAACTGCCCTTAGGTCCCCTTGAAGCTGTGTCATCTCCAAGCTGATAAAGCCTGAATCTGTTGGCATTTCCTCATGAGGCAGGCACTTCATCCACCCAACTGCCTTTGTGGCACTTCAGTGAATGTGCTCCAGTTTGTCAATCCAAAATCAGATGCATTATTCTAGATGCAGTCTAACAACCACTGAGTAAAGGGGAATAATCATCTATTAACAGCCCCAGGTCCTGTTAGCAGAATGCAAGATGCTGTAGGCTGCCTCTGCTGATAGGGCCCACAGCTGGCTAATGTTTAACTTGCTACATCAATGGCAGATTTGTTTGAGTCATTGCTAAGCGTTTGTAAGACATTGTGAATGCAAAACTTTTAAATGTATTCAAAGAGAGACTGGATAAGTACTTGAAAAATAGATCTCTTTGGGATTACTGTATAAACAAACCACATGAGGCCGAGTTAATTGATGAAAAGGCTCGTGGTCTGAGTGCATACTTAAAGGAAATAGGCTTGATCTACTCTTAGTTTTCCATGTGTATCCACTTAGGATCAATGCTGAAGACATGACAGCGATTGTTGTCTGAACAATCATGTTGTTATAATGGAAATTAAAGTATTGCTGAAATATTTTCTGTGTTGCAATCTTTTATGTTTAAGCTGGTGTGCCTATGGTCATCTTGCATCTGTTTTAGTCAGCAGCTAATCCCTAAATTCCTTCTGAGATGATAAACATACCCAACATGCCCCATGGAAAATTCATATTTGGAAAAAAACTTCAATCTTCCTGGTATCCCAGATTTAGAGGAATTCATATTTCAAGCATAAATTATCTTGGACCTTCAAGTAGTTCTAGAAACACTCCCTGGCTCTCCTTCTTTTCCTCTTCCAATCTTTTTAATGCAGTGCAACTAATAAGAAGTAGCATACTGTCTGATCCAATTGTTGGCTGATGCACACATACTGGGAGGAAAGTGACTTGTATTAATTTGCTGTCATTAAAGAAGACAAACACAGAAAGCAGGCGTTATCCGAATTGCTGCTTCCGTTTTGTGTTAGTCTTGCAGCTTTTATAGCTCCTCCTCCTTTTTATATAGATGCTCCTTCATATTTTAAAGTGTGAAAGGAATTTCAGTTTCATGTCAAACAATGTCTGATTTTTTGAGATAAATGTGGTGTTCAATTTCAGTCTCGGAGAATTTGTCAAGGAAGAGTGAGCATCCTAAAGGAAGTAGAGCTAGTTCATAAGAACTCTAAGCACAGAAGCTTGCTTTTCTTTTTTTCTTTTTTGAGGATTAGACTGGAAGCTTTGCATTTTTCAGGGTTTTAAGTTTTCTTTATTCTTAGGCAATTTAAAGCTCTTGATAAATAAAAGGATGTTTCAGCAGTTGTATCATAGAAAGCATTAGGCCTGTCTTTCCTTCCTCCCAGGAAGGATCCTGTGATGGAATGGTCAAGTGACCCAGATGATGATGGTGATTAGATCCTGTAACCTTTTCAACCCCCATCTCCTTTTTTTCAATCAAGCAGGTGTTTGTATTTATAGACCTTTTAAACTCAGGTGTGGAAGACACAGCAACGGAGTCACAGAGATGTACAAGTGCCAGAGAGGATCTTTAGGTGAAGGAGGAGTAAGACACTTCATCCTGATTGATGATACTCAGTTTTGATGACACTTAAATTTCTTAATGTGTGTGATTGAGTGGCAGTAACTCACAAGATGTCCCTGGGATAGCCTGATATTGCAGATCATTCATATAATGTAAGAACATTGGTGTATATGCTTGAAGGCAGGGGATGTGTCAATGGCTAGCTTGGTTTTGATTCCTGAGATATAATTAATTCTTTTGTCTAAGAACTTTTTTTATTTGGTGTGATGTATAGTGAGATAGGAAGAAGAGGAGTAAAAGAGGGATTAGGATAACAATGTAATTGAAGTTTAGGATTGAGGGCAACAAGATGATAGCTTATAAGGGGAGAAGGAAGAATAGCTGTTGTCAAGACTGATGCCTTGGTAAATATGAAAGGGCAGAAGGAATGGGACAATTCTCTCTTGGTCTTTTTTATTCTCCATTATTAATTTGTTTAGTAATGGTAGCTGGAAGTGCTATCATGCATCTAATATAACTGTGAAGCAAAGAAGCTGTATTACGCTGAATGCGATGCATTTAGTGGACAAGACCCACAGGAGTAACTTTGCAGGAGCTGGGAATTGAAAACACCTCTTAGGTCATCTCTAGGCAATATAGATGTTTCAGCATACCTAGAATTGACCCAGTTGAAGTGATTTCAAGTAATGAAGAGTCAGCTAAATCATCCATGCTCTTTGAGAGGATATTGCAAAGCTAGGTGAAAACTTTGCCTATTTTCATCATTATTGTTGTTAAGGCATATGGACACGGTTTCCTTTCTTTGACTGTCCTCAAAACATGCTTTTGTCATTCTCTCACTCTTTTTACTCCTAAGAAATTAATTTAATGGAAATTTGGAGTAGTACAGCATATGTGTAGTCTATTTGAGATGGCCAGAATGAGTTAAGTATTAAAAACAACTTTCAGAAGCTTCATTTTTCACTCAGCCAATGTTCATCCTTTTGGCAGTGTATAGGTTTCAACTGATGTGTTTTATTGTTTGCATTGTGATGTTATAAACTTTTGGGGAGCAATAGATGTCATTTGAAAGTCATAGTTCTCTTTTCTGGTTTATGCATGTGTTGTTTGCTTTAACTCCCTTTTAGAGCTGGTGGTCAAAGCATGGATTGTTTTTTCTCGAGTGTAGCAAGTATAAATAAATAAGATGCTGAACTGTGTGGCCAAGTAAAGGCCTGAAGAACTACACTACAGTTGTTTCTCTGACTGGAAATAGAGTGGTCAAATATGGAGTCTACCTTAAGCTGCAAACATATGGCCAGGAACCTTAATTTTGGGGGCAGAGATCAAATCAGTCTGATCAGATTTCTGGGAAAACTTCCAATCTATGTTATTAGAGTTTTCTATTAGAATAGAAATCAGTCGCAGCAGCTCTTCCTTGTTGCTTTGTTCATCTCCACTTGCGAGGGTTGAATAGCTCTCTATATACCGTGTTTATTGGAACTGCTTTTTTATTGCATGACCAAATTATGATGTTTCCTGCAGCAGCAAATTTTGTCCCCTTACTTAGTTTCTGCAGCTGTTTGCCTGATCTCTTCTCACTTGCTTTCGTGCCAGTATTCTAACCTGCATTCCTTTTACATGCATTTTCTGGTGATGGAAATAGTAAATGAACTGCCTAGTCCAGGTACAGTAAGATAAGGGTCATCCTTATTTTTTCTTGATGTAAATTTGGAAAAAGCTCTACCTTTTCTTATTAAGATTTTGTGGGATTTTTTTGAATGTCTATGTATACTATCAGGTCTCCATTATTTAGTTATGCCTTCAGAGGGCTGATGATTAAAGGGCTGCTAATTACAGGTGTTACCAAGGTTTCTTTCATGATGTGAAATGGCTCTTGATTTGCTCATGTAACCTATGGTCATGCACAATATGTTATTGATTTCATCCTTTGACAACATTGCTTCTTGAAAATTACCTAAATTTCAGTTTCCTGCCAAGAAGAGCAAAATGCCATCATCATGAATTTTCCTGTAGTTGAACTGATAGCTTCTTGTTAAATAGCAGAAGGTTATGATTATTAATAAACATGTTAGGACCTTTACATCAGCATATGAAATACTCTACGAGACTCATCTGAACTACTGGACTAAGCAGAATAAAATATAAATAAAGTTTCCACTCCTTTTACAAAAATGTTAAGTAAAATAATATCTATATTTGTTATGGTTTAGAAATGGCATTCCTCAATTTAGTTCATGGCATTCTATACCACTTATGTCATGCTCAAATCTTACGCCTCCCAGCTGTACATATATAAACACAAGCACAGATACCATTTCCATAGTCAATGGCTCTCCCTCCAAGATTTCTGTTAAGGTCATTTAGTCCATGTGGGTTCTATCCATCCTAGACATCTTCCAGGGCAGGAGGGCTGGTGTGCTGTTGGCTGGTTGCCAGCTGCATCACGAGCTCATGACTGGTGTAACTGAAGCAGTCCATCCTCATTGTCTGTGGTACTTATGGCATACAGTAGCAACATCATTCAGCAACCGGTATTATAAAATTCAACATTACAGACTGTTCTCACATAAAAATCGAATTCCATTGAGGTACACATTGCATTTCCCTGTTCCTCTGAAATACCCCTCAAGTACATCCAAGTCCCTGAGGAAAATCAATCTCACAGATAGATTTGCCTTTGCTTGACTCAGGACTAATCCAAACTGTCTTCCCTAGCACCTTTCTCATGTGTGCAGAGACTTCATCCCCTTCTGATTTGTGGAGGTTATGACTGGGCAGGGCCAGCTCAATTGGTAGAGCTTCTGGTATTCACTAAACAGGTGGCTTTCACTAAATGTAGATCCCAATCTTTGAGGGTCCCACCACCCATTGATTTCAATATGATTTTTTAACAGTCCTTTTTACTGTTCAATTTTCCCAGAGGCTGGTGCCAGATGGGGAATATGATGCACTCACTCAATATTGTGCTCTCTGGCCCAGGTGTCTACAAGGTTATTTTTGAAATTAGTCCCATTGTCAGACTCAGTTCTTTCTAGGGTGCTGTGCTGCTGCAGGACTTGATTTTCAAGCCACAAGATGGTGATCCAGACACCATCGCTCACCTGTGGCGTGAGGCACAGGGTGTGTCTCCAGAGCTCATCTCAGAAGGTGCCACAGCATTCTCCTTGCAAATATTCTGTCACTTTATCAGGGTCCTATAGTTGTTCAGGGGTGAACTTCCAACTCACTGGAGTAGAAAAGGCCTTTAAAAAGTGGCCCATGCCCTCCAACATTCCATGCCGCTCATGACTATCCATCCTTGGGGCAAATTTTTGAAAGGTACTCAAGTAACTATTGTAGCTTTTGAATTGGCCCGGGTTCTTCATAATTTGCATCCTAAAGGTACTTTTTGGTTGTAAAAATATGAACTGTAGCATCTACACTATGCTAAACATATACTCTCCCAGTACAGAGTTGCTGCAGGTAACCCTTCAGTGTATAAGCATTGTGTTACCTACCAAATGCTGGATTTTCTTGGCCACAGGGAAATGAGTGTGTGTGCTGTGCTGTAGCTGAGGCAAACCAGGCTTTTGATGGCTTAGTAGATGCAAAGAGAGAATTTGCAGTCAATTTTTTAATGTGGGGAAATTCACAGGCGCGTGGGGCGCAGAAGTTTTAATTCATGCAAAAGTAACAGACTTGCTTACTACTACTCTACTTTTACTTTACTATTTTACTTTCCTACTTTACTTTGCTGCAGTTGTACTATGTTGATTGAAGGAAACTGTTCCTTAAAATAGGTTTTTGAAGTCTTTGGGCAATGATGAATTAAAATGACAGGCGGTAGTGCCAACTTAAACTAAATGCTTCTTAAAACACCTCATTTGTAGGCTTTATTTGCTATGGCTTATAACCTTGGTTATGACTTGTCTGTTAGGAGTTTTCTGTGAGGAGTCTTTGCCTCAAACTATTTTATTTTGACTGAAGATTAATAATATAACATCTCTATTCATGAATACAACTAGCAAATACATAATTTACCTACTCTAGATATGCAGACTACATTGTCACATATGTTGTAACATTCCCATCTTTGATGTTTAAATCTCTAAACACCGATGATATAAGTTAGAAGTTACGTAATTTCTGGGAGAAGTCAACTGCCAGTCTGCCACACTGTTTTGTGAGTTTATAAGCTTTGTATACGCTAAACATGTAATGGTGTCTTAGTAGCTTAAATCTGTAGGGAGTGTTTCCTCTCTATATATGTCTTCAGTTTTCTGAGCTCCCAGTGCTGGCCAACTTGCTGCATGCAACATGTAGAGTAGCTGAAAATATTCTACTTCAGTTTGTTTTTATGTGTTGCTACAGTAAATCTGGCCCAGGGCACTGTGAGAGTGAGATTGCTCACAAAACTGACTGGGGAAATAATTTTGTGTTGCTTGTATCCTTGATTTTATTATTCTTTTTTTTGCATGGTACTGGTTGAATTTAGTGTTATATAGTTGAAGTGGTGAAACACTGTAACAACAATACATTGTATAACAATGCAATTAATCAGTCCTTCAGACTTTTCTATTGTTAGGGCACAGTTGGTGTTGTATTTATTAAAGGAGTTACATAACTAAACCTTGAACAGTGAGAAAAAACTAAATATAAGAGTGTAGTCTACCGTCTGTCTTGAATAGAAAGTGTCTTGGAAAAAAAAATGTGTTCTTGTCTAATAAAGAAGTGTGTAACAGAGCTTAGGTACAAGAAGATTTCAAGATTAACAGACTTGCATCTTACCAGCTTTTTTTAAAATTAGAATTCTTTGGTTAATTATTCTACAATTCTCTGCCACACCACAAAGAAAGGATAATTGTTGATTTAAGATCAGAAGGGACTGCTAGTGGTAAACTGGTCTAGCCTGCTCACTCACACCAGCTTAAAGCAAGTCCAATCAGATAGAGGTGTCCAGGCCTTGTCAAGTTCTGGTGAAGCTGAAATCTCCTTTCCTGAAGTCTAGGGTTATAATTTGCTTGTTCAAATCTCTTGAACTTTATAAACTCATGGTAGCTGCAGGCAAATAGAAGTATTTAAGTCAAGTGTGTTTGTGTTGCATGGCTGGGGTTTTTTGCTACTTTTTACGTGATTGCAATGTGAAACTAACTCTTGTTATACTTCCACTTGATGCATCTTATGTTTCCAGACTGGAACGACTATTTTATTCATAATTTGGGGAAAAAATTATACTGTCACAATGTTAATATGCATCTCTTTCCAAACACGTCAATGGATAGCCTGTATGTCCTCAAAAAGTTGGTGAAGGGAAGGGACATTGATGTATCCAACAAATTGTTGTGTACATCAGCTACACACAGATAAAGCAAGTGGCCCGTCTCTTATTAAACAGGTATTTCTGACCTGGGAAATAAGGAAACAAGTATTGGCCAATCAGACTTCTGCTTACAGGTCTGTTTGGCTTAGTGCAGCTCTGGTTGTTGTATCTGAATTTTCTTTCAAGAGCTCAATGCCTTGCCAGAATATATGACTGCAGAATGCATCACAGTAAACCCCTGCCATATTTAAGGTAAAGCTGGAAGCCTGTGGATCAGCTGAACTCCAGAACTGAGTTGACATTCCCGGCTGAACCAAAGTACTACATGTCTTCATGAAGCATTATGTGGAGCCATCTCACAGAAAACTGAAATAAAACCCAGCAGAGGCAGGTTTAGACTGTGTTATTTCTTTGTGTTTCTGATCCTTACCTTAGGAACCTTGGTACCTCAGTACAGAATACTGAATATTGTCAGGTTAGGCTTAGAAGCAAAATCTATGCTCTGTGAGGAGAAAATAAGATCTGTTTAAGTAGTTAAGTCTCATGAAAGGCCTGTGAGGACATAATTGGTTCTAATTGGCTCTCATTGGAGGACTGACATGGTCCACCTGCAGCCAAATGGTTCTTAGAGAGGTAAAGAAATAATCTGCCTTCATAAAGAATGAAGAACTCACCTCCAAGCTTGTCTTTGCTGCTGAAAGGCCTGATAACCAGTACAAAGAAAAGGAGGAGAGCTTTCAAGTCAAGTGAGAGTAATTTTGGGAAGTGGGTTTTAATTTGTGAAACCATCAACAATGAGTAAATCTAGTTTTGCTTATAACATTGCTGTGCCTAGTTTTAGTCTGTAGTGCAAAGACACACGGAAGTTATAGAACAAACTGATAAACTGAAGGCGTATATTTGTAGTGTAGTTTTAGGGGGGCTGTTGTTATGCCTGTGCATGGGGGCAGGACATGGATAATTCACTACCTGGTCATCTCCAACTGTCTAACCATAAGGTTCCAGATAGAGCTGGGGATGTTTAAACAAATGGACAAACAAAACCTCTTTCTACACATCTTAAAATAGTCATGCACCCTCTATCTGGAGTTTAAAGCTGAATGAGGAGACTGAGTCTATAAAATTATTCTTTCTATAAAATTATTTCTATAAAATTATAGACTATAGTCTATAAAATTATTCTTTCTGAAACAGAAAAAGTGTATGTTCACAGTTCCAGAATGCCAGAATGTGCTCTTTTGGTAATTCAGAATTATGACTGAAATTTCCTTTTAACCCTGATTTCGAACACATTTGTCTGAATTTACTGAGGGCATGTTCTGTTGGATGTGCATAGGCCTGGAAGGGAAGAAGAAAACATGATTCATTTTCACTCTGTCATTGAGTCAGCTGTTCACAAATCATTTCATTTCTCTGTGGCTGAGTTTTTGATGTCTGTTTTGGTAATGTGTTCTGAGATGTCAGAGGAAGCCTCTTTAGCAAGGGAGAAGTGTATCAATTATTTCTACTAATATGCAGCATTCATTTGGAATTCAGGTCATAAAGAGCTTCAGTGACGCTGCAGCTTTGTAGGCAAGTGTAGAAATTACCCTTATATGATCCCACCTGTTTCTGTATCTAACTACATTTACTCTGCACAAGGTTGCGTGATACATGTTGCTGATTGGTATGGTGCAAAAAAAAAAAAAAATCCTCAGCTGTACTTTCACTCGGATTAGAAAATGTACCCAGTAATTGCCTGTACTTTCTACATCTATTTTATCCTTGTTTCAGTAACAGAAGCTGGCTGTTTTTGCTTACTGTTCTGTAACCATTGTAATGGTGCTCAGAAAAATGAGGTGCAGTAAGTGACTGAAACATGGAGGAGTGTTGTTCCTGGCCTGCCTGTAGATTTGGACGAGACAGGAATTTTAGATATACTTTCCAAGAAGCTCGGGGGCTGATTTTATAACTGCTGAGTTATAAAATCTTGCTCCTAACTTGGAGTGTTGAGTACAAGTCAGAATGTGAGTTCCAAACTCTTTTGCTTCTCAGCTTCCTCATCTGCGGCAATATTTCCTCACTTGTGTTACTGCCTTCCTCAGCTCAGATGGCCCTCACGAATGTGGGAGGACAGTGTTCAGCATGGGAGAAGTTTGGTGTCGTCCTTAAAAACAAGGGCAAGGAACAAATTCCCAGGCTCAGTGGTGACAAGACAAATGGTGCTGGAAATATGTGGACTAGATATCAAAAAATCTCATGAAGTGTTAATAAAATTGTAGTCTCCTACTATGCATTGAATAGTCTTTAGCTGAAGGCAAGTCCAACCTCATGGATAAATGCTAAATATTTCCTTTGAATCACCTTATAAGATTGAATCCCATGCTTTTGAAATGGGAGTGGCTTGTGGTTTTCTCCCCGGAACGGCAGTGTCCAATCCAACCTTGTCTTGGGTATTAGCACTAATGAAATCATTCATTCTTTACAAACTGTCTTGATAATTCTTGATAAACTCTTCACTTATCTTTGTCTTAAATGCTGCCTGTCTTTATTTAGGAACTAATAATGCACTTCATCAGGCCTGGCCAGCAGAACACATTGATTTCACCCCTGTAACTAATGAAAGCATGTGCTTGCTTAAGTTGTTCCTCTTGGAAGTCATAGCATTGCCACTAGACTTGGCAAAACTAATATGTTTTTCTTTGGTTTTTTATCTTGTAGCTGGTGCCACATATATATTTGGGAAGAGTGGGGGTCTCATCCTGTACACCTGGCCAGCTAATGACAGACCAAGCACAAGGACAGACCGTCTTGCTGTGGGCTTCAGCACAACAGTGAAGGATGGCATTCTTGTCCGGATTGACAGTGCCCCTGGGCTCGGTGATTTTCTGCAGCTGCACATAGTGAGTATAGACAGGCCCATGTCTCTCCCATACCTGGGTTTCTCTTAACTGGATATGCATTTGAAGAAAACTGTTACTCTAAAATACCATGTGTCGTGTTCTGTACTTTGTGTCTTCAATTCCCATCAGATTAAACTGCTTATAGTAGTTCTTTAGGGTTTTATAGAGTTGCTGAATGGGATGCACAGAGAATTAAGTCTTGATGCCGAAAGAAACTGGGGAGGGAAGAAACAAACAAAACAAAACTCAAAAGCTGTATGTGATTCAATTGTAGGATTTATTCAAAAAGTGGAGAAACATTTTTTATCAGTGGTAATCTACTGAGCCATATGCACAGTCCTGAATACAGCTGAATCTATGGTGAAGTATTACTATTCTCGGAAGACAAAGACTAAAAGGGAGTGATAAGGTGTTAGTTTTTTTTCTCACAAAGAAAGTTAAGTGAGAACTGAACAGATCCTCAAACTGATATAGCTTGCTTTAGCAGGGTAGTTCAAAAGAATAAGAATTTGATGTTAGCACAACATAGCTTTGCAAGAAGAAAATAGACCTTTTTGTGAGAACTTGAGCGAAGGGGGTTTTAGGAGAGTTGAATTACTTGAGAAAATGAGAACACTAGAACTGGAAACTTTTAGACTTTGTTACTTTATGTGATCCTTTGGGAGGAGAAGAGCTTGTTTGCTTTGTTTTCTTCTGACAAATAGCCAAGAGGTTTACTAGAGGTAGAGGCTGGTCATGTTACTTGATGTTCAGATTATTTCCAATGTATTATGCATTAATTCATAGTGGAAAGGCAACTGGGCCATTTGCAAATTTTGAATGAGCTGGGGATTTGTTGACATTTCATGGAATCTTGAAGATATAAGTTAACAGGAGAAATGCCAGGGGCCAAAACAGACCTAATGTGAATGATGGAGGGCCTTAATCTGCTGCAGGAGTTTGCCATGTTCCGAATCATGTTGAAGCACTGGATATATTGCAGGGTGGTTTTGAAATGACCAGAAACAAGGTTCTAGTACTCATCATCAGTATTTTAAGTGGTTTTTGCTTTGAATCCTGTTGTAACATTCAGATTCATTGGAATGGGGTAGATATGGCTTGAGCCATTCTACTGTCAGCCATTCTGGTTTTTCTCTTCTGTGACATATCCAAATATTTAGTTGGTTTTGTGCTGGAATGAAAATGAGATCAAATCCTGGCTTTTTTTTTTTTTTTTTAAATATATATAAAAACAGGCTTTCTTCCTTTCTTAAAAACAGAACAAAAAGAACCCCAAAAGACTGTAAAAGTGAGCAGTGCTAAGCCTAATTGGTTGGAGCTCTGTGACTCAGATTAAGCATATGTGACTGGACATGTCTGAGCAAGGCGGTGTATATTCTTCAGGTGTTATAATATAGTAAAATGCTATCAGTTATCTGGAAAACACTGTTCTTGCATGTGAGGAGAGGTGCAGAGACATGAATTTGTTAAGGTTGTAGGAAAAGTCTAAGATGGATCATGTTGCTCTTGGATACCTAATGGGATGTTATAGAGAAAATGAAAGTCAGGCTCTTCTTTGTAGTAGTCAGTGGAAGGAAGAGGGAAAATGGACACAAGTACCAACAAAAGAAAATTTAGTTCTGCATTAAGATAAGAACTTGCACAATGACTCTTTTCAGCATTAATGATGAAGGCACATAGTTTTTCTCTATAGCTTGGTCTCAAATATCTACCTTTCTCTACCATTAATTGAACATTTTAATGACTGATTTTGTTTTAATTATAAAAAAAATTGTTGAATAGATTGAAACAAAGGAATTGAACCTGAGACGTAAGCATTCATTATGAAATAATAGCAAAAGAAAATCATTGCTTTCTCTTTCCGATCAGTTTTGGAAAAGAAAATAATGTAAGTTTTTCAGCTTCTTCCCCATTTTTTTTTTTTTTCAAGCTTCTCTGTATGGCATGGTGCTAGTTTCAGGTTATTTCAGGTATCTAAATAAAATCTACGAATTTGGTTGATATTATTGCTAAAAGTTCTGTTGAATGCTTCCTGTGTACTTTGGGCAATTTTATCCCTGAAGCTATTCACTAGCAGTAAATATGGAACTAGTTCAGCTTTAATTTCTTTTGTTCTTTTGTGGTCAGGATGGATTAGGAGGATTTTCCAGTCATTCACGAGGAGCAAAGGCATGCTGCTGTGCTCTTCTGGAGATGGTATTACTGTTCATCATATATATCACTGACTCTATCTAGCTGTCAAATAAAGAATGTGGTCTGGGGCTCATGCTGTTACATGCAATAGAAAAGTCGAAGAGGAACTTTTAAAGTGTTATTGGCTTCTTGAATATCTGTAAGAGTTTGTTATATCTGGTTTATGGTTCAAAGTAATAGAAGTGAGCTTACATCAGGATTATTTTGGAAAAAATTGAAATCTGAAGTTAAAGGTGCATCTTGAAATGACACTTAAAATGCAAGACTATTTAGGATCTCTTAGCAAATTGCATGCAAGGTTTCCATGAGACCAAGATCTTTTGTAACTGTCTGAGAACTACCACATGCTTGTGCTGTCATAATCAAAGACTTTGTCCATATTCTTTTCCTCAAAACCTTCCATTAGGCCATTTTCAATTGTCCAGGGAAACAAGGCAGCATGGGTCAAATTGTAGTAGAAATATGGGATAAATAGATTTTTAAATCAGAGCTATGAAAACAGATCAAATTGATTATAAAATAAGCTTTGAAAACCCAAATATTTAGACCATAAAGCAAAGTATAAGAGAAAGAGAAAACACTAATTTTAATGTAATTTATTTTATATGTATTTAGCAACTTGACTTTTTCAGGTGCAATTATATTTAATAATAATAGTAATAATAAAAATGAGAGGGATTTTCCTGGGTTAGTATTGGGGATACTTGTTTCCCTGGAGCCTTTTTAGATATTCCACTCACAGACTCTTTTGGGTGCTATTTGCTGGATGCTGACCTCCTCACATTTCCCTGGGTGTTCTATTGGTGATAAAAGGTGACAAAAGGCACCTGATGATCACTGTTTTCTAATGTGCATCGCTAAATGAAAATCTAATCCAAAATTAATAGTAATGGCTATGGTTTATCAAGATCTGATTCTATTTTAAAGTTTGTAAAAGTTGCCCATATTCTTCTAAGGAGACCTTTTAATAGTTTGCCTGCTTTTTGAATATCATGTATGTTCTGTAGTGTCCATTGTGATCTTTCTATTTGTAAGGTTTGAAGTCAGAGAAGATACTTTGTTTTGAAGTTACATATTTGCCTGTTTAATTTACAGTTGTTCTGTTAGAATTCATTTTTTAATTATGAGTCTTTCAGATATTGCAGAAATTTATTGACTAAGATGTCTGTTTTATATGACAAAAAATTACAGCCTCTGAAACTATTTTCTCTCCTGACTTACAATGAAGTATGAAGTGGCAGCCCTGCAAAAATGGGTAGCATACCATCCAGATCGATGTATATGAAGCATGAAGTGTTTGTGTGAACAGACTGTAGCACATGGAATGAGAGAGTTGCTAGAGCATCAGATCCCTTCTTATGATATTTTTTTGTTTTCCTGACAATTCATTCAAACCTATACGAGGAAATTGTCTTCCACAATGGGTACTGAAAAAGACTGCAGCATGTCTTGAGATGTGGGTTGAATGCTTCTGTGTGTTCATTCACCTTGCACTACTACACTTTCTTTTTGTGCTTTACCACATACAATACATAGAAATGAAATGGGGAGAGAAACAGCCGCAGGTGATGATGGTGTCATTCTTGTGGTAACTGTGGAGAGAGAAATCATTTATGTGTGCTGCTGGTTTAGTCTGCATTCTTTCATTTTGTCCTGTATGGTAATCTGCCATCAAGCCTCTGGACCTTCAGAATTGTGTTGTGGAACTGTTCCAGTTTCTGAATTTCTCACAAGAAGGAATTTAGGTTTGGGCAAAAGTGTTAGTGATTTTGGGAGGAGTTTTGCTTAAGTAGACTCAGGCTAGTGGGGATCTGTCATTTAGCACCAGGCTACCACTGAATGCTACAGAATTTTACATAGCCCATTCTGATTTTTAAGCAAAAGCATAGGAAAAAGTAAGTCTTCCCTGAGTTAGAGATGGAATTGCTAAATGAGAATGAGTATAAATGGAAGAAAATCAATGTATACATTCAGCCATTTATTTTGAAATCGTAATTTCAAATCATAATTTTCAGTTATACTATGATTGGCCCAAGTCTGTGGATTTTACAGTTGTAAAACCAATTCTGGCTCCTTTCTATGAAGTCTCCCTTCAAAACTGCGGTGGCATGTTATCTGAGCAGATACAGAAGAAGCAGAAGATTTAGAATCAGGAGAAGGATAGACCCAGGGTTGTCCTTATAACCAGAGGGTATATGATGAACTGAATAACTTCAGGGCTACTCTGAGATAATAAATGGAGGCAAAATGAAATAGGAGTTTGTGTTTTGCTTTTCTAAAACCAAAATCTCTTTGATGCAAAATATTTCAGCATTTCCTAGGCTGTATACAGACTGAGCACTAACAGGGTTACATTTTTATGTCTAAGAAAGTAGAAAGAACAGGGTTTCCTTAAGATTAACTTGCACTATTTTGTAGGCAGTATATCAGCAGAGGCTGTAGACCGTGAAAAAAAGTGAGTGATCTGCTCCAATATCCTATCTTGTGTTTTGCTCTATTTTTAGCTGCCTTTATTGGTGTTACAGTTTTCTTTTAGGGTGATTCACCATGTTAGACTGCCTTTTTTGTTCTTGTGTAGAACTCTTAGTTTGTTCAAGTTTAATTTTTGTGAATATAAATAATTTTATCTACCCTATCTTGACTGTGTTTACATTGGTATCTATTCAGAATAGTGCTTTTACTCTTGCCTTTCCTGGATTTCAAGCAGTGTAGAGCAAGTCTGTGAGTTTGATACAGTTCTTGGAGAATACCAGAAGTGGTTAAGTAGTTTTCAGTTCCAAAGTGTTTAATGCCCATCATGCCTCATTTCCTTCATAAATCAGCAAAGAACTGTGTACATTCCTCCTAATTTAAATTATACAAATTATGAGCCCCTACAGATTGGTATAGAACACATATCCAGTCAGAGATGTTCTATAGTGAAACAACCAGTGGATCAACAAAAGGTGAAATGTGACAAAGGCTTCATTGTTGAAGCAAGAAATTATTTACAGAATGGCTAAGTACAGGAGACAACATCTTGTATAAAACATTTAGCTGAGGAAGTGAACAACTAGCGAATGAGAATGACTAGACTGCCTGCTGGTGAGGGGAGAAAATTAGATTGAGCTTTCAAGCAAAAGGATTATATTGTCTAGATCCTTAGAAGGTCGAAAAGAACAAACTGTCTACAGACATTTTTTACGAAGACAAATCTAGCAACAGTCCTGAGGGAGTGCTCTGCAGGTCTCCTGTGATTATTAACATATAGAAACTGTCTGAATGTAGCTTTCTGCTAGGAGTAAATTCTCTGGCAGAGACTCCTGAATGTACTGTCTTTAATAGGTCCCACCTGGGAATTAACATATGCTTGAAGGCTTGAAACCATGACTGCTAACCTCCTAGCCAAGATGGAAAATGGACCAAATGAGGGACTGGAAAAACTGTTGTGATGTTAGTGTATGAAGAGTCACTGGAGTCCTCCTTCATGTCATCATATATATCTTTTATAAATGTTTGTTACTGTGATTTGTCAATTCTTGAAGTTCAGACTAACTAGCTAATGGATACCTTCAACTTAGGCTGCATTCTGTTTAAGGTAATTGGGATTGGCAAGAAAGTCCTCATTTAAGATGTGACATACATGTACATATCCTGCAGTACTTTAAAAAGTGTCCTAACTCCCCTTTCTACAGTGGAGTAGGTTTCTGCTTAACTGTGTAGGCCAGGTAGAATGCTGACACCACAAGGACTGGGGTGACAGTACTGTTCCCTAGCAGCAATGAATAACTTAGGAGACTATAACAAGTACTGAGCTATTGCATGACAAGCAGATTCTGAGTGTCTTACAGAGCACATCACGAGTGTTTACATCCTTTCTACAATTATTTGTGTTATTAAGTTGTAAGTCACATCTTCCTTTTTCCTTAGGATGATGGTCATCTTCAGCCGAGACTGTCATCTTAATGGCACTTCATTTCTTTCTGTTGATCACAAGAATTGGAGATGGTAGAATTACCTAAAGGCTAATTTGTAAGTTAAAAGACAAACCTTGATGAATTCAGAAGTCAGTGAATATGCTGGCAGTGCACCTGAATTTGGAAGGAAGCACAGCTGGAACAGCTAACCGAAATTGACCATAGTGACATTCCATACCACAAGATAATGTTCCTGGCAAAAAAATGCAAGCAAAGGAAGGGTAAGAGGGGCTGATGATGATTTATGGTCTGTGTCCCACGTAAGTTATGTGTGTTGAGGCCCTGCTTACCAGGAAGTGGCTCAACATCTGCCTGTAAATGGGAAGCAATATGGCCTTGCTTCACTTATTAAACTTATCTCCATCCGCAGGTTTTCTTACTTTTGCTTCTCCAATTTTCTCTGCTTCCTCGCTAGGGAGGAGTAAGTGAATGAGCAGCTTGGAGGGTGCTTAGTTACTAGGCAGGGTCAACCTGTCATGCATAGTCTTGACCTGGAAGAGGGCCTCTGTTCCTGACCATGTCCCTTGAAAATCATGAATGTATTATAGGTTACTATATGCAGATCATCTGCAGAAAAAAATGGACTATAATATACTGATTGCATGTTATGTCAGGTTTATAGACTAAAAAATCCCAATAGCAAATATATATTATTTCAGCATTGTTATTTTGTCTGAGAGAGGCTATATCTGAATGAGTCTCAAATCTGAGATATGCATGTCACTGGCTGTTTTGCCAGCTGGTATAAAACTGCCAAAGAGCCTAACTTTTTTTTTTTTTTTTCAGTGGAAGCCTTCTATTTAAATATGCAATGATCTTGTCCCAAAATGCTCTCAGTCTTTTTCTGTCCTTTCCTAAACTCTTTTGGTCTCTGGAGTCCCATGTGTTTGTGCATGCTGCATTTATTGTCCCCTGGAGCACAAAAGAATTAGTAAAGGAAAACTAATTTGAAGACGGAAACAGACTTTCAGTTTTCAACTAGCTTTAAAACATGTTATTGTTACTTCTGTTCTTATTTTCAGAAGGTGATTAATAATCCATTTTTAGTGTATTTTAACACTGTGCATAGGAATATTCCATTTATTGTTATCTCCTAGCTCTAGAGAAGGAGCCTCTGGTAGGAGGCCATGAGTTGAGGCTAAACCTGTGAACACTGGAGAGTTTCTCACCCCGGTGTGCCCATTCATGGCTGGCACTGTTTGGCACTGTGCCCCATCCAGTTGTCTCAGTGACCTTTTGCGCTCCATTCCCTGCTCTGTGGCCGGTGTCTGCACCAGGTGTTTGAATGAACGTGTGGAGCTGAATGCAGTGGTGCGGGAAAAGGCACGCTGATGTCCCATGGCTGAAGATGATGGATTTTAGATCCCTGGCTCCATTCAGGCAGCGTGGAAGCTCAGTGCTTTGATACAGGGATTCATTAGCTTCTCACTCAGTGACAGTTTGTGCATAGATCCTAGTGTTTTTGCAGTTATCATTGAACATTGTGAAGCTGATTAGAGGTGTGGAAGAAAGAATTGGTAGGGCAATTTTGGCATGAATAGTAAAATTGCTGATTAGACCACAAGTTAGCCTGATTAGAGTCGTCAATCTGAAAATAATTTGGGGAGTTTGGCTCTCAAATGTTGAATTCAGCTGGACAACAGAGAGTGAAAATTTAGAATTGGAGGAGATGGAGGACACTCAGTGGGAAGTTACATTTTGGTAACTTTCCGAAACCTGATATGAGCAACTAAATACTATACCTTAAAAGATAGAGCTTTGCTGATTCAAGGAAGCATCTACTAAGATCACAGGTTTGGTATAGTGGACAGCATTTTTTCAGAATACACATCTACCCCTTTTAATGTTGTACATCTGGCAAAGTCAGATACTAGTATTTCAGTCTAAGTGCAGAAATAAAAAATTTGTTCCTAATTAGAAGCAAATGGGATAGCTCACAAGAAAGATTCATCCCTATATATGCAACCTCTGTTCAAAATACATTCTGGAGCTTGAAACTTGTTTATTTTGTCCAGGTTTGTCTTAGGATTCATTATGGTTCTGTGAATTCCTATTAGGTGTTAAACGATCAAATCACAGAGTATCTCACATATCTATCCAAACATTTATGGCAATAAATATTGTGCTATTGCTTATCTTGTACACTGTACAAACAAATACCGTGGTTTGCTTGATATTTATTTTACTCTCTCTTGTGACTGTAGTGTTTAGGTAGAATATGTCATCTAGGGCTGTATAATATATCATAATTTCAATAAAACCTGAGATGAATTGACTTTCCTGTTTTGCAGTCCTTTCTCTTAGTATTTCAGAACTAATAATTGTCACACAGTCTTGTTAGTGAGTGAATAAACAAGGAAATTTTAGGGATACTTTTTTGATGCTGAGAAAATTTAGATTCTGCTTCGTAATATTTTTCTTTTAAATACTAAATACGAAGGATTTGAAGTAATGTGAAGTTTTTTTCTGGATGAGTCAAAGAACTAAGACCATCTCCAGTGAAATTCTTTGCTTGAAATAATGAAGACTCAAAGAAGATTAAGTGTGAGGTTTTCAGTACTCATTCCAAAAGAGACTAAAATCTTTAATATTTGTATATTCTTACGATTGGCAATATAGATTTGTCCTTTACAAGAAGCTTTAAACTTATGAGCTTGTTAAAACCAACCCATCTTCTGTATGCTTGGATAAATTGCACTAATAGGTTCTAAATTAAATCTGTTTGCAATTAAAGCTTTTATCACCTTCTCTATGGTTGCATCAAAAAAGTAAAATAAAATTCTTGATCTTCATGTTAATGGATAGCAGCAGGGTACAATAATAATTCACTGCACATTTAGACATACTGAGTACTACTCAAAAGCAATTAACAAGGGCAATTGTCAGTATAATTTACCCCAGCTTGGTATCTGATGTAACCTTCTTGTCAAAGGTTAGCAACTGTTTCATACTACATCAGCTACAGTGAAATGAATTGTTTCTCTATTAAGCCTCTAGGAAGAACATTCTAAACAGGAGCATAGTATTGAATCTTATGAGGAAAAAAAGATGAACTTGATCTAATCCAAGCAGTATTACACATTGTTTGCACTATGACTTGAATTTTACAGGGTTTCAAAACTCAATGCAGGGAAATGATAGCTTGATCATTGATACGCGGCTGACCGAGATGAAAACCATCTGTTCTAGAGAACATGAAAGACTAGTCCTGCACAGTTTTGTACGGTAAATGAAAGGCAATTTTGCCTTTTCCTCTGCTACTAGGACACTGCAGAGACAATTTTGAGGAGAAAATGCACTGGAGTTTGGCTAAAATTCTAGCATTCAAATTCTTGTGAGTTTCTCTCACCATAAGTTTTCAAGAAAGGGCCACAGTTCCTATTCAGAAACATTGTTCTAGCAGTTATTATAGTGCCTAAAACATACTTTTGCATGTAATTTTAGAACAGCTATATAAACACATCCCCATATCTCTTTTAAAGGTAGACATAAAAATGCTTATAAAATGAGAAAATTGAGGCTTTAGAGATTAAATTATGTAACTAGGGCTGTTGTCTCAGAACTGGAGCTGGTTGGCTCTGAATGTTCATCTTTTCTTAAATCAGAAGTCTTCAAAGTGCTCCCTTCTCCGTCACCTGAGAGATTCAGTATCAACAGCGGAGGGGAGGTAGTGCCCTTGGAAAGCTGCTGTTGCCCACACATCTGAGAACTGATTTTACAGCAGCAGGTGCTCTGTGGTGGTTTTTTGTTGCTTGTTTTTCCTCTCTAAGTGTGCATGGAGCCTGAGCTTGCTTAGCTTGTGTGCTGTTTGAATCAAGGCAGAAGTGGTGTTATCTGTGCTAATAAGCCTCCCCCATTAGTTAACCTTTCAGTGCATAAAGCATGATTGAATTGAAGGATTCCTGCTGGTTTGAAAGGCTTTTATGTTAAATACATGATACAGGCATTTTCTTCTTCCATCTCCTTAAGTAAAAGAAGTGCAATAGTGGGACAAAGAGGCTGTAAAGACTTCAACAGTCTGAAAGCAAGTTGAAGTAAAGCTTATGTAGTGTGAATATTCTCTTAAATATCTTGGCATAGCTTTTTTTCTGCTACATTTAAATTCTTGGTGCTCTGTTTAAGCAATTTCTAGCCTACAGAAAAAGACTGCCTCATATAAGTGGTATAATTTGGGACAGTGCAAAGCATCAGCTGAGCATATTTTTACCTATACCTGATAATCAAGTATATTACTAGCTCTGACTGTCCAAATTTGCTTTCAGTGCACACAGCCCTTGTTTTAGCTTATTCTTTATTCTTGTCAATTACCGATGTTAAGAATGCAGTTTCTGGAAGGCAGGTGATAGCAGTCATTAAGCCTGAAAAAAAGAAGTATCTTATATGGACTCAGGCTTCCTTTGCTGTCTTATCATGTCTCCTTTATTCTACTGTTTTTAGAAAATCTCATCTGAAATCCAGTACCACATACAGGATTTCAGGTTTTGGATCATTAAACCCCTTTAGTATGATACTGCTCAGCCTTAAGGAGATGGTGGGATTAATCAGTTCTGTAGGGAACTATATTCATGCTTCTAATATGCTGTCTAAACTAGCAATAGGAATGAGATCCACTGACTTTACAGGCATTTACCCCTTTTTAATGGGAAAGGATCTGGTCTGTGTCTTTGAGTGTATTGCTAAACAATTCTTACAAATATTCTTGTTATCAGCAGGTTATCCTTTCATAGAAGGTATATTGTATCCTAAATATATTCAGAGAGACCAGGCCCTCATTGAACAATGATCTTTTGCTAAAATTCATGTGGGCAGCACATGCTGCAGCATTGCAGATTAATTAACTGTGTCTCCTGTACAGACCAGAGAGGTTAATACAGACTTTCAGGAGTAGCCACTGGATTTGCACTGTGTAATGAGCTGGACAACATGTGGAAAAACTTTGGGATGTGCCGGAAGATACTTAAGCTATTGTACTAGATTGTGAAGAAGAGGTAGGGGTTCCCTTTGGGTGGCATTTTCTGTGTGGTGCTGTACCAATGTACTGAAGCCTGTGTATAAGTTAACACTCCACAGCATCCATCATTCCAGGGATCGCTGCTAAAACTTGCTTTTTCACCCTTATACTTTTGGGAAGGTTTGACAAGAGGAATTTAGTCCATTGTTCTGTTACACTGAAAGGACTTTCCTGCCATGTGCTAAGAACTAACTGTACTGATTCTGTCCAGTTTTGAGACTAGAAATTTTTCTTTTTGTATTTATTATTTGAAGAACTTGTAAGTCTTTGCAGGTACAAATCTTCTCTATTTCCTTTACTGCAAAAATTTACTTCTTACTGTTGTGTTTCTCCACCATATTCTTGTCTTCTCTTGTCTGTGTTTCTGTGAAGCGAAGGAGATTGTGGTTTCTCATTTATATTTCTTTAAAACTTAACTTTTGGGAAGCCCAACTAACTATAGTTCTCCTACTGTTGCTGTTAACTACCTTTATTTTTTTCAAAGGAGATTAACTCAATTTTGATGGAATATGTAGGCAAAAAGGCATATAGTTCCAACTATTTTACATGTTAGAAAACTGTTTTTCTTGAAACAGGTTTAAAAATCTTCATTAGTTTTTATTCTGATCAGAATTTGTTTCCTGTGTTCCCTTTCTGATGGGAAAAATCACTGTTTGGTTTTAGGGCTTCACATATAGATGAGGTTTTCAGGGTTGCTGGCTGTGCATCTTGATTTAGGAACACAGAACAGGGAAAGGACTATCTTTGTTATCAAGTCCAGTCCTCTACCCTCATAGCTGTACCACTGCAGCCTCTTTTTTGGCTGTATCAGATCTACCTCATCCCTTCTGGTTTTCTGGTTTTGCTATTTCTCTTGAAATGCTGTTCTAAAATCAATTTTTTCCTAAGATTTAAGGTTTAACTTATTTTCAGGCCTATATGTATTCATACACATCAGTTTAACCTTCATTTGTTTTATGCCAGTGTTGCCCTTCAGGTCCTCTCTGTTTTTTGAAGTTTACCTGTTGGTGGCATTTACAGAGAATTGTATTGCCTGTGCTTTATGTCAGCAACTCCCCACCAATCCCCCCAGGATCTTCTGGGTTACTTCTGTGTTATAATGGGTCATCATGAAGATATCCCAGGGCTAATGCAAATTCAAACATGTAAGTCCACAAGCTGCAGGCAGGTTTCACTGCTTTTGCACCTGAATGTTCAGCTGTGTTTGGGAGGATTTATTTGTGCAGCTGCAGCACCAAATACACATTGCTACTTTCTTGTAGACCCAGGCTCGGTCTTTGTAAGCCATCCAGGGTATCTTTGGTTCTGAGCTTGGTTGGCTGTGTAGACACAGCTGGGTGCATCTGCGCACAAATATCATCCAATCACATCTGTTCCAGAATCCTTTTACAGCAGTGGTGTGATCAGTTTAAAGGATGTGTTCTCAACCAAAACCTTTCAGTTCCCTCCCAGTGTGGTGGTGCTCATCATAACATCATTACTTATTATATGTAATTATTTTCTTAGAACTTATTTTTCCAGCTTTCAGTGACAGCTGGTAGTAAATGATAATGCTGGGTTAGAAGGCAGAGGGGCTGTTCTCTGGTTTCCTGTTGTTTGTCTAGGAAAAAAAAAGTATTTTGACACATTAGATGGCATGCTGACTCAGTTTATAAAACCTTTATCAGAGGACATCATGTGATATGTGGTCTTGAGCCTTGCAGTGATTCCCAAGATGGCTATTAATGGGCTTATGAACTTGTGAATAGAGAGTGGTAAATCTGGCCTTTGAGATAATTGAAAAGACATCACTTGTAATGTGAGCAGTGGCACTGAAGGAGGATTGCTGATCTTTAGGGACAGAGGTAATACGTTGTTGCATGCAATTTTGAAGCAAGGCACCCAATATTGATCTACTTTGGCCATGTCTAAACATTCCTTGATCAGTTGCACAATGCATTTCCTGCATGCCCTACTTCTATCCCCCTCCTCTCAGAAGAGTTATTTCTTAGCAGACTCATTTAATTTCCTTAATGAAAAGCTAGGAAAATAAGAGATTTATAGAGGCACAGGGAAGGAGTATTTTGCCTTTAAAAGTGCAGAAATAGGCAAAAGTAGGAATGTGAGCTGCTTTGCCCGCCTCACTTAGGTATTGCATAGTGCTCTCAGTATTGTTCTCTACATAACACCTGGCCTTACTCTGAAACACATCATAATGACCAAAGTGATGATAATCCAGTCGATTTTTTAATATTGCTACTTTGAGATGTACATGGTGCTTGATTCTCATTTCTTTCTTCTTTGAATTTCATTGTCTTCAAGAAAAGTGGCAAATTGTAGTTTCAAACAACTTTTAATTATATCAAGGTTGGGGCAAACTTTTTTTCCATAGAGGAATTATGAGTATAAAATCCCTTTACTAGCATTCATGGAATTCACAGAATCATAGATTATCCTGAGCTGGAAGAGACGCACAAGGATCATCCGTTTTCACTCCTGGCCCTGCACAGGATAACCTTGTGAGTAATGCCATGTGCCTGAGAGCATTATGCAGTGTAGCATTTGGCTCATGATTCATCTTCCCTAGTGCTTGCTGAAAGAAATTCCTGACTTGAAGCTACCTATGAAGGTGGTGCTCGATAGTTGCTGGATAGTTCCTGGTTCTTTGAACATGAAAGAAAAAAATTAGTTAGCTTGTTACAGAAGCTTTCTGTCTTTCACATTTGCACTTCTGTGTCAAAAGCCAGCCTTTTCCCTGGGAGAATGAGGTGCCCTGCTTCTTTCCCAGAACTGCTGATAGAATAAGTGGTTTTGGGGTTTGGAGGTCACTCATATCACCTGGGCAAGGCAAAGTCTAAAGAATACATTTGAGCTAGTTAAAGAGCTCAAAGCTTTAGCTGCTGAGCATTGTTCAGTGCTTTTTAAGAAGTCATTAATTTTTAATCTTGATGGGTTTTTTTACTGTAGTACAACTAGAACCATTTTTTGTGCTTCTTGCCTATTGGAGTAGGTGATAAGTTCCTGAAACCAGGCAAATATGGGGCAGAGTGAGTTCATCTGCAGGGCTGTGCTCTCTGGTGGGATTGTTGCAGTCTGTCTTCTGTCAGGTGTGATGGTTAGTGACATTGACTGTTCACTTGATGTATTTTTTTGACAAATTGAAGAGTAGAAGGGAGAAAGTTGCTCTTGTCACTTGCTTAAAATGAGAACAAAACAAATTACTTCCTCCATGATTTGGGACTTTTGGTTTGTCTTTCCTGGACTAAAGAGCCTGTGGTCCACATCACTACCAAACTGCACTATCTTGGGTGTATAAATTAGGTACAGAGATGACAGGGACCCCTACAAATTATTGCATAAGTGGGCAGATATCTGCAAAAGTAAATTAATCTGCTGCAAGTGTGATGTATCCACAGATGTGAATGCACCTTGTTTAAATAGGGCTGGGAGGAACAATGGGGGCATTATGCAGCCATCTGAATTATTACATCACATATGTAAAACCATGTATTGGGTGTAAATGTGGGCAAGGTGGAAGCTGCAGGGTGACTTCTCTGGGACAAGACCAAAGTATGCCTCATGCCAGAGTCATCTGGCTTCAAAATGGACCCACTGCAGGACACAGCTGAGTCTGTCAACCAAGTCAGTGTCACCTGTGGAAGCACATTCAGGAAAGGGCAGAAAAAGCCAAGAATGAGGCGGGGTTTGAGGAAAGGGTGATAAACATTAGCGATAACACCAAGGTGAGAAGAGTAGGAGAAGAAGGTGCTTCATGGCAGAGTAGAATTTCCACTGTAGCCTGTGGAAGACTCTCTGCTGGAACAGATGGATATTCAAAAAAAAACCTGGTCTGTGGAGAGTCCAGTCTGGAGTAGAACAAGTGTAAGAAAGAAGTAGCAGCAGAGAGAAACTGCTGTGTACTGACCATAACCCACCCCTTCCACGTTCGTTGCCTCACTGAGGGGACTGTGTGTAGCTCATGGTGATAGCAAGGGCAGGGGACTGAAATTTGCAGTGAAGGAGTCAAGTTAAGCCTGGGAAAAGGGGTGGAGAGGTGTTCTCCTGTTTTAATGTTGGTGGTTTTGTTTCCTGCTAACCAAACCAGTAAAAAACTAAATATACATTAACTAATAGTAAATTAATTTCCCCCAGCTGCATCTGTTTTGTCCCTAACTGTAACTGGAAAGTGATTTCCCTGTCTTTATCTTGAACCATGAGCCTTCTTATGCCTGTTCTCTTCAGCATAAGGGAGGACAAATTAGGAAAGAAAGTGAGCAAGCAGCTAGGTGGGAGTTTGGCTGCCAGCCAGGTCTAAGCCACAGCCACTACAAAGCATTAGTGGGGCAGTTTTGAGCAAATGGGAGACTAAAATTGCTTCAATTCTTTTGTTGGTAAACCTGAATCTGCTCCATATAGAATGGCTACATTTGACCCTGAAGAGTGCTTTGAATCTAAAAAGTCAAGATAGTTGAGGGTGTCTGCCTTAAACACAGTAAATTTAGGCTTCCAGGGGTCATCACTGCATCTCATGCTTTCCAGGTTTGTGCTGCTTCTTATGATTTGTGCCTCCTGCCTCCCCTCCCATGTCAGAGCTGTTAGTAGAAGAGTGTGGTGTGCTTGGAAATGTGTTATAAGGACTGACTCATACATTATAGAAAATTTGGAAGAAGCCATGGAATATAACTATAGTCATTTAGAAGTTTAAAAGAAAATAAAACTCTCACAGGATCTGGAATTAATTTTCAAAGTATAAAAGGACTACTGCTTGAAGGTAAGAGGGTGCTCTATTGTACTAATATAAGTAACTCAGTTGTCTTACTTTTTTTGAAAGTACTTTGGTTATTTTTTATAGAAACAGACTATTCTTTTGAGATTTTTCACTGAGATCAATATTAGATCTGAAGGTTTGTAATGATAGTGTCTTACTAAAAACCCTGGTAGTTTTTGGTTTTGAATTTCTCTGTTGCTTATGTCCTCTTTGTTTGACTGATAGGAGTATCTAAATGTAGTTAAGACCAGCATGAAGAAGCATATCATTTTAGCCTACGTGTGTGCCAACTTATTGTCAGTTTCTGCCCCCACATTTGGAGTGCTGGGTGATTCCTTCAGGCCTTGGAAGCTCATTGAAGGGTTGGCAAACTGAGGAAAAGTATGATTTAGCATAGATGAAGGGAGTATAGTCTTCAAAATATGGGGATGAGGGGACAGTGATAGTTCATTTAGAAGGATAAAATGGAGAGTTCTCAAAGATCCACTAAGAACGTGCAATTTAATGTCTAAAATGGTCCAGGACTTCCTGAAACTTTATCTGAAGAAGAGTGACAAAGGTCAGCAGAAAAGTATTTGCAAGCAATAATTTATTCAAAGTGGAAGGTAAGATAAAATGAGATATAAGATTAGTACAATGGTGGTTTATCTTCTGTAAAACTTCCGTAAATTTTTGCCTTGGAAAATGTTCTGTCTACACTGAACAATCAAGCAGTGGAATTACCTGAGGGTAAGTTTTCTCCTGAGGATAAAAGCTGAACTTTAAGACATTAAGTATTACTGAAGATAAAGTTTGTTCTGTAGATCTGTGATGCAAAAAGGAATAGAAAATTTTCTGAAGCAGAAGGCATAATAATGCACATTCAATAAAGTTTGGGTTTTTTAGGTAGGCTTAGGTTATTTTTAATGACCTTAGAGGGGGGAATATGATGTCATTTGCCAGTTCATGACAATTTTGTATACTGGTTTATTGTAAAGCGGCTCCTTCAGTACGTGATATTACATAATAAACTTACGGTCATTCAAGTTAGAAATTAAAATTGATCTATGATGACGCAAACCATAACCCGAGCAAGATGAAAAGCACCTTTAAGTTCTGAAAAATGGCAGTGGAAAAATACCCAGGATCTAGCAGTAATGAAGAATCCCAGCGAAGGAAAAGACCAAGGTAATCATCATTTCCTCTCAAGACAGATTCTGTGTTGCATTTCCTGTCTTTTTCCTTTACTCTATAGTTAACAAATGGTGATGATTTTAGCACTTTGTATAAGTGATGATTTCACAACTGAGTAGGCTTTCATCTTTAACATGGCAATAAAATCTTAATATAAATTGTTGAAAAGGCATGTTTCTATTAACATTTCTTAATTAAACATTTTTCTTCAATGATAGATTTATTTTGCAAGGGAAATAAATTTCACGTATGTGAGGACAATTAATAGAAACTCAGCTCTCATTTTCTGAAGATAATTTTCCCTGCTAATATTCTGACATCTTTCAACATTGTCTGAGTATTCAAAATTACCTGTCTGTGGCAAGCTCCTGGCAGGTTCTTTGTGTCATAGGACACATATATTATTTGACTGATATATTTACTTTAAAACAGCTGTTGCTGTAATTTTTCTTTATTAAAATGCAAACCTACATAAAAGTCTTCTGTGTCTCATGGTTCAGTGCTTCATTACCAACAACATTCAGTGACTCAAATGCAAGACCAGAGTCCACTGCAATGCAGTGGTCAGGAAGGGTCTGGAGGTGTGAAGTAGTTTTGTCTTCTCTCTTACATCACTTCGAATTTTTCCTTAGAAGTCTTCTGTCTGAAAATGTGTTTGATGTTTTCCTGCTTTGCTTGTGGGGTCTAATCATATAACAGAGTGATACAGTTGCTAAGAGATGTCATCAGCCCTAAAAACCTGTCACTGACTTATAAATACTTCTAGATATGGGGAAAGAGAATAGTGGACCAACTGATTAATAATTGATAGCCTTCATTAATGGCTTCAGCTTTTCTAATTAACCTTCTGTTTCATCTGAAACATGTCTACATTTTCAGGTCAAGTACTCGGGGTGGGATACGCTGAACTGTCAAAATGAAGTATGGAGTGATGGGCTGGGAACTCCAAACAGGTTACACACAGTACTGGGAGACTGAGACAAGTTCTGTTTAAAATTCACTGTTGTACTCCAACTTCATTCCATACACTTTTATTATAACTGCTTTTTGCATCAGTTCACCTGTAATTTTACAGCAGGTGTGTAAATGATAGAGAGGAGAATATTTACTGATCTTGGAATCCTTTATGGAAGAGCCTTGTATGTGCAATGAGAGGGGCTGGAATGCTTACACTGTACGCAAACCTTTCCATGAAACTCCGTGTCCAGCCCGAGGCAGAGGATGCACACAGTTGTGTTCCTCCTCACTGCTGCATTTTATTCTTCTGCCGAGTATTCTCAAAACACATATGACTATTTTCCATGTCATTTTCAAATTGCATGCTTTTAGAGAGGGATTTTTGTTCCTGCCCTGTACTCACACACACACACAGAGTAGATTTAGGGGAATACAAGGTCTAGTGCCAGCTTGGGTTGTTGCTTACTAGCTGCCACTGAAACTGAGGACAAAAGAACTAGTAATTGCTGTGCCATCTTTCATTGAATCCTACTGGGCTGGTTTTGTATTTGTTTTTAAAAGCCAGCCTTGTTGTTAGATTTTATTATACTGGTATAAATAAATGTCTGGGTTTTTTTAAAGGTGAAACTTCATGGAATGAATCTCAGAAAAACCTACATCAACAACAATCAGCACTGCAGCAGTAATAAGGAAATTTAAGAAAATACTGTGTCAATAAAGGGGAAATATAAGGAAACATGCGTGGGGAAATATTATCAAGAAACTGAAACAAATTCACCCTGGGAAAATGACATGAATTCACAGTAATTATCACTCTTAAATTCAGTCTAAGCTGAGTGTGACCAAAGCAGAGTGACCCAAGTATAGTTTAATGGGAAATAGTTGATGCTTCAACAGCCTAAATGAAGAGCTGATTCAGGCACCATTCAGAAAGAAAGGCTGCTTGGAACTACTGACATTTCTGCTTCTCTCTGCAATTATAAGAAACATTATTGCCACCTCTTGGAAAATGATTAAAATAATTGCTATCTCTTTGTTCTCCTCCTTCGACAGCAATCACTGGGTGCCTGCTTCCTTCTGTGTCTTGATGTGTTATGCTCTGAATCTTTTTTTGCCAGGGAAAAAGCTGGTCTCAGCATAATTGGGCCATTTCCCTGTCACAGTAGTTTCCTTCTGAATCTTGTTACTCTGCGCGGGTTGTAGTGAGGTCAATCACATTCAGTCAAATGGCTGAGCAGATAAAAAGTGTGCAAGAACAAAATACCTGCTGTCCATGCAGGTCAGAATGAAAGTGTGGAAGGAGAGCCTTGGGTAAAGGGATGCCTTTGCTAGTTTTGGCAAAACTTTACCTAGTTAGGACTCACACTCACCTGAATTTTTCCTGCAAAGAGAAAATTAAGTGACCTTGTGACATACAAGTCACCAATCATTATCATTAATATCATGCATTATGACTCCCTGATGGTCATTTCACAATTTAGCATCTCTCTGTACTCATTTGCTGCCACAGGCAAGTATCTGTATATATTCATGCAACATCATTGCATGGTACCACCAAACCAATGCCAGATGACCTTGCAATGTCATACAAGTTGTTGCAACATCATAATGTAAAACTATCTCAGATTGATGTGGGGCCATGACCCAGCACAGTGATTATTGATTCAGCATTAGGGCTCGGGCTCATACCTGCTGTGCTGTTGCCATCGTTATTGACTCAGGAGCATGAGGCAAGGTCATTCTTTGAGACATTACAGACCGCTATTGAGATCCAGCCTCTCTGCATATTGATGAAATGCTATTATGTTGTTATAGGCTAGTTTATCTCTTTGTGGAGATTATCAGAAGTTTGGAGCAAAGTTTCCTCTTGCTTTTAAATTATTAAGATAACATTGAAGATTGATTTTCCTGTATTTAGCTCAGATAGAGTTAATTTTTCTTGCTAGTATCTGGTACAGTGCTGTGTTTTGGGTTCAGTATAAGAATAACATTGATAACACACTGTTTTAGTTGTTGCTGTGCACTGCTTACCTTAAGTCAAGGAATTTTCAGCATCTCAGGTTCTGCAAGAGGGGAGATGCACAAAAAGCCAGGAGGGAGCATGGCCAGGATAGCTGACTGGAAATGCCTGAAGAGATACTCCATACCACAGAACATCACGTTCAGTATATAAACGGGGGGGACTTGGCTGGGAGGGGACAATCCCTGCTGGGGTCAGGCTGGGCATCAGTCAGTGGGTGGTGAGCAGTGGTATTGTGCATCTCTAGTCATTTTGGGGAGTTTATTCCTCTCTCTTTTTGTTATCTGCCTTTTTATTACAGTTACAGTATTTTATATTTTGCCTTATTTTGGTTCTTAAACCGTTCTTATTTGAACCCACAGATTTTACTCTTTTCCAGTTCTCTTCCCCATCCTATTGAGGTGGGGGGGCTAAAAATGAGTGAGCATCTGGACAGTACTTGGTTGCATTCTGGGGTTAAACCACAAACAGGTTAATGCTTTAGTAGTATTGTGTACTGATGTTCAAAAAGTTATAAGCTCATCTGTTGACAGTGTATCTCTATATTTGCTGCCACCACCAAGGCACACAGTTATATTGGAAGATCATTATTAAGGAACAGAAGTCTTAAAGTCAAGAGTTTCCATGGGTTTGGGGCAAATTTATTCTTCTTAGAATAAATTAGTACTTTGATAAACTGTTTTGAGAATTGTGTTAGCACCAGATGGTATTTCATATTTTCACACATAGTTCCTGTTGTTTTAAGTTGCAGTTGTGAATGCTCAGTATTTCTGCAAATCATCCTGGGGCATATAGCTGGCAAATAAAAGTGAATGGTAAAACAATTCCATTTACCTGTTTTGAGTATCTGACCATGCAAATACTCTTCTCTTGTGTGTGTAGTACTTCCTTGGCTTTGACTACAACAAGCAAATCACCCAAAAAGCTGAGATTCTACCATGGAACGTCTCCAGGTCACAACAGGACTAGAATATTAGTTGTAACTGCACTTTCTTTTGCTACTTGAGCACAACACAGTAACTGGTGGGAATAATGCTGTTTTTGTTGTAACTGTGATGTCCTAAAGATCAAAGCAGGATTTGTATGTTGGCAATAACTTTTGTTAGACTGCCTAGCAGATGAATGTCTGGAAGCTTTCAGGGAAATGAGGGTTTTTTCTAAAAGCTGTTGTAAAGTAACATTTTTCTCCCTTTGGGACATGAAGAAAGGGCTTACATTTCCCTAAAACTTCATTTTCCTAGCTGTACTGTGTATTAGTCTAATGAAAGATGTCACCTCACTCAATAAAGCTTCCCAGGGTTGTTAATGTTGTGAGCAATCACTTAAATGAGTTGAGAGAAATGTTTGGATCAGTTTCTCACAAATATTTGTTTAAATTTTAGAAATGTTGTGGTTTGAGAAGTCCCAGGGGCTCTTCCTGACTCCAAAGAGGGAATAGTATTAAGAAGCAGATACTCTTTTGAGACTAAAACTTCATGAAGCAAACAACCTAAGGCAGACAGATAGTATTGGTGACTTCAGCCTAAACATATTCACTTTTGCAATGGTAATAGCTTGAAATAAGTTATTTTAACGGGAAATGTCAAGCACCTATATTAGAAGAAGCCCGCTCTGTAATGGTTTTAATGTAGTAGAAGTATCTGTTGTTTTTATTCAACTTACCCCTCACTCAGGCTTTGAGTAGTCCTCATTAACGTAGTCCTCATTCAGAGGTTGCTTGGTAATATTGTTTTAGATAATACAGTCTTGGAGAAGCATATGTCAAACACTGGATTATGCTATCAAATAAATAAGGCAAGTCAAACAGCATGATGACAAAAAGGCAGGCGATATTTCTTCATGTTGCTAATTAGTAGTGATACAAAAGGGGCAGAGAAGTGGCAATGAGTAGTTAAAGGAGCCTTTCATTAGCCACGTGCTTACACATGGCCTGAAGCTGGTTGAATATTTTTGAAACAAATACTGCTTGGTTATTCCTTGAGGTTGTGTAATTATTCTCCTCAATAACAATAATTTCAGTATCTGCAATTGGTTGATTTTTTTTTTTTCCTTCTCTTTCAATTTTAATTTACCCACTTCATTTGTTGGCTCTTGTTTTATGCAAGTTTGTGCCCCTTGATCTCCAGGGGACTGCAGAGAAAAATATCTGCATATCCCAGTTCACATTGTTAACAAATGAATAAAGCTATTTGGAAATGTACCAGAAATCCCTGTTAGAAATACATAAATAGAATTAGTGAATAGGCCACAAGCAAGCACCTCAGCCAAGAAACAACGACTGACTAGAGTTCACTGGGGTGGCATAAGTGTCTGTAAAACCATATATATATATATATCATATTAACACATGTGTTTAACACTCCTATTATAGATGCCCTTATCAGAGTTTGGACCACTTTGCACTGAATGCAACAATCTAGTCTATGGTCTACATTTTATTAATTCAATATTTGAGTTTTCCCTCAAAACATAGTGTTTTAACTTGTCTGTGTTGGCTTGGTTGCATGCATACACACAACACAGAAGCTTCCAAGATTGATGGCTTATATAGGAGGACACAAAATGGTTTAGGTAAGGAATACCTCAACTGTGTTCGAGAAAGCCATCCTATAATGTCAGTAGGCAAGATTGGATAGTGTGAAGGTTTTTTCTGGCCTTTTTTGACCCCGTAGCACTATGGACATGATAATACTGCATACATAATAACTGCAGCCATAACCAGACTATTTCATGTTGTATACATTGCTTCCATTCGGTACTTCAGTCTTTCATTCAAAGGATCATGTGTTTGAGCATAATGGCAAACCATTTGTGGAGAAAAAATATTTCCAAGTCTCCTTAAAATGATTAATGATAAAGACACACAGTGATATTGATTTACTTGAGTTGTTTTATGGATAGGAAGGTGAAGTTTCTTACTGTGATCTTTTGTCAGCTCTAGTGTGTTTCCATTTTGTATTTTGCTGTGAGGACAGCTGAACTGGATGTTCAAAATCCAAGAAGCAATTTTTATTGGTAACTCTGACGGATTTTTGGTGGTGCAGATATTATCTGCAAGGAGCCAAAAGGAAATCATTCTTCCACCCAAACATGTTTCAAAAATGCTCCAGCCATATGCGTCTCCTAGTACGTAATTCACCTGAGATCAATGGACTTAGTTACTTTAAGAAGGAGGAACATTTAAACCCCAGCTGAGACTGTCATGTAAAGGCTTTTGAGGAGTGTGTGTGTGTGTATGTGCAGGATATGGGGGGGGAGGGGAGGTGTGACATTTGGGCTGGCAGATAGGGGCAAAGTTATATTTTCAATAGAAGAAAAAATGCTTTTATGTAATAAAAAGATCTGGATCTGCTCCAGATCCTTGCCTTCAATTCTAACTTGTAGCTTCAAAATCCTGCATGTGGGCTTTCTGATTGTGGATTTTTTTTGGTAGAGTTCATGCAAGATAGCCCCTTGGGCATTAGAGGTAAGAGAAGGATGAAGCAGTGAGGGGAATTTTTCCCATCTGGGAGTAACTGAAACTAAAGTGCAAAAAGATCATCTGTATTTTGAAGAGAAAGCAAATGAAGGAAGGAAAGAACGAACGAACCCTCAATGGTGCCATTATGCATTTCTATGCAGATCTGAAAAGAGAAAGTTACAGTAATTGGTATAGCTTTTAATGAACAATACCTCGAATGCACAGAGAATTGTCACCAAAGATGTGGCAGATGCTGAATACCACACCTTCGTGGATTTTTTTGGGTTTTTTTTTAATGTTACTAGCATATGTTGCCACCTTTGTTTCCTGATTGGTTTTTTTGCTATGAAAATATTTCTGTAACAAAAAATTAGATGGGAGGTAGCACCTGAATTCACACGGTTTGCAGGCAGGCGGATATGAGCCTGCAGTTGATGGTAACAATACAATGAAATGAATTTGCCATCTTTCAGCTGAAGTTTATAGCAAAGCTGTCTGGGAACTAATTCACTCCCAGTGCACCTCTAAAAAAACTGAAACCCAAAAAATTCCCTGTAGACCCTCATGAGAGTATATCCATACTATTTCCAGAACGAGCCCTGGTGATGATACATGATAGAATCATGTTCTTCCTTTCTGCATTCAGTCTTGAAGATATCTGTTCCTCTGGTGCTTTCAGACTCAGTGTGTTGTTTTTACCCAGGCCATATAGACAGGAGCTTTGTGATAGATCTTCAAAAGAACATGACCCATAATTTTATACTCTTTGTGGCATCTCCACCTGCCCTAGTGACCACCTTATTCTCTGATATAGTGTGAGTGCCAGTTGCAGAATAAACATTTAGGAGCTATTTTTAAGGCAGCTACTGCTGACAGCCATGTTGTGATCTCAAAGTGTGCAAATAGATTTAAGCCTAGAAGGGGTTTCCAGCCATCATTAAAGTCTGCATGCTGTGCATGAGCTGCTTCCAACAGATGAGCCAGGGTTTAAGTCTGTTATGCTGCAGTGATGCTTTTAGTCATATCCCTTGGCTGACAAATCTGTAATGATGCATTTCCTGTTAAAGAACATGGGATACCCATGATAAAGGGAAATTCCAAGTGTTCACTACTTTTTTCTATAGGTACATAGTAACTCATGGTGGTTTTGCTGATTTCTGCCTTGATGGCAGTTTGAATTATATCCCAGATATTATTTGTCTACATTGAATGTCTCATCTCTTTCCATAGTCTTTCGTCAGTCTCTCTTCTTTCAGTGGTATGCCTCCATGATTATATGGGCTAAAAGTATTCCCTTTTATTTATTACTTAATAAGGGTATTTCTTTTCTTTTTCATACCAGAAATGAGTTGTTCCCCTGGCCTCAGAAATGAATAGCTTTTCCTCAAATACTCAGTTGGCAACGCGTACCTGTTGTTTGTTAAAAGATGGTGCTTTAATCTAGAGTTAGTCTCACCAGTTCTTCTTTCTTTTACAAGAAATTGTTTTTTTTCAGAAGGCACTGTAGCGTTGGAATAGGCTGTTAGGTGTCTGTGCATTGTTTGGGTTTTTTGTGGTAAGGAATATCTAGCTGACCCTAAGAACAGCCTTGCAGATACTTCCAGTAACACAGCAATGCTTCTATTAAATAAAATGAGCAAAATGAGGTAGAGGGGTGAGTGATTTACCTTCGATTTTACAGCACATCACTGGCAAGACGGGGTACCGTAGTTCTGGCTTGTACAGACACATTCTCAAGAGAAATATCCCTCACTACAAAATTAAGAGGTGGTGCTCAGCTTTGGAGTCAGTGTCTTATCCTGTGAAAGGAGTGAAATCAATATGGGCAAGAACATTCTCCTGGAAACTACAGTTTCACAGTTAGTGCTTATCACTGCAAGAGGTGCTCCTACTGGATAAATCAGTAATGCTCAGAAAAATTCTTGACAGGGGCAATAGAAAAATAGCTAGACTATTATTATTATACCTATTTTACAGATGCAGAAAATGAATATCATGCAAGTCTAAAGCAAGGCCACACAGGGAGTTGTGGTAGAGACAGATATGGAATCCAGGAGCCTTGTGGTATCTAACATAGCACCCTAAGCACTAGACTGCAGTGCTTTATCTGAACCCACCCTGCTGCATGCCTGAAAAAGGCTTCCACTAAAAGGTTCCCAAAAAAATCACTGGCCAGAAAGCAAAGCTAGTCAGTCTCCTTTTCTCTGCTAGCTTGGAGAGGGCTTGAAAGCTGGTACTAAAACCCTTGAGAATTTTTTGTTGCATGCTTAGGAAGGTATTGTCTTTTCTTATATACTGAGATTATGCAGTGTGATAGATGAGTGGTGAAGAGTAATTTAATGTAGGTAATAGCGAGAGACTGTTTCCCTGCACATTTCTGTTTCTATTTCTTGACTGAGTCCCAAGCTTCTTAGGGCGTAGTCATTCAGTTTTAAGTAATCTAGCCAATCTGAAGATGGTTGGTTTTATATATATAAATATTTATGTGTGTATGTATGCATAAATAAAAATTTTGATGCATATTTCTCGGTGTGTTTGATTTCTAAGAAGAAACTCTAAGGGGGAAATTTCTCCAAAAGGATTCAAAAAATCCAAATGTAGAAGAAGATACTTGTTCTTTTTGCTTGTCTTAGAGTTCACCTCTTAAATGAAATTGGGAAAAAAAACCCTGTGAGAAGTGGTGTGGAAGTTATGGTGAACTGTTAGCACTTCAGAGTGCTCTCGAGGGAGACATTGTGCTAACAGCTGCAGGAACAGTTCATTGCTTGCGGAGGATGCAGCTCTGCTCTTCGGTGGGATGGTTGGCTACACATACACACACTTGCAAAAGAGGAGGAGGGTGGAGGAAATCTAAACTTGCAGAAAAGTGAGGGTTCTCAGGTTTTATGTGTTGAATGGGGGCATCTGTGCTGAATGTGTCTATTCACTTGTGAGGGCGTTGAACCTGCTTGACCTAGCTGGCAGTAGGCTTTGAGGAAGAGGATTTAGTAGTTTGAAGTTATCCCTTATCACAGTTGTTGTGAAGGTCTATTTAGCTCAGAAACAGCTGTGTAGTGCCTTTCTTTTTGATGTTGCTAGTAGTTTCTTGCTTACCTTCCTATGCTTATCACCTGCTACTTTACTCAGAAGAAAACATTGGAGATACGGTTTGAAAGAAAACAATAAAAAGATACTGAACTGCAGAACTCAGAACTCAGTGTCAGGTATTTTCTAAGCAGCAGAATTTATGTGTGGGGAAAAATAAAAGCATGTTTTATTCTATCAATAGTCTTACACTAGTAACCTAGGGAAAGAGGAAAGACAACAGATATACCTTCATAGGCAGATGAAGGGAATAAGGAATAAGACAGGAATAACAAAGAGGCAGCTATGGGTGGTGATCTACACACTTCAAGAGCTTTTAAGAATTTTAACTGAAAATTGCAGGGGAGTATTGGGGTACTTCATATAAATTTAATTGGGAGCTCCTGCGAAGTATGAAGTACAGGACTGGCAAAAAGTTGCCTATGTGTAAATTTGAGTGGAGACTGAAACAATAGATCTTTGGAGGATCAGAAATGATCTCTTAATAAAAGAAAAACTATACAGGCTAGGCTGTGAAAATAAAGACAGGCCATGTATGTTGGGCAGAGAGAAGAGATCTGTGGAGCAATGCAGAGCTAGGATCACTGTGATGTGTGACCATGTCACAGTGACAAATTAGAAAAATAATCTTTGTGGCAGAATTATAGATGGCTATGAAGTGCTAGCAGAGATGAGTGTTGTATCCTCAGATATCTCAAGACTGTAAAAGTTAGTGGCTTGTTAAAGTTTTGTAATAAGAACTCTTAAATTCAGATTAATTACATCAACTTATAACTGTTATTCTGCATTTTCATTTACAGTGCTATACAAAATCTTGAACGAAAGCATAGATTAGGGTCAAGCAAGATCAAGGTCATCTTCTGACTCTTTTTAAAAAGCACAGGAAAGCACAAGAAAGCACAATTTGGACTTAATGAATTTATTCACCTACATATCCCAAGCCAAGCAGATGTTTGTGAAAACCCTGCAGTCCTCAACGTCAGCAGTCTCATGACTGCGTGTATTTTGTAACTTAGGTAGTGTCATCGGTGCTTACAGTGACATAACAGTGTATGGTTAGAGTTAAGGCTGGCCTCTGAAAGTGCTGGCCTTTACTGGGGAAAAGGAATCTTAGCCAGATCTTAGTGGTATTGTGTATGAATCACACAGGTATAAATAACTCTAATGCTTTGTGGCATTTGTATCATTATATATGCATTGAACATTGTACAGCTAGCATTATACAGAATATATGCATTACCCATAATGATGCAAACCATTCTTACCAACAGATTGCCTCAGGTCAAGGTTCTGGAGTCCAGATATATAACATCAGCAGCAGAAGTAAAATCAAATACTACAGTAACCACCTGGATTTTTCAGTGGGCTTTTAAGGTTGGATGTAGAATTCTCTTTGTTCTATTTTCCTTTAGGCACTCAAGCAAAGGCCAGTTTCAAATTATAATTATTTTATAAACTTGTGTGCAGCTGTGGGATCACAGCATTTACTGGCTTTCTGTATTGATAAAAAAATGCCCACACCTCCTCTATTTCTCTTAAAGACTGTTGTTTGACATTCTTCCTATTTCTTCCTACTTGGGATCTTCAAAAGATCATAGAGTAATTGATCATACCAAAAAGTTAATGACAAGAGGTTTCCCAGTTCCCTTTGTTGGTGGTCCACTGCAATGTCAGTTACTTGGAAACCAAAGATGGCATAAACACTCACTTAGCTTACCCAAATAAACCTTGTTGCTTTAACCAATATCAAAACAGGTGTTGGTGCAACTTTTGAGAAAGCATTTGCTTTTACCCCTGAGACTGAGCAAGCTTTTCCTCAAATATGTTGTAGCTGCTGCTTTTTTTGCCTTTCCCAGGTGCTATTTCACTTCAAACAACGATTGTACTGTTTTGTCAAATACTTTGGAATAAGTAGGGATTAAAATGTGTGATATAACCCCAAATTTTTCTGCATTAACCAGCACAGTACCAAATACAGTGCCTTGAGGTACTACTTTTTCCCTTCCGTTGTCAGTAAAATCAACATCAGATCATTAGTAGAAGTCACTTAGAGAATTATGCTCTCCTATCATACAATGCATTGGTCAAAGGGGGAAGCCCAGATAATTTATAATTTCAAAAGAACAATGTGCCAAAAGCTACTGAAATCACCTTGCTCTCACAGGTGCTATCTGTGGATAAGTAGTCTGGTAGAGAAGGGGAAACACCTTTGTGGACAGATGAACATCTAGATACCACTGATGTCTAACTAGTGAAATGTAGTGCTTCAGCAGACCTTAACAGCCTGTTTTTTCTGGGACTGTTTGGAGCTTCTTTCTTCTGTAATGAAAAAACCTTCAAAGCAAAGTTCAGGACTCATTTCTATACCTGACACAGAAATGGCCTTTGCAATTTACATTAAACCAGTACACATATTTATATATGTATTTATTCAGAATTATGTGTATAGTCTGAGCTTCTGCATGTGCATAGAAAGAGAATGAGAATGGTCTATATTTGTAAGTGTAAATTCCACTTTAGTTAGGGGTGGGGAAAAAATCCTTGAGGGTAAGGCTGGATCTCTAGGGCCAGGTTTCATGAACTAACTCTTTGTTCAGGTCTTGCCCACCTACCTAAGGCAGATCAAAAGTAGAAGTTGAGGTTGTTGAGGGCTGTGGAGGTAGAGAGGTTGTCAGTTCTAGATTTAAATGCAGGACCATGTAATGGTCTCGGGAAAGACTGAATTATTTTAATTACCTTGAGGAAGTGAGGCTTCTGTTAGTTGTTTAGGGAAGGGAATCAGATCGAGTGAGGCGTTATCTGGTATCTATTCCTGTATCTCCCATGTATTCAAAGCTCATTGTGAGAATCTGAAATGGTGATGTTTTGTTTTCAGTGAACAAGGGGTTAAACTCAGTTCAGCTTTTCTCTTGTTTTCTGCATGTGATAGGGGAAGAAGAACAAATTGGTTTAATGGCTGTGAGCAGGGGTTTTGATACAGGTTGAATCTCATGCTTATTGTAGAAATTGAAAGATGAGGGAAATTTCATGTTTCGTTTTACGCCTGCCTGCATTAGCTTATTCTTCTTTCCTGTTTAAGTGTCTTTCCTTGAGGAAAATATATTGCTGAAAGTAGCTTCATTTACTTTTGATGAGTCATGCCATTGATGTGCATCTTGATAATTAGTACATGTATATTGCTTCTGTGTGCTTACAGGTCCAGGCATAGGAACTTAATTTTTTGTGTTCAGCATCACCAAAACCTGGTAAGAACTCTGAATGTTTCTGCCAGAGTTACTAGGACAGAGAATAAACGTCCTTAATGCTCCTTTCTTCCTGGTGCCTTAACTTCTTCATGTGGGAGAAAATTCTCATCTCCAGAAGCTGTGGTGAGGTTGGAGCCCCAGTTGTAATCTCTCAGGGAGCTCAGTTTCAAAGCTACAAGGACCTACCCTGGTTCTAAAGGCACACCAGCTCCCATGGTTTCCCAGAGGTGAAGCATCTTCCTAGTTGAATCCTGTCATTTCAGCTGTATGATCAAAATGCTCCTTGGCAAGCATCTCTCAAACATCCCTAAGCCTTTTTTTATGTCTGAAGAGCTTTTACATGTCATTAACTGTCTTAATTTCTGCTGACTGTCCATTTTTGTGTTGAATGGCTGAGCACCTGTCAGACGACTTTGAGCAGTTATGGTTTCTCTCAAATATGTGTAATAGTTTTGTGTACATAGCAAGGTGAAGGCAGTCTATCATTTGACTATGACTCTATCTTGTCTTGTAGTGTACACAGATACCTGTTGGGAATAGAAAGTCAGCTAATTTGACTTGCATCTTTTATCCACAGATTAGTTAATACTCCTAATAGAAGTTCTAAGAGGCATGTAACCTCCTGTTTTTAAAATACTCTATTGGTAGCCTAGATATCAGTTTTCTGGAAATTAAATTGACCATTGCAGTCATCCTGCTTTTGAGTGACCTGATCTGGCTGCTGTTTTGTGCAGTGTCCAAAGCTCTTAATGAAATGAGCTGGATGTGGTCTTCAATTCTATGGATAAGCATGCCCTGGCATTGGGCTGCTACCTGTTCAGAAATGGCACTGATCAAATGTGAATATTGCTGAAGAAATTCAAAGGAACCAGCTTTTTTCCATTGCTCTGAGGGAATATTTGGATGACCTTAAACACCTTTCAAAGGTGCCCTGCAAGAAAAATATGTCTGTCATGTAAATCTGACAGTTTTGCTCATTGTTGCTTACTCAGTTTTGTGGGCTTTAAATATCTAAAATGTCTGACCTATTGAACATAGTTAGGTGTAAGCCTGGAGTTTTGCTTAGTGTGAACCTCCAGTGATTCCAGTGAAATTGGAGGGTTTAGCCTGGATTTACACCACTAAACAGAGTCTGTCTATGCTTGCTTCTACCATCAGTGTTAGGTGAGGCTCAAGGGAAGTGCGCTGGGTGCGCCTGCTACCAGTAGCTTACATCTTTATGTTTTGCTCTCTGTTATTACAGAGCTTTAGGAGCAATGCAATTTGCAGGCAATTGAGGGCAGCTGTGTCCAGTTGGTGTATAGGAGATAATTATCGTAACAGAGTTGTGCTGTCCTGAAGGCAGTTTCTATGGTATACCACCAGTGCTATGGAGCAGAGTGAACTGTGCCTTTAATGCCTTTAAGTCACTGGTTTGTACTTTAGTTACCTTACACCTTTTTTTTTTTGCTGACACTTAGTGAGGATTTTACCAGGATGCTATGGGAAACAAAATGTGGTTTGCAGCTCTCTCCAGGAATAAGGTTTTGATAATACTTACCTCAGAAAACCTTTATATAAAAGGGTCGGGTGACACAATGAATGCCTTCAGGAGATTTTCAGTTGCAAAATTTGGCTCAAAGATATAATAATTGCAAGAAGATGAGATGAATAATCTGTGACATAAACAGTGAGATAAAACAAATATATTTGTTCAGGAAAGCATTTTACTAGGCTGTGTATGTAAACAGTAAACTGAGCTTGAGAGAAACTTGTAAAACTCTTTCGGCTTACTGCAGATGGTGGTTAAAGGCCAGAGAAGAACCTAGTGGGAAGGCACAGAGAACAGGCTCACTTGGTAGTAATGTCTGATACCAGCTTACATAGGCCCCATATGATATGTTCCCTGACTGCTTCAATCATGATGGAATCCAATTTTAACTGAAAAATACCTTTGAGTTTGAAAGACAGATTAGAAATGATAGATTATTTAAGTAAAATAGCCCTCTAAGTGTGAATGACAGCCAGCAAATGGCAAAGCCTTAAACTGGTCTTCGTGCATTTCTTCTTCCAAGCTTCCCTCACACCTCTTGAAAATTGCTCTTGAGCCGTTAACTAAGGAGCAATTCCTCTTTCTCTAACACATCTCCACAGGCAATGGCACTTCTCCTCTGTCCCATGCCACAGGCGTTTTACAGGCTTTTCTGCAGTGGTTGCCATTGTAAAAAGCAGTGAGAAATGGGCTGCTGGAATTTTGTCTAAGCAATGAGAAAAAGAAGGAAATGGTGAAACAACAAGCCAAACCAAAATAAAGGAAGAAAAAAAAATTGCTTGTGAAAATGTAGGAAGAGCGAGTGGCAGGAGTTGTTTCCATTAGTTTTCAAATTCAGCAATTTCCAGTGTAATGTAAGTAACTCTTTATCAGATATCCTTCTGGCAAGAAGGAAGGGGTTTGTTGAAACAGCAGTGATCAAATGGCATGTTTGTTTCCAAAGAATCATAGAATAGTTTGGGTTGGAAGGCACCTCAAAGATCATCTAGTTTCAACCCCCTTGCTAGGGACATCTTCCACTAGACCAGGTTGCTCAAAGCCCCATCCAAACTATCCTTCAACACTCCCTGGGATGGGACATCCACAGCTTTGCTTGGCGATCTGTTCCAGTACTTCACCACTCTCACAGTAAAGAATTTCTTCCTTGTATCTAATCTAAACTTACTCTCTTTCAGTTTAAAGCCCTTCCCTCTGTCCTGTCTCTACTCACCCTTGTAAAAAAATTGCTCTTTAGCTGTCTTGGAGGCCCCCTCTAGATACTGAAGACATCCACTTTCTTTCTTGTTTGTTAATAATGAAGCCAAAGGCTAGTTAACCAAAAATGGTGTTTTATTGTTTATCTTTTTATCTTTAGCTTTCTTTTTAGAGCAGGACTTGGAATGGTGGTCAAGGGAGACAATGTAATATCAGTTCTGAACAACTTAAGAGAGTGCAACCAAATTGAGACTGATAAAGTAATGATTTAGACTGTAGAGGTCATTTATGACTCTGACAGAATTACTACCATCATCACCAAGTTGTAGGACTGGATGAAGGTGACTATTGTCTCAGAATTTGGAGTCTGGAGCAGCAGTAGCAATTCTGCTAATGGTAGAAACACGAGGTGGGAGCCAGCTGTGTGTCCTCAGCAGAGCAAGGTTTCTTCACTCCGGGAAGTAGGTACCAGATCAGTGCAGGATAGAAAGTTTGGGCGGGGTGGGCTATCTCTTCTTATTCTGTCCCATTCCCCCTCCCCCCCCCATCCTTCCTGACAGAGACACATGTACACACACTTGCAGTTTGGCTGCTGTATCCACATTCACTCAGCAGATAAATACTTGGTTCCTCTGCACTGTTTATTCTTTCTCTCTGCAAAGCTTTTACATCTGCAAAACTACAAAATAGATTCTAAAAGACCCCATGCTGTGTGTGCGCCAGTCCTACTGTTATGAAGTGTATTGATGTACATGGTTCTCTATACGCTGTATTTTAGAAAAGCAAATTATTGTGGTATGGTCTTCAATTTTCTAGCATGTTTTTGTTGCAACAGACCTTACTTGAGTCTGAGGGATCTGTAAAAATCTGACCATGGACTGAGGGCCTTGTTGTTAAGCAGCACAGTTAATGAACTTTTCTAACACCCTTGTGATCTTTTATTTAAGGAGTCAGTTTTGTGCAGTTAACAACTATAACTAATACCAAAAGAAAAAGGCCACACTACAGGAATGCATAGTAGTTGTATAGCTTTGTGAAATGTCAATGAGCTTGTTTGTTCCTGTCATACATACCATGAAAATGCAGAGAATTCCAAGCCAGAGGTCAGACAGGAAAAGTCATTTTACTGCTGTAATTTCATGTCTGCACTCTTGTATTGATTTATGAATTTTCATCTCCCTCCTTGGTCTTCTGTAATTTGTCTAATGCTATTCACAAAGTTATATGGTTTAACCACTGTAATACTGGATTTATGGTGCAGGAGACAGAAGACTGACAACCTAACTCAGGGGCAGTGCAAGAGCAAGGCAGTGTAGCTGTGCTCACTGTGTCATCAGAGCCCCAGTGCCTGGTTCCTGCATGCGAGCAGCATGTGTGTGCGAGGCACTACTCTCTGTTGGTGCTCCTGTGTTAATGTCCTTGATCTGGATGCATTCCTTGCCTCTCTACACTACTTTGGAAAGCTCTTACACTGCTCATGAGAATCTGCTGTGTAATATTTATGGTGTTTCCTTTATATGTGTGGTCACAACTTCTTAAGCCCCTACTCCTATATTACTCAAAAGAGTAATGAAAGGGTGGAGAGGATATGAATGAGCCAGCATTTCATGTTGAATCCTCTTTGTGATGCAAGTCTATGAAGGACCTCACTGTGTGTCAGCAACTCCTTGAGCACTGAAATGAGTTCCTGGGTCTCTGCTGATGGTACAACTGCAGGCATGATTTAGCTGCACAGTTACTAGTTATATTCAAAGTGAGTGGATGTAACAATCTTGTACCACTTTCAAGTATTTTACTTCTATGTAATCAGAAATATGTGCAGTAATGGTACATAGCCAAGGAATATTTTACTGTTGCTAAATGTGCTGCACTTACTGCATGTATATGGAAAGTCACCAGAGCACTTTTCACTAACACTAAGTAGATATAAATAAAAGGAAAGCTGTTAAATTTAAAACTGGCAAAGTAAATGTCATGAATATGCTTGTGTTGAGTGCAAGTAAATAACAGATGTGTTGTCAAATTTATTGGCCTATATTTGTAGCAGCAGAAATGAAATTAAACATGCACCACTGTGGTAATGTAGACAGTATTGATATTGCTAGAGGGATTTAGTCTGTGGTGTTATGTAGAAGAAACATTCTTTCTACAAGAAAAAATTATTTATATTCACTATCTCAAATCTATCAGTCCTGTCCTCCCCGAGTCCACTGTGCCTTTTCTCTTTTCCCCATTACTGCTCTTCCCAAGTGCTTTTGAGGCTGGTTTCCTTATCCCACAGGAGTAGGAGCACAGTGTTGGCAGGCTGCATATTTGTGTGCACACCTGTGGTTGCTGGCTCTGGCTGGCTACTTCGATGCCTTCTGCTTTGCATGCAAAGGTGGGGAAGGCTTTAGCCCCTGGAAGTCAGTCACATTAATCTAATCACCAGACTGTGGTTTTTGCAGACACCAGCAGTTTGAGAGTCCATCTTTTCACACTAATAAGTGGGCAAACATTTTCCAAATGGCAGCAACTGTCTGCCTTGCTAACAAGGGGCAAAAGCTGATGCTGTCCTCTACAGAATGGGCATGTGTGCTTTAACATTGTCCCCGGGTGCTAGCAGAAAGCCTGAAGGGAAGTCCTTCCTTTCCCTGCTGCAAAAATCTGTTTTATTTTCATGTCTCCGTGCCTGAGAACAGGATGAGTTGTCAAAAGCTTATTCTACACTTTAGAGTTAAAAAGTCTAAAAGAAGTGGAGGGGAAAAGCAATCATCAAAGTAAAACAAAGCAAAGAAATCATGTAAACAAATTAATTAATTGTCTGGAAGTGAAGTGTATGTTTGTAATTTTGCCCTTGTCAAAGGGAAATTGAAGTTCATTATGCTCGCTGCCTGATTTAAAAGCTCTTTCCTGCACACATCACCTAGAGAGAGAAAGAGAGGGAGGCCCATTTGGATCTCATACATTGGCTGCAGCTTCAATTAAAAAAGGAATTCATTACTGGAAATCTCCAGAGAGAAGTCTTTTACTTCACTCTTCAGTATGAGGAGGAGGCTGTGTTTTCTTTTGCTGATTCATTCTTTTGTTTTAGTGTGAAGCCTTAGTTTTATACTAAAAGCATTGTATTTTGGCTCATGCTAGTAATAATCTTGAGATGTTGATAAAGTTAGGAGATGTGAGACTACTTGGAGGCAGGTTGTGTTGGTTTTTTGCTGATGTTAGCTGTGCTATTTATGTGGACAGAAATACCATAACACGTGGAAGGAAGAGACTTAGAAAATTCTGTTTACCTTATGAATTCTAGGATTGTTCCTGAGTGAATCTGATCATACAATAGCAATTACATATGCACATAATTGGAAATATTTATTATTTCAAAATACTACAGTGTATTCATCATCATCTCTAGCTGCCAAATGTAAATGCCTCAATATATCTGACCATTGGTGTCTGGCAGATGCCCTGGCTATGTTCCATTTACAACTATGAAAATGTGTAGGGAGGGGTAGGATTCCCTTTCTCTAAACTAGATAGAACAAAACTGTTGTAAGGAAAAGCAAATGCTTTGGGGAAACCTTGTGATTTTAAATTTTATTTCAAAGGCTTTCCAGGTTGTCTGGGCCGGAATGCTTAACAAGTCTGCTGCAGAGAAGTGAGCTCAGGGTGTCAGCTTGTTTCATTCAGCTTGTTTTATCTCTTATTCTTTCTGTTTTCCTCCTTGTAATAAGAAGCCCACTGGGGTTTTATTTTTTCTATGAAGCACCCACAGATGGTTGCCTTGTCCCTTTCTTTTGTTCATTGCAAATGCAAAGACACAGCCAAACAAGAAGAGCACAGCCCCCTTCCTAGAATTAGCAGGTATTAAAGCAAATGCTTTTTCCAAAAGAAAGATGTTTGGCAGTTATCCAACCCTTTCAGCAAGTGCAGTATGCCTGAGGCTGTGCAACACGTACATCTCTGAAATATTGTAGCCCACTGTTTTGGACATCAAAGTGCTCCAGGGAAGGAAGAGCATGTCTGTATATACACAGATGTATTAGTTCTCTGTGCTCAGCAATATACACTGATTAATGAGCACTGGATCTGGGTCAAGAATTTTCTAATTGGAAGTGTTAATTTCCTATTAAAAAAAAAAAAAAGTTATCCAGGTGAGTATTTAGTTGAAAAAAGAGCAAGTAGATTTTAGATGGAAACCTCTGTACCCCCTTAAGGGCACCCATTTAGCAGTCTGAATGCCATCTCTTTTCCCTTCTTTTCTGGTATTTTAAAGAAACTGCCTGGAGATGTTCCAGAGGTTTGGGATAATGATATGTTCTTGATGGCTTACCTGGTTCAGAACCTAGGACATGGACAGCTACAGACTCCAAACTTCCCAATTTCTTTGTGGCTTGGGTTTCTGAGCCATGAAGTACAAAAGGATCACATGCAGAAATGCTTAGGAAACGCTCCTGTGTTTTATTACCATCTAGGGAAAATGGGAAGCATATTTCATTTAGGACGCAAAAATACTTTTTGCACCAGGAAAGTGTTTGTGTTTTTAAAGTGAAATGCTTTTTAATTTCTACAAAAATCCTCCTATAGGTGATGGTGAGGTTGCAGAGTCTTTTCAATCTTCCTTTTCCCATAACCTTAATTTTTCCTCCCACAAAGATGAAATTAACTTTTCTTATGATTTCAGGGCTCAACCTAGTATAGTGGTGCATTTGTTTCAAGTGAACACCTGCTGCTGGAATGCAGAATCATAAGGTGGTTACATCATCTGAACCGGTTTGTCCCTCAGTTGTATGTCAGAGGAGCTCCAGAGAGGAAGAGTGCAGTAGCCAGGGTGCCATAGCAGAACTCTTTGCTCTGAATACCTTCATTTCACTCACCTGTTTTGTCCCCCATCTACTTCTTGATAATACCTATGGCAGAAGGCATGGAAGGCTGGGATGGAGGGTGGAATTTAGGTCATACAGGCAGAGAGCACACGTAAATCTATGCTAAAAAGACAAATTTGTGAAGGAGGTGGCATGAATGGCATTTTGAAGTTTTTTCCCCTCAATTGGGCATTGAACTCTGGATTTATGGTGACAGAACACTAATCACATTCTTCTGTGGTAGTGGGAAGATGGGACTGATTAAAACAGAGAGAATACACAGATCTTTTTTGGTGCAGCTTTTTTTCTGACCCTTATATTTGTGTTTTCCTCCAGCATCTTTTGATTTTTGTCTTTATTTTTACTGATATGTTCTTGGGTCTGGACTATCCTTTGCAATATTTGCACAGAACAGTTGACCTGTGTTCTTTTCTATGTACAGCAGTATAAATATTTAATGACAATGACAACAGAGAGCATCCTTATTCCTTGATTTTGGGAAATACAAAGCTAGTATTTTTATTATTTCAGCAGATCTGTCTTTCCAAGAGGACTGCAAACAACAAATACCAGTCATCTTTTCCACATTATATAACCTGCTTTCTTTATTTCCGCCTTAACTGCATCCACCAGAAAAAAAAAAAGGTGGTGGGGGGGAGAAAGAAAAGCCAGTTGCCTAGTTTCTTCTAGTTATCATTAATGTGGTAGACGTTCACATCCATTCTTGCTCTGTCAGAACAGATTTGCTTATTTCCTGCTGTCACCAGCATTTTCAGCTTCTTAATGTTATCATACTCCTCTCTCCCCCCCACCAATTACCCTGTCTGTATGTTACAGAAATTTCATTATTAACTGATCAGTGCTAGTTCTAATGTTTGTGATTTCTCTGAGGATTTTTGTTCCATTTCTTTCTACCCTATGGTAAAGTTCTTTAGGAAAACACCTTGAAGTGTGCTTCCTCCTCAGAGAATATGATCCAGTGTTTTTCATTCTCCCACTACCTTGTCCCATTTCAATCCAGATACTAGGACTTTGGGTCATAACAGGCACCCACATGCTTCTGCTTTTAAAATCACTAAATGAACTAGTGGCAAAAGTAGAACAAGATCAAGTTATGGGGATTTGATCACAACAAAATGGCTGAAATAGAAAAGGTATATGAATGACAGCAAACATTAAAAGCAGCTCAAAGAAATGAGTGTTAAAGGGATTGTTGTATGAGACATGAAGCAAGGAGTTTTTATGCTGGGAATGAAGAATTTTACAATATATAGGGTCAATAGAAGAAATAGAAGATAATTGGAGAAGGCACAATTGAGATTGCAAGTTGATGAAAGCATGAGATGAAACTTAAAACATTATTTAAGATGGATAAAAGCTGAATAAACCTTGGCTTGTGTAGGTTGGGAGCAGTCTAGGAGAGAGTGTGCAGCTTTGGGTTTCTACACTTAGTAAGATATTCAGAACAGTTCTTAGACATTTGGAAGAACTTCTTCCATGCCAGTTTTTATGTTTCAGTGAAGGTGCCCTAACTTTATTTTTATTGGAAAATTTGTGATGAGGCAGCACTGACTCATCTGAGCCACATGGATAATTTTATTCATTTTTATCAATAGCACTTTAATGTGGTGGAACTCTAATAATAAAACAAAGAGCTCATTGTCTGCCTTGAAAAGAGACCACTAGATATTCCCTGCCTTGGTGACCTTATGATGTAGCCATAAGGTACAAGACGGGAAGCGAAGCAAGCGCTTCATGTGCCCAATCACGTCAGGGTGCACAGGGACACCAAGGTGGTAACAGCCACTTTGAGAGTCAATAGGCAGTAGGTTTTGAAGATAATAGTTCTTTGTTACTTCTGCTCCTAAGTGACTCTTTTGGGAACTGTGTATCCTCCTTTGTAGGACATCTGTTTGGGCATCAGTGCTGTGAGAGTTCCCAATCTCCTCAAAACATTTGAATGCACTTTAGAAGCAGAGCAAGTAAAAAGACCAGGATCTATAGGAAGCATCCTGAGGAAGTTGGTGTTTAGTTTGATCTGAGTACATGTTCTAGACTGATCTCCAATTAGAGCAAGAGGCCTCACTAGTTTGTTGATTTTTTCATAGGGTTTCTTAGTTTTTTGTGTTGGTGCTTTCACTCTTGAATTCTGGAGATAGGAATAATTTGGTCTCACTAAACTCAGTTCTCGCTGTAATTTTTACCTTTTCTGGTTTTCTGCAGACTTTCTCCTAGTTTTCTCAGCTCTTTGATACCAGTAACTATTTTGTGTCAGAGACAGGCCTTGGGTCTTTGATACATAATTAAATAAAACTGTTAAGGAGGGTGGGGGAAAGAGCTTACAGCAGTAGTTTCAGGGGAAGAGGGTTACACCATGACAAAGAACAGGCTTTTCTAGGAAGAGGTTGGAAAACTGTTGGGAAAATCTTTAATTGTAGTAAGTGGTGTTTAAGTCTTGTAAATTCCTTTAGCTTTGACAGACAGTGCTTAGTCCTGTATTCACCCACATCATTGATTAATGTGTACAAGTGGATATCTTAGCCTTGAGACTAAAGACTGCTGGCCTGAGCAAAGCTGACAATAAGGTGTATCTCGTTCATACCACAAATCTGGGATGCATTCAAGAGGAAGAAACTGCCTTTTTGGAGGCTTGTGACCATACAAAGATAATCTGAGGAATGGGATGTTCCCAAAAGCCACCAGAGACCCTCAAGAGAACCCTACTCTAATGTAAATGAGTTCTGAGAAGTGATTTAAATATGTAAAAGAATTCGCAGGAATGTTTAGCATATATGTATGAATTTTGGGAAATGCAATGAATATGTACTAGTTACATAGATATAAACTAGTATGTTAGATAGCTGCAGTGTGTGATAGGAGGAGATATCCCCTGCACTCTCAGCACTGAAAATAAAGTAATGACTGCTTTCTGATATTACAAAGGGTGTTAGAGGGTTTTATTCCTGATTTTTTTGTGACAAAAACACTTCACTACTATTTTTTAAATTAGTTCATGACTGGGAAATTGTACATGCCAGGATAATTGTCGATAATTATTAAAAGAATAAGCAGCAGCATTGTTACATTAACAAGGTGGATGACAGAATGGGAGAATATCTGTAAAATGAAAGAGTTGTTTCTGAGGATGCAATGTCCACATGGGCTTTTTCTGGGCTAATTCTCATGTGGGGATGAGGAGCAAATCTCTGTGCATAATAGGAGTTTGGTAAGTGCGCTGCAGCTTGTCTTCCAGCTTACTCTGAAGTAGGGACCACCAGGTGATTTCCTTCAAGATACACTCCTTGCACCACTTAACTTGCTTGGCTGAACTAAAAGTTTAATGTCAAGGTGTGCAATAACTTCTCTTTTTAGTGTCCTAACCACTAATCAACATGTATTCCTGCAGTCAGTACTCACAGTTAGATTATACTGTAGAGCTATTATGGATGAAAATTCTGCTTTGCAGTAAGGACTCGAGGCTTTTGTTCTTTAACCTGTGTTTTTATTCTGATTGTTACCTTATGGCTTGGTCACCATACCCTACCTTGTATGAATGAAAGCACACTTCTGTATGACACTGTAAAATTGTTTGCTGTTGTAAAATTAGTATCACAGAAACTTCTTTATGCAATAGAGAATTTCTGATCACTAGTTTTTAGTGAATGGTAAATGTAATTGCTGCTATAGCAGATTCACTTTTATACTTGGCCATTATATGGCATGCATTTTGGAGGCACTTACCTCATACTCTTCTTTAATGCTCTGTAGAATCAATGTGACTTTATAGTGTTTATAGCAAAAGTCTTGAGGATGATAGCCAAGGGAGAGCTGGTGAGTTGTGAAAGAAAATACAAGGTATTTGCAGACTGTTGGCGAGTTACAATAGCCTTAAGTGTCCATAAATCCCTGGATGTTGCCCAATTCTGCTAGACGGTTGTTTTTTAAGATGCCTGAAGTTAGACTGCTTAGTTATTATTGCAAGGATGTATTACCGCAAGACTAATCAACAAATGTAGCTCAAGATGCCCACATAGCAAAAGGGCTGAGGGTTTAAGATGTCAGTAGATACTCCAGGCTGATCTTACAATCCATACTGTGATAAATCTTGCAGTGACCCAGCTGTGTTTGTACAGATGTGAAGTGGAACCTGGTTTGGGGTTTCAGATGCACAGTGTCAGTAGGCTTGGTGGTTCTCCGAGTTCAACTTCATCTGCCTTTCTCTCAGACTTTGGTCAAAGGACAAAGATTATGCACATGGCACTCTGAATGTGTGGGGGGTAGGAGAGGGGGAAGAGAGAAAAACCAAACAACCTGGAAGGGGGGGTGATCCAAGGTGGATTTTTCTGCTTTAAGATGAAACATCCATTATCCGTGAGGCGTGAGAGGTGATACAAGGGATCACAGGAGAGCTCCAAGTTGCTCAGAATTAAGAAAATAAATCCCAGTTGCCAATTCAGGCTCTGCACATGTGACCAAGAATGATAGATTTTTCTTTTCCATTAGATTTACTCTCTGATATCCAAGTTTATCACTCAAGCCAGAACTATTTGTCAACTTTCCTGTCAATAATCCAAACCTAAGTCATCAAGATACACTTTTATGGTTCTCTCCTAAAAAACCCCACAGGAATATTCACACTGCTTTTGCCTCGGGTTTAGCCAAAGTGAAGGAACATAGGGATGAGGAACTGTGGTCCACTGAGTGGTCTCCAAAGAAGCATTGGAGCTGATATATGCCATGAGGCCCAGTCTTCAATGGCATCGCTAAGCCTAGTGTGTAGTGAGCTCTAGTATTTCCCCCTCACTGGCATCTATTTAATGGCCATCTGTTTCAAAAAACAGTGACAAATGAGCAAGTCCAGTTGCTACTAGAGAAGGTTTTGTTGAAAAAATGGCTGAAATAGTTGCCCCCTTGGAGAATTTTGTTACTATAGAGATCACATTGGCCAGTCTCCGTTTGTAGCCTCAGAGCAGATGCATATGCCCCTGGCATAGCACAAGCACACGGGGACAGTGTTTTCACAGAAGCAGTCATGGCTGCTGGAGACTCTCTCGTAACAGAAATGCTGGGATCATATGTGGATGTTAATGAACAGGCAGAAACCTCATATTTGGCAGTTGATAGTAGAACTCTGATGGCTAAGACCCCTGCTTATCTCTGCCATCCTAAATTAATCCTCACCTAGCCTTTGTCTTTGCAGTAATAGCATAACAGTCTGCACTTCTAATGGCTGCTTTCTGACATTTACAGATCTCAAACAATCCTGGGATTTCTTATCAATAATCGAGCATCCAGTTTTTGTATATAGGCAAAATTTTAGTTCAAAGAAGTTGTGAGATAAGGGGTGCAAACATGTCAACACAGACAGCACCATCTGCAGCTCGCTCTGCTTTTTTCCCAGTCATCTTCCTCTTTTCTTCATCCAGATTTTGCCAGTGACTTAAGCTGCTCCGAATCTCAGAGCCCACATGTATCACATGAATATTGCCTGCAGTGTGAATGAGCGTTTCTGAACCTGAGCTCATAATTTGTCATTAGCAGCAGGTGTCACTTGTTTTCCCATTTCTATTGTCACTGACAGACAAGAAATATGTATGTGCCTTCCTGCCACCCCCTGCCCTATAGTGAGTATTGAAGCGTCAGTCATCCTGCAGACCACCTGCCTGCTGCTGCTGAAGCCTGAGTCGAACCCCCCGAGGGTGCAGGAGGCTTGTACAGCGCTGTTTGATGCAGAGCACCATGTGGTGAAACAGCTTTGCAAGCCGTGAAAAACAGTTCCATTGGGCTACACTGCAGCCTCAGGACATCTCGTTTGCTGCCTCTGGCATGGTTTTGATAGGAGGGGGGAGAGGCATCAGATTTCTCAAACATTGTGTGTCAGAGATGAAGGGGTAAAAAGGGGCAAAGAAATTAGATAGTTGAAGGATTAAAGAATATATAAATAAAAATGGGATGATGGGAAAGCAAAAGGAATCACTCTGGTGAAACTAATGCAAATGGTTTGATCTGTGAGAATTTTTCTTTTAACCAATGTGCAAGAGGACAGCCATTAAAAATTTCTTTCAGTAAGCACTATTTTACATTAATGGGACTGGTGGAAGTACAGCATTAGTGAGATGATTAATATAGGGGGTTGAGCTTTTTGGCACTCCAGGATTATATTAACATCTTGAAAAGTGATGGAAGCGTGTGGAATCCTGCCATAGCTGTGGTACTTTTCCCTCTCAGCATTCCACAGGGAAATGGATTTAGTCTTGGCCCCAGGAAAAGGGAAGTATTGGGGCACAAGCTGCATGCTGTGATGCTGCAGGCTTTCTGGGGTTGAAATGGAGAGGAGAAATGGAATGGCTGTCTTAGTATGTCCTTAAGGTACAGCTTTGTATGACTGTGAGTTTGTAAACATAGCAAGTCAATGATGGCATTCCACTGTATCACTGTAGTCAGTGGAGTTATAATGGTGCAGACAGGTTGCTGCAACAAACTCGGGCTTGGTCCTCATGTCTTCAGATCCTTGTGTTTCTGTTGTGCCAGCTTGCATACTACCTCTCGTGCCCTCCTTGCAGTCTTCGTCATCTGCCTTAGACATTGATTTATTTCACCACCACCACCCCTTGTGACTTTCCACCTCAACAAAGTCATCTGGTGAAGTTGTTTGGCTTCAAAAAACTTACTTGTCTTTTCTTTACTTATTTACTGGAAGTCCTTTGAGTTGTCCAGGCTGGTAATTGCCCACGTCATCTCTGTATTGATTGCTTTTAGAGCTGCTGAGCTCTTATTACTGCATTTCACTGGGGAGAGAAAGAGAAAAGTGAAAGATCCAGGTCAGCATGGTCTCAGCAATAGATGAGTCTCATCAAATCTCTTTTCTCCCAGCTGCTGAATAACAGCTTTACTAGTTTTAAATAAAACAAGAAAAGGAATGTACAATGTGGAGAGGAGTATTAGGAAGAAAAGAGATGAAATCTGGTATGTTTAGGGAAAATGAAGGTAGAATGTGGGGTCTGAGCTACCTGTAGCAGCGAGAAAAGTAAAGGATACCTGGCTGTGAGGTGTGACAAAGTAACACTATGAATTGCTCTCCCACTGACAAAAGCCTCTTCTTCAGTAGAGACCCCACCATAAGGGAAAGAAAACAGTAATGGAATAAACAATTGCCCTGGTTACATCCTCTGCAGGATGTGATGCACTTGTTACAAGCTGCCCGCTTCTGAGACATAGTAAAATGGCCTGAAAGGCTGAGTGTTACCATTTCTGATCATTAGACCTAAACCAGTTCTTCTTAATAGACACACATGCCTCTCTAAAATGGTGGTGAATATAGGGGCTCATGTACACACATACAAAAAAGTCAATTGCAGACGTCTGTTGAGCAGTGTTGCCTATGTCATTGAAATGAAAAGGTCACTTGTGTCATTGATCTTGGTAATGTTTGGCACAGTGAGAGCTAAGACAGGTTTTCTTATGTGGAGATGGATGCTGCGTAGTGTGGGAAAGCTGACACAGCTGCTGGAGAGGAAAGATCACAGTCCCAGCATAGCTGCGTGGTAGCCAAAAGCAGCTTGTCCTCCCTGGCTGATTTATTACTGCAACCCATCTTCCTGTAACAGTGACAGCTGAGAGGGCTCTGGAGTACTGAGCCTGATATGAACCTCTTTGAGGAGTTCTCATATAAGAATCTGTAAGAGATTGATGGCCTAGAAATCTCACCAGAGTGTATTTCCTCAGGAAGTTGTCAGTGTAATCTAATTTGGATGTGATCTGTCTAATCCTTTACATGCCCCTTTTTCTCCTCTCTATGGACATACTAGCACATAAACTTGGGGTATCTGGCTCTGACAAACCTTTCTGCAGATTTCTATCTCCAACTGTGTCCTAATATAGGAAATACTGATTCCTGTTAAGAAAAAGCGGGACATTTTTCAAGCTTTGCTTGAAAGTTTAGTCTATTCCTTTGTTCATCCAATTTGGCAATCACATTTTCTCAAATCATGCATATCTACAGAGGCAGTCCAATGGCCCAAGCATTAATGGTTGATGCAGTTGCAGAACCTGCACAGGCTGGGCACCACCACACATACTCCTCAAGGAGGGTAAGGGACACACTGACTTGTGGATATCCCAGGATATTTCCTTGAAAGACAGCTAGCATTAGAAACTTATGGATCTCGTTATGCTTGTCAATTCAGCTCTATTTCTCAATAGCTGTCTGGGTGTTTTGTGTGGAAGAAAAAGTCTATTTTGTTGGGTGCTTCCTTCTGTTGCAATATGGATAACTTGTTCAATGTATATGTTTAACTCCTTTTTTTTGTGAGAATGAGGTTATGTTTTGAACTAAAATATGTGTATTCCTTATTTTCTTCAGAGCAGAGGGGCAGAAAACTGTTCTTGGTATTACACCAGTTGTCAGTACTATGCTTTTCTACCTTCGAGAACCTAAAAAGTGCCTCATTCTTATCACACAGGACTTTTGTTCAGCTGCCATGTGCATGGTAACATAATAATTTAATGATCCCTTTCTCCGCCCCTTTCTTCTCTTGAACTGGAAGGCATACTGTAGTCATTTAGATTTAGATAGCTAAAGTCAATTCTACAAAGAAACTGCATTACTTTAACGCTTTTCTCTTTTCTATCAGTGGAAGAAAATGGCTTCAAATTGTGACCAGTGTGCAGTAGCCATCCTCCAAAATAGCTCTGTGGCATGCTGACTTCATAGCTTGGTGAATAAAAAACCTGTAACCCAGATGGCATTGTGCAGCAGCCAGACAGTATCCAATTGCTTAAGTAGTGTGTTAGTTTCTTCTTGAATTGTGCAGTAGAGAGTGTGTGGGACAGTAAATGTTGCACTGTTGTGCTACCAGGGCAGATGTCCAATAAACACTGCTGGAGTTGTTGAGAGTAATATGGGATTATGTACAGATATAGTTTGCTTCTTGAGTTCTGTGCATCTAGCTGTACTGATGAAATTAGGTTTTCTTCTATAGTTGTGCAAGGGGTCTGGATGCACATGTATGCAAGCCCATCACTATCTTCCAGCTAATCTGAAGGGAAGGAAGAGAAACTGGGGAGATAAGTATTGGCTTTTAGCTTTTTAAAAATTATCCTCATTTATACTTCCTCAGACTTTCATCTGCGAAGCATACAAATAGAAACAGGCAGTCAGATTCTGCCAGGATCAGAAAGCCATGCTGGTTATTTTTCCATTTGCAGTTGATATAAAGGCCTCATGTTTAAATGACACTTCTTTTCATAGAGTGTAGTGCAAAGGAGATCCATCTGCTCTATAGAGGTGTTGCTTCAGTGAGACATATGAAATGAGAACTGTTGTTCCATTCAGAAAAGGCAGCCTGTTTGGTTCCACGGTGCACAAAGGAGATGTCAAATGAAAAGTTGAATTATAAGCCTTACATAATAGGGACTATTATTCTCAAGTTTGGGATGTAATTTAGTAGCAAATGCTGTAACGGGTGTTCTTTTGACACAGTCTTCTCTTGGATATTCTTGGACTCCACAAAAGTCATGGGATTTGGAACTACCCACTATTTGCAAGGTTTATTTATGATGAAAGCAAAGGTTTTACAAATTAAAGTTTGGTGTTAAAGGCACGTACTGTACAGCATGGGAAGTGTCATATTGGGGTGTTCATGCATTGACTTGAATAGACTTAGAGATGTAATTCTCCAACCAAAGCTGTTTCTTACAGTATTCCCTTCCTCTATTGTAGAAAACTGCTAGAAGTGAAACTGGCTCTGTGCTCCTTGTGAGGTAATGCACACTCTAATGTGAGTGGATGGACTAAAAGTGCTTTGCTATATGAAACGCTAATTGGGACCCGAGTGTTTCTACGTTTCATTGCACTATTTCATTTTCATACATGCCACAGATAATTTGCAGGAGTGTAAACATATTTGCAAGTCTAGAAAGCCAGCTGTTTAGCAGACACTTCTGCTATGGTTTGGTTTGAACACAGTATCATCCAACCTGGACCAAAACTGAGCTGAAACCTTTTAGGTGGGAACAATTCCATAGCTTGTATCGGAGGAGGGATGTAAGCTGTATGCTTCTGCAACTACTGGTGGTTTTTTAGTCGTTGTTTGGTTGGGGTTTTTTTTAATTAACTTGAAATGGAAGCATGTGGCATAAACAAGTGATGGGTTTCAAGTAAGTGAAGTATGATGGGAGACATACAGTTTGTATATATTTGTGGTTTCTCCGGCGCCTTTGAAACAGGAAACAAAACAGTTTCAGAATCCTGTTCTTAGAATGTTCATGCTGTCCCCCAGTCTTGCTGGTCCTGCTGTGCAACACTCGTATACGTCCTCATGTTCTTTCATCTTTCCTTACAGTCCCAAATATATTTAGTAGGATTTACTACACAAAGCAGACATTTGTGTGCTTGGGAGAAGATTTTGTTCCAGAAAGGTAATGTATTAAGGCTTGAAATGGTAATTTTTGCTAAACTAAACTAGAAACTTGGAAGCTCATCTCCCAGATACGTTATATACAGCAAAGACTGAGGAAAACAAGTCGTTACGTGAAAAACCTAAAATCTGCAGCCAGTTTTCAGTCTCATCAGAAAGTTCAGATTGCTCATACTGTATCTGAGGGTGTTATTTAAACATAAGCATCATATGTAATGTACAAGTGGAGTGATATTAATAGGGGTATGTTGGCTTGTAATGGCATTTAGCATGGGTGGGAGTGAGAGAATAGGTTTGTTTCCCACAGCAAGATTTTGAGCTGCCACCATTAAAAAGACGGCAGGGTTCACAGGGCCTGCTATGTAATAGCATGATAATGATTATTCTGACAAGGAAACTGTATTGTCAGACTGCTGTTACTTTGGGTTGTCGAGGAAGATTATACCTTTCCAGGACAGCTGACAAGTTCTCATAGCAAATAAATGGTAGACCAGAGTATCAGTTTCTCATTTTCCAGTAAATCTTCCCAGATATCTTCCTAGTTCCCTGACTGTGTATGACATCTGTATTAGCTCACAAGAATGGATCCTGGTGTTATCAGTGAGGCTGGTCCTGTCCTGTTTCAGGTGGGAGCTCCTTGCCTGAGTACTCAGCAAGGCTGCAGGAAGCACTGCAGGGAGCACAAGTACATTGTCACTGTGATCTAGGTGGTGGTCTAAGTGATTTCTCTTACTGACATAGCTTAATTTCCTTCCTTTACAATGTAGGCCTTAGGGCTGCAAAAGACCCATGGGTCACTGATCCCAAGCTACTGCTACTGCAAGTAGCTGTATCATTTAATTCCTTTCAATAATAATACTATTTTGTCTCTTAACTCATTGGATTTTTTTCTTCTACTGTGTTATTGAAAAGTTGTTATGGAACCCAGATCCTGTACTGAGGAGGCACAGTTTCTAATTGGCATCCCATGGTGTGCTTCTAGCCCATGTAGTGCCATTTCTTTTGGGGCCAGTATTATCCTCTAGCTTAAATTTTCTTACGTTCTCCCACCTCTCTTCATTCCAGGGAAATTTATGGATAGGAAAAGCACAGCTATTTAGCCTTCCTTTTGCTAGCTAAATATTTAGGTGGAACATAAGACCTTCTGTTGTGCAGTGGTTTCTGATTTTCACAACACCCACTCTTTCTCTAAGCATGGGTAGAAATTGCTGTACCTTGAAAACTAAAAGACTTGTTCTGTAGGGGAATTTAGATTGCCATATTTGCAGTGCAGACTAGTATTAAATAACACTTTAGAAAAATGTTCACAACTCCCCAGCCACAATTCTCTCTCTTTCTGTGTAGCACTGCTGCATAAATGTTGGGGGGGGGGGGGGGGTTGCATTTAATGGTATTTCTTTTTTGCCCTTTATTTTTTGTTTGTTTGGTTGGTTTTATTTGGTTTCCTTTAGTTTAATTTCTCTTTTGTAATTTTAACATTTAAAGTATCCATATATAACAGAAATGGCACAGATGGAGGCTGAATTACATATTAAAGGTTGCTATTGTCAGGCTGCAGAGAGGTTTCCGTAAAATTGGGTTAACAGGACACCATCACATGATCTGGTTGTATTGTGACAGCTGTTTCCTTCCAAAGGAAAGAATTAAAATTGTGGTTTGTTTCTTCCCTTTTAATGGGAGTTTAACATTTGTGCCACAATTTAGAATGAAAACCATTTCAGGGACACAGAAGAGCTATCACAGGAGCTGTGTCACTGTCTGTACCTGTGATTTTTTTCAGCTAGCCATAGTGTTTTCAAAGCATTGGGAGGGAAGAAAGAATTGCATAATGAAATAAACCATGTAACATTTTTCACTTTGGATTTACATTTGCATATGTCTCAAGCTGAGCAGGTGCTTATCCTTTGCAATGACTGTATCCTCAGCTGAAGATTTAGACATTGTTTTTTGCTGTTAGCCTGTTTTAAATAGAACATCTAGAAGATTTTAATTAAAACTGAATTCATTCAGATTTACACAGAGATCATTGGGCATCTTAGAGCTGTTTTTCCTACTTCTTAAACCAATATAAATAAAGATTTTATGTAATTGTAAGCACAGAGAAGAAAGAACACAATTTCCACTGTACTGTGTTCTGGTCTGAGGCAAAAGTGTCACAGTTCAATGATCTATCATTTCAAAATGAAGTCTCAAATAGAAGTCTCAAAAGTTATAGCTGGTACCAACTGCAGCTCCCACTCCCACCCAAGAAATAAAAGCCAAGACAACAAAAAGACAACAAGACAACAAAAAATAGAACTACAAAATCCGAAATTTTACTTCATTTTTTATCTTGATGTATGTTCATTCTGCTTTGCCTTGCAGTCAATGAGTGTTCTATGATGAAATTCCAATGTCCACATGGTCAAGAGTATTTTTTAAAGTTACAGACCTGGATTTCTAACCTTATAAGAGGCCTCTCATGCTTTGGTATTTAAATAAGCTGATGGATTGTCAGAGTGCAGGTGTCTGACTGGTGTGAAAATTGATGAGTTTGAGATAGTGAAAACTGAAGAATATTAAATACAGGCAAAAGTAGTCAGCTGCCCCTAGTATGTTGATAACAAAATGTTAATGATGCTGAAAATTCTGGCTTATCATCACACTATTCAGTGAAGTTACTTGTATTCCAGACTCGAGTTCTCTACTTCAGCTGAGACTAGAACCAGGGCTGAGAGTCGTACAGTAGGCCATCCAAGATGTCTTGTATTCCTCACTGTTCCACACTGTAAATGGCTACAGAAAATACTACCTCATCACAGTAAAACATCTCATAAAACTTTGTAAAAATTTCTCACTCATGGTAAGCTCATCTTGCAATGAAAGGTTAAGAGGCTGACATAAATATACAGTTACAGCAAATCATAGTTGTATTCCTTCAGCTTTTTCTTAAAAAAGGGCACTGGCTTTGGCAGGGAAGAGTGAGGACTAGGTTATAGGTAAGTGAAAGAGAGAAAAACCAGAAATTGAATAGTAAATTCTTCCCTCTATTACTTTCTAATTACTACTTTTCTCTAACATTGCCTTTTTTTCTGCTCAAAGCAGAGACCAGGAATTTGAAGGCAAGTACAGTCATCTTAAACATAAGCAGAAAGTCTATATCCAGGATCAGCTTGGATTCTGGTTGACAAATTCAAAGTGTTTGGGTGACAGGCACTTTCCTTCCCTGTCTTTAGCCATTGATCCTGGATATCACAAATATTATTGAATTTCTCCCTGCTTTCTGTTTTTCTCCACTTGTACTGTTTAAAAATCTTTGAAATGACTCCTTTAAAGAGTTTCTGCACAGCTTCTTCCAGCTCTACCGGGTTTTCATGAGTTACTCCTTCCCATATTGAGGCTGCTCAGTAAGGCATCTTCTGTCCCTTGTGTCACATCCTTTGCAGGGAAAGCAGAAATGCTTTTTTATTATGGAATCCTGTCTGTTGCCCTTTGTGGGCTCAAAATGACACACTGGGATCCTTCCTGCTGCTTTTTGCCAATCACTTTTTGAAGTAGATCATAAAGAGGTTTCAGCGTATTCATCTGCTGTTGTTGCTTTTGAGCCAGGCATGGGAGTTAAAGTCAGGCTAATCAGGTTGCCCTGGAGGTCTGCTCTAGGTACCTCCTGACTTGTAATCCTTTGTCACTTCCTCACTAGGCTGAATGCTCTCTTCCATTTAGGCAATCCACTGCGGTATTTCTATTGAACACCACTGTGCCATCATTGTATGGCATTCAGGTCCCCAAGACCTCACTGGGAGTTCATTGCAGCAAAAAGCAATCTGTAGCTGATCAGTCATATCTGTCTCTGTTGTTTATTTAAGGTAAAGTAGGTCAGATTGGATCAAGGATTTCTTCCTCTCAGAAAATCAGAAGTTCAAGGCTTGTTGCCTTGGGATTTGGAACTCCATAACACAGGTCAGGGACTGTCACCTGGTCATAGTCAGGTAATCATCTACTAATCCCAGAGGTACCTGAACACTGTGACAGGTAGCAACTCCCAGCTCCTACAGAGTTCCCAGAGAAATCTTTGTTTTTCTGCTGCTCTAAGTGCTGCAGCCAAGCCCAGAGTTTCAACAGGTCTTACACTGACAAACATGTCACTGATACTCTTGTGACAGCATTATTCATACGATCCTGTCATCCTGGTGGATTCAGAAAGAACATCAAGATTTTGTATCAACATGAGTCACCTCACCCAGCTGTACACTTTGGTCATCGCTGAAACCAGTTGTGGTAGCAGATTAGCAATGCACAGAGGCACTACACTTCAGTATAGGGCAATGAATCGAAGGTAGTGAGAGAGGACGTTCCTGAACAGATGAAAAGAAAATGTCAGTACTAGGCTGGAAGAGGGGAGATGATGGGTGCTGATCTTTTCAGAACTTTGCATGTCTCTGTCCATCATCTAGAAAGCTGTTATCATCCTTGATCTTTTCTGCCCTCAAAGCACCTCTGAGTCTCATCCCTAGCAGACATATCTGGCTACACAAAATTTGAATAAATTCCTTTGGAAAAAAATCCTACTTCTTGACTAATCAAAACCAGGGAAGACTGACTTCCCATTTGCAGTCACTAACAAATGTTTTCAATCAATCACCCGCTCACAGTCCAAGTAGGAAGATGTGATTCAGACCGCCTGGTGGGGAATGGATCAGTCAGAAGAGCTGATGTTTTAGCTGATCTACAAGGAAAGAGCTTATTTTGACCTCTGGCAGAGCTGCTGGGTTCGTTAGTATGCTGTGTCATTTAGGTAATGGGCAAGCTCTTAGAATTTCTAGGTCTCAAGCATTTTTTGAAGTAATGATTTGAAAAAGTTTTGTAATCATTCATGAACAAAACTACATAGCTATGTGCTTGGTATATCAGTAATTTTCCCATTTTATGAAGAAGATTTATGCAGCTGATTTTCAAAGGTACTGACCATTTCTCTATTTTCACATTCATCAAAAATTTTTAAATTTGTTTATCACGCAAATTAACTTTCTGCTTCTAGATAACAAATCTTTGACTGTTCTCTTTGCACACCCCTTCAGTGCAATTTAGAAACAAGATAATTTCACCTGAAAATAACCTGTGTTTTTTCTAATCCACCCTTACATGTGCTTAGGATTGTGAGAAATAGATGCAGCCATACATATTCAACAACAATCCACAGCTTCACTGGCATCACCTATTCAGAAAGCAGAACCTGAAGTGGTCCCTGTGCTGTGCATATGTGGGAGGGCAGATGGGATCAGAGGAATGCAAGAGGTCTACTTTTTTTTCTTTAATGTGGGTTTTGCCTTCATGAATTACAGTGAGACATTTCTTGTACTTGGAAGGTCGGGAGTCTGGGAGGGACCAGTAACCTCAGAGCATGCAATGGACTTCCCACCTTGGCAGCAGCAGTCAATGCCTGAATGTAGATGGATATTGAATGTGAACTTTCATAGAGTATTTAAACTTCAGGGAATTGAGTTGGAAAGTCTTGGTCTAGGGATCAAGGAGGAGTGCACCTTACTAGAAAAAAATTTATTTTGATGTTCAAACAAAAGTAGTTGTGGAACTTAAGACTAAGGTGAGTTTTGTGTCCAGGGCTAGACACTGAACAGGGATGCAACAGCAAGGATGGTGCAAGGCTAAGATAGCAGGAGAGTTTGAAACAGCAGAATGGTTTGATAGAATTAAGGCAGGAATTATCAACTCACAGTCAGATCAGGACTCACGTGCATTGTCAGAGCCTTACAGCAGGCTCAGATAGGAGCATTTCAATGCAGCAATATTGTGAGGATGAGGTAACCTTGCAGTGGAAGAAATAACAATGAGTATTAAGTGGATAAAGGCTATGGGTAATGTTGGAGAGGAAGACTGAGATGAAAACCAAAAGATGCTGCAAATAAGTTGCAGCATCCATCTGTAGTATTTCCATATTGCTTATATGCCCTGTGACTTTCTATAGCCCTATTCAGCTATAATTTGTCTGAGAAAAGCTTTTTACCTTAAAAAAACCCCAATTCCTCTCCATCATTTTAAAAATGAAAAAGGTAGGTGAAAACTTTTTGGGGAGAAAATGCAGTACTTGGTGAAAACAATACCACAGCCTGGCTTCCCCACCTCAGCGTCAGTCTCAAAATGCTGATTTCCCTGCACTTGCTTTCCTTTAAACTTGACTTTGCCTGTAAACTGTTCTGACAGTAGCTCTGTTTGTTGCATGGCCCTTCTGGAACTAACTGGCTGTTTGTCTTTGCAGAGACACAGCTGCTCTCTCAGTGATGATGGGTGTAAAATGAAAGGATTGAGCTGGTTACATCTTTGTAGTGCTGGGAGTACTGTAAGAAGTCAGTCACAAGTCTCTTGAAGGTACCATAAAGAGGCAGTCAATTACCTGGAAAAATAGACAGATGCCCAAATAGTGGTGTTGTCATTGGAGAGTTACTTTCTACTTATACTCTAACTTTTTAGGCATTTAATTCTAATTTGCCTGCTGTAGCAAAACGCCAACAATATTACAGAACAAGCAAGCTAGGTGGAGAAGGTTGGCTGCTCAGAAATCAATTCCTTATCATTCTAATTTCTTAATATCCAAAAGTGAATTTGGAACAAATTTTAGGCAAAACCAAAACTTAATGCACCTTTGAAATATTGAAAATAATAACTGCAATACCCTTAATTTCAGTGTTGCAAATAAAAATCCGTTGGAGATGTGAATTCATCCACTCTCCTCTGTAGAAGACCATTCTGAGTGTAATGACCAAGAAAGGAAAAGAATTGGTAGGGTGATCAAAAGGTTATAAAAAGGAGGTTTTGCTAAAGGATAGCAAAAAAAAAAAGGAAAATTAAGGTAGCGCTTAAGAGGAGAAACTTCCTGCTGCTAAGATTCAGCAAACTGGGGAGTGCAAAAGCCTAAATGCGTGGTTTCTTTGTGCTATAGATTTGGGATTTTTGCCACTTCTATTTGTACTGCTAATTATTTGGATACTACAAAATAAAGCAGGACAAAGCATTAGGAAATGCACTAAATAATTAAAATGTTCTGAATTTTTGTAATCTATTTCACTTGAGGGCTTTCAAGTGCTTCCTCAGCAAATTACTTCATAAACATCATGTCTTTACTGACAGAATTGTATTCTGTCTTAGTAATAGATCAGCTAAGATACTAGCAGAATTGAGACAACCTTGCACTGGGAGAAAGTTACAATAAATGAATGATAATGAAGTAAATGCCTACAATATTTTTTTCATACCTTGTTCACAAGAATATACAAGCAAAAATTCAAGCAAAACTTGCTACTGTCACCAATTACCTCTTTTCCCTTTGGTGGAGAGTTTATTTGGTTTGGTTTCGTGAGGTTTGGTTTGGTTGGTTTTGTGAGTTTTGTGGTTTTTGGTTTGGTGTGGGGTTTTGGGGGGAGCTTGCGGGGAGATGGTTTGGTAGGTTGGTTTGTTGGTTTTTTGTTACTGGATTTAGCTTCCTGTATAAGATGCAAACATTGTTCTCTCTGCAATCCTGGGTTCTTTTTCTGTGAGTGACATTGTTAAATAATGATGAGGTAGTACTGGCCTAAATCTGTTTATAAAGGAATCAACAGGAGTTGCATGGGTTTAGCCCATTAAAAAATGATATTTTGTCAATCTATACCTTACTTACTATTACATATTAAATCTCATTGTAGAGAATGAAACAAAAAAGTACAGGCCTTACTTATTATGACAGAGTAAAGAAATAGGCTAATCCTTCCTCCTCAACAAAAAGAATGACCTCAGAAGAAGTAGTAAACAAAGTCTTCAGAGTTAAGCTGGCTTTGTAATCATAAAAATTGATTTTAGACTTCTTCATTATTTCTGATATATAAGGATGAAATAAAGGCCCTCCTGTTCATAAGAGAAATGTAAAACATGCCTTAACCTCTTGTATGATTAGCAGGCTTCTCTAGATGAAAATAACAGTGAAAAGATGTGTGTTTTTTATTAGAAACTGCAAAATTCTGTGCTCTTTTCTCTGCTTTATCTCTGTGTCAGCACAAATTTCTCATCACATTGTATTGGATGAGTCTGGGTCAGCGAATACTCTGTCATACAGTCTGTGCCACCCCAGCCAAGTTTGACAAGACTGCATTTCATTGGTTTGTCTATTTGGCACACTATTTAAGGAAAAGAGAGTGTATTTTTGTTGTCTTCACTGCAAGGATCTGCCACTGTGGGCCGATCCCTTGCTTGTTCGTTTATGCACCGGTTCTTAAAAAAGAGTGATTCTCAGGGAATGGTACCATGGGTCAGAAATGTTGGTTTAGGGTATGATGCTGTATTCCCTTCTTATAACCGTATCTCCATTTGATTATTTACCACAATAGTGAAGGAATTCTTTATATGTATTTTTCACTCTGGAGAACTGTGCATATCAATTAGCTGTCGTTTGTTAGCATCCTCTCAGTTTTACTATTGCTAAAACAACCCACAATTAAAATAGTAAGTCTTTTTAGGATTTTATTTGTGAAACGGTCCATAAGGAATTTAAAAAAGCAAATAGTCAAAACCCTGAATGTAAATACCTGAATTCCCTAGCAGCAGTTTTTTAAATCAACTGAAGCAGTATTTCTCAGCTCAGCTTTGTACAGAAGTAAAGCTGCACCCTCAAGTCCTTTGCATTTGGTCAGATCACTGTAAGTTCTTTCCAAAAACTGTGATATTAGTCTTGCCATATTACACCAAAATCCAGCTTGACTATGCAGTATGTGTTTCTCTTAATTATATGGGATAATTTAAATTGGTATTCTTTTTCTGAACTCGGCAGTTGCTTTGTTCTAGCCAAGGAACAGCACTCCTGTAAGACTCTATGAAGCTTTGAGTTGTCTCTCAATATTAAATCAAAGCCATATTCTGGAATTGAAATACACTCAGTATCAAAGTATAAAACTTGACTGAGTCAATCCATGGTTGACAAGAGATCCGAAAGAGACCCTCTTCAGTTACTTGTAAAGTTCATTTATTTTGCGGAAAGCTTTTTTGAGCAACACGCAGCCACTAAATTAAACACTGCACTTTGACTCTGAGAAAGCATCTTTCTTCTTGTGTTTAGTGACATTTTTTGTCTTTCTCGTATGTGAAATCTGCCAAGTAAAACCATAGTGGGGGGGAAGCCATCACAAATCTTACTCGAGCTCTTCCACTCAAGATCATCTGCATCTGTGTTCTCTTTGCTTTTTCTTATTGAGGGTGGTATATGAACTTGTTAGGTGCAGATGCCAGAATTACATAAAAAATAAGTAAAAAATCTTTTACAGTCCCAAATCAGTAATGGCTTCTGTAAATTTGAAAATCTAATAGGCCAAATTAAGGAATAGAAATAGTTAGGTATATATACACTCTTTAGTTTGCCTGTAAAGTTTGATTTCACATTTCAGCCTGTCACCCCCGGCATTTGCTTGCAACTTACTTTTACAGCATTTATTTCCTTTAAGAGCTGAAGACCCAGTTGATGATGGTATTAACAATCCAGACTGATCTGGGGTCAGAATATCAGCATTTTCCTTAGCTGACATCATATCCAGAACTTGTACAATGTACAATAAAAATAAAATCTGGCCTATTCTGTTGCAGTCATGTTGTTTCTGAATTAATGATTTCAACACCAGTTTTGTCAGAAAGTTCAGTAGAGATATCGTAAAAAACCCCATCACTGTAATGTTGAGCAGACATCTTTCCATTATCAACTCTGGAAGATGCTTCCCACAAATGTGTAGCACACCAGCTGTACTTTGTCAAGCATGGATAGTTCTAGTGCATAAAATAAAATAAACTTCTGTTATTTAGTGATGATTCCTGAGAGAAGAGCAGCATAACTCAGGAGAAGAGTGCAGTGCAGAGCAAGAAGTGAGGTGGTCATTAGAATAATATCATTTGGAGGTCTTTTTTCTTTCACCTCTGTGCCTGCAGCCAGTGCCTGAAAACTGATGGTGTAGAACACAATGCATGTCATTTCTGCTTGTCCACAGGTAGTTTTGAGATGGCTGTAAGAGCTTTGTAGCAAGACGAAATACAACATTTTAAAGCTTCAGACACTTGATTCACCCAGTGGACGAAGACTAAGGCTTGCAGATGTCCAGCAAATGTTTATTTTTGTTTTTCTGTTGTCCTGTTGATTTGAACCAGCTAGAGCTCAGTAACTGCCTCTTGTTAGGGCATAAATGAAAAGGGAGTGGTACAGGAAACTTGAGATTCATCAGTCCTTAGGCATAGAAAAATCCAAGTAGAACAGTCTGGGTGTTGATGGTTTTATTTCACATGACTTTGCTTATAAATCCAAACCCTGAAAAAGAACAAGAGTGGATTTTTCTAAACCTGAACTTGTAATGGGGTAAAAGTAGAAGAAAGGGAAGGGTATTACTCAGGTATTTAAAAGACATTTTTGAGAACAGGCCAAATGTCTTCCATGTCAGAGCTAACATCATAACTGAAGAAACTATATAAACCAAAAGGAAATAACACAAAATGTAAGTGTGTGAACCATAGGTTGATTTTGTGTTGAAAAGTAAGCATCAACTATCTGGAATATATTTTAGTAAGGATTGCTTCTTAAATGAAACTTTCTCTTGCTACAGAAGGAGGTTATTGAACAAAAAACTAAACAAAAAAGAAAATAAAGAAAAAAAAAAAGTGAAAACAAGCCCAATGCAATTCAATTTGGATTTATCACACTATTATTTTAATATATTTACTCATGGTTAACAAGTCATTAAGCATCAAATTGCTGAGTTTTAATGAGTCCCTGAAGGTGAAAATGAGCTGCCTACAATTGTACAGTAAAATAACAACAATGGCATGGCAGAAGACTATAATAAAAATCAAGTAAATGCTACTGAATATTTGGTGTGTGGATGCCAAACTGGTTTTGAGAGGTATTTCAATTTATTTAGTTCAGTTGGTTCATTTGCTGAATAGCTCTGTATGGCTGGTTTTGCGTTCAGGAAAAGTATTTAATCTGATTTTGGCTTTTAGAAGAGGTTGAGGGGAGAGATCCTGCATATATACTAATTGTTGGGCTAATTGCCTTGTTAAGTAAGACTTACTCCTGACAATTTACCAGGGCCTGGTCTGACAAATTTAACAAGTAGAAGGAGGGAGTAGTAGCTAAAATGATTGTGTGGTTAAGTATGCAGAGACATGTACAGCTTGTAAGTTCTAAGTGGTTAAATAATGAATTAATAAAGGACCATCATGACAAAAACTCACCTACCCAAACAGAATTTAATGGCTTGCGCTGGTGCTTGCTGCCCTATCAACTTGCTCCTATGGTTGTGTTCTACAAGTATTTTAACCTGTTTAATTATTCTTCTGTAGACCAACAGTACCTATGAATTCCAGGAAGGCTAATGGGCCCTCTGTGAGATGTCCATTTCTCTCATGATGGCAATTCCATCTTGCAGATATGTTGGATTTGCTTAGCCTTCTGATGCCTGTTGGCACAAGGACAAAGCTGTCTCTCAGTGGGTGACACTCATCCAGGGGTCAGACATCTGGGCAGGTTGTTCTCATAACCACACAAGCTGCTGCTGTGAAGGTACATGCCAGTGGCATGACCCCTTCCTCAGCCTTCTCTGTTTTACACCTCTGCCAGTTCTATCTTTCAACCTGTTTTGCACTCTGTAGGCAGAGGGATAAAAGAAAAGTGGCCTGAGGTTAGATGCTACAAAAGAGCTGAAAGAGAGCTGTGCCCAACACTGAAGCATTAACAAAAGTCCAGCTTCTTTAGTATTTTCTTAGAAGAGTCTGCGACATAGTTGCCATCTCCTGTTCTTGTGCAAAAGCTGCTTTTCTAAATCCTATGAATACTTTGGCTCTAACTGTATGTCCAGCAGAGACCCTGTTGCCTAATGAACAAAAGGATAAACCTCGTACTCTGCCCTGAAAATACCCACAACAGCAGAAAAAGGAATGTTCAGCTGGCAAGCTGGTGGATTTTTTTCCTCCTTTAGAAGCAGCCTATAGGTTTCTAACTGTGGTTTCAATGGAAGATGAAGAGAATTGCTGTTTGAGCTAGTTATGTTTTTGTGACAAGGAACTATTGTTTTGGGAATTTTATTTTATGCTTGAAAAAAGTTAAATTCTCCATTCTGCAACCTCTTTCATTTCAATTCCTTCTCAAGAAGGCTCTCTTAACTCCGATGGATCATCAGATGCTAATAGAATACTTCTTTGTACAGAAAGAATTACTGGTCTAATGTAAAATGAGTTTCCTGGCACATCATCAGTATAAAAATCTTAAAGGAGGAAAAGCAAAAATGTGGCCTCATTTTTTTGGTTGTCTTCTTAGTATATTGATTGTTTTGCAGCATTAGCATCCTCCACAGAGGGGAAGGTCAATATCATTTTAACTCCCACTGCTCTCACCCACTCTTTAAAATTGAATTCAGTGTATTATTGAAAAAAGAAGAACATGTGCCCGCAATTATTTTTTTCACTTTTCAAGTTACACTGAACAATGGACACCTGGTATATCAGCCATCAAACAGAAAATTAACTGTACTAATAGCAGTGCAGATTCAATGCTGATTTAATTCTGACTTCAGAAGTTAATCATCTCCAGCACGCTGGATGGTTATTTAATGAGAAGGATTCATGGGTTCTAGAAACCACACTACAAACTAACAAATCAAATCTGATGCCATCACCTCCTTACTGAATCACTATTTTGGCACCGCAGAACAGCTGGACAGCTTCATTGCTCAATACAGCCAGGAAGTGGGGGAGTGCAGCAGGAATCAAACTCTTCAAGCTGCAAGGCATGTGAATACGCAGTTCTGAACTAAACTTGCTCACAAATAATTAATGAAGTAATAGTCAAAGTAATAGCAGAAACCAAACCATATTAACCTTTCTCAGAAATAATTACTACCTGGCATTTTTTCCATGCTCATAGATCATTATCAAATGCCAGTGGGTTTTTTAGAGACAATATTAATGGAAAAGTTTGAGGAGATGTTGGGATTTTGGTTTGAGTTGTTTTTTTTTTCATTTGCGGGTTTGCTTGTTTCATTTTTTCCTGTGGATTTGTTTTATTGTTTTGATGTTATATTCTTGCTTAGTATTTTAACTGAAGTTAGTGCTAATGATAACTGTGACAAGGATAATGATGATTTCTGTTAACTTGATTAGCAGTTATGTCACAAGTATGATCTATGGAAAAGTCCCTGTTTCCCTGCACTCACTGTATGTGATTGAGTGGCTTCTTGGAGGTCTATGAGGCTGTCAGTGTCAGTGGGTTGGGCTTTTCACAATGAAATTGTCAAAAGCAAGGGAAAGTGATTATTGTTCCCTTCACTGCTTTTGTAAGATGGGACCTGTGTGTCACCTGAACTGAATTCCACATGATGATTTCATACAGTCCCCTTAACATCTGATAGTGGTTGCTTTCAGCCTCTTTTTACATAGATCAAATTGGAACTGGTAAGCCAGAGGCTAAAGTTTCATTACTTTTCCTTCTATTCATCTAATATTTTGTTTATTTCGGCAGTTTAGCTCCAGTGATGATGATGTTGTTGTTGGAGGATCTTGTATGAGTAAATCTGCTTCACTCCAGAGAAGGTACTACATGGTTTAACCTTCATTGTTCTGTATTCTCTAGTTAAGTAAAGAGAAGATGTCAGTGGCATTTTCGCTAAGGTAGCAAAATGTGCATTACATTATCATGTTATTTTTCACTAGCTGGAGAACGTTCATTAGAAAAGACCATCAGAGTAGTGATAAATGACTTACATTACCTTTTGTGCATACAAGCTATTCCTGTGGGAGATTCAGTCTTCATTCCTTCCTATTCAGAGGAACAAAGAAAGTGGTCAATTTGTTTGTGGTTAAAATTCCACTGAAGTGTAAGTTATTTTGCTGCTACTACAGAATGCTGAGCTGCTGGTGGGAAATACTGATGTAGATGCCATAGTTGTGTATCTATTGTCTCATATATCAATAAATGCTGTTTGAGCCTGTCTTTCCTCTGTTCTTTTTTTCAAACTTTTCTCATCCTGACAAAGATAACTTGAATTTATTTATACATTCTTTCACTTCTAGTATAGTCAATGTTCTCTCAATACATTAGTTACCTGTAACCTTTTGTACCACTGATTCCTAACTCAGAATTCCTGTGAAATCTTGGGAACAGCAAGTAACTGTGCTCAAGTAAGAATCATTGTACCACTATGATAATCTTAAAGGCAGTCACATTTTAACAAAAATATTTGCAGCTAATCTTGAGAGTTGCAGGTTTGGTCCGAGGAAAGAAGATACCTGAGGAATTGACCAGCAAGGTTAAAACCTCAATTTTCATGTTTTGCCAAAGCTGATAGAGATATAAAGATAACAGCTTCATAAGTAAATAAATATCCTTTGGTTTTTCAGGCTCTGAGGCATATCAAGAGTGGGGGGAGTAGTTCTAGGTGAAGTGACACCACCACTTTAAAGACTTGTTTTCAGTCATGAATAATTTCAGTGATTTTTTTTTTTTTTTTAAATATACAGGAGCACTGGTAGGTGGACTTAATATTTCTCATTCACAGTAAGAAAAAGACAGGAAGGAAGGGAAGAGAAGAAGGTGTCCAGTTGTAAGGGAGTAGTAACAGCTAAAGTAAAAGTTCTCATACACCAGTGCTCTGTGAAGGCCTAGAGTATGCTTAGAGGGTTGGGAAAAAAAAAGTGCGAACTCAATTAGTAAAGACAGATGCACCTAATGTTGCTATGGACAAGGATTATATATGCAGGTAAAATTATTTTCTTTATAGAAAGAAGCTCTTCTGACCACTGTATTATCCCTTACAAAAACTGAATTAGATCACTCTTTCTCTTCCACGTTGGTCTTTATTGCATTTGTTAAGACTACAGAAGTTGTATCTGTCTGCACTAACACAATAACCTTGCCTTGTGCAAGCATCTCCTGTCTTCATGGTGCATCAGTTAGTCTGTCTAGAACATGCCAGTAAGGATGTATTTACCCTCACTAAGAGATATTCTTGGGTGGCAGTGATTATTTAATAGATAAATGTTTCTTGATCACTTAAATACACAAGGTGTTTGCGGGCTGGCTGCTGCAGCACATAACTCAAACGGTGTGTCAGTCCTCACAGACACAGAGCTTAAGCTCCCAATACACTCCCATCTTGTTCTTCCATGTCATACATGAGGCTTCAGCATCTCAGCTAAAAGCTATTCTGTCACTGCTCTTCCAAAGGCTGTCACTGCAATACCACTCAGCAGGGGCACAACTCAGATCCAACTGAAGTCAGTAGCAAATATCCAGCTGGCTTCCTGAATGCCGTGCATGACTTCACCGAGCTGAGGACAGGAAAATATAGAACAGACATCAGTGACGTGTTTGTGCTCAAGCAGCGTTTGAAATTCAGCATCCTGGGTACATGCGTGGAAGCAGCTGTGGCCTGGAGCATGCTTCAGGGAGCAGCTGGCTTGGCTGCTTGCTTTCACATTGCTCTGAGAACAACAATCCCTTTCTGAACAGCAGTGCCCACCCTGGCCCTTTTTTGTTCTGGTTGGTCCCAGTGTGTTTGTGTCCTCAGCCGTGCACCGCAGTAGCCTTGCTCTGTGCAGGTGGACTGTGGTGGTGGGGGAAGGGTACCATGTGTGCGCCATTTCCACTGCTGCCAGGCATGAAAGGGAAGGAAATGATGCCAGCTATTACATCAAACCTTGGAACAAGAGGTATGCAGGAGAAACATGCTCTGGAGCTCTTGCTGGCAGATCATGCCAACTGATGGAAGAATTGCCTAATTTGGAAAATAAAAATGTTCTAAACTATATGCTGAAACTTTTTAATAGTTGGATGCTCTAGAAGTAGTTAAGAAAACTTTGTTTGAGCCTTGGAAAGTCTCCAAGACCCACTCAGGAGAGAAATTAGCAAATATCTTTTTGTTACCTGAAGAGAAATAAATATTCTTGCTGAAATGCAGGAACAGATTCTCTCCCTCATCACTACCTAGTCGAAACCAAGGTGGTTGTGATGGGGGAATGAAAAGAGTGGGAGAATAGGTGGAAGAGAGAGTAATGAATGAAGATGAAGTGAAGGGGGAAGAGGAGAACTGGTTTGAAAATTATCCAAGGTATTTCTAAACAGTGGACCCTACATCTGCAAACATTAGGCAAATCTCTGTCCCAGTCATTCTGGAAATCTACTCCTGATGCAAAAAGTGATTAGTGGTAGGTTTATATGCTATCAGAATGCAAGGGAAACTAAACAGGGGCCTTAGGACAGAAAAGATTTTGTCATTATTCTGTTCTCTAGATCAGTTTAGAAGTAAAACATGTATTCATCAAGAGCTGGAGTTTTCACTGAAAAGTCTTGATTCTTAATGTTTATTTCAGCAACCTATTGTAGTACATTTTTTCTGCTCCTTTTTATCTTGAGGAATCCACTGAGATTAAATGGATTGAGGTTCAAGGAGTGTGGACAAGCATTCCTGAACTGACGCATCTTTGCCACTGTTTTGCAGCATGTTCTTCTGGGTATCTGTTGCAGCTATCTGCTCTCTGGCCTTAGGTTGCCATTTGTAAATGTGAATAGCTCTTGAGAGGTGTGATATGAGTTGTAAAATTATTGGAAGCTATAAGATGTAAAGCTGTGAAAAAGCAATGAGCTGGGGAAATGATCTGACTTGGTCTTTTAAAATAATGGACTGCCTAAATCTGCTCATTTCTAACTTCTGACATTCTGTTCTGACCCATAAGTGCAGGGCTGGTCCTCACTGCAGCAGCCTTCCTGTCAATGGCAGCATATGAATCTATTTTGAAGCTTTAGTTCTTTTTGATGTTTATGAACCTTCCTTGCTCCCCATGAAGTAGAGTCATGTTGAAGGCTAATTAAATGTGGATGTGTATATTTGATCCCTCCCATTGTTTCTTGTCAGTCTGTCTACTAAAAATCACAGGTTATACCAGCTTGTCATGTAGGAGGCCAAAAGACAGAAAGAAATATTAGCAGATTATGTATGAGTCTGTGGCAGTCAGGGAGAAGGGAAGGGTTAAACAGGGGATGTTATAATGCTTCAGTGCCACTTGGTTGAACTACTGCAATGCAACCTTTCTAAGAAGAGGCGACACAGAATTTTAACTATTTGATGTATAAGTGAACAGTGGGCTGGTAATTAAACACAAGATTTAGAATTATAAGATCAGTTTATAGTTTTGAACATATTGCCTGGAAAGGTCTTTTTTTTCTTCTTTTACTGTGCTGCAGTTTCTTTTCTGCAAAATAGACCTGCTACCTCCTTCAAAATCCAATTAGGAGACTCATGTCATGAGTATTCATAGAGTGCTTTGAGATGTTTAACAAAAGATGATCTGTAAATACAAGGCATTGCTACACTTCTATTAAACTTTTGTCAGTAAACGTTATTTAATCACTAAACCACAAAAATGTACACTGACGTCCCTAAAAGAGCTTATTCCTGAAACAAAAACATTGAAACCAAAAGTTGCATTCTTTTGTTCCTAGTACATAAGAACAGGAAAGCTCTGAGAATTTGAGAGTCACCCACTGGGTGAAGGCCAATAATTTTAAACTTTCATGGGCATTAAAAAGCACACCTGAAGAAGTATTAAACAGAAAAAGAAAATTTCCAGAGTAAATGACATTTGACAAAGTCACTTCTGAGGTCTCAGTGAGCTCCATTACTGTTATTATTATTCATTCAAGTCCAGGTAATACCAATTCCATAGCACAGTAACAGTCCCAACTCCTATACTTTTGAAGTCAGTATCAACTTATCTACAGTGGGAATGATACAAAGCCCCAGTTAAGGATGAGAGGTCCTTGGTGTTTAATGTGTTTCTGATTCCCAGTTCCCTTTTCTAGCTTTCATTATATTGTTAGTGACACTGAACTCCTTCATGGTCTGACTGTGTGTAGTGCATATAGGAGACCTAAATGGCTGAGGCCAACAACAGAATGTATGCGGTATGTTTAGAAAATTGTCACCACAAATGCTACCATTTTTTGGACAGCTTTGCTAGTTAGTTATTCATGTTAGCCAAGGCCTGAGATGACCATGAGAGTTACTTAATCTAAAATCTAGAGATCAGTTAGACACTGGCATTCCCAAGGGAGGGATAACTGTTTGTTCTTTTCTTGCACCTTCCTCGGAACAGAGTGGCCTTCAAGTGATAGAATGGGAACTGTGACTGTAATTACTGCAATGAATTGCTATATGTGTCCCACTGGGACTAAATTTGCACTAATGCTTGTGTGCACCTTTCCTGGGAGCAAGATAAATACTTCTATAGTAACATAGAACACTAACACTATCCACTATCCATTATTAGAAATACTACAAGAAGTTACTTTTAATTGTTGTTTGAAAAAGAAATCTTCCAGGAAAAACCCTAATGTTTTTTTCTGGAGACAATAGGTATTAACAGATCTTTAAAAATGCTTCACAACTGTGTGTGCCCTCCCATGCTTCATTGTCCCTTGGCTATATGTATGGTATTTATGAAATCACCAGTTAGCTGACCCTTAGCTAGTTTTAAGGGCATTCTTATATGCTTTGTAAATTGAGGGACATCATCTGATAGGACTGTTTGTTTTATGTCTCTGAATGAATCCTGTTTGAAACTTTCAAAATTTCAGCTTTCAAAGTTGCTCATATTTATTTCAGATTGAAGAAATGCATTGAAGCTGTTTGGAGTAAATATTTTGCTCCATCACAAGCCACAGTGAGAAGGTGTGTATACAAGATCCAGCTGCAGAAGGACTGCTACTCACTTATTTATGATTGTAAACAGAAAGACCACGTAATGCAGAGATGTTTAGAAAGTTTTAAAAGACAGGGTGGCCATAGATAGTCTTTCACAGATGTGTTTCTCTGCCTGAGTAGCTTGCCTACACTAGGGACCTCAATCCTTCCTAGTTTCATCATTCACTTATGTCCTAAACTGCCACAAACATCTTGGGCAAATCATAACCAAATTGTTTATTCTGTTGTTTTCTAGTTTCTATAGAAATTACCCTTAGATTTTTTTGTCTTTCTCTTTCAAAATAAATTCGTAATTTAGAGGGGGTTTTATTCTATTTGTCCTTTGCTTACCTTTATTTTAAAATACTTAAGTGGAAATTCCACTGCTTGTACTACATATGCTGTTCCAAAACCTTTCCCTATTAAGAATCTTTGTGTTTTACAGAGTGAATACTTTGAATCTGGTATTGCATCTAGGCATTGTTGCTTGAAGGGCTTTGAGCTTACATTCCTTGTGAATATTATTATCAACTTCTGTTGTTCAGTTTTTACAGTTGGCACTTTTATTATTCAGATGTTGTATATTTATTGATGCAGTGTCTGGGTCAAGGCTTTTTGTTTGGTGAGACTAAATTAGGGTGGTGTATAATTTGGAACTAGAGGCTGCAAATACCTTAACTATACTGCTTTTTTTTTTTTTTTTTTTTTTTTTTTTTTTTTTTTTTTTTTTTTTTTGGTAGCTCTCTGAACTCAATCTCATAAGATTCTCATGCATTTTGTAATGTCCAGAATCCCTTTCCTTGGAGCTTTGCTGAGATAACTACTAGAATATGTTTTTTCAGTTTCAAAACATGTTGATATTAGATCAGTTATTAATTATATTTTCTGTGAATATGCCTATGGTATTTTATCAAAATTTTATCAAAAACTATTTTTTGGTAAGGAGTAAAGGACAGATACAGCTGGTCAAACTGGTGAAACACTGTTTTGTTTCATCAAATAAGCCCACAGCACTTTCACCTCCAACCACTCTGTTTCTTTTCTGCTTTATTACAGGAATTGCAGACCAAATTAGTTATCAGTCTTACCACATATTGTAGTGCTGGTGATGGTCAATATTGAATTATGAGGAATGTTAACACAATTTTCAACAGTCTAATTGCTTCTCTTATCTCCAGTGAAATGTTATATTAAATAGCAACAGTGACCAGCCTGCATAGAATTTCTATAATACATTGGTGGGATTTCATTATCAAAGTCTCTATCATTGCATCATGTGGCTCTACCTGCATCTGTGTGTTGATCTGAATCATTTTGTCCAGGGCAAAGTCCTAAAAATGACCATGTGATTCATGATGGGCTGGAGGAGGAAAAATGGATAGAATGAGATGAGGGAAACACAATGCAAACTACTGTGTATTATATAGACCACCTCTCAACTAATAAGGTGGTGTTTGTCAGTAAGGCCTAGAAGTGTAAATGAAGTGTGAAGTATCCCATCCCTGCCATTAATAAGGACAAGAAGAGGTGATAATTGGTTGGGAATGGGGCATGAGATAAATTGGCAGATACTGGCAATGGCCAAACAAAAGGAGGAAACTCAGATCTTCTGCTTGGTCTTTTTGACATTACTGTCACAAATAATGCTAACAGCTTCTCTGCAGAACTAACCAACACTGAATACTGGTCAGTATTTTTGCATTTTTCCATTAGCAATCACTGTGGCACTGCCATGATTATTTTGACTCCATTTTATAATATTCTTTCCCTCCAATACAATATTGTACCTAATATACCATTTTATTGTGATATAAGATAATTATTCTTTTAAACAGTAAAAATCAACAGGGGTCCTTAGTATTTAAGCCAATGAAAAGATGTTCCTATCCATAGGCATGGGAAAACATATTTGCAGTAAGCAAAATTTATTCATTCCTAAAAATACTGTTTCACTTTTATCTAAGGCTGGATTCCTGCTGTAAATCTGCTTTAGTGTTGTGATGTTTTAGTGGGATGCAGAAATTAGTCAAAGAAAGAAGCCTACTTTGATATGATAAAATTGTTTCTAGTTATAATGGGTTATGGAATCCTTTGAACTCAAAAGAAATAATGGAATAGAGTAGTTGAAACTGTGGATGGAAAGGAGTGTGGAAGACTTGAATCAAACCAGATCAGATCAGGACTGTCACCAACCCTGAAACAGGTTAAGTCTGATTTATCTAGCCAAGTCATGGAACCTCAAGGTGACATTTGCTTATGAGAACACTGGGCCCATCACTGTTCTGTGAAACTGCTCCTCAGTGGTTTCCATCCATCACACTGCAGGCTGGATGTACTGGGATGGGATTAGAAGCCATGCTTGCTGTTGCAGGAAGTTTATACTGATTACATACTGAGAAGCGTATGCTGAGAGTACATGTACACTGCTGTGAATACAGTGCACTTCTGAATGTTTTTAACTTTGGATATTAGTACCAACTCCTTACTTCATAAATGTGCAAACTTGCTGCTATGAAATTGAATTTGTGTGTTGCTTTAACGCGTGGAAAGGCCCAATCAGCCCACAATAAAGATCATTTTAGTAATCTGCTGTCACCATCATGTTACCATATTGTTATGTGGTATTCCTCAGAATTTCTCTGATGTTTTCACACCAAAGGTATCATCCTCTGATCAAAAGGAGATTGTGCTCAGTTTCTAAGCTGTGCACCTCATGAGACAAGACTGTTCTCACTACAGCCAGTGGAAGGGATTGAGCCATGTACATAAACACTTCATTGGGATATTTTTGTTATTTCAGCCCAGTGTTTGAAAACTGGAAATTGATAAAAAATTTTATTCAAAAATTTGAAAGGAAGAAGGGGTGGGGGAAACCAAATGAAAAACAAGTGTCACACAGGCAAGGACAGCTTGATGTCTGCCTCTTTGGGAAGAGATGCTGTATCTCAGGAGCAGGAGTTAGACTGCATGGCATGTTCTGCTCCCTGCATTTTCAATAAGCATCTCTTGAAACACTCAGGAGTTCTCAGCACTTGACCAGGAAATACAGTTCCCATCTGTTTTCATACTGTCCCGAAGAGAATTCAAAAATCTACTTTAAAGAAAAAACTATCAACTATAACTACTGTCTAGCTGCCTTGATCCATTTTTTAATTGGATTAAGTAATTTGTAATTTATATAGTTTACCATTTGTTCAAAATACTATTGAAAGGTACATATTCCTGGAGAGAAAGTGAGCAATGGACAAGCTTTTGCCAATGAATCAGCTGTCTTTGCAGCCTTAAGCCTTTTAAAATGTAATATAAATATGGCAAAGATAAGAAAAATGCAGATGCCTGCTGCAACTGTGACAAAATGAAAGAAGAGTTGCAAGGAGGGAGAGAGATGTCTGTGACACAGCCACGATGAGCTTATTTCCTCAGGTTGCAAAGGAAAATTGAACAAAGAAAAGACCAGTAAGTACTGATATAAGAGTTTTAGACTGGTTCTCTATGCTGTTAAAAGTTTAAAGAGAACTAGTATTACAGCTGATTCTTTACCAATTCTTTGGCTCCCATTGTGTCATTTGTCTCCAGGATTAGCATCTTGTGAATCGGGATAGGAGATTTTATGGTGAATGAAACTTGAAATAAAAAGAAATAACAGTTATGCAGAATGACAGTTATGCCACAAGTGCAAAGAAATAACAGTTACTGCCAGCTTTCTTGGCATGTTTTTGATGTAGGGTAGTGGTGCTTGGAGATGATTAAGGGATTTTTTTACCCTTATTATAAGACAAAAAACAAAGTCTGAAGCTTTTAATTTCATAGTCCTCTCACTTCTGCTGGTATTAGTGACAATACCACAGCAATATAATTATTTTCATGACTGTAGTCATTTATCTGTCTTCCAGTAATCTCAACAGGAAGGTAACTCAGTCTTGCTTGAACCTTGAAGCTGTGGTTTATACTTTCTTGAAACTAGTCTCCAAGCTGTTAAGAAAGTACTTTTACTAAACTTGAGTCACATTAACTTTGAGGAAGTCTGATTCCTTATGTGAGGTGGTGACAGTCAGGTACCCTCAGGACTTCAGAATTAGAGGAATTGTAGAATGGGCAAGGCAAATATTGTGATTAAGCTGTTTTCCTCCAAGTTCCCATGCCAGTTAGAAAGGACTAGAATATTTTCATTTGGAAGGGACCTACAACAATGATCTGGTCCAGCTGTCTGACCGTTTCCTGACATGCCTTCCAGCCCTTTCAACAACTTTGTTTCCTCCCTCCTCTGGGCACTTTCAAAGGCCTTAACATCTTTTCTCAAATTGTGGGGCACGAACTGAGGTGAGACCACACCAACACTGAATAGAGCAGGACAATAACTTCTTTTGACTGACTGCTGGTTTTTATGCTCCCCAGGACATTGTTTGCTGTCTTGACTGTCAGGGCACACAGCTTACTCACACTGAGCTGCTACCCACCAGCACCCCCAGATCCCTTTCTGCAGGGCTGCTTGGCCTTTCTCTGTCCTAGGTGTGGGAACCAGTATATGGACTTGTCAAGTTTCATACCGTTAATGATTTACCAGTGCTTAAATCTATCTAGAGCCCTCTGAAAGGCTTCTAGTCCCTCAAGAGAGTTGACAGCATATCCCAGTTTGTTACTGACAGCAGACTTGTTACTGCATTCAACTCCTGCATCCAGACTGCTGATAAACATATTGAACTAAACTGTCCCTCAGACTGAACCCTGAGGAACAGCTCTGGTGACCAGTCACCAGGCAGATGTAGCCCCATTCACCACAACTCTTTGAGCTCTGCCGTTCAACCAGTTCCTAACCCTGGGCACTGTGTATGGCTCATCTTGTCCAGCATGGTGCTGTGGGGGATGGTATCAAAAATCTTACACTAAATCCCAGGAAAAACTGCATCCACTGCCTCCCCTTCATCCACTAAGCAGATGATGTTACCTTTCAGGAGATTAAGAAGCAGGTTGAATGTCTCTGAGGCTTGTTCTCGGAACTGTGCTGGTGACAGCTGGTAGTGTCTTCATGCTGTGGATGTTTCAGTACTGGGACCAGAACAGATGCTAATCAAGGTACTTTGAAGAGACTGTCAGCCATGCAATTATTATGTGACTATTTGTGGTTTTCTTTTGTGTAGCAATTGCTGGCATCTTTCCATTGATGGCTCTTAGGGAGACATCTTAAGCGATTTTGATTTTTTCTCTTTTGCTCTGCTCTTACAGGCCTTGCAAAAATATATAATCTAAAGCATTTTATGCTGTTATCAGAGAATATGGATTGTTGCATGAGTTTATCCTTTTTCTTCTTTTGTTAATTGTAATAAAATGCACTGTGTTTTTATTTGTGCTGATGTCAGCTAGGAGGAACACAGCAGCCATCATCCTGTGTTCTTTTAAGGTAAAAATAGGAGGTGCAAATGGAACCACTGGATCTTCCTTTAAAAAATGCTTTTAGACCACATCATTTTGAAAAGTGATAAATGAGAAAATGAACAGTCATAGGGATTTAATCTTACCATAATACAAAACTAGGTGGCTTCAAGGTGAGATGTACAGAGGCCAAGAAAGACAGCAATTAAATATTTAATAGGTTAAGTCTAGTGCTATCAGTCAGAAGAATCAAGGACAAAAGAAAATCCATGGCTGTGACTGATAGCACATGATTTCTCATGCATTGGAGTCATATCTTAACTTCTGTGGATGTTTTCAAGTTTTTGAAAAACAGAAAAATGTCTGAAAAAGATAGCTGGAAAAATATTGTTCTATTTTGCTGAAGTTTAATTACTTAATTCTTTCAGAAATGCATTAAGCAATCCATCAGGTTTTTGGTTTGTTTTTTTTTTTTTTTTCTTCCACGTTAGCTGCAGAGAGGACAGAAGGGTGGAAAGGGAGAGAGATGTAAGGGAAAGGAAATGTATGCTACAGGCATTGTACTGCTGCTTCATCTGACCTACTTGCCCCCATGTTGTGTCATCAAAACTTGATTGTCAAGATAAAAGATATTACTTTTGGTATCCCAGTACATCTGTGCCTGGAAGTAATATCATCATCTCTCTGAATTCAGTTAAAGGAATTTTCTTCACTTCTTGCCTGAATTACTGCATGTTGTGTTGCAGTCTATTCAAAAACTGTTATATATTACCCATGACAAAAAAAAAAAAAAAAAAAAAAAAAAAAAAAGGAGAGAGAGAGAAAACTTGAATGGAGGGCTTGTATTAACCAAGCAGGAAAGGCAATTTTAATAGTAGTCCAAAGGGAAGCTGGGGGAGTATAGTATTTTCAAAGGAGGTATAGAAAGGAAGCAGCCCAACTTAGGTATAGCCAGCAAGAACAGAAGCAACACTTTCTTCTGATTGTTACAACCCTATAAGAGATAGGAAAGAATGTAGGGAGAAGTGTTCAGTGATAGTTAAAGGAAAGATTTGGAGAGGGGAGTTGAGGAACGCCATTTCACACATACTAACATTTAATTAGACAGTCTAGAAACCTTTTGCCTGGAGTTCTGCAAGGAGGCTAAACATTGTGTCCAAGCTGGCCAGAAGGCTAGACTGAGGCTGAGTTGAAATCTAAGCTGGCAAGATCAAATACAAACATAGGTTTGAATCAGTATAAATTATGAAAAAAACTGAGGCAAAATCTGATACAAGAAAAGACTGGACTGAAGGCATTACATTTCCACCAATACACAGTTCTTCTCTCATCTTTAATATTCCAGCCAACAGCACCATTGATGCTTTAATGGAATGTCCTTTTCATACAGCATACACAACAATTGATCTTTCTGCTCTCTAATTTATTAATTATAAATATTTATGAATTATTTATTATTTAGTTAAAAAAATGCTTGTTTAGAGTAGCTGATGAGGTGCTGAGTTATTATAGTGCCATTAATGAACAAATCATGAAACAGAAATTTTAATGTGCTGAATACTGAACAGGGAAATTTAACTATTAGAGTCATTTCAAATGACTGTTAGGCATTTGCAAGAAAAGAATTTACATAATTCAACTGATAAGCTTTGTGGTGTTCATGAAGGTGTATGATAAAATAATTTAGGTGAGTACAGTTGTGAGATAACATGTGTCCAGTAGATGCTGGTCAATCTCATGTCAGTCTAATACCGAACAATGTCAGATTTACCTACAACTGTCATGGTATTTGAGATGTGTTGGAAAGCTCTGTCTACGAACAACCTGAAAATACTTTTAATTTGCACTTGGCTTCTCTGAAGAATGCAAATGCTGAGGGAAAATTGCTTGGAGTAGATGAAGTAGATTTAACCATGAGGAATGAATGAACGGTGCAAGCACAGTATCATGCTTTCATTTTCATTTCATCGGTTCTTGGATCTGTTAAAAGGTGGAATAGAGTTGAAAGGTGGAATTGAGCAAGCTAGTATTTTTTTGGTGTTTGAATACCCCATACCAAAAAATATCAAAGGGAGGACACTTGTATAAGTGATAATACTGGACCATGTGTAATTAGATGGGTCCTTTCTGCATCTAGAACATGTATTGCTGTTAATCAAACCATGCTTTGAGAAATAACAAGAAACAAATGAAAGGTGTGTCACAGGACTGGCTTAGTACCGTGTCTCTAAAAGACCTAGAGGACAGTAAAGAGTATATGTTGCTAGAAGTGCTTCCACACCCTTCTGAATGGAACAATGATACTTTAGTGAGTCACAGGCCCTTTGCTGCTGATGGAAGTGATCTTTTAGCTTCAGTGGGAAGGGAGAGCCCATCCATTCTGTTACTGTGTTTGGCTATTATTTTCAATTTACATTACCATGAGTACAGTAGTTCTTAGATTTTCTCTTTGTTGCTCTTAGCAACCTCAAACAGAATAATACTATGGTAGATTCCCAATATTTCCTCTGAATTTTCTGTATTCCTATTTCTTGTTATGTGCTTTGGGTTTAACTACCTTTTTGCCACATAGAAAAGTTTAACTTAAAAATGTGGCCAGTTTTGGAACTTGCTTCATACTTCCTGCTATAAAAAGTATGCACTGCATGCAGAATTTGCTCTTGTTTAACTGAGATTGCTGTCTAACCAAGAGTATTCAAAGAATATTCAAAATTGGGGGAAAAAAACACCCCACTCATCTTCCTTACATAGATGGTGGTACATTCAGATAAAACTTGTGAAAATCATTGCTACAAGTAGTCCTTAATTGTACTACTTTTCATTCTCTTAGGATATTCAGTCCTTGATCTCTTTTAGTCCTTTTAGTCACTTAAGATGAAGGTCTTTGAGGGCAAGGTGAATTAGGGTGCATCTCTTGTGGTAAGGGGATCAGTTGTGTGTAAATAGCTACTGTGGTTCTTTACAACAAGGATTAGCTGTGAGGTAGGAATGTGGCAGCTTCCCACCTCTGGTAATAAGTATTACTACATGCGTAGGATCAATGACAAATGGAACTTTGATTGATAGTCTTAGTTATGAAATTTTGCAGTTTATAAGGAAGTATTTTAAGCTCTGTCATCATTCCTCAGCTGTCTCACAAGGACCTACCAAAGAGGCAATGGTACACTTTAAAATTATTATTTCAGCTGCTCAGAAAGAAGCTTCTTTTATTTCCCCTTCAGCAGCTACAATGTTTATATGCAGAGATAAAGCCATTGTGTCATATAAGCATAGGACACTCATAGAAATGCACTTCAGCAGCATCTCATCACAAGCAGCACAGCTTTAGCTGTACTTCACAGCTGATGTATGAACGTGTGATTCCAAGTGCATAAAGCACCTATGATAGGCTATTCCCTCTGCTCTGCCAGTCTGCACTGCCTTTTAAACCTGTTTCCTCCTCAGCTCTATCACAGGCTGATCTTTGCCAGCTGCTCTATCAGCTCAATCAATTATTTTTTGCAGGCTATTTGCAAGGTACTATTCCCCAGTTCTTCTGGGTTCTGATATTCTTATATGCAATTTCCATTTATTCTATTAACCACTCTTCATCCCATAGCATGCTATGGAAAATGTGCCACTCTAACTGCTGACTTACCTACACTACACTGGTGATCTCCAAACTTTTTTGATTTCACATCCTTATCAGCAAAATGTTTTTGAGCTTGCACCCTCTGTATATGTGTATTTATTTAGTCATAACTCTGCTTGTACTACTGCATATATGTACTATTGTACTAACATATTGTGTGTATTATTAGATGTACACAAAAATATAAATTGAAGGATGAGATTAGGATGACAAACAATATTTTGAAATAATTATTTAATTTTATTTATTCATAGAACAGTAAACCTTTTTGTAGGCATTCTTAAAATGTCACCTGTGTTTGAAAGGAGAGATTGTGTTTATTTTTTTCAATATATCTTCTAGATAGCATACTGCTGACGGCCATTTGTCATCTCAGAAAAGGTCAGCAAATTTGGAACGTCAAGTTTTTTGGAAACCAATAGTATGTAACTCATCCTTAAGTTGGATAGCTCAGTGAAAGCACTTTGCCACAAAATAACCAGACAACTTTTCTGTGGTACAAAAGATTTTCACAGTCAATACCCACCCCATCTCATTACAAAGTTTTGTAAAGAATCTGTGGGTTAAAAGTCTTGCTAACTAAGGAATGCATTTGAGTTCATTGCCATGTTGTTTTCCATGTAATATTTCAGTCATTTTTACCATGGCGGGAGGAGCAAGCATTTCACAGTGCTATGTGGCTCTTTTTCTTTCACTTTTAAGTGAAGCTAAACAGTCTTTAAGTTTACTGCTAAACAGTCTTTAAGTCCTGTAAAGTGCTGATTTGAATATTGCACGAGTAAGATGTTTGTATTCATGTTCTGTATGCTTAGTTTTTAAATGCCTTGCTAATTGTGGAGGACTCATACTATCTCAAGGCAGAGTGTACATTTAGGGCAAGGTTTATCGTTAAGACCATGGATGAAAATGCATATTTCAGATAATCTTCTTGATACTTACAAAAGATGTTTGGCCTAGTTCTTGTCAGATCGGATTAGATTGTCACTGTTTTTACCTCATAAAGTGGCTAATGAGGAGTTTGAACTAGAAGTAGTGTCAACTCTGCCATTTTTTTTGTTCATTTCTGCTCCTGTTATCCGTCTTCTTACACTGTGGTTTCTTTGTAGGAATGTTTTTAAGACAGTTGTCCATTTTTCAAGGTATAGTTAACTTAAAACTAGTTAATATAATCCATAAATCCACTTAACCAGGCACCTGTAAACTGAAGTATTACAATATATGCTGAAAGTGAATGAACAAGTAAGGGTATCACTTTGAACCCTTTGCACCATGGAGCAGCCACTCTTCCCTCAGGACATCTCACAGGCCATATGTGACATGGGACCCTCTAAATGCTGGCAGTCATATTTATAGATGTTCCAGAGACTGCCTAAGAACCCTTGCCTGAACAACAGATGACAAATAACATAACTATGAAATAAATGCCAATTGATGCTGCAAAGCTTTCAACTTACATCTATCATTTCAATGTTTATTGATTAATGGTGTGTTTTCCCAGCCCATATTTGTCATGTCAATTAATGAAGTATTCTCTTAGTATGAGGAGCAAATTGATCTTTTACAGAAGTATTTGCTGTCTTTGTGTGTGAAGGCAAAACTACTCCTAAAGCACGTGTTTTATTCCAGCAGGGTTTTGGGCTTCTTGGACTGGCTTGATGTTCTGAAGAAGGGAAGGGGGCGTGATATTGGAAAAGCAGGACTCTTTCTGGATCTCAATAAAAAGGCCAGGCAACAAATGGCTTAATAAGATAGCCATTTCAATAAGATAAAGAGAGAAATACAGATAGTGAGCAATTTTTACACTCTTTCAACATCTGGGAACCTTGAACCTGGGTGCAGCTCATGTGTATTTTCCCACAGCACTTTGCCCAGATCCTGTCTGCAGAGAGTTTCCTATCTCCCTCCTGTTCTGTAGTGCTTTTATTTTGAGTAGCAAACAGCATCATGTACCTACTCCTGACAAATTGGCTGCTACTGCTTTGCAATGGGCTGCTGAAGCCCCAAGTACAAGGTCCAACAGACCTGATATGGTCTGGTTGAGATCACTGCTTCCTCAAATACATCATCTTCTGAAGGCTCCTGGTACCCTAGGTAGGAGAAATATATATCTCTAGGCAGAGAACATGGCTCATATCTGGGGTGCCAGTATTTCCCCATGAAGTCTGACAAAAATGGAAAACACTATCAGAGGTGATGGGAGCAATAACAGATTTTTCATAATTCGAGATTAAAAAAAAAGACCAAGCAGCACTTTAGGTAGTTGGAAGATCTAGAGGGTGGGCAAACTAACTTACAAGACTGAAGATCATGAAGATTTGACATAAGCAAAGGTGGTTCTCTGTTATGTTCTCAAAGTGACTACTGCACGTATTTAAAATTCATCCAGTTAAATAGGACAAAAAATTATATGAGGTTCTCCTGTTCATGGGTCTCCAGGACACTTCAAAAGATAAACTGGCTTTTGAAGAGATCTCCAAAAAGTTGAGAGAGACATGTTCCATAGTTTCAGGTAATTGCATTAAAAAAACATAGAAGAGTTCATCGTTTTCCGGAAAGTGAGAGGCAAAATGTGACTTTTGTATCATTTCCAGGTATCACTGGGCAAGAAGTCACTGACTAATTATGAAAGTCAATGTTACAACACTGTTTCATAGCATAACTCCTTGGACTATATGGAAGGAACTCTGAGTAGCTGAGGGGGAAGAAAGCTCAAATTATTTTTTCAATTTTTTTCTGTCTTGTGAATGAAGCAGTTTTGTAAAAGATTGTGTTTTGGTGGAATAATGGTCGTATTTATAAAGGGTGAGGGGTAGGAGTTTTTAAGATTTTCATAGTTTTCAGTAAAATAAATGAACGTTCATTTCAGCCAAAATCTAGTTAGTGCTTTGACTAATTTTGTTCTCAACAAAATATCTGAAAGGCTTTTATTCTTTAACAATCTGTACGTAGATATTAGGGGCTCATTTATCAGCACAATTTGACCTATTTAAAGTTGTGGAAACCTAGGAGAAAGAGCTGAGATTAGAATGTAAAACCAGAGTTTTTTAGCCTATAGAGGGTCATATGCATCTAAAGACTGGGAAATGGCACTGTAAATAAATATACAGATGTGTTACACACCCCCACAGTGTATATACATATGCCTATGTGTGTATGTATATCTAACTCATTTCTAAGTGAGAAGCAAATTATTTTGAAAGTTTATGGACCAGTGTTCTAATGAGAAACACAGATAACTTTGGTATTTCCTGCCTTTGAAACTTGTAGCAGGGAAAAATTATGATTATCATTAAAATCATCAACAGTTACAGAGGATGCATTGCAAACTTTTGCACAGCCTTACAGCTAAAGATTATAAATAGACAATATTCAGTTCTTAAAGGGTGCTGTAATGAAGATGGTGTGGCATTATCTTTATGAAATATTGATTGCAGAGCTAAAACTTACTGATAAGTTAGGTATCATGCTATTATGTTTCTCATGTGTACATTTGTTTGGTCTTCTAAAACTGGCAAATTCATAAAACTACAGACCATTACATTTTGACAGCAAAAAAAAGAAAATGAGGTGAAGCCATAATTCCACTGAATTCTGCAACATTAAAATATCATTAAGACTAAAGGTTAGAAGAGCTTACCCTTCTCTTGCTTTTAATGTCTTTGCATATGGTAGTATTGCCAGGCTGAATTTGAGATCTAGGAAGAAGGGTTTGATTTGTTAAATCCTAATCCCGCTTCAATGTAAGGATCTTCTAAGTCTTAATGATCTCAAGTCTGAAGAAGTGTTGTTAGTGATCTAGATTGGGAAGACAACTGTTCTATTCCTTAAATAGTTTTATATTGTTTCTGCAATCCTTTCTCCAAATATAAAAATTGTCAGGGCAACATTCCAGAAGCAAATACAACTCATTATCTCTTGGCAGTTTTGTGAGGAGGTCAAGGTTTCAATTCATTTGTTACAGATTTATTTTGTTCTTTGAGTTTTCAGTCATACATATATTCTTTTTTATTTCATAGCATTGTGGGGAATACTGAGAGAATGGCAAACATTCTTTTCAATAGTACTCCTCAAACAAGTGTTAGATCAGCCTCTAGAGTTTTCTGGAGACCTCAGCCATTTGATCACATAAGGTGTGAGGGACAGATCCCCAGGGAGGAACAGAAAACAGTCCTGCTCCTGAAAATTTTGCAGACAGAATAAAAGTGTCGTAGGATACTCTAACATGTTTTTAAAGGTGGAAATAATTGCATTATACAGAGAATTGTCAGTTCTTTGTTGTATTTGTCTTGAGGGATAATAGACCATTTGCCTAGGGGGTTTTCTGTTCAGCAGCTTGATTGCCTCAGAAGCACTACCAAAGTTGATGTTACTTGAGATACTTACAGCTTTTTACCGGCTAGGCTCGTAGTTCAATGCCTTAGAAAGCCTCCGGCAGCCTAGAGAGGTAGCACAGGTAATCCAGCATTTCAGTAGCTCTAGAAGTGGTAAATAGCAGCTGCAAAGCTGATACTACCAGCAGAAGCAAAGAGGGAGAAATATAGTCTTCAGCTTGCCTAATTCCCGCAATTAGAAGCTTTCAAACAGAGACAGAAACACACAGATATTCGCAGAAGGATTTCAAAGCCCAAGAGGGCAGGCCCCCTCTTGGGCCCTTTCTTTTATTAGGAGAAGGGGAAAGGGGAGGACTCGGGGCGGACCCGGGGTGACCGGGCAATCAGACACTGCTAAAGAGTTTGAGTTACATTTGGTTTTGCCCACGCTTGAAACAAAGGAGTCCAGAACACATGGCAGAGGCAAGTGTCTTGGGGAGGGGAAGGGGAAGCGGAAGCTCAGAACAGGCAGCAACAGTTACTTTCCCTCCATGTTGACAGAAGTTGTGAAACAACAAAGGAATGTGGAGGGAAGCTCTCTTGTATCTTGCTGCTGAGTGCTGTGAACAAGCACATACAAATGCAGTTTTATACTCAGATCATGGGTGCCATGGTTTATTTTAAATTGGCTTTCAATTTATTTGAAATCAATGCTAGCCCTGTGAAATTGCTATATTAGTGGCCCTAAAGGATGTCACAGAATAGATACTTGCAATTTATGGTAGAGCAACTATCTCCAATTCCAGCCAAAGATTTTTAGCATTTTATGGCAAATCTCAAATCTGTTGCATAATTTTCTGTAGCAGGTAGTGGTAGTATTCTATGTGAGTGCCACAAGAGGTTATGCTGCTTCCATCATTGTGGTCAGAAATGCTTGTGTGAAAACAACCTCCTACGTGCTGTAAAGGACAAGAAAGGGTATAGAAAACCAAAACTGACACAGATGAAACCACAAATAATTTTCTTCATTGTGCTATCTGAACTGCCTATACCCTAGAGTATTGTAGAGAATCAGGGGCATGAAGATGAAGCAAAACCTCCAACCGGTGCAGGTTTTTTCGTGTATGTAGCTTCTTGTAGCTCTGAAATAAATGACTGGGGTAAAAGATTACCCTTTCAGAAACGAATGAGTACTAGAAAGGCAGTGGATCTCTAGTGGAAAAAAGACTGGTAGAAAGAAGCATTCAAATTACAATCCAATACGAATAGCAGCTAAGGGTTTAGAGAACACTTCTGGAGGATAGCAGCCTCGTGAGCCTATAGTCTGGGATAAATCAGAACATGGTAAAATTTTCATGACAAATCTAGTAAGTGCAATTATAGAGCTGAATTGGACTGAAGCCTGTCTGGTTTGACTCTGGAAAACTAGGCCTCCTCTACTTCAGCTAAAAGGTATATTTTGCTATAATATTTAGGAATTGCCAATGATGCAATTCCATGCATCACTAGTCTTGATGTGGTTTTTTGGATTTTTCCCTTAGCCTAAATGAAAGAAAAATCCTGCTCTCCCAGGGGGTCAGACTGAGGGCACCTTTTCCTGAGTATACTGGGGAAAATAAGGGAAAGCTTTTTCTCCTGTCTTTTAAGATCTAAGTATCAAAAATTATTTGTATCTCAAGGAAATAAGACTAGCCATTTTATAATTCCTTCTGGGGAAACGGAGGGCTTGCCAATGGTAAAATTATCTGAGAAGGAATGGTGATAGCTGTTGCCTGTTGGCAACCGAAATAGGCAGAAGACAGCAATGTGCTGTTCTTAGATCATGCTGGCTTCAACCTGCTATCCATAATAATACAAAAGGCTCCAGTGGCAGTGTCTCTCAAGTTTCTGTACTTATTAGGCAAAATCCAAGTGTTAAAATCTGAAAGATGTTAACCAGAACTGAGAACCTGTAGCCTGAAAGAGTTTCCATTGGTAAACCAATTGTTTAATAGAGCAGCCCCCTCTGCCTGCTGAAGATTTTGAAGAGCTTTGTCTAAGGCTCCTCCTGAGGTTGACTCAGATCTAGATGTAGGCAGTGGATAAATTATGCTTAGACCTTGACAACATGCTAGCTTTGCTTTCAGACTTTTTGTGTGTCTTTTCTTTATGTTGTGAGCAGCTGTAGTGTACCCCCTGCAAAGGGAGTACCTAGCTCAGACTAGTACAGCAGAGGCAGAGCCAAGTCCTTGGCTTGAAAAAAGTAATGATCAAGTTATCTGGTACCCACACACTCATTAAAAACAACAGCTGAGTATCCCTGGGTTAGGGTTTCCAAACCAGCAAGGAACAATAAGCATTAGGTTGGGATAGATATTGAATTAGGGGGTTTTTCCCATTACTTTAAAGATCTGGTTTCTTCTTTTATCCTATGCAGAATTTCTACTAAGAGAAAAAAAAATACTGTGTTTTCAAAAGCTTTGTGGCTATCCACTGTTAGTTAAAGTCCTCAGAGGACCAAACATGAAATTGATTCTGGGAAGGTTTGCTGATGTCTTTACTGCAAGCTTCATTCTGAAAGTGAAGAGGGAAAGATGTGATTCCACCCCAAGTGCAAGCATGATACTGATCACCTGTGGGATTGGAGTTTTCAGAGCACCTGTAATATCAGTCATTTGGTAGGATAAAGACTGAGGATATGACTACTCAGGACTGTTAAATGTACTAAAGAATATTTTGTAAGAGGAAGAACTGCGAAAGCTAAGACCAAATCCCTCCTCATTAATTTACACTCTATTCCTCTAAACCTCCCCTCTGAGGTTTCATTTAGCTATAGGCTACTTAAGTTCAGATCCTGGTACTGGGGTCTTATAGCTTCTGTGCTGCATTGCCAAGAACAGACATAAAGGATGAAAGATGTTTTGGAGAGGCAAGATACTGAAATTACATAAAAAATAAATACTGAAGAATAAGTGTCAAAAAGGTCAAATGCTCATCCTTGTATCCAACCAATTATAGCCTCCTCAGATCAATATTTTGTGCAACCCGTGAGGAGTAGATGTGTTCTCGACTGGCAGACATTTAGCTGAAGAGAGAATTTTGGTGGCTCGAGCAGCCTGTCCTGTGCATAAGACAAATACATTATAATAACTGTGATTATTTATGAACTTACATGCATGTGAGCCAGACTGACTGCTTTGCTTATTTAGCAAAGCTCTAGAATCTCACCTTGAAATTCCTTATCTGTAGAGATACTGAGCTGCTGGGTGCTTTCATTTGCAGCCTCGAATTGCAATCCCAAAAAGGATTGTAGAAATCCACACTCCATGAAATTTATTAATACTTCAGATTGTACCTGTCAGAAATTGTCCCTGGATTGCCTAGAGGCCCCTGGGATCTGTTGACTGTGTCCCACTTTACCTCTAAATTTTTGTAGGAAGAAGGGAGTATTAAACTAATACACTGCAAAGCAATATTCTGACACATTTTTTCTGTCTTTCTTTAAACGTGTAGATCCTTAATTCATGAGACTGCATAATTATATATTTGCTTATGAATAATACACTGTGTGGGTTTCTGTTCCCAGTTCCCCACCTTCTTTTTCATTCTTGTTTGGATGCATACTGTAATTGAGCTGCCTCCCAGAGGGGCACCACAACACCCTACAACCAACTGTGAGAAATCCTCATGTCTTGCATACACCCTATTTCTCTCCCACACCCTGGCTCAGAGAATTTAAAGAGCCCTCATTAATTAACACTGAACCTTGCAGGGTTTGCATGAATCACAGCAGCCGTGGTTAGGGACTGAAATTTAATTAGAAGCACATATTAGGGAGGTGATTTTTTGAAGTTTCAAACTGCAAGAGGGAGAAAGTTAGCTGTAAGTATGTTGCTGTTTATGAGTGGGGAAGTATGTACTTCAGTGTGTGATGGTGCCAGTTTTCAAAGACAAAAAGATAAAGCTAGAAAAATTTGTCTCGCCTTTTCAAAGTCACTTCAAGGAAGGTTTTGCCAAAATGATTCATGAGGTTTACTATTACTGTTTAGAATTTGATGCTGACTGCCTCAAAATCTAATGAGAATGCAGTTCATGAAAAACTAGGATTTAAAAAAATAAACACAGGAATTATTTCAGTAATAATACTACGCAATTTTATTATCTTTCTGTCCCAGTGTTTTGATTAAGACACGATGGGCAACTTCCATACTGCCTGTTTATGGAGAGTGGGGGTGTTACACAATACATTTAAAGATTTGCTTGCTACGAGAAAACAAGGCTGTGGCATATTTGGTGAAAACCTATGTCTTAACCTCCTTTCTCATATTCAGAGTACTGTCATTTCATTGGGGCCTTTATAGCTCCCAGCACATTTAGTCTGTATGTCTTCTTTTGGGCATTATTGGCATAATATTTTTTTTTTTTTTCAAACCTAAATGTTTCTGTATTTCACATGGTTACAAAACAAAAAAGTAGAGGTAAACACATGTATTGAAAATAATTACTTGAAAACATACTTGGGCCAGTTGAGGTCAATAAGCATTGTTACGTGATAGCAAAGGATGGCAGATGTAGGTATATTTTGAGATAATGCATCTTCCTTAAAAACAGTGGACCAAAAGACCTGCTAAAGTTTCACACTTTTGGTATAGTCAGAGGATGATAACAATGAAAAAGAGCTACAAAAAGAAAACTAATTCAGTTTTAATGTGAGATATAGCTTACATATCATCAGCTACCTGTGATCTTGTATTTTAAGCCCAGTGGTGTTTTCTGGGTTCTGTTTATAGTCAGTAGAAGGATAGGTGCTCCCAGTGAGCAGATTAGGATAAACAGGTCAACTCTCACTCCAAAAGTGCTCCTACTCACTGCTGAGTATGGGAGTATTCTAGTCAACTGTGAATACATGTCTGAATCATAGTGGCTAAGGCTGGGAGAGAAACCCCATCTTTCCATACAGAGAAGGTATTGAAGAACCTGTCCCACTGTAGAGAGCTGATTGTTCAGAGCCATGTACTACTGAGGTGCTGTGTTCTTGAGTATGTCTGTTCCGTACTGCACTGAAGTGTAAGTGCAGCTGTAGGCAGGGCATGCTTGTCTGTGATCTCAGTAGCTTTCAAAAACTGAGGGGAGTTCATATTGCTTTGTGCTTATATATGCAATTCCCAAAGCAAATGCAAGAACATTGCTACAAAGTCAAGAACATGGGGAAAAATGTACTGGCCTGACACATGGGTCAGATTAAGTTCTACATTTCTTGAATAAACATTTCCTGGTTTAAAGTGATGTTTGACATTGCTATGTGCTATTAAGGGTATGCAACATTCTCTCTCATTTCAGGAGTGATGCAATTCATCTGTACAGATAGATCAATGAGTCATGCTTGCATGCTGTAAGCACGGTATTTACAATTCATGGTGCGAGGTTCTGGTACTCACCGTCTCACATACAGGATTAACTCCCACACTCAGTGGTAACTTTTACGTTTTCTGGAACCATTCAAGGAGATGGACAATTTAGCATCAGTATTAACAGTTTCTCTAGAAGTGGGTTGAACTTTTATTCAACAGCAACCTCCAAAATTTTATAGTTTGGTATCAGTTAGATGTCATCTCCATACTTTCAGTATATTCTCATTTCTCACAGTTGCTCTTCTTGGGAAGACGAAGGGAGAAGTTATATTTCAAAACTTACAAAGTTTACACTTGGTTAATGTGGATATAAAAATGCTGCTAGCAAGGATTTTCTTGCTATTTTCTAAGTCCGCGAGAGACTTTTCTCTCTCACAGAAGAGGTAGCAGAGTTATGTAAACAACCAAACACCTGCAACCTTGAAAAGTCTTGTTTATGGTATAGTAGAAAAATATTTTGACAATGGATGTTTTAGAATTTTAGCCAACCACCCCAAGGGGTGGCTGATCCTTTGTCCAATTAGACTATGAAGAAAAAAGTCTGTAAGAGTTTGTAAAATAATTAAATGAATCAATCTTGCTGCGCAATTCCTGCCTGCTGGATCTTCTCTCCTCCTCCTCCCTATGGCTGCGGGACATGGTGATATACCCTAGGGTTGCAGTAATAGGTTAAAGCTGTGGAGAATTTAATCTATGCTAAAATCAAGTGCCATAATAAAAGTGTAGAATGACCACAGACCTTGTTGGAACCATCAACTCTGCTTTGCCAGAGGCAAATCATGGGACTTGTTGCTTGAAATCAAACAGAGTTTTACAAAGGAACAGGCACATCCTCAGGAAGTATTACTATTAAAATTTGACTTGTCTACCCTCTGATATGCAGTGATTGTGGTCCTGTGAATAGAGTTGGTATAATGAGCTGTCTACACAAGTGAAACAAGCTTTCTGGAGACAGGTGGAGCAAGCATTGCTGTCAACCATATTAGCGCTGTTTTCACCTATATTCTTCCCCATCACTACCCAGTTTTTTTGCATGAACCTGATTTTGAAATGCTGACTTTGACTTTTCTGTGGCAAGTCTTGAATAATAAACGCACACAGAGAACCAAAACAAACAAGTACATGTGAGTTTCATGTTGATTTCCATTATAAATCCTGGATGCTGTATTTGGTTTTGGCTGTAATCTTTTTAACCCAAGAAGCTATGAAGGGAGTTAAAGACCATTTTAGAGGCTATAGGCGAAAACATTGTCTTGCTGTCAGAGCTGACACAAAAATAGGGCTTCAAAATTGTGTTGGGTGGAGCCATTATTGAAGAGGATCCATTTAAGACAGATGGTAGAACTGACGTTCCAACTGTGCTTACGGTCTTTAAATATCTGTGTGCTTTTCACAGCAGAAAGTGTGCTAGCCTTGCTTCCTTGGCCCAGTTCAAATGGGGCTGTAATCACTTGGCAACTAAATTTTAAACCTGTACTTTCCCATTATGGCATTTTTCCCAAGCTAATAGTTTTTTTGAGTAGACTGACTTCCCATTGGCAGATTAGTTCCCAGGCCCAAATTGCTTAAACATGTTTTATTGCAAATTTCATTTTTGCCTTCATTTAGTTGCTAACCATTGTGCCATGTCCTGGTTTCAAAGTGCATCAGAATGCTTTGTGGTGGTCTTAGAGCTGTGACTGTATAGAAAAGAAAATTTTATTAAACAGTGATAATAATATTGACTATACTGTAATATAGGTTTTACTGGAGCTTCAATATGTTGTTCTATAACTGTTTTCTTCAAAGAACTTATGTAGAGGACAAAAATACTGAAAACTTCCTGCCATCCCTATTGATTGGTGATTTAATCCATTTATTTTCTGCTGCTTCCCTCCTTCTGAGACTTGGTCTCTGTCTTTTGTTTCCTTGTCTCCTCTATCAGTCTCTTTTCTCTGATCTACTGCTAAACAAGTCCTGTTAGAAGACAAACCAAGCATTATCTGTCCTGCATCCCATTGTGTTGCTCATTTGTATTGTGTGTCCTTTATGCTATGGATGCTGTCCTGTCACTGAGTGTGGCAAGGCCACTTTCTCGATGGTTTTTTCTTGCTCTGTCACATTACTGCTAGCAGTATCAGTATTATTTCTGTTGATTTTGTTTATTGCCTTATTTTGAGGAAGCTGCAGAAAGATAGTCAAAAACTTCAAAGAAACTTGGTAATACCTGTGCCTCACGTTTTGAATTCTGAGCCTTTTTTCATTTCTATGTTTTGTCTCCATTTATTTGGTATGTAAGATATTATTATATGATTACAGAGAATGAGACAGGAAAGTCCTTTTTTATTAAGCACAGTGCCTTCCTCTGTTCATACTGCATTGTCTGTAAAGCGCATCCAGAAACAGAGCGTTTTTTTAAGATGGGATTTAGGCTCCTGTATGGATTAGACACTAGATGAGAGAGATGGGGGAAAAAAAGAACCTGTTGTAAAAAAAAAAAAAAAGTGCCATTGGAGTCTGTCCTCTTTTGTTTCTTGCTTTGTGTCCTTTCTGAAAACCATTACCGGTGAGGTGTTCTATTTTCCTCCATCTGTGTGGGTGGGGATATTGGATGTCTGTTTCTATCCCAGTGCTGATAGCTTTTTACTTCTTCACCCAAGTGGCTATCCAGAGCACTGTGTACATTTGACAGGAGATGCCATTTGGCAACTACTGCCATCCTCCTTTAGCCCATTTCTGTTTTGTAGCATTTCAAAAAGGCCAGTTGTACAGCATTGGCAAGCACAATGGAAGTCTGGCTCTCCATTTTAGGACATGCTTGCATGCTTTGCCAGAAGGGCAAACAAATCCCACAGGCCTTTTACTTACACAGACACAATTATTCAGAAAACAGTGAATGGCACAGGCAACAGGCAAAATATCCTTAAAAAAAAAAAAGAAAAGATGGGGGAGTAAGGCTGCACACATCCTGGACCCTTACATGTTCTCAGGCTGATATAATGGGACATGGCAGGTGTTAACCCACGAGATTCACCAGAGAGTTTGGGGCACACTTGTTTTTCAAGTGTCCTTCCAGCTATTGATTGTGACACTAAATGTACTTTCTTCAGACTTCTAGACTTCAGGTGATACAGTGCAACCCAGGATAAGTTACACATATCTGCAAGGATTGGCTCAAGTCCTAGGTAGTGATTTTATTATAGTATTTTTTTCTAAGAGTTTTGTATTTTGAGAGTACAAGGCTCGTATCCCCTCAAAGCCTGTTGTACTAGTGTCTTTCATTCTTAGACACCACTGGGTAACTATTAAGAGACCAGGACCTTACCCCAAACTGACCATGTTTATCTCTTATTCAATACTTGTATTTTTGCTCTTTTAGTATTTAAGGAGACAGCTGAAATACAAGTTGGCCCATAGATTTCTTCTTCAGGCCAAGGTACTGTAATAGCACCAAAAATTGGCCAATGTATCTTTGGGGCAGTGATGTTAGAGAAAAGAGATGGGAAGCTGTTTTCCCAGCATGAGAACTTCTAGGATGAGATAGAGGTAATAGTTGCTCTTACACAATATCAGATCCTGTAGTTTGCAAAGTGAGTGGGATATAAGAGACAGTACTTTGCTGCTCAGGGAATAGACTAGGAGAAGTGAACAGCAGGTAACCATGCTGCTAGCAGAGAAAGTGAGAACACTCTTTGGATTACTCATGCCATTGTGGGATGAAGAGTAAAGAAACAGCTGGTAAGCTGTCAGGTTGATCTTACAGAAATGTGAAATGTCTTCTGGTACTTTAATCCTGAGTTATTTGGATGAAGGTGTGGAGGCAGGGGAAGAGAAGGCAAGGTGGTTGCACCTGCTATTAGACTTTTTTTCTGTTTTCAATGTAGATATATGTAAAAACGTCCATTTTCTTCTTACCCACTCCGTTAAACTCATTCACAGTCATATTGTCTTCCAGTCCTAGTTTGTCATATAATAATTTGACCAGGTTGATCAGGATGTTTTTAATTTAAACTGTGTAAATGGTTAGATTGGTATATTCTCCAGACAAGAATGTAGAGGACAGAGGACAACCAAACACACAATCATTTCAAACAGGTCTGGGTTGTGTATGGAGAACATAGATATAGAGGTTTAGATTAGGGATACTTGTGTGGCTTATTTATCCTGTCCTCTTGAATGTATTAATAAGAACCTGAAGATGCCTACTGATGTGAAGAAAGGAGTGTTTATTATTTATTCTTTCCTTCTTTCTTTTTTATTTGTTCTTTCTGATCTCAGAATTTTAAATCATCTCATAGTGTGCAGGACTGAGAGGCATATGTGTGGCTCAGTGATTTCCAGTTAGTAATATTCTTCCTTTTTGCACACTGAGATCATCTTGCTTGTGACACATTGACCTTATTTTTATCCCATCAGGGACAGATAGGAATGTAATTATCCTGCTCTGGTAAGGAATAAATTTTTAAACTCATGAGATTTGAACAAGTACAACTGCTTGGAACAAGGGCAAGGTAAGGAAAAACCAGGAACTCCTTTGCATTTCTCTCTTCTACCTTAGTTCTTAGCAGCCCCATGTCTACTTAAACTAGATCACGTCCCAAGGTGAGTTTGCTGCCCTGTCTGTGTGGTTTGGTTTTTAGTCTAATTATGTCAGTAGGGAACTCTCAGGGTTTGGGGAGGAGTAATTTTTTGTAGCTTACATTCCTTAAATACTTTTTATGTTTCTTACATTTTACACATTTAACCCATGGATATGCTGCCAAATCTTCCTAGGTTTCTTTTCCTCCTGTGTGTTCCACCCCTTTGTCAGATCATATTCTCTGCTTTGCAAGTTGTTACAAAACACTTAATGCAACGTGAGTTCTGCCTCAGTTGTTTGCATCATCCACAAAGCCAAGCAGGCTGTTCTTTTGCCTTGCCTGGAATAGGGTCCCCTAAGAAATAAACACACTTGGCTTGTGCTTTAAGCATCTTTCCATCACTGATGTAAGGCTGTGCATGGCTTTGGTTCATTTGATATGAATCATCCATCCATCCGAGATGTGTCACAATCTGGAAAATTTAAGACTTGAGTCTGAGCAATGACTCCTTTGTAATAGAAAGAAAAAATAAAAGGAGGTTGAATATGTGCCTTGCCTGTGTACATCTTGACAAAGTGCTATCGAGGGCAAAACTGGATTGCATTGCAATGCCATAGATGTGGATATTATTCTTCGGACCAGTGGTTCATCTAATCAGCATCTATCTGGACATGTTGTAGGATCCAGGGTTGATGATGCTCATCATCATGTGCAGACATATATGTGGAAATAGTTTTCAAAGTGGCCTCCTCATGTGCAGACATATATGTGGAAATAGTTTTCAAAGTCTGTCTCTTTAAGGGATATCACTTTTTTTTGGTCTCAGATTAACTTATGTTCTGTTGCTGTTTGGTTTCCACCAAATTTTAATGTCAAAACTTGCCTGTATCAGAAATAGGGAACAACTGAGCAGAGGTTTCAGGAAAAAAAAAATCTATTCACAATAAATTCCCAAGTATTTGAAGTTTTCTGCCTGAGTGGTTTTGCTGTGTCCCTCATTTAGGATCTTCATCCCATGTTGTATCTCATGTTTAGACTTTGACAGATTGAGATGCACACACAGGGGCCTTTTTTCTTGGTGCTTCCAGTTAATTTGGAACTTGGCAGTACATATGCAGTTATTAGTTATTTTCAGCATGCATTTCTTTGCATCTGTCAACAGTAAATTTAATTTGCCATTGCATAGACTATTTTCATAGAGCTCCTAGTAAGAAATAACTTAAATAATTTTGTACCAGCTGCAGATTTGTTTCTTTGTTATTTACATCTGTTTCCACAGCACTGACAACTATGTGAGATGGGGCTCCTTAAGCAGAGTGTCTGCATTGTTTTCTTTATCTTACTGAAAACCACCCCCTGCCCCCCACAATTTTGATCCTAATTTCTATTTGTTTTGTTTTTATAATTTTTTAATTCTTTACAGCACTTTTTCTCCTGTTATGATGTTTATAGGGTTTTTTGGTAAAGTGCTTTTTTAAAAGGTCTTTTGAAATTCTGTCTGACACCTGTTTTCTTTTATCTGGTGTTTTGTTACGTCTTTGTAGATCCAAAGGTTCCTAGTACATTTGATTGCTTATAAAAAGAATATTGTATTCATATTGTCATATTTTAATAATCTGTGACTTATTTCTGTTACAGTGCTTACCAAGAAGTAGGGTTTGCAGGTGCCTCATTGCCACAAGCATCATAAATATAAACAAAAAAACCCCAAAAAACCCACCAAAGGTGTCTGTATGTTACCTTCCAGTACTGTAGTGGCTGTACTCTATAGGATAGTGTATGAATAGTTGCATAATTTTGCTAGGAAATCAATCTTAATTGTAACTATTAAGTAAATGTTTTAAGGATCACCACAATTTGTATTTTATTCAGAGAATAATGTATGTTAACTATTTATGTGTCTTTCAGTAGATTTTGCAGCTCTTCACAACTATTTACAAAGTAAACTGCACAACACTGTCATTAAATGGTAGCATAGTGTTACTCTTGTGGTATGAATAGGGAAAATCCAGACCTGGTGTCATCCCTTTTCCACCTTTTTTACTCCAATGCAGTAACTTTGTGTGAAGTCCAGATGGAAGATAAAGTTTCTTTTCAAGTTACCATTTTCAGAATCAAATCTTAGTGGAAATCCTTGTGATTAGGGTATGGGTCTAGACGTTTAAAATCATCTGGAGAGTCATTAAGACCTAAGTTGATTGCATTCAGTGAGCAGGGAGTGTGCATGCCCCTCATCAGCAGTGACAGTGGGAGACTTGAGTGGCTTCTCAAAAAATGAATTAGGGCTCTTCTGATAGTGCTCTGAAGCCCTCAAGGCTAAACCAGATCTTTCTTCCCACTTCTGGTGATGTGCAGATCCTTGCACTTTTCAAAGATACAAGGTCTTTCTTTTTGATGGGGATAAAGGAATGGAGTAAATGGCAACTGAATTAAGGGAGGATGCAGTACCAAATGTTAACTACATACTGAGAGGAAAATGAGTGAGACCTTGAAGCTGTAGACCATGATGTGGAATGATTTTTGCTAAGAATTTCACTCAGCACTTGACTAATATTGAATTATAAGCAGTGGTCCCACTACTGATTATGAGAGGGGTCTGGATATACTTGTTCCATCAACAGAGGGGAAAAGTAAATCAACAAAATATTCTGAATTCTTTCATCAAATTTCATGTAAATGGGAGGTGAAACTTCGATAGTGACAAACATTGTTTCTTTATGGCCATGAAGCTGTTTGACCCCTAAAAGTTCATTTGGTTGGGAGACTAACTGAACCATAACATCCATCTGGATTTTAAAACACATGGTGGATATAAAGCAGGAAGAGATTTTAGGGAGGATTTCTAGTCAGACCACAGCTACCACAAAAAACCTGTAAAGTATCAAGGAAGCTGGAAGTGAAGATGCAAAATTGAGAATAAATTGTGTGTCCAAGATACTTTGCTTAACTTTAGAGATGAGAAGTAGAAGTTCCAGAACTCTGGTAAAAAACCTGACTAGGCAGACCAGATTGGGCAAGAGTCCTATTTTTTTCTGTGATTATTTTTCCATCCTTTCCAGCTGTAAAGGCCTTGTTTGTAAGACCTACTATGTTTATCACTGGTAGCAACTGTAAATGGATAAAGACAGGCAGGATAATGACCAATCTCTGAAATGGCTCATTTTGTTAACTAAATTACAGTTTGTGCTGTGGACAGAGACAGCTGGCAGGCAGTGTTGCCCAAGCACCAGCCCTCACAGAAAGTGAAATATGTACTTGCCTTTCATTAGTGCACACGGTATCATTATCACCATTGCCATCGTGACAAATGTGATGATTACATGTGTCCCCTGAGAACAGCTGCAGACAGGAGGGTGGACTGTGCAGTGAAACAAGCTATCCTGCTATCAGGAGCTGTTCAGCCTGCAAACAAATCTGTAAATATTTCAGTAAGAGGTCAGACAATACTTGGGTGAAGTTTGCATTTGTCTAGACTTCTCCCATTCTGGGTTCTCTGAGCAGTCTACCCACTTAATAAAAATGTTGTTCTCATTTGAAAAATAAAGAGGGGGGAAATTGCTATTATGCTTCCTGCAAGTTACACAGCAAGTCCCTTCCAACATAAGGGGTAGGATTAGGATCATCTGACATGAAGCTCTCCAACTGATTTATTAAACCATGACTTCCTTCACAAAAACAAACTACTCGCTTTTTTCCAGTCACTGGAGTAAATGCTCTGCCAGCTGTCCCTCTTTACCTGGCGAGCAGTGATATGCTACTGATGTTTTCAGAATGGATCCAATGAGAATCTTCACTTACCCTTTAATAAATCCTGTGAGCAAGAATTATGTGATAATTTCAAAAAGAGAGCATGAGGAAAGCCGTTTACATGTCTTAGCAGTTAACACTTTTCTCTAGTAATTATGGAGGGTAAAGGAGCTTCTTTTCATCATATATTAGAGAAGATGAGTGGGCCTAATTTTGAAAAATCAGATTAGGCATTTACTGCTTGTGGAAACAGGACCCAAATCCATGACAAAAACTTTTAAGAGCTCCTATATTCAGAATGATAATTTTGAACACAGAAGAATTATCAATGTGTTCCAGAAGGGAATTTCTTAGCCAGTAACTTTTACCAAGCAAAACCAACACAAGGAGAGGAAGCAACTCCTTGTTTGGCTCCAGCAAAAGTTCTTCTCTAAGAACTATCAGTTCATTTTATATTCTGGAGCACAAGAGTCTTTATTCTTGGTCTCTTGAAAAGAAGATTTCATCCTCAGAAATTTTTGTTAGCTCTGTGAATGTTAACTCCTAATGCAGTGGTCTCAAAAATATTTTGTAGCAAATACATGCCTAGATTACAAACTAGTGTTGTGTTAGAAAAGGATAACATAGTTTCATAAGTTGTCTGTCAAGCAGAAAAGATGAATCAAAGTGCTTGACTTGACTTCTCAGTTTCATACATTATTTTGTACATCTCTTACGTTCACATTTTTAACTTTCCTAGTTTGAAGTACTTTGAGTTTTTTGAGACTTTCCTATTATAGAAGCCTCTGTATAGCACTACTAATTTTAATTTCTAATTCAAATCTAAGTAATCCTCTTGAAACTGCAGGATTATGTTACATGGTAGCAATGTTGTATCATGTTGCAATCTGGTTAAACGTGGGTAAGCAAAGTAGGTAATTTGCTGCCTAAATTGTTGCTGGCACACATAAATTTTCCCTTTATCATGCTGGAACGATACCCAGTGTTAATACTCCACCAGCCAATAGAAAGGAGCTTGCAGAACTGCCCTTCTGCTGCTGAAAAACAAAGTTCACCTGTATCTGTGCAGAAGCTGAACTGTGTTGTGTGGACAGCAGCCAGCGTGGCTGTCAGACCGGTGTGTGCTGGCTGCTCCTATGAGCTGTGTGTGCAGCTGTGGGTGCTGAGCCACCCTGAGCTCGGGGCTCCTGCACACACAGCCTGCCTCACTCTGAAACTGATGGCTCTGGAACTGCAAGCATTGTGATGGTTCAGGCTGGCTGAAAGGGCCCTTCTGTCACGGTGTTCTGCTAATCTCTTTCTATATCTTACTTTCCATTTAACAGTAAAATTAACGAAGTGTAAACCAATACCCATCCTCAGAGCTTAGCTATTATCTTAATTAAAAAGAAAATATTTAATGTGGCATTGTTAAGATCAGAACTTGGCTAATGTTGAATTGCTCAAATGTAACCAACTGTAACTTTGAAATACTATTTAAAATTCTTTAATTCAACATTTAAGAAAGTTGCTGATTTAACAATCCAGGAAACTCAGCTCTGATCACAAGCACTGTACCTTTAGTAACATGAGTCATTGCATCTGTTCTCTTTTTCAGCTATCTCAAACACCCAGTAGAGACACTGATCTGTGCTAGCAGTAGTATTTTGGTACATGGTATTGATGCTTTTGTGGGTCTGCTTCCTCCTTAATCTCTCCCATTTTTCCTTCTCATAGTTTTATGAGAGACTCTTCAGGAAGGAGCAATTCAGATCATTGTTCTAACCCTGGTATACAAGACAAAAAGCACTATAACTTATAAGTGACATACACAAATGGAACTGCAGACTGTTCTCAAAATTGCTTGTCACAGCAAGAAAAGTACACATAAACCCATAGTCAAAAGAGGGAAGTGTTCTGAGACGTTAGTGGTCAAGACCCAGTATTGTGGCTTACATCATTTCTGGAAAGTGACTGATCTGGATATACTAGGGCTCTTTGAGTTGGACAGAAAATAGTTCATCTTTTTGACAATGAAGAGTGGAAATCTTTGATTTGTGTTTAGCTGGCAAATGTGGCAGGGTTAAGTGCAGGTTCCATTTGCGTGTCAATGCAATGATAGTAAAGTGGCTTTTGCAAGTAAACCACAGGCAAATCTCAGAAAATAATGCAGTATACCCAGTCCTCCACTGCTAACAGGGTTAAGAAGACTCAGAGGATCAATTTAAAGCAACAGTTTTCAAGCCAAATGTATTTCTAGATAAACAACACTGAAGTCTAAGGAATGCTGCCAGGATTAAACAATGCCCTTAATTTCTAGTTAGCAGTTGATCTCAATCCACACAGGTAATAAAAGAAAATGCCAATTCTTCTGTAGATGCTTGGTAGTTTCCAGCAAATGAGTTAGAGTCTCAGCCCAACTGATAGTGGTTGGAAAAATTGCAAATCACAAAAAAAGTCAGGTTTTAGTATGCACACAGAATAATTTCGTACCCCTTACTGTCCATTTGTCCTGAAAACCTGAAGAGAGAAAGTGTTGTAGGGTTTGAATCTCACTCCTTTTCTTGGAATCCTCTCAGAAGGTGCATTGGCTAATGAGGATGGCACATAGGAGGAGTATTAGGAAGGAGTTTTCCTTGCTGTTTGTTGCATGCAGTTGGATGTTTAAAAAAAAGTTACTAATGAAGTATTGTATCTTGCATGTCTATAAAGTTATCCAGAAAAATGGGGAGACACTTGGAACAGCTACCTCTCTATTGCTTTGATCAAAATTGGGACATAGCTGTTGGCTTTTTTTTCATTTCCCTCACCTTTTTTTTTCTTGTATTTCTTAAATGCAGCTCTTGCTATTAACCTTTCTCACAAAAACAATAAAGCCTCTTTCATGCTTCCTTCCCATTTCAGATCATTCTGTTGGAGAAGTGTTTGCTACAAAAGCTAGCAAGGCTTTCATGTTCTTTTTTCTTCTTGAAACCACCTACGTAGTTTCACAAATAAAGAAGGAAATATAGCCCTGAAGGCTGGGGGAAGTGCATGTCTCCAGTGCCACCTTGAAGGCTGCAGAGTTGTTAACCACTGACTGTGATACTGAACTCTCTACTTTAGGGTTGCATCTTTGTTGAATATGCAACATGAAAAACAAAATCACCCCCAAACAATCTGAGATGTAGTCACCTGAAAGAAGAAAATGCACCATGATAAAAGTGAATTGATAATTGCATTTTAAAAGCACCAAACCAATATAAGATTCAAATAACTTTGCATGAAGAAATTATATTCGACAAACTTTCCCTTGCCACCATGTAGCACGTGCTTCAATGTCAAGAAGAGTCCTTATTAAAAAGACCGCAGTGTTATCTCCCTTGATAGTAATTCTTCTTATAGTTCCCTTGAGATAACGATTCCCAGAGTTTGGCAGGGAGCTTAAGGAAGGCCAACCTCTTTAGCAAGAGCCACAACCGCACTGAATAAATATAGTATACAAAATCAGAAGATTATGATATGCCTTTTTGAAGGTAATAGTAGGCCGCACGAGCCACCAGTTTGATGTGGTTATGCTCTGCATATAATTTCAATTTGAGAAACCCACATATTTCATTGTCTAGGAAAGATAAAAATAAATTACAAACATAACAAAGCAAGATTTTAACTGGACACATTTTTAGAGTTTGAATGCTTTCCACTGAAGATAATGTTGCTGTTTGTATTTGAAAATTGTGTCTTCAGGAAAAATGAATCTCTGAAGTTTAGGCTTATAAGTGATAAGAACATTTCTGCTTTATCTCATTTTGTCATCTTTTCTCCTTCCTTTTTTTCTTCAAAGGAAAACAGAGGATGAAAATACAAACCAAATGGAAGAAGTAATATCTCTAGAAATTAAAATTCTGACAAAATTTGGGTAATTAAATAAAACAATTGTAATGTTTTTATTGCTTTTTCATTTCATTATGGTAAATCTGAGAAGTTTAAAAGCCATCATGGTGTGGAATTTTTTAAATCTTTGATACTTTTTTTTGAAACAAACCTGAAGTTTTGAACCAGCGGTTGTGCTCCCTGAAGTATTCTGGCCATTCATTCTCTTTTCCCACACTGGGACAGTTCTGCTGGGGTTTGAGGCTTATTGATGAGAAGCTGTGCAAACCCTTCTGAAACTTTCAGAGGGCTGACGCAGGAATTTGCTGTGCATTCAGGCTGGCATTTGTACCCATCTATTTAGGGAGACTGTATTTAGGTTAACTTGTGTTCTGGTGTGAAAAAAGACCGTCGTGATTTTATGATACAGAACTGCAATCTGTTTGTTTTATCCATCCTTTAGGTGTTAGTATAGGTTATCTTTGCCTGCAGACTGCTGTTACATGAGTTCCCTGGAGCTCCTTTCACTTATGTCATGTACTTAATTCTTCTTTGGTCCAAGAACATGAATGATGTTTGGTGGATCAGCATAAATTTCATATTACTAATTCTGAAGCAATTGTACCCATTTTCTGAAGGAGAGTCTTCGATTATTAATATTGTGATGAAGTACAAAGCAATTTGAGGATAGCAATAGTTATTCAGAGGAGCAGTGAGATTCCACAGAGATGAACAGGACCATTGCAAAAAGCAGATACGTGCTATTTTTGTTGTATTTTCTCATCTTCTTCCCATTGTAATGTGGCTAAACATAGAACACGATAGCTACAAACACAGACAATCCATGCCAGCGTTCCTTTTAATTTGTTCCTGAAGTGCTCCCACATACATACACATACTGTCTGCTTTGTTTTGTTGCTATTTTCTTTATAGTCTGACAAGGCCATGTCACTAGCATTGTCCACCAATTTGCAAAATAATATTTTGAATCTTGAAGATGTGTATTATCCTCAGGAGAATTTTTTTTTTTTTTTTTGCATATGAAAGCCAGTGTTCTTATAAAAAATTGCTGTTTTCACTATTGTATAATTTCTGATTAGTATATAATTATAAACTATGAAGGTAGCAAGGGACTGGCACAGTTTGCCTAATGAAATAGTGGCTGCCCTATCCCTGGAAGTGTTCGAGGCCAGGTTGGACGGGGCTTGGAGCAACTTGGTCTCCTGGAAGGTGCCCATGGCAGGGGAGGATGGAAATAGATGATCTCTAAGATCTCTTCCAATCCAAATCATTCTATGATTCTATGTACTATTTTTAAATTGACAACACTAAAGTTTCTACTGAACTGGCTGGTAGTTGCCCTTTAAAAAGTTCTTGAAAGCCACAGTCTGTCTATAGCATAGGTGTAGCAGAGATATTGAAAGGATGTGACTCCTCATTACACTATTATGCATGGACATAAGCAGACCCATCAATAGAGTTGAGAAAGTAGGTAATTTTCAATGATCTTGTCAACTGTTGCTTATCAAGAAGGTTAACTAAAACCAGCTTCTCCTCTTCTAATGTAATTCAGAAAATATATGACAAAGTATCAATGAAATCATTCTAAAATTTTACCAAACTGCAGAGAAACCCCTTCCATTTACAGTGCAGTTGGGTCCTCTTAAATAATAAGGATAAAAGATGCCTAGAGGAATGAACCGGGGAATATATTGGGAGAAGAAACAAGTCCAAACTTTGGTGTGACAAGGAGAACTGCGTGAGATGAAAGGTTATCCAGGGTTAGTGTTCAGACTAGTCAGGAGAAAAAAAAAATGCCTATAGACTTTAAAGCCCATAGGAAACTGGGGCACAGCTAGTGCAAAAGATTAAGGCATTGGCTTCTGTACAGCAGTGGCCAGGTGACAGTGTGATGTGCAGGGTATCCTGTTATACCCCAGGGCCCAAGGCGCTGCACTCCTGTGGGCCTTACCATTGAAGCTGTAGTGAGAGGCTCTAGGGACAGCTGCTGATCTCCATCACCTTTTGCTTTGGTGTATCCCAGCAACCAAAGCACCCAAATAACCATTTTTGAAAGCACTCAGTTATCCCTTAAGGTTTTCAAGGAGCAAGCAGCATTCATACAGTTTGATGAGACTTTCACCCTGGCCAGCTTCACCAGCTGACCACTGCTGCCTGGCTGCATCTGCCAAAATGACTGTTGGCTCTAGCCCCTTTCCAGCTAAGGCTTCTTGACTCTCTCTCTGCAGGCAGAGCTAAAAGGCAAGCAGTAGGAATGGAGAGGGGGTCCTGTAGAACTGGCTAAGATGTAGAGATGCAGAAATGAGGAAGGCGATCAACAGTTTGCTCTGTCAGACTGGCTTTCTAGCCACCATGCTGCTTTGGTTTTAATTCCTTTTATCAGAAGTCTGCTGTATCTGCCTTCCAAGCCCAAACTCCCATGCCATATGCTGCCAGTACTGTCCTCCATCTGCCTGAAGACACAGACAACAGCCATAATAGTTGGCCACAGACATTCATCACCCTTACTGCTTCTTCAATTTGTATTTTACAAGATCAGCCTGTTGCAAGTTAATTGTTTCTCCCAATCAACTAGTCAGATGGCTAAATTGTGTAGGAAGGAGAAAATATGGAAAGTTGGTGCTATAGTCATATTATTGCAAAAAGATAAGGCGCATCTTACTTCCTTAAACAAAATGGCAGTTCTTTAAAATTTGATTTTTAAAGGCTATGTTATTTTGTTCTGAACATACAGTATCAAGCTAAATCCTTTTTCATAGTTGGGTCCTTTGTAGGGCTTTTTCCTGAATAGAAATGTCAGGGTTTGACCTACTATTTTCAGCAGCCTGCTGACAAAATAATGAATTAACAGAAGAACTCTGTTCTTGCACTTGGGTAATATTTACTGAGTGTTGCTAAATCACAAACTGCTGTACAAAAGGAAGAAAAATTTTCCTTCTAGTATGTAAGCATAAACTGTATAGTCTAAATCACAACAGTACTGTATCTCTAAATTCCTTTGGCTTCTCCAGTTTATTCAGAAAAATTTATTTTTGATCAAGGAATGGACATGTTAGGGCTATTTTTTTACTGGTCTTACCTCCCATACCCTGAGCTTCCTTTACTTCAGTGTTCCTAATGGTAGCTACAATGATTTCTGAATAAAGGATTGTCCCTAAAGGTTGTCTTTGTCCCTTCCTACAGGCCTGATGAAACATAGCTTCTTCCCATGGAAGCTAACATGAATAAGTGAGTGGCCATAGGGATGAGGGAGGCTGAGTACTGGAATGCATCCTTATGTTAAGTTCTTTTGTGTTTCTCTCCCACTGATTTCAAAGTGTTTTAGAACCTACAGGACACTCATCTTCTAAGCACCTCTGGTATTACAGTAGGATTAAGATCTCAGCACAGTCCTAAGACAGGAGTTGCCTTTGATATATTGGTTGTCCTTTTACATCTCATAATATTTTTCCTAGAAAGTGCAGAGAAGATATCAGGAAGAAGTATGGAAACTGAAATTGTGACATTAACCTTCTCCTTACTCACTACTTCGTCCCGCACCTACTATGCAAAAAAATCTGTACTGGAAGTACTCCAGCTTTCTTTATGACATCCATTCCCAATAATCAAGTTTCCATTTGACATCAGAAGTTCTGTTTTAACTAACATAATACAAACTTGGCAAGGGGCTCAGCTGATATGACTTTGCCAAACAGCTTTAGAGTAAGCAAATTCTGCAACACAAAATAAATATGCAAATAGCCAAATTGTAATTTTTCCCAGCGGCCTATCTTGATTCAATAAAATTCTCATCTTTGTAGGAAAAGTCGGTCTTGATGTGAGGTGCTATTTCCAACAAGTTTCAGATGCAGCCTTTTGGCCTATTTCGTAGTTAGTGCATCCTATGCATATGTAAAATATGAGTGTTTGAAATGTTCCTTGGTAGCAAAGTTAAGGTAATGTAAATTGCTAGGTAGTGGCTTAAGAATGAAAGGACATTTCAATTATTTGCTCTGTTCCTCTAACTTCTAGTTTCTGCAAAATTTTGTCAAGTCATTTGTCATCATCTCTGCTTTCCAGCATGCAAATGGTACTGGTGGTCTCCTTTGTGAGCTGTTTCTTCAAACCACTGTGTTCTCCTCTTCTCTTTTCCCATCTCTGTCTAATATTCCACTATTTCTTACCTATCAGTGCTCTGTCATGCAATCTGTAAACTACTAAATTATTTTGAGTAATTAGACTATTTTCATTAGAAATATAAGTTTCCTATACTGCAATGTTCATGTATTTTTAATGTTCTGCTTCCATTAAAAATCTTAGGAAACCTCTTTGATTCAGGATTAGAAATGCCTTCAGCTGGAGTCCAGCCACATCTAAAAAGCCACATTAAACTAACTTTAAAAAAACCCTGCTATTTTTAAAAAGTGAGCTTTGAAAAGCTAGGAATAAGCTGTTATTGAATCCAGGTACTGTTTTTATGTTTACAAATCCTTATATTTCCCTCTTTTTCTTTTTGCATTGGAGAGACCTATTAAACCTTGGCTCAAACCACTCACTTGTCTGGTAAAGAAGACTACTTTGGTTACAATATGCTGTTGATATTATACAGTTCATGAAATCTGTTTCATAGATTTCAAAAGGAACCTAGAACATTGGCCCTGGATACATTAAATTTTATGAGAATTCTATTCTATTAAAATTCTGTAAAGAAAACACTAAGAAAAGAAAATACAGTAGTATATAGTGCTTAGTCATATAATGCCTTTGAACAAATATTTTTGGACCACTCTGAAACCCTGGAATATTCTTTATGATTAAGAGAAGAGAGTTTGCAAAAAAAATATACTCTAGGCAAAACCAAGTTTAAATAGATTAACTTTGTCCAAAGCCTCTTCAGCCCTTGCACTTCTATATCTATTGCACTTGGGTTAATTGGATGGTGACAAGTTGGTATTTGTGATCACCTTTCCTGTCAGACAGCAGTGTCCTTTTTTAATGCCATCTTCTTGATGAGTGCTCACTTTTCTGTGGGTTATGGGTTGAGACAGACAGCTCTGATTGCTGTTACTGAGTAATATATGCTGTGCCTTCAGCTCACTGACATCTCAGCATTGTACCAATGCTTTTGATAAGGAAGCCTAGTAGTTAAGGTACATAGTTTATTCCACACGGCCTGTAAGTATCAGATCTTTAATTCCATATTTTGTGTATGTATTGGGTTTGTATGGCAGGGTTTTGGTATGAGAGGGCTACATAGGTGTCTTCTGTGAGAAGCTGTCAGAAGCTTCCCCCACGTCTGACAGAGCCAATGGCAGCCAACTCCAAGACTAGGACCTGCTGCTGGACAAGGCCGTCTGTGACAGTGGTATAACCTCTGTGATAATATAGTTAAAAAGGGGAAAAATGTTGCTGAGCAGGAGCAATAGCAGTGGGATAGAGCCCGTGGTAAAGTCCAAGGTGAGGCAGGCAGTGGGGAGAGGATAGAGTTTGAGAGTAAAGTCCTGGAAGAAGGAAAAGAGTCAAGGGGGTGTTTTAAGATTTATTTCTCATTACTCTACTCTGATTTGATTTGTAATAAATTAAACTAATTTCCCTAAGATGGGACTGTTTTACCAGTGACAGTAACTCATGAGTGATCTCTCCCTGCCCTTATTTCAACTCACAAGCCATTTATTTCTTCTCCATTTTATTTCTTCTCCTTGTCCAGCTGAATTGGAGAAGTGGTAGAGAGGCTTTGGTGAGTATCTGGTGTCCAGTGAGGTTCAAACCACTGGAGTGTGACTGCTGCTTTTAGCTTCTGCCAGCACAAGTTGTTGGCAATGTTACCCAGTGGATTGAAACCCCAGAGGAGATGTTGTGAGATGGATGGGCATATTTTCTCCTGGAAGATCTCTGCTTTGGAGGAAGTTCTTTGGTTTTGTGCCCTACTAAAATCTGACTTGCTACTGCAGTCATTTCTTTATTGAGTGGATGTGACATTTTAGCAGCTGGTCATGTTTTTGTCTGAAGAGTGAGTTGCAGAGCAGCACTTAGAAGCAGAAAGGTAAAGACCTGCTTTAATCAGCCAACTTCTATAATGCTGGAGGTGTGCAGCAGCTTGAGCATACTTGGAGTTTAAAATGCAGCACAAAATATGCATTGGCTCAGTTCTCTAGAAAAACTGAAGCTTAAGTCAACATTCAGAATGGTTCCTGTTTCTGCCCTAGTCCAGAATCATATCTACAAGGTATAATTTCACAAAACATTCCAGGATCTACTCTTTATATTTTCAGAAGGCACTGTCAGAATATTTAATCCTAATTATAGTTGGAGTTCACACCATCAGATAGGGCAGATTTTTATGATGCATATTTTAATCTGTGGAAACAAATTAGCAATCTGAATAATGTATTTGCTAGTGAACCAATAGACAGGTATCACCTTTTTAATTTGTTTTGCACTCTGTTTCCCTAGGAAATGCCCCTTTTCAGCATGTGGCTAATTTCTGTTTCTCTACTTCCAGTATGATACCCCTAAATGAGTGGGGATTAGCAGTCTCGTGGCTGGAGTTTCACCAGCTGTGTAATAACAATTGTTTTTTGCAAATTGTGTGGCCTAAACACACCTGCATGTGTTTTCTTGAAATATTTTACTGCCTGTTAATTGACTGGCAGTGTATTGGTGCTATCCTTGGTAATGGGAAAACAGATTTAATTGGGCGCACCATCCTAGGCACTGAATGGCACGGAAGGAAGCCTCCCTTTTAAGACTGATGAATATCACTGATTACTAGACTTGGCAGGTGTCAGATATAAGAGCAACTAGATGTGCCACAGTATTCCCCAGATTTTGTGGAAATGGGTTTAGGGGGAGCTTAGTACAAGCCTCGTCATGGTAATGATGAAACTGTTAATCAGGATACTCTGCTTGATATTAATTAACTGCACTGCAACAACATCTGGAGGCCCCACTGGATACCAGGGCTCCACTGGGGCAGATAACATACAAATATACAGTTTGATAATCCTTTAGGTAATGTAACTTCACATTATAAAAAGACAAACTGGAGAGAGAGAAATGAAAGTGGCTTTTTCAAGGTACAGCAGAGCAGCAATAAAAGCAAAAATCTTTTCTTTCAACCGTGTACTCTATCTAACTAGTCTTGATTACCTTTGTGAGTTAAAATTTAAAGGTCTCAAACTGTACACAAAATATGTTAACTTCTGGTGCAAAATTAATTCCTAATTGTAAGTCTCTATTATATATTAATGTTACCTAAACCACTTCAGTGATATGTAAAGCTCTTGTCTGGTGCAGGGTATCTCAGCTGAAATAAACAAGCAGCTTCTACATTTCATATCTTTTCTTGGTGCACGTATCTTGTGTGTGTTGTTGTACATAATGAGCCACTCCTGCTCCTGGTAGAATTGTCACAGAATTGAGCTTCTTATCCATTTTTTGGCTTCTCTTCAGCGTAGTTTTGTTTATAAAAGAAACTTTTATTAGACAAAAGGCAAAGATTGGAAGAGGAAAAGACGCAGGGAGAGAAGGCAATTAGGCAAAATTAAAGCAAGAGAATGGCAAGTTCACATCCCACTTGTAGCTCTATTGCTGTAATATTGCAAAGCTGTTTGGTCAAAAAAAATTGAAGAACAGGAGTGAGGCGTACTTTAGTAGCAGTATATTGCTGTACTACAATTTCTTGTAGTATGGGCCATTAAATAAGTATTATATTACTGTCTGTGTCCTACATAAACATTCAATGGGCAAAAAATGAAGGGCAGTTTGGAAAATTTGTTAAGCTCTTAACAAAGAAACTGCTATAAATTTTACTTTAGCCAAATAATGTAATATGTCTCCAACCAATGAGTAGAGGTTGTCTTTCAATACAAGGAACACTTCCAGAGAGCACTCCTGAATTAAACTATTGATCATGGTGAATAAGCCTGAAATGTGAGCCCCCATGGTAAGATTGTGTAATTTTGTAAACTAAAATTAAAAATTTCTGGTGTCTCCACTTGAAAAAATGTATAAGTAAAGTGAAGGAGTTTCAGGGCCATGGGGAAATTGAAATGAAGGATTGGAAATCCTGCTTTCAAGCAGAAAACTCAGAGAGCTGAGTGATTTTCTTTTACGCTCTATAAAACTGAGAAGAGAGTTTGCAGTAATGGAAAGATGAACCTGGAACCTTAAGTCATCTGCTTTAGCATTTTTTTAGCTCTGAGGATGGGCTAAAGGCAGCAGCCTGGCCATGGCAGATGTTGATCCAAACTACCTTTCCTAAGCCTTCAACAGAAAAGATTAGATTCTCATTAATCTTTCCCAATTTCATTGTTTCACCACTTCTTAAAATGAACAAGGATCAGGAGAAACCTTCCAGAAAATTTTGGCTTGATCACAGACTTAGAAGTCATTTATGGCAGTGTGATGCTAGATGGTGTTTCAATATAGGAAGTAACAATTAAAAGAAACAATAACAATCTGCTTTTCAGGAAGAGCTGAGCAAAAGGTTATATTCATATTGTTGTATTCAATGGCTCTTGATTCTTCCCGTGAATTTGGTACTTTTTTGCTTGAAATAATTGTCAAATGCTTTTATTATATATTTGTAGTTCTTTGAGTTATAAAGAAACAGTGCTGAATCATTGCTTTATGAGTATATACACAGTTTCAAGTGTACTACTTTTTTGAACCTTTTAGATCTCCTCCTTTTCTTTTCATGATGGCCTGTAAACTTCTGTGTCCTGTGTTAAAGAATTTAAGTCAAAAGTCCACCATTAACTTATAATAGTGGTTTTCCTTTTGTACACTGTTCCTTTTCAATATAATTCTTGAATTCCGCTTGCCTTTTTGACCATGTTCAACTCTAGGCCAATCTCATCAAAGAAGCAACTGCAATGAATCCAAGGCTTCTTTCCTCAGCTGCAAATCACAAATAAGTGCTGTTCTAAAATATATCCTGTAGTTTAAAAAAGAATCAATTCAGACAAGATATATGACCTCCTATAAAATTTTAGAGGAGAGTAGATTTTAATAATTGTCCTTTTTAGCCCTATAAATTATGTATCTCTGAGAATTGCTTCTTTTAAAAAACATGCCCCCAAAGGGTAATAATTTCTATTTATTTTATCCTGTGTGTGTGTGTGATTCTTTCTGATAAATAGGTTTGTAACTGGCACTGAGTAGATCTGGTTGAGCATCTTAAAGAAGCAATAACAAACAGTATATAACAAAAGATGACCTACTGCTTCTTTTAACAGGCCTTAAAAATCAAACAAAATTAGCTGACCTGTGTACTTCCTTTCCCCTTAACAACATTTTTTCTTGTTTCAAGATAACTGTAAAGTGTTGGCACCCTGAATAAAAACTTCCAAGTCAGGTGAACTTCAGTGCCTGTAATTTCTCTAAGAGCATTTGCTGTTTTTGTTGATTATCATATTTGCTGGGGTGGCAATACTGATTCTTGAACATTCTTCCCCTGCCATCACTGTTTGGATAAAGGCAGACTTCATTCAGTAAACTCTCCCTTTACCCAGCTCTAGAGTTTATTACATATTGAATCCTGATTTCACACTTACCTCTCAGTGATATTAAAAACAGTACTAAATATGGCCAGTCAGAGTAGAACTAACTGCCTTATACTCTGTGCTGAATACAGGTTCTAATACCCCTTCTTAAATTCCCCTTCTTAAATCCATTGATACGTGTATACCAGAAAGATCTGTCCAGCCGTGCATTCAGTTCTAACTGCAGCCCAGAAGGGTCCTCTAAGGACAGTGCTGTTCTTTACCACCTTTCTAATCAGAAAAGGACTTTCTGTTTACATTGAAAGTTCACATAAAGTGATTTGTAGTTGTAGTAATAAATGAGTGTCCTCTGTGGAATATGCATTTATACCTCGAGTTCTCATGGATAACTCTCTACATTTAGCACTGTTGTGCAAAGCCCCCTGAACCACAGAAAGTGAGCGATCCTTCAGCAGGACTAACATCCAGAAGCAAGTTTGAGGCAAACAAAAATAAAAAAAACAACCAGGCAAACAAAACAAAAGGAAATCAAGAAAAGAAAGTGAAAACAATTCCAAAGAGGGAGAAATAAAAGTTCAATCTCTTTTTAAAAACATAGACTTCAAGTGTGAGGAGCCTAAGCAGAAGCAAGCCATTCCAGTTCTCAGGGTTATAAAAAACAAAACAATTTTCCTGAATTTAGAGGGTAGTGCAGATGAAGTGTATGTGTGTGGCATTTGTGGGTGGGGAGAGAAAGTTTACTAAACCTTCCTACAGTGAGAAATGGCTTGTTGTATTACTAAAAGAACTTGTATCCCTTTCAAATGAGAGAAGCAAAATCAGCAGTGATCTGCAGGACAGAGTAACTAGGAGTATTGTCTGCCAGGTTTGGGCTGATGTCTAGCCATGTTGGAACCAGCCAGGGTGGGAGGAGGAGGCAGTCTGTGCAGTAGTCGCTATTTAAAAAATTATTATCTAAAATGAGTGTGAGAAAATACAGACTGGGATGGTAGTCAGATTTCAGGTATTTTTATAAATGCTTCCTTTAATTTTATATTTTGCTTCAGAAAAATAAGCAAAACAATATAAAGATAACTCTGCTTCCACTTGCATCAGTAGGCATTGAGTTTCTTCAACAGAATTGCTATTGATTCACATTGATGCAGCTGAGAGTAGGATCTGTCCTAATGCCGGGAGTTTTCTCTCTTGGTTTTTGAAATGAAATGCTTTCTGCACACAGGGAACAATTATATACTTTTAGTGTGGACTGTTTGAATTTTAGATTAAGAAAAGGGTAAAGCCCTTTTAAGGGCACAGAGTGCATGTATGTTCATGTATGTGTACCCTCTAACACTTTTCAACTGCTCATCTTACAAAATCACTGCCAACCCCATTTTACTTACTTTCTACTTGGTCTGCTACAAAAAGACAGATGCCTTCAAAATGTAAAGGTATGGCATGGAGAAAGGAAAGACCTGACAATTTGCACAGAGGACAGGCTCTACTTCTTTTTGAATGGAGGGAAACAAAAGATAAAACATACCTGCTAAAATTGTCAGACCTCAGACCTGTTCCTGAGGTCCCTTTAGAAGAAAGGAACAGGTTTTGAAGGAGTTGAAAGTAGAAGCTGAGAAAAGCTTAGGACCTGCTCCTCTCAGACTGTAGTTGCTCTAAGGGCTGAAAGGTTGGGATTAGCAGTATATCACCAATGTTTAAGTAAAATATATCTGGATTTTCAGGGCTTGTAGAGCTTGGAAAGATAGGTACCTTTAACTCCTCTGTCATAGATGAAGAATCTGGTTTACAAAAAGGTAGAAGAAAAGGTGTCCAAAGTGAATCAATGCTTCAGGGCATGCAATAAATTGCCAATCTCCTGATCCAGGCTGTAAAGTAGCTCTTGTGTCATTTAATAATGTTCAAAATGTTTGGTAATTGTGCATATAACAAACTGTTGCCTGGAGTCTGTATAGAGTAGGCAGGTGAAGGAGAAGCCTTGTGCAATTTATTTTTTTTTCAGTACTTCACACATTTTTTGTTCTCATAATTTATCTACAACCATTCCATTATGTGATCATAACTATATTTCTAAAGTCTTAGAGACATAATGGCAGGAATTTATCTCCACAAGGACTGTAAGCAATGAAATGGTAATGTAGCTTTTGAGGGCAGCAATTTTATGGGACAAATCAGCTCCAGACAAATTCTTGAAAAACTTTAAAGATCCTTTTAGACACAGTAACCTTAAAGAAAGAAGAGGAAAAGTAAAACAGATTGAATGTTGAGTTCATTTCATTATTTATAAATAAAATGGTTCTCTGTTCTCCAAGACGTAGTGCCAGCACTTGATGTCACTTGGAGATTTCGGAAACATTAATTAATGGTTGCCTTTTCATGGAAAGTTTTTGGGGCAGCCAGTGAATACCAATATAGAGAGGAAAAAATTTGCACTGTCTGTTAAAATTCTCTTGAGCCCTTCTGGACTGTGTAACTTGTTTGCTCTGTGTGGCTCTGTGTTCACCTTTTTCCTTACTTATAGTTAGGATTTTTTTTTTCCATAGCTACAAAATAAACTTTATAGGCAGTGGCTCAAAGGTAGATCTTTCTTTGTCACATATTTACTGGTCTAGTTAATACCTTTGCTTGGTTATGTGGAAAGAAAATCCAGCAGCTGAATGTGTGGGGAAAGGAACGAAAGGTCATGTCCATCATGAAGTGTTAAACCTTAATGGTAAAGCTTGTATTGCAGATTTAGCAGGAAGGTAGGTCTTGGTAAAAGCTGTTTTTAATGAAGTGCTGTAGTGCAGGAAACTGGAATTGAAGCGATATTGAAAATAAATTGAGAATCTGTCCCCTGTGTCCATGGTCACTGTTCTTTGCTGTAGGATTTTCTCTGTGCTTTGCTTTACTTTATTTTTTTTCTTCTGCCAGGAATGTGTAAACTAATTTTTTTGTAGTGTCTGGTGCCCTGGAGATATAAAGTATCATGAATAACCTGTATCTTGGGGTCTGTGTGTGCCGTTTGGCTTCAGTAGCCCTACTTTTGACATATTGTGTTGTATTGTGTTTTATCCTGGTAATTGGAGCAAAACCATTTTCATTACAAGTTCCTCCTCAATTCAAATAAGAGTCTCAAAAGTCGTGCTTCTGCAAAACTTGGGTTAAAGAGTAACAGGGAGCTTGGCCCAAGAGTCGTCTGAAGAGACCTGGAATAGGCCATCCATCAGGCCCATGATTTTTTTTTAGACAAATGTTTGCATTTCTTAATTACAACTAAGTGTTACACTGCTTTTAGGAGGGCTGTTTCTTCTGACTCTGGGAGGGGCTGGCTCTTGGGATGGAGAAGGCACCAGTTTGCTCATTTCTCTCTTCTCTCCATCAGACTAAAGGCCGCTGGCATTTTGCAGTCCTCTTCTTCCAGAATCTTATCTATTTCCCAGTTTGCCCTCTTATCACTAGCCTTTTAAATAGATCTTTTCCTTCAAGCCCTGGGAAAAGAAATGGTGAAAGGTACTATCTCCTTTTCATCTAAGGAGAAATCAAAAAAATTTTCTCCTTCTTCAGAGATTAATTGAACTTCCCACCATCCTTTCCCTACTTGCAAGTTTTTACCTTTGCCTCATTGAGCCTGTAGGCTTAAAGGTATGCAGTTTTCACTCTGCTGAATACCTCTTAATCCCTTCCTCTTCTGTGGTGGTGGTGAGCTGTTCCATTAGAAGAGGTGCAGCTCTTCATTTTACCTGCTCATGCTATGCCTTCACCAAGGTGGACTCTTCTTAGAGCAGCCACAGTTTGCCAAAGAAGCTTGATGTATTGATGGCAATTAAAAAGCAATATGAGAGGTCCAGGAAGTTGATTGTAAAGCCACACTTTGCAAAACCACAATGTCAGTAGCTAGGTTACCTGGTCACTATATATTATAGGAGTCTTTGAGGAAAAATTAATCACGTGCTCTTTGCTAATTGCTGTGCAGGTAAAGATAATTATATGGTTGCCAGCAAAAGATTCACTAAAACAGTGTTGGGAGATCACTTACTTCATATGTCAAAGAAGTGGTAAAGCTCTGCCAGCAATGCTTTTACCTGAAATAAATATTTGTTAACTGAAACTTCACTTATTTTTGGACTAGCATAAGAGAAGAAACATTAGTTGTTTTCAAATGGCATCTGAGTTCATGTATCTGCTGGGAGCAGCAATCCACTTACCTCATGTTCCAGTGAAAAGAGAAAGATGTTATTGGTATCTTGAAGAAAAGTCCCTCCAAAGAATAACAGTATGAATGTACATGAAACTTGCTATCCAGCATACATTTAGCACAGTCAAAAATTTACTGTTGTAATGAGAGAAAAACCAAGATGCTTACTGTCTTAGTGCTAAACTTCCTGTAATTGAACCACTGTTCATGACCACTTCAGCTACAGGACTGTCTGCTTTCCTTTCCTAAAACAATATTGTAGTCTGATACCAGGAGACTTGGTGTTAGGAAGAAAATATCAAAAGAAAATAAGTGTATTGAAGATACAAGGAACTTGTGATGAGTATTTTGGTATGAGTAAGCTTTGAAATATAAGGTAAAGCAAGAATCAGAAAGGCCTCCTGAGAAATTGAAACATAGCAAAATTTTAAGAAAAAAAGGACTTTTGATATCAGGAGACAGGATTAAATCCAGGAGAGGGATCCAAGGTGGACATCGAGTACAAGAGGAGAGGTTTCTTTCTCATTGCTGATTTTGCTAATGTGAATGTAGTAAAGTTAGGGTAACAGCCCTGAAGGATGGAGTCCTCTGCCCACTCAGCAGATATGTAACATAGTAACAGGAACAGAACTGTCCCATGACCCTTTATTATACCTTAGGTTTTTTTCAAAGAAGATGTATTTGCACAGACGATGGCCATCTACTCTCTGTTGTTTCTTCCTTGATTTTTCTTTTAAAACTGTCAGCAAAGCTTCACAAATTTTATGGTGTGGATGGCTAGCAAATGTCTTGATTTCCTATATGATACATTTTATTTCTGCCTGTCTGTACCAGTTTTGGATCTGTGCAGTACACATAATATGCCTTCATAATTGTTGACACCAGCATACTGTGCCTCTCCTTACTCAATGTTTGAAGATGCATTCCTCTTAATTGTACAGTGATAAGAATTTTTGTCACTGGTTAAATCAGTAGTATTAAATGCATATATCTAATCTGAATATACTCTGGGTGTGTATTTTACAACCTGAGGTCATTGAACATGGTCATTACTTGGAACTGCTTGAGGGGAGCTGCAGAGGGAACTGTTGTGGCTACTACAACAGGCTTTGCCTGCTCTTCCCTTTCAGTCAGTGACTGGTGGAAAATTTTAGGAAGACACTATGGAGGGCTGCTTTATTGGTAAGGCACTGCTTGGTGTGCAGGAGAATAAGATGGGCTGTTCCTGTCTTTTAGGTGTTTTAGCAATTAGCTTCCCTCAGGTTGTCAAAGTCAGCTAATTACGTTCCTGCTCCCTTTGAGTTCCATTCATCTTACAACGGCATTCTTCCTTCTGAATCCCACAGTTGTTTGTTTTGGGGTGAGGACTGTTTGTTTCCCAAGAAGAATAACAGAACAAAACAGGTGTTGAGATACAGCCAGTCTGTGGCTCCATTTTATATAACAAGTGACTTGTAATAATCAGTAGAGATGTTGCTCAAATAACTCTTTATCCACATCTCCTGATTTTTGTTGCCTGGTTTCTCACCTGTCTTCTGTGATGTTTTACGCGAACAAATGAGTCACTGTCCTCAGGTGAATGCTGTAAAGAACAGTGTGAAAGACAGCATTTGCATTGAAGCAGAACCAATGAAATGTGTCCTGAGAAAGCTCAAAATGATGCTTCTGTGTATTCTTCAGTGCCATCTGCTGGCAAAATTACCCACTAGAGATTTATAGGCCAAGAACATTCTCCTAAGTGACAGCAATTTAAAAACATTTGTTTCTTTTCTTCTTTTAGGAGCAAGGCAAGATTGGTGTAGTCTTCAATATTGGCACAGTGGACATCTCTATTAAAGAGGAAAGCACACCTGTAAATGATGGCAAATACCATGTAGTACGCTTTACCAGGAATGGTGGCAATGCAACACTTCAGGTTGACAGCTGGCCAGTGAATGAACACTACCCCACAGGTACAGATATTTTTCATTTTGTTTTTCTCTTGCAGTCTATCTGTACCTATAAACTAATGTTTAATAACAACTGGTTACTATATAAATCTTTGTTGCTTCATCTTGATAATAAATTCACCAGCCTTGTGATGCATTTTCTGTCTCTTGGAAAACAAACTAGTGGTCCTTTACACTGGAAGAATAAGCATGCCAACTGTGTGGTATGATGTACATAGATCATGCTTTTTCAGAGGTCTCTCAGTGAATCCTGGCTCTACACAGAGTTACAAAGTCATTCAATGACAAACTTGGTTTTGCTACTTGTGATATTTTCTAAATATTTAAGGTAGAAAAGTTTTGAACGGACTTGATGAAAAGGAGTGGTGACTCTAGCTACACCCCAGATACTGTCTATATAAATATATAGTAGGAATGTAAGGAATGTGAAAGATTAAGCCAGTATTTGAGCAGACCTTATGCTTGCCTTGTAATTTTTTTATCGTATGGATTTCACTTTCTCCCTTAGGTTTACAGATACAGAGGTTAACACACCATCTAACCAAAACTGACAACTCCTAGTTGACTTTATGTCCAAATGCAGTGGAACAATTCAGTATCTTTGGAAATTATCACCCTAAATCCATCAGAAATAGTGAACAACTGGCTCTTGATACGCTATCACATATTTTATCCCATCACTGGCAAATCACAACCTTGTGATACTTTATGTCACCATGCTAAAAGATCAAACTTACTCCAAGTGAAAAACAGATTGTTGTATGTGATGCTGACAGTGCATTAGATAGCTGAGGTATGATGATGTGTATGGTTATAAAAGGAAGAATGAGCACAAGAAAAGAACTTCAGTGTTAATGACATTCCTCTTACTCATATGTTGCCTAAGATCAAGCTATGATCTTCTTGGTTTTCATATTTAGTCTAAGCAACATTCAACATTTATTTCTAGGTTGTACAGTAGTAACTTAGCACAGAATGAAAAATTCTTGCTAGTTGTGTAGGAATTTTTCAAAAGAAACTTAAATTATAGGAAATATCCTAATTTGAGGTTATATGCCAATTTATGTGATGTTATACTAATAAATTACTCCAAGGGGATGAGTTCATCTCTTCTAGTGCACAGGAAAGTTTTTAAATGTGAGTCATCTATGCTGTGTTGCTCTCTACCACATATGTCCCTTTGTCAGTGTTTTGGTGAGATACATGCAAAAGGATACATTTCCATTATCAACCTTATTTCTGTGAAAAAATTCTTTTTGAAGAATGCCGTGACAGATATGCTGAGTTAGATTCTAGCTCTGCTGTCCATTGGTTTGAGAGGAAAGTGGGCTAGGAAAGGTCCAACTGAGGATCTTTCTTCTGCTCCTTTCATCAATTATTTTGTAAAATACCTCCAATCCAGTTGGCAGCCAATTACAGTCACTACAAACCCTATGAATAAATTTTCTTCTTCCATTGCTTGCTGTAGTAAGTCTCTGGTGTAAAGAAACAAAATATTCAGCTCAATGCTTGGCTAAAGATATTTCTGTGTTTTCATTAGAAGATGTATGGTTTTATGGAATCAGCATTAATCTTATGTTCTGGGCTAGTATTGAGTGTATGCAGTTGTACCCTAAGAAAAAAGGACACCTTTATCTTCCAGACACCTTTTCCTTTCCATGCATGTATTTCAATTTCTGTCTGTTTGTAGATGATGAATTTTTCAGCCTGTCCTTGTGAAAATAAGGCTTATGGGACCATACTTTGCATGTGCAGGTTTTTTCCTTATTTCCTTATTTCCTACTTCTTTCAAACCAATATTTTAGCCAAATTAAAAACAAATAGGGTAAAATTAAAAAAACCTAAAGATATTATATTGCTATGGGAAAAAAATGCAAACAAACCAACAAATTAAAAAAAAAAAAAAACAAGGGAGAAGGGCAATGTTCCAGCCTTCCCAGAGAAAAGGATTGTGGCTTGATCTCAATTCATGTTAAATACCAGAATATCCATATAATAGAGTGGCATTATGAATGCCTAGGATTCAGAAAAGATTCAATGAATCAATAATTACAGGAAACCAATACTTATTAGTCCCATCTTCTGGGAAGTCAATGGTTTAAAAAAAGAGACTAAACAGGGGCTTTTGAAATTAATTATTTGTTGTCTTTCACAAACCAAACTTGCACTATTGTTTTTTGAATTGACTGCAAAACCAAACCTGTGTTCAGCAGAAATTCAGGTCTGTACAGCCTTTGTGTTTGGATGGACCCGGGTTAATCCAGTGTGTTTCAACTGGAACCTGCTGAAAATTTAAATTCATATCAAACTTGTGTGAGAGTAGCTAAGTAATCCCTTGTGTTTCACGTAGGATCGTGTAAATTCTGGAAACACAGTTATTCGTAGTGTTTAAAAAACATTGTATTTGTAGCCCAGGCATGCTTGGGCACACTGTACTGTCTGTAAAATGAACAATTTAATGTGTACTTGGTTTTCAACACAGTGCTGCAGCTTAATGTTTACAAATTTTATAAACTATCAAATGTATCTTCTTTGTCATCACACATGGTACAGTCTTCAGTCAGGGCTGCATTCTGAATGGCATTTCCATGCTCCTCTCTGAGTTTTATTACTTGTGGAAAGATTAGGCATTAGACTTATAATTACTTGCTCAATGAAAAGTGCAAATAAGAGTTGGATACTCATTAAAGGAGCAAAGTGAGAGAATACTGGCTTTCCTTAAAATACAGTCTTCAGTTAAATTGAAATTAACTGAAACTAGCCCAATGGGACCAAAAGGCTCCAAAGCTGTATTTTTACAACTTCAAATAAAAGACAAGAAAAATAGAATAGCAACAAACTTACATTTCAGGCGCTGATATTTTGGGTTTTATAGCATCCAATTGCATTTCAGTCACCTGCAACACAAGCTTTACACTTTCTTGTTAGGAAAAGGGTTAGAGAAAAACGGTAAAGGAGGGAATTAATTTGGAGCTAAGGTTGGCTTTGTGACTGAAATAATCCAAATCACTAGGGATGATCTCTCATATTTAGTACCATTCCAAAGTGCCAGTTTCTCTTAGTGGACAGAAAGACTGAACAGTGGCCCAGTATAGGTATCTGAGACTAAGCTCCTGAGAACTGGGAGATGTCAAATAGTAGCATTAGTACATAGGCTGCTATCTGCAGTTCAGCTGTTGTGGTTCAGCCAAAACCATTGAGATGCTTGTGATTTATTTACATTAGTTTTGCCCTTTCTCCTCTCTCTCAAGAGCACAATAAGGAGATGGACTTTTTCCATAGGCTGTACTGATAGCCAATTTCTTCATGCTTGATTCATTAAGTTGATAGAATGTTTTGCATTCATGGTATAAACCTTTTGCTGTAGTCTAAAGCAGTTTTCTATGGCTGCCTCCCTTCTGTTCTCTCACATGCGTCCATCCTTTTGTGTATGTCCCAGAAAACAGGTTGTGCTTGGTCATTGTTATTTTCCTGCTTTTATGTTCTTGGTGAGACCCTTCTCTATATCTAAATAAATATTTTAATGATGAAATTGGAGTAATTTTGGACCCAGGCTTCAGGAAGAGGTAGTATCTGACATGTTTTTGTTTCAATTAAAATGAAACCCATCAAATTTGAGAGAGTTTACAGAAATTTTCAGAACAGTTAAAAATAAATCTTCTGTCTTTACACAGAAGTGGGATACCTCAGTCCCTAAGTTTTCATTAGTTCTTAGGCAGGAGGATATTTTTTATTGTGTTCACTGTCTTTTCCTTGCAAAGAAATACTTTTTCTGTTGCCGGATTTGCAGCGTACATCAAAACAAGCCTGATATTCCTGTTCATTCATCCAGGCACTGACTACATTTTCTGCAGTAGGAAAAAAAAAAACAAACCAACAAAAACAAAATTAGGTGAATAGGAGCTGTAAAGTAAGAGTATCCATGACACAAAAATAAAGTCTAATTGAAGCAATGTTTTAAAGGAGAAGATTAAGGGCAGGAAGGCAACAGGTAGGAAGGAGCTGTTCATTTAAAGAAATGCATGATTCTTTTATCCTGTAGCCTGGATTTTTTAATGCATTTTAGAAATAAGAAACAAGACAGCATTAAACTGGATTCTTATCAGGATTCATTATTTCATCCATACAGTACATATTTTATATTTTTCCCCTTTATCATTCTCAAGTAATCTCTCAGTCTTCTTGGAGTAGTCTTTGCCCTTTCAAATTACATTATTCGGCAGGTTTTTTGCTACTGGATAGAAGAAAAAAATAATATTTCATCCTCTATGCCCCTACTTCATTTTCTCTCTGAAGTACATTTCTGAGGGGAAGTTGTATTTCTGAAAAAGCTGGACAGTTATCTCTTGGCAGCAGAGCTGACTGCTCTGGCAGGTAGTGTGTCCAGATAATTGCATACTTAAAAACAAACAGTTGATTCCGAGACCCTGATATCTGTGCTGGGATTTTCTTTCAGTAGTTCTAGTTCCAAGGATTGCATGCCCCTGAACTGTTGGGCATATCTTCTTTTTTCAATTTCATTTCAAAGCAATGCAATTTGAACTACATCTTTGTTAGTGTACGTGAGACAAAGTCTTTGTCTATAATAATAAACTTTCTAGAAACAGGTCAAAGTGATAGTTGTTTAGATTCTCCTACCTGTCTAAAATGTGAAAGTCATCAACCTTGCCTTGCTAAAATGTATTTCTTCCTCTGCTTGGTGGAAAGATCTGAAATAGCTTCTTCTCTTCTCTTCTCTTCTCTTCTCTTCTCTTCTCTTCTCTTCTCTTCTCTTCTCTCTTCTCTTCTCTTCTCTTCTCTTCTCTTCTCTTCTCTTCTCTTCTCTTCTCTTCTCTTCTCTTCTCTTCTCTTCTCTTCTCTTCTCTTCTCTTCTCTTCTCTCTTCTTTCTCCATTCTTTTTGGTTTTATTTAGTTTTTATCGACAACATTTTCTTTCTCTTCCTCTGTGATTTCCCAGCTGTGAGATAAATAGCCTTGTATCTTACAAGCTAAATACAATTACTGCTATCAAAACTGGAGTCTTTCTCTCCCTGTAAATGTCTCTTGGAAGCTGATAAGCTGTTGAAAGCAAGCTGCAGGCCTCTGCCTAATCCTGAGATTAAACATAACCACCCAGAAGACAGCAAGAGATAATTGAGGAGGGGGGGTTGGGGGAGGCAGGCAGGAGAGGCAGAGAGGAGGAGAAAGTGAGATCCTCTCCTGAGATATTAAGAGGACATACAGAAGGCTCAAGGTTATTTGTAAAGGGATTACACAAAACACACAAGAGCTTGTTATGATGAGGAATTTCCTCATATAATGCAGTGGGTGTTGTAGTTGTTAAAGACAAAATTTAGCAAGGATTTGTTTGATGGAAAGCATACAGGGGAGCTCCCACCCCTGTCTGCTGATTTTTATATATTATCCCCATCTTGTCCTTGAAACAGGAGGTCTCACAAGATTGTATCTAGATTCTTTGTGCATTCTATGGTTCATCTCACTGGCTTTATGCTGAACATGGGGAGACAGTAGATTTCCCAAGACTAAAGCGGGGGACTGAGCTGACTTCTCTGTGCTCTGTTTTGCAACCTAGGAAATAAGAGTGCCTTAACTATGAAGAAATAGTGTGTGATATCTGTATTAGTCTTCAGTTATAAACAAGGCAGAATTACTGAGGGTTAATAGTTTTTATGAGTCAGCCCAATATAATTGAAAAAAGCAGTCTCATTTCTGGATATATAAGTTCTTCTTTATAGGTTTTTTTTTAAATCAGTAACATTATAGTTTTCTCCTTCTGTAATTTTTTTGGGTCTTGCGCTTCTGAAAGCTTGTCTGTTTTTAACGGTTATCAATGGGATATTACCTCTCCCAACTTTGCTTTATTTAATTTATAATGCATTAGACAAGAAAAGTAAGGTAAGTTTAGATGGTCTAATAGTAGCATCACTGGGGAAATTAGGAGAAGACTACGTATCCTTTCCTCAACTGACATGTGCACTGATATTGTAAATAATATGCCATATTGTGATTATTAGTTCTTGTGAGCTCAGTGATGCGAAGTCTAACACTGTTCAGGAATTAACAAGGAAAACTCAAAAGCAGAACTAACTGACACGTCTGAGTCATTGCAGCAAGTAATTTCTTTCTAAGTTTGGACTTATCCCTGCACAGTACCTCTACATGGCTCATATTGTACCACTTCAGTGATTTACAAATGTTCAGTAATGGAGCCTTATTAGAGAAAATCCCTAGTTCTTTGTGCTTTTCAGAGCCTGGGTCCTCCACCCCCAAATTCGCTTTGTGTCTTGCAGAATGATTTTGACATGTCATTTCCTCTTCTTTCCACCCTTCAACCTCCCTCAAAAACTTTGGTTTCCACCTTCTTGTGCCCCTGTAGCAATCTCTTCCTTCCCTCAGACTTGAGGCTCCTTCTCACTTCTGCAACTTTGCTTCTGAAACCAAGATCGTAGTAAGAAGTTTGGCTGAATCCAGTTGTCTTCATGAAGGGGCAGATGGATCTTGTGCTGAACCACGTGGAATAATTATTAAGATGTGTTGCTTGATCTGCAAGCTGAAGGGATTTTTTCTTGGTGCTACCAGATCCCACTGTGGTCTTAATAATTTTCTATCCAAATGCCCTTGTGAGTGGGCAATGAATAAGAAACAAGAAAACTGATTTTTGATTAGCCCTGTAGGCTGAATATAAACACCAGGGTTCTTGTCATATAATTTTTTGTGGATTTTGACTTTTCATATTGTACTCATTTTGTGGGACTTAAATGAGCTCTCAGATGCTTCCTATCAGCATGAATTGGAGACAGCATATAAAGTGCCTTTGACAGATTTACTGCATTTCATAATAAGCCTAAAACATATAAAAAGACAGGGTTAATAAAACAGAATTGGAGAAGCACATTTTGAAGGCAGTTCTGTGACATATGTTGAAAGATCTGCCAAGAGGGATGATTAAAGCATGACAAGTTGATGAAATCAAGAGTTGATTGTAGCTTGTCACTGCAGGGCTGTAGCATCTATAATATATTTATAGGATTGCAAAACTGATAAATATGGCCACCTGATATGAACACTCAAGTTTTGGTCCCCTGCATCCCCTGACATATAAACCTCCACACATGAAGTCATCAACAAACAAACATACTTTGGAATTTGTGCAAAAACACTCATGTTAATGCATGTGTTTCCATATTGGATGATGGGATAGGATCTGACGTGGTAGAAAAGTTACATAAATGTTGCCACTACAGAGTTTAACTTCCGTGTACTTTCTGTTCTGCTTTCCCTCTGAAAAAATGAAGCTGTAGTTCATTTCCAATTTGCCCCATCCTCAAAGAGCTTCATGGAAGTGCTGTAGGGATTTTCTGTCTTCCAAATTCTGTTTTTGACAACAGAAGAAAGAAAAGATAGAAAACCAAAAAAAAAGAAAAAAAGTGGTTGTATTGCAGCTTCCAGTATCCATTGCTCCTGTTTGGTTTCTTAAAACTGATCCGGACTCTTGTAACACACTGCACTCAGTCTGACTGAGCTGTAGTTTAAACTTCCCCAAGTACCTCAAGCCCACACGAGTGGCAGTCTATCAAGCACTGGAATTTCTGTCAGCTTGGCATTAAGAAAGAGGGAAATGCATGGATCTGTATGAAGACGTGTAAGGTAACAAAGCAAAACAAACAGGACAATATGATTTAACAGCAGTAGAGTTGAAAGAAGGAGTTTACCTAAGGAAGGAAGTAGACACAGAAAAGTATCTTCCTGCAAGTAGCCATGACCATCTAATTCCCACCCAAGATCCCACGGATAGTCTTTGAGATGTGTGAAAACGGAGAGGAATAAGAAGCATTCTTCTGTAGCAGTTTTTATTACTGCTACATAACAGTCACATAAAAGGTTATTCTAACATGCAAATACATGTCACAGAGGCAATACTAGTTTTAATTTACCCAAAATACTTTATCTTGTTTATAGCCTAGATAAAGAAAATACTACCAGAAAGTACTAACAATTTGAGGAAAAGTTTTTGTTGGTGATGTCCCAAAGAACAGAGATATGTATAATATTGCTGTTAGCTGAATTAGTGTAGTAACACTCTTACATCTTCCTGAATCAGACTAGATGTCCAATATGTCAAATCTACAGATGAATACCAAATACATCAGAAGAAAATTCACTTTAATGGTCAAAATGACACTTCCTTCCAATGGTCCTGGATTTGGGGTTCTCTTAAGCCTGATTGTTCATCCAGTCAAACTTCTTGAGTCTGAGACTTGTCAAGTGGCTGATGCTCCAGAGAATTACAGTAACCCACCATGACAACAACAGAAATATGCCCCAAAAGATGTCCTTCTAAAAAATTGCCCTACTATTGCATTTGGTCTGTGATCTGCAATACGACGTCAAATAAGCTGTATGTTTTTGTATCATATCTACAGTAATTACATTTGTATTTCTCAGCTGGAAAGCAAATGATTCCTTTTTTTCCCCTCATTAATTTATTCAGGAAGAAGTGCTTGTGTGGAAATACTCCCACTCCTTCTGCAACTGAAAAAGTTACTCTGCTGCATTGTGACCCCATTGCTCAGCCAAATTTATACCATAACAAACCAAAACAGAGGTAGTTTAGTGGCATCTGTAATTTTTCTTTATTTCTCTGATTCTTTTTCCATTGATGATATTGATTCTCAGATCTCAGTTCTTTTGTCTTAGCTTAGTTCTGTTGACTAGGGTTCTTTGTAAAATAAATTCTTGCAATACAGAGTGAATGCCTAGGAAAAGTTGTATTAACCTTTGACAATGGTAGTACAGCATATACTGAAACTCACGAAGAGATGAGCTTTATGATTCCCCAGTCCTAGTTTTGCTCTGTGTCAGAACAATCACTTAAAATATGCCAGAATGTAGGATCCATAGGGCACTGATGCATCTTTCTGCCTAGTTGTTGTCACCTAGTATCTGATGTAAGAACCCTGGACTGAGGAATATCCCTGAGTATTGGCATTGCATTCATATACTTACCACAGGCCTTTGAGTCCCAGTCCCTGAGATGCCACGGTGCAAAACAGATATAATCCATGTGTTTTTCCCTGTCTTTCTTTGACATCCAGCTATCTTCTGTGAATAGTAGTTACATACTAAGAGATATAGGTATATCCTGATAGCTTGGTCTTCCTAACAATCCCATGCCGAAGTATACAGCTGTTTACACAAGCATGTGTATCCTGACTGAATCCTCAGATACCTTGAGCTGTTCTCATCTGTTTATGTCCACTGCTCCATGATTGTGTGAGAGTCCAGGTACCAAGCATAAACATTATCAGCAATGATTTCTGGTAAATTTCTCCTTTGCTGGCATAAGGTTAATTAGAACCTTAGAAGGGTCTGGGTTGGAAGGGACCTTTAAGATCATCTGGTTCCAAACCCTGTGCCATGGGCAGGAACACCTTTCACTAGACCATATTGCTCAAAGCCCATCCAACCAATTGCTATTGCTCAGTCATTTGATGGTACATAAAATGTAGTGCAGAGAAGGATGGATTTATATTTCTCAGGTGGAGACTCAGACTAAATAGAATCCTGCTGCACAGCACAGTGCAGTGAGTTTCCAGACATTAATATATTTCCGTTTCTCTCCTGGGTTAGTTCTGTTTCAGTTCTCCTGGTCAAACAGAGTCATTATGTTTTATTTCTTCTCTCTCTCTCTGACTCTCCTTCTGTCTCTGTCTCTCTCTCATAAACACACATGTGTGCACAGTAAGAATGAGCAAACAAACATCTGTCCTGAGGGATCACAGGCTTGAACAACAACTTTGTGCTTTTCTGATCACATTGCCTGCAGAAAGAACAGTGCCAGCTGTAATCCCAGGTTGACATGCTGACATGCAGTGACAGAAGGGGTTTATGCATCCACATCAGCCTTCTCCCTGCTTGCTAAAGGCACTGGAAAGCACAAAGTCATTAAAATCCAATGCTACAGACTGAAGTAGAGCAACTGTGTGAAAGGATGGTCATAAATGAAAGGGGCCAGTCTTGAAACTGGGAGTCAGAAGTTCATGAATCCCAGCCTTGTTTTTAGAGATGTCTTTCTTTGTGATCTTGGGTAATGCTTTTACCACTCTGCAGCTCAGTTTTCTGATCAGTAAACTGAGGATAAAGCTCCAATTTACCTTATCTTCGGTGACTTAAATAGAAAATATTCTACAATTCACTGAACATGAAAGTCTTTCTGGGTCAATGAATTTTTATCTTTGCTACTTATTGAGTACCTGGTGCCCTTGGTCATGGCACAAGTTTGTGAATAGCAGCTGTCTTCGAGAAGACTTACTGGGTTACTACAGAATCCTAGAATCCTCTTTTCCTTTCTCTAAACTGATGCAAACAGAAGGATTGATTTCATGATTTGTAGCAATTAAAAAATGGAAAAGGCCTGTTTGCTTTCATTTATTCCATTCTGTAATAAACTGATATCCCCCACCACTTTTTCAAGTAAAATTTTAAATAATTCAAGAATTTCCCTGAGGATACTGTAGCACTGTCTAATATGCAATCTTGATAGGAAGTGCTTCTTAATAAATTTCTCCTTTCATCAGTTTCTTACTTGCTCTTAATTATTTCCTGGCACTCACCCTAGAGAACTTACCCCTTCCATAGAGATTTTGCTGTTCTGTTATTTGTAACTGGTTAGCTTTCCAGTCCTCATCAGTGACATTTGACTAAGGGCCTTATAGGCGTTACTCTCATTAGTGTTACTGACTGAGCAGCTTCCCTACAGTCAGCACTGTATTAATGGGAAAGGACTGCACATGTTATCTCTATTTGTATATTTAACTCCCCATATTATCTCCCTAATAATATGTTCACAAGGAAATGGGATTCAGAAACATCTGAAGGTTTCTAGTGGAGCCAATCCAGCTCCATAGCTGCCAGCACCAAGGCAGAGACTGCAAGTCTGCTGGAACTGAGCTGCTCTTGCTTGCAGGGCTGTTGTAGTGAGCCACTGATCCTTCAAGAAGCAGGTATAAAGCCACAAGTTTTCTTACCTTAGATCATGCACCCTACAAAGGCAACAGTGCTGTTTTCAGTCTCACATTGCTCCTGGAAGCAAAGTAGCTCCACTCATGTAGCTCCAATGCCTAACTCCAAACATGTAAATTAGATTCAGTGTTTTTCTGTCCTGATTTTGCCTAATGCACAAAACAGATAAACAACATCTAGATAAATGAGAGTTAATAGAATTTAAAGTGTCAATACAAATAAAGTGCTTTTGGTGTTTGATTATTGCTGCTCGTTCCCACTGGGCACTATAAATCACATCCTGACCGTTCACAAGGGAATCAAAGAAGTGGGACGTGGGGACAATAGCAGTGGATTTTATTCCAATCTCCGATTTCTTCCTGCAAAATGGATTTTTATTTTCTTTTTTAAAATGGAAAGATCAATATGTAGTTTCAGTTTTTCTTTAATAGATGCTTCAGCCTTGGCTGCCTGACATGGGGCTCAATTTGGATCTGGTCAGTGAAAAAACACAGTAATTTACACATTCCTTACAAAACATTTCAAACACTTAGTAATGTAGACACCCAAATTGTTTCATATTTTTACGGAGTTTGAACTGGTAACTGCTTTCTCTGTACTGTACACTAGTTCTGTTTTCCAGCATAGCTCAAATGAGAACTAAAGAACACAATATTTTTTTTTTCTTCTGCATGCTAGAAAAGGTTTGATTAACCTTTTTCCACCTTTGCTAGTCTGAGATTTCTTTTGTTTTGCTCCTATTGTGCTTCTGTGTTAGATTATCGAGGGTAAGACACTTATTTTCTCAGTCATCCAAAACAGAAGTGAAAGACTAATCTAAGTGAGGTTGAAATGTTACTGATCGTGTCCTGGGGCAGAGCATTGAATTAGATGACTTCTTCAAGTCTTCCTTGGTGTTATTAGTGTCATTGTGGTCCATGTTAGCTTTACCTCCTGAACAGAAATTTAAACTCCTGTCTCCTAGTTTACTTCTGAATTTCCCAATGATTTTGGCCTGAATGGTGCTTTACTTTGAATTAGAACCCCAAGTTTTTTAGGCTAAAAAAGATCAGATAAAATAGGGAGTGGTGGCATTGTAAAGCTTTTGGTTGAGGCACTAGAGACTTAGGAACAGCTCTAGTTGCCTGAGTAACTTTTACTGTTGGAGTCTTGCTTGCTAATTCTCTCTCTTATTTTTAGTACTTATATTACCAAGACCTTGTTGTCTCTTGTCATGAGGGCAGTGAGCTGAGGAGAGTTGCAGTGTGAAGGTCAGCTTTTAACTCCAGTCCATAGTGAGATGAACAGAATAAAAGGTGTTGCTCCCAGCAAACAATGTGATCAGAGGGAATTGAAGATAAAGTCAAGGGCATCTAGGACTAAGGGGAAAATGAGGACAAAAAATAAAATGAGAATTCAATAGCAAAAGATGCAACTTTATTGAACAGTGAAGGCAGAGGAAAAAATATGATATCCAAGAACTGAAGCAAAGCTGAACAATGTTAAGATTTGTCTATTTTTCAATCCACTCAAATTAAATAAAATCCTAAATTTGAATTAATTTTCTATAGCACTCCTGTTATACAAGGCAAAACTGAAGCTTTACAAGAATTTTTAGAGGGACAGCTTGTGGTAGTTAGAAAGATTACAGATCATCTGCCTTATAATTTTTTTTGTTTAGCATGGACATACTGTTTTGTTTTTGTATGATCCACATCTGTGGTTTCAGGTTTGGACTTTTTTCAATTGTTTCCTAAAGCCACTGTAAATAGAGATTTTTTACATGTATGGATTTTAATGCAACCATTCCCTATGTTACATAACATAAACCACAATATGGTCTTACAGTAACACAACAAAATAAACAGCTATACATAAACAGACCTGATGCCAAAACATGATTGTAAGGGTTGTTATCCCTACAGATAGATTCTAATCCTTTACTAATAGACTTGTCTCAATTTTCTAATTAAATACAAAATATGAACAAATGGTGGTTGTACTTTGAAGTATTTAAAACAAAACATGTACTTAAGTAAATGTGAAGATGGGGCAATTCAGTATGCTGTAAGTTTTTAAGTGTGGCTGCCTGAAAACAGAAGTGGTTAAATAGGCTCAGTGTATGCCAATCACAAGCACACTTTGGAAAATTTTGTTCCCTTTATCAGATATTATCAGATATTAGGGAAGAATGGTAGCTTCTCCATGATGCATGCAAGTCTCCTTTTCTAGGGCACAGAGCATCAGCTCTAGGAGAGTTTTGAGGTTGAATTGAACTGAGTCAGTTTATGCTAGTAGAGGATTTAGCCATCAAAGATACACTTTTCATGCTGTAGCAGGCTCCTTCTCTCCCATGATGATAACAATTATGTGTGTGTAAATCTTGGTGAGATTATGGGCATCCATAGAAACTCAAAGGGAGCTGGCATTAAGGGCTGCTGGCTGAACTGAGCTATCAAACGCTAGCTGTTTACAGGCCCTTTTCTTGCTGAAATTCCATCTACAATAAGGGAAAAATGGTGGAAACATTTTAAAGCTTGAACACTGATATCAAGGTGTTTCATTGAATCATTAGTATCACTGCAGCATCTTTCATTTAATAACTGCTCATTAGATAAAATGTTTCATTCTTTTTAGAGACTTAGAAGGAATAAATAAAATAAATAAAATAAAATGTTGCTTCTGTAGTGTTTCTTCATAGAACAGCCTTTGACAATAATTTAGGACAGATGAGTGTTTTCTTATGGTATTCTTTTTAGCATCTTCACAGACTTGACAACACATCAGGTTGGGTTAATATCCCACCTGAAAGCAAGTACTTTCTTTCTGCCCAGTGCAATTTGCTGGAACCTTTCAGTTTTTCTCTTTCACGCCTAAGAGGCAGTAAATCATTATGATTGGTATCTAGGCCAAGAAGCAAGATTTTTCAGAGCTTCAATTGTTCTTGTACTTTCTTTAGCTTAAGATTCCGTTTTGATTTAGAAATAAGCTTAATGTAATAAAGGTTGTTTGTTTTCTTAAAGGAACCATCAGCAGAAAAGAAAAACTATCTTCCAGCACTGAAGGGTTTTGGAAGAAAATTCTGCTTTGCCCATGAGCAAATATAAACCATGTGCCCTGGATGTTTGCACTGTATAAAAAGTATTTTCTGTGGGAACTGCCTGTAGTGATTAGCACTGTGAATTCTCATGATTTTTTTTTACCATTTTAGTTTGGTCTCAATTGAAGATTATCAAAAGCTAAGGTTCAAAGTGAATCTAATCTATTTATCTGTGTAGTCTGTGGAGCAGGGATACTAAGGGCTTCAGAAAAAAGACAGAATACTGGCAACTGATCGTATTTAACCAGTAGGCTCTTTTTATGACTGGAATCCACATTTCCTTTGGAAAAAGAGAGATAATCCAAAAAAATTCCAAAAGCATAGAGCACTTCTGCCATATTCCTCTCCAAAGTATTTAGTCCTTGGGAATGTCTGTGGTATTTAAAATATTTTGAATATTCAGGTTAACCAAGATTCAAGAATCTGGAAGATTTCAAAATGTTACCATTAAAATCCTTGAGGTCGTAAAAGTCCGATTGCTTATCAGTTTGTTGAAAAACTTACACGTGTAATGGAATTTCTGTTGATTGTGCGTAGAAGTCCTAAATGGGACAAAAGACTTCTTGTAATCCTAGTCTTCACAGTTGGCTTTAGAATTTTTACATGAAAAAGGAATAAAAATAGGTGAAACAATGTGTTTATGAGGCACAGTTCTTTAGAAGAAGCCAAGTTGTTGAGCAGATCTAAGTCATATTGATATACAGCAATTTATTATGCACATGAAGGAAAAAAGAGGAAACTTATTTAAAGTGAGCCGTTCCTATTGGTACTTGAATCACTTAAGCAGCAAGAAACTATGGGAGGAAAAATATTTAGTAAATCACAAGTAGCAAAACTAACAACACTATTTTGCTATAAAAAAAATTATATCCTGCAACCTTTGAGACCCACATGGATTCTGAATGCAGAAGAATGATGGGATTAGGAGTATTTTCTGAAATAAATTTAAATTACTCTATCCTGTGTATTCTATTCTGAAGAACAGCCTTGAATCAAATCTGGACTCAAAAAGAAAAAAGAGAGGATCTACATTAGTTATGTGAAAGGGTTGTTTGAATATGTGTATCATTCAACTATAGAAAGAAATTGCACTGAGGTCACAAAAGGATTGTTACTGGAAGTTTCTGTATATGAAGATGGACACATCTTAATCACATCATGGCTCAGCTGTCAGAGGTTCAATAAGCTTTCTTCATGCTGAACTTATGTTACTTCGTGTTGCAAGCCATGATATTTCCTTTTTGAACTCTCATATCAAATGTTGTGTTTATTTTTTAAAGCACAACTCCAAGTCAGTGTTAATTTAGGAATTGTGTGGTTCTATTGTTTATATTTAATGACTATTCTAAGCACTTAACAATGAAAAAGTTGCTCTTTAGCTTACTGTTGTAATTGGGTATATGAGTGAGCACATTCTCATGCACATGTTTTTAAAAAATCATTCTTAGCTGTGTCTGAAATAAAATCTAAAAACAAACCAAAAAAGAATAGATCAGATACTAATGTTGCAATATAAACCTATTTGAATTTTCTAATGCCCTTCAATTTTTCACCGCTTTTAAGGGTATGATTTTTATATGTATTTTAATCCTGCTGATATATCTGCATAATAATAAAATAATAAAATTAAATTAAACCTCATTTTAAAAAAAAAGTTTTTAAAGATGTGGTGGGGAATAGTTGTCATTTCTGGCTTTCTTGAAGGTCTAGAACTATAAGAAACCCATTTTCCATTGGCATGTCTTTTTTGATTGTCCTACTTCCTTTTTTACCTTAGTCTTGTTGGCCTGTTCTTGTCAGATGCCCTGTTTCTGAGGAATTTCAATTTACCACATTTTTTCCTTTCTACGGTCAGCCTTTCACACAGAGGAAGAAGTACTCTGTGCTAGCCCCTGGCTGACTCTAGTGTTCCTCTGAACTTTCTTCATTCTGAAAAAGCTCTCATTGCCACCAGTAAAAGGTTACTTATATGCACACTGGTACCGGATGAAGCCCATGGAATATCTTGTTGCTTGTAAATAGTGTTAGAGAATTTCTTTGGGGCCATAGAAAATGTTGTGCCTGCCCATCAACATTATAATATCAATGCACTCATCTAACCAGTAGTCCTAGCTCAGGATGTACTCTATAAAGTGTGGAATAACCCCCATTTCTCCCCAGACTGTGTCTATCTCTATCACATGCAAAATAGATGTAGTAGCAGCCTCTCTGTAAGTGTTCAAGTCTGGGTTGACAGAGAAATCTAGGCCTTTAAGTGCCCTTGCAATGCCTCTTTAGTATTTTTCAGGACCTAGTATGCCTTTCTTTCATGGAAAAAATTAGGCACACTGCAACAGAAGCAAAAAATCCTAAAGGAGATGCAGAATTTTTCTGATTGCATTTATAAGATTTAGCTATTTTGGTGGGCATGGATTAGTGTGTGAGAAAAGGTCTAAGCTGAATGTCTTGCTAACTTATCTTAAAAAAGATAATGTTTTTGTAGTGAGCTTGACTTAATTTTGTTTCTGTTCTCCCCAAACCAATGGGTCTGCTTCCCTGTACGGTGAGTGTAAGCTTGCCATAGGCTTAAATGAATGGCAGAACTTGCAGGAAAGGAAGCTATCATTTAGGCTAAGAAATTGGCAAAACAGCTGATCTGCATGACCTCAGCTTACATTAGTCTTCAGCTTGTTATTAATGAATGGATCAAATATCATTGTTTTGTTAACATTACTGTCTCTTTAGCTTTAGGTAGGGTTTTTTCTTTGTTTTTGTTGTTTATATTAACTCAGCTCCTCTTTATAAATTTTTTCTTGGCTCCCACATTGAACATGGTTCAAATTTCCTGTTTAGGAATATGTACACATAGAAATGTAGAAGTGACTTTTTGGTGGTGCTGATATGAATTATGAGAGCTGGGAATGTACTTAAAGGTAACTTAATGTCTGCTAGTTACTCCAAGTCACCACCATGCATTTTTAAATATGACTTGACAAATGACTGAGAGTGTTTCCAATTTTATCTTTTCCTTCTAGTTTATCTGAGTAACCAATTGTATATGGCAGGCATCTGAGGTGCAACAGAGAAACTGGAGCAATAATGTGTGTCAGCTGGTGCTTAATTAGATATTTCTATGATGGGGAATAGCAGTTTCCCACTATTAATATGTTATATGGAAGGTAAAAAGTAGATGACTTTTCAGGAAGATAATTGGGCCAAGAAAAGCTTGTTCTTAAATGACTTTGCTTCTTTTTTACCTGTTGCCCCAAATAAGCAGCAAGGCTCCTAAATGTTCATCATTTTAGTTGGGGATACTACCCCAAATGCAAATTGCTGCTTTCCTTACAGCTGAGCTTACAGAGATCTAGACAATGATTTTTACAAATACTCCTTAAGATTAGGTCATGTGAATCCTTGTGGTACTATAGCTGGTGTGTTGCTATAGTGCCTCTTACCTGGTGCAGAAAGTCAGCAGTACCAAGATGCTGCTGGAAAGCACATCTGTGGTCAGCAGGTACCTCAATACAGACTGGCAGCATTTCTGAGCAACAGCTATGCAGTAAGGATGATCAAACACATGAGATCCACCAGTCATATTCCCTGCAGTATAAGAGTGCCTGCTCTTGACTGGCTGGACTTTTATTACTTAGTTTTTAGTTATTCTGTTTTTCATTGGTGTCTCTTTACATTGAAAAAAGATTACAGCATCTGTTTCAAAAAGTCCATTAAATATGAAGCCCCATTAGGATATTTATATGTGGGACTTTAAAGGCAGTACTGCAAATCTTGCAGAGCAGTTGCTGACTTGGACCACCATTTATTCAAAACATGTACTGGAGCACAACTGATCTACTGAACTTCTGCTTATGGTAGTATTACTTCAGTAAGTTGTGGGCTTACTCCTTTTTCTACAATATTATAATGTTGCATGTAAAAATGCACTCGTTTTATGACGGTGTGACTGAGGAGTTTTTGTAAAAATAATGCTTGAAGCAAAAATTAGAATTAATCAGAAAGTGACTGTAACTGAAGAAAATGAAAAAGCAGAATGATGGCACTTGCTCACTGTCATTCCTAACACCATCAAACTGAGCTGCTTCTTTCTACTAGAGGTTCTATCTGAGCTGTACAATTTTCCAATAGCTAGGGAATTTGGTCAGAGGCTTTGTGTGAATCCTGTTCCTCTCTGTGCTGTGCAAGTTATAAGAGCTTTCCACCAGAGCACACTTTAATGGATGATTCTGTTATCCATCAACATGGAACAATGGAACTGCAATTGCCAGAATTTACATTTTGGCTAATTATTTCTGCTTCTATTTAAATTAGTTTCTAAGCTTTTGTTTTATTCTGGCAACAGGCCCAAGTCTTTGGTAACTGAACATAAGTCTTTATGTATCCTTATGTAACATTTCTTCCTCTTTTCAAATTTTACTTCCCTTTTTTCCTATTTATCTTTCCGTTCTTAGGTGTTTTGTTTTTTTTAAAACAAATTCTATTACATCCTTTCAGCACCGATTTCTTATATTTTTTTTCCTTTCCTTTCTTTTCTATTTACTGGGTTTCTAGTCCTAACACGTGTCTTTTACCAGTGCAAAAAGGTTTATCAAATTACTACTAACTCTGTGTTTACATGACTGACATATTGTGCCATGTCCTTATGCAATCAGATCTAGAGTCTGATCGAAATGTTTTAACTCATGACACTGAGTTCATGCAAGGTCTCACATCACAGACAAATTGCACATGCCTTCTAACCAATTTGGATAAACAGATACTCTGAGGAGAATCTGAGATATCTTTTTTGTAGGATTTAATTTCTTTGACCTTCCAGAACTTCAGGCAATTGGATGAATAGCTATTCTCCACTTTACTAAAGATAAATCTCTCTCTTTTCAAATATATATATGTACACACATGCACACTTATTTATCTATAGCTAAATAAGGTCATAAAAAAAAAATCTAGGATGTTTTAACTATTTCATTGACTTTTCAGATTGTTTTTAAGCTGTTTTTTAAACTTTAAAGGCAACACTGATAGTGAACGGTTCCAAATGGTAAAACAGAAAATCCCCTTCAAATATAACCGGCCTGTAGAGGAGTGGCTGCAGGAAAAAGGTAACAGTCATTAAAACTTTCATTTTAAACCCATTTGATTCTAAACTCTCATTTTTAAAGCCTGCAAATAAATGTTTCTTAAATGATAATCGCCTGCTGCATAAATGACTGTTTTAATTTTCATTATAATTTGTGTCAGCTTCCACCTGCCATATGTTGATAAATCATGCTATAATACATTGCTATTAAAATGCAGTTAAAGGGACGAAATTCTAAGCTTGCTATAATAGTAATGACAAACAAACAAGCAAAAATTCAGGACATGATTTCTAAAAAAAAACCAAGTGAAGAAGAGTGAAGAGCAACAACATGTATTATGGCAATTTAACCACTGCATGATTTTCTTATTTTAATTTGGGCTTGAGCTACATTTATATCTTTATTGTTGAAGTTTTCTTAAAAGATTTTCAAATCTACTTGTAAAACCACTTCCTTTAAGTTGGGTTTTTTTTTTTGGTTTTTTTTTTTTCCTCATGAGTCTGATTAGCCACTATGGCTATGGATTTCCCAATTGTATTAACATAATTAAATGATTTTAAAAAATGTTGTAAAGAAAACATTTTTTAACATTTTCATTTAAATTACAGTGAGGGAGACAGAGAAAGATGATTGTTCTGTTGCTTTTATGCTATGTCTGGAATACAGTTTGAACAGTCACATGATATTTGTCTAAGATACAGATCAAATTTCTAATCTCAGGCAGTGCTACTTAATTTTGTGGGTTTGCCTGGAGTAATTGGCCTCAGTTCAACAAAAAAACTTGTTAACATGAGTAAGTCCAGATGGCTTGAGTGAAAGTTCTGCATACAGTCCATGACCCATTGAAATGGGACTTGTATCCGAACAGTAATTTTTATTTTTAAGGAATTAGTAGAGGGGAATAAAATCTTGGATGTAAGAACCCATTTTAAAGCCTGGTGAGGGTAACAGAATAACTTGCCGATTCCAGTAGGGCTTGAACTAGACTCTTGGTAATACAGTGGAGTTTAAGTCAGGAAGATCTTCTCCCTCTACTACTAAATGTGGTATTAAAAAAAAAAAAAAAAAAAGGCACTGTAACTAACTCCTGGCCTTGGAGTCTAAACAAAGCAGAACACAATCTTCTCTTGTTTCCATTTATGAAAGTACTGCTAATAAAAGGGGGTGACCTTTGAACTCAGATCTTGCATTTTCTGTGCTGATTTAGACCATGGTTGTTAACGCATTTTCCAAGACGGAAAGCCAATCTTTTGTAGGACTGGAAAAATATAATTTATGTTCTGTTTCAAATTTCTAACCTCAGCTGAATTAACAAATTGATTTATCCAGTATGAACTAAGTTAACGTCAGGAAGGATGTGGCTAAATCCAGTCAAAATATTTTTATATGAGGGGCCTGATCCTGCAAAGTGGTGTGCAAACTCAGTTCCTGTTGACTTCAATGAGAGCTGGCAGTGTTGCTCACTTTTCAGGTTTGGTCTACAAAGGTGTAGTGTTTAAAACTAAAGCTAAAGTATTAATGAAAGTAAGGCAAAAATATTTGTTTACTCAAAACAGAGGGGTTTTTTTTACCACCAGTCTGTCATAAACAGTTAATTCAGCAAAATTGTAAATAAATTTTAACATAACAATAAACAGAAAATGCTTATTGAGTCTCAGTGGGTTGCCCTATTAATTTACAAGACCAAACTAAAATAGATAAATAAAGTTTAACACTAAAAAGAGAATAATTTTGGTAAGTCTGAATTGCTAAAGTCCCTTTAACACTAAAGACAATGATTGCCTCAATTTTGTTAAAACAGATGCATGTCTAATTCCTTGATGCAATTCATGTGCTTGAGAAACCCGTCTTTGTTTTCTTTGGCTTGGTTGTGGGTTTGTTGCTTTTTGGTCTGGGTTGTTTTTTTTTTTTTTTCCTTTTTGGTTTTCCACAAAATCTTTTACTTTATATCCCAGCTTCTAAAAGTTTGAGCTTAAAAGCATGCCAAGACACTTTCATTTGTAATCCATCCTGAAGTTTTGAACTGAAGTCTACCTTTTGTGGATATTGGTGCTTTGTTAAAAGACAATCACACATGCACTAGAGTCTAAAAGACACTATATTTGAGTCTTCAGGCACTCTCAAAGCACTGGATGTTGTTAGGTTAGAAGAGTAGAGCTATGTTTTCACTAAAGTGAAAAGAAATTCAGTCTTTCCACTATGTGTCAGGGAATGACAATGTGCAGTATAACACCTGAGACGATATAACTTGGTTCCTTCATTCCAAAGTAGACAGACATTTTCAGCAACTTAAGTATCACTCAAATTAAAAAAATATAAGAGTGAGTAATTTCTGTAGCTTTTCACCAGCCTGCTCATCCATCTAGTCATCCATTTAACAATTAATGTAACACGGAAACCTTCTGTCAGAAGGCTTTATAAAGATGATGAGAGAAAGGGTAGCTTCCTATCAAAATGGAACAAAACAAACTGATGGCTGGGGGAATAGATTCATCAAAGAGACAGCATATAAATAGCTGTCTTGCCCATGTGAGTTCTTGGCTTGGGTGAGGTAAGATGAAACACTTTTTGATTGACATTTTTGAACACTATAGATTTGGTCTTCCTTTGTTATTCCTATGTTACTCATAACAATGAAATAGTTCATTCTTGGAAAGCAAATATGACACATTATCTTTCTGAAGGGGCATCACTATTGGCTTTGAAGGGCTTTAAATTTTATAAATTAGTTTAAAATAATTTTAAGAGCCCAGGTTTACAGTCTTGAATTGGATGAGTAATAAGCAAAATTTTAAATGCTGTTAACTTCACTGAGATTATGTATGTGAGTATAAAAAGAAGCATTAGTCTTAAATTGTTCAACTTCAGTAGTCATAAATCCAGCAAATTTTCTGAGCAGAATACTTGGTATCTGCTAAGGCACAGATGTTACCTGTTCTGCAATTGGATGAGCTAATAAAGACCCAGAAGCATCACATCCAAAGGATTGATCCCAGAAGTCCTTAATTATTCAAATCTCTCTTACCTGTAAAGTCTCCTTGATGTAAGTGACTGTACTTTTGAAGCAAGAACTATTAGTATGAATTAGGATTTGCAAAGTCAGGCCCAAAATATCTCCTAGTGCTACAGAAAAGTTATACTTCAGATTTCTCTGTGGTATTTTTAATTAGAATTCAGTTTTCTGAATTAAGAAGGCAATGAGAGAGCAAACAAAGAAACAAGAGCCTGAACTATTCAGAATATTTACAAAACACCTCATAATTTTTCTTCAGTATGACATTAAAATAGCAGTAGGAAGGATTCTCTGTGGACAAAAAGGACTGTAATTCTGCAGTCCTTCCACTCCTAGTAGAATTTACTAATGCAAATAGTTCCTCAATAAAATTCAGTGGCCAAATGAATTTTACATAGGGGAAGTAAAGGCTTCAGGTAAATTTCATTTAAAGAATGATCAGAAGAGACACATGGTGGCAGAATTAAGTGTATCTTCTCTCCAAAGTTTTTTGTCATTCCATATTCATTTCCCTAGTGTCTTTATCATGTGCGTGTACACCATCTTCGAGAGAAGAATGAGGAATTGCAGGTAATAGGTGACTGCAACAAGTGATTGTTCTTTTAGAAAACACAGTTTTAGTGTGGTTTCCAGCATTAACCATATGGTGCAGTGCATGAATCCTGGTCTGGAAAACCACTTAACAATGAAGGCCCCAAAACACACTATCAGAGTTCCTTTTTTTGCAGGAATAGGGTCACTTCCTTGGTGTACACTTACTTTCAACATTAGAAGGTGCAGATGAAGGCCCAGAATTGGATACATGATCTCTTTTTTTTTTTAAGCTTAATTTACTAACTCTTCATTCTTGCAAATAAAGCAAGAGATATGACAGATGTGTGAAGCTATGCTATGAGCTTGGGTTAGAATAGTTGACATCCTGAGAAGAGTCACAATCCTCCAGAAAAAGTGAGAGAACCCCTATTCTATCCTTGTTTGGGGAGCTCTCCTACCTGGATCAGCAAAAAATTTTCCTTTCTCATCACCTTCCACCTTTTTCCATTTGGCAGAAGATGAAAAAAGATGCTAAATTAATTCAGGGGAAGAAAGGAATGGAAATACAATTGGAAAACTGAACTGACAGCATCTTCCATCTGTTTTCAGGGATAACATCTCAAGATTAGTGAAATAAGTCCCTTTAATCATAAGTCCCTTCTTTACTCATCTTACCTCTACTCTTTGGCACTCTTATAATGAGTGAGGTGGGAAGGAGGGAACAGTAGCAAGTGACATGACTGAGTTTGTCGGGGAAGGGACAATATGGACAGTACTATACTGCTAGAGGGAGGGAACATATTCAGAGAAGAGAAAGTGGTGTAGTAAAATTCTTACAGCATATCCATTAAAAAATCCAAAGCACAACATGACAGAAAAGAAAAGCAGGCTCTGAGGACATGGTATGGGACAGGAGTTTTGACCTTCTACAGTGTACAGTGCCATTTCCTCCAACTCAGACAGGAGCTGGGATGAGAGGGATGAATATCTTAACCGATATCGTTACTGGACCCTATTTTTGTCATAAGACAAGAGTAAAGGCTCTGTTTACATTCTGAGGATGTGTGGCTTCAGTGCATGTTTATTGATGTTTTAATAGACATATGTTGCCTCTGGCAGGTTTAAAACCTCCTGAGATGCAGAATATTGCATCAGGTGTTTCAACACTTTCCAGGGGAAGGATATCCCCCCCATTTTTATTTCTCATTTCTTCATCAATGCAGTTACTCCACCCTAATCAAGTCCTAATTTTCCATTTACAAATCTGAGGGTGAGGAGCACAAGGGATGTGCAGCCCACCTCCACATGTCTCTGTGTTACACCTCTCCATACACTGTTGCTTAGTTAGCTAGGGTCCTCTTTGGGGCCAGGAACTACTTTCAGATACATTTCTTCTCTTGTCCCCATTCTCTCCCCCATGGTCCATCCTGTCACCATAAGATGATGCTACACCGCATCACCACTTCACTTCGAGACCCGCCACGACGACCACCAAAATTGGTGAGCTCCCCCATGTATTTTGATCTACTCTAACCACTGGCTGTGAAGGAATGAGCAGTAGATCATAGGCTGTACTTTCTTATGTAGTGGCATTCGGCACCTCTCATCAGGCTGGACTAGACAGAAAGTGGCGTGTGAGAACTGGGGAATGGGAATGGGATGGGAACATATATTTCAAACTTCATAAAAATGGGAAAACAAAAGATACTTAAATGATGATGGACTTGAAGCTGCATTGGTAAGTCAGTGCATTCTGAGCAATGTCCAGTCTGGTTGTCTGCTAATTCAGCAGATTTCAGGCGGCATGCCCCTAATCTTTTGAGGAATAATGAAATTATAAACACTGCCTTTGCATTTCATGAAGCAATTTATTTCTTAATATGGTCAACCTAGTGCAGCCTGGGACATAAACAGTATTTATAGAGCAGTCCAGCCTGAATGTTATATAAGTGTCCTGAAAAACTAGGTGAATTGGCAATTGTTACTAGATTTATTTTTAATAATTCTATTTTTTATTACATATGATACTGGACCACTTCTAACACTCAAGATATGACCTTGACTAAACCACATAACCTGCCTACATTTGAATTCCACTCTCTGTAAGAGGGGAGGGAGTAAGGCACTCTGGAGCTTAACCAGAACTCGTATCCTCACTATTTCAAAAGCTTTGCTCTTTCTGAGACATCAGAAATGTTTGCATTTCTTGTTTCTTGGGTTTAGATTTGCAAGCCTAAACAACACAAAGTTTACAGGTGAAAGATCATGACTGATCCTGTCATAACACTCCTACTCAATTCTTATAAGGCTTCATTTTTTTCTGATGTTTTACTGTTTCTGAGCCAGCCCTTGAAACCTTTGCATTATAAAAGTGGCTTTATGAGTTGATCCAGTCCTTTAACCAGTCCAAAAGGAGGTTTATTTATGGGCTGAAGCTTGACAGGTACTGCAATCTGAATTGATAGTAGAAAAATGGCTGCATATTGAAGTCCTATTTGTAGTTTAAAATCCATCCAATCCTAAAAGAATGGGTTCAAATTTCTGAAGTTCCTCCAGAGTTTTGATGTGTGAGTGGATGCTGAAGTTTAAGGTTCAGTTTTAGGTATTCGTACTTTCAGGCTAATCTTCCTTATTAATGACTTTTAGGCACTACATTTCCATACTGTTTCTCTACAGTCATCATAAACACTACCAAGAATGAATCTACTTCTCCTTTGTCCATCACTTTGGGCCAGGGCTCAATGTAGAATGAAAACTGAAGGAAATGTCTGTCAATAATGCTATTCACCCCCCTTCACTAGGACGACAGTTAACGATCTTCAACACCCAGGCGCAAATAGCCATAGGAGGGAAGGACAGAGGGCGTCTCTTCCAAGGCCAGCTCTCCGGTCTCTATTACAATGGCCTGAAAGTGCTGAACATGGCAGCGGAGAACAACCCCAACATTAAAATCAATGGAAGTGTCCGACTCGTTGGGGAAGTCCCTTCCATCTTGGGAACAACACCCACAACATCCGTGCCACCGGAAATGTCAACTACAGTCATGGAAACCACGACCACGATGGCGACCACTACCACCCGAAAAAATCGTTCACCGCCCAGCATCCAGGTGAGTCAATTAGTCTTCTCCATTTCCATCAGTTCTTAACTAGTATTGCTGCTCATTTGTAAGTTCATAGGAGCCATGTTCTCTGATCATGTTCCATGTAACTATTTTAAAAATGTTACCTTCCTGTGTTGGACACAGGACAAACAGCTGGCTAAATTGTTGCGGCACCTGTACCTGAGAATAGGAAGAGATTTTGCTCCTGATCTAGTGCAACCCCACTTGTGTAAGTGAGATTGTCATGATGTGAACAAGAACAAGGCTTTAACTATGTTTCAAAAGTTCCATATGTGGGGAAATGTATTCTGAAGAGAGTTACAAAGCTTAATGGGGGGTGGGTGTATGGTTATTTATTATTATGACAGTATGAACTGCTGCAATAGTGAAGTTCATAATGAGGAGAAAAGCAATGGAGCATTACTTCCAGTTGGAGTCATTTTTCATTTTCCTTTTATAGCCCTCCTGCAGAGAATTTTGAAGGAGCGCTATCAAGATCAGTTTCTTGCAAAATGTAGATGTTCCAACATAGAATAATTCTAATCTATTTGGTAAAAATCATTCCTAAAAAAAAATTAATTTAGGTGTTCTGACTTAATTGTGCCTATGTAGTTATTTCAACCCTTAAAATGCAGTGGAAGTCAGAATATGGAACTGGTTAGAAATAAACACCTTCAATTGGCTCTCCTTGTCTGTGCAAAGAAAAGAATAATGTGAATAACCAATCTGAGCTGTGGATTATTTATTTCAGCAGTATGCTATCATGTAATTGTGTTATCAACTACAATGAAACATTTGTTTTGAAATCATTAGAGAGATGGAGCTACTGGAGAGACTCTAGAAAATGGCCTCTAAAACGAGTAAGGGACTGGAGCATTTCTTGTGTGAGAAAAGGCTGAGAGAGCTGGGACTGTTCTCGCTGGACAAGAGGATGCTCAGGGGGGATCTTAACTGTGTGTACAAATACCTGAAGGAAGAGTGTAAAGATGACAGTGGTGCCCAGTGACAGGACCAAAGATGATGGGCACAAACTGAAACACAGGACTTTCCCGCTAAACATCAGGAAACATTTGTAACGTGAGGGTGACTAAGCATGGGCACAGGTTGCCCCAAAAGGCTGTGGAGTGTCCATGCTGTTAAATATTCAAAAGTCATCTGCACATAGTCCTGGACAGCTGACTCTGCGTGATCCTACTTGAGCAGAGGTTTGGACTAGATGACCTCCAGAGGTCCCTTCCAACCACAGCTATTCTGTGATTCTGTGAGGTGCCTCTGGCTGCAGTGGAATTTACAACTATTAGAGTAATTAATTCCAAGCTGAGGTTTAACAGTGCCCCCTTTGGTACTCTGTAAATCCAGATAGCAACAGGACTGGGATTAATTGAGCTATTAGCCTCAAACACCCAGTAGGTGATTTATAAAGTCTCAGCCAAATGAGGGGAAATTACCCCGGGTTTGGTCACTGTTGGTCATAAACTTTGCAAGAATTACAGTTCCTTCTCCTCAGTGACTAGTTCTAATTTTAGAGAAAATATTTGTACAGTTGCATCTCCAGAACTATAAAGTCTGTTGTTCTTATCCTGCCCTCAATAATTTTTAAAGGCAGCAGAACTGTGTTTAGCTATACCAGTGGAACAGAGAATAGCACTGGACCTTTATGGGCTGGGTCAAGCTGGAAATGATGCTGGCTTGCCTGAAGAGGAGCTCTTTCTGAAAGCTTCCTGCCTGGCCTACGTAGCAGTTCACTCAGCCTACAGAGACCAACTGTGTGCTGAGAGAGCATCAGGAAGATTTAATAAAGTGTCAAAGTGCTTCTAAAAACATGGTTAGAGCAGCGATTTCCTGGATACACATGCACCACAACAAATGGCCTCATCTCAGCTGATATTAAAGCAATAACTCTTTGACACTTCATGCTATCCGCTGAAAGAAAAATAAAGGTCAATATGTACCTCCATTACAACTTTCTGCATTTCAATATTGGGCCATTTTATTGCTGTCACAGCACAGATGGCTTGCCTTTCTTCTTTATTTTTGGTGGAATTTGATTCTGTCTGCTTAAGTTGCAGTATCTGTGTGGTGAAAGTGAGAAGAAATTGTCTTTTTCTGTTTGGGCAGTATCTCCAGCCACTGTTTTTCAGGTGCCTAATGGTTATTTTATCTTGCTTGTGTTCGACATCACCATCGCCAAGCCTGCTTACAATTTTAGATCTAAGTGGTGGAAAAATCTAATAGAACAAGTTTACTCTTTGGGAAACGTAAAATATAGATACCTAAGGCTATGAGCGGTACAAATACAGTTAGTTATTACCTTGTTCCAGCTTTTCTTCTCTTTTCTGCTCAGAAGTAAACAATTTTTCTTCACTTTCAAGGCTGTTTAAAGTTTAGCCTCTTCTCTCCTGATTCTGATCAGCATGATTCATGCATTTTTTGCTCACTTCTTAGATTTGATTATAAGAATCTTTCTGCTTCCATACAAAAGGCAAAGGGTTATTTTTCCAATCGCATTGAAACTCTTTTGTCATCATGATGCATGCCAAAAAGTTGTCAGAGGTTAGGCTGATGATAGTCTAAGGCAACTGTTTATCAAGTCAATTAATATTGTCACATTTTTTTGTTTTATTATCCATGTTTCTGTATCCATGTGTCATATCTTGTTTTATGCTAAGATTGCAGACTCCTTGGGTTCAAAATGTACTTTTTATTCTGCACATGCACATTACTTGGCACAGAAAGGTTCTGGCCAATTGTAGAAATACGAAGCATGATACAAGTAAAAGTAAAGCATCTAATGCAAAATACCAAGAATCATGATAAAGAATTACTGCTCTTACTCTGTTAGGAGTATCTGTGTTACTCGTGTTGCTCATTTTTGTATGTAAGTAACTAAAACTACTCCTTTTTTGAAATGCATAAAAATCTTGTGCAGAATATCAAGTCTGTAATCACAAAGTGTTACAAAATCCAGGGGAATTTCAGAAGGATTTAGATTTACACATCACTTGTTAAGGAACTACAGAAGAGCATCTTAAGTGCAAAGATATCTTGTTTGTAACACACACCAAGGCACTTCCTGCAGTTAGGTAGTCTGAGTACTGACAGAAGTATTTTAGAGCACAGTTAGACTAAAACAGCTGGGAAAATGAAGTGCTTTAAAAATACCAGTGTTTTGGTAAATGGTAATGGTAATGGTAAATGGTAAAAATACCATTCAGACCAATGATATGCTTCAGTTTGTGAAGAGCCCAGACATGGTATATAGTTTTGAACAAACAAGCAAGATAAAGGGAATTGAGAGAAATATTGCTGGAAATACCCAGTGGCATTGAAATTAGCATTTAAAATGTCTATAAATTTATACTAAATTTCTGCAAGGCAGTGAAACTCAAATCAATGGAGGACAGCTAGGATTTGAGTGAGAAACAGTTGAGATACATGGCTGTATGCTATACTGCTGGGAATGTTCCTGTGATTCAGAGAAGGAAATAACAAGAGCTGACCTTTTCTTGCTAACTGAAAATAAGGGAGAAAAAGGAGTTTCCATTTGTGTCTGTTTCAGTGAGTTACAAATGGTGCTTGTGCTCCACTGCCCTGAGTAGAAGCACTGGTTTGACTTTCTCACACATGGTTTTGTCCTGGATTTAAGTACAGTCTGTTCAGAAGTGACATGAGCTGTACTAATTTCTTGCTGCCTCTCAGGGCCCTGACACATCAGACTCTCCTGTGACAATAATATACCCTCTGAGACTTCTGCTTTGCCACGTTACCCACAAAGGCCTTAAAGACAAGCTGCTAGTTTTTGTGTGTGGTACAGGAGGATGCCATCCAAACTGCTTCTGGGTGAGAGTCACTGTGCTAAGCCACACAGCATTCTTGCAAGGCTGTCGTGCTTCTCACAGGGTTAGTTCATTAGTTAGAGGTCCTGGAATCCCACATGTCCCTATTTCCTGATTTAAAGCACAGCTTCAGTTATTAGTGAAGTACTTCAGTGATTTTTTGGTTTGGGAGACCTCTGTGAAAACAGGTCAAAGTGACACTCATTCTTATCTTCTGCTTCCATGTCAGCTACTTGTGTGGTCAGAATTCTTTTATGAGTTGCTGCTCAAAGCTTTTGAGGAGACTCTCCATATGCTTTATGTGGCACATTCTGTCTTTGTTCACAGCTGGGTCACTCAGTTTTCAAATGATTTGTGCAGAGTTAATTACTAAGTAAAGCTAGTGTATAAATCATTCACTGTGATACATGTCTTCCATTCAAAACACACCCAGTTCAGCAAATTCAAGAGGAGAACCACTCCAGGCAATCTTCTGGAGGCCCTAGGGCAGGTCCCTAATATGGCTGAGGACCCAAGATCAGAACAGTTTTCTGTGAGAAAGAGATCAGAACCCTTCTGGGATGACAGATGGACCTCTGGGTATGCTCTCCATGAAGAACCAGAGACTCTGTGCTCTGTTACATATCCAGGGCATGCCTCAACTTCTTGAGATGGGGAAAGTGACACTTGCCAAAGTGCTCAGACTATAGCTTGTAGGTGGCAAGAATAAATTACTTGTGGATGTTTTCAGCTGTGATCTTAGAGCCATAGAATGACAGTTCATGATTTATTATATGCAGACTGTTCTCTGTAGAGACTGGAAGAGGGGATCTGCCTATATCTATATGGAGAGTCCAGTCCATTGACATGGCTTAGAATAAGGTTTTCAACCTTTATTTTTAACCATTAGGCTTTTCAGCCTTCTAACTGTGTGTTCTGAGGGTCCAATAATCTTGATTAATGTCTTTCCATAACGTGCAGCTCCAGGCTAAATCCTTCCTTACAGTGTATATCACAAAGGAAAATAGCACAGAAGATTTGTCAGTCTAATTAGACTTTCACTGTCAGAAAGACAAATAAAATTGTCTCACCCTTGGTCTTGCCTAGGTACTTTCTTTTACACTCATAGATAATAATTTGGTAGGGAAAGAAATTGGCCTTTAATTTGGTTTTTGCTTCTTATAAGTCACTGGTGACATTTTCATCCCAAGACTGCAAAGCTCTAATGAAAAAAGAGCTTTTGATGAGTCTCTACTTTAAAGACTGACTTCATTGGCTCATTGGCACAGCTGAGAATTACAGAGGCTAGCTCTTATCCCTTCTTATCTGCTTCTTCCTCCATTATTTTTTCTTAAAGAGACCACAGCTCCAAACTTTACCATGTTTCAGAGTGGAATCCCTTCTCCTATACTACACTCCTGCATTGCTGCATTCCCAAAATGGCATTCATTTGTTCACAGTCACATCTCTTCTGTGATGATTAAATGGTAACGTGCTTTGAGCAGAGAAAGAAAGCAGAGTTTGGAAGCAAGAATCCAAATGTTGAAAATTTTCATGCAGACAATTGTTCATGTAGGTTACATTTACTAATTCAGTAGTACCAAATGACCTCTAAATACTTTACAAATATGTAGAAAATAGATTTAGAAAATATGTAGAAATAGATTTAGTGCACACTGAAATACAGAATCTTTGGTGTGTAATGTAAGTAGCTAAAATGTATATGGTATGGTAATGTTCTGTATGGGAAAGGCACAAAAATATTCTCCAGGTGAGTATTAGATGTGCAAGTGGTGTGGTGTGTTTAAATTATATTTATTGATGTAGTGTTCAAGATACTCAGATTACCTGTAACATTCATGTAATCTAAAACAGAATCTTATGTTTTCATGGTTTCATCCACTTTCTGCAGAAGACACAAAGTGTAGTTGTGCTGCATTTCTCAAAGTGCCGTAGGGAACCAGTTTTCCAGAAGGGCCATAGGTGAGCCACAAGTACAGTACCCATTCAAAAGAAGAATGTGATTTTGTTGTAATATTATTTTTCCAGCCTCTGCTCCCTAGTGCTGACAAGTACTGATGATGAAAATAAACTCAGCCTTGTATTTCTGCTAAGCACAATTACAGTAATAAAGAACATTGTGCTTGTAAAACAGTTCATGCATATGCTGGTGTTTGCTGTCATTTGTTGACATTACCAGCAGTGATATTGGACATTTAACTTAGTAGCCATTGTTGGCTCCAAATGGAGATGTCTGTCTCATGACTCCAGGGGAGGGATTTGATTGAATGTGTGTGGCAAACTTGAGAGCCAAGAGTTGGCAGATAGCATGATTTCTCAAAATACAGCTTACACTCATTCTTTGGATAACCTGTTTTTATATAGTAGCATTAGCAAGTAGTCACTTCAGCCACTCCTCTGTGTCTTCTGTTAGGATCCACACTGCCTTTTTATTTCTTCAGTCTCATAGTTTACAGAAGGTCCGAGTTGACTGATTCATTTCTACAAGGGTTGAGATTACATTGCCTTTAACTTACAGATCTGAGCGATCATTTGGGTCTTGCAGCAAAATCTCAACTGGTGTTTTGTGGTTTTGACACATGTACCTGGTTCTGTTCTCCTGTCAGTTTTGGAAAAGAAGATTGGGCCCAGCATAAAAAGAGCAAGGGGATGGATAAAAAGGGACTGGTGTAGGACTTTTCTAGAATTTCAGAATCTCTTTAGATTTTTCTCTTATGTGTTGTTTTGTCTTGACCAAGAACTATTGAAATTGTTACTTGCTTTTAGGTGAACAAGCAGATTTCTTGAATAAAAGAATAGGAAGCTGTAATAACAGCTGTAGTAAGTTGATTCCTGCCTTCTTCAGGCAGGCACACATTTCTTAGAAAGTAACATTAATAACATCAGTATGCACTTTTTTTCAGAGCACAGTATCCCTTTGTGCATTTAGGCATGTCATTTGCCCTGCCAAAAAGGATTCTTGAAAGTCACGTGAAAGATTATTTTCAAAATCTGATTAATACAGTACTCAGGAACTAAAGCTATTCTAGTTGACCATACATTTGATCCCAAGCCAAATGAAAGAATAGGACAAGTGTGTTCTAGAATGGTTATGCAGTGACAAGACATGATGAAGGGATCCAATATTACAAAAGCAGCTACTTAGAAATAAATGGAGTAGAATCAATGGTTATGGCTCAAATATAGTTGGAGGATTGGCTCATGTTTTGTTATAGCGTATCTGTTCCTCTTGCTATTTATATACTTCAGGGAAATGCCAAAATTCTTCCTGAGCATATAGCTCCATTTTATTTGTTTGGTTTTAGGGGTTTTTTTTAATGGGAATGGCTGAGAGGTGGGAACGTACCTCTTACCTTTCCTAGATCATTCATTTCAATGAATGCACAGAAATTGGAAACACATCCATGCTGTTGTGACAGACCTGCTTTCTGAAACCATCTAATTAATGCCTTGGATTTTCTGCAGAATGATGGTGTTGTTAGCGAACAGAAACAGAAGGATTTCTGCTAGTTTCTTTTTCATCTGTGGGATGAGTTGTCACTGATTTGCAAGATATGTCTGTCACAGTACAGCTCGTAAAAGTAGTGATTAGCAAGATAGGCTGTACAACCACCAATTCTTTATCTCCTCCCTTAGATGGCATATGAGTAGGTGGGATGTTGTTCATTTTGATTGCAAAATTACTTTTATTATATTCTGAAAGATAAGAATTTGTTTCCACAAAATTTCCAAGGAAAAATAAAGCCAAAGGGGTGAGAAACTGAATTTGAGTTCTCCTGGTATTGCACAGTATATAAATGCTTCCCTTTTTTCTTACAGTGTATTTTTGGAGGAAAAGTTGTTTTTTGGTATTTGGTGTTTGGTATTTTCATTTGGTATTTGTATTTACATGCAAAATATATTGGCTTTTCACCCTTAAAATTACTAATAAAGGGATCCTCTTTCCTAATAATCACTTTCAGAGTTTTCGACCGGTGCTGTGTTGGCCGTTTTATTGTGTCTCAGAATAGGTGTGCTAAGGAAATAGATTTGTGGGTAAGGACAATTCCAAGGAATACCAGTAGTTTTTTAGGGGGCAAGAACAAGAGAGTAGGAAATGTGGAAAATGCTCTAACAGCTAAATGTATCAAAGTGGGTAGAGAAAGGATGAATGCTGAGGGGCAGATGGCAGCTAAGATCCAAAGCATGAGATACATCTCTTTCACTGAGATATGGGAAAGAACCAGCATGATTTAGAGACAGAGAGTGACCTGGCCAGAGCTGGTAGGCTGGTGGTTCTAGGAACTCTATTTTGGAGAGGCAAAGGTTTTAGGAAAAGACTATATGGCTTAGAACCACTCTTCTACTTCTAACCTTTGCTTGGTTCCACATTCCACGTTCCCTAAGGATAAAGTGTTTTATTTTTGCCAAGCTGGCTGGGACTCAGTTCAGTAGAAATGCTGGCAGTGAGATCTGAGGACCCATGGATTCTTCCATGCAGTTCAAAGTCAGACAGAGCTGGGATCTTTTACATGTACTAAGACCATTTAAAATGCACCTCTTCCTCTCACTTGCAACAGTTCTTTCCCCATAACTGTTTCAAAGCAAGAAAACTCTGTGAAAAGGGTCAAGTCAGGTAAGGACAAAAAACTACTATACGTTTTGTTCTTCTAACATCCAAGCAATAGCCTCGGTGTCCAAGCCATACAGAGATTTGCAGAAATAACTTGAATTTAACTTGGTCATAATACCTCTTTTTTCCTGAAAGATGACCTCCAATGAAAGTATAAGGACATGAATGATTTTAATCTGTGGTAACAATGGAGAACCAGTCCTGACTGACTCCAACAGCATAAATATATAAAATGACAGATTATCCTGCGGCCTCCCTCCCTCCTGCTTGAACACACACATACATACTCAGTAGCACTCAGCAAAATTCAAATTGGACTTTATTTTTTATCTGTTGTCCCAGTGATTAATGCTGCCCTTGCTGGGAGACTAATCAAATGAGGGGAAATAGGGAGAAAGAAATATGTATTTCTTAGACTATTGTTATCAGTGTTATTATTATTCCTTTAATATATTATCCTTTTGTTAGAAGAACGTAATGCAGGAAGAGAGAGGTAAGAGCAAATTTGATGGTGAGAAGATTAATGGGGCAGGCCACAGCAAGTGTAATACAGGCATCTTGCAGAGGGAGGTGAGCTGCCAAGCTGCTTTGGGGTTGCAATACTTTAGCTAGAAAGCTAAAAGGCTGTAGCAGGCTGGATACAAGTCCTGAGCCAGGAGCTGCTGTTTTCTAATCCTTACTCTATTCACTTAGCATCTGTCAAGAAACCTACTCCCTAAATTATTCTTTTCTTTCCCATGTAGTAAAATAAGGGTCCTTGGTTCCATCTCACGACCAAGTTCACAGACACTGTTCTGATAGTATGGGTAATACCTTGTAAATTCCATCCGGTGGTGTATTCCCTTTCCCTCCTCCCTGGTTCTTGGCCTAGGTCTTTCATAGTGGTATTAAGACCCTGAAGTTCCAGTTTGATTCTAAAGATGTGTACAGCAGAGAGCAGAAAATTTTTTCTGTGCTGTGGTAAAAACAGAATAGATGCTTTGAATGAATATGACTTAGATTTAAGTAGGAGGCCTGTCTTATGAGTGAGTAGGATTGGATTCCAATTGTCTTGCTTCCTCAGGATCTTAAGAAAAAAGAGTTAAAGATGTGGTAATCAAGAGGTCAGACTTTATTTTGTTTTCCCTTTGAGCAGAAGAGTATAGAAAGGAATACCTGTAATAAAGGACTAGACTTGTTTGGGATCTTATCAGTGCATATAAAATATCTTAAGGATGGCTGTCAAGAGGATGGGGCCAGACTCTTTTTAGTGGTGCCAGTGATAGAGGAAGGGGTAATAGGCACAAACTGAAACACAGGGAGTTCTATCTGAATAGGAGGAACTTCTTTACTGTGCAGGTGGCAGAGGCTGGAATAGGCTTCCCAGAGAGGTTGTGAGGTCTCTTTTTTTAGAGATACTCAAAAAAAGTCCGATTATGATCCTTTGCACCTCCTCTAGGTAAACCTGCTTTAGAAGGGGGGTTGGATGAGAAGACCTCCAGAGGTCCTTTCTAACCCCAGTCATTCTGTGATCTGTGATACCTATGCTTTAGAAGCATTTTTTGGTAGGGTCAGTACTCCTGGAGACTCTATTTTATTACTCTTTGCTGTGGATATATTAGCATAATACCCTCAGAGTAGGCTTGCAAATATGTTTAGGGCCCAAATCTTAGGCATCATTGCCTTAGCTCCCAATTGATTACATTTAGGCAGCAGTTAATCCTCTTGTTCTCTGCTAGAGCAATGCCATTTGTATTAAAACTTACATGAGCACTTGGCTCTCTAGTTCCCAGATTTGTAGATTTGTTTCATTGTTATAAACATAGTCTCATTAGAGATATTCATAGAAAAGCAAGCTAAAACTGATTCTGCATTCCTCATACATGCTACTCTTCCACTCATGTTTGTCCCACATATGTTTACGTATACTACTTAAGTTGTATATAGTTGTCTCAACTGCCTAATGCATTGCCATTTACTCTGCCACCCTTCAGACTTGCATAATTAATTGTTCTTAAGCTTGTGAGCAATGGCTGTTCAGGTGACTACTGCTGTGACCTGCTTGTCTTGTCTTGAGATTTAGCAATTAGTGAGAATGAAATTTAGAAATGTAGATATGGTAGGTAGGTCAGAATATGCAGCCTGTTTCTCTGGAGTACCTGAAGGCATCCAGCTTTAACAGCACTAGGGGAGGATCTGTGCAGCAGAACTTATGGGCTTCCTCCAGAGCCAGGAGGGCAGCTGGTCCTGCTCTGTAACAGAGCTGTGTGTGGGTGCTGGGAATCAGCAGGATTTCCAGCTGCTAGACATAAATAAGAATGCCAAGGTGGAAAGGAAAGATAGATGGGAGGAAGAAGGAGGGTCGTATGTCGTGTATATGCCTCAGAAAGAACCACTGCAGTGGGAGCCTCTCATGTAGAGGGCTTCTTCCACCCCCACATCTGACTCATTCTGAGGTATTGTTGCTTGCCTGAAGATGAATAATTCTTTGGTGCTCAGATGGCTGATTACACGTTGTCCTGTTTATGGACTCAAGCACAGCAGAGAAATTTCTGCTTGCTTGGCTGTAACATTTGTTGCCCTGGCAAGAAGCAAGAACCACTTACAATCTGCTGTGAAAAGGCTTAGTGTCTCTCTGGATGCCTCTCAGCTAATGTCCAATGCTTGCAAGTTATTTATTTTGTCCTTTCTTAACTGAAGCCATGGGAATGCATCTGCTCTGGGTGATTCCTGGAGGAAAAGAAGGAAGGAAGTTGGCATGAACTGGACAGGAGGGTGAGAGCCTGGCAATGGATTGTTAAGGACCAGGATCTGAAATGTTCACTTTGGCCTTAGGAAATGCTGTATCAACAGGAGTGAGTTGTTAGCCCTGCAGTCTGTGACTTGCTCTTTTATGATGGTTTGTTACACAGTTCGAGATAAGTCCCTGGTTCAGATTCTGAGTCTGAATTGCCCTCTCCACAGGGCCTGATTTCCTTTGCTGTGGGGCTTGGGAAGATTTTCTGCTGCAACTCTTGGCAGGCACTTGTGCTCTCCTGCTTACTATTGTAGTGGTGGACGTGACACATCAAAGGCAGCCGCAGAAAGAGACAGTTAAATGGCATCAGGGCTTCTACTGTGAGGGGAGAAATAGGGTGAAAAGATGACAATGTCATCACCTTTCCCCAAGAGAGCTGCAGATTGAGCAAGACTGCGGGTGTAAACAACAGTTTAGAACACCGAGGATCGTTCTAGAAGCAGAGGGAGGGAATGGCACAGGCTGGCTGTCCCTCTGCTTCTGTCAGGTTTGGTCACTTGGAACTTACTATTTCTCTTCTATTCAAACCTGATTTAATGGCAGCTGTAGCTGAAGGTCAGGAGGATTTGGGGTTTTAATTTTTTGAAACTTTTTTCCTGTTGTTAGCTGTTCTTCCCTTGCATTTTTGTCCTTCTGAAGCTAAGAGGCAACTTCTGTGGTGGCAATGAAAGGTGACAGTGGTTAGGCAGTGTTGTGCCACATTTATCCCAATAGGATATTACAGAGACAAAAAGGAAAGTGATTACTATTATCCATGGGTAGAGCTAAGCTCCATCTGGTGAGTTATGTTTGCAGTACCTGTCATGTATATTGCCTTGGCATCTGAGAGCTTTGCAGCTCTAGACCCATTCACCTGCAATGGTCCATAAATTCAGACTAAGGATGAAAAGGAGAAATAATTACTATTAATTCAAAACACCTATGTACTTTACCTAGAATTCAGAAATCCACTTGTTAATTAGATCTCTTTGAGACAGAAATTCTCATTTGTTATTAGTATATTTTATTTATATGACTGATACATTTTACTGTAGAGCCACATGGAGTTTAGACTAGGACTAAATCATAACTTCATCATGTTTCAAGTAGGGCACTGTTCAGCAGTCTTGTACAAATTCATTCATGGAAGGCAAAGACTTTAGAAAAAAATCACTCCATACCCCTGCCATTTCTCTTCCCTTTTGATGTCCAGGAAGACCCTTTAAAAGAAGAAAAAAAAGTACTTTCTGAAAGAGAGGAAGTCTGGTTTTTATTTTGCAGAAGTAAAAATTAATTAATAACTTGTTGGGTTTGTTTTTTTTTTTTTCTTGTCATTCATGAATTAATTTTTCACTTTTACTTGCACGAAAGTATGGGGTCTGGAAAATAACATTGTCTGACTTGTTTGAGTTGGGCAGATAAAAACTATGATAAAATCTATAATATGAATCAAGGCCTCAGAATTGTCAAAGATATCAGGGAATAGGAATGTTCTCTGTTACTAGAAAAAAATTTTCTTTATTAGAAATATTCATGTAAGAAAATCTGGTGGCCACTTCTAAAGACTGTAGAATAATAGGAGGGAGGATGTGTTTGTGAACATTGATTTGCCTTCTGAAAATGCAAAGCAATATTTTAACAGAAAATTCACGTCAGTGAAGAGTGTGGTCATAAGCACTTGTTACTGGAAATTGTACATATGTCCTGAAGGAGATATGGAGAAGTGTGAACTGTCCTATAATCTGTTATGGTGTCTGTAGTGGGACTGCATTTTTTTATGATCACTGCTCGCAGTCATTGTTCATTTAACCAGATCACGTTGTTCCAGGTGCCATTTCTGCTCTATTTTTGTGTATCTGGCATGATTTTCTCTTGCACAGAGCAGTAAAATTTGTGCTGTAGCCCACATAGCAGCATCAGGATGCCAGTTTCAACTTGATTGACCTTGTTTGGCATCAAACCGTGTGCAGAAGTTCAGCCATTCCTGATTCTAGACCCAGAATTTGCTTTCCTACTTGTGTGTAATTTGGGAAAACTCATAATTCAGTTGATGCCGTTGACATAGTACCAGGTACAGGGAGTTGTCTTAAGCAATCCCTTCAGCAAATCTTACTGGGTAGGGCTGTGATTCTTTTTTCTGCAGCAAGGGAAACAGGTGAATTTCAAACCTGCTTGCCCAAAGGCTTCTCTCTCTGGGATAGACCTTGTGGCACCTGCTGGAGCACTGTGTATGCATGCTAACAGTAATGAAAACAGCTGTTAACAAAATTTCTTTATGAAGCACCATACAAATTATGTCTAAGGATTGTTTGTTTTCATCACAGATACACAGTTAATTGTAGGTCAGCAGCTAATTATTGTTTAATAATGCATAGCTAAGCCAGCAGTAGTCTGGAATGGCAATGAAGGATGCTTCTGGCATGGCCATGAAGCAAGAAGCAAAAACAAACCAAAGCAGGATATAATTAACCAAGCTGTCATTACATCAGGGCACCCCTAAAACTGATATTTAAGAAAAGGTTTTTGAATAGTCAGATGATCTCTGTATGACCATTACTTACCTCAACAATGGCCCCTTCTGACATGCAAAATTGCATGTACTGATTAATGAGAATCCTCCCCATCTGCATTTCATGGCTGTACTTTGTATATTGTGTTAACATGTGCAAACTCTTCTCATCCACAGAGACAGTAGATGGTTTTGAGTTTTTTCTTCTTATTTTTCTGTCAAGAAACAACAGGTATGTCTGGAAAACAGAGAAGCTCTGTCCAAACTAAGTCTAAATTAACTCAGTTTAGGCAGTGTTAAATGCTCACCATATTAACTTGTCACATTGCTTATTGAAAAGCAGGGAATATTATCTATTATCTCAGATTAATTGGTTCACACATGACCTGACTTTAACATGATTGATAGGATGTTATACTGCAACTGTCTTCAGAGGTAGCTGGGGTTCAAATAAGCACAAATGAACAGACAATGCAAGTGGCCAACTTCAGTGGCAGAATCAGAGACAGAAAGATTCAATGTTTGAGACTTACAGACTTTCCTTACTGTATTTTGCCATTTAGTAGGTCACCATTCACATGTCTCTGATCATTCCTTTAAGCTGCCTCCTGGCAGAGCTGGCAGATCAGGACATACACTTGTGCTTGAGCAGCTGCAGGTCACAGCCTGTGCTGCAGTGCCAGCCCCTTTAGATGAGCAGGTTAGATTGCATGCTGGTTCCTGAAATGGAGCTGGGGAGGAATGGACACACGGGTCTTCTTCATTGCCCTTGCTGCAGGGACAGTAACCTCTGGTGGGGATGTTAATGCCTTCAACCACTGCTGCAACAGTAAAACAGGATGTCAGTCAGAAGCTTTTGTTCCAAACGAGGCTATTTCTTAATATGGCAAGGCTTTTCAATGTCCTTGGAAAGTGTTATTGAAGTTTCTCTGCATGGCATTACATTCTGTAGTGCCAAATGAAGACACAGATCCAAACCCTTTAAAGGAATACAGTACTTGCTTCAGACAAATATCCTTTTCCCCCTAGGTGTATTCACCTAATAACTTACTTCTTGGAATGCTCTTCCTTTTGTGACAGTTCTGCCACTTTGAAGTCCTTCTTGAACCAGTGAAAGATTTTCATTAGTTGTCAAGCGTTTTCATTAAGCTTATCTTTGGCTTTGACCTCTCATACTGATATCTCACACCCCATGTGGGCATCCCATGAGAATGGCTTATTCATTACTCCTTCTGTACCAAACTAACATCTTATGATTTCTGAGGAATTTCTTTCTCTTTAAAATAGAAGAGCTAAGTGAAACTAGTTATTTGTCCAGGAGTGCAATGTTTTTTACTAAAATACACCTTGAGTGGCACTCCTGCATGGTCCTCTCACTGAGGCTGAGATGCTTGCTGTGTTGTTCAAGGCTTCTGTAAAAAATGATGAGCTCACATGTACTTTCCAGGCTTTACTGTGTCATCTGTTTCTGCAGACCTGGAAAAAAAATCAAACCATTCATGTCAACCTCTGTATTTTTTCTTCTAAATTAAAAAAGGCTTTCTGAGATGTGAAGTGGTTTTGAATGACCTCTGCTGTGCTTTCTGAAGCTGCTCTGCTGTGGAGTGTTTATGTGCACTCAGTGGCAGCTGTCTCCCCCACAAAGAATTCACAGTAAATTTGTTAGACTGCCAGGGCTCAGACTTAACCTTTTCTGTCTCAGCTTGCATGTTCTGGTTTTGGTACCTGTTTTTTCTCTCCACTCTTGCCATTACATCACACCACACCATCTTTCTCCTTCCTCAGTTAACTTTCCATAATTCCTTGCTGCTTCTCCAGTGCTTTCACCTTTTGTTTATTTTAATGCCAGCTGAATACAAACCTAATACACTAACATAAACTCCCTCAGATGGAATTGCTTTTATGAGTCTCACGAATGCTGGGGGCTCAGTAACATCTCTGCCCCCTTTGAACAGGGTCCACCCTTTCATTTCCAACAAATTTGCAAAGTTCAAAGAGGATGAAGCTGTTTTCCTGGGACAATGGGAGGCACCTGCCTTGCAGGGCTTAGTCTTAATTTGGTCGATGGGCTTAACAGACAGTAGCTGAGCCCATGAAACAGCCAGGAGGTTTCTGAGGACACTGTTACCTTCCCAGTGCACCTGCTCATGGATTTTGTATATGTGTGCTATATTTCTTTTGGATTCTGTCCCTAGGTGTTGATTCCCAGAGCATGAGGAGTAACTGTCTTAAACTACTATCGTGGCTAAGACTCCTGCAAGCACTGTTTATGAAAATACTTAATCCTCCCATGATGTTTATTACTCAATTAGCCATGGTAATACAGCAGTACATTTCATGAAATACAAAATACTGTCATTTATTTGTTTAGAATCAACTGCTTTTTTATTTGCCTAGCCTTGGTTTTGTGTTACAAAACTACACAAATGGAACCCTCTGGTCAATCCTACCTGTCGGTTGCTGTTTTCTGGAATCCAGTCCATAAGAGCTGGTAGTCTAAAATTCAGTGTATATGGGAGAAGCATTGTAAGACAACCTTCATTAATCTCTGTGCTTCAGTCTAGAATGCTCTCACTCACCTGGTAACAGATAGCTTCAAAGCTGAGTCACATGTAACTTCTTATCAGTGTAGTCACAGCAGTGACTATAGAATGGCAAAAACCTCTAGCTAGGTGTAACTAGTTATGAATTGAAATAACCTGACTCTCTTCTTTCAAATCAGAATTAAACAAAGCATAAATTGTCCAATAAATACACAAGAGAAATAATGAGAGTGAGTGATAAAGGAAGCTTCTAAACTAATTGTCACATTGTACTAGCCTGCTACTTTTTGTGCTTTCTCCTTTGAGGAGTAATGACTAACTCAAGATCCAGCTTGTAAATGTCCTCTGACTCCTCATGATGATCTAAGAATTATATGGTATGGGTTACTCAGTGCAGCCCAAAGCTGTTTCTTTTCTGTTGGTAAAGCAGGACTTCATTTCTCTCTTGAAATAAAGTCAGACCTTAATTTCTTTGATTACTGCAGAAATGTTTAACTATGATAATCTGGGATGGTCAGAACTCTTATTCCCTTTACTGCCTGACACTTGCTGGTGATAACTTCCTTTCTGTTGAGGGGATTGGCTCTTTATGCAAGCAGGCTGTGGGCTGGCATTTGCAGCTTGGGTGGGAAACCCCAGATTTGTTCTGGATTGATGATACTCAGTGGGTGTGTTTGGGTTTTTTTGAGTTTGACTTTTTGTTTGGTTTGCTTTTTCTTTTGAAGAGAACAGAGACTCTTCTGGAGGATAGTTGTATTTGAACTGACACAAAGAGATGCAGAAATTGCTTGAACTCTCGAAACTTCTTTTTTTATCACCAGTCTTCTCAATGGTCCTGAGCCACATAGTATTTTCTGTAGTTCACTGAGGAATTTTTTCAGTGAAGAAATTTTTGTTTGACATTGTGCTGATTTAATTCTTGCCAGTAAATAAATAACTTGTGCAGTCTCCTTCTCTAGCACAGTCCAGTAGATAGGACACCAGAATCAACTGTTTAGGCCTGAACAATATAGTTACAGGATTCCATTGTAGGAAAATCTTACGTGAGTCACTGGGTCAAGTCCCCCAGCTATTACAGACACCATTTTCTCTGTTCTCTTCAGTAACATTTTGTTTCCAGACTTTGCCTGACATTTCAGCATAATATCACCCCAGGCACTTAAGCCCTTGTGTGACCAGGTTCCTTCTTTATGTGATGTGGCATTAGTATTTCCTCTTTCTTTTTCTTCTTTTTTAAAGTGTTTTCAGATGTATAGATGAAAAATACTAATTAATTGCTTATATTGGTACTGTCATGTCATATCTAAAGGAACCTGCAGTCGGCTGACACATCTTCCTGGAGAACAATGCAGAATACTGGCAATAACAACAAATTCCTTTATTTGGGATGATTTTTTTTTTTTTTTTTTCTTTTATTTAATGCACCAATAACCCACAGGCAGAGTCAGGAATAATGAGCTGCTTTTCAGGCCCTGTAGAAATTAATATTGCCCTTGACAGGACTCTGCTTACTTGCAAATTGAAAATACACTTGTCCTGTCTCACAGGCATGGTCTTGTGGTAAAATGGGTGCTGTCTGCCCTCAGCCTGGAGCTGCAGAGATAAATGAAAATGCACGTAGAGCCCAGCACTTGTCACTGCTGGGATTGAAGGTAACCACAGCAGACGATGAGCTGTACGTGCCGTGTTCCTATTCTGAGCTGTGCAAAAATAACTTCCATTTTCTTTTCTGAGTGCTGTCGTCTTGTCCTGCCCAGCACTGTTTTTCCAGAGCCTTACACAAGCCTTCACAGACTTGTTAGCATTTCTGGGACAAGCCTCCACTTCTGACTACAGAGAAGCAGGGAACACCATAGGTCTTTGAGAGCAACTGGATGCATCTCCAACAAATAGGTATTGCCTGGGGCAATTATTCTGGTGCAAGGAACTCATATGGCCCTTCTCTCCACATGGCTGCAGATGCCTAAAGAGCATTGATCAGAAATTTCAGTGGCCACTCTCAGACTCGAGATTTTTTTTGTTCTCACTGGAAAACCATTTGTGCTTCTCCATCCTGCAGTGTCACAGTCGCTTCTTTGGATCATCACATTTTTGTACCTTTAATTAAAATGAGTGTTTTAAAAACAAGAAAGGACTGCCTAAGCTTTAGGTCAGAGATAAGAATGATAGGTCAAGATTCTGAGCTCTTAACACTGTCAAAAAAATGTGGTATCAGTCTCCCTAGGCCCATTTTTACACACAGGCAGGCTATGTTGCAGACCTTACACTTATTCCTTTTTGTGCATTACTAGAGCTGTATTGCAAACAAATATATCACATAATTATAACTGTGGTACTACAGTAAGCCTGTGTCCAGCTGATCCTTTGGCTTTTTGTTCCTAGTACACACTTGTACAATTAAATTGTTTCTTTGAGCTATGTAAAACTATAATTGTAGATACCAGTACTGTGCCAGCATGACATTGTGTGGTATCTGATGGTTACCAACAGCTCCCAAATGCTGTTAGTAACTCTTTGAACTGTCAAAACTGAATATAAATGTTGTACTGGTATTTGAGTGGGTGTTAAGAGAGGAAGTGAGGTGTATAACTAAATAATATCAGCTTGAATTAAAATGTCTCATTCAAATTTTTAATGGGAATGGAGAGAATTTTCAGTCAATGTCATTTCTTCAGAATTTCATTCTTGTATGACAATGACTTTCTGACACTTTACAGTGAGTTCTAGCTACCTCTTATCAGCCTTTGCCTGCTCTTATGTCTGGTATCTGCGCCATACAGGAAAAGGATTATTTCTGTTCTTGAATTAATTCTTGCAGTACTTTTTAATGCATGGATAATTGTTTGTATCTTAGCTTCTGTAAAAACTTCCCTCTATGGGGCCTTCATTTTAGTTAAAGGCTGAAATAAAATTCTCCTTTAACATTGCAGACCTAAAACTTCCAATCAGTTCTGTCATCCCCTGAAAGCACTGCTCTCAAGACAGTTTTACCTCTTGGTTTTCTAATTTTTGCTGTATACATAAGAAACCCTGAGGCTGGAATGTTGTCTTTCCCCTCTCTATTGAGATATGCATCTCAGAAACAGACTGTCCCCAGCTGGAAGGACCTTAAAGGTGATTCAGACTTCGAGCATCACAGAAACTTCTAATACTTCCTTGGCTATTATTAGATGACAAATTTCTGCATTGCTGGCATGTGTAAGCACCAGTGATACTGTGCTCAGTGAGATGGAAGGAATATTCTAAAAGAAAAGATGATTAATTTTGCTAGAATATAGGGTTTTCAGTTTAACCTCTTGAAGGCTTCAACTGTTTTTGTAAAACATCTGTGAATAAGTCATGTGAATAAGAAAGAGACCATATTTACTGCGTCTAGATTTCCAGAACACATCCAATATAAATCACTAATGGTTCAGAGTCAATATAATTTGTTAGATTTCTGTGGCTTTTGTGAAATGAGTGGGTAGGTATTATATTATGCCATAATTTATAGCTGATTTTGTGCACTTGGCTTTGCACTTCAGCTGCTGAAGCCTTTGGTAAACCTACCTCTAGTTCAGGTTTTAGCAATGGTGGAGCACGTTTGCAGGAATGAGTAGTAGTACTGACCTATAGTTTGGTAGAATTGATCCCTCATTTGTCCAATGTGGAACCCCTAGCTGAAGATTGGTATCTGCTGTTTCCTTCTTCAGTTCATGTAAGGGGCTTGAGTTCACATCTCTGTTTTAGAGTCACTTTTTCATAGGCTGAACTCGTAACCCTTTCTGCAGAAAGCATTTCTGAAGGCAGGATACTTGCAGCATCTTCAGGTACCATCTTCTCTTCATTGGGTGCTTCCCTCAGGAAGAGACTCAGCAACCCAGCTGCAGAGGCTGAAGGCTGGCTGGCACAAGTGTTATTAGGAATTTCAGGGTTATATTCTCAAGACAGAAAATCCAGCCCACATGCCAATGCAGCTAACAAAAGATGGGGTGAACATAAAAGCTGGTCTTTCATAACATCTGCTATGTCAGCCAGGATGCCGTTTTCCACTAGACTTGACATCTGAGCCACTGCTACAGAAGATTTAATAAGCTTAACTGGAGTGAATTGGAAAACTCCAGTATCCTGAACTTTCCCTATTAACTAGATGAGCCATTCTTTTCAAGAAAAGTTACAAGCCTGGAAATTCAAGTGGAAATGCAGCTGAAAGTAGATCATCTGGGAAGCTGCTGGTTACCTCGTTATTGGGCTTTTTTTTTACTGTTGCTGCTATGAATGTCCCAGAGCACATCTGAAATACCCTGGCAAAGGAGTAACTCTCCAGAGAACACTCCTCCTTCATGGATAGGCATGTTCCTCAGTGAAATGGCTCTGCACAACCCCTTGCTGCCATCTCCTGCTTTTGGGGGATATTTGCCATCAGACCAACCCAAGGGCAAAGATGATTGAGTAGCAATGAAGTGAAGGTTTAAGAAACTTAATTGATGGTGCTGTGCCACTGCTTGTTGCCTGGCATTTTCAGCCAGTGGATAATGACTGCACAGAGCCAGCTGTGCTGCACTAGGACTTCAAGAAATGCTTGCATTAGCCTAGGAATGACATAAATATAAGGAAGCTCTGCCACAGCAACTTGTTTGTTTCAGGTCAAGGCACTGCAAATGCCCCTAGGTAAACAGAGCCAATAAAAACACTGGCTGCCTTGACCTTTGAAGCTAATAAATTGTGTTGCAATCAGTTACACTCTTTTTCTTTCGCACACTTTCTTTTATCTTCCTCTTTCTCTCTCCCTTTAGCTTGTGCACTTCAATGGTAATGCAAATTCTCTTCATTTATAACTGAGGATAAAAATGTTTTCCATAGATACCGTAATTTTCTTTTTTAAACAAATGTATATATTATTAAAGAGAGATTTTTATATGGTCTTCAATTTAATGGCTAATTAATTATTACTGAAATGCACTACACTTTGGATACTGTTCTTGTATTTTTAGACAAATAATATAAACATCATAGACAGGAGTAGGGTGATCTAGTTTATTTGTTTTAGTTTATTGAAGAGTATCAGACTGATCCAGTCCTTAAAAACTGTCAAAATGGCACAGATCTATTAATTTATTGTTTGTAATACACTGAGTTTTTTATAAAAATGCTTTCCGTAGCTTCCAAGTATATTCCCCTAGCAATCCCACTTCTGGATATTAATGTATTCTATTATTGAGGGCATAATTTCTGCCATTTTCTGAAAGATGCCAATATCTAAGGGATAGAGCTGTAACCTGAGAAGCTTCCTAACATGAGAAGAAAAGTTAAAGGCTTTAAATCTGAAATCACTAGCTGAAATTTTGTGCTCAGGGATAAAATCAAGAGCTTGATCACTGAAATACCCTCACTACTCTTTCTTGTATGTGTACGCATTGAGAATGTGACCAGAGTGGGCGTCAGACTGTTCCCCTTAAATGGCACCTTTATGCTGAGGCCAGAGATGTATGACTTTAGGGGAAACAAGTACTCTTAATGAAGGATATTACTCCTACAGAATGGGATTATGACCGACTGATAGAAAGATATTTGCAATGGGAAATCTTTGGCCTTCAGCACTGTTGAAATTCACTGTTGCCAGGCTTTTTTAAAATAAAGATTCTCTGAAGTCTCAAAAGGGTTGGGGTTTTTTTAAAGAATATTTGCAGTTCCAGAGTGATGCTTTTGAAGTCTGAGTTGGAGAAAGTGTGCTGTCAACTCTACAACTTATACAGGTTGTTCATGTACTTTTCCTGTGCAGCTATCTGTGTGGTCATACACAGGAGAGGGAAGATAACGATTTTCCATCAAATGGCCATCCTACTGTTTTTTGTAACATTGCCAGTCAGAAGCCTATGGAGTATGGCCTCTGCTGCAGTGCAGAATGATTAATCACTGTCTAGGAAGGAAGAGCTGCTTACCCCCCTACTCCTCGTAGAAATAGCAGAGCTTTGACGTGTAGGTTGATGCCCGTACAACAAGCACTCCCAAATTCTCTGACACTGAGGGATACTCAGTAATGTTGCAGGAGTGGAAAACCATGCTTAATTTGCATATGCATTCACGTATTTTAGCCGTAATGTATTCCTGAAGCATTGCTGTTTTGTGCTCTTCTCTTCTGTAAGAAACAACCAGCTATGAAATCAATGCCATTTATCCCAGACTGCTGTAAAGACAAGTTGCAGTGTGCTTCTGTATCTGCAGTGAATCATGACTTTACACAGGGCCTCTGCTCATCGCAGCTTCCTGACCTCTTTGCTCACTCATTCTTGTGAATGATGTGGAACTGCAAGAAGAAAAAGTACTTCCTGTCTCTCCCCTCTTCTAATAGCTAGTGGTCACTTTGTCTCCTTGAAATTTCTCTTCCCTTCCTGCTTCTCTCTATCCTACCTCTTCCCAAGATCACTGTTTCTACGAGAAAAGAACCCAGGAAAAAGCTTATGACCTTCCTCTCTGCCAAAGGAAAACATGTTTTCCAGGTGAATAGGTTAGGCTGATGAAGTGAGAGAAAGCCATTGTTCCAGCTATACAGACCTTGCCTTTAAAATACTGCTGTAAGGTGCTCGGATATTGCAATAGTGTGGTACAAGAGTTTTCTCACATAGAATGAATTCATTGCCCTCTTCCTGTGTATAAGGCAGTGACTATCAACAGAGTGATAATGTAGGTTCCTGTGGTTGCTGCTAGATATGAATGCAGGGTGTTCATTCTGAATGGTGTTATCTGATCTGCTACAGTGCAGGACTGAATAGAAGATGAGGGAAACTACTGTTCCCTCCAGGCACTTGAAGGGGCAGGGTATTGTAACTAGGACTGACTGATGTGCTGATCTGCTTTGGCAAAGGCTGTGCTACCTATAGATTTTTCTGAACTGCTTAGTAGAAAATTGGAGCAGATGACTTAAGAAGGTGACAGGAATGTCAGTTATCAATTGGAGTCTTTCAAAAAGGCAAACAATTTTGTTGTTCTTTTCTATATAGTGACTTCTACATTGTGCCCTGTCACAGCTTCCATTTTTTGTATTTGACAGCTTAGCCTTTTCCTTTAAATACAGAAATCCAAGAGCAGAGGACTAGTGTTTCCCTATCGTGCATGTCTCCAGTCACCACTAAGTATTGAAGTCTGCCTCGGACTGAGGCCAGAATAGATGCCTTCAGGCTGGACAGCTTTGAAGCACATGGAAACTAGATAAGTCATGTATGAAAATCAAAGTGTATCAGTTCTGTAGTCAACAAAGAAAGAAGCAAACAAAATTAAGAATGCAAGCTCTCCAGAAAATAGAGGGTCAGACTTTGTTTTCTAAATAAGGCACAGAGTAATCAAAAGATTTTTAGCCAACACGTACAATTTCTACTCTCATTCCCCTAAAGACTCCTTGAGAAGTGTTCATTATTCCCTGAAAGATATAGTTTAAAACACTTAGCTGTCTCATGCATATTTTGAAATTGAACCTGTTTGGAATATACTTTTTACAGAGTAAAGGGAAACTGGAATCATATGCTTCTATTTGTCTTCACAGCTAAGCAAACTGTTTTACCCATGCACATATGGAAATATAAAATATGTATAATATGGATCCAGATATATCCATGCATATTCATATATACATATCTGTAGGTTATCATGGCACAGAACTGGAAATCAGATCAACCTGAACCTGTTTTCAGATCATCTGTTGCCCTGCTTTGTGATGTTGAATTCAATGCTTGAACTCTTAACTTTCTGATTGTAAAGTGTGAAGGTGTAGCTCTCCTAGGATGATGGCAAAATACCTAGAGATTGAATGAAAATTAAGTGCCCAGAGGAATGCAGGGTTGTCTGATGTCAAGTAGGAGACATAGGACCTAGGACTGCCCAGGAACTTCCGAGGGGAATATCTTGTAGAATAACCTTAGATTGAAATGGTTTGTTTCACTGTGGTACAGTGTAAAATGCCTTCAGTAGGAGTGCACAAGGAGCAGTGATTGTTCTGCTCAAAAAGGCAGGCAAAAAGAAGGGAAATAGGCTGAAAGGATATGTGGTGACCATCTGCTGAGATCTTTCCTTGTATTTGTTGGGAACTATTTCAGCTGTTCTGACAGCCTGCCTGAAAGGATCAAAACAACCTGTACTACGCAGGCACCAGCAACAGTAACAAACAATGATCCTGATCCCTTAAGTTATCTGAATCTGTGTTCTAGGAAGCAAACTTTTTCTCAGTTTCCTTGATAAGAAACCATTTTAACCAGGGCTTCTACCATGATTCACTTGCAACGTGCTTTTGAGGTAGGTAATGTACTCTTCCCTCAGAGAAGGAAAGCAAGTGCAGAAAGCTCAAGTGTTTTGCCTAAGGCTGCGCAGTGAATCTGTGCCATGACAGAGGATGAATCCAGAGTATATGACTCAATTCACTTACTGTGGCTAGATGGTGCTCTTTCTGATGGATGCAGTCATTTCAGTTGGTGCTCGTGGCTTAAAATAGGGAGCCAAGGGGTATTTTAACTAGCATAGTACTACCTTGATTCCTCAGTGTCGTGGCCTATTCCCAATTGCCCAAGGCCATTTCTGATACCTTCAGCATTTTTCTTGCAGCTGTTTTCTTTTTTTTTTTCTTTTAAGTATAGTAGATAATGAGGGCAAGAAGAAGCTCACAAACCCACCTGCTCTATCTAGACAGATGTTTGTCTGATGAGATCTTTAAAAAACAAAGCTTTTAAAAATAATGATTCTGCAACTTTTTTATAAAAACCTTTTTAATGTTTATTCATCTTTATCTTTAGAAAATTTGTCTTATCTGAAACCTGCATTTCTTCAAATTATGCTCATGATTCTTTTCATGTCCATCTTTCAAGTCACCTTTGCAGCACACTTTTACATATTTTAGTACTGCTGCCATGTTCAGGCCCAAGCTTCTAGGCTAAAGATCAGGTTATTTCACCTTTCTTCTGGTCTCTGTTTTCTAGAGCTCTGATTGTTCTTGTTGCTGTGTCCTTGATAGTCTCCAGCTGTTTGCCTCGTAACTTCACAGGCTTTGTAACACCCAAACACAGTGTATAAGGGAAAGCTTTAACACCATGGAATGCACTGTACAGGAGGCAATACTAGACCTCTGGTTTGTGCAATAAACTATAGCTGTATTTGTACACCTTGGTTTATTGTTCCCTATTTTAATATCAACATGAGTTTTTTCACTGCTGTGTATCCTGCTAGGTCCTCCTCTACACAACTGCTGCCAGGCTGATCACTCCCCATTACGAAGTCAGGCAGGTTTATTCTAAACTACTGTAGAAATTGTGTTTATCTTTATTGAATTGCACCTCCTATATTTGAAATTTCAAAATCGATTTGAAGTAAATTCTGGTTCTCAGTTTTGTTGCAAATTCCCAGTTTGTTTAAGATGCAGATTTTATCAGCCCATTTTTTATTCTATCCTCCAGGTCCTAAATAAATTAAATATTAATACCAAAAGCAGGACAAACAGACTTAATATAACCTCCCATTTTCATTCAGAACTACTGCTAATTATTCTCAGAATGTGTTTTTTCGGTTGGTTTTGTGCTACCATGTAGCAGTATGTTTTCCTGTGGCATGTGAGACTCTGTTGAAGGGTTTTCAAGGTATAATGTTCTGGTTCTACCCTCATCAACAGTCCATGGAGAAAACTGGCTGCTTTGACAGAGTTTGGTTTTGAAAAATCCAGTTCTTTTGTTATTCACCTCCCCGTTGTTTTCCAGGCACTTTCAGTTTGAATATTCTTCCCCTCTTTTCCACCACTGTAGTACTGAAGCTGATAATGTCACAGAAAAATTACAGGAAGGTTCATGATCCTGGACTTCTCTCTCTAGTACCTGTCAAGTCAATTACTTTAACACAAAAATTGTTTTGGAAGTCCTTCATTACCTGTCTGCAGTAACAGGCTAATGATTTTTACAGGTGGAATATCAGAATCAGAATGTTCAGTAAAGCATCCCTCTGTTGGTTTGACAATGAAGGAGTAAAGGGAGAAAGTACATTTCCTAGAAAGCTTTACAGAGTTGCTGAATCATTTCTTGGAAGCTGTTCTATGGTAGAGGAAATATGCCTCAAACCTGTCCTATTGAGGAAGACAGATCAGAATATTATAAAGGGATGGGTCATTAGATGAAAAACAAGGGGGTTCAGATAGAATGGAGGAGAAAATCTTTAACAATTCAAAATGAAAGAGATTCCTGAAAGTAACTGCTGTAGAACAGAAGCAGAATGCACATTATTTTGGTACATATTTGTATAGCTCAGTGATTGTGACTTTAGGAAAGTTGGTTGGATTGGTAATTAAATGAATTTACTGTATGAAGAAGCACCATGTAAGTTAATATAATATGAAAGTGAGAATCTGGGATTGACTGTGCCTCTCCAATTTTCCAGTATTAATTCTGTGCCATCCATACAGTGGGTGTAGTGAAACAAATAAATGGGACTTATTTAATCTTTCAGAAATTCCTTGTAAGATCTGATAAGGAAGCAAAGCTGTCAGATAGGAAACAGTAAATGTCTGTCATTGATTTGAAACTGACAAAGAACAGGAGACCAAAAAGAGAAATAGGGCTTGATTTTCAGGTTAATAGAAAAATGGCAAAAGGTTAATGGAAGAGTGTCTCAAACTTCTGTTTGAGGACCACTGTATTTAATCAGTGATGTGGAAAAGGGAATTGGCAGTGAAGTTGCAAGATCTGCAGATAATAAGAAATTATTTATGGAAGTCTGTGTTTAAGAAGACAGTGAGGAATTTCAGAGGCACCTAATATAGAAGGTTGTATTGGCAGGAGAACATCATACGCAATCCTTTGTTGACAACTACAAAGCAATGCCCATTGCAAGGAATTATTTTAATTGTTCATACACATTACTAGGTTCTAAATTAACTGTAACCATTCAGGGAGAAAAAACAAAAACCTAGGGGACATTGCCAGAAGCTCAGTAAAAACATCTGCTCATTGCACAGCAGAAGTCAAAAAACAAGTATTACACTGTGATAAAGGAATAATGGGGTAGAAAATTCTACTGATCATAGCATTATATAAAACAGTGGTACATCCTTACCAAGGATGTAGCATTTATTTCTCCTCATAGAATCATGAAATAGTATAACTAAAGGAAGTTCAAAAAACAGCTGCTAATGTTGACAAGAGACACAAGAGTAAATTACAGCAGGAAATACTTAGGAGGCTGTGGCTGTCACAAAAAGAGGCAGGCAGGCACAGAGAAAATTCCTGAATGATTTGGGGAGGAAATACTGAACGTTCTTATTTGTCCTTTCCAAAATGGCAAAAACAGGAAGATTTCAGAGGATTTGAAAGGTGATATTTTTGAAGATGATGGAAGAAAATGTGCTTTATTCAAAAGATAATTAACCTATAAAAACTATAAAAAATATAATTATAAAAAAAAGCCTAAACCAAAGAATTTATCAATGCTCAAAAGAGGATTAAACAAATGTATACTAATGAGAAAGTCCTCAGTAATATTTTTTAGGACTCCAAAAGGAGATTTCAACTTGTTTTAAGGCACTAACAGAAGCACACTGTGGAATTGTAGAGAAAAACAGTAGCTGTGGTTCATGGTGCCTCATGAAATGGTGGGTATAGTGTTCTGGAGACAGCTGCTGGCATTTGCTCTGGGGAGTGCATGATACTGGTCTAAATAGATCACTCATCTGATCAGATTGGTAATTACTATTTCCCTAAGGATGACATTAAATAAGGTGATAGAAAATTTATAAAGCATATTGCAATTTTAGATCAGAGAGTTCCTTTTGGCTTCCTTTTTCAGATGGAAGTATCTTCTGCTTAGAATGTGAACTCATCAAGTCAGGGGACATTTCTTATCACTGGAGGGATGGTAATGAAGCCCATGTTATATCAGTAATGGTAGTATACCAGATTATAATTACCATTTTAGTGACATGTAACCAAGGACAGAATCCATCCCTTTATCCCTTCAAACATAAGAATTTATTGTATAGTAGAATAACAAATTCCTGTGTATAATTCATCACCTTGTGTTTCAAGAAACCAGTTTAAGAAGGTTTTGAGCTTAGGAACTCATCAACATGTACACATAGTTTACAAAAAAAGTCCACTAATCTTATACATAGCAGCAAGATCAAGTGTACAATGTATGCCAGAGATAAGGAGAAGCTGGTAAAATTCAAGTTCTCCCTGTCATGAAATCACTAGTGTGATCAAATAGTGAAATACACAGTGGATGAATAACTAAATCCAGACTTTATTTTCATTGTTTACAAGCACCAAAGAAAAGACCACAAACTGATTAAAAGATCACTTACTAGGAAAGCTTCATTTTTACCTTCAAAGTGTTCCACAACAACACTTCCACCAACATACATATGTATAAAAAAAGCCAGCCAGCTTGCCCTTTAAAACCCAGTAGTACAAAGTCTCCCAATGTTAAGCACACTGAACATAACTAGCTTCACAGTTTCATTTTCTTAAGGAGAAATAATGCAGTTATCATTAAACTCCCTGGGAAACTAGCTTTAATAATATTCTTTGGTTATCAGAGCTATCATTTTTCCTTCAGGCAGAGCTGAGGAAATATGAAGTTAAAACCATCACTGAGTGTGATAATGAAGTCAGTCCATTTCAGTGCAAGACCACAGCAATTCTTTATCACTCCAAGCGGGTTGTGGGGCTGAAAGCTGTTTTTCTAGTTGGCAAAGTTGCTGAGTTCACAGATAACTATCATTTTCAGAACATATTTTGCTGCATGTAGAAGAGCAAGAATATAAAAAGTACTCCAAAAACCTTCAAAATCTAAGAGACAGGTTTACAAATGAATTTCCACAGAAGAAAACAGAATTGCGGTGCCTTTCTAAGCTTCTGCCTACCGAAGATTTTCATTCAAACAGGGAGCTGATTATTTGTATTTATACTTGAATTCACATGACTAGCTTTCATTTAACATTGCACTTTACATACACACTTCTCACATTCCTGCTTACGTTTGCCCTTGCACACATAAATGTCTAAATTCTTCATTCACTGGCACCAGAAGAGCTTATCCTTACACACGTTCAAAATACAAAGTTTTTCACAGAATCACACAATCGGTTAAGTTGGAAAAGACCTCTGAGATCATCAAGTACAACCTGAGACCAAAAACTATGTTGTCAGCTAGAACATGGCACCAAGTACCACATCCAGTTTTTGCTTAAACATCTCCAGGGATGGTGACTCTGTTACCTCCCAGAGCAGCACATTCCAATATCTAATCACCTTTTCTATGGAGAATTTCTTCCTAATGTCCAACCTTAACCTCTTCTGGCACAGCTTGAGACTATGTCCTCTTGGCCTGTTACTGGTTCCTTGGGGGAAGAGGCTGATTCCCACATGGCTACACCCTCCTTTCAGGTAGTTGTAGAGAGTGATGAGGTCTCCCCTGACCTCTCCCTTGAGGTCTCCCCCTGAGCCTCCTTTTCTTCAGGCTAAACAACCCCAGCTCCTTCAGCTGTTCCTCAATAAGACTTGTACTCCAGACCCTTCAGCTTTCTTGCCCTTCTCTAGACCCACTCCAGCACCTTGATGTCCTGCCTCCTTCATATATATATATACATATATACATATATATTCATGGAGACATACAAAATTATACTAGATACATAGTATATAAATACAAATTCTAATCTCCTCACACAAAGAATGAATAAATATAAGCATCTGAGAAAGGTAATGTAGATGTAATTAGTTTAAAAGTCATAAACAAGTGTAAAGCTTCATTAGGTTGTTCTCTGAAGCATTTATTTAATATTCATAGAATCATGGAATATCCTGAGTTGGAAGGGTCCCTGGAGGATCATAGAGTCCAACTCCTGTCCCTGAACAGGACTGCCCCAAGAGTCACACCATGTGCCTGAGAGTGTTGTCCAAGCACTTCTTGAGCTCTGTCAGGGGAGACCTCAGGGGAGACCATCAGGCTGGTGCTGTGACCACTTCCCTGGGAAACCTGTTTCAGTGCCCAACCACCCTCTGGGTGAAAAAGCTTTTCCTTGTATCTAACCTAAACTTCCCCTGACTCAGCTTCTTGCCATTTCCTCAAGTTCCTGTCACTGGTCACCAAAGAGAAGAGATCAGTGCCTGCCCCTCCTCTTCCCCTCATGAGGAAGTTGTAGACTGTAATGAGGTCTCCCCTCAGTCTCCTCTTCTCCAGGCTGAACAAACCAAATTACCTCAGCTGCTTCTCATATGGCTTCCCCTCCAGACCCTTCTACCACCTTTGTAGCCCTTCTTTGGATGTTCTCTAATAGTTTGATGTCTTTTTTGTCTTATGAGGTCACCCCAGTGCAGAGCACAGCAGGACAATCCCCTCCCTTGCCCGGCTGGCAATGATGCCCCCCAGGACATGGTTGGCCCTCCTGGCTGCCAGGGTACTGCTGGCTCATGTTCAACTTGCCATCAGCCACGATCCTCAGGTCCCTTTCTGCAGCACTGCTCTCCAGCATCTCATGCCACAGTCTGTCCGTACAACCAGGGTTGCTCCGTCCCAGGGCAAATGCAGAATCCATCATTTTCACTTGATAAACTTTGTGGATACAACATTGCTGCTAGCAAGAATTTTTCTTGCTTCTTTCCAGTCCCATGAAATACTTTTCTCTCTCACAAAGAGATTAGCAGAAGTTCTATAAATTATGAACACCTGCGACCTTGTAGAACTATGTTTATGGTACAGTAGAAAAATATTTTGACAATAGATATTTTAGGATTTTAGCCAACCACCCCAAGGGGTGGCTGATCCTTTGTCCAGTTAGACTATGAAGAAAAAAGTCTATAAAAGAGTTTGTAAAATAATTAAATAAATCAGTCTTGCTGCACAATTCCTGCCTGTTGGATCTCTCCTCTCCTCCCTACTGCTACGGAATACTGTAATAAAACTTCATACGGTTGGCGATTGTCCAGCCCTCTTAATTTGACAAGGTTTCTGTGCAGGGCCTCTCTTCATTGACTTGCAGTCAGTTACAATTGCAGGGCTTCATCACAGCAAACATCTATAACCTCAAATGCTTTAAAATCCATTTCCACTTTCTAATAATCCCTCTGTACATTCCTGGGCTTATATTTTAATTTATAGTGCATACACCCACTGTTGCGAAGAGGCAGCTGCTTCAGATGCTATGAAATTAAATTTGTATCCATGTTGCTTCCTGTTACACTTTTGAAAAAAAGAAGCATTCTCCTGGGACAGAGGATAAGCATAACTGTTGAGAGGTCAGAAGTTATGGTATCCTGACTTGAAGTGTTGTTCAGCCTGTACCTCTAAGGGCAATGGTCTTGGCAGTTCTGGGAAAACTAGATAAAGGTCCTTTGGGACCTCTTATATATTGGAAACTCTGAAACAATTTTATATGAAGAAATTGAAACAGTGACTCTATAACACTGTCAGAGGTACAGAGCTTTTACTTTCTGAAGTGCCTCTTAGAGAGACCACACAGAACTGCTTGAATCTTGATGCATGAAGTACCTTCACTAAGCCCCAAGCTGAAGGGAGCTAGGGATGTTCCAGAGATGGTGCAGTGTGAGCCGTATGAGTCACATCAACAAAAACAATGAAGCAATCAGGTAGCCCTAGTAGTACTTACATCTACTCCATCTGAATTTAATGCAGCAATAGTTGAATTAGAGCCTTTAGCTAGTGCTATGTACTCAGGAAATGGAGATGCTTCATCAAGTCAGCTGACGATGCTGTAGACAATGACAGGAACACAAGGCTCTTCTTAGCCTATTTGTGCCAAGATACCATAATGCTATGTAAATAGCAAATGACCTATCAGAAAGTTGCTTATCTGCAGAGCTTGTCAAGCCTAAAGAAAGAGCTTCAAAATATCTTTGAACAGAATTGCCTCTCCTGTGATATTGTTGCATGCCACTTCAGATGTCTAACTAGCAAAAAAAAAAAGAGGTAAAAATTAAAACACAACCTGAGGTGATAAGAAATTACACAAGTTGTGAATGTGCGTTGTTTGCTAAATGATACAGAAACAAGAGTGCTGTGATAGACATTAAATCTTTAAAGAGTATAAATGCTTTAGAGTGATGCATTGAAGGCATAGAACTAGGTGTATTGGGCTGAAGCTAAGATTAAATAAATTTAGACTTAACGCAGAAAGCAATTTCATAAAAGCAAGATTTGGTAAACTGTGGAATAGTCTCCCCAGGAAAGAAATGAAAACATCCTTGCTTAGCAAAATTAAATCTGTATTGTATAGGTTGCAACTGTACTTGTAGTACTGTACGTAGTACCTGAATGTATTGTGTGGGACTCAGTTGTACAGGCTGCGAGGAAGGCAAGAGTGGGTTAGGCAATAGTATAAATATGTTGAAATACATACTTTTCATTTCTGTTGTTGTGATCTAGTTTATATATAACAGTGTCTTGAGGGGGCTTAGTCCCAAAAACACTTAGGGTATTTATTTCTACAGAAAGCAATCACTTAAGAGATAGAACCAAATGGAAATTTTTGAACAGTGATATTTTCATAAAGCTATTGCAGACGGGAAAGTAGTGATCTGTGCCAGCTGAACCACTACAGCAATGCTAGCAGCTAGCCAGCAACTCATGCCAGTGGCAATAGCTGTCCCCAGTGCGACCAAACTAACAGTAACAGCTGCTTCTATTTCTGTCATGATTCACGTGGCCACAAGGAAAGGCAGCTTGATTTTATTTCAGCTGTGTCCTAATAGTAGTCCTGCCTTTGTGTCTCATCCATAGCTATGGTTCTAAACACCCCACAGATTTTCCATATTGAAAAGAAACTGACATTTCAAGTGTGCCAGGGCTTGTGAAATGTTAATTAAAGCTTCGTGTTGCAGATGTGATGCAGAGATTCTCTTTCATTCTCCTGCTCTGCAAATGATTTCTTCTTGGCATTTTTGCTGGTATCTGCACTATACCACTTTCATCCTGAACTTTTGTCAAGGAGCCTGTCCTAACTGGGACTGACTCCAAGATGTATTGTGGCTTTCCTGTCTTTTGCTTCTGTGACTTTGTTTTCTGTTAATGGCTCATGTGATTCAGATCTGCAGCATCACCAGGTGCTGCATGCTCACGTCAACAGAGCACAAAGCAGACGGTCTTCCTTACCATCCTCCTCCAAACCCAGCCTGTTACATTACAAAACACTAGCTCTGAGCTATCATTGACTGCTATTAAAAGCAAGTCTAATAAACAGTACATCAGTTAACTCCACCTTTTTGGGCTCTGACTTCTTCCCTTGGTAAAATCATTTTAAATACCTCCACAGAATGCTGTAGTCCTGTACAGAGATAGGCAAGTTTGCTTTGAACAAATGTGCACAGACATTGGGAGCAGTTTAACCATAGCAGCCCAGAGCTCCGTGCAGATCATTTTACCTGGTTGAGAAACAGGGAAAATCAGCCAGGATGGTATGTACCACCACATGGTTTTATTGCTTCTAGTATCCAAATTTACTGATTTAGATTGCAAGTATTTTTTCCACAGGACTGCATTGTGCAATTTCAGTACATAGTAGCTCTGTACACGTTGTACATAGAGCATGGTACAAAAGCTCCTACTAATAACTACTAAATCTATGATCTGTTTCTCATTAATGAGGGAAATGAAAAAACAGCTTTGTCTTTCAAATCCACACTGGTTTAAAAACTTCTATTTACCTTTATTAAAATAAATACTTCTCTGTATATTTGCTTTTACCAAATGTTCTTACATATTGGTCTGTATGAATAGGTACCTTTGTCATTCAAATACACATACTGTTCTAATGTACAATTTATTTTGCATTACACTTATTTCAACTTGCACAGCAATTGAATTCTTCTTATATATACAAATTTGTAAAATTGATATGGAATTATGCTAGTTTTGAAGTAGTAAAATATGGGCATTCAAATTATCTAGAATCTTTCTGCTACTGGTGGATAACATTAATAAAAATTGCTCTGAATTCTACAAGATATTTTGCTTCTGTTGCCAACTGAAAAAAAAAAGTGTTTGCCTTGTGATTACCTCTAGTCACACTTGGCATAATTTACTGTAATTATGATAACTCCATATACTTAATTGGCCAATGTGTCTGTGAAATGATCTTGTATTTCCCCCTCTGTTCAAGCTGTAATATGTAAATAGTTGCACTCAGCATAGCATGATTGTAGGCTGGAATACTAGAACCTTTCTTCCTGGGTGTTGAAGTACAATGTGAAAGCTTTTCTTGTCAGAATAGTCTGGCTTTTGTTTTTGGTGGGGAAGTAACGCATTCAAATTTCAGAGTGAGAAGAGTTTTTAGAAGTGGATGGGATTCTCTCAACCCTTATAGGCTTTAAGTCAGTGACAGGACTGCAGAAATAATTTTGAGTCAAAGCTTTCTCTGTTCTTTTCAGTTCTGTGATTAAAAGGTTCTTCAGGTAAGTCAAAAGATGGTATCTCATCTGCTCCAAGATTCTGTGAGCTAGTAAAAACTCTATAATGTGTGTTTCTAACTTATCTCTTAATCTGAAAAAGTCATTGAGAAATATTTATCAAAAAGAAGGTAGGTATGTGAATGTTAATCTGCCCAGACATTGTGATACAGTTGGAAGCTAACGTTCCCCAAAATATTTTTGCATTTCTAGGTTGCTTTTTTGTAACTTTTTACAATCCTTCAGAATAAGCAGTGCACTAAATGTCTTAGATCCCTAACAGGCTACATATTTGTCTTTCTAGTCTGTTCATGCTTCATTTCCCTCATTTCTCATTTGTATCTATCTTTTGCAGAGTGCAAAAGCTGTGTAGTAATGTGCAGAAATAGCATACGACAGTTTAAAACAGGAGAGGCTGGTGATTCAGATTTAAGTGCAAATCCACTTAATTCCTGAAGTTGCATTTTTTAATCCCCATTTTCATGAAGACCAATAGGGCGGGGCGGGGGGGGGGAACCAACAAAAGAAGGAATGGCATATCCAGTTCAGACTTCTGTAGATAGTGATCCAATAAAGAAGTTAGGCCTTCTCCTCTGGAAATTTTTAAAGACTTTGTTGTCTAAGAAAGTGAAACTTTTACTGCAATCATTGAATACGTCCTGTGCTCTGATACTTCTTCCGTTACCTTATGGGATGAATTGTTGTATCTACTTGATTTTACCTTCATGTAGTAAATTTTTGAATCAGCAACTCTCTACATAGGTTGCCAGAGCTTTGTCCACTTTCACTGCAGAAACAGGACAAGACATATAGGATGCCGAAGACATAATTATGATTGTTTGAATTAGTTTGCATGGTAAAAGAAATTAGCAGCCCTGGTTAAGATACAGGAATCGATTACATCAGTACAAAATGCACTAATCAAAGCCATCAGTGAAGGTAATGAAGTGAAACTGCTTTTATTTTGAACAAAAACTCTCTGGAAATTGTGGGTACTGCATCAGGGGAAGCCTATTGGCAGCAGGTGGAAGCTAAAGGAAAATAACATCATAGACCATTTAAATGTAATTGCAGAAGCACATTCATTTCCACTGTCAGAGTTAGAATTAGCCCAACAAATATTATTTCCAGATGGAATTACACATTAACAAGGAAGTGGTCTAGGCTTCACTGTGCTAAGAGCATCTTCCCTAAGCCCTACCCACCAAGTACAAACAGCAGATTGTGTTTTATTATAAAGGGTGCAAATTAACAAGATTAGATTTTTAAATTGTTTGGGAAGTGAATGTTTCACTTTTGCAGCACTTAGTTTGTGGAGTTAGAAGAGCAATTAATTGATTTTTAATTAATTTGATATCAGAATGATGCCATTTTCAATAAAGTATAAGAGGTAGGAAAGAGGGGAAGAGCGAAGAAATGTAATGTCAAACTTCAAAAGAGTTGTTGGAAGATAGAAAGTGAAACTTAATATTTGTGATTAAACATTTCACCACATTCCCTGAATGTTTGCAGCCAAGTAATTTTGCCATTCCTGTTTTCATTTTCCTGGCCTGAAATCTAAAAGACACAGTATGCAGCACACCTGTCTGAGTAATGACCCATAAAACTTATGTTATATTAAAAAATTATATGAATAAAGCTAAACCGCAGAGTGAATGAAGGACTTAATTGTATGAAGTTGTCATTCACCCTTATTGATAGGACAAGTCACTGCTTCATTGCCCTGGCCTTGTCCGTAAAGCTAAGTTGCCAGTTTATACATTTCTGTACACAGTAGGGTACTGAAGGAAGAAGCTCAAAGCTAGAGGCTGATAATGTATGTAGCAGTACCATGACAGAGAGAAAGGCTGGTGTAAAAACTGGGCTTACTTTACATCTAACTGTGTTTTGGTTATGAGCCAACCAGAAAGTAATGCAACTTTCTGTTTTGATGTAATTTGAGCTGTTACTACTGCAACTTCATTTTTGTTTTTTGTAAATCATGTATCTAGGGATCACCAGTTCCCAGGTTTGGGGTAGGAGATGAGTTTCTTGCTCACTTTTAGGGATAGAAAGAATAAAGTTGTTTGTATCTTTCATCACATTTTAGTACAATATTAAAAATGGGTGGGTTTTTGTGCTATGCTGTTTCGTTTTTTGCTATGTCATTCCATTGAAACAGTATAAATACTTTGTGAACAGAGCACTATGTGGGAGGCAAGGAGGAGAAAGATCAGAGGAAGAGATTAGTGTAGGGAGAGAGAGTGAAAGGTTAGTGAAACTGAAAAAGTGTTTCCAACGTTGGTGGATTGTCAGCTGTTTTACCTTGACGGTGGTAGGGCACTTGTCATTTCAGCCACTGCTCCTATAAACACCTCTTCATGCATAAGGAAAACAAAACTCCTTTATCTAAATCTCAGAGAAATAAGTTCTATTCAAGTGTAAGTTCAGTTTTGTTTGAAAGCTTTGCAGTTTATGATATTTGATCCTAACCAGCATATCTCAAGTCAGTAATGTGCTCCTTGCTTCTAGCAGCAGGTCAGACAAAATTTCACTATTAAGATCATCTATCATTGAAAATCATTTTATTTTCTTTTTCAGGCCTGGTCTGAAATGAGACTGTCTATAAAGAAATTTGGGCTAGGGTATGCAATAGTCTTGAAGTGGTTTCTGTGCGAATTGTAGTATATCAAATGGCAGACTACCAAACAAAGAATAGAAAAGATCGTCCAAGTTTCTCATTTCATAATCGATTCTTATTAGTTAGCATGGAGACAGCATGATCTAATGTCATCATGAAGGCCTAAACAATAATTGTTACATTTCTTATTGCTGTTACTTAAAGCTTCTACTGATATTTGAATGTTTAAAAAAAACAACAGGACATGTATTTTAGCAGTATAAATAGGTAAAAAATCTTGGCTGTTACTTAGTTCAAAGTGTTAATGCACAAATTTACAGAACAAAACATCCTCCACTCAGCATTTGTAACAGCATACAAACCACCTTTGATTTCTCACGTGATCTTTCCTAATATGCCCATCTGCATCCAGACCTATACACTCTGATACTTCTTTGCCCCCCAAATCTGTGATGTGGGGGTAGAAGGCAGACAGGTAAGACTGTGTAATGGAGTCAGCGTATGAAAAATAATTTAGCTTTATTGCATTAGGATATACTACAGTCATTGCATAACTGAAGTATTAGGACATTCTGCTCATTTTTAGGAGATCAGTATTGGGATAAGAAGGAATGCTACAGAGCATGGTGGCATGTGCAGTCGATGCCAGACATAGAAAACTGAAGAGAAATATGATACAAAGATCTCTGTACTTTGTCAGAACTGTAGGAAGAGAGGAAACAGTACGAAGTTCCATATTAGCAGTGAGGAGGATTAGCAGTGGGTTTTTGGGGTCTTCAGATGAGTTGGATCATGGGTTTCAAATGTTTAGTAGAGTGCCACAATCGTGGATGGAAAAATGCTTAGCAGAGCTCTGTGTTTGCAGCCTCTCCTTTCTAGTGAGCACTATCAATTTGTCTCATTTTATGAGGAGTAAAAATCTCACCCTGATTAGTAAGAGAAAAATAATAGGTTAATAATAGGTTAATAACTTTTTTCTTTCTGACAAGGATCGTGTATGAAAACACGTTGTCAGAGAGAGCTCTCTGACTTCTGCCTGCATCACCCCAATGCTCACTTCTAATCCTTCTGGCCATTTTTTTCCACTAAGACACTGTATTTATTTCTGTCTCTGACAACTGTTTGAAAAGTTGTATGCCTTCTGCACACTGCTGTATTATGGACGATGCATTAGGAGTCATATATCCAGAATGCCTTCTTTGCAGGTACCTAATAACTGTGCCTCTGCTCTATAAAGAAAAAGTCTGTGACAGGTTTATTCATCTTTTTATTTCCTTGTTGTGCTCTGCTCCCTGCTGAAAACAAAAGGTTCCTTTTCATTTCGTCCTCCTTTTCTCTTGTCTGGTTTGTAAATGCTGGGTGAATTTCATTTGCAAGGATTGTTTTCCTGCCCCACAGACTGCCAGTCACATAAAAGAGATTACACAGGCTGCTGTTTGCAAGGATCAAGCAGAAGTTTTGGACTAGAGGGAAGAGAAAGCATAATACAAGTGACAGTCATCTTTTCTTTCAACACCAGGAAGGACACAGTATTAAAACCATTTAAATTGGTTCATGCCTATGCCTTTTGAGACTTTAATTTTGATCTGATTTGAAATAAGTAGAGGCACCTTGTGTAGCTCATTTCAGCTTTCTGCCTATTTCCTGTGGAGAGGACAGCTTTGTTGGTGTTGGGAAGGTTTCCCATGATTCACATTCCAAAGAACTAAATGCTTCCTGCATGTTCCAGGTACATGATGGGAATTAAACCCAAAACGTCTGCTTCATGGACAAGACTATTGCAAAATTAGTAATGCAACAATCTGCTGTTGGATGAGTTGACAAGACCAAGAATGGAAGAGAAGGGGTGTTCTATTTAGATGCATAAAAAAAACTTGTCCTAGAATGTGTTGGTCCCTCCCATATTGGCCAACATGTAAAGTGAGAGGGCAAAGTTTAAACCATACTTGGAGATCTTAAATAAATTCATCAAAGTATACATAGCTATGTATGATGCCTTACAGTACACCTTAAGTGACCATATAGACACCACTTGCCCAGAGATTATACACTCCTGTACTCCAAAAAGTTACAGAAAAGTTCCCAACCACGTCATTCTGTCAGCTGTAACTATTTCTCAGACCCACACACCTACTCATGTGTCTGTGTCCTATACCCTCCCACATCATGTTCCTCACCTACACACGTCAGTGCTCTCAGGTACAGCAAACTCCTTCCCACAAGTAGCAGTCTTGTTCAGCAAACTGCAGGCACCAAGAACCACATGTGTGAACCCACGCTCACACTTGGCATACGTAGCAGGTGCAGCTTCCCATGCACTCACACAAGCGTAGTCAGGTCACATTAGCATAGCCCTTTATAAGCTTTCTGTGATCTGCACGAGAAGGCAGAAGGATCACCTCCAGAAAATCTCAACCTCTTTGTCTGTTATAGGAGAGTGCAGGGAAATTATAAGCCTTGTAAAGGGGCCTTTCTACAAGAGGCAATAGGAACTCACTAATTGATCTAGCAGAAAGCACTTGAATATGATTTAGGATTTTTGCACAACTTTTATTTCGAATCAGTGCATTTCCCTTTCACACTAATTCCTTTCAGCTCTGATGCGGGTAGGAAAAGCTCATGTAAATTTCAGGCAAAGGGTCATGATAGCTTTAATGGAAATAGCTCTTGATGAGAGTATTCGTTCTGCTGAGCTGCCATGTGCTAGCTCCCCATACCTGTTTCAAAAGCTGGTAGCAGCAGTCCTCTTCTATTACTGTAAAAGTACATCTCAGGCATTAGTGCTGCTCCTCCTAGCTTAGCTTGGGGGATTTTTTTTTCCTCTAGTTCACTTGAGAGAACCACTGTCACATAAAAGCAGAGTATTGCAGGCTCAGTGTTGAACTCTGCATTAGCTGTCCTGTTACAGGCAGTAAGAACACAGTGAGTTCACAGTTAGGCTGTTGGTTTTTACCTACTGCTATGCCTTTGTGCTGGTTTTGGCTGAAATGCTTGTGTAGGGATTGAGCAGGTTGCTTTGTAATGCTGATATATAACTCCCAGTAGGATATCCCTCAGTTTTTATCTTCAGCCCATTCAGCACAGTAGGAGTGAAGACAATCAGTATATTGTAGCAATAAATTCTGAGATCAGGTTTATTGCCACTGTTTGCTCTCTGCTCACAGGTACCCACCCAGAGCTTTCACTGTGAGGCACTATAGAGCAAATCTTAACTGTGGCTTGGAGCTCAAGGAGAGCTTGAGTGTTATGGAGTTGAGCACTGCAGAACTACAAGTATAGTGGGAATAAGAAGAGCATTTTATCTAAAGAATAATATGCTGTAGTGATGTTATTTTGTTTTACTACTGCAAGGTATGAGGCCTATGATTATTATAGTACCCTGAATTTCTTGTAGTGCCTTTAATCCTAGCAACTCAGAAGGCTTTCAAATTCAGCCTTCTTACCCATCTTGGTGAAAATACAATTATATCCAGAGCTAACTGAGGTTATGGACATTTGAGTGGATTTGAGCAAAGAAGAAAATTCAAAACATGAGTCTTGGGAGAATTGGGTCAGTTCATTCCTGTTATGAATTTCCCATATGATCTTGGGAAGATAGCCTTTTGGTGCCTTTAGTATCTTCTGAAAGTGAGGTTAATAGTTTTTATATCAGTTATGAGGATAAAACATAAAATTTGCTCAGATGCTATAATAGTGGTGCCTCTCTAAGGTAAAGTCTAATATGAGAACCAGCAGCAGAAGCTAGAAGTATGGACTTCTGTCTCTCACTGAAATAACAAATTTTACTTGATCTATAGCTTTGTATTTTGCAGACTTTAATAACACAGAAGACACTATGCCCGTGTTCTGTAAGGTCTGCAGTAACACAGCTTTTTATCCTTGCTAAAGTGTCATGGGGAGTCCTGCTTGGGTTTCTGGTTTCTCAGTTGATGTTGCATGTGCAGTTGTTATTGCCCACATAGAAATCCCCTCAGCTTCTCAGCCCAAAACTACATCTTACTACCTTCAGAAATGTCAAACATCAAACTCTGGGCCTTGCTTTTTTTTCATCCCCACTGTTATGATTAATCTTGAAATGGTGATTCCTTTTTCTTGCCTGCAACAAAGACAATAGCCTGTTGAATACATCTGCATGTACTTTGTGTAAAGGAGAGAATAATGACACTCTCTGTGAGTTTATTGGAATCAACACTGTAATTACTTTTGTTTCTTAGGAAAGCAAGGTTCTGGCCAAAAGGAAAAGCACACACAACTTGTGCAGAATCATAAAAAGCCTTTAAACTCCAAGGTTCACGAGTTCAGTCTCCTTAAAGTCCTATGCAGATGTTTTCTGCCCTGCTACTAGAATTCCCCAAGTGCATGCTGCAGTGCTTATGTCTTTAAGCAACCATTTTTGAGTGCCCTTTTTCTCATCCCTCCTTTTCAAGATAATGGCAAATTATTGAAGCGATTGAAGAGTTTGCAAGGAAGAAAGAAGTAGAAACCTGACACTAATTATCTGATGTGAATTTACTGGAAGAACATTTATAGGCTTTAACTCCTTGGCCACCTGCTTTTACTCCCTATCTGAAGTGCTTCCCTTATTCAAGGCGTTGCTGCTAGGCTGTGTGTGTTTGCACAGGAAAGGAAAATGGGGAGCAAAGTGAAATTCTCTTCCCATAGCTGCAGCAAGCCCATGCAGTCAGAACTTGGCTTCCATGTTGCCTTTTGTTTCTTAATCAAGTCATGAAAACTGATTCTATCATTTTTGAAATCAACAACATTAAAGCAGATATTACATGGTCTTGTGTTTCTGGTATATCTCCCACTAGTCTCTTTTGGGACTATCTTCCATAATATAATGACACATGTGGGAGGACCTTTTACTCTGACCTTTGAAGAATCACTCGTAATAGCTGTGGCATTTGCACAGTCACTGTTCTTCTGCATTTAAGTTGAGCAGTAATACTTAAAGGATATTAGTCATCTTCTAGTGACTATGTAGAGCATCTATGTATTAAGAAGGGGTTCAGGTTTCAAACAATCTTTCTGGATTTCATCTGGGTTTTTTTGTCTTAACTGACAACTTTTTTTAAAGTGAATGCTAGACCTCTTTCTGATAACTCTTGGGTACACCTCAGGCAAATGGTGAATAACCTAATTAATAACCATCTTACAAGCCATTGCATGCCCTGAGTGTGATGGCTCCCACCGAGTAGAATTTTTCTCTCATTTCAGAGCACCAGCATTCACAATTTTCACTTGAATCAGTACATCATTCAGTACAAATGCAGGTCAGTCCCCAAGGTTGCAGGAACCCACTCTGCAATCCAGAAGCTTTAAAACATTACACCTCGCTCTGTGGACCTCAGCTTTCTGTCCTTGGGAATATTAACTTCTTGTTGCATTCAGATGGAATCCAGTAGAAACAACTAAAACTACTGGATCCTAATCAGGTTGCTCTGTTGTAAACAGCAGCTGCCATCTGGCTGCTATCTTTTTGCTCTTGTACCATGAAAGTTTTGAGGATCAGGCAATATAAGGAAAACAGTCAGGAACAGGACTAGATACTTAATTTCAGCTGTGCAGTTGGAAAAGGTCCGTGAATTGCTTGTTTCTGGTGGGGTTTTTTTCCCCTGCCAGCAGTTATTAAACTTCTCAACTAATGGCTGCAAGCCCCAGGAGGCTTCCAGGTGAAAATCATTCAAGCTTTTCCCTAACAGACCCGATGTGGGTAGAGCCAGCATGTGTGCGAGCTCAAATTCCCAGGGCTCTGCAATTTGGCTTAACCTTCACAGGAATGCAGGAGTGTGTGGCAGCAGCACAACCATCTGTTTCAGCAGGGCGTTCAGCTCTGGTGCACTCTTCTCTGCACTCTGATAAATTGCAGCTGTGTACAAATTAGTTTTCTCAAAAAGCTATTTATCGCCCTCAAATTAACCACATAGGCATTAAACCACAAACAAACAAACAGACAAAATAAGAGCAATAACATAAACGTCCAACTTGGAGCCCTGGTTTCATTTTGGTCTTGTGTCAGCGGTGTATAATGAGTGATCACAGGCTTTCCTGATGGCTGACAAGCTGCAGTTCTCTCTTTGTCAGCAATTAATTCAAGCCCCAGCACGGTGCTGAAAGCAGGGAGCTGTGAGAGGCAATGACAGAGGCACAGCAGTGACACCTGTACTTTTGGAGTCTGGGATAAATGGCGCTTTTCTGTAGTGGCAGGAGACATTACAGGCAGCACTGCACAGCCAGCTGTGGACAGTTGTGCAAGTTCCCTAAGCTCACTGCAGTAGAAAAGCCATCTGCCTGCTTTAACACAGGACAATGCCCACAGATAAGTCCAGCTGTGAGGAAAGACTTTGCAGAGGCACGGTCATGAGGTAATGTGTATAATCACCTTTGGCACCAGAAATGGCTCAAAGCACAGCCTTGGCTGCATCCTGTGTGCTGCCAAGTGCTGTTTAGACTGAAGGTTTCACTGTTGTCCTGTCCATTTGTGTGCTCATACGAGGTTCACACTTGTGAAATGCAGAATAGTCAGGCCAGTCCAGGAAGGCTCTCACTAAGAAGGAGCTCCACCAACAGCATTTTCAAAGCAGGTCTGGTCATACTGGTTTTCTTAGGGCCATATCCATCAGCTCTTGAACACCTCTGAGAATGGCAGTCATGTCTCATACTCATTTATAGTGTTTATGTAGAGTGTAAAATATGTTTCATTTCATGTGAAAATTCATTTCAAAAATGCAACTTCAAGTTCCAATGTGTCCTAAGATGTATATTGATCTGAAAACTTCAATCATTTTTCATTTTAATTTGTTATTTTTTAGAAACAAGTAATGCTCTGCACTTCGCTAAAAACATGTATTACTGATCTTAAAGCACTTAGCGAACAATCACTAATGACAATAATGCTCTCTCCATCTGGTTTTAGTTTTCTTCACTTTAAAGGCAGTGAAGCTGAGGCAGAGTCTTGTGCCCTGCTCCTTGTATGACAGCAAATGCAATTGAGAGACAAGCATAAAGGAACAAGCACATTTGATTCTAAGTTCTACTAGGCCTATAGTTGTCTTTCAAAAAAGTAAACAAACAAACAAAACCTTAGGACATGCTGAGTATGCACACAAATACCACACACAGAGTGCATTTCAGTGAATTGTGTTTTTCTCTGAAGTTTGAAACTTAAAAAGATACTCAGTGTGCTAACCTTTTTTCATTCTTTTTTTTTTCTAGAGAACATAGACTAGAGATAGTTTGATAGTTTCCTATGATTATTAAAGTTGAGTATTCATTCTGTACAAAAGACTGTAGAATTAACAATACATTGCAATTACATGTGCTCTCAAATGGGAACACAGGCTTATTACTTGTTTCAAGTAAAATAATTACTTAGAGGAGTGACACATTGATTACTAATTCTTCAAGAAGTTATTATGCCTTACTATTTGAAAAACAAAGACTTGAAGACAGAAATACAATTCTTGCTAGAAGTTGCTCAATTTGATACATGATTTTGACTCAAGTAATTGCTTCGTTAAAGCAAAAATGTGCTGAAAAAGCTTGAGTTTACTTGGCTAGTGCTACATAATAAAACAACTAGTATTAATAATAATTATAAAACGAATAGCCTGCTGAGAATGAACTCCTGATTTTTATTTGCTTCCACAAAAATAGCATTTAAAACTGTTGATCTGTTTGTACTACTCTATAAACTGGTCAAATCCAGAGGCAGAGGACTGCAAATACAGCAGCTTTTTGCTATTATCATTTTTTATTCTTAAATGTTGGTAGGTGGATGAAAATTCCAAATACTTGGAGGTTATATGCACAATGTGGGAACTACAGTTGCTTCCTTGCTGTTGCGGTGGCTAAGCCCACTTCACACCCCTCAAGTTGCCTTAAAAGTGGTCTCCCCTTACAACACTGTGCTAGAAAGTTCTCCCTTTGCCTAGATTCTGCTGGTCACTGGCCCTCTCCCCCTCCCATTCCTTTTCCCATTGGCCCCTGTTATGCCATTGTCTCTGCCCCCTAGCCCTCAGACTATTGGTTTTGGATGCTCTGCTCACCTTTGGGAGTTTTCGGGATAGAACGGGCGCAGGCTTTTGGTCACGGTTCTTTTCTTGCCTCTGTTCCCTTCGGGGTGTTGCTGTTAAACACCTCGGAATTGCACACAGAGAGCCCCTCTCGCCTCTCTGTCTCCGGTTCGTGCACAGACTGTGTGAGTGAGCAGCTGTTCACAACCACCTGCAAAGGTGAGGTTGTGTGCACGTGTAGGTGCTGGCAGAGCGCTGCCTAAGGGTCCACGAGGGACCCAGTAGGGACAAGCGTGGCATCGATCCACCGAAGCCCTTTCTTTACCTTGCAAACTTTGCAGCTCTCCAAGTCTTGTGTCTCAGTTGGATTCATTCGCAACGCTATTCCGCTTGTGAGTGTTGAACTCTAAGACCTGAATGGGAAAGTGATTTGCCCCTAAAGTGGTGATGAGAGGGATTAGGTCTGCCCCACCACAATGGTGCAGAACCCAGGGAAAAAGCATTTGGCCTTACAATAAGTGTTCATGATTCCCAGTTTTGTACTTAATACCGAGGCCACTACCAGTTCATCCTCGCAATTAGGTGGTAAGAGATTTTTGCTGTTTGTGAAAGTCATATTCCTTTAATTAGAGAGTATCTGTGGCTTTAAAAAACCACAATTTGAGTGCATTCAGCAAAGATAACTTTCTTGCTTTCTTTAAAATAGTTTGGAGTTTGTGACAGTCACTGCTATTACATGCCTTCATCATCCAAATAAATGCATATTCTAGTGAATTATTCCTACCTAGAGCAAACTGCAGGTTTTTGGGTTTTGCTTACTGGTTTTTTTTTGAAGGCAAATAGTAAGTTTTTCCCTGAGAAGCAGTTTTTAGGGCTATTGCAGATTCCCAGGGAGGGTATCGGAGTGATGGCAGTAAAGCAGATAGCTTCATGGGAGAGTTCTGACATGCTCACAAAGGGACTCTTGATTTCCAGACTTGCAGACTCCTCATTCAGGTCCCAATTCAGGAGGAAGGAGCAGCTAGCACCTAAAATGATACAGTTCTGTTTGTTTTGCTGGAAGACAGAGAGACATTATTTCTCCTGGGCAACAGCTGCTTTTGAAAATTTTTTCGGTGATTAGAAAGTTAGCAGGGTGCCACAGTAGCAAGCAAAAATCTGTCTTCTGGTATCTTGTCTTTAATGTTTCCCGAGCTTGAGGGAAAGATGTAGTACTTCCATGAAGGACCATCTAGCATCGTTATACTCATGGAAATATTAAATTCCGATTTTAAAGTTGATGACCATCTTGTATATATGAAATCTAAAGATGTGACTTCAGTGCTTTTTATCAGGTATAACCTACGGTGTTACCAAGTATCTGGTGTCCCTTTCCATTCATATCCACTTTTCAGTAGTTGTTCTGAGGGGCCATTACTTGCAAGCAGAGAAACAAGGAAAGCCTTATGAAAGTCGTATGTATATTATTACTGAAGACAAGAGAGGGAAGTCACCTTTCACAAGGGGAACGGTAAGCAAATTGATCTGTGAATGAAAAAGCTTTCGGGAAATCAGACTCTTCTTAAAATTTTTCCCTGATATGAAGAGACACAGTTATTTAATCAATCAACTTGACTTTTGCCTGAAACAAGATTAAGGCACTGCTCTCCCACACCACCAGTATCATTGTAGAAAAAAATCTCTTATAAACCTTCTTATTTTTGCTCTGTTCCACCACCCTCTTGCCCAAGCAAAGGCCACCAGTGATGAAGGAAAGTGAGACAAAGAGATGCCTTAGCATACAAGCAGATTACTGAACTGCCACTAGGGATATCTTCTGCTACATTAGCATGGTTTTCACACACGTCCTGCCATGTTAATTTAAAGATCTTTGATTTGCATGTGGGAATTATCTCATTGACTCTCTTTCATGAACCCTCTTTGTAATTATGCAAATGGTCCAGCACAAGGGAGAAACAAGTCATTTTATTAACTTCAAAAGCAGTGTTTAAAATAAAGAAGATGACAATGACAAAACTTGCTGATGATTTACCAAGCACTAACAATGCCAAGAAATGTATGTTTAGCCTCTTTAGCAACTGAAGACATCTATTTTATTGCAGATATTACCTAGCTGTTTTGCAGATACAAAGGCATTGAATGGCCATCCATCACACAACCCAATACTGATGCTTTGTCTCACTTCTGATCAAGGTTTCTTCTTAGCATTTCCCCAAGGACAGTCAACATGGCTTGCTGTCAAGAGGAAACACTTCATATTCCAAAATAAGCCAATCACTTCATGCAGAGCTGGCTCTCCTCCAGCTTGTTTCTGTGAATTATAGTTTGGCTTGAGTAGCTGCTTCAGCAGCTATCAGAGAGTTTAGCTGGGAATCACGGTCAGTATGTCATCTTCTAAGACCTCATGCCTTTTCATTTTTTATTTCTTTTTTTTTTCCCCAGGAAACAACCACATGAGTCTGGGGTTTGAGGAGTCTGGGGTTTGAGGTTCTTTTCAAAAAAAAAAAAAAAAAAGGAAATGTCTTTATCATATGGTATTTTGAGTATTCTTACCAAAGAGTGCTTTGAAGGAAGTATTAGTTTCAACATTTTCAGCCTCATATAGGGGTGACAGGGAAAGTGTCTGTCATCTATAACAGTGCACATCTTACACCTGCCATTCTGCAAGAGCAGAGTGCAGTAATCAGAGAATCCAAGAATTGTTAAGGTTGAAAAATATCTCTAAGGTCATCAAGTCCAACAATTAACTTAGCACCAGGGTGTTCACATTGCACCAGTATGAGCCATGCTCACAAATTATGTGATAAGATTCCATACAACATTGGCCAAGTTAATTAGCATACACAGACTGATTTCAGGGGTTTGGAGGGGATGAGCTGGTGGTGAGTGCATTCCTGTGTATGGGCTTTGATTCTTAGGGATTTTTACTCAATGGTTTCAGTATACCACACATCCAAAAAACCCCAATGTCTCATTATATCGATTTAATGGGAGAAGTTTACAGAATGAGAAATCACATAGGTCTATATTTTGCTTTTGATATATGCTATAGTATATTAATTTTTATTTACTTTGCCTTTTATTATGGGGAATGCATGAGTCTGTAGTTAAACTTCCATAGTTTAATCTCTTTATCTTGATAAAATATACAATCATCTAAATTCACTCACCTCACTGCACCATTACAGTGTACATTCCTTTCCCTCCAGCCCAGATTAACTTGGTCATGACACTCAGACTCTGGGATAAGATACATTTCTGCTTGCTTTAGAGAACTAACCCAGCTGCAATAATGCTGCAAAAAAATTTCTGTGTCATGTGGTGTGATGAAAATGCCTGGCCTGGTGATGCATAACTCATTTTAACCTCTCCTCAGCAATGAGCTCTCAGCAGTGCCCATTCACCTCATTATAGGAACTCTGGATTGCAGGTGTGAGGTGTCATACCCTATGTGATAAACTCCTAATTTTTCACTTCTTTCCATTCATGAATTCCCAAAGACAATCCTCATTAAAAAAGAAAAAAAAAAAGGCCTGTCTTTCATTGCTCATTCTTCCCCTTCCCCCATTTTTCTTTTTATTGCCATTTTATTCTAATTTTTCTAATCCCCTTTCCTTGTTAGGCAAAAGGAAAACAATCTGCTGAGAAATGTATTTTCCCTTCAGGGTGATGCAGACTTCAAAAGAAAAATCAGTCATTTCAAGAAGAGAAAAAAAATTTTAATCATCAAGAGCAATAATTACTTTCTAAATATTAGCATGGCAGATAAGGAGAGCAGAATTGAAATGAAACGTGGGGCTTTCTCATTTATTCATTATATTTGGTTTGTAAGTTTGGAATTTCCAAGGACTTACTCTATATCACATCTCTGTAATGTAGTTATTGTAACTGATAACGTATTGAGACAGTTACCAGTTCCAGTTTTTGTGTTTCTTTGGAGATAAAAGACAGCAATTTGAAAAGTAACTGTCTTTTTTTCTCAGCTTGATCTCTTTACTTCCTCCTGTGCTCAAGTCAGGCACAAATTTTTGTTTCCAGTCATTTTGTAGATGGTCTGCATTGAATTCATTCAAGAGTATGTTGGGCTGATCCTTAAACCTCATTGCATTTAAGCCACTAGAAGTCCCTCCCTTAAGAACTGGTGTCAGATTTTTTGGTAGTCTCTGAATGACAACTGAGTTAAAACTGGTAGCAAACCTGGTTTTCTATCTGACAGGACATAATTGGCTGCATTCCTCTACTTGTGAAAATAAAGAATTTGTAAACCTCTTCACACAAACATGCCACTATTTTACTACAGCAGAATTGTTCTTTAAAGTATTTTATAAAAATAAAAATAGACTTTGCTAAGTGTTGTTTCAGAGCATATCTGCTCATGTTCCAGAATGACTGGAAGGACTTTACACTGGTACAGAGAAGGTTTTGAGGGACAAATCGTGACTTGGGAGTCAGTCTTAGTAGAAGAAATATTTCACAATTTAGCTTCTTTAGCTTGCATACTGAAAGAATAAAAGAGAGATGATTGCTCTCTGGAAGTGTGTTGTGTTTACAAAGAGGAGACTGGGAAACTTTATTTAAACAAAAGAGTTGCATGGCCCAAAATGGTTGGTACTCAACTGTGAATAAGCTACAGTTGGAAGTTAGAAATGGGTTTCTATCCAAAATGGGAGTCATCTGGATGATGAGGTCTAGAAGGGTAAGTTTATTCATGGCTTTGCATGATGTAGAACTGAAGTAGCTGAGTGTCTCCTGCACCTTTAGAAGTTCCTTCTTGTTTTTCTGTGATTTGTGTACCTGATGAGTCTGCACCTACTGCCATTTTGGCACTGTACTAATGACAATATCATAGAGATGTGAGACCACTGCTGTCTCAGCTCTGCTGAGCTCCAGTGTGATCAGTTGTCAGCTCTTAGGTGCCACATCTGGGCAGAAAGCTTTTGCACAAAGATGCTGAGCTCCCCATGGCAAACAGTAGCAGGCAGCTTACTGATAAACATACAAGACCTTTTGATCATTTGGTTGATCACATACTGTGAGGTCAGATTACCCCACTGATCAGGTAAAGAGTCAACCATTCCACTTAAAGTGAAATTTCTCTTTCTGAACCAGAGAAGCAATCAACTGTAAGGAAGAGAGGAGACTTTCCCTAAATGCATCACTACACTATGTACTGGCTGCTGGTTGGGTTGAAGTGATAGACAATCCTATTTTTACTAAATAAGGAAGTACTTTATATTCAGGATTCAATGAGTTTATAGCTCAGCTTCTGAAGGCTAGAAAGAGCAGAAGAAAAATCCTGAACTCTTCAAAGATATCCCTTAAGGCAAAACTCTGAATACTGACATTGGCTGTTACGGAAATGCATTTAAAATTATCAGCTGGATTTGCTAGTACAGCTGGATGTCTTGTTCATTGGTATTTGGAGATGAAACTTTGGAGGAGAATTTTGGAGCAATTGGGAATTCAGTTGGTGTTGGTCTTCATGGCTCCTTTCTTGCTGGGGTGGGTGAGAGAGGAAGGTGCTTGAAGTTTTATCTTTTGGAAAGTATGATGTTAGAGTTAGTTCAGAGTAAAAACAGGTTATTTGGGTATTGTCTAGTCACATTATCTGAGAAAAATTATCTCAATCATTAGGTAATGATTATGCTTTAAGTTAAAAAATGCACTGAAAGGTTATGTAAAGTGCAAAAGCCTCCGTAAAGGAGAAAACAATGAGGTATCTTGGTAACTCCAGATATATGAAAAGTAAACTCAGTGGCCTGGTTCTGTGACCCTCAGCTGCAGAGTTTGTGGTTAAAAATAGAGAGTGAAAGGTGATAGGCAAGGTACTGGGCACAGAACAGCCCATTAAATTATGCCTACTCAGACTCAGAAGTGAGACACAAAAGGTAATTTGAAATTAAGCACTTTATTTTTATGGATCAGGTTTCAACATATGCTACTGTCCCATAAATTTGATCTGATCACTTTATTCCATAAAGAAATCACAACAGTGAATAGTTTCTGGCCTTAAAATTTGGGGCTTTTTGGAGGATTTTTCTTGTATTGGGGAGCCCTCTACTCACTTCAGCCTGATGAGGTTCACTGAAGGTCAGAAAGGGATGAAGCTGAGGACAGTGCAGTGGAAGCTTAAGGCACTTCCTCCCCTGAACCAGTGTGCAGCCAGCAAATCCCCAATGCTGCAATGCTGCTGTTGTGCAGATGCAAGACAAAAACTCATGTCACCATCTCCCCACACCTAAAATGGGGCTCTGGATACCCAGGGGGATAACACTACCCCACTCTGTAGGCAGTGTATAATTTCTTGTGTTTTCCTGGGTGGGATCCAGCTGTGTGAACTTTGGTTTGAATTAGATGAGTGTAATGTACTGTACAGTGCTTAGGGATATACAAGCTACACTCAGAAACAGAAGGAGAAAGATGTTGCTCTCTCTGCAGGGTAAAATACTGAAACAGGCATTATTTTGTACTCAGTCTACCAATGACATTTTAATTTATGAGCTAAGAATGCAATGATTGCTGGCTGCAAAAATTGATTTGGTGTTCATCTGATTCAACCCATGTCAAGAGTTTGAAAGTAATTATGATAGTGGAGCTGATAGGCAGGCAATTACATTTTTGTTCTCTCTTTTCTTTCTTTTTTTTTTTTTCCTGAAGTTGTTCTTGTCAGAAGGTCCTAAAAGTATGAGTATAATCTTTGGTAATGTTATTCTGTAGAATATTAAGGTATAATCTCAGTTAGTGTTACACTTGCTTTAACTGCATTCCTAAACAAAGTGTTAGCCTCTTTGGAAATCTCCGAGGCTAACCAGATTAAGGAATCCATGTTTAGCCAAACAGTCTTTTTCTGTCCATACTTCCTTTGCTCTTTCATTAATCTTGGCTATAAGTGGTATTTCCTAAGGCTGTGTTCTGTCGTGGTCCCTGTTCCGTCATGCAAGGAGGGGAGAGGCTCTCTCACCACAGCAGGCTGCAATCAGGGCACTGCTCTGGGAAGGAGATGCTGCAGGTTCTTGTTCTTACACTCCTGATGCAGTGAGATGCATCCCTGCTTTTAGCTATTCAGAAGCATGGATGTCAAGCCTGGATCCTTTTGTGGGGGCTGCACCCTCCCAGGTGTCCAGTGGGTGCTTTGCTGTCATTCACACACTGAATGGTATGCCTGAAATTTAGGTGCAAGTAAAAAAAAATTTATTATCTGAAAACACATACTTTGATATCATTCTGTTTCTGAGGCTGTTTTTAAAGGGCATTTGTTGTTCAAGCATAGAACAAAAGCTAATCTTTTAACATCATAACTCACCATAAAACTGAGCTGTTATTTCCTTGTCAGCTGTACTAAATATGTTGCTGCTTCGCCTAAACAGCAGTACTTGCAGCAAGGTCTCTTTTATCCTGTTTATACTGTAGTATCTAAATAACAGGATCCTGATCTGATTTGAGGCTTTGGGTAATATTATTATTGTTAAAATTCAGGTAGTAGTTGTTGTATCTTCGCATATAAGTTTTATGTTTTCTGATAATGTGTAATTTAAAGAAATCTTTCCCCTGCAAATCTAGAAGCCCGTGTTTGAGTCACGATCAGTATCTTCATTGGTATTAAAGAGCCACTCAGTTTTCCTCAGAGTCTAAAAGAAGAAAGGGGGTTAGAGAAAAAGAGGAGTAATGTTGAAAGTAGAAGACCAAAGCTCCTGAGCTTCAGTAATACTGCAGGGGAGGGAGAGGCACAGTACGAGCAGAAAGACTTTGACAGCTTTGGGCTGAAGGTGGAAACACTGAGTGGGAGATGGAGACTAAAGTCTAGAAAACCAGTCATAGCACAGGGAGAGATGTAAGTGAAGTCTGTGAAAGGTATCTGTCTCCCTTCCAAACTTGTCAATTATCCATTTATTTCATTCACTCACTCCTGGTATATTTTTACTTTTTTCGCTGAAGTGGATGAGCAATTATATGTACTTTAAATCAATGGCAAGGTATGGAATTGTATAGGAGTTGTGTTTTGATTTATGTCTTTTATGTTCATGTGCTATACAGGATTTAAAGAAAATATGCCTGTAGAACATGATAGATTATATACTTTCAGGTCAATGATTTCTCTTGCTTTTGCAAAGGTTTGCCTACTGGTATCCAGCTGGTTGGCCTAGCAAGAGTCAATAGCTTCTCCCCCACATTTCTGGAGACTGCATTTCACATAGAACCAGATTCTGTGATTGCCTGGTTCTGTAGTTTTAGGATTTATTACTCTGCATTCTCTTTGACCTTACTAACTTTAAACCAGAGCCATGTCCTTAAAACTATTTCATTACTGATCCTCAGTGGACAGCAGAGTCCACACCAGGATGAAATGTAATGCTCATCCAAAATTATACAAATGGTTTGAAGAGAAAAGGTTATTTTGGGCAAACATATGCCATAGTTTTTCCATTTTTGACTGCCTTTTGGGCTACAAAGTACAGCTGTGTGTGATTTTCTTGAAAGTTCAGGTCTATTCTCATCTTCTAATTTTATTCAGGCAGCATTTTGACATTATATTGAAGTCTGATTCACTTTACAACATACATGATATGAAGACCATTTACCATCAAAAAGAGATAAGGAAACAAGTTATAGCAGATTCTATGGTGTGTCCTCACTTCTGGAATGTATAAGAATATATTCCACATTTCTGTTTATAGTTCTGAGTCTTCTATCTGTTACTGATCTTGCATGGGTTGCTCCAGGCCATTTTAAATGGTTGTACATTACAATGCTCTGCTTCTGTCTCCTGACTCTGTGAACCTGACAGGCATCCCTGGAGATTACTCAGGTGCCTTCTGCAATGTCAGAAAGGTGTCAGTTTGTTGGACTTAGAATGACTGAGAAATCCAGCATCCTCTTAAAAGCTTTATTGCTTCTTTGTAGATAACACTCCATATACAATTCAACAGATGGCATTATGAAGCATCTCAGGAATCAATAAATCATTTTTGTTATAGGGCATTTAATTCAAAAGTGTCATAAACTGAGGCCAGAACAGAAAAAATGCATTGTTGGGCACTGATTTATGTATGTGCTTAACCCCACTGAACATTGAAAATTAGTTCCTATGCTAACAAATGACCAGATTTGGTTACTTTTGGACATGTACTTGCATTCAAGAAGGCAAACCAAAATTTAGAAATTGTTAGAGGAAAAAAAAAGCTAAATTATCATTGTGCCACTGTGTAAATCTGTGTTGTGCTTTGCCTTCTGCATTACACTCAGTTTTGGCCATCAGCTCTCAAAACCTGATCTATGACAAATAAAAAAGCTGCAGGATATGCGATGGTTTCCACCTGAGAAAAGGTTAAATAGACTGACATTCTTCATGATGAAAAATTGGTAACCAAATGGTGATTACAGAGGTCTCTAAAATCAAAATGGATCAGAGAAATTGTGATTGGGCAATGACTGCTCACAGTTTCTCATGAAATAAAGATTGAGGGTGAAATAAGATAGAAGCAGGCTGAGATCAAACAGGAGGAAGTACTTTTACACAAATTGTGGAACTCACTGCCATATGATATTGTAGAAAAAGTATAAATAGATTTTAAAAGCTAATATGTCAGCATGTGGTCAAAAAGCCCATTAAGAACCATGAAATACAAAATCTCTACAGCGCAGAGTTGCAGGTATAACCACTTCCTAACTGATGCTTGCCACTCCAACTAGCATACGTGAGAGAAAAGTACTTCTGTGGGTTTCTCTTGTGTTTATCCTTTATCTGTGAACAAACCTAAATGTCTAACACCAGGTGCAGGAGTCAAGGCTTCAGTGCAGTTTGAGCAAGCATGCCTACACTTACACTCTGCTTTTACATGTTTTTATAAAACAGTCATTGTAAGTATATATTTGCATTTGAAGCACTTGCATCTGTGACAGTATGGACAGATACCAGACGTACCTTCAGGCATTTTAAAGAGCCTGAAAGAAGCAAAAATTAAATATGAGACACATAACTAGATAAATCAAGAGGGAGGCAGTGAACCTCCAACTCTTTTTATAAAATTCACATTGCAGGAATTCCCTTCTAAATGGGAATGCCTTTGTCTGTAAATTGCATCAATATTTCATTAATTAAATTCATTTTTCTTTCTGTCTTCCTTTTGTTTTGTGTAATTAGGATATAGTCATTTACAGCCAAAACCTCTGTTCAGCTCCTATAAAATATTCATTTCCAGTTGCAGCTTGATAATGAAACAGTATCCTGCAGCCCATTCAAACTGTTGCAAGGCAAGGCAAATTACCAAAGGGAAGGGAATAAATTCATTTTAAAAAAAACCAATGGACTCAAACATGCTCAGTACAAAATGGTTTCAGGCAAAGGAAAAGGCTGCCAGCTAAAAAGAAATTTATGTAATATGTTGGCAAGGAGGTGGGAAGCCGGTGAATAGAACTTAATGAGTTGACAGCTGTCAAGAGCTCCATGGTGTCAGATTGTAGCATTTGTTTCAATCAATTGCACATTCTGGGTAAGTGGGACACTTAGGTAAAAGGGATATCCTGGGACCAGCCAGGTAATTTGTTCCACTACCTATGAGGTGCTGAGATTCAAGGCTGCCTGGTAGAGAGGTTTCAGAGCTTTGCTCTGCAGCTGTTGGAAAAGCTGTGCTGAAAGCAAATTTTGTGTTCTGATGGGATGAGTACTGGTGGTCTACCATGGCAGGGCTCTTTTTCTGAGGGTCATATGCCTTTGGTATTAAGCTCTGCTGCCATTTATTTCTGTAGATGTGCACTGCAGGTTTTTTCCACTGATGAGCAGAATTTGCAAGAAATTCCTTCCTGCAGGAGTCTCAGTTTGTAGGAACCAGGCAGTCATTTCCAGTGTTTTATTTCATTTCAGAAACATGAAAGAGAGCAGAATGTTTCTTATGTCCCTCCTACCTCAGCCCTGCATAACAGTTTGTTACAGTCCATATGGGAGTTCCATTTTGACAGTGTGAGTCTTTCTGCTCACATTAAATGTATTAATAAATATATATAAGGGACTGGGTACAATCAGGGTAGGCTGCCCAGGGAATTGGTTGACTCACCATCCCTGGATGGTGTAAAAGATGTGTAGACGTGGCACTTCAGGACATGGTTTAGTGGTGGACTTGGCACTGTTAAGTTAATGGTTGGACTCAATGATCTTAAAGATCTTTTCCAACTCAAATGATTTTGGGATTCTATAATCTTCCTTCAGATGCTTTATACAGCACTGTCCTCAAGGTACCATCAGAGCAGCTTATAAGCATTTGCTTCCAAGAGATACATGTGTATCTTCATTATCTTAAAAATTAAGCTGTGGTGTGCTGACACATTAACAACCCTGCAAAGGGTCATTGCAAATCCGTGGCAGAGGTGTCCTGGCACTCAGCTCTTCTGTGTAATTTCACAGTTGTGTAAAATGGGCAATCAGACTTGGTGAAAATAATGGATCCCTCTGACTTGAGATTTCTGAATCAAAAGAAACCTCACTGACTGCGGTCTTTTACTTGCAAATTCCTGAGGTAAGTTATATGCCTGCTAATAACTGAGACAGTTAATAACAGCTGCTAATAACTGGAGACAATTACAGGATTCTTTAGAAACATTTTTGCCATCCTGAAGCATTTTAGAGGAATACAGTGCTGTACTCTGGAGTTCTGACAACTTCACTTCATGTCCCGCAGTGCAGAAATGCACATGCTTTGATTTTACCTGATGTTGCCAGTCAAAATCCTGATATGGATATAACTATGCCAATTATTGTCAGCTTAGTTTGAAACACTCATAGGTGGTGTAACTCTGCCGGCAGAAAGCCTTCTTCAGTCACCATTGCTGGACCTAGAAGGAGCAGCTCTGCCAGCTTGGATATGCCCTTGTGTCTGTAGTGCCAGTAATCTCTCTAGTGTCAGTAGGGCCTAAGTCTGAAAATGCAGAGGCACCACCTTTTAAATTTGGTGGCTATTATGTTTTGTTTCTGGCTGGTACAAGTGAAGCTACAATAATGATACCACTGAAAAAGGAATGTTAAGGGAAAGTGAACTTGTTTTCTCCCAGGAGAGACCAGAAACATACCATCATCCCAGAGCTGTTGCTGTAGCTGTTATAGCAATGGAAGATGAAATTTTGTCTTAGAACAAAAGTTCTGATTCTTTCTGCTTTTTTAGTTCTTATGAAAATGCAGAAACTGATGTAGCAAGATACCTAAGCACACACTTTTATCTGTCTATTCAAGGACTGGAATATCTTGAATATGGGGACTCTTGCTATATTTTGGCTCCATCCTGGTCAAGCTGTCCTTTTCCACGCCTTGCTAAGACTAAGGTTAAATCCTCCGTGGGCTAAAACTTGGCTGTCCACAGTCTGGAAGACCTAGATATTTCTTAATATTACTAAAGGCTTTTAATGGGTATTGCATAAAAATGGCGTAGGGGGTTTTTTTTTTGTGATTTCCACTGTTGTCAACACTATAATTAGAATATATGAGAGAAAAACTTTCTCAGAGTTCTACTTTCAGCTGGTATGTGTCTCATTCAAATTCTTTATGCAGAAGCTTCTTCATTTCATAGTGGGCATGAATTTCAGGTGTCTTTCAGTCCTTACAAGAGGTTATTGGTGTCAAAAATGTAACATTGCCACAAAACTGAGTTGAGAAGCAAGTTTACTGACAGTGAAAGAAGAATTCTTATGAATTTAGAGCTTCATGTCCTCTCTTCTTCTGACAATGTTCCTTTGGATATCTGTTTCCTAGTATCTCCCAAATTACACCATGGAAATCTGAAGGACACAAGGAAGAACCTTGTAGTAGTTGATGCTAATAGACAGAATTGCAGGGAAGAAGAAAGCCTCTTCACTGTATGTGGAGTGGGTTTGTTGTTTTCCCTTTAAACAGGTAGAAGTATAGATGATGTCAGCATGTTCTTGATGGTGTTTAAAGCCTGAATTCCTTCGTCTAGCTCTCTGCTCAGTAAGTGCATTCCAGCTGAGCATCTCTGGGGCCATTAAAGCTAACTTTGTTCCTTTTTTCCATTTTACACAAACACAAAAGATTGATTTGCCTTTACTACAGTTAATCAAACTCACCAAAAAACTAAATAAATAAGCAATGAAAATGGCCTTCTTATCCTTCACAGGGCAAATGTTCTGATTAGGCAGGGGCTGCTGGGAAACCCAGCGGTGATAAGTGTTTATCAGGTTTGTTGCGCATGGGAGTCTGCCTTACCCAATGGAAAAATTTTCTTGCATAACTGTTTGCAGCTTGGACCCCTTTATGTGGCGTTTAAGTGAAGTTCAGATTTAATGCTCAGGAGCCATTTGTCATGTACCACAACTCATGAGGTAGAAGTTTACCTGGTTTCATCAGTACTTGATGGATCAAG